>NC_069393.1:83161200-86078700 GCF_027475565.1 Acinonyx jubatus | reverse complement strand
AACCCTAACCCTAACCCTAACCCTAACCCTAACCCTAACCCTAACCCTAACCCTAACCCTAACCCTAACCCTAACCCTAACCCTAACCCTAACCCTAACCCTAACCCTAACCCTAACCCTAACCCTAACCCTAACCCTAACCCTAACCCTAACCCTAACCCTAACCCTAACCCTAACCCTAACCCTAACCCTAACCCTAACCCTAACCCTAACCCTAACCCTAACCCTAACCCTAACCCTAACCCTAACCCTAACCCTAACCCTAACCCTAACCCTAACCCTAACCCTAACCCTAACCCTAACCCTAACCCTAACCCTAACCCTAACCCTAACCCTAACCCTAACCCTAACCCTAACCCTAACCCTAACCCTAACCCTAACCCTAACCCTAACCCTAACCCTAACCCTAACCCTAACCCTAACCCTAACCCTAACCCTAACCCTAACCCTAACCCTAACCCTAACCCTAACCCTAACCCTAACCCTAACCCTAACCCTAACCCTAACCCTAACCCTAACCCTAACCCTAACCCTAACCCTAACCCTAACCCTAACCCTAACCCTAACCCTAACCCTAACCCTAACCCTAACCCTAACCCTAACCCTAACCCTAACCCTAACCCTAACCCTAACCCTAACCCTAACCCTAACCCTAACCCTAACCCTAACCCTAACCCTAACCCTAACCCTAACCCTAACCCTAACCCTAACCCTAACCCTAACCCTAACCCTAACCCTAACCCTAACCCTAACCCTAACCCTAACCCTAACCCTAACCCTAACCCTAACCCTAACCCTAACCCTAACCCTAACCCTAACCCTAACCCTAACCCTAACCCTAACCCTAACCCTAACCCTAACCCTAACCCTAACCCTAACCCTAACCCTAACCCTAACCCTAACCCTAACCCTAACCCTAACCCTAACCCTAACCCTAACCCTAACCCTAACCCTAACCCTAACCCTAACCCTAACCCTAACCCTAACCCTAACCCTAACCCTAACCCTAACCCTAACCCTAACCCTAACCCTAACCCTAACCCTAACCCTAACCCTAACCCTAACCCTAACCCTAACCCTAACCCTAACCCTAACCCTAACCCTAACCCTAACCCTAACCCTAACCCTAACCCTAACCCTAACCCTAACCCTAACCCTAACCCTAACCCTAACCCTAACCCTAACCCTAACCCTAACCCTAACCCTAACCCTAACCCTAACCCTAACCCTAACCCTAACCCTAACCCTAACCCTAACCCTAACCCTAACCCTAACCCTAACCCTAACCCTAACCCTAACCCTAACCCTAACCCTAACCCTAACCCTAACCCTAACCCTAACCCTAACCCTAACCCTAACCCTAACCCTAACCCTAACCCTAACCCTAACCCTAACCCTAACCCTAACCCTAACCCTAACCCTAACCCTAACCCTAACCCTAACCCTAACCCTAACCCTAACCCTAACCCTAACCCTAACCCTAACCCTAACCCTAACCCTAACCCTAACCCTAACCCTAACCCTAACCCTAACCCTAACCCTAACCCTAACCCTAACCCTAACCCTAACCCTAACCCTAACCCTAACCCTAACCCTAACCCTAACCCTAACCCTAACCCTAACCCTAACCCTAACCCTAACCCTAACCCTAACCCTAACCCTAACCCTAACCCTAACCCTAACCCTAACCCTAACCCTAACCCTAACCCTAACCCTAACCCTAACCCTAACCCTAACCCTAACCCTAACCCTAACCCTAACCCTAACCCTAACCCTAACCCTAACCCTAACCCTAACCCTAACCCTAACCCTAACCCTAACCCTAACCCTAACCCTAACCCTAACCCTAACCCTAACCCTAACCCTAACCCTAACCCTAACCCTAACCCTAACCCTAACCCTAACCCTAACCCTAACCCTAACCCTAACCCTAACCCTAACCCTAACCCTAACCCTAACCCTAACCCTAACCCTAACCCTAACCCTAACCCTAACCCTAACCCTAACCCTAACCCTAACCCTAACCCTAACCCTAACCCTAACCCTAACCCTAACCCTAACCCTAACCCTAACCCTAACCCTAACCCTAACCCTAACCCTAACCCTAACCCTAACCCTAACCCTAACCCTAACCCTAACCCTAACCCTAACCCTAACCCTAACCCTAACCCTAACCCTAACCCTAACCCTAACCCTAACCCTAACCCTAACCCTAACCCTAACCCTAACCCTAACCCTAACCCTAACCCTAACCCTAACCCTAACCCTAACCCTAACCCTAACCCTAACCCTAACCCTAACCCTAACCCTAACCCTAACCCTAACCCTAACCCTAACCCTAACCCTAACCCTAACCCTAACCCTAACCCTAACCCTAACCCTAACCCTAACCCTAACCCTAACCCTAACCCTAACCCTAACCCTAACCCTAACCCTAACCCTAACCCTAACCCTAACCCTAACCCTAACCCTAACCCTAACCCTAACCCTAACCCTAACCCTAACCCTAACCCTAACCCTAACCCTAACCCTAACCCTAACCCTAACCCTAACCCTAACCCTAACCCTAACCCTAACCCTAACCCTAACCCTAACCCTAACCCTAACCCTAACCCTAACCCTAACCCTAACCCTAACCCTAACCCTAACCCTAACCCTAACCCTAACCCTAACCCTAACCCTAACCCTAACCCTAACCCTAACCCTAACCCTAACCCTAACCCTAACCCTAACCCTAACCCTAACCCTAACCCTAACCCTAACCCTAACCCTAACCCTAACCCTAACCCTAACCCTAACCCTAACCCTAACCCTAACCCTAACCCTAACCCTAACCCTAACCCTAACCCTAACCCTAACCCTAACCCTAACCCTAACCCTAACCCTAACCCTAACCCTAACCCTAACCCTAACCCTAACCCTAACCCTAACCCTAACCCTAACCCTAACCCTAACCCTAACCCTAACCCTAACCCTAACCCTAACCCTAACCCTAACCCTAACCCTAACCCTAACCCTAACCCTAACCCTAACCCTAACCCTAACCCTAACCCTAACCCTAACCCTAACCCTAACCCTAACCCTAACCCTAACCCTAACCCTAACCCTAACCCTAACCCTAACCCTAACCCTAACCCTAACCCTAACCCTAACCCTAACCCTAACCCTAACCCTAACCCTAACCCTAACCCTAACCCTAACCCTAACCCTAACCCTAACCCTAACCCTAACCCTAACCCTAACCCTAACCCTAACCCTAACCCTAACCCTAACCCTAACCCTAACCCTAACCCTAACCCTAACCCTAACCCTAACCCTAACCCTAACCCTAACCCTAACCCTAACCCTAACCCTAACCCTAACCCTAACCCTAACCCTAACCCTAACCCTAACCCTAACCCTAACCCTAACCCTAACCCTAACCCTAACCCTAACCCTAACCCTAACCCTAACCCTAACCCTAACCCTAACCCTAACCCTAACCCTAACCCTAACCCTAACCCTAACCCTAACCCTAACCCTAACCCTAACCCTAACCCTAACCCTAACCCTAACCCTAACCCTAACCCTAACCCTAACCCTAACCCTAACCCTAACCCTAACCCTAACCCTAACCCTAACCCTAACCCTAACCCTAACCCTAACCCTAACCCTAACCCTAACCCTAACCCTAACCCTAACCCTAACCCTAACCCTAACCCTAACCCTAACCCTAACCCTAACCCTAACCCTAACCCTAACCCTAACCCTAACCCTAACCCTAACCCTAACCCTAACCCTAACCCTAACCCTAACCCTAACCCTAACCCTAACCCTAACCCTAACCCTAACCCTAACCCTAACCCTAACCCTAACCCTAACCCTAACCCTAACCCTAACCCTAACCCTAACCCTAACCCTAACCCTAACCCTAACCCTAACCCTAACCCTAACCCTAACCCTAACCCTAACCCTAACCCTAACCCTAACCCTAACCCTAACCCTAACCCTAACCCTAACCCTAACCCTAACCCTAACCCTAACCCTAACCCTAACCCTAACCCTAACCCTAACCCTAACCCTAACCCTAACCCTAACCCTAACCCTAACCCTAACCCTAACCCTAACCCTAACCCTAACCCTAACCCTAACCCTAACCCTAACCCTAACCCTAACCCTAACCCTAACCCTAACCCTAACCCTAACCCTAACCCTAACCCTAACCCTAACCCTAACCCTAACCCTAACCCTAACCCTAACCCTAACCCTAACCCTAACCCTAACCCTAACCCTAACCCTAACCCTAACCCTAACCCTAACCCTAACCCTAACCCTAACCCTAACCCTAACCCTAACCCTAACCCTAACCCTAACCCTAACCCTAACCCTAACCCTAACCCTAACCCTAACCCTAACCCTAACCCTAACCCTAACCCTAACCCTAACCCTAACCCTAACCCTAACCCTAACCCTAACCCTAACCCTAACCCTAACCCTAACCCTAACCCTAACCCTAACCCTAACCCTAACCCTAACCCTAACCCTAACCCTAACCCTAACCCTAACCCTAACCCTAACCTAACCCTAACCCTAACCCTAACCCTAACCCTAACCCTAACCCTAACCCTAACCCTAACCCTAACCCTAACCCTAACCCTAACCCTAACCCTAACCCTAACCCTAACCCTAACCCTAACCCTAACCCTAACCCTAACCCTAACCCTAACCCTAACCCTAACCCTAACCCTAACCCTAACCCTAACCCTAACCCTAACCCTAACCCTAACCCTAACCCTAACCCTAACCCTAACCCTAACCCTAACCCTAACCCTAACCCTAACCCTAACCCTAACCCTAACCCTAACCCTAACCCTAACCCTAACCCTAACCCTAACCCTAACCCTAACCCTAACCCTAACCCTAACCCTAACCCTAACCCTAACCCTAACCCTAACCCTAACCCTAACCCTAACCCTAACCCTAACCCTAACCCTAACCCTAACCCTAACCCTAACCCTAACCCTAACCCTAACCCTAACCCTAACCCTAACCCTAACCCTAACCCTAACCCTAACCCTAACCCTAACCCTAACCCTAACCCTAACCCTAACCCTAACCCTAACCCTAACCCTAACCCTAACCCTAACCCTAACCCTAACCCTAACCCTAACCCTAACCCTAACCCTAACCCTAACCCTAACCCTAACCCTAACCCTAACCCTAACCCTAACCCTAACCCTAACCCTAACCCTAACCCTAACCCTAACCCTAACCCTAACCCTAACCCTAACCCTAACCCTAACCCTAACCCTAACCCTAACCCTAACCCTAACCCTAACCCTAACCCTAACCCTAACCCTAACCCTAACCCTAACCCTAACCCTAACCCTAACCCTAACCCTAACCCTAACCCTAACCCTAACCCTAACCCTAACCCTAACCCTAACCCTAACCCTAACCCTAACCCTAACCCTAACCCTAACCCTAACCCTAACCCTAACCCTAACCCTAACCCTAACCCTAACCCTAACCCTAACCCTAACCCTAACCCTAACCCTAACCCTAACCCTAACCCTAACCCTAACCCTAACCCTAACCCTAACCCTAACCCTAACCCTAACCCTAACCCTAACCCTAACCCTAACCCTAACCCTAACCCTAACCCTAACCCTAACCCTAACCCTAACCCTAACCCTAACCCTAACCCTAACCCTAACCCTAACCCTAACCCTAACCCTAACCCTAACCCTAACCCTAACCCTAACCCTAACCCTAACCCTAACCCTAACCCTAACCCTAACCCTAACCCTAACCCTAACCCTAACCCTAACCCTAACCCTAACCCTAACCCTAACCCTAACCCTAACCCTAACCCTAACCCTAACCCTAACCCTAACCCTAACCCTAACCCTAACCCTAACCCTAACCCTAACCCTAACCCTAACCCTAACCCTAACCCTAACCCTAACCCTAACCCTAACCCTAACCCTAACCCTAACCCTAACCCTAACCCTAACCCTAACCCTAACCCTAACCCTAACCCTAACCCTAACCCTAACCCTAACCCTAACCCTAACCCTAACCCTAACCCTAACCCTAACCCTAACCCTAACCCTAACCCTAACCCTAACCCTAACCCTAACCCTAACCCTAACCCTAACCCTAACCCTAACCCTAACCCTAACCCTAACCCTAACCCTAACCCTAACCCTAACCCTAACCCTAACCCTAACCCTAACCCTAACCCTAACCCTAACCCTAACCCTAACCCTAACCCTAACCCTAACCCTAACCCTAACCCTAACCCTAACCCTAACCCTAACCCTAACCCTAACCCTAACCCTAACCCTAACCCTAACCCTAACCCTAACCCTAACCCTAACCCTAACCCTAACCCTAACCCTAACCCTAACCCTAACCCTAACCCTAACCCTAACCCTAACCCTAACCCTAACCCTAACCCTAACCCTAACCCTAACCCTAACCCTAACCCTAACCCTAACCCTAACCCTAACCCTAACCCTAACCCTAACCCTAACCCTAACCCTAACCCTAACCCTAACCCTAACCCTAACCCTAACCCTAACCCTAACCCTAACCCTAACCCTAACCCTAACCCTAACCCTAACCCTAACCCTAACCCTAACCCTAACCCTAACCCTAACCCTAACCCTAACCCTAACCCTAACCCTAACCCTAACCCTAACCCTAACCCTAACCCTAACCCTAACCCTAACCCTAACCCTAACCCTAACCCTAACCCTAACCCTAACCCTAACCCTAACCCTAACCCTAACCCTAACCCTAACCCTAACCCTAACCCTAACCCTAACCCTAACCCTAACCCTAACCCTAACCCTAACCCTAACCCTAACCCTAACCCTAACCCTAACCCTAACCCTAACCCTAACCCTAACCCTAACCCTAACCCTAACCCTAACCCTAACCCTAACCCTAACCCTAACCCTAACCCTAACCCTAACCCTAACCCTAACCCTAACCCTAACCCTAACCCTAACCCTAACCCTAACCCTAACCCTAACCCTAACCCTAACCCTAACCCTAACCCTAACCCTAACCCTAACCCTAACCCTAACCCTAACCCTAACCTAACCCTAACCCTAACCCTAACCCTAACCCTAACCCTAACCCTAACCCTAACCCTAACCCTAACCCTAACCCTAACCCTAACCCTAACCCTAACCCTAACCCTAACCCTAACCCTAACCCTAACCCTAACCCTAACCCTAACCCTAACCCTAACCCTAACCCTAACCCTAACCCTAACCCTAACCCTAACCCTAACCCTAACCCTAACCCTAACCCTAACCCTAACCCTAACCCTAACCCTAACCCTAACCCTAACCCTAACCCTAACCCTAACCCTAACCCTAACCCTAACCCTAACCCTAACCCTAACCCTAACCCTAACCCTAACCCTAACCCTAACCCTAACCCTAACCCTAACCCTAACCCTAACCCTAACCCTAACCCTAACCCTAACCCTAACCCTAACCCTAACCCTAACCCTAACCCTAACCCTAACCCTAACCCTAACCCTAACCCTAACCCTAACCCTAACCCTAACCCTAACCCTAACCCTAACCCTAACCCTAACCCTAACCCTAACCCTAACCCTAACCCTAACCCTAACCCTAACCCTAACCCTAACCCTAACCCTAACCCTAACCCTAACCCTAACCCTAACCCTAACCCTAACCCTAACCCTAACCCTAACCCTAACCCTAACCCTAACCCTAACCCTAACCCTAACCCTAACCCTAACCCTAACCCTAACCCTAACCCTAACCCTAACCCTAACCCTAACCCTAACCCTAACCCTAACCCTAACCCTAACCCTAACCCTAACCCTAACCCTAACCCTAACCCTAACCCTAACCCTAACCCTAACCCTAACCCTAACCCTAACCCTAACCCTAACCCTAACCCTAACCCTAACCCTAACCCTAACCCTAACCCTAACCCTAACCCTAACCCTAACCCTAACCCTAACCCTAACCCTAACCCTAACCCTAACCCTAACCCTAACCCTAACCCTAACCCTAACCCTAACCCTAACCCTAACCCTAACCCTAACCCTAACCCTAACCCTAACCCTAACCCTAACCCTAACCCTAACCCTAACCCTAACCCTAACCCTAACCCTAACCCTAACCCTAACCCTAACCCTAACCCTAACCCTAACCCTAACCCTAACCCTAACCCTAACCCTAACCCTAACCCTAACCCTAACCCTAACCCTAACCCTAACCCTAACCCTAACCCTAACCCTAACCCTAACCCTAACCCTAACCCTAACCCTAACCCTAACCCTAACCCTAACCCTAACCCTAACCCTAACCCTAACCCTAACCCTAACCCTAACCCTAACCCTAACCCTAACCCTAACCCTAACCCTAACCCTAACCCTAACCCTAACCCTAACCCTAACCCTAACCCTAACCCTAACCCTAACCCTAACCCTAACCCTAACCCTAACCCTAACCCTAACCCTAACCCTAACCCTAACCCTAACCCTAACCCTAACCCTAACCCTAACCCTAACCCTAACCCTAACCCTAACCCTAACCCTAACCCTAACCCTAACCCTAACCCTAACCCTAACCCTAACCCTAACCCTAACCCTAACCCTAACCCTAACCCTAACCCTAACCCTAACCCTAACCCTAACCCTAACCCTAACCCTAACCCTAACCCTAACCCTAACCCTAACCCTAACCCTAACCCTAACCCTAACCCTAACCCTAACCCTAACCCTAACCCTAACCCTAACCCTAACCCTAACCCTAACCCTAACCCTAACCCTAACCCTAACCCTAACCCTAACCCTAACCCTAACCCTAACCCTAACCCTAACCCTAACCCTAACCCTAACCCTAACCCTAACCCTAACCCTAACCCTAACCCTAACCCTAACCCTAACCCTAACCCTAACCCTAACCCTAACCCTAACCCTAACCCTAACCCTAACCCTAACCCTAACCCTAACCCTAACCCTAACCCTAACCCTAACCCTAACCCTAACCCTAACCCTAACCCTAACCCTAACCCTAACCCTAACCCTAACCCTAACCCTAACCCTAACCCTAACCCTAACCCTAACCCTAACCCTAACCCTAACCCTAACCCTAACCCTAACCCTAACCCTAACCCTAACCCTAACCCTAACCCTAACCCTAACCCTAACCCTAACCCTAACCCTAACCCTAACCCTAACCCTAACCCTAACCCTAACCCTAACCCTAACCCTAACCCTAACCCTAACCCTAACCCTAACCCTAACCCTAACCCTAACCCTAACCCTAACCCTAACCCTAACCCTAACCCTAACCCTAACCCTAACCCTAACCCTAACCCTAACCCTAACCCTAACCCTAACCCTAACCCTAACCCTAACCCTAACCCTAACCCTAACCCTAACCCTAACCCTAACCCTAACCCTAACCCTAACCCTAACCCTAACCCTAACCCTAACCCTAACCCTAACCCTAACCCTAACCCTAACCCTAACCCTAACCCTAACCCTAACCCTAACCCTAACCCTAACCCTAACCCTAACCCTAACCCTAACCCTAACCCTAACCCTAACCCTAACCCTAACCCTAACCCTAACCCTAACCCTAACCCTAACCCTAACCCTAACCCTAACCCTAACCCTAACCCTAACCCTAACCCTAACCCTAACCCTAACCCTAACCCTAACCCTAACCCTAACCCTAACCCTAACCCTAACCCTAACCCTAACCCTAACCCTAACCCTAACCCTAACCCTAACCCTAACCCTAACCCTAACCCTAACCCTAACCCTAACCCTAACCCTAACCCTAACCCTAACCCTAACCCTAACCCTAACCCTAACCCTAACCCTAACCCTAACCCTAACCCTAACCCTAACCCTAACCCTAACCCTAACCCTAACCCTAACCCTAACCCTAACCCTAACCCTAACCCTAACCCTAACCCTAACCCTAACCCTAACCCTAACCCTAACCCTAACCCTAACCCTAACCCTAACCCTAACCCTAACCCTAACCCTAACCCTAACCCTAACCCTAACCCTAACCCTAACCCTAACCCTAACCCTAACCCTAACCCTAACCCTAACCCTAACCCTAACCCTAACCCTAACCCTAACCCTAACCCTAACCCTAACCCTAACCCTAACCCTAACCCTAACCCTAACCCTAACCCTAACCCTAACCCTAACCCTAACCCTAACCCTAACCCTAACCCTAACCCTAACCCTAACCCTAACCCTAACCCTAACCCTAACCCTAACCCTAACCCTAACCCTAACCCTAACCCTAACCCTAACCCTAACCCTAACCCTAACCCTAACCCTAACCCTAACCCTAACCCTAACCCTAACCCTAACCCTAACCCTAACCCTAACCCTAACCCTAACCCTAACCCTAACCCTAACCCTAACCCTAACCCTAACCCTAACCCTAACCCTAACCCTAACCCTAACCCTAACCCTAACCCTAACCCTAACCCTAACCCTAACCCTAACCCTAACCCTAACCCTAACCCTAACCCTAACCCTAACCCTAACCCTAACCCTAACCCTAACCCTAACCCTAACCCTAACCCTAACCCTAACCCTAACCCTAACCCTAACCCTAACCCTAACCCTAACCCTAACCCTAACCCTAACCCTAACCCTAACCCTAACCCTAACCCTAACCCTAACCCTAACCCTAACCCTAACCCTAACCCTAACCCTAACCCTAACCCTAACCCTAACCCTAACCCTAACCCTAACCCTAACCCTAACCCTAACCCTAACCCTAACCCTAACCCTAACCCTAACCCTAACCCTAACCCTAACCCTAACCCTAACCCTAACCCTAACCCTAACCCTAACCCTAACCCTAACCCTAACCCTAACCCTAACCCTAACCCTAACCCTAACCCTAACCCTAACCCTAACCCTAACCCTAACCCTAACCCTAACCCTAACCCTAACCCTAACCCTAACCCTAACCCTAACCCTAACCCTAACCCTAACCCTAACCCTAACCCTAACCCTAACCCTAACCCTAACCCTAACCCTAACCCTAACCCTAACCCTAACCCTAACCCTAACCCTAACCCTAACCCTAACCCTAACCCTAACCCTAACCCTAACCCTAACCCTAACCCTAACCCTAACCCTAACCCTAACCCTAACCCTAACCCTAACCCTAACCCTAACCCTAACCCTAACCCTAACCCTAACCCTAACCCTAACCCTAACCCTAACCCTAACCCTAACCCTAACCCTAACCCTAACCCTAACCCTAACCCTAACCCTAACCCTAACCCTAACCCTAACCCTAACCCTAACCCTAACCCTAACCCTAACCCTAACCCTAACCCTAACCCTAACCCTAACCCTAACCCTAACCCTAACCCTAACCCTAACCCTAACCCTAACCCTAACCCTAACCCTAACCCTAACCCTAACCCTAACCCTAACCCTAACCCTAACCCTAACCCTAACCCTAACCCTAACCCTAACCCTAACCCTAACCCTAACCCTAACCCTAACCCTAACCCTAACCCTAACCCTAACCCTAACCCTAACCCTAACCCTAACCCTAACCCTAACCCTAACCCTAACCCTAACCCTAACCCTAACCCTAACCCTAACCCTAACCCTAACCCTAACCCTAACCCTAACCCTAACCCTAACCCTAACCCTAACCCTAACCCTAACCCTAACCCTAACCCTAACCCTAACCCTAACCCTAACCCTAACCCTAACCCTAACCCTAACCCTAACCCTAACCCTAACCCTAACCCTAACCCTAACCCTAACCCTAACCCTAACCCTAACCCTAACCCTAACCCTAACCCTAACCCTAACCCTAACCCTAACCCTAACCCTAACCCTAACCCTAACCCTAACCCTAACCCTAACCCTAACCCTAACCCTAACCCTAACCCTAACCCTAACCCTAACCCTAACCCTAACCCTAACCCTAACCCTAACCCTAACCCTAACCCTAACCCTAACCCTAACCCTAACCCTAACCCTAACCCTAACCCTAACCCTAACCCTAACCCTAACCCTAACCCTAACCCTAACCCTAACCCTAACCCTAACCCTAACCCTAACCCTAACCCTAACCCTAACCCTAACCCTAACCCTAACCCTAACCCTAACCCTAACCCTAACCCTAACCCTAACCCTAACCCTAACCCTAACCCTAACCCTAACCCTAACCCTAACCCTAACCCTAACCCTAACCCTAACCCTAACCCTAACCCTAACCCTAACCCTAACCCTAACCCTAACCCTAACCCTAACCCTAACCCTAACCCTAACCCTAACCCTAACCCTAACCCTAACCCTAACCCTAACCCTAACCCTAACCCTAACCCTAACCCTAACCCTAACCCTAACCCTAACCCTAACCCTAACCCTAACCCTAACCCTAACCCTAACCCTAACCCTAACCCTAACCCTAACCCTAACCCTAACCCTAACCCTAACCCTAACCCTAACCCTAACCCTAACCCTAACCCTAACCCTAACCCTAACCCTAACCCTAACCCTAACCCTAACCCTAACCCTAACCCTAACCCTAACCCTAACCCTAACCCTAACCCTAACCCTAACCCTAACCCTAACCCTAACCCTAACCCTAACCCTAACCCTAACCCTAACCCTAACCCTAACCCTAACCCTAACCCTAACCCTAACCCTAACCCTAACCCTAACCCTAACCCTAACCCTAACCCTAACCCTAACCCTAACCCTAACCCTAACCCTAACCCTAACCCTAACCCTAACCCTAACCCTAACCCTAACCCTAACCCTAACCCTAACCCTAACCCTAACCCTAACCCTAACCCTAACCCTAACCCTAACCCTAACCCTAACCCTAACCCTAACCCTAACCCTAACCCTAACCCTAACCCTAACCCTAACCCTAACCCTAACCCTAACCCTAACCCTAACCCTAACCCTAACCCTAACCCTAACCCTAACCCTAACCCTAACCCTAACCCTAACCCTAACCCTAACCCTAACCCTAACCCTAACCCTAACCCTAACCCTAACCCTAACCCTAACCCTAACCCTAACCCTAACCCTAACCCTAACCCTAACCCTAACCCTAACCCTAACCCTAACCCTAACCCTAACCCTAACCCTAACCCTAACCCTAACCCTAACCCTAACCCTAACCCTAACCCTAACCCTAACCCTAACCCTAACCCTAACCCTAACCCTAACCCTAACCCTAACCCTAACCCTAACCCTAACCCTAACCCTAACCCTAACCCTAACCCTAACCCTAACCCTAACCCTAACCCTAACCCTAACCCTAACCCTAACCCTAACCCTAACCCTAACCCTAACCCTAACCCTAACCCTAACCCTAACCCTAACCCTAACCCTAACCCTAACCCTAACCCTAACCCTAACCCTAACCCTAACCCTAACCCTAACCCTAACCCTAACCCTAACCCTAACCCTAACCCTAACCCTAACCCTAACCCTAACCCTAACCCTAACCCTAACCCTAACCCTAACCCTAACCCTAACCCTAACCCTAACCCTAACCTAACCCTAACCCTAACCCTAACCCTAACCCTAACCCTAACCCTAACCCTAACCCTAACCCTAACCCTAACCCTAACCCTAACCCTAACCCTAACCCTAACCCTAACCCTAACCCTAACCCTAACCCTAACCCTAACCCTAACCCTAACCCTAACCCTAACCCTAACCCTAACCCTAACCCTAACCCTAACCCTAACCCTAACCCTAACCCTAACCCTAACCCTAACCCTAACCCTAACCCTAACCCTAACCCTAACCCTAACCCTAACCCTAACCCTAACCCTAACCCTAACCCTAACCCTAACCCTAACCCTAACCCTAACCCTAACCCTAACCCTAACCCTAACCCTAACCCTAACCCTAACCCTAACCCTAACCCTAACCCTAACCCTAACCCTAACCCTAACCCTAACCCTAACCCTAACCCTAACCCTAACCCTAACCCTAACCCTAACCCTAACCCTAACCCTAACCCTAACCCTAACCCTAACCCTAACCCTAACCCTAACCCTAACCCTAACCCTAACCCTAACCCTAACCCTAACCCTAACCCTAACCCTAACCCTAACCCTAACCCTAACCCTAACCCTAACCCTAACCCTAACCCTAACCCTAACCCTAACCCTAACCCTAACCCTAACCCTAACCCTAACCCTAACCCTAACCCTAACCCTAACCCTAACCCTAACCCTAACCCTAACCCTAACCCTAACCCTAACCCTAACCCTAACCCTAACCCTAACCCTAACCCTAACCCTAACCCTAACCCTAACCCTAACCCTAACCCTAACCCTAACCCTAACCCTAACCCTAACCCTAACCCTAACCCTAACCCTAACCCTAACCCTAACCCTAACCCTAACCCTAACCCTAACCCTAACCCTAACCCTAACCCTAACCCTAACCCTAACCCTAACCCTAACCCTAACCCTAACCCTAACCCTAACCCTAACCCTAACCCTAACCCTAACCCTAACCCTAACCCTAACCCTAACCCTAACCCTAACCCTAACCCTAACCCTAACCCTAACCCTAACCCTAACCCTAACCCTAACCCTAACCCTAACCCTAACCCTAACCCTAACCCTAACCCTAACCCTAACCCTAACCCTAACCCTAACCCTAACCCTAACCCTAACCCTAACCCTAACCCTAACCCTAACCCTAACCCTAACCCTAACCCTAACCCTAACCCTAACCCTAACCCTAACCCTAACCCTAACCCTAACCCTAACCCTAACCCTAACCCTAACCCTAACCCTAACCCTAACCCTAACCCTAACCCTAACCCTAACCCTAACCCTAACCCTAACCCTAACCCTAACCCTAACCCTAACCCTAACCCTAACCCTAACCCTAACCCTAACCCTAACCCTAACCCTAACCCTAACCCTAACCCTAACCCTAACCCTAACCCTAACCCTAACCCTAACCCTAACCCTAACCCTAACCCTAACCCTAACCCTAACCCTAACCCTAACCCTAACCCTAACCCTAACCCTAACCCTAACCCTAACCCTAACCCTAACCCTAACCCTAACCCTAACCCTAACCCTAACCCTAACCCTAACCCTAACCCTAACCCTAACCCTAACCCTAACCCTAACCCTAACCCTAACCCTAACCCTAACCCTAACCCTAACCCTAACCCTAACCCTAACCCTAACCCTAACCCTAACCCTAACCCTAACCCTAACCCTAACCCTAACCCTAACCCTAACCCTAACCCTAACCCTAACCCTAACCCTAACCCTAACCCTAACCCTAACCCTAACCCTAACCCTAACCCTAACCCTAACCCTAACCCTAACCCTAACCCTAACCCTAACCCTAACCCTAACCCTAACCCTAACCCTAACCCTAACCCTAACCCTAACCCTAACCCTAACCCTAACCCTAACCCTAACCCTAACCCTAACCCTAACCCTAACCCTAACCCTAACCCTAACCCTAACCCTAACCCTAACCCTAACCCTAACCCTAACCCTAACCCTAACCCTAACCCTAACCCTAACCCTAACCCTAACCCTAACCCTAACCCTAACCCTAACCCTAACCCTAACCCTAACCCTAACCCTAACCCTAACCCTAACCCTAACCCTAACCCTAACCCTAACCCTAACCCTAACCCTAACCCTAACCCTAACCCTAACCCTAACCCTAACCCTAACCCTAACCCTAACCCTAACCCTAACCCTAACCCTAACCCTAACCCTAACCCTAACCCTAACCCTAACCCTAACCCTAACCCTAACCCTAACCCTAACCCTAACCCTAACCCTAACCCTAACCCTAACCCTAACCCTAACCCTAACCCTAACCCTAACCCTAACCCTAACCCTAACCCTAACCCTAACCCTAACCCTAACCCTAACCCTAACCCTAACCCTAACCCTAACCCTAACCCTAACCCTAACCCTAACCCTAACCCTAACCCTAACCCTAACCCTAACCCTAACCCTAACCCTAACCCTAACCCTAACCCTAACCCTAACCCTAACCCTAACCCTAACCCTAACCCTAACCCTAACCCTAACCCTAACCCTAACCCTAACCCTAACCCTAACCCTAACCCTAACCCTAACCCTAACCCTAACCCTAACCCTAACCCTAACCCTAACCCTAACCCTAACCCTAACCCTAACCCTAACCCTAACCCTAACCCTAACCCTAACCCTAACCCTAACCCTAACCCTAACCCTAACCCTAACCCTAACCCTAACCCTAACCCTAACCCTAACCCTAACCCTAACCCTAACCCTAACCCTAACCCTAACCCTAACCCTAACCCTAACCCTAACCCTAACCCTAACCCTAACCCTAACCCTAACCCTAACCCTAACCCTAACCCTAACCCTAACCCTAACCCTAACCCTAACCCTAACCCTAACCCTAACCCTAACCCTAACCCTAACCCTAACCCTAACCCTAACCCTAACCCTAACCCTAACCCTAACCCTAACCCTAACCCTAACCCTAACCCTAACCCTAACCCTAACCCTAACCCTAACCCTAACCCTAACCCTAACCCTAACCCTAACCCTAACCCTAACCCTAACCCTAACCCTAACCCTAACCCTAACCCTAACCCTAACCCTAACCCTAACCCTAACCCTAACCCTAACCCTAACCCTAACCCTAACCCTAACCCTAACCCTAACCCTAACCCTAACCCTAACCCTAACCCTAACCCTAACCCTAACCCTAACCCTAACCCTAACCCTAACCCTAACCCTAACCCTAACCCTAACCCTAACCCTAACCCTAACCCTAACCCTAACCCTAACCCTAACCCTAACCCTAACCCTAACCCTAACCCTAACCCTAACCCTAACCCTAACCCTAACCCTAACCCTAACCCTAACCCTAACCCTAACCCTAACCCTAACCCTAACCCTAACCCTAACCCTAACCCTAACCCTAACCCTAACCCTAACCCTAACCCTAACCCTAACCCTAACCCTAACCCTAACCCTAACCCTAACCCTAACCCTAACCCTAACCCTAACCCTAACCCTAACCCTAACCCTAACCCTAACCCTAACCCTAACCCTAACCCTAACCCTAACCCTAACCCTAACCCTAACCCTAACCCTAACCCTAACCCTAACCCTAACCCTAACCCTAACCCTAACCCTAACCCTAACCCTAACCCTAACCCTAACCCTAACCCTAACCCTAACCCTAACCCTAACCCTAACCCTAACCCTAACCCTAACCCTAACCCTAACCCTAACCCTAACCCTAACCCTAACCCTAACCCTAACCCTAACCCTAACCCTAACCCTAACCCTAACCCTAACCCTAACCCTAACCCTAACCCTAACCCTAACCCTAACCCTAACCCTAACCCTAACCCTAACCCTAACCCTAACCCTAACCCTAACCCTAACCCTAACCCTAACCCTAACCCTAACCCTAACCCTAACCCTAACCCTAACCCTAACCCTAACCCTAACCCTAACCCTAACCCTAACCCTAACCCTAACCCTAACCCTAACCCTAACCCTAACCCTAACCCTAACCCTAACCCTAACCCTAACCCTAACCCTAACCCTAACCCTAACCCTAACCCTAACCCTAACCCTAACCCTAACCCTAACCCTAACCCTAACCCTAACCCTAACCCTAACCCTAACCCTAACCCTAACCCTAACCCTAACCCTAACCCTAACCCTAACCCTAACCCTAACCCTAACCCTAACCCTAACCCTAACCCTAACCCTAACCCTAACCCTAACCCTAACCCTAACCCTAACCCTAACCCTAACCCTAACCCTAACCCTAACCCTAACCCTAACCCTAACCCTAACCCTAACCCTAACCCTAACCCTAACCCTAACCCTAACCCTAACCCTAACCCTAACCCTAACCCTAACCCTAACCCTAACCCTAACCCTAACCCTAACCCTAACCCTAACCCTAACCCTAACCCTAACCCTAACCCTAACCCTAACCCTAACCCTAACCCTAACCCTAACCCTAACCCTAACCCTAACCCTAACCCTAACCCTAACCCTAACCCTAACCCTAACCCTAACCCTAACCCTAACCCTAACCCTAACCCTAACCCTAACCCTAACCCTAACCCTAACCCTAACCCTAACCCTAACCCTAACCCTAACCCTAACCCTAACCCTAACCCTAACCCTAACCCTAACCCTAACCCTAACCCTAACCCTAACCCTAACCCTAACCCTAACCCTAACCCTAACCCTAACCCTAACCCTAACCCTAACCCTAACCCTAACCCTAACCCTAACCCTAACCCTAACCCTAACCCTAACCCTAACCCTAACCCTAACCCTAACCCTAACCCTAACCCTAACCCTAACCCTAACCCTAACCCTAACCCTAACCCTAACCCTAACCCTAACCCTAACCCTAACCCTAACCCTAACCCTAACCCTAACCCTAACCCTAACCCTAACCCTAACCCTAACCCTAACCCTAACCCTAACCCTAACCCTAACCCTAACCCTAACCCTAACCCTAACCCTAACCCTAACCCTAACCCTAACCCTAACCCTAACCCTAACCCTAACCCTAACCCTAACCCTAACCCTAACCCTAACCCTAACCCTAACCCTAACCCTAACCCTAACCCAACCCTAACCCTAACCCTAACCCTAACCCAACCCAACCCTAACCCTAACCCTAACCCTAACCCTAACCCTAACCCTAACCCTAACCCTAACCCTAACCCTAACCCTAACCCTAACCCTAACCCTAACCCTAACCCTAACCCTAACCCTAACCCTAACCCTAACCCTAACCCTAACCCTAACCCTAACCCTAACCCTAACCCTAACCCTAACCCTAACCCTAACCCTAACCCTAACCCTAACCCTAACCCTAACCCTAACCCTAACCCTAACCCTAACCCTAACCCTAACCCTAACCCTAACCCTAACCCTAACCCTAACCCTAACCCTAACCCTAACCCTAACCCTAACCCCTAACCCTAACCCTAACCCTAACCCTAACCCTAACCCTAACCCTAACCCTAACCCTAACCCTAACCCTAACCCTAACCCTAACCCTAACCCTAACCCTAACCCTAACCCTAACCCTAACCCTAACCCTAACCCTAACCCTAACCCTAACCCTAACCCTAACCCTAACCCTAACCCTAACCCTAACCCTAACCCTAACCCTAACCCTAACCCTAACCCTAACCCTAACCCTAACCCTAACCCTAACCCTAACCCTAACCCTAACCCTAACCCTAACCCTAACCCTAACCCTAACCCTAACCCTAACCCTAACCCTAACCCTAACCCTAACCCTAACCCTAACCCTAACCCTAACCCTAACCCTAACCCTAACCCTAACCCTAACCCTAACCCTAACCCTAACCCTAACCCTAACCCTAACCCTAACCCTAACCCTAACCCTAACCCTAACCCTAACCCTAACCCTAACCCTAACCCTAACCCTAACCCTAACCCTAACCCTAACCCTAACCCTAACCCTAACCCTAACCCTAACCCTAACCCTAACCCTAACCCTAACCCTAACCCTAACCCTAACCCTAACCCTAACCCTAACCCTAACCCTAACCCTAACCCTAACCCTAACCCTAACCCTAACCCTAACCCTAACCCTAACCCTAACCCTAACCCTAACCCTAACCCTAACCCTAACCCTAACCCTAACCCTAACCCTAACCCTAACCCTAACCCTAACCCTAACCCTAACCCTAACCCTAACCCTAACCCTAACCCTAACCCTAACCCTAACCCTAACCCTAACCCTAACCCTAACCCTAACCCTAACCCTAACCCTAACCCTAACCCTAACCCTAACCCTAACCCTAACCCTAACCCTAACCCTAACCCTAACCCTAACCCTAACCCTAACCCTAACCCTAACCCTAACCCTAACCCTAACCCTAACCCTAACCCTAACCCTAACCCTAACCCTAACCCTAACCCTAACCCTAACCCTAACCCTAACCCTAACCCTAACCCTAACCCTAACCCTAACCCTAACCCTAACCCTAACCCTAACCCTAACCCTAACCCTAACCCTAACCCTAACCCTAACCCTAACCCTAACCCTAACCCTAACCCTAACCCTAACCCTAACCCTAACCCTAACCCTAACCCTAACCCTAACCCTAACCCTAACCCTAACCCCTAACCCTAACCCTAACCCTAACCCTAACCCTAACCCTAACCCTAACCCTAACCCCTAACCCTAACCCCTAACCCTAACCCTAACCCTAACCCTAACCCTAACCCTAACCCCTAACCCTAACCCTAACCCCTAACCCCTAACCCCTACCCCTACCCCTACCCCTAACCCTAACCCTACCCTAACCCTAACCCTAACCCTAACCCTAACCCTAACCCCTAACCCTAACCCTAACCCCTAACCCTAACCCCTAAGCCTAACCCTAACCCTAACCCTAACCCTAAGCCTAACCCTAAGCCTAACCCCTGCCAAAACCTAACCTTTTCCAGATAAGGTGAAAGGAGTATAAATTTTCAATATGTAATAGATGCAGATTTACTCTCAAAATTACAAACTTCTGCAGGTGCATTGTGTTTAAATTTCTACAGTGTTCTCAATTTCCTTAATCCTACACAACTGTGTGCTTAAATTATTTTACGTGATTCATATTATTTTTCCCTTTTATTTATTATTTTGTACTTATTCTAATTTTATTTGGCCAACATGCAGTGCAATATTAGTTTCAGTAGTGGAATTCCATGATTCATCACTTCCTTACAACATCCCGTAATCCTCACAAATGCGGGGCTTAATACCCATCACTCTTCCAGTCCTTCTCACACCCACCTACTTCTGTTAATCCTCAGTTTCTTTTCCATAGCCAAGAGTCTCCTGTGGTTTCTTTCCCTCTTTCCTCTTGTTACCCCCTCCCATATATTCATCTGTTTTATTTCTTAAACTCCATATGAGTGAAATTATATGGTATTTGTCTTTCTCTGACTGACCTGTCTCGCTTAGCACAATACAGTGTATCTCCATCCACATCATGCAAATGGAAAGGTTTCATTCCTTTTGATCTCTGAGTAATATTCCATTGTACATATACACATCTTCTTTATCCATTCATCAGTCAATGACATTTGGGTTTTTTATGTTGTTTGGTTATTGGTTATAATGCTGCTATAAACATGGGGGTGTATGTACCCCCTCAAATCTGAATTTTTGTGTCCTTTGGGTAAATACCTAGTAGAGCAATTGCTGGAACATAAGGATGTTCTATTTTTAACTTTTGGAGGAATATCCATACTGTTCCCCAGAGTGGCTGCACCAGTTTGCATTCCCACTAACAGTTCCTCTTTGGGGGAAAGAGGGATCCCCTTTCTCTACATCCTTGCCAACACCTGTTGTTTCCTGTGTTGTTAATTTTAGCCATTCTGACAGGTGTGAGGTGGTATCTCATGGTGGTTGTGATTTGTACTTCTTTGATAATGAGTGATGTTGAGCATCTTTTCATGTGTCTGTTAGCCATTGGGTGTCTTCTTTGGAAAAGTGACTATTCCTGTCTTTTGCCCATTTCTTCACCAGATTATTTGTTTTTTGGTGTTGCGTTTGGTAAGTTCTCTATAGATTTTGGATGCTAATATCAGATATGTCTTTTGCAAATATATTTTCCCATTCCCTAGGCTGCTTTTTAGTTTTGTTGATTGTTTCCTTCACTCTGCGGGAGCTTCTTATCTTGATGAAGTCCCAATAGTTCATGTTTGCCTTTGTTTCCCTTGCCTTTAGCAACATGTCTAGTAAGAAGTTGCTGAGGCTGAGGTCAAAGAGGTTGTGTCCTGTGTTCTCCTCTGGGATTTTGATGGTTTTCAGTCTCACGTTTAGTTCTTTCATCCACTTTGAATTTATTTTTGTGCATGGTGTAATAAAATGATCCAGGTTCATTCTTCTGCACATTGATGTCCAGTTTTCCTAACACCACTTGTTGAAGAGATTGTCGTCTGTCCATTGGATATCCTTTCCTGCTCTAACCAAGATTAGTTGACCATAGAGTTGTGCGTCCATTTCTGGGTTTTCTATTCTATTCCATTGATCCATGTGTCTGTTTTTTGTTCCAGCACCCTACTGTCTTGATGTCTACCGCTTTGCAAATTAGCTTGAAATCTGGAATTGCGATGCCTCCAGTTCTGTTTTTCTTTCTCAGGATTACTTTGGCTGTTCAGGGTATTCTGTAGCTCCATACAAATTTTAGGAAGCTTTGTTCCAGCTCTGCAAAAAATGCTGGTGGTATTTTGATAGGGATTGTATTAAATGTGTAGTTTGCTTTGGGTAGTATAGACATTTTAACAATATTTTTTCATCCAATCCATGAGCATGGGATGCTTTTCCATTTCTTTGTGTCCTCTTCAATTTCTTTCATAAATGTTCTATCGTTTTCAGGTACACATCTTTTACTTCCTTGGTTAGGTTTATTCCTTATTATCTTACAGTTTTTGGTGCAATTGTAAATGAAATCAATTCCTTGACTTCTCTTTCTCCTGCTTCGCTATTGGTGCAGAGAAATGCAACAGATTTCTGCATGTCCATTTTATATCCTAATACTTTGTTGAATTCATGTATTAGTTCTAGCAATTTTTTTTGTGGTCTTTCAGGTTTTATACATAGAGTATCACGCCCTCTGCAAATAGTGGAAGTTTGACCTCTTCCTTGCAAACATGGGACGCCTTTTATTTTTGTTGTTGTTGTTGTTGTCTCATTAGTGAGGCCAACTCCCAGTACCGTGCTAAATAGTAATGGTGAGAGGGCACATCCTTTTCTTGTTCCTGACCATAATGGAAAGGCTCTCATTTTTCCCCATTGGAAATGATATCAGCTGTGGGTCTTTCATATATGGCCTTTATGATGTTCAGGTATGTTCCATCTATCCCTACTTTGTTGAGGGTTTTCTATCAAGAAACAATGCTGTATTTTGTCAGATGCTTTCTCTGCATCTACTGACAGGATCATATGGTGCTCATCTTTTCTCTTATTGTGGTGGATAATGTTGATTAAGTTGCTACTATTGAATCAGCCCTGCATCCCAGGAATAAATCCTACTTGATTATGGTGAATAATTGTTTTAATGTACTGTTGAATTCAATCTGATAGTATCTTGTTGAGAATTTTTGCATCCATGTTCATCAGGGAAACTGGCCTGCAATTCTCCTCAAGGTAATGCTAGCTTCATAGAATGAGTTTGGAAGTTTTCCTCCCATTTCTATTTTTTGGAACAGTTTGAGAAGAATAGATACTAACTCTTCTTTAAATGTCTGGTAGAATTCCCCCTGGGAATCCATCTGGCTCTGGACTCATCCGTTTGTTGAGAGATTTTTGATTACTGATCAATTTCTTTGTTGATTATGGGTCTTTTCAAATTTTCTATTTCTTCCTGTTTCGTTTTGGGTAGTGTATGTGTTTCTAGGAATTGGTCCATTTCTTCCAGATGGCACAGTTTGTTACCATATAATTTTCATAGTATTCTCTTATAATTGTTTGCATTTCTGTGGTCTTGGTTGTGATCTCTCCTCTTTTATACATGATTTTATTTGGGTCCTTGGTTGTGGTCTCTTTTCTTTCATTCATTTTTTTCAAATCTATGTGGGTCCCCTCTCTCTTCTTTACAATAAGTCTGCATAGGAGCTTAACAATTTTGTTAATTATTTCAAAGAATCAGCTCTTAGTTTCACAGATCCATTTTACAGCTCTTAGTTTCACAGATCCATTTTGTCTGTGTGTGTGTGTGTGTGTGTGTGTGTGTGTGTGTGTTTATTTCCATATCATTTATTCCAGCTCTAATCTTTGTTCCAGCTCCGTTCTTCTGTGGACTTTAGGCTTGTTTTGTTGTTGTTGTTGTTGTTGTTGTTGTTGTTGTTGTTGTTACGCTTTATTTCTTGCTCCTTTTCTAGCTCCTTTAGGTGTAAGGTTAAGTTGTGTACTTGGGGCCTGTTTTGCTTCTTGAGGTAGAGCTGTATTGCAATATATTTCCCTCCTAGGACAGCCCTCACTGCATCCCAAAGGTTTTGGACTGTCATGTTTTCATTTTCATTTGCTTCCATGTACCTTTTTATTTCTTCTTTAATTTTCTGGCTAACCCATTCATTCTTTACTAGGATGTTCTTTAAGCTCCATGTATTTGAGGGTTTTCCAAATTTTTTCTTGTGGTTGACCTCAAGTGCCATAGCGTTGTGATCTGAAAATATACACGGTATGATCTCAATCTTTTTGTACTTGTTGAGAGCAGATTTGTGACCTGGAATGTGATCTATTCTGGAGAACGTTTCCTGGGCACTCAAAAAGAATTGTATTCTGCTGCTTTAGGATGACATGTTCTCAATATATCTGTTAAGTCCATCTGATTCAATGTCATTTAGAGCTCTTGTTTCCTTGTTGACGTTCTGTTTAGATGATCTGTCCACTGCTGTATGTGGCATGCTAAAGTCCCCTACTATTATTGTATTATCGTCAATGAGTTTCTTTATGCTTGTTAGTAATTAATTTATATATTTGGATGCTTTCATATTGGGGAATAAATATTTACAATTGGTACATCTTCTTTTTTTATTTTTTAAAGTTTATTTATTTATTTTCAGAGAGAGACACAATCTCAAGCAGGCTCTGCACTGTGAGATCATGAGCCAAGCTGAAACCAAGAGTAGGACGCTTGACCAACTGAGCCACCCAGGTGCCCCATCCATCCCCTCACTTTCAATCTGCAGGTGTCTTTAGGTCTCAATGAGTCACCTGTAGGCAGCATAGATGGATCTTGCTTTTCTCATCCATTCTGATACCCTATGCCTTTTGCTTGGAGCATTTAGTCCACTTACATTCAGATTGATTATTAATAGATATGAATTTAATGCAATGTTGGTGCCTGTACAGTTGGTGTTTCTAGTGATATTATCTGGTCTTTTCTAGTCTTTGTTGCTTTGGTCATTTTTTACCTCCACTCAAAGAGTCCCCATGAAAATTTCTTGCAGGGCTAGTTCAGTGGTCACAAACTCCTTTAGTTTTTCTTTGTCTGGGAAACTCTTTCTCTCTCCTTATTTTCATGCTGGATAAAGGATTCTTGGTGCATATTTTTCCCATTCAGCATGTTGGCTATATCCTGCCACTCTTCTCTGGTCTGCCATGTTTCTCTGGACAGATCTGCTGCAAACCTGATGTCATCCCTTGTAGGTTAAGGACTTCATTCCTTTGCTGCTTTCAGGATTCTTTCCTTGTCTGCACATTTTGGGAATTTGACTATGATATACCATGGCAATGATTGGCTTTTGTTGAATTTAATGGGAGTTCTCTGCTTCTTGGACTTGGATGTCTATGTCTTTCCGCATATTAGGGAAGTTTTCAGATATAATTTGTGCACATAAACCTTTTAGCCCTTTTTCTCTCTTCATTCTGGGACTCCTATGATATGAATATTATTCTGTTTTAATATGCCACTGAGTTCCCCAAGTCAGCCTTCATGGTCCATGACCTTTCTTTCCCTCTTCTTTTCAGCTTCATCATTTTCCATAATTTTATCTTCTGTATCACTGATTTACTACACTGATTTACTGATTTCATCCATCCTTGTTTTTATGGCCTCCATTTGGGATTGCATTTCAGTTATAGCATTTTTAATTTTGGCCTCACTAGATTTTAGTTATTTTATCTCTGCAGTAAGGGATTCTCTAGTGTCTTCTATGCTTTTTTCAAGCCCAGCTAATATCCTTATAATTGTGGTTTCAAATTCTAGTTCAGGGTGCCTGGGTACCTCAGTTGGTTAAGTGTCCAACTTTTGACTCCAACTCAGCTCATGATCTCACAGTTCATGAGTTTGAGCCCCACATTGGGCTATGCACTGTCAGTGCAGAGCCTTCTTGGGATTCTCTCTCTCTCTCTCTCTCTCTCTCTTTCTCTCAGAATAAACATACATACATACATACATACACACATACATACATAAATTTAGTTCAGACATCTTATTTATATCCGCATTGATTAAATCTCTGGCCATCATTTATTCCTGTTCTTTCTTTTAGGTGAATTCCTCCATTTTGTCATTTTGGAGAGAAAGAAAAACAAGCAACATTAAACAAAATTAAAATATAAAAATTAAAGAAAATAATTTAAAAAATAAAATGAAGTACCTACAGGAACTTAGATCTTAGGTGTGTTTTGGCCTGCTTGTTACAAGAAGCTTCCATGGGTTGCTTTTCTGGTTTGTAGATGTGTATCTTTGTTCTCTAAGACTTCTGATGGATTTCTTGGGTGTTCCAAATGATTTTATATTTATCTAGCTATATTCAAGTGATGAGACAAGCTTAGGGTCGCCCTACTCTTCCCACTAAATGGCTGATAGTATGTTATGTATTTGAAGCACAATGAATGTCAACTGAAATATATTACAACATGAATGAAAATTGAAAACATACCAAGTTAAAGAGGCCATACAGAAAAGGCCACCCAGATTTCAGTCCCCTGTGATCTTTCAATCGACTAAGGTTATCAAAATGAGGGAAAGTCTTAAGAAAAGTACAGAAAAAAAGAAACCTGGTCATATTGGAAGAAGACTCTTTCACACTTTTTGAACAGGTGGTGACAGCTGAAGTGGCCTGTGGATTCAATGATAATGAGGAAACCATAATGATTTCCTCATTTGGAAATTACGACATAGTTCTCAGGGAGAGTTTTCCTCTTTGGGGGTAAAACATACAAGCTTTTTGTGTGAACTGTCAGAGGTAGTAAAACCTAAATTATGTCTCAAAACAATGACATCAGTACCACACCAGAAAATAAGGAAAAAACATGAAACTTCATGATAGAGGACAAGGCCTGCCAACATGCCATTCACCCAAAGTGAAATTAATGACCCTTGTAAGAGGATATGTGTTACTAAAGGCCATAGAGTGAGGCTTACATTAGTGCCCCCTATGTTTTGGTTATTGGGGATGACCTGGGTAGAAACAGTACCATTTTCTAAATTCCCAATGTTACATATCACCCCAGCAGCAGCAACAACAACAACACACTTTTTACATGACTTCAGGGAAATTGCAGGACACAAAATCAAGATACTGTAATCACTTGTGATTATATATACTTGTAGGGTCCAAAGGCAGATCCCAAGGGGAGTCACTTTGGCATGAAGACTATTTTCACTTAAGAAGCAATCAAGGGGCACCTGGGTGGCTCAGAAGCATCTGACTCTTGATGTCAGCTCAGGTCAAAAACTCACAGTTGTGACATCGAGCCCCGCATCAGTCTCCATGCTTACTTACTGTGGAGCCTGCTTAAGATTCTCTCTCTCTCTCTCTCTCTCTCTCTCTCTCTCTGTGACTCCTCCTCCTCCTCTCCCCCACTCTCTCTCAAAAATAAATTAATCAAAACCAAGCAGAATCAGAAAAAGCTCTTTACCTCCCACACAGCTGCCTAAAAGAATTTAGATAGAGGACCTGCTCCAGGAACAGAGTTATTCACCATGATATGAACCAGGTATGGTAGACAGGGAAGAACCTAGCAAGGTCTGTTTGGTTAAAGCCCTCTATGTCTCATTCCGTCTGAGAGGACAGGAAAACATTTGTTTACCAAACACTTACTCTTTTTCATCTTCCTGTGAACTGAATTCCTTCCCTTTGAGGTACCTGACCCATACCTCCTTGTCTTTAGCTCAGGATGACATATATGCTTCATTTTGCCCAAGTGTCTTCAGAATTCCCATGTCTCTCTGGATTCCCCATATACACAAAATTAAATTTTATCTTCTCTCGTTAATCTGTGTCATATCAATTTGACTGCTAATCCAGTAGAAGGACCTTGAGGGGACAGGACATTCTTAATCCTTACATACTCATGACAAACCTTCACCAAGAAAAACTAAGAAAACAACATCACTAACAGTTTCCTCCAAAATAATAAAATATCTAGGGAAAAATTTAACAAAGATGTGAAAATCCTATAGCATCAGAACGATGTGATGTTGATAAAGAAATTGAAGAAGAGACCAGTAAATGGAAAGTTATTTCACCTTCGTAGATTGTAAATTTTTTTTTAAATTGTTCATTCAACCTAAAGCAATCTAGATTCAGTGTAATCATGACCAAAATTCTAAAGGCATTTTTCAAAACAAACCAACAAGAAAAAAACAATCCTGAAATGTGTATGAAACCACGGAGGGCCCTGAATAGCCAAACCCATCTTGAGAAAGAACAAAGCTGTACAAAGCTATAGTAAACAAACAGTCTTGACAGTGTTGAGATGAAACCAGATACAAGGATCATTGCAGCAGCATATGGTCAATTACACAGAGAGGACAGTCTCCTCAACAAATACTGCTGAGAAAATGAGTCACAAGCAACAGAAGGCAGTATGTTACACCATACACAAAATCTCGTACCACACACACTAAAATAAACAGAAACTCAGGTTTCCACATCAAGCCTTTCCTCCACCAGGTCCTCCGAAGACCACACTCTTCACCATTCACTACACATAGGAAGCCTCTACTCCATCTTACTCACTTTTCCCTCCCACAGCTCCACCTTATCCTGAAGCTGAGGACTCAGCACCACCTTCCAGGAGGGTCCTGTCCATGAGGATGCAAAGCCAACTCCACAGGAGGAGGAGTGAGCACGGCTCTTTGGGATAAGCATTGTTTGAGCCTGGGAAAATTAATAATAAGAAACCTCACTGAAATTAAGTCCTAAGGTTTGGAAGGGGGCACTCTTAAGACTCTAGCAACAGGAAAAGAGACACCTTGCAGGTAGATACACTTCACTATCCCAGCAGGAGGAAAGGCCTCTTCCTCCCCCAGCAACAGCCCAGCCAATGAGAGACACTCACTGCCCAGCCAATGAGAAGCCACTACTCTTCCAGCCCCCCCCCCGCCCCCCAGTTTATGCCAACAGACTTTTAGTTTACAACAGCCCCCCTTCCCCACGCCCTGCCTCCTCTATAAAAGAACCTCCTCTCCTTCCTTCCTTCTCAGGACTCACGGGTGCTTTTGCGGTAGTTTGCTTGTCACAGAGGCAATTCTCTACTGTTCCCAAATAAACCTGTCTTTTGCCGGTAAAATAAACGGTAGCTTTATTTTTAAGGTTGACAGGTGTGATTAATTTTAACGAACAGCAGACACAAAAGGACCTCTGAGGACTGAGTAGAAGTTGTCTTTAGGTAAGGAACATTTACCTTTAAAAGGAAAATTGCCTTTTGTGCTAGGAAGAGAAGGAGGACTCTAAATTTGCAGAAACTTTTATCAATGGGAAAGACACCGTTACCACCATACCCTCATTTCCCTTGTTTGCTCCTCAAAACAAAGTCTTTATCTTTAGCCCATAATAGCAGGTAAGGTGGTGGTAAGCCATTTCAGGGACCTACTCAGCTTCCCTGGGTTTCTTCCATGTATACAGGAGGAATCCGTGTTATTAAACTTCTGTTTCTCCTCCACTTCACTTGTCCCTTATTATGGGGAGGTGTTAACAAAAGTAAATTTAAGTATCTAATTGGCTTTACTAACTGATTCACAAATCACGCAGCACCCCGTGTAGCAAATAGAGGAGAGCTCCGCAGAACTAAACAAAGGAGAGCTTTTTTCCAGGCACAGAGAATGAATAAGACGAAAAACAAGAAACTTATTGACAAATGCAGTGTTGAGACAAGCTCGCTCTCCCGAGGATCTAGGAGTAAATTTCCTACTCTAGACTCCAAGAAATTCCATGCTGCCTAGTTAGAGGTTACATTCCTGTGGTTACACCCCCAGGTGTGCAGCAAGGAATACCAGCAGAGACAAGAATCCAAACCTGGGCCCAACACACGGCAAAGGTGCTCTCCACCTAACCTCCGCAAGCTCGGTAAAGTCGGGGAGGCCCGGCTGGAGGTGTCTGCACATGCGCAGTCACCGACTCCTCAACTGCCAATCGCAAGCCTGGAAGACCACGTACCCCCACCCCCACCTCCACCTCCCCTACTCTGAGTTTGCGGCCCCAGAGACTTTAAACATGCGCACTAGCACCTGTGTTCAGCCTTTGAGCCCCGCCTCAGCTCGAGGCTCACCGCGCCTGGAGCGCACTGCGCAGGCGTGCCGCGGGGCGCCCCGCCCCCGCGCAGGTTTGGCCCAATCCCAACCGAGGCGCCAACACGGAGGGAGTCTACGAGCGGAGGGAATGGCGGGGCGGCTGGGGCCTCCGAGCGCGGAGCGGGTGGGAGCCACGGACCCAGCTGAGAAGGCAGGAGGTAGTGCTGGGCCCCGACGCCCCTGGGAGGTGGGGCGGGGACACGCGGCGGCCCCCCAACCCCCGCTCCTCCCGCCGCCGAGGAAACGCAGGGTCACCGCCGGCAGGTCGGCCTCGGCTGTGTGAAGTAGCCCCGGGGACACCCTTTCTGTTGGGCCGAGCGGCTCTCTGCGCGCAGCTCCTGAGTGAGCCCCCTTCCTCTGTCCTCGCAGCCACGTCTGGGCGTCCCTGCTGCCCCAGAACGGTTCTTACCCGGGCATTCTTTTCCGAGGTTGGGTCCAGGCCGGCGGCACGCGGCGTCCACGTTGTTTTTCTCCCTGACGCCGACCTGAGTGAGCTCCCAGCTCCACGGGCAGGGGTGGCGCCACCCGGCCCCGCGGTGCGCTCCTGGAACACTCCCCTCCCTCGAGGGGCTGAGCCTGCCCTCGCTCCCTTCAGACCCACCTACACTGGTGCAGCCTTGGGACCCGGCGCGGCTCCGGGGTGTCTGTCCCACAGAGGAGAGGTGTGAGTAGCGAACCTTCGCACGCAAGGCTCGCCTGGAGCAGAGCGTGGCAGCCAGGCACGAAGAGGAAAATGGGACGGATGCATATGCACCCCTTGTATTAAACGCCTCCGATGGCCAAGGCTGCGCCAAAGGAGCCTTCCGGTGTGGCTGTTTCAGGTGCCTCCCATAAGCTAGTCCACGTGGGTGGTTTAGTCACTTCACCAATGGCTGAGCTTGCGCTGCTATAATGCAGTACCCTAACCTGGATCGCCCCGTGACCACTGAACTTTGCTTCTCCTGCCTCCGGAGGCTGGAAGTCTGGGACCAAGGCATCGGCAGATAGGGCGTCTGGTGAGGACCAGCTCTCGGTGCCTGCGTGACCATCCTCTGGCTGCATCCTCACGGGGGGGGGGGGGGGGGGGGGAGGGGGGAGGGCTGGGGAGTTGTCTGGGGTCGCTTTTATAAAGGCACTGCTCCCATTCGTCAGGACTCTGCCATCATGACCCAATCACCTCCCCAAAGCCCCATCTCCTGGCACCGTCACATCAGACCAGAGTATTTCAACATGCGTTGTACGGTGCTTACTACATAGGAGAGTGTCCTTGCCCTTTGCGCTTCACACCGGGGACTTCTGGGGTAATGAGGCCTTGTGTCTGCAACTCAGTCTCAAGGTTCAGAAATGTTAGCAAATGGGGGATCGGATTTTTTGTTAATTCAACAGGTGTTTCTTGCCAGGCTGTGCTTTGCCTTATGGCGGGCACTACATAGGCAACAGAGGGTAAAAACAGGGCAGCTCACTGCCTAGGCTATTAATAATACCTGGGGAATTGGTTGCCCAAACAAACTGTAAAGATCAATTTGGGGTCACTTGGGCCAGTTAGCTTTAAAAAATACAGCCATATGCAGAAGTGTGTATGGTGAAAGACAAACATCCTCCTTCCTAGTCCTACCCTCCAGAGGTAACTACTGCTGAGAATATTTTGGTGATTCTGGCCACAAATTATCTGGACGTAGTATGCATATGTTTGTAGACTGGCATATATTTCACCTCTTCTTGTAGCCATATGGGAGTCTATATGCACAATTTTTTACTGACTTTTCATCTGTCTAGGGTCTCCTTCCATGTTTAATGCATAATGAATCTACCTCCTTTTCAATGGCTGCACAGTATTTTGTTGTGGGGATGGATCGTACTTTTCGGCTGATGGGCATCCACGTTGTTTCCCACTTTTGACATGACAAATACTGCTTCCGTGTCTTTTAACATGCCTTTTGCATACTTAGATGAGCATGTCTTATACATAAATTCTTAGAACTGGAATTATGTCTTCAAAATGCTGATGTAGTAAAACTGTCCTCTGAAAGGTCACATCAGTTTCCAGCCTATCTGTATGTGAATTTCCCCACATCATCTCACTGGCCATTGTCAGACTTACTCATCTTTACCAACCAGATAGGTACGATATGCTGTTTTCATCTCATTAATCATGACTGATATTGTATATCTTGTCAAATATTTATGGGCCATTTGTAAAATTTTTGCTTAACTGTCCCCTCCTTTCTTCCACTCTTTGAAAGCAGTGATTGTTTACCTTCTTTATATTGACTCATTGCTTTTTTTAAAAGATTTTATTCTAAGTACTCTCTGCACCCAACATAGGGCTCAAAATTGTAACCCTGAGAGCAAGAGTCACATGCTCTATGTGCCAACCAGGCACCCCTGACTGGTTGCTTTTTAAAAACTTTTTATTATGGAAAACTTTAAGCATATACAAAAGGCAAAAACAAAGTATAAAATTACCCCCATGAGCCCATCTTTTCCACTTTGATGGTTATAAGCTTTTGGCCAACCTTGTTTCCTTTTTATCCTCACCCACTCCACTATTTCGTTTTGAAGCAGCACAGGCATCATAGCATATCATCCATAAATATTTCCATATGTATCTCTAACATCTCTAAAATATAGTACTGTACTCTTTCCAGAAAACTAACCACAGTAGTACTGTCCTGTCTGAATAACAGCTACAATAGTTCCTGTTTCACCAAAAACCCAGTTTTCAAATTTCTCTGATTATGTCACCACTATTTTTTAAAGTGCACTTGTCGAATCAGGATCTAAATACAGTCCGTTTTTGAGTATTGAGTATATGTCTTTTTAATCCCCTTTCATCTGTAAGGATCTTCCTTTTTTCCTCCCCCCCCCCAAAAAAAATTTGTTAAAAATCCTGATTTTTTCCTGTAAAGTTCCTGGTCTGGATGTTGCTAATTGCATCCCCGTGTGTCCTGTGTTCCTGTATTTTCCCTAAATTAGTATTTAGATTAAGAGAATTAAAAGGCATTACTCTGACTTCTTTTTTGGCAAGAATCCTATGTTGTATTTTTACATCAAGTGGCTCATAGTGTCCATTTATCTCTCTTGTGACGTTAGTACCATTAATAATTGCCAACATCTACTAGTTCATTAAGGAATTAAAAATAACTGCCTATATTGGTTATAAACAGGTGAATACAAAATATTCTACTGACAGGCTTCAGAGTAATTGATTATATAGAATAGCTCTTTGTATTTATGTGCAAATGACATGGTGTCTTATTAAATTTTCTTACTATTCATTGTGGGTTTTTTTAATAAGACTCTAGAACTTTCTAGTTAATTAGCCATCTGCCAGTTACAGTGACTTTTGACCCCTTGTTTCCAGTTTTGTTTTGTTTTTTGCCCCTCCTTTCTTTTCCTTTCATTATTACATCATGAGGTTTGACCCAGTCTTGAATACTACAGGCAGTGAAAGTTCACCCCTCCCCTTGCCCTGAGTTTTATTAAGGGAAACTCTGTGGTATGATTTCACGCTTTAGGAAAAGTTGACCATGAAATAGCCTGACTCCTCTCGAATTCAGTGTCTCCCTCAAGACAAGGGGCAAGAGCACCACTCTGGCTGGAGATCTGAGCCCCCCTCAGTCCCATACCAAAGTTATTGGACCCTTCCTTGGGCCCTCTCCTTTGGGATTGTGAAATGTTTGGTTGTGTCTCCACAGGGCAGGCCAAGTCCTCACAGAAAATTGAAGACTTGATGGAAATGATGAAGAAGTTGCAGAAAGGTCACATGTCTTCTCTGTAACTGAGGCACAGCCTGAGCTTTGGGAAAAGGCGGAAGTGGATTAAGTTCCAGGACTCACAATTCACAACCTTTGGAAATTAACCCATTGGCTCTTTCCTACTTTTTAAAACTTCTTTGAAGTAAAAATACAGCCCAAGGATTTGAAATTAAAGTATAAGGGGATAGAAGGCAAAACATTTCCCCCAAGCCCCCTTGCTAGCCACCCATGTGGTCCCCACCACACTCAGTTAAATCCAGGTTTTGACCTTCACCTCCTTTCCCTCCACCTTACCTCTGCTGCTCTCTGCTTGCTCACATGGCTTCTTCTAGCCATGTTCCCACTTCAGGGAAGGCCTTTTCACTGACTACCTACCACCCCACCCGGGAACTGCCCTCCCCTTGATTTAAGGCCTTCAAGAGGTCTTCCCATATCTGAAGAGCATGCCCCACTCCTTCGCGCTTTAATTAATTCCTTGCCCCTCTATTTTTCTTGACTGCGATGACTACAGCCTGACTCAGTATCTCTGTTTTTTCCCTTGTATCCTCTACCCAGAATGAGAGTCCCTGTAGGGCCCCCAACTCCCTCTGCCTGCCCTGTCATCTCCATTCAACCTCCTTTCCTCCCTACAGCGGGAAGCCTAGAGCCCAGGGTTGAGGTCCTGATTAATCGGATTAATGAGGTTCAGCAAGGTGAGCTCAGGGACAAGCTACATGATTTGCAGGGCCCCTGGTTACAGGATTACTAAGTATGTATTTCAGGACCACAGCAGCAGGTCAAACCAAGGGTGGGTTTTTCTAAAGGCAACTGCTGTAGTCACATGTCCGTGAACCTGGCCCTGCTGCCAACTGAGACCAACAAGAAGGGCTTGGGCTCTGGAAGCCTCATTTCTTGCCCTGTAAAATGTGTCCTCCCCACCCCCTCCCCAGTTTGCTTGAAGACAAATGTGAAATGTCACTATTTGCAAGGAATGGTGTAGTTGGATGTTGCACTTACACGTCTGTTTCTTGTTTTGTTTTGTTTTGGTTTTTTTGGCACAGCAAAAAAGAAAGCCAGTGAGGAGCTGGGAGAGGCCCGGACTGTTTGGGAGGCCCTGCAGAAGGAAATGGACTCACGTAAGCATGCAGGGTTCGGTCACCCAGAGGTCCCCAGTGTCATGCCTTCCTGAACTCAATATTCTGGACCCTTAGCATTCTTGCTGCGGCCAAGGGCTCCTGCCCCCTCTGCGGCATCAGGTCCTACCAGTCTCCCACTCTCTACTGTCCAAGCATACTCCCACCTCAGGGCCTTTGCTAGACTCTTCTGCCCCAGATACCACTGGTTTCTATTGCCATACATCATCACCATCAGCTCTTAGCTTGAATGTCCCCTTCTTAGAGAAACCTACCCTGGTCATCCCATCTAAAGACAGCACCTTGTCCCCACCTGATCACATTCCCCTTACTGCTTGATGTGTTTCTTCATAGCCCATATCCCAGTTCAGATGATGTGTCTTTCTCTCCCGTCCATGTAAAGTGCACTGGCATTCTGCAGGACCCTCACAGTCAACCCTTTATCAACATCAGGGCCCTTTGCTGCCACATCAGGGAGTGTGTGCACAAGATGGGAGGGGGCTCAACTCAAGGGGTCCACAGTTGGGACTGGGGTACAGTTGACCCAAACCGCCTGTGTGACTGTGGGCAGGTATGCTCTCTGAGGGTGCAGTGGGTGGTACCTGATGCCTGAACATGTTACTGTGTTTTCCAGTGAGTGGAGAGGAAGTACGTCTGAAAGAGACCTTGAACAAAAAGCAAGGTAATTGTAGTTATTCTGTGTCCAGGCTTTTGCCTTTGTCACCCTGCAGAGGCAGTGTGACAGTCTCTCCACAGCAGCTGAATCCTTTTGAAACCTGAATCCTCTTGCATCCCTCCTGTGGCTTCCACCAGACTTGAAGCAAATTACAAAGCCCAATCAGGTGTCCACGAGACTCCACGTGATCTGACCATATTAACTATGCCCAGGCCTGATGCTTTAACGGGTTCTCCTGGGGCCCTTGGTTCCTATCCCTGCAGAGACCCTAAGGATCCTCAGACTCCACTGCCAAGAGAAGGAAAGTGAGGCACAGAGGTAAGACCTTCCAGCTGGGCCTTGCTCTTCTTTCCCCTTCATTGTGGGGGAGTAGAGAAAGAGGGAAACTCAGTCATGGACCCAGAGCTCTCATTTCCTCCGTTTTTAAAATGGAGAGGTCAGATGCGTGTCTTCCCACCTTGGACCCAACAGTAGGCAGTAGTGTTAAGAACACTCTCACTCACTGGGATAATCATTCGTTTGCTAGAATACCAAATTCCTTTGGCTGTTTTTTCTTCTGTGCCTGTCACTCTTCCCAAAATAGGCCCCTTGGCTGTCTGTCCACTCATCTGTCCCTTCATTGAGGCATCAAGCCATTCCGTCTCTCTCTATTCATCGGGACCCTTCCATCCACCTCAGAATTTGTGAATCCACCTCTCCACTTCCTGAACATTGGTTTAGCTAATTTTGTGACCAGAGTCACTGAGCCCTGGCATACCAAGACTGGAACTGTGTGGGGAAATTGGGATGAGATGTGTGTGTGTGTGTGTGTGTGTGTGTGTGTGTGTGTGTGTGTGTTCGCAGTTGACCATGCCCCGGTGACTACACTATTCCCAGGGGGCACATGCTCATGCCCCAACCCATGAAGTTACTAGAGAAGGACCTCAATTTAGAAGGCTACAACACACCCCAAGAGGAGGCAGAAGCCCCACCCAGCCCCATCCTGGGGAGACATTCAGAGAACATGACTGAGGGCTGCTTTGCCTCTTCGCAGGAAGCAGACCATGCTGCAGGAGTGCAAGGAGCGAATTTCTGCCCTGAACTCCCAGATCGAGGACGAGAAGAACAAACAGAGGCAACTGAGGTGAAGCCCAGTGCTCCAATCAGGTGGGGGGTGAGGGGGCAGTGTGCGAGGATGGGTTGTAGGTGCAGGTAATATCAGGGATGGGGGTTATAAGAGGAGCTGGCTGACCTGAGGTTTGGAAGGTCAAGGTGGGGAAGGTGCTCCCTGCCAAGCAAAGAACATGGGCAAGCCTCCCATGGTCTGTACATGAAGACCCCTGGCCTGGGCCTGGCTGGGGAGGGGTGTCTCAGCCAATGGTCCCTCATCTTGTGTGGCCGGCCCCCAGGTTGGATTTTGAGGAACAGCTGGAGGATCTGATGGGCCAGCACAAGGACCTCTGGGAGTTCCACGTGAGTCACTCACAGCCATTCCTCCCACCTTACACATCTTCCCTAAGAGTCCCTGGCCCCAAACTGAAGGTCACGCCGCAGGCCTCCTTCCTCTCACTGGCTTTTGAGCCAGCCTTGGTGGCGTAACGTCAAAATGGCCCTCAACTCAGTGCTTTATCCCCACCCTCACTGCCACCCGGTGTCATCCTCTTCACTGGTCCTGCCCGCCCTCTCTGCTGCTCCCCCAGGGCCCTGCAGTGACCAGGAGGAGCCCTGATGAAGTCAGGAAAGGTTATCCATAGAGAAGATCCATGAATGTGTTTGCAGCCATGACTGCCACAGGGCAGACAGCGGGGAACCAAGCAGACTGGTGTTTGCCCCTTGGGGATCCTAGATACCAAGTGAAAGGGGCAGAGAGAACAGACGTTGGGATAGAGAGAGAGGTTCATTGAAGAGGCCACATAAGGGGAAGAGAAACGGCAATGCAGGGCTAGTAAATGATTCTCCAGGGAACACTTCTGGTTAGTGATGCTTTTAGGATCCCCTGTAATAAATGCTTGCCTCACGTCAAAGCTTCCAAGATTACCGAACGTTAACCACCTCGTGAGCCTCTCAAGCACAGCATCACAGGTGTCTGGGGTGAGACAGTTCCAGGTGGAGAGGATGGCCAGTACAAAGGCCCTGAGGCTGGAACGTGCCCTGTGTGCCCAGAGGGCCCGAGTAGTAGGAAGGGAGGCAGGCTGAGTAAAGACCAGATCCAGGTAGGCTTGTCTGAGGTGCATGGGGGTAGGCCGAAACACATGCACAGGCCTCCTTTCTACCTACTCAGAGACCAGAGCAGATGGCCCAGGAGATTGGCGCCCTGGACAGCAGCAAGGAGCAATTGCTCAGGGAAGGTGAGGCCTGGAGATTGGGGAGGCCCTGATTTGCCTTGCACTGCCCTGCTTATCTGTCCCTTCCTGCCGCAGAGAAGCTCGTGGAAGCAAAGCTGGAGGACGTGAAGCATCGTCTGTGTTCCCAGTTTGGGGCTGACGGTTGCTCGACCACTGCTGAGGGGCTCTTTCTCCGCAGCCAGGAGGCAGCAGCTGCAGTGTAAGACGAGCAGGACAGGGACAGGGACTGGGGTGGAGGGAGGGAGATGCCAGTGCTGATGCCCAACCCCCTCAGACATATGTTTGAAGAGGAGAACAGGAAGGCCCAGGAGCTCCTAGAGGCTGCTGCCCAGCACCATGAACAGCTACAGCAGAAGTGCCAGCAGCTACAGCAAAAGAGGCAGAGGTGCGTGTGGAGGCCCTCCCCCCAGTCCTCTAGGGGAAGGTGGCTGAGGCATCTCTGCTCCCTTTTCAGCCTGTCTCCTGGTCTCTTCACAGCCTCTTGTCCTTTCTCCTCCCCTTCCCCCTCCCCACACTCCTACCCTACCTCTGTCTGTCCAGGCTTAAGGAAGAGCTGGAAACGCTTGGGGTGCAGATCCCTGCTCAAGCCCAAAGCAAACAAGATGAAGGGGCTGGCCCAGGAGAACTTGTGAGCCCTGGGTTGGGTGGCAGGGAGCAGAAATAGCTCATGCAAGGAGCTGGGTGCAGGAAGGCAAAGAAGGGGATCGAGAGTCCTCAGAGGATGGTCTTTGGGGAAGGGTGCTCCCACAGGGCACAAAGAAGACAGAAATGCAGGGGCTGGCAGTGTGGAGTGGGAAGAGGCAGGTCCCAGGGAGGGTGTGGGCACAGGGATACATGGACATTTCCCTCCTCAGACTCTGACCTCCCACAGGCCAATCCTAAGCTCCTAGGAGTCAGCAAGGAGAAAGACCCAGGGCTGCCCACCAAGCAAGGCCATACTATGCCCTCCTAGGCCAGGACTCTCTTTGCCTTGGAGCATATTCCATGAACTTCAGGAAATAAAGGCACTATTTCAGTACAACTGCCTCAGCTGAGTTTATGCAGAGGGGGTAGGGCTTGTCTGGCCCCTGAGACTGTGTAAAGCCTTGGCCTCAGCCAGAGGGCCACAGCAGGACTCCCTACCCTCATAGTCTCTGGTCTGCTCCTTTCTAGGACTTAACACACTGTACTGGGTTCCCAGGCAGAAGGATGCAGGTCTGCAAAGCCACAGTGTGATTGTTTCTTTAATTCCTTATTCAGGCCTGAAGTAAACCGAATCCCAGAAATCTCAACAGTGGGGATGGAGGTGCTAGGGGTTCTCATCCAGTCAGTCCCTTGCCCACAGTCTCCACTGATTAGCTGAGAAAAAAAAAAAAAAAAAAAAAACATAATTGGAGGCCAAGTGTAGTTTGTGCCTTCCTGGGCACAAAATATGTAACCGACACCTGTCACAAGAACATAGTGTCTTAGAAATCCTGTGTGCTGGGAGTCAATCACCTAAGACTCCATGAAAATGCACTCACCCAATAAAGGGCAGCAGTGCTCCTGAGCCAAAATACGGTGAATGAAGTAGGAAGAGATTCCTTGTCTTGAAAGACTCCCACATCCAGGTAGGACAGTAACGTGGTGGGATTGCAGAGAGGTCCAGACAGGCTCCCTGGAGAGTACTGTTTCTGTGGAAGAACAGGGGAATGTGACATGGTGGGAAATTACTCCGTCAGTTAGAGACACCAGGCATAAATCTCCCAGTTTTCTGACATGGAGTTAATCAGACCTGTGTCATAAATGAATTGGTTACACCTTATCAGAACAACTCCTGCATTGCCTGGAAATTAGTACATTCCCCTGAGTAGCAATGGAAATAATCACCTTGAATAGCAGCAGTTCAGCTAAGTTTGCAGCTTCAGGTGATTCACAATAAAAAAAGACACATGAGGGGCGCCTGGATGGCTCAGTCGGTTAAGTGTCCAGCTTCGGTTCAGGTCATGATCTCATGGTTCGTGGGCTCGAGCCCTACATCGGGCTCTGTGCTGACGGTTCAGAGCCTGGAGCCTGCTTTGGATTCTGGGTCTCCCTCTCTCTCTATTTCTCCCCTGCTCTCCTTCTGTCTGTCTCCCTCTCTCAAAAATAAAGATTAAAAAAATTTTTTAATTAAATAGACACATGCTTACTTCAACAGAAGCACAAAAGGCCTTTGACAAAATCCAACACCTATTTAAATTTAAAAAGTGTAAAATCTAGGAATAGAAGGTACCTTCTTTAATACTTACCAGTGAAATGTTTAAAGCACTTTAGGGTATGTTCAAATACTATTCACTGTACTAAAGTTCTAGACAGAGAAACAGGACCAGAACCTTCCCCACCCCTGCTCACAACCACACGGATATCTGCCAAGGAAGAAGATCCTCCTTCCTGCTCTGCCTTGCAATCTCCCTCCAGGCCCTTTCTTTGGAAACCCAGAGATTGTGTCAGCTGGAATAAGAGAAATGTAGTCCCAGCATCACATAGTAGAGCCACCAAGGGTGGGTTTCTAGCTGAGACAAAAAGAAAAAAATCCATAGCTGGTAGAGTCACTTACCATAGGTATAGGTAGAGACAGAGGAGCTAAAAGAAATCGTTCAGTTTTAGAGAACAATCTAGACAAAACACCAAGGGGCCAGGACTACCTAGGTGTGAAAATAAAACTGTTCCTCCTTCCCAGCGTCTCCAGTCAGAAATAAAGATCCCTGAAGTATGAAATGAATGCAGGCTACAGGTCACAATCAGGATGCTACCGGCAAAATGGAGCACCAGAGCGAATCTCAGACCAAGGGTGTTGCTCTAAGACCCTTTTCTTGAGACTCTAAAGAGTGTGCCTTGTAAACCCTTACGACAGATGATAAATAGTAGCACTGTCCCCACATCTCTCAGTTCGAGGTGGAGTGGATCCTGTTCCAGAAATATAGGGGTGGCTTTCACCTAGTGGACTACATTATAATTTATCAGAAATCCAAAAACTTTCTTAAAGGCATGAAATCAATTTGAAACACAAGTTTTAGAAACAGTTCAAATGAGAAGAGCCCTCTGGGCAGGAACCAGAACTGAAGAAACTAGACAGCAAAATGAATAAATAAATCAGGCTAGGTCATGCAGAAGAGAGGTGACGGAGTGCAGAATCCAGAGCCCTAACGTCATTCCCAGAATCGCTGCATCCTAATTAAGGAACTGATGGTGTGCCCTGCCAGATTTCAGTTTCTGTGTATGGGAGGCTAAGTGCCTCCCAGTTCCTCTCCCTTTAATGGACCATCGGTGAATCCCTCATCTCTGTGCTACCATTGTGTGTTGAGTGTGTGCAGGGCACATAACTAGTCACATCAGGTCCTAGGCTTTCAGACTAAGTCACAGACAAGGGACTGTGTCCAAAAAGACTATGTGCATGTAGACCAGATACAGATGATGAGGTCCTACATTTTGAGCTAAACAGCTTTATAAACTGAGGTCCTTTAATTGTATAGTACAGATTACATGTGTGAGCAATGTGAACTCGGTGGTCATAAAGTGGACAGTGTCCTATTGCATTTTCTAAAGACGGCCACACTACTATGTCCCATCCCACATACTATTTAAGGTGCTCTTACATCGAAAGGTGGAGCCTATTTCTCTACCCCTTAGAATCTTCATGGGCCCTATAACTACCTTGTATAGAAAAAGGCAGAATTGACACCATGCTAGTACCATTAGTGTTGCCAAATATCCCCTTGTAGGCAAAATCACCCGCAGCAGAGAACCAATGGTCGTCTAGTTCAAAAATTTTTTTCAATACAGTACCATTTCTATCTGAAATTTTCATCCACATTACCTAACCTGATAGTTTTCCCTTAATGAGAAATTCTCTGATAGACACAAAGTCAGACATTCAGTTGAAAATTTGGACACAATAGGTATTTATCAGGTTTTACTTTATTCTCACTGTTCAATGAGCTATCTCTGACCAATAAAGGTATTCCTACATTTACTGCATTATTTCTTCCTATGATTTCTGACTTAGGGTTGAAAGATGAAAACACAGGTTCTTTCCTCTGTGAGTTTCCTACACAAGGACTGGTAACTTCAACAGAAGCCTGCCACAAATTCACAAATTCATAAAGTGAACTGGCTACAATGGATTGGTAGTGCTGTAGTCAGGTCACACATAGAAGGGTTCTCACTCAGGTAAAGTACAAGTGAGGATTTCTGAAGTAGAGATGGAAAGATTTCTGCCCTCCACAATCAATTCTTTCTGCCTGAGGTCATGGTTGCAATCTTCACTCTATGGCTTTGAAGACAAACCTGTGTGTCATCTGCACTTCAGGAGCACAGGGAATAAAAAAACTCAGCAAATGCATGTTGTTTTTGGTTTTTTTGTGGCCAGGCTTAGAAGTACTGTTCATCATGTGTGTTCATATTCTCTTGGCCAGAACTCAGTTACATGGTCCCGCCCACAACAAAGGGAGGCTGAGAAATGTAGGCTAACTGTGTGCCCAACACAAAGAGAAAGTGAGTTTTGGTATACATACAGCCAGTCTCTGCCACACATGACTTCTCCCCTGTGTGAGTTCTCAAATGTTTGCTGAGGTGTGATTTCTGACAGAAGGTTTTTCCACAATCATTACATTCATAGGGTTTCTCTCCTGTGTGAGTTCTCTGATGAACAGTGAGGGCTGATTTCTGGTAGAAAGTTTTCCTACATTCTTTACATCCATAAGGTTTCTCTCCCCTGTGAGTTCTCTGATGCCTATTGAGGGTTGACTTCTCACAAAAGGTTTTCCGACATTCATTACATTCATAAGGTTTCTCACCAGTGTGAGTTCTCTGGTGTACAGTGAGTTTGGACTTCTGGTAGAAAGTTTTCCCACACTCCTTACATTCAAAGGGCTTCTCACCTGTGTGAAGTCTCAGATGCACAGTGAGTTTTGGCTTCACACAAAAGGATTTCCCACATTCGTTACATTTATAAGGTTTGTCTCTTGTGTGAGTTCTCTGATGTACAGTGAGAGCTGGGCGATGGCCAAAGCATTTCCCACATTGTTTACATTCATAAGGTCTCTCTCCTGTATGAGTTCTCTGATGTGCAGTGAGAACTGACTTCTTATGGAATGTCTTACCACAGTCATTGCATTCATGATGTGTCTCCCTATTGTGAATCTTCTGATGTATGGTGAGGGCTGACTTCTGGTAAAAGGATTTCCTACATTCATTACATTCATAGGGCTTCTCCCCTGTGTGTGTTCTCAGATGTACGGTGAGTTTTGTTTTCACAGGGAAGGATTTCCCACATTCATAACATTCATACGGTTTTTCCCCTGTGTGGATTCTCTGATGAACAGTCAGGTGTGACTTATGGCAGAAAGATTTCTCACATTCGACACATGCATAGGGCTTCTCCCCTGTATGAGTTCTCCGATGTACTGTAAGAACTGTTTTACTAATGAAGGTCTTCTCACACTCGCTACATTTATAGGGTTTCTCTCCTGTGTGTATTTTCCGATGTTTACTGAGATTAGACCTCTTGTAGAAAGTTTTAGCACATACATCACATTCAAAAGTTTTCTCTTCTAACGGAGTTCTCGAAAGCTGAGCGAGGTGTGATTTCTTGCTGAAATTACCCCCACTTTGATCATGTTTATGGCGTTGCTCCTCGAAATCGGCTAGACCAAGATTCAACTGTGTTGGTTTCTCACAAAAGGTGTTCCTCCATTTGTTACATCCACAGTGATTCTCCCCTATGTGAGTTCTCTCTTGGGCAGTGACAGCTGACTTACCACAGGCTTCCCGATGTTCATTATACCTACAGGCAGTCTCTCCCATGTGAGCTCTCCTATAGGTACAGAGTGTTGCCCCCTTGTTGAAGTCTTTCCCTTGCCCACTAAATTCAAGAGGCTGCCGCAAAGTCTGATTCCTCAGATGACAACTAGGACACTCGGCACACCTGAGGGGGCTCCCAGTTGTATGACATTCCTCGGCATTCTCTCCAACACGCATCCCACCAGGCTCACCAGGGAGAAACGTGTTCTGACACACATTACACAACTCTGGCTTCACTCCTGAGTAGCTTCCGTTATTTACAATCAGTTTTGAAACGTCGGCTGCACTCAAATTAAGTGTTTTTCCCAAACTGGTTCTCTCCTTCGTTGACGTTTCATAGTTGGCCAATCCAACTTGCCACAAAAGTCTGCTCTGATACTCCTGGCCAGTCTCCATCAGGTCACCTGCAGTCTGGACATCTAAAATGAGACAAAGTAACCATATGTATGAACCACACCTAAGCATTTCTTACGGAATGTTCATGTAAAAATGGAGAAGTTTCTTTCCATCGTGTAGGATAAGAATTTTACAGAGTTAAAATGGGTATGATTATGGTAAGTATATGATTTTTCTTTCTAATGAAATAATGTAACAAGTTACACCAACAGATTCTCTAATGTCAGATCATGGTTTTATTTATTTGTTGGTTTTGCTTTTTTATCGTTTTTTTTTTTCCTTTTTGAATCCATGAGGAAACCATTGGTCACAATATTCACCTATTCCCTAGTCTTAGTGTTCAGCTGACTTCTCTTCATCTGCCATTTGTGTTCCTGTTCCATTTCCCGCTTTCTCTCACAATAACTGTAGGTCACTTGTGCTGGGCCTTTTCTCATCACTCAGCTTTGAAGACGACAAGGTCTTCCTGGATCCGCCACTTCAGGATGCAGTACAGAGCCATTCTTCTGTCATCTCAGCAGGGATGCTGCTTAGGAACAAGGATTTGTTCCCACATTTCTTTGCTTTTTCACCTTTCCCTGGGCATCCGTGGGGTTTTTCAAAGGCATCATCTCTCCTTCTCCAGGCCAGCCAGAGACCGCTTTCGGCTAATTCCTAATTAAACCCAGCATGCTTGGCTTCTCACAACCATAACAGGTACAGAGAGCTCCAATCCTCCACACTGGGCTACCTCTCCCTGCTGGCCTAAAGGGTTTAAGCTCTGCAACCCAGGCTGTGCCCACCATCATTGGAAAACCTCTTTCTGGCTCCTTCTTAGATCAAAAACCCTGGCATCCCCACCCCACTTCCTGGTATATGCAGCCCTACTTGACAATGTGCAGTTTCTAAAGGCTTGTGTTTTGCACTCTGGAGTTTTGCACGTGTCCTAGTTTCAGCGAAAATGGAGTCCGTGTATGGGCCATTGCTTCAGGATGATTTAGCGTAAGCAACTGCACCCTGAAACCCCGGGCTCCACTGGCCTCGAGGACACACGTTCTCCAGATTCTCCTCCCATGCCATGGACTGCCCCTTTCCACACTGTGCGTGGTTCTCCTCACCTTCCTGCCACCTGTGGTGCCGTGGTTGACAACGCTTGGTCCTGGGCTCCCCTTCTTTTCTTAACAACTCCCTGGGCAACCTCCTCTAATCCTCTGCCTTCAACAATTTTTCTAACTTGTACCTTGTAATAGCGATGTCCAATTTCTACTCCAGATATTATATCCACCTATATGTTATACTGTCAAATTTGGTAAATCGCCACCTTAAACTTAAGCTATCCCAAAGTACAGTCTTAATAATTAATCACCCCAAAACCACTTTCCCTGGGCTTCCTTACTAAAATGGTACACCCCATTTTCGGTCACGGTGACATCTGTGCGGGTTATCCCACTACTTCATGTGTACTTCGTATGTCGTATATGTGTTTCATGCTGACTCAATAACTGGTAACCACCTAGAAAGGAGTGCACTTGTTTGATTACTGTCGTTATCCCCATAATTACAAAATGACTAGCACTTGCTTAACACTTGTTAAAAGAATAATGAGTATATAAATAAATGTCTGAAAAAAACTAGTGCATGAGGATGGAGGAAAGGAGGGCATCTTACAACCTACAGACAGTGGCTAACAAAGAAAAACATTCTAAGAGGAGGCAGGTAAAGGCTGGATTTTGGGTAAGACTAAGAAAATAGAAAAAAAGATGGGGGTGGTTTATACATAAGAAGCATCTTTGGAGACTAAATAGAGCATGTCTGAACCTAGGAAAAGCACGGGTAAAAAACAACCCAGCACGGCCAACATCTGCTATGCTCTCCCCTTCCCAGACCCCTGCCCAGTATGCACTGACAGACCTGGGAGGCTCTGCTCTAGGGGTTCCTCTACCGTCCATGGCTCTGCTCCTTGCTCCAACTTGACGATCACCTCAGGTTTGGTAATGCAGTGCCCTGTTGATCAGAAATAAAGGGGGGGCTTTTACCAAACCGTTTTAAAGAATGACAGGAGCACAGCGTCAAGAGTCGTGCAACGAACAGCCGATGTGAACCTCTGATTAGAGAGGTGAACACCCACGTTCTTCTGGGCCTCGAATCTTAAACCTAAGTAGCATGTAACCTCATAAACAGTTTCCACGTTTACCAATGAAGAAAGCAGTGCTAGGACACTAAGACACTTTCACTCACCCAGTGACACCAGGCTACTGTAGGTCTCCAGCATCACGACCCTGTACAGGGTCCGCTGGGCATCATCCAGGTCCTGCCACTCCTCCCAGGTGAAGTTCACAGCCACATCCTCAAACGACACCAACCCCTGTAATGAATGACACATGTCTCAATTCAAGGGATCAGCTGGGATCAGAAGAACAAGTCTGGGAGTTCATTCTTTTTTGTGTGTTTTGTCTTACACAGAATACACCATGCTTTGTACTCTATACCGTGGGCTAAAGCGAATCCACAGTAGAACTATCCTACACATGTTAACTCTTTAATCCCTAAAAGTACAATCATAAAGTTTCCCTTGTCAATCTGGAACCGTCCTTGCTACTAGAGACGAAAAGATAACTGTGCTCCCCAAAAGTGTGTATGACCTGGTATGGAGGCCTTAGTGTAAACATACACCTGCAGTAATGCACTAGATAAACGAGGTTAGACGTGTTTAATGTAGACAAGAGTAAGAAAGAAGAAAACAGCTGCCCTTGTGCCATCCAATCACACTTCCCTGAAGAGCCAAACACATTAGCTGTTTAATGTGAACAACATATTCTCATAACTGAGACTACAGTAGAAGTCACGAGGGCAACAGGTACACATGCTACATTACTGGAAGTACAAACAGCATCATGTCCAAATGGTTGCTCCTAGGCTGTGACGAGACATAAAGGCAGTAAAGGTATTTAAGGAACAGATTATAGTTTGCATTTAAAAAAAAAATTGTTTTGAGAGAGAGAGGGAGACAGAGTGCAAGTGGGGGAGGGGCAGAGAGAGAGGGAGACACAGAATCCGAAGCAGGCTCCAGGCTCTGAGCTGTCAGCACAGAGCCTGACGCAGGGCTCGAACTCACAGACTGCGAGATCATGACCTGAGCTGAAGTCAGACACTTAACCGATAAGCCACCCAGGCGCCCCTATAGTTCTGCGTTTAAATATCTGACCTAATTCCAACACAACAAATTTGATGCACTCACCGTTGTTTTTATTACTTATACATTAAAAGCATGTACAGACGCATTTGAATATTTCCTCCTTATCCCAAAGGGTTGCTTCTGTCCTCCCCAGTGTGAGTACCTCCTACTTCCTAAACCACAGGGTGTGAATAATGAGGGGCCAGTAAGAAGAGGTAAGTTACACGGCCAGATTTGCATTTTAACAGTCCTCCCCTAGAAGCAGGATGGGAAAGAGCTTAGAAGAGAGTGACAGAGGACAAACTTGGGGTTACAGGATACAGAGCAATAAAATTACAGAATAGGGTACTAATCCTACAAAGCAAAAACGAAAAGAAAGCAGGAACACAAGTTGGTTCTAATTTGTTCTGAGAAGGGTGAAGACAGAACCCGGCTGTCTGCATGACCAGCTAGATACATACTGGTGCTATAAGATGAAATAAAATAGGGCACAGAGTGTGCACAAGAGACACAGATTTTGGACACAGCATGTCTGAAGTCTGTGCGTACGCAGGGATGTCATACTGGCAACTGAATACATGATCTAGAGCTCAGGAGAGATCCAAGATGAAAATAAACATGGGGAAGCAGCAGAATTTTAGTAGTAGCTGAAGCCATCAGAGTGAATGGAACGGCTCACAGAGAACCTAAGACTTTGAAAGGAGAAAGGAACAGGTGCCGTGTTTTAGGACACACCAATGCTGACTGTCAGAGAAAGAGAGAGACACCACGACACAGAGAAGATTTCTAGAGATTATTCCAGGAATAGAAATAACCTCCATACTAAGGAATCTATTAATACACGTCATCATGTTCACGTTTCTGAAAAGTCCTATGATGATTCAAATAGACACTAAGCAAGTATCCACAAAATATTCTCCCATTTGTAATAATAACCATTAACCAAAGGGGATTTAGAGGATTCTTCCTTAAAATGATTAAATGTGTATGTCTTACCCCGGAGGCAGCATCACACTTCATGAGGAAACACTGGAGTATAAAGGTGCTCTCCCACCACAATTATTCAACAATTTACAAGTGGTAACAGTCAATGCAATTGAAAAGAGATAAATAGTTGTAAAAACGGTCATAATTTAAATATAATTTATACGTAGAAAACTCAAAAGAATCCTATGAGAACTATTCTATAGAAAGAAAATAATTTTCTTTTTTAAGTTTGAGACAGAGAAAGAGATAGTGAAAGTGCACACACAATCAGGAGGGGGCAGAGAGAGACAGACAGAGAGACAGACAGACAGAAAGACAGAGAGATAGAGAGACAGACAGAGAGACAAGGAGAGCACACCAGCAGGCCCGACTCTTATCCCACCAACTGTGAGATCATGACCTGAGCCAAAATCAAGAACTGGACACTTAATCACCACCCAGGCGTCACAAAGAAAAGAATTTTCTATAAGAAAATTCTATAAACTGTAGATTATAAAAATAATGTCTTCATACATACAAAAACATTCATACTATAACAACAACAAAAAGCAGAATACATATCAATACATTAACAGAAAACATACAAAGCTGTGGGAGAAAAAAATATGAAGACTACAAGAACTAATAAATGAAAGACACCATATTCACAAGTAGGAAGATCTACATCAAAAAGATATCAATTCTCAGTAAGTTAATAATCAGGAAATTCATGTAATATTACCCTAATAAACAACACATCCTTAGATACAGACAAGCTAATTTAAAAGTTCATAGAGAAGATTAAGTAAGAATAGACAGAGACCGTGGTAGGTTATACTTCTGTTCACCAAAATTTAGTGTCTCTCCCTTATCAGTCAGCTCTGGCTGACACAACAAATGCCCTAGACTAGATGGATTCAAAAGCAAATTTCTTGGGGCACCTGGGTGGCTCAGTTGGTTAAGCTTCCAACTTTGGCTCAGGTCATGATCTCATGGCTCGTGCGTTCGGGCCCCACGTTGGTCCGTGTGCTAACAGCTCCGAGCGAGCCTGGAGTCTGGAGTCTGCTTTAGATTCTGTGACTCCCTCTCTCTCTCTCTCTCTCTCAGCCGCCCCGCCCCCCCCACCCCCACCCCCCCCCCCCCCCCGCTCACACTCTGTCTCTTTCAAAAATAAATAAACATTTAAAAAAATTCTTTTGTAAGCAAATTTTTCTCAGATTTCTGGAGGCTGCGACATCCAAGGTCAGGTGTCAGCCAGTTCTGTGCCGGGTATAGACCATCTTCCTGGCTTGCAGATGGTCACTCTCCTGCTGTTTTCTCATGGTGGAGGAATGAAGATCTCTCCTCTTCCTCTTTTCATAAGGCCACCAATCCTATCAGATTAGGGCCCCACCATTAGGACCTCATTTAACAATAATTACTTTCTAAAGGCTTGATCTCCAAATGCAGTCACATTGGCAGTTAGGGCTGGCCTTCAATATACAAATTCTGGGGGAATACAATGCAGTCCACAGTACTCCCTGAGGTGCCCTTCTCTGCAAAAGGATTAGTATCCCTTGGAGGTGGAACTCACATAAACAGATCTATATTCTTCCATGTACCTGGCACTGAACAAGAACAAGTCAATGGAAGTGACACATGTCACTTCTAAGCAGGAGCTGGAAGAGCCATGCACAGATCACCATGTCCTCCCTCTGTCACAGGACCAACAATGTTACAGTAAAAAAAAGTGCTCCTCCGTCTGGGATACTGAATGAGACAAAAAGGATAAAAAGCAAAACTGATCCGTGATAGATAGGTAGCATAAGAAAGAATGAAACCTTTGTTGTGGACCTAACTGGTAATGAATCGGCATAATCACCAAACAGAAACAAGCAGTGCAAAGAAACCGGGAGGAAGGTGATCCATGACCAGGGGCTAAATAGCAGATCAGTGTTACTTATGATCACTGGTACTTATGTACCTAATGTTACTGAAGTAACATGAGTGATGATTACCATATGGATTTAAAGCTTTAGAAAAAGAGGTGGGAAAACAGAGTATTAGTAGTAAGTATCAGGCACTAGTCGCTGCCTTTAGTTAAATACTATAGGAAAAGTGATAAGCTCAGGTGGAAAAAAAAGAGTTCAGTGTGCAAACAGGAATGAAAGAAAATTGGGAGATACTATAAATTTGGGAACCTGTAGGACTGAAAAACTTTCAAAGGATTTCTCATTTTATCTGTTACTGTTTAGGGCTGAAAAAGTTGCCTCTTCCAATTTTTACAGAAAAAAATGTAAGAAATGCTTGGAGAGTCAAGACTAATTAAACTCAACCTCAAGGGAGTAACAAACATGTTATAACCACGGCATCCTGTGACACAATTGAACCCTGAAGACAATACACTAAGTAAAATGAGTCAGTCATGAAAAGATGAATATTGCCTGACTTCACCTATAGAGGCTCCCTAGAATAGCCAAATTCATGGACATAGAAAATAAAATCATGGTTGCCAAGGGCTGAATTAGAGGGGACAGGTACTTGGTATTTAATGAGCAGAGCTTCACTTGGGAAACATGAAAAAATTCTGGAGACAGTTGCACAAGATGATTAAAACTGATGCCACTGAACTGACATTTTTAATTAAAATGGTCACTACGGCCAATTCGAGGTTATATATATATATATATATATATATATATATATATATATATTTTACTGCTTATTTGTTTATTTTGAGAGAGGGAGTGAGCACAAGCAGGGGAGGGGCACAGAGGGAGGGAAGGAGAGAATCCTAAGCAGGCTCCATGCTGTCAGTGCAGAGATTGACATGGGGCTCGAACCCATGAACTGTGAGATCATGACCTGAGCCAAAATCAAGAGTCAGATGCCTAACCGACTGAGCCACTCAGGTGTTCCAGGTTATGTATATGTTATCAAAATAAAAAAAGTTAACCAACTTTTCACCAAATTGTAGCCCAAAATTCTATTTATGGTTGATGCAAACATCCATTTTTCCTTACTCATTTCTTTTAAATGATTAGCTGGAACAGAAAAATTAAATATCCTTTAACAAGGTTGAAAACATGGCAGTTCATTTTTGAACTAGCAATTTCAATTATACGATAATAAAAAATACAGATAGAATCACTGACAAATTAATGAAAATAAAAGGTAAAAATTATAAAAATCTGAGCTCCTTGTTTCATACTTTGCCTATCTTCATCTTAACACTTGTTTGAACGTAGATCACTGACTCCTGAATACTTTCTCCAACCGGACTCCTGAAGCTGTCACCACACATGTTGGCTAGTAGCACAGCTCAAGAGGGATCCAACCCAATCACCAGGCATATACATCCTTCAGATTTTTCCAAGAAGGACAATTCCAATGTAAAACAGACAGTTACTACATTTGTCTGTGAGCACCAATGCAGATTTTGGATACACTAACAAAACAAACACATGGGTCTTCATGTAAGAGGAGATTATACCTGAGAGAGAAGGAGGCATCCAGGAGAAATCTCATTAGAGTCACTGGTGAATGGAAGGTATATCACATGTAAGGGAAGAAAAGACGACATGGATTTCAGGTGGGACTCGCTCAGTGTGAGGTGCCTTCTGGACAGCCACAAAAAACGCATTCACGGGGGAGTTGGACCTATGGTCTAAAGGATGGGGAGGAGGTCCAAGATGGAGAGAAATGCTCAAGACTATCAAACCACAGAGGGCCAGACAAGTCAAGGAAAACCGCATCGTGTGAATACGGGGGCCAGATTTGAACACTTGGAGAGCGATGTTCGGGAGAAGAAACACACAGGAGAAGAATTCAGGGAAGCAGAAGAAATCATCAGGCAGGCCGCCACAGGAGCTAACGGACAAGAATGTCCAGGAGAAGATCCTGGAGAGCAGTGTCACTACGGCAGAAGGTTCACATGAGGCAACGCCCACAGTACACGGAGTCTAACATAATCTAGGTGGATAATGCAGGTTGTAGGTTATTTCCTCACTTAGAAGACGTGAATTGGGACCACACTGAGTAGGTTAAGATGCAGACCAGCGGTGGAAATATTTGTCAGAAAAATACAACTTTGAACAGTCGGCCCCACAACCCACACAGACAGACTAGCTGACAGAAACGTGGGGAGACTGATTTGAAGGACCTGCAGTCAATTCAGTCCCCCAGACATCCCAAGTTTTAGCCGAGGATCAAGTAGGGCCTTCCAAAAGCTGTCTGGGACGCTACTTTCGCAACTCCAGAAAACCCTTAGTGAGCAAGCCGTGTTCCAGCCCCAGGTGACCGACACCGCTGCAGAATGCTGGACGTGTTGATTTCCAGGTTGGCAGTGAAACACTGTCCACGACACCATCTCCGTGACCGACAAAGGCACCCTTTCGGACTTCTGTGCCTGCAAGCTTTCGTGTCCCATGAGAATGTGGCACACTTTCCTCTAAGGGGCCATTCTGAAAAGATAACAAATGTGCCTATCTTTTCTCCACGACATCAGAAAGAGAAATCAGGGACGAATCTGCACTCACCTTGGAGGACTCTCAGATCATAGAACCCGTCCATACCTACATGCCACCATTTCCACGTTTAGGTATTTTTCCCAGAAGCTGAGTTTCACTTATTTCTACTTTTCTATTTTAATTTATGAACTGCCCTGCGTAAAGCTCACAAAGCACGATGTAAAACAAGCTGAGGAGCAAGCAAACAAACCACTCACCAGAGATGAATTCTGCATGTTCTGCTGCTCTTGGAAACGCAACGAGGACTGTGGGAGGACAGCTGGGAGAGAGGGCCAATGGACCAGAGTCATGACAGGACTGCGGTGACTTGCTCCCAGGTCCTGGATTCTCTTGTGTGAGGCTCTCTACACACAGCTAGAAAAGACAATTAACAAGGGGGGGGGGGGGGGGGGGTTCACCTGCTGTGAGACAACAGAACCTCACACCTTGAGAAACAGCAGGAAACACCCTATTGCAGGGGAACCCCCAAGCCCATTAACTGCACATGCAGTTTATGCTTGGTTACTGAAAACACCCATGTCCTACTGATTTTATCAACAGTTACTAGTAAGAATTAACTTAAAATTCTGAAGATGCTTATTTAAACCACGGTGGTTTAACTACGCTCCTATTAATAGAGACATACACACAGGGCTTCATATTTGCGTTTCCACGAGGACACCTGTAGCTTAAACACCTTATCTTCACGGAAAGTATACATCTTGCAACTCAACATTTTTGGCCTGTGATTTTATAGGAAAAGAACCTAAGGTACATTTCTTGTGTGGCACACTGTTCCCATAATGGTTCTCAATGACCTGCTTCCCTGTAACCATTTCCTCAACACTGGCGTGGGCTTTGCCATTCGACTTGCTTTGGTCAAAGGGAGCTCAGCTCAGCACATGTGACCCAGACACAGGATGAAGAGGACTTTTCCACTAGCGGTTACCTTCCGGGAACACTATCATCTTGTGAAGACACCTGGGGCTAGCCTGCTAGGGATGCACGGCTTAGCCGGCAGCCAACACAAATCACCAAAAAGGTCACGCTGTAAGGGTTAAATAGTACTATAGGGCTAACGCTTAGCTTGAAAGATAACAACTTTGTTCTGACACTAAAAGTCAAAAGATAACAGCCTTGCTTTTACTCTTGTAAATCATACTTCATACTCTTGTGAATTAGGCTTTACCAATGAAGGAAACAAAAGCTCAAAAAAGAGCATCAGAGACAAGGTCAAGGAGATCCACTGGTTGCAACTTAGCGGCAGAAAGTCTAAAATAATCACCTCATTCAATAACTGTTTCTGACTCATCTGGCAACTGTTTCTAACTCATCTGGGAACTGTTTATCTGTTCTGTTCCCAGATAATGATAAAACGATGTGATCGGCTTTAAAAACTCTGTACCCCAGCTGTTCGGGGCCACACTCTTATCAAGAGTGTTGGTCCCAATCGGTCGGCCTTGCCTCTCATTGTAATAAACTTTGTTGCAACTGTCACTGGTACCCATAGCATTCTGTTTCAGGAGTCGTGTGGATGCAACAACGCTACACAGTGCGGGGGGGGGGGGGGGGGGGGGAGACCTGACCCCTGCCACCGCCTGCTGTGGAGACGCCAAGAAACCCTGCAAATACAACAACTGCCTCACCCTTAGACCCGGGTGCGCACACCTTTCACGATGATCTCTCTGGAAATCGCGGACATGTCACTGATCATCAATACGCTCATGTTACAGGTGAGCAAACCGAACGCCACCACGGTTGAGGACACCGCTGGAACGAGGACGCTGACCGCAGCCCCTGACGCTCGCTGACCATCTGCAGACCCACCCCCGCCCTCGCTGCCTCTTGGACTCGACCACCCAGTTCGCCAAGCTCCCGGAGGCACATGCCGCGCCTTCTACAGCGCGCCTTCTCCTGACCAAGCAACCACTGAAAGCACAGCCCGAGCCGGATCCCGTCTCGCCGTGGGTCACCAACCCACCTTCCCGCGCCCACCAAGGGGACGACCCCTCCCCCTCGCCCGCCCAGTCCCCGAGTGGCGCAGGGCTCCCCTTTCACCCTCGCACCAACCTTCAGGGACCGACAGCCTAGGGCCCTCGGGGCAGCGGCGAAAGAGGAGCCAGGAGCGGAAGTTCCTGGCGGAAGGGGGCGGGGCCGCACGTGCGCAGAAGGAGCCCGGAAGAATCCCAGAGTCCCCTGCGGGAAGACGTCTGTGCAAGAGAGAGACTACATTTCCCACAAACCTCTGCGCTCTGTCCATTAGGGGCTTTGGGAGGTGAGGTGATGGATGAGAGTTGGGGTCTACCCACGTGGCCAAACGTGGGATTCTCGTCCCTTATTAATTCCTGACTTTTTTTAACTCCTTTGAAAGACATTTTTAAAAAAGGTTTTTTTAATGTTTACTTGTTTTTGAGAGAGAGAGAGAGTGTGAGTGGGAGAGGAGCAGAGAGAGAAGAGACAGAATTCCAAACAGGTTCCAGGCTGCAAGCTGTCAGCACACAGACACACCATGAGATCTTGACCTGAGCTGAAGTCAGACTCTTAACCAACTGAGCCACCCAGGTGCCCCAGATCCTGATTTTACCAAATGATAGAGATGTCGTCTCTAAATAGGAAAAGTCTAATGTGGAGGAAACATTACATCACATGAAATGTTAGCTTTAATTGCTAGCGATGTTATGGTAATGGTTATAGAACGCACTGGGTTTTTTTTTTCCCACAAGCATACTAAAGCATGAATAGTGAACTACCACAATATCTGCATTTTATTAAAGTATTTAACAAACATATGGCAAGTGTTAAATTAATATTTGTAAAGTAGATCCTGGAGTTTGGGATTGAGTCAATCTTCAACGAAAGACCACGGGGGAAAGGGAAATGGAGAAGTTTACTGCGCACAGGTTCAGGAGGAACTATACCTTATGCTTCAAGGGGCCACAAGGCGAGAGGTCAAGACAGGGTGCAGGCAGAGTGAGTGCAGCAGAACCTGGACCGCATCTTCATTATGGTCCCCCTTTGATGTGCTTTGGGATTCCAAGGATAAGGCCAAATGGGTCAATTCAAACCAGAAAGAGTACAGTTTTGCTATGGTCCATGGGGGTCTTACCTAAGGGATGTACAAGGTGAAGGTCGTGGGAGGGAGGAGAACTGTTGCTCACAAGGGATACTGGGGAAGTTTATATGAGGAATTTGCATTTGTTCCTGACTCTGCAGACTGTTACCTAGGGAAGGGCTATTGTCAGTCTGAGGTTCCAGCATGCCCCTTGGGCACACAAAATGGATGCAGAGGCAGAAATATCACGGGGTAGTTATGTAAACATGTACCTGCAACTCCCAATGAATGTATTAAATAGATGCTAGTTCAAATGCCTTCTTTTTAAATTTTCAGTGTGTTTATTTATTTTGAGAGAGACAAAGTCAGCACAAGTGGGGGATAGACAGAGAGAGGGGGAGACAGAGAATCCCAAGCAGGCTCCACACTGTCAGCACGGAGGCCAACATGGGGCTCAAACTCATGAAACTGTAAGATCATGACCTGAGCCGAAATCAAGAGTCAGACATTCAACCGACTGAGCCACCCGGCGCCCCTAGTTCAAATGCCCTCTTAGCGCAGAAGGCATGTACCAGTTTCATAAATAGATGCTATTCTCACCCATTAAAATAACTTCTAAGCCTTCAAAGGATGATATTACACTATTGGGAAACCTGCTCTAGTGTATATACAGGAATGAAATCTTTGGGTCATAGAGTGGATGCCCTCCAAAACAGTGCAAATTTACACTTCCAGTGTCTGGTAATTACTTGCTCAGAGACTCCAACGATTTTTCCATTCATGAATCTACTCATCAGAATCTTATTTATTTTCCTGAGGGTTGGGCTTCAACATGGGCTTCCCTTCCCTGGTTTCTGTCACGCTATAAACAAATTCAACACTCGGCTTTCTGCTGTCGATGCAGCATCTGTAGAAACAGGGATAAAACTGGCTTTTGTAATTGGGTTGATGTGTACTTTAGAGGTAGGGGTGGGGGTTGACTGTCTGGCCCATGACCTATCTGACCTATCTGTGGTTTTCCCTTTTCCTAAAATATGACCTCATCTTTTCAAATGTATGTATCTTTTTTTCATCCTGCAATTGCCCCTCATCGGCTGTACTGTGTAGACCCAGGAACCTCCGTCTTTATTTCCTATTCTCTTCTTTTCTCAGATTCTGGGATCCCTCACCTCCCTTCCTCAGTCCCCTGGATCCCATATTCCTCTATTTAACACCTATGCGTGTGATAGTTGGAGATCCTTTAAATCCCTCCCAAACATTCAAATGTTTGTTCCTTCATCAGTGAAGTTCTGGACCTGGGCTTTTCTTGATGGGAACTTTTAAGTTACTAATTGAATCTCTTCACTTGTTCACATTTTTTTCTTGAGTCAGTTTTGGTATTTTAGGAATTTATCCATGTCATCTAAATTATCTAATGTATGTACAGTCGTTCATATAATTCCTTTTAAAACTGTTTAATTTCTGTAGGGTCTGTAGTAATGTCCAATCTTTTATTTCAGATTTTAGCAATTTGACTCTTATCTATTTCTTGGTCAATTTACTTAATGTTCATAAGTTTTGTTGACCTTTTCAAAGAATCTGATTTTGATTTCATTGATTTTTCTCTTTTGTTTTTCTATTCTCTGTTTCATTTCTTTCTGTTCCAATCTTTATTTCCTTCCCTTACTTGCTTTAGGTCAGTTTCTATCTCTTTTTTTTCCCCTCTCCTACCCCTGTTTTTTCTTCTTTTTCAAGAGTCTTAAGGTGGAAGTTTCCATTATTGATTGAAAATCTCTTTTCTTTTGTCATATAGACATTTGTGGAATAAAGTGACCCCCAAGCACTGTTTTACTTGCCTCCCATGAGTTTTGGTAAGTTGTGTGTTAATTGTCAATTATTTCAGTGTACTTTCTAATTTCCCTTTTGATTTCTTCTTTGACAAATGTAATTTTGGGGGTTGTTAATTTTCAACATATTTGTGAGTTTCCTTAACTACGTTCTGTTTTTAATTATGAAAAACACTCGATCGTGATTTTGTTTTGTATTATTTGTGATTGCGATTGTATTTGTGATTATGTTTTGTGTTATTTCCATCATTTTACATGTATTCTAGTTTGGTTTATGGATTAGTATATGGGTTTTCTTGAAGAATGTTTATGGGCAGTTGAGAAGCATGCATATTCGGCTGTTGTTGATTGGATTGTTCCAGATATGTTGGTTAAGTCTAATTGGTTTCTACTGTTATTTGAATCTTCTAGTTTTTAGTTATTCTTTTGCTTAGTTGTTCTATCCATTATTAACATGAGGTATTGAAGTCTTTAACTATTGTCATTTTGTTGTCTATTTCTCCCTTTATTACTGTCAGGTTTTCTTACATGTATTTTGGTATTCTGTCATTAGGTGCATATATGTTTATAACTGCTATATCTTCTTGATGAATTGACAGTTTTCCATTAAAAAATGTCCCTCTTTAGCTCTAATAACTAGTTTTTGTTTTAAAGTCAATTTTGTCTAGCAGCGGCATAACCACTTTAGTATAGCATTCTTGTAGATTTTTGTTTGAATTTCATTTATTTTCCCATCCTTCTATTTTTAATCCATTTTTATCTTTGAATCTCAAGTCTGGCTCTTGTATACAACACAGATATGAGATTTTGTTCTTTATCCAGTCTGATAAGCTCTATTTTATGATTGGATCATTTAATCCATTCACATTTAATGTATTATTGATATACTTGGACTTTTTTTTGCAATTTTAGTTTTTTTCTATGTTTCACATCTTTTCATTTCTCTATCCCTCCTTACTGCTTTCTTTTGCAAAAGTTAATATTTTCTATGTAACATTTAAGTTTCATTTATGATTTTTTTTTCCTTATATATTTGTTATTTCCTCAGTGATTGCTCTTTGGCTTACCATATACATCTCAAATTATCAGGATCAGATCTAGATTCATACTAACTTAGTTGTAGTTACATATAAAAGCATGATTTCTATAAATCTCTATATGCACCTCATCCTTTCTTAAAGTATTATTTAATACATGTTACATCTAAAAATTCTACAAACTAAACAAAATTTATTATAATTCTTCTATTACATAATTTTATGTTTTTTTAAAGAAGTTGAGAAAAGAAGAGCAAGGATACACTTAATGCACTTTTAGGTATTAAACTTATTTATCACTCATGATTCTCTTCATTTATTCTTATAGTCTCAAGTTACCATCTGGAGTGATTTCTTATCACAATACATATTCTCTCCCACTCACCTCCTTTGTACTATTATAAGCAAAGATATTTTCATATATTACAGGCCCAATAAGACATTATATACCTACTTTTCTATACAGTTCTTTCAAATCAGATAAAAGAAGAAAGTAAAAAAATTTTCACTTATACTCTCTTTTACAGCTATCTAATTACCTTTCTTGGTACCTCCCCCTACTTTTGGAGGGCATATATTCAAGTTACTCTCTGGGGTCATTTACTTTCATCTTGAACAGCTTCTCTTAATATTTCTTGTCAGGCAAGTCGGATAGCAACAAATTTCCTCAGTTTTGTTTATCTAGGCATGTCTTTTTTTCATCTTCATTTTTGAAAAATAGTTTTGATGGATATAGGCTTTTTGGTTGACAGTGTTTTCCTTTGGGCAATTTGAATACGTTATTTGCATTCCTTCTGACTTCTCTTGTTTCTGCTGAGAAGTACATTGTTAATCTTACCGGGTTTTTTTCTTCACGTGATAAAAAGTTTCCTTTTTAAGTAAAAAGGTCTTCATTTGTCTATCCTCCTCCTCTTAAGATTTCTTCCCTGCCATTCACGTTCAGCATTTTTACTGGATTTCTTTGTGTTTATCCTAATTGTAGTTCACTGAGTTCCTAGCCAGTTAACATTTCTTCATTTGCCATATATCCTTGGAACTGATTCCTCAGATTTCAAATGGTTATTGTTTTCTTTTGTTTTGTTTTGTTTTATAATTTTCAGTTTGGCTGGGGAGCAGATCAACGGTCCCCCTATAATGCTGGAAGTCCCTCTAAGAATCACATAATTTTCAAACCTGGATGCTCAGTCACTTGTGAACTTTGCAGTTGTCACAGAATAATGACACATAGTTTAACAAACAAAACTAAGCTCAAACAATTGTCAGTATTATGTGAATGAGTCATTATTATTTATTTGCTTTGGAAGTTTCGCAGATACTATCATGACCGGGGTATTATACTTAAAAAATTTATTTTAATTCTATAATAGCAATACACATGTTCACGAAGTGGGTAAAATTATAGCAAATGCTGAAAAATACACTTGACAATAACTTAGAAGGTCTGTTTATATTACAGAATTCATCAAGCAATTGAAAAAAACCCACCATGACACACTACACAATTTAGTAGATAATACAGAGAAAATAAAAAGAAATATTACATAAACTTTTTGCTACAGTATTGGTAAATACATGCCTTCTGGGACTATATTTCCCTGGAATGTCATATAGTCCCAAATGTGAGCTTTTAGAGACATTAATTTAAAATTTACAAGGTCTGTAGAGGACATAATAAAAGTCAGTTAGAGCCTGGAGGCTACTTAAACCAGAAGGAACTGTGGCTTTTTACACTATGATGTTGTATTTTAGATTTTGCTGCCAGCCACTGCCTTGAAAATTCAAGCAAGAGGGGACTCCATGTGCAGTTTGGAACTCTCTGAACACTGTCAAGAATGAAGTACAGGAGATCCATTGGTGTCCTTGGCTACATCCTTCAGCCCAGCTATGGAGGTGGAGGATAGTCCCTCTCACACAGATAGAGCCCTAGCCCGTCTCCACCTTGTCTCTCCATGATTCAGCCTTGGGAATTTTCCCAAAGCTAAGGGAGATCAGTCACTCCATTCGTGGGGAGTTCAAGGAGTTCATGGCCAACTTTCAAGCCATAGCTTCTCATGACTCAGTGGGTCAGCTGAGATACATATGACCTAGCTTTTTACAGAGTACCCAACAGGATGAATGTCAGCTTGTGCACAGCGGTCAGCAGCTCAGCAGGACACCCTTAACTGTCTTTCCCTCCACTCCTCTCTTATTTTCTGCACTTCCTCATTGTTGCTTTTCGCAATCATTTCCCAAATAAACGGTGTACACAAGCTAGTATCTCAGCTCTTCTGGGGATAGAGGGGAATACAAAACAAAGACAGCAAGAAACCCAAGCAAGACAACAACTCCTACTCAAGTCAAGTCAAAACAAATACGAGAACCCTAGCCAGAACACTGACCTCTTCTCAGCAAAGAGTGGTCCCCAAGCCAACAATCCTAACACAATCACCCACCAGAATCAATAACATCACCAGGAGGGTAGCACTTCCCGTGTGTTTCTCAGAAGACCCAATTGCCCCACTGAAAACTACCACTTATGTTTGAGTACATCTCTGCTTGATAGAGCCTGAGTCACATATGGGATATAAACTGCAAGGAAGTCTGGTTTCTCCTGTGACACCTGCAGGACATCGGAGTCCCCCACCTGCCCCCATCCTCTGCAGGACTCTGCCCCACAGGTCCGAAGCCTCCTCTCTTGGATCACGCTTCTGCCATTTCACCGCCACGGGTCTCCATGTGCCCTCACTGTGGTCTGGAAAGCTAAGGCAGTCATTAGGCCCACCTGGTCTAATGGTGTTGTGTCTCATTTATCTCCGTGACTGGATGGAACAGAACTTATTTCTCACTCACTGTCCTTCCTGTGCTGATCAATGCAGTGTGGCATGTGAGATGCTGCAGGTGACTCAGACAGGCGGGGGTGGTGCCCGCTCCAGGTGGGCACCGGCTCTCCCACACAGGACGTGGAAGGAATGCATTGACCTAAAGTAGTGCTCTGGGTAGGATGTGTGGGCACGGGATGTTTAGCAGCTCTGTTTCAGCACACTTAGCATGGACTCAGCCCGGAGAAGGAGACGTCTTCCCAAAGCAAGCAAAGGGGTCCCTTTTCCATCCTCTAACACAGGTGGCAAAGGAAGACTTACAGAAGAAAACGTATAAATATTTTGTGTTTCCAAAGTGGCAGCAAAAGCACATATCTGAGATACAAATACACACTCTGCCGGGAAAGTGCCTGCTCCAGACTTGTTAAAGTAAAAGGGTCAGTTCCTACTCCTACTTTATCATCATTTCCTCTGCATCCCGTTGGTAGCCCCTTTGCTCTGAGCTCTTTCTCCAGGAACCACCCTGAGTCATGGAGAGAGCAGGCTTCAGGAGAAGCTGATCTGTCAGTGAAGCAGGGAAGAGAGAGTACAAGAGCCAAAAGAGAGGAGGAAGAGACAGTCATGGAGCAAGACAGCAATGAAGACTTTGGGAGGTTTCTGATCATAGCCTGGAATTTTTGGAATCCCAATACTCCCTTTCAACCACATGCACGAGGATGAGACAGGGAGGAGAGAAGGGTTTAGGTATCATGGAGAGAAGCATTGAGAGAGTTGAGGTGACGTGATGGAAGAAAGAGTTCTGGAAAGAAAAGAATAGGAAGGTACTGTTAAAGGTGGAGCCTGCACTTTCAGTTGGGCATCTTAATTGGCTCTGGTGGCCCCTGCACTCCAGGAACCTGAGGCTCCAGGCTCTGTCATGGAGAAGAGGGCAGCAGTAATACAACATGCACACACACACACACACACACACGCACGCACGCACTTAATGGGATTCATCAAGGCAGCACCTTCTCTCCAGCAGGCAGATGTGTAACTACAACATACAGGAGGCAACTTGCGGAACACCTTCCAAGGCGAGATGCGTGAATAAGAGTAACTTGTGGTTTTCAGACGTTTTGAGAATTCAGCCCATAATAGGACACACATTTTACTTCCAACCCAGTAAATCCCTATATACCCTCACACAACTGAAACAAAAAGTTCACAAAGTGAATCTTACCCTTTACTAATTGTGGTATGTTCTAATATTTTCTTTTCTATTCTACCCCAATTTTAAAAAATAAGTTCATCAAGCTTCTCAGAATTGATTCTGCTGCAACTTCAAAAACAGTTAGATGAATGAAGTATTTAATGGCCTGGCAGTGCCTCTTCTACGTTGACCTCCCACGGCACTGGATGGAGGAGTCATGGAGCAAGGCCTTACTCTCCTATGGAATGTGGTGAGAGTCACAGTATGACCATTTCCTCTGAGAAGGATCCCTGTGTGAGTAACTCATCATCAATTGTGTAATGCTGAGAAGCACACTTAGCTCTTGGAATCTCATGTTCTGGATTTTTCTAAGTTGGAAAGGAGAACATACACTATACAAGGGTGCCTGGGTGGCTCAGGCAGTTCAGCATCTGACTTCGGCTCAGGTCACGACCTCACAGCTTGTGGGTTTGAGCCTTGCAGCGGGCTTTGTGCTGACAGCTCAGGGCCTGGACCCTGCTTCACAGTCTGTGTCTCCCTCTCTCTCTGCCCCTCCCCTGCTCACACTCTGTCTCTCTCTTTATCAAGAATAAAAAACATTAAAAATTTTTTATAAATAAATATTTAAAATATATGTATATAAAGGATGTATACTGTACAAAATTGTGAAGACAGAAGCTGTGTCCATATCACTCCTGGCATATGGAAGATGATCCACATACAGGCCCACCTTAGATATATTGTGGGTTCTGTTCCCAACCACTACAATAAAGTGAATATCACAATAAAGTGAGTCAGATGAATTTTTTGTCTCCCAGTGCTGTAAAAGTTATGTTTACACTACACAATATTAAGTGTGCAATAGCATTATCTCAGAAAAGCAATGTACATATTTTAATTGTAAAATATTTTACTGCTAAAAAATGCTAAGCATCATCTGAATTTTCATCAGGTTGTAATCTTTTCACGGGTGGATGGTCATGGCTCAGTGTTTTTGGCTCATCAGGGTGGTGGCTGCTGAAGGTTGAGGTGGCCATGGCAATTTCTTAAAATCAGATGACAAGGAAGTTTGCTGCACTGATTAACTCTTCCTTTCCTGAATGACTTCTCTGTGGTGTGTGATGCTTTTTGACAGCATTTTACACACAGAACTTCTTTTAAAATGGGAGTCAGTCCTCTCAAGTCCTGCTGCTGTTTTATCAACTACATTGATGTTAACATCTCGCATACAATACTGGACTCAGTTGGACGCATTCCCCATTACTACCAACACTCAGCGGAAGAGCGGTCCAGACCGCTTTGACTTGGGCACTCCGCATGGTCCTTGGCTACTGTGGCCTGACTCACCCCTTTGTTCCCCTGAGCCTGCTCTGGCAAAGACGTGTCACTGCCACCATGTGCTGGAAGCAGCCTCTTGTCAGCTCTCTCCTGCCTTGATGAGCCTGCTGCATCTGACACTGTCCGTGGGAATGCTCCTTCCCTGGCTCTCCCAGTCTGCCCCAACTCTCCATCACCATTGCTATGCTCCTTCGTCTGCTCACCCCTGGAGGAAACATCTCGTTAGCAGTGAGATCGTGGGTGGGAAGAGAGGTGTTCCTGTGTCGGTGAGGGACGCCAAACAGGAACAGGGAAGGCAGGACAGCAGAAGGCATGGGTCATGTCCATGCCAAGTCCTGCCCTGATGAGTATTTTTGGCCCTACAGGAGAGAGGAGTTAGGGCAGAAGCTGAAAGTCAGAACATGAGCATTGCAGCACCTGAGCCTCGTGACCAAGGCAGACACACAGCGGAGTGGGTCAACTTCCTGCTTCAACAGCAGAGCACCAGGCCGGCAACTGGTGTGCTGCGCAGAGCTGGTGACCCGCACCAGGTATCCCTGTGTCCCCAGAGCACTGGGGAAGCAGCTCGCACCGAGGGCATTTTCACAGGGAGACAGGGCAGGGCAGCCTTCTCCTTCAGCACGTGTGAGGCTCTGTGAGGTCTCCCGGCTCCGAGCTCGGGACAGAGACTAGCCAGTTGTCCACCAATTATGTTCGCTCTTGTTCCTTGATTTCGGTCGGATGTTTCCCAGAGGACTTCCTTGGGGTTTGGTGTGTCCACTTACAGTGAAGGGAAAATGAATAGAAGGCATGGCTGCCAACCCCCTGGTTCTCAATGCTGCTTTCTCATCCGCTAGCTGGATTCAAGTGAGCGTGGCGATAATGTGTTGAGACTGGACGTGGGGCAGACTCAGTCGGCATTTGAGATGGGACAGGAGAAGAGCTCTGGGCAGCATGGAGGGGTAAGAACACTCTTGTTCTTCAATAGGCTTGGCAACTGGAAAACTGTGTAACTGGGCTATCCGTTTTCACTCTCTGAGACACTTTTATTAAGCAGAAAATATGCCTGTTTCCTTCCTTGTGCTGGCCCCCGGGAGAACATGCCATGAGATGATGCCAAAGCAGTAGGTGAATATTTTTGCACATTTAACAGGGAGTAATGGATGGAAGGGAGGCATGACAAGGTTGAAGTCATACACTCATCAGGCCCATATAAGGGCATTTTCTCAGTTTCTCCTGGTAAACCAGCTTATGTGAGTCAGTGCTCAGTCAGCTGACACTGTGAGTCTGCTGTGAACGAGGGTTTCCTAACTTGGCTACACAGCAGGGAGTCTGGTTCCTGGAGAAACATGGCTTCAAAGAGCACCTCTTGAGAGCAAGTGTGGGAAGAAACCCTAGCTCTCAATGTGCACTCTAGATCCTTAAAACTGGACCTTAATCTTATCCTCAACCCTATACTCTGACCCTCACCTATGACCCTAATTTAACCCCTGACCCTGAACTCAAAATCCTGCCCTGACCTTTCAACTCTGATTCTGGTTCTGGCCATATGTAAGGCCCCGGTGTCACAGCGCTGGGACAGACAGGCTACAGTGACGCCGGTGGCATCCAGGACAGCCTGCACTTGGTTCTCAGATTCCCTGTGCAGGTAAACACACTCACGTTTACAGAAATTAGGGTTCGTGTTTTCACCCTTTTTGGGGCATGTTTCCATTCTTTATGAATCTAAGACCTTCTGGTTGTGCCCCATGGAAACATAGTTCAAAATCTTATTTGAATTGAAATGAATTTATAGATTAATATGGGGAAAATGTCATCCTGGTGTTGGTTTTTCTCTACTCACATGTTCAAAATATCTCCATTTACTGAGGTCTTCTTTGTGCCCTTCAATACCTTGTTAATTTTCTCCAAAATTGTCTTGCATAGCTTTTGTTAGATTAATTCCTAGGGATGTATTTCTTATAATTTTTGAGTCCATTTTAAATGGGCCTTCTTTAAAGTGCATTTTGTGTTTGACCATTGCTGATGTACCTAACCCATCTTTTCTGTCATATGCCTTTAGAACCATAAATTTTCCCACTAAAACATTACATCTGTTCCTAATCATAAAAAGATAAGGAATTCCACAGCATACATTTTCTAATTCTCTTCTTGCTGCCCATGCGATTTTCCTTTTATATCTTACTGTTGTTTAAATGCAAATATATTCCAATTTCTATAAGAATTTCTGTTTTGGGGGGGCACCTGGGTGGTTCAGCCGGTTGGGCGTCCAACTTCGGCTCAGGTCACAATCTCACTGTTTGTGAATTCGAGCCCTGTGTCAGGCTCTATGCTAACAGCTCAGAGCCTGGAGCCTGCTTTGGATTCTGTCTGTCTGTCTGCCTGTCTGTCTCTCTTTCTCTCAAAAATAAATAAACATTTAAAAATTTGTTTAAATTTCTCATTTTTTAGTTGATTATTTAATTTATTCCCTCAAACTCTTTTTTTCTTAATCAGTCTCTCTAGAGGTTTGCTATTTTTATAGTTTTCCCCAAAACCTAGATCTCATTTTTTTCTATCATTAGTTTCTGCTTTTGGTATTATGACCTCTTTATGCTCTTTTAGAATTTGCACTCTTACTCTTTCTCTACCTTCTAATTTAATCACTTATTAGACTTCAGTCTTTCCTTCCTCTTTTCCAAGATTCCTTTTATTTTCCTTAGGTCTATCTCACAAGTATTTCTAGTAGGGTTTTATTTAACGACTGCTTAAAGTGCAAATTATAATGGACATTATGAATCTCTAGAATAAAAACTGTCCTAAATATTTTTTCTCCTACCTTTGTTAAGGTATAAAGGTTTATTTTTTTTACCATGATTACTAAAATGCCTTTTTTTAATTTAAAAAAATTTATGTTTTTTCATTCTTTTTGAGAGAGAGAGAGAGAGAGAGAGAGAGAGTGACAGAGCATGAGTGGGGGAGGGGCAGAGAGAGAGAGGGAGACACAGAATCTGAAACAGGCTCCAGGCTCTGAGCTGTCAGCACAGAGCCCAACACAGGGCTTGAACTCATGAACTGTGAGATCAAAACCTGAGCTGAAGTCAGAGGCTTAACCAACTGAGCCACCCAGGAGCCCCCTAAAATGCCCCTTAAGGAAACAAACAGGGGTGCTTGGGTAGCTCTGTCCATTAAGTATCCGACTCTTGATTTCGGCTCAAGTCATGATCTCACGGTTTGTGGGATAGAGCCCTACATCAGCTTCATGTGCTGATGGTGTGGAGCCTCTTGGAATTCTCTCTCTCCCTCTCTCTCTGCCTTTCCCCTACTCATATGCACGCACTGCTTTCTCTCTCCCTTTCTCAAAATAAATAAACTTTAATAAAAAAAAAAGAAAACAAATGACTTTTTGGTAAAAATTGTACTTACCCAGAGTTAGCCAATGGGGTTAATAGAAATATACTTCCCTTAAAATTAAATACTCAGGCACTAATGTAGCAGAGCCCCTCCCTAAGGAATGTGGTGAAAAACCTCAAGACAAGGGAAGGCAACCTGGCTATATGCCCGCACGTGACATCTCTCATGACTCTGTTACAAGACTGCCCATTCAGAGTGTACCTTACCATATATGGGAGGCAAAGGAGCAAAAATTGTACAAAAGGCCACACCCCGCTGCACTCGGGGCTCAGTTTTTGGGGTATGAACTCACTGAGCCCCTGCCGGCACGATGAATAAAGTTGCTTCCTGGAAAGAAAAGTCTCGGTGACCTGTCTCTTTGTGCGAGAACGCTGCTACGCTTGTCATATTTTAAAGTTTTTAAAGGAAAAAGATGACTGACCTTACGAGTGAAGCACTGTCTGAACTAGGTGTCCTGAGTCATGGCATGAGGCAGATTGGACGGGACGAGATTAATGTATCTCTGGACCTCACGCACCAGGGCGTCTGTGTAGAGCATCCGGGCACTGTCGCTCATGCAGGGGAAACCACTCTGTTGATTTCCTTGTGGACTCTACCTGCATGAGAAACAGTGTCACTTGTGAACCATCCAGAAATGCCAACCCAAACTGGGCTGTTGGGGACAGAAACTGGATCCTACAAACTCGCAAAGGAAAGCATCCCTTCAGTATGTTTTGCTGTGCTGCAGCTGTGGTTTGACCGAAATGGCCTGTAGTGCAAGTGTGCTGTAAGTTCTCCACACAGCGGTTCCGTTAGCGTCTGGATCTTTCCCGTGTTGTTCACAAGAACTAAGAGGGCAAAGTTACAACCCTTCAGTCCCACACAGATCTTTGCACGATGATAATGCAGAGAAGTCTGACTCCAGAGACCATCTAAGATGTCTCCAGCAACCATTTTTCTGAACACTTACAAGAAATGGAGGGAAATGCTTGCGAAGTGCCTCTTTGTACCAGACAGCCAGCTAGAAACCTTCCTTACCCATGTCTAGGGCAGGTTTTGATGTTGTTGTTGTTGTTGTTAATTTTTTAAAGGTTTATTTGTTTTTGAGAGAGAGGCAAAGAGAGAGGGAGACACAGAATCCGAAGCAGGCTCCAGGCTCCGAGCTGTCAGCACAGGGTCCAATGTGGGGCTCACATCCACAAACCACGAGATCATGACCTGAGCCAAAGTCGGAGGCCCAGCCGACTGAGCCATGCAGGTGTCTAAGGCAGGGCTTAATGTTCCTGTTTTTAAGAGGAAACAACTACAATTCAGAGACCTCGAGTATCCAGATGGAAGCTATCTGATTGTGGAGCCAGGATTGCAACCAAGACTGTTTTACTATAACCACACACCGCTTTTTGGAACAAAACTTCCTAAGTCAATAAAGTGCTGATTCCCTCAGTCTTTCAAGTGATAACTATGTCAATTTCATGAACTAGCTCCACAGAACCACAGAAGTGCTACAGATAGGCCCTCAGCTTTTGCTTGGTGTTGCTTTGTACCAAGGGGGAAGGGAACTGAACTGAGAGCACACCTGCTTGTCCTGAGCCACACAGCCAGTGTGCAACACATGTATGCCGGCTCTGTCACAAGCCTCCCTCGTGTGTGAGATTCAGAAACCAATCCCTTCCTCTTTCACTGTTCAAAAACTTACTTGTGATATTTCATCTCCATTGTCATGAAACATCCCAGTTTATTTGTTGCCTGCTTGTGTAGGACAGTATGTGCAGGGGTCTCCAAAGACACGTCAAAGTTTGGGAACAATGATCCAAACTTATTTAAGTTATTCTTTGCTGTTAACATAGCAAGTCAGTTTCTAAAAATTTAACCTAAATCCACAATCAAGTGGATAGGACTAAATTATGGTATCCCTCAGTATAAAAAATTGCATGCTAATTTGAAATAATATTTTGTAGGAACACCTAATAATGTGTAAACAAGTCCATAATTTACTACTAGGTGGAAAAATAAAGTTCAATGCTGTGAAATTCCAATTGTGTGCAATATGTGCATACACACACAGAAAGAGGGGAGGCTGGAGACCATGCAAATGGAAGTATAAACTTTTATCTGAATGATAGGACTACTAGTGAATTTTTAAAAATTGTCTTCGTCATTTTCTATACTTTCCAATTTTCATAGGATAGGCCTGTGTTAGTTAACTTGGAAATCAGGGAAAGCCAGAACATGAAAAGAACTAGCTGTGCTGAAGCACCAGGAGGGCTGTCTTCTTCCCCCGTGTCTGCCCCCACCCAGGAGCGCCTCACTCACCTTCCACCTCTGGGTGCTTCAGCCGGATTGGCAGGGCCAGCCACAGTGTGCTGCTGACCGTCTCCGGGCCAGCGCTGAACAGGTTAGAGCCAACAGCTGCTAGGTTCTCAACATTAAATTCAGAATATGGGTCGGTTTCCCTGTAGATAGTGGAGTAATCAGTTACATGATTTCATCATAAGTCCTCTATTAGACACACACAGATGTGGGTTAGAAAGGACAATAAGTCCTTAGGAGGTGGAATGTTTATGGCGTATATGAATGGTTATTTTATGCCCTTTTTTTTTTTTTTTTTTGCCTAAGTGATTTTCACTTGATGCCTTTTGTAATCGGCAAAGAGGTTAATAGTTGTAACATCTTGCATAGTGGAAAATATACTTTAAGATGTTGTGCTTTGGACGTAGTCTTGAAGAAAAGGTAAAAACAGGGCCCACTTGTGCATAAACACACGCACACACACACACACGTTAGCCACCAGGCCCTTATTCATTGTCCCATGGTGGGCTCTGTCCAGGGATTAGAGACAGGCGACCTGTGCTCCCAAAGTAGCAATGGTTCCAAACGTCACCCTGAATACCAGCCACTTTACCTGCAGTTCTGTGATGGTCCATGGGCTTCTGGGGGGCAGGAGGGATGGTCTCAGTCAGGTCACTTTGCCTAGCAAGTGCTGAGTAAACACTGAACCATCAGGCAGTTAATGAGGGAAAGGTACGCGCTCCACATGTCAGCCCAGTGGTGGGGAAACACACCATGGAGGCCTGGGGTCTTCCAGACAAGGGGCGTCAGACCTGCGTGCACGGAGCCCAGGCAACATCTATGCAATGAGGGCCATGCAGCCGCCCATGCAGCACGGGGGGGTCTGCCACACGCACCTCCTCCAAAATGTTGAGGAAGCGGTCGACGTAGTCCCAGGGCCGCTCAGACTCCAGAGCCCCTTGATGCTGTACTACTCTCTCCAAAATGAAATTTCTTATATTCTGAGTGTTTTAAAAATATTCTGGTGTCTCCCAGGAAGATAGTGACTGAGCAATGGCCACAAATTTAGGGAAAAGCCACACCCTTCCTTCTGCCTCCAGGACTCAAAAGCGAAGACAGGTTGTGAGGCGTTGAAGCATCTCTGTTAAGGGGGACCCTACCCTCTGCAGCCCCTTCCCATTTCTGGCTGCAGGACCCTGAGCGGGCTGCAGCCTCTGTCGGCACGTCAAAAGAGACGTGTTGGCAGAGGGCAGCCTGACTGCCTCTCCAACGGGCTTTCAGCTGTGTTACATAAGTGGCCCTATCACTTTTCCACAGCTGCCCTCCATCATCTCAGGTGCACCCTGGGCCGCTGCCTCCCTGTTGCCCATGGTGGGACTCTGCACGCGGGCTCACCCCTGACACCAGTGGCAGGTAATCCAACAAGCAGAGACAATTGGCTTTACCTGGGCCCAGAAAGAGCTTAATATGGAAACGTTTTCATTCAACAACCCAATCCGATTCAGGAACTCCTCGTCTTGATAGTTGACGTGCTCCTTAAAGAGGATGAAGCAGATTGTGTTGCAGGGAGAGCCAGCCAGGATGCAGGCAGGGTCCATGGGCTCAACTGGTAGGAGGGACGATTACCAAACTCAAGGAAAACTTTCATGAGTGGTCTACACTTTCCAAATAAAAATGAGGGAAGATGGTTCCAGCAGGGTGGTGCCGGGGCTCAGGGAAGCATAGGGAGGTAACCCTAACTTCCCACCAGATGCAAACCCACCCTCTGTGTGAGGACCCGCACCAGGTGCTGGGCTTCCTCCCGGACACTGCCCTCGATGCTCCTCCTCCCCGTCCCAAAGTTCCACAGGGTCATGAGAGGAAAACGACACATTTGCTTCCACCGCTTTGCTATGGCTGGACGCAAGTCCTGAGGGAGAAGCCAAGGACAGGAGTCTGGTCACCAGAGGGCAGTCAGAGGGGCCCTGGCACGTGATGGGCACTTGATAGTATGGGGACTTCCTTGAGAACTGCTTTCAGAGGATTAGAACGTCAGGAACTTTTCCCCTTCTACAGACAAGCAGCAGCCTCTACCTGGGGCTAATGTTAGAAAGTCAATTTTCAAAAGTCCATTGACTATCAGCTCTTCCCTGGAGGGAGCTCATCTGAAGGACTTCACCTTCAGACACATCCCAGTTTGGCTCCTGCCCCAACCTGACAGGCCGCTTCTCTCCCTGTGTCCTACACAAAAGCCCCATCAGGAGACATCTCACCTCCGGCCACACAGATCAGACGTCAGTCCCACCAACTTCACCACAGGCTTGCCAAAAAACACTTGCATAAGAGCAGGTGAGCTCACGCCAGCTACCCATATCCATTAATGGGGAAACAAAGATATTTCTGATAACTTAAAGTGTTCAGATTAATGTCTCCAGACTGATTCGACAGGATCTTGGCACCACAAGCAAAATAATAAGCAGAGATAAAAGAAGCAATTGGGACAGAAGAGTTGGTAAGAGTTAAAAATTGATGTCGCGTCTTCTCACAGTGACGGGCTAGGTGATTCTGATCAACCTGTTCTGCTGAGATGCTGCATAAATGTACATATGGTTCATGAGAACCAGAGCCAAGAAGGGAACAAGGAACTTGGGCTTGCTTTCCCACAGAAGCACAGGTGAGACACAAAACCCCAGCAGAGCTACTAAACACTGGGAAGGTCCCAGAAGCAAGAGTCAAGCCTGCCAAGGAGGGCATCTGCAGTAAAGGACTGGGGTTGCAGCCGGCACTGAGGGTCTGCTGGAGACGGACCAGCCCAGCGGGGTCGGCAGCCCAGCTTCTGACCAGCTGCCAGTGAGGCCCTAGAACACTGGTGGTGCTCTTCCTCACCTGCCCCGAGGAAGCAGGAAATCCTCTCGGTGGGAAGGTGCTGTTGTTAAAACCTGAAACTACAGCCACAAGTTTTTGCATAAAGTGTCTGGAACCTAATACAAAATTAGTAACAACCTAGAGAGTGCAGGTCACAGAAATCAGCTGCCTGGGGCTCCATCCAGTGGCAACATCAGGGACATTACAACTGCTGAATAGGTCAGACTTAAAAACATTAAGAGTTTGTCAGAGATCTGAAAACTAATCAAAGAACCACATCAAGCTTTTCAAATTGAAAAACAAAATAACTGAAGTGAAACACTCAGTGTTTACACACAACCAAAGACAGGACTTGTGAGCTGACAGCCTAGAAGAAGTCTAGGCCGAACAGCAGAAGTTGAGGGATTCGAAATCCCGAAAGAATTTAAGGAAGTATTCGGATAACATGTATGATCTGAGGGTAGCAGGGAAATAATATCATGGAGGAAATGCTTGGCTGAATGATGGCACAACTTTCTCAAACCAACACTTACTCTTTAAAATGGAGAAATAGGATCAATACACACAAAACCAAATTTAGTCGCCTCTGAATAAAATTGATGATGATAAAAACAAATAACCCTACAAGCAGCCAGGGGTGGGGGTGGGGGCAAAATACACATCACCCTCAAAAGGATGACACTATGAACTGTAATTTTGCAACAGATCGAATGCACGTCAGACACGAAGAATGACATCTTTAAAGGACAATCACCACTGACCGAGAGTTCTGTATCATTTGAAACAATTTTCAAAAATGAAGAAGAATGTGGGGCGCCTGGAGGGTGTAGTCGGTTAGGTGTCTGACTTCAGTTCAGGTCATGATCTCGCAGTTGGTGGGTTCGAGCCCCGCGTCGGGCTCTGTGCTGACAGCTCAGAGCCTGGAGCCTGCTTTGGATTCTGTGTCTCCCTCTCTCTCTGTCCCTCCCCCACTCTTGTTCTGTCTCTCTCTCTCTCTGTCAAAAAAATAAATAACCATTTTTTAAAAATGAAGAAGAATTTAAGGCATATTGAGGCCACTGTAATCTGAAAGAATTTGTCAAGAGAAGACTGCATTAAATAAATATTAAAGGACGTATTTTGGGCAGAAGTAATATGATTCCAATAGTCACAGGGCCCCTAATCTTCATTGTTTGGATACAGACATAGGGATAATATGACTTATCACAGCTTGTGTATTTTCTGCCTTAGTAGATAGTGTTTAATCAACACAGGAGATGCGCTCAGGTGTGTCCCTGGTAGCATCATCGGTCATGACCCCAAACTGAAAACAGCCCAGATGTCCACCATCAGCAGAAAAGGTAAATGATACCCAAACAGTGGAGTGCTACACAGGAACAGAAATGGACGAGTGCTTCAAGCACAACGTGGATGCAGCCAGAAGCACACTTTTGAAGGGCACAGACCATGTCCTTCAGAGAACCTGCTGTATGATACCACGTCTCCATAGTTCAAAACCAGGAAAATAACACGCTGCCATTAGATATCAGAACATGTGGTACCTCTGGGGAAAGGCAGAGAGAAATGATCGCGGAGAGGGCAAGAGAGGGCTTACGCGGTGCTGAGGTTCTTGATCTGAGTGGTGGTTGCTCATGTGCGTTTGCTGTGTAGTCCCCCCCTGAACTGTACATTTGTGACTTCATACTAACGCCACAAAAGGTCATATCAACTGTTGTGCAAAGTGGTTCAAGGGTTCCCTGAGCAATCGAGACGGGGCTTAAGACTGAGCCAGTGACCTGAGAGAGGTCAAGGAAATTTCTCCTATTATGGAAACAAAGAGACAGCAGTGGGATAGAATGGACACCAAGGCCCCCGGCCTAGGACACAAAATGCAGCAGCTGGATGTCCAGTTCAAGTCTTCTACTCACAAGCCACCAGATGGCCATGAGGGCAAAGGGAGGACACTCCTCGGGGTACGGGGACTCAGAAAATACCCACACGCCCCCTTGCTCACTCCAAGGTGGTGCTCCCATGAAACACAAAAGGAGTGCGCTCCCCCCTCCTCTTGTGCACTGTAGGGTTTCTCGAGAAATGAACACTTTGGCCCAAGACAACCCAGCAGTACCTACCATCCATCAGCACAGCAACTCTGCAAGAAAGTAGACATTTTAGCCCTTCTAAAAATGAAGACCTGTCGCTTGGAGAGTCTGAGTAACTTGCACAAATCACCCATGTGACACTCTCCCACCCTACAACCCCCTTCTCCTCAAAAAGCCACCTATTCTGGAACAAGACATGGAGGAGAAAAGAGGGAGAGAAAAAGCAAGCAGGTTTGGGTGCCGTGGGGGGGGGTGGGGGCAAGGCCGTGATGGAGTAAGTGAGGTGCCTGACACACCCCCAGCTCTCCAGCCCCAGGAAGGCCTGTGAACCACAGAAATGGGCACATGTGAGGCCCGAAGGGAAGCAGGCTGGCCAGTGTTCTGGAGGGAGACATACCACAGCCTCTGAGGGCAGCATCCAGGATGGGGAACCTCCCTCTGCCTCCGAAGCTGACTGTCTGACTGCACAGAGCATCCTTCAGGGCCTGGTGTCCATGTAGCACAACAATGGGATGCAGCGAAAACATGGGGCCATATTGCTCACCCAGGTGGGGAGAGTGGCACAGGGCACCTGAGCCCCTGTCCTGGGTCCCAGAGGCACAGGAACAGTAGAGGTGAAGACAGTCCCTCTCAGCAGCCCCAACGCCTGGCCAGCTCCCTCCCCTTCAATGTGTCCCAGCCAAGACTCGGGGCTACAGATTGGGGGCCACACCCGCCTGGGATGGGGGACAGGACACACCAGTGAGGAGGGGCAGCAAGCTGGGAGGTGATCTGGTCCTTGAGAGAAGGTCGCTGGGGAGGGTCTCCTTGGGAAGGCAGCATTTGAACACCAAGAAAGGAGGGGATGCAGGCAAGGGGGATATCTGTGGGAGCAGTCCCTGCAGAGGGACCCTCAAAGCCCTGAGACCTGAGAGTGCCCAGGTTGGGAAGGGGTGAGGAGGCCAGTGGCCACAATGGGCAGCGAAGGGCAGGAGGGCATGAGAAGCAGGGTGGAGGGTGAGAGGGCAGGTCCCGTGAGGTCTCCTCTGTATGTCAGACAGGGACGCTGGCTGCTGAGGGAGTGGGCCCCCCAGGGTCTCCCTGTGTGGAGCATGGACAGAGTGGAAGGAGGGGCATCTGTAGGCAGGAAGCTGGTGGATTCATCAAGATACCGAGAGAAGGCTGGATTCCCAGTGTCTTCTCAAGGTAGAGTGAGGGGTTTGCTGGTGGCTGGGACATGGTGGGAGAGGGTGGTTGGGATGATTCTTGGCCTCTGGTTGGAGCAGCTATGGGAACACATCTAGCCCTTCTTGACACAGGGAAGCTGGGAGAGGTGGTGGGAGCAGAGGCACAGCTTTGCGCCCATCAGTGCAAAGTGCCCATGAGCTTGCAAGTGCTGTGGAGTCCTGGGCTGCTGGCCTGGGAGCTGCAGAACATTCTCTCTGATGGCCGTGTTTCTCAGAGAAATAGGAGTGAGCACGTCATGGGAGTCAGAGGGGATATTGTTGGAGATTTGAAAAAATAGGAGCAGACAGGAAAGAGTCCTCTAGGAGATTGGAAGAAGGGCAGGAGGGGACATCCTGGGGCTGCAGATGGCACGAAGGGGCCCAAGAGGTCAGGGACCAGGGAGTAGGGCCACCTGTGTCCTCAAAGCATGGCCCTGCAGAGGTACAGACTCTGGACAGGGAGCGAGGGGAGCAGACCTGATGCCAGGGAAAGAAGCACATGACTGGAATCCCAGCCACGCTGGGACAAGAAGGTGCCCAGGTGGGTGGCAGAGAGTGGAGACACTCCGTTGGGCACCACTAAATGCCCACAGTCAGTCTCTTCATGACCAGAGCCAGGGGACTCCATGAGGGCCCTGCATAAGCTTCTAGACCACAAGGCAGCCTAGGACACGTCCACCCACCCCCCTCCTCCCTCACTCAGGTCAAAATCCACCCCTGTCTGAGGACCCTGATCACCCTTCCCGAGTAGATGCCCTTGATCTTCGTGTCTGAGTCTACAGGCACTGGACTGACAAAGGACAGGGATATAGCAGGTCTCAGCGGAGCTGACCTTGAGATCTCACAGGTGCAGCCAGAAAGCTGGATAGGTGGTGGGCACTTTGAGTCATGACAATGTGGTGCACCTTTGGCAATGACCACAGCATGCCATGGACATACTCCTCACTCCACAGATGCCCCATATTTTAAGGTCACATGTCAGTCAGAATCAAAGCTGGCAGGGCCCTCTCATGTGAGAGACCATTAAAGAGGGCTTAGAGAGCCAGGTGAATGACTTAAGACACCACCACTAGTTAAGAGTGGAGCCAGTTTGGAGGGGTCACCCCTCGTGGTCTTTTCAAGAGGATCAAATAAACAAAAAGTAGGATATTCTAGCACAACTGAAAGAGACAAAAACGTCCCCAACACTAGCTGAGAAATCTCAGCCCAGTACCTGTAGCAACCCAGAGTACAGCTGGCCATACCTCAGGGGTCTTACCCTGGATAGAGAGGTGGCATGTCCCACAGTTTCACCTGCAGGATATTCCCAATGATGGGAAGGGGATGAGCAAAAGCCTGTGAGTGCCTCTTCTTCTCCACACAGAGTGGAACATCAGGAAAGCCACACAAGCCACCAGGAGGGTGGGCAGACCCAACAGAGCCATGTCACTCCCCTGTGTGGGCTGTGGAGCTGGCACTCAGAACGCCAGCCACTGTTGGCATCTGCTGTTGAAGACGGTTGGTTGTGATTGCAGATCAAGTGTACAGGAGACCCACATGCTCCCACACCACGTTTAGAAATGTAATGGGTTTGGCATCCTTAAAGCCACTTTACTCAGACTCTACACCCTCCCCAACAGGGTTCATCGTTGTCCCTTTTTTGTCCCCCCACACACACACACCTAATCCACAAGGGAAAATCTGGGTGTCTCTTGGTGGCCACAGACTGAGTCCTGCTCTAGCTCACACAGCCCTGGCAGGTGGAAGAGGGTCTTTAACTGGATCCCCTGACTCTCTCTTCTTCCCAACCACATCCCACTCTATCTCCTCCATCTTGGGCATCCGTGGTTCCTCCACCTGCAGCACCTTCTTCTCCCTTCCCACTGCGCCCCTGCACCAGCCTGTTCAATCCATTTAAGACACAGCAGTCAGAATCTCTTTTAAAGGCACAGATCAGGCCAGGTCATTCCCCTGCTGAAAAACCCTGCTGGAGATCTGAAGACACAGGAGCAGGCAGGGAAGAGCCCCCTCAGAGATTGGAAGAGGGCAGAGGGTAAAATCCAAAACCCTTAGAAAGATTTCCAAGACCCTCCTAGCCTGCCCTACGGGGCCTCCCAGCACTCAGCTACAAGGACAGCACGCGTGATGTAGCCTCAAGGGCATCTCCCCCTGCCCTTCCCCCTGCTTGCAATGCCCTTCCCACCTCTTCTGTACACTCACCTGCACCATCAGCTCCCAGCCTCTCCTGCACTCTCACCACACTGACCTTTCCTTCTGTCATGTCGCAAGTGGAGATTGTACATTAACTTTGACGGGTCACTGTGTTTGGGACAGAGACCGTGGAGTTCAGGACAATGGGCTGGTGTTCACTTCACTTTGGCCCCCAGGATGGGGTCCAGCTTCTCCGTGCCTCCCGCTGGACAGACGCAGCGCACTTTACAACCCCCTGCATCCTCTGTCTCAGGACCTCTCACCCTTCCCTAACCTCTTCCTGCTTCCATCCCATGGCAGGCTGCTTCCTCATTTTAATTGGCATCTATTTGGTTATCAACAAGATTGCACGAGATTAGTATTTTTAGGTTAATGGTCCATTTGTAATGTTTGAACTGTCATTTGCCCATTTTGCTAATGGCGTATTTACCTCATTGACTTTTCAAGATCTTCATGATGTAGTCAATTTTCAAAAAAGGCAACAACATCTTCATCTACCCAAACAATAAACACGTTTACTTACTGGGCATATCCCCCAAGTATATATCAGTTTGTCAGATTTGATGTCAGGATAGTTAAGACAACGTTTTACATGAAAAATAATTGCCATTTACTCACTTATGGCATTATAAATTAAAGTTTGTTTTTTTAAGCTAAATCCTCATTTTAAGTGTGGGAACGATGCAAAGGTACGTGAGGAAAGTTACTACCTCTCCTCCGAACTCACCCTTGCAAACTCCCCAGGGTCAGCAGCCAGACACACATTGCGCCTGTTGGCTGCACATACAGAAACACAGAAGTGGGCGGGGGGTGGGGGGGATCCAGTGCCACTGGACTATACAAAACAGGGCCCTGCTATACCACTAGCCTACTTGATTTTTATTCCCTCACCAATATTTCTTGGGCATCCTCCTAGAAATCAGTAGACGTAGATTCTGGTCATTCCTTTCTTTTTTTTTTTTTTAATGTTTTATTTATTTTTGAGACAGAGAGACACAGAGCATGAATGGGGGAGGGTCAGAGAGAGAGGGAGACACAGAATCCGAAGCAGGCTCCAGGCTCTGAGCTGTCAGCACAGACCCCGACGCAGGGCTCGAACTCACGGACCATGAGATCATGACCTGAGCCAAAGTCGGACGCTTCACCGACTGAGCCACCCAGGTGCCCCATTCCATTCTTTTTAAGAGAGAGAGAGAAAGAGAGAGAGACAGAGAGAGAGAATGCATGAGCGGGGGAAAGGAGAAGAGGGAGAGAGAGAAAGAATCCTAAGCAGGCTCCATGCTCAGTGTGGGGCCAGATGTGGGGCTTGATCCCATGACTCTGGGATCGTGACCTGAGCCCAAATCAAGAGTCAGACGCTGAACCAACTGAGCCACCTAGGCACCCCAATTCTGGTCATACCTTTTAAATGCTGCATAATATTCCAAGATGTGATACATGGTAATATAAAGGAAATTCTCAACTTTAATGTTTGTGGGCCCTGCTCCTGGGCTCCCAGGAGAGCTATACTTGAACATTGACCAGGGTCAAAATGACTCTGCAAAAACTCCACACGTGGGTCTATTTCTGCCCCAGCATGCTTTGTATATCTGCTTTGTTTAAAATATAACCAAGAAGGAACATCCCACACACAAAGATAAGCAAAAGGAAGAAACCTCCCTTGTTCCCACAAAATTAAAGCCCTACAGCCCAGCACACATTAGAGGCTGAAGATGAGCTCTGCAGCTTTCTGAAATGTCCTTTGTCTGATGGCTTGTGACCTTTTCTGAAAACAATGCATCCAACCCTGGACAACCCTGGACCGGATGTCCTTCCCCCGCACCCTCCTCCTCTCTGTGAAGAGCACGTTCCCAGGCAGCCATCCTCACTTGGGCTCAAGGAATAAAGCTCTTTCTTCTTTTTAAAGATTCCAAAAGGTTTGCTCATTTTTGCATCACGCATCAACTTACACCACACTTGCTAAGTCATTCCCCAGAAGGTGCCTTTGTGTTGATTCCAGGTGTTTTTGTTTGCTTTTTACCCACAGTAAAGGATGCTGCCTTGAGGGTTATTTCACATATATTTTAATATTCTGTTGTTTCTATTCCTGTGGTTCCCAAAACAGGAATAATTGGATCAAAGGGTGTGTATCATTTTCCCTGGAGAAGGTTCTGCCAGATTACTTTCTAGAAGGCTAGAGCACCCCCTTTTTCCCGGCCCTGCATGTGCTCCCTGCTTCCCCACATCCCTGCTTCCGTGGGTCTTCAGTCACTGCAGTGTCTCCATCTGCACACTCTTGTTGGCACGTCCCATGTGCCCGCTAGAGTAGGTGAGCGTTATTTTTATTTCCACAGGACACGCTCCCAAAGTGAGATTGTTGGTTCTGCCAGTTTACTATCTTTAAAATTTAATAATTTGAATTTTCTTATTTATTGACTACCTGTTCATTTTCTTTGTCCACCTTTCTCTAGTCTTTTTTCTACAGATTGTATGTGTTCTCCGCATGTAAAGGCATTAAGTATTTGCCTATCACATGAGTGTATATGTGCAAACTTCCCAGTGTTGTTGCTTTATGCTTATAGTGAAATTTGTGCTACAAAAATATGAAACTTTAATACAATCAGATATGTCTATCTTTTTTTTTAATAGCTTCTGTTTTTGCTGTAATCCTTAGCACAGATTTGTTGGAATAGCTTTCTGGGTTTTCTTTGTTTTTTTTTTTTTATGTGTATTTATTTTGAGACAGAGAGCATGGGAAGAACACAACTAGAGGGAAACAGAGAATCCCTAGCGGGCTCTGGGCTGTCAGCACATAGCCTGACATGGGGCTGGAACTCATGAACCTTGAGATCATGACCTGAGCCAAAATCAAGACTTGGACGCTGAACCCACTGATCCACCCAGGTGCCCCTTTCTGGATTTTCTTCATAGCTAGATGATTAATAGATAGATATTCCTTGAAAAGATGCTTTCAACAGAGCAGCTCCAGTATCTTGTGAAGAAACCTCAGGACTCCGCTCCTGCCTGCCCTTTGACTGTGCATCAGGGACTGGCTCCAGTCCCCTGCAGCAGCCCAGCCCCCGCTGTTGACCACCGACACACACAGACAACGAATGATGCTGAGTCTGGGTTGGCAGGAACTGGCTCCCGTCAGACAGCATGCATTATGGGATAATATCAGGGGTTGTCCTGAAGCCCCCCTCTTTTTACTGAAGTGTTGTCCACCTCTGGAGTCCAAGTGAGGATGGCATCTGAAATGCTTTCAAAATAATAGAGTGTCTCTATGTGAACGGTACTTGTGCACATGGAACCTTGGAGCCCACGGTGTGAGAACACACTCATGGGGCCCTGGTACAGAGTCAGAGTCCAAGGCTCTGTCCTTGAAAGGTGCTCTCCAACCTTGTACTGGTTCATCAAAAGCCACTCTGTATGATGGGAAATCTTGTGGCAGTTCCTTGCCGTGTGGCACCAGCAATTAGAGTTTCTCCGAGTTGGGCTTTCTGTAGGTGCTCTGACTCCAGCGGAAGCAGGTGCCTGCTTAAACCAGAGGAAGAGGAGAATACTGGTCATTTATTCAACAGGTATGTATCAGGTCCCTACTCTGAGCCAAATACCATTCTAACCAAAAGGGAAATCTTCAGGGCACAAAACAGAGTGTGGCTCCCAGGAGCCTCCATGTTGTCTTCGTGGACCATGTTCAGAGTTTTTCTCAATCCTCTCACTGATCACACAATAATTCTGGCAGGCAGCTGCTATTGTCCTTTCACACATGTCCAACAGAGGCAGAGAGTGATCCAGTAGCTTGCTCCGGGCTACACCATTAGTGAATTTGGAAGCATGGATTTGAAGCGAGGCAGCTGCACAGCTAATGGAGGTGCTCCTCTGGAAGGCTGCCCCTGCACTAGGTAGACTAGACCATTGGCCTCAGGCCTATCCCTTCATCCCAAGAAGCAGAACTAAGTATGTTTTCCAGGAAACCTGGGCCCTGCTCTCTTTCCTGGGTCAGTGCAGATGCAGGAGGCCGCCCTTGATGGCAAACTTCTCCCCAAAGGCACTTAGCAGCAGCAGGGGGGGCAGGCGGGCATCACTGTCCTCAGGTGCCTGCCAGGGACAGACTTTGAGGCCCCCTGACCACCACTTATGTGGACACTGGTCAGAAGTTCAGGGAGAGGAGGGAGTGGTGTTACTTCCCTCCTTCCCTCCCCAGGCAGGTGAATCACACTGGGATCACACAGAGGAAACTGTGTAGCAACCTCCTCTGCTGCCCTCAGGTGGGACTTGTTGGCGATTCCGGTCACCAGAGCAGTGTCCCGCCCAGCGGGGCCTCGGTGCTGTGTGGAGGTCACAGTGTGGTCCAGCCTCCGCCCTCGGTTCCTCTTTTCCCCCACTTGACTTTGGGTGATGTTGCCATATCCATTGCCCTGTAAAATAACTCCAGTACATCTGTTTTGGAACAAGTTTACTTTTCTTTCCACAACAGAAATTCGCTGCTTTTCATCTTCTCCCCCGCTTCAAAAAAAATAAAATAATAAAAAAAATAAAAAAAAAAAGCGTTGGCATGATTTAGGGACCTCACACGGAAACTTAGAGACAGTTCCGTGTTTCTGCGCCTGGGACCTGGGCACGTGGACAGGGCTGCTCTCTCAAGGCCGCGGTGGGGGCGTCCTCTGCCCTGACCCGTGTGCACTCTGCAAATACAAGTGAACTATAGATCAATATTTGCCCTTGGCAGAAAGAACCGTCAAGGACTCTGAGAGGGTTTGCAAAACCGCGGCTGACGGCACCATCCGCTGGCGTGTGCTGGAAGCTGAGGCGAGCCTGGCAGGTGCAGGTGCGCGGCGCGGCTCCTGCCGCGGGAGGTGCCCACGGCAGAATGGGACAGGGGTCCACGGGGGCCCGGGGTGCTCGGCGTCCAGTGTCGAGGGTGCGAGGGAATTCGGAGGGGTGCGTGTACCTCTGTTGACTAAAGCGGCGCGGTCGGTGCTGGTTTCCTAACCCGCTCTCACTTGCACCAACACGTTGCTGTGCTAGTAAGTGGTCCCGAGCCCGGGAATTTAAGCGGTGGGACACTTAGCGTCTGTCTCCACAGCCTGCTGCGGACGACTTTGAGCGCGTCTCCTTTTCTCTCCCACACGACATGGATGAACCGCGACTCTCGACGGGGGCGCAGGAGGCCCCGCCCGGACCGGGAGGGCGCCCGGGGACCGCCCACAGGAGGCGGCAGGCTGAGCCCGAGCACCCCGCCCCGCTCTGCACGACGACAGGGTTGGAGGACCTGGCAAGCTGGCTGAGAGCGCTCCGTCGTGGGCACGTCCCTGGTTCGGAGGAGGAGATGAAGCCCGCTCCTTCTGCGCGGTCCCGGTCCCCGGAGCTCCGTTCCAGACCTTCCGCTGCTCAAGCAGGGAACTGTCACAACCCCAGGCCGCTGCCCCAGCGGCAATCCCCAGTTCCTTGGCGTCGAAGGGCCAGGCACCGACCTAAAGCCCCAGGCGCTCTGCCTTGCCCCCCGGGCTCGGGCCACAGGAAACGTCCTCACCCAGCCCAGTCCTGGCCTTTATCTTCCAGCGCCCAAGGAGCTATGGAGGGAGTCTGTTTCTCTGTCCCAAAACCCGGAGGGAGTTCCCTCCCAAACCAGGCTCTCCCACTGCTCCAGCCCCAAACATTCAGGTCCCCACCACCTAAGTAGCAGGATTCTTGTCTTGGCTCACCCAGCGGCTTGAGCACCCGGCGGTTCTGCTTCAGCTGAAGAAAGCTTCCTTCAGATGGGAGTCCTGAGCCAGGATGTCTGGACTCCTGAGAAATCACATCAGGTCATAACTGACCCCAGTCAAAGCAAAGCATGTGTGCCAGGAATGCCTGGTGTGCCCAGCGTGGACAGCACAATGCCAGCCGGTTAGCCTCACTTCAGACCACAGTCCCTAAGAGAAATCACTAGTAGGTATGGAAAGTCCATAGGCCCTTCCCTTGGGAAAGTGTCAGCAGAAAATTCACATGCATAGGTTGGCAGGTAAGCCGGGGATTGCATGAGGGCCCAGGGTCAGCTGGCCCCAATGGGTCCTCAGGCCACAATGGCCTGGTGGGTCCACCTCCCATGTGGCGGTCTTCTGTGACCCACTCCCATCCGGGCTCTCTGGGGTCACCAATCGACTTCTACCACACTGCAGCTCGGGTCTCCAAGGCCATGCAGGTAAGAGCCAAAGGCTCAAGACTCCATCTGGGTCCAATTGTCAGGAGCCTTTAGACAGCACCTGGCCCATCAGCCTGGCCCCACACTCCCACCTGCACACACCCCTGCTTCCCATCACAACATCTGTACAGACGCCTGCATGCCACACAGTATGTGCTTCATGTCCTACACACGTACATGCCTGGTTCATCTCTCTCTCTCTCTCTCTCTCTCTCTCTCTCTCACACACACACACACACACACACACACGCAAATGCTTGTGTACTTACAACACACACAGAGTCTTTCTCACTCTCACTCCTCCCTGGTCCTTTGATGGAGCATGCTACGTCTAATCAAAACCCTTTGTTTTCGTACATGATCATCTCTGAGGCAGGAAATCCCCCCAGCGGATGGCCTCACTCCCAGTGGGAACACTTGTGATTTCTGAATCGGGCCTGTCCAGTCACTTTCCCCCAGTTTCTTGGGGATATCGGGACTCCTTCCCCAGTGGGGCTGCAGCACCTTGAAGTGGGTCGGCTCTGCTCTGGGCCAGTGAGGACACAGATCATCTGCTTCCTCTTAGTTCACCCTTGCACAACCTCACAGCCCTCCTCTCCAATTAACGATATATTTTAGTTGTTACTAAATCTGTCCTGAGAGCAAGTTGTATGCTTCTTATAAAGTAACTCTCTAGTACCTGTGCTAATTTGCAGCAGCTCCCAAGCATGTTGATGCCCTGCCCCATGCATGCCTTGTCTAATTCTAGCTGCCTGAGCAGACCATGCCCCAGGGACAGTGCTCCCCGTGGGTGGTGCTCTTCTCCGTGAAATAGTCCTTCCTCAGTACCACCCTCAGGCATTCACTTTTCCTCAATACACACCAGGAGCTCATTTTCCTTCCATGTCTCGAGGATACCACTTTCAAAACCTTTTGATATGCAGGAGGATAATACCATTGACTGATGTATACATGTATACTTCCTTGAACCATCCATAACCCAAGGCATGGGAGTCACCCACAAAAATGATGAGGAAACTGCAGGTCTGAGAATTAAAGTAGGTGCCAGAGCATTTTTCCCCATGGACGGCCAACTGGAGCTGATATTGTTTTGGTTGTTATAACTTTAAGATATTTTATGTAATGCCCGTGGTAAGCACACACACAATAATTGTGTGTAGGATCAACACAAAAGGAAACAACAGGGCATCAAAGCATGTCACTACAAAAAATGTCAAGTAAATACAAAGGAGGGCAGTAAGACAGGAAGGGAGGGCTAAAAAAGCAAGAAGACATACAGAAACACAATGAACAAAGCAGCTGTGGTAAGTCCTCCCTATCAGGGATCACTTCAGTGTAAATGGGTGAAACTTCACAATCTAAAGGATCCAGCTCCACGTTGTCCGCAAGAAACTCACATCAGATCTAAGGACATACACACTGACAGTGAAAGCATGGCGAAAAGACACCTGGGGCAAATAGTGCCCCAGGGAGAGCAAGTGCGGCTATACTAATAAGCGACAACATAGGCACTATGCCAAATATTGTTATAAGAGACAGAGAAGAACATTCTAGAATGATACAAGGGTCAACTGGCCAAGAAGATATAACATTATGCATAGCCATATGCACTATCATCAGAGTTCCTACACATATGAAGCAAACACTGGCAGAGTTCAAGGGAGAAACGCACCGATCTAGCAATAGTCATAGTCATCGCCAACACCTCACTTTCAGTAAAGAGAAGAACAACCAGACAGTCCATCAATAAGGAAGCAGAGGACCGTCAACAACACCGTGGGCCAGTTGGATAGAACAGACACAAGAACACGCACAATAGCAGAATACCCATTTTTCTCAAGAAGAGAGACTGCATGTTACATCACAAAATAAGTCTGAATAATTTTTAAAATAGTGAAATCATACAACTTAAGTAGTTTGAAATCATACAAGGTGTCTTTTCTGATTATGTGTGATGAAACTAGAAATCAATACCAGAAGGAAAATCAGAAAATCCATAAGTATGTGGAAATTAAACCACCAATGGGTCAAAGAAACCACTGAGAGATTAGAAAATATCTTGACACCAAAATAAGTAAATAAATAATTAAATAGATAGATAGATAGATAGATAGATAGATAGATAAAGTAAACCACATACCATAACTTATGGGACACTATTTACAGAGGGAAATATATAGCTGTAAACACTTCCATAAAAAAAAAGGACTTCAAATCAGCAACCTATATTTAAACCTTAAGGACCTAGACAAACAAGAACACACTAAAATCAATGCTAGCAGAAAGACAGAAATAATATGGATTAAAGATAAACTGCATAAAGAATAGAAAAACAATAGGGAAAATCCATAAAACCAAGTTGGGTCTTGGAAAGATCAACACAATTGACAAACCGTTTGCTTTTTCACTCTGTTCAGCTTTGTCTTGCTTTTGGGTGGAAGTGGTTACCTCCTAGGCCCTTACGTGCAGAACTCAAACCAGAAGGCCTCTGCACCGTTCTTGATCCTTGAGAGAGCAAAGGGCAGAGGGAAAGTTGTGCCCCCAAGGCCGAGAGGCAGACAGGCGGACACAGAGCCCGGCTTGCAGGAGCAGACCCAAGAGCTGAAGGGGCGGGAAACCTGAACTGGGCAGTACAGGCAACACACCTATTCACAGGTGTGTCCCTGAAGTGTCGTGAGGTCAGACTCCAGGGCCTTGCCCAGATTCCCACAGCAAATATCAGAGAAAAAAAGGAAAAAGGGGAGGGGGGAAAAATCGTGTGAAACACACCAGAGCACTGTTTTCTTAAAAGGACCTGCCCTAAGCGATACCTCGTTACCCAGAGTTTCACTGACCCAGGAAGAGAAATAACCACTCCAGCCCCCTTTAGACACCCCGTCCCAACTGGGGGAAGGGGGAGAGCTTAGAAAACCTTGTGACAGTCACAGTCCTGAGGTACAGGCCCACTGATGACTAAGACCTGACAGTAGGCTATGGAATATGTCCCCTCCCCCTCACCTCACTGCCACATCCCCAAAGGCCTATTTACTGCAGTTCCTTTTACCTGATGCATCATTTTCAGCAATAAAGAAAAATTACAAGGCATACCAAAAGGCAAAAAACACAATCTAAAGATGCAAAGCAGCATCAGAACGAGACAGGGAAGGATATTGGAATTGTCAGACCAGGAATTTACGACAACTATAATTAATATGCTAAGGGTCCTAAGGGATGAAGTAGACAGCATGCAGGGGTAGGTGGGCAATGTAAGCAAAGAGGTAGAAATCCTAAGAAAGAACCAGAAAAGAAATGCTATATACACACATCACTATAACAGAAATGAAAAATGTCTTTGATGGACTCATTGGTAGACTGGACACAGCTGAAGAAAGAATCTATGAGCTAGAAAATATATCAACAGAATCATCAAAAACAAAAAGCAAAGAGAACAAAGGCTGAAAAAAAAGTATCAGAATACCCAATTCTGTAGGATGACTACAAAACATGTAACACACATGTAATGGGAAGACCAGAAGGAGAGGGGACCAGAAGAAACATGGGAACAATAACAACCGAGGATCTCCCCAAATTAATGTCAGACACCAAACAGATATCTCAGAAAACACCAAGTATTCAATAAATGCCCAAAACACTACACCTAGGCATATCATATTCAAACTGCAGACAATCAAAAAATAAGACAAAATCCTGAAAGAAGGTCAGGGGCAAAAACCATCCTACTTACAGCAGAACACAGCTAAGAATTACATCCAGGAGGAGTTAAGATAGTGGAGAAGTAGGGGGACTGGGATGTTCCTTCTCTCAAACACAGCTGTATTGAGGTCAGATTACTTACAACACCCAGGAAATTGATCGGTGGATGGGCAGAATGATCTCCACAGTTGGAAGGAGACAGCCTGGCAGGATTGAGGCACGTGTATGTGATTTGGGGAGATAAGTTGGCACAGCCACGGAGTGGAGGGAACCCCTTCTGTGCAGAGACAAAAGGGACCAGCAGAGAGAGGGGCTGTGAAAGGGCAGCTTCCAGTTAGCACAAGAGGAAAACCTCTCTGGACTACGGAATGGGGAGCAAGAAATACAGAGAGTGTGGGTTCTTTTTGTAATCAGCCTTTGGAGCTGAAACTCAGAGGCTTTGAAAGTGCTTAACTTTCTCCAGAGCAGAGCCGTGGCCCATGCTTCTGGGAAGGAGGGAGCCGGCCCCAGAGTGCATAGCAAGCGGTAGTGATCTCTGGAGTGCACTGGGAGAGAACTTCCTAGAGTGCTTTGGGAAGAGGGGTTATTGCTTCCCAAGGACAAAAGACCCTGCAGATGCTAGCCAAAGGCCTTTCATCAGCAAGGTGGAGAGGCTCTACTCTTGGATCCACATGGTACCAATCCTTGAAGACATTAGGTTTTGAATCCCAGCCAAGAGCCAAGTCGAAGATGCAGGAAAATTGGGGCACAGGGCAAGCTGACCATCCTCACAACTCTGTGAAGAGCTGCTGAATAGCGTCGGTTGAGAGCCCCAGTCCAGGAAGGAGAGATTGACAGTGGCCCCCAGGGGAATCAGGACATGCTTATACCAAACCCCACCCCTCCGTGCCTGGCAACTGCTTATTTACTGGAGCAAGACTGACTTACCCAATGTAGCCAGCCTCTGCTCCAGACCAGCACAGCCACCGGTCCCAGGCAGCAACAGACGACAACTGTTTCTTTTTTTTTCTTTTCTTCCACGCTTTTTCTTTTTTGAAATCAGGCTCATAGTTTCTCATTCCTTTTTGGTCTCTCTCTCTCTCTTCCTCTCTCTCTATATATATGTATGTATGTGTGTGTGTGTGTGTGTGTGTGTGTATGCTCTTTATTCTATGCTTTTTCCATCTTTTCTCTTTCTTCTTCTTTATTTTCCTTTCTCTTTCTCTGGAATTAGCCTTCTAGTATCTTGAGTCTCAGTTTGGTTTTCTTTTCTTTTCTTCCCTTCCCTTTTTCTCTTTTTATGAGATCAAGCTTCTCCTCCCTTTTGTTCAGGGTTACTTCAACAAACGTATCAAAGTACACCACTTAAAGGTCCAAAAACTCCACCACAGCAAGCAAGGAGGAGCTCTGCAGAAGAATGACCAGTGGGAAGGACCAGCCAAAACACAACCACAGAGTTCATGCAGAATACACAAAAAAAACACTTCCTGGAGGGCCAGGTCCTGGACAGTGTATGACCCCTTTTTAATAGAGTAATACTCTCAGGTGCAGGACACATAACAAGCTTTTAAAACATGCAAAAGACAGAAATTTAGCCAAAAATGACAAGGCAGAGAAAGGTCAAGGAGAAATAACAGCCAGAGACTTGCCCAAAACAGATATAAGCAATATATCTGAACATGAATTTATAACAATAGTTATAAGACTAATAGCTGGGCTTGGAAAAAGCATAGAAACACCAGAGAAACCCTTGCTGCAGAGATCAACGACCTACAAACCAGTAGAGATGAATTTTAAAATGCTATATCTGAGGTGCAAAAATAAGCCAGATGCAGTGACAGTAAGGATTGAAGAAGCAGAGGAGAGAATAGGTGACACAGAAGATAAAATTATGGAAAAGAGTGAAGCTGAGAGAAGGGGAACAGGAAATTACTAGATCAAGAGGGGAGAATTAGAGAACTAGGTGATGCCATGAAACAAAACAATATCCGTATCATAGGAGTCTCAGGACAAGAAGAGCAAGAAAAAGAGGCAGAGGGTTTATTTGAGCAAATTATAGTTGAGAACTGCCCTAATTCAGGAAGGAAACAGGCATGCAAATCCAAGAGGCACAGAGAACTCCCTTCAAAGTCAACACAAACAGGTCAACACCATGACATATCATAGTGACACTTGCAAAATACAAAGATAGAGAATTTTGAAAGCAGCTAGGGACAAAAGGTCTTCATCCTACAAGGGGAAACACATAAGTTTAGCATACCTGTCCACTGAAACTTGGCAGACCGGAAGGGAGTGGCAGGAAATATTCAAAGTTCTGGATTAAAAAAATATGCAGCCAAGAATCCTTCATCCAGCAAGGCTGTCACGTGGAAAATAAGGAGAGATACAGGCTTTCCCAGACAAACAAAAACTAAAGAAGTTCAAGAGCACTAAACCAGCCCCGCAAGTGATTCTAAGGGTCCCCTGTGAGCGGAAAGGAGCAAAGACCAAAGGACCAGAGAACATCACCAGAACACAAAATCTACAGATAACACAATGACACTAAATTCATATCTTTCAATAATCACGGAATGTAAGCAGATGAAATGTCCAATCAAAGGCATAGAGCATCAGAATGGATTTTAAAAACCCAAGATCTATCTATATACTCCTATGAGAGACTAGTTTTTGACCTGAAGACACCTGCAGATTGAAAGTGAGGGGATGAAGAACCATCTATCATGCTAATGCATATCAAAACAAAGCTGGAGTGGCCATACTTATATCACGCAAACTAGATTGTAAACCAAAGACTGTAACAAGAGATGAAGAAGGCATTATACACCTAAAGGGGTTAGAAAAGGAGCAGCAAATAAAGCCCAAAGCCAACAGAAGAAGGGAAAAAATAAAGATGAGAGCAGAAATAAATGACATAGAATACTTGGAGCACCTAGGTGGTTCAGTCAGTTAAGCATCCAATGTTTGATTTGAGCTCACGTCATGATCTCACAATTTGTGGGTTCAGGCCCCACATCGGGTTCTGTGCTGGCAGCACAGAGCCTGCTTGGGATTCTCTCTTATTCTCCCCCACTCTCTGCCCCTCCCCTGCTTGCACTGTCTCTGTCTCTCTGAAAATAAATAAATAAATAAATAAATAAACAAACAAACTTTTTTTAAAAAGGATATGACTAGACCCCAGTCTATGGTACTTTGTTACAGCAGACAGGACAGACCAAGACATTCCTCCCCTCCCTCATGCACTCCACCCTCGCTCTTTCCATTTTTGCCAAATGTGGTTCAGATCACTGGAGAGTTTCTCAAGCTCAGACTAATTATTAAGGTGGGATTACCTCCTGTTTATAACCAAGCTAATAACCTAACGCCACTGTCTGGATCAGTTAAACATTTACACTAAAAAGGCTCCCACTATCCATTCCAATGCTTATTCATCAGTTTTGAGTACTTTAGAATTTTCCTAGGGCATTTTCTAAAATTTAAATCCCCTAAGCAAATTAAAAGACATTTTCTTTTATTTTTCTGCTGGAAGCAGTGTCACTCACCAGGTAGGTGTTGTAATGAAAATGACAGGCACCTTTCAGAATGGGGCAGCTGGTCCTCCTCGGATTATGATTTGCCAATCTGTCAGTGTTCGGATTTGTTAGCGCCTCATGGGGGATAAGGTGGCATGCCCATCCTAATCCCAGAATCAGTGGTTATGCTACCTTATGTGGTGAAGGGACTTTGGTTGTGTGATTAAGTTAAGAACCCTGAAACAGGGAGATTAGCTTGGGTTATCTGCGTGGGCCCAGTATTGTCACATGTCACAGATTTTGAGTCTAGACTGCTCTCTTGTCCATCAAGAGAGCAGGTGAAGAATTGAATACAAGAGAGGCTAATGTCTGGGAGGGGACAAGAGCCCTGAGAAAGAGTCCTTTCTCCATATTTATTAGGATCAGAAGGCTCACATATGTGATGGACATGCAGAAAGAGACAATAAAACAGTGATCATTAACTCGTGTGTGTGTGTGTGTGTGTGTGTGTGTGTGTGTGTGTGTGAGAGAGAGAGAGAGAGAGAGAAAAGGGGCTTCAAAAGTATGCAGTTCTAGGGGTTTGGGTCAAGACAAATCAAAACCCCCGCTCTGAGCAGACAGCCGTTTACTGCAGGCACCAGGCACTGTGTCTGTTTATCTTAACTTTTCTAGGGGCTAAGGCAGATAGAGCATGCTACCTCAGAGTCCACAAGGTGTTTTTCTTGCTAATTAGCTCTGGGCGCTTTCACCCCATAGTGGCTTTCTGCCCTATGCTTTGTTTTACCTAATGAAGACCTCTTCGTGCTTTCATCCTGCTGCAGAGGCTTTCTGCCCCTACCTGTTCTTGGACACTTTTGTCCTGTGGAGGTGGCTTTCCACTCTATGTTTCATTCTAAGCTGGACACTTTTGCCCTGTGGTGGCTTTCCACCCTAAGCCTTGTTAGCCCATTGGTGCAAGCTCAGAGAATTCTTAAACTTATTCCCCACAGTCACAGGACTCTTACAAGAGGCAGGCAGGAGGGTTAGCCAGAGAGAGATTGAAGGATGCTACAGTGCTGGCTTTGAAACATTACTCGTTTTATTCAGGAACACTTAGGCAGGATTTCTGTGTGCCACACGGTGTTCCAAAAGCTCGGCACACCACCCTGTGCAGCCCTCATCCTCTATTTCATGGAGGGGCTTCTAGCACACCCACAGACAGTCAATCAGGGCCTGAAGGTTGAGCACAAAGGGACCTTTGGTGTGTGTCAGTGGGGTGGGGGCAAAAAGCTCTTGTTCCAAATTCCTCTTCTGTTTCACAACATTGTTTAATGCACTGAGCTGATTAATGATTTCCTCATTTCTGCCTCATTTCATGTAAGGTCCCCATGTGCCTAGAGTTTTTTCTTCCAGGTACAAAGTCACATTTTAACGTTAAGAGATGATAACAGATGTCTATGTTGACTTTTCAGTCATATTTTAATCATAAAATATAGCCCAGAAGAATGCTGACAAGTGAGTCCAAAGGGATACCTTCATGTCCTAGGGACAGACGGTAGGGGATATATTTTAGGCGTGGCTAACAGGCCTTCAAAGGTATATTACTTCCCCCTTTTCAAAGTACACAATAGCATTTGTATTGCTTTGTATGAACCCTGGTGACTGGGTAGCTCTGCTTTCCCAGAAGAGGTATTTACACCACAATGGTCTCACTCACCCTTGTTTCCAGGGACTCGAATACAGATTCAACTAGGTCATCAATTGTTTCAATTTGTTTAATTAGTCTTACACAATCTGTTTTGGACTTGGCTGTCAAATTCTGTCTGATGAATGTGACTCTGGAAAGCGGCATCTCTGAGCCAATTTATTCCCCGTGAAGCCCTGACTGCCCTTGATGAGACCGTGCAGGGAGAGTCCTCCTGGAGGCATCCAAGGGGATTTGGGAGAGCAGGAAGACTCCAGGCTTGCATCAAAGAGCCTAGGACAGGGGTCTTCAGGGCATGTGTGCCTCACACACCCGAACGGGGAATGACACAGAGCTTGTAACGGGGTGGGATTTTGGCAAACCCAATTGTGCTGGGACTGAGATCGATATCCTTGGGGTCAACGAGAGGCTTCAGGTTAAAGTGCTGCAAAATGGCGGACAAGAACAGGAACAACTCCATGCGAGCCAGGCCTTCTCCAACACACACCCGCTTTCCTGCAAGTGACAACAGTGCTGCTGAGACTCCGAGGCAGCCTCAAGACACAGCAGCACTGCTACAGGCGAGGCAGCAGAGGGGGTCGGGGGGAGGAGTTTGTGGCTAAACTGTCACCCTAAAGCAAAACTGACCCCTCTCTGCCTGTTGAAAGGAAGCACACAACACATTTCAGTATAAGAATATCTGTGATAGACATATTCCGGGACCAGCCTTCATACAGCTTCCGTCACCAGGACTCAGCAGCATAAGCATACGTTAGTTGGGAGAGTGATCTCTGTCCAGTGCTCACCCTGACATCCTACAGGAAAGAACCGGGGCCACAGCTGGAAGCCAAACACTAACGCTGGGTGTTACTGAGCTGGTTATATGATCTTCCCTCCCACCAACCCCTAGGGAAAGGCCCTGGAGAATGAGGCCAAGGGCCCAAGAGAGGGCCAGATGGTCCCATGATGAGTCCAGGTAATCAAACATTAGATTTTGCTTATTAACCCTTGTTTAAAATTATGGAGAATTAGGTACTAGAGTTTTGAAAGACATTCACTAAGTCCTATTAAATACATAAGGGTTTCAGCACTGAATGAAATATCTGCTTTGCAGAAATAATAAATCATCTCATTCCCAGGACCTCCAGTAAGAGAATGTCATTTGGGCTCTGTGAACAGGGACAGACACCTCTGGGACATGTTGTGACCAGAAGCCAGGCCCTGGTGCAAGTGCATGGCCACAGCAAAGAGCACAAACCAGGGACAGACACATCTGGGACATGTGGCCAGAAGCCAGGCCCAGTGCAGGTTCACAGCCATGGCAAAGAGCACAAACCAGGGACAGACACATCTGCGACATGTGGCCAGAAGCCAGGCCTGGTGCAGGTGCATGGCCTCGGCAGAGAGCAAAAACCAGGGCAGCTCCCCAGGGAAGGGGCTATGTCTGCTCTCTTCTTACCTGCAGAAAATGCCTTGAAATAGTCACTATACTTGAACTTTCCACTTTCATTCAGAAAGTGCTCTGGCTTAAACTTCTCTGGATCAGGGAACTCTTGGTTGTCAAACAAGAGGGAGTCCAGTGTTGGGACCACGACCGTACCCTAGAAGTAGCAAAGGCCTATGTCAGTCCATCAAGTTAACAGAACATGAGCTTTCCACCGGGACCTCCAGTTGGGGAAGTCATTTGCTTAAGGACTAGATGGAAGGCAGTCAGGGGTCAAGTCTAAATGGTGACAAGAGCTGTAATCTCATCAGAGGAGGAGCCCTGGGCAAGATTGTACCATTGTTGGTTTCTGGGGTTGGGAAATACCACAAACCCAAGGCACTGTCCCAGGGTCCCCTTTCCAGATTTTCTCCATTTCTTCATCACCAGGCCCATGTGAGGACTGCTGGGAAGCAGCACTCTGCAGGTGGGAACGCTGGCCCAGCCCCCACCATTCAGCCACGTCCGCCCTTGGAGGCTGGAGGATCCCGCCCTTTGGAGGCTGGCTGATGTGCTGGCGGGGTGGTGCTCAGCGTGTGCACGCCAGGCTCACATCTGACCTTGGGGATGACGTATCCTCTGAACATTGTGTCCCGGATTGCTTCATGGGGCAGGTTGGAGGGCAAGAGGTCGATGAATCGCTGAATCTCATGCACCACGGCATCCATATAGGGCATCTCTAACCGGTCCTTGATGGCAGGGATTCGGCTTGGCCCAATCACCCTGTCGATTTCTTCATGCAGTTTCTCTGCCACAACATGAACAGATGTAAAGGATCGACTCCAGACTGGCTCAGCACCCATGCCCCCACCCATCTGGCAGATGCTTATGGAGCACTGCCAGCAGTGCTCCAGGGCATCCTGGGCACCACAAGTGCCAAGACGGCCAAGCTCTGTGAGTCTGTTTAAGCTTCTCGCATGTTAGCCTCTAGATGATCATAGCTAATCCAGTTCTTGTCATTACACCAGGAGTAGAGAACAGGAGGGTCTTAAGACCTTCTAGTTGGAGGATGGGGAGCCTGAATGGCTCAGTCAGTTAAGCATCTGACACTCGATTTCAGCTCATGTCACAATCCCAGGGTCAAGAGATTGAGCCCCAAGCCATGCTCCACACTGAGCGTGAAGCCTGCTTAAGATTCTCTCTCTCTCTCCCTTTGTCCATCTCCCCCACTTGTGCCCTCTAAAAAGAAAAATACAAATTCTAGTAGGAGCAAACTCTCGTCATTAGTTATTAATTACCCCAGGCTGGTTCATTGCATGTTTCAGGAAGTGTGGATGTGGAAGGCAGATTGGAAACAGACGTGCATGGCCTTCTGCATGAAGAACTAGGAAGCAGGGTCTGGGTGTCCCTCTCTTCCTGGCAGAGGTAACAGCAACCTTTGAGTTGGGCTGGGCCTCTCTGAGCTTGAGATTCCCTGTGGGCCTTCACAACATGTTGAGTGAATCACAAAACTGTGTGCCATGTGGTTCCCAGGTAAAGATGTAAAACACACAATGTGGATCGTATGCTGACATTTAACAAGCATTGAGTGTATGAAGTCGAGCACAGAGATGACACAGCAGTCCTGGGACACTGCCAAGTCTGGGGGTGGGCAGCAGGGCGGCCTAAGGAGGGGCTTTGGCTGGCTCTGCAACGTGTTCATTCCAAGAGCTCTGAAGCAGATACTGCGAAACATTAACACATGTTACATTTTGTAGTAGCGTATGGCTCTCAGTCATATTTATTTTCCTTTTCTCTATATCGTAAGTTACTCATAATTAATCATGTAAAACACTTTTTCAGTCTACAGTCCCCCTGGTACAGACTGGTCAGAAGTTCTCTCAGATTTGTAAAAGACTTTCCTCCAGGGACTTCTGGCTCCTTCACCCCTCAGCCTTCTGTGAGACAGAAAACTCAATGGGCTTGGAGTCAGATGGACCAGATCTGATCCTGGACAGGTCACATTCCACATCACTGTGGGAAATTACTTCAAGCCCTATAATACCTACCGGTAAGTATGCAGTGTCCTGGAGTGCTTAGACCCATGCCTGGCACACAGCAGAAGCCATATTATTAGAAGCAGCAGCAAGCAAGCCTCGGGATGGTGAGGGGTCCCCTGGAGCGGAACCCAGGGGAAGGGGGGACACTAGGCCTGGCCACTAGCCATGAGGGCACCCTCACCCCAGGCAGTGGCTCCCTTTCCTTCCTCTTTCCTGGGAGGTCAGCACCCTACTAACACATTGATGCCCTCTCAGTGCCTCTATTTGGCCCATGCCCAGGGCGGGCACCTCTGGGGCATGGCTCTATGCATGTGCGGCACCAGAAGCCTCCTGCCCTTCTGAGGCACTCAGAGCCCCACCTGGCCCCGGTGCAGGAGGAGCCCCTGGGGAAGAACAACGCAGTTCAAGGAGAGCAGGCAGCCTTGGGACATTTCTCCCTGGGGATCCCGTCTTCTGGTCCCCATTCTTCCAGTTGGGTCAACTATGCCATGGAGGCCATGGCCCCATCCCGCACTCTCTCTCTGCTCTGCCCAGGAGGCCAGGTCTGGCTCATGGACAAGGTAGACATTATTTTCACTGTCATAGATAGGTTGTATTATGGGCTGGAATGCAGGTGGCATTGCATTTTTCCATGCTGGTGTTGGCTCTTTGTTTCTGAAATCAGGTGTGTGTCAATGGCATGTGGTGGGACTGGTGTTCAAAAGTGGCATGTCCCTGTCATATACAAGAACACTTCCATTGAATTCATGCCGGCGATTCCAGTCTCACTCCGCTGAGGGTTAACAAGCAATGCCAGTTTCCATTTGCAGGCAGAAAGCGAAAGCCCAAGTGCTCCAGCCTGACCGGTCCAGGGGGGACGGCTGCATGGCCCCGAAATCTTTGCCCACTACTTGGCATACCTTCGATCTCTGGGTATTTCATGAGAATCAGGAGCCCATATCTCAGAGTGGTGCTGGTGGTCTCTGTACCCGCAAAAAACAGGTCAGCTACGGTGGCAGCAATGTTGTCAAAGGTGAACCAAGGCTCTTTGCTGTATCTTTCCTGCAGATATTAGAGACAGCCAGGGACTCTATAAGAGGGTGTCTTCAGGTGGATGAGAAAAGAGCCTGACAAGCCTGCCAGCTCCCAGCGAAGGGGGCAGGTGTGCGTGAGGCTATCCCATGGAAACGTGATCGTCTCCACCGCACAGGTAGCAGCACCAAGGCTCCCACAAAACTGGCCATTGGCAGGATTGTGCCCCTCGCCCAGGGTGCTGAGTCTTGTGCTCCTTCTACAGAGTTGAGGGCTGTCCTGGGGAGTAAGGCTCTCCCCTGTGCAGAGCCGTGACCTCCAGCAGCCCAGAGCTGAACTGTGGGGCCTCTGCTAACAACCCAAGAGTCGCAGGGGTTGCTCTTGGCCTTCTCCAAGCCCACAGTCAGCACCATTGATTCCCAGGAGGCAGGAAGTCACCAAGAAGCCAGACACCAGGGTGGGGCAGTGAGGACCCCAGTGATAGATCAGCTTCCAGGGACATCAGTTCCAGAATTCACATGCTGTTCTAGAGCCCCAAGAGACATCAAAGGAGGGAGGAGAAGCGTCACCATCTCAGTGGGGGGCCTGGAGGGCCGTCAGGTAGGTAATGCTGGCGAGGCCTGGAAACCCTTGAACTCATGTACAATTTGGGGGTTATGTGCTAAGGAAGAGTGTGGAGGCCTTCACACCAAATGAGACACAGTCATCAAAGTCAGAAATGGTTATGAAGTACAGCCTGGAGGGGGCCACAGGAAGGGCCCACGCACCAGCCCCACAGCCACTGATGGCTCTCCCAAGAAACCCCTCTTGCTGGCCAGCACTGCAGACCTCCTATGGTGTTTGAGGCCAGCCAGGCAGGCTGGCCCAATCTCCACACCCATGGGAGCAGGTGTGGTGGTCATATGAAGCCAGAGTGGTGTAGAGCCAGCAGCACCCATGCCCAGCGGGGGCAGTGTGGGTTGCAGCTGCGTCGCCCCGCCCCCCAGCAGTCTCAGCCCCTAGCAGGGAGCAGAAGAGCTTCCCTACTCGTGGTGTCTGCGGTACCTTCTGCATCTCCAGGAGCAGGCTGTCGGTGAAGTCCCGGGGGCAGTTGGGGTCCAGCGACTCCTCGTGCTCCTTCACCCTTGCTGCAGTATAACTTTTTATTTCATACACATTTTTTATTACTTTTCTATGGTTTCCAGGCAGGTAGCTCATATAGCTTGGGAAAATGTTATATAACTGGGGGGGGGGGGGGAGGAGAGGGGGCAGAGAGACAGAGAGACGGAGAGAGACACAGAGGGAGAGAGAGAGAGTTATCTTACTATTCTTTCTTGCAAATGCAACATGGTTTTGTGTCCTGGGCTAAAAACTTTTCCAACTTGAATTGATGGCCATCAAACTGTGTTATTTAGAACATTTTGGCTCGCAGTAACTTTTTGGTGCCACGACTTCGGGTGTGCGAAGTCACGTGTTAGTGCGGTACTGTTTTAAAGCGTAATACCGTAGGTGTCCCATGGTCAGCGAGGGGAACTTGGGGCCTCGGGGAGGTTCCAGAAGCAACATCCAGGCGCAAGCGCCTGGGGCCCCCGCCCATCCCCCAACCCCCCACCTTGTCCTGTGCCAAACTCAGAGGGCAGGTGCAGACTAGGGGGTGGGGGAGCCTCACTTGGAGCCAGCTGGTGCTGAGCAGGTGGAAGTTCTCATTGAACAGCTTCTGTATCCTCAGCCCGGTTTGGTCCGTGTAGTCAAAGCGCTTGCAGAAGAGGATGTCTGAGATGACGTTGCAGGGAGCATAGCCCAGAACAAAGGTGGGGTCGAAGGGTTGCCCTGGACCACAGATGAGCTGTCAGGGACCCTACGCCCCAACCTACCCCTCCCCCCCCCCCCCCACTAAGGCTTTCCGGCACCTGGGAGCAGTGGCCCTGAACACAGCCCAAACTCTGAAAGCCTTGTGAGAGCTACTGGGGGTCCCCTTCTTTTTGGCGCCCTTGCTCCACCTGAGGTGGAGAGGACCCCTAGCTGCCAGAGGTGCCTGAGGGTAACGTGACCCTGTCGGGGTCAGCGGCTGTTGATGACTCTGGGGCCCAACAACCCACCCCAGGCAGTGCGCACGAGGACCCAGCCCTGCCCCCCCAGCCCCACTCAGTGAGCCTGACAACCTGGCCCTGACCCCCTCCCCTGCCCAGGCAGTGCGCACCAATCCCGACCCTGCGCCCCGCCCCAGGCAGTGCACACAAGGACCCCGCCCGCACACACCCTGGGTCTTCCGGAACGCCTCCATCAGGAAGGGCACCTCCCTCTGGATCCGCTCCTCATTGGCAAGCTTCCCCATGCCATAGTCCCGGAGGATGCTCAGAGACAGGCGCCGGGTGTCCTTCCAGCTCGGCCCATTGTTGAACGTAATTCCTAGGGCAGAGGGAACAAGCACCCAGTCACAATACACGCCGAGGGCAGGGTGACAGCCCAGGCTGCCCAGCTTCGGAGAAGCCTTCTCGGCTTCTCCCCACTGCTCCTTTCCCCACTGCATGTCCCCTCCCAGGGGCGCCCTTCTTATCATCAGTGTGCCTTCTCCTTCCACTTTGCCTGGAGACCTCCCCAGGGGACACAGAACCTCAGCTGCACAGCAAGACGAGCCCCCACCTCTTTTCCCTCTGTTCACAAAATTCCCAAGAAGCTGTCCTGTTTCCACTGATTTTTAACCTCCACACTGCAAATACCTTAACTTGAAGCTATGTGGCTTCTCAGAAAGTGTCCTCACTAAAACCTGAGCTGTCACTCAGCTCCCAGACTCTGCCCACCATTGGATCTGGGAAGACCTCACTCATGTTCCCCTTGGAGGGAAGAGATCTGAGGAAAGCCAAGGCAAGGTATGTTCTAGAAGGAAGTGTGGCCACATGGGAGGGACAGGGAGGAGTGAGATGACGAAGCACAGACCAGACTGAGGGTCTCAGTTCCACCTTGCAGGGAAGCATGAGGTGGGGAAGGACAGGTGGACTGACAGACAGCATGGCCCCCTACTGGGTGTGGGTGCACAGAGAGTACACGGCACCCAAGGCCCTACTTAGACATTAGGGTTAGATTTGGTTAAAAACACAGCTGGGATGGAGTTTGGGGGTCCTGGGATCAAGTCTGTGCATGCTGAGCTCTCGATCCCTGCTGGACGCTGCAGAGGCTGCTGGGTGGATACCAGGGACACAGCTCAGAGCCCAGAGGGAACTCAGGGCACAGGTGACCACACTCCCACGTGTCTGCGGGACCACTGACAGCCTCAGGGGGAGGGCAGCCTCAACCTTCCAGTGGCAGCAGCAGACTCACTGACACAGGATGCAGGGCAGACAAGTGAGGGGACCAGAGTATGTGTGTTCAGGAGGCCAGAAGACAGAGCTGTGAGCTGGGTCCCCAGTCCTGAGGACCCAGGAAGCTGCAGAGAAAGGAGGAAGAGGGAGTGCCCAGTGGACGCCCCCTCACCTCCTCCCCCCAGCCCTTGGCTCTGACATGGTGACTGAGGAGGGACAGGCAGGGAGGTAGATAATTTTAAAATGGCAGAGAGAGGTGCACCTGGGTGGCTCAGTTGGTTAGGCGACTGCCTTCGGCTCAGGTCATGATCTCACAGTTCGTGAGTTCCAGCCCCACGTCAGGCTCTGTGCTGACAGCTCAGAGCATGGAGCCGACTTCAGATTCTGTGGCTCCCCTCTCTCTACCCCTCCCCTGATCACACTCTGTGTCTCTCTGTCTCTCAGTAATAAACAAACGTTAAAAAAATTTGTTTTAAATGGTAGAGAGAGACAGAGACAGAGACAAAGACAGAGATAGAGACACAGAAGGAGAGATTCCAGAGGAGCCAAGATGTTGGGGTCCAAAACAGGCTGAGATGGATATGATAATGATTCTCTGTCATAGGTTTATAAACATTTACTGAAATGAAAAAAAAATTTTTTTTAATTAACATGCGCCTTGTGCTCACTATTATGCTGATAATTAACATTTGCATTGTTATCCCTGGGGAACCAGATGTATCCCATGTACAGAGCCTGGGCCACGTGGCACATGTGAAAATAGGACTTGGGAGCCACTATCAGGAGGGGATGAAGCCCCCTTTGAGTCCAGCCCATGGAATGGGAAGTGGCCCTGGCCTGGCTGCATTCAGGGACCCATGACTTGGACGAGGGGTGGCAGATAAGGGCTCCCTGGAGCTAGTACAGAGCTCCTTGACCCACAACTGCTGTTCTCGTGGGGCAGCAAAGCTCCTGTGGTGTTAATGACAAACAATGACTAGTTAACTTTGCTTTTGACAACCCCAAAGAAGTAAAACCCACAACATCCAAGAGAGAAAGTCAAATGCCACTGATAGTGACAGGGTATGACCTTGGGAATGTATACAGGAATAAGGGGACAGCACCATGAGAACAGCGCACACAACAGGAAGCACATCAATTTGAAATTTCTGCATAAAATGGATACAGGTTTTCTAGAGGTTTGTCACCAAAGCTAAGCCAAGAGAAACTAGGGCCTGCAGGGTTTTGTAGGGTAGATGGGACATGGCTTCATTTCCAATCTGCTTTAGAATCTCACTAAAATGACAGTGAGCAAGTAGAAAGGAATGAGCACATGAGGCCAGGGGGGCAGGAAGGGGCAGGCAGGGAGCTCACAGGGGTGTGAGCAGGTGCCCCCATGAGCTCCAGGATGTCCCAGGAGACACAGGAGGTGGGGATTGGAGTCAACAGTCTGGACATCACTCAGATAAAAACCAGGCAGGTCCCCAGACCCCAACAGGAGGTGACAGCGCGTGTTCTAGATACGGGGAACCCAGGGCGCTGGAGACATGGGCTGCCGAATAAAGAGAGCTGAGGCTGGCAAGACAGGATCATGTGGAGGACCCTTTGTGAGCTGGGGCTGCGCTCAGCACCCTTCCTGGTCTAAGAACACCCCAGGTGCAGTATCGGAGGCCTCCTCATTGGAGAATTCGAACCGCAGATGAGCTAAGCCCCACAGACCAGCAGAATGCTCTGTGGTGTCAGTGCCTCATCTTAGGTGAGGGACCTTGGAGGGTGGAGCCTCGACACCCAGGAACAGGTGGGGCTGTGAGTGGAGGCTCTCTGGACTGAGGCTACACCCAGGAGGCTACAACATGTGCAGGAGGAAGGCACAGCTCAACTGCTGGAGGTATTTTCCTTTGTGGCATTTCTCTGCAAGCACACATCTGTCCTGCTCACCAATGCATGGGTGCTTGAGGTCCTACCTTTTTTAGAGCAAGTCTGTCATAGTAGCTTTCAATACAGTATGTGCTGAGCACCTGAATTGTCTGAGGGTCTCTTTACCTTTCTATCTTGTACTATTTACTATGTGGCTGTCATCACTGGTATTTCACGACCTGGCTGGTCCCCCACCATGGGGGTGCTCTGAGAAGTGGGGCTCACCTTTTTCCTTGTGTGCCTCAAACGCATAGATTTCTCCTCTGCCAGAAAAGTCATTCTTGTAGTCGAGCAGGACTTCCTTCACTGCCTTATAGCCATGCAGAACCACGGTGCGCTGGGAGCCCAGGTACAAGGTGAACACAGGCCCGTACCGCTCTGCCAACTGCAGAGACCAGCAAGCAGATAAGTGAGGCCACTGGGAACTTATGGAAGAAGTCGGACAGGCTTTAAACTGACCCCCAAAATTGTTATTCACCAAGAGAAGACAGAGGGATCTGGGAAAAGACAGTCTTTGTCCAGCCCAATTTGGAAAGACTCTCCCCATAGAGGCTTTCTTCTGCAGAGAGGGAGGTTCCAGCACACCTAGGCACCTGGACACATGTGCCTGAACACAGTTAACTTGGTGGGCTGACTCCTGCTCCTCCCCTGTGGCCCCTTTGACCACATCTGTGCCATCACCCCCACTGTCTGCTATCCCCAGTCTAAGTCCTTGACCCCAGGGTGCTACTGGAGGACCCTGAGCCAGCACTGTCCTGACCTCCACAAGTCCATCCTCCATGGTGCACAAAGCACTGTCAACATCTCCCTATTGCAAACACTAGGCAAGCCTGCTCTTGGGCATTCTTTTATGAACTCATGTAACAGATTTAGCAACTCATTCAGTTTTTAGATTCTTTAGCTCATTCACTGTTCACAACAACTGTAGGTGGAGGTGCCACACAGGTTGACCACTATTCACCCTGTTGTCTGGCATCTACAGTGTGCACCTGGTGTGAATATATGGCTTCTCCGTGCTTTGCAGTGGCAAACAGCAGCAGCAACCCCAGCCACACTGGCCTCACCAAGACATCCAGTGACAGAGCAGTTAACACTGGGCTCAAGCAGAGGCCTCTGGGGATGACCATGGCCAATGGCCACTCAAGGGCTCCACGCCCATGCTGTACCACCAGCTAAATATTTTTAATGTCACTCTTGGATACTACTGTTCAGTCAGTTCATTCATAACAGGCTTGTATTGAATAGCAACCTGTCTGACAATTAATTGAGTGCACACATATTATGTCTAATCTGTGCATTCTCCTCCCCCAAATCAATGATATTTTTCCTACCTTGGTTAAAGATTTGGGAACATTCTTGAAATCCAACTGGAGAAGATTCCCAATAATGGGCAGTGGGAAAGGGCCAGGAGGTAGTTTCCAGCTGCTGTAGATCTGCTTCCAAACAGAGATAAGCATTAGGGTGGCCATCCACACCAACAGGGCAACTGTGATGCCCAGGGCAGCCATGGTGACTATGGGGTCACTACTGACTTGTGAGAATGCTCTGGAAAAAAAACAAAGCTTTTATAACACACCCTCAGGAAGGAGGGTAACCATCCAACCAATGCCACCTTCCTTTTCCTTGGGCTCAAGATATTAATTTATAATTAACTACTGTTGGCCATCATTTCAAAGGCTGATTCCTGTAGCGCTTGCATCCAAGAAGCTCCATCCCAGTACCCACTTTATGATCCCCAGGGTCTGTCAACACTGAATGCTGGCATCTGCACCAAAGTCAGCCAACACAACATCCAGGGGAATATCACCAACCCATAGGTCAGACCATGGACGCTGGTTTGGACAGGAGGGTTCACGTTAAGTTTACACGTGTTGTTTGGGGGCAGGATCTATGTGCTGCATCAATTATGTGCTGTCTCCATGGCCAAATGCTAGATCTCATAATGCAAGTCTCTGAACATCTGATCAGGTTCGCCTGAGCAGCCTCCAGTAGTACCTGAATCACTAGCAGTGAAACTCATAGGACTAGAACAGGGAAATTCAAGAGCTGAATTCCACTCCACTTGGTCAAAGCAACTGGAAAATTCAGAAGAGGAAAAAAGAAAGAAAAAGAATTTACCAATTTTGAAAAAGTTAATATCTATTATAAAAAAGTATATTTTTGTAGAAAATTAGGGGACAATTTTTCTTTAGAATAATTTTTATAAAACTCTAAAAAAATTTACATTAGGCTCACATTAACAACTCAGGCAACAACAGATGTTGGCGAGGATGTGGAGAAAGAGTACCTCTTTTGCATTGTTAGTGGCAATGCAAGCTGGTGCAGCCACTCTGGAAAACAGTATGGAGGTTCCTCAAAAAACTAAAAATAAAGCTACTCTACCACCCAGCAATTGCACTACTAGGCATTTATCCACAGGATACAGGTGTGCTGTTTCGAAGGGACACAGGCACCCCCATGTTTATAGCAGCGCTATCAACAATAGCCAAAGTATGGAAAGAGCCCAAATGTCCATCGATGGATGAATGGATAAAGAAGATGTGATATATATATATATATATATATATATATATATATATATATATACATACACACACACACACACACACACACACACACAAGGGAGTATTACTTGGCAATCAAAAAGAATGAAATCTTGCCATTTGCAACTCCATGGATGGAACTGGAGGGTATTATGCTAAGTGAAATTAGTCAGACAAAGACAAAAATCATATGACTTCACTCATGAGGACTTTAAGAGACAAAACAGATGAACATATAAGAAGGGAAACAAAAATAATATAAAAACAGGGAGGGGGACAAAACAGAAGAGACTCATAAATATGGAGAACAAACTGAGGGTTGCTGAGGGGTTGTGGGAAGGGGTATGGGCTAAATGGGTAAGGGGCATTAAGGAATCTACTCCTGAAGTCATTGTTTCACTATATGCTAACTAATTTGGATGTAAATCTTTAAAAAAAAAGGAAGAAGAAGAAGAAGAAGAAGAAGAAGAAGAAGAAGCAGCAGCTTGGGAAATAAATGTATCACAAGGAGAAATAAAAAAAATTACATTAGGATTTTTACTGGGTTTGTTTCAAATCAATGAATTAACTTGAGCAGATTTTATACTCTTGCAATGTCTTGTCTGTTTATCCATGAACGTCGCAGGGCTCCACTGCTCCTCGGGTCACCATTAGTCCTTCACAGGGAACTTTCACCTGCCTATTGGGGCTGTTTCTAGGCATTTCACTGAGCTTTTGTGCACACATGTGTGTTTAGAATGAAGAGAATGCTTTTCATTCTGTCTTCTAACTGGAGATATAGAGAAGATATTAATTGTAATTTTATACTTTTATGTTGGTAATGAATTTTTTGTATAATGGAAAGTAGGATAAAAGATGAAAAAAATGAAAGCCATCTTCTATACTTTCATTTATATGAAAATGAGGATGTACCTTATATACCTAATTCTAACCCATTTTCTTTCTCTCAAATTATTAGCCATGTGGGCAATGTATTGATTGTTCTGTATTTATTTTTTTTCATTTTTAATGCTTATTTATCTTTGAGAGAGAGAGAGTGTGGTGGGGGGGGGGAAGGGCAGAGAGAGAGGGAGACACAGAATCCAAAGCAGGCTCCAGGGTCTGAGCTGTCAGTACAGAGCCCAACAGGGGGCTTGAACTCACCAACCATGAGATCATGCCCTGAGCCAAAGTCAGACGTCTAACCAACTAAGCCACCCAGGCACCCCTGATTGTTCTGTATTTAGAACCGCAGCCATGTTACTTGTGTTTTACTTGTTAACTCTCCTGTGTTGGTAAAGGGTGTGAGTCTCTGGCAGCATTTGGGGGGTGGGGTGGTCTTTGTTCCTCTCAGCTGTGCTGTGCCCCTTAAGATGGAACAGACCAGGCTGGTTGAGTCGTGGACCCTGTGTGGGAACCGACAAGGCTGATCAGACTGTAGACCCTGTGTGGGAACTGACACTGTGGGTTGGATGGTAGACCCTGTGTGAGTTTCACTTGGCCTTGCTATCCCTTCCAAGAGCTAGTGTGGGGGCAGGTGCACCCCTCAGGATGGAAACTGAGCTGTCTGGACCCTCTACCCTCTTAATCTGCCCTAAGGCCCATCTGGGTCAGACACCCACTGAGTTCACACAACATTTCTCCTGTTTGCTTGTCCCACTTGCTGCTTCTGGAGGAGGGGGCAGAGTCAGCTTCCTCTCAGGCTCTCATTCAAGCCGGGGTGAGGACAGGCTGTGTGTGTGGTAGAGCAGGCCTCCTGGCTCCCACTGGCTGAGAACAGCTGTGCCTGGGCATCTTGCCAGGAAGGGAGGCTGAGGGCAGGTGCTGGGAAGTCTGGACCTCACAGGGGTGCAGTTGTGGTTGGGGCCAGGTCCCCTGCTCTAGGTCATCAGTCCACTTGGACTGTTGGCACCCAAATAACATCAACTGTCAGGAAATTATCAGGAATTTACCTGTCAGGAAACAATATGGAGACGCTTTATTGAAGTTTAACAATTGTGTGTAAAGATTAAAAGACCATCTTAGGGGTACCTGGGTGGCTCAGTGGGTTGAGTATCCGACTCTTGATTTCAGCTCAGGACATGAGCTAAAATACCAGTGTTGTGATATTGAGCCCCATGTTAGGCTCCACACTGAGTGTGGATCCTGCTTCAGATTCTCTCCTTCTGCCTCTCTCCCCAGTTGCGCGCTCTCTCTCTCTCTGTCTAAAATAAAAAAAGAGAGAGACCTTTTTAATTAGGAAAGTAAAGCATGCTCTTTGTAACATATTCAAGCAATGCAGAATTGGATAAAGCAAAGAGTGAGAGTCTCAGACTCTCGTCACGGAGGTAGCTTTCCTATTTTAAACCCCATTAAGAAAGAAAATTTGCTGCTAATTCTTTCTTGTTGTTTCTGATTTTTGGTATACTTTTTAAATGATTTCTTTTGCACGTATTAATTCTGTGTATCAATCCCATGCATACATTTAAAAGGGAAATGTGAACATATCTTTTGGGTAAAGTGAACTTTAAACAGCTTCCTATGTGCTGCCATGGCGTTTCGCTCCAGGTGGGAGCCACACCTTTGACACTTCTTGCAGAATTAGAGGCAGGAATGTGAAATAAAGTCCTAGGAAAATATCCCAGTCTTCTTTTTAAAAAGGCTGCCTGCCTAAAATGAACAACACAAGAAACAACAGATGTTGGTGAGGATGTGGAGAAAGGGGAACCATGTGCACTATTGGTGGGAATGCAAACTGGTGCAGCCACTGTGGAAAATAATGTAGAGGTTCCTCAGAAAGTTTAAGATAGGGTGCCTGGGTGGCTCGTCAGTTGAGTGTCCAACTTCGCCTCAGGTCATGATCTCGCGGTCTGTGAGTTCGAGCCCTGTGTCAGGCTCTGTGCTGACAGTGCAGAGCTTGCTTGGAATTCTCTCTCTCCCTCTCTCTCTACCCCTCCCCTGTTCACACACACACTCTCTCAAAATAAATAGATAAACTTCAAAAAATTAAATTTCTAAAAAAACATAAAATAAAGTATGTGTCTTATAGATAAATGTAAGATGGCCATTTTGAAAAATCCATTATGACAATCTCTGCCTTTGTCTGGAGTGTGTAGTTCATTTAAATTTAATATCATCACTGATACAGTAGGATTTACATCTGTTATTTTGTTATTAGTTTTCCGTGTGTCCTATGTCTTTTTTGGTTCTCTCTTTTCTATTATTTTCTGTGGGTGTGTTAAATCAATATTTACAAGTTTAATACTTTAATTTCATTTTTACTTATATAGTCATATAAATTATATTAAATTATAATATATTTATGTAATATAATATATTATTTTATAATTCTGTTAAGTGTAATATTATACTATGCTATGGGTTATTTTCTTGGTTGCTCTAGAGTTTACAATGAACATCTTAACTTAAAACAATCTAGTTTGTATTTAATACAAACAATTTCAATCATATACAAATTCACACAAATATAGCTTTTTCCTCTCCTTCTCTTATTTTTTTTTGTCATACAAATGACACTATTATACATTATAGCTTATCAATACTATTTTGTACTTATTGATTCATGCAGTTGTCTTTTAAATCAGGTAGAAGAGTTACAAGTGAAAATACATTTATGCTGCCTTTTCTGTTCATCTATGTGGTTACTTTTACTGTTGCTCTCTATTTTGTAACGTGGAATGAATTACTGTCTAGTGTCCTTTCATTTTATCCTGAAGGGTGCCCTTTAGTATTTCTTGCAAGACAGGCCTGCTAGTAATGAATTGTCTCAATTTTTGTGTATCTGAGAATGTCTCAGTCTCTCCTTTTTTGAAGAATTGCTTTTCTGTATATAGAACTCTTAATTGTCAGTATTTTTCTTTATGAATTTTGAATATATAATCTCACTGCCTTCTAGCTTCTATGGTGTCTGATGAGAAGTCAACTGTTATTTTTAATGAAGACTGTTCATATATAAGGACTCCCTTTTCTCTTGGTGTCTCCAGGTTTCCCCCTTTGTCTTTGTCTTCTAACAGTTTGAATATGAGTATCTGGATGTGGCCCTCCTTCAATTTATTTAACTTGGAGTTTGTTAAGCTTCTTGAATATGTAGATGAATATTTTTCATGAAATTTGGGAGTTTTCAGCTACTTCTTCTTCCAATAGTTTTCTTGTTCCTTTATTTTTTCTCTACTTCTGGGATGTCCATCATGCATATATAGATATCTTGATGATGTCCCATAGGTCTCTGACGTTATGTTTATTCTTGATTTTGACAAATTTTACTTGTTCCTCATTGTTTTTACAGAGAAGCAGATTTGGAGGTTCTTAACTCTACCATTCCTATCCCCTTTGTCAGACGTATTTAGAAGTTTTCCAAGAAACTGCCAGGAAACCTGAAATTGTTTTATTACTGATTAGAACATGGGCACACCTATCTGCAAGAGAGATTTGAGAGTGAGTATTTACTTTTTCCAGACTTTATAAATGGATATGTGCAAAGAAGGAAGTAATTGGGAATAGATGTTAGATTATCAATTAATAGTATGTGCAACACGAGGGGGTTAAAACTTTTCTGTGTAGAAATCTGGAAGGCCAGAAAGGAGTGGCAGGAAGTATTCAATGTGCAGAACGGAAAAAATATGCAGCCAAGAATTATTCTCCCAGCAAGACTGTCATTCAGAATAGAAGAGATAAAGAGTTTCCCAGACAAATAAAATCTAAAAGAGTTTGTGACCGCTAAACCACCCTGCAAGAACTTTTAAGGGGGGACACTTTGAGTGGAGGGAAAAAATACCAAAGCAACAAAGACTAAAAAGGACAAGAAAACATCACCAGAAACACTAACTCTATGGACTACACAATGGCAATAAATTCATACTTTTCAATAATCACTCTGAATGTCAATGGACTAAGTGCTCCAATGAAAAGACATAGGATATCATAACGAATTAAAAAAAAAAACAAGCTCTATCTATATGCTGGCTACAAGAGACTCATTTTAGACCTAAACATGCTTTCAGATTGAAAGTGGGAAGATGGATTTATAACCAGCAAAGAAACTGAGTCAGTAATCAAAATTTTCCAAACAAATAAGAGTTCTGGGCCAGACGGCTTCCCATGGGAATTCTACCAGACATTTAAAGAAAAGTTAAGACCTATTATTCTCAAACTATTCCAAAAAATAGAGATGGAAGGAAAACTTCCAAACTCATTCTATGAAGCCAGAATTACCTTGATTCCAAAACAAAAAGACCCCTCTAAAAAGGAGAATTACAGGCCAATATCTCTGATGTACATGGATGCAAAAATTCTCAGCAAGATACTAGCAAATCGGATCCAACAGTACATTAAAAGAATTATTCACCATGATCAAGTGGGATTAATTCCTGGGCTGCAGGCATAGTTCAATACCTCCAAATCAATCAATGTGATACATCACATTAATAAAAGAAAGGATAAGAGCCATATGATCCTATCAATAGATGTAGAAAAAGCATTTGCAAAATAAAGCACACTTCTTGATAAACACCCCAAGAAAGTAGGGATAAAAGGAACATATGTCAACATCATGAAAGCCATATAGTAAAGACCCACAGCTAATATCAGCCTCAATGGGGGAAATACTGAGATATTTTCCCCCTAAGGTCAGGACCACGACAGGGATGCCCACTTTCACTACTGTTGTTCAACACAACAGGCCAGGAAATCCTGGCCTCAGCAATCAGAGAACAAAAAGAAATAAACAGCATGCAAACTGGCAAAAAAGAAGTCAAACTTTCACCTTTTGCAGATGACATGATACTCTACATGGAAAACCCAAAAGACTCCACCAAAAAATTGCTAGAACTGATACGTGAGTTCATCAAAGTCGCAGAATATAAAATCAATGCACAGAAATCGGTTGCATTTCTATACACCAATAATGAAGCAGCCAAAAGAGAAACCAAGGGGCTGATCCCATTTACAATTGCATGAAAACCAACAGATACCTAGAAATAAACCAAACCAAAGAAGTCATAGATCTGTATGCTGAAAACTATAGAAAACTTATGAAAGAAATTGAAGAAGACGCAAAAAACTGGAAAAACATTCCATGTTCATGGGTTGGAAGAACAAACACTATTAAAATGTTGATACTGCCCAAGGCAATATACACATTCAATGCAATCCCTGTGTAAACAATACCAGCATTCTTCACAGAGCTGGAACAAACAATCCAAAAATTGGTATGGGACCAGAAAATATCCCAAATAGCGAAAATGTTGAAAAAGAAAACCAAAGCTGGGGGCATCACAATTCCAGACTTCAAGATGTATTACAAACTGTAATCATCAAGACAGTATGGTACTGGCACAAATACATATACATGAACCAATGGAACAGAATAGAGAACCCAGAAATGGACACACAAATGTATGACCAACCAAACTTTGACAAATCAGGAAAGAGTATGCAATGGGGGGAAAAAAGCAGTCTCTTCAGCAAATGGTGCTGGAAAAACTGGACACCAACATGCAGAAGAATGAAACTGGACCACTTGCTTACACCATACACAAAAATAAATTCAAAATGGATAAAAGACCTAAATGTGAGACAGGAAACCATCAAAATCCTAGAGGAGAACACAGGCAGCAACCTATTTGAACTTGTCCACAGCAACTTCCTACTAGATATGTCTCCAGAGGCAAGGGAAATAAAAGCAAGCATGAACTACTGGGACCTCACCAAGGTAAAATATTCTGCACAGCAAAGGAGAAAATCAAAAAACTAAAAAGTACCAAGAGAATGGGAAAAGATATTTGGAAATGACACATCAGATAAAGGGCTAGTATCCAAAATCTATAAAGAACTTACCAAACTCAACATCCTCCCCCCAAAAAAAATCCAGTGAAGAAATAGGCAGAAGACATGAATAGACACTTTTCCAAGAAAGATATCCAGATGGCCAAGAGACACATGAAAAGATGCTTAACATCACTCATTATCAGAGAAATACAAATCACAACCACAATTAAATGCTACCTCATATGTGTCAGAATATCTAAAATTAACAATTCAGGAAATAACAGATTTGCAAGGACACAGAGAAAGAGGAACCCTCTTGCACTGCTGGTGGGAATGCAAACTGATGCAGCTACTCTGGAAAACAGTATGGAGGTTCCCCCAAAAGTGAAAAATAGAACTACCCTATGATCCAGAAATTGCACTACTAGGTATTTATCCAAAGGATACAAAACATCTGATTTGAAGGTATACATGCACCCCCAATGTTTTAGCAGTGCTACCAACTGCTAAATTCCCAAATTATGGAAAGAGCCTAAATGTCCATCAAATGAGGAATGGATAAAGAATATGTGGTATACATACACACACACTCACACACACACACACACACACACACGCGCGCAATGGAATACTACTTGGCGACCAGAAAGAATAAAATCTTGCCACTTGTAACAACATGGATAGAATTAGAGTGTATTTTTTAATTTTGTTAATGTTTATATTGTTTTTGAAAGAGAGAGAGAGACAGAGCATGAGTGGCAGAGGGGCAGAGAGAGAGGAGGGAGACACAGAATCAGAAGCAGGCTCCAGGTTCTGAGCTGTCAGCACAGAGCCCGAAGCAGGGCTCAAACTCACAGACCATGAGATCATGGCCTGGGCCAGAGTCAGGCGCTCAACCAACTGAGCCAGCAGGTGCCCTAAGGGAATTAGAGTGTATTATGCTAAAAGAAATAAGTCCATCATACAAAGACAAATACCATATGATTTCACTCATATGTGGAATTTAGTAAACAAAATAGATGAATGTAGTAAAAGGGAAGGAAAAATAAAATAAAAATAGAGGGAGGCAAACCATAAGAGACTCTGAAATCCAGAGAACAAACTGAGGGTTGCTGGAGGGTAGTTGGGTAGGCACTTGTCGGGATGCGCACTGGATGTTATATGTAAGTGATGAATCACTGGGTTTCTTCTGAAACCAATAATACTATGTATATTAACTAACTTGAATTTAAATAAATTAATTTAAAACATAATAATAATAAAGCACAGGAAGAAAGAAAGAAAGAGAAAAAAAGAGAAAGTGAGTGGATGCAGAACCACCTGTCAAACTAATGCACATCAAAAGAAAGCCAGAGTAGCCATACTTATATCAGACAAACTAGATTGTAAACGAAAGTCTATACCAAGAGATGAAAAAGGGCACTGTATCATAATAAAAGGGTCTATCCAACAAAGATCTAACAATTGTACATATTTATTCCCCCAACTTGGAAGAACCCAAATATATATATCAATTGTTAACAAACATAAAGAAACTCATTGATAATAATATAATAATAGTAGGGGACTTTAACACCCCACTTACAGCAATACACAGATAATCTAAGCAGAAAATCAACAAGGAAACAATGGCTTTGAATGACACACTTGACCTGATGTACTTAACAGATATATTCAGAACATCTCATCCTAAAGTAGCAGAATATACATTCTTTTCAAGTGTACATGGGACATTCTCCAGAAGAGATCATATACTGAGTCACAAATCAGCCCTCAACAAGTACAAAAGGATCAAGATCATACCATGCATATTTTCAGATTACAGTATGAAACTTGAGGTCAACCACAAGAAAAACTTTGCAAAGCCCTCAAATACATGGAGGTTAAAGAACATCCTACTAAAGAATGAATGGGTTAACCAGAAAATTAAAGAAGAAATAAAAAAGTACATGGAAGCAAATGAAAATGAAAACAAGACAGTCCAAAACCTTTGGGATGCAGCAAGGGTTGTCCTAGGAGGGAAATAAATTACGATACAGGCCTGCCTCAAGAAGCAAAAAAGACCTGAAATACACAACTTAACCTTACACCTACAGAAGCTGGAAAAAGAACAACAAATAAAGCCTAAAGCCAGCAGAAGAAGGAAGCTGGAAAAAGATGAGAGCTGGAATAAATGATATAGAAATACACACACACACACACACACACACACACACACACACACGCAGTAAAACAGATCAATGAAACTAAGGGCTGGTTCTTTGAAAGAATTAACAAAATTGATAAGCCCCTAGACAGACTTATTAAAAAGAAAAGAGAGGGGACCCAAATGGGTTTAGAAAAACAAATGTGGGGTGCTTGGGTGGCTCAGTCAGTTAAGCAGCCGACTTCAGCTCAGGTCATGGCCTCGTGGTTTGTGAGTTCGAGCCCCGCATCGGGCTCCGTGCTGACAGCTCAGAACCTGGTGCCTTCTTCAGATTCTGTATCTCCCCCTCTCCTCTGCCCCTCCGCTGCTCATGCTCTGTCTCTCTCTGTCTCTCAATAATAAATAAACGTTAAAAAAATTCTTTTAATGAATGAAAGAAGAGAGACCACAACCAACACCACAGAAATGCAAACAATTATAAGACAATACTATGAAAAATTACATAGAAACAAACTGGGCAATCTGGAAGAAATGGACAAATTTCTAGAAACTCACAAACTATCAAAACTGAAACAGCAAGAAATAGAAAATTTGAACAGACCTATAACCAGTAAAGAAATTGGATCAGTAATCAAAAATCCCCCCAAAACAAGAGTCCTGGGACAGATGGCTTCCCATGGGAATTCTGCCAGACATTAAAAGAAGAGTTAATACCTATTCTCACAGTGTTCCAAAACATAGAGATGGAAGGAACGCTTCCAAAGTCATTCTATGAAGCCAGCATTACCTTGATTCCAAAACCAGACAAAGACCCCACTAAAAAGGAGAATTATAGGCTGATATCCCTGATGAACATGAACGCAAAAATTCTCAACAAGATACTAACAAATTGAATCCAACAGTACTTAAAAGAATTATTCACCACAATCAAGTGGGATTAATTCCTGAGCTGCAGGAGTGGTTTAAAATACACAAATCAATCAACGTGATACATCACTTTAATAAGAGAAGGGAGAAGAACCATATGATCCTGTCAATAGATGCAGAAAAGACATTTGACAAAATACAACATCAATTGATAAAACTCTCAACAAAGTAGGGATAGACAAAACATACATCAACATCATTAAGGCCATATATGAAAGGCCCACAGCTAATATCATCCTCAATGGAGAAAAACTGAGAGCCTTTCCCCTACAGTCAGGAACAAGACAAGGATGTGCAGTCTCACAATTACTATTTAACAAAGTATTGGAAGTCTTTGGCTCAGCAATCAGACAACAAAAAGAAATAAAAGGCATCCAAAATAGCAAGGAAGAAGTTAAACTTTCACTATTTGCAGACAACATGATACTCTATGTAGAAAACCCAAAAGACTCCACCAAAAAATTGCTGAAACTAATACATGGATTCAGCAAAGGTGCAGGATATAAAATCAATGTGCAGAAATCTGTTTTATTTCTACACACCAATAACAAAGCAGCAGAAAAAGAAATCAAGGAATAAATCCCATTTTCAATTGCACCAAAAACCGTAAGGTACCTAGGAATAAACCTAACTGAAGAGGTAAAAGATCTGTACTCTGAAAACTACAGAACACTTAGGGAAGAACTTGAAGAGGACTGAAAGAAATGGAAAAGCGCCTGGGTGGCGCTACATCAGGCTCCACACTGACACTGTGGAGACTGCTTGGGTTTCTCTCCAATTCCCTCCCTCTCTGCCCCTTCCCCATTCGTGCTCAGTCTCTCTCTCTCAAAATAAACAAACCTTAAAAAAGCATTTCATACTCTTGGTTGGAAGAATAAACATTGTTCAAATGTGTCTACTACCTTGGGACACCAAGGTGGCTCAGTCGGATGAGCGTCCCACTCTTGATTTTGGCCCTGGTCATGATCAGGGTCATAGCATTGAGCCCCATGTTGGCCTCTGCACTGAGAGTGAAGCTTGCTTGAGATTCTCTCTCTCCCTCTTCCTCTGCCCCTCCCCTTCTCACACGTTTGCTCACTCTCTCAAATAAAATAAAATAAAATAAAATAAAATAAAATAAAATAAAATAAAACGACAAATAGTGATGCAGTGATACTCTTATAGAGGCATTTTTGTTCAGACATGCATGCATGTCCATCAGTTAGTTTTGTGAGAGTGGGGCTGTTAGATCAACGGGTATGCAGACTTAAGATATCAACAGGTATATAAAATTGCTCTGTGAAAAGGCTGAACTATGCTAAAATCCCCCCATAGTAGTATAGAAGGCCAGTTTCTACACATCTTCTCCTGACACTGGATGCTGTCAGTTACCAATTAGTGAGAAATGTCATCTCATTACTGTGAGTTGCATTTCTCTGATCAATAAAAAAATCACCAGCTTTTCATACATTTGTTAGCTATTTGAATTCTCTATAAAATTAAATAACTATTTATATATACTTCCCCTTTTATAATGGGATTTTACATATTTCTTTTTCTGTTTGTTTGTTTGTTTTGAGAGAGTAGGAGACAGCACCAGCTGGAGAGGGGCAGAGAGACAGAGGGAGAGAATCCCCAACAGGCTCCATGCTGTCAGCACAGAACCCAATGTGGGGCTCGATCCATGAACCATAGGATCATGACCTGAGCTGAAATCAAGAGTCAGACATTTAACCAACTGAGTCACCCAGGCACCCCTTACATATTTATTATCAGATTTTTAGGACTCTATATATATGAAATAAACATTAGTTCTTTTTCTGTTTTATGTGTTGGAAATAATTTTTTTCAGTCTCTTGTTTGATTTGCCATATGGAAATTTAGGTTCTTATATAGTTAACATTTTCAAACCTTTCCTTTATTGCTTTTGGATTTTATATCTTGCTAATAAAGACTTTCTCCATCTAAAGGTCTTTTTTAGCAATTACAAAACATTTATCTTATATTTTTGTCTTTGTTAATTACTTTTGAATTGTGTAATTTAAAACCTGTCTTTAAAAAAAGTCTATGTGACCTTGTCATCACTAAGCAAAGGATGTTGATTTCTCCTACTATAATCATGTTTCATTAAATTTTCCTTTATTTAAAAAAGTTTACTTTGACATATTTGTTTTGTTTTGTTTGTTTTGTTTTTTTGTAACGTTCATTCATCTTTGAGAGACAGAGAGAGACAGAGCAGGAGCAGGGAAGGGGCAGAGAGAGGGAAACACAGAATCCGAATCAGGCTCCAGGCTCCGAGCTGTCAGGACAGAGCCCGACGCGGGGCCCGAACTCACAAACTGAGAGATCATGACCTGAGCCAAAGACAGATGCTCAACCAACTGAGCCACCCAGGCGCCCCTACTTTGACATATTTAATGCACATTAAGACTTGACAATTTATCTTCTAACAAATTGTGCCTCTTAGCAGCACAAACACTGTTTTGTCCCTTCGGTAACCACTGCATCCTGGGTTTTCTTCTGCGCATTCCAGCATTTGAAGTATTTCTGTGTCATTTTGTTCTTGATGAAAGCCTGGGATATATTCTACATCTTGACACAATCTGAAAGGTTTTTTTTTTCCTTTTAACAGGAGAACTGACATCGTGTTTATCATGATTGCTGGTAAATGTGGCACCATGAGGTATTGGCCCTTTCCCTACTGTTTGCTGGGTTGGTCACATTTAGCTTGATCCTGATCTCCTCTGACACTTTGGCATGTCTGTGTCCTGTTATTGTTGTTCTCGTGGTCACCCTTAAGTCTGAAAGTACATTTAGATGTATAGTTACTGATAAACTTCAAAAATCAATATCTTTTCTTCTGATCCGAAAGAGACCTTTAGCATACTTTTACCTCCATGCAATACACCACCACCCCAACTCTCAGGAATTTTAGTTTCAGAATATTAGTTTTAAATTTATTCAAATACATTTTCTTCTATTTTGTAAGTTAAATTTTAGCAATTGCATTAATATTTATAGCCACCTTATCAAGTGATTATTTGCCCTCAAATATGTGCTTCACTAGTCTGTTCACCTGTTACTTCAACGTCATGTCTTCCATCTTGGATCCCTTCTCCTGGACATGCAAAATCTCCTACAGTCAGCCAGATTTTATGCAGAGAGGATGGACTACATGAGGGGACACTTTGACTATCCACTGAGCCCTCCTTCTCAAGATGCCTGTCAGGCCATTGCTACTTGACTGCCTTCCATTGAGTCATTCTCTTTAGTAGCAGATCATGGGGAAAAAAACACCTTCTGTCTGGCTGACTCGGTGTCCTGATTTTTTTCTTCCTTCACACTCACAGGAAAGAAGTAAACCATCTCAGAAGTTCTTTAGGGCAACTCAGTGGCCATAAATCCTTAGACCATAGAGGGAAAGGGAGAAGAATATCACTTCTCTGGGCAGCATAAAGGCAGTGGATATGCAGGAAGGGAATGGAGTAGGAATGGAGTTGAAAATGTTCTCAGAAGAATTGATTTAACAAATCTCTCCTGAAGGGGTACCTGGCTGACTCTGTCGGTGGAGCATGTGACTCTTGATCTCGGGTTGTAAGTTCGAGCCCAACATTGGGCGGAGAGATTACTTAAAATTTTTTTTAACCTTAAAAAAATAAAAGAAATATCTGCTGGAAATTTCCTCTTATTTTGTAGGGTAAAAGGGTTGAGAACACCAAAATAAAAATTAGGGCAGCTAAGTATGTAATGTCTAATGAACTCTTGATTAGAAATAATGACCTTCACAAAAGCCAAAATCTTCTCCAAGTAAACAAAAGTAGAGAACACACAACATCACAATGTCCAAAGAGCAAGCTGGCTTGGCCCAGGATTGCTTTCCACATCAAAGGGACTGGGGACAATATATGTGTGTTCTCTTATCTGTCCCTTGGCTCTGCCTGCCTCCATCTGTGAGCTGCTGTTCAAGGTTCTGGGAGCAAGCTACACTGTTAACTGACATGCAAAAACATCAGCCCTGCTGGGTGGAAGAAGAAGTCCCCTTGAATTCCATGTGGGTAGTTTCAGCTCACCAGGACCCCAAAAGAGACGCCAACACACCAGCGGTTGGGGAGCTTGGCAAGAGAAGGGGCAGGATGTCTGTGGAAGACTGTGGATGCAGAGGGAGGGACAGCAGCTGTGGTGCCCACCAGACAGCAGCAGAGGGGAAGAGCAAGGACAAAAGATCTCTGAAGCAACTTTGTCTTATTATCTTCAATGTCATATTTGACACATCAAAAAGAATGTGTGACGTATTTCTTTTGCATGTTATAGGGTGTAATAATATCACGAACACTGAACAACCCATTCCTAACCCAAAAACCACAACCCCCAATTCCAATTTCAGATACCTGTACACTTCACTCACACCTGACGGTCTACCTCCAGAGGCAACCACTGTCCTGACTTTGCTTCTAATATTCTCTGTGGTTTTTTCTTACGTTTGTATATTGTTTAATTCTTCTTATTGTTGACTTTCTAAAAGATATTTCATAGTATTTATATTCTCTGAGGTCTAAATTTTTTATTCACCATCAACTCTCTGTGCCCATTGTGAGATGTGGCTGCACTGACAGCATGACTTATCCACTATCCTATCAGATTATTTTCTAGTTTTGCTGTTGCAGAGTGCTGCTCAGAACATGTTCATGCATGCCTCCTGGAACACCTTGCAAGGATATCTCTAGGCTGATTAAGTACATGGCAACATTCTCACGTATTTGAAGCCATTTACACTCTTACCAGTGTGTCTAAGTGGTCCTGCTGATTCACTACCTCTCCAACGATTAATACAAATAGATTTCTTAATTTTTGCTTGTCTAGCAGGTACAAAGTGGTATTTACGTGTGGTCCCAGTTTACATTTCCCTGATTGTGAATAAAGCAGAGAATCTCTTTATACACGTTTATTCATCAAACTTGTCTCCTCTTCTATAAAGTGCCTACTTGTATATTCAGTTCTCCTCTCCTACTGGGGTTTCTGCCTTTCTCTCACTGTTGAAATGCTTTATATCTTCTGGTTAATGTTCCTTTTTTAGTTTTCTGTGTTGCAATGATTTTTTTCCCACTCTTTGGGCTACCTTTTCACATGATATGATATTTTTTTATGAACAACTGTTTTAAAACTATCAATCTTTTATTTTGGGGTTAGCACTTTTGGGGATTTAAAAAATCTCTCCTTATCCCAGAAAGATCAGAAAGACAGTTGCCCATTTTAAAAATTTTGCCTCTCATATTTACATCTTAAATCTATGTGGAATTGATTTTTGTGTATGGTAAGGGTTAAGTATAAAATTTGTTTTCCCCATATAGATATAAATTGTCCCAGGACAAATAACTAACCTTGCAGCTTAGTACAATGCTGCTTACCATGTGGTGCACAGACCAGTGCCATCTGCGATGAGAACTTACAGAAACAGAAAGGAAGTATAAACTCACCCACATTGACGTCACTGTGCTAAGCACATGAACCTTTTTCTAGTAATTCTTTTTTATTTTTCTTTAAAAAATATTGGCCTGCACTGGATTGGAAAACAACAGAAACCATAAAATAAACAAACTCTTCACTACAGATAGTCTGAGAATCACTGGCCTAGAAGAGGCCCATCTACATTAATGTCCAGCTAATGCTTAAAAAGTTGCATGTTCTATAATGGTAGGATTATTTGAATGTCTTTCCTACTTTTAAAAAACTGTGTTTGTTTGTTTACTTGATGTCGTGTTGGACAGAGGACTGTTAAAACCTTCCACATCTCCCCCAAAGGTCTATCAGTTATTATTTTATGCATCTTGAGAATATTTTTTTGGATGCATTGATAACACCTTCTGTCTTAGAGCCAATTTTGTTTTTTGGTGTTAATGTAACTACCCAGGCTTCCTATATAAGGCATTAAACCCAACGTAGTTGATAGTAACTTATGAGACCAAAGGGTCATGGGTGGGGTTTGTGTACACCTGAAGCCTGACTCAGGGATGGACGGGTTTTGGAAGGGACTCACACATGTCACAAGAAACAACTGCCCAGTCAGACAACACACAATCTTCTTTCAACTTCACACCCCTCCACCCGAGGCAGGATCACAACTAAGCACCCACTTTCAAACATGGGAGCAGAGTAAATATGGGTAATGAGCTTGTCATAGCAGTGCCACCCACCACCCACAGCATGACCTCTAAGTGCTGACCCACCTTGCCGACAGCCTGCCTTCTCCCCTCCATCTCTGGCTCACAAAATGACTCTCAGTTCTCTCATAAATTCAGCTGAGAAATAATGGAAACATGAAGATAAGATTTGGAGAAATATTGACCACTAAGAAAAACTCACATTGGCAGAAGCGATGAGATAAAAATAATAGGTATGAACAAAAAAACTAATTGATAAATCAAATCTTCATTGGGTAATTTAAATGGAGAAACTAATATAGATGAAAAACATTTAAGTAAAATTAAATAGAAAAAAAATTAGACATAGTTTACTCTACATAGGAATATGGCCAACATATTAGATCATAGTAACTGAATTTTAATGAAGAGTCATCAATGTTGGCACAATTCTGTTTGTAAAGTGCATATTTATGAGAAAATGTCATCTGAGTTAAAACATCCTTACAGTAAAAGTGCACATAGGAACATTGGGGACTGAAGGTCTCTGGCCTTCCTTACTTTTAAATGTCATCCAGGAGGAGAGTTGAGAGGTCCCTGGTTAAATGGCAGGGAGCTGAGACATCCCATGGTTATATAATGTTTTAGCTCTACAACCTGCATTTTCTAATTTAGAAGATAGAGTTGTCTGGAACTTAACTACATGCAGTTGCAATTAAATTTTTCCAAACTCAGTGTTTTCAATCCTGGCTGCACATCAAAATCACCAAGAGAGCTTTCAAAAAACACTGATGTCCAGAACTCCCTAAAACAATTACAATAGGATCTCTGGGTTTAGGGTATGGGCATGAGGGAGAAGCGGAGTGCTGCCTGCACAGAGAGCACTGCCTCATAGGTGATACCTGCAAGGGACTCTTCAATGAAGAACATGGAGACTGTGCAAATGGCCCTGAGTAAAGGGGAAAGATGAAGTGAAGACACAGCATGAAGGACTGATGAAAGAAAAGAGGAGAGAGGATCAATGGGTTCAAAGAATAAAAACAAGCATGGAGGAAGAGTGTAGTTAAGAGATGGAGACAAGAGTTATAAAGGTCATCTGAGTCTAAGTGAAAAAGTGGGACCAGAGTGCAACCACATCACTACTTTCTTTCCTATGATGATGATGATAACAGCAACAATGCAAATGGTGATGGTGATGATGATAATGTTGATGGTGGTGATGGTAGTGTTAGTGATGGTGATGATAATAGTGATAATGTTGATGATGATGGTGATGATGATGGTGGCAATGGTGAGAACAGTGATGATGACGTTCATGGTAATGATGGTGGTGATGATGATTGCGGTGGTGATGATGATAGTGATAGTAGCGGTGGCAATGATGGTAATAGTAATAGTAATGATAATATTCATTAAGACACTCTTAGAAAATTGGCATATCATTTTCTGGACTTAAATCATGTGCAAGTTGCAAGGCTTTCAATATATCTGTTGTATTCAGAGGATTTACAAACAGAAAGGCCGCAGTTTTGTTAATGGCCTCAGAAGTAAATCTCTATCTAAAATGCCAGAGTTTACAATAGATGAAGAGAAAGCATTTGACAAATTACAGCATCCTTTCTTGATAAAAACTCTTAAGAAAGTAGGGATAGAAGGATCATACTTCGAGATCATAAAAGCCATATATGAAAGACCGAATTCTAATATCATCCTCAATGGGGAAAAACTGAGAACATTCCCCATAAGGTGAGGGACAAGACAAGGATGTCCACTCTCGCCACTGTTATTCAACATAGTGTTGGAAGTCAGCCTCAGCAATCAGACAACACAAAGAAATAAAAGTCTTCCAAACTGGCAAGAAGGAGGTCAAACTTTCACTCTCTGCAGATGACATGATACTCTATATGGAAAACCCAAAAGATTCCACCAAAAAACTGCTAGAGCTGATCCATGAGTTCATCAAATTGGCAGGATATAAAATAAATACCAGACATTGGTTGCTTTCCTATACACCAACAATAAAGCAACAGAAAGGTAAATCAAGGAATCAATCCCATTTACAATCGCACCAAAAACCATAAAATACCTAGGAATAAATCTAACCAAAGAGGTGAAAAATCTATACACTAAAAACTATAGAAACCTTATGAAGGAAATTGAAGAAAACACAAAGAATGGAAAAATAGTCCATGCTCCTGGATAGAAAGGACAAATATTGTTAAAATGTTGATACTGCCCAAAGCAATCTGCATATTCAATGCAATCCCTATCAAAATAACACCAGCATTCTTCACAGAGCTAGAACAAACAATTCTAAAATTTGTATGGAACCAGAAAAGACCCCAAATAGCCAAAGCAATCTTGAAAAAGAAAACCAAAGCAGGAGGCATCCCAATCCCGGACTTCAAGCTATATTATAAAGCTGTAATCATCAAGACAGTATGGTACTGGCACAAGAACAGACACTCAGATCAATAGAAAAGATTAGAGAACCCAGAAATGGACCCACAAATGTATGGCCAACTATTCTTTGACAAAGCAGGAAAGAATATCCAGTGGGATCAAGACAGTCTCTTCAACAGGTGGTGCTGAGAAAACTGGACAAGGACATGCAGAAAAATGAACCTGGACCATTTTCTTACACCATACACAAAAACAAACTCAAAATGGATGAAAGACCTAAATTTAAGACAGGAAGCCATCAGAATCCTTGAGGAGAAAGCAGGTAATAACTTCTTTGACCCTGGCCGCAGCAACTTCTTACTCAACATGTCTCCAGAGGGAAGGGACACCAAAGCAAAAATGAACTATTAGGACCTCATCAAAATAAAAAGCTTCTGCACAGCAACGGAAACAATTAGCAAAACTAAAAGGCAACCAATGGAATGGGAGAAGATATTTGCAGATGACATATCAGATAAAGGGTTAGTATCCAAAATCTATAAAGAACTTATCAAACTCAACACCCAAAAAACAAGTAATCCAGTGAAGAAGTGGGCAAAAGACATGAATAGACACTTCTCCAAAGAAGACACCCAGATGGCCAACTGACACATGAAAACATGCTCAACATCACTCATCATCAGGGAAATACAAATCAAAACCACAAGGAGATGCCACCTCACACCTGTCAGAATGGCTAACATTAACAACTCAGGCAACAACAGATGTTGGCAAGGATGTGGAGAAAGAGGATCTCTTTTGCATTGTTAGTGGGAATGCAAACTGGTGCAGCCACTCTGGAAAACAGTATGGAGGTTCCTCAAAAATGAAAAATAGAACTACCTTACAACCCAGCAATTGCACTACTAGGTATTTATCCAAGGGATACAGGTAGGCTGTTTCGAAGGAGTACATGCACCCCCATGTTGATAGCAGCACTATCAACAATAGCCAAAGTATGGAAAGAGCCCAAATGTCCATTGATGGATGAATGGATAAAGAAGATGTGGTGTATATATATAATAGAGTATTACTCAGCAATAAAAAAGAACGAAATTTTGCCATTTGCAGCTACATGGATGGAACCAGAGGGTATTATGCTAAGCGAAATTAGTCAGCCAGAGAAAGAGAAATATCATATGACTTCACTCATATGAGGGCTTTAAGACACAGAACAGATGAACACAAGGGAAGGGAAGCAAATATAATATAAAAACAGGGAGGAGGACAAAACATAAGAGACTCTTAAATATGGAGAACAAACACAGGTTTCCTGGAGGGGTTGTGGGAGGGGGGATGGACTAAATGGGTAAGGGGCATTAAGGAATCTACTCCTGAAATCACTGTTGCACTGTATGCTAACTAACTTGGATGTAAATTAAAATAATAATAATAATAATAATAAAACAAAAGAAATGAGTGTTGCCCACACCTCAGAAGGGTTCCTGACCCTCTTCAGCCACTAACTCCTCCCCCAGGCAAAGGGAACTTTATTCTAACTTGTAATACCATAGATTAGATTAATTTTGTCTATTTTTGTACTTTTGTTTAACATTAATACAATTATACAGTATGTATTCTTTTGTGTCTTGCTTCTCTTACTCAACATCATGTTTGTGCAACTCACACATGTTATTTGCACAAGAAGCTCATTCTTCTTCATTGCTGCACAAGAATCCATTTTGTGACTATAGCATGATATATACATTCTACCCCAAGTGATATTTTTTTATTCCACTTGTTAGCTACTGCAAGCCATGATACTATGAACATTATAGCACTTGTCTTTTCATGCACGTGTGTGCACATTTCTGTTGCTTATGTATCTAAAAGTGAAATTGCTGGAGCATAAGGTAAGCACACATAATAATCAAGGTTTCATACAGGTATAGGTTGCTTCTGAACCTTGTGTGTCTCTATTGGTTTATCTGTCTTTTCTTACACCAATCCCATACTATCTTATTTACTATACTTTAAATGTGAGTCTTGATATTGAGTGGGAGGAATTCAGATGGGGGAGTAATAGGAGGGCCTTAAGCTTGCCTTGTCCCTTGAACACAGCTAATTATAAATCCTTCTGAACACCCAGGAAATACATCTGAAAGAAAAAACCATACAACTAGAGGTAGAAAAGTAGCCACCTTATAGAAGGTAGGGGCTGCAGAGTTGATTTGGGAGAGAAAAGAGCTACGGGTGCTACAGAGGGGAGGGATCCCTGATCACAGAGAGGGGAACAAGAGAGAAAGTGAGGGAGAAAGAGTGAAAACACGTGCAGGGGATTGCACAAGAAAAACTTTTCCCCAAAACCACTTTCTGGGAAAGGGAGAGAGGCAAATAGCACAAGTTTTTATAAGCAGCAGAGCTCAAAGTCTGAAGTTTTAGAAGTCCATGCCATCACCGGGCTGGAGCCTGGCAGGCTTAGCAGTGCTCTGCTGGGGAAGAAGGGCAGAGGCCCAGGTTAGGACAGTGTGGTCTGAGGATCCCCAGGGTCGCATGGGGAGAAATACTTCCCCTACTTGGGGTGCATTTGAGAGAGGTGGCACAGCCCCCCTGGGGACAAAAGAGATGGCAAGCACCCACGTATTTCCCTGTTCATTAACACAAGAACAGAGACATCCTCCAAGGGCAGAGAACTTTGGTCCAACTTTTTGCTGCACTTTACCATAAACTCCAGACTGCTTCGTGGGGGTGCAACTGGTTTTCTATGACAAACCAGCATAGGCCACAGCACCATAAGACCCTCCCCCAGAGGATGAGTGAGGGTCCCTAGAATTTGGAGTTCTTAAACCCAGCCCAACTCTTGAGATAAAGCACAGGAGCACTGGGCTGCCTGGTAGGCAGATAATTTAGACACAGACAGAAGAAGGCAGGGGTCTGACAGAAGCTGGGGACAAAAGTGGGGAGATTGTTTGCCCTTCTCTGAGAGCTTCCTGAAGAGTGGTGGGAGCAAGCTCCCCATTCCAGGGAGGAGAAAGCAGGGCAACATCAACCTCCCCCGACCCCACCAGACCATCAACACTGACCACCTTCAGTGAGCAACACAGCGACCCCCAGTGGAGGCTGGGACTAATTACACCAAGCCCTGCCCTCTTGAGCCCTGCAGGTGCATCTCCACTAGGGCAAGTGCACCTGATGAATCAATGCAGCAGACCCCTCCCCCAGAAGACTACCACAAATCCCTTCCACACGCTTAGGCTACTGATCATAGAGTACAGCAAAACTTCAGCTATAGGGGAAATAGGATCTAGATTCTTTTTTATTAAAAAATATTTTTTATTATTTTTTAAATTTATTTTTGACAAAGAAAGTGACAGAGCATAAGCAGGGGAGGGGAAGGGAGAGAGACAGGAACACAGAATCTGAAGCAGGCTCCAGGCTCTGAGCTGTAAGCACAGAGTCCAATGTGAGGCTCTAACTCGTGAACCATGAGATCATGACCTGAGCCAAAGTTGGCCTCTCAACTGACTGAGCCACCCAGGCGCCCCATGGATCTAGCTTCTTTTAACAAACAGACCAAAACACACTTATTTAAAAATTGCCACATACTGGACAAGGTCCAAACACCCCCCACTGCAGACAAGGAGAAACTCTACAGCGAATAGACCTGAGGGAAGGAAAGGCAAAACATAGCAGCAGAGTGCATGCTCTGAAACATCTCCTGAAGCACCACACCCTGGACAATGTAGGACCTCTTCTTAATATAGCCATTACTCTCAGGACCAGGAAACATATCAGGCTTTCCTAACAATCACACACACACACACACACACACACACACACACACACACACATACACACACACACAGTGACCTAGACAAAATGACAAGATGGATGAATTCACCCCAAAAGAAAGAATAGGAAGAAGTAAGGGCCAGGAATTTAATCAGAATGGATATAAGATGCCTGAACCATAATTTAAAACAACAATCATAATGATATTACCTGGGCTATGAGAAGCATAGAAGACACTAGAGAATCCCTTACTAACTAGTCAGATTGAAATTTTTTTAAAAATGCTATAACCAAGATACTAACCTGAATGAATGCCATGACAACAAGGATGGACAAAGCAGAGCAGCAAATAGTGATATAGAAGATAAAATTATGGAAAATAATAAAGCTGAAAAAAAGAGAGAAACAAAGGTATTGGATCATGAGGGCAGACCTAGGGAACTCAGCAACTCCTTAAAGCATAATAACATTCATACCATTGGAGACCCAGAAGAAGAGAGAGAAAGGTGGGCAGAAGATTTATTTGAGCAAACTGTAGCTGAAAACTTCCCTAATTTGGGAAAGGGAACAGACATCTAAATCCAAAAAGCAGAGAACCAGCATTAAATTCAACAAAAGCACGCCATCACCAAGATACGTCATAGTCAAATTCACAAAATTCACAGACATGGAAAGAATCCTGAAAGCAGCAAGGGAAAAAAATTCCTTAACCTACAAGAGAAGACAGATCAGGTTCACAGAAGATCTGCCCACAGGAACTTAGCAGGCCTGAAGGGCGTAGCACAATATATTCAATGTGCTGAATGGGAAAAATCTTTAGCCAAGAATACTTTATCCAGCAAGGATATCATTCAGAATATAAGGATAGATAAAGAGTTCCCAGACAAACCAAAACTAAAGGAGTTCATGACCACTAAACCAGCCCTGCAAGATATATTAAAAAGGACTCTTTGAGTGGGAAAGACCAAAAGCAACAAAGACTAGAAAGGAACAGAGAACATCACCAGAAACGCCAACTTTACAGGTAATACAATGACACTAAATTATATCTATCAATAATCACTCTGAATGTAAATGTAATAAATGCTCCAATCAAAAAATATAGGGGAAGAGATTGGATAAAAATACAAGACCTTTCTATATGCTGCCTACAAGAGACTCATTTTAGTCCTAAAGATACCTGCATATTGAAAGTGAGGGGATGGAAAACCACCTATCATGCTAATGGACATCAAAAGCAAGAATAGCCATACTTAAAATCAGACAAACTAGATTTTAAATCAAACACTGTACCAAGGGTTGAGAAATCTACTATATCATTTCTCTCCAACAAGATCTAACAAAATTGTAGATATTTATATCCCAAACTTGAAAGCACCTAAATATATAAACCAATAACAATATATATAATCAATAACCTACAAAATATATAACTAAATAACATAAATAAACTAAATAAATAAATAAACTCATTGATAATAATGTAACAATAGTAGGGAACCATTGCTTTAAGAGGACGGATCATCTAAGCAGAAAATCAACATGGAAATAATGGCTTTGAATGACTCACTGGACCCGATCGACTTAACAGATATATTCACAACAATCCACTCTAAAGTAGGAGAATATACATTCTTTTTGAGTGCACATGCAGCATTCTCCAGAATAGATCACATACTGGGCCACAAATCAGCCCTCAACAAGTACAAAAAATTGAGATCATGCCATGCTTGATCTCATATTTTCAGACCACGACACTATGAAACCTGAAGGCAACCACAAGAAAAAATTTGGAAAGACCACAAATACATGGAGGTTAAAGAACATCCTACTAAAAAGTGAAAGGGTTAGTCATGAAATTGAAGAAGAAATGAAGAAGTACATGGAAGCAAATGAAAATGAAAACATTACAGTCCAAAACCTTTGGAATGCAGCAAGGACAGTCCAAAGAGGGAAGTATATCGCAATACAGGCCTACCTTAAGAAGCAAGAAAAGACTCAAATACATAACGTAACCTTATACTTAAAGGAGCTAGAAAAGCAAATAAAGTGGACAAAGGGAAATAATAAAGAATAGGGCAGAAATTAATGATATGGAAACAAACAAACAAAAAACCAGCAGAGCAGACCAACGAAACTAAGACCTGGTTCCTTGAAAGAATTAACAAAATTGATAAACTTTAGCCAGGTTCTCAAAAAGAAAAGAGAAAGGACCTGAATAAATAAAATCACAAACAAAAGAGGAGAGATCACAACACCTCAGAAATAAATCACAAGAGAATATTATGAAAAATTATATGCCAACAAATTGGGCCAAAAAATCTGGAAAAAAATGAATAAATTTCTAGAAACATACAAATGCCAAAACTGCAACAGGAAGAAATAGAAAGTTTGAACAGACCTATAACCAGCAAAAAAATTGAATCAGTAATCAAAAATCTCCCAACAAACAAAAGTCCAGGGCCAGATGGCTTCCCATGGGAATTCTACCAGACATTTAAAGAAGAGTTAATACCTATTCTTCTCAAACTGTTCCAAAAAACAGAGATGGAAGGAAAGCTTCCAAACTCATTCTATAAAGCCAGCATTACCTTGATTCCAAAACCAGATACAACTCCCATAAAAAGGAGAATTACAGGTCAATATCCCTGATGAATATGAATGCAAAAATTCTCAACAAGATACCAGCAAATTGAATCCAATAGTACATTAAAAGAATTATTCACGACGATCAAGTGGGATTTATTCCTGGGTCGCAGGAGTGGTTTAAAATCTGCAAATCAATCAACATGATACATCATATTAATAAGAGAAAGGATAAGAACCATATAATCCTGTCAATAGATGCAGAAAAAGCATTTGACAAAATTCAGAATCGATTCTTGATAAAAAACCCTCAACAAGTGGGGATAGATGGAACATACATCAATATCATAAAGGCCATATATGAAAGGCCCACAGCTAATATCATCCTCAATGTGGAAATACTGAGAGATTTTTTCCCCTACAGTCAGGAACAAGACAGGTATGACTACCCTCACCATTGCTATTTAACATAGTACTGGAAGGCTTAGCTTCAGCAATCAGACAACAAAAAGAAATAAAAGGCATCCAAATCAGCAAGGGAAAAGTCAAATTTTCACTATTTGCAGACAACGTGATACTCTATGTCCAAAACCCAAACGACTCCACCAAAAAAATGCTAAACCTAATACATGAATTCAGCAGAATCATAGGATATAAAATCAATGTACAGATCTGTCGCATTTCTACACACCAATAATGAAGCAGCAGAAAAAGAAATCAAGGAATCAATCCCAATTCCAATTGCATCCAAAGCAGTCAGATACCTAGGGATAAACCTAACTAAAAGGTAAAAGATTTGTACTCTGAAAACCCTAGAACACTTGCGAAAGAAATTGAAGAAGACACCAAAAAATGGAAAAAATTCCATGCTCATGGATTGGAAGACATTGTTAAAGTGTCTACAATACCCAAAGAAATCTACACATTTATTGCAATCCCTATCAAAATCCTGCCAGCATTTTTCGCAGACTAGAACAAACAATCCTGAAATTTGTGTGAAACCACATAAGTCCCCAAGTAGCCAAAGCAATCCTGAAAAAGAAAAGAAAAGCTGGAGGTATCATGAGTCTGGCTATATTGCAAAGCTGTTGTCATCAAGACAGTATGGTACTGCACAAAAAACAGACACATAGATTAATGGAACAGAATAGAAAATTTGGAAATGGACCCACAATTATATGGTCAAATAATCTTTGACAAAACAGGAAAGAATAATAAGGGAAGAAAGACAGTATCTTCAACAAATGGTGCTGGGAAAATGGGACAGAAACATTCAAAAGAATGAAACTGGACCACTTCCTTACATCATAGACAAAAATGAATTAAAAATGGATGAAGACCTAAATGTAAGACAGGAAACCATCAAAACCTTAGAGGAGAAAGCAGGCAACAACCTCTCTAACCTCAGCCACAGGAATTTCTTGCTCGACACATCTCCCAAGCCAAGGGAATTAAAAGCAAAAATGAACTATTAGAACCTCATCAAGATAAAAAGCTTCTACAGTACAAAGGAAACAATCAACAAAACTAAAAGGCAACTGACAGAATGGGAAAATATATTTGCAAATGACATATTGGATAAAGGGTTAGTATCCAAAATCTATAAAGAACTTACCAAACTCAATACTCAAAAAATAAATAATCTAGTGAAGAAATGGGCAAGAGGCATGAATGGACACTTTTCCAAAGAAGACATCCTGATGGCCAACAGACACATGAAAAGATGCTCAATGTCACTCATCATCAGGGAAATACAAATCAAAACCACACTGAGACACCACTTCACACTTGTCAGAGTGGCTAAAATTAACAACTCAGGAAACAACAGTTGCTGGCAAGGATGTGGAAAGACAGGAACCCTTTTGCACCTTTGGTGGGAATGCAAACTGGTGCAGCCACTCTGGAAAACAGTGTGGAGGTTCCTCAAAAAATTAAAAATAGAAGTAACCTACGAACCAGCAATAGCACTACTAGGAATTTATCCAAAGGATACAGGAGTGCTGATTCATAAGGGCACATGTACCCCGATATTTACAGCAGCTTTTTCAACAATAGCCAAATTATGGAAAGAGCCTAAATGTTCATCAACTGATGAATGGATAAAGAAGATGTGGTTTATATATACAATGGAATACTTGACAATGAGAAAGCATGAAATCATGCCATTTGCAGCAACGTGGATGGAACTGGAAGGTATTATGCTGAGTGAAATAAGTCAGTCAGAGAAAGACAGATATCATGTTTTCCCTCATATGTGAATCTTGAGAAACTTAACAGAAGACCATGGGGGAATGGAAGAGGAAAAAAAAAGTTACAAACAGAGAGGGAGGGAGGTAAACCATAAGAGACTCTTATATACAGAGAACAAACTGAGGGTTGATGGGGGGGGTGGGGGAGAGGGGAAAATGGGTGATGGGCATTGAGGAGGGCAGTTGTTTGGATGAGCAATGGGTGTTGTATATAAGCGATAAACCATGGGAATCTACCCCAAAAAACCAAGAGCACACTTTACACACTGTATGTTAGCCAATTTGACAATAAATTCTGTATTTAAAAAAGGGACAAGAAACAATAGATGTTGGTGAGGTGAGAATGGGAACTCTCGTGCACTGTTGGTGGGAGTGCTCCCACTGTTGGTAGGAGTGCAAATTGGTGCAGTCACTGTGGAAAACAATATGGAGATTCCTTGAAAAGTTAAAAATAGAATTACTATATGATCCAGTAATTCCACTACTGGCTATTTACCCAAAGAAAATGAAAACACTAATTCAAAAAAGATATATACACTCCCATGTTTATTGCAGCGTTATTTACAATAGTCAAGATGTGGAAGCAGCCCAAAGTGTCCATCCATAGATGAATGGATAAAGAAGATATGATACACACACACACACACACACACACACACACACACACACAGGGATATTACTCAGCCATAAAAAAAGAATAAAATCTTGCTATTTGCAACAATACGAATAGAACTAGAGAGTGTAATGCTAAACGAAATAAGTCAGAAGGAAAAGATAAATACCATATGATTTCACTCATGTAGAACTTAAGAAACAAAACAAATAAGCAAAGAATAAAAGAAACAAACAAAAGAACAGATCCTTAAATATGAGAACAAACTGGTTGTCAGAAGGGTGGTGGGGATGGGGGAAATAGATAAAGGAGATTACAAGTTCAGTTATCTTGATGAGCACTGAGAAATGCATAGAATTATTAAATCACTATATTGTACACTGCAACTAATGTAACACTATATGATAATTATACTTCAATTTAAAAGAAGAATAAAAGAAAATCAGGTGAAGGAAGGCATATTAGAATTAATCATCCCAGGATGGAGGACAGCACTGAGAAAGGCAACATCTCTACTGATGCTTCCATGATGCCCTGGTCATTGTAGACAGCACAACTCACGTACTGGAAGCCCAGAATCCAACTTTGTGTTTAAGAGTCAAAGTAGGGGCGCCTGGGTGGCTCAGTTGGTTGAGCATCCGACTTCAGCTCAGGTCACGATCTCGCGGTCTGTGAGTTCGAGCCCCGCGTCGGGCTCTGTGCTGACAGCTCAGAGCCTGGAGCTTGTTTCAGATTCTGTGTCTCCCTCTGCCTCTGCTCCTCTCCTACTCATGCTCTCTCTCTCTCTCTGTCAAAAATAAATAAAAATTTTAAAAAAAAGAGTCAAAGTAGCATGAATACCAACATGTGATATTTTAAAAGTCTGAAATCTGGTCTAGCTTCACCTGAAAATGCATCTGGACAGCTCTAGGCTCTGCTAATACATGGAATTGCAAAGGTAACCTTGTCTAGAAAGTACTTTCCATTTGTCTGTCAGCCTGAAGAGCAAGATGACGAAAAGTCTCCCTCATCCTAGTTCAGGACTCTCTGAGGGGCAGGGAACAATCATAAAAATAATGAGATCTATACAGTGAATATGCATGAAAATGTTATGTATACATGAAGAAATTAAAGATGACAAGATATGGTTTCTATCTATCTATCTATCTATTTATATGTTTATTACTTTTTAGAGAGAGTGTGCCCCTTCCCCACTCACACTCTGTCTCTCTCTGTCTCTCAAAAATAAATAAACATTAAACCAAAAGCTAAAACCTACTCTCAATAAAAGAAAAAAAAGCACAGCTATAACTCTGGCTAAAAACCAAAGAATTTTGGTTCAAAGTTATCAAGTAAGAAATGAAGTATATAGTTGAAGATAAAGGGGTCAGAGACCAATATTTGGGAACGATTCATACCCATCTGTTCACACTGTCCACCTGATTGAAGTGGAGCCCAAAAGAGCTTTATTCAGTCAGTGAAAAACTGCACAAAATTAAAATCACAACTTAACAACAAAATTCTTAAAGTATGGAATTGTTATGTTGGTCTTTTAACATTTCAATAAAAATCTAATAATGTCATTTCATTTTCATCCTTTGCATGATTAATTAGATATTCATTTTATGTTTCCTTGGTTCTTGAATAATACTCTATGTTTTTGCATTTTATCTAATAATTTGAATTAGAATGACAAAGTATAGTTAAGAGTTGTATCTTTATAAATCAACATTTTATTTGATGTTGGGTAAATACATTGCAGATATCTATGCAATTTCTCCTAAATACTTCAGCATGCACTAACTAGAGTTCAATATTTATTTATACTGTTTTCTTTTGATGTCTAATTTATATACAACAAAATATACAATCTTAAGTGTATATTCATTGAGTTTTGGCAAATGCATTAAGCTGTGTAACCCAAACATCTACCAAGTTACAGAACATTACCATCACATCCAGAAGGTTCCTTCATGTTCCTTTCTAGCCAATGCCCACCCCTTCTCCTGATGCAACCAGTTTTAATTCTTTCTACCATAAGACAGTTTTGCATGGTCTAGAATTCCATATAAGCCAGAATCATGTGGTATGTACTCTTTTGTGTAAGGGTTCTTACATTTAACATAATGTCCTTGAGACTCATCCATGCTGCTCTGCAATTCCACAGTCTGATTATATTACCAGGGAGTATTCTACCACAGGTGTATTCCACCATTTGTTTTTCCATTTTCTTACTAATGGACACCTGTGTTGATTTTGCTGTTTTGGGTATTATGGATAAAGCTGCTCCAAACATTCTTGCACAGTTTTTCATGGCCATATGTTTTCATTTAACTTAGGTGCAGATATTCTGGGCCTTTATTCCAAAGTAATTCTACCCATTTTCACCCCTCCAAGACTGAACGGGAGATTCATCCTTCCCAACACTTAGTGCTGTCAGTCTTTTCAATGGCAGCTGTTCTAATGGACGTGTAGCAGTATCCCACTGTGGTTTTAATTTTGTCTCAGAGATGTGAGCAGTAGGGTAGTTCCACAGGGAAGCACGGTGGGGGGGGCAAGCCTCAGAGTGATCGTTGCTACTGCTTTGCTTTTTGTCCACACCAATCCTTCCTCCTATTTCTTTTTGGTTCCTTTTTTTTTGGGATTTTTCTTGTTTCTTGAGTTAAATGTTTATTTTTTTACATATTTCCCTATAACTTAAAAATAGACTTTCTTTTTTAAAGCATTTTTAGGTTTACAACAAAACTGATCAGGAAGTATAGATATTTCCCATATACTCCCTGTCTCTTCCCACCGTCAACACCTCTCCAGAAACATATGTCAGCTACAACCAATGAACTTACACTGACACATCATGTCACCCAAATCCATATTTTATGTTAGTATATATAGTCTTTTATTTTTATTTATAATTTTATACAGCATTAATTTTTATTAAAGTATAATTTACATATAACATTACATTAATTTCAGGTGTAAAACATAATGATTTGATATTTGTATATATCAAGAAATGATCACCACAGGTCTAGCTAACATCCATCACCACACATAGTTACAAAGTTTTTTTCTTGCAATGAGAACTTTTAAGATTTACTCTCTTAGCACCTTTCAAATATGCAGTTCAGTATAATTAATTGTAGTCACCATGCCAAACTTGACATCCCATGACTTGTTTACTTTATAACTTGAAGTCTGTACCTGCTCACCCCCTTCACCCATTTTACCTGCTCTCCACCCCAGCCTTCAGCTCTGCCAGTCTGTTCTGTGTTTTTATGAACTTCTTTTAATTCCACATATAAGTGAAATCATAACTTATTTGTCTTTCTCTGCCTGACTTATTTCGTTTGGCATAATGTCCTTCAAGGTTTATCTATGTTGTTGGAAATGACAAGATTTCCTTCTTTTTATGGCTGAATAATATTATATATATAATACACATATATAAATATATTATGTATATAAATCACATCTTCTTTATCCATTCATCCACTGATGGACATTTAGGTTGTTTCCGTATCTTAGCTATTGTAAATACTGCTGCAATAAACATAGAGGTGCATAAATCTTTTTGAATTAGTGTTTTCATTTTCTTTGGACAGATACCCAGAAGTGGAATTACTGGATCATATGGTGGTTCTATTTTTAGTTTTTTGAGGAATGTCCATACTGTTGTCCACAGTGGCTGCACCAGTTGACATTCCCACCAAAAATACATGAGGGTCCTTTTTTTTTGCACATCCTTGTCAGCATTTGTTATTTCCTATCATTTTGATACATGTCATTCTGACAGGTATGAGGTGATATCTTATTGTGGTTCTGATTTGCATTTCCCTGATGGTGAGTGATGTTGAGCATCTTTTCATGTGTCTATTGGCCATCTGTATGTCTTCTTTGGAAAATGTCTATTCAGGTCATCTGTCCATTTTTTAATATGATTATTTTTTTGCTGTTGAATTGTATGAGTTCTTTACATACTTTGGATATTAACCCCTTACTATATAATATGTCTTGCAAAAATTTTCTCCAATTCTATAGGTTGCTTTTTTTACTTTGTTTATGGTTTCCTTTGCTGTGCAGAAGCTTTTTAGTTTGATGTAGTCCCCGCAGTTTATTTTCGAATTTGTTGCTTTTGCTTTTGGTGTTAAATCTAAAAATCATTGCCATGATGATGTCAAACAACTTACTGCCACAGAGGAGATAGTAAAATACTCTCAACAGTGTCCTGCAAACCGTAGGAACTGACGGCCACCAATCCTGGTGCTGTTGGTTCCTGCTCTCTCTCTCTCAAAAGAAATAAACATTTTTTTAAAACATTCATTCAAATGATCAATGTCAAAGAGAAAGCGATGCTGACACTCCCACTCTGTGGGAGTTCATTCTGTTGTCTGGCTTGAGGGCAAGTCTCTACCTGAGCACCTCTCCAGAGGAAGGACCTGCACTGCACCTTGGGACCTGCCAGTCCCCAGCTTTTCAAAGGCCTCAGACCATCACACTAAGGTCCTGGGCTGGGCCTGCTGTCCCCTCTTAGGTTGGGGGAGGAGAGGCTATGTAAGCTCTGCTGTCTCTAGAGTTACTTTCTCTGAATTTCCTTGTTTTCTGGTTACTTGCTTGCTTGAACTCCTTGAACTGATCAAAATAAAGCAAACAAGAAAACAACACATAAAATTCTACAAACTTTTTCAAAAGGCAAAGGACCCATTTCAGTCCATAGAAAGTGTTGCTGATTCTACATGAACAGAAGTGCACTAGATCAGTCAGGAGCTTGATTTTTAGATGCTTGTTCTGAGTCTTGGTGCTATATTGACATCCATCACCCATCTGGGGAACTTTAATCAACATGGGTGCTTGGGTCGATCATCAGCCATTCTGATGTCATGTTTTGAGACCTAACCTGGGCCTTTCCACTTGACTCCCATGTGCAGCCAAGCTTGGGAACCACTCTTGTGAACCTGTGGGGCTCTGGAGTAAAAATCATGTTAAGGCAGGGAGCTCAGGCCTTGAGCACTTTCCTTTGTGGTTAGCAGATATCAGAGCTCAGGGTCACTGCCAGCCCAGGGCAGAGGTGACTGGTGGAAAAGTCCCAGGGGTCAGGGCTCCCTGGGAGGCTAAGCTAAGGGAGGCCAATGGCTGTCGATGGAGAAGATGGTGAAAGAGGTACCAATGAAGAGACGAGTGAGGGGCTTGGGCTCAGGAAGGAACAAGACCCCTAAAAAGCAGTATATGTAGAGTCTGGTGCTTTCTGTGGTTTTGGGCATCCCCCATGGGTAAGGGGGGACTACAGTGATCACATAATATCTTTGTTACTTGCAGATGGTCCTGAGCAAGTTTCATAGAGGTTACTTTGGACCTTGTACCCTCAGAGACGGGAGGAAGCTTGTGGAGCTTCACCTGGGGTGCCATGCAAGGGCTTTTCTGGACATTTCATAGAAGTAGAATCCTGTAATACTTGGTATATCATGACCACGTTTTCCACTTAGCATGGTGTCATTAAGGTTTACCCTCATAGTGTCTATGTCAGGATTTCCTTCCTGTCTATGACCCAGTAACATTTCATGGAATGTCTTGCCATTCATCTAGGTCTTTAGTTTTCTCAACACCGTTGTGTAATTTTCAGTGCACAAGATCTGTGTCTCCTTGCTGATGTACCACATTTGTTTAACTACTCATTAGTTGATGAGAATTGATGTGTTTCCACTTTTTGGCTATTACGGGTTTTGCTGCTACTTGCTGACATTTGTATACAATTGTTTTGTGTACAGATGCTTTCATTTCTCTTGGGTACCTCTATACCTGAGTACATACCTGCATATATACCTGCTGGGTCAGATGGTGACTCCATATTTCACAGAGAACCACAAAACTGTTTTCTGAAGTGGTTGCACCAGTTTATGTTCCCACCAGTGGGGCGTGAATGGTCAGATTTCTCTACATTCTCAGCAACACTAGTTATTGTCTGTCCTAGTGGGTGTGAAGTGGTAACTTGTGTGGTTTTGATTTGCATGTTCTTGATGACTTATGATGTTGAGCATCTTTTCATCTACTCATTGGCCATTTATATATCTTCTTTTGAGAAATTTCTATTCAGACCCTTTGCCTATTTTTTTACATTATTATATATTTTTATTATTATAAATTACATTATTTTTTATTTTTTAATTTTATTTTTTCTTTTTTAAAATTTACATCCAAATTAGTTAGCATATAGTGAAACAATGATTTCAGGAGTAGATTCCTTAATGCCCCTTACTAGGCATTTATCCACGGGATACAGGTGTGCTGTTTTGAAGGGACACGTGCATCCTTTGCCTATTTTTAATCAGGTTATTGATTTTTGTATTATTGAATTGTAGGGTTTTTTAAATTCTATATATAAGTCCCTTATCAGATGTATAATTTGCAAATATTTCCTTCCATTTGCTAGGTTGTCTTTTCAATTTCTTGATAGTGTCTTTTGACACATAAATTTTAAAGTCCAAAGTCCTATTAATCTATTTTTATCAGGTTTCCAGTCATTTTCTTGTCATATCTAAAAAGACATTGTCAAATTCAAGGTCATGATGATATATATGCCTCTATATTTTCTTGTAAATGTCTTATAGTTTTAATTCTTAGGCTTTTGACCCTTTTTAGTGAATTCTGGCATGAGGCAAGGGTCCAGCTGCATTCTTTTGCAGGTAGATGTCCAGTTGTCCCAGCACCATTATTCAAAAGATTGTTTCTTCCTCACTGAATGGTCTTGGTAGATTTGTGGAAAATCGATTGGCAATAGTTACACAGGTTTGTTTCTGTACTCTGAGTTGTATTCCATCTACATGTCCATCCTTATGCCTTGATTACTATAACCTCATAGAAAACTTGAAGTCAGAAAGAGTGTTATTGGGTCCATTAGCATCCTGCTGAGTGTTGCTGCCCTGTGGACCTGGAAACCTCTGGAGAAGACAGACTCTTGCACTATTCTGAGAATCCTCACAGCCCTGGGACAGTTCTACCCATTTGGCCGGTGCCCACCAGACTGTTATTAACTAAATCAGTATAGATATTAAAGTTTATATGCTACAAATTATGGCTACATGCTGTGCCCCATGAGATAAAGTTAGTGTTGCAGGCACCCTTGGTCACTGATTATTTTTATGGATCAACATAATCCCTTTAAAAGAATGTGTCAATTAGGAAAATCAGACATAGTCAAAGGTTATATCACATCTAGGTAAAGTAGAGGAATTATTCAGATCTTGAGTTGCTGAAACTCTATTGCATTTACTGTCATGTGAAATAAATAATTATTGATCAGAGACTAAAACTATGTGCTAATGGTTGAGGTGAAGGAATTAGAAGGCTCGGGACTAGTGGTTAATACTTTTGCAAAGTTAAGAACCACTTTAAATTAATAATGTCCCCTTCTTTGGCTCTTTCACAATGACTAATATCTGTATGCCATATTTTCTGAACTTGGTCACTAAGATAAATTACTGGCTTTTCCTTGTACATATTATCTTTTAATCTTGGGCATGTTGTAGACAGACCACCAACAGATACTCTAGCAGCCAGTTTGGGGCCTCTTCACCATTCAGATGAAGGAGCCACCTGCAATGAGCTCACTGTGCCTCATCACCCATTCCAGAGACCCCGGGGCATGTGGGTTTGGGTTGAGCCTGCCAGTGTGGACTCTCCTCCCCCGACTGGGACACTTGGCATTGGGCTGGGCACTTAAAAATGATGATAGAGAAAACCATATTCTCCAGGCCACATCAACAGTACAATCAAGTGATGGAAGTCTCCTGATGTTGAGGAGAGATGAGGTTACACCTCACCGTGTGATCTTCCTCCTGAACTACACCACCCTCATTTGATTATGAGAAAAGAGCAGACAAATCCCAAGAGAGGAACAGTCTCCAAAAGCCAGGCCAGCACCGCTCAAAACTGCCCAGGTCATCAAAACCAAGGAAAGTCCAAGACAATGTCAGCCAAGAGGACCCTAAATGGCATGTGATGTCCTGGGTGAGATCCTGGGACAGAAAAAGGAACAAATTTACAGTAGAAAATAAAGCAATCTGAATCAACTGTGGACTTTAGGTGATGATAATATATCGATATGGATTCATTACCGATAACAAATATCCCATCATAATGGAAAGTGTTAATAATAAGGGAAACTGGGTCTGGGGCTTATAGGAACTCTCTGTACTGTCTTCTCCATTTTTATGTATGTCCAAAATCTGTTCCAAGAAATAAATTCTATTTAACATAAAACCCCGTTCTTCCTCCAGGGATTGGTTTCATATGGCTCTTACTCTTATCTGAGATCGTCTCTGAGAGAGAGGCTGTCAGCTCATGCTGCTTTCACACTTGTGGGCCTTGAAGCCCTGCCCCTGTGGCCCCAGGCACCCTCATCTTTTTCAGCACCACAGGGGTCCCCGTTTACTTCTTGATGGGGTTACAGCTCTTGCTCTCTGAGCTAGCCAACACTCCAACATCCACTTGAGAGGACAAACTCCACTTAAAGGTTACAGCAAACAAGGGGGTCACAGAACCAAGAGAGATGGTTTCAGCCTCAAGCCCCACCCACTCTCTATCTCACCAGACCTTTCCTGTGTCTGAATGAAAATGTGGATGTCTTACATTTACACAGGAGGTGGTCTAGGGTGCACCCCTTCCATTCACAGTGAGTGACTTTCTGTCATTATCTTTTCTTGTTTTGTGGACTATCTCTCCTAACTTCCCTTTTGATGTTTCTCAAAAGGCAGATTTTTTCTTGCCCTGACCTATTTTATTGTGGAAAAAAATGGTGGAAATCACTTTTCTCATGGCTTTCACTGCGTCAGTTTGAAATTGCAAAGTCCCCAGAGACCTCCAGCACATCTGCTCAACCATGACCTATCTGTGCACAAGATCAGGAAGGAGGAGAAACCGCTATATGGTTTGGTCTCTAAGTGGGTCAGGATCTTTAAGAGAAACCAGAGCCCAAGGTCCCTGACCCAGAAGTGAGCCTGCAGCTGGGGTTTTATGAATCTGGGTGGGCAGCCAGCCACACAGGCAGACAGGTACCTGGGGTGCTAGAGGGGAGCTCAGGCAGCTCAGATGCTGCAGACAGAGATGGCTTTAGGAATTCACGCTTGCACACAGCAGGTCCTGGGTGACTGCCAAGAAGGGGTTTGTGTGGCATCTGGCATGGGACAGGGCCATCAGTGCCCAGCAGATGGGGAGCCCCGTCCTGCTGACTCAATGGCATCTTGGCTCTGCAGGAACGGAGCAAAGAGGGGAAAGGGTTAGACTTGCATGAAGCAGGAGCCCAGAGCCCTCCAGCCTTAACTGATTGCAGCTGATGACATATTTCTGTAAATTGGAAAGTCTGTTCATATTCCTCCCTGGAAAAGACAAACTTTCTCTGTTTGAGATGTGCCATGTTGTTAATATTTGTGCACGGTAGCCCACAACATTTGTGAGCCCCTAGGACATGCTGTGGATTCTCCTGCCTGATACCCCCAGAGCTGCCTGGGGCTGGCCCCAGGGAGGGAGATTGGGCTGGCCTCATTTCCACTCATGCATCATTTGATTTCTCTGTGGCATGAGGAAGATGGTTTCCTTGACTGAGCTGGGGTCTGTCCTGCCCAGGGAGGCTGGGTGGCCCCAGAAGGATTGAGGAGTGTGGGGACTGGTGCATAGGCCTGGGAGCTGGGTGGGTGCATCAGCTGAGGTTGTGGGACTGTGCTGGGCTAGGTTTGTGCCTTTCTTCCCTGTATTCCAGTCTCTGATCCAAAGAAGGGGTACACTTTCTGTCAAGCTCAGGAGCAGGGGGTAGGGTGAGAACCAAGAGCTTGGGCGACCCACATTCCCCGCTTCCCATCCTGAGGGAGCAGCCTGGACTGGCCCTGGCAGGGTTAGGCAGCTGTGGCTTCAAATGAAGGGCTATGGCCAGGTCAGTCCACAGCTGACTCTGACAGTTGATTGTGACCTTCACAGAGCAGCCAAGCCCTCTGGTGCCCAAGCCATGACCACACACTCCCCTCTAAAACCCTGTGCTACCAATGAGTGTCCAGCTCAAAGCCCCCACAGATGAAAACTCCATCCTATCCTTGAGGCCCAACCCCAGTTAATTGGATTCTCCTTCTGGGAATCTGGAGTCTGAGCACACAGTGCAGCAGTGAGCTTCTTGTCTCTGGATAATGTAGGAAATGTCCAAAATCAAAGAACAAAGCCTCACACTGGACTTTCTGTGTGATTTGTGGTGTGATGCAGGCCCAGCCACAAGCAGGCTGTCATGGGGAGGGAGGAAGAAGGGTCTGGAGGGAGTTCAGAGAGGACAGTTTCTCTGATTGTCTCCTAGGGACCTTTGCTGGTATCTTAATTACATGCTTTGTGCAGCAAAGTCTCAGGCAGCAAGCATTCCCACAGAGGCTACCCCACACTCCCTGAGCTTCACTTTGCAAGGGCTGCTGCCTCCCAGGGCCAGGGGGCTTCAGCTGATGAATGGCTGCAAACAACTCCCTGGCTGCAGAGAAGTTTTTCTCCTGGGGGGGGGGGGGGTGGTGTGTCCCTGCAGCACTTCTCGGGGTGGGGGGTGGGGGAGGCTAGGCTGCAGGCTCTCTTCTTGGCCATGTCCCTCCTCCTCTGCCCTCACTGTCATGACCACCAGCCTGCATCCAGGCCTCTGTGCCCCAGTGTACTTCTTTCCCACCAATCTGGCCCTTGTAGACACCACTTTCACATCCACTGTTCTCTCCAAATTGCTGGAGAACCTGGTGGTCACGGCCGGGCATCATTTCCAACCAAGGCTTCATGGTCCAACTCCTCTTCCTGACATCGTTCCTGGGGGTCAGGCCACTGCTGCACACGGCCATGGCCTGTGACTGCTACATGGTCATCCCCCATCCGCTCCATGACAACACTCTGATGAGCTGGCCCATCTGTGCCCTGCTCTTAGGCAGCACGGGCGGTCAGTGTGGTCAGCACATCTGTACAGGCCTGATGACCAGACTAACATTCTGTGGTCCCTGTCAGAGCCATCATTTTCTGCATGGAGTCCCCAAACTGCTGCTGCTCTCCCATGGCCCAACAACCCTGAACAACATTATGATCATCATCATGGACATTTATGCTGAAGTGGTCAACTTCCTGCTCACCCTGGTGTCCTACAGCTGCATCATCGCCTGTATTCTGGGCATCTTCTGGGCCGCGGGGAAGTAGTGGGCATTTCTCTACCCACTATGTGTATTTGGGAATTAAAGATAATACAGAGCAAATGTGAGCATGAACAGAGATGAGGGGAGAGGTTGGAGGGTCTCTACTGAGGGAGGGTGGATGAATCACCAAACCTGGGTCTTCACTGGGAGACACTGTCTGTGCTCCTGAAGCAGGACCTTTAGCCTTAGTCTGACTATACATCATGAAATGGTCTTATAACTCAGCCATCCCCTTCCAGCGGTAGTCAGGTGCACTCCGGCCTGTCCAGGCACCCAACAGGAGACACACCTACCTGTGCCTCTGGCAGCATGCCTGCTAACAGCAGTCCAATTGTGGATCCTGATGCAGCCCTGTAACCGGGCTCCAGGCCCACTCAGCTGCTGTATGGGGCAGTCCTGTCTGCACAGAAACCTAGCAGGAGGCACACCTATCCACCCTGGAGGCCAGTTTGCAGACCTCAGTCTATCTCCGGTCCAGCTGCATGTGGGCCTAATCCTGCCTGCCCAAGGACAGCCCAATGACCTGTCTGTGAATCCAGTAACAGGCCCAGTCTGCAGACCCTGGACAGGTACTAGTTCCAGTGTCAGCTCTACTAAACAAGATCATGAGGACAGTCCCATCATCCAAGGACCAGATAGAATCCTCACCCACCTAAGACCCCATTAACAGGACCACCAACCATGGACCCTACTATGGACCTAGCAGCAGCCACATGACTGGGCTCCCACCCCACCAACTGAGATCTCAGGAATAATACTGCCAGCCTGGGGACCTAAAACGAGGTCTTAAGCTGCTAAACATAGTTTATAAAGACTGAGAGAGGCATTTATTCTTTCAGATGCACAGATACCAATACAAAACTACAAAGAACATGAATAACAAAGCAAAAATTACACCACCAAAGGAAACTAATGAAGCTCCAGAGATTGACCCCAAAGAAGTGGAGATCTGTGAATTGCCTGAGAAATATTTCAAAATAATCACCTAAAGGAGCTCAATGAGATACAAGAGAACACAGGCAGATAATTAACTGAAATCAGGAGAACAATGGGAAGTTTAATTTAAAAAATCCATAAAAAACAGCAAACAGTAATTCTGGAGCTAAAGGTTATGGTGACAGAATTGAGAAACCCAAAAGAGAACTTAAAAGCAGAATTTATATTAAGAAGAAAGAATCAGTGAATTCAAAGACAAGTAATTTGAAATTAGCCAGTTAGAAGAATAAAAAGAAAAAGTGAAAAAAGCATATGATAGCAATGGAAAGTAATCACGTGAAAAAACATATGCATCATGCGAATCCCAGAGTTCCATCACAGGAGAAGAGAGAAAAGTACAGAAAGCTAATTAGAGAACAAGTGGAGGAAGGGGCAAAGGAAAGAAAAAGAGAATCTTAAGCAGGCTCCACACTTGGCATGGAGCCCAACTCAGTTCTCAATCTCACAACCTGGGGATCATGACCTGAGCTAAAATCAAGAATTGGATGCTCAACTAACTAAGCCACCCAGGCGCCCTGAGAAAACACATTTCTGAAGAGCCAGTGACCAAAGGGGAAATCAAAAATATCTTGAGACAAACTAAAAAGGAAACACAACATACAATAACTTGCAGTTTTCAGCAAAAGCAGTTCTAAGAGAGTAGTTTATACTGATACATGCCTACATGAAAAAAAGAGAGATTTCAAATAAAAAACCTAAATTTACACCTCAGGAAACAGGAAAAGAACAAAGCCCTAAATTACAGAATGAAGGAAATTATAAATATTTGAACAGGAGAAAGTGAAATACAGACTAGAAACACAATAGAAACGATCAATGAAATTAAGAGCTGGTTTTTTGAAGCTGTTAAAAAAAAACCCTTTACAAACCCTTAGATAGACTCACAAAGATTCAAGAGAGAAGTAAAATACATGACAGAGACATTACAACTGATGCCACAGATATACAGACAATCTTAAGAGACTACTAGGAACAATTATATCCCAGCAAGTTGGACAACCTAGAATAAATGAATAAATTCCTATAAATACATAACTGACCATGGCTGAATCATAAACAAATAGAAAGTCTGAACAGAAAAGTAGTGAGTAAGGATATTGAATAAGTAACCAAAAACTTCCCAGCAAAGACAAGCCCAGGACTGGATGGCTTCATGTGTGAATTCCACAAAACATTTAAAGATTAACACCTATCCTTCAAACTCTTTTGAATATGAACTGGAGGTCATTTCACCAGGCCAGCACTACCCTGTTACTGAAGCCACACAAGGACATAAGAAAAGAAACTATAGGTAAATATCTCTGGTGAACACAGATGAGAAAATCTCAACACAATATTAGCAAACAGAATTCAGCAACACATTAAAAGATCAGGTGGGATTACCCCTGATGTGGGCATGCCTCAACATATTCAAATCAATCAACGTGATGACCACATTAACAGAATGAGGATGAAACCATATGATCATCTGGACAGATGCAAGAACAGCATTAGACAAAATTCAACATCCTTTCATAATAACAATCTCTCAACCATTAGGTATAGAAAAAAGGTACATCAACACAATAAATGTGAGTCATACACAAGCCCCCAGCTAACATCACATGTGATGGTAGAAATCCAACAGCTTTTCCTTGAAGATCAGGAATGAGACAGAGATGCCCACTCCCACACTATCATTCAGCAGAGAAGTAAGAGTCCTAGCCAGAGCAAATGGGCAATAAAAAGAAATAAAAGACAGATCCAGGATTAATACGGCTGAGGAATAGGGTGACCCTAAACTTGCCTCCTCCCCTCCAACAGCTAGATAAATATCAAATAATTCTGAGCACCCAAGCAATCAATAAGACTTAGAGAATAAAGCTGACGTCCGCAAACAGAAGAAAAAATTCATGGAAGGTATGAACTGCAGAGTCAATACAGGATAAAAGAGCTATGGGCACTACAGTGAAGAGGGAGGCTTGATCACAGAAAGGTGAACTAGGAGTGAAGACAAAAAGAGTGAAAACACACACAGGGGATTGCATAAGAAAATTGTTCTTCAAAACCAGTGATGGGGGAAAAGGAGAAGGTTCCAATACCAACAGTTTTTTTATAAGCAGCAGAGTGCAGTCTGAAGTTTTAGAGCTCAATGTCTGGCCATGCTCTGGCGAGGAAACAGGATGGAGCCCCAAGAACAGACATCACAGTCTGAAGATCCCTGGGTCACATGGGGAGAAACAGTTCCTCTGCTTGGAGTGCATTTGGTAGATATGGTCTCTCTGCAGGCAAAAGACCCAGCAGGCTCCCGAGAGCTGCCCCATTTACCAGTATAGAAACAAAGGCCCCACTGAGGGTAGAAAAACCCTGGCGCCAGCTATGTGTTGGGATTTACCATAAACCTGAGCCATTTCCTGGGACAAGCAAGCCAGTACCAGCCACAGCATGGTGAGACCCTCCCCCAGATGATCAGCATGGTTCTGAGTACTGGGGGTGGGGGGTCTCTGAAGTTTGGGTTTTTAAAACACAGCTGAACCTAAGATAAAACCCAGGAGGGCAGTGTTACCTTGCAAGTGGCCAGCTCAAACACAGGGTGAAGGCAGGGAACTGACAGAAGCCAAGGACACATGAGGTGTGATTTATTGCACATCCATGAGGGTGTGAACTTCCCAATCCAGAGACTAGAGAGCAGGGTAAAGCCAACTTCACCTCTAGCCCACCACTACTGAGGGATCCCAGTGAGCCAAACAGCATCACCAAGTGGAGAACAGAACTGTTACATCATGCCCCACCCCCTGTGCATTCCAAGAACATCTCCCCCAGGGCATTCTCCAGCTGAGAATCAGAGCAGCAGGCCCCTCCCCCAGAAAACCAGCACAAGTCCCTTGCATGTGCTAAGTCTACTGATCATGGAGTGCTACAAAGCTTCAACTGTAGCAGAAACTGGATCTAGCTCCATTTGGGTTATTTCCTTGTTTTCTTTCTGGTTTTGCTTTTGTTTCTTTTTTTTCTTGGATACAGAAAGAGCAAGTATTTATTTTCATTTTTTATTTTTTTATTTTTTTATTTGTTATGTCTTATCTTTTTTCTTTTTTCTATCAAGTTTTGCTTCACAAGCAGGTCAAAACAAACCTCAGATATAACTTCCTTTTTATTATGTGTTTATTTTTTTAATTTTAATTTTATTTCATTATTAATTTTTCCCTCCAAAATTACAAGATGGAGGAATTCACCCCAAAAGAAAGAACAGGAGGAAATGACTGACAGGGATTTAATCAATATAGATAATAAGTAAAATATCTGAACTAGAATTTAAAACAACAATTGTAAGAATTCTAGTGGGGTTTGAAAAAAAAAAAGCATAGAAGACTCTAAAGAATCCCGTACTGCACAGTCAAAAGAGGTAAAATCTATACAGCCCAAAATTTAAAATGCTATAACCAAGATGCAAACTTGAATGGTTGCCATAACAATGAGAATGGACAAAACAGAGAAATGAATTCATAATATAGAAGATAAAATTATGGAAAATAGTGAAGCTGAAAAGAAGAGGAAAACAAAGGTAATGGCTCATGAAGGTAGATTTAGGGAACTCAGCAACTTATGAAAATGTAATAACATTCATATCATAGGAGTCCCAGAAGATGAAGAGAGAGAAAAGGGGACAGAAGGTTTATTGGAGCAAATTATAGCTGAAAAATTCCCAATCTGGGGAAAGACATAGACATCAAAATCCAAGAAGCAGTGTGAACTCACATTAAATTCAACAAATCAAGTCATCACCAAGGCATATCATAGTTAAATTTACAAAATACACAGACAAGGAGAAAATCTTGAAAGTAGCAAAGGAGAAAAGTCTTTAACCTACAAGCAGAGACCCATCAGGTTCACAGCAGATCTGTACACAGAAACTTGGCAGGCCAGAAGGGAGTGTCATGATATATTCAATGTGCTGAATGAGGAAAAGATATGCAATCAAGAATACTTTATCCAACAAGACTGTCACTTAGAATAGAAGGAGAGATAAAGAGTTTCCCAAACAGGGCACCTGGGTAGCTTAGTCATTAAGCATCTGACACAGGTCATGATCTCAAGGTTCATGAGTTCAAGTCCCACATTGGGTGAGCTCGAGCCCCACTTGGGGTGAGCTTGAGCCCTGCTTTGGGTAAAAACAGGAGCCCTAATTCAAGTGAGCCCCGCTTCTTTCTCTCTCTCTCTCTCCCTGGCCCTTGCTCACTTGTGCCCTCTCTCTCTCTCAAAAAAAAAAGTTTCCAAGACAAACAAAAACTGAGGAGTTTGTGACCCTAAGCCAGCCCTATAAGAAATTTTAAGAGGGACTCTTTGAGTGAATGAATAAAAGGCCAAGGAAAGAAAGACTAAAAAGGAACAGAGAACATCACCAGAAACACCAGATTTACAGGTAACACAAAAGCACTAAATTCATATCTTTCAATAATCACCCTGAATATAAATGGGCTAAATGCGCCAATAAAAATAAACATAGGGTATCATAAAGATTTTTTAAAAAGACCCATCTATATGCTGCCTACAAAAGACTCATATTAGACCTAATAGCACCTGCAGATTGAAAGTGAGGGGATAGAGAACCATCTTTCATGTTAATAAATGTCAAAAGAAAGCCAGAGTAGCCAAACTAGATTTATATAAACTGACTTATATCAGACAAACTAGATTTTAAGACAAAAACTGTAACAAGAATGAAGAAGGCATTATATCATAATTAAGGGGGGGGGGTCTATTCATCAAGAAGAGCTAACAATTGTAAATATTTATGCCCCAAACTTGATAGAGCCAAAATATGTAAATCAATTACTAACAAACATGAAGAAACTCATTGATAATAATACAATAATTGTAGAGGACTTTAACACCCCACTTACAGTAATGGACGGATCATCTAAGCAGAAAATCAAAAAGGAAACAATGGCTTTGAATGACACACTTGGCTAGATGGACTTAACAGATGTATTCAGATCTGTATATATAGAATATATTCCATTCTAAAGCAGCAGAATACACATTCTTTTCGAGTGCACATGGCACATTCTCCAGAATAGATCACATACTGGGTCACAAATCAGCTCTCAACAAGTACAAAAAACCAGGATCATACCAAGCATATTTTCAGACCACACGCTATAAAATTTGAAGTTAACCTCAAGAAAAATTTGGAAAGACCACAGATACATGGAGGTTAAAAAACATCTTACTAAAGAATGAATGAGTTAACCAGGAAATTAAAGAAGAAATTTTTAAAGTACATGGAAGGAAATGAAAATGAAAACACAACACTCCAAAATCTTTGGGAAGCAGCAAAGGCAGTCCTAAGAGGAAAGTATATTGCAATACAGGCCTATCTCAAAAAGCAAGAAAGGTCTCAAATACACAACCTAACCTTACACCTAAAGAAGCTAGAAAAAGAACAGCAAATAAAGTCAAAAGCCAGCAGAAGAAGGGCATTAATAAAGACTAGAGCAGAAACAAACAATATAGAAACAAAACAAAGCAAAGCAAAAAAAAAAAAAAAAAAAAAACAACAGTAGAACAGATCAATGAAACTAAGAGCTGGTTCTTCTAAAGAGGTGATAAACCACTAGCCATACTTATCAAAAATAAAAAGGATCCAAAAAATCACAAATTAAAGGGAAGAGACCACAATCAATACCTCAGAAATACAATCACAGGAGAATATTATGAGCAATTATATGCCAACAAATTGGGCAATCTGGAAGAAATGGATAAATACCCAGAAACATACAAACCACCAAAACTGAAACAGGAAGAAATAGAAAATTTGAACAGATCCATAACCAGTAAATAAATTGAATCAGTAATCAAAAAATCTCCTAACAAATAAAAGTCCTGGGGTAGTTGAGTGGCTCAGTCAGCTAAGAGTCCAGCTCTTGATTTTGGCTCAGATTATGATCTCATGGTTCATGGGATCGAGCTGTGCATAGGGTTCTACACTGACAGTGTGGTGCCTTCTTAGGATTCTCTCTCTACCCCTACCCCAATCATGCTCGCGCACTCTCTCTCTCTCTCTCCCTCTCAAAACAAATAAATAGACCTTTTTTTAAAATCCAGAGTCAGATGTCTTCCCACAGGAATTCTACCAGACATTTAAAGAGGAGTCAATACCTATTCTTCTCAAACAGTTCCAAAAAATAAAAATGAAAAGAAAGCTTTCCATTCATTCAAACTCATTCTACAAAGCCAGCATTACCTTGATTCCAAAACCAGACAAAAACCCCACTAGAAAGGTGAATTGCATGCCAATATCCCTGATAAAAATGGATGCAAAAGTTCTCAAAAAGTTACCAGCAAATCAACCCCAACAGTAAATTAAAAGAATTATTCACCAAGATCAACTGGTGTTTATTCCTGGGCTGCAGGAATGGTTCAATATTTGCAAATCAATCAACATGATACACCACATTCATAAGAGAAGGGATAAGAACCATATGATCCTGTCAATAGATGCAGAAAAAGCATTTGACAAAATAAGCATCCTTTCTTGATAAAAACCCTCAACAAAGGAGAGATAGATAGAACATACCTCAACATCATAAAGGCCATATATGAAACACCCACAGCTAATACCATCCTCAATGGGGAAATACTGAGCCTTTCATCTGCAGTCAAGAACAAGACAAGGATGTCCACTCTCACCATTACTATCTAACATAGTACTGGGAGTCTTAACCTCAGCAATCAGACAACAGAAAGAAATAAAAGGCCTCCAAATCAACAAGGAAGAAGTTAAACTTTACTATTTGCAGACAACATGATACTCCATGTCCAAAACCCAAAAGACTCCACCAAAAAATTTCTAGAACTAGTACATGAATTCAACAAAGTTGCAGGATTGAAAATCAATGTGCAGAAATCTGTTGTATTTCTATACATCAATAACAAAGCACAGAAAAAGAAATCAAGGAGGGGGAGAGGCCAAGATGGCAGAACAACATGGAAGTTTTTTTTGTGTCTCGCATCCATGAAATACAGACAGATCAACACTAAACCATCCTGCACACCTAGAAAACTGATTTGAGGATTAACACAACAATTTTCACAACCTAAACTATAGAACTCAGCAGGTACATGGCATGGAGAGGTGAACTGGGGGAGAGAGAAGCCTCGGAGGGCAGGGAGCTGTTTTTGCATGCGGAGAGAGGATGGAGAATGGGGGGGGGGGATACAGTAAAAACACCCCCCCCAAAAGCAGCTGGAGAGAAAGTGGAAAGGTGAAAACAGCCACAGGGACTGAACTAAAAAGGGATAAAAGAGAAAGGAGAAAGGAGAGGGTTTAAATTCCATTAAGACTCTATAAAAAGGGGGAGTGCAGAGTCTGAAACTCTGCAGCTCTATACCTGGCGGTGCTCTGGTGGGAAGGGCAAATCCCCAAGAGCAGAGTGAAGTCCGGGGTTCTTCAGGCCACACGGGAGAGGCGGTTCCCCTGCTGGCAGGACATCTGGTAGAGGCTTTGTGGCCCCCCACAGGCAGGGATCCCAGTGGACCTGGGAGAACAACCACATTCACTGGTGCTGGAACAAGGTTGTTGGGGGTGAAGCCTCGTGCCAGATGTGTGTTGTCACTCACATAATCCCTGAAACGCTGCTGCTACACTGTCTCACGAGCTTTTTCTGAGGAAGGCTGGCACCCGGCCACAGTCTCTGGGCATCAGCAGCAGCACAGTCCTGGGAACGTTCCTGGGTACAGCTGGCACCTGGCCATTGCTCGGTGAGACCATCCACAGAGGGGCAGAACGGGTCAAAGCCACAGTCCCTCAGAAATAAGGGGTTGAGAAAAACAGCCACATCTGAGATAAAACTCAGGAGGGAGGTGCTGCCTGGGGCTTGGTCACGGACAGTGTACAAGTGGGGAGTGGACGGAAGCCGGAGACAAAGGATGGGTGCACCACTGCTGATCGGTGAGAACAGAGTTCCAATGCTAGAGACTTGGTAGCCAGGTGACGCCATTTTCACCACTCCCGCACATGCACATACACACCTACCAGCACCACAACAATCCCCCGGTAAGCTAAGCAGCGCCATCTAGTGGAGAACGGAGCAGTTACACTAAACCCCCCGCAATTGGGCCAACCTCACTCTTCAAGAACACAAGTCTTACCACCTGCTTAGTTTACAGACTATAAAGTGATTCATAGTTGACTTCTAGGGGAAAACAAAGTAATTCCAATCGTATTTCCATCTGTTCGCTGGTCCATCTATTCAATTTTCTTTTTTTCTCTCTTTTACGTTTTTCTTTTTCTTGAATACAGAAAGAGAAAAAATCTATTTTTATTCTCACTTTTTATTAAACTATTTTTTAATTTTTTCAACTATATTTTTTACTTTTTTGTAAATTTTTCTAATTCTATTTTACTTCCATCATTTCATTTTATTCTATTTCAGTGTATTCATTTTTCAAATTTTCAACCTATTTCCCTTTATTCCTTTCCCCTTTTTTCTCTAATCTATCAAGCCCCTTTCAACACCCAGACCAAAACACACCTAGGATCTAGCATCATTTATTTGATTTGTGTGTGTGTGTTGTTTTCAATTTTTTTATTTTAATTTTTTTACCTCATTAATTCCTTTTCTTCCTTCAAAATGACTAAAAGAAATACAAGCAAGATGTCTGAACCATAATTTAGAATCTTGATAACAAGAATAATAGCTGGAGTCAAAAATAGATTAGAATCCCTCTCTGCAGAAATAAAAGAAGTAAAAGCTAGTCAGGATGAAATAAAAAATGCCATAACTGAGGTGCAATCTCGAATGGATGCCACAGCAGCAAGGATGGATGAGGCAGAACAGAGAATCAGTGATACAGAGGACAAACTTATGGAGAATACTGAAGCAGAAAAAAAAGAGGGAGACTAAGGCAAAAGAGCACGATTTAAGAATTAGAGAAATCAGTGACTCATTAAAAAGGAACAACATCAGAATCATAGGGGTCCCAGAAGAGGAAGAGAGAGAAATAAGGGTAGAAGGGTTATGTGAGCAAATCATAGCAGAAAACTTTCCTAACCTGGGTAAAGACACAGACATCAAAATCCAAGAAGCACAGAGTACCCCCATCAGATTCAACAAAAACTGACCATCAACAAGGCATACCATAGTCAAATTCACAAAATACTCGGGCAAGGAGAGAATTATGAAACCAACAAGGGAAAAAAGTCCTTAACCTACAAGGGAAGACATATCAGGTTTGCAGCAGACCTATCCACAGAAACTTGGCAGGCCAGAAAGGAGTGGAAGGATATATTCAATGTGATAAATGGGAAGAATATGCAGCCAAGAATTCTTTATCGAGCAAGGCTGTCATTCAAAACAGAAGGAGAGATTTAAAGTTTTCCAGACAAACAAAAATTAAAGGAGTTCATGACCACTAAACCAGCCCTGCAAGAAATTTTAAGGGGGACTCTCTGAGGGGAGAAAAGACTAAATAAATACATACATACATACATACATACATACATACATAAATACCAAAAGCAACAAAGACTAGAAAGGACCAGAGAACGCTACCAGAAACTCTAACTCTACAAGCAACATAATGGCAATAAATTCATATCTTTCAGTACCCACTCTAAATGTCAATGGACTAAGTGCTCCAATCAAAAGACATAGGGTAACAGAATGGATAAGAAAACAAGGTCCATCTACATGCTGTTTACAAGAGACCCACTTTAGACCTAAAGACACCTTTAGATTGAACGTAAGTGGATGGAGAACCATCTATCATGCTAATGATGAGATGGAGTAGCCGGAGTAGCCATACTTATATCAGACAACCTAGACTTTAAAATAAAGACTGTAACAAAACACGAATGAAGGCATTATATCATAATTAAGGGGTCTATCCACCAAGACCTAACAATTGTAAACATTTACGCTCCAAATGTGAGAACACCCAAATATATAAATCAATTAATCACAAACATAAAGAAACTCATTGATAACAATACCATAATAGTAGGGGACTTCAACACCCCACTTACAACAATGGACAGATCACCTAATCAGAAAATAAAGCAGGAAACAGTGGCTTTGAATGACACACTGGACCAGATGGACTTAACAGATATATTCAGAACATTTCATCCTAAAAGAGTGAATATCCATTCTTCTCCAGTGCACATGGAATGTTCTCCAGAATAGACCACATACTGGGACACAAATCATCCCTCAACAAGTACAAAAAGATCGAGATCATATCATGCATATTTTCAGACCATAACACTGTGAAACTCAAAATCAACCACAAGAAAAAATTTGGAAAGGTAACAAATACTTAGAGACTAAAGAACATCCTACTAAGGAATGAATGGGCTAACCAAGAAGTTAAAGAAGAAATTAAAAAGTACATGGAAGCCAATGAAAATAACACCACAGCCCCAAACCTCTGGGATGCAGAAAAGATGGTCATAACAGGAAAGTATATAGCAATCCAGGCATTCCTAAGTAGGAAGAAAGGTCTCAGATACACAACCCAACCTTACACCTTAAAGAGCTGGAAGAAAACAGCAAGCAAAACCCAAAACAAGCAGAAGATGGGAAATAATAAAGATTAGAGCAGAAATTAATGCTTTCAAAACAAACAAACAAACAAACAGTAGAACAAATCAATGAAACCAGAAGCTGGTTCTTTGCAAGAATAAACAAAATTGATAAACCACTAGCCAGTTTGATCAAAAAGAAAAAAGAAAGGACCCAAATAAATGAAATCAAGAATTAAAGAGGACAGATCACAGCCAACACAGCAGAAATAAAAACAGTAATAAGAGAATATTGTGAGCAATTATACGCCAATAAGGTGGGCAATCTGGAAGAAATGGAAAAATTCCTAGAAACATATGAACTACCAAAACTGAAACAGGAAGAAATAGAAAATTTGAACAGACCTATAACCAGTAAAGAAATTTAATTAGTAATCAAAAATCTCCCCCCAAAAAAACAAGACTCCAGGGCCAGATTGCTTTCCAGGGGAATTCTACCAAACATCTAAGGAAAAGTTAACACCTATTCTCTTGAAGCTGTTCCAAAAAATAGAAATGGAAGGAAAACTTCCAAACACTTTCTATGAAGCCAGCGTTACCTTGATTCCAAAACCAGACAAAGACCCCACTAAAAAGGAGAACTATAGACCAACATCCCTGATGAACATAGATGCAAAAATCCTCATCAAGATATTAGAGAACCGGATCCAACAGTACATTTAAAAAATTATTCACCACAACCAAGTGGGATTTATACCTGGGATGCAGGGCTGGTTCAATATCCACAAAACAATCAAGGTAATTCATCACATCAATAAAAGAAAGGACAAGAACCACATGATGCTCTCAATAGATGCAGAGAAAGCATTTGACAAAATACAGCATCCTTTCTTGATAAAAACCCTCAAGAAAGTAGGGATAGAAAGATCATACCTCGAGATCATAAAATCCATACATGAAAGATGAAATACTAATATCATCCTCAATGGGGAGGAACTGAGAACTTTCCCCCTAAGGTCAGGAACATGACAGGGATATCCACTCTCACCACTGTTATTCAACATAGTATTGGAAGTCTTAGCCTAAGCAATCAGACAACAAAAAGAAATAAAAGGCATCCAAGTCAGCCAGGAGGAAGTCAAACTTTCACTCTTTGCAGATGACATGATACTCTATATGGAAAACCCAAAAGATTCCACCAAAAAACTGCTAGAATTGGTTCATGAATTCAGCAAAGTGGCAGGATATAAAATCAATGCCCAGAAATCGGTTGCTTACCTATACACCAGCAATGAAGCAACAGAAAGGGAAATCAAGGAAACAATCCCATTTATAATCACACCAAAAAACATAGAATACCTAGGAATAAATCTAACCAAAGAGGTCAAAAATCTACACACTGAAAACTATAGAAACTTTATGAAAGAAATTGAAGAAGACACACAAAGAAAGGAAAAATATTCCATGCTCCTGGATAGGAAGAACAAATACTATTAAAATGTCACTACTACCCAAAGCAATCTACATATTCAATGCAATCCCTATCAAAATAACACCAGCATTCTTCACAGAGCTAGAACAAACAATCCTAAAATTTGTATGGAACCAGAAAAGACCCCAAATAGCCAAAGCAATCCTGAAAAAGAAAACCAAAGCAGGAGGCATCACAATCCCAGACTTCAAACTGTATTACAAAGCTGTAATCATCAAGACTGTATGGTACTGGCACAAGAACAGATACTCGGATCAATGGAACAAAATAGAGAACCCAGAAATGGACCCACAAACGTATGGCCAACTAATCTTTGACAAAGCAGGAAAGAATATCCAGTGGGATCAAGACAGTCTTTTCAACAAGTCGTGCTGGGAAAACTGGACAGCAACATGCAGAATGAACCTGGACCACTTTCTTACACCATACACAAAAAAAAAAAAAAAACCCAAAATGGATGAAAGACCTAAATTTAAGACAGGAAGCCATCAGAATCCTTGAGGAGAAAGCAGGCAAAAACCTCTTTGATCTTGGCCACAGCAACTTCTTACTCAACATGTCTCCAGAGGGAAGGGACACCAAAGCAAAAATGAACTATTAGGACCTCATCAAAATAAAAAGCTTCTGCACAGTGAGGGAAACAATCAGCAAAACTAAAAGGCAGCTGACGGAATGGGAGAAGATATTTGCAAACGACATATCAGATAAAGGGTTAGTATCCAAAATCTATAAAGAACTTATCAAACTCAACACCCAAAAACAAATAATCCAATGAAGAAATGGGCAAAAGACATGAATAGACACTTCTCCAAAGAAGACATCCAGATGGCCAACTGACACATGAAAACATGCTCAACATCACTCATCATCAGGGAAATACAAATCAAAACCACAAGGAGATACCACCTCACACCTGTCAGAATGGCTCACATTAACAACTCAGGCAACAACACATGTTGTTGAGGATGTGGAGAAAAAGGATCTCTTTTGCACTGCTGGTGGGAATGCAAACTGGTGTAGCCACTCTGCAAAACACTATGGAGGTTACTCAAAAAATGAAAAATAGAACTACCCTACAACCCAGCAATTGCACTACTAGGTATTTATCCAAGGGATAGAGGTAGGCTGTTTCAAAGGAGCACATGCACCCCCATGTTGATAGCAGCACTATCAACAATAGCCAAAGTATGGAAAGAGCCCAAATGTCCATCGATGGATGAATGGATAAAGAAGATGTGGTATATATATACAATGGAGTATTACTCAGCAATCAAAAAGAATGAAATCTTGCCATTTGCAGCCACATGGATGGAACTACAGGGTATTATGCTAAGTGAAATTAGTCAGAGAAAGAGAAATACCATATGACTTCACTCATATGAGGACTTTAAGACACAGAACGGATGACCATAAGGGAAGGGAAGCAAAAATAATATAAAAACAGGGAGGGGGGCAAAACATAAGAGACTCTTAAATATGGAGAACAGAGGGTTTCTGGAGGGGCTGTGGGAGGGGGGATGGTCTAAATGGGTAAGGGGCCTTAAGTAATCTACCCCTCAAGTCATTGTTGCACTATATCCTAACTAACTTGGATGTAAATTTTAATATTTTAATTTAATTTAATTTAATTCAATTTAAAAATAATAAAATACATCTTGGGAAAAAAAGGAATCAAGGAATCAATCCCATTTGCAATTGCACCAGAACAATAAGATACTTAGGAATAAAACTAATTAAAGAGGTAAAAGATCTGTACCGTGAAAACTATAAAAAACTTATGAAAGAAATTGAAGAGAACACAAAGAAATGGAAAAATATTCCATGTTCATGGATTAGAGAAACAAATATTGTTAAAATGTCTACACAAAACAATCTACACATTTAATGCAATCCCTATCAAAATAACACCAGTATTTTTCACAGAGCTAGAACAAACAATCTTAAAACTTGTCTGGAACCCCAAAAGGCCCCCAAGAGCCAAAGCAATCCTAAAAAAGAAAACTGGAGGCATCATGATTCCAGATTTCAAGCTATATTAAAAAGCTTTGGTCATCAAGACAGTATGGTACTGGCACAAAAACAGACACATAGATCAATGGAACAGAAAAGAAAACCCAGAAATGGACCCACAACTCTATGGTCAACTAATCTTCGATGAAGCAGGAAAGAATATCCAACTGAAAAAAAAGACAGTCTCTTCAACAAATGGTGTTGGGAAAACTGGACAACAATGTGTAGAAGAATGAAACTTGACCACTTTCTTATACCATGCACAAAAATAAATTCAAAATGGATGAAAGACCTAAATGTGAGACAGGAAACCATTAAAATCTTTTTTTAATGTTTATTTAGTTTTGAGAGACAGAGAGAGACAGAACCTGAGCGGGGGAGGGGCAGAGAGAAAGGGAGACACAGAATCAGAACCAGGCTCCGGGCTCTGAGCTGTCGGCACAGAGCCCGATGCGGGGCTCGAACCCACGAACCACAACATCATAACCTGAGCCGAAGTTGGATTTTAACCAACTGAGCCACCCAGGTGCCCCTAGGAAACCATTAAAATCTTAGAGGAGAACACAGGCAGCAATCTATTTGACCACAGCCATAGCAACTTCTTACTAGACACATCACTGAAGGCAAGGGAAACAGAAGCAAACGTTAACTTTTGGGACTTCATCAAGATTAAAAGCTTCTGAACAGTGAAGGAAGCAATCAATAAAACTAAAAGGCAACTGAAAGAATGGGAAAAGATATTTGGAAATGACATATCAGATAAAGGGTTAGTATCCAAAATGTATAAAGAACTTTTCAAACTCAACACGCCCCGCCAACAAAAATAATCCATTGAAGAAATAGGTAGAATACATGAATAGACACTTTTCCAAAAAAGACCTCCAGATGGCTAACAGACACATGAAAAGATTCTCAACATCGTTCATCATCAGAGAAATACAAATCAAAATCACAATGAGATACCACTTCACACCTGTCATAACAGCTAAAATTAACAACTCAGGAAACAACAGGTGTGGGCAAAGATGTGGAGAAAGGGGAAACCCTCTTCCACTGTTAGTGGGAATGCAAACTGGTGCAGCCACTCTGGAAAACAGAATGGCGGTTCCTGAAAAAAAATAAAAATAGAACTATCCTATGATCCAGGAATTGCACTACCAGGTATTTATCCACATGATACAAAAATGTTGATTTGAAAGGGTACATATGTCCCAATGTTTTTAGCAGTGCTACCAGAAATTGCCAAATTAAGGAAAGAGCTTAAATGTCCATTGACTGATGGATGGATAAAGAAGATGTGATATATATACACACAATGGAATATTACTCATCCATCAAAAAGAATGAAATCTTGCCATTTGCTACAAATCTTGCCATTTGTATCATGCTAAGCAAAATAAGTCATTCAGAGAAAGACAAATTTCATATGATTTCACTCATATGTGGAGTTTGGGAAACAAAACAGATTAACATGTTGAGGAGGGCGGGGGAGAAAAAGGGGAACCATAAGAGACATTGAACAATAGAGAACAAATTGAGGGTTGATGGAAGGAAGTGGGTGAGGGGATGGGCTAAATGGGTGATGGGCATTAAGGAAGGCACTTGTTGGGATGAGCACTGGGTGTTGTATTTAAATGATAAATCACTGAGTTCTACTACTGAAACCCATATTGCACTGCATGTTAACTAAAATTTAAATAAATTTTAAAGAGACAAAAACAAAATAAAAATAAAAATTTGGAAAAAATGGATAAATAATAAATAAGTCAAAAAAAGAGATAAAAGCCATCCAAATTGGAAAGAAGGAAGTAACTTGCCTGCAGATAACATGATCTTGTATATAGAGAATACTGAACATTGCCAGAAACATCTCCTGACATTTGCAACAACATGGATGAGCCTAGAGAACATAATGTTCAGTGAAATCCACCACACAAAAATGATCATCAGTGTATGGTACTCTTTCTATGTGGAATCTGAAAAAAGGTGATCACATAGAAACAGAGAGTAGAATAGTGCCTGCCAGGAGCCAAGGGTGTGGGGAATAGAGAGATTCTGAACAAAGGTTCAAGCCTTCAGTTACAAGATGAGTGGGTTTGAGGAGTGAGTGTGCCGCATGGTGACAATACACCGTACTGTATACCTAACATTTGCTACGACCATACATATTAAGCTTTCTCAACAACAACAAAAAAGTAACTCTGCAAGATGATGGATACGTTATTTAACTTGGTTGTGGCAATCACTTCACAATGTACACATCTATCAAATCATCATATTGTATATTTTAAAAAAAACTTATGCTGTTAACACAAAGTACATACAACTTTTATTTGTCATCCATACCTAAATAAAACTAAGGGAAACATCCCAAGTGACAGGCTGACCCTTTCTCTGAAACCAAGCAGTTGAGGGTTAAGGTGAACCCGAGATGAGACTCAAGCTGACAAGTGCCCTGACCTTGAACTGAAAATGTCCAGCCCAGATCAGCAGTTTGGACAAGTCTGAGAAGACCTGGTGACCAGCCAGTCACTGCTTCCACATACTGTCCTGGAGTAAATGTCCCGGAGGCATGAAAAGCTACCAGCTGTAAGACGCACCCTTTCCAGGAAAGAGGCAGCCTGACACCACTGGCCTGGGTTAGTGTGGTTTCCCCAGGGCAACTATCCATTCTCCCAGGTTTGTGGAGTAAGGAGAGGAGTGCTGCCTGACTGGATGGCATCTGCACTAGCTCTGTGTGTAAAGCAGGGGGCACAGAAAGCTGAGGACAATGTCCAGTGGCCACTGATAACTGGCCATTAGCTACTCCAAGGTTCTGGGACCTGGTAATGTCCAGCAACAGCTCTAAGCCAATGGGAGTTGACTTTGATTTTTCTTTTTGAGAGAGAGATGGGGGGGTGGGACAGAGAGAGAGAGAGAGAGAGAGAGAGAGAATCTTAAGCAGACTTGACACTCAGCACAGAGCCTGACAAGGGGCTCAATTTCATGATCCTGGGATCATGACCTGAGCCAAAATCAAGAGTCAGTCATTTAGCCATCTGAGCCACCCAGGCTTCCCAATATTTGCACACTTCTATCTGGGAAGAAAGGACAAGTTCTGCCCGAGGCAGAAATGGTGGGTCAGTGTGTTCATTGGCTCAATACCATGACAGTCTCACTGCCTGACATGCCCATTGCCTCCTCCTGATGCCCACTGGGCAGCCAGCCCCTGGTTACTGCTGAGCACCAGCCCCTGTTTGAGTCTGGACCACGCCATCAGATGCCAAGAATATGTTCTGTTCTTACTTGGTGGTGATTAGATGGGTCCCCCAGGTGCTGGTCAGCTTCTCCAGAGAGTCCTGAATCCATGGGTGAGCAGGTTCTGTGCTAATTGGTCCCTCAGGGTGCACCAAGCACTACCTGTGAGCCGTGTCTGCCTACTCCAGATGGTATAGGGCTTCTCCAGCCCTGGTTACAAATCTCCAACTGACCCTGCTCTTGGCTGCAAGTGTCACTCACTGTAGTTTTTCTTTTTAAAACCAACTCTATTTCCTAATAATTTCTGATTCTCTAAAGATTTTTCCTTGGGACCAAGAAGGAAGTTTCTTGAGAGGATACCAGGGATTCCAGAAGCCTTTTATCATATTTTTGTAAGCACCTACTATCATTGAATGTTGATTCTGTGTATCGTGTATGTTTTAAATATAAACAGCGCTTTGATCATGTGGACAATTACATTTTACTCTGTGACTAAGAATCATGATATCCCTTTGGCTGTTATGTTTGAGGATGATAATTCTCTAATCATATTTTTAAAAAGTAAACAGAACAACATGGCGAGTATGTAGCATAAGATCCACCTCTCTCCCTCTCTCTCTTCCTCTCTCTCTCTCTCTCTCTCTCTCTCTCTCGGTCTCTCCCTCTAACACTCTCTCTCCCTCTCTCTCCCTTCTGTCTCCCCTCTCTCTAACACTCTCTCCCTTTCTCTCACCCCCTCTCTCTCCCTATAAAACTCTCTCTCTCTCTCCCCTTCTCTCTCCCTCTAACACTCTCTCTCTCCCTCTCTCCTCTCTCCCCTCTTTCTAACACTCTCTCCCTTTCCCTCTCCCCCATCTCTCATCTTTCTCTTTTTTAAAGTATCAGATTTTTGGTTGAAATGTGTCAACATTTTCCACACCAGTGGGCACATTCCAGTGGGTGATCTGATTCCTCATTCTCAGACCACCCCTCATAACAACATGTCCTTGTAATGTTTAGTGAAAGCCAACACCCCAACAGCAATGCCAGCAAGTAGGTTGCCAAGCCCCTGACTTTATGCGGATGTCTGAAACTCTTCTTTTCTCGTTAAAGTGCTATGATCTAAGCAGTGAAACATTTCCAAGATGCACTGTTTTGAAATCAACACAGTGGCCCTACAGGACACAATAATCTAGAAGGAGTCATGCCACCCCCAGTTACAGAAGCTGCATGGATGAACCTGGGTCTGTGCTATCCCAGGTTTATCTTGGGGGAACTTTTGATTCAGCTGAAGAGTTTGGTGGTGATTTGTCTTTGATCGGGGGGGTGCTGTTGTGGGCCATTCTGCACCCTAAAGACAGGCCTGCCCCTCGCGCCCAGTGCATGTGTGTGCACAGGTCCCAGAGGGACCCTGGGTCCCTCTCAGCCAGTGCTGCCTGGGTGTGGTCAGTCTGGGAAGAAGACAGCAGACTTCAGAAGCAGCTTTCCCTTCTCCCCCTCCCTCCCACCCCTTCTCTGTCCCCAGACCCTGTCTGAGTGGGTGAGTGGGCTGTAAACACAATCAGGTCCCCCAGTTCTCCATAAGCCCCCCAACACCATGCATGCTCAGTGCTCTGTGTGGTGGGGAGACCAGCCCTTGCTGACCAGGGCCCCAGGTCCAGTGATCTTGTGAGTGGGGTCTCAGTCATGCACCAGGGAGGGGAGGGGTGAGGACTGGGACTTCTCTGCACATTAGGAGCAACTGCTTCTTCTGTGTCCCTGCCCCCCAAAGTTTTCCAGGACACAAATCTCCATTTGTATTACCAAAATAGTATTTGAAGTTCTCTTTCAAAGCGGGTCACACACATATTTGTGGGATGCTCAGAACAAGTTGAAACAGTGAGAACGTCTTTCCTTCACAGCAGGGTCAGAGCCTCACCCCCAGTGGCTGTGATGAACCAGACACTGGTCACCGAGTTCCTCATTCTGGGATTCTCAGAAACACCTCAGCTGCAAATGCTCCTCTTTCCTGTCTTCCTCCTCCTCTACATGGTGGCCCTCTCTGGAAACCTGCTCATCGTGGTGGCCATTGGCTCCTGCCCTGCCTTGCACACCCCCATGTACTTCTTCCTGGTAAACCTGGCCGTGGTGGACATCCTCTGCACCTCCACAATCCTGCCCAAGCTGCTGGGCAGCATGGTGGCTGACAGGACCATCTCCTACGGGGGTTGCATAGTGCAGCTTTTCTCCTTCACGTGGTCTCTGGGAGCTGAGCTGCTGCTGTTTTCTGCCATGGCCTATGACCGCTACGTGGCCATCTGCTGGCCCCTGCGCTACAGCACCCTCATGGACTCCCAGGTTTGCAGGCTCTTGGCCGTGGCCGTGTGGACCATCAGCCTGGCCAACACTAGTGTGAACACCGGCCTCCTGCTGCACCTGCCCTTCTGCCATTCCAACGTGGTCGAGCACTTCTTCTGCGAGATCCCCCCTCTGCTGAAGCTCGCCTGTGCCCCAACACGCCTGAACGAGGCCATGGCCTTCACTGCAGACGTGATCCTGGCCTTGGGGAACTTCTCTGTGATCATGCTCTCCTACGGCTGCATCATCGCCAGCATCCTGCGCATCCGCTCGGCCTCAGGCAAGCAACGGGCCTTCTCCACCTGCTCCTCCCACCTCCTGGTAGTCTCCCTGTACTACTGCACTGTCATCTACACCTACATCCGCCCAGCATCCAGATACTCGTTGCACAAGGACAAGGTGGTGTCTGTGATCTACACTTCGGTGGCGCCCTCCCTGAACCCCCTTATCTACTCCCTGAGGAACACAGAGGTCAAAGCTGCCCTCCGGAGGCTGTTCTCCTGAGCTAAGGTCTGTGTGCCCAATGCCCAGGCCCCGCCACCTCCCCCGAAGGGTTTGACAACAGGCAGTGATCCAGGGTGTAGGTTTCCCTAAAGTGAGATGTGTCCTAGTGTCCGGGAGCCCCCATCCTGATCCCTGCACGCACATCTCAATGTGCTGTGCAGCATCCATGGGGCCCAGCTGTGACACCACTGCACCCTGGGGCCCCAGGAAGCCCCTTATCCTCCCAGATGCTGGGTGTCCTGCCCTGTAGGATCAAGGAGACCTGTGTGGCAGCTCTGTGAACTGAAAGGCACTAAATAGATTAAAGAAGTCATCAGTGTGGACATGGCCCTGTCCCCAGCCCTGGCTACCAATTTTCTCTCCAACATGCCTGTGCTCAAGGCAGGGGCTCAAGGCACGGGCTTTAAGTGGGGCCCGTGGCCGCCCCCCCACCCCCACACTCTCGAGGCTGTCTCGAGGCAGAGCCAGTGAGGGTGGCAGCTTGGGGGAGGATTTGTTTTTAGGAGAAGAGGTTCTGCCTGGAAACAGAGTCTCCAAGAGTTGTCTTTAAAAAAATGTTAGCACTTTTTAGGGTGATATTCTGACAAGGCTTTTTCAAGTCTGGAATATGGAGATGGTCATCAGTGTGGGAGGTGAACCAGGGTGGCTGTGCCCTGCCCTCTTCCATCACAAACCAGGAACCTGTCGACCCTGGACCTGAGGAGGTTTGGGTTCCAGAGAATTTGGGCACCAGGGGAGGCCTGAAGGAAGCGAAGCTCCTCGTGGCCCAAACACTCCATTCCCCCTTGAGATCTAACTGTGCAGGGCTGGGACGGGGTGCAAGAACATGTGTAGTTTGGAAGCTCGTGGACAGAAATGGTCCTTTGATGGAACAGGGCTGTGACCCCCACATGCTCTGTCACCATGTTTCCAGGCCTGCCCTCCTCCACGTCACCTTGTCTATCTCCCTCTACAGACTTTAAACTCTTTGAGGACAAGGACAATGTCCTGTTCACCTTCTTACTCCTGCACCAGGGATGTTTGTCTAAATCAATTCACTTGCAAGCATTGTGCACCAGGCACATGGCAGGAACTCAGTAAATACCAGCTGACAGAATGGACCAATCATCCAGGGATGATTTCTACCAATTAGAAGTAGTTTTGGAAAGGCTGCACAGAAGCATTTTTGTGACATGGTTAGTCAGGGGGACAGTGACCATTCTCTTTATTTTTCCCTAATTGGAAATAAACTTCATGTTTATGAGGTTTACAGAACCTGTGGAACCTGGGCAGAGCTATCAGGATGGCGGCCAGGGGCAGAGTTTGCAACACAGTCCTGGAGCCTCCAAGTTTTGCACAGGACACAGGAGGGTGGCTGGTCAGCACAGCCATGTTGGGACTGGCTGCAGCCACAGAGGTGGCTTAGCCTGCCTTGCTGCTCGGACCACAGTGGGAGACGGTTACCAGAAATGCTCCCAGGGATAAACTCTGGGGCCAGAACTCTGCAGGAGAGGCGCCAGTTCCCACCCTCGGGTTGAGGGAGGCATTCTGCAGAGGGGAGGGTCTGGAGCCACCATGGAGGACCCCAGGCCCAGGGACCCCCAGCATGACTCACACCCTTAACTCGTATCTGCTCCTAGGTTTTCTGTTGCTCTGTGTGGTAGGGATTCTCTGAAAAAGATCCATGGGGTTTCTTATCTTTCCAAATGTGTATTTCATGCTAATAAAATTGGAAAACAAAGACATTTAAAAGGAGAAAGTAAAAAAGCAAAGCCTTTTAATTTCATCCAAAGGCTGGTGTGAACAATTTTTTGTTTGTCTATGTTTGCACATATACACAGACTTTAATAAATATAGAATAACTTTATACTTATTATTTTATAAACTGTTCCTTTCAGTTTAAAAAACACGGTGTAATCCTTTCCTTCTCATTCCAGGTTCTCCCAAATTAGTTCACATTGGAAGTGTTCACTTTAGTTACCAGCGTGTATACACAGGTTCAGAGGCTCACCAGTGCCTCAGACACATGTGCTAGAAATGTTGGCCTTCTCCCTCTTCTCAAGCCCCTGTATTCAAATTATCAGCAAGTCTTTTGTTCTTTTCTTACTTCAGAATAAAATGTATTCAAATTATCAGCAAGTCTTTTGTTCTTTTCTTACTTCAGAATAAAATGTATGCATATTTAAGGATTTTTGGAAAAATTTGAATTAAAAAGGATACAGTGGGCTGTTTCTAGACTGTGTCAGTAGCCCTCACATAGATACCAATTACAATCTCCTGAATAAATATTTTTTAAATGTCACAACTCTTTTTAGCACCTGAGACTGACCTAAACCAGGAAAATCTGGGTAGGAATAAACCTCGAACGAATGGAGTCACTGTAAAGATCTCCTGTATCTAAGCTCAACTGCTAATGAATTCAGAGCACTTATGACTCATCACCGGGCCATAGACCTGTTGGTCCAAGGTCTCAGAGGACAGAGATTGTGGCTGCCAGGCAGATGGAAATTGAGGATAAATGTCTCAGAAAAAGTCAAGAGCTTCTGGGGGTGGGGAAAGGTCTTCCGGCCATTGGCTGATACTTGAACTGTGCGTGAAAAGAGGGCCCTGAAAGGAGACAATATCTGGCAGGCTCTAGTGGCTGATACATGAGCTACTTCTCATCATGGGACAGATGGAGTTTGAAATTCAAGTCCTCCCACATTAGAGGGGCTTGGTAAACACCTCAACATCTCCATTAAAACCCAAGAAGGGCCACACCTAAGGAATAAAGACTATGTCACAGGACCAAAGGTTTACCTTAAGACTAAGATCACTCAAATACAAATCAAAACCATATTGATGTGTCACCTCACACCTGTCAGAATGGCTCACATCAAAAAGACAAGAGATAATATGTGTTAGCAGGAATGTGGAGAAAAAGGAACTCTCTTGCACTATTGGTAAGGATGCAAACTGGTGCAGCCAGTGTGGAAAACACCACGGAGGTTCCTCAAAAATTAACATACAACTACCTCATCATGCAACAGTTGTACTTCTGGGTACATATCCAAAGGGATTGAATCAGAATCTTGTAGAGACACCTGCACTACCGTGTCCATCACAACATTGCTCACAATAGGCAAGATGTAGAAACAACCTAAGCATCTGTTGGTGGATGAATGGATAAATATATGGCTCATATACAGTAGAATACTATTCACCCATGAGAAAGAAGGAGATCTGCCATTTATAAAACTTGTATGTACCTTGAGGACATTGTGCCAACTGAGGTATGTGGACAGAGAAAGATACATACTGTATGATATCTCTTATGTGTGGAATCTAAAAAAAAAAAAACAAGAGAAACAGACTGTAAGGTGAGGATTAGCAGGGGCTAGAGGGTGTGGGGTAGGAAATTGGAGATATTGGTCAAAGGGTACAAACTTCCAGTTATAAGATTAACAAGTTCTGGGGATCTAATGTACATCATGGTTATTATAGCTAATAATACTATTTACATACTTGAATGTTACTAAGAGAGTAGATCTTAAATGTTCTTACCACAAAAAAGAAATGGTAATTATTTGACATGATGTAGGTATTAGCTAATGCTCTGATGGTAATATTTTACAATACACAAACTTTCCAATATACAAACGTATAAAATCAAGAGGCTGTACACCTTAACCTATAAATGTTTTATGTCAATTATATCTCAATAAATCCAGAAAAAATAAATTTAAAATAATGAGGGAAAAACTGAGGTCAAAACCAAAACAGAACTATCCTGACAAAATAAAAAGTAACCTCTAACAAACAAAACTAAGCCTCCATAAGATCCCCCAGTAATTTAACTCCACTAGAAGAAAAAGTCATCAGTCTTCACATGAAGGTAACATAATCAGAGTCTTTGTGAAGTTTCATTTACAAGGTCTAGTAGTCCAATGTTACACATACAATAAAGAAGGCGTGTGACCAAAGACAGACAGAAAATACAGTTGATACAATTAGACCTTGTGATGACCCAGATGTTGGACTTATCAGACAATTACTCTAAAGTAGCTATTTCCTATGTCATGGTTGCTTCAAAGATTTTCTCCCTTCCTCTCTCTCCTTTTTCTCCTTCTATTCTTACCATTACACGTGTGTTTCACCTTCTGCACTTGCCCCACAGCCTAAGGATATTCTGCTTTTTTGTTTCAATCTTTTTCCTCTCTTCTTTGCAATTGTTGAAAATTCCACTGATTTATCCTGTAGCTCAGATATTGTTTTTTCCACCATGTCCAGTCTACTAATGTGCCCATAAAAGAGATTCTTCATTTCTGTTATAGTGATTTGTATATCTAGAATTTCACTTTTGTTCTTTCTTGGGATTCTACCTCTCTGCTTACATTGCCCACCTATTAATTAGAATTGTTTTAAATTCTTGGTCTGATCATTCCAACATCCCCGTCATGTCTGGTTCTGATGTTTGTTCTGTGTCTTCAATTTGTATTTTTTGCCTTTTGATATTCCAGTAATCCCTTTTTCAGAGGCAGCTATGATAGAACGGGTGAAGGGACTAGTGTAAGTAGGTCTTAAGAATGTGGTCATGATGCGGAGGCAGGAAAAGCCTTCTGCAGTCCTACAATCAGGTCTCAGTCTCTTAGTGAGAGAGACTGACTCCTGTCTGGCTTTGGTGTCCATGGCATTCCATTTCTATGCACCTCGGTTTTCAATTTCCATCCCATACAGTCAATTCCCCTAGCATGCACTGAGTCTCCAGACAGCACCAGGCCCCATTCTGAGGGGCCAGGATTGAGTGTGAGGGAACTAGCAGCTGGACCTGGTGGGTCCTCTGTTAAGAGGGTCACCCAGGAGCATGTGAGCATGCTTGTGGCTCAGTGACACGTGAAGTGTGTGTTCCTCTGAGAAAATCAGGTACAACTGTGGTGTCTTAGCCTTTCTAGTCTTCAATAAAATATATTAAATGAGATTTAAAAAAACAGCAATAAAACAGCAATAATGTAGAAATTCAACCTAAAAATGCCATCTTCAAGCCAGTGACCTTCACCTAGGAGGGGGAGGGCGAGGCCCTGGGGGCAGTGAGGTCTAAGATGGGGGAGGGTCAGAGCATTTGGGGGCAACGCGGTTTACGGGCCGAGAAGCTGAGCAGGGTGTTTTCCGTCAGGAGCGTCAGAGCAAACTCAACAACAGCACCAGCAATCGTGTGTTCCTCCCCACGTCAAACATCATGCTGCTACAAGATAATCCATATTTCCCCAACTTCCCTTGAGCTTGTATGAGTACGTATTGTGTCTTCAGGTCCTTTACCAGATGGTGCTCATCTTCCATTCACGGCCCCACCACCACTGACCTCAGACGTGCACTGCTGTCTGATCAGCACCACACTCTGAAGGAGGATGATTAGACACTCTATGCAGAGTCCCCACCTCAGGGATTTTACTGTCCAGGGCAGGGGCTGCCTTTACACAAACAAAATAAAAATAAGAATAAAAAACAAGAAAAGTGATGTCCTTGCATCTCTGTAAGTGTTTGATATAAAATACCTAGATTCCAGGGGCACCCATCAGGGACTCTAACCTCTCATGTAGGGCTATGGGTGGGGAAGTGTGATGTCAGAGGCAAGTGGCCTGGGGCACCTGGGGGGCTCAGTCGGTTAGGCGTCCGACTTTGTCTCCGGTCATGATCTCACGGTTCGTGGGTTCGAGCCCCGCGTCGGGCTCTGTGCTGACAGCTCGGGGCCTGGAGCCTGCTTCGGATTCTGTGTCTCCCTCTCTCTCTGCCCCTCCCCTGCTCTCTCTTTCTCTCTCTCTCTCTCTCTCGCTGTCTCTCAAAAATAAATAACATTAATTTTTTTTAAAAAAAAAGAAAGCAAAGGGCCAGAATAACATATTCTTGGCAAAGCAAGAAGGGTAGGCTTCAAGGAGGCGGCTGGGATGAGGGGCCCTCACAGAAGCAGGGCATGTGACAGGAGACTGCAAGAGGGCCAGCTGGGAGTGAGCAGCGTGTGTCTGAGACCAGCCAGCCAGAGCACAGTGACGGGAAACAGGGGACAGGAGTAGATGGGGAAGAGTCGGAGGACCTTCCAGGAGACACTTCTGTGCAGCCAAGGGCATGTGAGAACAAGGTGAAGGATGTCTTCAGAGAGTGAATGTTTGCGCAAGATGACCCTTCAAACCTTGAGCTGTGAGGGGACGTGACTTGCAGGCAAGATTGTTCTGCCATTTTGCTTCTTTGATTTAATATGTGACCAGTGAAGGAAGGAGGCAGCCAGGAGGGAAAGTTCACTACGCAGGAGAGAGGGCAGAACAGAGGAGGAGGCCTCTGAGGGGTGGGAGGGGGGACACCCAATGCAGAGCAGGGCCCAGGCCAGGACGATGGAGAAGCCGAGGTCAGAGGGTGAGCAACTCTGCCAGACACCTGGTGGGCAGGGCCCAGCACAAGGGGTAGGCTGAGTGGGCCCCTAAGCCCCTGTATGTACGTCTCAGCAGAGTGGTGGCTGCAGGTAGCCTGGGTTGAAATGCAGTGGGGACTGGGCACGCCCTCTGTCTCCCCAAAGCTTGTGCTCTTACCACTCTACATTCTCACCTCCCAAACCATGTGCCCACCACTTCTCAAACACTGAGTCAGAACCGGTGGCAAGCCTCCACTGCGTCTCCAAATTAATCTTTATAACAGCTCTTCGAGGTAAGTTTATCCACACTCTATGAATGAAAAACTTCAGGCACCCATCCGCTAAGTCACTTGCCATGGTTTCTCCCTCCTGTCCACTCTTGTCAAGCTCCCCGGCGTCTGTTTTGTCTCTGGCGTGAAGGCAGAAAGCCCCCACTGCTGTGCAGTCTCCCCAGACCGCAGTGGAGGGGGTGATGAGAACAGCCCTTCTCTGTTCGCTTCTCAAGGACCCGTGTGCCAACTGCACAGCCCTCCTGGCTCCTCCTGTCCCACCACACTCGGGGGCACCTGCCAACCTCCTCAAATGTCTCAAGATGTGGCCCAGCTCCACTGCCTCTACAATTTCTTCCTTGATTCCTACAAAACTGTTCACTGGTTGCCTTCCCTGCAGCCCAGCCTCGATCTACTTCCCACGCTGGCCTCGGGAGGGTCTTCTGCAAAGCCACAGGCTGCCATGCCCTTGCTGCAATTCTCATCCCTCTCGTGAGGCCCCGAGCTCCTTGCTCAGGCCCTTAGCTCCCCGTGGATGGAAAGAGGGAGGCAGGAGGAAGGGAGCTCCGTCAGCTGTGTGTCCAGGAACCTTGCCAGGCCCCTCAATGTGTCACTGGTTCTACTGGCAGCACTGGAACCAAGTTGCACTTTAGCTGAAGACACACGATGTTCCACAATCTGTTGGCCACGATGCCCATTAGATCTGGCAGGTTGCTCATCTACTGCCAAGTGTCTTCCCCCGAGGTCAGCTAGTGTGTGAGGACCCCTGGGCACCAGGCAGGCCGGTGGCCAGAGTCTCTGCAGGGCAGGTGCTTACGTCTCATATGTGGTGACTGCCGTGTCCACATCCACAGTAACAGATGTTGTCCCCACTCTTACCAGGTCACCTGTACCCTAACCTCCACCCCGGCTGAGCTCTGCTGGCCTCTTCTGGACTGGACCTCCATGTACCTCCATCTCCAAGAGAGCCATAATCCTGTGTCCACCCAGCAGGCAGGACAACATGGCCATTTTGTCTGTGGGGTTTGTGCCCAGTCGGGGTTGGAGACACCGTCCATTGGCAAACAGACCACCATGATTCTGGGTGGACATGTCCCTGGGTCTCGGCGTGAGGGCGGTGGCAGGGGAGAAGGTGGGACAGTAGCAAGGCCCCAGGGCGGCAGATGGCAGCCCCCCGGAGCACTGAGCCCCACGCTGGGGTGGGTTTAGCGCCCGTCCCATACGCTTGCTTGAGAATCAGCAACACAAGAAGAACAACTTGATTAGCTTGGAGAATTTTCTCTAAAATCCAAACACTGCTTACAGAGCAAGACTTCACCGCCAAAGGAGCGGCTTCACCCTGAACTGGCATCTGGGCTTTGCAACCCTGGGACTGGCCCAGAATCACCAGCATCCAGCTCGTCTCCCAGTGGGACAACCCCTGCCAAACACCTCATGCTGAAGAGGGTGCAGGCACGTGGAATATTACTCAGCCATGAAAAAGAATAAAATCTTGCCATTTGCAACAACGCAGATGGAACTGGAGAGTACTGTGCTAAGCAAAGCAAGTCAGTCAGAGGAAGACAAATACCCTATGATTTCACTCGTGTGTGGAATTTAAGAAAGAAAACAAATGGGCAAAGGGAAAAAGAGACAGAGAGACAAACCAAGAAACAGACTCAACTACAATGAACACACTGCTGGTCACCAGAGGGGAGGTGGGTGGGGGTGGAGAGTGATGGGTATTCAGGAGCCCACTTGTGGTGTTGAAAACAATTAAACTAAAACAAAGCACCCCACACCCCGCTCCAGAGAGAATGCCTCTGTGGGCCTCCCTTCTGGCCTTTCCCTCCGTCCACTGTTCCCTCTCTTCCACTTTTCCTCTTTTCTTTCAATTTAATTCACTATAATGACACACTCACAGGCGAACAAGTTCCCCTTGGAAACCCAAACATCAAGAGCCAGAGCTGAAGGCCCTCGACCACCCCCAGCACCACTGCCGTTGTGTTGTGTGTCCACAGAAACTGCTGCCTGTGTATTCGCATGCCTGTGTTTATACAGAGAATTATAGCCCCTGCCTCATAATTTTCTTGTTAGCAGCAAGATATGCTTCTTGTTCTATAACTTGCCATTTTCAGTCTCTGGAAGACGGTGACTTGGAGACCTTCATCCTACCTGATGCGCTGCCCTGGTGAGAGGCGCCATAGCTTGGCCATGACCCAAACAGTGGTCTTCAAGGCATGCCTCATTGTTGCTGTGGTTCAGGCTACAGTGAGGACAGGGAACGTCCACCACAGGCAACACCACATGCCAGACCGCAGACGCGGTTGCCGGGGCCGACAGCGCGGATGTGGAGTGACCACTTGAGAGCTACAGTGTCTCCGTTTGGGCGCCAAGAAAGTTCTGCACCTAGACAGTGGTAATGGTCACATGATATCAAGAACGTCTTCGGTGCCACTGAATTGTTCACTTTAAACGGTTAAGGGGCACCTGGGTGACTCAGTTGGTTAAGCATCCAACTTCAGCCCAGGTCACGATCTCTCAGTTTGTGGGTTCAAGCCCCATGTCAGGCTCTGTGCTGACAGCTCAGAGCCTGGGGCCTGCTTCAGATTCTGTGTGTCCCTTTCTCTGCCCTCCTCTGCTTGCGCTCTGTCTCTCTCAAAAATAAATAAACATTAAAAAACTTTTTACAAAATAAAAATAAAATAAAATGGTTAAAATAGGGACATGTGGGTGGCTCAGTTGGTTAAGCATCTGACTCTAGATCTCAGCTCAGGTCTTGATCTCACGGTCTTGAGTTCAAACCCCACACCGGGATCTGTGCTGGGGAAGAATCCTACTTTAAAAAAAACGTAAAATGGTTAAAATAGTAAACTTTATGTTATGGGTATTTTACCACAATAAGGAAACGTAGAAATGCTGTGGGAGAATATTAAGTCACATACCCTTGAATAGATACAACTTTTATTTGCAAAATCTTTGTTCTGTTTTTGTTTTAATTTTTTTAATGTTTATTTATTTTTGGGAAAGAGAGACAGAGCACCAGTGGGGAAGGGCAGAGAGAGAAGGAGACCCGGAATCCGAAGCAGGCTCCAAGCTGGAGGCCCAGAATCACTGCTGGAACAACCCTCCCAGCCTGGAGGCTATGCGTGGGGCCACGTCCAGCTCTGCTCTGCCATCCACAGGCCCATGATGTGGGGCAATCCCCCCCTCACTGCACCTGCTTTCTCCTCTGTACATGAGGGTCAGCACCATCACCTCCAAGGAGACTTCCAGTGCTGTGTTTCCACAAGGAACCAGCACTCGGAGTGTGCACTTGGCGTTTCGTTGTCTGGCAGACATTCTCCACCACAGCCCCGTAGGGAAGTAAGTTCTTGTCTGCTGAACCTCGAGGAGGGACAGCTAACGTCAACACCTCTTGTCTCTGTCCATAGTGCTACCCACTCTGTGCTGCGGCCACCGCCCTCAGGTTCAGAGGCTCCCAGGACTTCTGAGTTCCTCTAAGTGACAGGATCTGGAGCTGGGTCCCAGTGGGTTTATGCCCTCACTCGCTGCGTCACACAGCAGCCTGGCTCTTTAAAACCAGGCCACCCTCGGCTCCGGCTACTGTCCCCCATCCTGAGCACAGGAGGACCCAGACTGTGCCTACACAAGGGGATGTGGTTTGTTTCTTCTGAATCAGTCCCGAGGGGATTCCCTCAGCAGTTTAAGGACCATCTGCAATGTTTCCAGGACTTGAGAAGAAGCTTCAATCTGCCAAAAAATTGTTTAAGTGGTACTGTGTATTTATTCTTGATTGTGAATCTCTTGCTATAGTTGGAGAGATTCACTTTACAAAATTAGTGGAATACAATGACTTAGATCATGAAAGTTTTTATTTGCTAGGTCAAAAGTTATTGAGCAGTTTTGAATTTTAAGGGGTTTAATCAGCTTCAGTGTTCACAGAGAGAGCAGGGCAGGGAAGGGAGTAGGGGCTAGGACTCTGTGGCTGAAGTCCACGTACATGAGTTCTGCAGCTCAGGGCAGGTGCAAGGGCAGAGATGTGCCCCGTCCTCTCTGGACCACCAGCAGACGCCTCCAAATACCTGTCAGGAAGGCAGAGGACAGCACGGCTCTCCTCTGAGGTGGGTGCTGCCACATTTGTCACCTCTCCTGACCCCAAGGAAGTGAGACAGGCCCCCAGTTGCTCCCATCTCCCTCTGGCTGATGCACCTTCTGTCCTGGGTTTGCATGTGGTCACGTCCGTGGTGGCCTGCTGCCCCCCAGAGCCCAGTGCCCTTAAGTTCTGCCATTTCTGTCTGTCTGGGTCACGTACCCTGGCTGTGCCCTGGGAGGGGGTCGTGTGCAAGTCTGTCCTGGACATTAGGGAGAGTTTGAAAGTTACTGGCTTCTGCTTTTTGAGGGAATATGTTGTTATGATAAGTTGCAATTTCATAAACCAACAACTGACCACACACTGTCCAGGGTCAGTTCTTCCGTGGCCGGAAAGGAGAGCAGGGTGGGAGTTTTCTGCGTCTTCACAAGAGCGGAGGGTTTGCCCTACGGTGCTTCTATGTTCCCACTGCTCTCCTCTGACCCTCAGACTTCAGCCTCTGCTCTTCTTGGGCCCCTCATGTTCACAGCACAGCCCAATCCAAGGGCAGCAGATCATAAATAGCTCATTCTGTGCACTATTCTCTTTTCTGCAATGGGAAAAGCCTGAAAGGGTCTGACTTCAGGTCCAGTTGCCAGAATGATGTATTTAATGACACTTCCAAGAATGTCCCTATTAATACCACATTACCGCACAGAGCAGGAGCAGTATCTTCCTTCAGAAGATAGACTGGCTACCCCATGCTTGCTGGTCTTTCCAACATGAAAATCCCTTGGGTTGTAAAAATGAGGATGCTGGGACCCATTCACACCTGATATTTTAAGCAGAAATATTTTTCTTAAGACTGTGAACTTCCCCTGTGAACTTGGGGAAGGTTTGTACATTTGCTGGACAAAGTCATCATTAGAACAGTGACAATACAACATGTCACCTGTTTGTCATAGGAAACCCTTTAAGAAGTGCTTTACTGACAGACTTAACTGGTTCACAGTGTCCTTCCGTTCAGGCAGGTCTGGGCTCGGGATGGAAGAAAGAGACTCTCCCACTCAGCAGTAGGTAATACTGTCATCTGATCTGCAATAGGGTTACTTGTCTGCACGTGTGAAGTATGCTTGTGGGGGGTGTGGTCCTGATACTGGGTCCGGTTAACGGGACACCGTGTAACCCCATCCACTGGAGCAACTGTGTCTTTCTGAAGTGTCCAGCCTTCTCCATAAGCCTGACATTTATGCACTTGTCATTTACAGGCTCATCCTTGAAATATCTCTTGTGTCTGTTTTCATACAACAAATATGATTAAGGAATATGAAATACATCTGCAGTTGTGCTAAGTTCCAAAGGGCCAGCATGGAATCAGCATGGACAAGGGCTACGGACAAGGTCACCCCTACAGAATCAGTTGATGCTGCCCTGACCTGGCCTTGGGTGTATCATTCCCAGGACTGGGCAGTCATCGGGGCAGAATCAGCAACCCTGGGCTCTGGGAAACCCCTTGATCTGCTCCTTCTTTGTGTGTCTGCCCTAGACCCCTCAGCCTGGGACTTCCTCCTTGCTTCCAGGACTACCTGAACCACCACTGGCCTTCCTCTTCTGGTCTTGACTCTGCCCACCAGCCTGGACCTTGTGTCTTGTCCCCATTGGTGACTTACTCTCCCACCTGACTGCAGACCACCCTTCCCTGAACCTGGGCTCCTGCTTCCCCCGGCAGCAGCCCCTGTCCCCTAAGCAGAGCCCAGGCTCCATGTTGGGGTCTGACGTTCACTTAGGTGGAAGCTCCCATCTGGGGCAGCTCATCAGGGGATGTGCAGAGGGTTGGGGGACCAGGCAGAGAGAGCAGAATAGGACACTTTGAGGGAGAGGGGAGAAGAGCAGGGGTGAGGCTGGACACTCCCTGGCCAGGATGGGACATGGGGACACTTTAAGGCCCACTGTGGACGTTGTACATCATGCTCCTGAAGGGTTCTAGCAGGGACAGGGTGAGGTCAGACAATCACTGCGGGAGACCACTGCACCAGGTAGGGGTGTGGGTAGTCCTGAGCACAGGGGTGTGGGGGGCGGGGAGGTAGTCCTGAGTGTAGGGACATGGAGGGGTGGGGAGGTAGTCCTGAGTGCAGGAGGTGGAAGGGTAAGTGCTCCTACCCGTTTCCCTGAGAGGAGCTTGTTAGCTGGTGATGCCTGAGTCTAATGAAATAAGAAATTTGGTAAATTCCGGGACAGTCTGACATATGAAGGTATCTTGACCAGAAAGAGTCTGGACAGACCAAAGTCCATGAGTAATCGGATGCTGGTGACACAATTCCCACTGCAGGGCTTCTCAGAAGTGCCGCCGTTCCAGGCTCTCCTCTTCATTCTCTTCCTCTGCCTCTACGCCGTGGCACTCTGTGGCAACTCCCTCCTTGTGGTGGCCATCACCCTCAGCTCCAGGCTCCACACCCCCATGTACTTCTTCCTGGCCAACCTGTCTGTGCTGGATCTTGTCTGCACATGCACCATGGTGCCCAAGGGATCCTGGTGGAGGAGAAGAGGAGCATCTCCTACTGGGGCTGCATGGCCCTGCATGGTTGTGGGCGGTGGCAGGGGAGGTGCTGCTCTTCACTGCCGTGGCCTACGACCGCTACATGGCCATCTGTCAACCACTGCACTACGGCTCCATGATGACCCCCAGGGTGTGTGCAGCGCGGGCTGGAGCTGTGTGGGCATCGGCATGCTTGGCGCTGGAGTCAATGCCTGCCTGATGTCACGGCGGACCTTCCGTGGGCCCAACGTGATTGGCCACATCTTCTGTGGGACCCCTCCTCTGCTGCTGCTCTCCTGCTCCTCCACATATGTGAACAACATCATGGCAATTATAGCTGACGTCTTCTTTGCCATGTTGAACTTCCTGCTCACCATGGTGTCCTACGGGTTCATCATGTCCACCATCCTGAGGGTTCGAACAGCCAAGGGGAAGCAGCGGGCCTTCTCCACCTGTTCCTCCCATCTCATTGCAGCCACCTTGTACTACTTCACCATCATCTACACCTACTTGAGCCCTGGCTCCAGCCACTCCCCAGGGACGGGCAAGGTGGTGGCTGTGCTTTACTCCACTGTGAGCCCCACCTTGAACCCTCTCATCTACAGCCTGAAGAACAAGGATATCAAGGCAGCTCTCAGGAAGGTCTTGATGCACATGGCCAAAAATCTGTAAATGGGCAGTTTCTAAAGTTCGCGTTCTTTGTTGCTCTCTGACCCCTGACTCTTATGTGTCCTACCTGTTATAAACACCCTCTTTCTATGTGAGTTGCCATTGACACCTTCAAAACAGCTTTGTTGAGGAAATATTCCTCTGTGGATTCTCCACGGCATCCTAGTGAGATGTGGCTTTCAGCCACCTGTTACTGAAAGTTTGCAGTTCCCAGAATATGACACACATTAACACACAACGGATGCATTGGTTCCTTCTGAGATCCCTGGGATTTCTCACCAACCCACAGTCTCTGCCTATGTCTTATTGACCTTCAGGAGGTGGGAGCTGGCTCAGTTCCATTAAAAGTGCCCCTGTATAGCTGCCCAGAGTTCTGCTTAGGCCACGTGGGTCTCGGTCCTGAACCGCCGAGGATGTCTCTCCTACAATAGTTGCTTTTGTGTGCCAACCTGACTGGGCTGCAGCACACCAGACAGCTGGTCAAACATTATTTCTGGGTGTGCGTGTGAGGGTGTCTCTGGAAGAGATGAACATTTGAACGGGAAAACTGGATAAAGAAGGCTGTCCTCACCAGCGGGGATGGGCGTCATCCAGGCCAGTGACGGCCAGAATGGAACAAAAAAGGGAAGGAAGAGTATACTTGCTTCTTTGGCTTTCAGACCCAGAATCGGACTTACATGTTGCCCCCCAACTTACAGACCTTCAGACTTGGACTGAATTATTCCATCAGTTCTTCTAGGTCCCCAGTTTACAGATGGCTGGTAGTGAGGACTTCCATAACTGCATGAGCCAATTCAATAATGAGCCTCCATATGTATGTATATGTGTATTGCACGCTATATTGTATAATGCCGTTCATGTAATTACACATATATTAGTTATACTATGTTATACATATGTGTGTATGTGCATATTATGTGTGTGTGTGTGTGTGTGTGTGTGTGTATAAATCATCATAAGCCCAGAAGTATGTATATCTCCCACTGGTTCTGTTTCTCCGGAGAACCCTAAGACATCTCCCTTCCCATCTAATGATGGCCCTGGAATCTCTGGTCCAAGGATAGGATAAGAACCTCATGACTCAAGGCAACATGCCTCCTTGAGTCTTGTGGACACATTATTCCTGCACGAAATGCTATTTGCCTGGTTAGCTTATGCTCTTTTCACATCCCAGCTGCATGTTAAATCCCTGATTTCCTCCTAACCAGACTGAGTCAGCTCCCTCCACCATCTGCCCTCCTAGTGCCTTCTTATTTCCCTTAGAGCTACTCATTCAGTTGATTACTTAATTAATATCTCTCATACTGGGTTTCATTAAGAGAGGGGCTATAGTTTGTACTCACCATTGTATCCTCAGCAAGAAAACAGGACCTGGAACACAATAGGTGATAACTAAATGACACGTGATCCACAGGACTGTCTTACTTTGCACATCTATTCAAGGTGAAGATGCACATATCTACTATACAACAATTTCACTCCTGTGTGTACAACACAGGGTCACAGTTGTTTATTCCATCACTTTGTGCAGGAGCAAAAAAGTGGAAACTACCTAACCACCCGCCCATGGGAAGATAAATTAGCAAGCCATGGATTCATCACACATTGATTATCATCCCAAATCCATACATATTAATGTGGACACACATCACATGTGGACTGTCATGTTGGATGTGCCTTTTTCACAGGGACACACAGCAAAAACATAATGTCAAGTAAGGAAAGCAAGTAGAAAGTGACGGCAGACAGGTGGCAAGCATTGCCGTATTTATAAAAATATTGAAATAATACATCGTATTGTTTACTAAAATAAATATATGCAAAAACATATGAAGTGATGTTCAGTCTTCAGAATAGCAGTCACATCTAGGGTGCAAGGAGGGAGAGAGATTAAATGGGAAACTTGAGTTGCTCTGTGATGTTTTCTTACACAGAGATATAAAGCAAATGTGGCAAGAAGTCAGCATCTTGTTACACGTATACATTTGAAATTTCACATGATTAAAAATAGTTTTAATTTTACTGTTAATTTTTACTACTAAAAAAGGAATCACTTGGAAAGCTCATTAAAACCTAATGAATCAGGGGCGCCTGGGTGGCGCAGTCGGTTAAGCGTCCGACTTCAGCCAGGTCACGATCTCACGGTCCGTGAGTTCGAGCCCCGCGTCAGGCTCTGGGCTGATGGCTCAGAGCCTGGAGCCTGTTTCCGATTCTGTGTCTCCCTCTCTCTCTGCCCCTCTCCTGTTCATGATCTGTCTCTCTCTGTCCCAAAAATAAAATTAAAACGTTGAAAGAAAAAAAAACAACCTAATGAATCAGAGTCTGCATTTTAACAGGCTCCTTGGGTGATGCCTGTGTAAACCAAGGTGTGAGTACTCCTGATCCAGGGTAAAAGCACGACTTTCTGTATTGTCATGGATCTGATACTCTCCCTCAACCCAGAGAAAGCTGAGGACCCCCTCAACTAAATTCCTCCATTTAGCAGATAATTTTTAATTTTCACTCAGCAGAAATACTCATATACTGTTTGTTTAAAGAGAAGTTGCCAGTCTCATAATGTGAGGTTTCAGAGGTACCCTTCTCAGTAAGTGTAGGCAGCTCAGCTGGTTGGCAAGTGCATCGTGTCCCCCAGAACACCCCGTTTCCTCTCAATGGCCTGCAGGCCATGGGTCATCTCCCCACTGCAAGGCCCAGCCACAGGCAGCTCCCAGAGGCTCCATGAAGGTTATGTTTCACTGCTTTTGGAGGGTCACCACATGGCACATGAGTCCCTCTGTGACCAGGTCCTGATGTACCACTGGCAGCACGGTCACGCTGTGGGAAGGCTGTAGAGGACCACACACTACTTCGGATGGTAACACAGTACTTGAGCTCTGAAGATAGTATTACAGGGAAAAGATTTCTTCCAAATTCTATCAAAATATAAATCACAGGAATGCTTCCAACCACCATCCAGCCATCTGCATTTCTATCATTCTCAGCTTGCCTGACTCCAAAAGATAAATGAACCGGCTACAGAATGTTACATAGCACTGGCAGCTTGTGAGTCAGCAGGATCAAAACGGTTTCAACCGGCCCCTCCGGACCACTTTAGTCACTTAGAATTCATCTCCCAATTTTCTTAATGTTTATTTATTTTGAGAGAGCGAGCAAGCGAGAGAGCACAAGCAGGGGAGGGGCAGAGAGAGAGAGAGAGTGAATTCTAAGCAGGTTCTATGCTGTCAGCACAGAGCCCAACATGGGGCTTGATCTCACAGACTGTGAGATCATGACCTGAGCCATAACCGAGAGTCAGAGGCTTAACCGACCGAGCCACCCAGGCACCCCTAGCCAGGCATTTATTGATGGAAATTTGATTACTTCATTTTTGTTATAAAAATGCTACACTTGGTATTTTCATAAATATTTGAGCACTGGGTATTTATGCAGAACACAGTCTGGGAAGGGGGATGAATCTTGGAAGGGATATTTATGAACACTGACAAATTTTATTTGTTCACAAAATACAAACAATGTACACATGTATTAATTTCCCCTTCTCTTCACCAAAATTTTCAATCTGAAAGTGAAATTTTATTTCATCATTGATGTAATCTGCACTCATTGTTCCTCCTCTGTGACATGTGTTTGCCCACCGTCATGATTCATAGAGACTTCACATACTCCGTGGAGGACGCAGAAGGGCTGTAGGTCAGATGCAAGGCCAACTTAGCTGCAGAATAAAGACTACTCTAGACAACCCCAGGGCACTTACATGTAACCTTAAAAGCAGCAAACAGATCAGCAACCCATTAGTTTCCTGCCAGAAAAACTACAAAAACAGGCACAGCCCTCTGCACTGGGGAAGGGCAGGGAGCACTCTGTACTGTGGCAGGGGAGGGAGCACTCTGCACTCTGCAGGGGAGCACTCAACACTGGAGAAGGGCAGGGAGCACTCTGCACTGGGCAGGGACAGGGAGCACTCTGCACGGGGGAAGGGCAGGGGAGCACTCTCCACTGGAGAAGGGCAGGGGAGCACTCCTAACCAGGGAAGGGCAGGGAGCACTCTGCACTGTGGCAGGGGCGGGAGCACTCTGCACTCTGCAGGGGAGCACTCAACACTGGGGAAGGGCAGGGAGCACTCCACATTGGGGAAGGATGGGGAGCACTCCTTACTGGTGAAGGGACGGGGAGCACTCTGCACTGGGGAAGGGACAGGGAACAGTCTGCACCTGGGGAAGGGACGGGGAGCATTCCGCACTGGGGAAGGGACAGGGAGCAGTCCGCACTGGGGTAGGGCAGCACAGATGGAGGAGCCCTGCATCCTTCCTCTAAGTCCCAACCTACTCGGGCTGCTCAGCTGACATCCTTACTCTGCTCCCCATATATCTTCCAGGTCTCCTGTCCCATACTCAGACCCCCACACCACTGCCTGCCTGCTCATTTCTCTCCCTCCTGACCCCAGGGACACCCTCCTGCTGCACATCTTCCCCCAACCCCCAGGCCCCAAGGATATCCAGTGTGAGTGGGGTGGGAGGGGAGGGCAGGGCAGGTATGGTCAGGGTGAGGTCACGGTGAATGTGGCCAGAGAGGGTCGAGTGGGGAGGATGGGATCAGGAATGAAGATGTGAGGGTTAGGGTGGGGAGGGTGTGGTCAGGGTGTGGTCGTGGTGGGTGTGGTCAGAGGAAGGTGTGAGGGTGGGGTGTGGTCATGGAGGGAGGGTGTGGTCAGAGGAAGGTGTGAGGGTGGGGTGGAGTGTGGTCATGGAGGGAGGGTGTGGTCAGAGGAAGGTGTGAGGGTGGGGGTAAGGAGGGTGTGGTTGAAAAGGGCTGGGTCCTTCCTGGAGTACTGGGGACTCTGGTACAAGGGAACGCCGGAACACCACTGCAGATGTGAGGAGGGGTGGCAAGGAGCTGGTTCACTGGCTACCCCACCCCAGTGCGTGCCCACCCCAGTGCGTGCAGTGAGGAAGTCGGACACACTCGGCCCGCATCCGACCAGGGTGAAGCGGGGAGGAAACACAACCCGGGCTGTGGCGGGGCCTGAGGAATGCTTCTGAGATGAATTAATGGGTGAATGAGGAACTTCAAAGGGAGTTTAATGACATCTCTCTTAGAAATGAAGATAATGAAAGACCCCGGGGCCTGGGTTCTCTCCCCACTCTGGTCTCGCTGACGCTGACGTCCCATGGCCAGCACACTGTCATCAGGTCCTAGGGCACGCCACATCTTCTGTCTCAGCAGGAGCTTGGGGGCCCAGGCTGCAAGGAACCCCACCTGTGTTGAAGGAGAGAGACGCACGTTGGGCCCTCTGGAAACCCCTCAGAGCCCCCACGGTCTCTGGTCCCTGCTGTGTCACTGCACCCTGAAGCCAGAACGTCAGACAAGAACAGGACAGCATGAGCCGGGGCCACCCTCCCACCCTTTCTGCTCAGGCCCCCTGCAGCCGACTGAGACAAGGTGCTAGAAGGACCCTGTGGGCAGCCACAAAAAGAAACCCAAATAAAACTCCAGGACCCTCCCTGGACTCCACGTCCACCCACGAGAAGATTCCAGTCTAAGGAGCAACTTTGAAGGGACAGCTGAATCCCCTAATGTCCAAGCCTGGACACAGCAGTGAGGGTCACGGACTCATGGAGAGGTGGCTCTCAGGGTCTTTAAATGTAGGCACTGGCCAGAGCAGAGCCCTGGGCGTAAGAGTACAGCAGGAACAGCAGCGCAGGCGCCAAGGCGCAGAGGTGCACACCGGCGGGGTTCAGGGGCGCGTCCTCCTCCTCAGGGCCCTGTTCTGGTTCCCCAGCGTCATCATACTCCTCCTCCAGGGCCAGGTTCAGGGACACTCTGGGCCCCTCATCTTTCTCCCCCGTGGGAACAACTCCGATGTCCTCATAAACACCCTCCGAGGGCAGACTCCCCAACATTCTGGAACCTGCAAAGGGCATGCCACAGCTTCTAGGACAGGCGCTCTCACAGTCTGGGCCCACCCGCTGCTGGCCCCGTGGGGTGTCTCACGTGTGCCCACCCAGAGCCACGTCCCAGACAGCCGGGGCAGTTGGCCCTACTACACAGATGACATGGGGAATCGGGATACCCCTGGGGCCTTGTCCTCACACCCAGGCACCCCTCAGAAGCGGAGCAGGGCCCAGGGTCCCCTGACCCCAACCACTCCTGGGCCCATGAGTATCACTGAGAAGTTGCCATGCAGCAGGGTTCCAGGTGGGACCTGGCAGAAAGGGCCTGTGATGGGCTGGGGTCTCCAAGTATGCCCCCAACCTCCCTCCCCCACAGTCCTGTGTCGCCCACCCCGGCCACACCCACCTACCCTGGCAGACTCTCCTTCCACGGAACCACTGTAGCCCCAGGACCAGGGAGACGATGACCAGGAGGGTGCCCAGGACAAGGCAAAAGGTCATGGGTAGGTTCCCAGCCTTGAGGGCAGTCGGAGGGGTGAGGGGGGCACCTGTGAGGACAGTGAGAGGCGGGGTCTCCCCTGTATGTCTGTGCTGCCTGGGGTATTGTGACCTTGGGCCTGGGCCACCTGAACCTTTCGGGGAGAGGGAGGGCACCCAAAGGAGATGGCCCTGGTGCTCCTCCCCCAGAGATGGCCCAGAGGTCACAGGGCTGAAGTCACAGGGCCAGGGTCAGGAGGGAGGGGGGAGACCACAGTGTTCCAGGGTCAAATGCCCCCAGTGGGTAAAAGAAAGACCCCGGAGAAGTGGCTGGGCCTGCTGTCCCTCCCCATGGTTCTCTGCCCAGGCTAGCACAGGAGGACAGAGTGGGCGGTCCTGACCCTCCTGACCCTCCTGACCCTGGCCTGATCAGCCTAAAGAGTGGCTGGCTGCAGCCCTGGCACCCACCGGAGACTGCCCCACTGTGCAGAGCCCACGGCAGGGCCCCTCTGGGTCGGGGCCAGACAAGAGGGCGTGACCTGAACCCTGAGAGAGAGCACACCTACCTGATGCCCATCCCAGTGCTGGTGGCCGAGCCGTGGTCCCCCTGTCACCTGCAGGAGAAATGGGAGGGACTCCCAGGAAGAGAGGCAGCTGCAGCCCCGGGCAGCCCAGACCCTCAGGAAGTGTCCCAGCCCCACTCAGCCTGATCCCAGCATGGCATGGGACAGCCGCAGAGGCAGCCAGAAGGACCCAGCACAGGGACGGCCTCAGGGCCATGTTCTGGGTGGGGAGACCCCCTCCCCAGCCCCAGGCAAACCCTCCCACCCACCTGTGCCCCCTCCCCTCCCCACTCACGGGAGCAGTGCACGCCCGCGTCCTCCTTGTGCCCACAGTCTCCAAGTCCCCACGGCTCTGCGGGGCAGTTCCACAGAGATGCCTCGCTGCCCCGGCACCCCACCTCGTCCAGCCACACGGGCCCTGAGCCTGGGCCAAAGGCGGCCCCGGCAAGGGCACCCACAGCTGGGCCACAGCCCAGCTGGCGGCATACCACCTCCGCGTCTGCCAGGTCCCAGGAATCGTCACACACGGTGCCCCAGGAGCCAGCGTGCCAGAGCTCCACGCGGCCCGAGCAGCTGTCCTTGCCTCCACGCACACGCAGCATGCCCTCCCCTGGAAGAGGGGGCTGTGGTCACTGCAGGGCAGGACCGAGGTGAAGAGTGCACAGGGAGGCGGACAGAAGGGTACCTGGGCAGCTGTGGGCGGATGAGCAGTTGGTCTCCCCAGAATCCTGCGTCATTTTCTCTGACAATCCTACGGGATTAACCAGTGACCATCCCTCTGTAAACGCCCTGAAAGCTTCAGAATGAAGTGTGTGGAGCCTGAGTGACCTCCAGGCCCTAAGTCACAGATCAATGGCAGCCTTGCAGGTGACTTGTCAGAAACCGCCAGAGACCCACCTGCACAGGTGACCCAAGCCTCCTCTCCGTGGGCACAGGAGCGTGGGTGCCATGGTGCCGAGGGGCATTGCCACAGTGTGGAGTTTCTCAGCTTGCGACACTCGATGTTGTCCAGCCAGGAGGTGCCCACGCCAGTGTGGACAGGCCTGTTCTCTAGCCAGCCCTGCTCCCCACAGCCCAGCTGCTTGCAGATGATGGACAAGGAGATGTCTTTCAGGGCATTACTGCACACGGCGCCCCACGTCCCATTGTAGAACACATCTAGCCACCCAGCACACTGGTGGGTGCCACCTCGCAGCCTCAGGGCCACTGACCCTGGAAGACAAAAGCAGTCGGGCCAGGAGAAATCTCCAAAGGATGACCCCAAAATGAGAGGGTCCCAGCACTAAGATCAATGCTGCTCAGGGGCATCAAGCCCAGTGAGCCCCCAGCAAGAACCTTAAATCAGTCATGTGTCCCCGTGGCAACCTCCCACCCCAAGGATGCAGGTAGCAGTTAATCTCAGGTGATCAGATTTAACTGCCAGCTGTAACATCTTAGCAGGTGTCACCTGATTGCCCAGAAATCCACCCTTGGAAATCATTCAAAAAAGAATAATCTTTTGCACAAGATGATCAATTTAGCAGTGATTATAAAAAGTTTTTTTAAAAATCAGCAAAACTAAAAGGCAACTGACAGATGGGAGAAGATATTTGCAAATGACATATCGGATAAAGGGTTAGTATCCAAAATCTATAAAGAACTTATCAAACTCAACACCCAAAAAACAAGTAATCCAGTGAAGAAGTGGGCAAAAGACATGAATAGACACTTCTCCAAAGAAGACATCCAGATAGCCAACTGACACATGAAAAAATGTTCAACATCACTCGTCATCAGGGAAATACAAATTAAAACTGCAATGAGATACCACCTCACACCTGTCAAAATGGCTAACGTTAACAACTCAGGCAACAACAGATGTTGGCGAGGACGCGAAGAGAGAGGACCTCTTTTGCATTGTTGGTGGCAATGCAAGCTGGTGCAGCCACTCTGGAAAACAGTATGGAGGTTCCTCAAAAAACTAAAAATAGAACTACGCTACCACCCAGCAATTGCGCTAACTAGGCATTTATCCATGGGATACAGGTGTGCTGTTTGAAGGGACACAGGTACCCCCATGTTTGTAGCAGTGCTATCAACAATAGCCAAAGTATGGAAAGAGCCCAAATGTCCATCGATGGATGAACAGATAAAGAAGATGTGGTTTAGGGGTGCCTGGGTGGCTCAGTCGGTTAAGCGTCCAACTTCAGCTCAGGTCATGATCTCACGGCTCGTGGGTTCGAGCCCCGCATCGGGCTCTGTGCTGACAGCTCAGAGACTGGAGCCTGTTTCAGATTCTGTGTCTCCCTCTCTCTCTGCCCCTCCCCTGTTCACACTCTGTCTCTGTCTCAAAACTAAATAAGCATTTTTTAAAAAAAGGTGTGGTATATATATATACAATGGAGTATTCCTCGGCAATCAAAAAGAATGAAATCTTGCCATTTGCAACTACGTGGGTGGAACTGGAGGGTGTTATGCTAAGTGAAATTAGTCAGAGAAAGACAAAAATCATATGACTTCACTCATATGAGGACTTTAAGAGACAAAACCGATGAACGTAAGGGAAGGGAAACAAAAATAATATAAAAACAGGGAGGGGGACAAAACGTAAGAGACTCATGAATATGGAGAACAAACTGAGGGTTACGGGAGAGGTTGTGGGAGGGGGATGGGCTACATGGGTAAGGGGCAGTAAGGAATCTGCTCGGAAATCATTGTTGCACTCTATGCTAACTAATTGGATGCAAATTTTTAAAAATAAGAAATAAAAATAAAAGCAAAAAAAAAAGTAACGAGTACAGAGTTCTATGTTTGGAGACAGCAGCAGCCCTGGCTGGTCAGGGCCCAAGCCCTCAAGCAGAGTAATCTCCACAACAGTGTGACGAAGCAAGGAGACTATAATATCACCAATAATAAAGTATTTGATAGCCCTTTAAAATTATGTTTTGAATGTCTGATACGTCAAAAATACCTCCACAGGATAAATGGAGACAGTAAGATATGAATTGCATGTGACAGAGTCATAACCAATTAAAATTTAAATAACCTTTAAAAAACAAAAACACTTGAAGGAAGTACATCCATGACAGATTACCAACATGGCCACAAAGGTCTGCTGCCTGTACCCACAGCCCTAGAAAGGAGTCTGTGTCCCCACCCCCCAACTCTGGGCTGCCCTGGGACTTCAGCCGACTGACCACGTGGCGTAAGAGCTACCCTCACTCCTTGCAGGCCTGGGCTTCCCATGCACCTCGTCTGCTTCTGCTCTCGATTTGGGAACACTGCTTCCATGTTGAATTGTGACAGAAACAGAGCGTCCCCCACCCCTGCCCACAGCCAGTCCCCAGCAGCAGAGTCCTATCAGTCGGCAAGTGACCAGCAGCCTGAGGGAGCCCATGAGACAAGGCAGAGGAGACCTGCAGGCACAAAGGCCACGTGGGATGTACATCCGAGCACGCAGGCCCGGTGTAGATGCTAAGCCAATCAGTGATGTGCACAGTACCTGGAAACGCTCCCAGAATTCATGAGGAAGAGCAGACTCCCCAAAAGATAATGAATAAAAAGGATGGGGAAGAGGTAAAATGATGAGCCCAAGTGTTACTTTAAAAGAAACAGGACGATTGAAATGAATGCAACCATCTGAGACACAGTTGAGGGAACGGCTGAAATCACTGAGAAGAAACCACACCCGAATGCTCACCCCACCCCTGGAGAAGAGCCTGAAGACGCCCCAGGAGGCTGCCCTGTACACACCCCTCCCAGGTTCCCCAGTGACCGCAGAACCCCGTCCCTCAAGAATGGTCACACCCAGACAAGACCAACGTAAGGAACCTCAGATATGCACAAGCTGAAAAGCAAAGACACTCCAAACACCACCTTTCCTGCAGCTCACAGAAACACGGGCCAGGAGCTGGGGGGAGAACCCTCCCGCACAAATGTGAGACCAGCCTGTGAGCAGCGGGGAGAGACCCGGCTGTGCCCGGCCCGGCCCGCAGCAGCGTGGCAGCAAGAAGACGGTGCAGTACACGGTGGGGGCCCCATTCGGGAAGGGGTCAGTGGGGTCTGTGGAAGGCCCAGGGAAGCCCCGCGGAAGTCCCGTGGAAGGCCACGGAAGGCCTGGGCGCACAAAGACAGTGCACCGCTCGATACCCAGCCGCCCCGAGAAGACACCCAACTACCCTCACCGACCTGAGCAGACGACGCCGGCGTCCTCCTTGTGCCCGCAGTCCCGCGGGCCCCGGCCCCCTGACGGGCACCGCCACAGCGCAGACTCGTGGCCCCTGCAGCCCAGCTCGGCCATCCAGATGCGCCCCGCCCCGGCACCGAAGGGCGCGGCGCCCAGGGCACGGAGGGCGCGGCCGCAGCCCAGCTGCCGGCAGACCACCTGGGCGTCCCGCAGGTCCCAGCCGTCGTCACACACGGTGCCCCAGTCGCCCCCGTGCAGCACCTCCACGCGCCCCGCGCAGCGGTGGGGCCCCGCGGCCAGTCGCACCCGCCGGCTCCCTGCGGAGACACCGCGTCAGGGCGGCGGGCCCAGGGGCCGAGGGGCGGGCGGCCCGGGCCTCACTCACCCGAACACACGACGCCCGCATCCCGCGAGGCCCCCGCGGGCACCAGCGGGGACGCGGACACGTTGCACTGGGTCAGGCGGGTCTCAGTGCCCAGACACAGCGCGCGGCTCAGCCCCACGGGGAGCGCCCCGCGCCCAGGCGCCGGAGTGTCGTACGCCCGGTCGGCCTGTCCGCACCCCAGCTGCCTGCACACCACGCGGGCGCCACGCAGGTCCCACGCGTCGTCCAGGACGCGGCCCCACACCCCGTCCAGGGAGACCTCCACGCGGCCGTCGCAGCGGCTCTGTCCGTCCCTCAGTCTCAGGGCGTGGGGGAGACCTGGGGAGACCGGCGGACGAGACAGGGTGTCGGGGGAGGGGCCCTGCGCCTGCAAAGGGGAGAGGACCACCCCTCCCCGCAGGACCCCTCCCACTCCCAGCCTCCAGCACCCACCTGAGCAGACGGCGGTGGCTGCGTTTCCCGGGGCACAGGCCCGGGCCCCCAGGGTGGTTACTGGGCAATTCCATAAGTAGGGCTCTGTCCCCACACAGTGAAACACATCAGGCCAGATGGGAGCGTCCCCGACCCCAAAGTGGCCTCCTCGGGGTGTGGCCACCGCGCTGCCACAGTTGAGCTGGTGGCAGAGGACGGTGGCATCCGCTAAGTCCCAGTGGGCAGCACAGAGGGGTGCCCAGGCCCCCTGCACCTGGAGCTCCACGCGTCCCTCACAGCTGCTGCTGCCGTTAACCAGCTGGAACTCTAAAGAGGGGGCTAGGGGTCAGCGCCTCCCTCACCCGCAGACCCAGCTTGGGGCAGTTTCTTCCGGTTGCACCCAGTGTGGTGACCACAGAGCCAGGCCCTTGCCTCACCAGCCCCCGACCCACCTCAGCCCCCCCCATCCAGATCATGCCTCTCTGCAGATGGGCCTACAGTCTGTGGTACAGCCTTAGCGGGGAACACAGTCCTCTCTTCCCTCCCCCCTCAACCCCCAGAAACAACACTTCTTAGCCAAGAACACGCACACCCCCAACTGGCCAGAGGGGCCTTCATGAGCCTAGCTTAGAGCCCCCAGGCGGAGTCATTGAGGGAGGCTGGCAGGGAAGGGGGCAAGGCTGAGCCTCAGATCCCACCCTCCCAGCCTCACCTGAGCACCTGAGCCCAGCGTCCTGGTGGTGCCCACACTGGCGCCCAGGCCCCCGAGGGCAATGGAACAGCAGAGACTCATTGCCTGCACAACGGAAGGCCTCTGTCCACATGAGCCCAGAGCCCTGGCCGAAGTGGGCGCCCCCAGGAGTGGACACAGCAGAACCACACTGCAGCTCCCGGCACACCACATGGGCCGTCGCCCGGTCCAGGTCAGCATCACAGACAGTGCCCCAGGTCAGGCCGCGCCTCACTTCCAGACGCCCAGCACAGGGGTGCTCACCGCCCTCCAGCCGGGCTTCCATGTGTCCTGGGGGACACACAAACTCTCAGTTAGGGATAAGTGTTCTCAGGTGAGCAGTTCAGCCACCTCCCTGGACCACAGGAGACTCTGGCCAGGGTAGACCATCCGGGACCAGGCAGTGGGTCTGCAAGTCCTGGGCAGAAACTGATAGCCAAAGACCCATACACCCTGCACCCAGAACAGAGAAGGGGTCCCTGGTCACTTCCCTGAGGTCAGAGGTCAGAGTCACCTCCTACAGGTGCCCACATGTGTGACATAGCCTCTGCCTGCCCAAGGCAGTGGCATCAAGGTCCTGTATAGTCTTGGAGGCCAGGTCAAGGCACCTCTCCGGCCACAGAACGCTGCCTTCTTAGGGGCACCAAGGAGGCTGGCCTGTCCGTCTCACGTTAGCCTGCCCTAATTCCCAGAACACAGCCAGAATCTGAGGGTCAATTCGCTTGCCCCTTTGAGACAGGACTGGGAGGGGGTGACCACCAGCCACCTTGACTCCTACTGGACACACAATAATCAGAGCACAGATGCTGCAGGACAGACAGGACCCCACGCCCACCCCCACCCCCACCCCCAGGCCCGGGTTTCTGAGCCAGCACACCTCTGCTGGGACGTAGGCACAGACCTGAGCCCACCACACACCCACCGGCGAACCATCCACCAGCACTTCCTGTGCCCTCTCTTCTAGGCCTCTGTCTGCAACAACCCTGAGCTAGAGAGCATCGGATCTTCCCAGCACAGTGCCTTCCCTCGCCTGCCCAGCCCGCTCTTAGTCCCTCTGGAACAGCAGGCTGCACAGGCATCAAGAGGGGGACACACTGTGAGATGTGAGGACAGAGCGTCCCCCAAGGGTCTGCACCGCCCCCCCCTCCCCAGAGCCTGGCTGTGCCCGGCGGGCCTCACCTGAGCAGACCACCTCGGCATCATGCTGGAAGTCACAGCCCCTGCGCAGGCGGTTGTTGAGTCTACAGTTCCGGATGGTCGGCTCGGTGCCCCGGCACGTCATATACTTCCCAACGATGCCCGCATCCTGGCGGGGAGCCTGAAGTGCAGGCCCACACCCCAGCTCCCGGCAGAACACCGTGGCCTCCTCTTCATGGAGGCCACAGAGGCGATCCACCCCGTTCACATTCCTGATCTCGGGGAGTCCGGAGCAGGGGCTGCGGCCCTTTACCAGCCGGATCTCCCGAAAAGTGCCATCTGAGAAGCACAGGCCCACATTACCGAAGGCGCGGACTCCGCGGGCCCCGTGGTCCCTTGGAACCCATGGCCTGCCCCAGCGACCAGACGTTGCCATCTGGGCAAGCAGCCCCTACCTGGGCCTCCGCCCTGGGCCTGGGTTACAGCCTGAGACCAACCCTGCTCCTTCAAGAGGGTCATCGCTGGCTGAGAGGGCCCTTTCTGGGTGGGAGGTCACAGAGGACCCCTCGCTCAGAGGGATCTATGCCTCGTTTAACATTCTGCCGTCATTGTCTTGAAAATCTTGTTGTTGAACGAGGATCCCTGCATTTTCCCTTCATCCTGGGCCCATAAACCATGTCATGGGTCAGCTTCAGAGACAGGATGCTGTAAGGGAGCCTCAGGAGCTCCCTGTCACATAAGTGCCCAGACACAGCAGAAGACCCTCACGACAGACCTCACAGGGAAAGCATTTGCCTCCTGGTCACTTTTGAAATCATGTTGAGATACCTAATGTTAAATACCTACGGTGGGGGGTGGGGGTGGGGCAGGGACAGGGGTGTCAGGCCCTCAGGCATCTAGAAGACAAGGTGTCTCTGGCCCTCCCTCCCCCCATCTGTTTTCTGCATCTCCATGTTCCCGCATTGCTGTTTTACTTAGTTGTTCACTGTTTCTCCCGGGACAGTACAGGCTCCATGCAGCAGGATTTTTGTCTGGTTTATTCACAGCTGCATATGGCCAAGCACCTAGAATAGAGCATCTGTTGCGAATAAGCATCTGTTGGGTGAAAGACGAAGGGCCCCTTACAGAAGTGACCGAGTCATGAGAGACTGGAACCAAGACAGGTCAGCATGGTCCGGTGCCCTGGGAGGAGCCCCCCACCTCTGCCACAGAGCCGCCAGACCCTCTCTCCACCCCTCCCCCAGGCCCGCCCACCTCCTCCTCCTCCCCCTCCTTCCCCAGACCCACCAGCTTCCTCCCCCTCCCCCTCCCCCTCCCCCTCCCCCCCAGGCCTACCCACCTCCTCCTCTTCCCCTCCTCCCCCAGACCCGCGCTCCTCCTCCCCCTGCACCAGACCCTCTCTCTGCCCCTCCCCCAGGCCTACCCACCTCCTCCTCCTCCCCCCAGGCCCGCCCATCTCCTCCTCCTCCTCCCCCTCCCCCCCAGACCTGTGCTCCTCCTCCCCCTGCATTAGACCCTCTCTCTGCCCCTCCCCCAGGGCCGCCCACCTCCTCCTTCTCCCCCTCTTCCCCCAGACCTGGCTCCTCCTCCCCCTGCACTAGACCGTCTCTCCCCCTCTCCACCAAGCCCTCCTCCCCTCCTCCCCCAGACTCACCCTCCTCCTCCTCTTCCCCCTCCTGTTCAGACTTACTCGCACACAGAGCGACCACCACCCACTCATGGGGACACTCGGTCTGTGTCCAGGCCCCAAGGCTGCACTCCCAGAGGGAGGGCTCGTCACCCCTGCAGGACACGTTGTGGAGCCAGGGCCGCACCATCTCCCCGGGCAGTGGGACGTACTTGGGGGCTCCCACAGCATGTCCACAGCCCAGCTGCCTGCAGACCACGGATGCCTCTGCCAACGTCCACTCCTGGTTGCACACGTGTCCCCACTGCCCATCGTGTAGGACTAGCACCACTCCGTCACAGGGACTGTGTCTGTACGCCAGCCTCAGTTCTCTTGGTCCACCTACAGAAGAACAGGCCAGCCTCAGAGGGGCCCGGAACCAGTTCGCGGGGTGGAGGGTGAGCCAGCGCCAGCTGGGAGGTAGGAAGACTCCTACGTTTGCCTGGGGCCACTTCCAAGGCCTTGCTGCAAAGCCTCAGCACAAAGCCAGGTCCCCCTACCCCCACCCCCAATACTCACAGTCCAGAAAGGTGATGGGGTGGAGTCACATGGAAACCCTCCCACTGCCCCCACGCAGCCCTGCATCCTCACCTCCACAGACCCCCTTCCCTCCCGCCAGGACCACGGCCTCTGCTCCCCTCCCAAGCCCTCTGAGGCCCCCACGATGTGGGTGACCCTCACCCTCTTGGCAAGGAAGTGCCCTTGTGTTCCGCTGCCTAGAAGCGGGGTGGCTCTTCCAGGCCACCCCTCCCCACCCCCAATCGTTTCTCCAGTGCAGTAGAGGCACCGGGGCCCCTGACTCTCTGTTTCCTGCCTCACCGGCCGGCCACCTGCCCTTCCAGTTACAATCTCTAGGCCGGCCTCCTCAGGTCTCAGGGTCTCAGCAGCTCCCTGGACCTGAACTTGGACCAACAGGACCTCCCACCAGGGCCACGGATGCACTTCCTCAACCATGCCCCTTCTAGGCCCTGCGCCCTGGTTCTCTCTGCACAGCCTCTCCCCATCACAGCCCCTTGGTCCTCACAATTCCATCCACAGCTGGTGCAGAAGAAACACAGCAGCCATGAAGAAGTCTTGCACACAGTCCCAGCCTGGGCCACCCCAGACCACCTCCAGTGCCCACCCTGAACTCATGTGAGGAGGGGACAGAGCGCAGACCCCCACATATAGGTACAGAGAAAAGCATGCCCCTCTCACTGCCCCTCTCACCACCCCCTGATGGTCGTCATTCACCGCTGGCATCCTCCCCCACAGCTTCCTCACACCCTGCCGGCCTGTTCTTCTGCAGACGTAAACGTGCACACATATCTGCATCTTTAACACAAAACAGGATCCCCTCCAGCGTTCCCACACCGCTCCCGCCAGACAGCATCACTGCCCACAGATTCCTGCCACCAGCACCCAGGATGCCCCTACTGTCCAGCCCTGAGGTCACCCTCTTGCTGGACCTTGGATCGGCCTGCCCAGCAGAGTGTTCTTCCATCAGCTTCCAGAGCACTGGACACCGACTGCTACCCTCTCCTGTCTCTCTGCCCAACTCACATGCGTGCACGTACTCACACACACATGCACACTCTCACACTCTCTGACACTATCACACACGCATGCACGCACTCACACTCTGACACTATCACTATCACACACATGTACACTTGCTCACACTCTGACACTATCACACACGCATGCACACTCCCTCACACTCTGACACTATCACACGTGCATACACGCTCTCACACACTCTCTGACACTATCATTGTCACACACATGCACACTCTCACACACTCTGACACTATCACACATGCATGCATGCACTCACACATGTGCATGCTCTCATATACTCTCTGACACACTATCACACATATGCATGCATGCACTCACTCTGACACTCACACACACATGCATGCTATCACACACTCTCTGATACTATCACTATCACACACATGCACGCTCTCACACACTCCCTACCACACACACACACACACACACACACACAAACACACACACGCATGCTCTCACACCCTCTCTGACACATACTATCACACACTCACCCAGAGGCTCTGTGTTACTGTATGCAGTACCCCCAGGGGTCATTCTGTCACGTCCAGCCTCTCTGTGCTGTTCCACCTGACAGAACCCCTCTCTACAGGCTCCTGCCCATGATTCTGCCTCTTGTCTTCTAGACCCGGCAGCCCTCACACCCCTAGGCCCCTTCCCCAGGTTGTTGCCACTCCCTGGAACAGTGAGTGAGCTGGAGATCACCCTCAATGCCAGGTGCAGCCAGCTTTCACACTCCCCCACCAGCACCCCAGCCCCAGGGACAGGGGTGGAGCAGCCCCTCTGCTGGACCTATCACCACCTCATGTCCATCGGGGTCACTGGGACCAGACGCTACCCATGCCCCCTCATTCCATCCAGGCTCTGACCCAGCTCCGCACCCTGGGTTCACCCTGGAGTTAGGCTCAGTCAGTGTTGGAACAAGAGTCTCTGGGGGTACACACTTTGGAGCCCACATGCCCTCCTGCCCTCCTGTGGACGACCCATCCATGTCCAGGCTGAGCAAGAGCCAGAAAGACATCTGGTCACAGCAGGAGATCCCCATACCCCAGGGTCTCAGCTTCTACAGAACCACCGCCTCCAGGAGCCTCCATAGATGAAGGAAGGAGAAACTTACCAACAGGGACTGCCCTGAGAGTGAGGAGAAGGGTCCCCAGTCCCAAGGCCCAGAGAGCTGCCTTCATGGCACCGTGACCCCCCAGGGCTCAACCAGTTCCTGCTGTTCAACTAGGACAAGAGCAGAGATTTCAGTCCAGAGTGAAATATGCAGAAATAGGAGTCACCAATGGCCTCCAGGAACCAGTGGAGACAGCAAGGGCCTTTCCAGAGCATATCAGGGGCCTCAGAAGCCCTGAGCACATGAGCAAGGGCCCCAGGCTGCGGGTTTCCTCTCACACTGATAACTGCTGACAGACCAGGTTCACTCAGACCCAAAGTCAAGCAGGTAGTCCAATCTGCCCACAACCACAGCCGCAAAGCTCTGTGTGCCTCTGCCTTCCACCCAAGCCCAGTGGCTCTGACTCCCCACCACAGATAGTGGCACAGTGACAACCAACTTCTGGGGACCAGCAAGGACTGAGTGGGAGCCCCACAGCACCAGGAGAATGAGACAGGCCAGGATAGCCTCACAAAGCCCCTAAAAACTGAACTGTCATTGGAGCCAAAGCCACAAAAGGCCAGAAGCTACACCCTGAGCTCAAACAGGTGGCTACCTGCCAACCTGGAAAAGTCTCCTAACATCACAACCAAAATTGTCCAAAATACAAGTGAAAATCACTCATCATTTGAAAGCATCACACTCAGTGAAAGTTGTCAGACACAAAACACCACCTGTATGACTCCACTGATATGAAACGTCCTGACGAGGCCAATCCACAGACAGAGACAGTGGCTGGGTGGCTGCCAGGGGCTGGAAGGAGGAGAAAATGGAAATGGCTGCTGATGTGCCTACGGGGTTTCCTTGGGGGAGATGAAGATGCTCTGAAATCAACTGGTGCTGATTGCTGCATAATTCCGAGTATGCTAGAAACTACTGGAGTATACACTTTTTTCTAAAATTTTGTAATGTTTATTTATTTTTGAGAGAGAGAGAGAGAGAGAGAATGACAGAGTGAAGGGGAGGGGCGGAGAGAGAGGGAGACACAGAATCCGAAGCAGGCTCCGGGCTCCGAGCTGTCCGCACAGAGCCCGACGCGGGGCTCGAACTCATGGACCGCGAGATCATGGCCTGAGCCGAAGTCAGATGCTCAACCGACTGAGCCACCCAGGCACCCCTAAAGTTGTTACTTTTTAAAGAACCAAGTGGAGATTATAGAACTGAAAATACAGTAACTGAAGTTGCTTTAAAAAATCACCAAATGATCTCAAGAGTAGAATGGAAATGACAGAGGACAGCATCAGTCAACCTGAAGACAAATAGAATTTACCTAATGTAAACAAAAGAGAGAAAAGAGACAACAATAATACAGCCTCAGAGACCTCTGGGACAATAACAAAAGATCCATTATTTCTATCAATGGAGATCTGAGAAGTAGGGGAGAGAGGAAAGAATATGAAGAAACAATGGCTGAAAACTTCCCAACACATAAACTTACAGATTCAGGAAGCTGACTAAACTCCAAACAGGATAAATCCAAAGAAACTCACACCAAAACACATCATAATTAACATTTTGAAAACTAAAGATTAAAACAATCCTAAAACCAGCCAAAGAAAAATGATACATCATCTACAGAGAAAAACCAATTAGAATGACAGCAAATTTCTCCTCTGAAATGGAGACCAGTAGGGAGTGGACAAGTTTTTAAGTGCTGAAACAGAGGATGTGTCAAGCCTGAATTCTACGTGTGTGATACTATCCCGCAGAAATTAAGGGGAAGTAAAGGCATGCTCAAGTGAAGGAAAACTAAAAGAACTTCTTGCTAGCAGACATATTTATTACATGATAGTTAAAGAAAACTCTCCAAACAGAAAGAAAATGATAACAAAAAGATGGGGCTTTCAGAAAGGAAAGAAGAACAATGAAATGGATAAAAGTAGAAGTGACTATAATAGACTGTCCTTCACTTTGTGAGTTTCTTCAATCACATTTTACGTTATGACACTACCAGAAGTAGTGCTCAGGGAATACAGAGGAAATACTTAGCACAATTATGTGTTTAAATTGGGAGGGTAAAAACCAAAATTTAAGTAAGGTTTCCATATTTCACCTGAAGTGGTAAAATGTCAACACCAGGAGGCTGTTATAAGTCCCATACAAGGCAACCAATAATAAAATTATACAAAATACAAAAATATTATAAATACATCAAAATAGAAGTCTAAAAAATGTTCACATAACTCACAAGGAGACAAGAGAAAAAGAAACGCGTACATGAGAAACAAGGGAACAAATAGAAAATAAAAAGCAAGTGGCAGATATAAGCCCCAACACATCAGTAATAATCTAAATGTAAAGGTTCTAACCACACAAATTAAAAGACAGATGTTGGCAGAGCAAATTTTTAAAAATTATCCAAATGTGTGCTGATTCAAGAAAAAAACATTTCGTGTGAACATTAAACCAAAAAAAGCAGAAGTGGCTATATTGATATCAGACAAAATTTTCAGATAAAAGGAAATTACTAGGAAGAATGGGAGACATTACATAATGAAAAAAGACAAATCCACAATTCTTGGGCACTTCAAGATGCCATTCACAGCAATCAACAGAAACTCAGCAAGGTCTGGAAGAATGGAACAGCAACCAAGAGGATCACAGAGCACTTCCTACAACAAAGTCGAATACACATTTGTTTCATGCACACATGGTACATTCACCAAAACTGACTGTACCCTAGGTCACAAAATAAACCTTAACAAGTTTAAAATAATTTAAATCATACAGAATGTTTTCTGACCATAATAGAAAAAAACAAGAACTCAATAACAGAGAGACAATGGAAAAATCTGCAAACACTTGAAAATTAAACACACTTCTAAAAAAGCCATGGCTTAATGATGAAGCTCAAATGAAATTTTGAAAATACTAAAAAGTGAATAAAAAATGAAAATAACATATCAGAATTTATGGGATGCCGCTAAAGTAATGGTGAGAGGGAAATTTATAGTGTTTGATACTTACGTGAGAGGAAAGATCTCAAATCCATAATCTAAATTGCTATCTCAAAAATCTAGAGAAAAAGTGAAAGGAAGGAAAGGAATAAAGGAAGGAGTAAGGAGGGAAACAATAAAGATAAAACCAGAAATCAATGAAGTTAAAAACAGGAAAATAATAGCAAAACATTAGTGAAACAAAAAGCTGTGTTTTTGAAAAAAATAAAAATAAAATTAACACACTTCTAACAAGTTTGACAAAGATCAAAAAAGACCCAAATCAATACCTGGAATAGAAAAGGTGATAACCCAAGGTGCCTGGGTAGCTCAGTCGGTTGAGCATCTGGCTCTTGACTTTGGCTCAGGTCGTGATCTTAACATTCATGAGACTGAGCCCCATGCCAGGCTCTGTGCTGACAATGTGGAGCCTGCTCGAGATTCTCTCTCTCCCTCTCTCTCTCTCACTCTTTCTCTGCCCCTCCACTGCTCACGCTCTGTCTCTCTCTGTTTCTCAAAAATAAATAAAAATGTTTTAAAAAATTTTTTAAAGAAAAGAAAAGAAAATGGGTGTGTGCAGGCATTTCAGCAAAGAGGACATACAGATGTGTCATACGAGGACATGAAAGGATGCTTACCTCCATTAGCCATTAAGTGACTGCAGACAAAAAACACAATAAGGTATCACTACAGAACTACCAGAAAGGCTTTTTAAAAAATTAGTGATAATACCAAATGCTGGCAAGAAGTCAAGAAACTAAATCACTCATGCATCACTGGTGGGGAGGTGAACAGCGCAACCATGGCCGCCCTGTAGAATAATTCAGCAGTTCTTTTTAACCCTCAGACTAGGCTTGCCCGCACGACTCAGCGACCACACAGTTGGGCATTGACCCCAGAGCAGTGAAAACTTCCCTTCGTGCAGAAACGTTTACTCTGGCGCTTACAGTGGCTTTATTCATGGTAGCCAGAAACTGGAAATTACTTAGGTGCCTTTCCGTGGCTCAACGGTTAACAAATCGTGGTGCATTCATACATGGAACATTGCTCGGCAGTAAGAAGGACCAAGGTATTGATACACACAGCGACTTGGGTGAAACTGAAGGAAATTATGCTGAATGAAAACAGCAATCTGAAAGGGACACATATCGCATGATCCCATGTATACGATATTTCTGAAATAACAGTAGACATGAAGAACAGGTTAGCAGGGTTAGGTATGTGGGGGTGGAGGGGTGTGAATGTAAGGCGGCAGCCCCAGGGAGTTCACGTCATTGCTGTGGTGGTCACCTGAAGCTACACATGTGGTAAAATTGTGAGTTCCACGGACGCACGAATGAGCACATGCACAACCGGCAAAACTTGAAAAAGCTCCCTGGATTGTTCCAAAGTGTATTTCCTGGATTGTGTACAGTTTGGGACTATTATAAATAAACCGGTTAAGAACATTCTTGTACAAGCCTTTTGGTGGATGTATATTCTGATTTCTCTTAAGTAAATACTGAGGAGCACAGTGGGGGGTCGGATGGCAGGAACGTGTGTAAGTCACCATGAAAGGCCGGAACTGTTTCCAAAGTGGTTGTGCTCTTTGGGGCTTCAGGTCCTCCACATCCTCTGCACTACATAAATTTCCAGGAAATGCAAACTAACCTGCGGTGACAGAAAGCAGGTCAGTGGTCGCCTGGAGAGGTAGGTACGGGGAGGGGCAGGAAGGGGGAAAGTTTTGGGGGTGATGAAAATGCACATTCCGTTGGTTGTGGGAATGGTTTCATGGAGATATAGATATGTATATGTCGAAGCTAATCAAATTGTTCACTTCAAATATGTGCTATTTAATGTATGTCAATTGTCCCTCAATAGTCCTGTTCTCAAGGAAAGATTATCCTCCCACAAAGAAAACCCTGGGCCCAGAACCAATAAAATCAGTGATGCGTACAAAGCATAGCAGCGGTGCCCACGATGGCCTTCTTCCAGGAGTGCCAAGTTGGTTTGGCATTAGGAAATCCATCATTGTCACTTGTCACACTGAAATACTAAGGGAGAAAAATCATATTATCATCTTAAAAGAGGCAAAAAGTTTTATATTAAAAAAACCATTTACTACAATAAATACTTTGCAAACTAGAAATAGCAGGGAACTCCCTTAATCTGATAACAAGGATCATGGAAACACGCCACAGCAAGTGTCCGGCTCTCTGAGGCCGGAGACACCACAGGACAGCCCTCCCCATCTTGTCCCTCCCCACCTTGTCCCTCCCCACCTTATCCCTCCCCACCTTATCCCTCCCCACCTTGTCCCTCCCCACCTTATCCCTCCCCACCTTGTCTGCCTCTGCTCTGCCCTGGGGGCTCTCACGGTGCAGTCAGTTCGGAGAAGGAAGTTGTAAGACAGGATGGGAGGGTGAAGCCCTCTTACCCACATACAATGCCACCGGGAATATAGGGAATCCAGAAAAATCTGCAGAGAAGTTAGAATTCATGACAAAGTTCACTTAGCAAGCTCACTGGACACAGTTAATAAACAAAAAGCCGTTATCTTTCTACATAAAAGCAGCAAACAGAAAATGAATTCTTTTAAGTAGCTACCACTTATAAAAGCAACAAAAATATTAAACATCTAGGAATTACTCTAATGAAAGATGTGGAAAACCTTTACACAGACAACTGAGACATCACAGCAAAGTTTAAATAAGAATGGAAATACGCCAAGTTTATGAGTCAGAAAAGTTTATCTTCATATTTAATGTTTATTTCTTTATTTTGAGAGAGAGAGAGAGAGAGAAAGAATGAGCAGGGGAAGGGCAGAGACAGAGAGAGAGAATCCCAAGCAGACTCCACACTATCATCACAGAGCCCTTCATGAAACTCGATCCCATGAGCCAAGATCATGACCTGAGCCGAAACCAAGAGTCAGAAGCTTAACCAACTGAACCACCCAGGCGTCCAGAAGACTCAATCTTGCAAAGACAGAAAAAAAAATCCCCCAAATTAACTGCTGAAGGAGGGATCCCGGACCTAACAAAATGATTCTAGAATTGACATGGAATCCCGAATGGGCGGGCATAGCTGTCAAACCCACGAGCAGCAGAATTGTGCAGCCCCATTTGGATTAGCAGTAACGCAGTTGTGGGGTCTCCAATGCTTGTTGCCCAGCCAGTGTGGACGGAAGCAGACAGCAGGGTTAGGAGGGGATTCTCTGCTTCTTGAAGGCCAGTGACAGGAGGGGCGGCCTGCTGCCCAGCTGACAGGGACACTAGAGCCGAGGAGAAGGTAGATGAGGACAGGCGGGTGCTGCTACCAAGGGGCAGAGGGTGTAGTCTGAGGGCTGGGGCTTCCTTCCCTTTCGCTTCTCAGACAGGAGGCTGGAGCCTGTGTCCATGCTGACGTTAGAAGGCAGACCCAGCAGCAAAAGCCAGGGGAGGGCCCTTAGGGGTTGGGGGCCAGGTGCAGAGCTCAGCACAGCCAGGAGCAGGAAAGCCCCCAGGATGTGTGTGCATAAAGATAAGGTGTCTGAAGCAGGATGTCAGAGTCCCTGCCCCTTGGCTTGTTTTCTGAGAAGGGGTGGGGCGGGGGCCAGAGTTTAGGACACCTGCTTGGGGAAGGCAGGGACGGGGGGTGGGGGGGCGTGGGGGAGGCTGCCAGAGATCTTGCTGCAGGGGGAAGGGGTGAGCACTGAGGTTGGGGAGGGGGTGGTGGGCCCAAGGTGGGACTAATGTGCTGGGGCAGTGATGTGAGAAACAGGCAGGACCTTCATCTACATGGCTCGGATCCAGAGGTGAGGTTCTGGGCCATGGGAAGCCAGGGGTGTCTGTGGGAAGGGGCTGAGCGGGCACAGGGAAACAGGAGGCCGGGAGCTGTGAGTGGGGAGGGCTGTCTGTGGATGCTGGGGTCCCCAGAAGAAAACTCCACCCAGCCACCAGAGTCTGCAACAAACCAGCAAGAAGCCAGCAGCCCTACAGCCCAAGACACACCCGCGGAGAGACCCCTGACCCCACTGCTGGAGACAGGCCAGGCTCCCGGGAGGGTGCAGGGGTGCTGGGATTTGCACCAGGGCAGGAAGCCCCAAGCAGGCCAGGGCGAGGGCGAAGACACTCACACGGGTCACAGAGCTTCCTGTCTGGAAGGCTCCAGCCACCATTCTGCAAAGCTGCCTGGTGGCACAGGTGGAGCCCAGGGTGCCATGGTCAGCCCTGCCTCAAGGCCCAGCAGGCAAGATGGCATAGGGGCCGAGAGTGTGGACACGTGGGCCAGTATCCGAGCATCCTTTCTTGGCCACTCCCGCTGGCCACGCTCTTGTCGCATCACACTGCACCTGAAGAGCCTCGTCCAGCGCGAGTGAGAGCCTACAGCAACGGAAGAGCAGCCAGCCAGCCCTGCTCCCGCACCCTCCTTGGCCCTCCACCGGCACCCTGGCAGACCCCAAGCGCCCACCTCCGGGAGGTTCCGCGAGGTTCCGGACTCACATGTCCACGCCCCCACCTAACTTCCCCTCATCCTAAATCTGCACACGGAAAACTTCCTCCCGCCCCCCCCCCCCGGAAGACTCCAAAAGCCACCGATCCCACATCCTCGGGCCCTCGCTCCTGCACCCCATGCCGGATCCATCAGCAAACCCAGCGACGCCCTGCGCCACCACGGTGATCGCGAGCTCGGACTGCAGCCTGCACCCCATCTGGACCCTGCCAGTCTGCCCCCCCTCCCCGGCAGCCCTGCTCTGCCCAGAACCTGGCCCGTCTCCGGGGCGCCGCCAGGCCGCACCCACCGGGGAGCTGGGCCGCCGAGCCCTCCCCAGCTCTGAGTCCAGGCCTGTCCCGCCACACCCAGCACACAGAAATCACCCCATTCCCCACCCGGCAGCCCACGCCACCTCCGCGGTCCGCAGCATTCTGGACAAGCTATAACTGCACCCCAGACCTCCTCCGTGACCCCGCTGGCGGGAGCGCTCTTCCCCAATCCCGCTTGTGGGTTCCCTGCAACACCAGAGCGCCACACACAGGAGCTTGTCTGCTCAGTGTCGTATCTGGAGTGCAGGGCCCGGCTGAGACGCTGTAGGAGCCAGCAGACTTTGCTGAGAACACGTGACTTCTTTAAAATGACTTAGGGACCCAGGGACACAAGGCCAACCCATGCCGCCCTGGGCCACCAGAGAGGCAGCTCCAGAGATCTGGGTTCCACTGAGGCACGGACCCCAGGCCCAGCAGACAGCAGGTCCCTTGCCCACCTCTAAGGGGCCGGTCTGCCGTCCCCTGTGGCCTGTGGGGACCCTTCTCTGACTGAGTACAGAGACTGACAGGACAGTGTGGGCAGACCTTGGACCCCACGTGGCAGGGAAGGGCTGTAGCCCAGTGCGGGGTCCTGGACACCTTCCTCTCACCTCCACCTCTGTGGGAGAGAGGGACACACCTCTGCCCCACAGCTGTGTCACAGCTGACAAGGGGGCGTCTCTGACCACCTCATGTGACCCTCACAGTGACCAGCTGGAGAGCAGGGAGGTGGGTGACCATGAGGCAGCATGGAGCCCATTCAGGGGAGTGGGGTCTGGGACCAGCCTGGGCCTGCTCGTCACCCACGGTTCTGGCGGGGTGGGGGAAGAGACTTCCGGGCCCCTCTGCTGCACCGAGCTGTTGCTGGTTGGACGAGAGTGACCCCCATACCCACACCCCACCCCCATCAGGTCACAGCTGCCCTGTGCCCACAAGGAAACCAGGGAGGCCATCTGGCCTCTGATTCTGGCCACTTTGGCTGACAAAGCTGCTCCCAGGGGGTGTGGGTCCCTGAGCGGAGACTCAAGGGTTTCCCAAGAGGAGCCGTTGGTGTCTTGGGCACCAGCCCCTGGGACATCGAGGAGGGACGGAGCCTTGCCACTCTGCCCAGTTCCTGCTCTGCCTGTCTCTCCTGTGAGACCTTCTCCAGTGAGCAGATGGTGAGCAAGGGCTGAGGTAAGCTTTCCGTCTGCCGCTCGGTTATGCTTTAGAAACACACTCGTTCGTGGTCTGGGGGGCCTGGGGGTGCTCGGCTCCTGGGCTGCCCAGGCTCTCCCCATGCAGAGGGGATGTTCCCAACGGCCGCGAACCGGGGGTCCCCCATACTTTCCCCCCACACCTGACTCTTGGTCCTGTGAAATGCAGACAGCAGGGGAGGCACCAGTGGCCGCCTCGGACTTGAGGTCTCTTTGTCTTTTTCATTGTGAGGAAGGGTCTTTGCAGCGGCTCATCTCGTTTCGTGTCTTCCAAGCTCTCTCCTGGACCTACATGCTCACGGGGTATGTGACATCCCTGGGAGGGGGAGACGCATGGGGCCGGCACCCAGTGCCACATTCAGCTGAGAGCAGGACACAGCCCTGTCAGAGCCCTCTGTCACCTCTCATGCCGAGCCCCCTCTCAGCACTCAAGGACCAGGTAGGGACCCACTTTTGCTGAGTCCCTGGCTGGAACAGCACCGAGTCCTGAGGAAAGCCAGAGAACTGAGAGACCCTCCCCTCCACCCGTGAGGAGCTGGGGCTGGGGGTTGAGAGCAGAGGGCGGGCGGGGCTGGGATTCCAAACCCGATCTCCCACCTAAAACCAGCAGTCTCCACACAGGTGAGAGCTGAAAGGTGCACGTGTCTGTGTGCAGTGCATCCCTGAATGTGCACAGGCATGTGCACCTGTGTCTGTGTGTGCTCCTGTGTGAGCCCCTGCTCGTGAGTTTGTGTGTGCCCAGGCATGCGATGAAGGCAACGAGCTGAGCAGTCTGTCTCGAACCAGTGTCTCTGAGGGCCAGGTGTCTGTGGTCTGGGGGTTTATCCCTGTGTCCGTGTGTGTTTCTGTGGCACAGCGTATGGCTCCTGAGGCTTAGGCCGTGGGGGGTGGGGGCCAGCACCTGTCTCCTGGGCAGGACCGGGTCTATAGGGGCATCTGTGTGTCTAAGGCATGGGCACTGAGGTCTGTGTGCCGGATCTGGATCCGCTGGGGGGCGTCTGCTGGGGGTCCAGCTGGCAGGACCCTGGTGTCTGCATGAACACCTGCGTCAGGGGCCTCTCGTGGGGCGTGCGGGACTTTGACTCAGGGAGGCTGGGTGCCTGAGCGAATCTGTTTGGGGGAGGACACGTGTGATTCCGCACCCATGTGAAGTTTGGGGAGCACACATGGAGCATCACAGTGGAGCCTGGGGACTCACCGTGTGTCCTCTCCTGTCTGTGTGACGAGAACTTGGGGCCCCTAATGAAGCACCAGTCTCCCATCCCGTTGGCTAAGCTGACGGCTTTGCTCCCTCTTTCACACAAACAGGCTCTGGATGAGAGAGACATTGATTCCAAGTCCAACAGCTGATCAGTGGCAGGTCTGAGCAGACACTCCTGGAGTCACCAGGGGCCACAGTGGGGGAGAGATAGAGCCCCAGCTACGGGGGAGCTGACCAGGCCCACTGAGATCTGGCCAGGCCGCCTCCTGCTGCATAGGCATCGCTGCCCACCCGGGCCACCAAGCCCACCCGAGTGAACGCAGCAGATGTGCAGGCTTTCTGTGGTCCTCCGAGCTGGTGTATCCCCACCCCCTCGTGGCGTTCTGGGGCCAGGACAGCCCAGCAAGGGTCTGCTCTGACCCCATGGGACAACCGAGGCAGAGAGGGTGGCTATCCCATCCCAGGCACAGGTGTCTCCGGGAGGGTGGGGTTTAAACTGGAGCCACCCATTCCAGAGCTACACCTTAGAGCTCTGGGATCTGCGGCCTGGGATCTGGGGCAGCATGCAGGGGAGAGAGGCAAAGGGCCTGTGGTCACTCAAGGGCACAGGCCAGGAGGAGCCCTGGGGAGTTCTGGGGTTCCGGGAAGAGGCAGGAAGCCGAGAAGAGCTGACACCTGGGCTAGGGGCAGCCCACCCTACCAGGTGCTGGGCTCAAGGGCCTCCCCAGAAGGGGCATCTACTCCATCAGGGCAGGAGGACCACCCTCCACACCCCGCTCAGCCCCAAGCTCAGGTCTGAGGCCCCGGTGGGTAAGGCCTGGTGTGGGGGATGCCCTCTGAGGGCTCACAGCAGCACTCGCTTCGGCAGGACATATACTAAACTTGAGGGTTCAAGGCAGCAAGATGCAGAGCGGAGGCTGGTTTTTGTCCTCCAAGCCCATTCTCCATATCAGCCAGCTTGTTTTAGCAAACTCACTTCCACGTCAAGTGTACGGATACACTCAGGGTGCAGGTAAGAAGCCAAAACCCCAACCGTTCTACAAATGAGTGGATTGGTCCCGACACAGGTTTTGGAGGTCAGGAAGCACGCCTGTGGCCTGCAGGGACGTTCCTAGGACAGAGGCCCTGGCTGATGTGGGGTGGGGTGCAGGGGAGCATTTCAGGGGGCCCCTGAGCCAGGAAACCCGTGGGCGGGCAGGAGGGGAACGCCCGGGGTGAAGGAAGCTGACTTCTGTTTTTAGGGTCTGGCCCTTTCACTGTTGTGAAACAGGTCCTTGTGGAGGCAAGGAAGCCACCTGCCAGTCCTGCCCCTTTGATCCCCTAGCCATCCCTGCAGGGGCTGGAATCGGGGGGCATAGGAAGTCATGGCCCTGAGGGCCCCCTGCACACCTGTGGCCATACCAGTGCGGCTTGGACAGAACCAGGCGAGCCACACATGGAGTCGGGCGGTGGAGGGCTGGACCCCCAGGGCCCATGGCAGGGAGCACGGCTCACCTGGCCAGGACAGGGCGAAAAGGGGACCCAGGGTGGGAAACTCGGCTTCCTGCATCCTCCTAATTCCCTGGGACCCTGAATTCTTCTAGGGAACTGGCACCCCAGGAGTGGCCGTGTTCCCCATCAGCCCCTGTGGCACAAGCCCACGGACGTCCTCCTCAGCATCCCACCCCCCTGGAGGTGCGATAGGTCTGCATCCAACCTGCAGGGCAAGTTCTGGCTGTCATCGTGCGTACAGATGAGGAAGCCCCATCTCATGGCCGCAGATACCCTCCCCCCCGCCCGACCCAAGAAGACGGCGGGAGCCCAGCAGGTCCCTGTCCACCCCAGGCCAACCCCTTGCCCCCTCCCCACAGCAACCATTCTCCTAACCTGGGTGACCTTGGCCAAGGCCTCCCCCACCATCCTGTGGGGCCCCATCCACACCCGTGAGCAGGTCCCCAGGCCGGGCCCCTGAGAGGTTCTCATGGCACCCAGCACACCACAGCCTTCATCCAGTCTGCGGCCAGGCAGGGCCGGTGGCCCCAGGGCAGAGCCCACATCTGCCCAGATCCCACCTGTGCCTGAGGGGAGGCCCACCCGTGGGCAGCAGAGCAGGGGCCGTGGCCTCCAGCACCCCACCCACCAGCCAGCATCTGACCCATTGTCTCTGCCACCAGGTGAACACCATGCCCTTCGGGGACAATCGCTCGGAGGTGACAGAGTTCATCCTGGTGGGCTTCTCGGGCTCGCTGGGCCTCCACGTGTGCCTGGTGGTGCTGTTCACGCTGGCCTACATGCTGACCGTCACAGAGAACGTGGTCGTCGTCGCCATGATCCGGGTCAGCCCCCAGCTGCACAAGCCCATGTATGTCTTCCTCAGCAACCTGTCCTTCCTGGAGGTGTGGTACGTCTCCGTCACCGTGCCCAAGATGCTGCTTAGCCTGGCAGAGCCCCAGTTCCGACACATCTCCTTCACGGGCTGCATGACGCAGCTGTATTTCTTCCTGGCGCTGGCCTGCACCGAGTGCATGCTCCTGGGTGTCATGGCCTATGACCGCTACGTGGCCATCTGCAGCCCCCTGCGCTACCCGGCCATCATGAGCCCCAGCCTCTGCAGCTTCCTGGCCACCAGCTCCTGGCTCTCGGGCTTCACCGTCTCCCTGGGAAAGGTCTTCTTCATCTCGCGCCTGGGCTACTGTGGCCCCAACGTCATGAACCACTTCTTCTGTGACGTGTCCCCCCTGCTGAGCCTCGCGTGCTCCGACGTGTCCGTGGCAGAGCTAGTCGACTTCCTCCTGGCTCTGCTCATCCTGCTGGGGCCGCTGCAGCTCACCATCTTCTCGTATGCCGCCATCCTCGGCACCGTGCTGCGCATCCCATCCGCCGCCGGCCGGCGCAAGGCCTTCTCCACCTGTGCCTCGCACCTGGCCGTGGTGGTCATCTTCTACTCCGCCTCCCTCTTCATCTACGCCCGGCCACGCGCCATCTACTCCTTTGACTTCAACAAGGTGGTGTCCGTGGTCTACACGGTGCTCACGCCCCTGCTCAACCCCATCATCTACTGCCTGCGGAACCAGGAAGTCAAGGAGGCCCTACGCAAGGCAGTGCAGAGGGTGGCCCAGGCCCTGGGTGCCCCGTCCTAGGGGCCTCCCTGGGACCTCGCGCTCCCTCAGACCTGCTCCAGACCTCTGTGTCTCCGGTTTATCTCCTGAGTGGCTCCGGTGGGGTGAGGGGCTGAAGGCAGAGTCCTTCCTGTCCCTCATCTGAGTGGTGCCTGCCCAGGACACAGGTTTGGTGACCACCTCAACCTGGCTCACCCCTTCCCAATGCCTGGAACAGATGCCTCGTGTGGAGCCCCCAACCCTGACCCTCTCCGGGTGCCACACAAGGTATCATCCTGGGACACTTTACAACTGCTGCAGAGTACCAGTTACCCCCGCTCCAGGTGGGGACACCCCCGTCCCCCACATCATGCAAGAGTGGGGGGCCAGGTTGCAGGCTGGCCCCACGTCCTTGCTGAGGCCCCAGGCAGCTGGGCGCTCCCTCCTCTAACCAGGCCCCTGGAGACCCGGTCAGCTGCAGCACCACGACCCCCTGCAGTTATGGGAGGTCTTGGACCATGCAGGGTGATGCCCAGGGCAGGTGTGTTGACAACCCAGCCGAGCAAATAAGACTCTGAGGAGTGGTGGATATTCCCAAATGAAAACCAGAACTGGCCACTGAAACCAGCGTCCCCTGACCAGTGTCCCTGTGACCAGCATCCCTCTCTGTTGGGAGTAGGTGGAGTAAGCGAGGCCAGGCTTGAAAGTGTATGTGGGCCCTGGTGCCTGCCCCAGCCACAGCCCCCACACACGCATTGTCACCAAGGGGCAATAGGGTGGCGTCCACGCCCGCTGCACGCCTGGCTGGCCCGGGAGGGCAGGACCTGGGTCTCCCCAGAGGAGCCCTCACCTGCTCTCCTGCTCTCCTTGGCGCCTGGCTTCAAAAGGCGCTCCATCCGAGCCAGCGGATGACTGTGATGGTGCCGTGAACTTTCCACAGCGGCTTCTAGAGTCACAAGGCCTGGCCCCAGCCTGTGCCGCCTGAGAGTTGGTCAGAAATCTCGTGGTGCCTGTGCAGGATTTCAGGTAATAGCTGTCAACTGTGCTGGCAAGGTTGGGAAACCTAGAATGTTCGTCTTGTGCAATGGACGATGGGGGCTTTGAGCTTCACTCTCAGGGCCACCCCAGAAACACACTACAGACTGAGGGTTCAGACCACTCATTCAGCACACACTGGGCTCAATGGGTGTGATGGGCCTTGTGCTGAACGTGACCCGAAGCCTATGAGACCAGGCCCCACCTTGAGCACAGTGTTACCGAGGGCAAGGGCTCACGGAGCACAGGGCAGCGAGGTAGCAGCGGACCGTCATTGCATTAGGAGGTGGTGCTAGGCGGCGAGGGGCTCTCTGTTGTCCCAGGGAGGACACTGCAAGGAGCGGGGGCCAGGGCTATGGGCGGAGCTAAGCAGGGAGCTGCTGCTGGACAGACCAGCACTGACCAACCCGTCGCTGAGTCCTTTCCAAGGGTCTTGGCACAGACCCCACTGCCGTGGCGGCCACTAGGGTTAGCGAATGTCCCATGCAAGGTGCCTGTAAGTCTACAATTTCAGGCACCTCCCTCTTTCATGTGGATGTGCTTCCAAATCAAACTACTGTAAAATGATTGCTTTAAAACATGGGGTGAAAATACTATTGTGCTCACTGGTTTGTCAATTCATAAAGCAAGCATTGAGTGCCAGCCTCTCACTGGGTGCTGTGTGGCCCTGCAGAGACCAGCTGGGTCAGGGAATTCACAGCCTGGCTTAGATACCCGGAAGCAACAGACACCGCTCGGGTCCGGGCCCAGCACAGCAGGGCCTCCAAGGCACCAGAGACACAGGAACTGGTCCAGGCCGGGCATTGGTGCTGTGGGCAGGACCTGGTCTGGGGGGGGCACAGGCACCATGGGCAGGACCTGGTCCGGGGGGGGCACGGGCGCCGTGGGCAGGACCTGGTCCAGGTGGGCACGGGTGCTGTGGGCAGGACCTAGTCTGGGAGGGGCACAGGTGCCATGGGCAGGACCTCCTCCGGGGGGGCACAGGCGCCGTGGGCAGGACCTAGTCTGGGAGGGGCACAGGTGCCGTGGGCAGGACCTAGTCTGGGAGGGGAACAGGTGCCGTGGGCAGGACCTGGTCTGGGGGGGGCACAGGTGCCATGGGCAGGACTGTGAGGCTACAGAGCCGCCCGAGGGAGGAGCCTGAGCTCTGGGCCACCTGAGGCTGGGTGGTCAGCTGTCCATCCACCCAGACAGGCAGGTCTGAGAAGGAGGACCCTGGAAAGCCCAAGAGGTTGCCCGGTTCCTGGCTCTGGAGCTCCAGGGAAAAGTGACCAGAAACAGAACTTGGAGAGTCGTCAGCTTACAGAGGGTGCGCCGTCAGGAGTACGAGAAGGTCACCAGCCGGGGATGAAGCAGAGAAGCACCCTCAGCAAGGAAGCCCTGAGGCGGGAGAGGTGGCCAGGGGGGAGGTCCCCGTAAGGCACCAAGTGAGGACAGACCTGTTCCACTGGGTTTATCAGCAGGTGGCTTGTCAGGTGGGAGAGGGAGAAGGGGTGCTGGAAGGGGCACACCTGCCAGGTCAGCTGGAGAAAGGGCATTGAAGGAACACTGGTGGAGGAGGGGGCTGCTAGAGGAGGCGGCTGTTGGCGGGAGGGGGTTCCTTGTTGCCGAGCAAGCTGATGGGAAGAGCTTGAGGAGGGAGGGGTTGAGGCAAAGGGGTGTAGCCCATCTGGGCAGGAACAGGCCAGGGCCTCAGCTGGGAGGGAGCCCGGCCCTCAGCTCTCCCCGTTCTGAGCGAGGACTGCAGGAGGAATCTCCCTACCAGACTCCCCAGAGCTGCAAAGGGTACCCTTCTCTGAACTGGCCCCTGCTCTCCAGGCCATACCCGGTCCGGGACGATTCTCATCCTAAGCTCCACCTACCCCCACCCCACACCCTGTCCTGGGCTCCAGGCCTCTCAACAGCCCCCACTCCACAGGGGCCCCTCCCACCAAATTCGGATGACTTCCCCTCCAGGGGGACAGAGAGACTTCACGCTGTAATACTGGCATCCACCTGTGCTCACCCCACATTGCCAGCCCTGCAGGGCTGTGCCTCTGTCCCCCTCCACACCGTCCCCAAGCAGAACCCCTGCTGGGACCACCCTGGTCTCCTACCCCTCACCCATTCACTTGACCCTGCCATCAGACTCCTGTTGTCCACAGGTTAAATTTCCAAATCCTTACTGAGACCCTGTGATCCAGGTCTCACCAGCCCCTACCCGAGGACACTGAGGAGGACAGTCCCCTTTGCCCTGACCCCTCTCACAAGCTTGACTCCAAGTGGGGCTCACACAGAAAGACATCCCCTAAGCTGACCCAGCTCCCCGGGTATCCACCTGTGTCTGTCCATCTACTATATACACGTGTTCCAGGCACCCCACCCTCAGGTGGACAGAAGCATCCTGCAGGCCCAGCTGCTCTGTCCACATGTGCCCTGGTGCAGGGACCAAGCACCAGGAGAAAGGCAGCTGTAGGACTGGAGGCCATGAGAGAGGCCCCTGGCATCCACTGGGAGCATCCAGCTGGCTCCTTCCTCATCAGGGCCAGAACTGCCTGATCTGATGCTCCATTTGTTCTGTTTCCTCAGACTCTGGAAGACGGATATTCCTACCCCTCTCTCTGCTCACTGTGAAGTTGGGGGCTATTGCAGCAGACAAGGAGGAGGCCCCTACTCCTGTCTGAGCAGCAGTGTGGAGCCAGACCTGCCCCATTCCCCAGAGCCACAAGAAACAGGATGACCCATTAGCAGATGAAGAGACAGAACTCTGTGGGCTGGAACGCCTCACCACCAGCGGTCCTGTTGACGGCCATTCCCCCCGCCACAGGCCATCTCCAGGGCCTCCTCTGTCTCCTCCCCCAGCCCCAGTGAGGACACAGTTTTCAGTTAAAGATAGTGGATTGAGCATCACATCCTCCCGCCTTAAATCCCACCAGAGTGAAGAGAAAGGAACCCATAGACTAAGGACAATGACAGAGAGGACAGCAGCAACAAAACTCCAGAAACTGGATACATGGAGTGGGCTTGGCAGAGCAGAGAGGACTCAAGTGCAAAGCCCAGGAGCAGCGAGCTTACCACCCAGTACCTCTGACATGGTCTTTATTCGTGGCCGACATGATGGAAAAAGAGGAAACTCATGGAATCTACAATAAAGCTTATTATTCAAAAATCAATTATATTTCTATATACCAGTGACAAACAATAGGAAATTAAATTATCTTTCAGATACCATTTCCACTAGTATCAAAAAAACATAAAATAGCTAAGTGTAGATCTTACAAAAATGTGCAAGAACTGTACTCTCAAAACTACAAAATATTGCTTAGAACATTAAAGAAGACCTAAAGAAATGGAGATGTAAACCATGTTAACTGGTTGAAACACTCAAAAATGTTAGGGTGACAATTCTCCCCAAATTGATCTATAGATTCAATGCGCTCTCAATCAGAAGGTAAGCAGGTTTCTCTTAGAGATTACCAAACTGATTCTAAAGTTTATATGGGAAGCAAAGGACCTAGAATTTTCAAAACAAGTTGAAAAAGAGCCACAGATTTGGAAAACTAATACTATCTGATTTCAAGTTTTATTATAAAGCTACAGTGGTAAGACGGTGTAGTATTGCCATCAAGAGAGACAAATAGATCAGCAGATCAGAGTAGAGAGACTAAGAAATGGAGCCACACATACAAAGACAACTTATTTTTTTAACTTGTTTTACTTCTTATTTTTTTAAATTTGCATCCAAATTAGTTAGCATAGAGTGCAACAATGATTTCGGGAGTAGATTCCTTAGTGTCCCTTACCCATTTAGCCCATCCCCCCTCCCACAACCCCTCCCATAACCCTCAGTTAGTTCTCCATATTTATGAGTCTCTTCTGTTTTGTCCCCCCACCCCGCCATGTTTATAGCCACACTATCAACAATAGCCAAAGTATGGAAAGAACCCAAATGTCCATTGATGGATAAATGGATAAAGAAGATGTGGTTTATATATACAATGGAGTATTACTTGGCAATCAAAAAGAATGAAATCTTGCCATTTGCAACTACATGGATGGAACTAGAGGGTCTTATGCTAAGCAAAATTAGTCAGAGAAAGACAAAAATCATATGACTTCACTTATATGAGGACTTTAAGAGACAAAACAGATGAACATAAGGGAAGGGAAACAAAAATAATATAAAAACAGGGAGAAAGACAACTTATTTTTGACAAAGATGCAAAGGCAATTCAGTGGAAAAATAATAGTCTTTTCAACAAATAATACTGGAAAATTCAGGTATCTCTTATTCCCCAAAGCAGGCTTTGATCCATACCTCACACCATATATACTAATAAACTCATAGACCTAAATATAACCTAAACCTCCTAGAAGAAAACATTTGAGGAAATCTTTTTTACCTTGGGTTGGGCAAAAATTTCTTAGACATAAAAGCAAACCAAAGTCCATAAAAGAAAAAAATCATTAACTGGACTTCAACAAAATTTAAATCTTAATGGGGGTGGGGAGTGCCTGGGTGGTTCAGTCAGTTGAGCATCTAACTTTGACTCAGGTCATGAACTCATATTTCATGGGTTCAAGCCCTGTGTCAGGCTCTGTGCTGACAGCTCAGAGCCTGGAGCCTGCTTCAGATTCTGTGTCTCCTTCTCTCTGCCCCTCCCCCAACTGGTGGTCTTTCTCTCTCTCAAAAATAAATGAAGAGTTTTAAAAATTTGTTTATGGTCTTCAAAAACACAGTTAAAATAATGAAAATACAAGCCATAGTCTGAGAGAAGATATTTTCAGATCACTAGTCTTGGTTGGAATGTAATGACATAACCACTTTGGAAAACGAAGTGGAGCTTCCTGAAACATTAAACACACACCCACCCTATGGCCCCCATCACACTCTTAGGTATTTACCCACAAGAAATGAAAGCATATGTCTTTCAAAGACCTGTAATTGTATGTTCATAACAGCTTTCTTTGTGATAGCCCCAAGCCAGAAACACCTCAAAGCTCCATGAGAAAGCGTAGAAACAAATCACGGTGCATCCACATGCTGGATTTATCAGCAATAAACAGGAATGAACTATTGACACAGGCAACATAGATGGTCTCAAAGTAATGATGTCAAATGGGAAAAGTGTGATATATAAAAATCTAGAAAACACAAACTGATCAACGGTGACAGAATGCAGATCGGTGGTTGCCTGCGAAGCAGGACGGGTGGGCAGGAAGACTGAGACCTGCCAGCCAACTGTATGTACTCTCTGACCCTTTCCAGAAGAGGCTTGTCCTGGGGCACCTGGGCGGCTCAGTCGGCTGAGCAGCTGACTTTTGATTTTGGCTCAGGTCATGATCTCACAGTGCCATAGGTTCGAATCCCGTGTCGGGCTCTGTGCTGACAGCTCAGAGCCTGATTGGATTATCTCTCTCTCTCTCTCTCTCTCTCTCTCTCTCTCTGTGCCCCTCCTCTGCTCACGCTCTCTTGGTCTCTCTCAAAATAAATAAATAAACTTGGGGAAAAAAAAGGTTTGTCCCTGGTATAGAGCAATACTTGAAGAGACCATAATTGAGAATATTCCAAAACTGATGGGCAATAGAAATCTATACATTCAATAAAGGTCAATGAATGCTGAGCAGAATGAATATAAATGATGCCCAGACACATTACACCAAAATTACAGGACATCAAGGACAGAGAGAAACTCTTAGAAGCAGCCAGGGGAGCAGGTGGTCCCAGGGAACTGGAAGCTGACTTTCCAGCAGCTTCTGTGGACATCAGTGAGACAGTGCCTTCAATGCTAGAAAAACCTGCCAGCCTAGGATCCTGGACTCAGGATAGTGGGTCACTATCTAAGGTGGACATTTGCCACTACTGCAGACACTCAGAACCAGCTGGCCCAGGCCTTACAGAAGTGGCCTGAGAAGTTCCTGAGGGTGGCTCTAGGGGACCATCCTCTGGAGGGGCTTCTCCTCTGCACCCCAGGTCACCTGGCTGTGGCCAAAAGCACCTGTGCAGTCTGGAGAAGTGCTATTTAAGTAGTCTCAGATGACTCTCGTGCCCTACCTAAAAGCCCCTTCAGTAATTGCTTATTTTAACATTATCTTCAGCCTCACATTCCACCATCCTTCCCTTAACCATCTATATTAGTTTTCCAGTGCTAGATAACAAATTATCACAGATTAGCAGCTCACAACTATTACTTCATAGTTTCCACAGGCCCTCAGCTCAGGGTCTCGCCAGACTGCAGTCAGATGTCAGCTGGGGCTCCACTGGGGTGGGACCCACTTCCAAGCTCCCTCAGGTTCTTGGCAGAATTCATCTCCTCGCACCTGCAGGACTGAGGTCCCCATTCTTTTTCTGGCTGTTGCCAGCACTGAGGCCACGTGGCTCCTTCAAGACCAGCAGGGCCAGACCCAGAGGGAGTCCCACGTAACCTGTCATCATGAGAGTGATGTCCCACCCCCTTTGCATGTCTGCTGGTTGCTGTCCACTCTCAAGTGCTTTACGTTGTCCTCAAAATATTAATAAAAGCTAATTGGAGATGAACTGGGTTCACTCATTAGACTAGAGGCCTTTTGCCCACAAAACTGTTGGCCACACTTGTACCCAGGTATTTCCACTGCTTAACCTTTTTAAAGTCTTTTTTTCAAAAAGCCTTCATTCAAATTACAGACAAGGGGAATATAAGGCAAATTTTAACAAAGTAGAACTTATTTATTGATAACAATGAAGTTGTATTACTAGGAAGAAATTTCACACCAGGATAAATGTGAGGTGCAGTGTTTTTCTTTAAAATGTTGACTTTTTGGGGCACCTGGGCAGCTCAGTCGGTTAAGGGCCCGACTTCGGCTCAGGTCATGATCTCACAGTTCATAAGTTCAAGCCCCGTGTCAAGCTCTGTGCTGACAGCTCAGAGCCTGGAGCCTGCTTCGGATTCTGTGTCTCCCTCTCTCTCTGCCCTTCCCCTGCTTGTGCTCTGTCTCTCTCTGTGTCTCTCTCTCTCTCAAAAATAAATAAACATTTAAAAAATAAATAAATAAATAAATAAATAAATAAAATGTGGACTTTTTTTAGTTTATTTATTTATTTTGAGAGAGAACGAGAAAATGAGCACAAGCATAGTAGAGAAGGAGAGACAGAATCCCAAGCAGGTTCCGTACCATCAGTGCAGGCCCGATGCAGGGCTCAAACTCACAAACTGCGAGATCATGACCTGAGCTGAGATCGAGTCGATTGCTTAACCAACTGAGCCACCCAAGCCCCCCTAAAATGTTGACTTTTAAGGAACACCTGGGTGGCTCAATCGGTTGAGAGTCTGACTCTTGATTTCGGCTCAGGTCATGGTCTCATGGTTCATGAGTTTGAGCCCCATGTTGGGCTCTGCGCTAACGACACGGATCCTGCTTCAGATCTCTTTCTCTCTCCCCTTCCCCCCTCAACTCTCTCTCAAAAATAAATAAACATTTTAAAAAGTTGACTTTTAAAAATTCTCATTGTAATTCTGGCAAATAAGTCCAGATTTGTTTATTTATTTGTTTATTTATTTGTTTGTTTATTTTTGAGAGAGAGAGAGAGAGACAGTGTGAGCTGGGGAGGGGCAGAGAGACAGAGGGAGACACAGAATCTGAAGCAGGCTCCAGGCTCCCGGCTGTCAGCACAGAGCCCATCATGGGGCTCAAACCCGTGAATTGCGGGATCATGACCTGAGCCTAAGTCTACACTTAACCAACGGAGCCACCCAGGCGCTCAGTCCAGATTTTACTTTTACCATGGAGTAATTCCTGAGAAATGTTTAGCTTGCATGCCTCAACCTGACAGACACTGTGATTTATAGTGTCTAATACAATGTACCAAGTATAGCCCTAGGCCCCATTGAACAACTGATGATTGGTTGGACAATAAAGAACTTGCTATGGGGGGTTGGGGTGCCTGGTGGGGTTCAGTCGGTTAAGCATCTGCCTCTTGGTTTCAGCTCAGGTCATGATCTCTTGGTTCATGAGTTCGAGCCCCACATCAGGCTCCGTGCTGACAGCTCGAAGCCTGCTTGGGTTTCTCTCTCTCTCTCTCTGTCTCTCTCTCTCTCTCCCTCTCTGCCCTTCCCCCGCTTGTACTGTCTCTGTCTCTCTGTCTCTCCCTCTCTCTCTCTGTCTCTCTCTCTCCCTCCCTGCCCCTCCCCCACTTGCACTATCTCTGTCTCTCCGTCTCTCTCTCTCTCTCTCTCTCTCTCTCTCTCTCAAAATGAATAAATAAACTTTAAAAGAAAGAACTTGCTTTGAAAGAAGGAAAAAGTCCCACTCACTCTCAAGAATTATACAGCAGGGGACATGGGGCCACCCTGGGCTCTGCCTCCACAACCTTCTCCTTTCTCAAACTTTCAAGTGTATGCCCCAGTGTTGTCAACGTGAGCAGTGTCATGCAGCAAATCTCTAGAACTTACTTGTGTAACTGAGACTCTGTGCCCATTGAACCACAAGTTCCTGTCCCCCTGGCCAGCTCCTGGCAACCACCACTCCACCCTGTTTCTATGAATTGGACTCTTCTAGGTGCTTCATGGAAGTGGAACGGTGCAGTATTTGGCCTTCTGTGCCTGGCTTATTTTTTTTAATATAATTTATTGTCAAACTGGTTTCCATACAACACCCAGTGGCTCATCACAACAGGTGCCCTCCTCAATGCCCATCACCCCTTTCCCCTCTCCCTCACCCCCCCATCAACCCTCAGTTTGTTCTCATTGCTTAAGAGTCTCTTATGATTTGCCTGCCTCCCTCCTCTTTTTCCCCCCTTCCCCTTCCCCCACGGTCTTCTGTTAAGTTTCTCAAATTCCACATATGAGTGAAAACATATGATATCTGTCTTTCTCTGACTTATTTCACTTAGCATAATACCCTCCAGGTCCCTCCACGTTGCTACAAATGGCCAGATTTCATTCTTTCTCACCACAGGTAGTATTCCATTGTGTATATAAACCACATCTTCTTTATCCATTCGTCAGTTGGTGGACGTTGAGGCTCTCTCCATGATTTGGCTATTGTTGAAAGTGCTGCTATAAACATTGGGGTACAAGGCACCCCTGTGCATCAGCACTCCTGTATCCATTGGGTAAATTCCTAGCAGTGCTCTTGCTGGGTCGTAGGGTCGTTCTGTTTAGCATGTCCTCCAGGTTCACCCATGAGGTCGTGTATGGCAGGATGTCCTTTTCTAAGGGTGAATACTATTCCACTGTATGTATGTGTGTATACGTGTGTATGTGTGTATATATGTGAATTGTGTATATGTGTGTTTATGTGTGTGTACATGTGTATATGTACATGTGTGCATGTGTGTGCATCTGTGCATATGAGTATATGTGTGTGTCTATTTATGTCTGTGTGTATGTGTGCATATGTGTGCACATATACGTGTATATGTGTGTATGTCTTTATGTGTATATATGTTTGTATGCATGTGTGTATGTGTGTGTGCATGTGTGTGCGTGTGTGTACATGTACATGTGTATATGTGTGTATAAATGTGTGTATGTGTGTTTATTTGCATGTATATGTGTATATGTGTGTTTATATTTGCATGTATGTGTGCATATGCATATGAATATTTTATGTGTGTATGTCTATGTGTACATGTATATTTGTATATATGTGTATACACAGATGTATTTGTATATGTGTCTATATATTTGCATGTATGTGTGTGTGTGTGTGTGTGTGTGTATCCACACATCTGTTGATGGACATTTAGGTTGTTTCTGTGTCTTTACTATTGCAATGAATGTGGAAATGCAGACAATCTTTTCACTCTTAGTTCTTTCGTTTGCTGTTCAGAAGATTGTTGTTTGACATCACCCCACTCATCTACTTCTGTTTTTTGTTGCTTATGCTTTTGGTGTCATGTCCAAGAAATCACTGTCAAGACTGATGGCATGAAGGTTCTCCCCTGTGTTTTCTTCTAGGGGTTTTACAGTTTCAAGGCCTGTATTTGAATCTCTAATCCATTTTGAGCTTATTTATGTGTAAGACCAGGGTCCAATTTCATCCTCTTACATGAGGGTCTCATTTTCCAAAAACATTTGGAAGGCTATCCTTACCCACGTGTGTTCCTGGAACCTTGCTGGAGATCAGTTCCATTGCCCGAGCTTGTTTCCGGGTTCCCTGGTTTGTTCTGTTGGCCTATATGTCTGGATTTGGCCAGGACCACACTGTTTTAATCCCTGTAGCTTTTGAAATCAGAACGTGTGATGCCTCCAGCTTTGTTCTTCTTTCTCATGATTGCTTTAGCTATTCGGTGTCTTTTGTGATTTTGTGTAAATTTTAGGATTACCCTGATACTTATGCCAGACAAAGACACTATAAGAAAAGAAAATCACAGGCCAATATCCCTGATGAACATACATAGAAAAATCCTCAACAAAATACTATCAAACCAAACTCAGTGGCACATTAAATAGCTCACACACCATGATAGAGGGATTTACCCTTGGGATTCAAGGATGAATCAAAGCACAAATATCCATTAATGTGATGCACCACGGTAACAAAAGGAAGAGTGACAATCCTTGTAACAACCACCTGCCATCATCCAGCTCCAAAGTTCTGGGTCACAAATGGCTTCAGGACTGGAGGAGAGCAAGTGCATCCCCCAAGCCCATGAGAGAGCCCAGCCAGCCCACAGCTACCCACACACACCTCACTGAACACAGCCAAGCCAGGAAAACTGCAGCTGTAGACTCATGAGGGGTAATAGAGGGCTTTTGTTCGATGCGATCGCAATGCAACTTTAAGCCACTGAGGTTTTTATTCAGGTGTTATTTGCATATGATGAAATTCACTCATGTAAAGTGTGGAGTCTGATGCGTCATGGTAACTGCATGAAATAGTGTGGCCATCAATACTATCAAAATGCAGACCAGTCTCCTCTGTCTAAGCAGCTCCCAGTCACTCAGATTTGCCCCTCCTAGAATAGCACATAAGTGAGGCATGCAGTACATTGTCCTGTGTAATTCTTTTCGTCTCTACCTATTGTTGCTGTGTGGGATACCACAATGTGACTATCCCACACTGCTTATCCAGGTGATGGACCTTGGGTCACATTCAGTTTGGGGCTACCATGAACAGTGCTGCTATAAACACACTCATAAACATCCGTGTGTACATCCAGTTCCAGTCCTCGTGGGTAAACACCTACGAGTGAAATTGCTGGGTCACATGGTAAGTGGATAAAGATACTGCCGTGCTGTTTTCCGAAGTAAGCTGGTAAGACCTGAGGTGCCTTATTACCCAGTCACTGTATGACCAGATGACCTACACCTAATATGAACAGTATAGCAATATGAACATCAAAGCAACAGGGGACAAGCAGGGTTTCCCCGCTGCCTGTCATGACCCCAGCTGACGGGCACACCTGTGACCTGGGGTCAGAGCCACATCAACGACCCACCGGCCCAAAGCCAGGGCTCACCAGCTGCTCAGTGAGCAGAGACACACAGCACACAGCCACGTACAGACATTCTATTCACTTCAGCAGGAATGAAACTGTGATGATCGTGATCACAACAACTAATGTAATAATCATAAACGGTGCTTTATACCAAAAGGAATATTTTCTTGTTTCTAATTCTTTTAAGTTTACTTATTTATTTTGAGAGTGACAGAGACAGCACAAGTGGGGAAGTGGCAGCAAAAGAGGGAGAGAGAGAATCCCAGGAAGGCTCTGCACTGCCAGCACAGAGCCCGACAGGGGGCTCAATCCCACAAAGCCATGAGATCATGACTTGACCCAAAACCAAAAGTTGGACACTTAACCGACTGAGCCACCCAGGCGCCCCAGGAATATTTTCTTAAAGAATTGTGTCCAGAAAAAATGCTCAACATCACTCATCAAAGGGGAATACAAATCAAAACCACAATGAGATACCACCTCACACCTGTCAGAATGGCTAACGTTAACAACTCAGGCAACAACAGATGTTGGCGAGGATGCGGAGAGAGAGGATCTCTTTTGTATTGTTGGTGGGAATGCAAGCTGGTGCAGCCACTCTGTAAAACGGTATGGAGGCTCCTCAAAAAACTAAAAATAGAACTACCCTATGACCCAGCAATTGCACTACTAGGCATTTACCCACAGGATACAGATGTGCTGTTTCAAAGGGACACACGCACCCCCATGTTTATAGCAGCACTATTGACAATAGCCAAAGTACAGAAAGAACCCAAATGTCCAAATGTCCATCGAGGATGAATGGATAAAGAAATGGATAAAGAAATGGATAAAGAAAATATATATATATATATATATATATATATATATATATCACATTTTCTTCATATACACACACACACAATGGAGTATTACTCAGCAATCAAAAAGAATGAAATCTTGCCATTTGCAACTACATGGATGGACCTGGAGGGTATTATGCTAAGTGAAATTAGTCAGTCAGAGAAAAGACAAAAATCATACGACTTCACTCCTATGAGGACTTTAAGAGACAAAACGGATGAACATAAGGGAAGGGAAACAAAAATAATATAAAAACAGGGAGGGGTACAAAACATAAAAGACTCTTAAGTACAGAGAACAAAGTGAGGGTTGCTGGAGGGGTTGTGGAGGGGGGTGGGCTAAATGGGTAAGGGGCATTGAGGAAAACACTTCTTGGGATGAGCACTGGGTGTTATACGTAGGGAATGAATCACTGGAATCTACTCCTGAAATCATTATAGCACTCTATGCTAACTCAGATGTAAATTAAAGTATAAATAAGTAAATAAAAATAAAGAATTGCATTCAGAGCAACTCAGTCATCTTCAGAGTAGAAATCATCGTGGACAGTATCCCCGGGGGCTGTCAGGGTGGCCCTTCCGCTCACAGCTGCCAGGCTGAGTCACTGCATTCAAGTCGGGGACAGTAGGTGGACAGAGACTCAGGTCATGGGTCTGCGCTGTGCTCACCATGTAACCATGAGTCTCTTCAACAAAGTGAGACTCTAGCCCCACTTCGTCCTGCCAACAGGACAGGTGAGGGGGAACCCAGGTCCTCACAGTGCAGACATGGTGGTCACTCTCATTGTGCAGATGGGCATGACGACAGAGCTGCTGACAGCTGACAGATGGAGCACAGGGTCACAGAGCCACTGAGACGGGGAGCAGGGCCCACCCCGGCTCCTGCCCGAGGCTGTGCTGCCTCGAGTGACGAGTAATGCCTGATGTGTGGCCCAGAGAAGCTCACAGCAACTCTGTGGCCCCATCCAACATTTCTTCATATTTAAGAGGAGCTTGTTAGCCAACCACATGCATTTCAAACAGAAAGGTTTTGGGAGATGTGCTGGGACAAAGAGGTTGACCTGGCCCACCATCTCCAAGGAAACACAGCATGGTGCAATGCAGCCCTGCTGGTCAGTGGGGATAAACGGGTTCCCACAGAAGCCCTGTCCTGCTCTCAAATCCAAGATCAAGAGAGATCTGACTCATATCCCAGTGGTAAATGAGCATGAAGAAACGCCCAACTTCATAGTCATCAGGAAATGTAAGTTGAAACCACAATGTGACACATCCTCCAGGATGGCTAAAATGCAGACAGTACTAAGTGCTGACGAGGACAGAGAGTGCTCCTACACCCCCTAAGGGACTGGACGGTGCGGCAATCATTCAGAAAGACTGCTCATCTGCTAAAGCTGAACAGACACAGACCTATGACCCAGCGATTCCATTCTTGTATATGTGCCCAAAGGGAGCACCTGGGTGGTTCAGTCAGTTAAGCATCCAACATCAGCTCAGGTCATGATCTCAAAGTTTGCAAGTTCAAGACCCATGTCAGGCTCTCTGCTGTCAGCGCAGAGCCCACTTCAGATCCTCTGTCCACACCCCCCACCTCTCTGCATCTCTGCCTCTCTCTCTCAGAAATAAACATTAAAAAAAAAGAAAAAGAATGCATGCATATTCTCCCTGAAAGAGCAGAACTACTTATAATAAACAAAAGATAGAAACAACCTAAATGTCCATCAACAGTTGAGTGGTGAATCGTGATCTGTTCGTGCAATGGGAATGAATTTCAGCTGCACACGACTCCTGAGAGAGCCTCACAGCCATGATGTTGAGGGAAAATGCCACATCCACAAGAGCACATCGTGTGGTTTCGCTTACATAAAGACAAAAACAGGCAAAACTAATCTGTGGTGGTAGGTGGTTAAGATCATGGTTACATTTGGGGGCCATGGGGTCCATCTGGCTCTCAGCAGGGTGCTGGTTTCATACGTGTGTGCTGTTTCTAAGAATTCATCAAGGGTCTCTGGGTAGCTGAGTCAGTTAAGTGTCTGGCTCTTGACTTCAGCTCAGATCATGATCTCACAGTTGTGGGTTCAAGCCCTGGAGCCTGCTTGGGAATTCCTCTCTCTCCCTCTCTCTCTGCCCCTCCCCTGTTCACATGCGCTGTCTCTTTCAGATATTTCAAATATTTCAAATAATTCATCAAATTATACACCTAAGGTTTGGGCACTTTTCTTTATGCATTTTATGATTCAATAAAAAGTTTGCACACTGGATGTAGTGCACAACACGGTGACTACATTGGGTCACACTGTGTTGTATTTTTTAAAGCTGCTGAGAGAGTGGATGTTAAAAGTTCTCATCACAAGAAAAAAAGTTGTTACTATGTGTGGTGATGGATGTTAACTAAACTTGTGATCATTTCTCAGTATACACAAATACCAAATCATTGTGTTGTATGCCTAAAACTAATATAATGTTATCTGTCAATCAGACCTCGATATAAATAAATAAATAAATAAATAGTAAATAAGTGCAAAGTACTGTCAAAGTTTTGTTTGCCACATACTTACATAGCTTACTAGAAATCAAAAGGGGTGAACAAGCAGCCCTTTGCCTGGCGTGACTGTGTTCTGGGTGCAGGTGGGGAAGTGTTGGAGACCTGACATGATGTGCAGCCTGCTGGTGTTTAAGGTCGCAGCCATACTGCATGATGCTCTGGGGCAGCCCGCAGACCCTGTCCCAACTGAGTGTGGCAGCCAGGGTCCTTGCAGGAAAATTCCACACAAACCGGGGAATCCAACGTCTGCTGAGGCTGGGAAGCAGTCAACACGCCTCATCTCCCACAGCGCCCCCTCTCCTGGCTCTGCCTCCTGCTGCAGCCACCCCACTCTCCGGAGGCTGTGTCCAACAACATAATTGTTTAAAACTAATTGCCTCCTCTGAGCCGAACTCCTCTGAGTGAATTTGGTGTCGTTAGTAACTGGGATAGACTTCATCATGCTCATGATGATGCCCTAGAGTCCCGGGTCCCACATCTCCCTGTGCCTAACAAGCCAGAACCACCCAACTTGTCATCAACTGGGGCCTGACAAGGCATGTCCCCCCATTGGCTGCTCAGCCTCCGGCAGCCCACCCACCTTCTTTTTAATGATGCCCCTGGGAAGACAGCACTTTGGTCTCCCAGCTGTTAAAACTTCTCCCATCAAAGTTGGCTGGAACTGTAAACTTTGATTGGGTACCAAGAGGTTTATTAAGAATTCCCCAATTGCCTGAAGAACACAAACTTTTTCTCAGAAACAGGGCTCAAGCTAAAACACACCCCCTTGGGTGAAGCAGGTCAGGCAGGGGGCAGAGGCCGGGCAGACAGCCCCAGCTCAGCATGAGCTGTGCTGTGTTGGAGAACAGCCCAGGAGGCACAGAAGTGTCACAGACTCAGTGTGCCCAGGGCCCTTGCTGCCTACGAGGAGCTGGCATCTCCTGGACAGCATCCTCCTGGGGAGGAAGCTGCAGCCAAGCTTCAAGCTCAGTTCCAGCCAAGCTGTTCATTCCAAGTTCCTCTTGAGGGTGAGCACAGGAACTCTATGTCTACAGATCCAGGGTAGACAGGCCCCACATTGCCCCCTGGTCTTCAAAGAATTACTGAAATGGCCCCAAAGCCTCAAAATTCTCACCTTCAACCTAGGGCTGGAGTGATCCAGGATGCCCCACAAAGCGCCTCTTCTGATGGCCACTCTCACCTGATGTGAGGTCACTCCAGAATTTACCTTCTCTTGTTCCACAATACCAGGCATTTTCCATCAAATGTGATGCTATCCCCATAGGTTCACCTCACTTCCTCCTTCAGCTGTTGCCACTTCCTGGCTCCTTGATGGAGTATCAGTGTGTACTCTCTGCTCACCCTCTCCCAAGCCTCTGTCCCCACCACCTCACCCAAACTACTCTGTCACAGGCATGTGGCCTCTCCCACAGTGAAGCCAAAGGTCCAGATGAGGGTGGGAAGGCACTATCAGTAGCACCTGGCCCTCTGCCTCCCTCATGCCTGCTCTTCCCGGTTCCCTGGGCTGGTGCCATCACGCTCCTGATCTCTTAGCATCAGAAGGGCTCAGGCTCATCATCCAACTTCTCTTTTCTCTCCTCAGCCCCTCCTCTGGGGTCTCACCCAGTCTTGTGACTTCCGCTGCAACATTCTCAAATAAGTACCACTGTCCAGGCTCTCCCCGGAGGTCCAGACCTGTGTCCAGCTACTCACTGACCATCTCCACTCCGACATCTCCTCATCTCACAGACTTGATGTGTCCAAAGTAGAGCCCTTGAAATTCCCTCCAAAATTGCTCTATCCACAGCTTTTTCCACCTCTACTGATGGACTCTATCCTTCTAGTTGCTCAGGCCAAAACCCTGAGTCACTCTTGGCCCTTCTTTTTCCCTCACATCCCATCAGCAGTTGTATTGGATCTACTCTGAGAATATATCTAGACCCCAGTGGCTTCTTCCTCCACCGTTGCCATCACCACCACCTCTCACTTGGATTATTGCAATGGCCTCCCAACGGCACTCCCTGTTTCCACACTACAGTGTCTCTTCTACATATTCAAAATCTCATCACTCCTCTACTCAAACCCCTAAGAGCTCCCAACTCATTCAGAGCACAATTAAGGTCCTCATCAGGACCTGCAAGGTTCTGCATAACCTGGATCACCTCCATTCTGATATCACCTTCTCTTACTATGCTCTTCTATCACCTCACTCTAGACACATAGGCTCCACAGCTGCTCCTCAAACACCCTGGAAAGGGGAAAGGGAAGGAATCAAAAAGTTGGAAGAAAAGGAGGGCTTGGGTGGGTCAACAGATGTATGAATAGATGGGTGAATGGATGGTGGGCAGATGGCTGGCTGGATTAGTGGGTGGATGGATGGATGGATGGATGGTAGGTATGTAGAAAAATGGTGGGTAGATAGATGGTGGGTAGACGGATGGATCTTAGGTGGGTGATTGGACTGGTGAGTAAGAAGATGACAGTGCTAATGGCAGGGACACAGATAATAGCCACTGGCCTCTGTTCTCAAGGAGCTTACAGTGTAGGGGGAATCAACACTGACAGATAAACACTACAACATCCTTTTGCCAGGAAAAGGTGGCTTAGGATGGAGTCAGGAGTCACCTGAACAGCTTTAGGAGAGAGTGCACCTTAATCACAGGCTCAGAAATGGCCACCATGACCAGATGGTTGAAATAAAAACCAAATCCAGACATAGCCAAGTCCACAAGGCAAAGAGTCCAGCTCAAGATCTGGGTCACCCAAGTTGCATTTGGGTGGGGCTTTCCTCAAAAACCAGTGGAGTTCTACAGCCACAGGCCAACCTTTAGGGTAGCCCAGAGGCAGATGGCATGCCATGAGCATGAGTAACCCTGATGTGTTAAGGGGCAGCTGACCCTGAGGCTTTTGGTTGCCTCGGGTGCCCAAGGAATGGACATGGGGCTCCTGGGAGCACAGGATGAGGGAGGCAACCCAAGAGCTGAGGCCTAAAGAATATGGAGCCAGCACAAGAGGAAAGGGTGCTCCTGAGAGTGGGGACAGCACATCAAGAACACAGAGAGATAAGGAAACACAGGTCACAGAGAGGAACCAGGACTCAGAACAACCACACCACAATGTTTGTACATATTAGTGTGACCAAGGTGATGAGAGAGGATGGGTTTCCAGAACTTTTAACTAAATTTGTTTGTTTTCTACAAGAGGGAGGAGTAGTGAGCTAGGTGATGAAGTCTGAGGGTGAAGGTCTGGGTATAGCTTTGTAGACTGGCTGGCTGTGGTGACCTCTGCCTGGTCTTACCTTGTGTGGAAAACAAGATGATAAAACCTTACCTGGTCTACTTTTCAAGGAAGCCATGGGCATGAAATGAGATGATGTGATCTATAAAATGTAATGACCAGATCACATGTAAGGGATTTTTGTTGTTCACGTTCACTGGGTCGATAGCACAGCACAGGAGACAGACCCGCTCACACTGTGGGGTGTAAACTGACACAGCCTTTTGATGCAAGGCAGTAATTTGGCAAGGAATCAAGCTTGGGTGCAAAGAGGCTCATTCGGGCACGTTATTTGCAGTGTCGTCTATAAAGGAAAAACATGGAGATCCTCTAAATGCCAATTAGTAGGAAGTTGGTGAAATAAATTATGGTATATCATTTACTTGAATGATAACTGCTAATTAAAAATAAGACTTAGAACTGTTATTTGTTGATATGAAAATATATAGTCATATATATATTAAATGGAAATTTCGGTTGCAAACTTTGGTGTCCTGTGATCATATTTTTATAAAAGTGAGGATATACTTAGAAAAGCATTTTAAACAACCTATACTAAGCCATGGATATGGTCATTTCTTAACCACCCTTACAATGAGCATATATGCTTTACTAATAAGGAGAAAAAGGAAGGTTATTTGTCCCCTTAAAAATGTTCATGTTATCTATTAAAGAAATTGAATCAATAATTAATAATCTTCAAGAAGAAAAAGCCCCAGACCCAGATGGTTTCACTGATAAGTTCTACCAAACACTTAAGAAGGAAATGATTCCAGTTCTCTACAAGCTCTTCCAGAAACTAAAAGCAGAGGGAAAACTTCATAACTCTTTCTATAAAGGCAGCATTACCCTAGTAACAAAACCAAAGACATTACAGGAAAGAAAAACTATGGAATACAGGTCATGAACATAGGTATACAAATCCTCAAAAAATATTAGTAAATCAAATCCAACAATTTCTCTCTTAAAAAAAACTATACGCCACAATCAAGTGGGATTTATGCCAGGTATGCAAGATGGAACCTCTAAAAACCAATTAACGTAATCCATCACATCCAAAGGCTAAAGACAAAAAGTCGTATGATCATATAAATGGATGCAGAAAATGCATTTGAAAAAATCCAATATCCATTCATGATGAAAACTCAGCAAACTAGGAATGGAAGGGAATTTCCTCAATTTTCCTACAAAAAAACCTACAGCTAACGCCATGCTTAATGATGAGAAACTAGATATTTCCCCTTCTGAAACTGGAAAAAAGGCAAGTATGCCCCATCTCACTACTTAAGTTCAGCATCATACTGAAAGACTAAGCTAATGTGATAAGATAAGAAAAGGAAATAAAAGTATAGAGATTGGGAGGGAAGAAAGAAAATTTTTCTAGGATGACGTGATTGTCTTTGTAGAAAATCCCATCCAAAAAATGACAAAAAACTCTTGTAATTAAACAGTAATTACAACAAAGTTGCAAAATACAAATTCAATGTACAAGTCAGTTTCTTTTATATATTACTTATATATCAGCAATTAACAAATAGAATTTGAAATGTAAGACACAATAGCATTTCCATTGGCAAAAATGAAATACTTAGTTATAAATCATATAACATATACATATAACAAAATACATATAAGATCTATATGAGGAAAATTATAAAGCTCCAATGAGAGAAATCAAAGAAAGTCTAAATAAATGGAAAGATATTCCATGCTGATGCATAGGAAGACTCAATATTGTCAAGATGCCAATTCATCCCAATTTTAGTTATAAATTCAATGTAATCCAATCAAAATCCCAGCAAGTTAATTTGTAGGTGTCAAAAACTGATTCTGAAGTGTAGCCATCACAATACTGAAGAAAGACCAAGTCAGATGACTGACACTATCCGACCTCAAGACTTATGTGAAGCTGCAGTAATCAGCACAGTATTGATGAGAGAACAGACTCATCAATCACTGAAAAAGAACAGACTCCTGTAAGTACAGGCAACTAATCATTGACAAAGGAGCAAAGACAATACAATGGCGAAAGGACAGTCTCTTCAACAAATGGCGCTGGAATAAGTGGACATCCACATGCAAAAAAAAAAAAAAATGTAGACAGTGACCTTACACCTTGCACCAAAAAACTTAACTCAAAATAGATCCTAGAACTAAATGTAAAATGCAAAACTATAGAACTTCCAGAAGGTAACATAAGAGAAAATTGAGGTGATCCGGGGTTTGGTGATGACTTATTAAGGTATAACACCAAAAACACAATCCATGAAAGGATAAGTTGGACATCATTAAGATTAAAACTTCTGCTCTGTGAAAGACATCCATTGGATAAAAGACTTGTATCCAAAATGCACAAAGAACACGTAAAATTCAACAATAAGAAAACAGACAACCCAATTTAAAAATGAGCAAGAGATATGAGCAGACACCCCACCAAAGAAGATACACAGATGGAAAATAAGTATATGCAAAGATGCTTATTAAGGATTGCAAATTAACAACCATGAGATACCACTATACACCGGTAGAAAGACTAACATCCAAAACACTGAGAACACTAATGCTGGCAAAGATGTAGAGCAGCAGAAACTCTAGTTCATTGTTGGAAGGAATACAAAACAGTACAGCCGCTTTGGAAAACAGTTGGCCAGTTCCTTACAAAACTTAAAACGTGGCCTTACCATACTATCCAGCAATCACACTCCTAGGTATGTACCCAAGTAATTTGAAAACATATCTAGCAAAAACCTACATCTAGATGTTTATAGCAGCTTCATTCATAATTGCCGAAATCTGGAAGCAGTCAACATGTTCTTGAATAGATGAGAATAAGTAAACTGTGGTCCATCCAGACAATGGAATATTATTCCGTAATAAAAAAGAAATAGGCTATCGAGTCACAAAAGGAGATGGAGGAAACATATGCATATTGCTTAGGGAAAGAGGTCAATCTGGAAAGGCCCCATCCTGCACAATTCCACTCATATGACATAAAACTATAGTGAAAATAAAAAGATCGGAGCTTGCCAGGGGTTCAAGAAGGAGGGAGGAAGGACGAACACGTGGCACACAGGATTTTAGGCAGTAAAACTGCTCCGTGCGATTCTGTAATGGCGGACACGTTACAGGTGCGTTTGCCAAAACCCATAGAACGTATAACACTCAGAGTGAGCCCTGATGTAAATTATGGACTTTAGTTAATAATAATGTGTTAATATTGGTTCATCAATTGTAATGAACGTACTCAACACTAATGCAAGATGCTAATAAGGAAAAACTGAGGGAGGGGTATATGGGAGCTCTACGTCCCTGCTCGATTTTTCTGTAAACCTAAAAGTGCCCTTAAAGTCTATTATTTTAAAAACCATTTAAAAAAAAAACTTTTCCCCTAAGAAGAAAGGAAAGGATTAAAAAGCAGGAAATGTTAAAAGCTGGTTCTCCTTCACTGACTTACTGAGGACCCTGAGACCCTCAGAGCCAAGACCGGCCGGGCCCAGAGGGCGGGGCTTCTGTCCGGGGCACCCTGTTGTGCTGACAGCGGCCCCAGGTGAGTGTGAGCAGGGCCTGGACCCTGGCTTACACCGCAGCACCCGCATTTCAAAGAGCTTCAGGTTCAAACTGTTCCCTGAGCTGCTCTAATGTTGCTCCCTGACCCCTGCCCCCCTCCTGCTGGACCCCGGTTTTGAAACCCAAACTTCCCTGAGGAAGGTGTGTCCAGCACCAGATCACTGCGGTGACCTTGTCCTCGCGTGACTCGTTGGGTCACAAAACCTGCACAAAAACCCTTCAGTGATAAACGCATAGAGCACCTTGCGGGTATGAACCCCCACCCCCGACAGCTGGCGGTCCTCACCGTGAGCATCACCCCATTTGCCATGAGAAAGCCGAGGCTTGGGGAGGTCAGAAGTTGGACGGAGAAGCCCAGCTGGAGCCCCCTCCCTGGTCCCCAGCACGCCCTGCACCCCTCTTCCCCGGGGAACCGCCAGAAGCGCTTCGTACCCACCAAGCCCACCACGCCCGACCTCAGGCCTGCAGCCCGGCCCTCACACCAGCCGATAATGGAACACAGCATTCCCTTCAGGCCTCCAGAAACCGCCTAATTCCTAATCCAGAGAGGGGACACCGAAGGATTGGCACGTTCCCAATGAGGGGGCCCCCAGAGCGGCTCTGAGCCAGGAGGAGGGCCCCCCCCCTGCGCCAGGAGGAGAGGTGCCCCCGCGACTGGGGATCCAAGGCCGTGGCACCCACGGCCTGGAGGGGCGGAGGGCCATCCCAGACCTGCTCTGGGGCCCAGCAAAGCGGGTGCGGACGGAGCGCACTGTGTCTCCAGAAGGAGGGGAGCTGTGCCGCCCCTGCTCTGGGTCTTTAGCCCAGGGAAACCCTTGACAGGGGCAGGGACAAGAAGCATTTGTTGGTGGCTTGATGAGGTCAAGCCTACATGGGCGAGGACCTCTGCCTGCGGCCACACCCAGGGCCACGCAGACCAGGGCATCCGCCTGGAGCGCTACCCGGGGTGGGTGGGGGACAAGCAAGGGCCAGAGTCCAGTTCCCTGAGCCGAGGACCCTCTGGAGGTTGACTGGCTGAGGACATGGGACCAGAGGGGAGGGACCAGAGGGGAGGGACGTGTGGGTGGGGGCGGTGGGGCACGGAGGTAGGGTGGGGCGTGGAGGAGCCTTGGTGGATCCCCTGCCCCGACTGGTGCTCTTGAAGTTCGTCCATCGAAACAGCCTCTGTCTCTGGGGAGAAGCATTGACAGTGAGGCCTCGATGAGAGAGCAAGAGAACGAGATCCCCTCCAAGCAAGCGGCTGGCCCACTGAAGTGGTTTCTGGCTGTGCTGACCCTTCTGTGTGGCCTTGAGGGGGTCGGTCAGCCTCTCTGGGCCTCCGGTGCCACAGCAATGAAGTTACAGGACCTTGGCCCCCCTCCCTGCCCTGCCCTGGCCGGTCTCCCACCCGGGTTCCGCGGCTGTGGACACACCATGCTGACGTGAGGTGTTCTAACTGACCACACCCCTCTAGCAAAGGCAAGAGTTGGTTACATGCAGACACGCTTTAATTCATGATTCGGAGATAACGTCACAAAAGCACAGGCTTCACGAGCATCATTAGCTACAGATGACCGAGTGGACGAGTCAGAGAGAGGCAGTATACTTTTACTCTAGCCCTGGGCCCACGGGCCGTCTGGGAACCCCACCTTCCCACTGTTGGGAGATGTCTCCTCAACCCACGGGGCAGACGCTTACCGGTACCTGTGGGCACAGGGTCCCTGCAGAGAATAAACACCCTGGACGTGGCGTCCCTCGGCCTTGCCTGACCCGTGTGTGAGGTGGGAAGAGGGACAGTGCACCTGCTGAGTATGGGTGCCACCAGCAGCACCTCCCGAGCACCTGCTCCCGTCAGGCCCTGGACACACGGGCTCCCCGCACACTCATCAGGGCCCCATGGGATTGTGCACGCACAGTCTCCATTCGTAGACAAAGACACAGAGTCGTTATGTGACTTGCCCAAGTCACGCCGGCAGAGGGTTGGATTCGGAGCCTGTGCTTGCTGCTCTGAGAATATGTAATGATGGGCTGTCGCGTCAGACCAGGCCTCCCACAGAGGTTCCAGACCCCGAGGACCTCACACCACTGAGCCACTCAGAGGCCGAACCAAGCCCCCCACCCTTCGACACGGGTGCGTCCCACAGCGCAGACCCCAGGAGCAGGTGAGCCCTGAGGGGGGTGCTCTGAGGCAAACCCACACGCTGACTCCAAACGAGAGTCCGTGTGCCACCAATGAGGGCAGACTCAGGAAGCCACGCGTGTTAGCAGTGGGGAAAAACCCAAGGGCAGACAGCCCACCCCTCACTGACAAGACAGCTCGCAGCCCCCCGGGACCCAGACCAGGCCGGGGGCTCACGGGCTGGTCCAGCGCCCAGTACTGGTGGGCAGCGGCTATGTGCCAGGGCACATAGTGCTTCCCAGGGCGCCGTGTCCTCATTTCGCTTCCACAATCTGTGTCCGGACCCCGGGGGCTGAGCACCCCCAAGCCTGTGAGAGGGGCGGAGACCCCTGAGGCCGGGATGGGAGGGCCCCTCCCACACCACCAAGCACCCTTCCCGAGCCCCCTGCCGCCCAAGAGCCCCCGCCCACACTGGGACATCAGGATGCTGTTTCCAGCCCGTGCAGAGAGCGATGCTGAGCGCTGGCTCCCACAGACGGGGCAGTCCGATGGCCCGGTCCCACTGTGTGGGCTCGGAGGGTTCACTTCCGCTGCACCGACCTCTGCAGAGCCTCCCTGACGTCCTTGTTCCTCAGGGTGTATATGAAGGGGTTCAGCACGGGAGTGACAACGGTGTTCAGCACCGTGACGGCCTTGGTCAGGTCCAGCGAGCTCTCCACCGAGGTCCTCACATGCAGGAAGATGGTGGAGCCATACCAGATGAGGACCACGATGAGATGGGAGGAGCAGGTGGAGAAGGCTCTGTGCCGGCCCCGGGCCGAGGGGATCCTGATGATGGTGGCAACGATGTAGGCGTAGGAGAGCAGCGTGACAAAGCAGGAGCCCAGGATGACACAGAAGGCAATGCCGAAGGCCGCCAGCTCCACACCCCGCGTGTCGCTGCAGGACAGCACGATCCAGGGCGCGATGTCACAGAAGAAGTGGTTGATGACGTGGGAACGGCAGAAGGAGAGGCGAGCAATGAGGGCAGCGGGCACGGTGATGGCGGAGAAGCCGCACAGCCAGGAGCCCAGAGCGAGGCGGGCGGAGAGCCCAGGCGTCATGGTGCTGCCATAGCGCAGCGGCAGGCAGATGGCCAGGTAGCGGTCGTAAGCCATCGCGGCCAGCAGGAAGTACTCGGTGCAGCCCAGCGAGAAGACAAAGTACATCTGCGCCGTGCAGCCGGCCAAGGAGATGGCTCCACTGTGCGAGGCGAACGTGGCCAGGGCCTTGGGCACACAGGCCGTGGTGAACCAGATCTCCAGGAAGGAGAGGTTGCAGAGGAAGAAGTACATGGGCGTCTGCAGGCGCCGGTGCGCCCCAACCAGGGAGATGATGGCCAGGTTCCCGGCCACCGTGAGCACGTACGCAACCAGGAAGAAGAGGAAGAGCCAGGTCTGCAGGCCCCGTGGCCCCGGGAAGCCCAGTAGGATGAATGTGGAGAGGTTCTGGCTGCGGCCCCAGGCCATGAAGGCGGCCCGGACACCCACCACCCTCGCCGGTACGAGGGACCTCCTACCCCAAGCCCTCACTGAGGCCTAGGAACGGAGAGGCCCGGCCCGTTCTCCTCTCCCTGGGGTCCACTCACCTCGTCTCTAATCCCAGTGCTCCAGCCAGGCCTGGTGTCCCTGTGGGAGCCCGTGGACCACGGATGACCGTGGACCTCGCCCTCTTGGGGGGAAGCCGCTCAGGAGACTGGACCCAGGTTATCAGTTGCTTGCCACCTAGGGAGGGGGGACATCTCCTCATTCTAGACTCCTTGTCACCTTGTGGGAGGGGTCCTTATTCTAGACTCACGAGGCCAGGGAAAGGACAGGAATTGTCATGTTTTCACAAATGAAATTACGTATGGCTTCATTTTTCGCATTTTCATCCAACAAACCAGATTGATTCCTAGGAAAGCATTCTTACCTCTGTGCCCAGTAAAGCCCCCCGCACACACCCAGCACAACAACGGTCAGAGGAAGCCCATGGGGGCCCTGCTCTCCTTGCCTGGGGCTGTCACCCTGGATTATTCGTTAGCTGGGAACCTGGCAGCCAGGAGGCTCTGACGTGTGGAATTGCAAACAGCTCCATCACCAGCGCCCCCTCCTGGCAAGAAGCTGCAGGTGGCACTGTTGGGGGGGGGGGCAGTGGAACCTGCTGGAGGGGAGGGGGCACCTGAGGGTGGCTGCCTGCATGAGAGAGTGAGGGGCTGCGGCACCAGTGAGGAGGGGGTTTAATGGGAACTGAGCTCGGCACCACCCCCAACCCCTCTCTACAGGGCTGGACTCTGCCCAGCCGGCTGCTCTGGGCCCACAGCACCCAGTGAGTGTCCGAGGGGGCAGCTGGGCAGAGGCAGGAAGTGACCACACAAGCGTGGAGCCCAGAGCAAGGCTTCTCCCCAACAGTGTCCAGACCCTGGGTCCACCCCGGGAGGACTGCACTCAGGAGTCACAGCGACCCCTGCAGTTTTCTGCCTGCGCCCTTCCTACCCCCTGCCACGCACAGGTGCACATACCACCCACACAGAATCTCACACCTGTGCACACCACACACACACGCATGGGCCTGTGCTCACACGTGTGTGCACACTCACTACCTGAACCAGCCCCTGGAACAGTCACCCTGGCTCCTGATAGGCTGGGGGTCCCTTGGCTGCGTCCCCTCCCCAGACCCACAGTGCAGTCAGCAAAGCTACCCCCAACAGTGCCAATCGGTAACAAAGTGACCAAGCTCCAGCCACAGCCACAGGACACCTGGTCAGGCTGTAGCCCCCGCCTTTCGCAGCCATGCAGCTGTGTGGTGAACGTTCGGGCAAAAGCCAACCCCAGCAGACAGGCCAGTCCCCTCCCCACCCTCAGGTCCCAGGAGTGGGGCCACTGTGGGTCCTGGAAGAAGCAGTCTTCGCAGCAGGGCCCCCGTGACCCCATCTCCTGGGGGCCAGCGTGCTTTTCAGCTGCCACCTCCAGAGTTCGGGTGGGCACAGGCCGCTGCCCAGGCTGCACCAGGGCCTGAGTCCACTGCACGGCTCGTGAGCCCTCACTCTGCCCCTGCAGCCCAGCACTCTGCCCGGGGCACTGGGTCCTGACCTGGAGAATTGGGCTGTTTTGCTCAGCCTTGACTCCAGGACAAGCTTCGTTTAGAAACCTTTCTCACCGCTCAAGATTACGGCTACAAAGACTAAAAAGAGACCTATCCAGGGCTCTCTCAGTTCTCCGGCCCCAAATCTCCCGCCTTCCTGTGCCCCTGGAGCTACGCGTGCAGGGGCGTCAGGCCCTCCCGGCTGTGCAGTGTGAGGACCACTCAAATCCCATGGAATCTTCCACATCTTGCAAGGGGTCCCATAAGGGCTAGAGAAGATAGAACTAAATAAATGGGCGGGCAGTCCCAAAATGAGTCTACCTTGGGACCCTCCCCCCTACAGTGGCCTGACTCCTCAAGAGGGACAGTGTGGGTGGGAGGGTCCATTCGCCCAGGTCGGCTCGCAGGGACATAGCATGATCAAGGTCACTCACCCAGGGGGTGTGAGCTCGATCCAGGATTTCCCCCCGAAGCAGCCCAGAGACCAGGAGGGTGAGCTCGGGATGATTCCAAGGACCCTCCAGGCAGGGCTGTGTCCTGGGGGGCAGGGGGCCTCTGTGGTCTCCTGTTGCCTGACCGCTTGCTTCCCACCGCCCGTCTGCTGGAGACGCAGCAAGAAGGAACAGAGGTGGGGGGTCAGGAGCTGCTGCAGATCTGCAGCTCCAGGGTGTCCATGGCACTGGCCGGGAGGCAGGTCTGGGCTGTCCGGGAAGACGGCCTGGCCATCCACCAACATGAGAGCGGAGTGCAGTCCCCAAGCCCCCTGTGGGGGGCTCCAGGCGTGCAAGGCCACTCTGCCCAGGCGACCCTGACTCTGGGTACTCAGAGTGGCCAGTACTGGTGAGCCCAGCACAGACCCCGGAGCACAGGTGTGGAGGCTGCCCCAGCCCCCGCCATGAGAAGGAAGCCAGTGGCACCTCCCCTGTTGTCCTGTTCCTTGGGCTGTTGTCCTTCCCTCAGATTGTGGCCGTGCAGTGTCCCCTCTTCCTCTCCTGCAGGACGGTGATTCCACCAAGCCCCGCTGGCCGTCAGCTAACACACAGCCCTGGCGCTCCTGCTCACAGCCCAAGGACCAGATGCAACTGATATAGAGCAGGGAGGGGGATCCCCCACACTGGAGAGCCCCCCGCCTGCCCACCCACCAATGGGGAGGGTAGAGGGTGAGCCCTGTGCCCTCCGACACTCTGGTGACTTCTGCCCTCACCCAGCCTCCCTCGGGGGCAGGCCTGCAAGGACCCACTTGTTAATGATAGAGCTGCAATGAGACTGGCTCTAGGGGCTGGCGAGGGCCCCAAGGGTGGTCCTGGGCAGCAACCAGCATCCTAAGCAGGGCCTCTTGCCCTTAGGCTGTGCCTGGAGGCCGTTTCTCACCCACAGCTCAAGTGCACTTTCCCCATGCCAGGCTTGTCTCTTGGGGCCATGCCCTACACGGGGTGCCCGCACCTGGGGACAGCAGCGGCCCCATGCACCCCAAGGCATGGGCTGGCTGCACCCTGGACACTGGTGTTCTTGGCAGGTGCTCTGTGTCTGGTTCTCCCGTCTGCAAGTGGGGCATTTTCCCCATCTGTAAGCTACGCCTCCATGTCCCCTCTGGAAACAAGGTGATGACGCCCCACAGGTTGACAGGCAGAGCAGGCTGCCCCACTCCCCGCCCCCACCCAGGCTCGCTGGAAATGGCTGCAGTAAAAAGAGCCAAGCTGGGGGCTGTCTGCCACCAGGCAGCTTCCCGAGGTGGCGTCCAGCCCGGCGTGCCCTGTCCACAGGTGGCTGTGGCCATGAGCAAAAGCCCACCCTCTGCACTCTGCCAGCATCAACCTCGGGGACACCTCAGGGCACACCTACGGGGAGCACTCAGGATATGCGGAACTGGGATCATGGCCATGGGAAGGTGGTCACTCGGGGCCTGGGCCTCAGTGGCAGAGAATCAGCCGCCCAGGGCAGGGGTCCTGGGAGATGGTGGGAGTGTGCTCCCCACAAGCCTCCAATGTCCCTCATCAGCATTGGCCAAAGCGGGTCCTGACGAGGCCCCAGGGACAAGGGGCACTGTGGCAGTCAGGACGTATGCTGACCCCTGTCGGCCTGCTCCGGGGTGACAAGTGTTACACTGCCCTGGGACTCCAGTGCCACACAGGTGTCTGGGCTACCCCTAATTGGGAGTTCGTTAAAAGTTGGCGCAGGGTGTCCCCTGGGGCAGGAGCCGTGCCTCATCAATTAGCACCAAAGGCAGGGGCTGCCACTGGTCTGGGAAAACACGGAGCGCTGCTTTGTTTGATTCAATAAACACTTTTTCCAAATCTGGTAACACTCTAGGAATTTGGGAGATGTCGAAGTAGAAGAGAGATTTTCAAGGCACAGATCAGTGTGGAGATTTGCTACGTCTTCCCTTCCTTGGGATTATGTTTCCCCGTGTCACGGACAGGGACACACTTGTGCGCCCCCATTTCTTTTTTCATTATTAACTTATGGTTGACATACAAGAACGGTGCACATGCTTCAAGTATACGTCTTGGTGAGTCTGAAGATACGCATACACCTGTGAAATGGTCACCATCGCCTTGGAAAGTCTCCCTCCTTCCCTGCGCAGAAGGTAAGAGCCTCCCACTGAAGACTGACCCTCAGGCTCAGCGCCACACACCAGGCTTTCACAGGGACAGGGACATGCAGGGACAGCTGGGTTCCGGCTCCTCCTATGAAGGGACGCTCTTACAAGCCTATGTTGACCAGTTTCCGTAGTGTAGTGGTTATCACGTTCACCTGACAAACCTATGTTGACCAAAAGCTTCTTCATGGTTCTGGTAATTTCCTTACAATAGAAGAAGAGCAGTTCAAATCCCTAATTCCCCCACTGATAAAGCCACTCAAGAGGTGACAAGGCCCAGGGGCTTGTGCCCAGAAACGCAGAGCCAGACCATGAGCTGGGCACCCTCTCTTGGACCCCTTTCTCCGTGAAAGAGCGATGGTCTGTCCTGCTTCCTCTGCCCCGGAATCAAATGTGATCACGTGCAGGAGGGTGCGGGGGCTCATGATCACGCTGACCAGATACCTCAGAGCCCCGCCTCAGGGCTCAGCCCCAGGGTGCACCAGGGCTCCTGTGACCTGGCTCACACCTGGGACCCCAGGACCATGGCTGGGCTGACCCACACCTAGCTTCCTTCTCAGTTTCTGAGCCTGGTCCTTACAGAATCACCTTCTGTCCCGGCCCACCTTCTCTGCAGACCTCCTGCCTGAGAACCTCAGAGTTTGAACCTCACCCTATGACCTCCAGCTCCTGCACCAAAATGTCCACTGAGGTGCTGCATAGTTGACATAGAAATTGCTGGGAGACCTGGTTTCTTCCAGGCTGGATGGTCCTGGGCCTCCGTCCCCCATGCCCAACAGAGAAGGACAGGAGTGCCCCTCTGCCAGCAGGAGGAGGTCCCCCTCTTTGAGAACCATGGCATATTGAAGACAAAATTGAGGGGGGGGGCACCTGGGTGGCTCAGTCAGTTGAATGTCCAACTCTTGATTTTGGCTCAGGTCATGATCCCAGGGTCATGGGATCAAGCCCAGAGTGGGGCTCCGTGCTCAGCACGGAGCCTGCTTAAGATTCTCAGATTCTCTCTCTCTCTCTCTCTCTCTCTCTCTCTCTCTCTCTCTCTCTCTCCCCCTCTCTCCAGCTCCTTCTCTCTCTCTCTCTCTCTCTCTAAAATAAAAATAAAAACAAATTTAAAGAAAAATATGGAATCAGGCGGGGCTCTGAGTATCACTGAGAAGCCTCCACCTGGGAAAACTACAAGTTTTACAAAGAAGTGAAAAACTAAAGACAAAAACTGAATACAATTAGTGACTAAAGGTCTGCCTGGGTTTAGTGGCAGTACCTTCTTTAAGGACATCCTCACAAGCACCATCTCTACAACAGAACTCGGAGAAACAGCCAAATGTGTGGTGTAGGACAGAGGAAGCCAAGCAGACAGTTGAGGGAGGAAAGCGCTGTTCAGCACTGGAAAACTGATGTGAAATAAATGCTTATCTTAAACCATGCACAATAATAAACTCCAGATACAGATTTTGTAGGAAAGCTGAAAGACTTTGAAAGTGACAACACAACATACCAACTCGTGGGATGTAGAAAGAGCCATGCACATACAGGGAAACACGAGTGTCAACACATTTGTAAAAGAAGAAAATTCTCAAACTAATAAACTAAAAACACCTTTAGGAACTTGAAAAAGAAAAGCAAACTCAACTCAAACCCAATGGAAAGGAGGAAGTAATAAACTTTGAGCAGAGACAAATGAAATACAGGATATAAAAATAGAATCAACAAAACCAAAAATTGGTTCTTGAGAAGATCAGTGAAATTGACAAACCTCCCATTACACTGGCAAAGAAAGGAGGAGAGATGCACATTAGTCAGAAACGAGAGCAGGGACATCACCACCGACCTCACAGAAATAAGAAGGGTTACCGGAGAATGCAGGGCAATACCAACAAATTAGATATCCTGGATGGAATGGACAAATTCTTAGACACACAATGCCAAAAGTGACTCAAGAAGAAATAAACAATTTGAACAGACCTGTATCAAGTAAAGAAATTGATCCATATGCAAAAACCTCCAGGCAGAGAAAAGCCCAAAACCAGATGGCTCCACTAATGAATTCTACCAAACAATTAAAGAAGAATCAACACCTTCCCAAATCTTCCAAGAAATAGAAGAGGGAAGAACACTTCCTAATGTGAAGCCAGCACTGCCTGATAAGAAGGCCAAAGACACCACCAGAAAACTACATACCAATATCTACAAATGTAGATGCAAAAATCCTCAACAAAACACTAGAAAACCAAATCCATGGCATGTTAAAAGGGTTATACACCATGACCAGTGGGATTTATCCCCAGAATACAAGGGTGATCCAACACCCAAAAATGAATAGAATAGACCACACTAATAGAATGAAGGAGAGAAATATGGGATTGACTGAATTAATGCAGGAAAACCATTAGACCGAAGGACAGAATTCCACATACTTTCATGATACAAATACTGAGAAAACTAGGTACAGAAAGGAACTTCTTCAAAATGATTGAGGGCATTTATGAAAAACCCACAGTTGCCATTATTCTCAACAGGGAAAGACTGAAAGCTTTCTTACTGAGAACAGGAACAAGAGGAGAATGCTGGCTTTCACAATGCTACTCAACATCACACTAAGTTCTAGCCAAAGCAATTAGGCAAGAAAAAAATGATAAAGGCATCCAAATGGAAAGAAGCAAAAGTATCTCTATTCCCAGATGGCATGATTCTTTATATAGAAAATCCCAAAGCATCTATACCCCAAAAATAACTAGAACTAATAAGTAAAGTCAGCAAACCTTCAGAGTATAAGATCAACACAGAGAATATATTGTTTCTGAAATATGCTAGAAATGAGCAATTCAAAGTATAAATTAAGAAAAACCCATTAACAAAAGCATCAGAAAAGAATAAATAGGAATATATTTATAGGAATATATAAGAATAATATATAGGAATAAATATATAGGAATAAATTTAATCAACGAGGGGAAATACTTGTACACTAAAAACTACAAAACATTGTGGCAAAAAATTAATGAAGACATAAATACATGGAAAGACAACCCATATTCATGGATCAGATGACTTAATATTGTTAACTTGGCAATGATACCCAAAGTGACCTATAGACTCGATGTAACTCCTATCAGAATAACAATGGCCTTTTTAGAAAAAAATTTCTTAGAAAACTGATTCTAAAATCAATATGGATTAGCAATGGCCCAGAATAGCCAAAATAATCTTGAAAAAGAACAAAGCTGTAGCACTCATACCTCTTGATTTCAAAACTTACTACAAAGCTATTGTAATCAGAAGAGTGTGGTACTGGAATAAAGAAAGACATATAGACCAATGGAATAGAACTGAGAGTCAAGAAATAAATTCATACATCTATGGTCAACTGATTTTTGACAAGAGTACCAAGACCACTCCATAGGGAAAGAACAGTCTCTCCAACAAATGGGCTGGAACAATTGGACATCCACCTGCAGAAGAATGAAATTTGGCCCCCCTACCTCACACATTATACCAAAATTAACTCAAAATGGATCAATGATGAAAATATATTACTTAAAACTATAAAACTCATTAAAGAAAATATAGGGGTAAATCTTTATGATCTTGGATTTGGCAAAGGATTCTTAGATGTGACACCAAGAGCAACAAAAGGAAAAATAGATAAGTCAGAGTTCATACAAATTTAAAACTTTTGTGCATCAGAGAACACTATCAAGAAATTGAAATGACAACTCACAAAATCAGATAAAATATTTGCAAATCTTATGTCCAATAAGGGTCTAGGATCCAGAATATATTTTTTTAAAAAAACTCTTACAACCCAACAACTAAAAGACAAGCAAGATAATTTAGAAATGGGCAAAGGACTTGAATAAACATTTCTCCAAAGAAGACATACAAGTGGCCAGCAAGAACATGACAAGATGCCCAGTGCCATTAGTCATCAGGGAAACGCAAATCAAAACCACAATGAGACACCACTTCGCACCCACCAGGATAGGCTATCATTTTTTTTTAATGGAAAAGAACAAGTGTTGGTGAGAATGTAAAGAAATTGAAATCCTTGTACATTGCTGGTGAGAATGTAAAATGGTGCAGCCTCAGTGGAAGACAGTGTGGCAGTTCCTCAGAAAGTTAAATAAGAGTTAGTATATGACCCAGCAATTCCATTAATAGGTATATATCCAAGAGAATTGAAAACCGGTGTGAATGTACATAGCAATGATATTCACAATAGCCAAAAGTTAGAAACAACCCTAATGTCCACCAACAGATGAATGAAGAGATAAAATGTGGTATATACTTACAATGGAATATTATCCAGTCATAAAAAGGAATCGGCACATCGCTAAATCCCGCTGGACCACATGCTCTCACTTGTTTGTTATGTCATGTGAATTTCACTTCAGTAAGAAAAGAAAGGAAAAAGAAAATAATGTCAAAAAGAAGGAAATCTTTAAAACAATTCCATGAATATATAGATGAATATTATTCTCACCGCAGAGTAGTCAAGAACTTCCTTAAAAAATGTGAATCATAAAAGAAAATTTGGGGGATGCCTGGGTAGCTCAGTCGGTTAACCATCTGACTCTTGGTTTCAGCTCTGGTCATGATCTCACAGTTTGTGAGTTCGAGCTCCACATCAAGATCTGTGCTGACAGCATGGAGCCTGCTTGGGCTTCTCTCTCTCCCTCTCTATCTGCCCCTCCCCCACTTGCTTACACGCGTGCGTCCTCCCTCTGTCTCTCAAAATAAGTAAATAAACAAAAAATTTAAAAAAATTTTTTGAAATTTCTGAAAATCTGTTAAAATTAAGACCTTTGGGGAGCCTAGATGGCTCACTTGGTTAAGCATCTGACTTCAGCTCAGGTCATGATCTGACAGCTGGTGAGTTCAAGCCCCGCATTGGGCTCTGTATTGACAGCTCAGAGCCTGAAGCCTGCTTCAAATTCTGTGTCTCCCTCTCTGTCTGCCCCTCCCCCCCCACTCATGCTCGCTCTCTCTCGCTCTCTCTCAAAAATAAATAAACATTTAAAAATTTTTTTTAATTTTTAATTAAGATGTTTATGATGAATCGCTAAATTCTACTCCTGAAACCATTACTACACTATATGTTAACTAACTAGGATTTAAATCTAAAAAAAAAAAAGAAATTGAACATAAAAAAAAAAATTAAGATCTTTAACACCTCACCAAAGAAGATATACAGATGGAAAATAAACATATGAAAGGCTGATCAACAAAATATGTTACTAGGAAATTGCAAATTAAAATAAGGAGATGCCATGACATGCCTATAAAAATGGCTAAAATCCAAAACCCTGACAATGCAAAATGGTGGCAAGGATGCAGAGCAACATTGCTGGTAGGGAAAGCAAAATGATAAAGCCACTTTGGAGGGTGGTTTGGCAGTTTCTTATGCAGCTAAATATACTCTTGCCATACAACCCAACAATGACACTCTTAGGTATTTACCCAACTGATCTGAAGACTTATGCCCACACAAAAACTGCACAAGCACATGAATGTTGATAGCAGCTTCATTCATAGTTGCTCAAAACGAGAAGCAAACAAGATGCCTCGTAACAGGTGAATGGATAAACAAAAAGTCTGCATGCTGTATGATTCCAATTATATGACATTCTGGAAAAGTCAAAATTAAGGAGACAGTAAAATGATCAGTTCAGGGGGAAGGAGAGAGTGTTTAGCAGGTAAAGCTCAGAGGATTTTTAGGGCAGACAAACTAGCTGTATGATAGTGCAATGGCAGATATGTGATACTTGTTGAAACCATAGGACTTTACCACATAAGAAGTGAACTTTAATGTATGCAAATTTTAAAAACTCATTTAGGAGGTTTGGGGATCTGGGAAACAATCTAACCATAGGGGTGGGTGTAAATGTGCTGATCTAAATAATGTTGAAAATAAGTGGAGTCTGTAAGACCAACAGCAAGAAAGCTACACAAGCACTGTACTTGAGCCAATAAAGCTTCTTCCTGACAGAGTAGATGTTAGCAATCCTGGTGCCACTATGCATGTATGCTGAAATTGAACAGCTGAATGAGTGGATGTTGGATTGTGGGAGACAGGGTTGTCACTGCTGGAGTGGACTTACACATCAGCAAGGGCAGGAGGCTGGAATGACCCACGTAGTGGTGGATGAGAGGTGGAGATGTCGGTGAGGTCTCGTGTTCAGCTTAATATGGGTACAGATGGCTACACACGCAGTGTTCAGAGATATGTGCACATGCACAGGTTAATATCCACACATAAAACTCTTCGCTCTGTCAGCTGAGAGGACCTAAAAGTGACAACACTCCAGGAGCAACAAGTGGTTTCTAATATGTTTGTCTAACAAAAAGCACCAGATCTCCTTGGAGAAATCACTGAATTTATGGCTGGGGCAAGAAATTTACACAAGATGGGACTGGAACATATCACAGCACCAGAATTTTAATAATAAGTGTTCAGAAAGAAGAAAGCACAGTGATGGGGTATGTCAAAGGGGCCAAGAAGACAACTGTCTCCCCGGCCAAAGCTGAGACAGCAAGACAATAAAGACAGCAGTATTGGAATAACCCAAAGTGTGAAGTAGGTATCCATGACTCTGTACTGATATAAACAAGTGATTGGATAAATAAACAAATCAATGGACAGAATAGACAAATGTCCCATGAAGAAGAATTCCAAATAATCTGTGTACATGTTCCTTTCTCCAGGAGGGGGAACATGACTTACAACCCCTTAAATATGGGCTGTGCATGGAACCTCCTTCCAAAGAGGGCAGTATGAAAGGGAAGTGAATGACAGTGGAGAAATCTGACACATGGCCTCAGCCAGGTGACCAACCATGATCATCCATGTGAACAGCATGTGCCCTGATGTGATGTGATGTGATGAAAACAGCACCTCACATCTGTGTCTTCCTCCAAAGACCCAAAGCCCCAGTCTAATCATAAGAAAAACATGAGACAAATCCCAGCTGAGGACATTATACAAGATAGATGACCAGAACTCCTCAAAACTGTCAAGGTCATAAAAAATAAAAACAAAAATAAGGAAAGTTTGAGAAACTCACAGCCAAGAGGCGCCTAAGCAGATATGACAACTGAATGTAACGTGGGATCCTGGATAGGATTCTGGGACAGAAAAAGGATATTGGATAAAAACTAAGGAAATCCAAATAAAGTATGAACTTTAATTGATAAGAACATATCAGTATTGGTTCATTAATTGAACAAACGTACCATATTAATGTAAGTTATTAGTACTAGGGGAAACTGGGTGTGGGGTATATAGGAAGTGTCTGTACTATCTTTGCAGCTCTTCCATAAATCTAAAACTGTTCTAAAATAATTTTGAAAAATGTATAACTTCTGTTTCATCAAAAGACATCTTAAAGGAACTGAAGAAGAGAAGCTATAATCTGGAGAAAGGTATTTGTAAAACATGCTAAAACTTACAAACCACTGATGAAAGTAATCAAAGATGGCCTAAATAAATAGAGAAATATACCATGTTCATGGTTTGGAGACTATTGTAAAGATGCTAATGGTCCCCAAGCTGATCTATGGATTCAATAAAATTCTAGCAGAACTTCGTTATAGAAAACAATAAGCTGAGTCTAAAATTTATGGAAAAGAAAAGGAGTTAAAAGAGCCAAAGCTATTTGGAAAAAAGAACCAAGTCAGAGAACTCACACTACCTGTACCTGGTTGCAATACATGTAAAGCTATAGTAATCAAGACAGTGTGGTATTGGAAAAAGATAAACATATAGAAGTGGAACAGACTGGAGAATCCAAACATGAGACGCACACAGGATTGATTTCCACAAAGATGAAAGGTAATTCAATCTTGAGCAAATAGTGCCAGAAAAATCAGCTATCCATAAGCAGAAAAATGAACTTCAATCTGTATCTCATACCCTACACAAAAATTAACTCAAAGTAGATGGTAGATCTAAGCATAAAACCTTAGACATATGGAGAAAATGTTTGTGAGGCAAAAATTTCTTAGATGCAACATTAAAAGCACAATCCATAAAAGAAAAAAACTTTAACAGGATTTCATCAATAAAGAACTTCTGATATTCAAGAGACTACTAGTAGACTCAAAATACAAGCCATGATTTGGGGAAAAAACATTTACAAATCAAGTATCCGATAGAATATTTGCATTCAGAATTTAAAATTCTCAAACTTTAATAGCAAAGAAACAATCAACTCAATAAACAAACAGGTGTAAGACTTGAATGGGCATTTCACCAAAGAATGGATAATAATCACATAGACAGGCAACATCACTAGTCAACAGGAAACTGCAAATAAAAACCACAAGGAGGGAACCTGGCTGACTCCACCAGTACAGCGTATGACTCTTGATGTCAGGGTCATGAGTTCAAGCCCCATGTTGGGTGTAGAGATTCCTTAAGAATAAAATCTTTAAAAAAAAAAAAAAACACCCACAACACAAGGAGATACCACCACCAACTTCTTAGAACAACAGTTTTTAAAACTCACTACTGAGTGCCAAGTGGCATAGCCACATTGGACGATGGTTGGCAGCTCCTTACAAAGTTAAACATATACTTATCATATAACCCATGCTTACACAAGAAAAACATACGCAAATGTTTATAGTGACTTAATTCATAATCAGCAAAAACTGGAACCGACCCAAAAGTGCCTCAGCTGGAGAATGGATAAACGGTGGTCCTTCCATAAATGGAATATTACCCACAATAAGGAGGAACACAGCTGATCTACACAACAGCATGGCTGAATCACGGAAGTGGTACGCTGAGGGAAGGAAGCCAGACTCAAAACAGGACACACTCTTTTGATACTATCTATAGAATATTCTAGAAAAGTCAAAATCATAGGAACAGAAAACATATTTGCCAGGTACTGGGGATGGGAGTCTTATTTACAAAGGGGCACAGAGGACACTTTTGGAGGGATAGAATTGCTCTGTATTTTTATTGTGGTGGTGGTTACACAAGTATACACACTTGTCAAAACGCACAGAACCATACACTAAAAAGAGTAGATGCTACTGTATTTAACTTATACCTTAACTTTTAAAATGTTAAAATATTTAAGAACACCTGTTCATCAAGACACCTTAAAGACAATGAAAACTAAAAGTTAAAAACTGAGAGAAGATATTGCAACATAGAGGAGACAATTAACTTTGAGATATATAAACAGTCTTTCAGCCATAAAAAATGAGCTCACTCCAGTCTAGCCCTCCACCACAAACGATAAAATTAGACAAAATATATAATATGATTATACTTCTATACAATACTATAATTATGTAAATACTATAATTATAAAATACAGCACTATAATACATGTCTTTAATACTGTTTTCAGATGCTGGACAAGAGGCAGTGCAGGACTGTGACTCTAGACAGAAAGGAAACGGACAGGCTGGGCTCCAGGCATCAGTGCAGACTCTGGAGGCCCGGGCTGCTGGTCAGCAAGGGGAGGAGACACAGACCGGAGCTCAGGGACACTGAGGCAGCTGTAATATAGGGGACAGACGCCCACATCCAGCCAGACAGAACACAGAGACGGGATTTACCCTCCCACCAGAAAGGAAACAGAATATGGAAAACTGTGGATTTCAAGACCCTGGACATCAGGCCGTGAAGGACAGTGACCCTGACCAGTGTGAAACAAACGCAGTGAGTCCTGGCTTATTGCTTTGGGAGTTTTCAAGCCACCACCCAGGGAGGGACCCACGGAGACAGCCAGAGACCATGAGCTGGGGCAGAATGTTATGCAGGAGTCAAAATAAACGCCAGTCCAAGCAGCTTGCGACTCTTAATCTCAAGGTCTGAGTTGAAGCCCCACCCTGGGTGTGCAGCCGACTGTAACAGACAAGAACCTCCTGGAAAGGACAGTGAGGCTGGGGGTGTACTCCGGACGGGTGGCAGGTAACAGGCAAAGACCTACTTGTCACTGGGGAGACAGGGGGAAGGCCTCACACCCTCCCTCCAGGGACCCCGAAGCGCCCTCCACAAATTGCTCTGAGAGTGCCGCCCAGGTGAGAATTTGCAATTAGAAGACGCGGTGGGGAGCACGGCCACTAGTGAGCCCGATCAAAATCACCCGGGGCCAGAGGTGGCAGGGACCCAGTGAGCCGCGGCGTGTGTGGGGACAGACCCTCAGAGACCTGCGGGGACCCTGCGGAGGCCCTGCGCCTCCTGCGAGGTGCGGTTGAGTCGAGGCACAGGGTCTGGGGAAGGTTGGAAGGACCGCGCCTGGGGCAGGGGCGGGGGGGTGGGGTGTGCAACAACACCCGCCGCCAGGCTGGGCACAGACGGCTGGGACGGATTCCGGAGCCCCCCGACGCCCTCAGCCTGGGGGGGGGGGGGGGCGTCCAACATGGTCCCACCGGCCAAGGCCCCACCCTCTGTCCTGCAGACACTTGCAGACGCAGCCTCTTCCTACTGCATCACCAAGAATTGGGGGCACAGCCCTCATCCCCTCCAAACCCCGGCCTGTGCCCCCCCAGCTCGGAGCACCCCCTCCCCACAGGACTGAGCAAGTCGCCGGGTCCCCCTCATCCCCTCCGAACTCCGGCCTGTGCCCCACCCCCAGCTCGGAGCAGCCCCCTCCTCGGGTGAGCAGGCGCCAGAGGACCGTGCGTCATGCAGGAGTTACCCTGGTCCACTCTTGTCCACGGGGACAGCGCAAAGCGCAGCCGCTCCCCAGACCCCCGGGGGGAGTGGGCAAGGGTCCTGAGGCCCCCCCTCCTCCCGGACGGGCAGGAAAGCCTGGGGAGTCCCTCCCTGGCTGTGCCCCAGCCCCCCCCCTCCCCGCAATGCGTCCATCCTTCAGACACCTACCTCCAGGGCTGTCGGACCAGAGCCCCAAACCGTGCAGCCCCTTAGCGGCTCCAACTGGACCGCTTCCATCCATCTCCCCCAAACAGCCATTATGCTGCCCAGAAAACACAAGATAAGGACGCATGATCTACATGGGGACATCAAAGCTGGGGGTGAGCCTCCCTCCCCTTGCAGCTGGCGACTATGCTCAGCCCTAGAGAGCTCACTGGCCATCTGATGGCAGTGGTGTCCTTCCCCAGGCAAGAGGGGGCCCTGGTCCTGAGCAGAGAAAAACATGAACGAGCATTCTTCTGGGGGAGGCGATCTGGATGAGACCAGAAAGTGCCCAGGGACACAGCCAGAGAAGGCAGCCTGGGTCTTCCCTCTTGCGTTTTGTACGCACCTAGGTGTGTGTGTGTGTGTGTGTGTGTGTGTACCTGAATGGATGGGTATGTGTGTGTGCACACCCAAGGAGGAGATCTGGAGGGGTGCACACCTGGGGTTGTGTAAAAAGTGTGCACCTGGTGCGTGTATGTGCATACGTGCACCTGAATGGATGGGTAGGGGTGTGTGTGTGTGTGTACCTGGCAAGTCCAGACAGTGCCACAGGCCACACACGTGCCACCTTTTCTCAGAAACAAGAATATCATTCTATTTAAAACTTGATGGGTCTAATGACTAAATGGCATACCCATACCTGGTGTTTCTGCCTTTCTTCTCTGGCACTTGGGTACAAAGGTGGATTGATCCGGCACTCTCCTTATTGGGCTACTGTCACTGCCAGGGTGAGCGCTTCTCACTTGGTCCCACGTTTCCCACACTCCAATCACGCCCGTCAGGAACCCCGGTGTGATGTGTGGTGTTTGCCCTCGGACAGGATGCATGTATCCACAGATGTGTCGTATTGCTTTGCTTGTGAGAATTTTAAATTCATGTAAGTGATTTTGTGCTGTAAATATTCTCTTACTGGGGCAGCTGGGTGGCTCAGTCAGTTAAGCGTCCGACTGTTGGTTTCAGCTCAGGTCATGATCTCACGGTTCATGGGTTCATGGGTTCTCTCTCTCCCTCTCTCTCTGCCCCTTTTGCACTCACACTTGCTCTCTCTCAAAATAAATAAACTTTAAAAAATAAAAAAAAAATTCTCTTACTATTTTGTTTTACATATTTTGAGGTCATGTCCTTCGTTAGGTACATAAAATTTAGAATTCTTTTGTCATCTTGGTAAATTTAACCTTTTATCATTAAGAAGTGTTACTCTTTGTTTCCAGTAATGCTTTTTGCCCTAATCTGTAAGGCTCGGTCTGGCATTAAGAGAGCTGAGCCAGCTTCCTTTTCATTCACTGTTGCCTGTGTGACATAGGTTTTCATCTGCACCAGTACGTACCAGCCTCTCAGCTTCTGACCTGTTGTCAGCTCACCGAGCTGCTCAGGAACTCTACAAACCACATTTCTGTGTTCTCAGCTGCTCCCTGTTTCTGTGGAGAAGCCAGCTTATTTTTACTTGTTTTAGGTATTTGGGTTTCCCCCCACTTTGGGAAGCTTTCAAGATCTTCTTGTCGTGTTTGGTTTCTGGGGTTTGCTTTTTCTTCATATTTATCATGTTCGGAGTTTGTGATGCTTCTAGAATTTGTGCCTTGCCTCCTTGGTTTTTGAAAACGGTCAGCCTGTGTGCCCATAAACACTGCACTCGTCACCTTCCTTCTCTGCTGTCCGTTCAGTTTCCCTGGTCCACACAGGGGGTCTTCTGTCGCGTCCCCTCCGCCCCCAGCAGCCTGTTACGTACACTCTCTTCTTTTCTCTCCATGCTTTCTTCTGGATATTTCCTTCCGATCTTCCCGGTTACTAATTCTCCTTAGCCATATCTAATCTCTGTTTTTAAGTGTATTTTTTAGCTCTAGAATTTCCATTTGGTTCTTTTAGTTTCCTGTCCTCTATCAAAATTCTCAATCTTGTTTATGCCCGTAGACATGTGTAAATTCCTGAGTCTGTCAGTGATCCTCGTTTGCCTGTATTGGTCTCTGTCTGTTCCTAGCCAACACCGGGCTGTTTTATTACCGTGACTTCCTGTAACATCTTAACATCCCGCGGGGTGAGTTCTTCTTTGATCTTGGTTTTCAGAATGAGTTACATTAGACCTTTACGTTTCCACGTGGACTTTAGAAACCCATAGGTTCTCAATTAGTTTACTCAGGCCACCGTGACAAAGTGCCACAGACCCAGCAGGGTCTGGAGGTCTGAGACAGGCGTGGGCAGGGCTGGATCCTTCTGAGGCCTGTCTCCTTGTGAGAGGGACGGCTCCTCTCACAGACGGCAGCCTTCTCCCCACGTCCTTGCAGTGCCGTCCGTGTGCGTGTCTGTGTCCTGATCTCCTCATCTTATAGGGACACCTGTCAGATTAGGTCAGGGCTTGCCCTATGACCTCATTTTACCACAATTGCCTCGTAAAGGCCCTATTTCCAAATACAGTCATATTCTGAGGTTCTGGGGATCAGGACTTCAACACAGAAATTAGGGAGTTTGAGCCTCTGGGGATCGAGAGGGTCTGATGGAAGCTAAGAGAGATCACATCACGTCACAGGTGAGGTCATGGAGCCCACCTCTAAAGCCATCAAGAGGGCCTGGTGTCCCCAAGTGGAGTGGCTGGGGTAAAAGCCCGGTTGGGAGGGGAAGAGGTCGTAGTCGCGAGACAGACCTGGACAGCAAGATAGCACCCTTTCAAGCCCCAGAGCCGGACCCAGCAGGGACTGGAAAGGCCGGCTGGCTGGGGCAGTGGGGCTCCAAGTGACCTTGCTGTGGGGTGGCCACCGTGAGGGCGGGAAGAAGAGGCACCCTGGGGACCTGGAGAGCCATCCTCTCCTCTCTGGGCCTCCCCGTGGAGAGCCCTGGACACCAAGATCTCGAGCTCAGGGCCTGCCACAGCATTCCGTGGTCCCCGCGTCCGGGACACATCACCTGGGGCAGAACGGGAGAGGGGGAGGGGGAGGGGGAAGGCGGGAGGCGGCGGCTCGGTTGGGCCGGGTGCGCACTGGGTGCTGGAGGTAGAGTGGGCGCACGCGTGTGGAATCGGGAGGGGGTGGGGTGAGGAGACGGGGGACGGTGTGCAGCGAGCAGGAGGGTGCTGGGAAGGGAGAGGGGCCGCGCGCGACTCCGACTGCCGTTTTCTCCTCCCTTCCCGTCGCCCGGGGGATGAGCCTCCGCGTCTGCCCGCCCCCAATCCTGGGGCGGAGGCCTCGCGCAAACTCGGGGCGCGGCGCGCCGGTGCAGGGTCTCGGCCGCAGCCGGCTCCTTCCCGCTCCGCCGCGGCCCCCGGAGCGGCCCCTCCAGCCCGCGGTTCCCACCGAGGCCCGAGGCGGGTAAGGCCGCGCGGCGGGGTCCGGGAGCGCGGGGAGGCAGGGGACGGGGGCTCCGAGGGGACGGCGGGGCCCGGGAGGAGGGTCGAGCGGCCACCGGGTCCCTGCGCCGGAATTAGACCCCGCGTCGCATCCGCGTCCCCGTCCCCCGCGCCAGCTGCTCCGCCAGGCGGCCGGGGTGGGGCGGGAGGGGACGGTCCCCCGGGTCCGGGCTGCGGGGGCGGGGTCTGCACTGTGTCACCACCGCGCTTCTCGGCGCCCCCGCGAGGCCAGAACCCGCTGCTCTGGCTCCGCGCCGCATGCGCGCTGCCCCAAGGGGTGCGGGCGGAGCCACCCGCGTGTGGCCTTTGTCCAGACAGTGGAGACTGTCCATCCCCGAGACTGTCCTTCAACACAACCCCCACCCCGGTGTGGCCTCGGGTCCCCGCAAGCCGTGGAGGTCTGGGCGGGTCCTCCCACCGCAGCCGGGGATGTGGGGGTCCTCCCTCATTCTTTGCTCCCACTCCACCCCCAGGTGCGCAACCCGCGCACCCGCCTCACCCTCTGTCCAGGCCCGAGTGCCTTACCCTCCCACCCCACTCCCAGCCCTGCGCGGGCCGTCCTCGAGATGCCGAGTCCCCGAGCCCGTCTCCAGGCCCTGGGGACCCTGCCCCCCTGACCCTCACAGAAGCTGAGGTCCTTTCTCCGTTGGCCGCAGGCTCGCCCCACAAGGATGAACTGGACGGCGGCGACGTGCTGGGCTCTGCTGCTGGCCGCCACCTTCCTCTGCGACATTGGCGCGGCCAAGGGCGGCCGTGGAGGGGCTCGCGGCAGCGCCCGGGGAGGGCTGCGCGGGGGCGCGCGCGGGACCCCACGGGTGCGCGTGAGGCCGGCGCCCCGCTACGCGGGCTCCTCCCTGCGCGTGGCTGCGGCCGGGGCGGCGGCGGGGGCGGCGGCCGGCCTGGCGGCGGGTTCCGGCTGGAGAAGGGCCCCGGGCCCCGGGGAGCGCGGCCTGGAGGACGACGAGGACGCGGCACCAGGCGGCAACCGGACGAGCCAAGGCGTCTACAGCTACCGGGCGTGGACTTCGGGCGCGGGGCCCACCGGCGGCCCGCGCCTCTGCCTGCTGCTGGGCGGCGCCCTCGTTGCCCTGGGGCTGCTGCGGCCCTAGGCCTGGCCAGGCTCGGGGCCAGATCCGGCCCCCAGCCCGCGCCCTCCCCGCAGGCCCCCCGCCCCGGATCGGCCCCAGAGGCCGCCAGCGGCTGAGCGCCGCTTCCCACCGCTGCCGGCGGCCTCTGACCCAGAGACGCTGCCTGGGGGATTCCAGCCAGCCCGGGCAGGAGCCGCGGCCTCTCCTATGGGTGCCCACTGACGCCCCTGGTCCACCGCCCGGCCCAGGTCCCTCCCCAGCCTCCCCATCCTACCGAAGGACCAGGGCCCTTCAGTCCCAGGATGCCCCGCCTACCGCCTGGATGCCAGGGTCTCCCCCCACCCCCTCCACCGTCAGAAAAGCAGGTGTCATCCCGTGCTTCCGGTACCATCCAGGCTGACGGCCCACCATCTCTCCAGAGCTGCCCAAAGTGATGTCCAAGACCAGGCTGCTCAGGCCATTCCGGCCCCCCTGAGGACCCTGTGGCCTCCCCCACAGAAGCAGCCAGAATGGACCAAAGGATTTGAGGACTTGGGGGGAGAGGTTTCCCTCACAGGTTTTAGTGTGCCTACCACCTGTTCGGAAGAGGCCGTCTGCGGACTGGAGCCCAGGCGTGCCCATCACTCTCTGGAGAATCCCTGGAGCACCCCCTGCCACAGCAGCTGCCCCGGAGCCTGGCCAGCCCACCCTCAGGTCCAGAAGTGTGCACCCTCACCAGGCAGACCCTCTCAAGGCCACTGCCAGGCGCCTCTTGGAGCCACTGTGCTCTAACTTGAAACAAGTCACTTAACTCTTCTTAGGACCTGTTGGGGGGGGGGGGGTGGGGGTGCGGGCACTGTCTAAGCTTCAGAAGCTTTTCATTTCCTTTGAGCTTTAGGCTCCCGTTCTGGAATCGTGCCTGCTGGTACTCAGGGATGGAGAGAGCTCCCCAGGACAGCCAGCTGTGGCTCCGGCAGGTCTGCAGCTGCTCCAGGAAGGTGAGGGCCAGGTGTGAACAGCGGAGGCCGGGTCTCAAGTCAGAACCAACAGGCCACCATCAGGTCCCTGGAGGGAGGCGCAGCAGCAAGTACGACCAGATGAGGGCTGCTCTGGCTGAGCAGAAGGAAGCGTGCAGGAGGCTGACCCCCACAACACCATGGCGGCCATCCGGGCACCTGAGGGTGTTCTGAGGACAGAAGACACCCAGGGAAGCGTCTAAGAGTTTGCCTCTGGCACACAAACACCCGTCTGCAGGCCAGCCCATTGCTTCTCAGGTGCCCGGAAGCCCATTTCCCTCCAGCCTCTGGCCTGGCTTGCAGTTCGTAAGCTCAGCCCTGGAGGCCTTGGCTCTTTACGCCCTCTGCCCCATATCCCACAGCAGGACAACGCCCCAGGCCTGGATCCTCTGGATCGCCCCCCCCCCCCCCCCCCGCCGTCGGTGCTCACTGAAAGCCTCACCTGCCGCTGGGCTGCCTCCCAGAATCTGCCCTCACCCCCCAGACTATGGGGCCTTTGGACTCAGCTGACAGAGGCCAGTGCCAAGACCAGCACCTCCGGGGGCCCTGCCACCTCTGCTCGCCCACAGCTGACACACAGGTCTGGTCAGGGTGAGGGTCGCCAAGCTACCAGCGGAGCCCTGGATCAAGCATTGTTCTCCAAAGACCAGGACATGGATCCGCACTGCCAGCATTCCTGGGGTATGAGCCCAGGTGCCTCTCCATCCATTCCAGACCAAATTTGATGCAACCAAAGACCAGCAGGCTGCGGCCAAGCCCTGCCCAGGCCCTCGGGCAGTGTGACCATTCTGCCACCGTACTTGCAGGCAGCACAGGGAGACCCATCAGGGCTGCACCTCGGGCCAACTCAGTTCTCCCTGCGGGGCCAGGAGCATGGGCCCAGCCTCTGAGCCGCCCTCACAGGCTACAGGGCACCACACACCAGCCTGACTCCCAGAGCCTGTCCCCATCTGGTACAGTCACATGCTAGAGTACTTCCTGCCCTACTGGTCAGGGTCCCAGCAGGAGGCAGATGGCACCCAGGGGGGGTAATCTCAGATTAGGAAGTGTGCACCACCGTGGGCACCTTCAGGAGGGGAGGTGCCTGGGCAGAGACTCCAACGCTCCAGGAAGGCCACACACACTGGACACAGAAGGAGCAGAGCTGCTCACCAGGCCCACCCCACCCCCTTTCCCTCCTCTGCCCTTTTCTGGAATGCAGGCTGGCAGGTGCAGGTCCCTGGGGAGAGTCCCACTGTCCAGTAGCTACAGTTTGCCACTCGGAAGTGGGGGGAAGCCACACCAGCGACCCTCCCAGCCTGCATGCAGCTGGCCGTGAGCAGGGCAGCCCCCGGGGCACCGAGGGAGCAGACAGTTCTTGGGTTTGGCCACAGCTCCTTGGCACCTCTTGTCCATTTTGTGTGCACATTTTCGTCGTGTCGTGAAATAAACACTCCACTGGCAAACAGACTCTTCTTTACTGCAGGACCCAGGGTACCACCAAGGCCCCAATACATAGGCCTTACTCACTAAGCAGTTCATATCCCATTTTTTGTGTCGTTTTGGAGAGACGTTAACATGTGAGCCCAAGGTGCTCCTGGTGCACAGCAAACGAGCCACCAGCAGAGACTGGCCTCGTGAGATTTTTAAATTGCAGACTGTACGTTCACGTCCTCCTGAGAAAGCATCATCTTCCCCCTGAGAGATACTCGGCACAGTTGAGACACCCAGGGACAGCTTAGGGACTTCGTCAGCCCTGACGTCCAGACCCCAGGCACAGTCCCCAACAACAGCTGGCCAGGCTGTGGGGCAGCAGGAGGTACAGGTTCCTTCCCGGCGTAGAGACCTGAGTGGATAGTGCCCAGCATGGAGCTTCTGGAAAAGGGAGGCCCAGCATCAGATTCTGGGCTGTGGTCTGGGATGCCCCGCATCTCTGGTGCCAAGGGCCAGGCAGGAGTGAGGCCCCTGCCAACTGGACCAGTTCAGGGCTCTGCCACGGGGGACCTCTGCAGGACATCCCTGTCCAGCATCACTGGGCCCAGCAGCCCCCTGCGGAAGGTCTGGAGGAAGTCTCGGGCTGCCGCAGGGTAGTTGGGCTGGATGACGTTCACGTCACCTGGGGGAGAGAAGAGGGTCTGGTGAGGAAGGCACCTCCCCACGGGGCAGGCGCAGGATTCAGACGCACGCCTCCCTGCCCGTCCTCAGGGACGGAGGGTGGGCACCTGTGGAGCCTGGGCACGAGCACATGTTCTGAAAGAAAACACAAGAGTCTGGGCTGTGGCACCTCGACCTCGGCAGGTTTCAAACCGGTGGGACGCAGGGTATATCCAGCGCCAAGAGGCAGGGCCGCCTTGCCATCTACAGGCTGAACCGAGAGCCCGCCCCTCTGCAGAACCTGTGTGCCCAAAACAGCCACACGTGCCCACAGTGTCCTCCCCCAGCACCAGGGGCCGCTCGATCGGCTGCTTCTCCAAGCCCAGCCGGAGGCGGATGCCCCCACTTCTCACCCGTGCCCGTGAGCACTTTCACCTTCTGCGTCTTCCCCAGTCTCACAGCCACCTGCTTCAGCACGCTGGCGATGTCGTCACAGGCGCCGCCCAGGCCATAGTGCCGCACGTACCTACACACAGACCAACAGTCGGGGAGTGGGAGCCAGGAGGGGACATGCTGGGTCACGCCTAGCTCCACCAGGGACCCCTCGTGCATGTGGCCATAAGTGCCCACTGCAGAGCTGCCGACGTCTGTCCTCCCACGTGGCCACAGCCAGCTGTCCTGAGGACCGCTTCCCTGCTGATGCCCGTGGCTGCAATGGCGGGACGACTGCATCATCCACCCCGTTCCCGAGCAGCCCGTAGCCTGGAGCCCTAGGTCAGCACGGCAGTACCCTGACAGGTGCTCCAAGCCTCTGGGCAGCCGCCCAAGGCAGGATCGCCAGGATTGCCAGCACTCTCTCCAGGAGAGAATGAGCAGGTCTGACTGGTGTTCTCTGTAGCCCACAGACCAGCACAAACCCACTCGGCGCCCGCCTCTGCCGAGAACTGTCCAGTAGCTCTTGTGGACGCCCGGTCCGTGACGCTGGCTCGGGGCCTGATGAGAAAGGCCAGCACAGGGCCGGGTGTGTCTGACCCTGAAGGGTTAAAAGAGACAAGCCTCATCCACAGACAAGCACGTCCGCCACAGGAGCCGGGAGACCCAACCAACACCTCTGCCAGCCACTCGTCCCGGAACCTACGACGGCCGGAGCGACGGTGGGATTTGCCTCCGGGTCCACAGAGCAGGGCGGGGCTCGGCCGAGGGGAGACCCCACCTGGGTATCGGAGTGCCCACCTTGGAGGACATCGCATCCTGAGGAAGGCAGGTCCCAAATCAAACTTGCGGCCCCTCTGTCCTGGGCACCCCACTACACACACACAAGGGCCGCCCTGCAGGACACGGCTGCCTGTTCTCCAAAAACACTGGGGGACCGCGGAGGCCCACACAGACTCCCGCGGAAATGAAACAAAATAATCAATTTGAAATCCTACTTCCATGCAAAATGGAGTAACGAGAACTGAACTTACGATCCACCTGAAACAACCAGAAACATATAAAACAATGGTTTTCAAGGCACCAGACATCAAGCTACAAAGGATGTAAACCAACAAACACCCAGCCTGGTGCCCGGAGGCCCCAGGGAGCCCCGAGGGTGGCTGGAGTGTGGGCCCAGTAAAAGTCACACGACAGAACCAGAAAGGGCAGAGCTGCCCAGAGAGAGAATTCTGGAAGCCTGCCATCCTCTGTATTTAGCAGAGGAGGGATCTGCACACATGATAAAGGAAGTTCCCCAAAGCCAGAGGCCAGGAAGGACCACCCTGGAGGGCACAGGGGCAGCAGTCAGTGCTCACAGAGAGCCAGGAGCAGACGGAAACCTCATGACCCATGGGGCACAGCGGAGGTGGGGGGAGGCCCTGCCTCAGTCAGGCCTGGAAGGAACTGTTTCCAGATAATTGTCTCAAGCAAAGCTCAAGGATGTGTCCAGGAACTTAAAGATACCCATCTCCCAAGAAGGTAAAATTTAAAACACCCAGCATCCAAGCAAAAATGATCAGGAGTGCACAGCAGGAAAACAGACTCATCGTGAGGAGGAAATCAGTCAGCTGAAAACGCCCCAGACGTTAGGACTAGCAGAGATGTTAGACCGGTCATCGTGACCACATTCCATGTGGTTACAAAGTTAAGCAGATACACAGAAGATGTAAAGCATGATCCGAATCGGACTAGAGACCCGTGCTGTGAGACACACACTGGCGGGCGCTTGCAGTGGGTCAGACACATGGGGTGCAGGCAGGTCGCCCATGGGGCAGCAGCCGTGCCCAGCAGGTCCTGAGGACGGGAGCAGGCAGGAACTGAAAACACAGGAAGAAATAATAGTTGAAAATGTGATAAAAGCTACAAAGCCACAGATCTAAGAACTCAACAAACTATAAGCACAAGAAACATAAAGAAAACCACACGGGTCCCATTGTCATAAATTGCTCAAAAGTACGATAAAGAGAAAATCCTAAAGGCAGCTGGAGGAACAAAGACAAACGTGACAGGTTCCTCATCAGAAACAGCACAGGTGAGAACAGGATGGGACAAAATCTCTCCACTCCTGAAAAAAAACCATCCACCTAGACTTTCACACACAGGGCAAGTATCCTTCCAAAACGAACATGAAATACGGGCATCTCTGGACAAACCTGAGGAGACAAACTCCTCACCAGCAGACCTGCATTACAATAAACACTACAGGAAATCGTGAGAGGATGGCGACACCAGACAGAACGTGGATCTACACAAAGAAACAAGCGGTGCCCATGAACCATAAAGCCATGGGCAAACAGCTAAGATTACGTCTCACACCTGGGAGTCTCCATATGAGCGAAAACAGTACATCTCAGGCTTACAAAATACACGAAAGCAAGACAGAACAACAAAAGCCCAAAGATCACGAGAAAAATGGAGATGCGCTATCGTAAGGTGCTTATACGCCATGAGACGGGTTCTATCACCTGACCCTCCTCACACAGAGACAACCTCCTCCATACGTTACAGAAGGCAAGCTGACAAAGGGGAGAGAGGGGATAAGAGTATCCCAGTAACCAGAAAAGGACAGAGAGACAGAGAGACAGAGGAAGAGAGAGAAAGATGCAGAGAGAGACAGAGAGAAAGATGGAGACAGCACAGGCAGAGGCAGAGGAGGAGGAAAAGGAACAAAGGACGGATAGGACAAAGAGTAAGATGACAAACGTAACCCCAAGATCAATAATCACATCACATGTAAATGGTCCAATACCCAAAATAAAAGACAGAAATGGTCAGGTTGGATAAGAAACAAGGCCTCACTATCTGTACACAGCCTATGAGAAACACATTTTATTTCATTTTATTTTAAATATTCATTTATTTATTGAGAGAGAGAGAGTGAGGGGAGAGGGGAAGAGAATGGCCCGGTCCCACGAACTGTGAGACCATGACCTGAGCTGAAATCTAGAGTCGGATACTTAACTGACAGAGTGCCCCCAGGCACCCCGAGAAACACGTGTTAAATATAAAGACACAAACACGCTCCATGTGAGCACTCATCAGAAGCTACAGCAGGTGTGTAACTACCAGACAAGGTCGATGTCAGAGCAGGAAGTATTGTGAACATCAAGAAAGGCATTTTGACTGATAAGGGCATCGGTTCAGGGGGACACGATGATCCCCGGGCTGTCCCTGCACCGCACAACAGAGCTCCGAAATGCGTGAAGCAGACGGACAGAGCCGCAAGACAGACAGACCACAGGCAGAGATTTCAGTACCTTCTCTCAACAACCAATGGCAAAAACAGAAGGAAAACCAGTAAAGCAGAAATAATAATAAAGACTGAATGGTAATCAATGAAATAACAGAAAGACAATGGAGAAAGTCAATGAAACCATACCAACAAAACTGACAAAGCTCCGGCCAGGCTGTGGTCCTCGACGCGGTAAAGGACACCCAGCAAACACCCTCTGCTCATGTCTCACTCCTGGGGGAATAACAAGGTGTAAATCTGCACCAGGAAGGAGCGACTGGAGGCACCACACAGAGGAATCTGAAAGCAGTCACACCGAGGACGGGAACCCCGCAAGACAGAGCACAGGACGTCCAAGGAAAGACAGAAAACAGATGGTCACCAGGATGTGGCGAGCAGGCTTTGGGGTCTCGTCTGTAAAATGGGAGCAGGTAAAGGTGGGAAGGAGGAATTACCAAAGAGCACAGGAAATTTGAGGCTTTTCTTGACTGTGTAACAAACATATCGACCTGTATGCTGCAAATAACGTGCAGGCTGCTGGTCTAATCACATCTTACTGCTGCTGCTTTTTTAGACTATGTTTGTCTAGAATGAGAGAGAGAGGCTAGCCACCTGCCCCGGACCCTGCACTCACCCAAAGAGCTGGTGCCTGTTGAGGGTGTAGAGAAGGTAGTCCGCCAGGGTCTCCTCCCCGACAAGGTGGTCTAACACGGTTCCTAGAATCAGGCGACCAGGGTGAGCCTGGCAAACCAGCCTGGCATCTGCACCCCAGGGCCCCTCCCTGTCTCAGCCCGAGGTGCTGCTGAGGAGAAGGCCCGGCTGTGGCCCTTGGACCTGACCCACAGACCTGCCTTGGCTGTAAAATGGGAGAAGGAAGGCACTCTCTCCAAGGAAGGCTGTGAGGGTCAGTGGGGTCACAGCAGTGCCTGGCCCACATGCGCGCTGAGCTAGGACCGCACTGGCTGCTTGAGACGCCCGCTCAGCACAGCATTCAAGAGTCTGCAACATCCAGGCCTAGAAAGGCAGGCACAAAGTGCCAGGGCTGGGGGCCCCGCACCCAGGCGGCAGGAGGGGGCACGAAGGGTGACCCCCAACTCACCACACAGGGCCAGCTTTAGGCCCATCTCCACGCTTTCAATCCGAGGAGCCAGCACCCCAGGAGTGTCCAGCAGGAACATCAGCGGCCGCTCACACACCTGTGGACACAGAGGACAGTCGGCCGCGCCGCTGCCTCCAGGCTTGCTGCTGGGCGGCCCCTGGAGCTGGGGTGTTAGGCTCCTGAGGCTCCAAAAAGGCCTTTCCACCACACTCTTGGCTTCCCCACTGGGTCAGCTCCCACTGAGTCCAGAGCACAGGAGCAACAGGCCCCAAGGGCCCCAATCTTCTCCTCCCAGGGAAAGAAGGGAACGTGTGGACAAGCTGAGCTGAGCTGTGTGACCTTAGGCAGGTGCGTGCTCCCCCTCCATAAAACAGGGGTGACGAGCACGCCTGCCCGCAGCTCTGGTGGAAGGCTGGTGCAGTGCCTGGCGTGCGGCAACACTCGGTGGGGCGGGTGGAGGCAGGGCCTCCCGAGTCCTCAGGAAGCAGCAGGCGCCTACGTGTGGAGCTCCAGACCCAGCAGCCGAGGACCCTACCTGGATTCTGGACATCACAGCTCTGGTGATCCCAGGCTCGCCGCCCACCCTGGTAGCTTTCCCTGTGGGATGCAAAGGGGCTGTCGGACGTAGTGAACACAGAAGCCTGGCACACAAGCTACAGAAGAAGAAACGACACAGCCGGAAACCCATGAAGGCCCAGATGAGCTTGTGCTCAACTCAGCACCAAACCAACAGGGACCGAAACACACCTCCCTGGTGCCTGGGAGGGTGAGGAGAGGCCAGGGCCTGGCCGTGGAGGTCAGCACAGAGCTGCTGCTTCCCACACGACGGCTTCCTCCCTCCTGGACTTGACCCTGTGCCCCCGACACCGAGCCTACACCCGGCAAATCAGCCCCACAGCACTGATCACGACAGGCCTGTCTGTGAGCACAGCTCCCGACCAAGGGGCCGGATAAACTCAAGAGTAGAGATACACATATCTATCGGTGGACGAGTGGAAAAGCAAAACGTGGCATCTAAACATAATGGAATATTATTCAGCCTTGAAAGGGAACAGAATTCTGACACAGGCCACAGCACGGATGGACCTTGGGGACATTATGCTCAGTGAAATCAGTCCAACAGAAAAGGACAACTACTGTGTGATTCCATTCATGTGAGGTAGGAGCTCTTCAGAGATCCAGGGACAGAAGGCAGATTAGTGGTGCCCAGGCAGTGGAAGGGGAGAGGGGGCTAGGGCTTATGTTTATAGACTTTCAGTTTGAGACCAAGGAAAAGTCTAGAAATACTGTCATGGTCGCACAGCACTGAATATATTTAATGCCACCAATTTTTTTTTTAAGCCACAATTAGAGAAAAGTAAACTTAAAAAAAAAGATGATTTGGGGCACTGAGGTGGCTCAGTGGGTCCGACTTCAGCTCAGGTCATGATCTCGCAGTTTGTGGGTTCGAGCCCCGCGTCGGGCTCTGTGCTGCCAGCTCAGAGACTGGAGCCTGCTTCGGATTCTGTGTCTCCCTCTCTCTCTGCCCCTCCCCTGCTCACACTCTGTCTCTGTCTCAAAAATAAACATTTTTTAAAAAATTAAAAAACAAAATGATGATCTGACAATTCTCCAACGAGCACCAAAAACACCATCTGTAAAATAACAGTTCAGTGGAGCTCATGGTGTTTGGGTTTGTTAATAAAGAACGCATCCTGGTGTGGAACACGAAGCCAATGTGGGACTTGGTGCTGAACTTTAAAATACCTAATGGAAAAGGGTAATGACACAGCGAGTAAGTAGTGTGGGCACGTCTATGTGACTCCAAATCCAAATGAGCACGAAACAAGGAGATAGGCCCGGGGTCTCCCCAGAATCTCCCCCGAGCAGTCGGGCAGGATGCCGTCTCCCAGCTGGGGCTGCCCCATCAACCGCCTGCTGCTTGTTATCAGGCCCCATCTATCTGACTACGCCATGAGTATGGGCATCAAAGAGATTTCCGTGAAGGGGAACACAATCACCAACAGGCAGGAAAGTCATCCACGTGTTAAATACCTTAACACTTCATGTTCAGGAGAGAGAACAAAGTAAAATGTGTGACAGGATAGGGGCGCCTGGGTGGCTCAGTCGGTTGAGCGTCCAACTTCGGCTCAGGTCATGATCTCACAATTCGTGGGTTTGAGCCCCACGTCGGGCTCTGTGCTGACCGCTCAGAGCCTGGAGCCTGCTTCGGATTCTGTCTCTCTCTCTCTCTCTCTCTCTCTCTGCCCCTCCCCTGCTCACACTCTCTCTCTCTCTCTCTCTCAAAAATAAATATTAAAATTTTTTTTTTTTAATTTAAAATGTGTGACAGGATGATTCTGTCTCACCATTTAACCTTACATCAGTTATCTGGTGCAAAGAGACAACCCTGAGGGGCCATGACGCTCTGGCTAAGGGCGAGGTTTTTCTCAGAGCCAGAGGAAGAGCGGCCGCTCGCCAGCAAACACCACAGCATCAGCTCACAACGGCCAGCAGTACCTTTCCTGAGGTGCTGTCTCCTGAGCGCGTTGATGAGCGAGGATTTGCCCACGTTGGGGATCCCAATCACCATGGCACAGTACTCCAGGCTCTGCAGAAGCACAAGAGCAGGGAGTCAGGGGTCCACCCGGACCACCCACAGCCCCACTGAGAGCCTCATGTGGCCCATGCAACGGGACCCACAAACCCAGGCCAGTTCAGGTGAAGAAAGGTCACTGTGGAGGCCCCGCCAGCCTCAGCAGGGCCACCCCCCACCCCTGCTCCAAACAAGAAGACAGAGGGCAGCTCTGTGGGCTGGGGCAGCACAGAGACAGCCCCCAGGAGTTCTCGGGGCTTGGTGATGGCCCAGCATGGGGACTGGTCTACCACTGCTTAGCCACCGAGCCCAGGGCTCCTCAGCAGGAGGGACCACCCCACAGCCAGCACTGAGCCCCACCACCGACCTCTCCTCGATGATAGCGGCAGCTGCTCCCCACCAGTCCCGTGACCGTCGGGATTATCTGCAACAGACAAACCACACAGCGGCACACTCGCACAGAAACCGGCTTCCTCCTTAGCTTCTGGAGGTGGTGTACCCCATGCCCAGCATCGAAGAACCCGGGCTCTGTCCACATCAGGGCTTAGAATGCGCTGGGGGGGGGGGGGGGGGTGTCACCTGCGCCCTGACCTGTCCCTCCACCGTCAGCAAGCAGGTCAATCCCCCAGAGGGTGACGGCTGTGACCGCAGCCACCTTCCACAAAGATACACCAGCCAGGGAAATCCTCGAAATACAACTGCGGAAAACCAGGCACCACACCCTCCAGAAGCTTGTCCAACAACAGCCCCGGGTACACACTACAGCCTGGCACTGGGTCCTGCAGACCACCACAGGCTGCCCAGGGCCTACCTGCTCTCGACCAGAGATGAGTGTACCCCAGGAACCCCAGCCAACCCCTGCCTTGCCTCCAAAACTCTGCTTCTCACAAGAGCATGAGATAATCCATTTCTTTTAAATGTATTTAATCAAAAGCATTAGGGTGTAAAACAGAGAAGCACCTACCTGCTTGACATTCTCATCCTGTAAACAGTTGGTGAAAACAACATTTTTTAGGCCTTCTCCTTCTAAGTGCTGTATAATTTTCTGAAAGAGATATTTCCATTTTTTTTTCAATATATGAAATTTATTGTCAAATTGGTTTCCATACAACACCCAGTGCTCATCCCAAAAGGTGCCCTCCTCAATACCCATCACCCACCCTCCCCTCCCTCCCACCCCCCATCAACCCTCAGTTTGTTCTCTTTAAGAGTCTCTTATGCTTTGGCTCTCTCCCACTCTAACCTCTTTTTTTTTTTTTTCCCTTCCGCTCCCCCATGGGTTCCTGTTAAGTTTCTCAGGATCCACATAAGAGTGAAAACATATGGTATCTATCTTTCTCTGTCTGGCTTATTTCACTTAGCATAACACTCTCCAGTTCCATCCACGTTGCTACAAAGGGCCATATTTCATTCTTTCTCATTGCCATGTAGTACTCCATTGTGTATATAAACCACAATTTCTTTATCCATTCATCAGTTGATGGACATTTAGGCTCTTTCCATAATTTGGCTATTGTTGAGAGTGCTGCTATAAACATTGGGGTACGATATTTCCATTTTAAAAGCTAAATGAAAATGTGGATGTGATATGCTAAAATCCAAGGATCTGAGATTGAAGCCCCACCCCGACCCAGGCCAGGCGTGCTCCAGGCGAGGGGGCCCTGTGGATAGCACAGACCATAGAGGAGGCTCCAGTGTGAGCACAGGAAGGAAGTGCCCTGGGCAGGGGTCCACGAGCTGGAGGCTCCAGCAGGTATGAGGGCTCAGCACAGACACTGGCTGTCCTCTCGGGACACAGGTACCTCCATGGAAAATGAGCCACCTCTGGCTGCATTCAGTGATCTGCTTAGTCCTGAGTATTCTGACGAGCTCTCACAAAATGACCACTGTAAACCCAGCCTTAACCCAATCCAAGTACAAAGTACATGCAACGCTTTAAAAGCTCAAAAGTAAACTAAGGTTAATATGAATTTATTGGTCTTAACATTAAGTGAAATCAGTGTAGGAATCATAGTTTTTAATACCGGTATGATATTGTTTGACCACGTACTGACCTAAAACATGGTCAATGCCTAAATGAACCAAAAGTCATTTGCTAACTTAATTTTCATTATATATTTCAGTTGTTTGTTATGATGATACAGATGAGGATACAGGCCACAACAAAGACATATTTGAAGCCACGCTTTGAAGTGTATACATTCACATGGGATGTCCCCACCCACCCCCAGAGGCAGACATGAAGGGCCATCCCTGGGGCCTTCTCCTCTCCTCTCCTCTGCCCACAGCAGCACCTGAGAGGAGGAGCACACACTCCCGCCGCCTCCCAACCAGTTGAGACACCGCTGTGTCCCTATGTTAGGTCACCTTATGTGCCCAACACTCCACAAAGATTAGCACTTAAGGCCAGAAGCAATCGCTGGTAAGACTCAAGTCTCAACCAATGAAAGCAAAGCTTGTGATGCTAAGTTAGTAGAGCGTGCGTGCAGTGAAGCCCATGAACACCTTGTTCTGGGGGCTCTGGAGCTGTCCACCTCCCGTCCTGCAGAGCAGAAGGGACTTAAATGACCAGAGGTACCCGCACGTGGGTTAGGGGTGGCCTCTGCTCGGATTCTCAGCAAACAAAGAGCTCCTATATTTGATGTTCCCCTGGAAACCTTGTGACAGAGACTTGTGGTTGGGGTCTAAGTAATTCAAACATACCACGACCAACTGATAAGCCTGAATGCACTCTGCCAACAAAGAGGACGCTGCGCCACTAACAGCCTGAAAACTGCTAGGCTGGAATCCACAAGGGTCTGACACCTGCCCTTCCAGAAGGATTTGATAATACAGCAAGAAAAGCAGAGGTGAACACTCAAAAATAATATGCCCAGACCTTCATGTTTCTTATATGCTGGGACATGTGGGCATGCCCTGCACTTGGTCACTTGTGTCCCCCGATCCTGCCTGCTTTGAAGACATTACTTTGGGCCTCCAGCACACTTGGTGTCTGGAAGGCCATGGAACTGGCCAGTGTGGGTGCCTGGGCCAAATGCAGCCATCACAGGAGACCTCCTGGTCAGTACCTGTGGCCTGTGCCTATGGCCACCAGCCTCAAACAGCTATGGAAACTTATTAACTGAAATGAAATAAAACACGAGTATCGTGTCTGCAGCAGGAGCCACATCTCAAGCGCTCAGAGCCGCATGGGGCCAGAGGCCACCCTGTGGGGCACTTGGCTCCAGCAGCAAAGCCTGGCCACTTCCTTTGGGAGGTGCGCTCTCTGGTCATTTGGACCATACATTAAACATTAGAGGGAAGCAGGTCATTTTGAGAAATCAGGCGGGAATACCTCCGCAAACAAAGGGTTGTTTGCTAAAAAGCAAGCCTGCCTGAGTGAATCAACACAGAGTCTGCTTGCAAGGGTGACCCTAGACACAACCCTAGTGCTGGAGGTGCCCAGGACAGGGACCTTCACCTGCTGCTCCTTCAGATCCGCCAAGTCCATTTTGTTGAGGACCAGCACATGAGGCTTAAGCCCAAGGGTTTCTTGAAACAGAGGGTTGCGGCCTGAAAGTGGAATGTGGCAAAATTAAGGCAAAAATTCCTTTAATGCTTCACCAGACCATTATTTTATCTCGTCTTGTTATGCATATTGGCACCACCTTCAGAAGAAAATCTTTTTTTTTTTTTAAGGTTTATTTATTTATTTTTGAAAAAGAGAGCGTGTGCACACAAGCGGAGGAGGGACAGATAGAAAGGGAGAGACAGAGAATCCCAAGCAGGCTCTGCACTGTCAGCGTAGAGCCTGACAAGGGACTCAATCTCCTGAACCATGAGATCATGACCCGAGCTGAAACCAAGAGTTGGACACTTAACCGACTGAGCCCCCCAGGCGCCCCCAGAGGAACATCTTTAGAAGGAAGTGAGCAGAGGAGGAAGCCCAGTCTCAAAGCAAGTACATGCCAGCCAGCCCAGCCTCATACCCCAGTCCTACCCTCTTGGCAGAGAAGAAGGAAACGGTCTCACTGCCATGGAACCACCACATGCAAGCAGGGCAGTGGTTCTCACGTTCCTCCTCAAATGGGAATGGTGGCGGCAGAAACAAAAAACAAAGCTCAGGGGAAGGTCTTATTGATGGGTTCTTTGTTTAGTTGCCAAGATATGTGAGTTCAAAATGAATGATCTGATCGCTCAAAAAAAGGGCCTCCTGTAAAGTCCTAACTAGTATACCTCAGACCAATGCCGCCCTCTGGTTACTGCCAAGGAGATGAGGGTCCCCCATGGAAACCACCACTGAAGGTTCTGCCTCCTTACTAGCACTGCCACGCCCTTACTCCCTCAGCCAGGGACCCTCGGGGATCACGACAGGTCCCACCTCGTGGAACCCTAACGCAGGTAGGAGGGGGGTGCCCATATACCTATCTTCTGAACACTCAGCCCCTTCCCGGTGCTTCATCTCCTAGTGAGTCCAGGTGTGAAATTCCTGAGGCCTTGGGCACACCCTGGGTCCAGGCACCAGTTAAGCTGCCTACTCTCTTCCCTAAAGGGTTAACCAATCCTGTATAATTCAGACTCCACCCCAGGGCCGCAACCCAACGTAGACATTCTTGCTGTCCTGGAGAAATGGGCAAACATCTAGAAGCCAACAGGACAGGTGTCCTCTTACAGAGCACTGAACAGTAACTACAGGTTCATCACTTTTGATAATCGTAAGATCGCCAGCAAACACTTCTGGCCAGCATGAGATATCCTACAATATTTCGCCTACAATAAATAAACTCAGTACTTTCTTACAAAAGTTCCAAGTCTTTGAAATAGTGAAAATTGTCCCTCATCTGCTATCCCTGAGGTGGTAAGAACTCTCAAACCAATGCCTTTACCACATAAAGAGAACCCAAGCATAGCTCAAATACAATAAAAACAGGGTCTGGAAAGTACATGGTAATGAGCAAGATCGCCAGACCCTGCCAGTTCCCGCCTCAAGCGTGGAGGAAAGCCTGCTGGCAGGAACGTCGAAATGAAGGCTGCACGCCCCACCTCGAGAACCGACTGCTGGACTCAACTGGAAGGCCTGGGCAAGGCAGGCAGAGGTCAGAGACAATGGATGCTATCTACCTATCAATGAGGAGGCTCGAAAAACACAAGGCCTGGACCCCCACCAGAGATTCTGATTAACCGGTCTGGAAAGGGACCCAAACCAGGATTTTTAAAGCCTCCTGGGGGAACTCTGTCATGTACTGAGGGTTTAGAGTTAAATGCCAGTAACTCTGAGAGGTGAGGCTGCCAGGCACTGTGGGAGCAGACTGGACCAGAGCAGAGACCAGACACGGGAGGAGGACCAGACAGAGACAAGGCTACAAAGCAGGAATGCTTCCTGCTGCCTTGAGCACAGCCTGATTCAGGAAGGAGGGCCTCTCCTGTACCACTACAATTCCACACCCAATTCCAATAAAGTTGGGGGTGGGGGAGGAGGACAACACCAAGCAATTCTGCGACACTACCAGGACGTCCTACAAGTTAACTCAACTCTGACACTATCTACCTGGAGGAAGAGTCAGACCCCACAGGTTAATGCTCAGTCCCACAATATGCCACCTCCCCACCCCACTCCCTCCAGGTGCCAATCCCGAGTCCAGTTGGTCACCGGTGCCTCTGACCAACTTGTTACAGATGGGAGGTTCCCACAAGCCCCTCCTCAGAGTCAATTAGCTTGCTAGAGCAGCCCACAGCCCTCGGAGAAACATCTTACTTACTAGATTACTGGCTTATTATAAAAGGATGTAACTCAGGAAGTCAGACAGAAGAAATGAATAAGGCGACGTATGAGGGAGTGGGGCACAGAGCTCCTGTGCTCTGAATGTGCCACTCTCCCTCTGTATCCACGTGTTTGCCAACCCAAAAGCTCTCTGAACCCTGTCCTTTTAGGTTTTTCTTGAGGTTTCACTATATAGGCCTGATTAATGAAATCAGTGGCCATTGGCAATCCATCCAACTTCCAGCCACTCTCACCTCCCCTGGCAACCAGCCCTGGAACTTAGGTGACTTAGTGGCTTTCCAAAAGTCACCTAACAGCAGACACTTTTTTACCACTCTCTTCACTTAAGAAATACCCAGGGTTTGTGGGGCCTGGGTGGCTCAGCTGGCGTCAGACTTCAGCTCAGGTCATGATCTCGGTCATGATCTCACAGTTCATGGGTTCAAGCCCTGCGCCAGGCTCTCTGCTGTCAGTGTTCTCGTTCTCTCCCTCTCTCTCTCTCAAAAATAAATAAACTTACAAAAAAATGTCCAGGATTTTAGGAGCTCTGTGCCAGAAACAGGGACAAAGCCCAAATATATATATGTGTGTGTGTGTGTGTGTATACACACACACACACACACACATATATGCACACACACACGTATACATACACACACACATATATACACACATATACAACATATACCTACATGTGTGTATATAGAGATTTCTTATCATAAACCACAGTATTACAACCACTAAAGGATATCCGGGCATCATGGACCTCGATGATACAGTCCACCAACTTTAGGCTGCTCTGCATCTTCTTCAGCCCTGGAAAACAGAAGAAAGATGCCTAAGGGAAGGCGTCTATGGCTTTTCAAGAGTGATGGGGTGACGCTGAATGGTCCAGAATGACACACCACCTAGAGAGAATACACCTGAGTGCAGTGTCCTAAGTCACCATAACTGATACACCCTTGCTGAGGGCCTCTTCCAAGTTCAATAACGGTGTCTCCAAAAAGAAGAGGTCCTGCCTGAAGGGCAAAAGCATGTCTGGGGTGGAGCCACTTGGAGGGCTCCAGCTGCAGTATTTAACCTCCTATGGGTCTTGGTCTCGGCCTTAAAAGGGTAACTCGGACCACCCGACTCTCTGGGCCCTGCACGCTGTGGGGACATGCTGCTGCCTAAGTTTCAGCCACTCGCACAGCAGTGAACTCCCCCTTAACCATTAACCAGGAACAACACCCACAACGAAAGTAACCACCCCCTCCCCCGCAGTGTCCCTCAACACGGTGACCCCCCGCTCAACCGGGTCCTCCGCATAGCCTCGGACATCCGCGTCCCGAGGGCGGACACCGAAGCACCGCACTCCGCAGGGGCCGGCGCAGCGGGCACCGGCTCACCACTTACGCGGAGGTCAGAGCGCGCTGAGGGCTGCGGGAGCGGGACCCGGCGATCGCTGACGCGGAGGACCGCGCCGGCCCCGCGCGTCTTCTCGGGCCCATTTTTACAAATCAACAGCAAGAAACTCCTCGAGGGCTTCAGGCAGAAGACAGCAGTGGCCGTGTCTTAAAGGTGTTGCAACGATAATAGCTGAATACTTCGCAGCTCGGCGAGGGCTTTCCTACCACCATTTCATCGAGTGCTCAAAACAAGACTCGGAAAAGTACGTCTCTGTGGACTCGGATGTGGAAACGGAGGCTTGGGGGAACAAAGTGGCAGAAGGCACTTGCTGGGGCTCGGGGCTCAGGTCCGCCCCCGGGCCGCCGCCGCCTCCCGCCCCGCGCGCGGACAGCCTGACGAGCGAGCGGGCGCCGGGGCCACCGGGCCTCACCGCGCAAACACCGGCCCCTCCAGGCCCCGCTCACCCTTGGCCATGTGGCCCGGGAACCAGCGCGCCACGTCGCGACCGCCCAGGGGGAAGCTCTCTCGCCAGGCGACCCCGGCGGCGCCGCCCAGTGCGCGGAAGGCTAGCCTCATGGCGCCGCGACCCAGAGCGCCGCGGGGGAACAGCTCCCTCGACGGACCTCTCCGACCGGCCCACCATCCGGCCCCGTGGTTCCGGGGTTCGGGAGACGGACGCGCGGTCCGCGCGTGCGCACTACGCTTCTTTGTGCGCCGGAAGGAGCCCAGGGGGTGGGTCTACGAGCCCACCTGGGGCCTGTGCACTCTGGAGACTCTCAGGGGTCCCGAGAATTCGTGAATACGTTAGTGTTTTCCAGTTCTTCCCTAAATGTATTCTGAGTATAACTGTAATATAACTTAGCTGTCCCCTGCCAATGTTTGACCTCTTTTTACAAACTTGGTTAAAATTTTCAAACATTTTAAATGTGCCCTATATATGTAAAGCCTCTTTTTCAAGTACTCCAGGTTGTAAGCAAAGCGTTTGCAAATACTGACTGCAGTTCTGTTACATTAAGCCTATTAATACACTGAGCCTGGGATTCCCACTGCGCGGGTACTCTGTGTAAATGTAGTCAGGTTTTAGCTTTTTTTTTTTTTTTAATTTATTTATTTATTCTTGCGAGAGAGACACAGACTGCAAGCAGGAGAGGGACAGAGAGGGAGACACAGAATCCGAAGCAGGCTCCAGGTTCCAGGCTGTCAGCCCTGAGTCCCACACGCGGCTCCAACTCACGTGTGGACGAGATCGTGCCCTAAGCCGAAGTCAGAGGCCCAACCAACTGAGCCACCCAGGCGCCCCAGGTTTTAGCTTTAATCTGAGTCCAACCAGCTACTCAGCGTACACTGGGTACAAGAATATTACTCTAAATGTAATTTTTGAAACAAGTTCCTAAAATTGCAAACATGCTTGGATTCTCCGCACAAAAATGTCACTACTGTGATGGTCTTAAACCTCCTAATTCTCAGCACTAAACATTCCAGAGATTGAGAAACAAATCCACCATGGGAGAAACAAATCCACCAGCCTTCCCAGGTGGCCTCCAGATGAGTTAGTCACCAGAAGAGGACCCAGCCCTCAGCCCCCCATCACAGAGCAGCCATCCCACCAAGAGGACAGCCTTTGTCACTCTGGATACAAGAAATGTCTCCCAAAAGCATGTGGCTCAATGAACTCTTGGATGGATGTCAACAATACAGATCATTGCGCCTGAGGGAAGCTGCAATCTCTCATAGACCTAGGACTGTAAAACTAAAGTAAAACCCTGTTGGGGCACCTGGGCGGCTCAGCTGGTTAAGCGTCTAACGTCGGCTCAGGTCGTGGTCTCACAGGTCGTGAGTTCAAGCCCCGCGTCAGGCTCTGTGCTGATGGCTCAGAGCCTGGAGCCTGCCTCAGACTCTGTGTCTGCCTCTCTCTGCCTCTCCCCTGCTTGTGCACTCGTTATCTCTCTCTCTCTCTCTCAAAAATAAACATTAAAAAAAAAAAAAAAACAAATCTCACTGGTAGGTGTCCCATGCAAAATCACTCCAGTGACACACAGCAGTAGACACACATACAGAGCTCTAGGGTGGAGGCAAGGAAGACCCCTTGGAGGGGCGACCTGATCTGGGAGGGGAAGGTATGAGAAGGGCCTGTGCAGAGTGTGCTGGGGCCGAGGGCATGTTGGGCACCACTCGGGATTGGAGAAGAGCCCAGACAGGCCTGGCCCCAAAGCCCTTCTTCCGAACACACATACACTCACCCCTGGAGCCAGGGTGCCCCCACCCCAGAGCAGGACACAGACTGCAGCCAGAGATACGAGGACAGGCACAAGCCACTGACTTCAAAGTGGGTGCAGGGCCAGCAGCCCCACCGCCTGCAGCACAGAGTCCAGGCCTCTGAGGCTCCTGCCTCACAGGCACCCTCTGAGGGTGGCCAAAGTGCCTCCTCCAAAGTGCCACCCTCCAGCCACACCTGCCTCCCCTCAGGGCCTGTCCTGGGACGATGCCCAAGCTCTACGCCGGCAGTCGTGAGGCTGGGCAATTACTGAACTCGACCTCTAGGTATTTTGTGCTTTCCCCAGCTGTGAAAATGGAGGTACTTCGACCCCCTCGCTGGGACAGTTGGAGGAAGGGAAGCTGAGGTCAGCTGAGCAGAACACCCAGGGCATCCCCACACTCTCACCCCAACACTGCCCGCTGCACTGGCATGCTCCCCACTCACCCTGACACACCAGCTGTCCCCCTCCTTTGCGTTCGTGAGGCCTTGTTGTTCATCCGCTTCCTCCAGAAAACCTCTGGCCCCAAGTCAGGATGGGGTGCCCCATGCACTCATGGCTCCCACCACCTGGCCGACACCCAGCCCAGCACGCCATGGGTGTCTGCTAAGGTATCTCGTCAGCACGGTCCTGAGCACCAGCAATGAGAGCTCGGGACACCAGGAGATGCCTGGGACCAGGGGCGACCACAGCACCCAAAGTCCAGGGAACTCAGGGGAGGGGGCACCGGGCCCTGCAGGGACCCCAGCCTGGGACCAGGCGAAGACAGAAGCGACAGATGCTGCAGCCCTGAGGTGGAAGGATGAGGACACACAGAGGCTTTAACACACTTTATGTGCATGCCCTCAGCAGCAGTGCTGGCGCCTTGCGTCACACTTCTCCAGGAAGACCTCGCACTCAGCCCAAGCTCGGCCCTGACCAGACTCCATGATACACGTGAGAAATGAGAGCTGTCCCCAGTCACCAAAAAAAGGAAGGCTGTCATTAATATCCCCAAATCTTGGCCAGGCCAGACGCTGTCAGAGAAAGGATGGTGGCAGCCTCCCCCGGCACAGGAGGGGCAGAGCCCAGCTCGGAATGGAAGGAGCAGGGCTCAGAGCCGGGGCTCGGGCAGCTGCGCTTGGGTGTCCCACAGAGCGATGAGCCGGTCAGCCTCCCTCCAACCAGACAGCAGAGCCCCGTGCGTGGTGGAGTAAAACGCCCGATGTGTGGCTTCCCCTGCAAACAGGACCTGGAAAGAGAAGCCGGGGTTAGCACGGGGCACAGGAGTCAGGCTGTGGCCACACGACTGTCACCGTGGCCACAGAGCTGGGAGCAAGGGCGTGGCTGTATTCTTCACTAATCCCACGGAGCCCCAAGACATCCGGAAACATGAGCAAGCACGCCTGGAACCAAATATTACTGCAAAATGGAAAATTCAACAGACCATTTGGGATGCAATGTTAAGAACATCGCCCAAAACGCAGAGTGACAAACCACAGAGATGGAAATTAGGAGGGAAAAAGAGAAGAAAATTTGGGGACCAGTCCAGCATCCAAACAACAGAAATCTCAGCAAGAAAAAGAGAAGAAAAAAGAACAGAGAGAAGAAAGCAAATCCAAGAGACTCTCCCAGCTGACAGCAGTCGCAGGGTGGAAGCTCCGTGAGGTGCGAGGCAAGGTGCAGGGTGGCGTCAGTGACCGCGTGTGGGGGGGGTGGGACAGGTGCTTGGTGAGAGCAGGGCCCTAATGTTCTTCCAAGCTTCCTAGGAGGTAGGAAAGAAAGGAACCTGAATGTCCCTGGACTTCCCCACTGCAGCACCGGAGAATGTCTTCCACACCTGAGGGCAGTGACTCTCAAACTAGGGTCTACACCCAGTGTGCGGCTCTTACACGGCTACAAGTTTTTGGAGACGCCTCCCACTGAAAGGTAGGCTCTGCGTCCCGCCCCGGGAATCTGGGCAGGCGTGTGACTGCGCTGGGCAGTGGAGTGTGGCCCAGCCGCACCGTCTGGCACCCAGCAGCATCCTGCTCCCGGGCACACCTGTGCTAAGAGTCGTGGGCACCACGTGAGCAGCCGCATGAGGCTGCCATGCTGTGAGGAAGCCAGGGCCACACAGGCCACGGGCAGGCACTCCAGTCAGGGTCCCCGCCCAGGGCAGCTATGCAAGAGAAGAGGCCTCAGATGACCCCCGCCCCAACCCTGCGTGATCCCCATAGGTCGTCTTCCCAGCTGAGACCCCAGACATCAAATGGCAGAAACACACGGTCCCTTGTGCCCACCTATAGGATCTGTCATCATAATAAAGTGTCTGTTTTGTACCAGTGGGTTTTAGGGTGGTTGGTTCTGTAGTGACAGGACTGGACCACCTAAGTATAAGGGTAGAAAAAAGACATTTCCACACCTGCAAACTTTCCCTAAACATTTACCTCCATGCACCCCCTCCTCAGGAAGCTACTGGAATAAATGCTCCAACACAGTAAGGGTGGGGCTGGGGGCAGGCAGGGTGTGGGCTCCGGGCAGGTAGGGCATGGGCACGGGGCGTGGGTGGGGGGCAGGCCACAGCTGTGCCTGAAGGGGCTGGAGCTGACTCTGGCCCGAGGGAAGGAAGCGGGAGACAATGTAAACAGTTAGCAGAACCCAGGCAAAGAAAATGAGCCTGCACACTCTCTCCCACACTCACATACATGCTGCACACACTCACACTGAGAAACACGCTCACATCTACAAAGAGGCAGGAAAAGGAGCCGCAGCTTCCTTGCACCCAGGGGTGGACAGGGCCTCACCCAAAGTACTGCTGCACGCATGGGGAGCTAGGGGGCACAGGAGTGAAGAGAGCAAACACCTTATCGGCCATAGTGAGAGTTCAGTGATGCTTAAAACTGAAAATTCAAGGAGCAACGTTATCAAACAAGCAAACCAAAAAGAGATCATAAAGCACATGGAAAACTGAACAGTGTTGGACAATATGGAGGAATTAGTGTAAATTCGTAACTGCGATAACGATGTTATAGTGACACATCTTCAGAGGGCATCCCTCATCCTTTAGAGTCGCACACGGAAATATGTGCAGGAAAATAATGTCACCTGTGGGGCACGCTTCATGATCACGGGGTTGGGGGAGGTGAGTGACCGCCGCCACCTGACAGCTCAGAAGTTGGAGATGGAGACCCAAAGGTTCCGCCTGCTTGTGCACACATTCGAAGTGTTCCACGACTGCATGCTTTGGGGCAGGTAGACGCGTTATTTGGAGATGTGATAAACCTGGAGAGGAGACTCCGCCAGAATAGTCTGGGAAAGGGGTGTCAGGCCCTCCACCAGCCTGCTATATCTCGTGTTATTTTATTTTGTTAGCCAGCACTGCCGAACTCTCTGATGCTTCAGTCTATGCACATGTAGAATTCTGATAAAATAATACATGCGTAACAGTTCATAATTTCAAGAAGCCCACGGACTCCGCCCACCCGCCGCCTCACCTGCGCCTCCGCGCGGTCCACAGGCAGGGGCTGCGCCAGCAGGTCCACGTCGTCCCCGGAGCTGCCCACCGCCACGTAGCTGTAGGAGCCCCTGGTGTACGGGGCGCTGTGCCAGCGCGAGCGCAGCACGCTCCTGGGCGCGGGGAGCTCGGCGTTTCCTGAACCCAGAGACACGCGTTACCCCTGCGCCGCGGGCCGCCTGGCCCCAGCCGCTCTTCCATTTAAGACCCCGCAGCTGGACGGGGCGCCTGGGTGGCTCAGTCGGTTGCGCGTCCGACTTCGGCTCAGGTCATGATCTCGCGGTCTGTGAGTTCTAGCCCCGCGTCGGGCTCTGTGCCGACAGCTCAGAGCCTGGAGCCTACTTCGGATTCTGTGTCTGCCTCTCTCTCTGGCCCTCCCCCGTTCATGCTCTGTCTCTCTCTGTCTCAAAAATAAATAAACATTAAAAAAAAATTAAAAAAAAAAAAAAAAGACCCCGCAGCTGGAAAGTCAGGAAACTACCCGGAATGAAACCCAAGCCACGAATGTATTCATCAGAGGGCTGTCTCTGTCTTACCCGCTTTGCTTAACTCAGAACCCCCAGAAACAGAAAAAAGAAGTGGAAAGTGTTCGCAAAGCCATTTGAGTTCCTCAGAGATGAACACTCGAGTGACCCCACTAATAGAAGGGAGGACTGTCCTAGAGGCTCACAGCTCCAAGTTCAGTTCTGCACAGCTGGTGCCCTGGTTGCCCTACAGAGTTCACCAAGGGGCCCAGGTGGTGCCCTGGCCGCACGTGTGCTCGGTACCTGTCACCCTGCGGAGCACTTGGGTCAGAGACAGAAGCACTTCCTCGTCGGACAGGGTCTCCATGAACTCGGACTCCAGCCCAGCGATGAACCCACAAAGGACGTGGGCAGACCTGCGCAGGGAGACACACCCCTGACACGCCTGGCCCCCGGCCAGCTGTGGCCACAGTCACCTGTGCCGGGCGGTTCTGCAAGTGTGGGCCACAAACTCCAGGGTTCTGTGAGGTCAGAGCTCATTTCACAGGGCACCTGGGTGGCTCAGGCAGTTAAGCATGGACTCTTGTTTTCCCTGGGGTCATGATCTCACGGTTCGTGGGTTCAAGCCCTGCACCGGGCTCTGTGCTGACAACTCAGAGCCTAGAGCCTGCTTCGGATTCTGCGTCTCCCTTTCTCTCTCTCTCTCTCCCCCTCCCCGGCTCACTCTCTCTTTCTGTCTTTCAAAAATAAATAAAATGTTTTAAATTTTTTTTTTAAGAAATACAGTTACTTTTCATTTAAAAATGATATTTATGTTAACATGGTATAGGCTTACCATTTAAAAATAACAATTTTTAAATTTCTCAGTTTTAATCTCTAATGTGGTAAATGCACAGATACAACCACATAAACAAAAGCTCTTTGGGATCCTCGATACTTTTAAAGAGTATAAAGGGGGTTCCTGAGACCACAAAGTGTGAGAGCCACGACGTGTCCCCAGGACTGTCATGCCCACCAATGTCCTGAGCACAGAGCATAGGCCAGAGAGCCAGGCGTAGGGAAGCTGGCCGGGCCCCCCAAGCCACCGCTCCACCACCCATCCACACAACCACGGCCACATTTCTGAGCCCTGGAGTCAGCTTCATCCTCAGTGCAAAGGAGACATGCAGGGTCCCTCGTAGGCTGGAGGAGCCCATACATCCTACTCTCATGACCACTGGGGATGCTCTATGCCGGCAGGCATGCCTGTGTTTTGTCCTCCAGGCCAAGAACATGGTCCCTGATCCCACCCCGTCTCTGTGTGGAAACTGGACCACAACATACTAACCACGTCTTTTGATCTTGCTGGAAAAATCAGCCCCCCCCCCCAAATTATTCATGGTCTTATTTCTGAATAAACACCGAGTCCAGAGTTGCCACATTATTTATGTTTTATGGCTGGGCCACACGATTTAGCCACTGATGGGTCTTTGATTCCATGACTTGTAAGGGTATTTGCTCAATTACTGCAACAGGTTTAAATACTGTCTTCCAGCTACAGACACATCCATGTTTCAAATTCCTCCTGAACCCTACATGCCCCAGCTTCCTGGGGATTTCAGGAAATACTTTCTTACTGATTGAACATTCCTGCCAGGCCACCGGCACATTCCAGGCCCCCAGGCCCGGGAGATACGACAAGCTGCACACAGCAGGCTTCTGTCTGTCCCTGCAGGGGTTAGCCCCCTGGTGTCTGTCATCAGGCTCTGGCTGCCCTTGGGATCCCACCCAGAAATCCTCCAGAAACACCTCCCAGTGAACCAACACACCGCTGATTCTCAACCAAACTAAGGCCAACGAGCCAGCCCCTTCAGAGCTCACACCTGAAGCTTCCTCAGAGAAACTCAAGAAGCATACGTACTCGAAGGAAGGCAGGACTAAAAAGCCAATAAGCTTCTTGAACCAGACGTGCTGGAGCTCGGAGGCGCCGTCCTGCAGGGGCGACGTGTCTTCCCACACCACCTGGATGAACTGGCAGTCTGGCTCCCAGAAGGGCTCCTCAAACTCCAGGAAGATTTTATTGTTGGTCCCAAAGCCTATTTTCCTGATCGCTTCTGCCTTCTGGGTGGGGAGCGGGGGCTCAAAGAAGGTGTCCAGACGTTCTTTAAGAAAACCTGGAATTCATAAGTGGACCCAACTTACACCACATCTCTTAACCTGGAGGCGAGAGTCACACCCCGACCCCCACCAGAGGAGTCAGAGAAGAGGCCTCCAGGGACCCACACCAGCCCCAGCTCAACTGGGCTCCCAGACGCTGGGCTGGCTCTGGCCATCTCTGGACTCAGCCTCAGCAAGCAGCACCACCGTGGAGGGACACAGAGGGCCCCGTGGCCAGCTGGTCAGGCAGGGGCCGTTGGCACACCCCTGAACCGTTCTCAGGACAGTTTCCCCTTCTAAACCTTCCACCTCGCGACGTCTGCAGTCCATGCTGACGTGGATTGGTTTGGAGGAGACAACAAACAGGCTTTATCCAGAAGCTACAGAAAGAGTATCTGCATGGCAAAAAATTATATCTTGCCCAGAGTCAAACAACGAGGTGAGATGTTTGCAGCACAAGCCAATCTCCTTAAGACAGAGATATCTTGAAAGGCAGTGAGTAAAGGACAAACAGCCCAACAGGAAGCAGATCCACAGGGGGGTCACGTGCCCTCCGCCACAGTCCCCGTCTGCCCAGCAGTTCCTCTACTGCAATCCATGTCACAGATACGTTCGCACATGTGTTTTGTTTGTTTTGGTTTTGGGGGTTTTGAATTTTATTTGAGAGAGAGGGAGTGTGTGTGTGCGTGCATAGGGGAGCGGGACAGAGGGAGGGATGGAGAGAGGAGGGAGGGAGAGGGAGAGAAAGAGGGGGAGAGAGAGGGAGAGAGAAAGAGAGAAAGAGAGAGAGAGAGAGAGAGAGAGAGACTCAAGCAGCCTCCACACTCAGCACAGAGCCCGACACAGGGGTCCATCTTACGACCCTGGGATCATGACCTGAGCTGAAATCAGGAGTTGGATGCTCAACCGACTGAACCACCCAGGTGTCCCACACAAGTGTTTTTAAATGCACGTGGGAAACGTTACGTAAAACAGAAAAAGTGAAAATAACCTAAACTTCCACCGATTTTAAGTAATATTGAGTAATGACATCTTCAAATAAGAAATAACTATGTGGCTATAACTATGTGGCTACGTGACAGGTGTCCTGGCTCCTTGTGAACAATATCAACATTCACAGTAATGCACCTGCTGATTATAGCAGAGGCTCAGTTAGCACACACCACAGCAGTGAATGAACACAGACATTGGTGGGGGGAAAAACCCATGTCACGGATCTATATGTGCTGAGTTGGAAACACTGACACAAGTTGTATTAACCAAAAAGACAGGGTTGGCAAGAGAGGAGCAGCCGAAGACTATGCTAATATGTCCAGTATGATTCCACATGTGGGAGAAAGGACTAGGTGTTCAGCAAGCTGCGTCCTGAAGGTACCCCAGGGCGCAGGCTGTAGCCACCGGGCTGGGGGGACTCTTCATCTTACAGCAGCTCTGGCTTTGCTAGGCTGGTGAACTTGGACAACTAAGTGTGGGGAGTAAGTGAGATAGCACAGACACGGCGTGGCTCCCAGCCATTCACATCCTTTGTCAAATTTCCAACTCCCACCAATGGCTTCTGTCTAGGGCATCAGATCTAGAATTAAACGGAACCCTATACTTGACTCCTTTCTCAATCATACAAGGACTGAACCTGAGACCTGGCTGTCACACCCTTTGCCATGTCCAAGAAAGCAGGGTTTGGGGAACCCCTGGAGGCAGTCCCAACCTGTCCATAAATGACCTCTGAAGAAGCAACACGTGGGCTTTCTCTTACTGTGAAACTCAATTCCAAAGCATGCAGTTGCTACAAAACACATTAGAATAATCCTGTCCAGGACTACAATGAAAATACGAGCTTAGCAGCCGAACAAACACCACAGAGCCAGCTGAGGTGGGAGAGAGCCAGAGGCCAGGGCACCTGGGATGGGTGACCGGAGGGAAACCCGTGGGGAAAAGCAGCTTTACCTAAGGGCACAGTGACAATGACATGATGTGCAGGGAAGCAGCCTCCGTCCTCACACTCCACCAACACCGGACACGTCTCCCCAGGAGAAGAGGCTTCCCGGAAGGACCCATTCCAGTGAATGGTCTTTACAGGCTTGTTAAAAACTACCACGTCCTCGGGCAAGGAGGCCATTATGCGGTTTGTGAGCCCCTGGTAGCCCCTAGGAGAGACAGAAGCGCTGGTGTCTTCAGAGGAAGCCGCTGGAGGAAGTGCCCTGCAGGGAAGGAGGGAGGAGGGCAAGGGTTCCCCCCACCCCTGCCCCTAGTGGTTTCCAGTCCACCTCAGTCGGGGCAACCAGGAGGAGTCCACGAGCATGAGCAAATGGAGGCAATCGTGGGAGAAGGCCTCCTCCCTGCCCGGCCTGGCCCCCTACTTCTGATCACAGATGCCCTCCTCTGCCAGGAACCTTGGGGTGAATGCCTGGACAGCCCAGGCAGACAGAGCCCAGACTGACAAGCCTGCGAGGGTCTCTGGAATGCTGGTGGGGGGGGGAGGGCAGGACAGCCACCCACCACAGGGGTGGGCTGTCTGTCCATCACAGGGGCTGAAGCCTTCACACAGCACTTAGCACATAAGGGGCCTCGTAAACACGGGCAGAAGAAAGCTCTGTGAGACGCACTGCCTTCTTCTAACCACCTTTTCTTGAAAATAATTATTTTTCCTAAATGAGCAAAACTAGAGAAACAAGCGATCTCTCTAAAACAGGGAAGACTAATGTCCCCCTGACCCTGTCACCCTCCCCTGCTTCCCAGCTCAACCTGAGGTAAATGGAAGAAGTCCCAGGGTGTATGGAGTGGGCCTGGGTGTGTGGAGAGGTCCAGACTTCAGAGGGGGCTTGGATGTGTGGAGGGACTGTGGGAGGCCATGGGGGGGCCTGGGTGGGTGGAGGGACAGTGGGGGGACATGGGGGGGTGGGTGGGTGGAGAGACTGTGGGGGGACATGGCGGGGCCTGGGTGGGTGGAGGGACAATGGGGGGACATGGGGGCCTGGGTGGGTGGAGGGACAGTGGGGGACATGGGGGCCTAGGTGGGTGTAGGGACTGTGGGGGGACATGGGGGGGCCTGAGTGGGTGTAGGGACTGTGGGGGGACATGGGGGGGTGGAGGGACAGTGGGGGGACATGGGGGGGCCTGGGTGGGCGGAGGGACTGTGGGGGGACATGGGGGGGCCTGGGTGGGTGGAGGAACTGTGGGGGGACATGGGGGCCTGGGTGGGTGGAGGGACGGTGGGGGTACATGGGGGCCTGGGTGGGTGGAGGGACGGTGGGGGTACATGGGGGGGCCCTGGGTGGGTGGAGGGACGGTGGGGGGACATGGGGGCCTAGGTGGGTGTAGGGACTGTGGGGAGACATGAGTGGGTGGAGGGACAGTGGGGGGACATGGGGGGGCCTGGGTGGGTGGAGGGACTGTGGGGGACATGGGGGGGCCTGGGTGGGTGGAAGGACAGTGGGGGGACATGGAGGGGCCTGGGTGGGTGGAAGGACTGTGGGGGACATGGGGGCCTGGGTGGGTGGAGGGATGGTGGGGGGACATGGGGGCCTGGGTGGGTGGAGGGACGATGGGGGGACATGGGGGCCTGGGTGGGTGGAGGGACGGTGAGGGGACATGGGGGCCTGGGTGGGTGGAGGGACGGTGGGGGGACATGGGGGCCTGGATGGGTGGAGGGACGGTGGGGGGACATGGGGGCCTGGGTGGGTGGAGGGACGGTGGGGGGACATGGAGGGGGACCGGGGAGTGGAGGGCTGACTGGGCGGGTGGGGCAGGCACATACCCAGGAAAGGTGCAATCCAGCCCCGGCAGCACGGTGTATTCCCCGAAGGGTGCGAGGGCCACCAGGTCCATGCTGTGGGTGCCACTCACACAGCACTCCACGTTGAAGAAGCTGTTCAGGATGGCCAGCTTGAGCTTCCTGGTCTCCTCATCCTCCGTCCAGCCAGCTGCATGCTGACTGATCTCCCTCTTCAGGTACTCCCCGACACTGGGCACTGGGGCGTCCGGCAGGTGCAGGAACTCCCGAGTCTGGTCGATGAGCCCATAGAACAGACCAGCCATCTCCACCACCAGCTCATGGCTCACACTTACCCCAGAGCTAGTGTAGGACACGGAAGGCAAGCCCACGTGGCCCCCAGTCTCAATCAGCTGGTTCTCCTCTGACAAGTCCTTTTCCTCCAGCAGCTGGTACCTGGCCGCCAGCTGGAAGACGGGGTTGCCCTGGGAGGGCCCGTGGATCCAGTGAGCACCTAGCTCTACCACGCCACCTGGGAAGGGCAGGAGATGCCACCTTGAGGTTCTCTCTCCACAAAGGCCACCCCTGAGCCCTTCTCCTGGACCACACGCAGCCCTGCCTGCCCTCCCCAAATAAGCTCTGAAAACCAGCCCAGGGCCATAGAGTCCCTGAAAGATTACAGTCCTTCATGGGCAGCACCTGCTCAGACCTGGTTTAAGGGGGACACTTGAGAAGGGGGTGCTGGCCTGCACCTGCCCTGGGAGGACACGTGGAGAGCAGGCATGGGGGCAAAAGGGACACCTGGGAGTGGTCCCGAGGCTGGGGGGGCGGGGGGGGGGGGGAGGGGGGGCGGTGCTACTTGTGGGACACAACGGGGGCGACTGCAGAGACATGGGTTACCCTCCTCCGCAGGGGCAGGCCCTGCCAACCAGGTAGCTGAGTTTCGGGGACCATTGAACTTTGGCTGATTAAGTGGGGTGGGGCGGTGATTCACTCAGGGGACCAGGTAAGTCTTCTGGGTCTGTTAACCCTGGGCGCAGGCCGGACCAGGAGCGGCAGAGCTCGGGCGACACCCGCTGGGTTCCAGAAAGGGGGTCCGGAAAGGGGTTACGAGAAAGGCCGTTACCGAAGCTGCGCTCTGAGCAGATGCGGCCGCCGGCGCGGGAAGTGGCCTCCAGGACCCGCAGCCGCCGGAAGGCCGGGTGGCTGCAGAGCCTTTGCGCCGCCCCCAGCCCCGCGATGCCACCGCCCACCACCAGCACCCGCGGGCCGCGACCCGGGGCCTCCGCGCGGCCGCCACTCGACTCCATCGCGCCGTCCCGAGCAGTCGCCGCGCGTCTCCGCCGCTCTCAAGTGCGGAGAGCACCCAGAGGACCGGAGGCGGGGCGAGGGGCGGGGCGAGGGGGCGGGGCGGAACTGGAGGGAATGGGAGTTGGAGTGGGAGTGGGGCGGGGGTGGGGCTGGTGGAAGCGCCGCGCGGTGGGCGCGGTGGGCGCGGAGCGGCGTGGGGCGGGACTGCAGGTGGATGGGGGGCGGCGGGCGAAGGGCTGCGGGCCCGAGGCCAGAAGGCGTAGGCCCGGAGGTGGAGCAAGGAGCCAGGGGCGCGGGACGAGGCCAGGCTCAGGCGCCAGCCCCACCACGAGACCCTGTGGGCTGGGCTCGGGGTTCCCGGCCATGTTGGTGGCGCAGAAGTGCAGGCCGGGCAAGGGCGAGCGTGGCGCCGCCCGTGCGTGTCTCCAGCCCGGTTGCAGGCGCCGAAGCCCCGCTACTGGGCCGTGTGGGCGAGTGTCCCCACGGGGGGAGGATGCGGCCGGCGGCCGGCCAGGCGGCTCGTGTCTCCTTTCCAAGGAGACGTGGGAAAGGCGACCAGGAGGCGGGGGAGACGCCTCTCTCCTGCCTCGGAAAAGCAGGTGAGCGCCTTCACCTTAGGGCGTCGTGGAGCCCGTAGGTGGAAGTCGAGGACGGCCGTGACGTCAGGGTGGGACCGGGAGAGCTTAGCACGTACAAAGCGGGACTGCGCGACAGTCGGCGACGACACTGTTCTGTGTGTACGTGGTCACGTGTCTTTATACACACGTGTACCACACATCAAGTACGAAGTTCAAGATGTACGAAGTTCAAGATAAACGAAGGTAAGTGAAGAACTTTCTAGCACTTTCCCCCTCCCCCCACTGGTCCCAGAAGCCGTTTAGTGCTTAATCAAGCATACCGGCCTCTCTAGAGAATTCCCCTAGTTCAGGAAGGTCTTGCAAGAATTAGAAAGTTCCTGCCCTCTGCCCAAGGCTTTCCTGTAACCACGTGTTAGCGCTTGTCATTCCTTCTTAGCCACGCACTAGTCCACCCGGAGGCTTCCGTGGGCTTTCTGTGGCCACCTGTGCCCGCGGGCGAGGGTGGCCAGGGACGGGAGGCTCTGCAGGCTTCAGCCGCGAACTCCTCGGTCGGCTCCAGTCTGGGCGGATGGTCTGTCTGGGTCCATCTCCCGACGGATTCCCTTCTCTCCACCTGTGCTGGCCCTCTCCAGCCATCTGGTCTTCTTTTTCCTTGATTCACTCACCTGTTTTGGTGAAGCTGCGAAGAGGTGTCTGGGGTATCTTTTTTGTTTAATGTTATTGCAGACCTGAAAATGTCTTCGATTTGCCCTCACACGCTCTAAGCAAAGAATTCTAGGTTAGAGGCTTCTTCCTTCAGACTGTGAAGGCATTGTCCCCTTGATTGTTAGGGGTGCTGTTAAGAAATTCACAGGCTTTCAATTTATAATCCTTTACCACAGTGGAGGCTGGTTCCTCCCTGCAAATTTTCAGGATCATCTATTGAAATTTCACAACGTAGTGGCTCCAAGTGCCTGGATTTTCCTTCACTGTGATGGGAACTCGAAGAGCCCTCAGTCGGGAAACGCCTGTCCCTCACTCCCGGGAACTTCTTTCGTAGGCTGTTTCACTAATCAATCATTTCTACCAATGACTTGTTCCTCGATTCCACATTTCCTCTTTCCAGAATCCCTATTTTAGGGGGTGCATGGGTGGTGCAGTCGATGGAGCATCGGGCTCTTGATTTCGGCTCAGATGTGATCCCAGGGTGGTGGGAGCGTGGACCCTGATGGGGATTCTCTCCCTCTGCCCCTCCCCTGCTCATGTGCTCTCTCTCTTTCTCTCTAAAGAAATTTTTAAAAATTAGAATTCCTGTTTTAGGATGTCAGAGGTCTGAGCCTGACCCTCGAACGTAGTCGCTCCTGTTTTCCATCTTTACCCTTTGCTCTGCTTTCTGAGGGATTTCTCCCATGAGGCTTTTGTTTCTGCTGTCACAGTGTCTAATTTCCAAGAGCTCCTTCTTCTTCCACTCATGTCAGTGTTTAGAGAAATGCTGTTCTTGCTTCAAGTGAGCAACGTCTGAGGGTATGAATGAGAAATACTGCAGTATCATTCTCCTGCCTAGTATGTTTGCTCTGAGTTATCTCTTTGCTGTTTCTTCCGTTCCTACCTTCCAGGAAGACGCTTTACACGCCATCAGGTAATGTTTGTTTGCTCGTGAGGAGGAATATACCAGAAGGCTATTTGGAAATACTAGACTTGTAAGTGGGACTCATCAAATTTGAGTTTGACTCTGGGGTGCTCAGGGGGCCTGTTGATTGGGGAGCCCCCCCCATCAGTATCTCTAAGTCTTTCCTCTGGGCTGGCCGGTCTCCCCAGCATCTTCCGGTGTCCTGCGTGCAGCATGCATGCCTGCCTGCTAGTATTTGGAGCCAAAGAGTGGAAGAGAGTGCAGACGGTCAGTTTTCTGGGTGCTGGAGACGCACTCCCAACTGTGCCTCTGTGCAGACACAGACTTCCAGGCTGCTGCCAGGATGGCACGGGACAGTCACCAGGGCCACTGCCTGTAATCTTAACAGTTTCTTAAACATGAGAATACCTATTCAAATGATGCAAGGTGCAGAAGACTCATCCCTGAATAATGACCAAATAGTGGCAAAATCCCAGCCCTTGTGGAATTCAGAAAGTAGACATAAAAATATGAGTAAATATGTGACTCTCAATGAAATGTACATGCAAGCAATACATGCACCTTAAAAGAATGATGTTGGGAGGGGTGCTGCCACAGGCAGGAAGCAGTGTCTGAGAATTCTTGCAGAGTGCCCAGACCACAGGCTGACCTGTCTCCCGACACTGAACAGTTTCTGTGGCTGGTCATATAGGCAACCAAGCAGGCCGGGACACCCACGAGTGACTGCCAGGAACGATCTCTGCCCCTGGGGACCACAGTGGTTGGAGGGCAGCTTTTGTGCAGCTGCATGCTGGGCAGGTGGCCCTGGGCTCCTCCCTCTGTACCTCATCCCTGCTCCCCAATAGGATCCTTGACAGCTGTCTGGTGCAGGGAAAGACGGGGATAACACAGCGTGTCAGAGGGTGCCGGTCCCTAGAGGTGCACCCTCTGACTGGAGGCGCTCACCTGACCCCTGCACAGCCCCTGGCAGGGACATAAAGCCCCAGGAGGAAACCGGAGGTTGCAGGGAACCCAGAAGCAGTGCCAGGACAAGACCAGTTCACAGAGCTGACCGCCAGACCCCTGGCCTTGTCACTCAGCCTGACATCCCTGCCGATCTGATGAATCCAATGAAACATGTTTGGGGTACAGTCACCCTGACCCTAGTATCACCTGTTTTCTGGAAGAGAGAGCTCTCCCTTTGGGGGAAACTTTACCCCCGACTGTAGCACCTGGAGTAAAGCCGCTGGTTCAGGGGGCTTCCTCCTCAGAGGTTCCCCTATATGCCCTGGGGTTCCCCCAGGGTTCAACTCAGCAGGGTCACTGAGCTGTGGTCAATGTCCCAGATGTCTGGTCTACCACTGAGGACACTTCAGCCCACAGATTAAAGACTCTTGGTGTCCCAAACTCCAGAAAATGGCTGCTGGTCTCTGGGTCTCCTACAGGTATGCCTGTGGTGAGAGCCCTGATGTGACCCCTGAAGTCAAGCTGGTGGTGGAGCCCAAGAAGCCCATCTGTTATCAAAGTGGCTAGTTCCTACTCAGTACTGTTTGCCAAATAACCAAATAGTATTTGATGGCAAGCCGGTAATTTATTCAATGACCAGAGAATAGAGAAGGGGAGCTTGTGCTCTAAAGGTTCCGTCTCCTGGATCAGGTCTCAGGGTCAGGGTTTTATGGTGTCAGGGTATGTAAGGGGCTAGTGAGCCAGCTGGCGGGGTTTTTCAGGGAAGAAGGAGGCTTTCTTGGAGTCAGCGCAACCTCTGTTTTCCCTAAATGGGCACAGTGGGTCTGTCAGGGTGCTAGCGGGTGTTTTCTGTTACAATCCCAAGGTCACCTGGAGGGTTAGCCCGCTGCCGGAACTGGATCAAACTGGTCAAAAACTGGGCCTTGGGGGCTTGTTTAGAGCTCGTGGCTTCTGGCCTGGGCCTTAGTTTTGGGTGGCAAGCAGCCCCTGTAAGCAGGGCTAGAAAACTGGGTCATTGTGGCTTGTTTGGAGCTTGTTAGAGAGTTTCTAGTGACACGCCCATTGCCCCTGATGTGGCAGCACAATGCCACACTCGAGGACACAACCCATGGGGCCGTGAGGCACACGTCATCCTTCAGTGAGGGGGACCTCCTCGTCTGGGCCTTGGTCACTCTGGGCAGACTAACTGGCCAGATGTCAGCCCTCTCTCCAGGTGGCCGGCTGTGTCTCACAGCTGCAGCCCCATTTTCAGGCCGCGTTGTCACTGCCCTTGTCCTGTCAGCTGGCTCTATCACCCTTGAAACTACCCGGTGCCATGTTTTCGGTTATCCTATCCCTTTATCGTCCGCCAGTGGCTGCCCAGAAACAGGTATTTGATGATGTCCATACCCAAGCATCTGGTACCTCGTGAGTGGGGACTTTCTCCTCCTCCAGCAGCCAGCCTGTTCTTTCTGGTGTGAAAGGTAAAATGAGATGGAGTCACGTTTGTCAAGGAGTTTTTCAGATGGAGCCAGGGGCCTTCAAGGGGACAGCCTGTTCACGCCCTCACCAGGTAAAGCCATGAACTTTGAACTGGGCTCCAAGGACTCTGCCCAAACACCGGCAACGCAGCACAGAAAGACTTTGCTTAGTGGTAGCCTTAGCAATCGATTATATTCAGCCAAGATTAGTTTCCTACTGCCCACACCAATCAAAATTCTTAGTAAACAGTGCCTACAAGCATTCCCTTTGGTCTTTAAAAAGCCCTGACTTTTGGGGTGCCTGGGTGGCTCAGTCAGTTGAGCATCAGACTCTTGATTTCAGGTCAGGTCATGATCTCGCAGTTTGTGACCTCTGTGCAGTGTGGAGCCCACTTGGGGTTCTCTCTTTCCCTCTCTCTCTGCCCCTCCTCTGCTCTTGCCCTCATTCTCTCTCAAAATGAATAAATAAACTTGAAAAAGATAAAAATAAAAAACCTTGATGTTTTTTCCCTAGGAGGACACAATTTGGGCTGCTACCCAAATCTCTACTCCCCAAATTGCAATTCTGAGACCCCAAATAATGCTTTTGTTTTACTTCAACTCTGCCTCTTTTCTCAGTCAACACTGGTAAGATCAGGATCATGAGGGGTTGCAGGGGCCTATTTAGGAAGTTAGATTCTGCCCTGATCATTCCTGGATAAGAAGCTGGCCAAAACAGGGTCTGGGGGACTCAAACTTAATTCTGGCCCACTCCCCTGGATCTTCTTGTTTGACACAGCCCTACACCTTGAAGGCAGGGACCACTTGACTGAATACCTGCTCCATGTGTACCCCTGCCCCCAGCCCAGTGGTGGCCCATGCAGATGACATCTGAATGGAAGGCCTGGGTGCATGTAGAGGGTGATTGGAGAGAAGGCAAAGTCCACAACTTGAGTTTATGGCTGGGGAGAGAAGACAGCTAGGTTGACACCTGGGGGAGGGAGCACCTTAGTCCCCAGGCTGTAGGAAAGGACATCTCCTGCCCCTGTGTCCCTTCACTGTGGCACCACCGCCTGAATCAAACTATAGCTGCAACCAGCGCTGTGACCAGTAGCTGGGTCTGTCATCCTCGTCCCACATTCTTGGAAACAGAAAAGTCCCATGGCCACGACCGGGGCTGGACTACTTGGATGTGTCTGAGGCCACCAGCAGCAGCTCAAGCACACACAGGACACCCTTGTTTCTGTCATGAGCTTCTGATCAGCCCGAGGGCCACCCCGGCCATCGAGACTGCAACTACACAGTGATGTTGCCCATGTGACCTAAGTAAATCAGGTTGTCCAGTTGTAAACAGCTTTACTGATCACAATTCACATGCCATATAGTTCACCCGTTTAAAGTGTGCAATTCACTGGTTTACAGTATGTTTACAGAGCTGTGAAACCATCACCACAAGCAAGTTTGGAACATGCTCGTCACTCCAAGAAGAAACCTCCTTTTTAGCAGTGCCCCACCACACCCCTTCTGCAACCCCTGGCGATTACTAATCTGATTTCTGCCGCTATGGATCTGCCTATTCTGGACATTTGTGTAAATGGAGTCATACAATAGTACAGGGCCTTTTTCACTCAGCATATCGTTCACCCACATTGTAGCAGGTGTCAGTACACCTCATTTTATTGCCAAATAACATTCTATTGTATATTCTAATCCATTTTAATGCATTCATTGTATAGACATACCACATTTTTACCCATTAAGGTGATCAGCATTTGGATTTTTTTCCCACATTTTTGATACTATGAATAACACTGCTATGAATATTCGCGAACAAGATTTTGTGTAGACCTATGTTTTCATTCTCTTGGGTATATACGCAGGAGTAGAATTGGTGGGTCATATGGTCACACTATGTTTAACTTTTTGAGGAACTGCCAGACTACCTTCCAAAGTGACTGCACTGTTTTACATTCCCAGCAGCAGTGAATAAGCCTTCCAATTTCTCCACATCCTTGCGAACAGTTACCATTATCTGTCCTTTTTGGTTATAGCCATTCTAGTATGAGGTGATCTCTCATTGTGGTTTTGATTTGCATTTCCCTAGTGACTACAGATACTGAGCACCTTTTTGTGCGCACATTGGTCATCTGTATATCTTTATTGGAGAAGTTTCTGTTCAAGTCTTTTGCCCATTTTTTGGTTTACTTTTTAGTAACCGCTACACCAAACGTGGAACTTGAACTTACAACCCCAAGATCAAGAGTCGCACGGCCTTCCGACTGAGCCATCTAGGCACCCCTCCTTTGCCCATTTTTTAATGGTTTGCCTTTTTATTATGGAGTTGAAAGTGTTTTTATATATTCTAGACACAAGACCCTTATCACATCTTTTGTTTGCAAAAAATTTTTCTCATTCTGTGGGTTGTCTTTTCACTTTCTTCGTGGTGTCCTTTGGAATACAAAGGTTTTAAACTTTGCTGAGGCCCAACGTGTGTGTGTGTGTGTGTGTGTGTGTGTATGTATGTGTGTATGTATATATATATATGTATGTATGTGTGTATATGTGTGTATGTATATATATGTATACATATATATGTATACATATATATATATGTATATATGTATATATACACACACCACAATAAGAGAAACCTCACCAAAATAGAGTCCCGAGGCCAAAAGGGGGAGCCATACCATTCCATGTGGATTACAGGAATTGTGAATTACAGACCCAACCTAAGAATCCTTGGGAATAAAGGATCATCAATTACAGGCCCCTACAGGAAGAGGTGAACATTGCATGTGCACAAAAACAAGGACCACTCCTGCAACTCAGCCAAGAAACGCTCATCACCAGGAACTCTTGCTTCTCTCCAAAAGACTTTAGTTTGAGGCAGTGCCTCCCAAAGTCCTCCTTCTGCATAAACTAAAGTTCCTCTCCTCTGTTGCACTGGACTATAGCTGGCATGTCCCTAATTGCTCTTCTCTGCTATTTCCAAATAAACCCATTTTTGCTGCTAAAGTAAGTGACTTTTATTTTGAAGGTTAATACATTAGTTCTGTCACTTGTGCTCTTGTCCTCATGGAGGACAGCAGGCACCCTCCTCAACACCAGCCCTGGGGTCCCAGAAACTTCTCTCATGCTGGAACCATTTCATTTTGTGTGCCTGTTCCAGCCGTGTAGCCCACGCGGACACAGTCTCCTTTAGCACAGAGTTGGCAATGTTTCTGTTTGCATGAAAAGGTCTTTATTCCACCCTCAGCCTTGAAATAAACCTTGCCGAGTATTCGGTTCTGGTTTGAATTTTTTATTTACTTAAAACTCCAATTGTACTTTCCACTTGTAGACTCTGTCTTTTGTCTCCATTTGCAGAGCCTGCACAAGATACAAATGGAAGCCTGGTGTCTGAGCACTCGTAACTTACAACCAAAAGAATTTAAACTTACAAGGTCATTCTTAAAATTTAGTTAAATATTACTTTTATAAAGCTACCCATAATCTAGTATTCAGTAGCTACCTGGCCGCCAGTGTAAACAATCAGTACGGTGACGCACGCACGCTGTCTAGACCTACACGTACAAAAATTTCGGTGCTGGGGACTACGCAACACCGAGCGCGAGGGCCCGGGACGCCCCGCACCGTGTGCGCGGGAGGTGCAGCCAGGGACAGCACAATGTCTCCGCGGCGCCGAGCGCGCGGGGCTGCGGGGGCGAAGCACCAACAGAATGCCAGCCACCCCCGGGACAGCGCTCAGGAACCATCACTCCGTTCAGCTTCTTTCGGACCCCGCGGTCACGCTTGTCGTGCAGGACTGGGGGGGGGGGGGGGGGTGAGAGACCCAGGGCGTCCCCAAGGGCGCACAGGCTTGGGACCCCGCGCCCGCGAGCCCTGCCCCGAACCCGGCCTCCGGGAAAGCCGCGTGGGGGCTCGTCTCGGAAGTGGGGGGACACGTCCGGAACGGGGTGGCAAGGGCTGAAGGCTAAAGGTCAAGGTCAAGAAGAGGCCCCGGCAGCCCCTGGCGACCTTCCCGGGCACGTCAGGCGGCTTGACCGGGGTCCCCACGGGCGGTCAGACAGCGGCGGGCCTGGCCCTCGGCATCTTCAGGGCTGGTGTCCGCCGCCCGGGGCCCTCCAAAATCCCTCAGCCCACCGCCGCCACCCGCGCACCGGGTTTGGCTCCTCGAGCCTTGACCCCTTCCCCCGGCCTCGTCACGTCCACTTCCGGCACGCCGCTGGTCTCGCGATGCCCTCGCCTTCTCGCGACGCCGGCCAGGAGGCGGGCCGGGCCCTGACTGGCGGAGCCGGGGGCGGCTCCGCGGGGCGGGGCGACTCGTCCCAGAGCGCCATGGCCGCCCTGCGCGCCCTGCTACCCTGCGTCCGCGGCCCGCTGCGCCCCCGGCTTGGCTGCGCGGCCCTGCGCGCCTTCGCCTCGGGTGAGTGCGGGGCCGAGGGCGCGGACCCGGGGTGGGGGCCCGGCACCGCGGCCGCACCTGGGACTCCGGGGCCTGACACTGCTCGACCCCGGAGCTGACCCCTCAGCACCCGCAGTCGCCGCCAGGGCCTGACCCCGCCCCTCAGCACCTGCCGCCTCCCCCGCTGGGCTCCGGGGTTACTGGTGCCCCCTCAGTTGGGATCAGGACCACGTGCCGAGACCGCTGGCCGTTTCAGTTTGCTTGTTGGTTTTCGGGAGTTCAAGAGAAGGTGCATTTGGGGCCTCGGGATTGGAAACGGCCACGTGCTTGGTCCGGCAGGCCTCCAGTGCGGGCCGCCCGTGTCCGCTGCTGCCCCAGGTCTGGCCGGCCCGTCCCGCACTCAGCCTTCAGCCGGGGCGCGGGCCTCCCGAGGAGCGCTTGGCTTGTCCCTGAACTGGGCGAATCCCTGCCTCCTCTTCCTTTGGCGGGTACCCACGCAGGTACCCACGTGACTGCCCGCTGCCTGTGGTCTTACCCTCCGTTTCCTTGAGGTTCCCTTCTGCCCCTGACCTGCAGTCAGCAGTCGTTTCCCAGGCAGCATTCGTGCTGCTGCTAAGTATTTTCCGTGTCGCTCCCCAACCGACCCCCAGGGTGGGTGCCGATCCTCACCCCACACACACCTGTGGTTTCCCAGGTTACACTTCTTCCTCTCCAGGCCTTACTGACCCCCCAAATCTGAGCGGCCTGACCCTCCCGGCCGCGGCAGTCACCTTTTCCCTGTGTGTGCCTCCTGCTGTGTTCTGTCCGCAGCTTGGTTCTGTCACCGAGTTGGCATTTGTTGAAGGAACCTATGTCCCCATCCCTTGTTTCTGCAGGGTCACGGGATGTCCCTAGTGCAGGTTCTGGGCAGTGTTGACCAGCACATGCAGGAGAAGGAAGGCCGCTGTGGGCTGCTATTTATTGTTGGGTTTGCTTTCTAGCTTAAGGAAATGTTCACACTTCTGTGAGGGTAGAGACTGGTACAGAGGCCACCCATGAGGCTGAAAGCTGTGTGCTGCTGCCTGAGGACTGGGCCGGGGACATGTCAGGGTCACTCCGTCCACTGACGGGTTAAGTCCCGCTAGTTCGATGCCTACGTGAATGGAAATCCCTTTGTCCCCTCTCACCCCAGGTGCTGACTTTCAGTACCTCGTCACAGAAAAGAAGGGGAAGGACGGCAACGTGGGGCTGATCCAACTGAACCGCCCCAAAGCACTCAACGCGCTCTGCAATGGCCTGATCATGGAGCTCAACCAGGCACTGGACGCCTTTGAGGAGGACCCCGCTGTGGGGGCCATCGTCCTCACGGGTGGGGAGAAGGCATTTGCAGGTGTGTGGGCAGCATGGCCGCCGGTCAGCCAGGGGTTGGAGGGGCGGTCTGACCGTGGCACGTGGCATTGTAGGCACTTAGACCTCCGCGGCAGCATCAGAAGCTTTAGTACTTGGGGTTTCTTTAAATGTAAAGCGTAAACGACACCAGTATTTCTTCAAATAACTGCTCTGTCTGTTTAACATTCAAGTGTGCTCCACCAGCAAAATGAGTTTGAGAGGAATTCGGGTCCCCGACAGTCGGGTTTTATGTGCGTTGAGGGCTTAAGTGACTAATGAATAAGCCTTCTGAGTCCCGCTTGCACCTGGTTCCTATCCCGCGTTCCCTCTGTGTCACCTCTGTCAACAAATACCATGGTGTATCGCCTCTGTCCCTGCTGCTGGCTCTGTCCCTGTGGCCATCGCCTCACAGGTCCTGCTTGGCCGTTCCTACACACTCACAGCTCCCATAGCAACATGGGGTCTCTGCTCTCGTAACTGGGACCTTGTTTCCACCCCCCAGCTGGAGCTGACATCAAGGAGATGCAGAGCCGAACGTTCCAGGACTGTTACTCCAGCATGTTTTTGAGCCACTGGGACCGACTTGCCCGGGTTAAGAAGCCAGTCATAGCTGCTGTCAATGGCTACGCCGTGAGTGTCGGGCCACACCTCCTCTCAGCACACTGGCAGGCATCAAATAACCAATTTTTGTTTTGAAAAGGCCAGAGTGACCTGGGTGGCTCAGTCGGTTAAGCGTCTGACTTTGGCTCAGGTTGTGATCTCACAGTTCGTGGGTTCGAGCCCCGCATCAGGCTCTGTGCTGACAGCTCGGAGCCTGGACCCTGCTTCAGATTCTGTGTCTCCCTCTCTCTCTGCCCCTCCCCTGCTCATGCTCTGTCTCTCTCCCAAAAATAAATAAATATTTAAAAAGAAAAGAAAAGAAAAGGCCAGAGTGTAGTTACCAGCCAGCATGCCCCTCCTACCAAGTGACGCCAAAGACCCGGGAAGCACAGAGAGAATACATTACAGCACTGGCTTTTGTTAGTGGACGTTCAACCGCTGGCTTTCTGGTTCCTTTGTTAGGAGAGCCCCTCCGTCCCCACCGCAGCCCCCATGACTACAGGGAACGACTGCCTCTACTAGGTTATAGGCTGCGTTCTGCCTTTTGTGTACAGTTTTAATGGCTGCAGCCTGCCCTGCACCTGTAAACTGACAGCCTCTGCCGCCGTTGAGAGACGTGTTCTCCGCGTGGTAGTTCAGGGACTCTGTCCAGGCACATGGGCACTCAAAGGCACTGGGGCTGGTCGTAGCAAAGTGATGAAGGCAGCTCTGTTAGTGATCCTTTAACAAAGCTCCCCTTGGGTAAGCCGGGGTCAGCCAGTCGGGTTTATTGGACCACCATCCTGCCTGCTAATTCATGAACTCCCTGGCTGCCTTCGAGGCTGCCTTCGAGCCTGTGGGACCCACAGAGCTGAGAGAGTTTGCTGTTGGGCCCGTTGCCAGCATCGGCCATTTGTGGGTAACTTATGGGAACACGTAACTAACTTTGCATCTCTTGTGTGAATCTTGCTACTCTTGGGCAGGTTCATTTTAACAGAAAATTTAGGCAGATAGGGTGAATTTCTGACTGGGTTTCCTGGTGGCGCCTCATGTTTTGCAGCTTGGTGGCGGCTGCGAACTTGCTATGATGTGTGACATCATTTATGCCGGAGAGAAAGCCCAGTTTGCGCAGCCGGAAATCCTACTAGGAACCATCCCAGGTAAAGCGTGATGACCTCTCTAACGTAAAGTCTTCCTTCAGATAATTCTCTGGAATTTGCCCACGTCTCAGGAAGTGATGGGCTTTTCCACCAATAGACAAAAGCATGCAGCTTGCATCTGATGAGGGACCCCGGGCTGCCGAACGAGCACTGGCCCGGTGGCCACCTTTCTGCTCCCATTGCTACCTCTTCTGGCCAGCACACTAAGCCCCAGTGGACACAACAGTGCTCAGACAGTGGCTCAAGAGCCTCCGGCTGCGCAGTCTCCTTTAATGACAGCCCGATTCCTTGTCAGACGCTAGTAGGAGTGGCCGGCTGCATATTGCATTATAGTTGCAGTGATCTGGCTTGTGACCCCAGGTTCAACAGAGCAGGGAATCAGATACCGCACGAGGAGGCTGACGGGATCCGTGGGCAAACAGTGACCTCTCTGTGCCCTGGGGACCACTTGATGAGGACTCCTGGCTCACTTCCCCACAGGGTCTCTGCCCTGCATGTAGAGCCTGGAGCTCACAGTATCTCCTGAGCAGCCCGGCAGGCAGGGAGCAGCTGTGGGGTCAGATACGGGCAAGGAAAGCCCTGGATGAGCTCTGCTGACCACTGGGCTCTTCTGTCCTTGTGCCCAAGGCCTGCACTTCCTTGAAATAGTACCTGAGCCTGCTGGACTGTGGGTATCTCCCTCAGGTGGTCCCCTTGGCTCATCCTGGCAGCCTGGGGTTCAGCGTGGGGCAGATGACTGGGCAGATCACTGTTTTTCCAGCTGCAGAATGTCAAGTGAGCAGGAGGGTGAGTGGGGTGCACAGAAGCCAGCACTGGAGATAAAGATACACTCAACAGCCCAGGAGGTGGAGCCCTTGGTCTCACTTCATACCCTGAGGGCAGCAGGCCACTGTCAGAGGCCACCCCAGCTGCCCTCCAGGTTGTGCGGGGCCAGGGTCTGAGCAGTCTGACTCCTGCCAGAGAGCTGCTCATGCAGAGGACTCGGCCTGCCAGGCGTGGGGCCTGAGTAGGAAAAGGAGCCTCCCCTGAGGGCTTTAAGTTGCCTCCTTTCTGCCCACCTGCCCCACCCACGGGGCCCATCTTCACCCCTCAGAACTTGCTGGAAGTGTGTCTGTAGCGTCTTGGCTTGCACTGGCCATGAACTGGCTGTGACCTGCAGCCTTCTGTGCCTGCAGGTGCAGGGGGCACCCAGAGACTGACCCGTGCTGTTGGAAAGTCACTGGCCATGGAGATGGTCCTCACTGGTGACCGGATCTCTGCCCAGGATGCCAAGCAAGCAGGTGGGAGCCAGCGCTGCCCCATGGAGCCGCCCTCACGGGGAGCTGAGTAGAGAGGGGAGGGCTGTGTCCAGCTGTGCTTTCCGGTGTCCCGAGAACCCCGGGGACAGCTGCCTTTGTTTTTTATTGGGAATGCCCCATGTATAAAATAACTAAAACAAACATCTGGTTAAAGAATCATTAGAAAACCATCCTGTTTCCCAAGCCCAGTGTCAGCGGTGGGGGATCTTGGAGACCCTCGGCGGACACACTCCTTCTCTGTCCCTGGGGGACTCTCTCTTCCTAATTTATGTGTCTGTGAGAGCCTAGTGGCCCCAGCAGCAGAGGGCATCGGCCCCACCTCAGGGATGGCGTGGAGCCTTTACTGTGTCACTGCAGCCCCTTGTTAGCACCCAGAAGACCCGGGCTCTTGGCACAGCATCATGACTCAGAAAAACATAACCAGTGCTATTTTCCCATGTTATTTACCTTTTTGTGTTTCAGGTCTTGTAAGCAAAATTTTTCCTGTGGAGACACTGGTCGAAGAAGCCATCCGGTGTGCGGAGAAAATTGCCAGCAATTCCAAAATCATAGCAGCAATGGCCAAAGAGTCTGTGAATGCAGGTGGGGGTTCTGCCGGGAGGCGGAGGTCCAAGGGCCGGGCAGCACAGGAACAGTCGTGAGCCTCGAGGCTTTGGTTCTAAGTCATGCATCTTAACCCACCCTGGACAGAAATCACGAGGTTCTTCATGTTGTGATCCTGGCTCTTTGTAGAGTTCTAGTTTTTGGTTGCTGGCTACAGATTCTCCTGAAACCTTCTGAGTCCCCTTGCTGTCACAACCCAAGGAAGGAGCCAGCCTGAGGGACAGAGGGTGACGAGCTCTGGGCTACAGGGAAATGGGTGGGATGGGCAGGATGGTCCCTAGAGTGAAACCAGTCTGGCTCCTGAGAAAGTCGGCTCAGCCCCCAGAACCTGGCGGGGGATGCTTCCCTGTCTGCAGCAGGGTGTGGGCTGTGCCGTGGGCAGGGCCGGACGGGTAGCATAGGCTCGTGGACACCTTTGTGAACTGGGGTCAGCGTGCCTGCTGCCCCCCGTGGCTCCAGACTCCATCTGTTCTCTACCGGCCAAGCGGCTGTGGCCCTTCTGAGAATTTCTGGAGTTTTAACGGAGCACGTGGTCCAGGCCTTGGGGGTCTTGCCTGGTGCTGCCTAGAAGACCGTGGGCCCGAGATGGCTGCTGAGGCCCCCGGGCCTGCACTCATATGCGGGAAAGCTGGTCACCCTGGGCTGCCGCCACCTTACTTGAGTGAGCTGGTGTTTGTGACGCTTCACTGCGGGGGTGTGTGGGTAGCACACACTCCAGAAGCGGACGCTGCTGTTCCTGCAGAGTGTCCGTGAGGCCACAGTCAGAGGCACCTGCCACCGTTCCACCCCTTGCCCAGGACCTGCTGCTCCTGGTGCTCAGCCAAGAGAAACACTGCACCTTCGCCAGAAAGACGGGGCCCAGAGCAATGGCGTTCTTACTGCCCGGGACTCCAGGACTCTGTTCTGGCACAATGTTCCTTTTTCTGGTTTTCATTCCCTTTTTTGTTTTTAATAAATCCTTTTTTTTCTTCTTTTTTTGTAATTTTTATTTATTTTGAGAGAAAGCACAAGCAGGGGAGGGGCAGAGGGAGAGGGAAAATCCCCAACAGGCTCCACACTGTCAGCGCAGAGGCTGACACAGGACTCAGTCCCACGAACCATGAGATCATGACCTGAGCCAAAGTCCGAGGCTCCACTGACTGAGCCACCCAGGCACCCCTTTAATTCTTATTTTTTTAATGTTTTATGAAATACATCTACCTCTGTAGGCTCCCAGATTCTCTTGTGATTAGACAGAGTTGGTCATTAAACTCCTTTACTCATATCCTCACGCCTCTGTTTTTTCGGCCACTGGGCAGGAAGCTCAGGAAGCCCTCTAAGCAGGTGGCTTTGCTGATGTCTCAGCCAGGGAGGGCTTCCCAGGCTGCGGTCTCAATCATGGTGAAATTGAGGTTGATGTGGGTCAGCGGGAAATGTTCCCTATCACTGTAAAAAATTGATATGTTCCCACATCTAACACCAGAGTTCATGACTTCAGGATTTTCTTTTTCAGCTTTTGAAATGACATTAACAGAGGGAAACAAGTTGGAGAAGAAGCTCTTCTATTCAACGTTCGCTACTGTGAGTAAACAACACTCAGATGAGGCGTCACAAGTGTCCCAGCCATAAAAATCACGGAGAATTTCCTTGTAGATGTTTTCATTAGATACCATTTCTCTTTGGTTGAACCATTCACTTCCCCAGTAACTGGATCAGATGTATCCTGTCCGTGAGCATGATTTTCGCAAATAAGTGCAGTGTATGGAAGCTCTTACAGGGTGACTTCCTGTTACGGAAGGTCTTAGGAACTGCACTCTTAGACAGCAAGCTCCCGTACGTAAATGCAGTCCGCTTGCCCATAATTTTCCTAGATCTGTCAAATTGCTGGGAACGGAATTTGAATGTGTTCTGAAACTGCAACCCAGAGCTTCAGAACAGTGTTTTCTAGGATTTCTGACAGTAACCAAAAGGTGGTCAGTCTTGTAATGGTCATTAAAACCTCTTTTTTATCAGAAAGTCTTATGTAGGTGTTTCATAAAAGAGAGATTAGAAATAGCTTTGCCTGTCGAGGGAGTGAAGGTATGCGTGTGCATGTGTGCACATGCGCGTGCAGGGAAGAGTGTGTGTGTACGTGTGTGCACATGCGCGCACGCAGAGAAAGGTGCAAGGTGGGCTTGCACTCCGTGTCCTGCTCCTTGGCACTCAGGATACTCGTTGACACAGACCGCCACTAAACCAGGTGCAGAACAGGTGAATGACCCAAACACGTGCATCTGAGCTTCTCTGTGGATGAGAGTTTATTTGACATGTAAATCAGTGGCCCCTGAATGATCAGACCTGGGGCTGAGTGACATATAAAACTGCCATTTCCAGGCCAACCCTAAGTGGTCAGGGAATCTGGGTCACTCCCAGGTTTCCAGGCGATCCCAATGCAGGACCCTCCCTCCCGGTGCCCCCACTACTCTGGAAATTGGAGGGCAGAGGAACCCGACAGACTGAGCAAACCCCAGACAGGCTGAGCCCCGCGCTTGACAAATGTCCATCTCCGCCTTTTTTCCCTTTCCCACCAGGAAGACCGGAAGGAAGGGATGACTGCATTTGTGGAAAAGAGAAAGGCCAGTTTCAAAGACCAGTGAGCGCCTCTGTCTCCGCCTTGAAGTCTCTACTTAAAGAGAGAAAATACAGTCTGACAGTTGTAGAAGCAAATCAGTCCTTCTCTTGTAAAGGGCTGTGTGGGGGACACTCAGCTCCTCGGGGCTTGTGCTCTCAGTGGTGGGCAGTCTGAACCCAGCGGCCGTGAGAATCGGCACTTGGAGTGTGTTCACGTCCTGACTAAGCATATTCTTCTTAATCAGATTCTGCTCAGGACGCCGGGGGGCTCAGTCGGTTGAGCGTCCGACTCTTGATTTCAGCTCAGGTCACGACCTCACAGTTCATGAGACCAAGCCCCACGTCGGGCTCTGCGCTAACAGCACAGAGCCTGCTTGAGGTTCTCTGTCTTGAGGGTCTGTCTCTCTCTCTCTGCCTCTTCACCCTGCTTGCGCGCACACACTCTCAAAATAAACTGAAAATAATTCTGCTCACGAGCCTTTGGCGTGTTTAAGTTTTTACTCAATTTCAGGAACTGAGATAGTGTGTACAGCGTGTCACGTTCAGATGGAAGTGTGTCCCCTGCTGGGTCACTGTGTGGTTTCACAGCCAGTGAACGTGCCGCTCCGAGGGTGGCGCTGCTGACTACGTGGCAGACATAAATAGCATCGTGCCTTTCTTCTCTGGAGGTGAGCATCACATCGCTGTGCAAACTTCCACTTTGTTGTTGTGACGACAGTCACACAGCACAGAAGTCCATAAAGTAAGTCACCCATCACACAGGGTAACCACTGCTAACAAGCACGGAGCTTTCTAGATATTTCTGTGCACACGTGCACACATGAGTACGGAGCTCAGTTTTCTTTTTTATAAAAATGGAATTCTGCATCCATGCTTCTCCAAAGTGCACTGACTGGTTGTCTTCTACTCCCGTCCTACTAGTGCACCCTCTTCTCGTGTTTGACGAGCATTCTTTTACTTGTGGTAAAATATATGTAACGTACAGGTTACCATCTCGTCCGTTTTTAACTCTCCAAGTGTGTTCGCGGTGTTTTCCCTGCTGCCCATCTCCATGCTGCTTCATCCTCCGAACAGAGACTCTGTCCCCATTAAACACTAACCCCTGTTGCAAACCGTGACCTCTCAGCCTTGGTGCTGCCTCAGCCACCTTCTTTCTGTGTCCAGGAATCTAGTGTGTTTCCAAGTTCTGTCCAGGTCATAGCACACAATGGAGTTTGATTTCTTCTCATGGCTGAGTAATGTTCCTGTGAGCATCCCGCCCGATGGCCCTGAAATACATAATTATGCAGGTATGTTGTGGTTTATTTCCCCTGGTGTTGGATATTAGGTTGCGTCCAGTATCCAATTACCAGAACTGTGTGCAAAACACCGTGGTGAGCATTCTCTGTGTGAATCTTCGTGCTTCAGCGTGAGCGTGTCTGTAAGATTTTGAGAAGTGAGCCTGTCAAGGGACAGGCTGCCTGTGACAGGGACCTGCCCTACCCCGTCCCATCTAAACTCGTCGGCTAGCCTCTCCCTGGTGCTTCTCAGGGCCAGGCAGCCTGAGTCTCCGGCACTGATGTTAGGCACCACATGCATCCGAACCGAACCCCTGGGGTGTTTGCTGGAATGCACGTGCCCCCAGACCCGGACCAGAACCATGGGGGCCCTGGCATGTGAGGTCTCCAAGGCATCCAGCGGAACCTGCGGTAGGAGACCGAATTTCTACAGCACGTCTCCTCTGTTGGCTTCAGACTCTGGTGGGCCAGCTGCATCCCCTGGATCACACCGTGCAGGGCACTGGGTAATGGAGGGACCCCAGTCACAGGAGGCCACCCACACCCCACCAGACGTCTGCTGCTCAATTCTTGGGCCAGCATAGCATGGTGCTCCAAACCGTCCCTTACCAGGTCCATGAGCAAAAGCCCTGCAGCACAGGACGGAGACCCATGTCCTGCCTGAGAGCTTCAGGGGTGAAGCGAGCAGTCACTACCCCAGGGCAGGGGCCCAGCCTCAGAACATCATCGGACCCTCTGAGGTGAGGCCGGGACGTGAGCATCTACGGGTGAGCGCCGGGCACCATGGGGACCCAGCTAGCTGTCGACGCTGGTGCATGTGGCACAGCAGCTGCCGGTTTACTGATGGGCCCGGGTGAGGGGAAAGCACCTGCCAGCTGCCACGCCATCCCCAGCCCTCACCCTGCCAGCGTTGCTCTACAGAGACAGCCCCACCTGTCAGGGGACGGTGAGTGCTGCCCACAAACCAGGGCAGAGCTCTGCCCACGCAGGGACTCGTCCAGGAGCTGAGCCTCAGAGCGCACATCCCTGGGAGCCCTCTCTCCCTGCAGCTCAGTGGTGACCCGGGAGCACTCATGACAGTTGCCTCCTCCACTGTGTCCTGCAGGTAGGTGTGGGCAGGTAGTCCAGAGGCTGGAACACAGCTGAGATCATTTCTGGACGTGCAGATCCAGTCACAGTCTTGGGCTGGGATAGGGCCAGGAGTGTGTACCCCCCGCTCCAGGAAACGAGCTGAATGCTTGACAAAGAGTTGAAATGACCTTCCGTAAAGCTTGGCTGTCTGAACACCTTAGATGACATGCTCTTGTGTTTTGGTTACATTTGTGCAGCAAAGCCGGGCACTGGGCCCACAACAGGAATTCTGATCCTATGCAGACCGTTTGCCCTGCAGGTATTAGCGCTGCGGGCTTCACCCAGGACCTGTCTGTTCTCCTGTGCTTCGTGGTCAGAAATCAGTGAGTTTGGAGCAGGCTCCAGAAGGGAGGTGTTGAGAGGCAGGCGGGAGTTCCCCTGCTCCCCGGGGCTGAGAGTGCAGACAGAAGGCAGGGTGATATTCTTTACAGATAAGCCTCGGTCTCAGACCATGTGACATGGGCAGAAGTAGGTACGAGGGAATGGGATTCGGGCCGCACCGAACAGGCTCTCTGGGCAGGTCACCAGAAAGCTGGGCATTCTTCGGGCAATAGATGTGGAAATACTCATTTCTTAAAGCTGAATGCATAACTGAGGATTTGTGCTGGATGGCATAACACCTATCGCAGATTCTAGAATGAACAAGCAGAGGTGTCCGAGGAAAGAAACCTGAAAGTTGGAGAAATCCATTTGTTTAATTTTTCACAGGCATGAGGCAGCAGCCTCTGTAATTTGATCGAGCAATGTGCCCCAGGATTGTGAGGAGCTGGGGTTTTTCTTTTTTTTTTTTTAATGTTTATTTATTTGAGAGAGAGAGAGAGCAGGGGAAGGTCAGAGAGAGAGGGAGACACAGAATCCGAAGCAGGCTCCAGGCTCTAGGCTCCAGGCTCCAGGCTCCAGGCTCCGAGCTGTCAGCACAGAGCCCGACGCAGGGCTCGAGCTCAAACCGTGAGATCATAACCTGAGCCAAAGTCGGACGCTTAACTGATTGAACCACCCAGGCGCCTCCTGAGGAGCCAGTTTTGAGGGGCCCATCCGAAACTTGTCTTCACACCCTGTCTTAGCCGTGTGCAGCCAGAAGCCAAGAAATTGTTAAACATTGAACATGCACGTCAGAGTCTCCGTGTGCCTCACATGTCTGTATCCACAGGGTTATTTGGGCTCCAGAACTTGGCAGAGACAGGAGCCCACCCCCTAGGCCTGGTGGAGTGAGAGCTGGTTTGGGGGCTCTGGGCTGAGCTGCAGGGAGGCTAGCACGCGGCCACAGGCTTTGCCGTGAGTGACAGCATCGCTGGCAGCCCTGAGCAGGACACTGCCTGGGGGCCACAAACCCCGAGGCGAAGCTCCCACTCCCTTGGAGTTAATGGACTTCTGGCCCCATATTGTTTGGGATTTTGATTTGTTTTGAAGCTGAAACCTTGCCTTACTTATCTCTCTGTACCAGATTGGCTTCTCCCCTCATGTTTGCACACTTCCATTTTGGAGTTCAAACTGCTCAGGCACAACCCTCACCCAGGGTGGAGGCAGCCACTCGGATGGCCCGGGTACAGGCCCTGCTGGCCTTCCCCTGCCCCCCGCCCCCCCCCCCTCCCCCTTCCAGCCCCTGGCGGCTCCTGCCTTCACCCTGCCCAACCGGGCAGCCCAGGGCCCTGCGTTCCTGGCCCTGCCAGATGCCAGGCTGGTTTCCAACTGTCTCCTCAACCAGCCAAGCACCCCAAGGCCCAGCAGGAAAACACAGAGACGTCTTTTCTTTCTTTCTTTCTTTCTTTCTTTCTTTCTTTCTTTCTTTCTTTCTTTCTTTCTTTCTTTCTTTCTTTTTCTTTTTTTTTTGCTGTGGCTTTGTTGTCTTTCATGTACAGAACCTTCCCAGGAGAAGCCAGGCCTCCCAGCATTCCCAGAACCACAGGGCTGGGGGTCATGACAATAGCACGGACCACACAACCCTGAGTCCATGTGGCAGTGAAGCGGAAGAAGGTGGGCTCCAGAAGGAGAGAGCCTGCCCACGGCTCTGGGTCGGGCCGTCTCCCACTGGGCAGGTGAGCAGGGCCGCACTGTGAGGTGAGGCCCTGGGGCTAAGGGCCGGCTGGAGCTGAACAGGATCCCCATCTGCACACTGGGCAGTGAGGTTTGGTGGTGGGTCTTTACGTGGGATACGACCAGACCAGCACACGTGTGCACATCTGCTCTGCTGTCTGCCCTCCAGCCCGAGTGTGGGAGCAGATGGGAAGAGAGTAGACACAGATTGAAGGCCAACGACAGTGTTGGTGGGGCTCTTGGTGTCCATCTTAGCAGGGCCCAGGAGCCACCTGCATCAGCCAGCTAGAGCTGTGTAACAAATTGCCCCTAAACTTAGTGGCTTAGGGCAGCAATCACTAGCCGTTCTCACAGTCTGTATGGGTCAGCTTGTCTTTATCCCACTGTGTCTGGGGCCTAAGCTGGGGCCTCCTGACCACTCACTCACTCTTCTGGTGGTTGGTGCTGCATCAGCGGGGCCTAGCTGGAGTCAAGGACCAACATATCCACCAGGAGGTTCTCCGTGTGTCCTGGGCTTCCTGCCAATATGGTGACTGGGTTCCCTGGACAAGTGTTCTGAGGATAGAATCAGGAGGAAGCCGTGCTGCCTTTTATGACCTAACCTCAGAAGCCAGACAGCACCATTTCCAGCATATTCTATTGGTCAAAGCAGTTACCAAGGTCCACCTGGTTCAAGGGAAGGGAATAAACCCCGTCTTTCAGTGGAGATGTGCCCGTGGCACTGTGGGATGGCAGTTAGCTACCGGCTACCAGGATCAGGCCCCAGAACCTGACAGAGCCCTGGACACAGACAGGCTGTGGGGTGCCCTGCTGTGGAAGTGGGCATCTTCCAGCAAGGAGTGTACAGGAGGTGGTGACACCCTGAGATGGTTGGTGATCCTGGCTCTTGAGGGAGCCCAGCATCCAGATTCCAGGTGGCAGGGACAAGGGTCAGCAGGCAGGGGACTCTGGCCAGCTGAAGGCAAGGTGCTCCCTCTGTTTACTGGAAGGAGCTGTGGATCCAGCACCCCCCCCCCCAGTCTGGACACCCCATCTTGGGAAGGTGGGGGTGGGAAGATCCAGTCTTGAGGAAGGCTGGCAGGTCAGAGCACTGCTGTCCTGGGATGGGGCGCTGTACCCCAGTCAGTTACCTGAGGGGTGTCAGCAGGCTGACACTTGGGGGACAGGGTAGAAAACGCCAATGGGGTGCTCCCAGCACACCCACTTAGCCCAGAGGCCACAGCTGCCTGCCCTCCAGGGTTCCCCCACCCCAGGGCAGGCCGGCGGGTGTCCTGAAGGAAGAATGTTGGTTAAAGAAGTCTGACAGGTCTGGTCACCCGCCCTTCCCCACTCAGCGACACCAGAGACCCGGCGGTCTGGGGTGCGACTGGGGGGCTCAGCCTGGCCTGGGGGCGTAGCGGAGGCGGGCGGGGAGGCCGCGAGGGGCTGCAGCGGAGAGCTCGGACCACAAACACACGACGCCCGGGTCTTGGACGTGGCGGGGAACGCGAGGCCCAGGAAGACGCCTGTGGGGCTGGGCCGGTTGTCACCACCCCTGCCCAGGGTCAGCCAGCGCGGCTCTGAGCTTCCAGCCCCAGGTACGCCTCGCGCGGTCCCGCCCCTTCCGTCGAGGCCCCGCCTGCTCCGCTCCAGGCCCCGCCCCTTCCGTCGAGGCCCCGCCCCCCGCTCCAGACCCCAGCGAGCATGGTGGTGCTGAAGGGCGTCCCGGCGCTGCTGTCCCCCGAGCTGCTCTACGCCCTGGCGCGGATGGGGCACGGAGACGAGATCGGTGAGCGCGGCGGGGACAGGGCCTCGGGGGCCCCCACCCTCGGAAGAAGCCGGGCAGGTGGCCCGGCCCAGGCTGTGGCCCGGCCAGGAGACGACGACTCCCGCTTCCAGGGAAGGGTGGTGGGGGCATTGCATGGGCCGCCCCATCCGACTTCCCAGTAGGACACTCCCTCCTTCCCCGTCCCGCGTCCTTTAGGAAACTGAGGCCCGGGCGGTGGCCCAAGCCCCTGCCCCGACTTTGGTTGGTCCCAGAAGGTCACGAGGACAGCGACCCTTGCTCCAGGCAGGGCTGTGTCCGGGAGGCCCGGCCCCTCCATCAGCCTGGCTTTTGGGGGTGGGGGGGCGGCCAAGTTCCCAGCTCCGGCCTCAGGCCCAGTGTGCTGTCTCCAGACCCCTTCCCAGACGGCCCCCGAAGGGTCACACCAATTTGTTTGCGGCGCTTTATCTTTTCCTGGGGCCGTGGGCCTCGGACGGGGGCAGCTTCTCAGGACGGGGCGCCCCTGCTGGGTGGAGGCCGCGGGTCCAAAATCCGCCCTCATCCTGGAAACACCTGCAGTTTCTACACCACTGGGAAACTCCCTGTCCCCTCCCCCCACCTCTGATGGGAGGGGTCGGAGAGGGCAGTGAGCAGGTGACCGGAGGTCTGCGCCCACCCACGAAGTTGCAAGATGGGCTGCGCAGACCCAAGGACCCACCAAAGGATGTCTAATCAGGTTGGATGGCTGTTCAGTTTTTGCAGACGTGAACTTCCCCACCTCCTCCATATGCAGGTGTGGCCCGGAGGAGATCCGTGCCGACGGTGAGTTGGCCATCTCTGACAGGGTGGATTAGGGTGGATGGGCAGTCGTCCCCGCTCTCGGCTCCCCAAGTGTGGCAGCTCTGTCCCCATCCCCACTCATTCCCCAAGCACCCACCAGTGAGCCAGGAAATCCCGGTACCAGGACCCTCTTCAACTCCAACCCCAGAGATGACCCTGGGCCTCCTGCTCCATCTGAGACACCACTTGGTAACTTCATGCAGTGCGGAAACTGAGGCCCAGAGCCTCATCGGCTGGCTGAGCACTAGTACAACCAGGTCAGGTGTTCACTAGAAATCCCAGTACTGGTGGCCTGGCCTTACAGGCTCCAGGTGCCCACGTGCTCTGTTTCTAAGACCCTCTGACCCTAAGGGGTGGGCAGGAGGCTTGACTTGGAGAGTCCTGGAACCAGATCCCCAAGGTGATAGAGGTAGCAGAGTTGTACCGAGAGTAAGGTCTGGGCAGGGGGGATAAGAGCAGCAGCGTCCTGTCCTACCTGGGCTGGCACTGGGCTCAAACTGGGCATGGCTGTTTCCCCGCCCTCAGCGATGCCGTGAGGGGAACATGACTCTCCATGGAGAGGCGAGGTCACTGAGGCACAGAGATGTGAAACGTGGGCTAACCCCTCCCCCGCCCCGCCCCGGACAACGCAGGCCAGTGGTCTGAGGCATGTTCAGTGGGCTGCCAGCTCCAGACCCAGTGGCCTTGGCTTCCACTCCCTGCTGACAGAGATGAGCCAGCTGTGCCTCAGTTTACACCCTGAGCCAGATGACCCAAGGAGGATGGGTCGTGGGAAAGGCCAAATGCTGGGAGGCAAGGAGCAGCCAAGCCTCCAAGCGACGCGCACACCCTGCGTGTTAGTGGAAACTAGCAGTTAGGGGTCAGAGCCCAGGCTTGCGGACAAGTCAACCACCAAGAAGAACAGAGAAGACGGCAAAAGGAAGTGCTCTCGGGGTTTCTCACCAGCAGTTTCTGTATTTCCCAGTTTTGTACGATGCGCACAAGTTCTTTAACAATCAGGACCCAGTTCTACGGGAGAACAGGGGCCGTGGGGACAGCCTCTTCCCAGGCCCCACTGTGCTCACCACAGGATAAGAGTGGCAACCCCAGGGGTCATGTCAGGGGACTTGTGGGCTCAGGAAAGTGGCCCAGGTGCCCTTCCTGATAGATGACTTTGAGGTCACCACCAATAACCTGTGTAGTGCAGTGAAGGGGGACGGGCAGGGCAGGCCCAGAGCCAGGATGGCCACAGGGCGGGGAGATGCCAGTGTGGCCCCAATAAGTGTCCCCAGGCAGGCAGCACGTGCCTGCAGGGCCTTCTCTGTCCTGGGCCCAAGTACATTCTTGCTGGCCAGCTGAGTGAGGCCCAGGGGGAACGGTGTGGACAGGCCAACAGGGCAGGTGGCACCATCGGCAGCCAGGTGGGAGAGGGCTGGAGTCTCAGGCTGGTACTGTGCCCTCAGGCCTGGGCATCCCACAGCTCCTGGAGGCCGTGCTGAAGCTGCTGCCCCTGGACACCTACGTAGAGAGCCCGGTGAGTACCTTTTCCACTTGCTTGCTTCTTTGTCAGACCTCAGGGGGCCCACTTGCCTTGAGTGGGGAGGAATGTGTCCCCAAAGGGCTCTGACCCTGAACGGAGGACCCCTGAACTGTCACCCAGTGTGGGGGCCTGGTAGCACCCAGGGCAACCAGACAGACCGCGAAGCTAACCCCTCTGTGCCTAGGCTGCTGTCATGGACCTGGTGCCCAGCGACAGGGCGAAGGGCCTTCAGACCCCCGTGTGGAGGAGCTACCAGTCCATCCTGTCCGGGGCCGGCTGCACGGTGAGACTGCGGCCCCACCAGGAAAGCTTCACCTCCTTGGAGGCCAGGAGGAGCACAAGACCGAGGCCCCAAATTCCATGCTACAGTTGTCTCAGCACTTGCCTTCCCTCCACAGAAGAGTGACCCTGGGGATGTGGCTGTGCCCTGCCTCAGGATCCTGACCTGGCTTCGCCTAGGGTCCCTCCCCCACGCCAGCCTGTCTGAGCGGAGCCAGGGGGAAGTGGGGTGCCCCGGCCCCTGTCTTGTGGTCAGAGGCCTGGCCAATGCCGTGTGTCACCCGCACATTGTGAGGGGGTGGGCTTGTCCTCCAAGGACCACCCGCTGGCAGGTGTGTTGGGCAGGACCCACCTGAGGAGTGGATGCTTGGGGCTTCTGTCCTGGGCAGGCACCCTCCTGCCCTCAGGCCAGCTCCAAGGGACACAAGGGCCCCAGGCAGGTGGCCACCACAGCCCCCCATGCTCCTGCCTGTCCAGCCCTCACAGCTCAGAGGCCAAGCATCCTTGGGACCCCAGCAAGGAGAGCCAGAGAAATGAACCTCAGAGCAGCCATGTGACCTCATGCCCCTGCTACCTGCTTGGGCCCTTGAGGGTTTCTGAGCAAGGTCCCTCGACCATGACATTTTGCCTTCCAGGACACCCTGGCGAAGATAGAGAGGTTTGAGTTTTATGCGCGGGCCAAGAAGGCTTTTGCTGTTGTAGCAACTGGGTGAGTTCTGGCCAGGCCCATGGGGTCCTGCTGGTCCTGCTGGGTCTGGGCCATGCTGGGCCCTCCTCCCCACTCCAGAGCCCCCCCTACCCTCTGCTCAGCCCTGCCCTGACTGAGACTGGATGCCCCACTGGGAATATGACTGCCAAGGGATTTGCCTGATGACCGGTCCCTGGATTAGTCTAGCACCTGGGGTGAAGGTGGGCCAGGTGGGTGGCAGAACAGCGGGCCCCAGCCTGGTGCTCAGCTCACTTCCTTATGCAGGGAGACAGCCCTCTACGGAAACCTCATCCTCAAGAAGGGGGTGCTGGCCCCCGACTCCCTCTGCTAGGCCTGGCGAAGACCACAGGGCCCAGGAGGAAATCTGGATCTCTGAGCCAGACGACAGACGAGCTGGCCCCGCTCTGGAGCACCCAGACTGCAGCCAACCAGGAGCCCTGGGGGGCCAGGCCAGTCCTGGGAGGGGCCTGGGACTGGGATGCACCCAATTTATGAAAATGTCAGAAACCAGTGGTTTGTCAGTGTCCAGAGGCCTCAGCAACAGCCCCACCCTCACAAAGACTTGTTTGGTTCTAAGCACGAGGGAAGCCATTGGCTCTGTGGAGTGCCCATCCCTCCGTCCCCTTTGCTGCCTCCTCAGGTGGGAGGTGAGGCCTCCCTCCCCCCTGTAGTTTGAGACAAGAGCTCACACAGGTGGAGTGGAGACTGTGTGGGGGGCTGTGACTATGCAAGAGGCCTGGAGGTGGGTGGAGCCGCTGCCCAGGTGGCCCTGAGTGGGGAGACGTGGGTGGCCCTGGAGAGGACCAGGCAGGCAGGTGTCAGCACCTGGTCTGGATGCTCCGGGAAGTAGGGGGGGGGGGGCCGTCTCTTGTTCTCTGTTCTCTGTTCTCTGTCTCCAGTGGTTGAGTGCCTCCTGAATACGCAGCAGCCTGAACCATCCTGGGAAGTGGGCGGGTGAGGGGTAAAGGACAGGAGAGCGCCCCTGGCCCAGCAGGCAAAGGGCCAGCCGGCCTGAAGCAGTGTGGAGGAGGAGGCTGTCGTGGCTTCAGCATGAGGCTTGGGTTGGGCCTCGGGGTGGGAGGCATCCTGCCACCACTGCCCTGGACCCCAGGGTCTCCCCAAACCCTCTCCTTTCCCTCCAGACCTCTTTCAGCCATGTGTGTGCAGGAATTGGCATGACCAGTGGCCCTCCGGCCTCAGAGCCTGGGGAAGCGCCCCTGCTTGCGACCAGGAGCTGGTGTCCATATGTCGAGGAGAATCCAGAGGGCAGGCAAGCCCACCGGGCTGCAGATCTGAGGCTCTACCTGAAGGGACCCTGCTCTGGGCCAGTTACTGCCGGGGCTTAACCTCAGACCCCTGACCCCACGGCCACTTCTAGCCACACGAAGGCTTTTCTTTAAACAGCTTTATTGAGACTTAACTGACAGAATAAATTGTACACTTGTAAAGTGTACAGTTAAATGCCCTGGGGTATTGTCCACTCTTGACAGGCCTCTTGCCTCTGCCAGTGTCTCCTGTCCTGAGGCTTGCACACCTCAACTGCACACTCCCAAATCCCCAGCTCACCCGCCTCTTGGTGCCCTCAGCCACATGGCTGTGCCTCTGGGTTGGAGGAAATGCCCGTGAGGAACCTTGGCTCCAGTAGTGCTGGAGAGAGACTTGGCCACAAACGCCACCCTGGGCTGCCTGGGGCTGTGGCCACCACTGACCTTGGATCTGAGCTGGGCACCAGTCCCCAACTGCCCGCACCCAAGCTGCTTAGAGATGGCCGTCCCCGACCTGGCAGGGGAGGGACCTGAGGGACTGTGAACCCTCCTGTGTGCCATGCAGGATTCACTTCTGCCCCCCCTCCGCCCCCCCCCCCCACACACACGTGGGTCTGGGGTGACCCAGACCCATGCAAGGTGCACAGAGGTGAGGCTGAGACTCACTCTGTCCTGTTAGGGCAGGACCTTGAACAGGTCGCTGTCCAGTGTGGGGTCTCCTCAGCGGTAACATGGGGATGACAATGCCAGGCGGTGAGACGTGAGCCACCAGGCAGAGCATCAGGATGAGGGCCACCGTTCAAGTCCTCAGAGGCACTTGGGACCCACGGAAGGACACAGGGAGCTCTGGGGCTTATGAGGTCACCTTGGACAAGCCCACCATCCCCGGAGCAGCCAGGTGCCTCAGAATTGAGAGCTTGGTGGCCTCTGCCTGGCGCTTCCTTCTGTCTCAACCACTGGGGCGGCTCAGGCTGGGGGCAGAGGGCACTGAATGCTTCCCTCTCACTGCAGGGGCATGATCGCCACACAGAAACTGCACGCACAAACGGCACATATTCTTCGTGTGAAATAACTAGTGAGCCTGTCCCTGTGGCTGCCACGTCGGGCCGTGCTGGGGGGCTGGGCACCTCACACAGCATCGGGCAGGCGTGCAGAGGAGGAGCCCTGGGGTCTGGGCCCAAGCCCTGCTCCCCTCATCTGTCCAACTTGTGTTCTCCAGGGCCCACCTGTGGGGGCTGACTGGTCCCAACCGCTGACCTCTGCCATGCCCTTGGCCCTATCCCAACATACAAGGAGGAGGCCTGAGAGGAGATCATTCCAGGAGCCTGGGTGCTGGGTTGGGGGAGCCTCGGGGGCCTCTCGACGTGTAAGGACAAACCTATGGCCCCAGGAGGACACAGGCCCCTTTCTCCCAGACAGCAGGCTAGGACCATGGTCACTGTTCCTGAAGACGCGTGGGATCCACATCTGCAAGGTTTATTTTTCCAGTTGGGGTGGGGTCAGGGGTCAGGAGTCGTCCCTGGGGTGGTAGATGTGGTCTCGATCCTCCTCTGGCCCCTGAAGCTCCTGGTGAGGTGGCAGTGACCAAGAACGGAGCCCTGCCTCGGCCTGGGCCTCCTCGGGTGGTGGGTGGTACAGGCCGTCACGGTCAGGCTCCGGGTCCCAGCTGGGCAGCCCCATGAGCTCGTCGTCCCTTCCCAGAGAAGGGACGCCCCAGGGCCTAGGAGCACAGCTGGGTCAGGTCCGCAGGTGCCACAGGAGGCAGCCAGCCAGCCCCAGTGAGGGCGCCCACCACCCTACAAGCAGCCTGGGGGCTCTGGGGATGAGACCTGGTGGGAATCTGTTCCCCCACCAGGGTCCCTGGTGGCTCTGTCCCATCACTCGCCAGGGGCCCCAGGGCCCCAGGGCCCAGGACAAGTATCGCCATCCTTCTCCCCCTCCCCACCCAAGAGCTATGACCAGGCGGTCCCCACGGGACCCAGACCCGAAGGGTAGGCATCCTCGCCACATGCCTGAGCCGCAGGGGGCCCCGGAAGGTTGCAGCGTCCCCAAGGGTGTCCCTGAGAAAACATCCTGGCCCAACACAGATGCTGCCCCGGCCACAGCCCTGGGCCATGGAGACCCAGAGAGTTTGGGCAGGAGTCCCCACCAGTCAGATGTCAGGCACTGTATCCTCTGGCCTGGCAAGGTGTGGCCCCGGGAGAGAAACCAGCCGAGGTTGCCTCGTGTGGATGCAGGGAAGCAATCATGGCTTAGAAGTGGCTCTGTCTGAGGCCACAGCCCTGGGGGGTGAGGGGATAGCCACCCTAGGGGATCAGCCTAGAGCCCTCAGACCCTGTACTCTGCTCGGTTTCTGACAGATCCCATGGGGTCCCATGCTGGCTGGAGCATTGCCTCCTCCTGAAAGGTGCTGGGCAGGGTTTCCCCTCCATCCACCAATGCCCTTAGCTTGGGGCCAGGGCCCAGAAGGGGCAACAGCAGGGGAAAGCACAAGGGTCGCTGGGGACACTCACTCCTCTGTGTCCTGCTCAGGGGCCCCAACTTTGTCTTTGGTCTTGATGAGGACCTGGAAGGAAAGGATCACAGGTGTGGGCTTCGTGCAGTCCACAAAGGGTCTAAGGTCAGGGGACACCTGGACAGAGATGGCTCCAAGGCCCCTGGGACCGCACCTGCCAACTCCACCCCCTGCCCAGCCTCCTCCAGGGAATGGATGGAGGCCATGTGGTTACTGGAGAGACAGGACAACCCCTGGGGCTGCATCTGGACCCCCCCCCCCATCCCCGGCTGATGGCTGGAGGAAGGGGTCCAGTTCCTCTGGGCCCAGCCCTCTTGTGGAGGCCAGGGGAGTGTATGAAACAGGTGACCCCGTGGAGACCAGCTGTCACTTGCGGGGAAGGGTTGGGCCTTCCCAGGTGTGCAAGTCTGAGTGGTCTTGACCCAAGGCGGCGGGGGGGGGGGGAAGGGGGGGAGGGGGCGGGGGGGGAGACACAGCACAGAGCGCATCTGAGCAGCGATGCCCAGGACGGAGGATGTGCTCTGGGGGTCACAGTGCCAGTGAGCGTCACCTAGGGCCCCTCCTCTGCCTGGGTCACTTAGGCATCACTGAGCCTTGCCTCTCAGACCCCGCAGAGGGGCACGCTCCCCCTCATCCTTAGGGTCCCTCCCGGTGCCCGCAGGGCCACCCTGCACAGAGACCTGCAGTCACATTAATGCCCTGCCTTCTCTGTCAAAGGCCAGCTTGGTGCCCTTTCTTCACATTCCTTGCTGATGGGGCAGGGGCTGGGCAGAGCAGCCCACACATACCTGGGGCTTGGAAGCCGAGCCTGCCTCCCCCAGCAGCAGAGCCGCCAGGCTGGCAACCAGGAGGAGCCTGAAGGGACCAGAGAGGAGAGTGAGAGGTAGGCCGGGGCTGTTCCTCTAGACAGGACAGCCAGGTGGGTGGCCTGGTGTCACTGGCAATGTGGGTCCCAGCCAGGGAGGCCTGGGGCCAGGTTCACAGGTAGTTTATTATCTCCCCATCTCACAGCCCAAGGACACACAGGCACAAAGAGGTGGGATGGCCACAGGCCCACACCTGCCCCCAGGCCCCCTCAGACCAGGTACCACTGTACCCCACGTTCTGGACGGACCCCACACTACTGGACCCTTCAGCTCCCAGCCTCTGTGCTGGTGGCTGCACATGGAACCACATGCACCTCTTAGCCAGGGAGCGGTGTGCGCTCACAGCATCCTCTGCTTAGGTGCCGGGGAGCTAGGACTTGGGGCAAGGCTCTGGGAGCGCTCAGTGCTCATGGCACCCCTGAAGCTATGCGCCGTGGCTCCCTCAGGCCCCCCCAGGTCAGAGCTGTGGGTGCACAGTGGTGCCAGTACTAGGCAGGAAGCCCAGGAGGAGGCAAGTGGGATGGGGCACTCTGCTCGGGCACATTCAGCCTGACCCCGAGGGAGGCCAGGATGGCCACCAGGGCAGAGGAGGTCAAGGATCAAGCCCCAAGCAGGGAGTCCGAGGAGCAGCGGCCAAAGATAAGAGACACAAAGGAACACACGCAGGACAGGTGATCCATGAACCCAACAGCAAAGGTCCTGGAAGCCTTATCCAAGATGAGCAGGAGAACAGGGGGTGAGAGACTGGCACAGTGAGTGTGTGCGTGTGTGGATGGTGGGAGGGTGTGGTGTGTGTGTGGATGGTGTGTGTGGATGGTGGGAGGGTGTGATGTGTTCGTGCGGTGTGTGGTACGTGGGGGGCGGGGGTGTGTGGGAGTTGTGCATTTATGAGCATGTGTGTGTGTGTGTGTGTGTGTGTGTTGTTAAAAAACAAGACAACAGGCCCAGACTGGAATCGCTCACGCTAAGCCCCGCGTCACCAACCCGAGGCCTAACGACAGGTTAGGCTCCCCCAGAAATGGATCCTTACAGCAGTGAGGTGGGCCCGCGCGGGGTAGGTCATCTGATCGGCCCCCACCATCCCCTGAAGAAGAGCGACCCACCAACCCGCCTTTTGCTACTGTAACCTGCTCGTCTGCCTCTAAGTTTTCCATCGCGTCCGGCCCGTCGAGCGCCTTCCTGTCTGCTGGGTGGGACACCGCCCAATTCTAACTGATTTTGCTCAAATAAACTCAAAATGCTTCATGTGCCTCAGTCTATCTTCTAACAGGCTGTGTGTACACAGGGCTCTTCCTGGTGCTCTGGGAAGGTTTCCTTCTGTCTATGCAGCTGGCGGGGTGACAGGCTGGGCGGGGCTGGGAAGGGCCAGGGAGCTCGGGGTCAGCAGGGGCATCAGATCAAGGCTTCCTACAAGCTGCCTGTCCCTGTAGCCCCAGACTCCATCCCCACAAAGACCTTTGCTTCTCCGAGTGGCTCAGCACTTTGGGGCTGAGGCACACCTCGGGAGCCAAAGGGCAGGGGTCCCCAGGCAGAGGCCAGCTCCAGTGCTGGGCAGGGGCTGAACTGGTTGCCTGCGCCTACGTGTCTGGGCGCCACACCCACTGCCATGCTGTCCAGCTGAGTCAGGGAAAGGACTTCACAGGACAGGACGCGGCGGGGTCCAGGGAGTGGGGATGGCAGTGGTGAGCATGGGGCGTCCTGGCTTTGGGGCCCCCATCCTCTGTCCAGGAAGACAGCTCTGGACCCCAGCCCTAACCCAGCGGCCCACCTCTCTGCAAGGAGGCATGGCCTCAGGTTCAAGCTAGGGTCCCAAGGAGAACCCCGCCCCAGAACAGAAGGGCAAGGGGAGGGCTCTGGCTGAGAGGAGGAAGAAAGGGGTCCCCCACAGGAGCAACAGAGCCTCTGACCCCAGGGCCCGGCACACACCCCAGCTGCCAGGCTGACATTCCCTCAGGGTAGCATCTGACCCCTGCCCTCAGCCCTGCCAGCCTCCAACCTCCTCTTCTTGACCCAACCCTCCCTTTTGGGCAGTCACAGACGTGCTGCCTCCTACCTCCCACCTCCAGGGTGACTCTTGGGTCAGGGGACACCCCAAGGGACAGGTGTGCTCACAGGGGTGGCCCTCAAATCGGGTGCCCGGACACAGACAGCAGATGGGCCACAATCTCGGCTGGCTCTGGAGGGAGGGCTCGACACCCTGGGGGCTGCAGCCACCACTGGCCTGAGGACAGAGCCGAGCCTCCCTCCCCCCGCCCCCGACCCTCTCCCCTGGAACCAGTCTGAGTGGCTGCACAGCAGAGCCCCAGGATCGGGTGGTGGGTCTGGCCTCAGAGGGATTGGGTATTACCTCCTCATGCCGCAGTCCCCTTCTCAGCGTAGAGGGTGCTCTCGGGGACCTGTAGTCCCAGATCCACGTAGACAGTAACTCAGACACTGGGCCCGCGCCTCCCCACCCACGTTTCTCAGGGTTTTATGGCCCCCATGTAGGCGTGTACGGACAGAGGTCAGAGACCAGGGTTCCCAACTGCACCGGTGACTGGGTGCGCCCAGCTGGTTCCCTGCGACCTGTCAGTCCCGTGGCCTTCCCACCACCCACTTCAGGGCAGATCTGACACAGCTCTGCCTCCCACACCAGCCCCCACCCTGGAGTCTGCGTCTTCCTGCCCACTCCTCCTGGCCTGGCCACCCACCAACAAAATGTCCTGACGTTGCAGGCCCAAGCTGCGCGACCCGGGGGCAATGGACCCAAAACTGGGCTGACTGGTTGGCTGGAAGCTGGAAAAGCATCCCAGCAAACCCCGCCCCAGCCCTACGGGCACTCTGGGCACAGGCCTCCCCCCGAGCTGACTTTGCCCAAAGACAAGCACAAGGGGTGGGGCTTCCCACAAGTCAGAGTGAGGACCGTTAAAACCAACCATGTCAGGGCTCTGGAACCTGACCTGTGGCACAGGAGCAATTGAGAAGTGGGTGCTCCAGCAAGCTGCTGAGCCCTGGGTATGAGCGGAGGGCGCCAGCGGCCTCGCAGGGGGCTGCAGCGCCCTGACCCTGGGGCGCCGTGCCACACACCAGAAGGAAGCAGCGCACAGGTTTAGTGCAAGGGAATCACTGAATGAACCAACAGCCATCTGCGGAGGAAATACCAGACTCCAAGGTGGTTACCCTATACAATCTGAGACAGCCAGTTGTTTTTAAACAAATAGACTTGATGTTTTGAGTAATTTTAAGGTTAGAGAAAAATCTAACAGAAAGTACAAGTCCCATGGGGCGCCTGGGTGGTGCAGTCGGTTGGGCGTCGACTTCAGTTCAGGTCATGATCTCATGGTTGGTGAGTTTGAGCCCCGTGTGGGGCTCTGTGCTGATAGCTTGGAGCCTGGAGCGTATTTCGGATTCTGCGTCTCCCTTTCTTTTTTTTATTTATGTCTTTATTTTTAATCTTTATTTTTGAGAGACAGAGAGACAGAATGTGAGTGGGGGAGGGGCAGAGAGGGAGACCCAGAGTCCAAGGCAGGCTCCAGGCTCCAAGCTGTCAGCACAGAGCCCGACACGGGGCTCGAACTCGAAATTATCACCCAGGCGCCCCTCTGTGTTTCCCTTTCTATCTGCCCCTCCCCTGCTCATGCTCTGTCTCTTTATCCTTCAAAAATAAATAAAACGTTAAAAAAAATTTTAAGAAAGTAGAGTCCCCACACAGCCTGTGGCTGTTCACCCATGTCTCCCCCACAATTAATATCTTGCATTAGTATGGCACATGTGTGACACTGATGAGCCAATTAAAACACATATTTTGGGGGAACCTGGGTGGCTCAGTCGGTTAAGCATCCAACTTCAGCTCAGGTCATGATCTCAAGACTAATGAGTTGGAGCCCCTCGTCGGGCTCTGTGCTGACAACTCAGAGCCTGGAGCCTGCTTCGGATTCTGTGTCTCCCTCTCTCTGCCCGTACTCTGTCTCTCTCTGTCTCTCAAAAATAAATAACAAACACTAAAAAAAATTTTACAAAACACGTATTTTTCAACCAAAAATCTGAAGGCAAAGAAGCAAGAAATGTGTGGCCAGTATTTAGGGGAAAGGGGGTGACAGAAAGTCTCTCTGAGTGGACCCAGACACTGGATGAGTGGACAAAAAAATGAGTGGAAACCAGGCTTAAAGAATTAAAGGAACATTTGATGAAAATGTCTTAAGTAATTTTAATAAACCGAATTTTTTAAAGAATCAAGTGGAGATTCTGGAATTAAAAAACACAATAACTAAAACTTAAAAATTCACTGGAAGGTTAGTAGAAGACGCATTTAAGTATTTAATATCTTTAAGTCTGATCAACTGTCAAAGACAGATCAATAGAAATTACCCAACCTGAAGAGACCAAAAAAAAAGGAGAAAGATGAACAGCATCCCAGAGACCCGTGAGACCACAATGTCAAGCACATGCATACACACCGTTCACGCATGCACACATGCACACGTGTACCCTACGCGCACACACCATGTATACACACACGTATCTCATACACACGTGCAGCGTGCATACATGCAGACACACACACACATACACATGTATATACACACCAGACGTACATATACATACAGATACATTCCCAGAAGAAGAGGAAGAAGAGAAAGGGGCAGAAAGAATATTTCAATACACGACGGCAGAAACATTCCAAACCTGATGAAATGCATTTACCATAGATCCATTAAGCTCAGTGAGCCCCAAATAGGATACAAACAAAGACACAGCTCAACTGTTGAAATCTAAAGACAGAGCAAGTCTTGAAAACAGCAAGAGAGGGGACCTGGGGGGCTCAGTCGGTCAAGTGTCGGACTCCAGTTCCGGTCATGATCTCGCAGTTTGTGGGTTCGAGCCCCGCATCGGGCTCTGTGCTGACAGCTCGGAGCCTGGAGCCTGCTTCGGATTCTGTGTCTCCCTCACTGCCCCTCCCCTGCTCACGCTCTGTCTCTGTCTCTCAAAAATAAACAAATGTTAAAAAACATTTTAAAGGGCGCCTGGGTGGCTCAGTCGGTTAAGCGGCTGACTTCGGCTCGGGTCATGATCTCGCGGTCCGTGAGTTCGAGCCCCGCGTCGGGCTCTGTGCTGACGGCTCGGAGCCTGGAGCCTGTTTCGGATTCTGTGTCTCCCTCTCTCTGCCCCTCCCCCATTCACGCTCTGTCTTTCTCTGTCTCAAAGATAAATAAACGTTAAAAAAAATTTTTTTAAAAATTAAAAAAAATATATAGAAAGCAGCGAGAGAAAAGCACCCCCAGAAGAGCGCCCGCAATCAGACCCACAGCTGACCTCCTCCTGGAGACGTTAGGGACCCGCGGGCGGAGTCCCAGAGGGAGCCGCAGCCCTTTGGTGTGACAGCGCAGGAGAGGAGAGCGCTCCAGGCTGGCGCCACCCTGCGTCCACAGGCAGCGGAAGACGTTACAAGGAAAACTAGGCACTACGATTCCTCATGAACATTGACAAAAATTCTTAATAAAATATTAAAACACATAAAAAGGAATTTATTTTAGGAATGCAAAATTGATTTGATATTCACAAATCAATTGATATGTTACACTATACTGATAGAACAAAGAACACATGGTCATTTTAATAGATGCAGAAAAATAATCTGACAGAATCCAAATCCGTAAGTGATAAAAACTTCCAACTAGGAAGATGTCGGACAGTGAACATCGCATTTCAGTGAAAGACGGTGGATGGCTTTCTCCTTAAGAACAGGAATAAGGCAAACATGTCCACTCTCACCGTTTTTTAGCGCTGTCCTGTCGATTCCTTTTTTTTTTTTTTAATGTTTATTTATTTTTGAGAGAGACAGAGACAGAATGCGAGTGGGTTAGGGGCAGAGAGAGAGGGAGACATAGAAGCAGAAGCAGGTTCCAGGCTCCGAGCTGTCAGCACAGAGCCCGGCGCAGGGCTAGAACTCACGAGCTGTGAGATCATGAGTCGAGCCAAAGTCTGACGCTCAACAGACTGAGCCACCCAGGCGCCCCTGTCCTGTCGATTTCAAGCAGCACAACCCGGCAAGAAGGAAATTATGCTTGAATTGGAAAGGAGAAATAAAGCTGTCTCTATTGCAGATGATGTGACCCCGTATTTAGAAAGTTCTAAGGAATACAAAAAAAAAAAAATTAGTAGAAATAAGTAAATGAATTTAATAAGATCTCAGGATATAAAATCAATATACAAAAATCAATTGTTTCTACGTACTAGCAATGAACAATTTTAATGAAATTAGGGGAAAAGCTCATTTATGATAGCATTGAAAATAATAAAACACTTAGATTGATTTAACAAAAGCAGCACAAGACTAGTGCTGAGAAAACTGCAGTTCTAAATGGACGGAGAGGTGTCCCAGGTTCACGGACTGGGAGACTCGGTTTTGTCAAGATGGCCATTTTCCCAAAATTGATCTACAGACTTGGTGCAATTCTTGTCAAATTCCTAGCAGGATTCTTTGCAAAAATCTGCAAGTTGATCCTAAAATTTATGTGAGAAGGCAGAAACTCAGAAGAGCCAAAACAACTTTCTAAAAGAATGGGCAAAATTCGAAGGCACACACTACCTCCATTTCAAAACTTGCTCTCATGGCACAGTGATAAAGGACATGCCAGAGGCATGCGGGTTTGTACACAGAGCAGTGAGATGGAACTAAGGGTCTGGAAGTAAGCCCATACACATATGGACAACTAATTTTTGACAAAGATGTCAGAAACATTCAATATGGAAAGGTCAGTGTTTTCAACAAAAGACACCAAGACAAGCAAATACCCACATGCAAAAAAACCCTAAAAGAACTTAGACCTGTAACCTACATTGCACACACAAGTTAACTCAGAATGCATCACTTAAAAAAAAATTTTTTTTTTGAGAGAGAGAGACAGAGCAGGGGAGGGGGCACAGAGAGAGAGGAAAACAGAGGATCCGAAGCAGGCTCTGAGCTAACAGCAGAGAGCCCGATGTGGGGCTCGAACACATGAACTGTGAGATCATGACCTGAGCCCAAGTCGGACGTTACCTACTGAGCCAGCCAGACACCCCTTTTTTTTAATGTTTTATTTATTTTTGAGAGAGAGGGAGAGAGCATGAGGAGGTGGTGGGCAGAGAGAGAAGCGGACAGAGGATCCGAAGGGGGCTCTGAGCTGTCAGCACAAAGCCCAATGCGGGGTTCAAATTTATGAACCATGAGATCATGACCTGAGCCGAGGTGGGTGCTCAATCGACTGAGCCACCCAGCCGCCCCCAAAATGCATCATTCCTTTTTTTTAATTTTTAAAAAATGTTTATTTTTGAGACAGACAGTGTGTGAACAGGGGAGGGGACGAGAGAGAGGGAGACACAGAATCGGAAGCAGGCTCCAGGCTCCGAGCTGTCAGCACAGCTTGAACTCACAAACTGCGAGATCATGACCTGAACCAAAGTCAGAGCCTAACCGACTGAGCCACCCAGGCGCCCCAAAACATCATTCTTAAATGTAAAAGCTACAATTATAAAACCTCTAGAAGAAAAAAATGAAAAAATTATCATTGCCTTGGGTTAGGTAAACAGTTCCTAAGTATAGCACCAAAAGCGTGGTACCAAAAAAAAAAAAAAAAAAAAAAAAAAGGATACATTGGACTTCATCAAAATTACAAACTTTTGCACTTCCAAAGATACCATCAAGAAAGAGAAAAGAGGGGCGCCTGGGTGGCTCAGTCGGTTGAGCATCTGACTTCAGCTCAGATCACGATCTCACGGTCCATGAGTTCGAGCCCCACGTCGGGCTCTGGGCTGATGGCTCAGAGCCTGGAGCCTGCTTCCGATTCTGTGTCTCCCTCTCTCTCTGCCCCTCCCCCGTTCATGCTCTGTCTCTGTCTCAAAAAGTAAATAAACGTTAAAAAAATTAAAAAAAAAAAGAGAGAAAAGACAAGTCAGAGACAGAGAGACACTGTTTGTAAATCATATATTTGATAAGGGACTTGTATCCAGAATATATAAAGAGTTCTTAGAAGTCAATAATAAGACAAACAACCCAACTGAAAAGCATTAGGAACATTTGAACGGGTATTTCACATAAGCTATGTAAGTGGCTAATAAATCCATAAAGAAATGCTTGGTTAGTGTCATTAGTTATTAGGGATTCAGGTTCACAACATAGTGAGATATCACTCCATGTCCTAGGTCAGTGCTAGGGACAGAATTGTTCCTCCCAAAATTTCTTATGTTGAAATTCTAACCCTCAGCACCTTGGAGTGTGGCTGTATTTGGATATGGGATCTTTGAAGAGATAATTGAGTTAAAATGAGGTCATATGGGGAGTGCAGTGTGGCTGTCTCAGTCAGTGGAGCATGTGGCTTTTGATATTGGGGTCGTGAGTTCGAGCCCCGAGTTGGGTATAGAAATTAAATAAACTAAAACAAACAAACAAACAAAAAACCCCAAAACAAACAAACAAACAAAACCAAGGTCATATGGGTGGGCCTAATCCATTCTGACTGGTGTCCTAAGAAAAGGGAGTGAGGACACAGACACACATAGAGGGCCGACCATCCGAAGACACGAGCCAAGGACAGAAGCCTCAGAGGAGGCCAACCGTACCCACACCTCGATATCAGGAACTAAATCCGACGTGTAGCCACCCAGCCCATGGTGCTTTGTCACAGCGGCCCTAACTGACCCATGCAGATGGCTGTTATAAAGACAGGCAGCAACAAGTGTTGATGACGAGGGGGAGACTGGAGCCCTCATACTTTGCTTGCGGGAGTGTAAAATGGTGCAGGCCCTCTGGAAAAGTTTAGCATTTTCTTAAGTTAAATGTAAACTACCACCTGACCTAGCAGTCCCACTCTTAGGTGCCTACCCAGGAGAAGTGAAGGCCTCTGTCCACACGAAGACACATAAGAAAACGTGCACGGCAACGTTGTCAACAACAGGCAGAACTGGAAACAGTCCGGATGCCCATCAGTGGATAAAACGGGCCCATCCATACCACGGGGTACTATTCAACAGCAAAAGGGAATGAATCACTGACACCTGCTGTTTTCCTTGCCCTCTTACACCAGCTGGGAGCCAGGATGCGTGGCCTGACCCCAGCCAGGGGGTCCCGTCCCCCACAGCACCCAGCCAGACCCCAGCCAGAGGGCCCCGTCCCCCACAGTTGCCCGGCCTGACCCCAGCCAGGGGAGCCACAGCACCCAGTCGCTGCGCAGACGCCTACTGAGCACTTTCTCTGGGCTGCGGCACAGCAGTGACCGAGGGTGACAGGAGGGCCCTAGGAAAGCCGACAGCCCAGGGGTTTTAGGCAGGGAGACACGAGGAGGTTCTGCTCCGGGGACGTGGAGGCCAAACCAGCCGCGCCTGAACACAGCCGGCCGAGGGCAGCAAGACGGCGAGTGTGAGCACTGACCAGGGTGGTGGGGCAGGGCCTGGACACCCTCAGGCGAGGCGCAGCCAGGGCTCGGCCCGCCAGGGTGCCTACCCCCCTGCAGCGAGGTGGTGTGAGTGTGTGAGGTGTGTGTGTAAGGCTATGGGGGAGCCGAGGCCCAGCTTCGATTGGGGGGGCACCGTGGGAGGGGAGCGGCTGCAGCAGACGCAAGTACTCCCTCCACCAGCGTCGCCCAGGCAACAGCAGCCTCGGTCTCGGCTCGGCCCCTCCCCCGCCCCGCCCCGGCTGCGAAGCGTCTGGAACCGCGTCCTTCCTCCGCACCCTCGTCCTGCGACCGCGTCCTGCAGCAGCTGCCCGTCGGAGCCGCCTGTGAGCCATTTCCCCATTTCTCCTGGTGGAGCGGGGGGAGGGGGGGCGAGTGTGCACGGGGCAGTGTGCACGGGTGTGTGAGGTACGTGTGCAGGCGCGTGTGCAAGGTGCGTGTGCAGGGGTGGGAGAGTGTTGGGGGGGGGGGCACTGCGGATGAGCCGATGGCGGCCAGGCCGAACCGGGGTCTTCCTTTGGGGTCTCTGCTGACGGAGCGGGGGTGCTGACCCCAGGCCTCCCAGAGGATCGGGGGCCTCCGCGGGGTGAGCCGCTGCCTGGACCTTCCAGAAGAACCCTAGGTGTCCAGCCTTGCAGAGACCCGACGTGCTGCCCGGATCCCCCACCCTCAGCAGAGCAGGGCAGCTGGGTGGGGGTCGTGCTGGTGACCGCAGCCCCTCTTCCCTGCAGATCTGAGAGAGCCATTGGGAGCTGGGCGTCCCCTGGGTAGGGAGGGGGCGCCAGTTGCGTCTGAGGGTGGGGGAGAGCAGGGGGGTGGGAGAAGCAGCGAGGTGGAAGGCGTCAGACGAACCAGACCCCGAGGAAGCGCTGCTGGCATAGAGAGCGGGGTGGCTGTGGCGGGGGCAGGCGCGCGGAGGGGTATCTTTCCAGAACCACCTGCCGCAGACCCAGGACGCGGGGCCACAGGTGGCTGGGATGCGGGACCAAAGCACCGCTGGGTGCGGACGTAGCTTCCCCCAACTCGGGCCTCGCGGGGCGGGGCTGGGGCCTGCAGTCCACAGACCCTTAGACCAAAAGCCAAGCCCACGACCCGCCTGCAGGGCATCTGGTGGGGCTGCGGCTAGGGCAGGGGCGGGGGGCGGAGGGCCGTGCGGAGCGCGCAGCGCCCTGCGCCCCGCAGTCACATGCACGGCCGCCACGCGCAGCACGCTCGTGCCCAGCCCGCACAAGCGCGCGCCCCGGCGCCCCGGCGCGCGCCTCTACTCGTGACGCAGCACACCGCGGGGGGCGGGGGAAGTGGGGGCGCCAAGGCGAGTCTGTTGCGCACGGATCTGCCGCCCGGCTTCGGTCGGGTTTTCAGCCGAGGGCCCCTGCCCTGCCTGGCCGTCCGCGTGTCCGTCCACCCGCACGGCTCCTCCGGTGCCCCTTCCCCGAACGTCGGAGAGGAGCGTGCACGGCCCCCATCCAGGAGGGCACAGCGGTGGTGGGGGGGGAGCGGATGAGCTGCTGGAGAAGACGCAGTTACGGCGCAGGGTGGAGTGAGGGGGGCAGTGGGAGCAGCAGGGGCGACCCCCCAATTCCACGGAGTTCTGTGTCTGTCGTGTGAATGAGCCCAACCAGCCTTCCCAGAGGGTCCCCAGGTCTCAGCGAGGGAAATAAATGTTCGGGGGGAGGGGGTCCCACATGCAGCCCAGCCCCCTCCCAGCATTACGCCTGGTGGGAGGGGCTCGGAACCAGAAGCGGAGGGTCCAGAAGGTCCCAAATGGCTCCTTTCCTTCGTGAAGACTTCTCGTCGCCAGCCTCCGTTGCCATGGAAACCCGCGATGACGTAACCTGGACGTCACACCGCGTCGGAGGAGTTGGAGCTTAGGTTTGGCTCCAAGAGGACCCCAGAGGCGGAACCCCTTATAGGGAGAGGCTTCCTGTGGGGAGACTGTGCAGACCCCGCACACACCCGGCCTTCCAGCGGGGGTGGCCAACCACAGATTGACGGGAGTGCGGAAGGCGACACACTGTGCCCCTCTGCGCTCTCCTCTGTAAATCGAAGGCTGATGGGGGGGGGGGGCGGGACTCCGCTGCTAGAAGGCCCAGGCACACCCTTCCCGCCCCCACGAAGCTCCCCTCAAGCCCTGAGCTCTTGTTGCCCCCACCTCCCCTCGCCCCCCCCCCCTGCCCCCGCTCTCCTGCCAGACCCTCCCTCCGTGGCCCCTTCGCAGCGCTTTGGAGCCACATTTCCTTCCTTGCACTGGGAAGCCCGACATCTCTGTTTCTATTCGGGTGGTCCCTTCTCCATCTCTGCCTCACCGAGCACGGACGTGGTCTGCGTGGTCCTCGTGCAGACTAACCAATTGGTGCAAATGTGCCCCAGGCGGATCCCCTGCCAAGCCAGACTGTCCTCAGGAAAAGCCCTCCAGCAGGGGGTGGGAGTGGGGGGCGCTTTGCCGTCCTGTAAGGGCTCCCGGGCCAGGCTCGTAAATCCAAGGAGGAGCCCCAGCTCAGGGCCCTAGTAGGACCTCCCTCCCCGGGGCGCCCGGGAAGTCCACGATGGGGGCGCTCCTGTCTTGCCCGGCCCGCTGCTTCTCTCGCCAGCCCCACAGAGCTGCTTCCTGGCCACGCCTCCCCCGGTCCTACACAGCCCCGGCCCCCTGCCCAGCACCTCGCAGGTTCTCCATCCTGGGCATCTCTCCGCCTCTCTGCCTCTGGGTAGGGGCTCCTCCTCTATATTCCCACCCTGACTGCTCACATCCAGAACCCACAGCAAGGCCTGCCTGGCCTCTGGGGTGTGAGACTGGCACCTGTGGGCCTGATGGGCACCTGCGCTGGTGGGGCTGTTCCAGGGAGACGCATTTGGGGGTGGCGAAGTCACCCTAGGACAGAAGTTTGGGGTTGCAGAGGCACGGCAGTGTGTGTAGGGTGGGTGCTGGCCTTGGCGAGGGAGGGCCCCATGCAGTGGCCAGGGTAGGAAGCACAGCCCCTGGGGCTCTGCCCTTCGTCCTCACAAGGAAGAGGGTGGGGAGACAGCCAGGGCACAGTTGCCAAGGAACTCACCCTGTCTGCTCAGCGGAACCCCAGGGTCCACATCCTGGGGGAGGGCATGGGGTGGCCGTGCCTCTGCCATCACAAGAGGTCATAAAACAAACGTGCAGCCTAATAATGTAACAGAAGGGCACCCCAGCCATCCACCATCCAAGCAAAGACTAGAAATCCCAACCCAGCCCCGACGCAGCTCCCCTCCCCGACGGGCACCGCCTGTCAGACTCTCCAGACACAGGAGCAACGATTGGTCCGGACCCCCAGAGTGCGTGTCTAAATGCCGCCGATTGGTTCCTAAAGGTTGCAGTTGGAGTTCTCTTACTATCGAACCTTCCTTTGCGCCCGGCTTCTTTTGGCCACCGTTGTTTTGTGGGACTCAGGGCTGCCCTTGCGTGAAGCTGTGACCGGTCACTTCCGTTGCTCCAAGGACTCCGTGGTAGGAACACCCCCATTTATTTACTTGTGTCACTCTGGGTGATGTGTGGTGCTGTGTGCACATTCACGCCCACCCGTCCTTCTGCTGGGTGTCCACGAGTGAGGGCTGCTCGGCGTCGGACGTTGAGTGGATTACGTGAGCGGACGCCACCCATGTGGCATGTCTCCTGGGTCCTGACAGGCTTCAGTGTGTCCCCTTAAGCTGGTTCTAATTTATCTCCCTCGGGGACTAGTGAGGGTGAGCACCTTTTTAGTATTCATGGCCATTGAAATCTTTTTCTGTCCATTTTTCTATTGGGTTTATCTTTTTCTTTACCAACTTGAGATGTCCGTTTTATATTTTGGTATCTGCCCTGCGTTGGCTTCCTCGGGCCGCTGTGGCAAATTACCACAAGCAGGTGGCTTAAGACAACAGACATGTATTTTTCCATCGGCTCTGGAGACGAGAAGTCGGAAATGAAGGTTGGGGCAGGGCCGTGATCCCTTTGAGGCTCTAGGGAAGATCCTTCCTGCCTCTCCTGGCTTCTGGCCGCCCCATGTCTTCCTGGGCCTGTGAATGCATCCCTCCAACCTTCTCATCTGGACCTGAGCATCTCCCCGTGTGCGTCCACATTTCTCCCTTCTGTAAGGACACCAGTCATTGGCTTAGGGCCCCTGCAGTCCGGTATGAGGTCATCTTAGTTACATCTGCAGAGACCCTGTTTGCTAGTGAGGTTACGTTCACGGGTGCCAGGGTTTGAACTTACCTTGTTGACGAGCCCGCAAGTCCTTTGCCAGCTGCATATCGCAAACATCTTCTCCCAGTCGTGCTTTCTGTTTCCATTCTTTGAAGCTGTGTTTTAATAAGCAGAAGTTCTTAAATTGAATGTAGCCCTTTGATGGTTAGTACTTACTTGTCATACTGAAGAACTCTTTCCCTCCCCCAGACCAGGAAAACATTCTCCTGTAGTGTCTTCCAGACACTTTCCCAACTTAGCTACATCCACATGGAGTAGATTTGTGTGTGTGAGGTGGGGTTTCGGTGCCTTGCTCTCCGTGTGGACACATGTTTATCGAAAGGCGGCATCTCTGTCATAAATCTGTGGTCCGTGTGCACAGGCGTGTGTATACCACGCATCTGTACCACAAGGCTGCGCGACTGGCTGCACCTGGCGGACGAATCCTACCCCTCGGTCATTTTCAAGGGGTCACGTGTTCTTATCCCCTTGGTTTTTATATAAAATTACGATGCCGGCATGTTCACACACAAAAGAATTCTTTTGGGCTGTGGATTGGGTGTATTGATTCTACAGATACGTTTTGGGGGAAATGATATTTTTAAACATAGAACCTTCCCAAATCCATGACCATTCCCTACCCCACTTACTGAAAGAATTTAGGTCTCCTTCAGTGTCAGTAATGTTTTGATTGAGGTTTTCCATGATTTTCTCATTAAGTCTGGTCCTGAGTGTTTAATATTTCCAGTGCCACTTAAGTAGAATCTTTGAAAAGCTTATTTCCTAATCTGTTGTCACTAATGACCCCTGAATACCTTGGATGACCCTGCTGGCCTCACTCTTCAGCCTTTGTCACTTATCTGTAGAGTGTCGTGGGTGTTCTGCACATACAAGGTGCTTCATCTATGAGCAACGAGAGTTTGGCCTGATCTCATCCAGGCCTGTTTTCTCTCGTTCGTTTTCCCTGCCCGACAGCTGGCTAAAACCTCCTGCACTGTGATTTATAGAACTGATAATAGCTGGCCTTGATATCTCCTTCCTCACCTTAAAGACAAAGCTTTCACTGTTTACACCATATAAGGACAGCTTAGAGGTTTTTGTGGATAACCTTTATCATCAGATTAAGGAAGTTTCCTTCTGCCCTTGAAGTGCTAATAGATAATTAAAATAATAAATGTTGAATTTTATCAAATACTTCTCCAGGTATTATTGAAGTTAATCAGGTGATCTTTCTTCTGTATTCCTTATGGTGAAAAGACCGATCACTTTTTTAAACAAATATTTATTTTGAGAGAGAGGAGCAGAGAGAGAATCTCAACAGGCTCTGAGCTGTCAGTGCAGAGCCCGGCGTGGGGCTCGAACTCACGAACTGTGAGATCATGACCTAATCCAACGTGGGACGCTTAACCGACTGACCCCCCAGGCGGCCCTTCCTTTCTTTGTTCTTATTTATCGGTCAGCCTAGAGGTAAAATCGTCTTGAGCTCCCGAGAGGGGGGTGGAGGGGGTGGGGGGGCTGTGTGCTCCTCCAGGCACCTCCACTGTCCTCGGCTGGTCCTCTGTCTCCCGTCAGGGTATTCCAGCCCTACTACTGTGCTCTGTGCAGTTAGCATTTGGATCTTCTCACTGATGTCCTTTCTGTACCTCTTCCTTACTTCCTGCATCTCCAGGAGGTTTGTCAGATAGAACACAGGACGCCCAGCTAAACTCGAATTTCAGACAAATAACTTTTTGATACGTCCTATTTTGCATATTACATGGGACATAGACGTCAAAAAACTTCCATTGCTTATCTGAAATTCAGATTTAACCAAGTGTCCTATATTTTTATTTGCACAGTCTGGCCACCCTACTCTCCAGCCTTCTATCTGGGATCATTTTCTGTTGAGCATATAGCTGCCCTTGGAATGTGTTGGAATGTGCTAGCAGGTTGGCTAGCTGCCGGCTCTGCCGGTGTTGTGTGTCTAGGCACTCCCTGGTCAGAGGCAGCACCCCTTGCATGGCTCTGGGACCCAAAGGGAGACCAGAGGGCAGGAAGGGACTAGAAGCCTATGGACGAACACACCCACTTTGTCCTGGGAGATTGGCTTGTCCCGGCCCAGGTGTGAGGAACACCGGGGTCAGCTGGGGCCCTCTGGCTCCTGCAGCAGCCGGCATGGACGTCTGCTGGGTGCTGAGTGGCCAGTAACCTTGTGTCTACTCTGCGCAGGACGAGGACCACCCATCACCATGGTGAAGCTGGGCTGCAGCTTCTCCGGGAAGCCGGGCAAGGACCCCGGGGACCAGGATGGGGCTACCACGGACAGCGCCCCTCTGATCAGCCCCCTGGACGTCAGCCAGCTCCAGCCACCATTCCCCGACCAGGTGAGGGCCTAGACCAGCATGAGGGGGTGAGGGGCTCTTCTCAGCCTGCCCTGTGCATAGAGGGCAGTGGGGTGAGTTTTATGCAGATGTGGCCTCCCCCAACGTGCAGGAGAGCCAGCAGAGGTAGAGCCGGGCTGGACCAAAGCCCTAGTTGGCTATGGGTGATCCATGTGACCTGATCAGCTCTCTGGTCACCCAGAGTCACCCTTTCCTCATCCGTGAACGGGGGTCACTGTGAGGACTCCTACAACATCTTGCAGACAGTGCCCAGCCCACGGTGCTGCCCACAGGCGCTCAGCAAGCAAACAATTCCCATCCTTCCCTGAGGGCCTGAAACAGGGTCCTGGGGCAGGTGACCGATGGGGACCCGCTGTCAGGAGGGATGTGTGAGAAGCAGGGCTCAGCTCTAGCGTAGCCCTGCCTGACTCCACACGAGCTGACTGGCATCAGGACTTGTCCCAGCAGGAGGGAGGGGGCAGGCAGCTGAAAGCTTTTGTCTGGGGGCCGTGGGGGTGGGAGCACCTCCCAGTGATCTGGGGGGGCAGCAGCCGAGTCCACCACAGGTCTGGATCTGGCTCTCAGTAGACACGTGGGGAGGCTCAGTGCTCACCCCTTGGGAGCATTCACAAAGCACAGGACTATTTGCCTGTGCCCCAGGTGGTAGGGGCCTCAAGACTCTGGGAGCCAGAGGAGAAGTCAGGGTGGATTTCCCGGAGGCAGGAGCCAAGCTGTGGAGCACCTAAAAGGGAAGCTCCTGGCCTGGCAGGGAGAGCTGACTGCAGCCCCCAGACTAAGGGGCTCCCTGTGTGGTGTGGACAGGCCCCAAGGCCGCCCGGCCCAGCAGGCTCTCTGCCTCCACCTTCCGTTGGCCTCAGCTTGTAGCCAGTGGAGCCACTAGGCAGTCCTGGCAGATGGCCAGCACCCACACCACTGCCGGGGAGCTGACCCCTGGGCCTGCCCCCGCCAGTCCTCCCGGTTCAGGGTCCTCCTGGGCCATCTCTTTCCACAGGTGGTTATCAAGACACAGACAGAATACCAGCTGTCCCCCCCGGACCAGCCAAAGAAGTTCCCCGACCTGGAGGCCCAGAAGCTGGCCTGTAACCACCCTGAGGAAGGACGCAGGGTAACCCAACCCTCCTGGGCCCATGGTGCCCAGCGGTCAGTTCCATGGGGAGTCAGGGCAGGGGAGATGGCGAGGAGGAGGCTGCAGGCCATGGGGGGCCACGTCTGGGCCAGGTTGGCCGGGACCTCTTGCTCACTCGCCTGCTCTCAGGAAGAGAGGGGGACAGGACACCACCCCGTTCAGAGGCCTTCATCCTGCTATAAAGTGGATGAGAACAGCATCTGCCTTCAGAGGGGCTCCTGCCTTGAGCCACCCTGGGCCCCACCTGCTCCTGCTGTGTGTCCGTTTTCCCTTAGTGACCCCTGGGTTTTCTAGGTACTATGGAAAGTCACTTATGCTATATATCTGGCTAATATTTTCACCCTTCCTGTTTTTTTAGCTCTTAAGTTCACTAAATGGTTTTGGGGTTTTTTTTTTAATCAGTTTTTGCACACCATTTCTAAAACCCTTTATTTTTCATTAGTGACACCTGTCATCTCCTTTCCTCCGTTGTTTCTGAGAGAAAAGCCAAACAGAAGCGAGCAGGGCTGTGTGAGGACCGCCCTGGTCCTTCCAACAGCTTCACACCCCCTTCCTCGGGTCTCTCTCCTTCCTGCAGCTGCCCACAGCGCGAATGATCGCCTTTGCCATGGCGCTCCTGGGCTGTGTCCTGATCATGTACAAGGCCATCTGGTATGACCAGTTCACCTGCCCCGACGGCTTCCTGCTCCGGGTAAGGCCTGGCCAGCTGGGTGTACAGGGTCGGGGTGAGGCAGGCAGTCGTGACCTTACTCTTCTCGGGCGGGGGCGGGGAGGGGGGGTGTCCCTGTGGAAGCACTGAGGTGGGCTGCCTCCCCTCCGCTTCTCGGACCACGCCCAGGGAAGACCCCTGCGGCCCGCCCTGATCCCTCCCCCCCCCCCCCCCCCCCCCCGCAGCACAAGATCTGCACCCCGCTGACCCTGGAGATGTACTACACCGAGATGGATCCCGAGCGCCACCGCAGCATCCTGGCGGCCATCGGGGCCTACCCGCTGAGCCGCAAGCACGGCACGGAGACGCCCTCGGCCTGGGGGGAGGGCTACCGCGCCGTCAAGGAGGGACCCAAGGCGCCCACCCAGGCGGGGGCGGCGGCGGCGGCGGCGGCGGCCACCGAGCCCCCCGGGAAGCCCTCCGCGCCGGGAGAGAAAGAGGCGGCGCGGAAGGCGGCAGGCAGCGCCCCGCCCCCGGCCCCCCAGTGATGGCCCCTCCGCACCTGCAGCCCGGGTAGGTGTGCTCAGGCGGCATGGGGGTCGTGGGCAGGGCGGGGGTCCGGTGAGCTGGAAGCCGGGGGACGGGGTTCAGCCTGGCACCTCTTCCCACGCAGGTGGGCGGCGAGGGGGGACGCGGGCCCACCTCGCAGCGCCGGCTCTCGCCCCTGCTTCCCTCTGTCTTGGCAGCGCCCCCTGCCGGCACCTGTGACCGCCCTCGCCCGACGCTCTCCCATCTCGTGGTCGTGCCCCTGCTTCCAGGACCCTTCGCTGACGCCCCCTGCCCCCGAGCTTGCAGCTCTGTTGCTTTTCTCTAAGTAAAGATTCATATCCACCTGGGCCTCTGTTTCTCCTGAGCCTCCTTGGTCCCGCTGACCTTTTCCCTGCCTTCCCAACCCCCGCCTGGGTGAGCGCCCGCTTCGGGTCTCCTCTGCTGCCCGGAGGGAGCCCCGAAGGATCCGGAAGAGCAGCAGCCACCGTGGGGGTGGGGGTGGGGGCAGTGAGGCAGCCCCGGGAAGCCGCGGCCACGCAGGGAGAGGGGGAAGGCCAGCGCCCGGCGTGCACAGGCCCAGCGCTGCCGGGCTGCAAAGGAGTAAGTTCGCCTCTATCCAGGGCTGGGCTCCAGCCCTGACTGCTGCTTAGCCCTACATCCAGTGAGGCCCTTCCGCCTCCTACTGCCGGGCCTGGTCCTCACACACCTAACCCGTCGACCGGAGCCTCTGAATCCCCCTGTTCTGGGCAAGCGCCCACATGTGGTTCCTGCCCCAACCGCCTCACACAGGCACAAGTCACTGAAGAAATGAGCAAATGCATGGTTCCAAGGGGCCCGGGCCTCTGGAGAGGGGATGTGAGCCCATCCCTGTCTGAAAGGGGTCCCCACTCCTGGAGCACCCCTATCTCCCATTCCCTTGGAGCTAGAGGGGTGGTGGGAGGTCTGAGGATGTTGGAGCTGGCAAGAGTCTCTTCACCCAGCCCACAGCACCCCCCCCCCACTACAGCACTTCGAGGCCTCAGGTCTGTTCCCACCGGGTGAGAGGTAAGCTCGGGCCCTAGTACCAAGGGCTGGGGTTGGAGAGAACAACCTTGCAGGCTCATGCAGCCAGAACTAGGAAGGAAACAGGCATTTTCTGCACTGAGCAGTGTCAGGTGACATGGGGGGGGCCCTTTTTGGCCCTAGTGCAGTCCTGTGAGGGGACACAGGGCTGGGCACTCAGACTGAGTGTGGGACTCTGACCTCCAGCCTCCAGCCCAGGGAGGCAAGGTGAGGGGTCTGAGTGGCTTTGGACAGCAGGCAGTGACCAGGAAGTGGATGAGACAGGTGTTTGAAGGAAACCATGGACATGCTGGAGGCCGGGGGGGGGGGGGGGGGCTTCTTCACCTCAGCCCCTTCCCTGGGTGGGCGGGGCTCAATCTCACGACTCTGGGATCATGACTTGTCCCAAAATCAAGAGTCAGACCTTTAGCTGACTGAGCCACCCAGGCGCCCCTCCATTGACAATTCTTGTCTGAATCAAGACTACTATATTTTGCAAGTGGCAATTATCTAAATTCAGCACTTTTCCTACATTTAGTGGTTGACATTCTATTGGCTTACTGTAAAGAAAAGATTTCCCTTGCCCCCCTTTCCTCATTTATTTACATCAGTGTGACCCATACTCTCCGTTTTATTCAACAGGCAGCAATCTGTTACCACCACTATTAATTCTTATGTTCACATGTTTCATTCCTGGCTGGTGGAAGGCATCCTATTGAAGTGCCCTCATCAGTCTCGGGGCGCTTCCTAGCTTTCTGGAGCAAAGATGCTCCAGGCCCCTCTTGTGCTAGCTACCAAGATCTGGGTGTGGTTGTGGGTGTGGCTTCAGGCACATTCAGTGGAGAGAGCCGGGGTGTGATACATACATGCACACGTTCATCCGCACACAGTCCGTATTTCCCTCCTCCCTGTGAGTGCACGTATACACCTGTGCACGTGTGTGCAAGTGTCTACACCTGTACAGACACAACCCACATTTAATCAATACAATATATCCATACATCTATGGACTATGAGTGCACATACGACATACATGAATCTCCAGGAGTTCATACCGATACTTCTAATCCCAACCCAGAACCTCAGGCTTTATTCTAGTTCCCCCTTTCCTTGCTGATACCTCCATCCTCCAACAGGGAGAAACCTGGTTCCTGTTTTCCTCAATATACTCATTTGCTTAGTCTTAGAACACACTGGAATCCTTTTCAGAAGTGGTAACCATACCATGGCACAAGTAAGCGTGCAAACTAGAGTCTGGTGCTCGTTTAGAGTTCTGTCTTTAACTTGGGGATTCATAGTCAAAATGCTGTGTTCAAGTTAGACGGTTTCTTCTTCACATCAGTGTGGCTGTGTTACTCCTCTGAAATATAGCGGAATTGCTTAGTACTGCTAGCACTGTTTCAGGGTCCTTCTCCCATTTGGTTGATTTTGTCCTATTATTTTTAGCATGTAAAACATGAACACGGCTCCAAACGGTGTGTCCCACCCCCGAGGGAGATCAGTCTTCGTTACCAGCTCAGCCTGTCTGTGCATCTTTTTGCACAGATGCACCTGCACTTTATTTTTCCTATTTGACACTTTTCACTATAAGGATTTCTTTTCCCCACACAAACAACAACCAAATCTCCAGTCCCCCAGTACCAGCCGGGTGTCCTACAGTTCAGTGCTATGACACCTGTTCCTCAGCGCTGGCACAGACCCCACAAGTGAAGGGCTCAGCCTCAAGAGCCTGCTCCCGATTCCGACGCTGGTCACAAGTATCGGGGCCTCAGGCCATATGCATTTCTCTCCAACTCAGCTACCAATTTGGGGACCCCCTCTTCAGATTTGATAACTCAGTATAACTACTCACAGAACTCAGGAAAACACCTGCTAGATTACTGGCTTATTATAAAGCGTACAAATCAGGGACAGCCGGACGGAAGAGGCATAAGGCCAGGGGTGGGCCTAGGAGCAGGGAACTTTCCTGCACCTGGGTGTTCAATCTGGAAGCCCTGGGAATCTCCTTGCTCTAACTAGTGCTCGGCGCCTTCCCTGTCACGCAGGAAATGCTGAGGGTCTCAGGAGCTCTACACCGGGACCCAGGACAAAGGACAAACACATGCTTCATCCGAGCACATTCACCTAACAAACACAGAAGGCCATGCCACACGGTGCTCATGCGCTGTCCTCGTTCCTGTCCCAGCTGCGGGCTGCTCCGCCACACAGGGCTCTTTACCGGGTTTACGGTACTTTGCTGCAATGAATAATTTACGCGTGTGCGGTTTGTGTTGTGGGGAACTTATCTTCAAAGCAAATTCCTACCAGTGGTCTTGGTGGGTTAAATTTTTTTATTTTATAAAATTATAACATTTTATAATTTATACTTATAAACTTAAACCAGTGTCAGGGACATGAATTCCCATCTTCTAGCTGGAGTAAGACAGATTAACAGGAGGAAATCAAACTTAACGATGTACCAACAGGAAATCCACATAGACCTGGAAATTCCAAAGACAGGCGAAAGGAGGTACACATGTCGTCCTGAACCCAGGAGAAGGGGGTGGGGGTCCTGGACGTCAGAGGAGGGAATGCACTTCACAGCGAGATAAGAGAAACAGATGTTGGTAATTAGACGTTTGCCCCACCAGACAGATGAGTCACTCCGACAGAATGTATCTCGGTTAATAACCCTTATTCTGGGAAAGACACCCCGCCCCCGTTTAGATTCCTGCATGTGGTTAAGGGAAGGACAAAAGTTTCTCTTGAGCCCACAGGGTCTCAAGTGCCTTCAGCTCAAAACCATCCACAAGCCAACGTGGCACATTCTGGAGAGGTCTGTCCTGAACCTCCCCAGCTTTCCCAAGCTTTAAAGCTCCATTTAAAAGCTTGCTTTCAAATGTAGTAACTTTTATGTGTCTCTTCACTCATTCTTTAATTTTCTTTTAACTTATATATTTGATATATAGTCAGTCTCTAATTTTTAAAGACATTTCACAAACGTGATAAACTTAATTAGATGCCCTGGGTATTTCAAGCTCTAACCATAAATTGATACAACTGATTCCAACCTACAAACAAAACCTTTATGAACATTTGTTCACTACTCACCATCTAATACAACAGAGTCAGAGTCAATCAGATCTTAAACTGGAATTCTCTCACACATTCTAAAACGAAAACCTTAGGTTAACTGAGATTAACTTTCAACCCTTTAAATTAAAACAAGTCGTTTATGCTACGCGAGCAACGAGCACAACTTCACGACTTGATGTGCCCCAGGACCTCTGGGCAAACCCAGCGGGGGTTGCAGGAGCCGCTCCGCACCCTCCCGGCATCTGTGTGCACAACTGCCCAGAGCACCCCATTCTCCCCAGGAGGCTCCGTGACAGGGTGTGCAGGCCCCTGCCAGGCCCCCTGCAGCGGGCCCAGCTCCTGTCTCAGGGTCCCACACATCCTCTGGGTGTCCTTTCAACTTTGTTCTTACCCAGATTTTACAGAAACCTCTTGCAAAAACCCTTTCCCAAGCTGGCCGCCCTGGAGTGGGACCGCAGGCTGGCTCACTTCAGGTGGGCCTGGCCTTCAGGGGTGCCCAGGACATACCCCCCAGAACCCTCTGCCAGGTTCGCCACCTGCTCACCGTCCCGTCCTAGGCTCTGCCCTCGGGGAGCCAATGCGGACACCCTCTGCACTTTGTTCACCCGTGGGTCTTATCCACGGCGTGTGGTGCCAGTATTGGGGAGGCTCGAACGCACAGCCCGGAAGGTCCTTCGTGAAGAAACTAAAAGAGGCTTTGTTGATAGTGTCAGATAAAATGTCCAAAAGTTAAAACAATTCTTACAGAAACACAGAACGTGTCCCAAGATCACGGGCTCCCACAGGCTGGCGGGACTCGGGGAGAACGTGAGGAGATCTGAGCTCAACGCAGAAAGAAACCCTGGACCCTCAGGGGCCCAACCGGGCAGAGATGCACCTGGGCGCCGTGGCCTTTGGGGCCGTCCTTTCGCTGGACAGACTGCGTGCATGACCCGATGTCCGGGGCCGGGCGGACCTAGGTTGTCAGACGCAGTCAGCTCTGCTTCCTTCGGCTGCACATTCGGCAAGAAGGACACATTAGCAGGGCACGAATTCTGTTTCTGTTCGGTGGGCTGTGGTTTCCACCATGACAAACACCAGGCAAACACACGGGATATGCACATGCCACACACATGCATGCACGCGCACACACGCATGTACACGCAATGCGCACACGCACGCGCACTCACGCAGACGCACACGCACACACGTACACGCAATGAGCACACGCACGCACGCGCACACACGTATGCGCAGACGCACACGCAATGCGCACACACATGCACACGCGCTCACGCAGATGTACGCACGTGCGCACACACACGCAGACGCGTGCACGCACACATGCGCACATGCACGCGCGCATGCAGACACACACACACACACACACACACACACAGGCGCGCGCGCGCTCACGCAGACACGCACGCACACACAATGCGCGCGCGCACGCAGACGCACATGCGGGCACGCACGCACACACAATGCGTACACGCAGGCGCACGCGCACAGACACCCACTGGCCCCATCGGTGTGCCGTGCGTTATGCCCCACCCCCAGCACCTGTGTGACTACCCTCTCCCCACTTGCTTCTCTCACTTCCTCTCGGCTCTTTCCTCAAGGGTGTTTCAAGGTTAAATGCCTTGGCCCATCAGGCAACCCCCCCCCGCCAAGGTCGGGCCTCGGGACTCAAGCGCAGGATCCCGCAGGTGGGAGGCCACTTCACCGGTGCTACCCTCCCAGGAGCCGGGACACCCCGGCGTGCCCACTCATGGTCCCAGGGCACAGAGCACCTCCCGCAGCCAGGCACCTGCCGATTGCTGTGGAGAAGAAAGGTGAGTGTGTGCGGGGCAGACGGTACCGGAGGGAAGCCCAGCTCACGGGACTGACTCCACGCTGCAGTCTGCCGCAGCCTGGATCCTCGGGGTGGGACCCCAACATGGGACCCGCAGTGGGACCCCATGGTGGAGTCAGAACATGTGCTTTTCCTCCCTAAGCGCCCTATGATGTGGGGACCCTGGAAGGGGTCCATGCAGAGGCCCCGTGGGGTGGGCACCGGCGGGTGACACACCATGACGGAGGACTGGCTGTGGACAGCAGCTGGGGTACGGCGAGACCAGCGCCTTAGTGAGGTGCTCCCAGGACTGGATAGATCCTCGGCCCCTCCCTGGGGTCCCCAGGCCCCAGCACACCTGAGGTCACCCACTAAGAACGAGCCAGGACAGATCACCAACGCTTCGCGAGGCATCTCAGGAGATGGAGGTCCCTGGAAAGTTCCATGTCTCCTCCCTCACCTGCCCAGGGGGTACACGTGTGTGCTCTGCAGGGCCAGCTGAGGGGCTGCTCTGGGGTGGACAGCGGAGGTGGGGCACGCAGTGGCCTCCCCTCTCTCCACGTGGAGACCACTGCTTCTGGGCGCAAAGGTGTGCCTGGGGGTGGGAACTCCGGCAGCCTGAGGACAGGGCCTCATCAAACCCCCTGACCACCGACTGCTGGCGTGGGTCAGGACAGGGGTCAGGGCAGGCAGCGTGACTTGGGGGACAGCCCTGTGTCCAGGCTGCTGGGCGGTCAGCTGGGGTGCTGGCACTCTGGAGCCACAGGCCTGGATGGTGCAGTCCTGGGGATAGATGCTGGCGGGCATGGCGGGGGACAGCCAGCTCCAGACCCTGCTCCACAGCGGGCACTGGGGGTGCCGTTCCCCCGGCTGTATGGTACCCCCCTGCCGGCCTGACACCGCCGGACCCCAGCAGAGGCTTGGAATACCAAGCCGGCAGGATCTAAAAGAGACTTGGATTTCCCACAGCTCGAGGAAAAGATCAACGATCCTGCAAAATGGTTCCCATAAGGGCTCCCGGGGGCTCAGTCGGTTGAGCCTCTGACTGGAGATTTCGGCTCAGGCCACAATCTCACAGTCCATGGGGTCAAGCCCCGAGTCGGGCTCTGCGCTGACGGCGTGGAGCCTGCTTGGGATTCTCTCTCTCCCTCTCTCTGCCTCTCCCCTGCTCGTGTTCTCTCTCCCCCTCTCTCTCTAGCCTTTCCCCACTCTTTCTCTGTCTCCCTCAAAATAATTAAGCCTTAAAAATGGTTAATTTAAACCTTTTCTCTTTATTGTGCTCACAAATGTGGTGTTTCATGACTTGAAATATCATGGCCTTTTGAAGGGACAGGCATCTCTTTTTGTCCTTCTGCTGTCTCTGGGCCGCACAGCACCGTGGGGGTAGGAATACACTGTCAGCACATGGTTTGCCCGAGGAGTGGAGGGGCTGTGTGTACATGTGGGCACCCGTGCACACGGCTAGGCCTCAGCCCACAGGCCCCCAGCCACTGTCCCCCAGGGTTTCTGTGCTGCAGCCGGGAGTCCAGGTCCCAAAAGGCCTGGCTGGTCACCTAGCTCCATGAAGCATTCGTGCACCTGCTGGCACAGCCACGTTCTAGGCATCGAGCGGATCCGCAGCCACAGCGGGTGCAGCTGCTGTGGCCTAGAGTAGGCCCGTCAGTGTTCATGGGGGCCACCTGTGCCCAGAGCGGCAGAGTGGGTATGGATGGGCCTGTTGTGTCCTCACCCTATGCTGCATCTGTGGGGCTGCTCCTGGGAGGCTCTTTCTCAGCCTGGGGCCCAGACTATGCCCCCTGCTTCGGACATGGCCGAGACTGAAGGCCTCTCGAGGTCCGTCAAGGTGCTGGGACCCCTTGGAACAGATCCTGATGCCAAGCACTGCCCCCAAGAAAGTTCCAGCACCCAAAGCCACCCAGCGAGCCCTGGGGCTCACAGGACCATCCCCTACTTGGTAGTTTCTCCTGTGACCTGGGGTCCTGCCTTGTGCCTTTGCTTACACTGTCCCCGTGACCAGAGCCCCTCCCTTTTCTGCTCCTCTCAAGGGGGAACCTCCCCGTGCAGTCCTGGCCTCGGGACACAGGTGAGCAGTCCAGCCTCTGTGTCCAGTTAACACGTGTTCAGTGTGTGCAGGCTGCTGGGTGGTGAGCTGTACTTCAACAGATCACAAGACCTGCTGTTCTTGCACAAGACAAGTTGAAATAGAGAAGTCGGTTGCTCACAAGTCCTGGAGGAAGTGCACGCGCGCCTGGAGAGACCACGTCAAGGCAGGGTGTAGACAGGATCTGAGACTCCGGCCTCTGCCAGGGTCTCTGGGTGGAGTGCTTTGGGTTCCTGAGCTAGGACCACATTGGTTCGTTCAAACCAAACGAGCGGGGTTTTGGTAGGATCCATGGTGCAGGGTGGGGGTCTGCTCTAAGGGGTGCATAAGAAGAGGTCTTGGGAGGCAGGCACACTGTTGGCTGTAAGGGCTGCTAGGGAGTCAGAGCCGGGACTTCATTTGCTTGTCGTCTGGTGGCTGTGGTCTGGGGCCTGCGCTCATGGGAGAGACAAGGGGTGGCATCAGGCCCCGAGGGCCACTGGTCACACAAGATGGATGTGAGGCTGCAAACCGGAGCAGCACCTGGCCGCGGGCGGAGGGCTCCCCAGGGCTGATGGGAACACCCAGCTCCAACTTCAAATCTGTCAGATCACCTGCCAGCTGCTCTTTTCCAGACAGAGGAGCTGAGGCAGTGCCCCGGGGCCACTCCTCTTGTCTGAAGTCCTGCCCTGGTGTGCTGCTGGGGCCGAGGGTCTGCAGACCCTGACTGGGGCTCACAGAGGCACGGGCGTGAGGTGCAAAGGTCTTACTGCTGGGTGGACACAGGGTGGGCAGACACGGGCAGGTACAGGGCGGACGGACACAGGGCTGACACAAGGTGGTCACAGGGCGGATGTGCAGCTTGGCCAGGACACTAGCTGTTGTGGCCCCATATCCAGAACCAGTTCCCATTTTTCAGGTTCTTGTCTGCGGAGGCCTCTCATTCTCGGGGGGAAGATCGTCTGCGCCAGGCACTGATCTCCGGATGGAGCACACAGCACCAGCAGGTGGCGCTGCGGCCCCAGGTCTGATGGGTGTCTACGCTGAGGAGGAACGGGGGCCTCCTGGCTTCCAGCAGGGGATGGCAGCGGCGGCCCCACAGGCCCTCGGGGTAGACAGTGGGGGGGGGGGGGCGGCGGGGAGGTGGGGGGGGGGCGTCTATGTGTGTGTGTGTGTCGCCCTGGCGGTGAAGGGTGGACAGCCCCCAGTCCTGGAGGCTGGCCTGGCCTCCCTCCATGCTCCAGTCTGAGGGGAAGGTGCCTGGAAGGGCTGCTCAGGGCGGGGCCACAACGAGCCAGCGGGTTCTGTCCCGGCCCCTGGACGCCAACGAGCCGTCCAGAGAGAGGCAGTGAGCATTTCCTCGGAGGAGCAGGCCACGTCCTGAGGACACCTGGGGTCACAGGCCAGCCTGCCGTCTCCCCAGCCCCTGTCTGCCTTCAGAGCAGGCTGCGGGGTCCTCGGGCTGGTGTGGGGCCTGCGGGCGCAGGTCTTGGCCACAGGGGAGGGTCCCCTACGCACCTCATTGAGGCCTGGTCCGCAGGGCCAGCTGAGGGGCGGCCAGACGTCCGACGGAGGGCGCTGGCGTCACACGGGGTTAACCTCACGCCCCTGGTGCGTCTGCAGCTGCAAGGACACGAACTGGCAGAAGCACAGGCCCAGCTCCAGGTGGCCGCGGGCTCTGTGCGCCTCGTCGCAGGCGGGGAAGTACGCGTGCGCCACGCAGCAGGCGTAGCTGCAGGAGAAGCGCAGCAGGGCCTCCCGGAACAGGGCCTCGCCCTCCGCGGCCTCCAGGAAGACCCGCCTGCAGTCGCCCAGCAGCACGTACACGAAGTGCAGCTTGTTCATGGTGTCGCAGCCCATCAGCAGCGAGTGGGGCGCCAGCAGGAGGTTGGCCTCCCCCACCCTGAGCACCAGTTCCTGCATCATCTTCTTAGAGAACCTCCTGAACCAGCACAGGGTGTTAACTCCCAACACGAAGAAGAGGGGGCAGAAAAATATGTTGGCAGAGATGAGGAAGAAGCGCTGAGCTGGGGTGTTTTCCAGGAGGCCCATGATCAGGGGCAGGGAGAGCAGGGCCAAGGCCACGAGAAACAGGAAGACGGCCAGCGTGACCCTGCAGCCCAGGTAGCGGAGGCAGGACCTGGGGGACCGCACCCCGTTGAGGATGCCCACGGCTCGCTTGTACACCTCGGGGTCCTCCAGCACCTCCTTCAGGGGGTCGGGGACGCCCAGGGTGCTGAAGGTGCCCACCTTCCACGAGGGCAGACTGTCCCTGTTAATGCAGTTCAGGGTCAGGAGGCTCTTCCCGCTGTACAGGGAGGTGGCGGGGCGCCAGGCGGGCAGGGAGCGGGCCAGGCAGTGGTTGGGCATGAGCAGGAGCTGCACCACTTTGCGGTAGAAGTGGCTGTCTGCTGCCTCCAGGTAAGTCAGGTGGCTGAGGTGCAGCGGGACCTGGCAGGGCCTCAGCAGGACCGGGATGACCGGCTTCCTCTCCAGGCAGGAGCCGAAGAGCGACAGGTCGGCCTCCAGGAGGCACCACCGGCTCTGCACGAAGTCCTGGCTCAGCACCAGCAGCACCTTCTGGCTCTGCTGGATACACTCCGCCATGTTCTCCAGCACATTCCTCCCCGGGGTGAAGTCCCGCTCGTGCAGGCAGACCTTCAGCCCCGCGAGGTCCGCCTCCAGGCGGCTGATGAGCCCGTGGGTCCAGGTGGCATCCACGCTGCTGTAGCTCACGAACAGGTGGAACTTCTCACTGGGCCTCAGTGGGGGGATGGCCAGAGCCACGCCTCCCTCCCCAGGGCCAGACTCCATGGGCACCACCTGGGAATCCAGCCCTGGGAATCTGCCTCCGGTCTCCAGAGAAGAAAACCACCCTCAGGCTGCAGAAGATCAAGACACATGGACTGATACGGGATGGACAACAGCGGACTATCTACAAAGACGGAACTGAGGTCGAGAACCCGCAGCACACAGCTCGGAGAGCCACAAACGACTCCGGTCACAACTGGCCCAAACCACCAGCTTTCCTGCTTACTGCCCGCCCCCCTTCCGAGGCAGGGCCCTTCGGAGAAAGCCAGCACGTTCCCTTTCCCAATCGCAAGGATACCGCTGCTCTAGCTCCCCGCCCCCAGCCCCCAGCAGGGTGCCTGAGCCCCCTTCCACCGTGGAGTCTCCCACTCCCCTGCCTGCCTCTGGGTCTCGGCCACACCCAAGTGTCGTGGGATCCCCCAATATGGTGCACTGTAAGGAATCAGCCTTGCTGCTCTCATCTGGGGCATCTTCCTTGATGTCCACTAGACATTGGCTTTGAAAGGGTCGGGGCACAGAGTGACCGCATCTTCCAGCCCCTTCTTTCTCTTCAGTTGTGGCTCACCTGGTTACTGGTCCTGAGGGATTGCTATAGACTGAATGTTTATGTCCCCAGAATTTGTCGGAGCCCTAACCCCCAGGTACAGGTACAGGGAGATGATTAGGGCATAAGGGTAGAGCCCCATGAATGGGGTTAGTGTCCTTATAAAGAGACCCTCAGACAGCACCCCGCCCCTGCCACCAGTGAGGATGCCGTGAGAAGGCGCCACCTGCAAGCCAGGAGGTGGCCATGACACCAGCACCCAGATCCCAGAATGCCAGCCTGCAAACTGTGAGAAGTGACTGTCTATTGTTGAAGCCCCCAGACTGTCGTGTTGTGTTCCTAATTTTTTTTAACGTTTATTTTTGAGACAGAGACACAGAGCATGAGCAGTGGAGGGGCAGAGAGAGAAGGAGACACAGAATCCGAAGCAGCCTCCAGGCTCTGAGCTGTCAGTACAGAGCCTGATGCGGGGCTCGAAGTCACGAACCGTGAGATCATGACCTGAGCCGAAGTCGGACGCTCAACCGCCTGAGCCACCCAGGCGCCCCTGTCGTGTTGTGTTCTGGAGCCCAAGCAGACTAAGATGGGTCCGCCTCTATAACGTTTGCTCTATTGCTCTAGGAAGGGCAGACACACTTTCCAGGAAGCACTAGAACTTTCTCCATGCTGCCTGAGACCCTCACATCGAGATCCCAATGCTCCAACTCAGTGAACAGAGCTTGAACTGCGGCCACCAGAGGTCTGTCTGCTAGTGTCCAAGGAGGCCCACAGAGCACTCGCTGCTGAGACCCTCTCATGTGCCGACGACCGGCTGGCGGCCCTGCCGAGGGGCCTCGCCCACTGGAGCCCTACACATCCCATGTGGCAGCTGGTCAGTGGCTGTGCTGCCACTCTGCCAGGAAGTTCCCAGCTGAGACCCGTCCCCTCTCGGTGAGCAGGGGCAGGAGAGCCCAGAGGAGGACCAGGGAGCAGCTCTGGGAAATGGAGGTGGGAGAAGCCCGGCTGCCCACTCCCTGCTTCCACGGGGCCCCCCACCCCTACTTGCTCTACCAGCTGGTCGGGAAGAAGGCACCCGCACAGTGTTGACAAGGGGCTCCTCCCGTAGCGTGGCCAGCACAGCACAGCTGGAGCCTCTGTAAGGGGCCACGGTGCCCACCCTTCCTGGCCAGCAAGCCCTCCTGCGTGGGCACCATCCCCACACCACCACCCCCGCTTCCAGGTGGCACAGCGGAACGTCAGGTGGGCGAGGCTCTGGGGGACACATCTGAAAGCCTGGTCTCACAGGGCTCCCCCTCCATGGAGGGCTGGCTGCCCTGCCTCTCCCACGGGCAGCCTGCAAAGTGGGTGAGGGTGTGCACGCGTCCGGGACGTGCCTGCACCCGCTCCACGCTTCCCCGGCAGACACGCTTGATTTACCTCGTCGTTAAATGCTATGACTCAGACACCATTCTGGGCATTGAGGGTCTCAGCCAGCCAGCACCGGCCACCCATGCTGCCCACTCTTCACTGCAGTCCGGGGGAGGCTTGGGAGGCAGCTGGGGACCCTCCCCCAGTGCCGTCCCCACATAGAAGGAAGTTTGCAGCCAATACTCTCTAGGGGCATCTCTGCTACAGCACAAGGAGCGAGAAACCGAAAAAAGGAAGCAGATTGAGGAAGGCCCCTTGTGCAGAATGGGGGTGAGGGGTGGACAGGGAGAAGAGGCAGAGCACTGCCCCTTCTGAGAAACCCAGCTGGGCCTCAAGGTCTGGAAATAGGGGCAAGATGATCAGGAAGCTCTTGAAGTCTGTCTGAGGTGGTGCTGGGCACTTACAAGGCCCCTCTGCCGGGGCCGCTGGGCTTGCCGGCCGCCCGGCCAGGCCCTGCAGCTGGAAGGAGTGACGGGGAGGGCCGGGTGACCGGTGCCTCCTGGTAAGGTTCCCCGAGCAGGTCTGGCCAGGGTGGGGCGTGGGAGTGCATCCTCGAAGGAAGGGGAGACCCCAGCTGCTGGGCGACCCTGCCCAAACAGCCACGCGGAGCTCAGGTGACTTCCCCTGTTCCTGCCTCTCAGGGTCAGCCTGGGAGCCAGCTGCGGCCCTCCTGGTGGTTTCCCAAAACCCACCCACACCTCGCACCGGCCCCTTCACCAGTTCTACTCAGCAACCCAAGGGAGAAGCCATCTGGGTCCCTGGGGGCCCCGTCCCCCTCCAAGACCTCCTCCCACCTGGGCCAAAGGTGTGTCTCCAAAGGCTCCTCTCCAATCTGAGCCATCACGTGCATGTGATCTCTTAAGAAAATAGCCATTTGAACTCCCCCCTGGTGAAGACAGTCCCTCACGGACTATTTTGTTCCTGGAAAAGCAGCGACACCCAGAATTGATGAAGCTGCCTGGTGCTGATGATGCCAGTGAGGCTGGCACACCCCACATGGACCAGGGACCTGCGATGTGTCACCACAGATTCAGAGCACAAGCTGGTAACCAGTCCAAGAGGCACGGAGGAGGGGTCTGCCTTTTGAGGACAGAATCCCCCAGAAAAACCAGCCACAGGCCCAGCTGATGAGATCGTGCCTGGAGTAACAGAACTTTGAGGGGCAGGCACATCCAGTGATACCGCCTTCGGAGGACAGAGATTTTCCCAACAACAAATCCTTTGAGGGGCTCACCACCTCTCCCTGCACATCCTGCCCCCCCTCCCCCCAGTCGGAGGGACACTCACCCCTCACCAACACCCAGTCTTCAAAAGCAAGGGTGGCCTGGGGTGTCTGCTACCCAATGAAAAGAAGCCTCTGGCCTCCCTGCCTGTGAGCAGCGGGGGCTAATGGGGGCCAGGGGTAGTTTCCCCTTGCAAGCGCCAGGGAAGGAGGGAAGGAGGGGGAGGGGGGAGGGGGAGGGAAGCCCGGAGTGAGGGAAGCTGGCCAGGCTGGGAACACAAGGGCAGGAAGTAGATCCAGGGAAAGCTATTTGAGCCCCTGGGAGGCTGGAGACACCGCTGCTCTTTGCTCCGGGCTCCCGCGCCCAGGAGTCGGGCTGCTGGGGCATGACTCCCGGGCACTCAGGGCAAAGCCAAAGGCTGCAGTTGGTCCTCCTGGAAGGGCTGTGCGGGAGGGGGCCCTCGGGCAGGTGAGTGTGCTAACCGGAGCCCTCTCCTCTCGGCTGCATTCCTGGCTGGGTCCAGGCTGTTGCGCTTGAGGACCACCACCTTCCGCCCCACACGGTCATGGACCCCCACCCCACATTACTGCCGCATTTCTGCGGGCGGTCCCGGTCCCAGAGCTCATTTCCGTGAGGCAGCCAGGGCAAGAAAGAGGGTCACCGCGAGTATTTAACACACCGCACACTCACACACCGGCCTCTGCTGAGGGGGCCCCCGCTGAGCCCAGGCCCAGCTCGGAACGCGGGGCTCCAAACCCAAGCCTGGAGGGATCGGGGAAGTGAGGGATGTGGGGCTCAAAGGCTGGCCTCCTCCCATCCCCCCACCTTCCTTGTGAACTCTGCTTCCCTATCAGACGACCCTCTGCTCCTTACCGGTTCAGCGCCATGGGCGGGGGTTCCCGCGGATCCCTGGGGTCTCAGAGCATCGTGACCACGGGACCTCTGCCCCCACCCCGGAGTTCCAGTTTGGGGCTGGGCTGGGCTGGTCTGAGAGGTTAGCTCCTGCCACGGACCAAGCTGGGCAGGGCCCTGCTCCTGGCGGGGGGGGGGGGGGGGGGGGGGGGGGGAGGGGGCGGGGGGAGGGAATCCCAGTCCCGCCCGCCTTCCACCCTCGGCCCGCCCCCTCCACCCCCACTCTGGGCAAGTCATCGGCGTCCAGCACCAAAAAGGGCAGTCTGGACACGGGAGGGAATCGGGGAGGTGAGTGGGCTGGGGCCACAGGGTCAGTGCAGGTTCCAGCGGGTGAGAACCTCTCCAAGGGATGTGACCGTCCCACCCCTTCCAGGGCTCCTTTCAGCCTGGTCACTAGTCAAGGGTCAAGGCTATTCAATGCAGACCCTAGTGGGTGGGCAGGGCAGGGGGGGCCCCCATGCCTCCCTCCCCATCACCAGTCAAGGACCCTCTGGGCCGTGGGCAGTGGTCCTTGGGGCCTGGTCAGTGGCTCAGGCAACATTTCCCTCGTAACAAAGCTCTCGACAACTCGGAGCAGGGGAGTGACCTCCTTCCCTGCACCCCACTCAGTTCAGACCCCACCCCCACTGCCTCCCCCGGACCTTAGCTCTGACTCTGCCGGAAGCTCTGCTTCCCGCTCCTGCCTGGGCTCTGATTTCCTGACTCTGTGCCCTGCCCTCGGCATTCTGGGAGGTTCCCAGTGAGCTGTGAGGCTCTCTGGGCCCGTCCCCGCTCCTCACTTGTCTGTATCCTCATTGCTCAACCTGCAGCAAAGTACCACCCTCCTCCCTCCTCCCTCTCTGCGCCTGGTTCCAGTTTACTGATTATCCAAGCTCTGTTTACAAGACTGATAGCCCTAGAAGTGGGGGGAAGGAATGAGAGCAGAAGAGGGGGGTGGGGGGAGTGGGGAAGAGGGCCGTGGACAGCTGCCTCTAGGAGCAGCCATAGGCAGGGTCGTCCCTCCCACAGGTAGGGACGCCCCAGTCATCCTGGGCCTGTGCTGGTGACTGGAGAGGAGAGCAGAGGGAGGAGAGAACCCTGTGCTGGAGGAAGGTGGCAAGAAGGCAGGTGTGGGGCTCAGAAGGTGGTCGTTAGGCTGCTGGCCAGAGTCCAGGTGGTGATGTCACCCCAGCTCCCCAGGCCGACGCGGGCAGACACACTCAGGGCCTCCAGCTTAGCACTGACCCCCAGCCTGTCCTTGCAGCCAGACCTGACTCCCGAGTCCTTAGTGCATCCAAGGGCCAGCCGTCAGCCCTTGTGCACCCCTGAGCCCAGTCTGGTGGGAGAGATGAGTCTGCACATGACCGCATCCTGGCATCCTAGGGCCCCCCGCCCTCATGTTAGCGGGGACGGTCTGGAAAGCAAGTCTGTGCTCCCAACACTGGAGACCAGAATGTGCAGGGCTGGGACACAGAGGCGGGGCTCCGTCTCACCGGGGTGGTCCTGCTGGCCCTGGCCCCGTCACTTGGTGATCCCATCATTTCCCAGCCCGAGGCTGTCGAGTGTCTGAGGGGGGGCTGGATCGATCAAGGAAGAACCAAACTTTTAAGGCTCCATGTGACCCAAGCTCTGCCACTTACTATCCACGTGGCCTTCGGACAGACCCTTAAACCCCCGGAATGTCAGATGGCTCAGCCAGAAAGCGCAGACACTGCCTCTCTGAGGTCAGAGACAGGTCTCTGGCCACGCAAGGCTGCAGGGGGCTTTGTGTGACCCAGAGTGCCTGGGAGTTTTGTTGTTGTTTTATTAAACGTGTTGCCCACACTTTAAAAGCAGGAAGTTGGCTGACTGATCAGGATTTCTAGCTTCTCTGAAGCTCTTGGACGTTCTGGCAGGCAGGGCCCTCCTTCCTCAGTGCGGCCCTCCACAAAAAGGCACATAGAAAGTCTGGAACCTCCCTGGCTGCACAGGAGCACACAAGTGTCCAGGGAGAAGGGAGCTGAACCCCGAGGGGAGCACGACGGCCTGGCTGCAGCGGCCCACGTGCGTTTGCCACCGCAGGGGCCAAAAGCGGCTTCTAGTGGCCCCGCGAGGTCAGAAGAAGGGACGCCAAGCCAGGCCAGGGTAGAGCCGGCAGGGGGGCCGCCGCAGGAGGCTGGGCCCCCAAAGGCTGGTGTCGAGAGAGGGGCCGGACTGGACAGAGAATCCCCCGCAGCAAAACAACCCTGTGGGTGCTCTACAGCCTGTCACCCACAGCTGGGAGTTTAGTCACACACGGAGCTACGCAGACGGTTGGGTTTTCATTTGCTGTGTGGCTCAGCAAATGAGTGGTTCTGGGGTCCCCACAGCAGTAGTGAAGTCTCTTCTAGAAGAACATAGCTCTCAAACCAGACTGCACAGGACTCCCACGGCTGAAACCACATGACACGAACGCCACGGTTACTGGACAGGAGAGGAGACAGTCTCCGCCAGCAAGATGCCACAAAGCAACAAACTCAACCATGCTCGGAAAATGGAATTAGAGAAACCATGCTCGGAAAATGGAATTGGTGGCATCTGGGAGGCGGCGGGCTGCTCCAGGATGAACCTTCCCGACTGCCGGCTGCCAGAAATGGGGAACTCAGACTCCATACCTTTTATGAGGAGCCTGTGGCCACAGAAGTTGCTGCCGATGCTCTGGGTGAAACGTGGAAGGGTTACGTGGCCCGAACCAGCGGTTATGCTGGTTACGCTTTCTCTCTCTCTCTCTCAAATAAAAACCAATTTTTTTAATGAGATTTTCTGGGTCGCCTGGGCGACTCAGTGAGTTAAGCGTCTGACTTCGGTTCAGGTCATGATCTCACAGTTTGTGGGTTCGAACCCCGCATCGCGCTCTGTGCTGACAGCTCAGAGCCAGGAGCCTGCTTTGAATTCTGTGTCTACCTCTCTCTCTGCCCCTCCCCTGCTCACACTCTGTGTGTCTGTCTCTCTCTGTCTCAAAAATGAATAAACATTTTTAAAAAATAAAAAATAAAAATGAGATTTTCTAAGAGTAACAGATAAAAAAAGAAAAAGAAAAAAGAAAATGGAATTAAAGATATTAAAAATAAAGTGTGTGTTTAAAATTTTATTTTAAAGGGTCCGTGCTGTCAGCATGGGATTTTCTCTCTCCCTCTCTCTGCCCCTCCCCTCTAGTGTTCTCTCTCTCTCAAAATAAATAAGCATTAAAAAAATTTTTTTCAGAAATAAAAGAATTGAAAATACAAAACAGCATCAAAATGCATTAAAAACAAATAGAGAAATTTGAAAAGAATAAAGTAGAACTTTTAGAAAGAAAGAAAGTATACTTTTGAAAATTAAATACTCAGTTAAATAGCATTAAACACAGCTGAAGAAAACAGGTTGGGATGTGGAAGAAATAGCTGAAGAAATGATCCAGAACTTGATACAGACAGAGATAAGAGATATAAAGCGGGGGTTAGGAGACCAAGAGATACAACGAGGTCACACACAATTTTAATTGGAGTTTCAGGTAGAAAATAGGGAAATGGCAACATCTGAAAAGCTAGCAGCTCATAACTTCTCAGAATTGATGAAAAAAGTGGACCTGTCTTTTCAAAAAACACAGTATATCCCAAACAAAAATAGACAATAGAAACAGTGTGTTCGACTTCCAAACTACTGGGGGGGGGGGGGAATAATTTCTTTTTCAAAAGAATATCTAAAGGAAATCAGAGAAGGAGAAAAAAGAAGTAAAGATAAAGTGGAACAATAAATAGCACAAAAACAATCACACAACGATGTCTATCAGTAATTATATTACATATAAGAACATATCGGCAAAAAGAGGTTTTCAGCAGGCTAACAAGTAAAATCCAGCTGTTTACAAGAGAGCCACCTGAAACATGAAGATGAAAAGCTGGAAGTGAAATGATGGGAAAAACATACTTAGCAAATGCCATTCATGGAAAAGGAGCTGGTGTAGCTGCGTGAATATTAGTCTAAACATCAGCACTTAATCTGTTTTAATGCTTATTTTTGAACGAGAGTGGGCGGGGGAGGGGCAGAGAGACAGGGAGACAGAGAACCTCAAGCAGCCCACATGGAGCTCAAATCCATGAACTGTGAGATCATGACCTGAGGCAAAATCAAGAGTCGGAGGCTCAACAGACGGAGCCCCGCAGCCGCCCGACATCAGCACTTTATTGGAGACAATACAAATCAGTACTTGATGATAAGGAGTCAAGTCACCAGGATGATATAATAATTTTAAACTTGTAAGCACTTAATAACACGGTGTCAAATTTGGTAAAATAAAACTTGGCAAAATTAAAAGGAGAAATTGACACTCCGTTTTCAGAATGGGGCTTGAAAGGTGCTTTCCTCTCAGCGGCTGACAGATACGTGTTTGTGAATGCATCTGTGTGGGGAGGGGCATGTGTGTATGTGCGTGTTTATGGTGTGCGTGCGCCCCTGCTGCACGTGTATTGTACATGAACCTGGAGTGTTTGGGGAGGTGAGTTTTGAAAGCTGGAATAGGGCTAAGGAGTGGAGCCCTGTGGTCTTAACCCAGGCTCAGCCTGCAGAGTTTCCCAACCTCATCCTGGACAGTAGGCTCTTCAAGGGGAGGGAAGGACGTGGCATGGCCCTGGGTAGGGTGGGCACCCCTAACTAGGATGAAGAAGTGTCTGGGCTGTCACTGCTGAGCCTGGATCCCCATATAGCTGCCTTGAGGGGCCCAAGCCCCGAGGGATGTGACATCTCATAGATCCAGCCAGAGGTCCTCTGTGGGGATGCTGTGAGAGGGGTGACACAGGGACTCCAGGAAGCCTCTGCTGGGGTTTGGGTCTTCCAACCTCAGTTTTGGAGGTGACAAATGGCTCTCAAGTGCATCTACTGTGAGCTGGAGACTGGGCAGCCCCTGGGGGGATCTTAGGACACCAGGCCCCTTGTGGGCAGCTGTGGGGGCACAAGCTCTTTGTGGTGGCCAGGGCCCGGGGTGGGAGCAGGGAACAGCAGCTAACGTGTGATGGGGTTTTTCATGGGGAGGATGAAGATGTTCTGGAATTAGTCCCTGTGACAGTGGCACAGCTGTGTGAATACACTAAAACCCACTGAGATGTATACTTTGAAATGGTACATTTTAGGCTATGTGTGTATTATATTTCAACTAAAAGTAACCGAGATGGCACAGGGATGATGGGGCTGGGGCCGCCCACTTGTAAGCAAAGACCGGAAGCTCTAGTCACCGGCGGAGGAGAGGTGCTGAAGACACTGAAATGCAGCTGGGTCACCCAGGGGGGCAAGTGCCACCTGCCCGGGGCCAAGCTGGGCGTGTTTTCTGGAAATAGAGCCGTGAGAGCCCCTGCACCTGCACCACCACCCCCCGCCCCCCAGCTCAGGGCTGGGACTGTGATGCTCCTCTGCCCCACCTCCCCCTTTGACCTGGAAAACCCTGGAAAACCAGGGAGGGAGCCAACACTACTCCCAGTGCCTCCCATCCCCCTTGACCATTCTCCCCTGAGGTTGGCCACCCATCACTTCTCCTAACTTCTCACGAAGGCTGGACTGGAGACCTTGGCTGCTGCTGTCTGAGCCTCTTTGAACAGTGTCTGGACAGCAACGGGCTCCCCTGGTGTGGGGGGGACCCTGCTGACTCCAGCAGCCGCTCCTCTTTTGCCCCACCGCCCCCAGGGCTCTGGCCACACCAAATGTTCCATCTCTGCGTCCCCACTCTGCCAAGCCTCCGTCCCCTCTGCTGGGCACCCTTCCCCTCTTTGCTTCCAGATTAGCCTGTGAGTCAGGTCCCCACCGGCATCGCACCCTCCCCAGCAGCCCCCAGCACGTGCCTCTTGGCTCAGAGGCCCCACCTGGCCGGACGGCGTCTGTGGTGGCCGTGTGTCCACCCCAGCACAGCCGGCCGGCCAGCAGCAGCGATGTTTGGGTAGGGAGGGAGAGAGAACCGAGCTTCGGTCAGCCCTGCACACGACAGGCCGCCCAGCCATGGGTCATCCACACCAGGACTATGCCCGCTCCCGCGTGCAGCTCCAGGTCTGCCCCACCCACCCCAGAAGGAATCCTTCCAAGGCCTCTAATGTGGGGGCGGCAGGGGAGCCCATGCCTGGTGGGGGCAGGTGGAGAGGGGCCTGCGGGGACCGGGATCAGAGTTTGTGCGGGCGCCCTGCTCCAGGCTAACCTGCGCCCCAGAATGCAGAGAGCCCCAGGTAGGTGGCTGTCCCAGAGCCTGGCCGGAGGGGGTCCCCGAGGATGCGCAGCAGGCCCTGGGGCGTGTGCCCCCTTCCACAGTGGCTCAACAGAAGCTCCGGCTGTGCATGGCCGGGCCCGGCTCTCACTTCCTCTCTCACTTCAAGTCCTAGCAGGATGCCGCCACTCTGCCCTCTGTCAGACATTTCCTGTCCAGCAGCCGGCAGGCGAGGTGCCAGCTTTCTGCCAAGGGGGGGTCCTGGGTGCTGGGATCCCCGGTGGCTGGTAGAGGACAGGCAGCCCCCAGTCTGGGCTAGCTTGGCCAAGGTTCTTGGGGTCACTCGGGGCGCCAGGTGTCCTTGCCTGCCACAGCCACGGGGGCAGTGGGGGCACCATGCAGTCACAGCCATGAGACCCAGGTCACGGCCGCGGGCAACAGGAGGAGGCCTGAGGTTGAGGGGTCCCTGTCCACACTGGCCCCTGGTCCTTCCTCTTGGGGAGTCCTCTCCAAGGACTCACTGCAAGGGTTCAAGGACATCTCCTGCCCCACTGATATATCATGTGAATGTATACAGCCCTGAGTCTGAGGGTGGGGCCAGAAGGAGGGCAGGCATGGCGGCGGGAGCGGGGGAGGGGGGGGGCGGGCAGAAGGTCAGAGGGCAGTGAGCATTCTAGGCTTTCCTTTTCAGTGGGCACCACGCAGTCCAGATGCACCCCTGGGCAGTTTTGTACCGACCAGACTGCCAGGCTCGAATGCCATAGGAACGCCGCTAGCCTGCGTCTAGGTTGAGTCCAAACTCGATCTTAGAAAAGCCAAAAAGAAAGAGCTGGAAACGGCACTAGTCCTCCCTTGGGCGGGGCCCCTGAAGGGGAATCAGGTGATCCCACGAGGCTTCTCCTGTTGCACAGAAAGCGTTGTGACAGCCGCCCCAAGAGCCTGGTGGGTCAGTGCCCCGCGTGAGGCCAGCACACCTGCCCGTGGTGTTTCTGCCCCTCCCCCACATCAGCGAGAGGGGAAACACGTCTGCCTCCTCCGAAGCTGAACTCTGTGCCAAGGAGCGCGTGGTGTGGGTCCAGTCGGACACGAGGGCACGCCCTCCCAGACCCAGCCTCCACTAGCCACTCTGCCTTGCTCCCCGACCCCGACTGGGTCCTGACCCCTGCTGTGTACGTCACTCTAGAGGTTGGGGTGGCTCTACCGTGTGGGGAAGCCGGGTCCTGTCCCCACTCTGGCTTGGATGGCAGAACCCCATGCTCTCTGGGCTCAGTATCCCCATAAGTGGGGACGTGTCGTCAGACTCTGGGCCTGCAGCCTGGTGCTGGGCACACAGGGCTCTGGGGCTCCCATCCCCCAACTCAGGAGCAAAGGTACCCAGGCATCGTGTCTGCTTCTGCTCTGACACCCCTCCCTCTCTCTGACATGCCCTCGGGAGGTCAAAGCCTGGGGCGTCTCCATCTTACCCCAGTGACCAAGGTCAGGTGCCTCCTTCCCGGCAGGCAGTGTCCCCAGTGGCAGGAAGTGACCTCCTGAGCCAGGAGACCACAAGTCAGACCTGACACTGGGCTCTGCTGCACAGGCCAGGCCCCAGGGCACCTCGCCACCCCTCACACTCACATCTGAGCCCAGAGGAAAGGTTCACATCTGCTCTGCGTCAGCAAAACATTTCTTTTGACTTTTGACTTCTTTCCAAAGGGAGAACAATGGCTCACACAGAGGACAGAGATCCTGCCCCAGAGCTCGCAGTGCAGTGGTTGTGGCCGGCTGCCGGGGACAGTGAGAAACTATGTCCATGTTAATTGGCTCCCCCCCCCCCCCCCCCCCGCTCTGGTGGCACAGTAGTGTTCCTGAGGTGGCTGTATGGTCCCGGTGGTAATTCGCTAGTTTAGGGCAGACCTGGATGCTCCTTTCTTCCCTGGCTTGTTCCCTGAAGAGGGTCTGGAAAGAGGCCCGGCTTAGAGCCATCCCCCAGACTCAGGCGGGGTGGAGAGGCCAAGCAGGGGCCATGTCTCCTTGCCCAGATCGTCCCCGAGCCCAGGACAGACAGCTGTTGAGGCTGGTTCCAGATGCTCCTTCTGTGTCTTTCTGGGTCTGCGTGTCCAGGGACGGGGGCCTTCAGGACCCCTCAGTTGCTCTGCTCAGCCAGGCCGGCAGCTGGACACTCAGGTGGGGAGCCGGGGTCAGGTGCCCTCAGGCACAGCAGCTCAGGACCTCAGAGCAAGAGCAGAGCAGGGCTGGCCCACAGGGTCACTTTCCAGCAGGCAGGGGACCAGCCCCCAGCCCAGGACACCATGCCCTACTGGAGGATGTCCCCTGCCCCTGCCTGGAGCCCGAGCCACCCGATGCCCACCTGGTTCCCGGGAAGCACCTGTCTCCGGGGCTGCACGGACCTGTCGGCTCAGCGAGCTGGTGAGGCCACATCCTTACGAACAAGCTGGGACTGCAGTGATGCGACGCTGGCTGTTGTCCGAGGCAGGACGGCCTGGCCTCGCCCCACCTCAAAGGAAATCGTTCGACAAAGTTCCCTCTCCCCAAGGCACATGAGGTGGTGTGTGAGCCCATCTCCGAGCCTCGTGTGGGGCTCATACTGCATCACCTCTGAGCATCAGCAGACCGAGGCCCTCAGCTGCGTGCCCACCGCCCTGGGGAGGAAGGGGCCTGAGCAGCCCAGACTAGGGGGGCCTGCCTGACACAGGGGCTTCCACAGTGTGCCTGGTGCCGGGGCAGGAGCAGGAGACACAGGGAGAGGCATGGGCATACACACAGGGCTGACCCGGGGCCTCCGGTGGTCACCACAGGTCAGCCATGCCAGGCTGCATGCATCTAGCTTCATCAACCTGCCATGCTTTATGACACGATTTATATATAATTAATAATATATTAATTAATTGTTGCCAAATGTGTTTTAAGTATACATGCGATACAATCGTCTCTTGCTCGAGCAGACACGCTGCTGTCACGGGCTGTCCACACGGTCAGGAGAGGCTGCATCTACAGGACACCAGGTAGTGATGGAGGGGCCAGTGGGCGTGGGTAAACTTGAGAAGACCACCCTCCTCAGGCAGGACCTGTTGATCAGGAGTCCCTGCACCTATGGCCCCTCCAGGCAGGGTCTGGTTCTCCTAAAACAGGATGGTTCCAAGCCCCCGAGGGCCTGGGCAGGACAGTGTAGAGTCCCCAGCCCGGCCCTTCACGGGGCCATTGTGGGGAGGAGGGCCCGGCCTGAGGCCCCAGGAGCCCCTGAGGCTCCCCCAACCGTTTCAGGTCCGTATGCTGTGCTCCGAACACTGTTCCCCGGAAGCCCAGGAGCTGAGGTCGTGCACCTGAGCCTGGCGGAGTGGGCCTCACATTGCCACGTGGCTGGAGCTGGGGAGGGATCCGTGCTGGGGAGGGGTCTCCGTGGAAGAAAGTGCTTCTGGGTGCTGGAGTTCGATAGCAGTCAGGGTCAGAAGCAGGGGGAGAAGGAACCAGGAATGGCCAGGCAGCTGCCATGCCCCCCGAGGGGGACAATAGACTCCAGAGGGGACAAAAGAGGGGGACATTCCCCCCACCACACCCATGGAGACAGCTGGTCGGCCAGCCACGAGTCCAGTGGTGGCCACAGCAGGGCAGGAAGGGCAGGTCAGAGCAGCTCCTGGTCACGGCTCCACCAGACCCTGGGGCGGGGGTGTCCCAGGGATGGGGTGTCGCACGTTCCAGCCCTACCCTGCGTACAGGGGCTGAGCATCCTCGGAGCTGGGCTTCCTGCCACCCACAGGCTCCCAGGGATCTGGGCAGAGGACAGGTGCCCCAGGCCCAGCATGGTCTGAGTGCCCACCACCCTCAACATTCATTCATCAACCCATGGTTGCTGAGCACTTTCTGGCTCCACTCCGAGGAGCACCTGGTGAGCACAGGAACATCCTCTCTAGTCGGGAGACAGAGAAAAGTGAGGGCTCATCCTACAAGTGGTCCTAAGGGCTGAGAAGGACAGGGGATGTGGCCACTGGTGACCAGGGGAGACCTCCCTGGGAAGGTGACATGGGGCAGGGCTGAGCACACAAGGGGGCCCGAGGGGACTGTGGGGCCAGGGGGCTAAGGTGAGCCTGGGTTCCAGGTGATGGCCTGGCATGGGGGCACAGGTGGTCTTGCTCCCTCGGGGAGCTGCCACAGCTGGGGGGGAAACCAGGGAGCCAGGAACCCAAGAGCCACAGTCCCTTTGGAGGCCCTACAGGAGGCAAGGGTGACGGTCAGCACTTGGTACGCCTTCGTCGGGTCGTCCTGAAGTTCACCGGTGGCCGCGTGCCCCAGGGGCCCGGATTCAGAGGCGCCTGCGGCCAAGTGGCCCCTTCTGATCCAGGGCCTGGATCCACTCAAGGTGGAGGCTGGTGCTAGACCTGAGAACCACCTCCTGGGGACCCCATACAGGGGCCCCCACCCTGGGCAGAGGAACGGGCCAGTCAGAGAGGCCCCGAACAGCAAGTGGGGGCAAGGGCGCTGCCTTGCAAGGTCCCCGGGCTCGCCCGAGCGGCAGGTGCGTGGTGTGTGTGGAGAGGGGGGAGAGCCACTGCCTGGGAGGCCTTCTCGGTGACTGGAACCCACGTTCTGTGACGCTCAGCTGAAGGAAAGAGGAAGAGAAAGGAAGACCCCAACCTGCAGCTAGCAAGCGAGGCCCAGGGGAAACGGAAGCCGGAAGCTGCAGGCGGGTCGCCATCCCAGGCGCCAGGCCCCGCGAGCAGGCTCCACTCTGCAGGGCCTCTCGAAAGCTGCCCTGCCCCCACCCCGCTCAGGGGGAGAAGGAGCAATCAGGGGCTGGTTCCCAGGAGGCCAGTCGGGTGTGGGCTACTGATAGGCTATGGCGGCGGGGTCCCCTGGGCCGCGTCAGCCTAATGGACACCATCTGTCCCACAGACCCGAGTCCTGGGGACCTGGGCAAACAGGAGCGAACCCAGGAAATTCGAGAGAGCCATCCAGTAACCCTGATGCAGAACAAGGGCTCCAGGAGCCTCCCTTGGAAGTTCAAGTGGGAGCGGTGTGCCCACAGCTACGGCCTCTGAGAAGCGTGCTGGGACGCACAGACCAGACTTGATCCTGCCTCACCTCCCTCGGCACCTGCCCTGCCGTCCCCCGCACCCCCCCGCCCCCCCAGCTGACACAGCAAACAAGAATCAGCCGCTGGCAAATGATTCCGGGACCCAGGGGCTTCTGCTCCACTGGCCAGCCAAGCTGGCCCGACAGGCACAGACCCTCCATAAAGGCCAGTGGGCTCCAAGGTCTGGGAAGAGCTGCCATGTGCCCCAGCACACAAGCCCACCCCGGACCCCAGCATCCTTCCTGGGTCCATGAAGGGAGCGTGGCTGGGTCTCACCAGGAAGATGGCGACCATCACTGACTACAGTTAGCTGTTCTGAGCAGTCTGGTAATAGCGCAAGGCCAGGATCTGATGTCTGCCTAGGAGGTCACTGGAGCCTGAGTCCAACCTGAGTGGTGGGGGAAAGTGGCCTGTGGGGAGACATGGCTCAGGGTGGAGAGGCTGTAGGGAGGAGAGCAGCGTGGGAGAATGGGCAGGGGCACATCCCGCACAGAGGACAGGGTGGGCAGGGATTCAGGACTGGTCTGAGGGAAACTTCATTCTTTGAGCTAGCAAGAGGCATCTGTCTCCTGGGCTGGGGGGGCTGGGCAGCACTTGTGCAGAAGCTTCTGGAGCAGCCACCGTTGGAAGGCCCAGGAAATTCCAAGGGGCTGGAAGTCCGAGAGACTGGGCCCCACCCAGGGCTGCCTGCTTGCCCAGTCCTGGGTGGATACGCTGGTGACAAGTGGCCATTGGGTTTCCAAAAATCTGTCTGAGGACTCACTCAAGTCCTGTCAGAAGGTGTCCCCTGTGCTCTTTACCACATGACTCAGTCCCTGAGAGTGTTGCCTGACCTCCCAGAGCCCCTGGAGACTAACCCCTAACCCAAACCCCAGGGCAAGAAAACCCCTTGTGTGGCCTGGGGCTGGGGGTACGGCCTGGGGTTAGGGGGATGGGGGGTGCAGCCTGGGGCTGGGGGGTTAAGGGGTGCAGCCTGGGGCTGGGAGTGCAGCCTGGGGCTGGGGGTGCAGCCTGGCACTGGTGGGGGGGGTGCAGCCTGGGGTTACGGGGCTGCTTGGTGAATCCTACAGAGTGTCACCTGGTAACCATGGGGCCCGAGGACTGCTGGCTGCGAGCGACCCGGCAGAGGCAGCTCGGACCCTGCCCCCACTCGTGGGCGGGAGGGGCGCGGGGCGGGGCGGGGCGGAGCTTCCCGGAGGCGCAGGCCCCTCCCCTGCTCGGGCCGCCTCTCGCGGGGCGGAGCGGCTCCCTCCCCTCCCCCCCCCCCGCCCCCTCCCGGCGCGGGGCCCGGTTTAATAAAGTTGAAAAGGAGCTGGAAACCGGCGGCCAGACGGCAGCCCCGTGCGCTGGGTGGGAGCGCTCAGGGCACCGCGACGCCGGCAGGCCGGCCGGGGGCTTCACAGGAGCAATTACCCCGGGCCGGCGGGAGGCCAGGGAAGCCCGGGGCCGCGGGAGACCTGGGGAAGGACCGCGAGGCCCGGACTGGCCGCCCCCTCCCCACGGAAGCGCGCGCGGGCGGGGCGGCGACGGGGTCGCCCGTTGAGTGGCGCGGCCTTTGTGCCGGCGCTGTGAGCAGCTACACGCTCAGAGCCCGCTCCCCGGTGACGTCTCAAAGAGCCTTTGACGGGGAGCCCCCTGGCAGGAGGGCTCACCTGCAGAGACGCTCTATAGAGCCTTTGAAAGCGCAGCAGCTGCCAGGGGCTGTCAGCCGGGCACCTAGAGGGACAAAGAATGGGGGAGCTGGCCCCTTCAATGAGAGGCCACTTGGAAACAGCAGGCATGTGCCAAGCCCGCAGACTGGGAAAGAAAAGTGCTCTTCATCGGGGACTCGGTGGTGTTTGAAGGGGACCCTTTCTCAGCCTCAGCGCCCTCATGTGCATGACAAAGGGGCCTCGGGGCACGGGCCTGGAGGCCAACAGTCCCAGCGGGGCGGCCAGAGCGCTCAAGTGTGGCCGGTGCATGCGTCCAGCGGGAGCTGGGCCCTGCTGCCCGGCCACAACCCAGTCATCTCTGGGCGCTCTCTGGTCCCGCACTGCAGGGCGCTCCTGCAGGGAAGCGGGTGGTGGGCTCCCATCCTCCCCTGGGAGGTGGTGAAGGAGGCCCAGCATTGCAGCCTGAACATCCCCAGGGCTCAGTGCCTGCCTGGGGCCAGTGCTGGGGGTGTGTGAGGCTCCAGTCATCACCATCCTGGTTGGGGAAGCCAGAGCTGCCTCTTCTGGAATGTGGAGGGGAATTTGAGGCAGGGGAGCCCTTGTGGCCACAGCATCCCTGAAGCAGAGATCCTGGTTTTCCTTCACCACCCGAGACTGCCCACCCGAGCAGGGGCCAGACAGCAGCCCAGGCCTAGGATCCACACGTGCCCAGCCGCCTCCCCGCCTCCAGGACTGCAGAAGAAAGTGGGCAGTCAGACCCACTGCCAGAAACGTCAGCCTTAAATGGTCTTTTAGACCAGGATTAAATTAGATACTAGATTGTCAATTACCCTCCATTTTCGATTGTTTTCAAACTTAACAATTCTTGGGCCATGAATTGTCCATAGATGCACACAGCTCATTCCCTGGTGTCTTTGATCAAGAAGAAAACACCCAAGGCCCCTACATCTCTCTGCAGAACTCCCAAATGCAGCCCCCCTGTCCCCCTCCCTGCCTGAGGGTGAGGGGTGGGGGTCCTGCTAAGGTCTCATCAGTCCCCCAGGCCACGCCACCAGCACTGGCATGACCTATGAGGCACAAATAGAGAACTACCTTACTGGTGTGGCCACCTGAACTTCCTGCCTGACCCTGCACACCCCTTCCCCCCTTTATTTACAACAAAACCCATGCTCCTAACATCAGTTTTCATGACCCCAAGATCCTATTCCCCTTTCTGGCCCCCTCCCACAGTGCCACCCTCATTGGTCTTGCCTCTGTCCCCAAAACACCCCTGGCATTAGAGTCTCTGCTCAGATCTCACACTTTGCGTTTTCCTAACCACACACCCGATGCCCCTCTATTTGCCACAGTGACTTGAGGGCTGTTGGGGGATGTGTTCCCTGCCCTAATGTCTTCCCTGAATGTGGGGAGTGCACTAGGGTGACTGGTTTCTCAATGCCCCTCATTTACTCTGTCCCTGGAGAGGTTGAGGCTTGCCCAGAGGCCCCTGTGGAGGACAGACTGGGCCCAAGTGGCCCAAGGCTCTCCTTCCCCTTGACCAAGCATGGGCTGGGGCACTGAGGGAGGGCCAAGGAGGCCACCTCTTTCTGGGGCTGGTCTGTTCAACTCTCATACCGGGGTACTGTTCCCACTTGCCATTTTTATGAACGGAAGTGGTCAGCTTGGAGACACCACGCCTTTTCATGTACTTCCTGAGGCAGGAGCAGTGCTCTGTATGAACCAGAATTCCAGAATGCCCCCTAAGAACCCTAATATCTCTCATCTGGTTTGGACCCACCCAGCCCATCCACCTGTCAACTTGTCCTGAGGGGCTCAGGGAGGGGACCGCTCTTCTGGCCTGTCACCAGGGCCAGCCTCAACTGGGACTGCTGTGTGTGGCCTTCCTCTGGGCCTGCAGGGATCTGAGGCCAGCAGGATCAGGCCGGATTACAAGCCCCAGAAGCTTCCGCCCAGCGGGCTCAGAGATGTGAGCAGCTTGGCCGTCGTGGCTGCAGGGAGGACAGGCATGTGTGCAGGACTCCGTGGAGGGCCTCTGTCTAGAACAGAAACTCCGCGCCTGGAAAATTACCAAAACTGAGGCTGCGTTTGTTTTGAAAATTAACGTACTTCAATGAGGAGAATTCAGCGAGGAAAAACGTCCGCCCTTGAAGCCGTGGGATTTCTTCCCCTCTTCCCATAGCTGAGGGGTTTTCAAGGATTGCACACTGGCCGTGTTTCTTACTCCATGGCTGTCCGTCTGAGGCCAGTGCCCCTCGACAGCCCTGGCTCCTCTGAGACCCCATACCCTGGGATTTACAGGCCTTCCTCAAACCACTTCCAGCTTCTCTGGGCTGCTGGCAACCACAGGAATGAAGTCTGGGAATCAGGGTTTCAGCCCTGAATTCCAGGCCGGCAGGACCCCCGACGCCACTGCCTAGTGGCCCCTCGGTGGAGTGCTGCTGGCGTCAGACTCATCTGCAGCAGAGAGCAGGGAGGCTCCGTGGACCGGCCCTGAGCACAGTCCGCCATCCCCAGGGTTCGTCTCCACAGACCATCAACCAGCAAGACCCCCACCATCCACAGAATCAAGCCTGCAAAAGCTTCATCAACATCTAAAGCCACACACTGGGTGAGCCTGAAAGATGGGAGAGAATTACTACAGAAGTGTCAGGCACTGCCTGTGTGGCTCAGAAATTAAACGTTCATGACCCCGTATCTGGGAAATGATTAAGAAACTTTCCACAGTCTGCCCAAAACAACGTGCCCCGTGGGCCTGGGCCATTTATTACGCAGTGAATATGGTGTTTGGCCAAGCAAGGAGCAAGGTCTCAAGTGACCATCAGAGTCCTGGGGCCTCTTGGGTAGCGCTGGCCCAGCAGACTTCCCTGGGCAGGGGCTGCCTGCCCAGCTTCCCAGCGTCCATACACAGGAGCCTGGTCCAGGGCTCCAGTGCCATCCTCCAGGGACAGTGGCCTCTTCATAGCCGGCTCAACAAGGGGAAGGGGACGCTCCTCTGGTCCAAAAGAGGTGAGGCTCTGGAAGATGAGAGCGGTAGAATAGGTGTCTGCCGTTTTGTTTGCTTTTAAAACCTCGTCCTTCCCTGGGGATTCCTGGCCCTGTTCAGTCTCTCTGAAGCCTGTCCTGCTTGGGGTCTTCGTGGGAGGAGGCCCAGCCCCCAGCCCGTGGCCTCCGCAAGGACGCGCTGGGTCCTCGGGACAAAGGAAGTCAATTCCCGGTTCCCCCGGCAGCTGAGTGACTCGGTTGCCCCCAAAGCGATTTTCACAGCCAGGGAAGCGCAATTGTATTTTCCAGCTCATTAACCCGGCGCACAAAGCGCCGCAGTCCCCGGCCCCAGAGCACGGGACCGCGGATTCCAGAGGTCCCTCCCCGCCTGGAGACGCGGCTGCCCATTGTCCCCGAAATGTACCGCCTGTTTATTCAGGTCCTTTGAACACTCCTTCCGCATTGTGTGGGCACGCCTGGGAGAATCCTGCTCAGCCCAGACGAGGCCCCAGGCCGGCGCCACAGACAGAAACTTAGATCCGACCTTCACTCGTCAAGGTGCTACGGGCTCCCCGCAGGCCCGGCGGTGGAGGGGGGTGGGGGCGGTCCGGGCGGCTGGGGGGGCGGGGCGAAGGCTTGGAGGGGGGGGGAGAGGAGCACGTGGCCCCAGCCCCACAAGACCCTCTAACTCCCGAGGGGTGGGGGCCAGGTCCAGGAGGACCCCGCTTTCTCTCCCCGGGTGGGGTCTGGGATGTCACCCCCTCCTCACCCCTGCTACTGAGCTGGTGCCCCAACAGCGGCCGTGTGTGGTCCGGTGGGCTCCAAAAGCCTGCCTAGGATGGGCCAGGGCGGCCCCACCTCGAACGCCACTCCCCTTCCCCACCCCCATGGGTGAGCGGTGGGTTCGGCATCAGGGGAAGAGCCCCAGGCCCATTCTTCCTGCAGCACCAGGAAAGCGTGAGGCTTTGAACCCGTGGCTTTGCCCAGTGCCTTCCCTCGTCTTCCGCTGGGGGGGGGGGGGGGAAGTGGGAGAGCGGGGAGGAGAAGGGAGGGGGAGGGAGGACAGGAAGGAGCGGAGAAGGAGGAGGGAGGAGGAAGGGAGGGGGAAGGAGGAGGGAGGGGGGAAGGAGGAGGGAGGGGAGAGAAGTGGGGGGATACCCTCCAAGCTGTCACTTCCTCTAATGCGGTGTGGGGGGGGCGGGGAAGGAGGGAGGAGGAAGGAGAAGGGAGGGGGGAAGGAGGAAGGAGAAGGGAGGGGGGAAGGAGGAAGGAGAAGGGAGGGGGAAGGAGGAAGGAGGAGGGAGGGGGGAAGGAGGAAGGAGGAGGGAGGGGGGAAGGAGGAAGGAGAAGGGAGGGGGAAGGAGGAAGGAGGAGGGAGGGGGAAGGAGGAAGGAGGAGGGAGGGGGGAAGGAGGAAGGAGGAGGGAGGGGGGAAGGAGGAAGGAGAAGGGAGGGGGAAGGAGGAAGGAGGAGGGAGGGGGGAAGGAGGAAGGAGGAGGGAGGGGGAAGGAGGAAGGAGAAGGGAGGGGGGAAGGAGGAAGGAGAAGGGAGGGGGAAGGAGGAAGGAGGAGGGAGGGGGGAAGGAGGAAGGAGGAGGGAGGGGGAAGGAGGAAGGAGAAGGGAGGGGGAAGGAGGAAGGAGGAGGGAGGGGGGAAGGAGGAAGGAGGAGGGAGGGGGGAAGGAGGAAGGAGGAGGGAGGGGGGAAGGAGGAGGGACGAGGGAAGGGGAGGGAAGTGGGGGGTACCCTCCAGGCTGTCACTTCCTCTGTTGCTTCCTTCGCATTTCCACGGGCTTCCCAAGTCCTCAGAGCGCACTCACAGACCACATGGAGGCAAGATGGGCCCAGGGCGTCCCCCCCAGGCCCCAGCCTCGGCCCTCTCCTCCAGGCGCCCCGCTGTCCTGACAGCCCCACAGCCCGTCCCGAAAGCCTCCTGCCTTTCCAGCGGCTCCCACCAGCTCCTTCCCGGCCAGAGAGTCCTGACAAAGGGCTCTTCCCCAGACAAACCTTCGGGCCCGTTTGCATTTTCCAGAAATGGCCCCAACAGTACGTATTTTTGGGTCCCCTAGGCTCTGGGTGGGCCTTTTTAACACCCAGGAGAACGCTGACCTGACAGTCAGTCGCTGCCGCCACCGACTCCCCAGCCTTCTACCTGGTTCGTCTGCTAGAGCACCGTGGCCCCTCCCCCGGGGTCCTGGGGCCCCTTCCTGTCCCGCGGCCCTGGCCTCTGCCCTCTCTCTGTTCCAGCTTCCCCATACCTCTTCCCAAGCCAAGGACTGTGCAAAGGCAGCCCGGCACGGCTTGCCCGGACCAGGACTGACCCTCAGCTGGTCCCAGACAGGAGTGAGCACCTACCCTGACGGCTTCCTGTGGTTTCTGCTCTGAGCCTGAGAGTTGGGGGCTCACGTGAGAGGAGCTGAACGCTCTTACCCTAGGGACGAGTTTTCCCTAACCTCCAGTGACTCTGCAAGGCAGAGACTTGGTAGTAAGTCCTAGTGCCAAAATCTAGACGCTCGTGCAGTATTCCTTTATGAGGCCTTTCTTGCTCTTGTGGGACCCATTGAAATGGGGGGCAGAGCCTGGCCCTCAGGCCGGCCCGCTGCTAAGATGGGAGAAACAGGAGGGCACGGGGTGAGGGCCAAGGCCAGCTGGCGCTTCAGGGCCCCACTGGGGCTGCTTCCTGCATGAAGGTGGGGGTCCCACGGGGGAGGGGGCCTGTGCTGCCCGTGCACCGCCCCCCAGCACTCCGGGGGTGTGCCATTGCCCTCTTCCCTGTCAGGGGTCCTCCTGGGCCACTCTTCAGGGGCCCAGCCCTCGGGACTTCCTGCTCCCTCTCTTCACTGGCGGAAGCATCACTCTGACTGGTTCCACCCCAGGAACTTCAGTTCTTTCTGCCACATCTCAAGACCCGATAATCGTTTCTTTTGCATCACCTCAAAAAAAATGGCTTCTATTGTAGCTTAAACTACACACACTCGGGAGTGGCACTGATAGTTTTCTGAGACCCTACTGTGGCAGGGGGTGGTCAGCAAGAATGACATAACCTGAAGATTCCTGGGTAGGCTGTGATGAGCTGCGGAGGAGCCAGGACAGGTGGAGAGACCACCTGGGCAGGCACCTCTGAGTCCTGGCTGACTCCTGCACCCCTGGGTGCGTGCCAGCGGACATTCGCAAGGACCAGGCCTCAGGGACTCACCACCACCACCTGCTAAACTGGCTTCTCCCACAGCACCCATTTAAGCCCTGCAAGCTAGAATCTCTCACATGTCTCATGGAAGGTGCCCCCTAGAGGTCTCTGTGACATGCTGGGATGTATGTAGTTCCCACCAGCGCTGGCTGCCTCATCCCTGACCTCACCCATGTAGGTGCTAACCTAGAACTTGGTCTTGGTGACTCCACTTCTGGCCAAGATGGAGCCACAGAGACAGAGTCTACTGTCCTACCTGAAACGTTCAAGGGGTCGATAAGATACACACAACACACCTGAACAACGGTTCCAGGCCGTGAACATGAGGCCATGAAGGACAGCCCGTTATTCAGAGGCAAGAGACAAATGAGATGAGCCCTACAATCGCCCCAACTCGTGGTTGGGCTCCTGGGATGGGAAAGTGGAGATGGGGGGCCAGGCAGACAGGAGACTGGGGTCAGCAGCACAAAAGACCAAAGAAGGCAGAGCTGCACAGAGTGAGGGCTCCAGAGTTCTTCAGGGGCCCCCCTCTGAACTCAAGTCGAGAGTAGATCAGTGCATGCATGTGGGGTTGTGGATAGAAACATTCCAGAGTGTTAGAGTCGCACCTGACACTCAGGTCTGGGAGCAGCACCAGTTCCCACCAGCCAGATGGAAAATCCCATGATCCACGGCGTTTGGGGAGGGGGACAGGGAGCCCTGCCTCAGGGGAAGGGTCCTGGATGAGCACTGCTCCAAATCTGCCTGAGAAATCTAAAAGGAAGATGTGAAAGGACCACCTGTTGCCAAATAACTTACCCATATCCCAGAGCAAAACTCAAGGGCATTTATAGGAATGTGAAACCGTCCAGCACTCAACAGGGTAAACTCCTGAAGTGCAACATCTGACAAAAAATTACCAAGAAGCAAAAAGCAGAAAAATGTGAACCTTAATAGAAAGAAAAATCAAATCATAACCGACCAAGAACTGATATGGATGATGGACTTTGCACAACAGTTACCACAACATTCCATCGTTTCACAAGTTAGGTGGAGACGTGAAACACATAAAAGAGATCCAAACAGAACTTCTAGAGATGAAAACCGCAATGTCTGAGATAAAACAAAAACAAAATACAAATAAACACTCAAACAAAAAGATTAATGGCAGAATGGACATGTAGTGCTCAGAACTAGCTCTCCTCCCACAAAAAAAAGGAGCAGAGGAAAAGATAACTTTTTGAAAAGCGGAGCCATAGAACAACTTCAAGAGGCTGAAGATACATATGATTGGAGTATCTAAATGAAACAGAAGTCAGAAAAAAAAATTTGAATAATGGCTGATAAGTTTCCAAATTGAATGAAAACTATAAACCCACAGATCCAAGAAGTTCACCAAAAACCAAGCACAAGAAACATAAATAAAAATTATCCCCAAACTCACTATAACCAAAAAGCTCAAAACCAATGATAAAGATAAAATCTTAAGTGACCAGAGAGAAGACACCTTATGTATACGGTAGCAAAGATAACAAAGGACAATGACAGATGTCTCACTGGGGACAGTGCAGATAATAAATGCACAACATCAAAACCCGTTGAGTCACAATTCTATACCCAGGAAAATATCTTTCAAAATCAAAGTAGAAATAAACACTTTTTCAGACATACACAACCTGAAAGAGTTCACCAGAAGACTTGTACCATAAGAAATACGAAAGTCCTTGGGGCATCCGGGTGGCTCAGTCGGTTAAGTACCTGACGCTTGGTTTCGGCTCAGGTCATGATCTCATAGTTCGAGAGTTCAATCCCCACATTGGGCTCCGCTCTGACAGCATGGAGCCTGCCTGGGATCTCTCTCTCTCCCTCTCTCTCTCTGCCACTCCTCTGCTCTCTCTGTCTCTCAAAGTAAATAAACTTAAAAAAAATTTTTAAAGAAATATTAAAGTCCTCATGCAGAAGGAAAGTCATAGCAGATGTAATATAAACATACAAAAAACAGTAAAGAGCACCAAAAATTGTAACTGTGTGAAGGAATGCAAATTTTTTTCTTATTATTTAAATCTCCTTAAAAGATAACTGACTATTGAAACAGAAACGATATCAATATAGTCTGGGGTCTCTAACGCACAGAAGCGAAAGGTATGACAACAATAGCACTAGGGCCCGGAAGGAGAAATGAAGATACCAGACAGTATTGGAAAGTTCTTATACTATACACAAAGTGGGATGATGTCACTAGCAGGTGGGTTGTGGTAAATTGAGTGTGTTACTGTCAATCTTAAAACAGCCACTAAAATAAGGATAATAAAAAAGTTATAGCCAATAAGCCAACAAAGGAGATATGCTGGAATAATAATAATAATAATAATAATAATAATAGTCAATTGATCCAAAAGGAAGAAAAAATGGAACAAAGAACAGATGGGAATTTATAAAACAATTAGTAGGATGGTAGGTTAGGGCTCTTGGGTGGCTCAGCCAGTTAAGCGTCCTACTTCGACTCATGATCTCACAGTTCATGAGTTTGAGCCCTGCGTCAGGCTTGCTACTGTCAGTGCAGAACCTGCTTGAGATCCTCTGTCCCCCCTCTCTCTTCCCCTCCCCCGATCACTCTCTCTCAAAATAAATAAGTAAACTTACTTATTACTGGGTTCTTTAAAACATATTTTTAAAAAAGACGATACATTTAAACCTTAGCACATCAATAAGTACACCAAACGTAAACGGTCTAAATACCCAACTAAGAGTCAAAGTAGGTAGAGGCGCCAGAACCACTGCAAGCAGCCTACACAAAGCACTTTTTTAAAAGTTTATTTATTGATTCCGAGACAGAGATAGAGAGAGCAAGTGGGGGAGGGGCAGAGAGGGAGAGAGAGAATCCCAAGCAGGCTCCATGCCGTCCGTGCAGAGTGGGATGCAAGACTTGAACCCATGAACTGTGAGATCATGCCCCGAGCCGAAATCAAGAGTTGGACACCTAAACGACCGAGCCACCCAGGCGCCCCCAGAAAGCACTTTTTGAAGACAAAGACATAACTATGTTAAAAGTAAAAGCATAGAAAAGATATAGCATGCTAACACTGGTCAAAAGAAAGCTGGAGTCTTTATACTAATATTAGACAAAGTTGACCTCAGAGCCAAAAAATTACAAAAATGAAGATCACATCATATTGATAAAGTAATCAATCTGTTAAGAGGACATAACCATCTTAAACATTTGTGAAATGAACAAGACAGCTTCAAGATAATGTTAAGTAAAAACTGGTAGAACCACAAAGAGAAATCGAACCCACAATTATTGTTGAAGATTTCAATACTCCTCTCTCAATAACTGATCAAACAAGTAGGCAGAAAATCAGCATGGGTACAGTCGATAGGTGTGTTTCATCCAAATTGACCCAAATGACATTTATTGACCACTGTGCTCAGCAACAGAAAAATTCATGTTCTTTTCAAGGTGACAGAAGATTGACCAAGACAGACAATATTTGGGGACATAACATGAGTTTCCATACATGTAAAAGGACTCATGTTAAAGTGTGTCTTCTGACCACAATGGAAGTAAACTGAAAATGAATATAGAAATATCCCTGGAAAGTCCCCAAATACTTGAGAACTGAATAAGACACTTCTAAGTGACCCTGAGTCAAAGAAGAAATCAAAAGGGAAATTAGTATTCCAAACTGAGTGAGAATGAAAACAGCATAACTGGGGTGCCACTAAAGCAGTACTCAGGGGAAAATTCATAGCACTGGATGCTGTACGAGAAAAGAAGAAAGGTGGGGCACCCGGGTGACTTAGTTGGTTAAGCGTCTCTTGATTTTGGCTCAGGTCATGATCTCACGGTTCAGTTCATGAGTTCAAGCCCCGAGTTGTGCTCTGTGCTGACAATGCGGAGCCTGCTTGGGATCCTCTTTCTCTCTCACTTTCTCTTTCTGTCCCTCCTCTGCTCATGCCCTCTCTTTCAAAAATAAACTTCAAAAAAGAAGAAGAAAGGTTAGAAAATCTATGACTCAGTTTCCACATTAAGTAACTGAAAAAAAGAAGAGCAAACAACTCAAACCAAGTAGAAGAAAGGAAGCAATAAAGATCACAGTGGAAATCAGCGAGAAACAGCAGGCGATGAATCTGAGAGCTGGTCGCTTGAGATCAACAGCATTGTTAACCCCAGGCTGCCCACAGAGCTGGTGGCCACGACACCTCCAGGGTTCAGTTCACGTCCACGCCACCGTCCTTCTCTGTTTGGCCTGGCCTGGAGCAGGTGCCCCACTGCCCATGTGCTAGAAGCCCTGGGTCTAATCACTGTCCCCTCTGGGGCCCCGTGGCTGAGTGGAGCCATGTCCGGAGTGGCAGCTTGGCTCCCCTGGTTTCTAAAACCATCCCACACTCATCCTTGTCTTTGCCTGAGCGGATTTTTCCCCTCTCCACTGCCCTTTTCTCAAGGATCGCCAAAGAAAAATTGTTAATCCTCAAAATGAAACAAATATCTACAATTCAGTCATCCTAAACAGCATCCTGTCAATATCCACAAGCCTCATGTGATTCCCACAGGCCCCTGTGCTCTCGGCCCGAAGCTGGGGCTATACAGCTCTTTCCACAGCAGGGGGAGGGTTGCGAGGGAAAGTGGGGTTGCGGGGGTGGATTCTCTGCACAGGGGCAGCTTTGGCTGGCTGACTGCCCTGTGCCCCCGCAAGGCCCCCCGACCCACCCAGTCTCTGCAATTGGACCCCCAGGAGACAGTGCCCCACCCCCACTGGACACAGGCGATGGCCCATTGGCCACTTCTCGGCGCTGAGCCCTGCCAGGCAGGAGGCTGAGGAGCAGGGTGGTCTCCTAAAGCACAGATGCCAGCTGGAGAGGCAGGGCAGGGCCACAGATAAGGAGGTGGCCAGGGGTCAGGCTCAGGTCACTGTGCGGTGAAGGAAGGAGTAGCAGGGTATGAGGAGAGAAGCAGGGATTCAAGTCACAGGCCCTCATCCACCTAGAAGGTCAGTCTGTGTTTCTGTTTGCTTCTTCATCCACGCTGGGCCAAGGCTGGCCGTGTGCAGTCTGATGGTGGTCTGACCCCCCGGAGGGGTCCCACCTCCACGGACATCCAGGGCCCACGAGGCATCCCTCCCTGGACCTGCCACACTCCCCCTCCTCCCTGCCTGACCGTGGTGACCACCATGTATGTGATAAGGAGCCACGGCCAGGCCCCTGGCCCTGCAGAGACCCGTTCCTTCGTGGCCCAGGCATCCGAGTTTAGGGGACAGTGTCCCAGCAAGCAGGGACGCTGGCTGAGCATCTGTGGTAGCATTTCCCACTCCTGGAAGGACTGCCTAGCATTCCGGGGAGTCTCGGGCCAGGGTCTGGGCCACTGAGGCCCTGAGAGGGACGGGAGCGAGGCCTGCAGAGAAATGGGGAGCAGGGGGAGGTACACTGTGCACTTGGCCTGAGTCCTGCCCTTGTGCCCGGGACCCGTGTGTGCAATGGGTCACACCTGTTCATCAGGTCAGCCAGTGCCAGACCCTGGCCCAGGGTGACGAGACAGCCAGAGCCAGAGATAGACAGAGAGACAGAGACAACAGAAAGACAGGAAGAGACAGAAAGTACACAGAGGCAGCATGTGGGGCTGACAGAACTGAGAGGGAGCCCCACTCCACTCCTCTGGGAAGCCCCGGAAGGGAGCCGAATCTGTCCTCAGAAACTCTGCCCCACCTGGCCCTGGCGTCCAGAGCCTCAGGCCCAGGACAGTTGGGTCTCGGGCTCACAGCGAGCAGCTGTGAGTGGGTGGACAGTAGCAGGTGCGTCTGGTTCTTACAAAGGCACAGGACCACCTGTCACCTGCCTTCTATCACCAAGTTTGGTCAGTCAGCGCCCCGGGCTCAGTGTAGCAGAGCGGTGGCCCCTGAGAGCACGTCCCACCTAAGGGGGTGTGGAGATGGGGCAGGGTGGGCAGAGCTAGGGAGGCCGGGAGGAAGGCTCCAGGATGCGTCAGGGAGGCCTGGACCCTGGGAGAGGTGGCGCCAGAGGAAGGGTCCCCACATGCCACGGGGCTCTGCTGCCGCCTGTGACCCATGGCTGAGCTGTGGAGGAGAAGCTGGGAGCAGCACCGGGCCTGCCCGCCCCGCTCGCGGCTGTGGAGGGAAAGCATGGACCTCGCAGTCACATGGGGCCGGTTCCGTTCTGCCCGGCCCCCAGCATGGCACCTGTCTCTCTCTTTCGGTTTCCTCTCCCACAAAAGGCAGGGTGATGACAGGTGCCTTAGAAGACAGGTTGGACTCCGACTACAGCTGTGACAGGTGACCACAAAAGGGGTGGCGTAAAACAGCGCAAACAGGAGTGCAGATGGTTCCCTGGGGCTAGAGTGAAGGGGGCGCTGGCTGCTGGAGCCCGCCCCTGGCTTCTAGAAGCTGCCCACAAGGCCAGCGGCGTCTGGCTGCATCCTTCTCACAGTGCTTGTCTCTGGCTCTCCCTTTCCCCTTCAAGGACGCTCAGGGTGAGGCTGGGTCTGCTTGCACGAGGCAGGATGGTCTCTGCATCTCCAGGTCAGGTGACTAACGATCTTAACGCCGCCTCTGCCCAGGGCCCTGCTGCGCTGCCCGGAGCTGGGGCTGCGATGTCCCTGGAGGGGCCGTTCTCTACTGCCCTGGACAAAGTTACGGGAGCCAGGGGCTCTGGACAGAGGGCTCGCTCAACCAGGATGGGCTTCTCCTCTGACGATCCCCCTCCAGAACACTCCCCTGAGTGACGTGACACCAGAGCGTCTCCAGGTGGACCTCGTGTCCCAGCTGCCCCCTTCTCGTGCCACTGCCGCTGGAGCTCACGCCAGTTGGTCTCCCTGTGGCCAGAGTTGTGGGGAAAGTGCCACCGGCGTCTGGAGCAATTTCCTAACAAGTCGAGAAGGAAAAAGTCAAACTCCCAACACACGTGCCTTTGGGGAGGGGGTGTCCGGGCCCTTCAGGGTGGATGGGAGGCTGTCTGCCATACTGCTGGCGACAGCGACATAAGAGGGTGACGAACAAATGGTGGTTTCCAACAGGGCTTTTCCTGGAAGATGACACTGTGTGGGAAGTGCAGCCTTTGGAAGAGGCCTGGCAGCAGGTGGCCCGTCTTTTGAGCAATGGTCCCGTTGTGTGCCAACTGATTACCACCAGCTGCTATACAAGGGAAAGTCCACTGGGGGTTTTCATCAAGGACTGGATGCGCATCACCGATATCCAAGAGGGGAAGATGACTTTCTTCAGAAGAGTGATGTCATGGGCTTTCCCTGACCTCATGCCCGTAGTGGCCAACACTTCCCTCCGCCAACTTTTGTGAGCAGCATTTCTGCTTCAGTCCGGTGCGGTTCCGAACTTGGCCATATAAACCCTACAGAATGAATCCCTTCTCAAAAATCATCTCATTACACTGATTCCCCCACGGGAGCTCCTAGCGGGGCCTCCAAACCTCCGGCTCTGTGATTGCCACTCATTTCTGCGAACTAAGGATGTGCTCATTGCCTCCGAAGTCAGCACCAAAAGGAGGTGGCCTTTGCCTGACCTTCTGTCCCTCGCAGCTCAGAGTGGGAGCAGATCACAGTGGGAGACAGCGCCACTCAAGCTGGGAAGAGGTCTGTCCAAGTGCGGGGTGAGGTGGACAGTCTGTGGGGTTTTGCCACCCTCTCAGGGGCACACCTGCGATGGGGGCGGGGCAGTGGCCTCAAGAAGGGCCTGCGGCCAGAGGCTGTTCCCGGCCTCCTGTTCACACAACACGGCTGGCTGGCCTGCTCCTGGGCTGCTGGGAAGCCAAGTGACCACAGTCAACTTCAGCCCTCCTGGTGGCCAACGACAGCGTCCAGTCTTTCTTGACACATGAGACATGGGTTTCTACGTCCAGAGCCATTACACTGACAGAAATGGGGTTCCCTGTGAGTCCACCACCCCCTGTCCTACTGGCCAGGCCCCAGGGGTGCGGAGGGTACTGTGCTGCGTTGGAGACCTGTTTGTGCGGAGTGTTGGGGTCTGGATTTTCACGTCCGATCCTGGACACTCCCCCCCCAGCCTCCAAATCTTCCCTCCCTTCTCTGCCACCTTGCTGGAGCCCATGCCCGGCAAGGGCCCGGTCAGCACCGGCCCGGCCTTGCCCTGCCAGGGGGGACAAACGCCAATTTGGACACCACAGGGAAGGGCAAGACTTTCTTGGAGGTTGGCCCTGAGACCCCATCCTTCTGCCCCGGCCAGCCGAACCACAGCACAGACTCCCGCTTCACCCCCCCAGATGCCACCTTCAGAGTGTCCTGGGCAGACATGGGGCAGGCTAGGGCGGCTGGCTGTCATCCTTATTAAAATTCTTCTTCAAACACTCCTGGGACTGGCCTGCTGAAGATAAACTACCCTGAGAGAGTTCTTCACAGAAAGTGCTTTAATGATGCAATTATCTTCATTCAACTCGGAACGTCTTTATTACGTTAGAAAGGGGCAATCCGTCTTGGTTTATAGAAGGCGCTGGCCTGGCCCCAGACACCAGACCTGGCCCTGGAGCCTGGTGTGAGAGCCCTTTCAGCCCCGCTTCTAAATTTGCATGGAGAAAAACACTTTTTAATTGAGTTTCTCTGGCTGAGCCAGACAGTTAACTGTCCCCCAAAGCTGGATCTCATTAAAGCAACTTTGGTTTTTCAAAACTAAAAATATGCTGATTCACACTGCTGTTTCTGTGCTCTGGGATGTTAACCAGACAAGAAGTCGGTACAGGCCAACCCATCTGTTGGCCTGTTCCAAAACTTCAGGGAGACACTGCAGACGGAGGGTTCAGTGTTATGGCACAGAAGGCTTTTCAACCAGATTTGGTCCAGTTTGGGAAAAAGAACCTGAATAAGGACAGGTCTCTGTTGGGCCTCTGCTCCCACTTCTCCGAGCTGCGCAGGAGGAGGGGGGAGTCCTATCTCCCCAGGAGCATCCCCTCCGCCCAGGAAGCCCAACCCACCGAGGCCCCTCCCGGCTGGATCTTGCCCTGGTCCCAGGTCCCGGTGGGCCTGGGAAGAAAGTGCTGAGCGGGAGAGCCCGACAGTAAACACCCAGTGACCCAGTGACTCTGCGCTTGTCCCAAGCCCTGTGACCGAGTTGGTAAGAGGTCGCCCCCCCACCCCCACCCCCCGGCCCCTGTGCCCAGGGCCCTTCGACCCGCACCGATGGTGGCTCCTAAGCCCAGGCCGTGAGACACTCGGGCAGCATGACGGCGGCCCTGTCCGGGAGGGTGCTAAGCAGCTACAGGTGCCTGAAAAGCCACCCAGGGCCAAGGCGACTTCAAGGGGACAGAAGCAGTCGCCAGTCCGGGTTCGGGTCCGTCCTACGCGGCCCCCAGGGTTCGGAGAGAGGACCCAGGGTTCCAAATCCCGGCTGGGGCGCAGCAGAAGAGTGGCGGGGGAGCCACGGGGCCGACCCCGCCTCTGATGGCGCCGCGCGCTCAGCCTCGCAGGAACCGCGCGCGGTCAAGGCCGGTGTTCCCACGCCAGCCCCACCGAGGCCGGACCCGTCGTCGATTCCTCCGGGTGGGGGAGCCGAGGCCAGCTCCACGAGCTCCCCGGGGTGCCTCGGCCACCTCCCGGACCGGAGGAGCGCGGGCCCGGCCCGCAGAGCTCCGGGGGAGGCTGGCGGGCGCTGGGAGCGGGACAGGGGCACTGGGTCCCAGGAGGCGGGCCCACCCCTGCCTGTCCCTTCGGCCCTCCCAGGTCAGCGAAGCCAATGGACACCCAGGCTCGCGCGGCAGCGGCCGCGGCGATTGGATGACGGCGCATGAAAGGGGCACCGCCTTCTTATAGGGTTCCGCGGGCGGGGGTGCCGCCAAGCCCGGGTCGATCGCGCCGCGAGCCACCTTCTCGGCGCGCCGGCCGGGCCTCGCCAGCCCTGCGCCCGCCTGACGGCGCATGGCCCCGGCGTCGCTCAGCATGAACCCCGCTGGGCTCCAGACGTTCGGCGGGGGGCGCGCGGGGCCCGGCCCGCTGCCCTTCAGCGTCGAGTCGCTGCTGGAGGCGGAGCGCGGGCTGGACGCGGGGCCCACCGAGCCCCGGGAGGAGAGGCCACGGGGCACCGCGGAGCCCTGGGCCTGGTTCCCGCCGGCCGCCCGCTCGTCCTCCCCACGTAAGTGTCCTGTCTCTCGGTCCCAGGCAGCCAGGAGAGCCCCCGCCCCGGCCCGCGCTGGGAGGACGAGGGCGGAAAGGCCGCCGGCACCCCTAACTTCGCCAAGTAGCCACTAACGCGCCTGGCCTGCGCGCAAAGAAAAGACCGAACCCACCCGGGCCCCCTCGCGCGCGCCAATCCGGACGCGGAGCCCGAAGCCCTTGAACCCGCGGCTTCTTGGCTCAGAGCTTTTCCGGCGCCAGCGCCCCCCGCCCCCGTCCGTCCCCGCGACGGTTAATTCCCGCTTCGCCAACTCCTCGCCCCAGTGCTCGCCGCTCAGTTCTTGCGGCCGCCTCCTGCCCAAGCCCCTCGCTTCTCGGAGTGAGCACGGTCCCCCCTCCCTGGAGGGCAGACCCCGAGTCCAGGGCCCCCCGCCCCGTCCCCCTGAGGCCTGCCTCTCTTACCCCAGTGCTTTCTGGGTCTCGTCGTGCCTCAGGGCCGCGACCGGCACGCGTAACCGGGCTCTGCCGGGGTTCGGAAGCGTGGGCAAGGGGCGCGCGCTGCTGGCGTCGGAGCATCCGCTTTGTGCTTGTCTCTCCCCCCAGGCGCTCCCAGCCCTCCGCCCTGCGCCCTCCGAAAGCACAGGACCAACCGCAAGCCGCGGACGCCCTTCACCACCGCGCAGCTGCTGGCGCTGGAGCGCAAGTTCCGCCAGAAGCAGTACCTGTCGGTGGCCGAGCGCGCCGAGTTCTCCAGCAGCCTGAGCCTCAGCGAGACGCAGGTCAAGATCTGGTTCCAGAACCGCCGCGCCAAGGCCAAGCGGCTGCAGGAGGCCGAGCTGGAGAAGCTGAAGCTGGCGGCCAAGCCGCTGCTGCCCTCTTTCGCCCTGGGCGCGCCCCTGCCCGGCCCCCCGGCGGCGTACGCGGGCGCAGCGGGCTCCCCGCCGCAGGCGCCAGGACTCGTCGCCGCGCCCGTCGCTGCCTACCGCATGTATTACCTGTCCTAGGGCAACGAGGGGCTGCGACGTGGGTCCCAGCGCCAGCGCGCCGGCCGCGTCCGTCCGGGCGCGGAACTCGGCCCTGGGTGGCCTCCCGGAGCCTCCGGTGCCTTTGTGTCTCATTTTTCCGTTTTTGTGTTTCCGCCGTCGTCGATACACGTGATGACCGATGCCTCGAGCGCACTCGTGGGCACCTTACACACATTTTAAAACGGGGGTTAAAAACCCCGTGCCTCCCACACTTCCGTGAAAAGCGGTGAATGGTTTCGTGCAGCGCCCTCGGAGCTTCCCGTTTTGTGCAAACCGTGAGGCGTCGTGGGGTTTACTCCGTGGCGCGCTCCTGCGCCCCTAACCCGGGCAGCAGGGCGCTCAGAACTGGCTACGAGACTGAGGCCCGAACCGCGGGGGAGACAGTTTGGAGCCAGGGCCTTTAGGTGAAACTCACCAGCTGCGTCCCCGGATGAGGTCTGGTGGCGTCCCGACCACATGGAAACCCGCACGCCCACTTTAGGGACCCCCCACACTTACGGTTTTCGTAGGGCGTGCCCAGCAGCCTGCGGTGAACTACTGTCTGGGGGCGTGCGTGGGGTCCACGTGTGGGGGTGGGTGCGCGCGAGGGCGCTCGGCCGGGGTGGGGGAGCCCGCGGGGCGCGTCTGAGGAGGCGGGATGAGAGGCACCCGCGCGGCCCAGCCTGCTGCTTTCCCACCAGCGGGGTTAACTCGGGAATCGGGCGCCGAGTGAACTGGAAGAGGACGGTCCCCTGTTTGGACGGACTGCGCGGCGTCCCCAACACTCCGCTTCGCCTGGTGGTGGCACGAAAACCCACAGGGCCCGCTTTCTGCTCGCTGCGGCGGGAGAGGGGGGCGGGGGGCCCGCGGGGGCAGCCCCCCTCCCCCCCCATCCGGCCGCCCAACCCGCCCTGCAGCCCGTGGGGCCCAGACCGCGGGCGGGGGCTCCCAGCCCTGCCCCCTGCGAAGGCTGCCCCGGAAACAGCGCAGGAACCTGCCCAAAGTCCCGTTACCTGAACCTGCCTGTCAGTAGCCATCATCCTCCCTAGGTTTCTGGGAAAACGAGAACTCACGATGGATTTAAAACAAAAAAAAATTTTTTTTTACATTTATTTATTTTTGAAAGACACAGAGACAGAGTGTGAGTGGGGGAGGGGCAGACACACACACACACACACACACACACACACACAGAATCCGAAGCAGGCTCCAGGCTCCAAGCCGTCAGCACAGAGCCCGACGTGGGGCTTGAACCCACCAACCATGAGATCGTGACCTGGGCGGAACGAAGTGGGACGCCTGACCGACTGAGCCACCCAGGTGCCCCACAATGGATTTTAAAGGGACACCAACCCAGTTCCTGAAGTGCCAGCTGCTGAGGTGACCAGTGGCGACCAGACAGGGCCGGGAAGCCCCTTCCCCTTCCACCTTCCCCGTGTGCACCACTGCCCCTGCAGTGTGCTGTTTACACTCACAACCCAACTCCAGGCACCATCCGCAAGGACACAGGTCTGTAAATACACCGGAGAGGGTGGCTGGGGGCCATGGCACACAGGGAGCTCACTGAGGGGCCGAGGGGCCATGCCCCCCAGTCTGGACACTGCCTGCGGGCTAGCACTTTGATCCGCTCAAATCTGAAGTACCTGAAAGTCAGGGCCAAATCGTACAGCCAGACAAGGCTCACTTAGCAAACAGTTTGAGGACCATGGTGGTCATTTGAGATACTCCAAGGCAAAGCTGACCAAGACACCAACACAAGGAAAACCACCATGAGGTGCCCACCGCCTGGCATCTGTTCACCGTCCCTTGGTCTCCACCCCAACGGTGCTCTTGCCACAGAGCACAGCTCTGCACACACGGCTCCCAACACCACCCACACAGTCTGGCTGAGCAGCCCCAACCCAGTCAGGAATGCTCAGTCAGCTTGCTAAGGTGTCTCTCCATAACCATTTCCGACCGAAGATGCCTACCTGGGAGGTTCTCTGCCCAGGTCCCCTCACTGAGCTGGTCGACAGCCCTTTCATCTGACCAGGGCTTGGCACACAGACCACCCAAAAGTGAGCAAAGCTCTGTGGCTCCCCCCTCCCCCCCCCCCACTGCCCCAGCCAGGTGCCCTTGTTCCTGGGCAAGGCTGAAGCCAGCTTGTGAAGACCAAGACTTTCTACTCTTCTGGAAAGGGGTACTGCCCCGGGGCAGACGTCTGTCCCTCCTCGAGACTTCTGCTGCCTGTCTGCATTCCCAGGGAGGACTCGGGTCCCTGCATGTCCTGGCCCGGCCCCCCAGCTGTGTGGACCTGAGGCCCTCCTCCAGCCAGTGTGTCCCCCATAGGAGGTCTTGAGCTTGCCAGAGCAACTTGGAAGGGCTCATCCATCGGGAACACGCACAGAGGCCTGGGGCCTCTGCCACCCCAGTCTCAGGACCCACATCCCCGAACTCCAGAGTCGTGCCCCACGCCTGTCTGTGCCCTCTCCGTGCTTCACACCCAGGTGCTGCTGGCGGACTCAGAGACAGCAGCCCTGCCTCTGGGAGGCCAACTGGACGAGGGGGACACACCCCTTTGAGGGTGCAGGGGACAAAGAGAGGGTCGAGCTGTGCAATGGCATGGACTGTGGGTGACCCCTGGTAGGGCCAAACCAGGGGGTGGGACCATGGAGACCGCAGACGGTGACCCAGCCACCAAGCCTGGGTGTCTCATCAGTGTCATTAAACAAGTGACATAACAAATAGGCCTGGCGGTCTGGGTGACGAGAAGCCCTCTGAGCCCCGGGAGCCAACCCTGAGGCTCCGAAGTCAGGGTCCTGCTGGCGCAGTGACGAGGTTCCGGCCCAGGCGCTCTCAGAGCCCCTGCTGGGCACCTACAGTAGCTGCAGGCACCCCTGCAACAGCAGCGCCTGCTGGGGTCAGAGGGCGCTGCTCTGGCCCGGCCCCCAGGTCCTGTGTCCGTGGGCCCCCAGGGTGGAGCGGGTCAGATCCCAAGGATCACAAGGAAGCAGTCTGGAGGGCAGAGGTTCCTCGTAGGCTTCCGAAAAGGCAACACTGGGCACTTCTCAGGCTGGGTCATGGGACTGGTGTCTACTGTCCCTTCCAGGACATGCGATCTCACATGTGCTTTTGTCCTTATGAGCTGTTTCCTAACAAGGAAATGCTATTTTCTGTCAAGTAAAACGATGGACATGTAAATACTAACACAATTTCTGCATCGCCTGAATTGCCCTGTGACCTGCTCCGTGGACCCATCCCGGTGCTGGGCAGGCTCTCCTGGACTGGGGCACGGCCCCAGCACGGCCCCCAAGCTCCGATCTGCGCGTGCTCCCCGGCTCCAGGATAGTATTTCCGAGGATGTGGGCTGTGCTGGTTTTCTGATGTGATAACACACAATGCTAGTCAGATGGCCTAAAAGTTCTGGGACTTTCATTTTGACTTTTACTGTTTATTTATTTATTTTGAGAGGGAGAGCACAAGCTGGGGAGGGGCAGAGAGAGAGACTCCCGAGGAGGCTCCCCACTGTCAGGTAGAGCCTGACATGGAGCTCGATCTCATGAACTGTGAGATCAAAACCTGAGCTGAAATCGAGTTGGACGCTCAACTGACCGAGCCACCCGGGTGCCCCTTCGTTTTGACTTTAAAAGAAGTGTCGTCTCCTTCACCAAAATACAGGGTTTTTGCTATTTCTGATATTCTCCATTATGTGCTGTATTCCGTGGATTAGGCCATGCAGAAAAATAAGCGTGTAGCAATTCGCCTGACATGACCAGCACTGCAGGACAGCATGGGAAGCAAGGGGGAGGGAAGCGTGTCTGAGGTGCGTGTATGAAAGCCACACCAAACAGCTACACTCTTCCTTGAAACACCGAAGGTGCTATTTGTTCTGAAGGTTGTACTTTGAAAATTTGTAGACTGCGGAATGATGCACTCACCCTGCCCTCGCTCAAGCCATTTTTGCAACTCGGGATGGTGCGTGCAGCTCCCAGAGGGAGGGCCCCACGACCCCAGGAGGCCACGGAGGCCACGGAGGCCATGGGGCACGAGCCGTTCCTACTTTGTTGAAGCAAATGTTTGGGCTTTCTGCTAAACGGAGCTGAAACTAAACACCGCACACACCTGACCCTTTTCTTGTTTCACTGGGCAGGTGACCACCTCCAGCATAAGGGTGCACAGAAGTTGCCAGAAGGGGTATCTTTGCCTCATTCTTGATTAAAAAAAAAAAAATTTAACGTTTATTTTTTGAGAGACAGAGACAGAGCATGAGCTGGGAAGGGGGCAGAGAGAGGGGGGATGTCACAGATTCTGAAGTGGGCTCCAGGCTCCCAGCTGTCAGCACAGAGCCCGACGTGGGGCTTGAACCCTCCAACTGTGAGATCGTGACCTGAGCCACCTGAGCCAAAGCCGGCCGCCTAACTGACTGAGCCACCCAGGCACCCCCACCTCATTCTTGATTTTTAAAGGAAGTATTTTTTTTTTTTATTTTTGAGACAGAGAGAGACAGAGCATGAACGGGGGAGGGTCAGAGAGAGAGGGAGACACAGAATCTGAAGCAGGCTCCAGGCTCCGAGCCGTCAGCATAGAGCCCGATGCGGGGCTCGAACTCACAGACCGCGAGATCATGACCTGAGCCAAAGTCGGAGGCTCAACCGACTGAGCCACCCAGGCGCCCCTAAAGGAAGTATTTTTAACCCCACCACAAGCATGCTAGGTGTGGTGGGAGTCTCAAAATACCTCTTCCAGGTGACTGTGGTTCCATTCCGCAACTAGTTAATACGAAGTTTTTTCCTCCATGAGTGTTGTCTTTTGTCCGATGCTTTTTCTGCACATATTGAAATGATATGATTTTCCCTTCAGGCTGTTAACATAGTGTATTACAGTAACAGATTCTCCAGTGTTGAGACAAGTGTGAACTCCTAGAATAAACCTGTGGAGGGGGGAGCTTTTGACACATTAAATTAAAAAAAAATCATAAAGATAATAAATGATAGACTGACCACATAACCGTAAAGAACTTACGTACAGCAAAATACCGTAACATGAAGTCCACAGCAAATCAGGAGAAACATGTAAGGTGATCTGCTTGGGGAGAGGTGGCAGGGTGATGTCCTGTCCTCTGGAAGCCTGGCCTGCTTTGCAGTGCCGCAGGAAGCCTCTGGGGCACCCCTCCCCCCCCCCCCATCTGCCTGCCCACTGCCCACCTGCCCGCCCACCTGCTGTGGTCTAACTGGACCACTTCATGGAGAGGCTGCCTCATCATCTCTCCAGGGTCGGTGCTGCTCCCTCCCACTCGCCAGGGGGCTCAGTGCACTTCCCCTGTAAGCACTCACTATGCCCGCCCAAGGGCCTGATCTCGGTTCTTTCAGAGTCCAGAAAGAAAGCTGTTTGCCTCATGCTCCTTCCGAGCAGCCGGGGACAAGGTTTGGGTGGGTGTGAGCTTCTCACCAGTTGCTGTGCTTGCGGGAGTGTGAGGGGCTGCCCTCGGGACATGATGACCCGGAGCTCTGGTCTTTGAGGCTGGTCCTGTCCACACCTGCCTTGGCTTCCTTTTCCTCCTTTTTACTTTACTTGTCGAAGGGGGCGAGTGCGTGTGCACGGTCAGGGTCATTGTGCCCCTGGCTCCTGGTTTCAGCAGCCATCTACCCAGGGTCAGCCTGGTTTCATCTCAGCCCCAAACAGTCCTCCCTCCCAGATCATTCTGAAGCAGACCCCAGACATCATGTCATTTCCTTCACAAATATTTCGGGAAATACCTTCTAGAGACTACTTGGGAAAACAGCCGCAGCATGACCACCACAGAATAGCGCTGGTGCCTGTCGAGTGTCCGGCAGCGTCCAGGTTTCCCGGATTGCCTCGCGATTTCTTTGTTTTACTTACTTGTAAGACTTTTAATTTTTATACTTAAATCTCTATACCCAATGCGGGACTTGAACTCACAACCAGGGATCAAGAGTCGTAGGCTCTTCCGCCTGAGCCAGCCGAGTACATGTTTGTTCTTTCAAACAGCTTTATGGAGACAAACTCACACGCCATACGGTTCACCCATCTAAAGTGTAGGATTCAACGCTTTTCAGCAGATTCACAGATGTGTGCAGCCTTCACCACGGGGAACTTCAGAGCATTTCCATCATCTCAGAAAAAAACCCTGTATTTTCTGGCTATTCCCCCATTTCCGCATAATCCCCAGCCCTAAGAACCAGTAACCTCCTTTCTCTGTACATGTCCGCACACTGGGCGTTTCTAGAAATGGAATAGAAATGGAATCATAGAATACAGGCCGTGTGTGTGTGTGTGTGTGTGTGTGTGTGTGTGTCCTTTGTTCACTCAGCATGATGCTTTCAAGGTTCGTCCATGTTGTAGTAAGTGTTAGTGGTTCATTCCCTTTTCTGGCCAGTGTTTCATTTTATGAATACACCACGTTTTGCTTACGCGTTCCTCACTTGAGGGACATGTGAGTTGTTTCCATCTTTTGGCCATTGTGAATGATGCTGCTGCAGGCATTGGTGCACAAGTTTTTGGGGGGACGTGTATTTCCATCTCTTACGCATATACCACTTTCTTCTGCGTGTGGATGTCCGGTTATCTCAGTACCACTTGTTGAAAAGACTACTCTTTCCCCACCAGTTGAGCACAAGTATGTGGGTTAATTTCCAGATTCTCAATTCACGGGGAGGCCGGCCCTGGCCGCAGGGTTCTCCCAGAGCCCAACACCCCACCTGCGGTGCAGGAGCCCCTTGGCTTCTCACCCCACCGTCAGCTCTGAGCTGATGGCCGCTGGGGAAGGCGGCCCTGGGACCTCTTGCTGAGCCAGGAGCGTCAGCGACTCTGGTGCTACATCCTCACCCCCCAGAGGCTCTGTGGCTTTGTAAATCTTTCCGAAAACCGAGCCCTGCAAACAGAGTCCCCACGGAGAGCTGCTGCCCATTTCCCTACGCAGCTCGACCACAGAGAAGTCACGGCTGGAGACCGTTATGGCAAATATCTACGTATTTATACGGCACATCCTCAGGACGGCCCTGCACAGGGAGGTGGCATGGCAGGCCATTTCATTCACCAGAGCGTGTGTCGGGAATCCGTGGGTCTGTCACTGCTTCTGCTGTCACACAGTTGTTCAGCGACACGGAGCTGGGCTGAGATGGAGGGTGGCAAAGGCCTGAGTCTGAGGGCGGCCGCGCCAGAAGGCGAGAGAAAGTGCAACACTGACGCCCCATCCTGCGAAAGGCCACCGCTCGCTCAGAGTTCTGTGGCTCTCCGTCCACGTTGTCACTGGTGTCCCTTTTTTTTCTTGGTGCTTTTAAATCCTCGTGATGCACCTTGACCGAAACAGATGGTAGAAGGTATTCTGAAAAAGAAGAGTCGTCTCCGTATTAAACCATTTTTTTTCCCAACAAAAACCCAACTCATAAAATAGCGTCGTGAGTTTATTCTGGCGAGCTCCTTCTCTTCCACTTTGAGGAACATTCAGGACAGGGCTGTCCCTTCCCAAGATGCCCTGGGCCCCGGGGTCAGCTCCCTTCCTACACCTGGCCATCCACCTCAGACCCGCTTCTACCAACACACTCTCGCCTGGAAGACTCAGCCAAGAGGGCCGCTCCCGACACTGGCTCCAGGCCCAGGCCTCCTGTGACCCACCATCTGGAAGGAACCCTGACTGCCACGGCATCCGGGACCCACTTGCAGGCCAAAGGCTGGGCGGCTGCGCGAGGGCAGCTGGGGGTAAGAGTCTACCTTCTTATCGGTTTGCACTTGTTGGCAATTTCTTTCCTTCTGTCCTGTGTCCTTCCCAGAATTAGACTCGAAAACAAGTTTAGCCCAATAAGAACACAATTAGCAATAGAAAAACAGATGAGTAGATTGTAACTTCGGCAACGACAGCCAACGTTCCTTCCATCCCAGTTTAGGCCACGATGCAAGGGGGGCGATGGTGCCTTCCCTTCCTGTGCCTCAGGGCCCAAAACAGGGCATGCACAAGACACAAAGTGACTCGAGAGAAACAGGACCGGTCGGGCTCTCAACTCCTGCTGAAGCCAACACTCCAACTCCCTTCTCTCAGGGAGACTACTGCCCAGGGCCCAGCCCAGCATTCTCCTCACAAAGCACACACTCACAACCTGCCTCAGAAGGATGCCAGGCACTGACCTGTGGCTGGAGGTCCGCCGCTTGCCCACAGGCTCCGGGAGGGAGGCCGCGTGTTCAGAGCAGACTTCCATGGCATCCCCTCCTGATTGCTCCCCGTCATCCCTCGGAGCTTCTGCGGATGCTCGTACAGCGGCCCCGGGTGTGGCTGGGCTGTGGAGACAGGGTGAGTGGTGGCTCCTGTGGCCCTGTCTTCCCCCCCAAGACTGACCACAAAAACACTACTTTTCTTGCAAAAAAACGTTTTTTAACTGTTTTGGCAAAGCGTACTTTCCAGACTATCGGGACAAGCACAAGGGTTACAACAAAACCTTAAGTGAATGATCACATGACAGATGCCACGTTTGCAAATTTAGTGACAGTTACAACTCATGTTTTGAAAAAAGTATTTTTGTGGTGCCACGTGGTAAATGCCTCCCAAGGGTGCCCACTGTCTTTCCACAACCACGAGAAGTTTGCTAATGTTAACCTTGCTATCGAGTCTCGTCCCCAATCCCTACTCAATCTAGCATTGTAGGACTCCTTTCCTTGAAATGGTCCCTCCGAGAGGAGAGAGTCATCTTACACTCAGAACCTCGTGACTCTCCTGTGTTGCAGTGGGCTCTCAGACTCACAGTACTTTAAGAGCAAAGACCTGCTGAGGACTACTAGCCTGGTAACACTTCGACACGATTCCCAGGATGTTCTGACGGACTCTGCCAAAGGAACCAGTTGCAAAAGGCAAAGAGATACAAGTTTAAGAATGACTCCTGATGCATTTCCCCAGGCTGTTCTGAGCAGTGGTGTGTAACAAAATGGCTTTATTGTCCAAGTCACCAACCAGACGAAGAGTTGGAGGGTCTGCATGAGGGGAGGGCCTCCCAGCCTGGGGCAGATTCCCAGAGGACCAGGTCAGCAAAGCAAGTGGGGCTGCAGCCCCCAGGAGGAGATACAGGTAGAGCAAAGAATCAGGTGACATTCCTAGGTGCCCCAGGGCAGACACCAAGATGAGATCCCAGTCGTTCCCAACAGGGCCAGCAAAACCATCCCCTACTGGTTTCACTCCTCCTGCCTGAGAACTCCCCACCCAACAGCACCCTTAAAGTCTACACACTCAAAACGCTTTTCTAAATTCAGGGGCCACATCCTGAAGCTTGGCACGTGCACCACCTCGCGTACCCTCTGCTTTTCTTTGGCTTATCAAATCGGAAGTCCGCAGGGTAGAGGTGACATCTCACCAGGTGATCTTTCCTGTCTTTGCTGGTCTTGAACTTCTCTGCACAGCCTTCCACCAGGCACTGATACTGAAACAGAAACAGCGTCACCTCCATCCTGACCCACAGAGTCCCCCCACACCTTGCCCCTGACCTCCAGCTGGGAGCAGTGTGCTGACCGCCCCCCCCCCCAGCTAGGCAAACAGCTTGGGGACAAACCCCTCCTCCGCCCGAGATGACTGCACTTGGCCCCAAGGAACATGGACACATCACCCACCATGTCCTGCCTTTCGGACAGGATCTGAAACAGTGAGTCATGCCACTCCAGGATGTGGACGTCCAGCAGGTGCACTGAGGGGAAGGCCCGTCTGCAGAAGGAGCAGACGTTTCTGTGCAGAGTGTGGTAGTGGTGCTCATAGTCCTCCAGGCTGTCAAACACCTGGCAGCAGCCTGCCACCTGACAGGTAAACTCAGGCACCCTGGCAAAGGAAACCACCTTGTGGGAATGCCGTCCTGCTGATGACAGAGGACCTTATGCTTCCAACTGACACCTTTCCTTTAAGCAGCCTGATAAACGGCAAAGCTCTGATGTTTCTTTGGCAATCCCAAATTCTAGTTTCTTAAGAACTAAATTTTCACAGACCAGCGAGGAGGGAGTGAAGCCAGAACAGAGGAGCATGGACGGTGGTCTGGCAGAGGGTAGGGTGGCGGATCACCCAGGAGCGAGCGGGCTGGATCCAGGGAGGGGGCAGCGCTGGGCCCAGAGGCGAGTACCTGGGCCTCTCCGGCGCCTCTGTCACCTGTGTGAGCACGTCCTGAAGGTAGAGGTGTCGCAGCACGTCCCCATCCTGCAGGAAACGCACATCATGGGCGGGGCCGGTCTGCCAGCCCTGCCCCTGTCCGCCCCGCCCCCATCCGCACGCCCCATCCACGAGCACCCCGGCCCTTATCCCCCGCCTCGCCCGAAGCCCCATCCGCGAGCGTCGGCTCCGTCCCCGCCCGACGGTCCCGCCCCCAACCGCGAGCGTCGGCCCCGCCCACGGCCCCCCACCCTGCCCGCCGGCCCCGCCCCCGCCGACAACCGCCGTCTCCCTCCTGGGCTCACAGACCTCGAAGAACTCGTGCTCCCGCGGGAAGCGTACCCGGCGCGCCGCGAAGCGGAAGGGCGGGGCTCCGGCCGCGGGGTCCCGCTCCACCGGCAGCGGCTCGGCCGCCCCGGGTCCCCCCGCCAGGCGGGAGTGCAGCGCGGGCGGCAGCTGCATCGCCCTGCGCGCAGGAGGCACCACAGCCTGCCGGCCACCGTCCGCGAGCCGGCCGGGGCGGGGCCGGAAGTGACCTCGCGCCACTTCCGCTGCCGCCGCGGGTTTCGCTGTGAGCTTAGGCGGACTGGAGCCCGGACGCGCGGTGAGTCCGGCCGCGGGCTTTGGGGCCTGAGCCTTGCGGGGGGGAGGCGGCGGGGCTCAGTCTCCCTTCCCCGCGCTCCGCCGCCGGCCGTGCGCCGACCGCTCAGGGGCGCACGGCCGGCGGGCGTCTCGCCCCTGGACCCCGCGCTCGGGTACGGAGCTGGCCTGTGCGCTGCCCCACCGACGGTTCACGTCCCAAACTCTAACCGTGCGGCTTCCCTGCTGTGGAGACTCCCACTCCTCCTCCGCCCTCATTACCCTCACCCTTGTCCACGCCGCGTTTGCCTCCCACCTGAAGGGCTGGCGCGGCCTCTGGGTCGTGCTGGTCTCCAGACCAGTAACCAAACTGGAGCCAGAGTGGTCTTTGCAAAATTCACGTCCTACGGCAATGCTTCCTTGTTTAAAGCCCTTCGGTGGCTTCCCGTTACCTTAGTCCAGCGGCTCTCTCGTAGCCTGTCAGGCCCTGCGCGTTCCGCCTGCCTTTCTAGTGTCCTCCCTCCCATCAGCTCCTGAGGTGCGCAGGACTCTGTGCCCGGTGCTCAGTGCCCGCCGGTGAAGAAAGCAGAGGACGCCTCTGCCCAGCCGCGGACACGGCTGCCTACCTGGTGAAAGTTACCTAGTTAAAACAGCGATGGGTGATCCAAGGGACGCAAGGACGCTTGAGACTTACTGTGGGGGGGTGGGCGGGGTGGCCATGGCCGGACTCCCCTCTTCCCCCAGATACTTCGGCGTTGATAGGACCTGTACACCCATGCGTGCAATATAGTCAGGAAGGGGGGTACTGTTTCTTTAAAAAATTAGAATATAATTTTAGAGCTGCCATTTAAAGAGCATAATAAAACTCTTTTGGCTCCTTCATCCTGGAAGTAAAGGCTTGTGGCCCCATCCCCAGTCCGTTTCACAGCTAAGAAGAGCCCTGGACAGATTCATCGCTTATGCTTTATTTTTTTGTCTCTGAAAAAGCATCAGGGCTCTTGACCTTTTTTTCACAAATTTTGTTTTACAAGCCCATTTGTGCAATTAGTTTTTTTTTAATTTTTATTTTTTAACATTTATTTATTTTTGAGACAGAGAGAGAGAGACAGAGTATGAATGGGGGAGGGTCAGAGAGAGAGGGAGACACAGAATCTGAAACAGCCTCCAGGCTCTGAGCTGTCAGCACAGAGCCCGACGCGGGGCTCGAACTCACTGGCTGCGAGATCATGACCTGAGTCGAAGTCGGACGCTCAACCAACTGAGCCACTCAGGCGCCCCGCAATTAGTTTTGAACTCTCAACGAAGACTGTTTTCCTGAAATGTTCACTGGGGGGGGGGGGGGGGGGGGTTCGTGTGTGCCTAACTCATGGGTGAGGGAATGTGGAGGAGGCTTCTGGTAGCTCGCACTCAATGCCACGAGGAGGGAAGTTCTGTTCCGCCACAGAAGTCTGTGTCTGTGACGACTGAGAGAAGGACTCCGGAGCATCAGGAAGATGGAGTGGGCTGTCGTGAGCCCCTCCGAGTTGTTTCCAGCGGGGACGCTGCTAGCATTTTTGGTGGGACGTTTCTGTTGACGTTTAGGTGCTCTGGTCTCTTGCCCACTACACACCAAGAGCACCCTTCTAGGCACTGTGACAATCAGAAGCGTCCCTTACGCCTTTCCAGAGGGCCTCTAAGGAGAGCTACTGCCTGCGGGTGAGAGCCACCGTTCTTGCAAGAATTGTTCCAAATCCCCACAGAGGACCAGCTTCCTTGGAGTATTAACACTTGTAGTGGGAGGATGTCTGCACTTGTATTTTTGCCACAAATGTAAGGTTTGGTGAGGGTAGCTTTAAAGTTTATTTATTTCTGAGACAATGCAAGAGACAGAGTGCAAGCAGCAGAGGGGCAGAGAGAGAGGGAGACACAGAATCCGAAGCAGGCTCCAGGCCCCGAGTTGTCAGCACAGAGCCCGACGGGGGGGTCGAACCCACAGACTGCGAGATCATGACCCGAGCCGAAGTCAGACGCTCAACCGACTGAGCCACTCAGGCGCCCCATGTGAGGATAGTTTTAGAATAAATGTTCACATTGGGGCGCCTCGGGGGCTCGGTCGGTTAAGCGTCCTACTTTTCAGCTCAGGTCATGATCTCACGGTTCATGGGTTTGAGAGCCACTGTGCTGACAGCTCGGAGCCTGGAGCTGCTTCGGATTCTGTGTCTCCCTCTCTCTCTGCCCCTCCCCTGCTCGCTCGCTCTCTCTCAAAATAAATAAATATTAAAATAAATTAAAATAAATGCACATTCACTTCGATGATCTTTCTTCTGAAGCCCTGTCTCCACCTACTTGTATCTGGGGGACAGGTGTTTTCTTTCCATGGTAAACGCAGTGCCCTTGCCCTCTAGCATGACCTTGCAGTCCATCCATCATAGGACATCTAGTCTAGCCATTGTAGGACAACCCCCATTCCTTAGGAACCCTTGTAGAATGTAGAATGTGTGTAAAACCGATTGCCCTGAGATTCAAAGAGGCCTCAGTGGGAGACTTCTGTGTTGTCTTTTCTGTCTTGCTTGTGGTTTGCAGTGCCTCGTTCAGGCTCTTCCATGATCACTAAGGTAACTGATGGTGACTCAGATCCAGTTTTCCTTTGGTAAAACCAGCCATTTCTCCAGTAACGTTTCCTCATGGTCGGCCCTATGTAGTAACGGAATTTGTTCCTGCTTGTCTAGTAACAATACCGTGGGAACTTATCCGTATGGGCCCTTTGGTGTTTTATAAGGATGATTTTATTTGATCTCCGCACTACCTCTATGGGTAGGATTTACTACTCACCCCTTGGCAGAAGAAGCCTAGAGAGATCAGGCTCCTTGCCGAGGACCTTACAGCCCAGAATTGGCCAAGTCAGGGTTCAGACTGCCTGGGACTCCGCAGCCCATGCCCTGCTGTGCCTCATGCCCATAACTGGTTATTGTGAACTCCTCCTGATTTTAAAAGTGTGTGCTAGTGACTTACGCACCAGCTGACGCTTAACCGTTCTGCTTTTATGTTTGAAGATTCCTGACTCTGGCCAGTTTTCGATGTTTAGCAGGAGTTGATGATATTTGTATGTGCGGAACTTGTTTTCTGTCGCACAAGATTAGAGTCTCACTTGCCCAGTTGCAAATTAATATTCATTAGTTAATTAGCATATGGGTTGTGTGCTATGTCTACTGCTCGTTTACCTCAGGCCTCGTCTTCACTAGAGCTGTTAGCACAGTTTTGTTTTTTGTAGACGGCTTTCCTCTTAGCTTTAGGAGAACATATTGTTGATATTGTTTCAGAGCCAAAACTATGAGTGAGTTTCGGATTCACCACGACGTCAATGAGCTGCTCAGCTTGCTGCGTGTCCACGGAGGGGATGGTGCTGAGGTCTATATCGACCTGCTGCAGAAGAATAGGACCCCATATGTCACTACCACTGTATCTGCACACAGCGCCAAGGTGGGCCCCGTCCTGGTGCTGCACTGTGTGCACTGAATAAGGTGGGCCCTGTCCTGGTGCAGCGCTGTGCACTGGACAAGGTGGGCCCCGTCCTGTTGCTGCACTGTGTACACTGGGTAAGGTGAGCCCTGTCCTGGTACAGTGCTGTGTACTAGGTAAGGTGGGCCCTGTCCTGGAACAGTGCTATGCACTGGACAAGATGGGCCCCGTCCTGGTGCAGTGCTGTGCACTGGACAAGATGGGCCCCGTCCCTGGTACAGTTTGTGCGCAAAGTTCATAAGCTTCCTGACTGAGCAGCCACAGCATTACCAGTGCAGATGGCAGACAATACTTGTCAAAGGCTTTTCTTGGACCAAGAAATCTGCTCAACTCTGTGCTTCTGATGCTTTCTCATAATGGCCCTTGTTACTCACTCTGTTGTACAAATGAATAAATGGTGGCTCATGGAGACTGCTGGGCTGTCACCCTGACCTCAGAACCCAGGTTCTGAGTCCCCTGAGGAAGGAGACTCAGATATTCCTCTGGATGGAAAGGAAGCTTCTGTATCAACTGCATTGCAATCCCTCTAAAGCAGGTTTTTCTGTTTTTATTCAAATAGCATATAATTCAAAATTACGGATCTTCAGTACGAGATAATTTTGAAATTTGTTTTTAGAAACACTCTATAAAGCTTGTATTATTTAAATAGCTTGATAATGGGGTGCCTGGGTGGCTCAGTCGGTGACGCGTCCGACTTCGGCTCAGGTCATGATCTCGCGGTCCGTGAGTTCAAGCCCTGCGTCGGGCTTTGTGCTGACAGCTCAGAGCCTGGAGCCTGTTTTGGATTCTGTGTCTCCCTCTCTCTCACCCTCCCCCGTTCATGCTCTGTCTCTTGCTGTCTCAAAAATAAATACACATTAAAAAAATTTTTTTTTAATAAATAGTTTAATAATGGCACAATGATAATTAGAAAAATTCACTGGACAGACTGGGAACACAGAAGTGATCTTAATTTATTACAAGGGGAGCACCATAAATCAGTGAGTGAACATAACCCCTGAGCCTATCCCTGGTTCCAGAGGGAATAGAGTTAAATGCGTAAACTTAAAAAACATTTTTTTGTAATGTTTATTCACTTTTAAGAGAGAGAACACGAGCTGTGGAGGGGCAGAGAGCCCAACACAGGGCTCGAACCCATGAACTGTGAGATCATGACCTGAGCTGAAGTTGGATGCTTAACCTACTGAGACACCCAGGCGCCCCAATGCATATATATTTTTTAATGTTTATTTATTTTTGAGAGCGAGAGAAAGAGACAAAGTATGAGCAGGGGAGGGGCAAAGAGAGGGAGACAGGCTCTAGGCTCTGAGCTGTCAGCGCAGAGCCTGACACGGGGCTCAAACCCCCGGACTAAGAGACCATGACCCAAGCTGAAGTCGGACACTTAACCGACTGAGCCCCCCAGGAGCCCCTAGAGTTAAATGTGTAAAGTGAATGCATAAACTGGTAGAAAGATCTAAATGGTCATTTCCTGATCTGAAGCACACAGGAGGGAAATTGTGGGAGATCATGGGTAGGTTTAATGAGATGTTTTGTTGAGTTTAAGTTTTATTTCAGGGGTGTATGATTATTTAACCTACCTAATTTCACGGTTTTGGTTTTCGTGTTTAATTTTCTGGAAGATTTAAAAAATTTTTTTAACATTTTTTTAACTTATTTTTGAGACAGAGAGAGGCAGAGCATGAGCAGGGCAGGGGCAGAGAGAGAGGGGGAGACACAGAATCCAAAGCAGGCTCCAGGCTCCGAGCTGTCGGCACAGAGCCCAACGCGGGGCTCAAACTCACAGACTGCGAGATCATGACCTGAGCCGAAGTCAGACGCTTAACTGGCTGAGCCACCCGGGCACCCCTGGAAGATTTTTAACAGTTGTTTATTATTGTCACTAAATCTTTCATGTTTATGCTTTTGAGGTTAAAATAGCAGAATTTTCTCGTACTCCAGAAGACTTTCTAAAGAAATATGATGAACTGAAATCTAAAAACACAAGGAACCTTGACCCACTGGTGTACCTGTTATCGAAACTCACGGAAGACAGAGAGGTAATGGCTGTGGACTCATCGAGAGTGTGATGGTGCTCCTGACGGAGCTTGTGTGTGGAGCTGCTGATTAACCTGTTCTACGCACGTGGGTTGGCTCAGTTGCGATAACACATCGTGAGTCTGCTGTCGGACGGCACGTTTCTGCTCGCCTGCAGCACCCAACACGGGGCTCCTTCCCTGCCTTGTGCTAGCAGCACTCTGACGTACCGCAGGGGTGTGTCGGTGGTGCATCAGGAGGAACAGTAGCTCATGTTGGCGGTGCCCCTAGGAAGTTTGACCGCGGTTACCCCTGTGGTTGGAGGGTTTTGTATTTCGTAGTCTCACGCAGGGGTTTTGTCTGTTTTGAATGGGCATGTTACTTGTGACCCTAAGAAAAACACCTAGCGTCACGTCAAGGCCGGAGATGCTGTTGCACCCGAGGGCGTCTGGGGATGTGCTTGGGCCTCTCACTCGCAGGCCCAGGGTCTGGAGAAGGTTGTCGTGCCACACCAGGCAGGTTTGACCGTCACACAGAGGGAAGAGCTCTTGCCACGTGCGGGACGGGAGACTGGCCGAGTGTAGAGAAAAGGCTGAGTTGGGAACAGGGTTTGGGAGTTGGCTGTCAAGCATCCGCGGGATTATCTTCCTCTCTGTCTGAGGATATGACACCTCACGGCAGAAAACACGGAGAGACTGCAGCCCACAGACTTGGGAGTTGCCGCTGCCCTCCGTGGGTGGCTGGGGTCAGGAGGGAAGGAGGGGGCCTGGCCGTGCCCAGCAGAGCACAGGCGTGTAATGTAGGGTCTCGTGTGTTTTCAGACCCTGCAGTACTTACAACAGAACGCCAAAGAGAGAGCCGAGCTCGCGGCCAGCGCTGCAGGCAGCAGCACCAGTGGCTTCAGCGGCCCTGCCACGGCCTCTAAGATCTCCATGCAGGAGCTGGAAGAGCTGAGGAAGCAGCTCGGCAGCGTGGCCACAGGCTCCACGCTCCAGCAGGTACTGCACCCGCCGTCCACGGGCCACGCCTGCTGGAGCAGGTGCGGCGATGGGTGTGTGCGAGCTAGAGAGGAACGTGGACGTGGAGGGGTTGCGGCTCGCTCCCGATGGGGACCTAGCTGCGTAGGGACGGCAGTTCTGACGCACGCTGCAGGTCAGAAACACGAGGCCCTGCGTCACCCGCGCCGGCTCGCCTGTTCTGGGCTCGCGTGTCCGAGGCACTCGTGTGGGTCTTGCCCTGTATACTGTGAGTCTCCGTTTCCATCCATTAGGTTTTCACAGTTTGTTTCTTAAGGTTGTATTTTGTAGATAATTTCATCTACGTCGTGTTCTATCTTCTCTGCTTACTGTTTTTCCTTGCTCTTGATTTCGTGTCCTGCCCTGGTCACTTGAGGGACAGCTGTCTTCTCAGGCTATAACTTCTGTGGCTCTCAAGCTCCCTCAGCTGCGTCCCCACGAGGGTCTGAGCAGAGCACGTGCCTGTTGAGCACCATGGCTCTGACACATGACAGCCAGTGCCGGTGGGCGTGTCCTATCAGCACCTCCCGGGTCCCCGCACTGCCACCCTGTGTGATCGACGAGAAAATGGTCTGCACCTGCTTCTCTCCCTGGCCACCTTTGAGCTGGCTCTGCTGACAGCCGGGCCACCTCGGCCTGCCCTGGTCAGCTTCTGGTGGCTGGTTCCGCAGGAGGACTGCTGCTCCGGGCATGTCGGGGGTCGGCCTTTCCCTGGGTGGATCCCTCCTCTACGCCCGCCCTTCTCCAGCTGGCTGTTGCGGGGGGGGGGGGGGGGGTGGCCTGGTTTCCTTGACCCATCCGTGACCCATCAGGTCATGACTAGACCTTGTGTCTCCGGGAAAAGTGACGGGGTCCGTGTGAGTTGTCCCCGGCAAGGTGCAGCCTGTTGCTGGTGTTGCCGGTTTACCTGTGGGTTCTGCACAGACTGGGACCCTGACAAGAGGCTGGGTTCCCGTCTCGTCCCCAGCTCCTCACACTGTGACGGGCGTGGAGACAGTCATCCTGCTTCCTCATTTGCGTGGAGCAGGCGATCTCTCCAGTGCTGTATGTGTTAGCGTTAAGCATTTGTACTAAAAGTATATATTTTTTTTGTTTTTTGAAAACACCCTCGGCAGTCTCTGGAACTGACAAGAAAGTTGCTTCGAGATAAGCAGACCAAAAAAAACTCAGGCCAGCGCCTCCCCGTCTTTCCACCGTGGGTATACGACAGACCCACCCTCCTTGGGGACTTCCTGCCTGGCTCAGGCGTCAACACGGACATGGCTGTGCCTATAGGTATGCGGTACGTCTGTTTCTGACATCTGGCATGTGTGAGCGGCGTGGGGCACCGTTCTTCCTGTGCTTTTGTGCTCAGGAGGGCCGAGCTCTTGTGTCCTCCCTGTGTCTGCCCTCCCCCGCCCCCCCCTTCCAAGTGGTCCCATGGTTTGCTCCTGGGTCTTTTCTGATTGTTTCCCTCTCCACAGTGACCTTTTAGTTTGAAGGAATCATGCCCCTGTTGTGATCTCAGGTCTCTATCCCTAGGATGTCTCCCTGAATTTTGGCTCATGGGGCCAATTGTCTGCCGTTTGTGTCTACCGCGGGGCTCCTGACCTTCCCTCTGGTGTCCCCACTCCTCTCGTGGCGACCGGTGTCACTGTTTGTCAGGTCCTGGAGCTGGGGGTGGCCCCTGTGTTCATTTCCTTCCCGCTGCCCCAGCCTGGTCCCGGGCCCAGCCTTCACCAACCCTTCTTGCTCACACACTGTCCTGCCCTCACTAGCTTGGGCCTCTACCTCCCCAGAGTTTTCTGTGCTGAAGGAATGTTCTGGATATGCTGTATCCAGAATGTATGGTGCCATCAGCTAAATGGAGCTCATGGGCATTGAAATGCAGCTAGTGTGGCTGAGGAACAGGTGTTTTGCTTTCTTTACTTGGCCCAGGTGGCTGGTGGCACGGAGCCTCGTGTTCTGTCCCTCCTCCCTGGGGTGCTCTCCACAGTCCCAGAGCTAGCGGGTTTGAGCGGCAGGGCTGTGCCCCACGTCGCCTCTGCAGCGACTCCCCAAACCCTGGCGAGCCACAGAGACCTTGCTGGATCGTTCTCCTGGCCGCGGTTCGCGGTGCAGTGTCCCCTTCGGAGCAGTCCCTTCCTATCTCGCCTGCCTCTCAGCAGCACGGCTTGCGGTGCTGTCTCCCACACGTGGGCAGGGTGCTGGAGGGGCAGGGTGGCATCTGCCCCCTGAGGCCAAGGTCCCGCCCTCAGGACCAGCTGACCTGGCGCTGTACCCCTTAACCCCACTGAGAGCGTGCGCCGGGGCTCTAAGTGGGGTGACGCTCAGGTTTCAAGTGAGCGGCAGCCGAGGCTGGTGGCCGTTCCCGGAAGACAGCCCTGCTCACGAGGAACGGGAGCTGTGGGTGATCTTGTCGTGACGGGGTCGTGGAGAGGAGCCAGAGCTCAGAGTGCGCCTCCGCGTGCCGGGTGACCCGGGCCACAGACGGCGGCTGCCTGCTCGGAGCCCGTGTCCTGCGTGTGTGGTGCAGCACCACCCTGAGCCGCCAGGCCCCGGTTTGGGGCACTGTGGGGCCGACACAGGCACGCGTGGGGCCGGCTTTGCGAGGCTGGGGTGGGGGGCGGCTTCGTGGAGACACCTTTCTGCCTCTGCTGCCTCTGGCTGCCCGCGCACGGCGGTCTCTCCCGGCAGGTGTTGCTGGGGGGGAGCAGTGGGGGTCGTGTCAGGGCCCGTGAGCCGAGACAGGCAGGGGGCTGCCTGGGTCAGGAGGTGTTTGGCGGGCGGCCCTGGGGATGGCTCGCGACTGTCCTTCGGTCCGTGGCGTGGTTGTGAGGGGGCCGCCTCATACTGCGCGTACCCGGTTTTAAAGTCTTTGAGGAAAATCTTTTTGTCGTGCCGCAACCCAGACTTGCTGGCCGTGACCAGTGCTGTGAGAACAGCTTACGGCAGAAGCGCTCCTTAATCCCTAACCACATCCTTTTAAGGCCGGGCATTTATCGGAGTGGGAGTTTTTCTCCGCCGGGGGCTTTAAGGCTGTGGCGCACCGCTCCGGGGCCAGTCAGGTTCCCGTCAGCCTGGTTCTCGCGCCCGTGAGCGCTGGAGGGCGTAGCACCGGGGACCCGGTGGGGGGAGGGGGGGGTGCTGCCGAGGAGATTCCGTTGGGAGCAAGGTCTGTGGGAGCGGGGACCCTGGACGCGAGGCCACGGCCCAGCGGTGTCCGCGGCCCGCAGGCACGCTGCCCCTGACCGCCCAGGAGTCGGCTGTGGTGGAGGACCTGCTCTACGTGCTGGTGGGTGTGGACGGCAGGTACATCACCGCCCAGCCTCTCACCGGGAGGCAGAGCCGCACCTTCCTCGTGGACCCCAACCTCGACCTGTCCATCCGGGAGCTGGTGAACAGGGTCCTCCCGGTGGCTGCCAGTTACTCCACGGTGACCAGGTGGGCGCCCGCCTTCCCAGGTGCTCCCGATCCCTGCAGCTCAGTCCTCGTGCCCCCAAAACAAAACCCCAAGAGCGCGCTTGTCTTGTCGTGACCGGGTTTCACTCCTGGCACGGTCCCGAAGGGCCTGGGGACAAGTGCAGGGGGCTGGTGTCTACGGGTTCCCTTCAAGGGTAAGAGCTTGAGTGGGGAGGGGACCCAGAGCTTGTGACATCTGATCTGAAAACTCAGCCTCACCTGCTCAGGTGCCCTCTCCCTCCTAGGTTCATTGAAGAGAAGTCTTCCTTCGAATACGGGCAGGTGAACCACGCCCTGGCGGCCGCCATGAGGGCCCTGGTGAAGGAGTACTTGATCCTGGTCACACAGCTGGAGCAGCTGCAGAGGCAGGGCCTCCTGTCCCTGCAGAAGCTCTGGTTCTACATCCAGCCAGCCATGCGCACCCTGGACATCCTGGCCTCCCTGGGTACGTGCCTGCCCTCCCGCCCCCGGGGACGTGCCGGCCCTCCCGCGGGAGCATCGGCAGGACCAGCGTGTTGTGCGGCCAGAGCCCACGGGGCGTCAGGTGTTAGTCTGTGGCAGGAAAACTCTGGAAGCTCTTCCTGATAGGCTTTAGTTAGCGATCAGCGCGTTACGGTTTGAGTGTGTCCCGCGAGAGCGGCACCTGTCCCCGGGAGACCGGAGATGAACTGAGGCCCTGGCCTCTCGTGACATGGCCTCAAGTGCCAAGGGCACCCCCTTCGCCGCACTGAGCGCCACCTCCATGTCCTTGCAGCCACCTCGGTGGATAAAGGCGAGTGTGTTGGGGGGTCAACCCTGAGCCTTCTCCATGACCGGAGCTTCAACTACACGGGGGACAGCCAGGCCCAGGAGCTGTGTCTGTACCTCACCAAGGCTGCCAGCGTGCCCTACTTCGAGATCCTGGAGAAGTGGATCTATAGAGGGATAATCAACGACCCGTACAGGTAGGGCTCGCGGGGCCTGAGGAGAACACCGGTGAGGTACGCGAGGGGCAGACGCCCACACGAGCCCCGGGAGGCTTTATCTTGTCGAGCAGAGGGCGTTGGAGTCGCCTGGAGCGGCGGCTCCTGGCCTGAGCTTCCTTCCTTCCCAGGGGTGAGACTTGAGCGTTCCTTCTCCGCATCACGCGTTTAAATACGTAAACGGAGCTTGGGTAGCTCACGAAGGAGTCTATTGTGTTGAGGTAGATTTCTTAAAATACTTTAAAAATAAGTTTGTGGCTGGGGTAGTGTTTCTCTGCTAATGGTGCAAATAACAGTCTGAGGGGAGGGCCTTACAAGGAACACGATTTTATATTTTATTTTATTTTATTTTATTTATTTATTATTTTATTTTATTTTTTTATTTTATTTTTGTTATGCTTTTTAACGTTTATTTATGTTTGAGACAGAGAGAGACAGAGCATGAACAGGGGAGGGGCAGAGAGAGAGGGAGACACAGAATCTGAAACGGGCTCCAGGCTCTGAGCTGTCAGCACAGAGCCTGATGTGGGGCTCGAACTCACAGGCCGTGAGATCATGACCTGAGCCGAAGTCGGACGCTTAACCGACTGAGCTACCCAGGCGCCCCAGGAACACGATTTTAAAATTGTGCCTCACGCAGGGCGCCTGAGGGACTCGTCAGTTGGGCGTCCGACTCTTGGTTTTGGCTCAGGTCATGATCCCAGGGTTTGTGAGTTCGAGCCCCGCATCAGGCCTGCTTGAGATTCTCTCTCACCCTCTCTCTTTATTCCTCCCCTGCTCGCACTCTCCCTGTCTCTCTGTCTCTCGCATAAAATAAAGTTTTAAGTAAACTTGAAAAAACAAGTTTTAAAATCCTGCCTTGCGAGAGTGGTATCTGAAGAAGGTGTGCTGGGGTCGCGCCCCTGCTGTTGGGGTCGTGCGTTGTCCGTGTCTGTGATGGAGGGAAGTGCCGAGTTCCCCTGGGAGGGGTGGAGGTAGAGGTCCCCCTGTGGCCCCGTGGCCCCGGGTCTTCTCCGAGCCCCCAGTTGAAACAGCTGCCCCCGGGGGTGTGGGTGGGTTCACTGTTGCTGACAGCCGGGGACCGACCGGTGGGGGGGGAGGGGGCTCTGGTCGGCCAGACCCCGAGAGTGTCTGCTGTGCCCGCAGCGAGTTCATGGTGGAAGAGCACGAGCTGCGCAAGGAGAAGATCCAGGAGGATTACAACGACAAGTACTGGGACCAGAGGTACACCGTCGTGCAGCACCAGATCCCCTCCTTCCTGCAGAAGATGGCAGGCAAGGTCCTCAGCACAGGTGAGCCTTGCGGCCCCGGTGTGCCTCTGCCTGTGGCCTTGCCGTCACGGCCCTGTACCCGGTGGTGCCTTCCCTGCCTGGCGACCGTCCCGTCCGACTCCTGTGGCTCTGGGTGCCGTTGCTTTGTGCCCTGACCCTGGGGGTGTGTCTCAGAGACGCCTTTTCTTTGCCACTTCGCTTCTAGAATTCTGTTATCACTGACAGGAAAGTTGCTTCCCTGCTCCCAGCTGACCCCAGACGCGGGGCTTTTCCACACCGGCATCCCGCTCTCCTGTTCTCTGTGGACACAAGCTGGGCGTCCTGTAAATTAGCCCTCATCCCATCCACCCGGGGTTTGTGGCGGGCTCCTTGGTTTGAGGCTCAGTCCTTTGGGGCGGCACACACATCAGCAAGTACTGGGTCCTGTCTGAGTGGCTGCAAATGGGAGGCTCCCATGGCCCCCTCCTCTGGTGTGACCGTTTGCGAGGACGGCTCACAGAACTCAGGGAAACGCTTTACTCTCTAAATTACCAGTGTGTTATAACGGATACAAGCGAACAGCCAGGTGAAGGGTCCCGTGGGGTGAGGTCTGGGCAGGTCCCGAGCACAGGGGCTCCTGTGCCTGTGGATTTGGGGTGCACCATCCCCGTGTGGATGTGTACCCCTCCCTGGAAACTCTTCAGACACCTTGGTTTAGGACTTTTATGGAGGTCCCATTATGCAGGCATGATTGATGAAATGATTGACCGTTGGTGATTTATTCAGCGTTTCCCGATCCTGACCTCAGTGGGCGGTGATGACGGGGTTGGGTCCCTGGCCACCAGCCCTCACCCTGAAGCCGTCTAGGGAAGCTGCCGAGAGTCCCTCGCTGGCCTGAACTCAGGTGTGGTCAGAAGGGGCTTCATGAGTAACAAAATCCCAAGAGTTTTAGGAGTTCAGCGCCAGCAACCAGGGACAGAGACCAAAGATCTGTTTCTCACTGGGTTGGTCTCATACCATGACAGGAAAACAGCCAAGGATGCAGGCCTCACTGGGCCAGTGATGCTCCTGTCACCATCACATGGACCGATGTACCTGACACGCTGCTGGCCAGGAACTCGGCACTTTGGTTCTGGGAGCTGTGCTGTCTAGGACGGGGTCGGAAGACGGTTTAGAATCTCCTTCTCTGAAATATTTTTGAAATTATTTCTGTGTTCTTAGAAGATCTGGAGAGTCCAGCCTGTTCTAGCACTTAGCGCTTCTGTGCTCCGTGGGTATCAGTTGGTTGTGTTTCTCTGCCACATGTAGAGGGTTGTAGGCTGTTCTCAACCTCTCTTTCCGGTTCTCTAGCTACTGTTTGGGTTACAGCATCCGAGGTTCAGGTCTGTGGTTTATTGTACTTATGGTGAAAATTTTAATTTGCTTTCTCCCTGTCTTTTCAGGAAAATATCTGAATGTAGTCCGAGAGTGTGGCCACGATGTCACCTGCCCAGTGGCCAAGGAGATCATCTACACTCTGAAGGAGCGGGCATATGTTGAGCAAATCGAGAAGGCTTTCAACTATGCCAGCAAGGTCCTGCTGGCCTTCCTGATGGAAGAGAAGGAGCTTGTGGCGCACCTGAGGTGTGCCGTCTGTCCTTGGCCTCCTAGCTCAGCATGTGTAACCATCGGAGGTGTCTGACCAAGGCCACGAATTAACTTTTAGTGGCTCTATCCTATTTATGTAAAAACCAGCACACTGCCAGGTTGTCCTGCCTGAGAAGACAGCCTGAGAACCTTGCACATTTGTGACCCTGCCACTGTGGTCCTAACTCCCCGAGGCCCAGCAGGGCAGTGTCTGCAGTGACACAGCCTCCCAGTCTCACCCCCGGCCCCACCAGCCCCTTCCAGGCAGCGTAGCCGGGCACTGAGTTCTTTGCCCCTGCCTAAGAGCTGTTTGTTTCCGTTTGTTTGAAGCTGACCGCTGGTCTCCCCTTTCTAACATGTTTCCTGGTGTGGGACGCTGGCAGGCTGTGTGCTTGACACGTCCTTCCTGGGCCGTGTGGCCCCTCCTGGCTTCCCCCTGTCCCCCCGCCACCCCCATCATCAAAACCGCTGGTTCTGGTGGGAGCCCTTTGCAAGCACGCAGCTCTTCCTCGTCAGATGCCTGCCTCCGAGTCCGGGCCGCTGTGCGCATCGGCCAGTCTTCCCGATGACCTTGCGTCCACCCGCAGGTCCATCAAGCGCTACTTCCTGATGGACCAGGGGGACTTCTTCGTGCACTTCATGGACCTCACCGAGGAGGAGCTGAAGAAGCCGGTGGACGACATCACTCCCACCCGCCTGGAGGCGCTGCTGGAGCTGGCCCTGCGCATGAGCACTGCCAACACGGACCCTTTCAAGGACGATCTCAAGGTGGGCTGGGGGTGAGGGGGCGGGGGGGAGCACCTTTCAGGCCGCTCCCCGTGTCCTGAGAGCTGGAGCAGCTGCCTGAGAAAGACATTTGAGGTAAAGACACGGGAGGAACCAACTCTTGACAGTGATACCTGCAGCCCGCGTGTGCACACGTGGGTGTTTTATGGTACATGCAGCACAGTGACGTTTCCTTGTCTCTAGCTTTCTTTGTTACGAGGACGCACTGTGTATGGCGTATGACACGCAAAGCGTGCGTCCATCAGCTGTCCCGGAAAGGCTTCTGGTCGGCAGTAGGCTATCGGTAGTCGGGGGTAGGGGAAGTCAGAAGTTGCACGTGGATTTTCAGCTGAACGGCGGGTTGGCGTCCTGACCCCCGACGTTGTTTAAGGGTCAGCTGTACTGTGTTTTCAGACCCACGTACATTCTCTTTCAGCCTGAGCCTGGCACCTGCGGTAAAGTTGTAAATCTGGAGGGATTTAGGCCTTTCTGACTTCATAGCTTTTCATTTATATCGTCAGGTATATTTTAAATGATCTCTCTGTACGTTTGTTTTCCTACTTTGGCGGAGGAAAGACGCCTCCTTTTTGAGTGGGGTCTCTTGGCAGGCGCTTGTTTTGCAAGCTGGGCTCGGAGACGGAGTCCACCACAGGGACTTGCTTCTCCGGCCTGTGCTGCAATGCAGCTGGATTGGTGCCGTGGTCAGGACTCGACGCCATTCTCTCGGTCTTTCCCAAGATTGATCTGATGCCTCATGACCTCATCACCCAGCTCCTGCGGGTTCTGGCCATCGAGACCAAGCAGGAGAAGGCGATGGTCCATGCCGACCCCACCGAGCTCACGCTGAGTGGCCTCGAGGCCTTCTCTTTCGACTACGTCGTCAAGTGGCCCCTGTCGCTGATTATCAATAGGTGAGCGTTGGTCCTTCCTGACCCTTCCAGCACTAGCTTCTCTAGACCTTACAGCAGGTCTGCCAGGAGGAAGGGACTGGATCCGCCCGGCACCTGCCTTGTTCTGCAGAACGTCCAAGGTGCCTCCACACCCATTTGTGTCCAGGGTGGGCTGCCTGGCGCCTGGTGGCCGGAGCGCAGAACCGCTTCGGTGCCGCCGAAGCCCAGGCCGCCATCTGCCGCGAGCCTCATGAGCTCTGGTGCCGCCCAGAAGCCTACCTACGCGCCTGTCTCCTCCTGCTCCCTGCAGGAAAGCCCTGACCCGCTACCAGATGCTCTTCAGGCACATGTTCTACTGCAAGCACGTAGAGCGGCAACTCTGCAGCGTCTGGATCAGCAACAAGGCCGCCAAGCAGTGCTCCCTGCACTCTGCTAAGTGGTGCGTCTCGTCTGCGCGCACGCGCTCCCCTCTTGCAAAAAGGCAATTTGTCGCACACCTTTGTAGCTTATAGATCCGTGACATGTTTCACGTTGCGGAGCAGGGCCACTGCCGACCGCGGTGGCCACTGGCTCTGTCCCTCAGCCGTCTGTGCAGACGTGGGGGCTCGGGCCCGTTAGCGTGAGCCCTTCGAGGTTTGGGGGCGTGTGCTTCCTCCTGCTGGCTCACATGCAGCTGCTCACTGTCGGCCAGGGGTGCCCCACACGCTGGTGGTGTTCGTGTCCGCGTGTGGGCCCCCGTGGAGGGGCATGAGCCCGGAGCAGACGCCCTGACGACAAGGCGGGTGGCCCCCACATGCTGTAGATCACCGACTCCCTGTCATCTGCGCTGAAACCGTCTGCTCGCTCAGGTTTGCCGGCGCCTTCACTCTGCGGCAGCGGATGCTCAACTTTGTTCAGAACATTCAGTACTACATGATGTTTGAAGTCATGGAGCCGACCTGGCACGTCCTCGAGAAGAACCTGAAGTCTGTGAGTTGTAGCTTGGCGTGTCGGAACGTTGAGGAGGCTCCAGCGGGTTCTTGAGGAGGGAGTGTAGCAGGTCAGGGGTCGGGGGTGAGAGCAGCGCCGGCCGCAGGCTGATGGGGAGGAAGCGAAGCCCTCCGCACACACAAGAGGCTTCCCTACGAGCACGGTGAGGGTGTGTGTGTGCGAGAGCAGGCGTGTTGGGGGTGATGTTGTCCCTCAGAGGGCACAGGGTCATCTGAAAAATGGCGACAGACCAGAAACGTGCAGAGCTTCAGCCGAAGCCAGGCCCGCGGAGTCCGTCTGCTTGCGAAGTCGTTCCCAGAGTGAAGGCCGGGTCGTTCTCTCCGCACAGGCGTCCAACATCGATGACGTGCTGGGCCACCACACGAGCTTCCTGGACAACTGTCTGAAGGACTGCATGCTGACCAACCCGGAGCTACTCAAGGTGTTCTCCAGGCTCATGTCCGTGTGCGTCATGTTCACCAACTGCATGCAGGTGCGGCCACCCCACAGCCCATTCGCCTCCTGCCATCTGTCTGCAGGGGTGCTGCTCTGAGTCCCCTTCCGCCGGTGTGGGCCTCTGTTCTGGGCCTTTTTTCTGGACACCTGCTGTTCTCTTTGTCCGACTTGAGTTACTTGATTCAGTTACAAGCAGCTGCCCCAAAGTATTGGCACAGAATATAAGTGTTGGAAGGCAGAAGGGGTGAGGTGGGGGTTCACTGGGGCTTCAGGGCCTAGGGGGTCTGAGTCGGTGGGGTCAGTGGAGAGCGTGCGAGGTGTTGGCCAACCTCCAGAGGACAGGAGCCTGGGAACTGGTTCCTTAGACCTCTCGCGGTCACGTGGGGCTCCATCGGGGGAGAAACGTTCTTCAGTCAGTCAGTGGACCAGCCCTTGGGCAGGCGCCCGTAAGGTCACATGGGCACAGCAGACACCGCCTGGCTGTGCGGAGGCACACCCTTCACTTGGGCCAGGTGGGTTGACGCTAACAGGAGTGTTTCTTTCTGACCCCAAGAGATTTACGCAGAGCATGAAGTTGGACGGTGAGCTGGGCCGCCTGATGTTGGAGCATGGCACAATGCTGGGGCCGCCCACGGAGGCCGAGCGGGCAGAGGAGCGCACCCGCAAGGAGCTCGCCAGGAAGGTGTGCTTCGTCCGGCATCGCTGGGCCTGCAGCTTAGCAGGCGCGCCTGCTGCCGCCCTTCACTCTTCTTTTGGTTAAAAAAGTTTGTTTTGAATTAGATATTAAATATGAGTCCCAGAGAATCTTCTCGCTCGACTTGTCCAAACCTTAGCCCCACTGTGCTTGAGGGCAAGGCCACGGTTCCCCCACGGGGAGGAACGCCCAGGTGTGGGTGCCCCTTGGAGGGCCTGGCACACAGCAGGCGTGGGGCTGTGGGCCCTGCTGTCCTTATGGTCAGAGCCCAGCCTTAACTAGAGGGGCCTCCTTGGAGAGGATGTCGGGGCATAGGCCCTGCAGCACCAGCCCAGGCCCCTGCTCCCGGGCCCCTGGGTCCGTTCCCTCCAGTGAGAGGGAGCCAGGAGAGAATGCTGCATTAGCTCGAAAACCTGAGTTGCAGAAAAAACACCCCAGGCGGGTGGGAGCAAAGCAGGGTGCCAGCTGCCCAGACTGTGTCTCTGTCCTGTGGTCTCAGGAAGCTTTATGTTGTCCTCTTTCACCTTTTATCATGCAAAAACTTGCCCAGATCCTTTCTTCTATTAGAGATAAAGGGACGGGGAAGCTGAGCTGGTGAGAGCAGTGCTGAGGCCGGGCTGGGGGCGCTCACGGTGCCCAAACTTGTCTTCTAGTACCTGGCTGAGCACGTGGACGCCCCGCAGCTGGCCTCCAGCTTCGAGGCCACCATCAACAAGTTTGATAAGAATTTCTCAGCACATCTGCTTGACCTTCTGGCCCGACTGAGCCTCTACAGCACCAGTGACTGTGAGCACAGCATGGCCAGCGTCATCTCCAGGTGGGTGCGTCATCTCCAGGCAGCTTCCCGCGCGGCCACGGGCGCCCTCCTGTCCCTCCCTGCCTGATGGGACTCCCGGGTTTCCCTCGCCGGCTCCCCCTTCACCATTGCCACGCAGCCTTGGGCCACCTCAGGAAGGTGTCACTGAGGCAGGGTCTGCTCGGGTGTGAGGGTGTCTGTCCTTAGCCTCCTATGCGTCACCCCCTGAAGTCACAGACGGGTGTGCGTAGCGGTTTGTGTTCACTCGTGTGTGTGCGCCAGCGTGTGTCGGGCTGCCCCGTCAGTGCCCCCATAGCCCTAGGCTATGCACGGCAGCTGCGTCAGCCCCCACCCCCTGCCCCCATTTTCAGATGAGCAGCCAGGGGGTGGCCACGGGAGGGAGGATGGGACCGGGGATGCCATTTCTGCTGTGGGCTGTGAGCGCACAGTGAGGGTCGTGGCGGCACGTACTAAACCCGCCCCGTTTGGGCTCCTGGGGCTGTCTGTGCCTTGTCACTCTCGGGTGGTGGGGGGTGCGGGGGTGTGGTGGTACATTCCTGGTGACTCTGGGAGGGGCCCCGTGGGGAGGGGGACCAGCAGGCCGCTCAGCCAGTTTGTGGTTCTGGGGCTGTCAGGTTCCCACTGCCCATGAATCCTGGACACACAGCTCTTCCGAGGGGAGGCAGTGGCTCAGCTTCTTTCCAGGAGATTGAGGGGGTGTCCCTGCCTGGGAAGGTGTCCTGTGTTGGGCATCGGATGTCCTAAGGACAGGGCCTGGGACGCTTGTTGTTGTTTAATTTTCATGTGTGTTTGAGTTCTGGTGTCAGTATTGCTTGAAAAAGCGGAGGCCAGATGGAGCCTGAGGCCCTCGTTGTGGGTGCGTGTCCCTTGCACCTGGTGCAGAGACCACCCTTCCCCCTTTGTGGGGCGGACGGGCTGCCCCAGGGAGGGCGCCTCTGCACCTGGGGGTGCAGGAGCCCAGCCCCTCTCCTCCCGCAGACTTGACTTCAATGGCTTCTACACGGAGCGCCTGGAGCGTCTGTCTGCAGAGAGGAGCCAGAAGGCAGCGCCCCAAGTGCCCATCCCACGGGGCCCCCCAGCATCTGCGCCCAGGGTTGCCGTCACCGCCCAGTGAGGCCAGCAGGTGTTGCAGAAGAATGAGTTCAGAAGCCATTATGTGAATGAATATTGCTGAACCACACGTGTTTGTGTGTGTTGTTACCGTTTAAATATAAAATCCGAGGGGCGTCTTGCCAAGCTGCCGTCGTTGCTCAGGGCGCTAGGTTCCCTTCACAGCAGCCACCCGCACCGGGCCGGGTGCCTCCATAGGTGTGTTTGTGTGAGTTCTTCTATTGAATAGGGTGAGTTTTTAAAAATGTTTTTGTTCTCAAATAAAGACAAAGTGAAGGACGCTTGGGTGGCTCGGTCCGTTAAGTACCTGACTTTGGCTCAGGTCGTGATCTCACCATTGGTGAGTTTGAGTCCCACATCAGGTGGGGACGTGTCCCAGCTCTGGGTGAGCTCGTGTCCCACTCCGGGTGAGGATGCGCCCTCTTCTCTCTCCCTCCCTCCCTCCCTCTCTCTGCCTCTCCTGGGATTCTCTCTTTTTCTCTCTTTCTCTGTCTCTGCCCCTCGCTCACTTGGGCACCTTCTTTGTCTCAAAAAAAAGAAAAAAAAGGTGAAAACATGCAGCACTTGAGCAACTTCAGGATGATTATCAAGGTCTCACAGGGAACGAAATCCAAGCCTGGTGTCCAGCTGTGCACACCTGGTGTCGCAGCAATCAGCAAGGCGGGGCTCCGGGCACCAGGGGGCAGCACGGCCCTTGTCCTGCCGCCGCCGGACTGGGCAGGAGGGTGGGGGAGTCCTGAGGAGCACCCGCTGAAGTGCAGAGTGGAACCCATAGGGCGGGTTCAGCCCTGGGTGGCACAGCTGTGACCCCCCACCCCACTGCTCCCCACTCCAGCCATGCTGCCCACCCGCCAAACGTCCTGTGTTGCTGTCCAGACTCGGCTCTGCCTGCCTGCTGCAGGGGGTCTTGGGGGGCAGGTGGAAGGGGCCGGAAGCAGGCTCCTGGAGGCAGGGTGGTGGACACTCAGTCCAGCTGCTGCCTTGAAGAACAGGCACCATGGAGGGGACCCAACTCACAAGCCACAGACGGCTTTCTTGTCCAGGCCGCTTTGTGTGCAGTGGCAAATTCGCTTATTTGCCTCCAGCGTTACCAGAGCCCTGGTGTCGTGCTAACCTCTTCCCGAGCTGAGGAGCCCGCTGGCCCTGGGCTTGCCGCCCTCGTGCCCTGCCCTGAGACCCGGAAACTTTGTGTCCCCGTCCTGGGCTCTGGGCAACAGGCTTGCCCGCTACACCCTAGGGTTGCCAGTGGTGAGGGTGGGACAAGAGGAGCCTTGGCGGCAGGGGGGAGGGGGGGTCCTGTGTCGGAGGAGGAGCAGACCCCTGCTGGTCTGGCTGCACATGGGTGGTCTGGTCTGCTGGCTGCGGAGCGAGTGCGTCTGCGGCAGCTCTGGGTTTTGCCTAAATTTACGGGGACTGTTGCCTTTTAATTTTTGTTCCCAAATAATTGCACAGCTAAGGAAGAGAAGTGAGCTCGCTGGGAAGGGGGGCTCATGAGCCTCCCTGATCCAGCTGTGTGTGAGCACAGGGACGGAACCCACACGTCCAGACCGTCTCTGTGTCTTGCTCTGCTCGCAGGGGCATGGGCCCCGCCGCCACCTCTGCCCAAGATGCCTCAAAGCCCGCGAACCCCTGCTGCTTTTCCTTTCCTTTCCATTTGCTTTGGGGTAACTACTGGGCTGTGAAATTTTGACCTCTGGTCTGGGACTGCCTGGGGCACCACACCCTCGCCCGAGGTTTGGACTTGCATTGATGTGCATCATTTCAGGAAGCCTGTCCAGAACGTGGCTCCAGGGCCACTGAGCTGAGGGCAAACCCTCTTGGATTAGCGGCAGATACAGGGACAGCCCTACCCCCGCCCGCCCGGGGGGCCAGGTCAGTGTGGGGGCTGGCAGGGCAGGAAGTGGTACTGGGTCCCGTGTGGGCTTCTGTTCCCCAGGAAGTCCGAGGGTACATCCGCACCTGAGCACCCCCCAACCTCAGAGAGAGCCTTACTCAAGCCGCTGCCCCGCCAGGCTGCAGGACGAGCCTGGGCTCCTCACCTGCACCGGGGAGGGTGCAGACTTGCAAGGAGGGGCCCAGCTTGGCCCGTTCGCGGCCCCCTTCGTTAGTGCCATCCACGTTTACGACGTTCCTCCTTGTGGACACCAGAGGCCGTTCGGGAGCCCCCCTCCTCGTGGACACCAGGGCCCCAGGAGTAGATGCCGTCCGGGCGGGGGACGGGGGCCTCTCACCCCCCCCCCCCCCCCCCCCCCCCGCAGAGGCCCAAGCCCCGCCCCTCCGGCCGTCAGAGGGGCCGATAGGCTGCGGGCCGGGGGCTGGGCTCCGGGGCGGGGGAGGTCCCTTCCAGCGCAGCGCGGCGGCCAGACCGAGTTTCGAGCGCGGGGCCGCCCCCAGTTCGCGCTGCTGTGTCCTGGACCTGGACCCCGGACCCCGGACCCCCGACCCCCTGTACGCTCCCTGTTCCCGCCCCGGACGCCTGTGTGCGTCCCCCATGCGCCGCCTCGGACTCCCGCTGTTCGCTCTGTGGCTGCAAGGTGAGTGCCAGGGCGAGGGGCTGTCCCCAGGGCGAGGGGCTGCCCCCTGGCCGTCTGCACCCCGCCGAGCTCTGGAACAGACCCAGCGGTTGGGCGCTTGGAAGGGAGCCCTCAGCTCAGAGCCCTCAGGTGACAGGCGGAAACTTCAAAAGGGAACCAGGGAGAAGTAGCTTAGGGCGTGTCGCCAGCGCTGGTCCCGCCAGCGCTGGTCCCGCCAGCGCTGGTCCCGCCAGCGCTGGTCCCGCCAGCGCTGGTCCCGCCAGCGCTGGTCCCGCCAAGGATTCAGGGCAAGGTGGAGAACCCCATGGCTCCCTACCCACCCCGGGGCCTTGGGGTGAGTGCCCACTCCCACCTGGACTCCCCAGCGTGGCAAGGAAGGGAGGACCGAGGAGCAATGGCCTGGGGCCGGGTATAGGTGGTAGTCTACCCCGCCCCCCCCCCCCAGGGGACCCACCTCTGGTGTGGGGAGAAGCCAAGTGTGCTACTGGCCCCAGCCCTCACCGCTGCTCCTGGGAGCTCTCTGGGCTGGGGTGTGGTGCTGTCCCAGCCCCAGGCTGGAGGGGGTCACTTCTCTGGCAGACAGGGCCCCTTTCTTCAGGAGGTTTGCGAGATAACAGTTATGGAAACACTTGGCCTAACACTTTGAGAGAGACACAGAAAAGGGTGTGCAGGTGCTCCAATTCTGGGCCTCACCCCCACTCTCTGGGCTGTTTGTCGTCGGATACCTGGGAGCTTCTAGATCTGGGCTGGGTGAATGGCCTGCCAGGCAGGCCGGTGGGCTCCCCAGTTAGGCGCAATTATGGGAGACATTGAGATGGCAAGGAGGGCCCTTGTGCGCCCTTGGACCCAAGGGAGGGGAGGGGACGTCTAGGTCAGCCCTGGGCTCTGAGGGAGGAGCTGTCCTGGCAGCCAGGGCAGGGTCCTGTGGCCTCTGAACCCAGAACCTGACACCTGGGCCTTGGGCAGCAGAACTGGGTCTCCAAATCTCTGGTCCCTGTGCTGTTAGAGGACTCCCCCAGAGGCAGAGATACAGACCCACCACAGGCCTGCTGACCCCCTTCTCTCCCACAGTGGCCGTCCCCAGTGTCCCCCTGCCCCATGTGGAACAGTACGAGGTGGTGTGGCCCCAACGTCTGCCACGACCCCGTGCTCGCCGAGCCCTGCCCTCCCACTCGGTAAGTCTCAGCCAGGGAAGCTGGCCTGGGGTCCCTCCTGTAGTTCCCAGTGGGCCCAGCCAGTTATGAAGAGGCAGCCTGTGGGGCTGAGGGCCAGGCGGGCTTCTGAGAGGGCTCACAGCCCTCCTGGGCTGCCTGGACTGCCTCCACCCCCAGGCCTCACCTTCCTACTTCCTGCCTCGCCCTGCCCTCTAGTGGGTGGGGGTGCCTTTCAGGAACCCTGCTGGCCCTGGCCATGTCCCAGTTTCACTCAAGGGCTGGATCCTCAAATCCCTCCTAGGCTAGAGAGGATGGCTCACCAGAGGCGTGTTTATGGTGACGCACCTTTGTGAGGCATCTGGGGCTGGCCTGGGGTTCCCCAAGGCTGCCTGGGGGCATTCTTAAAATCCACGTGGGTGTGCCTGTGAGTGTGGAGACCGCCCTCTCCTGACCTCAGTATCCGGGAAAAGCCTTCCCCCACCCTGGGCCCTCATCCCACCCTGGGGGCAGTACACCCTGGGGGCGGTTCCAAGGTCAGCGAGGTCAGCGGGGCCGGGGCTCTCCCCTGGGGTGCCCCCTCATGGGCCCTGCCCCCACCTCCTCTGCTGCAGTGGTTCTAAGGGCAGCCTGGCAGGGCCATGTCTCTGTCTCCCCTCCCCCTGCTTCCTGGGGAAGGGGATCCCAGTCATTACCCTTGTGTGGACCGATGGGGAAAATGAGATCTAGAGCCCCAACCTCGTAATACCGGCCTGACTCTGAATGACCCCGAGGCCTCCTCTGAGGGTCTTTCAGGTTTCAGAGTACTCCGGACTTGGGCAGCATCCCCACCCAGCCGAGCTCCACTGCCCCCAGGTTTGAGGTGGGGTACTCCCCTCACCCTGGACCCCTCCCTCTCCCCTGCCTCAGGACCAGTACCCGGAGAGTGTGAGCTATGTCCTTGGGGCCCAAGGGCACAACTTCACCCTGCACTTGCGGAAGAACAGGTAAGTGGAGGCCGGGCCTGCAGGGTCTCAGCACGCCCACGCCGGTCCCACCCATGCCCCCAGCACCTGGTGGCTCTTTTCCAGGGAGCTGGTGGGCTCGGGCTACACGGAGACCTACAGCACGGCCAATGGCTCCCAAGTGGCGGAGCAGCCACAGAGGCAGGTACAGGCCCCTGGGCGGCGCCCCCCAAGGACGGTGGTGGGCAGAGGGAGCACAGGGCTGTGCACCACTTACCCTCCCATCTCCTGCAGGATCACTGCTTCTACCAGGGCCACGTGGAGGGGCACGAGCATTCTGCCGCCAGCCTCAGCACCTGTGCCGGCCTCAGGTGGGTGGGCATTGCACACCCGGGGGGGGAGGGGGTGTCAGCACATCAGTGCCTCAGCCCTCCCCCACATGCCCCAGGGAGGTAAACCGAGGCCAAGGAAAGCGGGGCTTCACATGGCAGCCTTTCTGCACACGGGTGTCTGTCCTGTTAGAAGTCACGGGTCCCCTAGGCTACGCAGCTCTCCTAGGGCTGTGGGTGCTGTCCCCAGTGTACCACTTCCCTGGGGGGCCTGTGTCCTCGGGCACCAGAAGGAGGCCTTCTGTCCTGCAAGGGTTTGTCCTCCCCAGATGGGCATGGGGTGGGGGGGAATGTGCTAATTTGGAACCTGCTGGCTTCCTTCCACCCTCAGGGGCTTTTTCCGGGCTGGCTCGACTGTCCACCTGATTGAGCCCCTGGATGGGGCCAGTGAAGAGGGGCGGCATGCGCTGTACCAGGCAGAGCACCTGCAGCAGAAGGCCGGGACCTGCGGGGTCAGCGATTCCAGCTTGGAGAAGGCCTTGGGGCCTCGGATCTCAGCAGCCTTCAGGCCCCGGGTGAGCGGGCGCCCCCCCCCCCCCCACCAGCTTCATCATCTCCTGTCTGCTGGGGCTGTGCGTCCCCTAGACTGCAGTGTGGTCAGCTGAAGCTGAGTGAGGGTTCTGTCCACCATCCCCGTAGTCAGGGTGTCTCCAAGCAGTCCCCGTGGCCAGTGGGCCTGGACCTGGCTCCACCAGCAGCTGCAGAGATAGCTCTGGTCTGCACTGGAGCCTCCTGGACGGTCCCCCCAGGAGTGAGCAGGGGGCGGTGCCAGCTCCAGGTCCCTGGGACAGGGTCGGTATGTGAAGACTGGGCCTAGGTCAGCAGGGCGGTGGCTGGGGCGGCTGACCAGCTTCTTGTGCCCCCAGAACTGGCTGCTGCCCCGGGAAACCCGCTACGTGGAGCTGTACGTGGTCACGGACAGTACAGAGGTAGTGCGGGGTGGGGCGCGGGGGCGGGGGCTGGGGCAGGGGCTGGGGCAGGCCCATGGGCTGCGTGCACCTGACGGTCTGCCGTCCTTCAGTTCCAGCTATTGGGGAGCAGAGAGGCTGTACGCAGGCGGGTGCTGGAGGTGGTGAACCATGTGGACAAGGTGGGGGCCGCTCCCTCCCAGCTCAGTAGAAACCCTGGTTGTAGAGATGGGGGGGCACGGCCAGCAGGTGGGACCATGGGCTAGGTGAGCAGGGAGTGGCCTCTGTGTCTTTGGCCCTTGCTGTCCCTGAGCTCGACCAAGGGGTTCTCTGCCCGAAGCTTTATCAGGAGCTCAATGTCCGTGTGGTCCTGGTGGGCCTGGAGATCTGGAACCACAGGGACGGGATTCACGTGAGCTCCCACGCCAACACCACACTGGAGAACTTCCTCACCTGGCGGGCGCAGAAACTGACGGGGCGTTACCAGCACGACAACGCACAGCTGATCACGTATGTGGGCAGTGGACGCAGAGAGCTGGGCCCTTGCAGCCAGGGAGGGCTGTGTGAGAACGAGAGGCACGCGGGAGGGAGGCAGCTTTCAGGGCATCCACGTCCACGCACGCCTCTTGTTTCCAGAGGGGTCGACTTCACCGGGACCACCGTGGGACTGGCCAAGGTGTCGTCCATGTGCTCCCGGGGCTCAGGGGCTGTGAACCAGGTGTGCAGGGAATCTGGCCTAGGCTTGCTGGCTTCTGGGTGGGGAGCCCGGTTCAGAGCTGGAGCAGAGTGCATGAAGGGGAGCCCCGAGGACCTAGGTCCACATGCTCGTCCCCGAGCCATCCACATGGGCTGGAACACCTGGATGGCCACCTACCCTGGAGGATGCGTTGAAGCTTTAAGAAGCCTGGTTGGCAGGAGGCCGCGCCCAGCACCCAGCCTTACCTGGGGCAGTGGGGGTGGGGCGCGGGCAGGGGTGGAGGTGGTGCAGGCAGCACCAGCCAGCACAGCCTCTCCCTGTAGGACCACCACCAGAACCCCATCGGTGTGGCGTCCACCATGGCCCATGAGATGGGCCACAACCTGGGCATGGCCCATGACGAGAACATTCAAGGCTGCTACTGTCCCGTGCCGCGGGAAGGTGGCGGCTGCGTCATGGCGGCCAGCATCGGGTGAGGCCCAGGTCTGCCGGCGGAGCGGGGTGTCCCAGTGCCCCCCCCCGCACCCCCTGACAGAGTCACCCCCCTCCCCCAGCGTCAAGTTCCCCAGAATGTTCAGCCAGTGCAGCCGTGCCGACCTGGAGCTGTTTGTGGAGAAGCCCCGGACGGGCTGCCTGGACAACGCCCCAGACCCTGGCCGGCTGGTGGGCGACCCCGTGTGTGGGAACTGGTTCGTGGAACGTGGGGAGCAGTGTGACTGCGGCCCACCCCAGGTACACAGGCCCCCGTCTCCGTCCTGCAAGCGGGGGCGTCCACGCCTGACCCACCAGGTGCCCTGCGCGCCACAGCCACACGGCAGAAAACGCTCCTGTTCGCCGACACCCGTCACCACCCTCAGGGGCTGCTGGGGAGGGGGTCCTGGGGTCCACCTGGAGCCCGCTCTGACCTTTGCTGTGTCCGGCCCTGCCCTCCAGGACTGTCGGAACCCTTGCTGTAACGCCACCACCTGCCGGCTGGCCCACGGGGCCGAGTGCGCACAGGGCGCCTGCTGCCGGGAGTGCAGGGTGAGTGCGACACCTCCCGCCCCAGCCCGGCTGTGCCCGCAGGTCAGCGGGTGGGAAGGGCCCCGGGTACGTGCCTGCCAGCGCGGGAGGCACGGGTCTGTTTGCGGGCCTCTGTTCCCCAGGTGAGCTCTGCTCTTCCGGGCAGGTGACACCCGCCGGTGAGCTGTGCCGTCACCCAAAGGACGCATGTGACCTTGAGGAGCACTGTGACGGCCAGCAGCCGGGGTGCCCAGAGGACGCCTTCCAGGAGAACGGCACACCCTGCCCGGGGGGCTACTGCTACAACGGAGCCTGCCCCACGCTGGCCCAGAGGTGCCAGGACCTGTGGGGGCCAGGTGAGGCAGGGGCCCCCAGGCCCACGGGCAGCCGCGGGTCCTGAGCGGGAGGACTGACCTCCTCCTGCCCCCACAGGCTCATGGGCTGCCGTGGAAACATGCTACACCTACAGCATCTCGCCCGACTGTAGGGGTAGGATCCCCCTTGGCTCCAGCAGGTGAGCGGTTGTAGCCTGACTGCCCTGGGTCCGGGACCACGGGATGTCCCTGTAAGCAGGGCTGCCCGGGGACCGAGTCAGGGGGTTCTCCAGGGGGCCCAGCCTGCCTTTCGGTGGAGTACCCATCAGTGGACCCCACAGCCTGTCCAAGGGTTCTGGACCTCGTTTCCCGCAGCTCCCCCGGTCCTCCTAAGGGGGGTGGGGTCAGCACGCACCAGACAGGAGACCCAGCAGAGCATGGCATGTTCCTCTTGCACAGGGTCAACAGGTGTGGCGTCCTGTACTGTGAGGGGGGACAGAAACCCCCAGAGCAGAGCTCCTGCACCCTCACCTCCTCCTCGGCTGCTTGCCAGGCCCTCGTCCTGGAGGAAGGTGTTGGCTACGAGCCAGTGCCCGAAGGCACCAAGTGTGGCGAGGAGAGGGTGAGCGCCCAGAGCCCCCCGACCCCATTTGCTGGAGGGCACATCAGCTGGCTGCAGCTTTTAGGGGATTTTGAGGGCTGTGAGCCCGGACATGTCCCACATGGCAGTCAGGCTGCTGGACCCACAGGTCCTAAACTTGTGACCCAAGGACTGTGCACAGGGACTCTGTCTTTTGTTCATGTGGTTTGTTCACCTTTCTCTTGGGCAAGTCCCCCCAAGGCACCCACCGCACCCCTAGAAGGGTGGGGCCAGTCCTCTGGCCCTGGTGGGCTGGCCGGCCAGCTGGCAGAGGGCATTTACACCAAGCCTGGATGCCGGGACCACAGCCAATCTCCCCCAAAGCTCACCGGGCAGGCTGTGGGGCAGCTTCAGCCGACGTTAGAAGTTGGGGTGCAGGGGCTTGAAGCAGCCCTAGAATGGCTGCCCGAGGAGACACTCCCTGCCCTCCAGATTTGCTGGAAAGGACGCTGCGAGCACCTGCAAGTTTACAGATCCAGAAACTGCTCCGCCCAGTGCAACAACCATGGGGTACGTGAGTCCACGGGACATCCCGCCACCTGCCTTTTGGGGCTGAAGGAGACTGGTAGGCGGTGCTCAAGATGAGCCCAGGTGAACAGGGGACAGGGCCAGTGCCCGGGGGGCGGTGCCAGCAGCTGAGGGACTGAGCTGGTGGGGATCTGGGCGTCCCATGTGAGCACTGAGGCCCAGGGCAGTCGTGCTGGGGAACCTGTGGGCTGCTTGTGGTTGAAATGACCCGCTGTGAAATGCGGCTACTGTGGTCAGTTCTCAGTAACCTGTGTGGTGATGCCGGGACCCAGAGCTTGAAACAAGGGGCTGGAGCACCCCCCTCGGGGGCTCCCGTCTCAGGAAGGCCTGGGGGTGGGCCCCGAGAACGGCCCACAAGAAGCTGCCCGGCCTGCGCCTCCCGCGCATGCGGTGCTGGGAAGCAGGGCCCTCCTCTGTTGTCAGCATGTTCCCTCGGCCTTGGTCGTGGCAGCTTGTGGGTGAGCTCGGCCTGTCCTCCATCAGTGGGGGCCGCGGCAGAGCCCCTCCTGGGCCTGAGGCCTGGCCCTGACCCCCACTCACCCCCAGGTGTGCAACCACAAGGATGAGTGCCAGTGCCACCCGGGCTGGGCACCACCCCACTGCACAGAGCTGCTGCCCTCCGTGCACACAGGTACGCCTGGCCGCTTTGGGGCCCGCATGCCTGTACAGCCTGACGGGGTCCAGACCACATGGGCAGGGCTGACAAGGACACCATGTGCCCACAGGTCCCTCCGGGCATTGTTCGATTCAACCCCATGCTTTCTGGCCCCACAGGTCTGGGCCTGTGTGGCCACCTGGGCCCCAATGAGACAGACGAGAGGCCCATCCTAGAGGGAGGGCGCAGGAGCAGTGACAGGAAGCGCTAGCCCCTTTGCTGGGTCCTCAGCCCCCTTCTGAGTCTGTGGGCCCCCACTGCCACCGTGTCTTCCTCTGCAGCAACCACTGTGCGTGTAGCCAGCCACAGCACCACCCCCTCCAGGGCCTGGCCAGACCTGGCTCATGTCACTGTGGGCCCGGGGCCAGCCACCACTAAGCCCTCCAACTCATCATCTGAGAGCCTGGAGTGCTGTTGTAATGTACTGGGTCTCTGGGCTGAGGGTCCTCAGACAAGCCCTGGGCTCTAGGGAGGGTCCCAGGGTTCTGGGTTCACTGGCCCTCCCAGCCCTCACTACCCTCTTGACATCTGGCCTTGTGCACCCCTCCAGGGTCCAGGAGCCTCCTGATGGTCGTGCTGGTGCCTGCGGTGCTCCTGGTGGCTCTGGCCCTCCTGGCAGGTGCAGTCATCTACCGAAAGGCCTCGGGCCGCAACCCTTGGGGGTGAGCCTGCTCTGGGGTTGCAACACACACGTTGTCATGTGCAGGGAGACCTTCTGCTCACAGTTGGGAAATGCCCGCTGCTGTTTGAGGAAGAAGAAACATAACCCTTCCCGGAGAGGGCTTTGGGGCCTCTGCCTCTCACTAGGTGGGGGGAACAGGTGATGACCTTTGGTGACAGGTGGATGGTCTGCCCCTCTGTCCCCCCACACAACCCCTCAACCCCTGCTGGCACCAGAACACGTGGGATGACGTGGGCTTGCAGAAGCCGGCCCGTACCAGCCAGGGTCCGAGCTGCCGTGGGACCTCACCCCATTTTGCTGGGTGCAGGACATGCCAGGAGCCCCTGGGTCCCTGGGTCAGACCCTGAGGCCAGGACACAGTGACCAGTCTTGCTTTCTCCCCAGGACTGCAGCACCCAAGACCGCCATTGGGCTCTCCAACCCCCTGTTCCACGAGGGGCGCGGTGTGCCAGCCAAGGGTGGGGCTCCGGGCCCCCCCCACCACCCCAGCCAGCCCGCCAGGCCCGCGGTCCCCAGGGCGACCCCCAAGCAGCCGCCCCCTGCTGTAAGCACTGCATCCCACTGTCCCCGATGGGCTTTGGAGGCCTCCCCATCCCTCACAACAGGGCTTAGAGCTGGCCTGCAGAGCAGAGGCAGGCTTTAGGGCCTGCAGTCTGAGAACCTACGTGAGCCAGTGACAGAACTGGAGCTTGAACTTGAACCTGAGACTCTTGGCCTCTGTACGGTCAGTCAGAAGGTGTTAAGGCCCAGATCCCCTCCGTTGCTGTCCACCCCCTCCGAGCCCCCTACAAGGCTGAGGAAAGGGAGCATGGGAGGCACAGCCGGGCTCAGGCCTTGCTGGGCAGCGGGGTGAGGGAGAGCCCTCCACGCACACTTTATTCTTGCTCTGGGAGGGGCGGGAACCTTGGGTCCTGCGCTGGGAGCGCAGCTGGAGGCAGGCAGCCCTCCTGTGAGACCCAGGCTACCTGTCCGTTCCCTACAGCCTCCAGCTGCCACGTCCAAACCCCCCCCCACAGTTCCTGTGTATACCTGGCCGCCCCCAGACCAGGTGAGCAGCGGTGGGCCCGAGCAGCCAGGCCATCTGGGGACTGGATCTGGTGGGCGGGGATCTCAGGAGGGCTGATGGCCCAGCCCGGAGGGACAGCACAAGTGCTAGACCTGGGGCCTAGGTGGGCCGAGCTCAGGCCTAGTCTGATCGCTGCCCCTCCTTCCCACCAGCTCAGACCTGCTCCGCCTGCCAAGCCCCTCCCTGAACTGAAGCCCAAGCAGGTGAGAGCCTCCCCCAGCTACACCTGTGCCCCTCGCTGGTGGCAGGGGCTCCGTGGCCAGTGTCTGCGGTTTCTCTGCGTAAAGCCCTTGGCGTCCCTTTGGAGCTGATGTCTGGAGATGCTCTGAGATACATAGTCGATTACTCCTTCCACTGTGACCCCCGTGTCTGTGTCTGTCCGTGGGCCTGCCAGCAGCAACCATTACTGTGGCGTTTGCTTAATGGAGATCCTTTCTCTTTGTAACTTTTTAAACTAACTTTAGACTTAGAGTAAAGCTGCAAAAATAGCCTCAGGAGGGACTTTGACAGGAAAACGGGGACAGTTGGGACAGAAAGGTTTCTGGCCAAGGAGTGGTGATTGGGAACGGCACACCCAGGGTCTCTCCTGGGGATGGGTGACCAGTGCCCACCCCTACCTCCCCGGGCCTCCTCCTGAACCTGACCAGCACACAGATGCAAGTTTTAGTGAATTCTTGGCTTTTGAACTTCCCAAGACCCACTTTCTGGCAACTTAAGAGCTTTTCTTGGGAAACACTGGGCTGGGAGGGGTGGGGGCAGGGATGTCGAGGGAGAGGGGGAGGTGGTGATGGGCCCAGGAATGGGGTTCTGCCACGTTTGGGCTTCATGCTGCCCACGGTGGCAGCCACGGGTTGGGGGCACTCTGCAAGGTGCACAGGAGCAGGGCAGACCTGGGGAGCTTTGCACCCAGGGGCTGTCAGATGGTGTCCACCGTCTGCTGTGTCCTCCAGGTTGTCAAGCCGATCTTCCCACCCTCGATGCCACCGGTCAAGCCTGGGGCTGGAGGAGCCCATCCTGGACCGCTGCCACAGGTGAGCCTCTCACACCCAGGGCTCTGGGTAGCAGGGTGAGCATCTCCCCCACCGCACTGCCCTGACACTGTCCCGACGCTGTCCCTGTCCGAGGAAAGGAAAAGTTAGGGGCCGTAGATATAACATCCACTTTATACTCGGTCAGAGGGCTTTTCCCTGACCACCACTCCTACTGGCCGCGAGTCTGCCTTTTCTTCCTGTTAGTACAAGTGAGAAGTCTAACCGCTACAAGACGCCAGCTGTCGGTCTTATGGCTTGCGGCCCTCACTGCTGTCACTGCACGGGAGCCACTGCATGTTGCATGAGCCGAGACCTGCATCTTAAATGTGAAAGGAAGTGAGATTAATTTGTGCTCCTGGCGAAGCTGGTGGATTTCGGCATCGGTTCTTTTTCCTCCTCCCAGAGCGTAGTCGGTCCCAAGGCTGCTCTGAAGCCACCGGTGCAGCGAAGGTGACTCGGGTGCCAGGCCCCGGCCGCAGCGGGGCAGATGTCCTTCATGTTGAAGGGACCGGGCCTGCCCCGCTCTCTGTCCCAGGGGCCGGGTCGCTGTGAGAACTGCTAACTGGGCGGGACTCGCTCTCCACCCCCACCCCCACCCCGCCCGCCGTGCCCCCTGCCCGGATCCTCGCGCTTCCCCCACCCCCACCTCCGGGCTCCCTGCCCTCCGCCCTCGCCCTCGGAGGGGCCGGGTCCGCTGTGAGAAGTGCTAACGGAGTTGGCAGGGCCGGGACCCCGAGAGGCACCTGCGGCCCCCGCTGCTGCTCTGGAGGCCCCTGGCGCGCCTGCAACCGAAACCGCAAGGATAAGTGTGTATTTTATGACAGTTATTGATCAAGTTCTCAATGACGTGAGATTCCTATTAAATCGATGAAAGAGTGTGTGCTCAATAACGTGGAATTCAACTGATAACACGTAAGGGCCCTGTGCTTGTTAAAATAAAATGAACACTGGAAACGGAAAACGCCAAAATTCTACCTTTTCTCCCACCCAGACTTCAGCCGGAAGTCCGCCGCCCCCAGGGTACCGGCCGGGGGGGCGTGGCTGGCGACCCCCACGGCCCTCCCCTTCCGGCCCCAGGCCCCTCCTGGGCGCCGTCTCCCGGCAACCGCCCCAACAGCCGGTCCCGCAGCCATGCTGGGCGCAGCCGGGCAGACCCCGCGGGCCTCGCCACCGCCGCTGCCGCCCGGCGCCCTCCGCGGCCTCTGCGCCTGGCTGGACGGGCTCCCGCTCAGCCGTCCCAAGCGCCACCTGGCCCGGGACTTCAGCGACGGCGGTGAGGGCCGGGGAGAAGCCGGGGACAGCCGGGTGTGCCTGGCCGGCCGTCAGCAGGCTCCCCGAAAGGAAGGAAGACACCAGAGCGGGGGGCGTGACGGGCGCCGTGGAAGGGGGGGGCAGGACGGCTGCACTGCCGGCCCCTGGAGGAGGATGAATGTGGCCGAGAGGGGCCGCCTTTTGGGGGGAGGTCCCCTCGCCTTTCAGCATTCCTGGGGGAGGATGGGGGCAGCCTCAGGGTTCCCTCCAGCAGCTCCTCCGACCTCAGGCCGGCTCCTAGCCCGCCCCCCTGGGGCACCCACACCCTGCTCCGGAGGCCCCTGTGACCGCTCCCCCAGGTCGAGGGCCCTCCCCGGTTCTCCTGCCATGGGAGACGGATGTGTAAGGAAAGGAGGGGCGCTAAGCTCTTCAGGCCAGCCCACCTTGCACCCCCTGCCCCCTCCAGTGATGCTGGCAGAGATTGTGAAGCACTTCCGCCCCCAGCTTGTGGACCTGCATAACTATGTCCCCACCTGCAACACTGACCAGAAACTCAGCAACTGGAGCATCCTCAACAGGCAGGCTTCCCACCTCCCTGCCTGTCCCGTCGGAGCCCCCGCGCCCTGCTCTGCGAGGGCCCTCCCCTCAAGGCTGGCCTGGGTGGGCCGCCTCTCCCCTACCCTCCTGGGCTCTGGGACAAGCTCTCAGCACAGACTCTCAGGGGCTTCCGGCCAAGAGGACTTGGCCGGCACCAGTCAGCTTGAGAGCCACTCAGCAGGGCGTCAGTCAGGCTCGTGCTGACCACACCTCTCACTTCCTGACTCCGCAGAAATTGCGGGTGGACGGCTGGCTCTGCTCCAGGCACTGGAGACACTGAAGTGAATGGGCCCCTGTCTCCATGGGGCTGGCAGTACAGTGGGGAGACAGATAAATAAGGAGATGGAACCAGCATCAGTTGTAACGAGTGATATGAAGGACCAGGACCCTGAGAAAATGAGAGCAGAGTGAGGTGTGGGTGACCTAGGGGTGCAGTGGGGAGCAGGCTGCAGAGTCCCTTAGCCCCTGAGGCTGGACGGGGAGGGGAGCTCAGGCTTCCCCGGAGACTCTGGAGGGACTCTGGAGGCCAAGGCCACCACCTGGCTCAGACCTGGCTCAGAGCCTGGAGGGCTAGAGGGAGCACAGGGCTGAGACCTGGGCAGATTCTGCTGGGATGGGGAGGCAGGGAGAGGCCGCTGCTCAACTCCAGGGACACAAGAGGTCGGTGGCTCTAGCAGTGTGTATCACGTCCCAATTCTGAGCACCTTGGAGGGGAACCAGCAGGACCTCCTCACGGGACCAGGGGGCACTCAGCCCAGAAGGCCAGCCCTGCTGCGAGGCCCAGGCTGGGACACACCTGGCCTGACTGCTCTGGTCCCAGAGGGGACAGCTGGGGACAAGATGGCTGCTGGACTCCTCTGGGTGCAAGGCAAGAAGGGGCTCTGGTCCCAGCCTCTCCCCTCTGAGGAAAGCCAGATCCCCTGCCTGGCCCTACAGGTGCAACCCTGAGGGCTGTGGCCCCACTTCCTTCGCAGGAAAGTCTTTCACAAGCTGCGTTTGTGGGTCTCAGAGACGGATATCCGAAAGGTGGTGGCCAACACGCCGGGAGCCATCGAGCCCATCTTGTGTGCAGTGAGAGAAAAAGTGGCGGATGGTGCTGCCCACCAGTGCCTGCTTGACCCAGCCGTACGTGTTGGTACCTTTGTATGGTCTCCGACCCTGCTGTGTTTGTCGTGCTGGGATGTGACCCAGTTATCTGTCATGATAGTAAAATCAGGAACCAGGTGGTGATGAAGGCCCTGGTCCCCACGGCCCTGGCCTGCAGACCACAGATACCTGCAACCCTCTGGAGCCCTCAGGCCTCTTCCAGCCTCACCCACTAGGGCCATGATAACTCCCTGTGCAGAATCTCTCCCGCCCAGGCCAGCCCAGCCCGGGCTCTCTCCACTCCTGTTTGCCACCCCCGACCCCCAGTCTGAACAAGGTCAGCCTCTCCTCGGCCTGCCCTTACCATAGACCTTTAAAATGTTTGCAGGGCCCAGGACCCTCTGGCGGGATTGCTGACAGACCACGGGCAGAGCTCACCGCCTCTCCGCACACTGGTAGTATTCCACATCCCCAGATTCGGAGAACTGAGGCCCATCAGAGCCTTCCACGAAGGGCTGCGTCAGAGATGCGTTCACACTCCGGGAGGGCAGGGGCATCCTTGCTCCCAACGCCCCCCAGGCTGCAGCTTCCCAAGGGGGCCCGCAGCCCTGTCTACACCCCACTCAGGTGCCGTGCCGTTCAGGGACATCCAGGCTGCATCTGGCTGAACTAGGCCAGACCGTGCCTGCATGGTGCCCTCTGGGGCTCAGTGCCCTGCCCCCACCCCACGTGCTGCCATGGGGCAGGATCTTCTGGAGGAAGGGGGGCGGACCCCAGATAAACATCTGCTTACCCCTTAGGCTTGCCGGGCCCCACGGCGCCCTCCAGTGCGAAGACCCCACAGAGTCCGAGGACTCCAGAGAAAACAGGCCGCTGTGTGTGCACGGGGTAGGCCCCTGTCTCTTGACCTGTCTGCTGTTCCACCTTTACCCCACCCCCCCACCCCCAGCCTGTGGGTTAAAGGCTGGGTGTTTGCCTTCTAGTTGGGACCCAGCTGGTGGACCCTGGGGGCACCTGGACTCCAGAGTGCAGCAACTACTGGAGGAAAAGGAGCAGGCACTGGCCCTCCTGCAGGAGATGGTCAAGGTACAGGGACCTGGGTGCCCCACGATGCCCAGATACCCCCCAGGAAGGGGAGGGACTGGTTGTAAGCGTTCTAGGGAGGTGCTGCCCCCACCCCCGCCTTCTTGAAACTTGGACTCAGTGTGAAGTTTGGCAGTGCTGGGAGAACGTGCATGTAGTTTTATTGTCTAGAAAACAGCTTAATTATGGAACGTTCCAAACATACCCAGAAGCGCAGAGGAGTATGGTGGACCTCCAGCCCCCTATGACTTGCCACCCAGCCCTGCCGGTCACCAGCCCTCAGAGCCCACAGGGTGCCACCACCCAGTCACAGGTGCCACCACCCAGAAGTGCTGGATCGCAGGCCCAGGGTCTGGGGGCACTGAGTCAGGTAGTAGGGCTGAGTCAATGCAGGGCTGGTGGGAGGTGTGCAGGCCGCCCCAGTCGGGTCTCAGCGTGAAAGGGGCTGTCAAGAGTTGTGAAGACAGCGCAGTTCCCTAGCGGATGCCCAAATGTTGATGTTGATGAGCTGTTTTCTTGAGGAAGCAGGAAGGTGATATCATCGTGCGGTTTGAGTTTGCCAAAGGGCAGCAGAGAGGGAAGTGATAAGCAGAAATGAAGCTGCTGCCGCGGTGAGGTCACCCTCGTGCCCACACCCATGGCAATGGGTGGCAATGGTGGATCCTGACTGCCGCGCTGTAGGGCGCCTGGAGGGAAGGTGGTTGCACTCGGCACGGTTGGACGCTGTCCCCGTGAGAGAGAGTAGACTCGGGGTGGGGGGTGCGGGGGGTCCTGGGAGCGGCAGCTGTGGGGCCGGCAGGAGCCCCCCGTGTCAGCTGGAGCAGGACGTCCGTCACAGCGGACTGCGCTAGTCCGCGTGTGGCCCGGTGTTGGCGTGGGGCCACCGTGGCCAGCCGCAGGGGATGATGGCGTGCCGCGGCGTGCCGGCCCACGCTGTCCAGTGAGCAGGGAAGGGACTCGTCGGCTGAGACGCCAGCTGCCCGCCTTGACCGGCTGGAGCCATCTGTCCTTAGTTGGGGCATGGGCTGTCACGCCGTTGACCTCACTTTGGAGTTGGGGGGCAGACACGGGTTTTCACGTCCGGCTATTTCCTTTTTCTGGGCTGCTCGGGCAGGGTCTGTGCTTCCAGCAGGGAAGGTCTGTGATGTGGCTCGAGAGGGCACCCCAGGCAGGACAGCCTGGGGAGGGGGTGTGGAGCCTGGTGCTTCCTCCTGCACGAACACGCGCCCGAGAACGTTTTCTTGGCGATTTCTTGTTTTTTCAACTTATTTATGTTTTAAGTTTTATTTATTTAAGTAACTCTGCACCCAGTGTGGGGCTCAAACTCATGAACCTGAGATCAAGAGTCACCTGTTCTTCTGAGTGAGCCAGCCAGTCACCCTTAGGCTCTTAACATGTATTTATTTATTTATTTATTTATTTATTTATTTATTTATTTATGAGAGAGAGAGCGCACAAGGAGAGGGGGGCAGGACACAGGATCCAAAGCGGGCTCTGCGCTGACAGCAGCGAGCCCCACGTGGGGCTCGAACTTATGAACCGTGAGATCATGACCTGAGCTGAAGGCAGAGCTCAGCCGGCGGAGCCCCTCAGGTGCCCCTGGCTGTTAACTTGTAGAAATAAACGTTGCACATGCTCCCCAGATGCAGTGCATATATTCGGTCAACATTAATTCCGCAAGCATGCCCTGAAAACCTGCCAGGGGACCAGGCAAGGCTTTTCCGTTTGCAGAGGGGACAGGCTGGGGGGCTCCAAGAGGCCTTGCCAGCTCTGGCCAGCCGGGAGCCAGGAGTGCTCCAGAAAGGGTGAGGCAGGAAAACCAGCCCCTCCCATAACCACCCCCCTTCTTCTCACGTCCCGCCCTCCCTCATGCTGTTGCTACTGCTGGGAGCCCCCGAACGCTTGGCCACCCAGCTCTGGCACCCAGCGTGCTGCTTTCGGAGACGTGTGCTTTCCTGAAGATTTTGCAGATGAAGGTGGTCAGGCTGGAGCACCTGGTAAAGCTGAAGGACCAGCGGATCGGAGAGCTGACGAGAGCTGGGGGCGAGCCCCAGTGACCAAGAGTGGCAGCGGAGAAAGGCTCCTCCGAGAGGCTCGAGGGGCCACCCCTCCCAAGTCCACTAGACCTTGAACTTGAGCCCACACAGAACTCCCCCAGACCAGGGGTCCTTCTGCTTGTGGCTGTGCGCTGTCCAGCAGGCGCAGGGCGGGGACACCCATGTACAGAGTGCTTCAGGGGGCCTCGGTGTGTGGACGTCCACGCAGTGGAGGCCGGGGGTTCCAGCCCACCCCAGAGACCTGTTTGGATATGAAGACCTGGTCTCGTTCCCTTGAGCCCCTGAGGTGTCCTGTCCTCATTGTGTCTGTGAACACAGAAAGTTCCGGTCTGTAGGGTGTTGCGTTGGTGTAGTGGCAGGGGAGGGGGGTGGCTGGGCCAGCCAGCAACATCCTGTGTCAGCCAAACCCAAGTCTCATGGAAGATTCTGGATCCTGTAGAAACAGCACACTGGGAAGTGTGTCCCTGGGTTCAGTCCTTTTTCTCCACGAAGGGAGCACGTGAGTGTCGGGAAGGGCCATCCGAGCCGCTGTGCAGGCACTGGGTCGGGGTGCCTTGCAGAGACCCCCAGATGGACCGACCGGTTTCTGCACTTTGCTTGGGAGAGTTTGGGGGTCAGGGTGGAGCTGGAACTTGACCCAGCATCGCTGTGGCCTTCTCCCCATGGGATAGACCCGCTTCCTCCACGTGGGGCCCTGTCCCTGGGTCGGGGACTTCAGGGCAGTACGCTGGAGGGGACAGGCAGGGGGTTGCATTGTCCCGCCGGCTTCTGGGTCCCGAGCCCCTTCGGGGACTCAGGAAGCTGCATCAAAGCCACAAACCCCTCCAGGGGTTGAGAGTCAGCAGAGCCCTGAGTCAGACAGCCCATGCCTCCCTGAGTCAGCGTGTCTCTCGGCCTCTGAAGCCACTGAAGCACGCACGCGTCAGGGCTTCAGGCTCAGAGGGTGGGTCCGAGGCTACTGTCGAGAGAACTGGGGCTAAACTGCTTAGAAGCACAACTGAGGCCAAGGATTTGCTCCCCAGCCAGGAGGCACGTGGAGACTCCTGGGTCAAGTGGTCTTGGCCAGCAACCAGGGCCCCAAGGTGGGCTGGGGCAGTGAGGGGTTGGGGGGCATACATCCAGGAGGGGAGCCATTCTGGAAGAGCCCTCCGCTGCCAGAAGGGCCTGGGAGTGGCGGTCTTGGAGGTCTCCCGTGCAGCCTGCCCCTGGAGAATGAGGGTTTGGGGGGGTCCAGGCCTCAAGTAGTAGGGCTTCTAGACCTCAGTGTGGGGGCGTTCACAGCTCAGTTTGGGGGGGGGGCTTCTGCTCAAGGGTCCAGACCCCACCACTTGTGGGCATCTGGGCTACAGATGTCACTTGCTTGTTCCTGGTGTCCGGCAGGAGCCAGAAAATCTGCCCAGAGATGGGGGCTCCCAGGGCCTGGAGCCTGAGTCAGGACGGGCCCAGGTGGCTTTAGACCCCAGGCCTGCTCCTGCCCGGGCCCCTGCGGGAGCCAGGATGTGTGTGTGGGGGGGTGCTTCTGCACTCTGCTGCTTCGAGGGGACAGCGGGGGGACTGCCGATGTGCTCCAGGGCCCAGACGTGTGCGGACACGTGCTCACTCATGAGGCTGGTCCTTTGATGAAGCAGGGCTGTGTGTGTGCCTGGTCACACCCACATGCTCACCGGTAGAGGTGGCCCCAAGGGCTCGAGACGGAGATTGGAGCCGGGGGATCGTGGCTGGAGGTGACGGTTTTGCCCTGACTGGAACCTGTCCCCCGCAGGGACCTGGGAGTGGGCCCTGAGCATCTGGTGCCTGGAGGTGGGGGCCGCTTGCAGATGAGGACCCCAAACACAGGCCCAGGTTGCTGGCCTGCAGATGGGCTTGTGGGCTGGACCTCTGCTGCAGCCTCGAGAGGGTCAGCCCCACGGCTGAGGGGAGAGGCAGGGGGCTGACCAAGGGCCAGGGGGGCACAAGGCAGGGAGACCTCTGGGTGGGGAGTGAGGGCCCCACCCTGGCTGAAGGAACAGCTCAGCCTTGTGCCACCAGCACAGGCTGAGCCACCTGAGGTGAGGGTCCGGGTTCCCAGGGGCACATCGGGCCAGATCTCTGGAGGGCCTGTGCAAGGCCCCAAGGCCACCCTCTGGCTTAGCCCAGCTCCTGGAGGGACACCCTTCCCCCACCACGTACACCCCGGACAGCAGACCTAGTGGACAGGTTGACGGGTTCCGGCAGTAGGTTCTGAGTTCCTCGCTGTGGGTGGAGCTGACTCAGGCCTGGGCCGGACAGTGATGGGGGAAGCTGTGAAGCCAGGACCTCGGGTTCCACTCGCCCCTCCAGCCTGTGTTGGATCCTGGGCTACCATGTATGGGAAGCCCTTCCCCAGCAAAGACCCCCAAACTGAAGCTCCAGTGAGGGCACCCTTGGGGGCTCCCTCTGGTTCGGCAGCACCCATGATCTCGGGTGGCTGTGATGTCACAGGACTTCCTGTGACCAGCTTGCGTCTCTTCTGTGGGGTTGGGGTGTCGTCCAAGGTACTCCACGTGGGCCCCCAGGTCTGGAGGTGGGGTGGGGGTGGAGCCCCTGCAGAGAGCAGACCACCTGTGCCCGCTCAGGCCCTCCCCGGTGAGCTTGTGGCTGGGGGAGCAGGTGCTGGAGGTGATGGGAGGTGCCATAGGCTGCAGAGCTGGGGGCTCCCTTAGGGCCTGCGCCAAGCTGATGACAAGTGAAACATGAGGGCGCCGCTGTGGGTCCCCCCACCCCATTCTGTTTCCCCAGGGCCCCTAGAGCAACCTCATGGTCAGGCCAGCACAACATAGCCCCAAGAGGCTTCTGGATCCTTCTGTGGGGAGGTAGGACCCTAGCACAGTGCCACAACTCCCTCTGAGGGTCCCCATCCCAGTTCTGGAGGCCCCCACCCAGGCCACAGGGTACTCCCCAGGGGACCACAGGGCTCTCAGGACCTGGGGTCTGAGCTGCCGGTCGGATACGGGCACACACACCTCGGGGGCTGCCGCAGAGGGCCAGCAAGATGGGACGCGGCTGTCGTGCATGGCTGTGCTGTGGGCTCCCGCCTGGGTCTGCAGCTCCGCCAGGAAGCGGAGGTGACCTGTGGCCTCACTGCCGGCTGCTCACCATGGCTCAAGGCAACGGCCTGGATGAGCCGCAACTCCAAGGAGCCGTGTGGAAAGCCTGGCCGTGACGCCTTGATGACGAAACAGGCTGTGTGATAAACGTCATGCGTGAGTGACACCAGCCAGGTGCCGTTTCCCGTGTAGCCCTAGAAAGGACCGAGCCTGGGGTAAATTTAGGACAAAACTGGAAGCCAGGTCAGCCCCACCCTGCAGCTGCTCTGTGTCTAGTTCACGGTTTCACTGCTGAAGCAGAGAGCAGAGAACCGTCCACGCCCCCACGCGCGCAGTGGCCTCCTCGAGGCCCAGACGCCATCAGGTACCAATCCTTCCAGTTATTCCTGTGTCAGGTCAGACGCACCTGACATGGAAAGTGCTAGAACCAAGTGAGTGCCCGAGAGAAGGGATCCAAGGTAACAAACGCCTTCATCTCTGTGTCCAAAGATGACGCAGAGCAAGGGGGCTTCGATGGTCTGAGTGCAGAACCTCCGGCGCGTCCCCTCTCGGGTCAGGTCCCCTCCCACAGCACCTCCCGGGGCAGCGGGTTCCGGGCCCAGAGGCGGTCCGGCTGAGCCGCTCCCCTCACCAGCCCTGGAGTCCCGCACACGCAGACCCAGGGTCTGGCCACGGGCTCCCAGCATTCCTAGTTGAGAGATTTAGGTCACTCCAGCTCTGTCCTGGAGAAACCGTGCACACCACAAACAGTCATCTGAGAACGAACAAGAAGTTTAAAAGGAGTGCCACTGGGCGCCCCCTGCCTGGACAGCAGGAGGTAGACCGCGGGAGGGCGGAGATTCGTTTGGCAGGGCTTCCTGCGTGTGTGAAATATTTCGTAACTGTTAACACTCTTAAAGGGAAACGCCTAGGATGCACAGAGGTATACGTGCGAACTGGAGGTCAGAAACCCACCGCACAGACAGCTGAGTGTGCAGCCGGGCGTCGCTGCGTGGCACTGACCCGCCCCTGCCTGGCGTCAGCCAAGATCGGGGGTGGCTTGAGTTTCCCCAGCCCACTTCCTCATTCGTAAAATGGGGAAGTGCAGGTTCCACTGGGCGGGGTGCCCCGCCACCTGCACTGCCCCACTCCCAGCCCCCATGGGCCGGCCCAGGGGTGCCCCCATGTGGTCAGTGTGGAGATCATGCCTTGCTGACGCTTAAAAATGGGCCATAGGCTGGTAGGGTTTGTAAACACCTGCAGCTCTGGGCTTTGTTGGCCTGCATGCCTGGCCTTCCCATCGCCTTCCCACGTCAGCCAGAGACCGGAGAGGAGAGGTCGCCGATGCCTGAAGGAGGTCGGTGGAGCGGGTGGTGGGAGCCCCCGTGTGGACAGATACCCCCACAGACTGCATGGCCTGCACTCCAGGGGAGCCCCCTGCCCACCCGCTGCCTTCTGCCTGCTCATGAGTGTATATTTTCATAAATTTTGAAACAATGAATCCAACTTTCTCATCCTCTTGAACACAGGGTTCGTTCCCAGATGTGTTTTTTGAGTGAGTGCCAGAGGCTGGGGAGGCACTGGACAGGGTGCTGTGGGAGACACGCCTGGACGGGGCGGGGTGGGGGGGGAGCTGCAAAGCTCCTGTTTCCTGCAAAAACCCTCTCCCTGCTGGCTCTGTTCCAGTCCAAGCCCTCCACCCGCACCCTTGTGGCTCTGGTCCTCCAGCGGCAGAGGGGGCTACAGGCAGGAAGGCGGGGGTACCAACCAGAAACAGAGCAGGGACCAGGAAATAATCAAAACAGGGCATTGCAGAGAGGGTGGCCGGGGAAGCCCACTAAGACTATAAAGAAAGTGTGGGCGTTGGTGGTTCACACAGGGGAGCAGAGGTACGGAGGCCCCGGAGAACCGGGGTCAGGGGGCTCATGACCTATAGCCTGCGGGCGAGTGGGTCACAGCTGGGCAGGCAAGAGGCTCAGCATTCTGTCAGCGTCCTTGTGACCGACCACAAGGTGTTAGGGCCTGGGGGCTGAGAGACACCTGGATGCCCCTGGTTGGACAAGGCCTGGGAAGCAGCAGCAAAGGTCTGAGCTGTCTTAAGGGAGCCAGCAGGCCCGGCTCCGAAGGAAATGTTAGCACAAGTGTCCTCAGCATCACTGATGAAGCACATTCAGAATTCCAGAAAACAGGGAAAGTGAGTGGGTGCTTTTACTAAAAGGTCATAAAGCTGTTCTCAGGCTGAATGAGAACCCCAAAGTGCAGGGCTCGCTTGGGAGGTTCAGACGTTGCACGAGCTCCTCAGGTTGTTTCTAAGCTGGAAAGTGGTTGCATGTGTGCCCTTCATAGCATTTAAGCACAGCTTTTTGCAGTGTTAAGTATTTTGTAACACTTAAAAAAGACTTTTATTTGTTTTGAGAAGGAGAGCACAGGTGCACTTGCTTGAGATGGGGAGGGGCAGAGAGAGAGAGAGAGAGAGAGAGAGAGAGGGAGACAGAGAATCCCAAGCAGGCTCCCCGCTGTCAGTGCAGAGCTCCACGCAGGGCTCGAACTCACGACCCTGAGATCATGACCTGAGCCGAAACTGAGAATCGGACGCTCAACCGACTGAGCCACCCAGATACCCCTTAAAAAACATTTTTAGGGAAAAAAACACCCAGGGATGCACAAAAGGTGTGGAAGTGTGAACTGACGATCAGAACACATTGTTGAACAATCTGCTTTCATGAAACTACCTTATAAAGTTAAACTATAAAATTTAGATCAAAGCTTTAGATAACTGCAAGCAGCCAGTTAGACCAGTTGTGATGGGCTAGAGTTGCCTAGAAATGAAAGCACGAATGAACATTTAGGAAGAGAACTTGCCGGACAGCAAGCGTCCCTGTGTGAGGCCCGAGGCTGCCTGCAGACCGCCTGAGTCTCGGGGACCCCCCCCCCCGCACCGTGAGCACCCAGGAAAGCACTGGTGCGGAGCACGGAGGCCAAGTGATGCCTGGACCCAACATGGTGACCAGGGACCGCCTCGGGGCGGCACACGGCGGTTTCTTCTCTGTGCTGCTCACGGTTTCCGTAATAGCCACGTCTTGTTCTATAACTAGGAAAAAATGAAAACGATGGTTCTGTTAAGCTCGCCTTGGAGATGCAGAAACCTGCTGCTGCTGCCGCCTCCAGTCTTCTCAGAGACTCTGCATTTTTTCTAGAAAAGAGAAAAATGCTCAAAGACCCATTAAACAAAGTGCTCAAAACGGTCAGGTGTGGACCTACTGCCCCGGGGCCCCACCCCACCAGGAAACACGGAGCCTTGGGCCAGGACGTGTTTGGTGGGGTGTCCCGGAGGGTGGTCCTGCCCCAGGGGAGAGTGGGGACCCCAGGTCCAGAACCCGGCTTGTTCTCAGAGGGTCTTCACCTCCTCCCCTCCTCCCACGCAGTGAACTAAAGGGATACCCACCTCTGTGCCCCTGACTTCATCCTTCAAGCCAGCCTAGTGGCTAAGGGGGCATGTGGGGCCCTCCCTGGACACCCTCATGGTGACAGCTGCCTGGGTGTGCCGGACCCACGCCTAGAGTCCTGGATGGACCTGGTTGGCACTGTGCCAGGTAGCCCACCCTGCCCCCTGCAGGTGGCCCATGCCAGGTGGCTGGCTGATGGGTGTTGAGCCCTCCCTGGGCTCCCGGAGGAGAGCCCACCCTTCTAGGCTGGGCCCCGGGAGAGACCAAGCAGGTGTGAGCGTACCTCCAAAAGACCACCACAACACCTGCTTCCTGCTCCTGGGGTCCCCACCCCACTCAGGAAGGGTTCACCCTCCCACAGTCTGCCTCGAACTTTCCGATGGTCCCTTACCCCTCTACCCACGTCCTGGTGGCCCTAGCCCTGGGCAGCTGCCCTGATCACTCCGTCTTCACGGCGTCCTCACGCCCCTGTTTCACCCTTCCCCCCACCCCCCACTGTGGGGAAGAAGGCAGGGGCTCTGTTCACTTGCAATTTCAGGCCCAGAGGCCTCCGAGCCCTAGTCCTCGCTGCCCCCACACGCCCTTCACCGCCCCTCCCCCCGCAGGGCCCCCAGACCCGTAGGTGCTCACATGTACTCACATGCACACCCCAAGTGTACACACGTGTGCCTGCACATGTGTAAGTGCACACTCATCCCCCCAGGCCTCTGTCCTTCCCTCCCACGGCCCATGGTCTCCTGCCCAGACTGGACTGGTCCTCTCCCCGTGACCCAGAGCCACATGGAAGAAGGCACAGGACTCCCATCCGCGTGGTCCTTACCCTGCGGCCAGGACCGACAGCCCCAGCCCCTTCCCCAGATCCAGGGGCCACTCAGCCTTTCCAGCTCCCACCCAGGCCAGGGGTCCCCGGGGAGATGGTGCCCCACAGCCCCCACCGGCCCAGCCAGGCAGTTTCTCTGTTTACAAGGAGAGCAGGAAGGGGTCTCCTGGGGAGCACCTGGAGCTGGGAGACTGTTGTGTCTGACCCTGGCTGGCCCTTGTTCCTGAACGCTAAGCTCACCCTACTCTTCTGGGCCTCGGTTTCCCCTCAGCAAAGTGGGGCCTAGGACCAAGGCCCCATAGGCCCAGCCGGAGCTAATGGAAGCAGCGAGTGGGTGGTCTGGGGCCGGGTTCCCCAGCATTTCCAGTTCCTAGCCGACCTCCCAGACTTCCGCCGAGGGGCTTTGGGTAGAGATCCTGAGCCGGAGCCTGAGGGAGGGCATTTCCCTGTGGGTCAGCTGGCCTAGGACCTGAGGAGACAATGAGAGAATGGCAGTGGCCATTACAGGGGCAGGCTGGAAGGTGGCAGGCCCCTCTTCAAGCCCGGGGGGAGAGCCCCCTTCTCAGTGGGAAAGAGGCCCCCAGCTCCCAGGTCAAGGAAATTAGTAACCGAGCTGGAGTCAAGGTGAGGAGCTGGACCTGGGCTGAGTGAGCCTGGTGTCTAGACCCAGGGGGAGGAGGTGGGAGGGGGGCGGGCCAGGTGTGTGCATGCACGTGTGCGTGTGCACATCTGTAGGACGGGCTCTGGGCTATGTGCTCAGAGGTGGGGCTGCCCGGCCAGCAGTCCCAACAAACTGGGCCGCAGTTTCTCCACGGGTGGGGGGCCCCGGAAAGGCCAAGCGTGCCTTGGGAGGGGCTGTGTGCGCAGTGGCCTTGGAGGGCAGAGGAACGTTCCCATGGCTGGGCCAGTGTTCCGATACGGCATGGGAGAGAAGAAAGAAAATATCAAGAAGCCACGATTATCTCCCCCGGGGAGGGAGTCACAGGAGCAGCCTTGAGCCCTGACGCAGGCAGGCAGGGGCCTCCCGAGCCTGGCTTAACCCTTTGCTCCCCCTCCCACCTCCTCCCACGGGCCCATCTGTCCTCCTTGGAACCTCCGGGCATGGCCCCCACCCAGCTTGCACCCTGCACAGCCTGGCCCGGAGCACAGGTTCTGGGGACCCAACACGCACGGGTGGCTTCCTAGGGGGTGCCCAGGGTCACGGGAGCCCCCAGCAGAGATCACACTCAGGAGACCCCGAGCCCAGGCGGCCCCAGGAGTGCAGGAGTCTCTGCCCTGGTGCCTCTCCCAGCCCAGGGCTGAGGGTGGAGACCCACACTGGCTTCCTGTGTAGCCCACCATTCGAGCCCTCATCCCGGCCGTAAACGGGTTTAGGACACCCAGCTCAATGCCAAGCCAGATGAACGAAAACGACCCATGGTGACGATGTCCTCTGCCCTGCGGAGCTGCACCGCGTGTATCTTTCCCCACACCTCTGTGGAAGGACATTCTGGTTCTAGGGGCATTGGCCCCCTTCCTCCTGGCACACACCTGGGGTAGAGTTGCCACTTCGCAGGCACGTAACATTTAACCTCCAGAGGGGTTGGCCATTTTCAGCACCTCCACTGACAGGTGGGGAAACCGAGGCCAGGGGAGGCAGCCGGCCCAGCTCACTATGAGGCCACAGTCCAGGCTTCAGCTGTTCCTCTGTGGAGGGGCTGTGAACGCTGCCTGGCACCGGCTGGAGCTCTCCAGTGGATAATAACCCAGGAACTGCAGTGAATCCAAACAAGCACAGGGCAGGCTGGGGTGGGGGCAGGCTGGGGGTGTGGGCAGGCTGGGGGTGAGGGCAGTCTGGGGTGAGGGCAGGCCCAGGTGCAGGACAGGCCAGGGTGCAGAACAGAACAGGGGTGCGGGCAGGCTGGGGTGGGTGCAGGCTGAGGGTGAGGGCAGGCTGGGGTGGGGCAGGCCAGGGTGCAGGGCAGGGTGGGGGTGAGGGCAGGCTGGGGGTGAGGGCAGGCTGGTGGTGCGGGCAGGCTGGGGTTGAGGGCAGGCTGGGGGTGAGGGCAGGCTGGGGTGGGGCAGGCCAGGGTGCAGGGCAGGCTGGGGGTGAGGGCAGGCTGGGGGTGAGGGCAGGCTGGGGGTGAGGGCAGGCAGGGGATGCAGGCAGGTTGGGGGTGCGGGCAGGGTGGAGGTGAGGGCAGGCTGGGGTGGGGCAGGTCGGGGTTCAGGGCAGGCTGGAGGGCAGGGCAGAACAGGGGTGCTGGAAGGCTGGGGGTGAGGGCAGGCCGGGGTGCAGGCCTGGCCTGGGTGCAGAGCAGAACAGGGGTGTGGGCAGGCTGGGGTGGGTGCAGGCTGAGAGTGAGGGCAGGCTGGGGTGGGGCAGGCCAGGGTGCAGGGCAGGCTGGGGGTGAGGGCAGGCTGGTGGTGCGGGCAGGCTGGGGTTGAGGGCAGGCTGGGGTTGAGGGCAGGCTGGGGGTGAGGGCAGACCAGGGTGCAGGGCAGGCTGGGGGTGAGGGCAGGCTGGGGGTGAGGGCAGGCTGGCGGTGAGGGCAGGCTGGGGTGGGGCAGGTCGGGGTTCAGGGCAGGCTGGAGGGCAGGGCAGAACAGGGGTGCAGGAAGGCTGGGGGTGAGGGCAGGCCGGGGTGCAGGCCTGGCCTGGGTGCAGAGCAGAACAGGGGTGTGGGCAGGCTGAGGTAGGTGCAGGCTGAGGGTGAAAGCTGGCTGTGGTGGGCAGGCCAGGGTGCAGGGTAGGCTTGGGTGCTGGGCAGAACAGGCGTGCAGGCAGGTGGGGGTTGAGGGCAGGCCAGGGTGCAGGGCAGCTGAGGCTGAGGTCTCTGTGTCCCACAGACCAGCAGGCTACCCTCTCTGGGAATAGACTGGGAGAATCCAGCAAGGGTTAACACTAGGCTGACTTCTGGGGGCTGGAAGTGTGGTCTGAGCTGAGCAGACAGCAGTGGGAGCGCCCCCCCCCCCCCCCCCCCCCAGAATACAGCACAGGGAGGGAGTGCGAAGTCTTGAAGGCCAACCCTTATCGCCCCTCAGCTCAGTGCCAAGCACGTCCTCCAGGGACAACAGGGATGTTTTCTGTCTTATAGGCAAAGGGAGGCCCGGGCCCAGTGTGTCTGGTGTCACAGGGGACTCTTGGGGTCTACAGTGCCCAGGGTTTGACTGGACCTGGCAGAGGGCACTGCCCCAGGTCCTAGGGACCACAACACTGTGCCCAGGACGGCATGGACTCCAAGGAGCTGGCAAAGGGAAGGCTTCCTGGTGGTGGCGGCTGCCTAAAGGGCCCAGGAGGGCTGTGAAGAACACACATGACTTGCAGCCCTGTCCCTTACCTGGTGTCCCTGGAATCCAGCCTCAGCGTCTGCCCATCGGGTACTGTCCTCACCACTTGAGGAGCGGACTGTGCCTGGCGTGCAGAAAAGCCTGACCTGGGGTCCCCTGGCCGGGCAGGAGCCAGGCTGGGCAGCCCAGGGTGCAGGGAGGGGCCGGCTGGGCGGCCCAGGACAGGGCGGGCAGGTGGGGTAGACTTGTCGGGCAGTGCACGGCCCCAGCATTCGCCTGCGGGGACCCCCCTGACAGTTCCCACCAGGCTGTCTCTCTATCCATTCCTTCACCTCCTGGAGCCCCCAAACACACGTGTGAGGGATGCTGAGACCCACGTGTCGGGCTGTCCAGGGGCCACGGCCAGCTGGGCTGGCTGGAACTGGAGCCCCCACAGAGCATCCGGCTCCCCACAGCGGGCGGCGGTGGGGGGCTCCTGGGCACAGCATCTGCCCCGTCACCGAGTCCCCGCCAGCTCCCCGTGGCTTTCCGGAGACACAGACAGTGGACCTGGCCCCTCCCCCCAGCTAGTGAGAGATCAGACACCCCACCATCAGGACAAACCCTTTGGCTCCTTGGAACCCCACTTGGAGGGAAGGTGGCTTGGGGGGTCATGAGGTGACTGGAGGGGGCCGTGGACACCCAGCTGTGGCAGGTTAAGGCGTCCTTGCCTGACATTGTCTCTTTATACCTTTCTGGACCTTTATAGGGCTTTATAATTAGCAGGCATTGATTTATAACCAAGAAAACAAGTCTGAGAAACAAAGTGGCAAAGTCCCGATGTTTTGGACCCGGGCAGGGCCTGTCCCCACCCCAGCCGCCCTCTGTCTCCCTGTCTGTCTGTCTGTCTCTGTCCCTTGCCTCTTGCCTCCTCCTCTCCTGAAGACCCACTTCCAGGAGCCCAAGGTCAAGGGTGACAGTGGTTTCTCCGAAGCCCTGGGGCAGGTCTGAAGGGGGAATTTGACCCCGGGTCACAGAGCAGGACCCTGGAAAGTTTCACAGAGAACAGTGGCTGGGAGAGATGGCCCCTGAGTCACCACTGGGCTGGGGGGCCAGGGGCGAGGAGGGGCTTCACCTATCAGCCCCAGACTCAACAGGCGCTCCAGCTCCAGCCGGCGTGAGCAGCTGTGGGGGGATTCCTCCCTAAGGTTCCCCCACCCCGGCCTCCTCCCAGCAGAGGCTGGGGGCCGACACCTGCTTTGTCTCCTCATCACGGGCTCATCACGGGCTCACGGAGCATCCGTCCCCCAACGCCCGCTGCTGGCCTCTGCGCCTCGGTGCCCATCAGCCCGCGGCCGAGGCCCGAGGCCCGCCAGCACGGGGGGAACCATACCCTCCAGAGGCCAGGGGTCTGCAGCTGTTCAGGCCCACCCCTCGGTCCAGGCCACCGTGGGGTGAGTCGGCAGGGCCCAGACATGTGCACGGGACGCTGATGACTGTGCTCACGTGGGGCTGCTGTCCTGTACCCCCTGTGCCCACCGCGGGGTCCTGCCTCTGCCCACCCAGCGGCCAGTCCAGCTAGAGGTTCATGGGAGTCAGCCTCCACCCCCACCCTACAGTCGGGGAGAGCCCGGGGGCTGCTGTGTGCGCACAGACACCCGCCTGGACACGTGCACACACAGACACGCACATCACTCCTCTCCTAGGCAGGTGCCCCCGGGCCAAGGGTCTGAGAGCAGGGCAGTTCGGCTCCTGCCACGTGGAAGTATGTCCCCAGTCAGCGCCTGCCCAAGTTGGGGGACAGCTGCATCCACACGGGCGAGTGTCCACCCCTCTGTTCACAGAGCTTGCTGACTGTGGGGAGGGACAGATGTGGCAGCCTGGGTCTGAAACGGACACTCTTCTGGTCCCCACCTGTTCCCCAGGGGAACCTATGGTCCCCTGCCCTCCCCTCGGGCCCTGTGGTGTCATTACAAGTGCACGTGTCTCTGTCCTTGGTCAGCGGTCCCCTGGGCCGTGTCCCTCGCCTGTGTCTGCATTCTCGCCCCCCCCCCCACCCCACCACTGCAGAGCTCTGCCTTCTCCAGTCACCCCCCGGGGGCTCAGGAGCACACATCAGGTGTGTGGGGCCCTGGGAGAGCTGACCCACCTGACCCTCTGGAACTTGGTGCCCAGGGCCCGGGGAGGTGGGGGGAGGGGGCGTGCACAGTGAGGCCCTGGGCAGGGAGGGAGGGAGAGGGGAGAGCCGTGCGTTTTCCGGGCCCTGACGCAAGCGGTAGCTCTTTGGCAGATAAGTACTGGCCAGGGCTGGCCCGGCCCCAGGTCCCGAGCCAGCAGCCCCTGGGCCCCGTGGGCCTCGCCGCCCTCCCGCCCGCCCGGCTCAGCAATGCACTCAGAGAAGGTCTTTGTGCCCCAATCTCGCAGGTGCGGGGGTGGGAACGGGGTCCTTGGCTCAGCTCGGCCTGTGACTACATGTGACAGCGGCTGCTGTGTGCCCTGCCCCAAGGTCTCTGCCTCACATAAAAGGGGCAGGCCGGCTGGCTGGGGCAGAGTCAGCAGAGGGGCTTTCCTCCTGCTCCATGCCTCTGCTGCCCACTCCGGCCGCCCAGGGCTGGCTAGCTCCCCGACCCTCGTCCAGGACCCTCACCCACGACCGTCGCCAGGACTCTCACCCAAGACCCTCGCCAGGACCCTCGGCCGGGACCCTCGCCAGGACCCTCGCCCAGGACCCTCTCCAGGACCCTCTCCAGGACCCTCGCGAGCTGCTCGCTGTTCCTTTTTCCTATGCATATACTTCTTTGAGGGTCAGGCCTAAAGAGGTGTAAGGCATGGGAAAATGGGGCAGCGAGGTCCTCCTCCACCGTGGAGCTGCCACCCTCCTTCTTCCCTGGGGGACAAGAAGGCTGGGTAACGTTGGCTTTCATGTGCGCCCTCGAGGTGTCCGGACCATGTGGTCAGGTCCTGCCCCTGGCTGACATCTGCCCCCAGGGCTCAGGACGCCTTCTGCAGAGGATGCCATGGTGATTTCTGCTTCCTACCCCTTCGTTATAGTTTTGTAATCATGGGTGTGCGTTGATTTTCTGGCCAGAAATGTCAATAAAACTAATTTCGCGTGAACTTAAGTGTGACATAGTTCTGACAATCAGAGTTTAAATCAAAGCTGCCACGGCCACACAGCAAGTGGGGTGGGGGCACGAAGAAGCTGCCGAGGCCTTGAAGGAACTGAGTGAGAAATCGTGGATGTGAAGGGAGTGAAATGGCTCCCAGGCTGGGAGGGTGCAGCCGCCTTTCTGAAACCGGGGCCAGCCGGGGCAGGCGTCCCCAGGGTGCCTGGGAGCAGATGGTGGGGTGGGTGGGCCAGACCTCACCCGCCACTGGCCCCGCGGGTCAGGGTGGGGGCCCTCGTCCCAGGAGCCTGTGGTCTCAACTTCCTGGTGTAGCAAAATGGACAGAAGCCCTGCTGAGCAGAGAGCTTAAACAGTGATTGTTGGCCTTTGTCAGCTAATCGGCCCAGCAATTACAGGCGCCCCTTTATCAGCCGTGGACTGGGCTGGCCTGTCCCTAATCTCATTTGGTTGTCCTTCCCTCCAGGACCACGGCCTCCTGGGAAGGGATGGGCTGGGTGGGTGGCAAGGCAGGGCAGCCTCCAGGAGACCCTCCCAGTGCCCGCTGCCCCTCCCCCCCCCCAACGGTGCTTGTCCCTGTAGGTGGGGGTGGGGCACTGGGGGCTGGCTCCTGGTTCCACTCTGTGTGGAAACAGCAGACAGGGCTCAGTTTCTGGGCACAGGGAAGGGGGTCCCTCAGCATCGTCGCAGCTAGAGGTGGGGTCTTTGGCTGACTGGGGGTCACACGCTTCACCCCAGCCCTGGGGTTGGGGGCCCCTGTTGACAGCATGGAACTGAGTGGGCTGCTCCTTGCTCAGGGAGGACGGTCCACTGGGAGGTGGGGCAGAGCCATGCAGGTCCAGCCGGCTGAGGAGCCCCCTGAGGCAGTCCCGGGGCCAGGACTGAGGCTGGAGAGGCCCTCAGAAGTGCCCACCAACAGGTCCTCAGTCCTGGGGACCTTTTCCCCCCGGGCAGTGGGGCGGGGTTCCGGGGACCCCTCCCAGTGCCTTCCTTGGAGAAGGGGTTTCTGTTCACCTGTTCCCTTGCCGCTTGCAGATTTCTGCAGAGCTGGACCTGAGGGCACTGCTGGGCGATGAGGGACTCCTGGGGACAGCCCCTCCTCTTGCCCCGGGCGCCGTGAGATGGGATGTGTTGGACAGTCAGAGAGCTGCATGTTTTCACCCCTGTGGGAGTGCGGGGGCTGCACTGGTACAGCAAGCCCATGACTTCCGCTCTGCCTTCAGGGTTGTGGGGGTGGCCCGACTGAGCCCCCACCCCTGGAGCCCACCGCCTCTGGTCTGGGCGTGCCCCCAATCCAGCCACTTGCTGTGGTTTTAGACGGAGAAGTTCTCAGGGACAGAAGCCCCATGTCCACGGACCCACCACCCGGCTCCACAGCCAAGCTGTTGCGTCTGTGCTCTGTCGTGTTGCCCTTGAACCCCGTGAGTGAGAGTTGCAGACACGGGACCCACAGATCATCACTGTCCCTCACCTGGTCATGTCAGCAGAGACGGGTGGGCCACCCCAGCCAGTCCTGGCAGACCGGAGGCCTTCCTGCCTCACAGCTGTGTTCATGCGGCTCTAACCAGGGTTCACCTGGACGGCCGGGTCTCCCTGCCCCTCTGACAAGGGACTTCGGAGAAGCCCCGGCTGATGTCCGTTTTCTATCAACAGGAATTTAGGTTTTTGACAAGACTATTTCATAGGTGCTAGAGTGTCTGAGCCACAGGGGGTGGAGCCCCTGCCCTTCTGAGAGGCCACGCCTCTGTGGGGGAGGGCTTAGGAAGCATGTGTCCTTCTGTCCACATCCCCGAGCCCATGGGGACTACTAGTCACGAAAGCCATTCGGGTTACAGGCAAGACCAGGCAAAGGGGTGTCCACTGCTCAGAAGAGAGCCGATGTTTCAAACATGTGATGCCCCAAGCTGGGCGAGTGGATCCTGGGCACAGAGGAGACAGCAGACCCACCTGGTCACACAGAACACAGAGCACACAGGACACCGAACACACAGGTCACACAGGACACTGAACACGGGACAGAGGACACAGAACACACAGGACACAGGATACACAGGTCACAGGACACAGAAGTCACACAGGACACAGAACACACAGGTCACAGGACACAGAGCACAGGGGTCACAGAACATAGGACACACAGGACACAGAACACAAAGGACACAAACCATAGAAAACACACCGTGACTCAGTTTCCCCTGGAACAGCGGGCAATTTGGAAGTAACAAGGTAAGAAGACACTCAAGTTTTAGGGGTGTCGAAAGCAGCAGGTGGGTTTGAACCAGAGGTTAAGACAAATGAAAACACGAGCCTGAACAGCGTGTTTAAGTCCTGACCACAAGAAATCCCGGGTGGTCAGCATGACAGGATGGCAGACGTCCCACTGCTGCACAGCAACCCCCAGGAGGGACACAGAGTCCCTACGGGATGGTTCGGTCCACCGGCGCCTATAACTGGCCCGTGGCTTTGCCGCCCCTGCCAGAGTTGGTTCTGGTGCCTGGGCTTCCGCTGCTGAGATTGGGTGGAGAAACTCTGGGCTGAGAACCCGCCTAGACAGCAAGCCGGTCCCTCGGGCTTCAGCCTCCTTCCTTGCAGGCGCCCAGGAGGCCAGATTGCAGCCCGGCCTGGCCACAGGGACCGCACAGGGCTGAGCCCCGAGCCAGATGAGACACAGGTCTGGACACGCCGTGAAGAGCAGAGCAGCACACAGCTCGGTGCCCCGCGAGACGTGGCCACGGAGGGACCTTCCACGCGGCAGTGGGCAGAGCCACCATGCCTGTTCCCTTCTGGCTTCCCACTTTGGGGTCACTGTTAACACGGAACCCAAACCCCAAGGTGATAAAAACAAACGTCTTCACTTGGCCCGAATCCCTCCGTGGTTTCCATGCTTACACCCAAAGCTCATGATCACACAGCACAAGAAAGTATCCATCCTGACTTCTGAGATTTTATTTTTAAGTACTCTCCACACCCAACGTGGGGCTCGAACTCACAACCCCAAGACCAAGAGTCACAGGCCCCACCGACTGAGGCAGCCGGGTGCCCATCTTTATTTTCCCAACACTTTCCATTGAATAAATTACCGCTGTATCATATGCTACAAGCCTGACACTTGGCGAGTCCACTTTTGGCGCTGGGTTCTGTTGGCCGACCCATCGTGTGTGGTTCCTAAACTGAACCTGCAGTAGTTTTCAATGAGGGAGTGGCTGTGAGAGGTCCTAAGGAAGGTCAGGGTTCCAGGTCCCGCCTGTGGAGACACAAGGCTCACGCCAGATGTCACGGTGACAGCAATCACTGGTGAGCGTCTCTCCAGGGAGATACCGGGCACAGTTCCGCACACACCTACTGTGTCTGTGGCGGTGGCGGTGTGTGACACGTTCCAGCTGCAGGCCTCTGGGCCACCGTGCTTCCTCAGAAGGCATCCTTGGTCTGGGGCAAGGCACACAGGCCCCACGGACCCCTGGATAAAGCTGGGCCCAGTGTGTGCACCAGGCCCCCAGGGTCTGGGAGGCAGCACACTGGAGGCTGTCTGCTGCACGAGGCCCATGTCAAGGCCAGGGAGGCTTGTTCCACTTGGCAGAGGTCCCAGAAGGAGCCAGGGGGCCGTCCCAGAGCCGGAGGCCCAAGCGGGGAAGCCCAAGGGTACAGTGGCGGTAAGCTACTGGCCAGGGCAGAGAGTGGCGGGCAGAAAGCCACTGGCGTATAGAGCGTTCTGGAGAAAGGGCAGCTCAGCTGAGAGTCCTGGAGCTGATGCTTGTGCTTCATGCGGCGGTTCTGAAACCAGGTTTTTATCTGTGGGGGGAACTAGATCAGAACGAGGGGGAGAACAGCCACCGCCCTGGCCCATGCGTCCCGGGCCCCTCACCTGCACTTGGGTGAACCCCCCTCACCTGCACTTCGGAGAGCCGCATCTCCCGGGCCAGCTTCCGGCGCTCCAGGGGGCCCAGGTAGCGTTGGTGCTGGAAGGCGCTCTCCAGGGTGCTGACCTGCTCCGCCGTGAAGGCCGTGCGGACCCGGGGCGCCCGCCCGCTGTCGGCCTCCTTCCTCACCCCTGAGGAAGGACAGAAGGCACTGAATCCTTTAGGATAAAAGTGCCACTCACGTGGGACCTGCTCCCCTAGCTCGGAAGTGCCCCAAGCTCTGTGGCCACCGGGACGAGAGGAAAAGTCTGGGCCCTCCTCCTTCACTTTCACTGCTCTGCTGTCCCTTGCAGTCCTTGCACAAATGTGGATGAGGGGGCAGCCCCTCCCTCCTCCCCTCCCAGCTCAAATGTGGGAGGGTGGCCAGGATGGGAATACTGGAGAAAGAGGATTCTGGAATGGAACAGCGGTTCTGATGCAGCCCCTCACCCTTCCACTGGGGCACGTGGTCACTTCCAGAAAGGGAGCCCCACACATCCTTCCGGAAAGCAGTTCCTCTGGCTGCTCACAAGGAACCTGAACCCAGTCGGCAGTAAGGGCTTGGGGCCGTGGTCACAAGACCCCCAGTCTCCCCTGCCACCAACCATGCGTCCGTGGCCAGTCTGTGTCTATCTAAATCGGCGGTGGCAGATGGCACTAAGTACCCTGTGTGGTGAGGAGGGTCACCTGTCTTTTCTCAACACGTTTGGCCAGAATGTCAGATTTTACCAAGTCACTTTGAACACATACCCGGGAGAGTGCAACAAGACAAGACACGCTTTGCTTTGGAGGTGGGGGTGGGGAGAGTGAAACTAGTCAGTGTGAAAGATATGATGATTTGGTTGGCTTTTTTGAGGTGGGGGGGGGGGCTGATTGCAGAAAATAAATTTAAAATTTCACTTCATGGAAGTATAAAATTTTTCCATAGGATTATCTAAACTTTTTCAAAAATGAAGGGCGCTCAGTCAGTTAAGAGTCCGACTTCAGCTCAGGTCACGATCTCATGGTTCTCGAGTTCACTCTGTGCTGACAGCTCGGAGCCTGGAGCCTGCTTCTGATGCTGTGTCTCCCTCTCTCTCTGCCCCTCCCACACTTGTGCTCCCTCTCTTTGTCTCAAAAATAAAAACATTAAAAAAATTTTTAAACCTTTTCAAAAATGAAAACTTACAGATAATATCAACCCCACTTTGACTAGGCAGGGCTTTAAACTTAAAAGCAATGATAAAGTCACAAAGACTGAAAGAACAAACCAGGTTTCCTGAGCAAATGACAAAGGGTTAGACCAGGTTTAGGAAGCCACCAAAACCTCCAGGAGCCAGGCCACAGAGGCACTGGAATCCCTGTGAACCGAAGTGCCAGGGCTGTCCCCGACCCAAACCTGCAGGGGCTCCAGGCTACCTGTGAACAGAGTCAACTCTGCACGCCAAGCCGAGGCACCCAGCTTTGAGGGGAGAACCACAACGACCCCTGTGAACCCGGCAGGTTTCATTTAAGACGTGCGTCCAGAGCCCTGTGACTCGGGTAGAACCGGCCCCCCCCAGACTTGCTGCAGAACTAGAAAGTCAGTTGCACAAAGGCACCACCAATGTCGCAGTCAGGGCTCACAGGACAGGAGTTGCAGCAGCGGTGGGACACAGTCCACAGGCAGTCACGCCAGGAAGAGGCCAGGGGGTCAGCCCTTCTAGGAGGTGGGGGAAGAAGAGGAGCCGGGACTTGAGGAGGGAAAACCCCCGCTGCGGCTTTCGCCTCCGACAGGAAGTGCTTACTTGCCAGGGGGGGTCAGGTGGAACCTCAAATCCCAGCCCCCACCTCCAGCCCCAGTACCCAGGATGTAGTGGGGTGTGTTGGGGCCTCCCTCCTCCCGAACCCTCCAGGCTCCCGTCCCAGTCTGGGAAGAGGGGAGCACCATCCCCACCCATCCCACACCTACCAGCTGCAGGTGTCCCTGGCGCGGACCCTTCCGAGGGCTTCACCTCCTCCACGCCCATGGTCTGGGGGAGCTCCCCGCTGCTGGACACCCTGGCTGGAGCAGACAGGCTCCCCCAGGAGAGTTCAGCGGGCCTGATGGTGTGTGCCGGCCCCACGTGGCTGCTCCGGGAAAGCCAGTCCACTGAGCCAAAGCTGGACGGCTTGAAGCCACTGGGCAGGGTAGAGGAAGGAGACATGGCTGTAGGGGACAGACTGTGGGGGTGAGGCGCAGGGTCTTCCGAGGGTTTAGCAGGGCTGAGCTGCATTTATGAGCTCAGGAGGAGGGAGTGGCAAGCAGGTTTGCAAAGACCTGCTCCAATCCTCCCCCCAGCCCAGATAAGTAGCACCTAATTGCTTCCAATTCAGAGGCACAAAGAAGGCCATTCACACCTCCCCCGGCTCCGAGATGTCTGGGCAGGGGCGGGGCTGTGTCCACCAGTTCGGGAAGTGGTGCAGGTTGGGGACTTGTCACATGTTTTCATCTCCCCCCCAACCCCCCCCCCCCCGGGCTGGCCTAGGCTTGGGGACGGTGACGATGGCCCCCCTCGCAGCCTAGCACTCCTGCCAGAGGCTTGTCCTCTCCCGACGTTGGCCCTCCAACCTGCCCCTTGGATCTGCAGTGCCAAAGGTGACAGGTGTGCACACCTGAGGGAGAGGGTGCTTCAGGTAGGGGGAGTCAGCATTACTGCTCCCAGGGCCGGGTGGGCTCCCAGGCCAGGAGTCCCCTGCCTCTGGCTGTCTGGGTGGGATCCTGGAAGGGGACTGTGATCCAGGCGGCGGGGCCGCGTAGGGCTGCCCGGGGAGAACCCTCCGGTTCCAGTTGGCCCTTCCCTCTCAAATTGTACTCGGCGGCCCCCCCACAACCCCATTTCGCCCCAGGCTTCACTTTGGGGCCCTTGAGCTGGATTCCAGTGACAGGAAGGAGGGGCGTCTGCCCGCCGAGGGCATGGAGGACCCTGCGGGGAAGGACGGGGTAGCCACTGCCCTCCACTGCAGCGCTGTCCCCACGGTGGCCGATGCAGGCCCCGAGCTCCGGGAGGGTGCAGGAGTGACTGGGCTGCACAGGCCTCCCCCGCGGGTGCTCCAGCGAACCTGCCGGGGCCCTTCGGGGTCATGGACCCCGTCCACCTTCCTCTCCCCCCGCACCCCCCCCCCCCCCAACGCGTCTGTCTCCAGGACACGACCCCAAGGACCAGCCCGAGCCGCGTTCAGGGCGACCCGGGGCAGCGCGGCGGGAGCACCGACAAGCGGCGTGGTGGCCCTAGCCCACAGGCCGGCCTCCCGGGGGCGCCGGCGCCAGCCTGGGCGGGACCGCCAGCCTCTACGCCCTCCCCGCCCTGCAGGATCAAAGGCCCCTGGGGATTAACACCCCAGCCCCGCCAGCCTCCCGAGCCCCCCCCCCCCGCCCCCGGCCGGGCTGGGGGTGCGGGGGCGGGGGCTGGGGAGACTCCCGCGGGCACAGCGGGAACCGGCAGGCGCTGACCCCGGCCCGCGAAGGGTCAGAGGAGGAACCGCGACGCGCCAGCGGCAGTGAGCCGTCCCGCTACCTGGGGACAGAGGCCCCGCAGGTGGGGGCCCGCACCGCTCACGGGGGCGGCGCCACACAAACCCGACAAAGGAAGACACCCCTCCCCCCCAAGACTGCTCAGGCAGCGCGGAACTGGCCCCAGAGGCACGCTCGTGGGGAATTCGTGTGTGGTGCGCCCACAAGCGTTAATTGATGAGATGCCAGAATTCGCGCACGCCACCCCGAAAGAGCGCCACACCTTTGCAAACCCAGTTTTCTCGTCTTCATTTCCAGTCTTTCAGATCCCCACCCCCTCAGCTCTGCTGGGCGAGTCCTCACTAAGGGGACCCTCCTGCCCACCCATTCCCAGCTCCCGGCTTACACCTTCCCCTACCTGAACCGCCGCCCCCCACCCCCCCAGCCCCTGCCGCTGCCAGCTGTGCCCGCGGTGGACCCTTCCTCCAGCACCTCCCTGGGCTCAGGCCCCCTCTCCCCTCATCCGGAGCTTGGTGATGCTTCGTGCCCACTAGGGTCTCCCTTCCCCGCGGCCGTCGGGGTCCCCCCTCTCCCCGGCATCTCGAGCCAATGACGAATGTGTCACCCTAACCTCAGCTTCCTCACTCTGGGGCTGCAGGCCCTGTCCCTGCGCTGGTTCGGGGACCTACGTCCCCGGGTCTGCTGCCCCTCTGCCGTCCTCCGCCGCCTGCCTCCGAGGCTCGCGATCAGACGCGAAGCGGCCTTGGCTCTGACCGCTGACCTCGCCACTGAATCCCGCACCTGCTCGCCTCGGAGACGGGGCTCCCCGCGCGGCGTCCAGTCTATCACTCCCAAGTCCTGGCAGCCCCGCCCCCAACTCGCGTCCAAAGTCCCCATCCCCCTGACCGGACATTCCTGGCCTCAGCCCCCCGCCTGGGCTCCGGGTCCACTGTGTCCCGCCGCCCAGACGCCTCCGCCCCGCCCCGCGCCGCAAGGGCCAACCCGGACGCGCGGCCGACGGAGGCCGGCCCCGCCCAAGACCCCCTTCTCCACGCCATTAGGAAGTGGGGCGGGGGGGGGGGTGCGGGGTGACGCCGGCTAGTCCACTGCGGCCGCAACGCTGCCCTTCCGGTCCCCAGACTCACTGCAGCGCCGCGTGGCCACCCCAGCCTCTCGGGGAAACCAGAGCCACACCGCGCGGCCCGCCCGCCACGCCCCCACGTCGGATCACCCACGGGGCGGCTCCTCCCCTTCCCTCTCCACCCCTCCCCCTCCTTTTGCCCCCCCCAGACTTCCCTCGACGGCCCCCTGCCCTTCAGACTCCCCTTCGGCCGGCCGGCCTCCCTTCCCGTGGGAGCCCCCTGACCTCCCTGTTTGTGCTTCGGGCGGAAAGAACCAAGGTGTGAGCGTGGGGCACTCAGCTGGGTAATAGTCTGGGAAGAGAGCCGAGTGGGCGGGGTGTGGGATTCCCAGGCTGCAGGTGTGATGAGGCAGAGGCCCCCTCCCCCTCCCCTCCCCTGCCCACCTCGGTGGAGAATCGGGTTAGTGTCAGGGCCAAAGGACGCCCGACCTTCCAGCTCTGTTTACAAAGGCAGGTGGGAGGGGGATGCGGGAGTTCGGAGAACCACAGCGTTGATACAGGTAACTGTCTGGTAGAAGATATAACCGGAAAACCAGGCGGGGTTAATCAGGTTCCATTGCATCAAAAGGAAGTGAGACCGACTGTTGATCCCTTTAGGGATCTGACGTTTTTGGGGAAGCCAGAAGGGCCCTTGAAGGACTACGTCAGAACCGAGGGCTCAGAGAATGAGGGAAGGAATGGAGTGTCCGCCGGGTGTCCTGAAGGTGAAAGAAATTAGACTCACTGTATAGGCAGGAAAACCCGCTAGAAGGAACAGTGGCTTGTCGCATGTGGGTAAATGGCCAATGCTTGCACCCCAAGCAGACTCAGCAGACTCCCCACCTACTGGTGCTGGGCTGCATCTGGGTGTGAGGCCTGGGAAGAAGACCAGGACCGTCAGACTCAGGTCCGTGCCCGGGACCCAGCAGGGCTTGGGTCTGGGCCAGGTGAGGAAGGGAGTCTCACGCTGGCAGAGCCATGGGTGAAGCGGAAGAACAAAAAACATGTTAGGATTTCTCTAGATTCAGATAGCAAATGACCGTTCTGGGAGGCACTAGCACACGGATGTGAAGAGTGAGCTGCCTTGCTGGGCATCATGGGAAACAAGGTGAGGGGCTGGCAGGGGAGACTTCTGGAACATTGGACTCACTGTTGGATTCGAATGCACTTGTTTGAGAGATTTGACAAGTGTCTGGGGGAGCTTGGCCGCCGCAACAGGGCACCACAGACTGGGGGCTTAAAAGGACATTTCTTTCTCTGGCAGCGGGAGGTCCAAGATCGGGGTGTGGTGTGGTGGGGTTCTGGTGAGGGCACCTCCTGGCAAGCCGATGGCCACTCCCTTGCTGTCCTGTCTCAGAAAGCACCAATCTCAGCGACGAGGCGCCGTCCTCAGGACTGAGTCCTGTCCCAAAGGCCCCGTCTCCTGACACCATCACATTGGGGGTTAGAATTTCAACATACACATTTTGGGGACACAAACATCCAGTCCATAATGCAGAACAATATGGTTTCTAACAGAACAATTTAGCAGCAGAACCGGTGTGGAAGGTTAAGTAGCAGCCAGTACTATGGTCAAAGTGGCCGGCCTCCAGGGTGCAAAACCGGAGGAAGAAATCACAGACACTGAACCTGGAAAGAAAGGGGGAATCAGGCCTCTGGTAAGACTGAAGGAATATAGGAGTTTACCTTATCTCATTATAAATCATATGAAGGATAAACCAATTTACCAAAATTTTAGATAGGTGTTCTTTGCGAAAAAAATGATAGGTCAAGATCACTCAGCCCTGTTTGCTTTGACTTGGAAAAAGATGCAGGTTTCAGAGCCCCCGCAGAGTCCAAAAGCACCAGGTTTTGAGAATGTTCCAAAGATCAATGTAATTAGGGACACAAGCGTGGAAGAGACAAGAATCTGGACGGACAGACAATGACAGTCAAGAAGATGACAATTTCTTATTTTTTAAAAAAATTTTCATTTATTTTTTTTGATTTACATCCAAGTTAGTTCACATATAGTGCAACAATGATTTCAGGGGTAGATTCCTTACTGCCCCTTACCCATTTAGCCCATCCCCCCCCCACACCCCCACCAACAACCCTCTGTTTGTTCTCCATGTTTAAGAGTCTCTTGTGTTTTGTCCCCCTCCCTGTTTTTATATTGTTTTTGCTTCCCTTCCCTTACGTCCACCTGTTTTTTATCTTGAAGCCCTCATGGAGTGAAGTCATATCATATCTGTCTTTCTCTAATTTTGCTCAGCATAATATCTAGTTCCATCCACGTAGTCGCAAATGGCAAGATTTCATTCCTTTTGATCGCCGAGTAATACTCCACTGTATATATATGCCACGTGTTCTTTATCCATTCATCCATCGATGGACATTTGGGCTCTTTCCATACTGTGGCTATTGTGGATAGCGCTGCTATAAACATTGGGGTGCATGTGCCCGAGAAGACAGCAATTTCAAACATGAAGTTACAAAGGAAGTTTACCTCTGTTAAATTTTTTATTTTTATTCATTGATTGATTTTGAGAGAAAGAAAGCACGAGTCAGGGAGGGGCAGAGAGAAGACAGAATCCCAAGCAAACTCCAAGCTCAGCTCAGCCCGACTCGGGGTTCAGTCCCAGCCACCGTGAGATCGTGACCTGAGCTGAAATCAAGAGTAGGACACTTAACCGACTGAGCCACCCAGGCGCCCCCAGTTTGGTTTTTTAACTGTTAATTTTTAAAAAATGTTTATTTTGAGAGAGAGCGCAGGGGAGGGGCAGAGAGCCAGAGGGAGGGAAAGAATCCCAAGCAGGCTCCCCCAGTGTGGGACTCCCATCTCAGGAACTGTGAGATCGGGATCTGAGCCGAAATCAAGAGTAGGGCACTTAACTGACTGAGCCACCCACGTGCCCCAACCTCTGTTAAGTTTTGAGGCACAACTAGACATCAGAGAGAGTGCAGGTACCAGAGCTAATTACAGATAAGGAGTGTCGAGCTATTCGGGAGTACAAAAGCTGCCCCGCACATTGATAGGGTTATTTGCCTACTTGTAGAAAAATGCATTTAACATTGAGGTGTTCTCTTGTAAGCAACAGATTGATCACCAGATAAAGGTTACTTCACAAGGCCCTGGACAGCACTGGTCCTTGACGGATCAGCAAGATGTGAAAACACTCCTTCTGGTTCCAGCCCCAGAATGCAAAGGTGCTGGGCTGGGCTGGGTGGGCGGCCCCGCAGCTGGGCGAGAGGACCCTCAGCCACAGAGCTTCTTCAGCTGAACTGAGGAAGGACACAATCCCTGGCCCGCAGGGCAGCACAGAACAGAACGGCACGACGGGGGAGCTCCACACTAGACGGGTGGGTCGCCCAGGCAAGGAGGCAGTTGGGCACGACAGGCACTCTGGCACCTGCCAGAATGCGCGCTGTAAGAATGGTCATTGAAGGTGCACACTGCACAGCCCCTCAGGTGGCTACTATAAAAAAAATCTCTGCGTCAGCGAGGATGCAGAGAAACTGGAACCCTTGTACACGGTTGGCGGGAATGTGAGACAGTGCAGCCATGTGGACAACAGTATGGAGATTCCTCAACAGACTAAAAACAGAGGGGCACCTCATTGGCTCAGGCGGTTGAGCATCCGGCTTCGGCTCAGGTCACGATTTCGTGGGTTTGAGCCCCGCATGGGGTGAGCTTGAGCACGGAGCCTGCGTGGGATTCTCTCTCTCGCTCTCTCTCTGCCCCTCCCCTGCTCATGTTCTCTCTCTCTCTCTCTCTCAATAACAACAACAACAAAAAAATTAAAATTAAAAAAGAAATGAAGGGTATGAATCTGCTCTCCAGGGGCCCCTAGGGAGAGGGCACTAATCTGAGGAGTAGTCCTAGGAGACCCTGCTGGAGACACTGCCCTGTGCTCGTGGTCAGGCCCAGGGAAGGATTGCTAATGGCCAGTGAAAGCATTGCCACTGTGGCGTGTCTGTCCCACGTGCCCAGAACCAAGCATAAGACACGCACATCACAGAACAGGGTGCGGACACGCCTCACCTCACTGACCCACAATATAGCCCTGGACGAAGGGGAGGGACAGCGAGAACGGATTTGGGAATCTTTGGGGCATCCACAACAGCAGGTTTAAGGAACAGAGAACCCGGCCAAGCAGCTGGGTTGAGCCCAGGAAACATGAACAGCCCAAACTCCTCTCCCCAGGCTGGAAGACACGGAAGATGGGCAGAGAAGGAACGTTCAGGTTCCTTACTCCAGCACGAGGGGCCTGAGGAGGCCATGGGATGCACCCCATTTGTAAGGTGGGCAGTAAGGCAGATGGGTTTTCCGAGGTGCCTTCAAGCCTCTCAAACTCGATGACCTCCACAGATTTCTTTCAGCCACAAAATAGCCTTCCTCCAGGGCAGAGGGTCCCCGGGCATCACCCCCACCCCGGGAGGCTGACATATTTGTCCCAGCCTGTGGTTCTGACCTTCCGGCGGGAGGTGGCCTGTGGGGTGGGGGGGGTAGGTCTGCAAGCTGGAATCACCCCATAGCAGGTTTTTGGCAGCCTAGACACTCTCAGGGATCATAGCATAGACAGCATCGTGAAGCAGAAGAAAGTGTGTCTTAAGTGAGGTGACGCTTTGAGTCACTTCTACGGTTTTGGTCTCACAGAGCCCCCAGGATCTGCCATAAATGTACAGCCCACGGGTGGGCTCAGCTTCTGGGGTCTGGGAGACCACTCCTGCTCCCATTTGGGCATCTCTGCAGGCCAAGGGTCCAACTGGGGTCTCTTCTCCAAGGATTCCTGAAAAGGGCTTGGGGGAGGGGCTTTACCCCCCACCCCCACCCCAAGCCCCAGGTACTGCTGGAACCTTGGAACACAGGGCCAGCAAGAACACCTATTTAGCTTTGTGGCCTCGGGGCAATCACTTGTCCCTGAAAAGAACCCCTACTTGGTGGAACTGTATTGTTATGCTGGCCAGTTGCCTCGGGCTACTTCCTTATCTCCCCAGGGCAGGAGCACCTCCCGGCCCACCCAGTTCTCATTCGTTGGATCCACCGAAAGAGGGTGGGGCTCAGTTACTATTTGGAAAATGCTCCCAGGGCGGTTTTGGTCAAGTCCTCTCAAATCTGCAGGATGTGGTCCTCGGCCAAAGTCTCAGAGCCTGGGCTACCCAGAGCAGTCACTTCCCTGGGGAAAAAAGGAGCCCCTCTCCTGGTATGCGTTGGCTGTCCTGTTCCCAGCTGCCTCTAAGGAGTCCTGCTTTCCAGAACCCAGCCGGAAGGTTTAGGCCTGACTGGGGTCGGGGTGGGGCTCTGAGCACACCCCACCGGCAGCTCTGGTCAGGCTGGGGGAGCGTGCCTACAGTGGAGGAGACCCTCTAATGCCCACCCCCAGTGGCTCAGGCAGAGTGCGGTCACTGCTATTTTCCCTGGGGGTCCAATCTCCCCCCTGGTCCCGCTCAGTTGGGCTCCCAGGGAGGGCAGAAAATGCTCACCCACCAAGGCTGGGCTGGTGCAAAGTTCTGGCTGGCAGGGTCTGGGAGGCTCCGGGGAGAGCCAGTGTTACAAGGACCCCAACTTCCCATTCGATGTGCCCTTGCCTCCTAGGGGAGGTCCTAGTCAGCATCCCAGCAGGCCCCAAGGCACAGGCAGCCCAGGCCCTCCACCCCCCCCCCCCACCACCCCACAGGGAGACATCTTAACCTCCGCCTGATCTCTGCAGGCCGTATTAGTAGGGACCACTCCTATCTAACACAAGACGTGCACGCGTTCACAGAATTATATCGGAAAAAAACAATCTTTTTATTGAACATACCTAGACTTGGAGTAGGGGAGGGCCGCAGGATGGGGTCAGGGCGGAGGGAACGTGATCGTACAGAAAGGATCGGGGCAGCCAGGCCTCAATCTCGCGGGTCGGCCAGGACGCCTCGCTCGGCGGCGGCGCTGCCTAAGATGAAGCCGACGGCCAGGGACACGGTCTGGTCGAAGGAGCCGCGCAGCTGCTCCACGTGCTGGTTCAGGGTCAGCAGCTGGTCGCGCAGAGGACCCAAGATGGCCACGATGTCGCCCAGGTGCCCCAGGGTCTGCAGAAGGGCGGCGTTCAGCGACGGGGGCGCGGACTGCGGGGGCGCGTGGTTTTCGGGGCGGCCGGACGGAGAGTCGGGGTCCTCCCGGGCGGGGTCTAGGGCCGGCGGCGGCGGGGATGCCGCGGCGCGGAAAGGCGCGTGGTCCTCGGGGCGGCCGGGCGCGGCGGCAACCGTGGAGAACGCCGTCGGGGAGCCGGGAGCGCGCGGTGCGTCTGCAGACTTGGGCGGCGTCGGGCTGAACCTCAGCGTCCAGGCAGGGTCTGCGTCGGGGTCGCGGGTGGCGGGCGGCGGCGGAACGTCTGGAACGCGGAGGGGGCGTCGGGCCGGGCTCCGGGGGCTCGCCGGCCGCGGCTCTTACGCCCAGGGGCCCCTGCTGCCGCCCCGGCTCCCCCACCCGCCCCCGCCCCCGCTTACCCGGTCCCGCGGACGAGAGGTGTGCGGCGGCGGCCGCCCGGCGGCCGCGCGGGGGGCGCCCGGGCCCCGGGGAACGGCGGCGGCCGCGGCGGTGCCCGTTGTCGCCCAGCAGCCCCATGAGCTCGCGGATCTGCGCATCGAATGGCCCGGACGGCTGGCCCTGGGCGTCGCGGAGCTTGTCCTTGAGGAACTTGTAGCGGCGGCGGCACTGCGCGGGCGTGCGCCGCACCTGCTGGCGGGCCAGCGCGGCCGACACGCGGCGGTAGGTGGGCAGCGCCTGGCGGCGGTCGAGCAGCAGCGCGCGCCACACGGTCGGCTGCAGCAGCGTGCCCAGCAGCAGCTCCGTCTCGCGGGCGCTCCAGGGCGTGCGCTGCGCCGAGCCCGGGGACACGGGCGACCCGGGGAGCCCGAGGGACGCGGGGGACGCGGGCGCTGCCAGCGCGCCGGGCGAGGCGGGCCGCCGGGGCGGTGTCCCCGGGGCGCCCCCGGCCGGCCGCGGCTCGGGGTCGGGGCTGGCCGGCGACGCCGGCGCGGGGGGCGCGGGCGGCGGCGGCCGCCGCGGCCGGAGCAGCATCCCGGGGCCGGCGGGGCGCGTGGGGTCGGGGCCGCGGCCCGAGAGAGGCCGCCTGCACGGGATCAGAGGGTGCACGCTCGCCGGAGAAGGAGCGGGAGCCGGAGCCCGAGCGAGAGCCGTAGCGGGTCTACGCCGTCCGCCCCCGCGCGCCCCGCCCCGCCCCGCCCCGCCCCCACCCAGCCAGCCGACTTCAACTTGGGCCGGCCCGGGCCCTGGCTAGGAACAGCCCGACAAACCACAGCGGCTCTACTTTTTAAACTCTGGAGTTGACGAAAAAACGGATACGGCAGCTTGCCCGAGACGCGCAAGGTCCGATTCGTTTTTACGCATGTGCCGTGCCCTTTCACCGCTGCGCAGACCTAGCCGTGGAACATTCCAGCTCCCAAAGGCGCCCCCGCGCCCCTCCCTTTTGCCTCAGGCGCGTCTCCGCCAGTAGTTCGCCGAGGCGCTGGTGTTTGGGCCCCGCCCCCACCTGCCGTGGTTCTGGTGTGAGCACCGAGGTGTGGTCGCCGCTGCGTGCAGCCAGCTCAGGGCAGGATCTGCTGAGTTATGACCAGAGCTCAGAAGCTCAGAATTGGTGTCATAATTCGTTCCGTCTCTCTCTCTCTCTCTCTCTCTCTCTCTCTCTCTCTCACACACACACACACACACACTTCACAGGAAAAAACTGCTTTATTCTAATAACTGCCCTTAACATCAGGTTAATAGAGAGTATTGAGCATTTCCTCCTGCAACTAGGAAGAAGACAAGGATGCCCCAGCATCGCTGGTTCTATTCAACATCATTCTGGAAGTGTAGCCAGAGCAATAAGGCAAGAAAAAGGAGTAAGGTTTACAAAATTGGAAATGAAGAAGTAAAACCATCATTATTTTCAGGTGATATGATTGTAAAAGTAGGAAATACAAAATGATCTGCAACCACATTATTAGAATTAGTAAATGAGTTTAGCAAGGTCATTGAGTACAACAATAAACAAAAATCAATTGTATTTCCATATACTAGCTATAGTCGTTTTTACAACTTTTTCGTTTGGGGTAATTGGTGGCACAGAAGGGACTGGAGACCCTGTGCCCTCCCCCCCCCCCCCCTCCAGAGGAGCATCTCGTGGGACCACAGCACCTTTGTCAAAGCTGAGGAATTCACGTTGGCAGGACACCATTGACTGAGCCACAGACTTGACTTGGGTCTTAACAGGTTTCCCAGAAACGAGCCTGTTCTGTCCCAGGACCCGGTCCAGGGCACCGCACGGCGTGCGGTCGTCTCGCCTCCTCTCTCCCCTCTGGACCCTGGCAGTTTCCCACTCTTGTTGTCCATGTTCTGGACACTTTGAGGAGGCTGCTCGGTGCTTTGTGGGTGTCCTTCACCTTGGGTTTGTCAGATGCCTTCTCATGATGAGCCCGGGCTTGTGGGCGTTTGGGAAGAAGACAGACGTTGCCGGGGTGCCCGCCACCTCTCCACCGTCCGGTCACCAAGTGCACCCCTCGCGTGGGGGTGAGCGGGCTGCCCTTTGAGGGGGGTGGCCACGTGTTGTTTGGGGCTCTCCTGTAATTCTTCCTTATCAGGGGACTCGTGCCGTCCTGCATGACGGGGTGCCGTCCCATGCCATCGGCTGGAGGCGCCCGGATCGCCCCAGCTCTCTTCCTCTTTCCCTCTCGTCCTGTGTCCTTCTGACATGCCCCCCACCCCCAGTACTTCTCTGCTTTGTGCCGCTGCCAGAGACTTCTGATGATCTTGTGCTTTCCCCACTCCAGCCCTAGAATCAAGCAATTTGCCATTTCTCCAAAAACCTGTGGTTCCTTCTTTTGGGGAGAGTGGTATCTGGAATCCAAGATCTGGAGACGGGTGTGCCTGTTGCTACTGGGGTGTCACTGCTTCCCAGCCACTGGGTCTCGGTGGGGAGTAGTCCCCCCCCCACCCACCCAGGGTATATTTGTTGATGTCTGGAGATGTTGGCTGTCACAACTTGGGGGCTGCTGGCGGCAGGTAGGGGGTAGAGACCAGAGGTGCTGGGAAACACCCCACAGTGCACAGGGTGGCCCATCCACCCAGCGCATCAGTGGGGCTGTGACTGGGCTGTGTGCTGGCCCCGTGGAGGGTGAGTTAGGAAGCATGTGTATGTGCACCCGCCCACGTGTCCACACCTGGCCTCCCCACTGGCTTTGCTGCAACTTCTTTCTCTGACAGCGGGAGGCCCCGGCTCCCTTATCTACAGCTTACGTATTTATGGATCAACCCTACTGTGCAAGGGAAGTAGCTTTAGGATTGCTGAGCCGAGTTCCCCGGGAGAAGTCAGTCCATCGACTGGGGTGCAGGCCTAATATGGTCTTTGGCCTCGCGGTTTCCTTTCTAAACACTGTTTTCCAGGGAGACTTAGGTCAGCCCCCCAAAGGGGTGGGAGGCAGCTGAAGACACCCGGGCAGCTCCAGGCACAGTGTGCCCGTGCGAATCCCTGCTGCCTTTAGAGCAAGCTTCAGACAGCAGTAGGAGCCACGGCAAACAACCCCAAACCACCCGTCTGGGGGCTAATGCCGGTGGGCGGGCCAGCTGACGGGGTCCTCTTTCACAGAGCAGACGACCACCTCGGCGCGGGGAGCCGTCTGCCCCTCAGCACGCAACAAGGAGCTGCGTCATGCGCCACGGCATAACCGTTGACTCTGAGCAGTGGCCGGCGCTGGCCCTGTTTGGTTATGCCGCTGATTCCGTGGTCAGAGCTAGGACGAGGGTTCGGGTGGGCTGCTGGGCGTTCCCTTGGGACTGGGGCGGGCGGGTGTGGCACCGTTTCCGGGGCCCTGGCCTGGCTGTTTGGGGCCCCACAGGCCTCTAAGCGGCATGTGCTGGTGCCCGGGCGGCTCTGGGGCCCGCTGGCCGGACGTCTCTCCCGTCTCCGCTCCGTCCTCTCAGGACTGCTGCCTTGGGCCTGCTCCAGCATGGTGGTCTCGGGGTACTCAAACGTTGCCCGTGGTGGGGCCTTTCCCCAGAGCACGGATACACCGGGCCAGCCTTCATCGGCATAGGAGTGGACTGCCCAGGGTGGGGACCTGGGAAGCATGGCTTGCTTGGGGGCCTAAGGGGTCACTGGTTGTCAATTGTCCTAAAGGAAAACCTGCTGATTTGATTAGACCCAGTGCAGTGGAAGGAGATCCCGGTCCTCCTGTCTCAGGGGGGAAGAGAGACCAGGGTTTAGTGATTTTAAGGTGGGTGAGGACCCAAACCACCCACCCACCCGCGACTGGGACACTGGGACCCACCCGTGCAGCCACCGTGCACGGTAACGTGACTCTAACAGGACGCTCTTGCCAGGCGGGGGACTTTACCCTTTATTACAGGGACTCCCCGGGTGGCTTTTCCACAGAAAACAACCATGTTTGTCCCCAAATTCTTCGAACCCCTGGTCTCCTGCCCCTCCTTTCGCGGTGTCTGGCAGGACCCTTCCCCGCGGCAAGCAAGCCTCAAGGAACATCCCTGTCTTGCCCTGGTGAGGGAGGACCCGGCCGTCCTGCCCTCAGGCTCAGGGTGAGGCCGGCAGCCTTCGGGTGGGAACCGGCTGGGGACGCCCAGTCCGTGGCAGAACGAGCTTTGGTGGCTCACCTAATTTGAGTGGTTTGCAGGCAAACGCCTCCTATGGCAACGGAGAGACGGCGCGCTCACGGGCCCAGCAGTTCTGGGATTCCGCTCTGGTGGGGCCGGAATTAAACGAGTTGGCAGATCTGGCCCTTCTCCGTGCCACCCAAGGACATACTGGCTGTGGCCGGTACTTCTCGTCCCCTGGTGCCTTCGCGAGCACCCCTGAAGTTGTCTTCGTCCGGCCACGGAGGAGCCCACGTGACTCCCGGTGCGAGTGTCCGTCTGGAGACAAGCCGTACAGAAGCCATCTTGGTAGAAATGACTTTATTTAGAAATCTGTACCAGTGACATTTGGGCGACATGCAGACGATCGTGCTTAAGCTGAAAGCCCAGTCACTTCCCCGTGAATAAACTGTTACGGTTGGAATGTTTATTTGCGCCAGACCCGCAGTTTCAGGCTCTGTGACACCACCTTTGTTAAATTCAAAATCTGAAAATGTAAGTGTTGTTTGGTAGAACATAATCCTCATACAAAGGCCGAAAAAAACCCGAACTTGCGTGGCGGGGAGTGCCAAGTTCCTCTTATATTCCGTTTAAGCAGGACCTACGTGTCGCAAATGAATTTGTGTGGGAAACACATCTTGACATTACAAACTCTGTATTTTATCACAAGTAACTGTTTCCCCAGAAATACTAACAGCTGGCTGTTCTAAAGAATCTCCAATTCTGAGACTCTAGAGAACAGCCTTGGGTCTTGCAACGATGTGCAACCTAAGATCGGTGGCGCCTGGGACGGTGCCAGGGGGCCTGATCTCCCCGTGTGGGGGCCGTGACCGCACCTTCCTGGTCCCTGTACACCTGGCCGAGGGGGTCTTCTGGCCGCTGAGCAAATGCTCAACACCAGCTGTTTGGAATCCAAGCCTCGGGCAAGAGCTTGGTTCCATCCAGGCGGCAAACGTCACCTCCCCCGCGGTTCTGACGGAGCGCTAGCGAAGGCAAGCTGTGAGAGCCCGGGCGTAGGCGTGTGCAGCGCATGCTGGCGGCAGATGGACCTGGGCCACAGGCCTGAGGCCCCCAGATGGGGCTGGGGGAGGCTCTCAGGGCCCCGGAGGCCTTGAGTCGGCTTTGGAGCTGCTGTTTGAATCCTGTGTGCTTTGCTAGGAAGCAGAGCCTCGAGGGCCTCACCAGGAACTGTCCTAAGGGGTGGGGGTTGGGCAGGGGCCGCGGGCACTTGGGGGGCTGCCGGTGTGGAGCCGTGAGGTGCTCCCTCACCAGCAACCAGAGGCGGGGCTGCCTGCTGGGGCAAGGGCTGCAAAACTCAGGCACCCCCACTTGGCAGGAATGGGGGTGAGCTGAGCTGGGCCCCTAAAGGGGAGGTCTGGAAGGAGGTGGTCAGGGGAAGGGGGGTGTGTGGGAGGTCTGGGGGTAGGAAGGGGGGTGTGGGGGAGGTCTGGGGGTAGGAAGGGGGAATTTGGGTGTGGGGGGAGGTCTGGGGGTGGGGAGGGAGAATTTGGGCGGTCAGGAGGTGGGGAGAGGGAGGTCTGGGTGGAAGATGGGTATAGGTGTGAGGTGTTGGGGGGGGAAGTCTGGGATGTGGGAGGAGATCTGGGGGAGGTCTGGGTGGAAGGGAGGGGGATGTTGCGTGTGGGGGGAGGTCTGGGGGTGAGGAGGAGGAGGAGTTTGGGGGATGGTCTGGGGTTGGGGAGGGGGTATTTGCGGGGGTAGTAGGCCTGGGGTGGGCAGCGGGAGGTTGGGAGACAGGGGTAGGTGTGAGGTATGGGGGAGGTCTGGGGGTGGGGAGGGGGGTTTTGTGGGGTGGGAGGAGGCCTGAGGGTAGGAGTGTGGGCCCAGGCTGGGGCTTGGGCCACTGGGAAGGAAGCCTCAGGGCCCCAGGGGAAGGTTTCGGACACCCCTGGAGCCTATGGTTGGCATGGGGGTCAGAGGTCAGTTTGGTCCTTGGTTGCTGGGCAGACATAAGCCGGACTCAAGAAAACAATGCTCTGAGTCAGGGTGGGTGGCTGTGGGGTTTTGGGGGGGCGGGATCCCTGGAGAGTTGGCAGAGAGCGGTTTATCTCTAAGAAGTATAAATGGGTATGTGGCTCCTGGGGAGTTTACTTATTCTATTTTTGTGTTAATTTTAAAATATAGTTTTAAACTAGCAGCAATACCCCAACCTCCACCAGAGCCCCCATCCTCTCCCTCTCGGCAAGGCCCTCGAGCCTCCACCCCCCCAGAGCCCCCCGGGCATGCACCCCGACGCCCCGGCTGGGCCCTGGCTCCTGCACTGGGGGTCCCCCGTCCGGGGCAGCAGACGCTGGGCTGCACGGACTTCCTGGGCCTGGACGGCAAGCGGGCAGCTCTTTTCTGCCCCAGTCCTGTCCCCGATTTGGCATTCTCATCACATCCACCGTCCCGTTACTGGAACGTGGCTTTCATTCTCCGTAACTTGTCCTGGATCTTGCGGGAGTGCTTCTCGCTGGTGATCTGGTGGAAGGAGGCCCTGTTGTCGGCCGCCAATGTGGAGATGTCGGCCCCGCTAAAGCGGGCGATTCTTTGCTTGAGGTAGGACTGCAGCTTGTGGTCGGGGGCAAACGTGTAGGGGTTCTCCTGGAACGCGTGGACCTGACTCACCACCTTGGCTATGTTCCTGTGTTGGGGAGAAGCGAACCGTTAGTTCGCCCGAGGCCGTGGCTTGGGAGTTCCCGGCGCGTCACCGGAAACGTCTAACCCAAACCTCTTCTGGTATCAGCTCTGGGTGAGTTTCCGTATTTATTCTGACGGCCAAACCTCGTTTCGTTACTCAGGCCTGTTTGTCTACCCGCGCTCCCATCCATCCCTCTGTCCATCCGTCCGCTTTTCGTCCCACAAACATTTACTGAACGTCTGTGTCGGGTCTGGTCAGTGCTGAGGGTTCCGACGTGAATAGACCCCAGTGTCAGCCATCCAGGGCCCGCGGAGGAGAAACGTGAGGTAGGGAGATGCAGGGGCCACTGGGCACATGCTCCCCCCAGCTCTGTGTTCAGGGACATCACCCGACCGCTCAAGAGCCACCACCGTGGGGGCATTGACACCCCGGGGCTTGGCTGACACTGTGGAGCGGGGCTTGCCTCCCCTCAGAGCTGCAAGTTAAACAGAGGCCACACAGCCCCGGAGGTGGGGGTGGGGGTCGTCCAGGAAGGGGGGAAGCCGTGGGCTCCACACACGTCTTCCCGTCGCGACTGTGGACGGAGATGGTCCAGTGTGGGGGACCAGGCTCTTGGATCCAGACGTACAATAGAGTTAAGAAGAGGCCTCATTAGGTCTCATCCCCTGTGCCTTCTGGATCGTGGCCTGCCATTCTGCTGGCACGGATTAACGTGCACTGTGGTGTCTCTTAAGCACTTTTTAAGTTGGTGACCGAAAGGAGGCCTTGCACATAGCAGGTTGGAACCGCTGGGCTCCAAGGCTCCTGGGCCGTGCCTGCTGAGGCCAGCCCTCCACCCTGAGTGCAGCTGGACTGTGGTCTGACCAGCTTCCACCTGACTGTGCACGTGGCTGGTGTGGAGAAGAGACGGGAGGAGAGCAGGGTGGGTGCGAGGCTGGGGGGTTGTGGGGGGGGTGGGTGCAGGCCCACTGGAGAAGGGCTGGCCTGGTCCTGAGACATGCGGGGGCGTCTCGGAGGAGGCCTGGCGCTCCCAGGAGAGGTGGGCTGGAGGCCGGGCTTCTCCGGGCACGCTCGCATCCTCCGAGGCAGAAATGAGCAATGGCCCGCTTTGGCTGGGGCCGCCGCGGTGGCTTTCACAAGCGGCCCCCGGTCTGTACCTCCCAGGCATGCCGAGCGCCCAGGGGTGTCGGGCAGGGGAACCACGGCCCCGCAGGAGCGGGCTGTGTAGACAGCTCTAGCGCGAGGGGCCCATGGGGCTGTGGGGAGCAAGGCCCTCACCTGAGCTTGCTCCATCTGTGGGCCCCGTTAGTCATGGTGAAGCCCCCCGTCTCCAGCTGCTGGATGTGCATGGCCAGGAGGCGCGCCGAGGGCAGAGTGGGCTGGGCCCGGAAGCGCCGTCCTTCCATAAGACACAGGCTGTCGCTCTTCAGGAAGACCTGGGGGCCCAGCCGGGGGCGTGGGCAGGGGGAGACAGGTGAGAGTCAGTCCAGGGCCCTCAGCTCAGCCAACCCCCTGCATGGGGCGGCACAGCACTGATTTCCATCCAATCCAAAGCGTGCCTGGGATGACTGGACGGGGGTCGGCGGTGCGGATGTCTGAGACTGGCAGACACGGGGGACCCGGACATCCAGCAGAAAGCCGCACGCGTCCCGCCATCGTTTCCTAACCTACTCTCTGCCGGGCTCCAGAAAACAGCCAGGTGACCCAGCTGCCCAAGTGACAATAAGACCCAGGCCGGCCGGCTTCAGGGACCTGTTTCCGGCATCAACCGAGGACACGCAGCAGCCCTCCCGCCCTGCAGGGGGCCGGGCCCGGGGTGGGGGCCGCGGGGCCTCTGCTCCTGCTGCCGCATCCGGGGAAATGCCCACCGTTCCAGCGCTTCCTCGTTTCTGATCTCATGAGGCAGCTGCCTCTGTACTTGGGGAGAAGCACCGAGGCCAGAGGGCCAGCTCAGCTCAGTCTGGTCCTCTGGGCACCTGTACCCTGGGCTGGCCCCTTGGTCTCTGCCCAGCTGAGTGGCAGAGGCCTCACAGGGAGGCGTGCAAGACCAGGCTGGCCGGGCTGCTCCACGCACGACTCCGAGGGGGCCGTGCGGCCCGGGCGCCACGACGCAGATTCTGCCCGGTGAGTGCCGCGGAGGCGCACGCGGTGCGTCCTTAGGGGAAGCCCCAGGTGGACAGAAGCCGCCAGAAGCTCAGGCACAGCACCAGTACCTCCACGGCTTTCAGCTCTTCCATGACCTCTGCTATCTTCGCGGGTAGGATTCTCCAGGCCTAAAAGAAAAGCACAGTGAACCCCCGTGGCCGAGCCGGTGCCCACACGCCCGCCCCTGGCCAGCGCCCCCGGAGGTGACTCACGGGGGACTGCCTCACTGCGAGGTGCTCCAGGCCGCCTAGGATCTGCATGGCTGTCGCAAAGTTCCTTTGCTCGTAGCAAGACTTCGCGATCAGCAAAAATTTGGATAGTAAATTCACCTGCAACTGAAACCAGAAAATGACACATTCGGTGTGTTCCGGGTTAAGACGAGCCAGTAGACAGCATCTGAGGACCTGTAGAGTAACCCAGCACCAGGGCACACAGGACAGGAGGCCCACCACCCGTGTGGGGAGGAGGCAGGTGGGCTCAGGTCTCAGAGGATGGCTGTGAGGGGCAGGAGGACGCTCATGACTCAGAAACACAAAACGAAAAGGCAAGCACCCAGTAGGCACGAAGATGTGAAAAGAAGTCAGCCTCCCTTCTCCAAAGCAAAATCTCTCCCAGGACAAACCTCTGCTCTAGGAGTGAGACACACGGGGCAGGGGGCACAGCTTTAGGACCCAGAAGGGCACCCCGGAGCCGATGCATCTCGTGGCCAAGAGCAGCTTCTCATCTGCCTGGCGCGACTCCACTGCAGGAAGGGCTTCAACGCCTGACCAGGGGGTGGGTCCACGGGCCCCACTGCTCCTCTGCGGGTGGCCAGTCAGCAGATTTGGCAAATTCACCAGATTTGATAGGAGCACCCGGTGGGATTCTCATTCCTAACCGCGTGTGCCATTTCAGAGGCCTGAGGTCCTGGGTTCATGGACCCACAGATAGCACTTGGATTTCACACACTTCCAGAGGCTTCTAGAAGATTCTAGAGAATTCAGCTGACCCCTCATTTCAGAGCTGCCTCACCCTATAAACTGTCACCAGGGCCAGGGCCATCCTTCAGGCGGGAACAGTTGCCTGCCTGTGGGTCCCAACCACATGTCTTTCCACTGGACTTGACCTTGTCTGCGGTGATTCTGATGCCATCGAAGGTCACACAGATGGGCCCCTGGAGCTCATCCACCATGGTGGCCTCCCAGCTGTCTGGCCTGAGTGCTTCTTAAAGAGTCTTGGAAAACATTTACTCGCTCATACTTTTTAAGTTGACATCCCACTTTTTTCTTCATATATTTAAACAGATGCAAAATAGGGGTGCCTGGGTGGTTCCGTCAGTTGTGTCCAACTCTTGATTTCGGCTCAGATTTGTGGGATTGAGCTCGGTGCCAGACTCTGCTCTGACAACACGGAGTCTGCTTGGGATTCTCTCTCTGCCCCTTCCCTGCTTGCGTGTGCTCTCTCTCAAAAATAAGTTAAGTGTTTAAATAGATGTGAAGCATGTCATTTCCAGCACTTTCAGATAAAACTGTTCCATCACATTTTTGTTTTTAAAAAAATGTGGTAAAAAATATGCAGTAGAAAATTTACTCTTGTAAGCACTCTTAATAGAGCTCCGCAGCGTTAGTGACACTGGGTTGTGTCACAGATCTCTAGAGCTTTCTTCTGGTAAAACTGAGGCCACAACTGTCAAACAGCTACCCCCATCTCCTGCCCCCACCTTTCTACCTTCTGTCTGTGTGGCTGGAACACCCCCAGAGATCTCCTAGAGCGGAATCACAGCATTTGTCTTTCTGGAACTGGCTTATTCCCTGAGCATGACGTGCTCCAGGCTCAGCCACGCCAGAGCCCGTATCATGACTTTAATTCTTTTTTTTTTTTTTAATGTTTATTTATTTTTGAGACAGAGAGAGACAGAGCATGAATGGGGGGAGGGGCAGAGAGAGAGGGAGACACAGAATCCGAAGCAGGCTCCAGGCTCTGAGCTGTCAGCACAGAGCCTGACGCGGGGCTCGAACTTGTGAACCACAAGATCATGACCTGAGCCGAAGTTGGACACTTAACCGACTGAGCCACCCAGGCACCCCGACTTTATTCCCTTTCAAGGCTGAATACTATTCCATAGCGTGGATAGGCCACATTTTGTCTACCCACTTGTCCGTGGATGGACCTTTGGGTTGTTTCTTTCTCTTGGCTGTTGTATTCTATCACTTGGAAAATCACCTGAAGAAGTCGAAATGCGGTTTTGCCTTCAAACCCACCATTATTCACCTAGAAAAAGTCAACAAGTTTTTCTTGAAGGTGACAAACTCCACACCGTTTCCTGTTCTTCACCTCGTACTTCCATTCCGTTTTCCCCAGCGCGTCACGTGCGTGGGATGTATGCTGTCCCCAGGGCCCCGCTGCATTCTCTGCCTCAGAATTTGAATGTTGACAGTTTTCTGTGACCACAGTTGACAAATGGAGAAGCCAGTCTTCTGGATTGTTCTGACATCACGGTAAATAACACACAACACGTGAAACAATGCATACGTCGGAACGTGACAAACACTTTTGTTGAAGGTTCGCGTGCAGTTTCCTTGGAAACACGTGCCGCACAGGCTCTTGGCCCCGGTGGTTCCTGCATGCGGCTGAGTACTGCCCATTTGAATGATTCTGTCTTTTGCTTGTGGGGACACAGGGCCCGTTCGCGACAACAGGAGGTGTTTTGCCCCAGTGACACCATGGTCCCTACTGTCCTTCCAGGCTGGGTGCCCGGGTGTGCTCCCAGAGATCCGCTCCATCGTGCTGACCGCCGGGCCCGCAAAGGTGTCGTGCCGCTCCGTGTGGGCCTGCTGGGCAGGCACCCGCAGATTCGGGACACCAAGCTCACCTTCCCTCTCAGGCTGGGAGGGGCCTTCGTCCCTCTTTTTGGGGACTCACATAGGGATAATCCTGGGAGGGCCGTGGCGTGGCTGTGGATTGTCCTTGGACCTGTCCTTGGAAGTCCTCGTGAGGACTAACCACACAGGCCCCTGTTTGAAGACCTGGTTTAGGGAAGCTACGTTCCGATGTCACGGTATTTGTAACGTCGTGGATTAGAACAAACCGGGTAAGCCCAGGCTCCCTGTTCCCACATCTTGGAGAAGTGAGGGCTAATAAATCTCTAAAGTGCGAAAATTCTCCCCTAAGGGGGAAAATGTAGGGAACTCTGCACTTGCTAATGGGTCTTGGGTTGCCCTGTGGGTTTTGGGGTCAGGGGGACGCAGAGAAATATTAAAAAAAGAAAAGAAATCGCAGACAGGTGCTGGAACAGACTTTTCTGTGCTTTGCCATGTGATGGGGGGGTGGTGGCCCCTGTGGGCTTGGGGGCGGCTCCGGGGGCAGAACGATGGCGTCCCCCACCCCTGAGCTCCCCTGTCACGCTCAGCCCAGGGGCAGCGGTGATGGGGATCTCGCAGGAGGAGCCCTATGTTTGGGCCAGAGTTTGCCCTCAGGTTGCTGCCGCCTGCGAAGTGGTGGGAATCCGCCCACGGGAGGAGCCCTTGTGGTCCCAACCTCATTCCTCAGCATGCCAGTGTGGCAGTTCAAGTGAGCAGGACTCGGCGATGCCCCGTGCCAGGGCTGGCCTCAGGTGGCAGGAAAGCGGAGGCCTTCGGGACGCACCGGGGCCCGGGGACTCCGTCCTCCCCCAGCCCCTCGTGAGTGAGTGGGAACCCGGAGGGAGGCGCCGGCTCTGAGGCAGGTGACTGTCCCTCCTGGTCTGCCTGGTGCACTGCCGGAAGCAGGTGGGTTAGTTCAGGCTGAGAGACTGGCCGTCAGGGGGAAGGCCGGCGGGGCGTAGAAGGGGCCCTAGAACGGCAAGACCTTCACCTTGACTGGACCGCTGACCCGTTTTGTTTATCCCACGAACCTGCTGAGAACACGCACCGTACTGGCTGCAGGGCTGTGACAGGAACCAAGCTGGTCCCCACCCCCGAAAAGTTCAGGTTAGCGGGAAGGCCGGGAGTCACAATTCCCAGCCCTGCGGCTGCGTATGTGAGTGTGAGAGGGAGTGTGAGTGTGTGAGTGTGTGTGAGGGAATGATCACGTGGCTGTGAGTGTGTGAGGGGGTATGTGTGTGAGAGAGTGCATTTGTGTAAGACTGCACGTGCACGTGTGACACTGTAGGTGTGCACAGGCACACGTGTGGAAGTTGCACGGACGAGGGGCTGCCAGGGCGCTCAGAGCCGGTGTGCATTTGCGGTGTTAGGGTCGGGGTGTGACAGACGGTGCCCGGCAGGCGAGCCGGGTGGTGTGCCTGATGCTGTCGACAGAGGCCGTGACATGGCTCTCACCCTTGCTCGGGCGGAGTCTGAGGCTGCCCCGTGCACGGAGAAGGGACGACTGGGGCCCCCCACGCAAGAGGCCGCGCCCCTGCGGCTACACCCTGGCCCTCCTGTGAGACGGGCACCCACCTTGGAGGTGTGGCTGGTCACGATTTCAGCGGCCACCCAGGTGCTGACGTCGTCCGCACTTCTCAGAAGCTGCAGCAGGTACTTGTCCTGGACGTAGTTGGGCAGAAACAAGCTGCACGTCTTGGCGGTCGGAGGCTCGGAGGAGCTGGCCCTGGAAGAGACAGGCGTGTGCATGCCGGTGAGGACGTGCGGCCGCGGCCCTGCCCGGGCCCCGGGGGCCGCAGGGGGCTCTCTGGACCCGGGTGGGGCCAGCAGGATGGGCTCTGTGGAGCAGGGAGCCTCTGGCTCCGAGGACGTTTGTGACATCGGCGTCTCCCTTTGGCCAAGAGTGTCCACGAGACACTCAGGGGAAGCCCCCAAGCCCCTGCCACCAGCCATCTGTCTGTCCCAGAGCTCTGGGGTGACGCCCCGCAGGTGCACACTCACTTGGGGATGGCCACGCTTTTGTCCATGACGCCCAGGGCCCGGGAGTTTAAGAAGTGGACGGGATGGCACTTTTGAAACAATTCCTGTCGGAGACAAGGACGCAGATGTTCAGGGCACCTTTCCCAGGGGCCTCGTGGACAAGGCAGCATCTCTGGGGGCCTCTTTGCCCAGCCGTGGTGACAGCAGGTAGGATCATTGGGTCACCATCACCACCTTCACCCGCCAAGTGACTTGGGGCCCAGGGTGGCGGGACACCTGGGGGCGGGGCTCAGGGCTCCAGGAGGGAGGAGGCCCACAGGGCGCCCTCTAGCGCTCGCGAGGCGGGAGTGTCAGGGACGCGGGCGCCGGTGGGCAGGGGGAGGGGTGGGAGTAGGAGCAGAGTCCGGGCCTTTCCAGAGCGCAGCCCCGCCCGCCAAGTTCACTGCCCTCCGCACGTCCGCCCAGCAACTCCATAGAGCCAGCGAGGGCCCCCGCGTCCCTCCCCGTGGCGTCCCCGCGCCAGGCTGGCCGGCCCCGTCACCTGCTGCAGCAGCGTCAGCTGGGAGAAGAGCTGGTGGGTGCTGTACTCCGTCAGGAAGTAGGGCCCCTTTTCATTGGCCTTGGCATAGGGGCCGTAGAAGTCCTCGAAGAAGCAGGGCTTGGGCAGGGCAGACGCGATGGTGTACTGGCGCTCTTTGTGGTGGGGCAGCGCCAGCCCGTTGCCCCGGGACAGCCTCCAGGGGAAGCTCTGCAGGGCGAGGTCAGAAGGTGCTAAAGGGGCGGGAGGAGGAGCCCGGAGGGGAGGGGGTGGGGGTGGGGAGGACCAGGAGGGCTCCAGGCCCTTGCTCAGGGAGAGAGAGCCGCAGAGCCAATCTCTGCCACCCACCGCTCTGGGACACCTGTCCTGGTCATTTCAGCAGGTCCCCCCCTGAAGAAGTGTGGCGCCGTACCCATATATTATGGGCAGGTCCCTTCAGACCCGGCCCCCGTCCTAGGCCGTTTCCTGGCAATGATTTGTTCCACTCGTCAGGAATGTGAGGTCATCTGAGCACCTGGCCGGGGCTCCTGCATTGTCCTCGTCCAGGGCGAGGATGGGCGGGAAGTGCCAGCCTCACAGGGCCGCACGTGTGTCTGTACGTGTGTCCACACGTGTGAGTGCACAAGCGCGTGTGTGAATGTGTGTATGCATGCGTGCGTGCACTGCGTTCTCTGGGCTGTGCTGCCTCTGCCCCAGGAGACCCCCCCCCCCCCGTCGCCCCAGTCCGGGAAAGGCCCCCACCTTCCGGGAGATGCCGTCTTCCGAGAGCCTCTTACAGAGGGCGTTGAGAGGCCTGGTGTCCTCCTCCGCCTCCTTGGGGCCCTCCAGGTCTGTGCCACGTGAGGTGCCCTCGGCCCGCCGGTCAGTGCCCACCTCCAGGAGGCCCAGCAGGTGCTCTGCAGAGCCGTCCAGGGGCAGGATCTGGGCAGAAGCGCAGGGTGGTCACTCGTCGCCCAGACAGGGCTGGTGGCTCTCGCCCCGAGTCCTGCCCACGGGCGTGTGGGGGCTGCCCCGGTGCCGGCTCTGGCCGCACTCACCTTGGAGGAGAGGAAGTCCTCCAGCCTGCCCAGGAGCGCGGAGTTCCGAGTGAAGTCCACGGTGTAGCAGTCTTCCAGCCAGGCCTGCAGGAGGCAGAAGCTTCGCTTGTAGATCTTGGTGAAGGTCGAGGTGGGGTCCTGGTGAGCCCTGGAGGCAGACGGCAGACACCTAAGCTTTACCGGCTCTGTCCGCTGTTGGGGGTCACGCACTGCCCAGCAAGGGGGTGTGAGTGGGCTCCGAACGTGGCTCTGCCTTCGAGGGGCGTTTCAGCCCTATCTCGCCCGTGTCAGGGGACAGAAGAGAGAGGCCGTGGCCGCATAGCCGGGCCTCGGGCTCGGCGACTCGGGACAGGGGCCTGCTGCCTGTCCGCCAGCCTTGCCTGGCGCCAGTCCTGAGGCACCTGTCACCCCTGCAGCTCGGGCTGAGATGCCAGGGGTCTGGCACACGGTGTGAGCGCACGCCACGAGAGGCGGAGTGGGGGCCTGGCTCCACATGTGCAGGAGTAAGGGGTACGGAGGTCTCCCCTGCGAGTCCCCGCCCCAAGGAGGGAGGTGACGGCTGATGGGCCAGGCAGGCGCAGGGAGCCTGTGGTGACGACAGGCCAGGTCAGAGAACAGGCCAGAACAAGTCCATACACCCTTCACTGACTGCAGTCCTGGGCTGCCTATGTGCTGCTGCTGAGGAGGGCTGAGGGCCTGCAGGACAGCACCCCCCTCCCCCCGTGCCCCCACCCAGGCCATCCCCTCCCTGCCTCCTCCATTAGCATCGGTGGTCTCTTCTGGCCACTCTCCCCTCCTTTAAAAAAACCCTTTTTTTTTTTTTTTTAATGTTTATTTATCTTAGAGAGAGACAGAGCGTGAGCGGGCGAGGGGCAGAGAGACAGGGAGACGCAGAATCCCAAGCAGGCTCCAGGCTCTGAGCCGTGAGCACAGAGCTCGAACTCAAGAACTGCGAGATCAGGACCTGAGCCGGAGTCTGACACTTAACCGGCTGAGCCACCCAGGTGCCCCAGCCACTCTCCCCTCCTGCTGCTCCCTCCCTTCTCCGGGCTCCTCGTCCCCTCGCACCCTCCCTCCTGCTCTGCCTTCTCCGGCCAGGCACAGCCATCATCCTGGCCAGGGTCGGCAGGGCCCCCCTGGCCCTTCACAGCCATTGACAAGGCGCCACGGGGTCCACCGTGCGTCTGTGTGGCGTCTCGTGGGCCGGGCCGTACCTGGACAGGGTGCTGTTGATGCGGTCCAGCAGGAAGTGCAGGAAGTCGTGGGGTGTGCAGAAGTAGCGGAAGGTGTACAGGAACTGCTGCACGTAGCCCTCCAGGAAGGCGTCGCTGGGGCGGAGAGGAGGTGCTCAGAACACTGGCAAGGCCAAGGCTCGGCCCCGCCCGCCCGCCTCCTAGCTCCATCTGTCCCCAACCCCGGGCCGGGCAGGCCGCTCCTCCCAGGAGACCTTACCTGTGCTTCAGGTAAGCGGGGAGGGAGGGCCCGGCTCCCCCCAGCCCCCGTTAGCAGTTCTGAGGTAGATGTGAGAGAGAGCGCATGTGAATGTGCGTGAGCGAGAAGGCGCGTGAGTTCCGCGTGTGTCCGCGTGTGTGAGCACGTAGGTATGCGCGGCCCTTGCCAGGAGAAGCACGTGGAGAAGTAAAAGGTCGTGCGGGTATTGGTAGCGCTGGGGACTCCCAACCATTTCTGGCGGGAGGACCTTCTTTAACGTCGAGTTTTCAGGCACCCTCGCTATCTGCTTCTAGAACCTGTTTGGGGGGACTCGTGTGCGCAGGCAGTGACCCCCGCCCCCAAACTGGAAGTCACTACATTAGGAAGGAGAGCTGCTCGTTGTGCCCCAAAGTTCTCAGTTTCTTCAGGGCAAAACCAGGCAGGTGAGGGAATGAGCGTCCCCCGCCCGCAGGGGTGCCCCAGGGAACCCCAGGGCGGGCGACACCATGCAGGTCAGTGACTGAGTCCCAGAAAGAAAGGTGCAGGGGTCCTGGCAAGGCTCCTGGAAGGGGCTTCGGGGTGGAGGCCTGGTGTCTGGAGGGTGAGGGAGCCTAGCCACCTGGTCACCCTGGGGCTCCTGGGAGCTGGGGGTGCTGCGGCCGGGGTCAGGTCCAGCCTGCCCCACGAAGGGGGTGCCTACGGGGTCTGAGCAAGGGCTCTCCCCTTGTTGGAGGTGCTGTGCACGCACATACACAGCACGCCGCATAATACCCCTCAACACACACATGCACACCCCCCAAGCACACACACACCCCACACACACATGCACACATGCACGTCTCCTGTGTTTGCACAGCCCGCCCTCATCGGGCGGGTGGTCAGGGCTGGTCGGAGGACCCCTGCCAGGGGAAGTCTCCCAGCACAGTCGGGTACAGCCCACCTCGGGAGAACACGGGAAGAGGCTGCCATCCCGGGAGGCCCAGGACGCCTCTGCTCTCAGGGTACTTCCCTCGTCCCCTGACAGCCCCCAGTGTCCCCTGCTGACACCTGACTATCAGTTCTGGGACCACCACAGCCTTCAGCTCAAAGAGGGCCCCGGGAGCCCCCAAGTGTGTCACGGGCCCCCCAAAGCCAGAACCGGGGGAGGCCTCCACCATTGTCTGGGCAGGTAGTCTGTACCCAGCCCTGACCTGCTGGCCCCCGTGGCGTGGGCCGGGCCATCGGGTCAAGGGAACCTGCCAGGAGGCCCTGTGCCTGTACCAGGGGGACACGTGGCTGTGCCGATGGACGGGGCGGGCACAAGGGAGGAGGGGCCAGGGGGCGGCCCGGGGATCCCTGCGAGCCTGGGTGTGAGTGGACTGGTCCTCCATGCTGCAGGGTGAACGCGCCCCTGTGCACGGATCAGTCAGGGTGTCTGAGGCACCAGTGCAGGGCTCTGCCGAGAGGCGGCAGCTGCAGAAATAGTTCAATGAGTGGCTGGGACCAACCACACTGGCAGTCCCTGGGAAGCCACACGATTAATTAAGGGGTGTTTTGACCCGGCAAAGCGGATGGAATCCAGGCAGGTCTCTGAGGCTCCCGTGTGTGTTTAAATTCAGAAGTCCCCTGGGCTGTTAACTGTGCATCCCACATCCCCTGTCTCTCTTCTGAGGCTCCTGCCCCGGCACAGCTGAGACCCAGACGCCCAGGTCTACAGGTGCACGTCCAGCCGAGAGCCCGGCAAAGGAGGCAAGCGGCAGCTGACACGAGGCAGCTTAAAGTTCTGATTCAAAATTTCCTAAATCAAAAGAAGTGCCAACCCATCTCCGATGAGGCAAAGACTTTCACCTCATTCGCCTTCTGGGGGCCTGTTTCTTTGTTTCCATCTCCCTCCTGCTTCCAAAAGGCACGCAGGGGCCCAGGGGAGCCCACAGTCCCCCCCACCCCCCCAGGGGCCGGGGGCTGCACCTGGAGTAGAGGTAGGCCATGAGCCCCAGGGGCGTGCCGGCCTGCAGGACGCGGGCCTTCCTCTGCCTGCCGCCGCGCGGGTGCTTGCTGACGTTGTAGAAGATGAGGGACGAGGACTCGTCCAGGGGGCTGAAATCCAGCGTGTCGCAGTGGGCCGCCGAGATGTTCACGATCACGGGAAGGGCGCAGGGCTCCAGGCCCCACCGCTCGGCGTACATGACCTGTGTGCGGGGTGGGGAGCTAGCTGCCTCTGGTAGACCTGCTGCCACCGGGTGCTTGCAGGACATGGGTGCTGAGTCACTCTGCATGGCTGTGGCTTCTCAAAAATCGCGGCACGTTTTCATGATTTTTTTTTTTTTTCCCAGGGACTGATTTCCCGGGTATCCACAAGAGCATGAAGGCCTCTTGAGGAAAGGGGAAAGATGGGAGGGGCAGGGACGGGAGGGGGCAGATATGGGAGGGACAGGGATGGGAAGGGCAGGGGTGGGAGGGGCAGAGATGGGAGGGGGCAGGGGTGGGAGGGGCCGAGATGAGGGAGAGATGGGAGGGCAGAGATGGGAGGGGCAGGGGTGGGAGGGGCAGAGATGGGGGGAGAGATGGGAGGAGGCAGGGATGGGAGGGGGCAGATATGGGAGGGACAGGGATGGGAGGCAGGGGTGGGAGGGGCAGAGACGCAGGGGGACTTGCCTGCAGATACTTCTTGACCAGTCCAAGGAACTGCACCTTGCACTTCATTTCTTCCAGCTGCCCTTTCAGTTTGGACAGCATGGTCTTCACCTCGGAACCTGGGGGCAGGCAGAGGTGGCACAAAGTGGTCCCCTGAGCTCCCGGGGCGGGGGGAGCCCTTTGTCCAACTCTGTGCTCTGGCATGTGGACACGCAACACTACCTTTGTTTCGCTTCTCTTTCTGTAAGAGCTTCTGGTAGAACTTCAGAGTCTTCCGGTAGTTTCTTTTCTCTATCATGAGCTGCTGCTCCAGCTCCTAGTGAGGAAAGAGCCCGTGAGCCCAGGCGACCGCCCTCCTCCCTCTGCAGGAGGTGCTGGCGGCCCAGGCTCTGCTCACAACAGGCTTTCCGTCTGTTGTCTCGAAAGCAACTGCTCAGCAAGGCCTACACAAGATGCACACACGGAAAACACGTTAGCATGCAGGGACACACATGTGAATCATGTGGAAGTTCTTGGGAGGAAAGCTGTCAAACAGCCACAGAAGGACTATCTGTGCCCGCGAGCTGGGAGGTGAGGCCTTGTGCAAGGCCTAGTGCAAGGACACTAGGAAATGTGAAGGGAAACCGCGCTGAAACAGCGGGGGGAGGCCAGCAAGGGAGCTCTCAGCCCACGGCCCGGTGAAGTAAAGACCCAGCAAGGACCTTGCAGGTGGATACACTTCACCACCCCGCAGGAGGAAGGAAGGTTTCCTCCTGTCCTGGCAACAGCCCAGCCAGTGAGAGGTAGTCATGGCCTAGCCAATGAGAGACTGCCAGAGCCCAACTAAGGCGGGACTGCCATAACCCAGCCAATGAGAGACAGGGATTCCACTGAGCCACTTAAAGAAAATTACAGACCGCCAGGTCCCCAGCAGCCCCCAGGATGCCCGCAGAGGAGGGGGTTGGCGGACAGGGTCCACAGCTTGGGCCTCGCCCTATCCCTTTGCAACCCAGGCCCTGCCTCCTGGCCTTGGCTCCACCCCTGACACCTGCCCTGGCCCACGGAGGGTCTGTTCTTCTGGAGGGTTCTCCAGATACTACTTCCGGCCGGTTGGGAGGGCGCCTGGCGCATGCCTACCGCCTTCCTGGTCCTGGGAGGGGCCGGAGGGGGGGCACTTGCGGCCCGGGGAGGTCCCTGCAGGACCCCCATGCGACCCCGCACCTCGGCCCTGCTGTCCAGGGGACCCCAGCACGGAGTCCCTGCCACAGACTCGGGGCGACTGGCCCCAGTTCCTGCCGCGGGCCCTCGGCCACCCCTGCGTGGGGACAGTGGCCTGGAAGTGTGGACGCTGCCGCCTGCGGACCGTCCAGAGGGCCGCAGTGCCAGCGGAAGTTCCGCTGGGTCACGTGTCACTGCCCACCAGGGAGCCCAGCGACAGAGGCCCCAGCTCCCTCCAGGAGAATTTGCATCTTCAGGGAGGCGCATCCTCCTGGGAGAGTCCACAAGGGTGCTCGCTCGGAGGGGCAGTATCCCTGGCTCTGTCCTCCAGGGCAGACAGTCTGGGTTCTTCTCTTACCCAGAGGGGGCAGGAAAGGCCCCAGGGCAGGCCCGCTCAGGGCAGGGAATGTTGGAAAGGACCAGAATCCAAATGTGGCCCCTCCCTTCAAGGAGGGAGCTGACAGATACAGCCTGGCCCACTGCCCCCACCTGGCCAAGCCCAGGGCTGAGGAGGGATGTGACAGTGGAGCAGTGAGGGGTCCGGAAGCCAGGCAGGTCCCTGGGAGCTGGCCTTGAGCGTGGGTCTCCAGCTGGGGCTGTGGGTTTACTTTTCCTGTGGGTGGGTACAGTGAGGGACCAGACTAGGGCCAGGGCCGGGGACCAGCGAAAGGTAGGCGTTGGCTCAGGGAGGTCTCAGACTCCCTGGGAAATAACTTCCTGTTAACAGGGTTCAAGGTGGCCCCAGGGCCCTGAAGCGGCCACACTGACAAGACCCTTAATCTGAAAGTCAAATACACTGTGGTTTTCACTTCGGGACATCTAATCACCTCAAACCCAAACAAGCTTTCCCCTGATCTTATCTAACTACAACTATGGACTTTGCTTTATTGGTAGCATTTATTTCTGTATGATTTTGTAAAATAAAAAATGCAGGTGATATTTTAATTTAAACAGTTGAATCCCTTCTCTCTGGTGGTTTTACTGAAAGGAGGTTCACATGGCTGTCTTCTTCACGCTGCTACGATAACAACGGGGTGGCAACAGCCACAGCAGAGGGTAGGAGCCTCTAGGCCCAGGGCAGCTGGGGGGCAGGGGCCGTGCCTGGTGTTGGGGAGTGTGGTGCAAACACAACCACATGGCCCTGACACATCTCCGTTGGTAAATCAGATCCCCCATGGCCTCTGAGTGCAAGCTGCCGAGGGCAGGGGAGGAGTCACGCATGGGGAGGAGGCCGATTTAGACCTCGAGGGAGACCCTCGAGGGCAGGGGAGGAAGCCTGCCGAGGGCAGCTCGAGCTGCCCCAAAGCTGCCGTTGCACCGTTTGGCTGGGCCTGTGTTTGAGCAGAGCGTGGGATTTGACACCACGTGGCCCCGGGTCCAAATCTTCCTCCCCTACTTGACAGCTGGAGGCCCTGGTCACCAGCTGCCAGGGTGCGGAGGAGAACGGGCCCCCAGGGTACATGGGGGCAGGACGGAAGTGCGCCTCCGACGTGGGAGCCACTGGCCGTGTGTAGCAGCTCTTCTATTTCAGTGGTATGAAAATGTCAATTCCTCGGTCACGTGGGCCACACCTCAAGCGCTCCGTTAGCCACACATGGCTGGTGGCTGCCCTGATGGATGGTGCAGATCTGGAACATTTCATCGTTGACGGCAGTCCCGTCAGATGGCATAAATCTCCACACAGCGGCAAATGCGGGTGGCCCCGCAGAACTGTGTTCACGGAGGACTCCTCCTCTGCCTTCTGGGTGTAGGGACCTGAGTGTCTCTGCCCTCCATGAATGCTTCTCTGTGACCTTGGCTTTCTGATGATGCAGTGGCCCCTGCCGGAGAGGGGAAGGATGGCCTCGGTCCCGTGTTCCAGGGCTCCCCTCCTTTTGCGTGGCTCAGAACAGCCATGGGGAGAGCACCCTCTGAGGCCACCCTGCATGAGGCCCTGTCCAGCCCTGTCGCCCCCTTGCACGCTTGTCCAGATGCTGATAAGACCCCTTCTCCTGGAGCGGGTTTGTGGGCACTGGGGCCGATGGGTCACACACCTGCCAGAACGGGGTTCACGCGGTCTCGTCCCAGGTGAGCGTCTCGGCAACCTCAGGTTTTAAGGTTGGGTGTGAAGTTTGTCAGTAACACCTCTCACGCTACTGAACCACAGACTGGTTCTTTGGAAAGGACCATTTTGACTGATTTTAAACTAAATCTATGTGAATTAAAATTCACACAGAACGGGATGATGGAGAAGAAACATGGGAGCCGGGCAGCACGGCCATGGCCACACTTGGCAGAAGCAGAAGGCGTCCTGGACCACGGGCTGAGCCGGACTGGCTGCGTCTAAATAAAACACCCAGGATCATTCGAGGTTAGGCGTTTCCCCTGGCCGAACCCAAGTGAGGGTTTTTTTCATCACACACCATGGCCCTTGATTTACACAGGCCTGAAAGCTGGCCAGTGCTGGGAAGGAGACAGAACCACAGTCGGAAGGAAGATGGAAAAGCCAGAACTTGTAGGCAAAGAGAGAAAAGAGGGATTGAAAGAGCAGACCTACGCCGGCCGACTCCATCTTGTTCTGTGTCCTCCACCTTGAGTGACTATGTCCCCGACATGGCCCCTTTCCGGGAAAATCACAGAAACCTCAGACCACGCCTCCTCCCCTTGAGTAACCTCCCGCTCACCCGTTCAAACTTCCCGATCAAAACACGCCCGGCCACCTGCGTAACAGGACTCCTACCCTTCCCCAGCCAATCGGCTGAGGCCACAGCCATTACCTCACCAACTGCCCCTAGACCCCTATAAAACCTTTGTGCTTTTGAAACTCGCTCTCTCTCCCCCGGCATCTCACCCCTGCGTCGGTGCAGGTAGGGGATTGAGCTCGAGCTAGCTCGAATAAAGGCTCTTTGCTTTTGCATCGGACTCGGCTCCCTGGTGGTCTTTGGGGATCACGAATTCTGGGCATAACAGGATGAACCGAGATCAGCACCATTCACCTCAGCACTGAAAGCAAAGCCCGTTTTAACAGCAGGCGAAGGGCAACAGAGGACCTCCGCGCTGCGTGTGCCGCCTCGGAGATGCTGCGGCCACGCGGAAGGCCGGCTCCCGGCCCCCACTCGCGGCACGTGCTGGGGCGCCAGTCGGCACGCACTGGGTGTGCAGGTGCTGCTGTGCGGTCAGGGACGGATGGAGGGAACATGATGCCCTCTGGTTGACCCCCCCACCCCAACGCCTGACCTGTTGCACACTCGCTCTGTTTGGGCAGCAAATGTGGAAGTGTGTCTAATGGTTGTTTTATACCCTTCGAGTTTGTCTGGGGCTCCTGTTTTGAAACAGACACGGTGGTTCTCAGAGAGAAACGTGAAACCGGCGGCCTGATCCAGCCCACCCACGATGCAGACAAGGGCACAGGAAACTCACCTGGCGGCATTCGGGTTCCAGCAGAGACGCCTTCCCGGGAGAGCAGGAACAGAAGGGAAAACACGTCACTCCACAGCTTCCCTCAAACTGCCTGCTTCCTGCAGACCGTCCCCCGCGGGAGCCGCCCGCTGAGGACCACGGGACCGGGCCCCACTCTCAGTGGTGGCAGGCCCGGGGAGCCTCGTCCCCACCACAGGGTCATGGTCCGGATAAGAACGGACGCGGGCGCCAGCAGCCTCCTGGGCTGAGCACGTCTCTGAGCCCACTTTCAAGAACAGTCTGTGCACGGTGCATGGGTCACCCACGCTCGCCAGGGGGTGCATCTCCCTGCAAGGGGCCACCACCCCGAAGACAACACAGAATTGAGGACAGGGCCCCGTCAGCCTGGGCCAGGCACTCGCACAGGTGAGAGCCACCCTCTGTGGCCCTGAGTTCAAGGGGCTGGAAACAGGGCAGCCGGTCCATAGCCGCCCAGCAGGCGTGACCTGTGATGTCAGAGGACATGACTTGTGACCGCAGAAGGTGACCTCCGACACAGGTGGCACAGCTGGACTTCTCATCCCCCCATCCCCACAGCTGTTGGGGGAGTCGGTGTGGGCACTGCGAGCTGCCCTGGCTGCCACCCTTGTCCCCCGGGTCAGTGGGGCTTTTGGGTCGCGGTCCCGCTGTGGCCAGGGTGGTGGGACGGTGGTGGGTTGGGCTTGAGGGGCGGGCGAAGGGGGCTCCCCAGGGATGCTGCCCGTGTCTTCTCTGTCACTCAGAGCTTCACCTATGGTGACATCTGCAGGTGTCAGTTCAGGTCCCCGGGACCAATGGTCGTCGCTCCCCTTTTTTTCTCAACTAATTTTAAAATTTTTATTTAGAAATTTTTTTGTGACAAAATAAACATAACATAAAAGTTACCATTTTAACAAATTTTCATCGAGCTGTTCCGTGGCATCCAGTGTGCTCACCCTCCCCATCCCCAGGACTGTCCCATCCTGGAAGGTCTGTCCCCCATCAGACATCAGGTCCCTGTCCCCTCCCCTGTCCCTGGCGCCCACTGTCCTCTCTCTGTGACTGTGAACGTGATGGCTCCGGGGACCTTGCGAGGGTGGAGTCACACCGGGCCTGTCCTTTTGTCTCTGGCTTCTGTCACTGGGCATCATGCCCTTGGGGCTCCTCCGCGCGTGACAGGTGTCTCCCTCCCGCGAGGCTGGGGGATGTCCCACTGTGCGCATATCGTACATCTTCTTTATCCGCTCATCCGCTGATGGACACTTGGGCGGCTCGCACCTGCTGGCTCCTGGGAACACCGAGCGCACGCGTCCCCTCGAGACCCTGCCTTCGGCTGTTCCGGGTGCACAGACGTGGGGCTGCTGACCCACTGATAATTCTGTGCTTAGGTTTTGGAGGGATCGCCAGCGTTTTTTGCGGCGGCAGCGTCATTTTACGTTCCCGCCAGCCGTGCGCAAGGGTTCCAGCTTCTCATCTTCCCAACACGTGTTCTTTTCTTTCTTTTCCAAATTCTGGTACCGGCCACCCTACTGTGTGTGAGGTGGTGCCTCGCTGTGGTTTTGATTCGCTTTTCCCTCACGACTCACGACGCTGGGCAACCTTCTCGTGAGCTTGGCTATTTGTGTGTTTTCTTCGGAGCGATGTCTGTGCAAGTCCGTCGTCTGTTGTTCAGTGCTTGCAGAGTCCTCTGTGTTCCCCACGTACTCTGGAGCCCGAGCCTTTCTCAGGCGTGGGATTCGTAACTGTTTTCCCCGGTCTGTTGGTGGCGTCCTCTGATGCGCAGGTTTTCATCTTGATCACGTCCAGTGAATCTATTTTTACTTCTGTTGCCTGCGATCTTGGTGTCGTGTCCAAGAAATCATTTCCAAATCCAGTGTCACCAAGCTCCTCCCCTGTGTTCCTCCATGGGTTTTAGCTCTTGTGCTTCGGTCTCCGGTGTTCTGGCTAATTTTTGAAAGTGCCGTATGGTCCAGGCCCGATCGCTCCTTTGTGCAGCTGGACACCTGTCTTCCCAGCGCCGTTTGCTGTGCGGACTGCCCTCTGCCCTCTGCCCACTGGCCGGGCCTGGCGGCCTGTCAGCACTCGCGTCGGCGGGGACTTGTTTCGGGCTCCCCATCCTGCCCCATGGGCCTGTGCGTCTGTTCTGTGCCGAGACCACACGGTGGGGACGGTGGCAGCTTTGTGACAAGTTCTGAAACCAGAGGTGCGAATCCTCCACTTTTGTTCTTCTTTGTCGCGATCGTTTTGGCTGTTTGAGCTTCCTTGAGATTCCACGTGAACTTAAGGGTGGGTTTTCAATTTCTTCCAGAAGCACCGTCGGGTCATTGCTCTCCTTTTGGGTCAGCCACCTGTCTCAGTGCGGACGTGTGGGTACGCGCCACTTTGAGCCAGAAAACAGACCCGCGTGGTTCCTTTAGTTTCTCAGACTGCTGCCACTCCGGGCACCGGAGCTCTGTAGCTGCTTCCTCTGACTTTGGACGTCTCCCGTCTTGTTTCGTCATCTCCTTACTTTCTGGCACGAGATGCCCCAGCTCATCTTCACACGTCCCGGGGTCGGTGACTTCCCCCCGGAGCCCTGGTCCCTCTGACTGGAGGACAGTGTGCTCACTGCTGCTTCTGGGCCCTATCAGCAACACAGCTGGGAAGTGTGCACGCGTGAGTGTTCCGTGAAGCGTGTTTGTTCCTCACCGCCTCCCAGCGCTCACGGTCTGTGGGTTCTTCTCATGGGGACGAGCATTGGGACGCTCAGGATCCTGCGTCAGGGGAAGCTGTTCCACTCTTGGTGACGAGGCCTATGCTCGTCTTGGGGTGTCATGAGCCGTGACCCCGTCGCTGGTGCCCGCTCTGTTTTCTCACCACCTGTGCAAGCCGCGTACCCTCCGTTTCCCATGACCGGGAGTCTGATGTGGCCCACAGTCGTGCTGGCACCTTCTGCCCCTTGTAGTCTGTTCACTTTCTATTTCTGGGAAAGGCCCCCGTGGGTGCAGAACCAGGGCTGCCGGGGCGAGAACATCCAGCAGCTCCGAGGGCAAATACACGTTACAGGAAAGGAAGTGCGAGCGAGGTCTGCAGGCCCCCCAGTGGAAGGAAGGGGACCGTAGGGCCTGGGAGCTGTCCTCTCTGCCCGCGGCACTGGACTCCAACACAGTGGCGTGAAGCTTCCGCGTGGTCCCAGAGGAGGGCGCCCTACATGGGGGCCACCCTGCGCACTGGGTCCCCACGGGAGGCCCCCAGCGCGCGAGGCCAGGCCTCCGAGTCTGTTGCCTGAGGCGGCACATGCAGGGCCTGCGGCGCGACGCCGGGAGGAACGGCACGGCTCCACAGGGCACGGCCGCCGTCCACACGTGCGCCAGGACCAGGCAGGGCCCGTCCTCTGTCTAGCGCAGGGCTGAGCAGTGCAGCCAAGTTGAGGCAGTGGCCGGAGGCCAACAAGGCGAAAACACCTGGGAAAGGTTCAGATGGTGCTGTGAGGGCCGGGGCGACGCAACGTTTCTGGGGCTTGTGCTTGGAGGCCAGAGGAGGTGAGTCAAGCAGGGGCGGGTAGAGGCGCCAGGGCAGGATGCTTGAGCACTGACGGTTCCTTCCCGTCTGCTCTGCTGGTGGGGGGAGGGGGGGGTCGCACCTTGTGTGCCTCCGGGGGAGCCCCTGGTCCCAGGGGGAGGCTACAGCCCAGGTCAGAGCGGCTGGTTATGGGGAACCTCGGGTCCTGATCTCTGGGGCGCTGCCCTCACCTAAGGACTGGCCTGGCCTGGCCACTCTCCGGTTTGTGCCCTCCTGTCACCCTGCTGACTCGGGAGGAGCCTGGGCTGCCCTGACCAGGATAGCGCGGGGGGAGGGGTGGGCTGCTCACAAGGGAAGCTCAGGCCGGGCCAGATGGAGCCCGGGGCCGGCCTGAATGGACTGCCACGGGCAAGGCGTCTACGGCACTTTTCTCATCGCGGTGGGTGCGCTGCCCAAGGGGCGGGAGGCTGCCTGGGGGGGAGGGAGCTGCACCTGCCTGGCCCGCCAGAGACACGGCCCGAACCCCACTGTGGTCGCCCTCACGAGGTCCTCTCCCGCCACGCGTGGACCACTTGCCCAGCTCACAAAGAGACAGAAGCCATTTCCTACCCCAGATGTGGAGGGGGTGCCCGGACCAGAGGGGGGCGCTGGTGGCGGGCGGGGGCCATGGAATGGGGCACGGGGAGGGGCTCTGTGCACACCATGCCCCACTACCTGCCGCCATGCGGGACTTGCACCCCCTCCCCCAGCACCGGGCAGCGGCCCAGGACTCACCGGGCTCTGGGCGTCGGCATCCATGGCCCCACCGGCTTTCTGCCTTGCCAACTCCTGCACGTAGCTGTAGACGTCAGCGCCGAAGCAGTCGGCCTCGTAGAAGGCACTGCACCAGCCGGGGCTGCAGCTCTGGAGGTCCGCCGGGCCGGGGTTCACGGCCAGGCCGCCGTCCTTGGGCCGGGGCAGCCGGGCCACTGCCTCGGGGCCCCCACCCTGCTGCCCGTGCTCTCCGGCTTCCGGCTGCTGTTCCCGCTCGGCTTTGACAGACTTCTGAGGCCGGAATCCCACCTCAAAGTTACCCCGTGAGAGCTCGTCTGCGTCCACGTCGGACAGTGGTGGGGGCGGGCAGGGGGCTCGGCTGATGCGAGCGGTGGCCGGTTTCTCCTTCCCTGCACAGGAGAGGATGGCCACCCTCGAAAATGCAGCTCGAGTGGCAGGGTCCATCACCAACTCTTTACAGAGAAGCTGACTGCGCTCAGACGAGCCCCTCGAGATGGCAGGGTGCCCCCCTGAAGAGGGTTCTGAGGGTTCAGGGCAGGGGTCCTGCCTCCCAGGAGGATCCCTCAGATCCCCTCCCAACACGGGCTGTCCCGGGGTGGGGGAGGAGACCCCTGGGTCGTGAGCTGCTTGTGTGTAGATGAGGAGGAACCAGACTGGACGGAGGGCCAGCAGGGCGCTGGGGGCCCGGTGGGCGCCCTCACTTTGCTCTCAAACTTCCTGGAGTGCGCACATGGAGAAGGGTGGGGTGAGGTGCCTGTGCTCGCCACCCGCTCTGATGGCCATGATACATGTGATCACAGTCACGCAGCCTGACTCCTACAGCCATGCCCCACTCCCACGGTATCCGTGAAATTACACAGATTTCCGGCATCCTGCAGCCTGTGCTAACAATCCAGGAAAATAACCCTCAGACTCTTTAACTGGCACGTTTCCAGGAAAGAAGCAAAGATTTGTCCCATCACTAGGCTGCTGGCCAGCGATTCCAGGAAGCAGAATGTGACCCCCCGGCCCCCAGTGCACTGGGCTCCTGTGTGCCACCCACCTGCGGGCGTGGGAGAGCCCCCCTTCCTGGCACAAGGTCCCCAGCTGGCAAGCCCTGCTCTGGGTGCCTTTGAGAGGACACTGGGGTACCCGGGGGCAAAGGGAAGCCTCTCCTGGAATTACCCAGCCACGCCAAGAGAGTCAACGTGGACCCCACCATGGAGAGTTCTTGCCCCGATGGAGCCCATGTCTTACCCGCCCCGTGCAACGATGGCCTTTTGCTGGACAGTGAGCAGCCACTTGGAGCGCTAGTCCCGTCACCCTGGGGCTGTGACACGGCCTCCTCTGAAGCGCTGCCATCAGAGGGAAGGATGCTTCAGACGCCCCTGTGGCCCGGCCCGTCGGCCCCCCACGACGCCACAGCTTCCCTGAACTGCTTTCCAGCAGGAGTCTCTGGGCGGATGTGCAGAAGCCCCCAGAGCTCACCCCACGTAAACACACCTGGGCTGCGGTGGGGGCCCACCGGTGACCTGGCCCTCCCCCTTCACCCCCCCCCCCCCGCCCAACACACACCACTTAGCAGAGGCCCCACCCAGCTTCCCGAGGACACCCTGACTGCGGGCCACAGGCTGTCACAGAGCACCCTCCTTCCAGAACAATTAAGGGGCCCAAATAATTGGCACAGGGCTTTCTGGAGGTCAGTGCTGTGAGAATGAGGGGCGTTGGCTGCCTGCGGGCCTGTGAGTGTTGGGACCCGGGGGGGGGCAGGCACCGATTTGGGGTGTTCAGCGGTGTTGACCTGTCTGCACGGGGCGGGCAGTGAACACCGCAGGGCGGTCCCGCGGCTCCCACTGCCTGGTGTAGTCACGGGGACGGGGGCGGGGAGGGCTGTGGGTGTGCCTGGGGCTCAGGGACTGGGTGTCGGGGCATCGGGCCTCTCCAGGCACCCCCCACATCGCTGTGGACAGTCCTCCAGGAGGGGGTGGGCCAGCCCCGGCAGAAGAGCAGCAGGGCAGTCTCTGAAGGGGCGGGGGGCGGGGGGACAGCACAGGGACGGTCTCCATCCACCTGCTGTCATCCAGCTCTGACCCGTTCCCTGGGGGGCGTCCTCCCCTCCGGGCCCCGGGTCACTCCGCCTCCTCGGGCCGGTACCTGAGCAGGGGCTGTGCCTCCCACACTCTCTCTCCCTGCCCATAGGAGCCCGGCAAGGGGGACCCGGGTGGACAGCCGAGTCTGGCGAGGGCGGGGAGCTGGAGCCCAGGGGGGTGGGAGGGGACGCAGGGAAGGCAGCCCAGGGCTTAGAGGAGGCGGAACAGGGCCCCAGGGTGGGGGACTCACTTCTCCGGGGGCGATGCCCTCCCGTTCACCACGTGGAAGAGATTGTGCAGCAACTGTTCCCCCCAGTACAGGTCACAGAACTTCTCCGAAATGGCCCCACAGAACGTGGCGTAGGTGAGGTCTTTCAGGGCGTAAATGTATTCCCCTGGGTTTGCAAAATGACAGCGGCCAGTTACCACGTGGGAGAGCACCTTCTGTGCTCCCCGCTCTCCAGGGCGGAAGGAGCTGGCAGGGGGCCGCGCGGGGGCGCCAGGGCTCTAAGTCCCTCTTCCTGCCTAAGACTCTGCTGCCGGCCGAATCCTGGGGGGCTCAGCTCTGCCCCCTGAGCTCTTGGTGCAGATGGATGAGTGGGGGGCCCCCTCTTTGTGACGACCCCAGTTCCCCCTTCACACGGGCCCCCTACAGTGTACTGCGTCCCCCCATGGCCTCTCCCTGGTCCTGGGGCTGCTCCAGGGAGCCCTGTGGTCCCCCCCGTGATACCCATGATCAGAGCCTCCAGCCCGTTGTCCAAGTAGCCGTCAAAGGCAAACTCCTCCTGGATGAGGCGCATGGCCTCCTGCAGCGACGGACAGGCCGTCCTCTTCGGGAGGGGTGAGGCGTCCACACTGGGCGGACAGAGCTTGCGGTCTGCTGGCAGGGGCCGCTCACGGTGACTGTCTGGGGCCTGGTCATCCTGCTCTGGGACCGAGGTGCCCTTGGGGCTGTCTGGACTCGCCTTGGCCAGGGAGGGGTCCCTCGGGGCTGACGGGGGACCCCCCGGCTCCTGGCCTGGGCCCTCAGTGGCCTTGCTCCTGGGCGGCTTGGCTGGGTGACCCAGGTCGTGGCGGGCTGCACTGGACCCTGGGGGCCGAGGCCTGAGGCCCTCGGAAGAGGCTCCAGGCAGGGCTACTGGGTCTGGCCCTTGCTCCGTGGGGGGCACCTGTGCCTTCAGGGGTGGGACAGCCGTAGAAGATGCGGGCATCGCTGGTGAAGCCTCCTCCGGCGGGCTGGCCGGGGCAGGGGGAGGGGTGCAGGGGTTCCCCTGGCCCGTGTCTCTCGGCACGGACTCTCTGAGAGGCTCTGGGGCTGCTCCCTGTGGTCCGGCACCCGGTACCAGCTGGTCAGGAATCTGCTGGCTGGGGGCTGCTCCATGGGTCTCGGGAGCCTGCTTCGCAGCGCCCTCCCGGTCCCTGAGAGCGCAGAGAGAAGGAGAGAGCACTGAGGAAGGGCTCGGGGACCCCACCAGCTCCGGGGTGGGGTTGCTCACCTGGCGTCACCTGCATCTGGTGCCAGTACAATGGGCTTGAAGTGTGTGGCTGCCGAGGTGAAGGCGGCCGGCAGGGAGGCGGCCGCTTCGCAGCAGGAGGGTTGAGTGGGCACGGGCCCCTGCACTGCCACCAGCCTGCTGTCCCCTCCGACCTGAACAAAGCCTGGGGACAGACTCCGCGTGAGTGCGGGCCCCGAGATGCCCTGGAGCAGCTCCCACCTCTGCCATAAGGTGCGCTGGCTCCTCCCCGCCCCCGCGGGTGCTGCACCCCTCCCCGCCGCGGGGCTCCAAGGGGACTTTGACAGGCCTGAGGTGGCCGGGGTCAAGGCTGGCGGAGCTGGGAGCCACGGAGAAGGCCACGGACGGGAGGAGGGGGTCTTCTTTGTGCTGCAGGATGGGGGTTACCACCCAGACATGACAGGCAGGCTGGGGGGAAGACGGGGCAGGACGGGAGCTGGGCAGCGGCACGTGGATGTGGACACAGGAGCGTGACAGGGCCGTCAGACCAGAGGTGGACAGCCAGGCTGCCAGGAGGTCCTGGACACCCTGCTCTGGGGCCCCGTGGTGGCTGCCTGTGGGTGTCCGCTCAGGGCTGGGGGGTCAGCAGCGGGGGTAGCCGTGGCGTTGGGGGCAGGAAGGGCCAGGCCCTGGCGGCTCACCTGAGCTGGGCCCGGGAGGCGGCATCGCACTGGGGTTCAGCTCCACCACCGAAAGAGCGTTCTGGAGGCCGATGGTCTCCTCCTCCTGGTCAACCTGAGGCAGAAGAACAGGATGGCCCCAGTCAAGGTGAGTCCAGGGGCCCGGCGGTCCCGAGTGGATGCCGTGGAGCGCTCCCCGACTTTTCAGCGGAGCTCTGAGCTGGCACTGGCTCACACACTGGACTTGCTTCTCTCTCTATTTATTTTTCAGATTTTATTTTTCAGTTATGTCTACACCCAGTGTGGGGCTCAAACGCACAACCCTGAGATCAAGAGTCCCCTCCTCCCCCGACTGAGCCAGCCGGGTGCGCCCTGGTTTGCTTCTCTTTCCAATGGGAGCCTTGGGGGCGCTTGCTTCCTAATTCAACAAAGTGTGGGTAGGGTTCTAGGGCACCGTCGCTGCGGGGGAGTGTGTGTGCCTGTCTGCCATCCACGGGGCCCGCCGGGTCCGCAGGCCCAGGAGGCTGACAGCCACCTGTGCCTGAGGGTCACTGTGGGGTATGCCCCGCCCCTTCCTAAACTCGCCCTCCACCTGCACAGTAAACAGCAAGAACAAGCATCCTCGTCTCCCCAGGGCCCGGGCCCCAGCACAGAACTGAGGGGGCTTCACATACACTCTGCAGGGCACCATCTTACCTTGCAGGTGGACGCCCTCAGGTGGGCTAAAATCTTCCTGCTGTCCATGCCTCGCTGAAGGAGGTAAGTGCTGCATATCTGAAAGAAGGAGCCCAGCCCCGTGTCCGGCATCTGGGAGGCCGCAGGCCGGGCCCACGTCACTCCAAACATAGAGGGGAGCACGCCTTGGGCAGGAGCCCTTGAGAGAGTGCACAGCGGCAGGGAGGAGGGCCTGGGGGCTTCGTGTACAGGAAGCAGACCCCAGTCTCGGGCAGCCGGGGATGAAATTCTGCAGCCCCACGTAGAAGGAATAAAGGCTGAACAGAAGTGCCCCCCACCCCTTGCTGAGGGGCTGCCTCAGTGCCGGAGAGGAGGGCACAATGACACATGACCTTTCCAGCCTGTCCCTCTAAAGACTTCAAGAACAGGTGATGCTACAGACCCACAGAGGAGTTAGGGGCAGACCAGTCAGCTCCCACATGCACAGACAGCAAACCCCAAAACTGCAACCTAAAAAAACAGGCAAGAGAAAACTTCTGTAGACATTTCCAATTAACTGCAATTTGACCCAGGCAGGCCCGAGTCCTCGGTGACCTTGACAACAAGGCAGTGGCTGCTTGCAGGACAAATGTGGATGGGGCCCAGGCAGGTTTGAAGCCAGCTGTCTGTCCCCGCGTCTGTGCGTGTGCCCCGCCTGTGCGTGCACAAGAAGAAACGTTTTGGGATGGGGGGTGGACCCTGAAAATGCAGCTGACCCCTGGGAACCGACTCTACAAGCTCAAACATTCTGATATTTGGGGAAAGAATGTCACTGATGAGAACGTCTACTTTTCATCTGGGGTCATGGACGGTATCGACAGTGAAGATGAAGAAAGATAAAGATTCTTTTTTAAGCTACCGTGTAAGCACCTTCCCTCCCCGCGAACACCTATATCATTTCCTAAGTGCTGGCGGGAACCCCAACCAAGCCCTGCACAGAGGCCGGCCAGCCAGAGCGCGGCTTGGGGCGGCCGAAGTCAGGGACGGCCCCGACCCCTTCGGGCGCCTGCCTGGAGAACCTCAGTTTGTTCGAGCCAACGCCAGGCAGAGGCTATGCCCTCCTGCCTCAGAGCAATTACTATCAAAGGTCACGGCTGTGAACCCCTCCTCTGCCCCTGTGGGGCGAATGTGACTCTGGCGACCCAGGACGGTCTTGTTCAGGGGTTTATGCCTGATCCCCCGAAGCTCGACCGTCAGGAAGGGTGGGTCCTGGCCCCCAGCGTCCATGTGCTGGTGCTGACCCGCCCCGGGGCAGTTTCCTCTTGTGTCCCCACTCTCCCTGTAACCTCCAGCCGCCTCCGTGCAGATCTGGAGTAGAGCACAACTCCTTCCCCTGCGGGCCGTCCCCCGGCTGTCTGTCTGTCTGTGGCTGCTGGGTAGTGTGTCTGGGCATCGTAGCTGATGTCTGAGTATCTCTCTTTGACACAGGGCTCCTCCTCACTTGGTGAAGCAGGGCAGTCAGGGGCAGAGGAGGCCGGCACAGGGCTTCTCCCTCCACAGGGTGGCCTTCCTGTGGCCTCTCCGTCACTGAGACAGTGGCCCAGTTCTCCCTCAGGCGTCCAGCTCTTGCTGGCAGACGCGGGCACTGTCGGGAGGGTCAGGATCCGGCCCCATCAGGCCCCCGCCCAGTCTGGAGAGACCAGAGGGGAGGCCGAGAGACCCTCAGAGGAGCTGTGGGAAGTCGGTTGTTGGGGAGAAGCCTCTGTCCCGTCTGGCAGGGCATGAGGGCAGGGGTTGGGCTGGCCCCAGGACGTTCCCCACCCACCCTGGCCTGGCGAACCCACGGAGACAATGGGGTGGTCCGGGGGTGAGCAGCAGACATCATCTACCGCCTATTCGCAAATGAAACCCATGGCCGTCTGTCCAGGGCCTACTCTTCCTGGAAACAAGAACCTGGGTCCCCTGTCGGCCATCGCTCAGGCCCTGGACTGTGAGCCGGGGTCCCGACCGCAGTGTGCTTACCTTGATGGCCTCTGCCGCACACGGCCGCTCCTGGGCGCTGCGTCTAGCCATGTCCAAGAGGAGGGTCTTGAGCCTGCGAGGCAGGGCCAGCTTGTGGTCTCGGGGAACACTGAACTTGGCTGCTGTCCACAGGACCGCAGCCACACAGTACACGGAAGCCTGGGGGCGGGGGAGGGAAAGGCCAGCCTTGCTCAGCAGCACGTCCCCACCCGGGGGTCCCCCAAGGGCACCCGGGGGCGCCAGCAGGACGGTGGCTCTGATCCGCGCCCCCGGTTCGCACCTCCTCGGAGCTTGGAGGTCCGCCAGACCCTGAGTCAGATCCCTGGGGGAGCGGGGACTGGCCTGGGAACCTGCGTGCTTACCAAGTACTCCCGGGTCATCACCCTCAGGTGTGAGCAGCCAAGACCTGAGGCCTCCGTGGGACCTTCCCACCTTCCTCTGTCCTCGGGCAGCTGGAGGCCGCGGCTCGGGGTTCAGAGGCCAGGAGCCCCCCAAACCAGCAGTGTGCTGCTATTTAGCAGCAGGTTCTCTGAGCAACAGCACCTTCCTCGGGCACCTGGGTGGCTCAGGCGGTTAAGTCCGGACTCTCTCAAAAGTAAATAAACGTTAAAAAAAATACCCATGTCTACACACATCAGTTTACTCTAAACGTTCCTGATGCAAATGATGGGAAGCACCCAGTTTAAAAAAGAGGGTAAGGTGTGATACTCTTTTTTGTCAGCTGCAGAGAGCCAAGGAGTGTCACGGGACGTGGGCACTGATTTTCCAGCTCTTGTACCGGAAGTCACACAGGTGGCCCGACAGGCGTGCCGGCTTCGTTTTCATTTAACTCAACCGGCGGGATGAGAGCGACCCGAGGAAGGCCCGGTGCGAGCTTTGCTGCTGTAAGCCGGCCGCTGTCCCGCCACCAGCAGTTCTGGAGGGTCACGGCAGGCGCGGAGCACCTCTGCGTTCAGTTGCATCGTTAACGTTTCCTCCGTGCCCTCGTTAAGTCTATGCAGCTGACCAGATCGCGTGTGCCGATCTCCCCAGTGTGGACGCTCCCACGAGGCCACCTTCAAGCTGCTCAAGTGGTGCCAGTGCACGGGGGCAGGGGCAGTGCCAGCGGTGCCCTCCAGGAGTGCTCCCACCGCCAGGAGCACAGGCCACTGTGCACGACAGTCACGCACGAATGAAATTATCAGCTGTAGATACTTATGAACGTTTTTAAAAAGCTAAACCTCTAATTTTGAGATAATTATGGATTCACATACAGTTGTAAGAAACAGTCCAGAGAGACTGTGTACCCCGGACCAGTTCTGCATGATAGTAACATCTTGCAAAGCTGCAATGCAGCCAGGACGAGGCATCCACATGATCAAGGTACAGAGCGCTTCCTGCATGAGGCAGGGCAACAGCCCTCAGCCGCGTGTACTTAATCCCTGGCAACTACTCATCTGTTCTCTGTTTCTTTAATTGTGCCATTTCACATAAATGGAATTACACACTATGTGACCTTTTGGGATTGGCTTTTAATTAAGTGGAGATCCTTCCAGGTTGCTGCCTTATCAATACCCCGTTCCTCTGACTGCTGGGTAGCAATCCATGGTGTGGACGGACCACAGCCAGTTTTACCATTCGCCCCAGACAGACACCCGGGTTGTTTCCAGTTTGGGGCTATTCTGAGTACAGCTGCCGTGGTCGTTCATGTGCGTGATTCTGTGCAGACGTTTCGTTTCTCCAGGATAAGCACCCGGGAAGGCAGTTTCTGGGCTGCAGGGTGGTCAAAGAATCTGCCGAGCTGTCTCCCGAAGGGCTGTGCCCACCACGATGAGCGAGAGCCCCCGCGCGCGGCCCCACATTCTGGCCGGCACGCGTGTGGTCGGTGTTGGGTTGTCGCCATTCCAGCCGGGGCCCAGGGGCCGCCTCCTGTTTTGCAATCCCAGGTGCCACAGGAGGTCGAACATCTTCCACATGCTCCTTAACCACACGCTGTCTTCTTCCGTGAGGGTCTGCACAGACCTTGGGCCCACTTTTAAGCGGGTTGTTTGCTTTTTTATTGCTGAGTTTTAAGAGCTCTTTGTGTGTGCTTTGCAAATATTTTCTACCGGTCCCTGGCTTGTCTTTTCACTCTCAATAATATCTTTTGTGGAGCAGAAGTTTGAAATTTTACTGAAGTCTAACATCAATTTTCTCTTTCGTGGATCATGATTTTGTGTTGCGCCCAGAAGTTGTTGCCAGATTTCTCCGTTATTTTCTAGGGGTTTTATGGTTTTGCACCTGTGATCCATTTTGAGTTAATGTTTGTGAAAGGTGCAAGGTCTCTGTCTAGATTCTTTTTTTTTTTTTTTTTTTTTGCACGCGGACTTCCAGTTGTCCCAGCGCCATTTGTTAAAGAGACTGTCATTTCTCCACTGAATTGCCTTTGCTCCTTTGTTAAAGACCAGTTGACTCTATTTGTGTGTGTCTATTTCTGGGCCCTCTATTCTGTTCCATTTATTTGTCTGTTCTTTTGCCAACACCACCCTGGCTCGACCATTATTGCTCTACGGTAAGTTTTAAAATTGGGTATTGTCAGTTTTCTGACTTTCTTCTTCTCCCTCAATATTTGCTGGCTGTTCTGGGTCTTTTATCTCTCCATACATACTTTAAAATCAGATTGTTGATATCCCTGAGTACCTTGCTGGAATTTTGATTGAAATTGCACTTGATTTATACATCAGATTTGGAAGAACTGATATCTTAACAGTATTGAATATTCCTATCCATGAATATGGAATGTCTCTCTGTGTAGGCTTTTCTTCCATTAGGGTTTTGCCGTTTTCCGTATAGATGTTATACATATTTTGTTAGATTTATATATAAGTAATTTTTTTTGGTATGAATGTAGATTGCACTGTGTTTGTAATTCCAAAATCCAGTTGTGCACTGGTGGTAAACAGTAAAGCAACCGACTTTTGCATATTAACCTGCTATCCCGAAACCTTGCTATAGTTGCTCATTGGGGTGCCTGGGGGGTCTTAGTCAGTTAAGCGTCCAACACTCCGTTTTGGCTCAGGTCGTGATCTCATGGTTTGTGGGTTCAAGCCCTGCATCTGTCAGTGCAGAGCCTGTTTAAGATTCTCCCCTGCCTCTCGCTCTGTCAATATAAATAAATAAATAAACTTAAAAAATTGTTTATTAGTTCCAGGAGGTTTTTGTTGATTCTTTGGGATTTTCTAAATAGGCAATCATGTCACTTGTGAACAAAGACAGTTTTATTTCTTCCTTCTCAATCTGTACACATTTTCTTTTCTTGTCTTACTCCATTAGCTAGGAATCCCAGTATGATGTTGAATAGGAGTGGTGAGAATGACATTCTTGAGTTTTCCCCAATCTTAGGGGGGAAGCATCTAGTTTCCTCACCATTAATTATGTGAGCTGTAGGTTTTAGTAGATGTTCTTTATCAAGTTGAGGAAGTTTCCCTCCATTCCTAGGTTGCTGAGAGCTTGCATCCTGAATGTGTAGTGAATTTCATCAATAGCTTAGCGTCTATTGACACAAATACAAATTTTCTTCTTTAGCCCATTGATGTGATGTGTTAAATTAACTGATTTTCCATTGTTGAGTCAGCCTTTCAGGCATGGAATAAATCCCACTTGGTCAGTTTTTAATTTTGATGAAGTTCATTTTGCCCACTTTTCCTTTTGTGAAAAATGTAAGGATACTGCTTCTGGTGTCAAGGATAAAAGATCTCTGCCTGGCTCTCCATCCCAGAGATTTTCTTGGATTTCTTTCGTCAGCATTTTGTAGCGTTCAGCATTCAGTCCTGTGTGTGCTTGGTTAGATTACATGTAAGTATTTCAATTTTTGAGTGATTGTACATTTACATAAATTTTGTATCTTAATTAAATTTATATTTATATGCATATTTCAGCTAGGACAATAGAAGAAATGATTTATTGTACACATGTTACATTCTGAGTACAGGATTAGTCCTGAAAATCACAGGTCCAGGGCAGAGGACCAAAAGGACTGTTTTTGTATGAGCAAGGTGGGTCTCTCAAAGGTGGTTGTTGCGATCAGATGACGATGGGTGTTTCTAGATCAATTTGTTTCTGAAACAAGATCTAGAAAGTAGGTGTGCAGCCCAATAATTGTGCCAGGGTCCCTGGCCTCTGGCTTTCCTTGTTTCCCCTCCCGTAGCTTCCACGGGTGCACAAGTTAGTGGTTTACTTGAACTTCTGCCTCATCGTTCTTCTTTTATGCTTCAGCCTGTGCATTTACTTCTTCCTCCACTTGGTTCATGGCCTGGAGGTTTCTGAGATGGTGCTAGTGCTGAGAGCATGCACTGTATTTTTAATTTTGGAGTCTGCATGTTCATTGCTAATATATAGATATACAACTTATTTTTGAACGTTTATCTTATATCAGAACTCACTTATTAATTCTAGGAGTCCTTTGGTAGATTCCGTGAGTTTCCTTGGAATTTTCCACATAGACAGGTCTTCTGCGAATGGTAGTATTTCTTCTTCCTGGCCTTTATGCTTCCTACATGCTTTTTTTTAATTTTTTATTATTGTAGTGGCTACCGCTTCCAGCAGTATGTTGAGTAGGAGCAGTGAGAGTGGACATCCTTGCTTTGTTCCCAGTCGTGGGGAAAGCATTTAGTCTTTCCCCATTGAGTATGATGTTATCTATAGGGTGTGTGTGTGTGCGCGTGCATGTGTGTGTAGATGCTTTTTATTAAGCTGAGAAAGTTTCTTCTACTTGTATTTTTCTCAGGTTTTTGTTGTTGTTATTATGAATGGGTGTTGAATTTTGCCAAATGGTTTTTCTGCATCAATTAATGTGATTATGGGATTTTTCTTTTTTTAGCTGGTTAATATGTTGGACTAATTGATTTTCAAATACCAAACCAGCCCTTTATCCCTAGAATACCTCCCTCCCCCCAACTTTGTCATGGTGCATAGTTTTTATATATTGCTGAATTCTAGCTGCATATTTTGTTAAGGATTTTTGCCTTTATGTTCATGAGAGATGTTGCTGTGTGTGTGTACAGATGCCTCTATCTGTCTGTCTATCTATCTATCTATCTATCTATCTATCTATCTATCTATCATCTATCTATCTACATTGACAGTATATATATTAGCTTAATTAGATATATTGGGAAGTGTTTTCTCTTTTCTTTTCTGGAAAAGATTGTGTAGAAATGGTAGTAATTTATCTTTAAACATTGAGTAGAACTCCCCCATGAAACTGCTGGGCCCAAAGATTTATTTTTTGAGAACTTTAAAAGTACAAATTCAATTTCCTCAATAGTCAAGGGCTGTTCAAAGATCTATTTCATATCGAATGCATTGTGGTAGTGTATTTCTGAAGAACTGGCCCATTTCATCTAAGTTGTTGAATTTATGTGTGTAGACTTATCTGTGGTATTCCATTATTCTTTTGATGCCTGAAGGGTTTGTTGGGGAATCCTCTGTGTCATTCCTGATATTAGTAATTTGTGTCTTCTTTTTATTGTTGTCAGTTTTGCTGCAAGTCTTCACATTTTGTTGGTCTTTACCAAGAACCACCTCTTCACTTCACTGTTTTCTCTATTGTTATTCCATTTTCATTGATTTCTGCTCTCGTCTTCATGACTTCCTTCCTCTGTTCTGGGTCTGTGTTGCTCTTCTTCTAGGTTCTTGAGGAGCTTAGATTACTGACTTGAGCGTTTACCTCTTTTCTCACATATGCAATTAGTGTTACGAATTTCCCTCTTAGCCCTGCTTTGGCTGTGTCCCACAGTGTCAACATTGGCATCTGTTGATTGTCTTTTTTCATTAGGTTTGAATCTCCCTGGTTCTTGGTGTGGCAAGTGACTTTTGGTTGAAACCTGGACATTTTCATGTTGTAAGCCTCTAGATCTTATTTAACTTGTTCTACCTGACTTTCTCTGACAGCACTGTCTGGAAAAGGAGACACCATCTTGTTATTGCCAGCTGGGGGCACAGTCCAGGTTCTGTATTTGGCCTCAACTGACACCTGAGGAGGGGGCTCCTCTTTGCTGCTGGAGGGGGTGGGAATCCTGGCTCCCCGTTGGGCCTCCGGTGTCACACCTCTGGCCGGGAGGGGTGGGAGGGCATCCTTTCTGCTCCTCACCTGCCTCCACTCCCAGCACGAGGTAGGGGTGGCCTTGTTGCCGCTGGGTGACGGTGGGTGTTCTAGCTCTCCATGAGGCCTCCTTTGGCAACACTTGGCCTCAAGGGGCATTTGCTACTGCAGAGGATTAGGTGCAGTGGTGGGGGTCCAGGCTCCCCACCCACATGCTCTTCACCAGCTTAATGGGCAGGGGTCCTTGGAATAGACTGGTGGGGGTGCTTAGCCTCCTCTGGCACCGCCTGGGTAGGCCCGCCCCTCTCCTCACCCCTTCCTCTGGCTCGAGTGCGGTGCCTTTGCCTCCACGCATGAGGCAGAGAGAAGGAGCAGGGCCCTTACCACTGTGCCCTCCTCAGCCCGAGGCCCCGGCCAGGCTGCCTTCTGCTCTCTGCCTTGCACACTTCTCACGTTTGTTTTAGGGATGCGGGGTTTCTAGCTGTACTTAGTCGGGGAGTAGGGAAGTGGAGTTCTACCTTGGTTTTGAATATAATTTACTTAATTTAAAGTTTGTATAATTTAATTTTTATTTCATTTTGTTATTATTTTTTAAAGTGGGCTCCATGCCCAACGTGGGGCTTGAACGCACCACCCCAAGATCAAGAGTCACATGCTCCACCGACTGAGCCAGCCGGGCGCCCCGTAAGTGTGTACAATTTAGTTTTTAATAACACTCTGTTTAACAAGTGCCTTGTAAATATTCCTGAAAGTTCAGCCCTGGGCTCTCTTGAGCCAACACATACCGCCCAGAGCTGTCCATGCAGAAGTCCCGCCCCTGCCACCCTGGGGAGGCACCTGCTGGGTGGACGCTGCCCAGGCCAGGAGAGCCAGGGCTGGGGAGGCGACTCCTGCACTGGGGGAGGGCTCCCTGACTCCCCCTGAATCCCGGTGAGGGGCCCATGCCTCACCCCCAACCCCAGCTCTCTGGGCAGAAGGGGGCGCCACCGAGGGTGTGGGGCAGGAGGCCCTGGGAAGGGACGGGAAGGCCCCAGTTACCTTCTCCGTCACCAGCTCTTGGTCTGCAACTTCAGGAGCCAGAAAAAATGTGTCGTAAGTGCCTGAGAGAGAAAGGCCCAAGCTCTTAGTTTCCCTTTCGGCCTTGGGGGTCTGTGGTGGAGCACAGCTCCTGAGGGTGTCCCCGCATACGCACCATTGGCAGGGGGTGGGCCGAAGAGAATGGCCCCGTCCTCGGCCACCAGCACGGAGTCCAGGCACAGGTATGCTGCAAGAGAAGGTGGGGTCAGGGTGGCCAGACTCACCGTGGGGACCCGGCTCTCCCGGAAAACCCACAGTGGTGTGCTCAGGGTGGGGCAGCTCCCCCCCCAGCCCGCAGCACCCCGCCCCCGCCCCCAGTCTCCAGGGAACACAGCACAGGGGCCAGGGGCTGGACAGGGCCCGGGGAGGGCTCTTCGAGGCTGCCCCGGGCACATCAAGCTGGGAACTGTAACCAGCTCAAGGAAGAGGAGGGGCACGGGGGGGGTGGGGGGGGGACATGGCCCAGCACCCAGCGCTGCCCCCCTGAGGGGCCCCCGTCGAGGCTGCACCCCCAAGGCCTGGGGGTCACAGGACCGGACAGCAGACTTTCTCCTCATCACCCTCCCCAGGACCTGGTAATCTCAAGGGCTGTCGGCTACCATGCTGTCCGGGAGGGCTGTGCTTCAGGGGGCTGCGGATTGGGGTAGTGTCTGAAATACCCCCCTCTCCCTGGCCAACGTTGCTTCCTTGGGGACAGTGTGGCCCCATTGAGGGGATGTGGGCCATCCACACAGCTCACACTCTGCCCTGGGCCCCTCTGGTCCTGAGACCAGAGCAGACATGTCCAGGGCACCGCTGGCTCACAGTGGGGACACAGCCGCCTGGCCCCAGGCCGGCCCCATGGCCCACGTGCTCCTCTTGGTCTTGGCCCTGGAACACATCAGGGGGCGGGCTGAACACGGAACCGCGGGGCAGAACTTCACCTGGGTGCTCGCTGTGTGCACGCAGAGCACTGAGACACGCGTGGGACAGAGCCCAGAGCTCATACTCCTTGAAGGGCCGGCCCAGCTGGCACAGGAGGTCCTGCAGGGAGATGCCCTGGTGGGGAGAAGTCACATCTCAGTGAGAGTGGGTACGTGGGGTCAGCTCAGCCCACCGCTGGGGGAGGGAACTGGGCGGGAACCACCTCGAATCAGGGTGGGATGTGCCTCCCACACAGTGCGCTCCTGACCAAGTGGGCCAAGTCCCCGCATGGACACGAGGGGGGAGGGCGTGAAGGATCAGAACCCCGTGCCCCTGGTGGCGATGTCAGACAGTGCAGCCGTGTGGACAACGGTGTGGCAGGTCCTCAAGATTAAACACAGAATCACCACATGATCGGGCGATCCCACTTCCGGGCGCCCCCCCCGAACTGAAAGCGGGGCCTCAGACAGACACCCCCGTGTCCACGGCAGCAGATTCACAGGAGTCTATAGGCGGAAGGGACCCGAGTGTCCACCGTGGATGAGCGGGTAAACGCAGTGGTCCGTCCACATGGCACGACGTCCCCCAGCCTCGCGGGAGGGAGACACCTGCCATGGGGCAGATGAGCCCTGAGGGTGCGATGCCCAGTGACAGAAGCTGGACACAAAAAGACAGGCCCAGTGTGACTCCACCCTCGCGAGGTCCCCAGAGCCATCACGTTCACAGACACAGAGGGCGGATGGTGGGCGCCAGGGGCGGGGAGGGGGTGGGGACCTGATCGGGGACAGACCTTCGATTTGGGGGAATGGGAGAGTCCTGGGGACGGAGGGTGGGAGTGGCTGCCTGCGGGGTGACTGTGCTGGGTGCTCCAGACCGCATGCTTAACGGGTGAGAGGGCAAAGTTTATGTGACACAAGCTTTGCTTCACCCCCGTCCCTGCTACACACGGAAAAGTCCTGGAGTCAGAACGCACTCCGCTGGAAGGTAGTTCGCCACTTCGAGGCCACGGGAAGAGCTAGGACCACAGCCTCCACACTTGGGGCACAGAAGTGCACGCTCTAGGGAAGGTTCCAGAGGCAGTGTCTCCACCCTTGACCCCGCTCCACGCGGGGTGCAGCCGCCTTGCTCCTTCTAGCCCCGTTTCTGCAGTGCTTGGCTGGTGGCCCATGTTCCGGGAGCGGTGCACCCCAAGCCTCCGGCTACATGTGGGGATTGAAGCAGCCAGCTCTGAACCCTGTTCACGCTCTGCAGTGGAGATCTGGGTGCCCTGATGCCTGGGGTGGGGGGAGGTCTGCGTGGCCCTGGTCCCACGGGGCCTCTGGGGCAGGGAAGCCTAGTGGTCAAGACAGTAGCTGGGCTCCCAGTCAGCCCTGCCCCTCAGTGGCTGCCCGCCCTCCAAGAGCGCGCATGGCCACTCTGTGCCTCAGTTCACCCATCTGGAAGGCGGGCCGTTGTGAGGTTGTTGGGCATGGGAAGGTGAGCCAAGTCCAGGGCTAAGGTGTGTGACTGGGAGTTCTCTCTGCACAAGCTGGTGTGGAGGTCGGGTGGACACAGGAGGCCAGTGGAGGCCGTGTGAGCTGAGTGGGGACACATGCATGTGCACGTTAAGCACGTGTCAGTGCACTGGGGTCGTCAGGACAGACATTTGCCTTACGGTAACTATGTTTTTTATGTAAATTACCCTCGGGTCCTTACCAGGATATGAATACAAATATAAATCACAGACTGTTGACCTTTTGTCCTCTGGGTCAACAGAGCGTGGTGGGAAACATGGCCTTTGGTGCCCTGGTGAGGGCCCAGCGCTGCCCTGCAGCACACTGGCCCCCCAGGTGGCTTTGCCTGAGGACCTCATGGGGACAGAGCGTTGGGGAGGGACCTGCTGAGCCCAGGTGTCACCACACAGAAGGGCTTAGGGCCGCAGGCCCCTCAGAGCACCTGTGGTTCAACTAAACACAGTGCAAACTCCCAGAACGGAGATGCCTGTCCGTCTCAGCAGATGGGGTGCAGCCACCAGGCCTGGGAGACCCCAGCTGCCCTGGGAGACCCCGTCCTGACAGCTGCACAGAGCCCCAGCATCGATGAAGATCTGAGGGCGCAGGGCGCCACGCTTGACCCGTGAGCACCCCCAACTCGTGGTGTTAGTGCCTGACGTTGAAAACAAGCCTCAGAGGGGCGCCTGGGTGGCCTGGTCGGTTAAGCGTCCGACTTCGGCTCAGGTCATGATCTCACGGTCCGTGAGTTCGAGCCCCGTGTCGGGCTCTGTGCTGACAGCTCAGAGCCTGGAGCCTGTTTCAGATTCTGTGTCTCCCTCTCTCTCTGCCCCTCCCCTGTTCATACTCTGTCTCTCTCTGTCTCAAAAATAAATAAACGTTAAAAAAAAATTAAAAAAAAAAAAAAAGAAAACAAGCCTCAGAGGGAGTGCCAGGGTTTGAGGGCGGGGCCCCAGGGCTGGGGGGGTGGAGCGCCAGGGCTGGGGGCGGGGTCCCAGAGGTGGATGCCCCTTCTGGGCCTGATGCTGCCCCGCCTCCCCCTGCGGAGGCACTGCGCATTGTTTGCGTAAGAAGATGTGGTCTGATAGGCACGATGGAATACTTCTCGGCCATCAACAAGAATGAAATCTTGCCGTTTGCAATGACGGTTGAGTTAGAGGGTATGACACCAAGCGAGAGAAGTCAGTCAAAGACAGATACCCTATGGTTTCACGCGTGTGAAACTTGGGAAACAAACAGATGAACATAGGGGCAGTGGGGCGAGAAGACAAGAGAATGAAACAAACCACAAGAGACTCTTAAATACGGAGAACAAACCGAAGGTTGATGGAGGGAGGTGGGTGGGGGATGGGCTGGATGGTGACGGGCATTAAGGAGGGCGCTGTCTGGAGTGAGCACTGGGTGAATCACTGGGTTCTATTCCTGAAACCACGTTGCACTGCATGCTAACCAACTAAAATTCAAATTAAAGAAGATGAAAGAGCATTACCCCCCAGGCAGGGGTGTGCCTCTTTGGTGAATGTGCGGGGTGCTGCGTGCTGGGTGAAGCCAGGTGAGGCCTGGGCGTGTGGGGTGCTCTGTGGGACGCCCCCCCCCCCGCACCCCCAGGGGGGCCACAGGGGAGGCTCTGGCCTGGCGTCACACCTGGGGCCACACCTGGGGCAGGGGGAGGCCGTAGTCACAGCTTCCGTCAGAACCCAGGTAGCTTGCATACAGCTTGCACATTCCTGAGCAGGGGTGAAGGCTCACTCCCTTCCTTGTGGTAAAGGACCAGCAGTGGGTGTGTGTGCAGTGTGCTGCCCCGCCCCCCTCCTGCCCCGGGGCTCCGCGGGACGGGACCGCATCACCCACCTGCTCTGTGGCTGTGCTAGCCGGCTCCCCAGCTCCGTCCAGAATCCCCTCCTCAGCCCTGCAAGTCCCGGGCTCTCGGCCTGCATCTCCAGGGGCCTTGGGGCGGGGCGCGGGGCTTTCCTCCGTGGGGCCCCAGCCCGGCGCCCCAGACGCCCCGTCCCCACCTCTGCCGGCGCCTCCGGGTCCTCCCCGCCGGATCTCGGGCTCCTGCTCTGGCCGCAGTCTGGCCGAGGGCTGTGTCTTGTAGCTGGAAAGGCCATTCATCCCCTCCAGAAAGGCCTTCCTGGGGTCTGGAGGGAAGAGCTCCGATGGGGGCAGCTGGGGGCCCAGCGTCAGGCAGAGGGCGCTGGCCTCCGGGCCGTCGGGCAGGAGCCTGGGGAACGTCTGCACTTTCCTCAGGCAGCTCCTCTCCGGGTCACCCAGGGGGCGCTGGGCGTCCAAGACGAGGCTGGCCAGCCGCTCTCCGTTTCTCACGGGGGCCGACAGTAGGGGCTTGGAAGGCAGGGCTGCGGGCTGCTCCGGGGCGCCGTGGGCTTCGTGGGCGGGGCCCTCTGGGTCCGCGGTGCGGCCCCCGGGCTGCTTTCTGGGCCCTGTGCTTCCTGTCGCCGGCCTCCCGCTGCAGGAGCTCTCGCTGACATCTGGGCAAAAGCAAGGAGATTGCTGTGGGGGACGCGGCCAGTGACCCTGCGGGTCACCAGAGGGGATGGGGATTCCTCTCCTGCACTCCTGGGTCCCCCACTGCTCCCCCCCCACGTGTCACCATCTGTGTGTGCGTGTGTATATGCCTCCCCGTCTTCATCCACCTCCTTGATCACAAAACCCAGCTGATTCTAAATACTGAGGCTCCAGAGGGTCCGGGCCATGTCCCCAGCCTCCTTGAGCCCCCTCAGGGTTTTCCCAAGGTCATCCAAGCATCTTGTCCAAAGAGCCTTGGCTTTCTGGCACAATTACATAGTGATGTTCCCCGAAGGAAGACACTGAATCTGGCTGCAACCCTGCCCTGTCCTGGTGCACAATGTCCCCCACATGTGTCTGTGTCTGTGTGAACCACACTAGAGACACACGGCCCCTTTTGTGGCCTGCAGCCCGCGTGGTGGTGACCGCTCTCTGCTTCGTTGTTGGAGCCATGCCTCAGGCCCGTGGTCCCCGGTGTGGCGGGTCCCTCCGGCCACACGTGCCTCCCCCGAGGGCCCTCCAGGCTCCTCGCTGCAGGCACAGGGCAGAGCGATGCGGACATTTGTTCGGAAGGCCACCTGAGACCGTGCCAGAGTCTCACGTGAGCCGAGAAAGTCCCAGGTGCTTCAGCAACAGCTTCCATAGCAGAGAAGCAACGAGCCTCAGAGACACTGCGTGGTGTTGGCAAACGGAAACGAAGAGTGAAATGTCCCCGTGTCCAGGGACTGACCTGCTCACAGACTAGGACAGAGACAAGAGGCCTAATACCGGTCACTTCTCACCAGGACCTGGGTTTTCACCCCCAGCCGCACGGGGGTCTGCAAAGCGTGCACAAAGTGACTGAGAGGGTGAGTGTGTACGTGTCGATCTGTGTGCACGTTTGCACAACGGGTTTGTATGTATGGGAGAGTGCTGTCTTTGTGCACAAGTGTGCATGCTTGTGTACGAGGATGAAGAGGTGTATGACTTTGCACTTTCATGCGTGTTAATGTGAGTGTGAACACGTGTGCTTGTGGGGCACACGTGGCCTGTTTGCATAAGTACACGTGGGTGTTTCATGGTGTGGCAGTACAGAGGTGTGAACACGTGTGTGATCTGTGCTGAGACCTGTGCACGTTCACAGGCACGTATGTGAGTGGGTACGTGCAGGCGTGCGCACGTGTGCATGACATCTGTGCGCATGTGCGCGTACGTGTGTGCGTGTGCTTACCTTGAAATGCTCCGAAAGACTCAATGGAGAGCACCCTCCTCCCGACGGCCGAGAGGCTCCGGCACAGGCGGCAGGAGGACGTGAAAAGCATCTTCTTTTCACACAGCGCTATGATGCTCTGCAGACACGCGGGTGAGCGCCTCAGCCGGGACCGCCCACCACGAGGAAGCCCTGTGGCCGACAGCCCGCCCGCCCGCCACGTCTACTTTCTGGCATAAAAACACCCTGTGTCCCGGGATTACGGGAAACCAGGAGATTCTGTTTAGCCCACGAGAATTATAAGCCACGCCTCTTCATAATAACAATGCATAATAAGAAATCAAGTTCTTGTTTAAGCAAAATGCAATGCCACCGAACCCCAGGGGGAGAGCCCGTATGACAGAGGGGCGAGGTATGGGGACAGGAGGGTCCTGTGGGTGTGTGCCGGGGCATCGGGGCCATGGGGAGGGTCTCAGGTCTCGGCGTGGGGGTGAAGTGCGGGTATGGCCAACGAGTCTTTACCTGGAGGTCTGGCCGGTCCCTGGGGTTCTCTGCCTGCATCTGGCTCAGTAAGGCCTCCAGGTCCTGGCTCAGCCTGGGCTCGGGCTCGGGCTCGGGCTCGGCCACATACTCGAGGGCCGCCTTCAGCGTGGCCCCCAGAGAGTAGATGTGAGCCTGCGGCACCAAAGAGCCTGTCGGTGCCGTGGAGCGTGGCTTGTCCCCACACGGCCTCTGCTCTTCTGGCCAGGAACGGGTGTTTTCGGGGACCACGCCTGCTCTGTAGGGCCGGCACAAGCACGGCCAAGGTAGCGCCTCCCCCCACCATGGGGCCCCAGGCGCTGGCCTGGTTGCGCCCACCGGTGCCCCTCCCGGGCTCCCGGCCCACCCCAGCACCACCCAGGGTGCACAGACGCTAGGGTCCCACCTGTGAAGGCTGCCGTGTCTCTGAAGGGTGGAGTCTTCTATTTTTAAACCTGCATTTCTCTAATTGTGAATGAGACTGAGCATCGCTGGGCACGGTTTTAACTTTTCCTCTTTCTGCCCACTCGTGGACTCCCTACCTCCACCGCGTCGTGGCCTGTTTGGGGCGCACCCTTGGCGCACCGGGGATCAGACTCCTGGTCTGTGTGCCACACATATGTTCTCTCCACTTGTCACTTAGCTTTCGACGCGGTTCGTGCAGTTTTTGACATTCAAAACTTCCTTTTGTTTTAAGTTTTTACTTTTATTTAAGTAGTCTCCATACCTAAGGTGGGGCTCGAACTCACGACCCCGAGACCGAGAGTCGCACGGTCCTCCAACTGAGCCAGCCACGCGCCCCTTGACATTCATAATGTCTAAGGTTTAATTTGTGAAATCAGACACTTTTTCTTCAGCTGCTTCTTAGGAGGAAGCTCCCTAACCCGAGATGATAAAGACAGCTTGTTTTTGTTTCCTCCAATATTTTTATAATTTTTACACACCCAGCTCTGATCCATTTGAAGTGTGCTGGCGTGCTGCAGGGTCTGGGCTTCTTTCCCTCCTGGTAGAGAGCACCCCCTGGCACCATTTAAAGAAGATCCCACCCTCTGCTGCTGAGCCACTGCCCATCCTGCTGGCTCCCCTGGGACCCTGAGAACCAGCTGGCCTCTCCTCCTGTCCTCCTGTCCAGACGGTGCTATTTTAATTATAGTAGCTTCAGAGTGTATTTTCACGTCCTGAGGACAAGTTGTCATTCTTTTTTTTCTTAAAAAGTTTGATTATTTTCACATTTGTCAGGTTTTAGAAAACAAATATAAGTTCCCCTATTCCCATTGAGAAAACAAACTAAAAACAGTTGGGATTTTATTGTAATTGCACTGACATCGCAGAATTCTTACAAGATAAAATGCTTAGGATGTCACCAAGATGGCCACCAACATGTCCCCAGGGCCTGTTCCTCAACAGCAATTCAACCTCCATCCATGGCCAAGAGCCTCTCTGTGGGGGTTGTGGGAGCCAGTGTCTCGCACCAAGGGAACCTGGAGGGAGTGTCGCCCACCTGTGTGTCAGGTAATAGGCAAGACAGACCTCGGTCCTGGCTGTGGACCCTAGTGCTGGACTAACCGGGAAAAAAAGACAAGACTCGAATTAACAGAATCGGAAGGGGAAGAGGAGACATTACAAGTAACACCACAGAAATCCACAGGATCTTAAGAGACTAGTACAAACAACTGCACGGCAACAAATCGGATAACCTAGAAAAAAGTGGATAAATTCCTAGAAACATAAAACACACCAAGACTGAACCATGAAGAAATTGAAAATCTGGACAGACCGTTACTAGAAAAGAGATTGAATCTGTAATCAAAGACCTCTCAACAAAGAAAAGCCCAGGACCAGATGGTTTCCCTAATGAACTCTACCAAATATTTAAAGAAGAATTAATACCAATCTTTCTTAAATTCTTCCAGAAAATTAAAGACAAGGGAACACTTGCAAACTCATTTTGTGAGGCCAACACTACTCTGATACCAATGCCAGATAAGGAACCAAAAGAAAACTATAGGCCAATATCCCTGATGAACATAGATGTATAAATTCTCAGCAAAATGTCAGCAAACTGAATTCAACAACAATCATAAGGATCACGCACCATGGTCAAGTGGGATTTGTCCCAGGGTTGCAAGGGTGGTTCAACACCTGCACATCAGCCAACTTGATGACGACATTAGTAGAATGAAGGATGACAATTGTACGACCACCTCAGTAGGTGCAGTGAAAGCATTTGACAAAATTCATCATCTTTCATGATAAAAACTCTCAAGAGACTGAGTGGGGAAGAAACATATCTCAACATAACAAAGACCGCATGTGACAAGCCTCCAGCTAACATCACACTCAACGGTGACAGGTTGAGTCCTTCTCCTCTAAGATCAGAGCAAGACAAGGGTGCCCACTGTCCCCTCTCCTATGCAACACAGCCCTGGAAGTCCCAGACAGAGCAATCAGGCAAGAAAAAGAAATAAAATACATCCAAATCAGAAGAGAAGAGGTAAAACTGTCTCTGTTTGCACACAATATAATCCTACATACCGAAGAGCCTAACGAGTCCACCAGAACCCTGTTAGAAGGTTCGACAATTCCGTAAAGTTGCAGGACACAAAATCCATATGCAGAAGCCAGTTATATTTTGTCCACTAACAATGAAATATAGGAAAATAAATACAGAAAACAATCCCATTCACAATAGCATCAAAAACATAATTAAGAATAAATCTAACCAAAGAAGTGAGAACTTTGTACATTTAAAAGTTTAAGACTTTGGGGCACCTGGGTGGCTCAGTCGGTTGAGCGTCCGACTTTGGCTCAGGTCATGATCTCACAGTTTGTGAGTTCAAGCTCCACATCAGGCTCTGTGCTGACAGCTTGGAGGTTGGGGCCTGCTTTGGATTCTGTGTCTCTCTCCACCCCTCCTCCACTCATGCTCTTTCCCTCTCTCTCCCTCTCTCTCAAAAATAAATAAACATTAAAAAAATTTAAAAAAAGTTTAAGAAAAAAAAAGTTTGGTGAAAGAAATTAAAGAAGACACAAATAAATGGGAAGAGACGCCATATTCATGGGCTGGAAGAATTAGTATTGTTAAATTTTCGTATTGGTATTGTTAGTATTTTTAGAATTAGTATTGTTAAATATTTGTCCATACTACCCAAAGTCATCTATAGATTGAATGCGATCCCTATCAAAATTCTGATGGCATTTTTCACAGAAATAGAAAGAAATAGACCCCTAAATAGCCAAAGCAATCCTGAGAAAGAAGAATAAAGCTGGAGGCATCACATGTCCTGATTTCAAAGCTATAGCAGCCCAAACAGCATGGTACTGGAATAAAAACAGGCACACAGACCAATGGAACTGAATTGAGAGTCCAGAAATAAACTCAAGTCTACACAGTCAACCAATATTTGACAAGGGAGCCAGTAATACTCAATGGGGAAAGGACAATGTCTTCAATAAATGTTGGGCAACTGGATAATCACCTGCAGAACAAAGAAGCTGGACTATCTTGCACCACTTACAAAAATGGACAAAAATGAACTCAAAATGGATTGAATATTTAAAAAAATTTTAAAGTTTTTTTTTTTATTTGAGCTTTTGAAATTAAAATAGCAATGCAATCTCACTGGAACGATTGGAACATTATTGCACAAAGATGTATAAAAGCAAAGATAATTGATCACCTTTCCTCCAATGCTATTTCAGTGATAACAGTGTGATATGCATCCTTGTTCACACATATGAGAAAAAAAACTAAAATAGGCAGAATCTCCGGCAAAACCAGAGAATCCCAAAGTGCTTGAGACTTTTCAGCAAGATCAAAGCCGACCAGAATTACCTTCTTTGTTTTTAAATTTTTTTTTAACATTTATTCATTTTTGAGAGACAGAGAGACAGAGTGTGAGCAGGAGAGGGGCAGAGAGAGAGGGAGACACAGAATCCAAAGCAGCTCTAGGCTCTGAGCTGTCAGCACAGAGCCTGACACAGGGCTCCAACCAACAATCTGTGAGATCATGACCTGAGCTGAAGTTGGACGCTTAATGAACTGAATCACCTAGGTGCCCCCAGAATTATCTTCTTTGGATTGAATCTTAATATAGAAAGATCTAGACTGAAGGCTTGGGGCTAGAGTCAGGCAGAGGTCACAAAAGGGCACCAAGAGAAGCAGACCTTGAGGATTTAGTTCTAGACAATTAGCCCTGAGCAGAATCCTAGATGCTATACATTTGGATTTCTCAATTTTGATTTTCTTAACCAAGCTTCACAGAAGGAGGCATATGGTGACATGGCAATCAGTGACTGCCATGTATCCTTACGACAGCTCTTACCACCAAAGTGTATTTAATATGATGTTTTTGTGGGCATGGTTATATTGTACAAAAATTCCAAATTCAAGAAGAGAAGACACATGATCCTGACTGTCAGAGCACAGGAAGAGAAGTCATGGACCAAGGGGCGGATGAACAAGTAAACAATCAGCAGAATGAACCAAGGACTTAATAGCGGTATGTGCAGAGTGGTGTGGGAGGAGGGTCTGGTTCAGGTGTATTTTTGGACAAGATGGGCCTGGAGAGGAACATGCAGCGACCTCTGCCTAGTGCCTTTGCCTAGGGAGGTGCTGGAAGGAAAACTAATTTCTCATGCAGAGATACATTTTAGTATGAATCCCATGGAGCATGATCCCACGATGCCCAAGTTATCTCTTTGGGGCTTTTGACTTACAATGTGCTATCCAAATTGTGAGATCACAAATACCATTAAAGCTACAAAATGTATCTGTCTACTCCGTGGGAGAATTTGAGGAAATAACCCTTCTTTCTTCCCTTCCCTTCCTATCTATCTATCTATCTATCTATCTAATCTATCTATCTAATCTATCTACCTATCATCATCATCTCCTATCTATTCATCAATGATTCATCTATTTATATAATCCTATGTATGTATGTATATACAAAAAATGGATTAAAGACTTAACATAAGACCCCAAGCCATAACATTCCTAGAAGAAAACACAGGGAAGAAGCTCTGAGACATTGGTCTTGGCAATGAGTTTTTGGATGCGACACCAAAGCACAAGCAACAAAAGAAAAAACAAATAAGTGGGATGACAGCAAATAACAAGCTTCTGAAGAGTGAAGGGAACAGTCAACATAATGAAAAGACAACCTACAGAAAGGGAGAAAATATTTGTAAGCCACCTGCCTCATAGGCAGTTCATATCCAAAATATATGAGGAGCTCAGACGACTCAACAGCAAGGAAACAATCGGATTAAAAAAATGGGCAGAGGGACTGAATGGAGGTTTTCCCAAAGAAGACATCCAGATGGCCGACAGGTGCCTGAAAAGATGCTCACCATCACTGACCATCAGGGAAACGCAAATCAAAACCACACCTGTTAGGATGGCTATTGAGAAGACAAGGGGTGATATGTGTTGGTGTGGATGTGGTGCTGGTGGGAATGCAAACGGGTGCAGCCAATGTGGAAAACAGCACGGCGGTTCCTCAAAAATTAAACACCGGATAACCCTATCATCCAGCCATCCCACTTCTGGGTACATGTCCAAAGGACGTGAAATCAGGCAATCGAAGAGCTGTGTGCACCCCATGCTCACGCAGCTTTGCTTACAAAAGCCAAGAAGTGGAAGCAGCCTGTCTGTGTTTGGAAGAATCAGCAAAGAAAGGAGCATCATTCAGCCACAGGAAAGGATGGCCCGTGAAGGCATTAGGCTGTGTGAGATAAGTCTGACAGAGGAGGACAAATCCTGGGTGCTCTTACTTCTACGTGGAATCTAAAAAAGCCAGGCTCACAGAAACAGAGAGTGGAGTGGAGGTTGCCAAGGGCTGGGGGTGGAGGAAACAGGGAGATGTTGGAGACAGGACCGAAACTCACGCTTATAAGATGTGTAGGTTCCTGGCATCTAATGTGCAGCTTGGTGACTACAGTGAACAACACTGTATTATACACTTGAAGGTTGTTAAGAGAGTAGATGCTAAGTGTTCTCACAACCAAAAAAATGGTAATGACGTGATGGAGGTGTTAGCTAACCCTATTAGTAGTGTAGTTTGTACGCAAACTTGCGCAACGTCATACGTCAGTTATGCCTCCCAAAAGCTGGGGCAAACTCAGATGCAGGGATAGGGTCTGTCTCCTCCTTTCTCGCATCCTATTTTCTTACCTTTGGAAAAGCGGTTCACTTTACATTTCTATCCTTCCTGCTATATTTACTCCGGACTTTCTGTAGTTGTTGTTGCTGTTATAAATGAAACATTTTCCATTTCATCTCTAACCAGTAATTACCAATACAAAGAGAAGCTACTTATTTTTTTGGGATGTATCTTGTTTCCACCTGGCCTCTGAAGCCTCTTATTCTGTCATTTTCCACTGAAGCCGCTTAGACTTCAGGCCCACAAACTTGCTCTCTACAGACAAGGCAATCCTGTCCCCTGACCCCACACACCAACCAGCGTTGGCATCCCGCTGCCTGCTTGGGCCCCCATGTACATGGCTGAGCTGCACTGATGACTCCCAGATCCATCCACTCTCCCCATGCCCAAAGCTGGGCCACTGGGCCACTACCCCACCTCTCACAGAAGACATTGGAACTCCCAGCCCTGGTCCCCAAGAAGAGGGCAGCCTTCTCTCTCTTCTCACACACTGACCATGTCGATCACACCCCGGGGCCCCTGCCTGGGGTCCCACACAGCCAGTGTCCAGGGCTTCCTGAAGGGGCCAAACTTAAGTCAAGGGGCTTCAAGGACTCGGGCAGATGCCTTGTTTTAGGGACCTTGCTGGTTGCTAATACTTGGGGTAGAAGGAGAGGCAAACTCTATGAGGCCCCACCTGTAGGACTCCAGCCGGGACTATGAGCTGTGGGGGTGCAGTTCTGCCCACCACCCTCATCACAGCTCTGAGAATAAAACCTGTCTCTGTGCCTGCAAGGCCAGGGTATCTGCTTCTGCCTTTACCACTCCCTATTTCCCTTCAGGAACACTGGTACCCATCTATCCAACCACCTGTCTATGGTCATCCATCTACCCACCCACACATCCATATATCCATCCATCCATCCATCCATCCATCCATCCATCCATCCATGCATCCATGCATCCACCCACCCACCCACCCAAACATCCATCCATCCACTCATCCATCATTCCATATCTTTTAGTTTGACAATAACTCAGCAAATAAACTTCTTATTGGTTGTTGGATGACGCTGTCCATGACATGCTGGTCAATATCAGCATCTTTGCCACTCAAGCATTTTTGCACGTTTCCTTCGGTCTTGGAAGCCCCTCCCAGGTCTCAATCTGGTGAACCTTACTCACCCTTCAGGTTCCAACCTGAATATCACTTTCTCATAGAGTGGCCTCCAGGGACTTTTGGCCTGGCTGGGGACCCTGTCATCTCCTTGAAAGGCCCCATTCTCCTCTCTCAGGACCCAGCCCACTGCCTACATCAAGTCTATCCCCTGTGAAAGACCATGACTCCCGTGAGGCAGGAGCCCATCTGTTCTGTTCACTGTGAGGCCTGACATACATGTCTGTGGACAAATGGCAGTGGGCAGTAATAGTGGGTGGCGGATGTTGAGGTCATCCTGGCTAGGCTCCACTGGAACCCAAACATACTCAGGGTGATAAGGTCCAGAGAAGACTCCTGTAGCAGTTGGGGGCTTGCCTGGGGCAGGCCTTGAATGTTGGCCATGGGTCATAGTTTTAGCTTTTGGAAACTAGCCCATCTCTGGGGTTTCCTGAGCAAGGGTTGAGATGTTCAGAGGATGGTCCCAGGAGGGCCAGCTTCCATGCATCTTGGGTTTTAGGGAGACTGAAGGGTCAGCCCAGCAGTGGGTGGGTGGTGGGGTAGGGTCACAAGGGGGAATTCAGTATGAGGACTTGAGGACTGCTACCTATCTTTGTCCTCTCTCTGGGGCAGATGTGGGGGCAAGACCAGGCCAGCAGGGGCTGGTGGGCAGCAGCATGAGCTGTGCCAACTAGAGGTCTGGAAGGTGTGCGGTGGGCAAGAGGATGGGCTCAGTCTTGACACGGCCAGCAAGTGGTCCAACGGGCTGCACCCGCGCAATAGTGCAGAGACACAGAGGTCAGGGCCAGAGGCGTCTTGGTGTCACAGCAGCAGTGGCACTAAGAAAACACATTTGCCACCGTGGTTCCTATGGGCAGGGGGTTGCCACCCCAGGACGCAGGCAGGAACAGATGCCTGGGCAGACCTGACGAGCCCACGTGACACGTGCAGTTATTCCTGGGGTCTCCAGATGTGACGCTTAGGGATGTTCTGACAGCCCCAGGGACAGGCACCAGCATGAAGCTAATACAAGAGTAGAACAGAGACCCTGGAATCACAGGGCTGATGGGGGATGCATGGGCCCATGCAAACACTGGGACCAAGGCATCGGTGCACTCTGCAGGCCCCTTTCACGTGTCAGGTAAGAAGGATTGTTTGCTCCATGGACGGAAAAACAAAGAAAATCACCTATCACCCATTGGGAATTAAGATAACTCAGAAAACAAAACTTTTCATTATAGGAAGATTCTAGAGATGTGAAGCATTTAAGACTTGGGAACCCTGCTTGTCACTGTGGACAGGCTGGGTTGTGGACTCTATAATGGACCCACCTGGCCCTGCACCCCATAGGGTGCTGCCATGCTTGTGACATGTGTGTTTCTGTATGTGTATTACACCTCAAAAAAAGGCAGACAAAACTCAACCCGTTCTTGTTGCCAAACAACTCATAGGCTAAAGAAGAAATCCCAGTGGGAATTAAAAGAAATACTTAGAAGTAGAAAATACTACACATGCTACAAGGCAAAGCTTGCAGGATGCAGCTAAACCCATGTTTTGAGGGAAATTCATAGCCTTGGATATAAATGTTCATATTAGAAAGGAAGATAGGCTGAAGACAGATGAGCTGAGTGTCCAACTTATTTTAGGGAAGGAATACTTACCAAACTCAAAACAAGGAAAAGAGAATGGAAAGTAGAGCAGAATCAGTTGAAAAAGAAAATGAAACCACATCGGGAAAGATCATGTGGTATAAAGTGGGCTCTTTGAAAAAACTAACAAAGTAAAACCCCCCAGTGCGACTGACAAGTGCAAGGGAAGAGAATTTAAATTATCCAATGTCCCACAGACAGTGCAGGGACTAAGAAGGGACACTGTCTACAACCAAACGCCGATGACTTAAAAAACAATTAAAAATGGGTACATTTCAGAAATATTCAGCTTACCAGAGAGCTGATTCAATGAGAAATACAAAATAGATGGACCCTGTAACTGTTAAAAATTGAGCAGCACTGAAAGAACTTCCTTCAAAGGGAACAGGTGGCCCCATAAGTAAGTGGGACCAGCCCTCCAGGAGCAGTGCGCCCTGTTGTTACATAAACCCTCCCAGGCAGGGGCAGGGGCGCTCGCACAGACTGAGAGGGCCCTGCCCCCAGTACCAGTCGGAAATGGCACGAAACCCCAGACTAAGCACCAGCAGATCCAATGCAACAGTGCACCAAGAAGATAAGACAGCCGGCCTGGTTTCTCTAAGCAGGAAAGGATGAATTGACATTAGAGAATAAATGCGTAAGTATTAAAAATCTCAATGATCAGTTCAAAGGGTGCAGAAACATTTTCGTAAAACCTAAGGTACATTCGTGATAGGACATGGCACAGAGGGCAGGCATGTAGCAAACGCCACCCTGGCTTTTCCCCCCAGAAGGGGAGAAACAGCACTTTCTGAGCCCCGTGTCCCTGAGGCAGGATGCGGGCCCACTACACTGTGCTACCTGGCACCTTGCTGCGGCTCCTGTGGGCACAGAGCAGGATGAGAAGGGAGACGTGATGCAAAACCTTTGCACAGGCTGGTGACCTGGTCAGTTAGATAGAAAAGCTAAAGAATCTGTAAGTTATGGGAAATAACGAATGAGTTTAGCAAGGTGGATGGACATAAGATTGAGATAAAAAGTGAATTGCGTTTCCAAAGACTAGCAACAAACAAGCAGAAAAATGCAATGACAAGATGACCATCAATTTAGAATAGAAGCAGAAAATATCCAGTTCAAGAGCATAAACTAATAAGTGATATTCAAGACTCCTACAGTGAAAAAAATGTTACTGAGATCTAAATAAATGAAAAGGAAGAAGTGTTTATGGAGAAGAACTTATAATGACTGAATTCTCCCCAAAGTGACGGACAGATTCAATAGAGGTGTTTTTTTAATGTTTATTTATTTATTTTGAGAGAGAGAGAGAGTGGGGGGGTGGTAGAGAGAGAGGGAGAGAGAATCCCAAGCAGGCTCCGTGCTGTCATCACAGAGCCCAATGTGGGGCTTGATCCCATGAACAGCGAGATCGTGACCTGAGCCGAAACCAAGAGTTGGACACCCAACCGACTGAGCACCCCAGACGCCCCTTGATTCAGCAGAGGATTTTGTGGAACCTGATAGCTAATTCTCAGATTGACGTGCAAGAGTGAAGGCTGAGCAGAGTCAGAACACTTGAAAAAGGACAGGAGCGGATGCCCAGCTGGGAGGGCTGGGTCTGGGGCAGGGGCCGGGAGCACGGAGCCGGGAAGCCCACCCTGCTGTCCAGAGCTGGGTGCACAGCGGCTGTGGCCAGCATCGGGGTTGGCATGTCCAGGAGCGGGTATCCACAGGGAAATGCATAAAACTGGGCCCTTACCTCAGCTACAGAAAAAAGTCAGTTATGTAGAAATTATGAGCATGTCTCTGTTAGACCTTGGGGGTGGCGAGGTTTCTTAAGGTACAACAAGTACTAACAACGAGAGAAAACATGAATAAATTGGACTATATTAAGGCTGAGAGGAGATTATACTAAGGCAGGAGACCTCCAAGGGGCCCCTCCTGGGGCGAACGGTTTTCAGGGTGACTGGGTCATGTTCTTTGCCGCCTCTGTGTCGTGCAGTCCGAGCGCACCCTGGACCCTCCGGGGTACACCCGCGGTGCCATCGCAACAGGCCGCACGCTGCCGTGGAAACCACGCTGGCTTCCACAGAGCAGGGCGCTACGGGGCTTGCAGATGTGTGAAACAGCCCCACTCTTCTCACTGTTTTCTTGGGAAAATGCTGCTACTGCTAATAGAAATACGTCCTGTGTGTCAACAGGCAGCAGTTTAATGCTATTTTTAAGTGAATTACTAGGTAACCGCTTCCCACGTCTCAGCCCTGGTCTACACCACGGACCGGTGGGCGTAACCCGCACAAACAGAAGCTCTCTGGCTCTGGCTGCTCTGAGATTTGCAGGGGCGTAAAGGGGTCCCGAGAGCCAAAGAGGCTGAGAGCCGCTCGCTGCCTTAAAGACGGTGTGAAGACAAGTTACAGACGAGACCTTTACGGTCCCGGCAAGACGGTGAGACTCTGAAGAAAAGCACGAGGAGACGGGCCCGCGGGCGGCCGGAGCGCACGTGTGGCCGCCGCGTCGCTGGGCTCACGCCCCGGAGGAGCTGCGGCCCAGACCCACGGAGAAGGCGCAGCGCGGGCGGAGAGGCTCGCTACTTCACAGGGGTGACAATGACAGCGCGCGTGGTCCGATGAATCTTCGCGGAAGTGCGTAAAAGGAAGTTCCAGAGGATGGCACGCATCGCAGCTGATGCTCGTTTTAGAATGTTAAAAACAGCGCGAACGAAACGATACTGCTTTTAGGCACAGAACCGCGAGGGGACAGGGAAGGAGTGCAGGAGCCTGGCCGGCGGACCGGGGGCGGGGGCGGAGGACATCACTACTTTCTGGGCTTTAGTGTCGTGTCCGGTTCGGTTCTAAAGATGCAGTGAAGGGGCGCCCGGGTGGCTCAGTCAGTTCAGCATCTGACTCCAGCTCAGGTCATGACCTCGAAGTCCGTGCGTTCGAGCCCCGCGTCAGGCTCTGCGCTGACACCTCAGAGTCTAGAGCTGCTTCTGATTCTGTGTCTCCCTCTTTCTCTGCCCCTCCCCTGTTCCTTCTTTCTATCTATCTATCTCTCAAAATAAAATAAAATAAAATAAAATAAATAAAATAAAATAAACATTAAAGATGCAGTGAAAAGGCAGAAGCCTGGGCACAGACCAGGGACGGGAACGGCCACAAACAGAAGGGCACGCGGACCTGGTGCTGACCCTTCAGGGAAGCCAGGGACCTGACCCACCAGCGACTCGGGCCTGCGTCCTGCTGCCAGCGGAGCTGGGACAAGGGCCTCTCTCTCAGCGAGGGGCTGGGTTCCAGCTTATTTTAAAGGAAAATTGAGCATAGGAGGAGCCAATCCTAAAACTCTCATTTGGGGGTGAAAACGTAACCTAATGTCACTAAGCAAATGTGTTTTCATCTACAGTTTTGAGTTTGTAACTAAACACTTACTTGTTAACAAGTGATTTCGTTTTCTCCACTGTCTTAGGGGCCGGGGCTCTGCGGAAAGCTGGGCTCTCCAGCCCTTCCTTCGTGCCCGACCTGGACCTCCCGCGCCTGCACACAGCAGGGCCCCGGGGTCCATTCTAAGGATCGGGGGGGGGGGGGGCCCGGGGGGCCTTGGTGATGCTGGCCCACAGCAGCCTGCTGTGGCTGCTGCTCCCGCTGGGGACTGATGCTTCAGAGGCCACGTGTTTCCTCTGGGTGCCACGACCCACCCTCCGCTAATTCTCCCCGAGAAACTGTGACTCCCCGCCAGCCGCCACTGCCAGTTCCAGACGCTTTTAGCAAGTTAAATCTAGTAAATTCGCACTCGGGAGACATACTCTACAGCTGTCATGACAAGCGCACATCCAGACAGCAAGCCATCACCAGAGCCGAGCTGCCCCATCGGGACCCTGAGTCTGACAAAGGTGGGTGTCCCAAGACAGCCCCCCCGACCCTGCAGAGGTGCCCCAGCCCCAGCGGCCTGGCCACCCACCTCAAAGGTGTTCCCGGTCACATCGAACTCCGGGGGAACAAAGGCACCCTCGGGGTCATCTGGGGACGGAAGAGAGAAGGCTCTGGTCACACGCCCACAACGCCCAGGGTGAAGAGAGACCCGCCAGCCCGGAGGGAGGCGTGTCACCTCCTGCTTCCCGGGGGCCGATGGCTCTCTCCCGACCCCCTTCTGTCCCCGCGTCCCTGAGGAAACAGCGGTTGAGAGGGAAAACCTCACTCTTCACTGTTAAGTGTGGGGAAACGGTCCCAAGAGCACAGTGGCGGGGAGGGGAGGCCACGGGAACACTGGAGGCGGATGTCAGGCGGCCTCCTGTGCCCGCTACGATGCCCTCTGCACGTGCACTCCCTGTGGGCCAGCAGGACCGGATGCCTCGGAGCTGGCAGCCCCCGGCTCGTCCCTGCGGGGACCACGTGAACCGTGCACGAGGGCCCTCCCGCCTCCTTCTCCCTCAGCGGTCCTCGGGGCTGGAGATCCCACCAGGGGACCAGGGAGGCCTGGGCTCTGTTGCTCTGGGCCAGCCCAGGGCGCCTGTGTCCACACTGTGCCCCAAAGCTACCTTCCGCGGCCCACCCCTGCCGCCCCGCCCCGGGCTCACCGCTGAGCAGCTCCATGAAGCACACGTTCCCGCTGGCGTTGAAAGCCAGGGTGTCAGGCGTGATGCAGAGGGTCTGGAAGATGGCCGCGTGGGCAACGCTCCTCATGGACAGGCTGCACTCCAGGCACACGGCCCACGCTTCCTGCTCGCTGAGGCCGCTGTCCCGCAGCGACAGGATGTCGGCCAGGGACACGTTCTCCTGCCAAGACAGGCCGCGGCTGAGACGGGTCTGGGGACGGGCCCAGGCCGCCATAGGGCCCCCTCCCCAGGGAAGGCCCGGCACCCCCACGTCGAGACCGATTCCAGGGAAGCAGACAGCATGCGGCGACGGTTCACTTTATGTCAGAAACAGGGTTGTAGGCAAAGGCTTTTTAAGGAAAAACAACAAACCCAGAATGTCACCCAGCCCACTGTCCCCTGTGGCCAGAAGCCACAGAGTATTTGGCAAAATGACCAGCATATCATTGGGAACAGGTGTTACTCCTGTGGTCGGGACCTAGTTCTTTGTCCCAGAATTTCTGGCCACCCCACAGCCCCCTGGAGGAGGCACCCGGCCCACAGGCTCACCACCCGTGGCTCGGTGGGCACGCCGAGGGCTTTCAGGTCGTAAGCAAGACGTGGGCACCGGTGGAGACGAGCCGACGTGTACAAGTGCACGGTGTGCGGGAAGCCCGTAGCAGAGTAGGTGCTCCAGGCGGTGCACGGAGGACCCAGGTCAAGGGGCTTTCTCTTGCCGGCCAGACCCCAGGCCTCCCTGTGCTGGGCTCAGCGTTCACATCCGACTAGACTCCGGCTGTGACTATGTCACCAGCACATACACACGCACTCCAAATGTATGCACGTCGGACACCTGCACGCTGTCAGACACGCACACACCTCCCTTGTGCACGCACGCACGTGGGTTTACACCAACATGTGCACTCACATGCACACATGCAAATCACACATGTACCAACACGCTCATAAAATGAGTTGATGTGTCCTCAGTGGTCAGGCATATGCCACACAGTCTCACACACACTCAGATACCCATACTTTCACTTAAATGCACACTTGTGCAATCCCGAGTCACACACACCCACATACATTCACACATACGCTATACACACCCTCACACGTGCACAACATACCTGTATGCACACACTCAGACCCGTACGTGCACCCTGAGTGTGCACACACACACTGCCACACGTCAGACACCTTGGATCTCGAGGCCCTAATCTGGCCTGCTGTTCAATGCCCTAGTCACCTCTGTGCGTCTGTGGGACTGTGTTCCACCGGCCCTCGGGAGGGAGGAGCTCAGGGAGCCAGGCTGGGAGCTGGAGCCTGCAGGAAGCATGTGCGTGGGGTCAGGAGAGGAGGTGGAGGGTGGGGGAGATGGTGTAGAAGAGAGACGGAGCCCCCTCCTTCTCCAGCCTCAGCTGCCCACCCCTCCCAGCATACCGGAGTGTTCTCCCCATGTGGCCAAGCCCTCCAGGCCTGGAAAGTCTCCTAGCTCCTGCCCTTGAATTTCCCCCATTTGTATTGCAAGGAATCCCCACAACCACAGACAAAGGGGACAAAGAGCTTAAGCCAAGAAAGAGAAAGAGAAAGAAGGAAAGAAAGAAAGAAAGAAAGAAAGAAAGAAAGAAAGAAAGAGAGAAAGAGAGAAAGAGAGAAAGAAAGAAAGAAGAAAGGAAAGAAGGAAGGAAAGAAACAAAAAAGAAAGAGAAAGGGGGAAAGAAAGAGAAAGAAAGAAACAAAGAAAGAAAAAGAAGGAAAGAAAGAGAAAGAAAGGAAGGAAGGAAGGAAGGAAGAAAGAAAGAAGAAAGAAAAATCAGGGACTGGCCCCCACGGGCACCTTGGCCAAACCTCTGGGGTTCAGCAGTGCAGGTGACAGGAGGGGACCCGGGCTTGGGCTGCCTGTGCCCACGTGACTTGGCACATCCCACCATCTGCTTCCTCCTCAGAGCTCAGCACAGGCCTCCACGTCACTCCCCAGGCCCTTCCAGCTCTTTCTGTGGGGTAGATGGATGAAGGAAGGGCACCCAGCCCATCGGAAGCTGGTTCAAGAAGACGGGGCCACGGGGTTCACCCACATCCAAGTCAGAGCTGCCAGCCAGGTTCCAGAAATGCGTGCAGCCCTGTGATGAAGGTGGTCTGGGAGTTTTCAAAGGAGAATGAGGGCACAAAGCAGAAGACAGGATTAGACTCGGGCGTGGAGGAGGCTGGCAAACCGGAAAATCTGAATTTCCCAGCCTCTGAGGTCCACGGATGAAAGGTCTGTCTGATCTGGCTCAGTCTAGGGCCCTCGCTGCAGCACGTGGGCTCCCCAGGACGCAGGAGAGCCCAGGGATGCTCGTGGGGCCTCGTTAAAGAGGCGTCTTGGCAGTGTGTACGTGCACACACAGCACACACGCGTGCACACGCACATGCACGCGACCACACAAGTAGACACACACTAACCAACAACCCAAAGCCTGGGTTTACGCTCCTGAGGAGAACGAAGCCCACGGCGCGAGCGTGAGCCGGTCCCCACCGCAGGCACCTTGTTGATGCTGTGCTCGCGGTGTCTGCATGGGCTGCAGGCACCAGCTTGCACGGGTGTTGACTGAATGTGCCGCCAGGGGAAGGGAGCCCAGGTCGGGTGCTCCCCGGGGGCATCTCACGGCCCAGAGCCTGACTTCCTGTTCGGGTCGAGGGCCCCTGGCCCAGCTGGAAGATGCCCCGTGAGCGGGGAGGCCCCTAACCCCCAGTGCCTGTTCACGGTGGGAGCATCTAAGCGGTGGGGGGCGGATTCTCTGTGTGACTTTACGGGGTGGATTCCGTGGGTCATTGCTTCTGGCACACGGCGGAAGCTGCCACTCGCGGACAAGATGCTCTCAGCCCCTCCAAAGCCCAGCTGTTGCAACGGGAAGGCACGATTCAGCTGACACACGGTTCCAGGGCGGGGCTGAGATGTGCCGCTGGTTCCCATACACCAGCACGGTGGCGGGGGGTCACCAAGTGCTGGGGGACCCTGACCCATGGCCTCCCTGGTCACCTGTCCTCTGGGGCCTGCCACCCACCCTTCCGTTCTGCCTGCTCCGGCCCTGGCTGTTGGAATGACCCTCCCTTGCCTGAATCCACGGCCCAAGGAGGGCAGAAGGGCTGAGGCTTGGCTAATGGGCCGGGCAGGGGTGAGAGACGGGGAAGCCCGTGCCAGCCACTCTGCTCCCTCAGCGCACGTCCCCACCAGAACCCCCAGCCACCTTGACAGACAAGAGCCACGTGGGCATCCTGCACGTCTGTGCCCATCTCCGGGTCCTGTGGGTTCTGAGCCTTGCTGCCAGGTGGGCCCGGATCCGGATACCACGGGCCCCAGGGCAGGACTCGCGGCTCCACTGGCCGCGGCAACGTTTCAGAAGGAGGTGACGGGCTGGGAACAGAAACACCGGCCACAGCTCCCACTGATGCCTGTCTGTAGTCCCCCGTCCAGAGCAGCCACAGACCCGCACCCGTGAGGGCCTGTGACAGGCCGGAGGGTTCGTGGCCTCCCACACCGCAGCCGTCCCCTGCCATTGCCAGCGTGACCTGACCTTGTCACTGCTGGGCAGCCTCTGGTGGCTCTACCTCTCGGGTACAGACCCAGACTTCGGCGCAGGCCCAGAAGGTTCTTCAAAACTCAGTAGAGCCCACAGGGCCTGGAACCCCACCCCTCACTGTTGGCCAGCAAGGTGCTGCCTTGGCTGTGAGCAGGCCTGTGAGCTGTCCTTCCCTAGCGATTGTGCAGACACAAACCCTGTCCTGTCCAGGCTGGGAGGAGGGGAGCTCCTCAGGGAGGCTGGTCCCCAGGGAAGCCCCTCGCCAGCCACAGGGCAGGGCTGGCTTCCCACCTGACCACGCTTGTCTGGTTATAGCAAAGTGGGTCCATCCAGGAGCTTCTGTGCCTCGAAGACCCCCCACCCCATCAGAGATAACCCTGTGAATCAGGGTTACGTGGGGACCCACAGGGACCGTGGATGGTTATTGTCCATTTCAAACATACTCTCGTATGTTACTTTTCTCAACCCTGGAGCATCGTGATGGGAACCCTCAACAGAAACCCAAATCATTGCTGAGGACACTTGTGGACAATCTCGGGGCCTGCTGGCAGCTTGGAGGAAGCTGGGGAGGTCTGCATAGTACCCCGTTGGGGGTGCTTGCCCTAAAGCGCCCCCCTCCAACTCCGGACTGTCACCCAGCACGAAGCTGTCCTCACCTCCCCAGTCGCCTGCTGCTCTGTGTCGTCTGGGTGGGGTCATCACGTGGACCCGGAGGGCCCAGTGGGAATATCTGTTTCTTCACAGGGCACCCACAGCCGTGGGTGCCTCCAGGCAGCACAGGCTGCCCCCCACCCACCTTCACATCCCTGGGCCCAGCCTGGCGCCCAGTGCATGGATGCTGGGGAGATGCTCACAGAACCCGGAAGGGATAGGAAAGCCCCCTACACCGCAGGGAAGTCTAGAAACCCGGAGATGCCCTGCCCCGGTGCCAACTTCACCTCCAAGTCTGCCCTGTCCTTGTCCCCTGGAGGCTCCTGAAGGTGACATCACCTGCCTCCAGAAGGCCTGGCATCTGCCCCTCCAGCAGCCGCTGCTCTGCCTGGTCCCTCATCCTGACCTTTGCTGCGACCAGTGCAGCGGGACAGGTGGGGCGACAGCCCCCAGGGCCTCAGGCCCGCTCACCACGGGCCCGGGTGGTTTGCAGCTGAGAGAACCCTCCGGGGCACACACCCAGAGTGGAAGTGCTGGGACACTGCCACCAGCAAGGGGTCTGCCACCATGCCTGTCCCTGCTGACGTGGCCACCGTACAGTCTTTCAGTTCCTGCCATCTAGCACTTGCGGACAGGTGTTCACGGCGGTGTATTTTGCGTTCCTTGATACTGATGAAGGCAAACATTTTTCATGTGTTCACTGGCCATTTGGATTTTCCCTGAGGTTACAACCAGGGAAGGACATTCCCTGGGGCTCGTGGGGAGTCCTGGCCTGTCGTGCAGTCTGCTGTTATAATCAGCTATAAAAATGGTAATTCCCATGTCTTGTGCAGTCTGTCCATGTCCTGGGTCTGGCACCCACCACCCCTCCATGGGTGAGAAGATGCCCTGTGTCTTCTCTGTCCTGGCTCTTTCCGGGGTTTCCGTCAGTATGGGTGATGTTGCAGTCTGGCTACCCCCTCACCTTACACGGGATGGCTTTTTAGGTGCAACCTGACGCCATAATGTTAGCAGGTGCAGTCACACGACTCTGATGGGGATTGAAAACCTTCAACACCAACCGAGTTGAATGAATGCAGGAAGCATAAAGTCTGGATCAGGTGTGTTCACAGGCACAGGACATTGGTCTGGCTCCAAGGCTTGAGCTGGACAGGCTTCCTATTTTACGGGAGCATGCCCAAAGACAGTGCCTGTCTCCCCCAAAAGGTGAAAGAAGTTTGGAGGGCTCATCTGAGCTTTCCCAATGGTTGCTACTAACCCAGTGGCATCCCACTTCATCTGGAGGCCTCGGTCACAGGATGATGGGAACCCTGCAGCCGTATGCCCTGTGCCCAGCTAGGGGGCTGCTCCAACCCAGAGGGGCACCAGGGAACCCTCCAGCCCGGCGAAGGCAGCAGGGCCACGGGGATACAGACCGTGGGCGGGGATCCGGCTCTGGCTCTGAATCCCGGCTCTGCTGTTGTTTGGCGCCAGCCACAGGGCACGAAGGAGGCCCTAAGAGGATGGGGTCGCTGATGCAAAGAGCCACGTTCTCCATCTGCTTTGGATGGTGACTTAGGAGGTGAGTCTTCTAACAGACACACTGAAATGTGTCCTCTGGGGGAGATTTTGAAGGCTGTGGGCTGGGCGCACCCTTTCTTTTTGCATCAAAGCCATGGAAATGCCCAGAGGTTTATTTATTCTCTAGCTTTCCCTCTCTGCAGCCTCGTCTCTCACCAAATCCAGGCCACCATGGCGGGGGGGGGGGGGGGGGCACACCAACCCTCGGGTCCGGCCTCAGCGGCTCTTGGCAGGCCAGCCACGGGGTTCCCACGGCAGGCTCTGCTCCCCAGAAGGACAGGGCCACCATGTCATGAACCCTGCCCTTAACAGCCAGCCTTCTTGCAAAAGTGTGTGTGGGGGGATGGCAGGCAGAAGGCAGAGGGCCCTAGGGGCTGTGGCTAGGTCCTTAGGAACCCCCTTATCTGCTCTAGGAGGGTGGTGGCCGTGTCTAACTCTTGGCCACCAGTCTCGCCCACGTGGGCACTGGAGGGTCCTCATCAGCAACATGCCGGTTACAGCCCGTTCCGTGGATGGTTGCATGATGCCAGGATCCCTCCACAGTGAGCACAGAAGCCCAGGGATTGGGGCATCTGCCTGCTTAGAGGCTTGGAAGGCCCTCCTTTGCCAAGACCCCAGAGCCTTGGGTCTTCCTGGGAGTGGCTGCCTTCTCGGGGGGCCACCTATCACATGGAGGGACCCGGCTTGTTGATTTGGCCCCAGGCCTCAGCCTGCGGGTGCCGTGGGGAAGCAAGAGGTGCAGGCAAATCGGTTCTGTGGGCACCTGTCCAGTTAATGACCAGAAGCTCTATGTGGCGGAGACTGCTGGTCCCTCTGAGCCTTGGGAGGGGGGATGCTTCGGGACTCTGGATGCTGGGCGGAGGCCTCTGCTGTTCTGTGTGCAGGCAGCAGCCCTCAGTCCCGGGGGCTCCCCCGCCCCCCCACCCAGCTCCTGAGCAGGCCGGCCTGATTGCGCTCTGCTGGCCAGTGCCTCCCACTGACCTCCTAGGGTGCCGGCAGGGAGGAGGACAGTGCTCCACCCCCTCCCGCTCACGACGCCCCACCCCACACTCATCCATCCAACGTTTATAATCAGGAGCCCCCACCCTCACCGTGGAAGGACCCAACTTCTTCAGTGACCACCCACCCACTGCTGTCCCGTGGGGCTGACATTCCAAGGGTCCTGTCCTCTCAAAGCGAAAATGTTAAAGGCTGACGGGGCGTTGCTGAGGGCGGCCTCCAAGACCTGGGCCAGGGGCAGGGGTCCTGGGAGCGGGGGCACCCTCCCTCGGACTCTCCCTAGGAGCAGGTGGGGGGAGGCGGGGCCCACCGCGCCCGGGCTCACCTCGTCCTCCGGCAGAGTGGGGAGCGGCTCGAAGTCGTAGCCCGCTAGGTCCTTGCCGTCCTCCTCGTACAAATCCGCCACGGCCGCGTCCATGGCCTGCATCGTGCGGGCGCGCGGGGGGCGCCTCGGACTCGGCCAGCGCTGGGGCCTCGCGCTCCGGCCGGCGCCCCTGCCCCGCCGCGCCCGTCCGGCCTGGGCCTTCCCGCGGGCCCTGCGCCCGGCTCCGCGCGCGGCCGGGCTCGGGCTCCGGTTTGGACTCCGGCTCCGCGCGCGGCCGGGCTCGGGCTTCGGTTTGGACTCCGGCTCCGGCTCCGGCTACGCGCGCCCCGCCGCCATGGCAACGCGCCCGCCCCCCCCGCGGCCCCGCCCTCGGCGCGCCGCCCGCGCGCCTGCCGCAGTGTCACCCGAGCGGGGGACGGGGTGTCCGGGAGGAACCGGGGGTCCCGGCACTCGCCAGGCCGGGCTCACTTTGGCGGGCGCTTGGGCGCGACTGGGGTCTGCGCGCTCTCGGGGACTCTGTTCCTCGGGGACGCTGGCTGCTTCTGCAGCTGCACGGAGCCGGCGGCCTGTGCGCGGCCGGCACCGTTTGGGGCGGGGCCTCTCGTGTGGCCGGCGTCCTCAGCGACGCCACCGCAGGCTGCTGCCTGGGTCTGCGCCCACCTGGGGCCCCGAGGTCGAGGGCCGTGGCCCACTCCCAGGAGGGCTCTGGGTGGGACGTGGACCCTCCGTACGCCCCCCCCCTTTCCTCCCCCCGCCGCCCAGGGGCGCGGCTGCCGCAGTCCCCGCTGGGGGTGGTGGCTGCGGAGGCGCGCGGTTGTGGGGGGGGGGGAGGGGAGACGGGAGTGAGGGGGCAGGAGATCTGGCGGGGGCCCGTCTGGGCAGCTTGGGGTCTGGCCTTGCCTCCTCGCTTGAGTGAGGGTCTCCTGGATGCTTGTGCGGACGCAGGATTACAGCTTCATCCACACCTTCCCAGCCAGCCTGGGGGCGTAGGAGACGCCACACAGCCCCTCCCCACAATTTGGCTGTCCTGCTGCCACCTGATTAACCCCTCCGTCGCCCCATTTGTGGTCCAGTGGCTGGACTTTGCGCAGCACCGGGGTGAGCCTTGCCCCAACCTGGGGCCTGTGGTTGGCAAACAGCCCGGCAAAGGGCCAGACAGCACCCCCTACCACCTTTTCCACGGGAGGGTGGGTGGCAGTCTCACTACCCTGGTGGACGTGGTCCTCCCCCGGCTCCCAGCAGAGCTCTGGGCCAGAGCCCCGGTAGGAGAGCAGGTGCTACTGGCCAGGCTTGTGGGTTTCCACATGTGGCCAGCCCCACCCCCACAGCCCCCCCCCCCCAGGTGCACGCGGGTGCTCCCCAAATTCTCGCGTGAACGAGGCAGGTGTTGTGGCAAGGCCTGCCAAGTCCGAGCAGGCACTGGGGCACGGATTCCCAGCATTCTGTGCCCAGGTCAGGTCACTGTGACCCTGGGCCCTGGCACGTGATACCCAAGCATTCGAGGGCCATCCGAGTCACCAAAGAAATAGGCCTCAAGCTGGCAGCCAGGTGGGTGCTGGCGGGGCTCACCTGGGGCAAAATGCTCCGCTCCCCACTTCTGGGGGTTCTGGGAAGCTCAGGGCAGCAGCCAGGGTGGGGTGGGTGGCGGTGGCTGGAGCTGCAGAAGCCAGCTGGCAGCTGTGCGGTGGGGGCCAGCTGGCAGCACCCAGGCCTCAGAAGGAGGCAGAGGGTGGCAGGCGGGCCGCTCCAGGCTCCGAGTCCACAGAGCTGAGCCCCCTGCCCGGGGGCTCCCCCTGGCCGCGCTTTCCCCTGCCGAGGGCTGGAGACGCCCTTCACTCGCCGCCCAGCGCAGGTGCCCTGTGCGCCCCCACGGGCTGCAGGGACCTCACGGGGGTGCATGTGGGCTCTGTCACCTGGCTCCGCGGTGGCTGCGCCCCTGGGCCAGGGGTCAGGGGTGGGGACTGAGGCGCCGATTGGGAGGGTAAAGATAATCCCACAGCTGGGGAGCGGTCCTGAGTCTGAGGACACACGGTCTACTTGAGGAAGAGGTGCGAGCAGTTTGGGTGACGGACAGGCTTTGATGCGGCTCACTCAGCTTTGGCTGTTGCAGCCTGAAGGCGCCTAGTGGACACTTCCCGGCTCCTTGGTCAGACTGCTCCTCGGAGGAGACAGACCAGGGTGCGCGGGGTCGAGGGGCCGCGGGGAGGACAGGGGAGGAGCTGAGGGGGAGTGGCAGGGCGGGGTGGGAGGAGCTGAGGGAGAGGGGCGGGGGGAGGAGCCGAGGGGGGAGGAGGGGGCAGGAGCTGGGAGCTGGGGCTGGGGGGGAGGGGCCGGGGGAGGGGCTGGGGGGCAGCTGAGGGGAGGAGCCGAGGGGGGCGGGGGCGGGGGTGGGGAAGACCCCGTGGGGCTGAGGCCACACTGCTATCCTTCCTTCGTTTAAAAGTTTGTCGTCATTGGTCTTGTTCAGTGAGTGATGTCACCCCCGCTGGAAGCTTGCTTAGTCCGAGTGTTTGCATACGAGCCGGCTTTTGTGGCCAGCTTTGGTCCAAGGAAGGATTTGGTGTTGGCTCTGTGTTTTGGTGCCTTAGACCCAATAGATGCTCCGTTAATGTTGGACGAGGCATGATTCTTGACCCCAGAGCAAGTCTGATTAGACACTTCCCAGAGCAGATGAGACACACTTGGGTGTGAGGACATCCCAGCGGCCCCTGGATGTCCACTCGAAGATAGTTCCAAACTCAGGGCCAAGAGCCCTCACGAACAGACCGCTGGAATAGCCTCTCAGTTTTGGCCTCCATGCCTGCCCCTGCCACCACCCCAGGGTGCCCAGCCCATGCCCAGCCTTCTTCCTGAGGCCTCTGGGGTGATGTCAGAGGTCCGAGGCCATGACGTGGTGGTGCCCCAGCCTTCTCAGTGGCCTTCCCTGACCTCTCGACTCACTCTCTGCCCCACCTCACTTTCCCACAAGATCTCCCCACCCCTGCAGATCCTGGCCTGAGCTGCCCTCCCTGCATCTGGCCTCTGCCCTCCATGGACCTCCCTCCTGGTCAATGTCAGGTCAGGACACCCCTGATGGACGCTGTTTCCTGCAAAGCTCCGTGCTGACTGCTGGGCCCTTGTCCTACACAGACACCGGCAGGACTCTGCCTTGTCCTTCTGAGCCGGGCGTCTCCTTCGGATGGGGGCTCGCTCGGGTCTTGGGGCACTCAGTCGGCACCCAGCATGGCCAGGCTGCGTGCTGAGGTGAGCGGAGTGGTGTCTTCTGGGTCCTGGCTCTCACTTTCCCTAAATGAATTCTGAAAAGCTGTCAAACTGAACATTTCAAAGTCAACATTTAAATTTTTAAAGAAATCACAAATGTAAATAATGCAAAGAATGTAATTTCTGGTGTGGTAAATATTGATATTTTGAAATAAAGCTGTTACTCTTGTCAATGTACCCAAGAAGCTAAATACCAAAATGGTTTTGCTTTTTTACACTTTTATTTTTAAGTAGGTTCTATGGCTAATATGGGGCTTGAACTCGCGACCCTGAGATCAAGAGTCGCATGCTCCATCCACGGTGCCAACCAGGTGTCGATATCAAATATCAGTCACTTAAGAAATCACATAAACGCGTTCTTTACCAGTCCAAAATCTTCATCATAGTATTTTCCCTTAAATTACGGACATCAAACTGTGGCCAGAATTGTATCCTCCTGTGATATCTTTTCATGCTTCAAAGTGTCTATAGACCCCGATTACACGTCTTTGCAACAAAAACGCACGTAGTGTTTCATAAACCAAATATTGAATAAACTGGGGCGCCTGGGTGGCTCAGTCAGTTAAGCATCTGACTCTTGATTTCCGTCCAGGTCACGATCGCCCAGTTCGTGGGATTCGAGCCCCGCATCGGGCTCTGCGCTGACTGTGGAGCCTGCTCGGGAGCCTCTCTCCCTCTCTCTCAAAATAAATAAATAGACTTAAAAACACCACAGATATTCAAGAAACAAAAACATTTAAATTTTCTTTTGTTTCCTGTGACCATAGGGTTCATTTTACAGTATGGAGTCTTTTGGGAAAGTAAATGACCGTGTTTCTCCTGGGGCTGCAGGCGGAGACACCCAAGGGTGGTGGACCACTGACATGGCTCCTGTTGGAGGGGCCTGAGCCCTCTTAACACTCTGTGGCTGCCACTGTGGCTGTCACTCTGTGGCTATTATTCTGTGGGTGTTACTTTGTGGCTGTCACCCTGTGGCTGTCACTCTGTGACTATTATCGTGGCTGTCCCTTTTTCCATAAGGACACCAGTCATGTTGGATTACATCCACAAAGCACTGATTTCCAAATAAGGTCGCACAGGTACCTGGAGCTAGGACCTCAACATGTCATTTATGGGGACACAGTTCCACCCACAACCCTGTCCTCAGAGCTGGCCCCGGGACCAAGAAGCTGTTTTCGCCCCTGGGAGCCTGATTACTGCACTCAGAGCTCCGCTGGGGCCGAGAGCAGCGTGTCTGCCACCTGGAGTGCTGTGTCGGGCGGGCACACGGCTCGTGGCAGGTCCCCGTGCCGCTCTGGGCACGTGCGGCCCTCCTTGCCCCCTGAGCTGGCCGCGTGTGTCTGCGTTTCCATTGCTGCGGCCGGGAGGGCCTCAGAGAGCAGCCTCTCCTGGGCTACGGTCACGTGTGGCACAGCCTTCCCGGGCTGGAGGACCCCGGCCAGCGAGTGTCCTGCTGCGTGCAGTGAAGGGACACATGTGGTGTCGCCTGGGCGTCGGGGGGGGATCGCCCTGTTCGGCGTGGGCCGGTGCACCTGGTGGCCCAGGTGTTGAGTGGAGCTCCCGGGCGCCAGCGCCCCTCCTCCGGGCTCCAGAGCGCCCGGCTGCTTCCCAGGCTGGGCGGCCACTGTGCTAACTGCAGGTTTAATGACAAACCCACTGCGGCGTGTTAGCTTGTGTTTTCACCGCATGCCGCTCATGAGTGATTTCTGCCAAGGACAAATGCAGGCGTGGGCGGCTCTGACTCTGACATCTCAGTGCCAGCCGGTGGCGGGGGGGGGGGGTCGGGATTGCCCGCTGTGGGTTGGGGGCACCAGATGCCTCCTCTCCACGCCCCCCCCCCCCCCACTGTTACTGTTGGCACCTCTCCCCTCCCTCAGTTGCCCGGGATTCTCTGTAATTAAAAAGCCATCAGTGACTCGGTGTGGGCTTTGGGGTGCGTTTGGAGGGTCCCTGCGAGGCTTAGCCCTTCTCTGTGGCTGGGGGTTGGGTCTGTAGGCAGAGGAAGCCCTGGGCCTGGGAACTGGCACTTCTTTTCCTTGTTTCTATTCGTGGAACCGAATTTCAAATAGGGCTTTTTGTGGGTCAGTCTGCAGCCAGAGGAAGGCGGTGGCCGTTGTGTAACATAAAGTTAGCTCGCTGTCTCCAGGGGCCCCGGGGCCCACTTGAGGCTTCTCTGGCCAGTACACTAACCCTAACCCGTTACAAACAAACATTGGTCTTTAAAAACCAAATTCCAGACTAAATTCAACTAAAGCCAGTTTAAAGGAGAAATCGCCAAGAGCTTTCTGGCTATGGTATTCCCTCCTGCACGGAGAGCAAAACTGATTTTACGCTGTGGGTCCCTATCGATGAAATGCTAAAATGCTACATCTTTCCCAGATGGATGTTTATGTCTCTTGAAAAATAACGAAATACTCCATTTCACTCACTTCCCTGGGAAACGTTTCTCAGAAAAAGATGAAAAGATCTGAGACTCAGATCCCGATGAACACGGCCTCCGGCAGGGAGCCAAGCCCCGGGGCCCCGGACCCTCGGGTGAGGCACACCCATTCCTGCCATCTTGGGGTCTCCCTCTCCTCTTTGCCCCGAACTCCATGCAAGTGTGTTCCTTTCGTGGACGTCCCGTGACCTGTCCTCTCCGGCTTTCCCAAAGCTTCTCAGGCCACGGCTTTGGCGACTTTTCCACAGAGCCCTGGGACCGAGGCCGAGCTCAGGGGCCTTCTCAGGGGTCCCCTTCGCCTCCCAAACGCTCAGTGTTTCTCACGGGCAGGTTTGTGAATGGGCTTTTCCTTCTGTGCCGGGACTTCCGTCTTCTCATTTACCCCGAAACACCGGTGGGTTCCCCCACCTTCATCTGAGGGCTGTTGGCCGTGAGGCAGGCACCACCTCCGTTTCCCGATTCGTCTCTTCCAGGGAGAGATCCCTTCGTGGCCTCCCGGGGCCTCAGGCTGACGTTCTCTGTTCAGGATGGTTCCACGCAGCTCTGGAACGAATTCCACGTGTTTATGAACATTCCAGAATGCCGTCTTCCCAGGCGTTCATAGTCACTTGCCTCAGTTTCTGGTGCATCTGCGGGAAGTGAGGGAACTCACCCTGCTGTCTTCAGCTTCTTGAGCTCAGTGTGCACGTCGTGCAAGAGGCTTTGCCTTCAGGACGTGACTGAGGCCACTCCCCTGGTCCGGGACGCTGTCCCTCCACATTGCTCTGCCCACCCCCGTGTTGTCGGCCCTGGTGGTCGCTGGGGCCCCGACAGAGCGCGCTGTGAGGAGGGGCGTCGTGTGGGAACGGACGCAGACAGTGGAGAGAGGCCTGCGCAGCGGGTGAAGATCCGTCCCTCCTTCCCGCAGGTACGGGGCAGAGGCGGAGGCTGGCTGGGCCCGCGGTGAGTGCTGGCCTCGGAGCTGCTTCCTCGATGCGGCCGGAGGGCGTTGCCGGCAGGGCATGTGGCTCACGGATGTTCTGGCAGAGCCAGGCTGCTGCGTCCTGACCGTGTGGTCCCGGGCAGGTCACTTGACCTCTCGGAGCCTGTTCATGGGGCTGACGTCAGCATTTGACGAGTGGCGAGTGAAAGGCACGTGGCCTGGGGCTTCCGAATATACTTGGCAAAGGGCACGTGCTCCCCCAGATGAGAACGGCAGGGGCTGATACGTCAAGCGCACCGTGTGGGGGTCCCGCGACTCTCGTCTTGGGCAGAGACCCCAAGGCAGGCAGGGAGTGGGAGAGTCCCCAGAGGAAAGGGGGCTCAGGCGCCCTGCTGGAGGCTGCGACGGGGTCCTCGGCTTTCCCCACTCACTGCTCCTGAGTTGGGTGGGGGAAAGACACGGGCAGAGAGGCGGCTGTCACTCGCTGACTCCTGACACTGAGTTGGTTGCTGTGGAGGCTCTGGGGGGGCGGGGGGGGGGGAGAGTGGGTCCGTGTGGTCGGGCTGACGCCTGCTGTGACTTCAGTGTGTCTCCTGCATGCTGACAGGGTCCCAGGGACCCAGGGAAGGCTGGAGGGGCCGCAGACTCTTGGTGGGCCACCTCCCCCCAGTGCCTCCCTCGCTGCAGCCCCAGCTCAGGCCGTGAGACATGGGGTGTGGCAGGGACAGCCACCAGCACTTTGTAAACTCTTGAGTGTGGCGCACTCTGCTGGGGCCCTCAGCCTCCTGGGCCTCGGGTCCCAGCAATGGGACAGGGACGGGGGAGACCTGTGGCCTCTCCTCAAGCTTCTGCCTTCTCTGTTCTAGTTTCCAGTGCGGGGGTCCTGGAGGCCTGTGTGCAGCTTAAGAGACGAGCTGGGTGTGGCCGTGTCTGCAGGTGGTTTCTTGTTCTTACCTGGTTCGCTCACTTTTTGCTGACCTTGTTCCTTGGACCCAGGTGGGTCATGCTCAGGGGTGGGGGGAGGTGGCGCTGCCCTGGGGGGCGCTCCAGGCCAGCACCCCCAGCAGCGCCCGGGTGCCGCACGGAACCTGAGCTGGGGGAGGGCAGCAGCAACTCTGTCCTGTCTTTTTTTAAGATTTGGAGGCGGCTCAAAAAGGCTGTTGTGCATCCACTTAGATTTTTCATATATATGTGTATCTTTTTTTAGAGAGAGAGAAAGTGCTAGTGGGGGAGGGGTAGACAGAGAAAGAGAGAGAATCCCAAGCAGGCTCCACTCTCAGTGAGGAGCCCGACTTGGGGCGTGATCCCACGACCCTGGGATCATGACCTGAGCCAAAATCAGGAGTCCAATGCTCAACTTACGGCGCCCCCGGGCGCCCCCAAACCATCGCATCTTAGTGAGAATCCTGCCAGCTAGTTTGGCCAGAACGCTGGCTGCGGGTCGGGCCCCTCCCCCTTTGCCGTGATGTGCAATCACCTGGCAGCCTCTCGCAGGGACCCTGTTCGGTCACTTCAGCCAGAAACCGCTCCCCCTGACTCTTCCTTTCAGTGGCCATCCGTCACCAACCCTGGCAGGGAGAGCAGAGCAGGACAGAGGCCACGGCAGTGTGGGCACCTGTATTCAGGACGACTGAGTGGGGAAGGCTGGGCTCTATTCCAAATGCACCACCGACACAGGGGGTCATGGCCGAGGAAGGTTGCCGGTGGGAAATCACCGGGAGGAGACCTTAGGTCTGGGGGCTCTGGCCACACCGACCTCCCAGGATTCCTGCTGAGGGCGGCCCAGGGTGACCAGGTTTGGAGGGCGGTGTTCTTGCTGAAACCGAATGGGCCCAGGGAAGGTTTGGCCAAGGAGAGAAACTCCGTCAGACCTGCCCTGCTCCCTAGATTCCCGTCTGCCCATGCCGTCCGGGGGGGGAGCCTCACCTCTTGCCCCACCGCAAGGCCCCTCCGCAGTCCACCCTGAATGTAAATGTCATTCAATGATTTCGCTTTGTCAGGAGCCCCCACTGTTGCCAGGGAGGGGCATGTGCTCCACAGCTATCTACGGGGCAGCCCCTGGTCCGGGACCTGGTCAAGACCTTGCCCCAAGGGGACTCCGCTCCCCTGGTGCTCTTTGCAGCCATTGGCCACAGCCCCGTGTTTGGTGTCCACTTACTTCAACTCCGCAAGCATTTCTTGAGCACCTACTGTGTAGCCCACTTGCATTGTGCGGGACATACCCTTCTGTGGGAGGACGAGCGGCTTGGCCCTCCCTGGGAGGTCCAGCAGGGTCTACAGGGCCCAGGGTTGGTGGCACTGGGATCTCCTGCTAGGGACCCTCATCCGGGACGGGCCTTTGGGTCACCCTGGCCACCCTGGGCTCGTGACCCCACACCTTGCGACCTCAGACCGTCCTGCTGTGTGTCTGCAGAGGCTTCTTGTTGCATAGCTTGTGGGGTCCCACGTGGACCCTGGTCCCCAGGATAGCGGTGGAGTGCGGCCAGGGGCTCCTGCCTCTGTACCTGGCCCAGTGAGGGTCTGCCTCCTGTCTGGACCCTGGCCTGAGCTCGCTGCTGGGGAGCTGGACCTTATGGCCCTGGGGCTCTCAGATGCCTAGCCGTGGCCACCATTCAGCCTGGGCTGGCACCTGGGGTGTGCAGGGTCCGTAGTGGTCCCGACGGACCCCCCCAGGCCATGCTTTAGCGGCGGAGGGGCCAGGGGGCCACCGGGTTCTGTGCAGCATTTGGGCTCTGGCAGGCCCCGGCTCACAGGTCCTGGCTCTGTCTTTGGCCAGCAGCGGGACCTGAGCCTAATCCCTGTCTGAACACAGTAGGGAGGCTGGAAGAGTGAAGAGGAAGGGCGGAGCACCCAGCCCCGCACCAGGCCCACCCTGCCCTCCCCCACCCCCAGGTCTGGACTCATCCCTTGGTCTGGAATGTTTCATTCCTCCTTCCTGGAGAGCTTTGGGCTGACTCCAGGGCCCGCTTCTTCCCGTGAGAGCCCCCAGCTGCAGCCTGGCCTGAGCTGGCCCCCTCTTCCCCTCCCCTCCCTTCCCTCCTTCATCAGAGCCTGAGCTAAGTGGTTCAGGCCCAGCTCCCCCAGGCAGGAGGCACAGGGAGCTGGCTAATGCCCAGGGTCCCAGTTTCTCTGGTCTGCCCGCCTCCTCTCTCCTGATCCCCTTAATGACGGCTCTGACCTGTGAGCCAGCTGCGAAGGTGCGTAAGGTGGATGGCCCATTAGCAAATGCGGCGTGTGGAACCAGATGGAAAAGGCTGGAAGGCCCAGGGGCCCCAGCATTCGGGAGGCAGGATGGCTGTTGTGCCCCTTCCTCCCCCCTGCCCCCACCAGGGTCCAGCAGCAGGGCGCCCCTGCACATCTGAGGCCCAGGAAACATAACACGGCCACAAACTTTTCTTCATTCACTTTCACTGATGACCCCTTCTGCCAGGGGCCCAGCACATCTTCCCAGGGTGGCCCCAGGTACCTCCCCACTCCGGCCCACAGTGAGCCTCCCGTGCCGTCTTTGGTCCAGTTCTCTCGCCAGCGGCTGAGGTCGTAACACAGCAAGGCCCAAGTGTGGCCCCTGCCCCCCACCCTCTCCCACACCCACCCTCGCCCTCCCAGGCAGTAGAATTGAAAAACCCTGGGCTGTATGTATTTAAAACGCGCGTGGATACATCAGGAGGCCAGCACGGGAGTGGGCACAGCCGTCCCGCTGGCCCAGTGGGGCAGGGGGTCCTCTGGGAGCAGTGGATGGGCTCAAGGGAGACATAGCGTGGGGAGGGATGTGCCACTGGACAGCCAGGAAGGACACCTGCACACTAGGAGCAGGAGCCCAGAGCAGAGGGTGAGGGCCCCGAGAGGACACCGTGGGATGTGGGGCACTGTCCTCACCGGGCTCACCAGGTCCAGGGACGTGCGGAACAAGCAAGTGGGTGGCTCTGGGCTCAGCAGGGCTCCTCCAAGCACAAGAGAGTCCCCGAGTGTGTTCAGGCTCCTGTGGTAAATTATCAAGGTCACCAAGTTACTCATTATGCAGAAACTTGTTTTTTTTAAGTATTTAAAAAATGTTTACTTATTTTGAGAGACAGAGACAGCATGAGAGGGGGAGAAACAGAGAGAGAGAGAGAGAGAGAGAGAGAGAGAGAGAGAGAGAGAGAGAATCTCAAGCAGGCTCCCTGCTGTCAGCACAGAGCCTGATGTGGGGTTCGATCCCATGAACCGTGAGATCATCACCTGAGCCAAAGTCAGACGCTTAACCATCTGAGTCACTCAGGCATCCTAAAACTCATTTTTTATCAATCTTAGAGTAATTTTCAATCTGGTTAGATTTGGACTAAATTGAAGTTGGCCACTTAGCCTCTGCACCTGCTTCTGAAGCCCAGGTGTTCTGTGCAGAGAGCGCGTTCCGTCCCACCAGCCCCATGGGGTTTGGCTCTGTCCTCTGCACATCATCCTGCTTGAGGCCAAATGGAGAAGCCAGTGCTGGAGGGGTGGGTGGGGTGTGGGGGGGCCAGACTGCGACCTGGGCGGGGGGAGGTGCTGCTCTGCTCCCAGCACTGCCCGGTCCCCGGCCCCGCGGGGTTGCCCTCCAGCCCCAGGACATAGCTGCTTGGGGACAGAGACTGACCATCCTCCGGCTGCTCCGGACCCCTGGTGCGGGGCTCAGACCTACCCACTGGGGCCCAGAGTCCTCCCCTGGCCGTCCCCCCATGTCAGAGCCTGGCCTCTCCCCCTGGGCCACACGAGTGCTTGTCCCGGACTCCTTCTTAGCAGCCCACACCAACGGTGTACCCCTGAAGCTGGCGTGGCCCTCAGCATTGTCCGTGACGTCCGCGAGCAGCTGCCATGGCGGTGCCGTGTGATGGGGTCTGACCCACACCTGTGCAAGGGCTCCCACTTGGGTGCCGGGGGAGATTCAAGCCCCACGAGCTCCTGTCTGAGTGTGGAGACCCTCACCCGGCCCTGCCGCCCGCCGTAGTAACCCTGAGCCAGGCCCCTTCCCGCTCCCTCAGGCTTGCCGGGGCGGCCCCCCACAGCCGCCGTGCTCCTGTGGGTGCGGAATCCTCTCGTGGGGTGCCATAGGTCGTGCTTCCGACCTAGGTGTCGGTGGTGGTTCCTGTGTTTGCAGAATCCACACGACTTCTGTTCAAAACCATCCTGTCTGTCTGCGGTGCTGGCTCAAATCCCCCTGCAGCCACGATGGCCCCAGGAGGTGGCTCCAGGTGTGCACGGGGCACATGAAGTGCACTCTGCTCCGTGGGCTCAAATCTGGCCAAGGCTCGAAGGCTGTTGCTCTGCGACGTTCCGAGCTGCTCCCGAGACCTGGGGATCTTAGAACGGCCTGAGGTCGTTTCTGCCCACTGACGTGGGGACATGTTTGGTTTGGGGGTGACCCATGTAGAAATTGTGAGGCATCGGTGTCGTTCGGACCACTCTCCTGCAGGTGCCTGCACACACAGGGGACCCCAGGGCTTACTTTTGGTCTGTTCCTTACTTTTGATTGCCCACCTCACAGCACACGGCTGCTTTCTGCACAGCCTGAAGGGGCGACGTGGACGCGCCCCACCTGCTTATGCCACCTGTGGGAGCTCGTGGGGTGTCAGCCCTTAGACTGTCTGCTCTGCTCTGTGTCCCGGGACCAGCCCGGCTGAGTGGGGTCCACCGGGACTCACACCAGCTCTCCAGCAGCCGGGCTTCTGGAGGGAAATTCTTCCTGGCTCTAGCCACACCCCTCTGTGGCATGAGGGGCTGGCACACTCCCCATCCGGCCTCCATAGGGCTCCGAGGTGGCGCGGTAGTGCCCCAGGCCAGCCCCTGGGGCAAGAATGGGGGGCAGGAGCCTGGCTGTGCCTGGGGGACCCCTGCAGGGAACTGGGCTCCCTTCTCCAGTGACCCCGGAGGGAAGGCCGCTGGCCCCGTGGGATGGGAGGTGGGGTCTCGGTGGGACCAGCTTTTGGGGGAAGATGGGCTGGGATCAAGCCTTCAGCCTGTGCATGTGCACATGTGTAAGCGTGTGTAAGCATGTGTGCACGTGTATAAGCGAGTGGGCGCACATGTGCTTGTGTGCGTGTGCCTGTGACACTGTGCCCTGTGTCCTTGGGGACTCTGGTCCTGTCCCCTGCCCCACCGTCCGGGCATGCCCACCCCTGCACATCAGACCTGGATGTCCTTCCTCCCTGACCTGTGGGCGGCAGAACGTTCTTTGATCTTGGATCCAGTGGGCAAAATTTTAACCCCAAGTGCCTGTTGGATAATAAGTCGTGTAATGAAACCTTTTGCCGCAGCCTCTGGGTGGTCGACACAGCCTGGTAAGGAGGTGAGAGGGTCACGTGTGGGTGGGCGGGCCCAGCTGCCCCGGGAGGTGGTGCCGTCCTCAGAAGGGGCGGGTCTGGTTGCCGTGGCCCGCGTTGTCCCCCTCCCACCCCGGAACCCCTGCGGGTCACAAGGGTGAGTGGCAGGATGGCAGGCGTGGCACGGGCAGCACGTGGGGCGGACACGGCCGGGCTGGAGCCACCACCTCTGTGTGCGGCCCCCTACATGCCTGCCTGGGGCCCTGAGTGCGGGGGGGCAGGTGGCCGCCCCAGCCCAGCACAGAGCTGGCCCCTCTCGGGAAGCCCCCACCCAAGAAACTGCTCCTGGGTGCCTGAGCTCACACCCTCGAGCTGATCCTTGTCCCAAGGTGGGTCCCTGAGGCTCAGGGCTACCCTTGACCATCCTGTAGAGTCCCAGCCAGGCAGACAGGGCATGGGGCGATGGGGTGAGGGGCAGGGCTGCTGAGCCTGGAGCCCTGACCCAGCCCCTGCCCCACAGACCCAGCAGGGGCTCCCCAGGGGACCGGCGTCCAGAGGTGGCTCAGCAGGCCTCTTGGGAGAGTCAGAGGGCTGGGGGGGGGGTGCCCTTCATCTAACTGCCATTGTACCTGTGCTCTCCAGACCCGGAGCACCAGCTATGCCCGGAGGAGGGCCGAGCCTCAAACCGGACCTCCCAGGGTCCCGCAGGGGCAGCCGACCGAGGCTGCAGCAGACGCTGTCCGGAGAGCAGCGGCAGATGCCCAGCCTGGCCCTGGCGGCCAGCTGCCTCGGCTCGAACCGCGGCAGGGATGCGGTCCAGATGTGTCCGGCTTCCAGAGGCTTCGCTGATGGGGAGAGCCTGGCGTCCCTCTACCCCGGGGGAGTGAGATGCACCCCCACGTGGCGTCGCTGTGTGTCTCACATGCTCTCTGGGAAGGGCAGGCACACGTCTCACACACACGCACGTGCATAAGTGCACGCGTGCATGCTCAGACAACACACACCCAACTCTCACAACCCACACACGTGTACGTGTGGACGCATGCACATGCACAAATGCACACACAGACAGCACACGCCCGACTCTCACAACCTGCACACGTGTACACGTGCACACACACACGCTCAAATGCACACACAGACAACACGCACCCGACTCTCACAACCCACACACGTATGCATATACACACTCACGCACAAAGGACGGAGGTGACATACCACGAGACCAGAGATGTTGGATCTGGTTCCGACCTCCCGTCCCGCATCCTTCTGGAAGTGTGTTCCATGTGGGGTGTCTGTGCTGCGGTGAGCTGTGGATTTATGCTCTGAGAACATTACATGCGGATGGGATATGTCACAACACTGTCCCAAGTGGACTCAGGAGGCCGAATCAATACTGAAACACACGAGGTTTAATGTTTAGGGTTGAATTTCTTTGGTTTGAATGCGGAGCTGCTGGGGCTGCTGGGGGCGGAAAGGACCATGGTGGGTACCTCCAGAGGGCCGGGGTGTCCAGGGAGAACAGCTTGTCTGGGCTCCCCGGCCCCAGCTGGGTCCCGGCGCAGACGCAGGAGCCACGCACTGAGGCGGGCCCGCCCCCTCGCGGATGAGAGACGGACACGGGTGCTATTAACCAGCCTCACAAAGGCAAACAGTGCAAAATACTGTATTTCGTGTTAGGTTCTGCATCTACAGCGTGTACACAGCACAGCGTCGGGCCTCTGGCTCCTATCGGCTACGGAAGCAGGCGAGCAGGCTGGACAGAGACAGAAACTGCCCGGCGGTCATCTGGTTGCCCATCTGGTTGACCTGTGAGGACACGCGGGGTTTGTGGCTGGTCCAGGACATTGTCAGGTTTGCAAGAATCCTGGGAAGCAAGGCTCCTTGTGCTCAGATACTGAGCGTTGCTGGCCCTGGGGACCCCCGACACGCCCCCTCGCCTCCCGGCGTGTGTTAGGAGGGCCTGCTCCTGGTGAAGCACCCCTGCCCAGACAGCAGGGCACACGGAGGAGGCACGGTGATGACGGCTATGCAGTGGGACCCGGTGCTCGGATGTCTGGGCAACGTGAACTCTGTGTGCACGGTGTGTGGTATGCATGTACGTGCGTGTGCACACGTGCGCGTATGTGTGCCGCAGAAAGGCCGTGCACAATCTCACACACGTGTTCCTCAGAATGTTCCCTTGCCCGGGGGACGGGCCCCTTACTGCACACAAGGCTCACCAAAACTGAGTCCGGGCTTGTGCCCAGGTGCTCATGGAAATGCCAGCCCCTTCTTTTCGGGGCAGGGAACGTTATGGCCCCAAATGCCCTCGTTGGGGCGGGGTACGGTCCCAACAGTGGCTGGCTTTGACGGTCGAGTCTGCTGAAGGACACTGGGGCATTTCGGAAGGCGCGGGGCCCCTCGAAGGCCCCAGCCGGTGCCCTGGAGAACAGTGGCAGCCCGCCCCCCCACCCCCCCGGCCCCGGTTCCCACACACTCCCGGATTGTGGTGACAAGCCCCGGTGTCCGTGACGCTCTCGGGCCTGTGGGGCCGCAGGTAGGACAGGTGCTGAGCAGAGGCGCCGACGTGGCCTTCTGCCTCAGATGGTGGCTGGCGGAGAGGCTGGTGGTGACGGCCCAGGTCCAGAGCACCCCGTACCGGGCAGTAGCAGGCCCATCTGCGCCTTGGAACAAACCTCGACGAAACACACACCGGCCACTGGAAGACGTGGGTGGCACGTCTTCTGCCGTGGCCAGGGCGGTGGGGCAGATGGGGCACACGCCAGGCGCCGAGGGTGATTCCCCTGATGGAACCCCTGCTCTGTTCCCAGGCCGGCCCGGACACTGGGCACGGGGGTCGGAAAGCCAGTGACAGACACGGACGGCCCGTCTGACCTCAGGGCCGGTGGACGCGAAGGTGGCCCACGGCGTCTTCCGCGTGGGTCCTTCGCAGAGAAGGGGGCGGTGGGGGGCGACGCCCCGCCGGCCTCACGTGGCGGGACCCTGCTGGTCCGCCAGGGGCTGCTACACGGTGGTCTCGTTCTTCCACGGCCCTGTCCGGATGTTGCCCGTGCCGTCCGCGCTGAAGGACAGGACTTCACACATGTCTCCCTGGAGCAGCCCGTTCTGGCCGGGCCCGCCGAAGGGCAGGGACTGCGTCCTCCGGAGCATCTCGAAGTGGGCCGGGCCATGGGCCACCGCCCTGGCTGGCCTCCGCGGGCAGCCGTAGAGCGCCGTGTCGCTGCCCTCGGGCTGGCTGACCAGGGGGAAGGGGTCGCCCTGGGCGCAGCAGGCCAGCGCGTGTGCCCCCACCGGGCCCTCCAGCGAGCTGGGGGCGCTGTCCGTGCGCGAGCTGAGGGGGCTGCCGTCCGGGCTGGACGGGACGTGGTAGGCGCACTCCTGCGTTGCGGCCCCCGGGTGGCGGCCGAAGTAGGGGGGCTTAGTTCTGCCCTGGAGGCAGCCGTGCAGGTGCGGGTCGTGCCCAAAGGGGTCCTCCTCGTGCACGTGGGCGTGGGCCGCGTCCTCCGTCGGCCGCTCACTGTGCATCTTGGCGCAGCACGGCGTGGCCGGTGACAGGCAGCTGACGTGGCCCCGGGCCGCCTGCAGGTTGGTCATTTTGCAGTGGCCGGCGGGGGGGGGGCCAAAGCCCCGCGGTTTGCCCGGACGCGGCGAGTCCCGCCGGCAGGCCACGGGTCCCAGCGCGTCCCCGTTGGTGTCGAGCGTGGGGTGGGCGCCGAGCGTGGCGATGCCGTGGGAGGGGCGGCAGGCCCACCAGCACTGCCACACGTCGTCTCTCTTGGCACAGTGGTGGATGAGCACGAAGAGCCCCAGCGTCACGCAGAAGGCGCCGTACAGGCAGCTGAAGATCATGTCCAGGAAGTGGCCCTGGGACACGGCCAGCGCCCCGAAGGTCCAGGTGGCCGTGAACAGGAACAGCGTGAAGGCGGCGGCCCGCAGCTGGGCCTTGAGTGAGTGCTCGTTCTGCAGCAGCGAGGCGGCCAGGGCGTCGCAGGCGGGCGGCGTGCCGGGCGGAGCCCCGGGGCTGTGGCCGGCCTCGCGCATTGCCAGTCGCCGCTGCTCCTCCGCCCGCGGCCTGAGCTCGTACCTGCGCTCTGGGTGGCGCCGCAGCTGGACGTAGGTGCCCAGGAAGTACACGCAGGTGACCAGCGCGATGAAGGCCGCCGGCCCGTAGAACGCGCCCAGGCTGGGCTCCCAGGCCATCCAGCAGCTGCGGGAGGAGAGGGCTCAGTGAGTCCTGGCATTGGGGCCAAGTGCCCGGCGGCCCCGCATTCCCTGCCTCCCAGAGCTCACGGGGAGACTTTCTCTGCAGCGCGTGAGGCCTCTCGCACGGCAGGGACGCAGACTCGGCCATGCCCGCCACCCTGCTGGCACCCAGACCGCCTGCAGTCGGGGTTGTGGGGGGCCCGCGCCCACCTCTCTTCGGTGACGCCTTCTCTCCCTGCCCCGGAAGGCCTCGGACCCAGTGCCGGAGCCCCAAGGGAGCAGGGCCGACCTTCTGGGGGCACGACCGGAAGGGCCCGAGTGCCGGGTGCTGCGCCTGACCCGTCCACGCTCTGAGCTGGCCCCAGAGATGTGGCCCTCAGTGTCCGGGAGGGGTCTGCTGACGGGCGGGGGGGACATGTGGGGGGCAGGCGGTGGTCCTGCTGGGCACCCCCCACAGCGCGGTGCTCCAGGCTTGGGGGGGGTTGGGGGAGGTGCTGGGGCGTCCTCCACTGACGGGGAGATACTCACTAGGGCCCGTCCTCATCCTCTGTCCCATAGTTCCTGATGTTCGTGGCGGCCGTGACCCCGCAGATGATGAAGGGCACCCCTCCGCTGATGAGGTAGAACCTACAAGAGGAGAGAAACCCGCTCATGGCCTGAGAAACCGCCTGAGCCCCCCAAGGACGACCTTGTTGTCCTAGCTCTCCTCCCGAAAAAGAGGGACCCCATGTCCTTGACAAACACCCACCCAACAGGGGAGCCCCCACCAGAGCCGGCCTCGCTCCTCCTCCTCCCTCCTTCATCTCCCTCTTTCTCTCCTCCCCCTTCCTCCTCTCCCTCCTCCTTCCTCCTCCTCTCCTCCCAGCATCTCCCCTCCTCCTGTCCCTTCCCCTTCCCCTGTCCCTCCCCCACTCACATCTTTGTGCACTGCTTGGCAGCCTGGCTTCTCAGTTCCTTGGGGGGGAGTTCTGACCTGTGACCCCCACTCCCCTCAGGTCAGGGACCCATCTGGATGGAAGTTGACCCTCATTCTGGGCCTGGCCTGGCCTTTTTGCCAGCGGGGCCTCAGCCAGTGGCTCCGTCTGAGGGCCTTCTAGTGCCCGGTGCAGTGAGCTGGCTCCTGGGAACGTGAGGAGCGGCCAAGCACACGGTCCACGAGCGCCTGGCCACCGAGTGCACCATAGGGGCCACGGTGACAAAGGCACCAGCTCATGGTGACCACAGGGAGCAGGCGCCACCCTCCTGGATGAGGGGAATGACTTAGGTCCCAGGACTGTGGGTGGGAGCAGGGTGACCTGGGGACTCTGTGCCTCCCAGAGTTCTCTATGCAGAGAACACGTCCTTCAGAACGAGGACAAATACGGACATTTTCTGACAAAAATAAAACTGAGTGAATTTGTTGCCAGCTGACCTTCAAGAAATGCTGAGTGACGTCCTTCAGGCTAAAGGGCTATTACACCAGATGGAAACTCAAAAGAATGGAGGACACCAGAAATGCTAAATGTTGGGGCAAATATAAAAGATCTTCCTTCTTCTTGATTAAAAAAATATATGATTGCTTAAAGAAAGATTCTAATACTGCCTAGGGGAGTTGATAATCCATGTCGAGTAGCAGATGCCGTGTCTTTCGCACCGAGATGGCAGGGGGCACAGCCTCACGGGCGGGATCTCTGTATGCCTTTCACATGGACGCGTACACCTGTCAGACCAAAGACAGTGCGGAGAGCTGGTGCACATCAATCCCCGCGGCAATCCGAAACATTGATAGGGAAAAGTTAATAGATAAATTAAAATGAAATGTAAAACATTTAAAAAAATAATCCGAAAGAAGAAAATAGGACAGGAAAAGAGGAAGAGAAGGAAAAAAAAAGAAGGAAAAGCAGAAGATAGGTGGTGGAATGGAGACCTGACTCCGCCCAGCGTTCCGGGACGGAAGGCCCCAGCTCACGCAGAGGTGGGCCGGGCAGGTGCGCCACGGCATGCTGAGACCGCCCTGTCCGTGGCGGGAGCACCTTCCGTGCGGAGTTGCAGAGCCTCTGGACGTTGATGGAGACGGGGGCCCAGGAAGGCTGTGGCAGCCACCCTGATACCAGGGAAGAAGGGCTTCAAGGGGAAGAGTTGAAGAGGCCCGTGTTATGGCGATGTCAGCGTGGCTCACGGGAAGACACTGCGAGCGCACACGTGTGCGGCCCAAGAAAAGATTCAAAATATGGGAGGCCAAAAGGGACACAAGTAAAGGGAAAGACAGACAACTCTAAAACCACGGTTGGCGACTTAAACTCTCCTCTCTTAGCAGTTGCCGGGGCAGCTAGGCGAGAAACCGGTAGAGAAATAGAAGATTTGAACAATGATATGAATCACTTCCCCACAAATGCTCTTCCTGGACCATCACACCCGGTGCCTGACGACGCTCGTTCGTGCCCCGTACCCGCGGTCTGCTCACCGTGGTGGATGACGTGCGCACCACGAAACAAACCTCGATCAGGTTAAGAGGGTTGTGATCATCCAGAGCATGTGGCCTGACTTCCATGAAGTCCTATTAACAATTAATAGCAGTGAGGAAACTAGGGAAACCACAAACACCTGGAGGTGAAACCACACACTTCTAAATAAGTCACGGGTCTAAAAAGATGTCATGAGGGAATCTGGAAAACATCTTAAACACGCCGAGAAAGGGAACAACATATTTTTGGGATGCAGGGCTCAGAGGAACATTCATAGTAGCAAATGCTTCTGTGGGAAAAACAGGGAGGCCTGACATTCACTACCCAGGACTCCACTCGACGAGGCAGAAAAGGAAGAGGGCAGGGTAAACTGAGTCACCAGAATGAAGGAGACGACATGGAGGAGAGCAGACAGCAAGCAATGGTGAAACACAGCAAGCCAAGCGTCGATTTCCACAGACAATCGACAACCCTGTGCCCGCCTGGCCGGGCTGACGGGAAGTGGGGCCACAGAGAACCAGACTCCCGTGGGGCGGGGACGGCGATTTGTAAACAGCCGTGGCCATTACCTCAGCAGCGTAGATGAAGTGGCCAAATTCCTCGAAAAAAATATAAATCAGCCGGATCGAAACAAGAATTAGGAAATCAGAATACTCTGTATCTGGTAAATTGGTTGGCTCCAACATTCACAAACGTCTAGCAGAGGAGATTCCAGGCCCCTCGAGCGTCAGCAGTGCGTATGGTCACGCGTCTAAGGAAGAGATGACACCGATCCATCTTCCACAGGCGTTTCCAGAAAATAAAGAAGGGTCGCCTCCTGACTCAGTTTACAGGGCAGCAGAAGCCGGTAGGAAAACCAGACAGATGCATGAGAAAAGAGTGAATTGCCCTCCGTGTCCCCCTGAACAGACACAAGCCCCTCTAACAGTGTATCAGCAAATGGAATCGAGGACTTTATGCACAGGATAAAATATCTCAAGTAAGTTTATCGCAGAAATGCAAAGCGTGTTCTTCATAAAATCGACGTGGTTGGTCGTGGAGCACAGTAGGGACATACGATTGGCTCGTAGATGCAGTAACAACACCTGACAGAATTTAGTACACGTTCATCATGAAAAATCTCAGCAAGCTCGGCCCGGACGGAGTCTCCTGGGTCTGCCGAGCGGCACGTAAGGCAGGGGCTCCGAGTGCCTCTCCCGGGCCTGCAAGCAGCCGGCCCAGGGGCCCGAGCGACACGGGTGGAGGCGGAGATACCCCGTGAGGTCCGGCACGGCACAAAAGGCGGGGCAGTGAGCCAAGCTCGGCAGAGCTGCGAGGGAAATGTCCCCGACTGCTTTCGATGGCTGGGGGAAAATGCCGCTGGTGAGCGTGTGCTTGGGGACCTGGCCTGGGGTCCAGAGCCTATATATAGCACGGAGAAAGGCGCCGGCCTGGGCTGCGTCCACGGCCGGCTGGGACGCGTGACGTCATGTGACCCCGCCCGCCACGCCTGGCTGCGGCAGCTCTGCTCCCGGGGCTGACCAGGCTGGAGAGCCCCTTGGAACCTGCAGAAAGTCACCGTCCCCCGAGCCGTGCCTCCACCCTCCACGGAGACACAGGTCCTGCGGTTCCGGCCAGGAGGTCCCCTTTAATGCACGAGGAAGTGCGTGAGGTGACGTGGGAGCGCCGAGACGGGAGCAGCGTGGCGCTCGCCCTGCTCCAGCGGCAGTAGCAGCCCCCAGCGGCTCGCTCTGTGTCCTGGGAGGACAAAGGGGCCGCATTGCTAAGCTGCACCCACGTGGGTGGCTTGCCTTGGACAGCCCCCCCTGGTCCCCCGAGGCCAGGGTGGCCCCCTCGACTCCTGTCCAGCTCCAGTGGCCACAGACCGTTCCCAGGGGGCCCCTGGCTCAGGGGGACTGCGTCCTCCAAGCCCTCCTGGCTCACACATCCTGCAGGGTGATACAGCCCCCACTGCCTCCGGCCGGGCCCCTCAGACCGGCAGGCGCCTCGTCCTCGGCTGGGGCTCTCCCTGCCTCTGCCCGAGTGGCTCCAGCCCCAAGTCGCCAGCCCACAGGACCGCCGGGGAAGCTGGGCTCCTGGTGCCGGACCGGCTGTGTGGGCAGAGGGTGCCGGTGGCCCCTCGGGTGCCCCACCCGGGATAGCCGTTCTCACTGCGGCTGTGGGCAGCCAGCGGTGTGGGCATGCGGGACCCCTTCGGGGCCCTGGCCGTCCCCGAGGTGGGCTGCCCTGTACTAGCCTCAGCTTGCCCGGTGGCCGGGGACCCTTTGGGCCTGGTCACCAGTGCCCTCCAGCCACACCTGCCCCATAAGGCACGAAGCCCAGTCTTGGGCATCCCATCCAGCATTGTCGCTGACCGGCCAGCTCTGGTGGCACTGAAACCCCTATTCACTGTAGGACGTCCCCTGATGTGACCCCAGGAGACACTGGCACGTTTAAGACCAGCCACGTCTCTGTGCTCCATGTCCCCACACGGACCACACAGGGCAGGTCAGCTGGGATTCTGGGAGCTCATGTGGCTCCCAGGGACCAGACCTGTCTCTTCCTCTAGGGGGACGTTTTTAGAAAGAAGGGTGAAGCTGACCCTCCGTGGGACCCCAGCTGCCACCCCGAGGCACCACGCTGGACCCTGAGAGGCCCTTGGACACGCACAGGGCCCAGGGATGCAGGCACCTGGGGAGGAGGGTGGAGGGGGGCCCTTGCCCGACTGGCCTGGGCTCCCCCAGAAGCACGGGGACAGTGTCCCACTGAAGGGCAGATCGGGGAGCCCAGTGGTGGCCCGAACCAAGGACACTCGGCCCAGGGTGAAGTGTCACGCGGGGTCAGTGGAGTGGGGCACGTGATGTGCACGTCCAGGTATGTGAAGTCTGTCCCTGTCGCGGGCTAACGTTGGCCCTCAGAACGGGGTTGTGCCGCCTGCACGGTAAAGAGATTAGGGTTAGGGTTAGGGACAGATACAGGGACAAGGATGGTCCGGGTGACCCGGGTGGCCTGACATCATCACAGAGGTCCTCGTAAAGGGAGGTCGAGGTCAGACAGGAGGGAGGACGCTGCATGGCTGGCCGTGAGTCAGAGGAAGGCCCCCGACGAGCGTGGCGCCTCCAGAAGAGGCAAGACCACGTGTGTCCCCTGGAGCCTCAGAGGAGCCACCTGCCCTCACCTGGACGCGGCCCAGAACACCGGTTCCGGGTTTCTGACCACCAGGACGGTAATGAAATAGTGTGCTGTTTTAAGTCACATCAGGAGCAGAATGAGAGTACGGTCCCCAGCCACACACACCTCTCCAATGTCACCACTGCCACACACACAGCTCTGATGTCACCACCTTGCCATGTAGGTTCCCAGCCACACTCTGCTCTGATGTCACCACCGCACCACGTGGGTCGGGAGGGGGAATTACAGAGCTGGCGCATACAAGGAACTCCTCTAATTCACCGAGAAAAGACAGACGGCCCAACGGAAAATGAGAAAGGGGCTAGAACAGGCAGTGCACGGAGAGAAAGCCCAGTGCCCACAGGGAGCAGGTCACAGCTGGGGCAGGGGACAGAGTGAGCCGAGGGCAGGCGGGCAGTGGGGGAGCCTGTGCGGGCGAGATCTCAGGGCCAGCGGGGGCGTCCGGGCTGCAGGAAGGGGCGGCTGAGCTGAGCCCTGGGCCCGAGCCCAGCTCAGTCGGCGAGACGGCAACGTGGACGTCACGTGGACGGTGCAGTGGAAGAACCAGGTAGAAACAACATAAAGCGAGCGAGTCCCTGTATATACACAGCTCAGAGCCCCTGCAGACAAAACTGGAGTTTGAGGACTCACACTTGGCTGGGGAAGCCATTGAAAGAGACACAGGTCAAGAGCCAGGACGGGGGTGTGGGCTGCAAGTGGGCGCAACCCTGGAGGCGTCTGGCAGGGGAAGCTTCCGTTTCTTCCCCTGAAGGCACGTGACAAGTTTCGTAAGCTCGCACGCACGTTTTTGGCATTTTTTGGTGTAAATGTTCTACTAAAACAAGACAAACACTCCAGAAAGGAGCAGGTGTCTCCCGGAGCCGTGGCCCGGGCAGAGCGAGCGTGGCTCCCACGTGGGCACCTGACTCGCCTGTGGCCGACGGGAACCAGAGCTGAAGCGGGAACGAACCAGCTCCCGGGACACGGCAGAAGTCCAGGCAGCGGGCACGGGCTTTTAATGAAAGGGCAAACCCGGGAGTTCTGGAGGTAGAGACCAGAGAATGATCCGGAAGCCTGTGTCAGGGTCGACCGAGGTCAGCAGGTGTGGCTGCGGCACAATCCGACCCCTTCCGAGATCCCATCCGTGGCTCACTCCCTCTCTGCGACCAAAGCAGCGCTTGTCAGTGGTGGCCCTGGGCCCAGCCACCTGGGGCAGGGGGCAGGGGGCACGGGGGCCGCGTTGATCTGCGGCCAGCTCCCCGGGGTGGTGCCTGTGCTGGGGGCCCAGGGGTCCACAGGGTCCACAGGGTCCACAGGGTCGCTGTCCACAGGTGTCTGTCTGTCTCTCAGAGGACGGGCAGCCGTGGACGCTGGGGAGCAGGGCCTCCGTGGCGGTGTCCCTCTTTGTGAGGGCCCAGGAGGATGTGTCTCTGGTGCCACACATCCCGCCACTCACCAGCATCTATTGTCAGCGATGCTTTGCCAGACGTGAACTTTCCCGCCACCAGCCCTGCTGAGCCGGCCTTGATGCTATAAACGGGCCGTTTGAGGACTCCCTCTGTGCGTGTGTGCATCCAGCGAGCCTCGCAGCCTCCGGAGCTGCGGGAAAACCTGACCTTAGAACCCGGGCACCTGCCTCCACCCGTGAGCGATGCCGGACGGCGTCTCGGGGGCCACAGGAGAGACCGGGCACAGCAGACAGTTTCCCAGCAGCCCCCAGCCCCCGATTTCAGAGCCAGCAGGGGACACGTGATGGGGTCCCAATAGCCAGACGGGGGCAGTGAGCCCACCTCGCCCTCCTGGACAGTTCTGTCCACTGGCCAACCGTACTTGAGAGCTTCTCCCCCCACCCGCCCAGCACAGCCAGAGGCACTGCCATTGGGCGTGACAGTCTCCAGCCTGCAGGTGAGTTGCAGGGACAGGAGAATATTTGGGATTCTCGGTGGGGTCCTGGCTGCCAGGCCCTCCTGGGTTCTGAAGGAGGAGACAGGCAGCTGTGGGAACGGGTTGGGGGATGGATGGGCTGGGGGTGGGCTGCAGCCTTGGGGAGGTGGCCCAGGCGGGGAGCCCGAGGCCCTGGGAGCCCGCTCAGACGCCCCCGGATGCGAGGAGCCCTTTGGTGCTCGGCTTGGCGGCCGTTACACCCTCGTGGCCTCTCTTCCGGGTGTCTTCCCTGCACGCCCCTCAGTGCCTTTCCTTGGCGGCTTTTACTGCGTTTCCTCCCTGGACGTGCAACAAGTCTTCATGGAGGAGGCTGAGCGCTGAGTACATCCCACAGGCCCTGCTGGGACGGAGCCCAAAGGGCCCAGGCATCCGGCTGAGTCCAGAGTTGGGGCCCGGCTTCTGCAGACTCCGAGCCCTTGGACGCTTCTCTCTCTTCTGGAGTGCGTCCCATAGCCTGCCGCCGAACACCAGGTGAACCCTGCCCGAGGGGACGTTCACGCAGGCCAGGGAGGCGAGGGGGCGGGAGGGGCACGGGAGCGTGGTCCCCGGCCCGCAGGCTGGTGCAGCCTCGCTCAGTCACAGAAAGAGGCCCAGGACCCCTCCGGGGGCTGACCACTTGGGCCTTCTGGACCCGACTAAACCACCCCCACGAGAGGCACCTCCTCTCCTGAAGAGCGTCCCCCAGGACTGCCTGGCCCTGGGGCCGCCCTGCGGCACTCAGGGAGGAGAGCACCCTCGATGTGCCGGGAGAGTTCGTCCAGGCCACGCGTGGGCACGAGGAGACGCAGCCCAAGTGAGCTCGAGGACCACGCGTATGCCGTGGGCAGGTGTGGGGGCTGCGGGACGTGGCCCCAGGCGCCGCCCCGACCCGGGATCCATCTGAGACACGCCCATCTCCGGGTCCGGTTAGCACTCCGTGCCACCAGATCAATGGTTTCGGAGGAGACCACAGAGCACTTACACACTTGTCTGAGTGTGCTGCTGGTAAAGCCACTGTGCGCTTGGAGATGCGCGGCACAGTCACCCACGGCTTATGCCAACCGAGGGCGAGTGGCGGCGACAGCCACATGGGTTTGGTGCCTGGAGGGGGCTGTTGACGAGACCCCGGGGCTCACGCAGAGACCCAGAGCGATGTCTGTGCTGAGCACAGGGCACAGTGTGTGTGCACACGGCTCTGCCTGGGGTCCCGTCCAGAAATCCGCCCTGACATGTAGCGTGAGGCCGGGACGCTCCAAGATTCCGCGTAGAAACACCACAGTGCCGCCTGCCGGGACTCGCCCTGGTGGTGCCAGCCCCGGGGGCGCGTGGCCACTTCTGCCTGAGAAGCGGTCCTGACTTCTGAAGCTCGGCCTGTGAAGCAGGACCTCTGCCCCCCGGTGTGGCGTCGTGGGGTCACCAGAGGCCACGGGCATCAGCCGGGGTGGGTCCGGCTCGGTTCGCCAATGGCCTTGGAAGCGCCTGCCCCCATGCAGGACAGCCTCCCACCTGGGCTCTGCATGGGATTCCTGGGGGCTCCCGCGGCCGCGCCAAAGGGGCGGAAAAGCCGAGAGCAAGTGCCGATCTGTGCCGTCTCTCAGCATACACACTGCCGTCGCGGAAGGGGCTCCTGCAGAAGCAGCCCCGGGACCATCCCCCACTGGGCCGGGCGGTCCAGTTCGGCACCAGCTGCATGTTGGGTGAACGGGCCAGCTAGCGCCTTTCACCACAGGGCTCGCGGCGTCTAGAGCGTGAGTGCCTGGGTTTTAGTGCAGCTTTCTTCAGGTAGAAACACTACCGGCAGGCTTTAAATAATAGTGACCTACCTTGGTGCACTGTATCAGAAAGGCCAGGAGAGGCTGCAGAATTAGGGTATAATCACAGGCAGCTAAATTGGGAACTGGCCCCGAGGATCTCGAAAATCACAGCAGGGAGGCCGGCTTCATTAGGAGACACCTCCCCCGGCCAGCTGCGAGGGGCTGAACGTGTGTGTTCCCAGGACCACACAGCAAAGCCCCACCCCCAGGTGATGGCCTGGGAGGTGGGTGCGCTGTGAGAGCGGAGCCCTCATGGACAAGGTCAGACCCCAGACAGCCCCCTGCCCCTTCTGCCTGTGAAGCAAGAAGTCTGCTCCCACTGGAACCGAGTGTGCTGGGCTCTGACCCCAGGCGTCCAGCCTCCAGACTGTGAGACACATTTCTGCTGTTTATAAGCCTCCAGTCGGTGGCATTGTGTCAAGGCAGCCAGCACGGATGGAGACCTAACAGAAGGTGTGGAAGCCTTGAGAAGGTCTGTCTCCTGAGAGACCTTGCTGAACAGGGCTGAGTAGCGCCGTTGGGGGCGCCACGGCTTCGGCCAGCACAGCACTGCTGCCCAGGGCGTGCACTGCTCTCCCGGCCACGCTCCAGCGTGCTCAGGGCTGACGCTGCTCCTGCAGAGCCGCTGTGCGGGAAGTGGGGGGCTGTGGTCCTTAAATTGTCTGTACTGGCGACCATGGTGGTGAGGTCGTGAGGCCGGCTGGAAAAGCGCAGACGCGGGAAGAGAAGACATCTGAGTAGCAGTTAAAGGGATCCAAGGCAGTGACGAACGGCCCGCGGTGGTTTGGCCTGGAGCCCTCAGCGCGGTGCGACCTCGTGGACTTGGGAGCCGTTCATGAGTCCTGTTCTCTGTGGAGAAGGCTGGCGCAGAGAACACGCAGCATTGTTCTTGTCTCGGTGTTTCTGGGCCCGTCTGCCTTCTCTTACCACGTGCTCGGACATGAGCAGGGGCCGGCGGGCATGTCTGGGACACATGCAGCGCAGTCTGCCCGCAGCAGCCGGGTCCATAGACTGGGCTGGGGGGCGGGCTGGAGACAGACTGGGGCAGAGTCAGGGACTGGGGACCACCTGATCTGGGTCGGGGGACAAGGACCATCAGGAGCAGTGATAGCTCTCTGACATGAATGGTGGGACGGGGGACACATGGGGGACATGGGGTGGGGGCTGGTTCCTGGGGACACACGGGGGACATTAGGTGGGGGTTAGTTCCTGGGGGACACACGGGGGACATCAGGTGGGGGTTAGTTCTTGAGGACACACAGGGGACGTGGGGTGGGGTTAGTTCCGGGGGGACACATGGAGACGTCAGGTGGGCTCCTGGAATCTGTCTGACACCCAGCCCTGACCCCACAGAGTAGCTGACCTCTTGGGGCTGACCCCTCTCACCTCCTGTTGTCCCTCGCATCCCCTCTCCTCAAGGCCATCGCTTCTCAACACGCACTGCCTAGCACTGGTCTTGCCCTCCTGCGTGGGAAAGCCAGACCCTGGGGCTGGGACCTTGCACCCCAAGCTGAGGCTCTGAGTCTGTCCTATCCCCGAGCCGCACCTCCGAGGCCATGGGACAATATTCCAGTGAGAAGATTTACCCCTTGGTTCCAGGCAGTGACATTTGGCAAGAGGCACGGAGGCAGCACTGAGGGACAGGGATGGGACTCACACTTAGTGGACAGCCACACCTGTGGGGACATACCAGAAGGGCCAGCGCTCTGGTGGGTGATGCCTGGGGCCGGCCACGGCCTCAGCCAAGGTGCTCCCCAAAGATGGAAGTACCCACTGGGCCGCAGCCCCACAGTGCCCCCCAACCCCACGCGGAGAAAGCCCACACGGCCAACCTGGCCTCGGGGGTTCAGCCAGCAGGCCGAGCAGTGTAACCTACCCCTCGAGGCTGCCCCACCGCACCTGCGCCCCGGGGCAGGGATGAGGGTAGGAACGAGGGGCTGTGTGCTCCTGTCACTGTGATGGGACCTCCCCCTGAGGCCGCCAGCCACCTTGGTCGAGCTGGAATTTCCTTCCCTCAGCCTGCCACTGAAGTGCACAGGTGTCGAGGGGACCCCCCACCCCAAAACCTAACCATATATGGAAATTAAACAGCACACTTTTATGCAACCAACAGGCCAAAAAAAGAAAAGGAAAAGAAAAAGAAAAAACAATCCGGAAAATCAGACGATACTTAAAATGAGTGAAAAACCCTGCAGCATGTCCGGACTCATCGGCAGAAAGGTCTAACAGACAGACTAAGAGAGAGAGAGGACTAGAATTGTGTGGCAGTTCTGGCCCGAGCAATTAGGCCAGAAAGAAGTAAAGGCCACCAGAACTGGACAGGAAGCAGGAAGCAGTCCCGGAGTGCCCGGGTCGCAGTCGTACAGACATGACGTGACGGGATCCCCAGGAAAGCTCCTGGACACATTCAGCAAACCCCAGGACGGAAGACCGCACGATATCCGGCTGTGTTTCTACTCGTGAGCTAGAATCAACCCCAAGAGAACATTAAGGAGACAATCCCATTCACAACAGCACGAAGACAATGCTTCGGGAAAAGTCCTCCGCAGGCGGCCTGAGACGCGTGCGCTGAGAGCCAGAAATGTTGCCAACAGAAATCACGCGGACCCCAATAAAGGGACAGATGTCCTGTGTTACTGTGTGGATGCCGTGAATGTTCACGTGCCATGCTCTTTCCATGCCAGGCAGCTTCCATCAAAACTCCAGTGGCCGTGTGTGCGGAACTGATCCAAATATTCGTGTGCGGGGGACCCTGAGCAGCCAGACCAATCTTGAAACACAAGATCCATCTGTGCTCTCTGCCCCTGGAACCGGCCCTAACGGGAGGGCGGTGAGCCTGACCCCCGGAGCGGGGGCCTCAGTGGGGACTGTCCTCTCTGCTGAGTGGGGATCACCCCCAGGGCTCAGGCAGGAAGGAGAATCTGGCCTGAGATGTCTTCCACTCCGGAGTCCTGTAAAATTTCATGCGGCTGTGGTTTCCTTGAGATCTCCAAATGGGCTTGGTTTTCCCCAAGGCTGAGCAGAGGGGCCTGTGGAGCAAGCGGGCAGACCCCAGTGCGGGCTCTCAGGCCCCACGGACGGACTCCCCTGCGGCAGACCCCTTGGTGGCATCTCTGTGGCCGACTGGCCGCGGGGCCAACATAAGAAATTAGACAATCGGCCCCTTGTTTCTCAAAAAGCTGTGTGCTCTGAGTTCACACAGAAGGTTTTGAACCCACAACTATTTTCTTTTTACTTCTCATCGGAAAACTTCAGAGGGAGGACACAGGGGCCCCCGTCTGCAGACCGCAGCACCGGCTCTGGTCGCTGCCCGCGCTGCCCGGGCCTCGCCAAGGGTCAGCAGGACGTGATGCGATGCTCTGCTCAGCATTCAGCATATGGTGTGGCCCGGGGGCCCTTCCCTCCCCAGAAGACTCCAGAACTACATTTGTGCTGACGTGGGCACACACAGGCTACTTTGCAGCGCTGGGCGTGGGGTCAGGGGCCAGATAAAAGGATGCCTCCTGGGGGCCAGCAGGAAGAGCCATCGCTGGTAAGAATGGCCCCGGCTGGTGTTGGGCCTGCAGGGTGAGCATGGGTGGCAAGTCGAGGGGCCTCTGGGAGGAAAAGACTTTGGCCCCCAGCTTCTGGGGTCCCTACCACAAGCCCCAGGCCAGGCGTGGCCCGAATAGGCAGCGGGGGAGGGCGGGCCCTCCGCAGAGCCCAGAGTCAATGTCTCCACCCTCCTGAGTCTGAACCTGACAGAGGTCAGTCCCCTAGGGAGCTGTTGGGATCACATCGCCATGTCCCCCCGCCCCCCCAGTGTCCAGCGTTTTGCACCAAAGAAGGGGACGTGGGGGAGAGGTGCTGGCGGTTTCTAGGCAACAACAAAAGGAGTAAGCATCTCAGAGTTATCTGTCTCTGTGACATGGCCAGTTCAGTGCATAGCCACCGAGCCCAGACCCCTCTAGACCCGGGTGCTCTGAGACCCTCGAGCTCATGGCCCATGGAACCCATGTGCCTCCAGCCTCAGGCCCCCCGAGCCCACAGACCCCCACGACCCCAGGTTCCCTGAGTCCACAGCCCACAGAGAACAGGCCCACCCAGCCCATAGCGCCACAAGACCCCAGGGCCCTGGAGCCCACGGCCCATGGAGCACAGGCCCATGAGCCACAGACCTGTTGCTCCTGGAAGCCCCTGGGAGTCTGGCTCAGTCACACGCGTTCTGAGGCTGTCAGAGAGACAAGTGCCAGAATGCTCCGTGGCCTCCATCTCATTCTTCAAAAAGCCAGGCAGCGTTTCAATCAATTATAGGCCAGGAAATTCATTTTGAGAGTGATTTTTAAACCCTGGGGACCTGAGGCCTCCCCGGCAGGAGAAACGAGGCCCTGAAGTCTTGCCTTCTGGCCCCTGCCCGCAGCAGAAGCACCAGCTGCGTGGTCAGGGGTCTGCTAGCTTCCGAAAATCAGACGGTGTCGGAAAACCTCTGGGGGAGGTCACCTTGCTTATTAAACGATGAGGCATTGTTTTATCTGCCTCAAAATGCGTTCTTCTGACGGTTTTTAGGCGCACAGAGGTATTCCCAGGTGGCCCTTCAAATTTGGACCCAGACAGAGCTCAGCCCGAGGGGCTGGGTGTCCATGGCCCTGGGACCAGGCCACAACCTCCCAGGGACATCCGCTGCCCCTCACAGGGACCTCCTGTCCACCCTGAACCTTCCCAGATTGTCCAAGTAACAGTCCACTGGCTGGAGCAGGGGCCCCTCTCCAGACCCATCTGCCACCAGCCTTGAAAGGCCCAGGCCACGGGGTCACCTTGGGGTCAGCGACCGAGCCACCTGGGTCTCTCCCAGCTAATGAGCAGGTACCCTGGCTCACTGAGGCTCGTGAGTGAACTGTCGCCGAGGCCGGAGCACTGACCCATCACCCAGGGCCGTCTCCGCTGTGGCCTCAGGGGCGCGGAGCTCTCTGGCACAGAGGCGCGCGCAGCCGCCAGGGGGACACATTGGCCCCCAGACCCGCCAATCTGGCTCCAGCTCTACCCCAGCACCCCGACATCCCTCCCGGGCACCCCACCCTGCCCCCAGCGCCCGCCCCGGCCCTGGCCACCTGTGCAGACCGGGTTGTCCCCGGACCCCGTTCCCTGTGAGCCGGTGTGCCGAGACCCCCGGAAGACAGACCAGGTGGCCAGGCGCGTGTGCTCAGTACCTCAGCAGGGGCTGCCTGGGGCAGGGCGGGGCCTTCTTGGTCACCTGCTTGTAGATGTTCCTGGCGGTCACCCCGATCCACAGCATGGTGGCCAGCGTGGAGTAGTGCAGCAGGATGCCCACCTGTGGGGAGAGGTCGGTCAGCAGCGCCTCCGAGGGCCGCCCCCCAGCGTGCTGTCCCGGAGACCGTGTGCCCGCCGAGGCCTGGGTCTGAGCCCTCCTGCTCCCTTCGCGTCCTCAGGATTCAGCTTGATAGTGGCAGGGGATGAGCCCCGCAGGAGGGCACGTGGGGGTCTCACTCAGCGCCGATGGCCCCTTCACAGGGAGTTGCCCGGGCCTCCAGGACTCTGGAGCTGGTTAGATTTGTGTCCTGAGGAGACATGGGGCCGGGGGCCCCTGGGCCCGCACACACGGTACCTCTAGGGAGGTCCGTGAGAGGCTGGCCCCATAGGTGCCCCTCCGTGCGTGCACAGTGCCCGCCAACGTGCCCATGGTCAGCCTGGCCCAGATGTGGGGACCCGAGGGCTCCAGGGAGGACGTCCTCTGGGCTGGGCCCCACACGGGTGCCACCAGTTGAGGGGCAGGCGGCCCTGCAGCAGGGGTCTCCCCACGAGGCTGGTGTCGGGTTGCGTGTGACATAAAGCACCTCTAGGATCAGCCGGTGACGTCCGCTCCCACAGGCGCAGCTGCTGGTTGCTGTGGGAGCTGCTGGCCGAGCTTTTACCCCTCCCCCAGCACTTACTGTGTTAGCTAATCATGCTCCTCTGTCTCCACCTGCTTCTAGAAAACGAGGTTACCTACGAGGCAAGAACCTGACATTTCACGATGACAAGTAAATCATAGGTGTGATCGGAAAGGTGATTCTCTGAATAAAGCTAAGATTGCATTATAATGATTTATTGAATCCGGAATTCAAGTTTCACTTATTAGAAAACCTCAAATAACCAAGGGGAACGGGATGGGTGGGGTGGGAGCCCCGGAGCTGTTTGTGGTTTCAGGGGCCTCCCTGCACACGCCTGGTGAGTGCCGCCTTTTCTGCAGCCTTTTCCGCGGCCTTTTCCGCAGCCTGGCCTGGGCCTCCTGTGGGTGCCCGTGTGCCGGACCTCACCCCAGCCTGGGAACCGGGGGGCAGGCACTCTGCACCTGAACCAGGAGGAAGGAAGGGGCGTGTCTGTCTGGCCCTCAACTGAAGGATCGCGGGCTGTTGAGGGGACAGCAGCGTGGCCGTCACCGCAGGTGACTGGAAACAGACGCCGAGTCCACAGAGAAGCCCCAGGGTCAGCAGGGGGTGGGAAGAGCCGGCTATGCTCCCGATGGGCTGCTCTGAGCCTCGCCCGCCAGGGGGTTGCAGCCTCCGCCTCCCAGACGCCACTTTGGGCCGGACACGTGGAGAGGTCATAGGACCCCCCCACCTCGGCTAGCACACCCAGCTGCCGCCAGGACCGGCAGGCTGCCCCACTCTCAGCCCCAACTCGGCGCTGACGCACATCATCATGTGGGGCCACTGGCGGCCGGCCGTTTGTGTTCACGATGTCACTTAGGACTTTAATGAGGTGCCCGGTCATCTTCTTGTTGCCATAGCAACCATCTGTTCTCCAGCCGACCAAGTTTCGGGCCACAGAGCACAAGTGTGAGCCACACCTGGATAGGGAAGGCTGGCGGGGGCGTCCCGTGTTCAGGTGCCAGGGTGGTCGCCAGCTTGTCCCCCGTCAGCGTGGGGGCAGTCCTGGCTGCCCCCCTGGAGGAAAACCACATTTACCATGAATTGGCTTGTGGAGATGTGGAGGCTAAGAAGTCTGAGACCCGTGGCTCGTGGTGGGCAGGCTGGAGTCCCAGGAGACCCGACTGTGTGGCTCCTGCCAAGACCGATGTCCCAGCCTGGACAGGCACAGAGAGAGTCCCCCCTTCCTCTGTCATTGTCCCCAGGCCCCTGGTGGAGAGGATGAGCCCCATGATGGGGAGGGCACCTGCCTGAGCCAGCCCACCGTTTCCAGCACTGACCGCATCCACACCGCACGGACGCGCCCAGAATGACGTCGGCCAAATGTCGGCCCCGTGATCAGTCAAATCTCCATATTAAAGCTAACTGTCCCAGCTTCTGACGCTGTGGTCTCCCAGCTGTGCCTTGTCAGGCCTGCCTCCTCTCCAGTGGGCAGAGGACAGGGTGTCTATGCTGGGTTACCCTCCATAACAGCAGCGACGCTTCTGTCTTCGTCTGCAAGGCACAGGCCCAACTTAGAGAAATGTCGGGGGAGTCACTTCAAGAATGCCACCTGGAGGGCTCACTGGGGTTGCAGCCCCATCCCATCACCTGGGCCCCAGCTCTGTCCAGAGAACAGAGGTCACTGTTCTCTCTCGTGCACATGGTGCTCTCTGTCCCTCTTCCCCTGCCGGAAAGCTGGGCAGTGCAGCCAGAGTAGCACGGCTCTGCTCGAAATTCGCGAATGAATGACCGAAGGTATCACGGCCCCGCTCCCGGGGACACGTAGTCCGGAGGTCAGGGTGGGATCTACTCTGGAGCTCATAGGCTGGCTTCCCCCCACGGGGTTCCTGAGGATGGCCACCACAGGAGAATCAACTGTTTCTCACACTACCATCATCACCTCTGCAGACCTTGCCTCTCCGGACCCGTCCAGGCCCGGAGCGCTCCCCGACCTGCCACGCTCCTAGGGTGTCCACCTGGCTAACGAGGCCCCTGGCCTCCAGGAACCCCCATCCAGGCTGGAGCATGGACACAGTTCCCGGGTTTCGGGAGGGGGTGGGCTCCCCAGGGGCACCGAGGAGCCTGGGGGGAGGGGGTGCTGAAGCCGGCTCCTCGCCGCCAGGGACCCGGCACAAGAGCCCTCGTTGGCCGAGCGCGACATTTCACCGCCCTCGGCGGGCTCCGCTCTTCGGCAGGCACCTCCAGACAGGACACAGATTGGGTTTCCCGGGGCATGTGCTGTGGTTGTCGCCGTGCCTATCCAAAGGCTTAAGGAAGCGTGTCTGCCCCTCAGTGCGGTTTTTAGTTACCTGCTGGCGGCTTTGCTGCTGGGGCTTCAGCGTGGATGGCAGAATCCGGTTCCCAGTGGGGTGCACGGCCTGGACGGGGATTCGCAGGGAACCGAGCCGGATGTCAGGCTGCCTGGGCCCTGGGACGAGGTGCTGTCTGGTGGCCAGTGCCTGGAGCCGGAGCTCAGCCCGATTCTTCCCCATGCCACCCCTGCTTGAACAGCCTCTCACCCTCCCGCCCCAGGGTGAGTCGCCTGCCATCTGTGCAGGGGACAGGTCATTTTGTGTGCACAGACTGCCATCGAGGTCGCCACCGGTGCACCTGAGTGTCAGATAATTAGGCCTCAGCAGCTTCCACAGCATCAGTAAATGGTTGTAGGATTCACAGCAACAGAGGCTGTAAGGGGAGGGACATGAGCGCCGTGGATGCCAGGCTGAGACCCTCCCACCACGTGGCCCCGGCAGACACACAACACCAATGACAGAACCGGAAGAGGGGAGTCCTAGGTAAGATGGCTCTTCAGTCCATGGGGCAGCCCCCATCTGGCTCCTGCCTGGGCACTGGAGGTCACTGTCCACTTGGAAGTCACTGTCCACTAGGAGGAGACTGTCCACCTGGGGGTCACTGTCCACTTGGAGGTCACTGTCTCCTTGGAGGAGACTGTCCCCTTGGAGGAGACTGTCCACCTGGAGGTCACTGTCCACTTGGAGGAGACTGTCCACCTGGAGGTCACTGTCCACTTGGAGGAGACTGTCCACCTGGAGGTCACTGTTCACCTGGAGGTCACTGTCCACTTGGAGGTCACTGTCCACCTGGAGGTCACTGCCCACTTGGAGGTCACTGTCCACCTGGAGGTCACTGTCCACCTGGAGGTCACTGTCCACTTGGAGGATACTGTCCACCTGGAGGTCACTGCCCACTTGGAGGTCATTGTCCCCTTGGAGGAGACTGTCCCCTTGGAGGAGACTGTCCACCTGGAGGAGACTGTCCACCTGCAAGTCACTGTCCACCTGGAGGTCACTGTCCACTTGGAGGTCACTGTCCACTTAGAGGAGACTGTTCACCTGGAGGAGACTGTTCACCTGGTGGTCACTGTCCACTTGGAGGAGACGGGCCACCTGGAGGTCACTGTCCACCTGGAGGTCACTGTCCACCTGGAGGTCACTGTCCACTCGAAGGTCACTCTCCACCTGGAGGTCACTGTCCACTTGGAAGTCACTGTCCACCTGGAGGTCACTGTCCACCTGGAGGTCACTGTCCCCTTGGAGGAGACTGTCCACCTGGAGGCCACTGTCCACTTGGAGGAGACTGTCCACCTGGAGGCCACTGTCCACTTGGAGGAGACTGTCCACCTGGAGGTCACTGTTCACCTGGAGGTCACTGTCCACCTGGAGGTCACTGTCCACTTGGAGGAGACTGTCCACCTGGAGGTCACTGTCCACCTGGAGGTCACTGTTCACCTGGAGGTCACTGTCCACCTGGAGGTCACTGCCCACTTGGAGGTCACTGTTCACCTGGAGGTCACTGTCCACCTGGAGGTCACTGTCCACTCGAAGGTCACTCTCCACCTGGAGGTCACTGTCCCCTTGGAGGAGACTGGCCACCTGGAGGTCACTGTCCACTTGGAGGTCACTGTCCACCTGGAGGTCACTGTCCACCTGGAGGTCACTGTCCACTTGGAGGTCACTGTCCACCTGGAGGTCACTATCCACCTGCAGCAGACTGTCCACCTGGAGGAGACTGTCTGCCTAAAGGTCATTGTCCACCTGCAGGTCACCATCCACCTGGAGGTTAATGTCCACTTGGAGGTCATTGTTCACGTAGAGGTTACCCTGCCCGTGGAGGCCAGTGTTCACCTGGAGACCACTGTCCACATCACAGGAAACTCTACCTGGAGATCGCTGTTCATTCTGGAGGTCACTGTCCACATAGAGGTGACTATCCACCTGGGCTGAGCTGGAGCCAGGAGCAAGGGGTCTGAGCGAGGCTCTGGAGGGCGGAGCCTACAGAGAGACTTGGGTGTGGGGCCGCCTGTCCTGGGCCAGGGCCGCACGGAGCAGCAGGAGGAAGCAGGTGCTGCTGGTGGGAAGGCCCCCTCCGAGCTCTGTCAGAACCAAAGGGCGCTTCCCCCCTCTGAAGGAAAAGTCAGGTGAGGCCATGGAGTGGAAAGAAGGCCCTTTGGTGACTTGTTCTCAACGCTGTGATGTTCAGAAGCCCCTATTCTACCTGAGATGGGAGCAGAGCCTCTCTGAGTGAGCTCCATGTGGGGGGCGGGGCCTCTGCGGCCTGGACTCCCCAGCCACCTGCTCTGGTGCCAGAGCATACCTGGACGGCGGTGGCGGGAGGTGGCAGTTGGCCCCTTCTCTGTGCTCCTGACCTGGCCAGTCTCTGGGAGGCAGGAAGCTCCCGACCCTATTCCTGGGACCAGCACCGTTTGCCGGACAGGAAGCGTCCAGTTCGCATGTGACCAGACGCCTCGGAGCCAGCTGGTCAAGCGAAAAGCAAAGTACCTGACACGATCCAGTGCTGAGCAGAATAGTCAGCCTCACGTGGCAAAAAGGCTGTAATACAGGTGCCCTGCATGCTGAACTACTCCCTCCAGGAGACACATCTGAACAAATACTCAAGTGTTTTTTCATAAACAAGACAATTATCATACATTTCCCTTTTGGTAGGAGCGGTGATAAACACTTTAAGTTTTGTAGCAAAATGAGGGTGTGGATGGCACTCACCGCCTGGCACAGGATTGGGTATTTGGTGCGGTTCACGCCGCCGGCAAACACTGTGAAGGTCAGAGCCGCGTGAAAGCAGATGTTGAGGAGCGTGTGCCGGCCTTTCCGGCTGATCCGGATGGCACTGTGGGAGACGGAGATGTCCCATCAGGACCCAGCACGCAGAGTGAGGTGCACAGATCAGCCCTCTTCCCCAGTTGCCATGCTCCGTCCACGTGGGGACCGAGCTGAAGACCCCCAAGGTGTCACCGAAAGAGGCCGGGGGAGCCCACCCAAAGGACCAGATGGATGGGAACACACAGGGTGTGTGTGGCACCCTCAGTGTGTGGTTATTGGACGTTTTTGTGTTAAATCGACTTGGAATGCTAGACTGGAGGGTTTTGAGAAATCTCGAACCTGGTCATTGGACAGATGCTAATACTGAAACCTGAGACTCTATGCCTTGTCTGGTCACAGAGCTAGAGGGTGGGACACACCTGGCCACACCTCCTGATTCCCAGGATGGAGTTCTTCTTCCCTCTCTGAGCAGATGTCTGGTACCTCAAGAAGAGGGCATGACTGTGACTAACTGGAAGCAAGACCCCTGTAGTCTGTGGCCTAGGACCTTGCCTATGACTGTGACCACCTCCATGACTTGGCCTCACCCCAGCTACAGCCATGGCAGAGATTACTCATCCTATTCTTACAGCTGTAATGGTGGCCACAGTTTCTCCATGGCCTTGGACATGCCCAACCCTCTCTCCATGATCATGGCCTCGGACATGCCCACCCCCCCCCCCCCCCCCCATGATCATGGCCTCGGACATGCCCAACCCTCTCCCCATGATCATGGCCTCAGACATGCCCAACCCCCTCCCCATGATCATGGCCTCGGACATGCCCAACCCCCTCCCCATGATCATGGCCTCGGACATGCCCAACCCTCTCCCCATGATCATGGCCTCGGACATGCCCAAACCCCTCCCCATGATCATGGCCTCGGACATGCCCAACCCTCTCCCCATGATCATGGCTTTGGATATGCCCAACACTCTCCCCATGACTGTGGCCTTGGACACACCCAAGCCTTTTCTCATCACTGGTTATGCCCACAGTCTAGGCTTTGCTCATGACTTTGATTATGGGCTTGATCCTGACCATGGCAGAGACCCCTTCTCACATTTCACAGTGCATCTTCAAGTGATGCAGACACCCGCAGGTCATTTCCCCTCACAGGCAGAGGTGGCCAGGAAACCAGCTCAGAAGAAAGACAACTAGACGCCGCCCTGCCCCGCCCCAGATTAAAAGGCACAACGCAAAGGTGTGTGAGGGTTCCGCGAGCTATGCTAACTTCCCAAGGCTGTGGGCTCTTGGAGCACCTGAACTGACCCTGGGCCACTGGAGGAAGTACCTATTTCACCCCTTTTGATAAGAACATAGGTGGCCCTGGGGGAGGCCTGGAGTGGAAGGGCATGGCTGTCCCTGAAAACTCAGCGGAGGATTTGGCCATGCCTGCCATGTAGGCAGGTGGTCGGTGAAGTACCTTCCAGGGACTTCTCACTACGTGGGGTGGGGAGGGTCTCGTTTTAGGCTTTGCATTTGAAGGTGGAAGCATGCAGTCTTGGTGCCGAGTGGGGCCTTACTTTTGGTGCACGACGTAAGTGATGACAGAGGCGAGGAGACAGAGCAGCATGACGGCGGTGCAGGCATACACCACGGGGTGCAGGAACTCCCCTGGGTCCTGGGGCAGGGAGAGCACGGTTTTCAAATCCTGGATAGAGCACAGAGCAGAACGAGTGGGCAACGTGGCGAGGAACTGTGCACCTGGCGGAGCCACCTGGCTCCCCCCAGGTCTGGCCTCTCCCCTGAAAGCGGTCGGAGGTGTCTCCTGAGTGGAGCGGAGGTTTGTGACGGGCGCCCCGCTTTCTCGGAGCGCGGCTGTCTCCCCAAACCTGCCCGCGCGAGGGTCTGGATGGAGCCGTGCAGATGTCCCGCCTCACGCGCATCAAGATTCTGCTTCACGAGATCCCCCAGGAGAATTTTGTGTCAAGCGAGTCCCCGGAGCTTACTCAGGTCGGTGGAGGAAAAGCAGTTGCCGTGATGGGTCGGCAGGGCCCCGAGGCCCTCAGGAGAGCACCCGCTTGGCACGAGATTTACGCGCCGGGACCACGTTCCCAAAACTCCAGCAATAGGAAAAATGGCCGCAAAGCGCATGGTCATGTGGGCGGGTTTGCGCGGCCTGCGCTCCAAGCTCCAAAGCCCTGGAGGGGCCCCCAGTGCACAGACTCTCGTCTGCTGTGCGGGCTCCATGGGCTGGGAGTCAGGAGCCCTGGCCTCGTGCATCTTTGCCCTCTGCCCTCTGACCCCCCGAGCAACGCTCCAGACACTTCCTGTGTTGTAACTCGCAGCGTCACAGGGAAGCCCTGCTGTGGACTGAGCCAAGTCCCCGGAAGCACAGGCTGACATCCTTGTGCCCCATGTGACTAGTGGAGGCGGCTGTCACGGAGGTGACGGCCATCACAAGAGGTCATAGGGTGAGGCCTCGTTCGACAGGACCCACGTCCTTATAAGAGGGAGACTAGGACACGACCTGCCCAGAGGAAGGCCATTTGAGGACACAGCAGGAAGGCAGCCGTCTACACGGCGGGCTATTTCTCATAGCCCTGTGACATCTGATCTTGAACTTCCAGGCTCCAGGACAGAGAGAAAGACAATTCTTTATTTTAACCTGCTCTGTCTGGGATGCTGGTTGCAGATCCCCTGGCCTCCCAAGGGGTTCTGGAGATGGACCCTCACTCCTTCCCAGGGCACTGGTTACCGCCTCCCTCCCCCTCCCACTCACCGGGCACTTTAAGGCCCCTCCCCAGCCCAGGGTGCTGGTTGTGTCCCCTCTGCCCCCTTTCCTAGGTCTTGACCCCTCAGCTCATGCTCTGAACCGCGGGCTCTACCAGCATGGCCTTGGTACTTGCCAGGCTTGGGGGGCAGGTGAGGGCAGGTGAGGGCTGTGACGATGGAGGCTGCCCTGGGGAACCCCAGGGAGACAGTGCTGAGCTGCCCAACTGTGAGGACAGGCTGTGGTCAGGGTGGGGAGTCAGCAGCCGTGCCCGTGGTGGATGTGCACACCCTGGGCCATGTCTAGATGTGTGGTCAGCGCAGCGGGAGGTGGCTGGTGCTCCTCCAGGAAGGCGCCCAGCCTGAGTCACGTGGGAAATCGAGAGAAAATCGTCCTTGCAGGGCCTTGGCCTCGCCATGGCCGGGAAGCTTCTATGTCCAAGAGCTCAACCTGCTTCATTTCCTGGGGGATAATTTCTTGTCAGTCCAGCTGAGATGAGGCCCTGGCCAGCCGGGGGACAGCCAAAGGGCCACCCTGGTGTCCAGCCATGGCCTCTGTCCCCTTATCTGCTCCTGCCAGGGACTTTTCCAAGGAGGTCTCTCTGCTGCCATGATGATAGCAGATGGGATCCTGTCACCAGGGAAAAGGTTCCAAGTGACCTGGACACGACCCAGACTCCTCCCTGTCTGGTCACTGAGGGATCTAGCTGACTACCAGAGCTGGAAGTAGCACCCCTGGCCCAGCAGATGACCCGATGTAACCGAAGGAGGGGCACTGTGTCACTTGGCAGGCCGTGGGCTGGACACTGTGGTGATCCCCTTATGGTCCTGACTGTCCTTCGGCCAGGAAGCCTGAAGGGCAGGTGTGGACGTGCACAGAACACCGAGGACTCCTGTCGGGATGACTGGGGTTTCAGCAGGACCCGTGCTGCACTTGTGGCCCCAATTCCCATGAAATTTCGAGCCCAGGAGGAGAGACAGCCAAGGAGGCCGGCCTCAAGGTGACAGGGTTCCAGGGCCCTCTTGGGGAAGTGAGTGTCCTGCCTGATGCAGCTGACCAGGCGCCCCCCCCCCCCCAACACCGAGGCTCAGCCCCGGGGGGAGGGTCTGCGGCCTGGGTTCCTGCAGGGCTACCCACCCTGGCCGCTAACCCATGGCTAATGGAGGCTTCCTCCTAAGGTACACATGTCAGGCAGGCCTCGATGGCTGGGGCGGGCACCTGCTGGGCCCTCCATCCTGCAACACAGAACTTCTGTCCGTGTGAGGACAGGTTTCTGTGACGTGGGACTTAATTGCCTGTTGCTGAAGAAAGAACAGGTGTTTTTTGTTTTTAATTTTTTAATGTTTTTATTTATTTTTGAGAGAGAGAGAGAGACAGAGCACGAGTGGGGGAGGGGCACAGAGCGAGGGAGACACAGTATCCGAAGCAGCTCGGGGCTGTGAGCTGTCAGCACAGACGCGGGGCTCGAACTCATGAACCGTGAGATCATGGCCTGAGCCGAAGTAGGACACCCAGCTGACTCAGCCACCCAGGCCCCCCAAGAGTAAGTGTTTTATAAGAAAGGTGGAGCGGGGCCGGGGCGTCCCAGCTGAACGGGCCTGCTGGGCTCCTGTTGGTGTCCCGGTCCACTGGAAGCGCTCACACACCCAGCATCCCAAGTTCTGGAGCGCTTGCCGTGCGTGATGGTGGGAAGGGCGTGCCCTGTGGCTCCGGAGAGCCCCAAGGGTTTGACACTTGTCACAGGCGGCCAGCGCCAGCTTCCAGCCCATGGAAAATCACTGCAAAAGTCGAGGAAAGCAAGTTTCTGTGGTCAAAGCCTGGTATCAGATGATCTTCTCACTGTCCATTTCTTCTGAGAGTTGGACGCTGCTGACAGGCGTGGAGCGGGCCCGGCAGGCTCTTCGCAAGTCAGGCCTGATCGCGTCCCAGAGACGTGCCCGGGCCCTCGTGTGCAAAATTAGTTCTTTTCACAAAGACGATGGCTTTTAACCTGGTGTCTAAAAAACACTGGCACTTCTCTTGGAGCCCCCTGGCTGCTGGGACCGGGTTCCTGTGCACATAACGTGAGCAAGCTGCTGGCGGAGCCCAACCCAAGCATGTTTTCTCACCAGTGTGCTCGGCACGCCTCGGGCTGAGGCCTGGGGTGGGCCCACACCTCTGGGGACTCGCAGTCCCTTCGTGCCCTGTCTTGGGGCTCCGTCACCACTCCCCCAGAGACCCCCGCCTTCCTGCCGTGTTCGCAGCCCTGACTCTTGGTTGGAGGTGGGGGCAGGGACGGCGGGAGAGGAAGGCAAAGTCTGCAGCGACGCCTGGTGCCCTGCGTCCCCGCCCTGCATGTGTGCCCAGGGTTGGAGAAGTGTGTCCGGTGGCCAGGACCCTCATCACAGAGCTTACGTTTGAGCGCATCCTACCCGCCAAGTCTTATCCACACACACTTCATGCTGAGCCAGGGGAAATGAGACCACTGCTCCCGCCACAGGCAAACGCGTCGGGAGGTCAGTTCGAGACACAGCGTGTCCCGGTTGCGGCGCCCGGGCCAGCTCACGCACGGCCGAGGTCACCCTGCTTCAGGGATGCGTTCCCATCCGAGGGCCTGGCTTTGAGCGAGGCAGCAAGGGAGGCTTCTGATCCCAGAAGAGCTGTGCCAAGTGAGTTGTAGCGGAAACAGAGCCTCACTTCCTTTCAGCTTCTACTTTCTTCCTGCAAGTTAGTGACCAAGGGTGCCTTCTACATTTTTAGAGATGACGCTTAAAAGTCAAAGCAGGGAAGGCAAAAGGGAGACACTATTTTATATTTTAGGGTTCACACATGCACAGGTTCCTCCCGGAGGGCCCGCGCTGCAAGTGTCCCACGGACAAAATCCTCGTGGTGTGCGGGGCTGACTCCCCGGGACACGTCCCTCCGGGGCCCTTCAGACCAGAACGGACCTCACGCCCGAGAGGCTGGGCTCAGTCCAGACAGCTGCTCCCGCCGCTGTGGCCCCCAGCCCGCTGTCCCTGCTCACTGCTCTGCCTTTCCAAGCTGCGTGGCCATGTCTCTCCTTCTGGGAAACCGAGGCTCCATCGTCCCACGGGCTGGCCTGTGTCCTCCGTGGAGCCTGGAGGCGCAGAGCCCTGGTCTGGGGTTTGCGGGCATTTCCCCTGGTCCTGAGGCTTACCCTCCTTTTATGCTTTATTATTATTTTAGTTGGGTGTGTCTTTTGGTATGTTTTGCAAATAAATCACCTAGATGTTAAGAGAGACAGGAAGGAAGGAGGAGGGAGGTCTTAAGTCAGGGGCCAGCCGCGGGGCGCAGGGAAGGGGCTCTTCTCCCCAGGAGGCGCAGACCCTCCTCGCCGTCCTCTCTGCCTCTGCTCTGTACCGACCGAGACTGATCTCGCTGTTAGCCCCCAACGCCCCTTGTCTGAGTTTTTAATGATCACTGTATCTTATTGGTCCGTCCATGGCAGCGTCCCGGAGGGACGCAGAGGCAAAAGGTAAGTAATTTATTCCTCCGGAGCACAAATTATCCTCACTGGACGTCACATTTGTATAGCTGGTGGGTGTTTCTCTCATACTTTCCCCGTGTGGGAAATATAGCACAGGGACTGCGCCAGTGCCTGCCCCTCAGGCCTCTACGTCCATGGTTTTTTCAGGGGTTTTAATTCCATTGTTGCTTTTTCAAATGTGGGGTGCTGATGTGCAGAAAAGGGGTGTCCTGTGTCTTTGGGACTCCTCTGCTCCAAGCAGAGCTGGGGGCAGGCCTGGCTTCTCACCCTGTCCTGGCTTCCAGCCCCTGCTGGACGTGACAAAGGATAGTCTGATGACACTGCGGTCAGCCCTGAATTCAGGGCGAGTGCGAGCTCCGTGGGGTCCTTGGCAGCCGCTGGCACCTGCTGGGTCTGGGTCATACCAAAGTGAAGCCACTGAAGGGGGGTCTCTGCCTCTTGGGCTCAACATTAGTGAGCGGATGGACCTGTCCTCTGAGGTCCCCTTGATGTCCCAGTGATCAGAGGAGTCCCCACGACGCCTTGTCAGCCACGGGGGGTGTGGCCGGGAAGGCAGAGCTTGTGCAAAATGAACGTGGCCTCCCTCACAGCGACCACGCCGCTCCTCGGGTGAACCACGAGACCTACGCTGTGAAAGGAAACAGGAAGAAAGCGCACAACTTCGGACAACCTCTTACTCCCTTCCAAGATGCCACCGAGCTTTGGGGAGGAAAGTGTGCGGATCACAGAAGGCCACGGGGTGCAAAGCAATGCCTGTCTGGCAGCTGCTCGGACGTGAATACCAACAGGGCCACTGTCCACACCTGCCCCGTTTGCTAACAGCCATGCTGGTGGCCTGTGTCCTGCAGGCCCCACAGGGGAGCGTCCGGGCTGCCTGTGCCTTCACGGTCCCACCGGCACACTGACAGCAGACGGGGCGCCTGTCCAGGAGGGAGGACAGAGCCTCAGTGTAACGCAGGCGTCAGCGTGGCCCCCGAAGCGCTTCCGCAAGACCGCGCGTCTTAACGCTCAGGAGCCAGAAAGCGGGTGGCTGGCCTCGGTGTCAGGGAACACCGAGACGGGCACACGTCTGGCTGGCGGTGTGAGTGCAGCAGTGTGGGCGGGCAGGGGCGGGCCACCCTGCTGGCCACAGCCTCTGGTCTTCCTTGTGCCCTGGGCCCCTGGGGTGAAGCCACGCAGGTGTCCACACTATAGTCTCAGGGACACACGCAGGGAAGCATTTGCAGCAGAGCGGCCCCCACGCTGGGCTGGGCTCTCCATTTCTTCTGGAGACTCTCCAGTGTAAACGTTATTTGTTAAGAATCAAAGCCCAACGAACTGCGGAGATCCTAAACCCTCCGGGCAAGTGTAACCCGCCAGTTTTCACTGTCCTGGGCTGGCCAGTGTCCAGCGTCTGGGACCAGAACACAGTCACTGGGGACTGAAGGCAGAGTATAGACGGGACGCAGAGTGGACATGGGGAGGGTCACACAGCGGTGCTCGGAGAGGCCAGGGAAGCTGCTGCAGGGTCCCCCCCCCCCCCCCCCCCGCCCCCCCAGCCTCCTGCAACACCTCTCAGCTCACCCTTTGTCTGCAAATGACAGGTTCCATTTGCAAATAAGGCTCTAACCTGAGGGTGAAAAGCTGGAAAAATGCCAAGGGGGGGCAGCCCTGTTTGGCAAGGCACCCTGGGTCCCCTAAAAAGCTGGGGCCCCGGCCAGGCCGGCAGCCTCCCCAGGAGTGGTGAGCCTGGACGCACAACCTCTAGGCTGCCTGTCACCCTCCCGGCCGGCGAGGCTTGGAGCAGTGGCATGCACAATGCTGAGTCTTGGCCACAAGCCCGACCTTGTTTGGGCGTCTCGAGCGGAACAGGAAGGAAACGAACAAGTGACTCAGACAGACCCCACACCCCCCCCCATGAAGCAGACAATCGGTGTGCATTTGAGTCATTGCTGGCGTCCGAGCCACGGCTGCTGCCGGCCACGTGTCCTGTGGCTATCGGCATTCCCTGCACGCGCTGGGCCCTCCACCACCGTCCTTCACAAACACACACAATGCATTATTTACCCGGCCACCAGCCTTCCCGGAACGCAAGCCGGCAGCGACCATATCCAGGCTGCACGAGCCTCCGGGACGAGTCCCCTCATGGCCCTGCCCACAGCAGCCGTGCCCCCTTTTCTGGTGACAGAGGCGTCCTGCCCCCGTCTGCTCTACGTGCTTCTGAAGCCCACCCACGTCTCCCTGCCGTGCAGCCCACTTTCTGATGGGAAGGGGCTGGCGGAGCTGCCCTGGGAGCGCTGCACACGACGGCCTCGGACAGGAGGGGCAGTGACCCCGGCCAGGGGCCAGGGAAGGCCTCCCCGGTCCTGCACCTGAGCCCTGGGGGAGGGACCCAGGGCCGTATCTCCTCCCACGATTAAATGGCTCCACATTGCAGCATGCCTGCCACTAATTAGTATGATCGACGCCGAGCAAGCCCACAGCAGAGCAGCCGGCGGGCAGCCCTGGACACCGGGGCCCGATGCTGCTAACTGGCCACGTGGTAACTCCACGGACAGGGGTGGCCGGGCCCCGCTGCCCGGGGGGCGCGTACTCACCATGAGCCCTGCGAAGCTCCTGCAGCCAGAGTGCAGACGGAGCGGGGTCGCCGCTGAGCCGATTATGTGGCACCCTCCTCCCCGCTGGCCTCCATGGCCGTCCCGAAGGTCAAGGTCCCACACAGTGGCTGTGGGGTCCAGCCCGGGGCCAGGGGCCTCAGGGCGACGGTGGGGCGGGTGAGGGTCACGAGGTTGTCCCCATCTGTGAAGACAGGGCACGGTTAGGGCAGGGCGGAGGGTCCCTGGGGCCTCAGCCAGGCGTCGCGCCCTCCCCCCCCCCCCCCATGGCCGGTCGGAGCGTCGGGCCGGGGGCTGCATCGCCAGGGGCACGCAGGGGGCCTGCCGTGTCTGCCGGGCTCTGGTGGGGGGCTCAGGAGCCGCAGGGACCTCGGGCAGCCCTCCCGGAGCACTGCCTTCCCCACGTTGGGAGCCGGCCTCGGCTCGCCGCCCAGCACACGCAGCTCGGCCCCGAAACATGTCTGTCAGCTTAAGTCAGGGAACTGAAGAAGCCTCGACTCGCCGTCCCCACGATCGGCCAGCCCCGGGCCGGCAGACACAGGGGCCGGCGTCGCCCCCCAGACGCGCCATCTCGGTGGTGGCTCTGCGCCTTCCGCGGAACCCAAAGTTATACAGCATCTGCATCCGGAACAGCAGGAGCCACCCCAGCCCGCTCGGCGCTGATGCCCGAGCAACGGCTGGGGGAGTGGACGCCGTGGCCGGAGGGCTCCGACCCTGCCCGCCGCGCTGCCTCCCTGCCCGGGCCCACCCGCCACGCAGCCCCGGGAAACGCAGCCCAACTTCTCACCTATTCAGGCAGAGGCAGCGGGAGCCCCGGCGCTGCGCCGTGCGGTGCCGACGGGCTGTGGCGAGTTCTCTGTGCCGGGGAGCAGTTTTCCATTCCGAGCTAGCAAGTGGAGTTATCAACAGATTGCAAGACTGCAGCCCGGCCACGGCGCCACGGGCACTGCACCGAGAGAGTGAGTCAGAGCCAGGACCCGCAGACATTCAATGCAATTCTCCGCGGGTGGCTTCCAGAGCTCCGCGTGGGGACCGCCAGCCGCCTCTGCGCCTGCTTCGGAGGGCGGGCGACAGCCGGGCACGGGGACCGGGCCGGGAAGCAGGAGCCGTAACCATGGGGATGGGGGAGGCGCTGATGGCGCTGGGCGGGCTGTGGCCCGGCTCCCTGCGGCAGGGCAGAATGGTTCTTCCCAGCCCCACCGGCCGCCCGGCACACTGCAGAGCCGATTTAAAGAGACAACCGGCCAGGTTTTGCCTCCGCTTCCAACAGAATCGGACAACTCACATTAAAGCACTCCCCTGAAAGGAGGCGGAAGGAGGACTGGATGATTTCACTTTATTTTTAAAGAAAATCCTTGTCCGTTGAAGGCTCCAGGAACAGAAATGTGAGCAAGAAACCAGAGTTCAGAGGAATTCTCATAGTCCTTGTATTAAAATATTCTCACATCCAAATTGCCTGCCGGTGTGGGTGGGCCGTGGCCTTGCACAGAGAGGCCCCCGCCCCATCCAGGGTCCTGGCCCAGCCCCCCGTCGGGCCGGGTGCTGGGGGGTGGAGGACAGGTGAGACCCAGGGACGCGGGTGGGCTTTGCAGCCAGCACGACCCCTGTGAGGGCTTCTGGCTCTGTGCCCCCAGTCAGGTGCGGCTGGGGGGCCTGGGGACTGTGCTCGGCAGACACGTGTGAGCTTGGGGGAGGCCCACGCTCTTCCCTCCCGGCTGGAAGGTCAGGACACTGGTGCCTGCTCGGGAGAGCCCCCCCCCAATTCTGGAGGGCCTGGGCCTGGACTCTGGGGCATCACTAAGATTCACGACTTTCTCAGCTCGTGGCCCTTGCCTCTGGGGGCTGTGTTCCCCATGCTTCTCTGTGGGACGCAGTGATGAGGCCTGGGATTTGGACAAGGAATGTGAAACCCAGAGGGGTGAAGAGTGTGCGGCAATGTGGGTGTCCGCCCCCAAGCCCCGACCCGCCCCAGCTTTCCGGGATTGCTACCCTGGGGGTGGGGGGCCCCGGCTTTTGTTCTGGACAAGTGGGGCAAGGAGGAAGGCGGGAAAGCCTGCTGTGAGCTCAGGGTTCAGCCCAGACTGCTGGGCGGCCCCATGGGGCTTGTCCACCTGTCGATCCCTCCACAAAGACTGTCCACGTTCAGGGCATGACATGAACACGGGCCAATCCCTCACCAGGGCTCCCAGCCCGGAGATGGCAGAAGGGTGGTGGGAAGGGCACAGAGGAGGGGCATTGCTGGCGGCCGCCGGCAGTCTCTTGCTCTGTGCACAGCCTTGTGCTCCGTCCCAAGAGCCTGTGATTTGCCCTGGCCTCAGAGCAGAGGCGGTAGGACCAGAACCGGGGCCTCCTGAATCCCAAAAAGGCAGCTTCTGGGAGAACTTACAGAAGAGGCTACTGGGAGGCAGAGGACCGGGCCAGCCCAGCCCTGGATGCCCCCAGCGGCCCCCTAGTCAGGCCTCAGTGCTGCCCTCGAAGGGCACGTCCAGACCCTGCACTCTGTGGCCTGCATCCAGGGGGCCACACCCAGAATCCACACCTGGGTGCAGGTGGGGTGTCCCTCTGGAATCGCTGGGCTGCCCCACACTGAGGGCTGTCGGAGGAGCCTCATCGGAGGGCCTCTGGCTTTGTGAGGGGCACCGCTACCCCCGCCCGCCCACAGCTGCCCTGCCATCGCCCCTCCGGGTGCCCGGTGCACAGCCTCAGGACTGCACACGGCAGGACATCTGTTACAGACCTAGGCCTGGGGCAGCAGGTGGGGGCGGGGCACGGCATCCCCTCACACATGCCAGAGGCCATCTGTACCCAGCACAGGGCAGCACAGCTGTGAGATGGGGAAACAGGGGCACCAGCAGTCAGACTCCCTTTGCTGTTGTTCCATGGAGCCTGCCTGGTTGTCCCCCTGCCCCCCCGCCCCCGGAGGGTCAGGGACTGTGGGTCCAGGGCTCAGTGTGACCGGCCATCGTGGAGAGCCTCAGATCTTCTCTCTAATGAGACAACGTCCTCGGCTTGGAGAACAAGGAGGGACCCTGCTCGATATGGCTGCACGGAAGTCATGGCACCATGCTTGCTCGGGAGGGACGTGCCCCCATGTTGCTCTTGGGGCCTCAGAGGATCAGGGCCACAGACACAGTTGTCACATACTTCTCATCGCTCCCAGCGCACCAAAGGCTCTGAGCGAAACAAGTGTTCTAGGGCTCAGGCCTTCTTACGGCACCAGGCACTCGCTCCTGATACTTGCAGGGGGGCGGGGGGGCGTGTCTCAGTTCTTTCCAGGACCAGCGTCTCCGTCTCCGCAGGGAGCTCTTGGCTCCGCTTCCTGCAGGAAGGCCAGGGTTCTGGCACATTCTGAGTTCAGGCCTCTGTACAGAAGGGCTCACCGCAGGCGTGGGTCTGCGCTCTGTCCGCGTGGGAGGCAACACTGACCTCTGGACGTCCAGCCCTGACCTCCTATCCGCTGCCTGAGCTGTTCGTTCCACTGAGAGTGGTTTCCTTCGTCTGGGAAAAGTTGTTTCTGACTCAGAGGTGGACGGCTGGGGCTTTCTGTGCAGGACAGCGCGGCGGCCTGCTCAGGCCCCGCGTGGGACTTCCAACTAGGGGTTTGCCTAGTCAGGGAGCGTAGCCCCAGGGGGCCGAGTCCACCCTGCTGCTCGGATCGAGCTGGCTGGATGCTTCTGCCATGCTGAACGGCCAGTGTCCAGTGTCCTGGGTCCCTACGACCAGGGCACGTGCTTGGTGGGTGGCCTTTCTCTGCACCTGCCGGCTTCCAGAACCGGCAGCCATTCATGGGAGAGGAGGAAACAGTCTGAGGAGGACGGTGGGGCCGCCTCAAGACCAGCCTCACAGTGGATGGAATCAAAGGGTGACGGACGGCTGGGGGTGTCAGCACGGTGACGGAGCCAGTACAGAGGGGCTCGGGGAAACTCCGGTGCTGACTTCCCTCTGTCCGTGGGGAGCGCCAGCTCAGGTGGCTAGAATGGCTCAGGCCAGACTTGCCTCCTCTCAGAACATTTTGGGGACTTTTGCGGGTACCCGCTTTCCAGCCACCGCAAGGGTCCTGGGAACCCGAAAGCAGAAGCCCACGGTTGCTGGAGACGTGTTTCCGGGTGAGAGCGCAGCCTGGCCCTGGGGGGTGCAGGACGCGGGCTCTTGGCGGGCGCACTTAGCATCAGAGGCTCACGAAGCGGAATCAAAACCGGCTCTCCCGTTGCCGTGGCAACCAGCCCCGCCCCCTCAGGCGTCAGTTTGCATCTGTGCAGACCATTTCTCACAAAGATTTGCCTCAACAGATTCATTCTGCCCTGAAGTGGAGCCTAGTTTGAGACCCAAACAATGAAACTAACAAACTTGTCGGGCTCCCAGGAGGAGTCAGGCCGCTGCCCAAGGCCATGGGGAGGTCACAGGGAGGCCACGGGGCGTTTCGTGCTACCTCCCATCTACCAGACCATTCGCAGTCTGTGGAAGTGTTTTCAGGGTTCACCTCTGGAAGGTGTCCTGCGGAGTCGGGCTCCAGGGTGGGGGCAGTCTGAGCAGAGCCCCCCCCAGGGCTCCTTGGGCCCCGGCCCCTTGCAGACTCTGGGGGGTAGGCGGTGGGGGGGGGCACGCAGCAGCCCCCAGGTTGCTCTTGTGTGTTTAGTCTCGTCTCCCTCAAATCGCATTTTCTGCCCCTTCTTAGTCTTCTGACCCCAGGGGTAGGACACACAGCAGCCACATGGGCACCCCCCAGGGGTGCTGTCCGTGACCAGGAACTCAGGGAGCCGCACCCACACCTCCTGGGCTCGACGGTGGCCCAGAACCCCAGCCACAGGCACGGGGCGAGTCTGCTGGGGGGAACTTCGCACGCAGCAGTGCGTTCGTAGGGTGAGAGCTGGTCACCTGGGGGTCGGGGCCGCCAGGAGGGGCGGCAGGGCACCAGCCCGGAGTTGGCTCCGTGGAGACGGGAGGGTGTGTGTCTCCTGCAGACGTGCGGCCGTCCTAACCAGGGCCTGTGTGTGGGCTTTTCCCGGTCAGACCACTGCTTCCCGCCCAGCTGGCGTCGCAGCTGCACACGGGACCAAGACAGAAGCAGGAACACCCAGGGCTCCGATGGTTTTACACCAGGACTAGTCCAGTTTCCAGACCTGAACAGTTAACCAGAAGTTAGTGCTTCCTGAAGGCTGTGGGCCGGCTGGGACGGGGGCCGGTGTCTTGGGGCCCGACACTCTCTGTGGGCCCAGGTTCCCATCTGGGGCCCCTGTGGGTGGGGTGGCTCCGGGGGTCCCCTTCTACGAGGGCCGTTCCCTGCAGCCCCGTTCAGGGTGGCAGACGCAGGCGGAGCTCGGGGTCCTGCTCAGAGGAGCCTGGGAGTCCTGCCCCCTCGCACGTGCCCTCCGTCCAGCACCCGCATCTACTGCTGTGACTTGTCACCCCCTGGTGCCCTGTGTCTGTGAGGGTCAGGCCCAGAGCAGTCCGTGCAGCGCCCGAGGGGATGTGTCTGTGCTGTGCGGGGTGCAGCCTCTTCCTGGCGACCGGCCCGGGAGATCAGCCACCGAGGAGCCCTCGACCCAGCTCCAGCCTCTTGGCCCCACCGTCTGACCTGCTTGGCCTGCACCGGTCCTGGGGCACGTGGCCCTGCCAGGCTGCCGGTCCAACACGGCCCGGCTCAGCCCGGCCTCGCCAGCCTCCTCCTCGATGCTGCCTGGTGCCTCCTGCCAAGGCTTCTTGCGCTTGGGCCAAAGCAATTTTACCAGATTAGACGTGGTCAGAAGCAAGTTGTTCCGCCTGGCAGTTCTGTTAAAATAATGATTTGTCTGAAAATTAATATTCCCGAGTCACTGGTTCTCTGGTATTAGCAGTTTTGGCACACCACAAGACAGTCTTCTAGTGCTTGATATCTTGAAGCATTTCTTCCTCTCCTTTTAAAATATCCTTGAGCATAAAAATAATCTTTATTTTTAATTTCCAACAGTTTGTCAGCCAGATATTCTTGCTTTAAGCTGTTGGAACAGCAGAGGTTTGGGACGATCTGGGCACCTAAGAGCGGGGCAGGATTGGAATAACACCTCACAGTGAGGCACGGAGTGTGCATACGTGTGCACGTGTGTGCAACAGTGTGCGTGTGCAGGTGCCTGTGCAGTGAGACGGCCGAGAGCACCGTGGGGCACTGGTACCGGTGCCCGAGGCCGGGCAGGGTGATGAGTGTTGGTCACCTTATTGTTTTGGATCCGTATTTTCAGAAATTACCTTCTTGAGTCTATGTAGGTTCTTTTGGTAAAAAAAAACCCCAACAAAATCAGTGTAAACAATAACAAACGACATGATGCTTTTATAGTTGTAACATTTAGATTTTTTCAATTAGCTCCTTATTGTGATCATTTGGTCGGCTCCACTGTTTGCCTAGATCACAAAGCAGGATAGGAGACATAGCTAAAATTAATTCTATACACACCAACCCCCCACAAGGGATGAGTAGAAGGCAAACATTGTGGAACAAAGGCAGAAAACCACTGGAATCCTGAGGAAGAACTCATGAATATAGTGAACATTTACCCATACACAGTCCTACAGGAGGCAGGGCTTGGCGCTCTTGGATCCGTGCCCCTCGGGGTCTCTGATGACACCAACGTGCAACGGACTGCGTGCAGGACAGCGGGCACCGTGAAGACGGGAGCAAGGGTGGCCTTGCTGGAAACTCGCAGGCTTCTTGGGAACCGTGTCTGCTCGGGGATGGAACCACAGAGTCAATGTCGAGCCCCAGGTCACGCTCGTGCTCCAACGCACCTGTCGCGGCCGGGCGCCCGTGGCTCTGGCTGTGCTGCTAGGCAGCGCTGGTTTCCCCCAAACTGGGAGTCCTTTCCCAAGGGGGCTTGCCTCTCTGGCTCCCGGAAGTCTGTAAAGGCTCAGACCCTCATTAATCTCACAGTGCGTTTCACAGACAGTTATGTGACCAGTAAGCCCAGATGTTCTACGTCTTCCCGCTAGAGCAGCAGGAGAAGGAAAAACTCAGGAAAACGTCGGTGAGTGGGAGGTGGGTGGAGGAAGTAGAAGGCACACGCGGCCGTCCGTGGCAGGAGGACCCCACTGGCGAGCCGAGCTGCGGTGCCGCCACCAGCCCGGCCCAGCTTGTCCCCAGCATCCCTGCCGCCCTGGACGTCCCTTTCTCTCTGTGGGGCCCAGGGGCCTCCCTCCCCTCCCCCGGCGGGGCTCATGGGCCGTGCCGGCCTCTTTCCTCCTCGCCCTCGCGCTGCCCCTGCCGATCAGCCTGGACCTGCTCCAGGCCCAGACCCACGGCACCTGGAGGGGCTCGAACCTCCCTCCATGCGACCTCCTCAGAGCTGCCCTGAGACCCCAAGTGCGGCCGGGCGGCGTCCCTGCTGACCAGGCTCACGTCAGCCTTCTTCCGGGCAGGCCGCACCCTTTGCCCCGGCTCAGGGGTTCAAGCCCCTGCAGAGGGCAGGATGCCCTGGCTCCCTGGGCTTGTGGGGTGCGAAGTGCAGGGCCCGGGGCTGCGCAGCAGTCGGGAGCTGTGTCCCCTGCCTCGACCTGACCTCGAGGCGCCTGTCCTGCAGCTGGTGACCCGGGCAAGTGATGGCCAAGCACAGACCGCACCGGGTGGAGAACGGGCCGTGTAGGCCCTGGGGCCAGACCTGACCGTCTTTAGGGAGTCTGGCCAAGGCCTGCAACGCCCAGGACCCCCGTGCCCCCTAGAGCGTGAGGGCGCAGCATTGCCGAGACCTCCCGTCTCCTACTTCGAATCCCTCCGTCCCGCTGGTTTAATCCTCTGTCACTTCTGAAACTCTGATAAAAAAAGCCTTCTTAATCCTGGGTTTAATAAAAGATTCTCCATTGAGCAGTTTTCTCCAAATGCAGTTGGGACACAGCCGGATCCATCAATCAGGCTTTCAAGATGACTTCTGAAACCTGCCTCATGTCTGCCCCGTTCTCCGTTCCCAGTGTGGGTGCAGGTGCCTCCCCACGGCTCTGCGCACCCAGGTCCCGGGCCCTTCGCGGGTGGTGTGTGTGGGGGAAGGGCGGGTGGGCCCAGGGCGGGTGGGCCCAGGTTGTTCCTGGACCAGACCCCTGCCCGGCACCGCCCAGGTCACTGTCATAAGGATGAGGTGCTTTGTGCCCAGGGGAGGCTGGCCCGTGTCAGCTGGTGGCACTTCCTGACCAGGAGCTCCCGTGGGCCCCCGGAGGGCCCAGCTGTGTGCAAAGACCACCGCCTCTGACCGCCCCCTCCCCGGGCAGGCAGCCGCAGAGACCCAGCTCCGGGCCGGCCCCACACATGTGCATAGCCACCCCGACGGGGAAGTGATGGATACCAGACGGAAGCAAAGAGGGTGCTGCACCTGGAATCACTCCCCAGGCAAGTGGCTGGACCCTGGTTATCTGTTGCTTAGAAAACTCAGGAGAAACACAGACTCTGAACATCTGCATCTCCATCCGTACGGCCTCCCGGCTGCCGTCTGGGCGGTTAGCAAAACCGTGTGCTGAGACCCCCGCGTGCACCAGGAGGGGTGTCGTGCTGGAAGGTTACGAGCATCCTCTCTGGGCTTCGCAGACCGTGTTAGAGGAGAGACATTTTGGAAGGAGGATGTTAAATTGGAAATGAACCCAAAAAGCTTAATGTTCGAATTCCGTGAAGGAGATACTATGGCTCTTAAGTTCTCGATGAGGCATCAGAAACGTGTGTACATCGGGCGGTTTGCAACGAGGCTGATGTGTCCGTGGCCAGGCCCTCGCATCCCCGGCAGGCGGCACGCAGCCCCCGGGCCTCTCCCTGGAGCCCCATCTTCCCTGCAGCGTGTCTGCGAGCAGAGCGTCGCTGCCTGGGGCGTGGCTGTGGCTCCAGACGGCACGTCCTCGCCCCTGCGGTCTGACCCTCAAACTGACGGAGACCAGCTCCCCTCGGGAGGAGGCTCACGTGTGCTCTGCGTCTCCAGGTCTCCAGGACCCCCAGTGCCAACCTGTAAGCAGCGCTCCGTGACCTCTCTGGTCCTCCCCTCGCTGAGAGCCCTCGTCACCGGCCTCCTCTGCAGGCCTCAAACCAGGCCCATCGGAGACCCGGCCCGCCGCGCCTGGACGTCCTGCCTCGGGAGGCCTTTCAGGGGCAGGGACTGACCCAGGCCCTGAAACTGGGAGGAGCCCCACCTCCGGGAGCACGTCACTTCTCCAGGCGCAGGCCTTTGGTTCCCACTGTCCTCCGCCAGCTCCTGGGGGTCCTGCCTCTCCTCCCACGTGTCAGAGGCGCTGAGCTCCCAGGTTAGACCCAGCAGGTGCCTGGTTCAAGGGCTGACTTTAATTCTCTCACAGAACAGGTTACTGCTGGCCACCTCTCCTGGCCACGGGCTCCATGCCCCAGGGGCCCTGCTTCGCCGGCCGTCCTGCCCCTCACGAGGCCCACGCTCTCCTCTTGGGCCTCTGGTGGCGCCATGGGGGCCAGGACCAGGGCCGCCGTCCTCCCTTCTCTCCTGCTGTGACTCCTGATGCCAGACCCAAGCCATACCCCTCTGGACAGTCATAGGCAAAGGCCTTGCTGGTCATGAGAGAGAGACAGAGGGACAGAGAGAGACAGAGGGACAGAGAGAGAGACAGAGAGGAGCAGAGAGAGAGAGAGAGAGAGAGAGAGAGAGAGACAAAGGGGGAGACAGAGGGACAGAGAGACAGAGAGACAGAGACAGAGAGAGACAGATGGGAGGCCTGGGGAGGAAACCTCCCTGGGAGGCTGTGCCCTGGAGGGGCCTGGGTGGAGCTGGAAGGAGGGTCTGAGAAGCCCTCCTACCCGCCCCCCCGCCCCCCCTCCCAGCACCCGCCCCGTGGCTGCTGTCACAGCCGCACTCGGGGTGGGGGGGACCTGGGGGCTCAGGCCCCTCAGAAACCTCTACTCTGGCGGAGTCATCATGGCTGTCCTTGGAGGCGCCGTCCGTCTGTCCCTGGGCGCCCGACTATGTCTTGGCCTGTGTCCGGCCGGCCAGGCAACTGTCAAGTCACGTGCTCTCGGTGACGAGAACTCGTGTGCGGTTTGTGTTCTTGGCAGCAGACATCGGATTCACGGTAACTGGTTTCCATGGTGATGCATCGATCCTGGCAGGTGGTCCCCCCCTTGTGGAGAGGCCAGGTCGCTCCTAGAGATGGGGTGCAGGGCCCTCCGCTCGGGTCTGGAGAGCTTGGAGCCTGTGGAGGAAATGGCTGCCGTTTAAGGCACAAGGGACAGCACCGGGTCACAGGGCTGCTGGCCAGCAGTCTGACTGTCCAGGGTGAGCCAGCAGGCAGGGCTTCCTGGAGGAGGCAGCCTTTGAGCTGTGTCTTGAGGGAAGAATAAGACCTCACCGAGCAGGGAGAGACTTCGTGGCTGGCGGGGAGCAGGCCGGGCCGCTGTGTTTGCAGAGGCGGCTGGTCTGGCCAGGCCGTGAGCAATGGCACAGAGACACTCGGCTGACTGGACGTCTCAAAGACCAGTGAGAAGGGAATTTCTCAGAGGCTCTAGGAAGCTGACAACATCTCAGGCACAGGACCCCTTCCTCCAGGGTGTGCTCTAGCCCAGGGCCCAGGCCGCTGGCCCCTCACCCCTGCCCCAGCCCACCGGGTTCACTGGGCTCTGCTCCCAACCATGAGGCCTTCTTAGAGGCTGGACAGAAAGAGTCCAGCAGGAAGGCCTCTGCTCCGAGACCACACCCACAGGGGCTGCTCCTGTCAAGGCTCAATCCCGAACCAATGCGGGCAGATTTTCACACCCTGCTCTGGGATGATTTAAATGCCCCGAGGCAAACACAATTAAAATCATCGAGTAGGTTTCTCACTGTTCTAAGAAAACATTGGATGCTTTTCCGTTCCTTCATTTGGGGTTGAGCAAACGTGTTGAGGGCTCAGGAGGCTGGTGGCACGCTGGATGGACGTGTGGATACACAGAAGTCCCTGTCTCAGACCTTCCCAGCAGGGGCCCGGGGACAGGGTGAGCAGCGGGCAGGAGCTGAGGCCGGCCCAGGGCCGAGGACAGCCACACCCTCTCTGCACAAGAGCACAGTCCTGACTGGGCTTGGGCCCGTGCAGGACATGGTTGAGTCCCCCCAGGGATCCCCCGGCCGCAGGGCTGCCTGGAGCCCTTCGGGCCAAATCACTCAGACATAAATGAACGTGTTATTGGTTTTGGTCTGAAGCAGATGAGAGGTCAGTGAAGACTTTGCAATAAAAAAACCAGTCACATTGGCCATAGGTGCCATTTGAGAGATAGCTTCCACAGTGAGAAAGTCTCTCCTGTCCCCCGCTGAAGCCCAGACCCGGCTTTAGAGAATGACAGGAGAGTCATAATTGTCGTGTATTAATTTATAGAGCAAAGCACCTGGGAACCAGAGCCTCTGGAAATGCAGGGAACTGGCCTTTGTGGACAGACCATTGTGGACAGGCCTACGTGGATAGGTTTTGTGGACAGATCAAAGTGGCTGGGTCTATGTGGATGGGCCTATGTGGATGGGCCTATGTGGCTGGGTCTATGTGGAGAGGTCTATGTGGAGAGGTCTATGTGGATGCGGAATGAGGTCTGTGGGGATGTTCTCATGGTGATGGGTCTATATGGACAGATCAGTGTGGATGGGCCTATGTGGATGGGTCTGTATGGAGGGATCTATGTAAATGGGCCAGTGTGAATGGGTCTGTGTGGACGAATATATGAGGCTGGGGCCATGGGAACAGGGCTCATGGGGGGCGGGGCTGGAATTTGGCTCCCACAGGCCGAGAGGAGGCTTTTCTGATGGTCGGACCTTGCTGGGTGCTGCCTGTCTAGTGGCCCAGAGTGCCAGGAGATCGCCACAGTCAGGACAGTGGGGTTCGGGGTGGTCCCAGGCCCCAGAGAGTGTCCCTCTGCCTGAGGCCACCTGCATTTCCCAGGGTGGGGGTAGGAGGGCCCTGTGGGAGCTCTGTGGGAGTTAGTGCTTGGAAGATGCCCTCAGGCAATGCGGGACAAAATTCCCTCAGGCTGTCCCCAGGGGACACTGAAAACTGACACCCTTGGCCTGGGGCAGGTGTCAGGGGACCACCACCTGGAGTCCTGGGGTCTCCTTCTGTTGAACAGAAGGAGGGGTCCCAACACAAGGCAACCTGGCCGGGTCTGGGGTCAGATCACTCACCTCCAGAGAGACCCTGAGCCCGGCTCTCACACACCTGGGGGTTCGGACCCACTTTCTACCCTGGTCAACTCCCAGGCCCTCCTCCCCCATGCTCCGCCCAGTACTCCCCACACCTGCTGGGGAGAAGACATCCCTCCAACTTGTCTGCCCAAGGCCAGCTGGTTGGCCAGCCCTCACCACATGAGCCAACTCCTTCCACTGAACCTGCTAGTATCTCCCACTGACTGCACATCGGCTCAACCCTGATACTTCAGGAAAATGCTCACCTGGACATCCCTGTCCCCAGGGGGACACTGAGGCCCAAGGCCACACACCAGGCCAGAGGCATAGGCCAGAGGCAGGGCGAGTGCTGAGTCTGAGCCCCCCACCCATGTTGTCTGCTAGCGGACCCTCTACGCACTGGGTTTCTGCAGCTCCCCCCACACACGCCATCTTTCTGGGGCCCACGTGACAAACCTTCTCATGAGGAGTCTGGCCTCAGGTAGACAGCACCAGCCATGGCTGCTTTGTCTGACGGAGATCTCTAGTGACCTCTGGCCCCTCCTGGGGGACAGAATGTCCCCAGTCGACCTGTGGGGCCTCGGGGTTCATACAGGCCCCCACCTTGCAGACTCTGGCTGCCCAAGGCGCATCCCCTCTGTCTGAACTCCAGAGACAGACGCCTGGCCCCAGCCAGGTCGTGTGTGCTCGCTGAGTGCTCAGGTCCCAGAACGATGGCCCTCACCTCTGTTCTGGGGTGGACAGGCTGTGAGCCACCCCTCCACCACCCCGTGCTCCGTCCTCAGGCCGCCTGGAGCGGACCACTCCTGAGGACAGGCTGACAGACATCCGTGCGTCCTGGCTCTGTTCAACAAGATGTGCTGTGAGGCGATCCATGCTCCTGGGCACCTTCCGCTCTCTCACCTGTTAACTTCTTGTCCCCTGAGGACACCATGCTGTCGCTGCTGTGCCGGCGGAGAGTGAGGCGGGGGCGGCAGCTGTGGCGTCGGTCGTGGGAAACAATGTTTGGCGTGCTCGCTGATGCTAGGCTCTGTGCACCCTGTGACCTGTGCACAGGGGACCTTTAGCCCTGGGAGTGACCGGAGAAGTGACTGGCATGTCTTCAAGGAAGGCCAGGTGTTCCTATCGCTGCCGCCTGCAGACCGAAATCGGAGGCACCTTCATGTTCACGGGGTGGGTGGACTGGGCCAGCTGTAGTGCGCTCACATAAGGGGCCACGCGGCAGTTAGAAGGGGTGTGGCGGGCCACACGAGGCCTCCCACTCCAGGCAGGAAACGAGCCACACAATTCCACTCACGGTTCAAGGGCGTCCCCAAGACAGGCCGGGACGGGGATGCTTCCACAGGTGGCGCTGGCGCCCCCACACGCCTCGGGTCGCCCTGGAGACAGAACGCCATCGTGAGCACGTTATGGCCCCAAGTCAGGGCCAGCCCACCCCTCCAGATGGGTTCCCGGGGGAGAGAAACCCTCTCGTGAGAAAGTGGGGAGGTGCCTTGAGGCAGCGAGGGGTCAGCTCTCCGGTGTCCGTGCGCGGTCACGGCTGCGCTGGCCCGACGGGCACCTCCGCGGAAAGCCAGGTCCCTGACCCCAGCAGCATGAGGCGGGCGGTGAGACAAAGTGGCTGACGTCGTCGGGGCTCCGGTACCCGCCTGGAGCCCGTGGCTCCCTCTTCGACTGAGCGTTTCTCAGGCCCCAAATTCAAACAGCAGAATTATTTTTTAAGCGCCATCATATTCAACGTGTAGAAGCCACTGGCCCCTCAGGAGGTGTCTGCACTCGATGCAGGGACGGGAGGTGACTCTCCAAGGCCAGCTGCTTCTCTCTCTCGGCGTCCAGCAAGGAGGCCACTCTGCCTCTGCCCCGACTTGAGCTTGGGCTGGAGAAAGTGACAGCCCTTCTGTGCTGGACTGGATGTCCAGTTAGCTCCCCACTTTCTGTGCGGAGACAGTCCGCGCAGAGGCCAGGGGCATGCACCTGCTGTCATCACAGCCCTTTGGGGAACTGCAGGGAGCCGTCCCTTGAGCCTGTCCATCTCGGCCCTGGGCACTCGGACAGCTCGTGGGCTGGGCCCAGGGAGCCCTGTCTGGAGCGGACGCACCTTCCACCTCCCCTGCCTGATGCTGCAGGTGAGAAGGGGCAGCCTCAGCCCCGGGCACAGCGTGCAGGCCCCCTGCTTCTGTGGGAGGCAGGCCGCACCTCTGTCCTGCCCGCCCCCCATCCGCCGTGTCCTCCTCCGTGTCCACTGCCTTCCATCCTTCACGATTGGCTCCTCGTTGGCTCGGGGGGCCTGGCCACCCCTGCACTTCCTGTCCCGCCCCTGCTGCACCTCTGCTACCACCCATCAGGCCTATAGGGCACAGGGAGCCCATGGTGACCGAGGAGCAAGATGGGCTCCCTGTGTGTGTGACGCCACGGCCATCGGAAAGCGGGAAATGCTTGCCCCCCAAACAGCTGCCTGCGGAGCCTGTGACGGACACACAGAGGCTGCCCCTCAAGGACCCCTGCCTGAAGAGCCCCCGCCTCAGCCTGGGCCCCAGGGGCTCCTGGGAGTGGGCACCAGGAAGGAGATTATTCTGCACAACATTTTCACCAAGGTCAGTCTCACCTATTTTATTCCTTCTAAATTAGCTCTTTTCCCTGAAAGCCTTTGCAAGGACACTCTGGGAGCAGTGGTCTGCGACTCTGATGGGATCTATGTTCCACCATCGTCCCCACTTGCTGCTGTCACCCCTGTAGGCTGCCCTCGCGCCCTCTCCTTGGGTGCAGACCCCGGCCCGGCGTGGACAGCGAGTTCACAGCCCCACCCTCCTATGCGGTCTGTCCCTGTGACCTTGGGCTCCAGGGCCTGTGCACTCAAGCCCCTGGCTTCTATGTGCATCACAGGTCAACTAGGTGATGCTCAGACCCGCTCCAAGCGAGTTCTGGCTTGTCTGGCAGCCCGGGCTTGGCGTGGCTGGTCTCTGTGCTGACTCGGAGTGGGGCTGGAGCAGGTCGAGCTCACCACTAGCTTGCGGCAGCGAGCCCATGCCCAAGGGACAGCGTCTGGTCTGCGGGCCTGTGGAGGTGCCCCAGGCTCCTTACCTCCCACAAAGGCCAGGCTCAGCCCGGGCCCCTTCCTGAGACTCTGGGACGGAAGGCCACGGTGGGCCCCCAGGAGGAGCCCTCTTGGGGCTCGCCATGGAAACCGGGGTCCCTCTTGTCCTCCTCCCGAAACCCTTTGCTCAGTGCTGTTCTGAGATGCTTCCTGAGGCGGGGTCCCCAAGACCCTCACGCCCCTGCTCAGAGCCACGCAGCCCCTCTGGTGTGGAGGGCCCAGCCTCGCCACCTGTGCCCTTGGCTCTCCTGTGTCTCGCCTGGGCCCACCGAGCCACGAAGAGCCCATCCTGGGTCCTCTCCGTCTCTCTCTAATGTCTTAGCCTAATGACGTGACTCTGGACTCATGCCTCCCCACCCCCAGGTCGCAGAGCCCGGCCGGCACTGAGCCCTGCACCTGCCCGCAGACCTGCCTGTTTCTCGGATGACAGGGCCACCCCAGGAGAAGCACTGTCTGGGCGCCCACAATGGCCTCATTCTCTAAGAAGCCGTGTCCGCAGTCTGTGAGGACGCACAGATGGCAAGTGCAGACGCGAGCACCTGTCTTGGGGACAGGTTAGGAACCAGAGAAGCGGACAGAGCAAAACCAGGGCCCGGGCAGAGTTCGCTCCTTCTGCTCAGAGGCACGTTGTGCCAGCGCCCGCTCTGAATCCAGAGGGTCAGACCTGGGTGTCTGCAGGGAGGGCCACTGGGCTGTGACCTGGGGACAGGGCCTGAGGGTGGCTTCTTTCTGGTCTCTGGTCTCAGCCAGATGATCAGCAGAGAGCCCTGCCCACAGGTGCTCAGGGAGCCGTCACCTGATGCTCCAGCCCCGGAGGGTGGTCCAGGCCAGGGTCCGGGGCCTGCTCCCTGGGACGTCACATGCCCGGTGCCCTCATCGCATGCCTGGTAGTGTCCACACCTGGGTTGTGTCCTCTACGGTGGCCAGGCACCGGGCACTGTCCCAGGGGGCAAAATCCCTGACAGAAACCCACCTTGTAGATGGCCGCGCCCCCTTGGGGTTCCCTCGGCCTTGGCCGTGGTCGGTCCCTCTGTCTAGCTCTCCCTCCTGCTGCCCAGAGGCTGGCTCATCGCCAAACAGGGTCATCTTACTGGATCCCATGGGATTTCCCCCTTTAGGAGGAGGAAAAGCCCTAGGAGGGTGAGCGAGATGAGCCCTGGGGGGCTCGGCCACTCTCAGGACACCGGCGGGGAGGCTTGCCTGCTGTTCCCAGGGGTTGCATCTTGTCTTGTGTGGTCACGGAAGTGCAGCAGTTTGTGGGGCGTGCTCGGGGCCTCTGGAAGGGTTTGCAGAGGCATGTGGCAGAGGTTGGTTGCTGAAAACACAAGCTGAAGTACAAGGTGCAGGGGGAATCAGATGAGGGAGCGTGCCCTTTGCCAGGGTCCCAGGCCGCCCGGCACAGAGGGCCTAACTGTGGGCCGTGGAGGTACGCCAGGCCACGGGATCGTGGCGCTGTCCCCAGGTGCCCCCAAGGCACAGACTGGGGCGAGTTGGGGACACGGCATCTGGCACCCTCTGGCATTAGCGAGCCTGGCTGGAAGCCGGCCTGGATGGCTGGGGGGGCCCCGCAGGGAGGGGACGGGCCCCGCCGTGTGTTCTCCCTCCTGCCCGGTCACCCTGAGAAATGCCGGCCTTCCGGCCTTCAGCGAGCACGGGGACGCTTCAGCCCTCGCGGCTCTTTCAAAGCTGCTCACATTAGCAGTGGGGGTCCCAGGAGCCCAGCACTCTACCCCCCACCCCCGGGCTCAACTCCCACCCACCTTCCCGCCGGGAGGATGCCGTGCCAGAGGCGCCCAGGAGCCACAGTCCCCGGGTCCCGCGTCACGTTGTTGATGGCACTTACCTGGCGTTATCCTTGCCCGTGAAAGAGGCCGTGGTTCCTGGAAGCACTTCTGTGGAGGCCGCCTCGAAACCACCTGGCGAAAGTGGCTTCTGAGGGTGGCGTCGTCCGTCTGGATCTGGTTACTGATCGTCACTGCCCCGGCGGGCTGGATGGCAGACGAGGCGCGGGAGCGGGGGGGGGGGGGGGGGTGGGGAGCGAGCTCGGTGCGGTGCCGGCCAGCGAGCCACGGTGACGTGGAACCGCCAGAGAGCCACGGCCGGGCGGACACGCCGCGTGGTGGGAAACGAACTTCCCACGTAAGAGTGGCCAACAGTCTGCTCTGTCCCCGGACTTTTCCTTTCCCTCGAGTTTTACGAAGAACGCACTCCTTAGGAGCGGCCAGGACACTCGGAACGTGGGCCGCCCTGCTCCTCAGCTCCAGCTGCTGTGAGCGTGGCTTCTGCTCCGTGGGCAGGCGGGTCTCTGGTGGCTGCTGGAAGGGCGAGGCCATAGCCACCTGACCTGGAGCCACCAGGAGGAGGAGGAGGACGTGGCAAGGCCGCCGGTGGCAGCGGGGCCAGGACGGGCCACCCCAGGGTCTCCCTGCACCCATGGTGCCTGGCTGTCACCCACGTCACGGCTGTTGCTGGGGTTTCTCCCCAAATTTTTATGGCCCAGTGAAGTTCACGGACTCAGTACGGGATCACTGAATGGGCAGGCGGCAGAGGACATTTGACCCCTGATTTGACCCCAAAGTTGCGTGCTTGTCACCGCCTGTGTGACAAGTCGGGGGCAGACGGTAAGAGTGGGGTGATGGCCTGGGCCAGCCAGGCCCAGGCGTGTTCTGGCCACATGCTCAGCCTGCAGGTCACAGGACGCATGTGGGAAGGAGAGAAGTTCTAGAAACAGGCCTGCCTATGACTTGCTCATGGCAAGATCGGTGCTCAGCTCAGCACTGAGGAGCCAGCCAGGGTGGGTGGCCAGGCCAGGGCCCCATCTCAGGCCTCCCGGCGACTAACCCTGGGCGCTGGACAGGGTGAGGCTGGGGTCCCCCAGGCTCTGTGATGCTATGGCTCCAAAACGTCTCCTGAGTAAATCTGAGAACGTGTCAAGGCAAGAAGATACCTTTTGCTCATTACAGAGGCCTGGAGAGTCACAGATGAGGAGTGTCATCTGTTACAAGCTTCTGGGTCCCCAGGCAGGTCCCCAGGAGCTACCCGGCAGCCAGTGTGGGCAGGTGGGTGGGCAGGCCACGGCCGGCTCTCCCCGGGCCCAAGACTATCCTATCATTCTCATGTCTGTGCGACCCCCTGGCACTGGCCTTGGGGGTGGGTCCAGGGACAGACAACCTGACGGCCAGGGAGCGGGGGTCCATTGAACTGTGTCCCGGATGGTGGTAGACTGAGCCCCCTGTGGCCGGCAGAGGAGACCTCCGAGCCTGTCCAGCTCCTGTGTGGGATCAAGGGTGACCCTGTCTAGCTCACACCCCCACGCTGCTGGACAACGTCCCCACCCTGCAGCTGGCAGAGTCACCAAAGCTGTGGCATGGCTGAATACGGGTCATCTTGACCTGCAGTGGGTGAACACAGCGACAGAGGGTGACGGAGCACGTCCTATCACCCTGAGACCCCGGTGGGCGCTCTCCCACTCTGCCACATTCCCAAAATGTCCCGTCTCAGTCGCCCATGAATACCTGCAGCTCTGGGCCTCAGACCCCTCCGTGGTCCAGCACAGCCCCCCTCCCCTTAGCCGCACGGGCCCCACCGTTCCATTCCCCGCTACTGGAGACCCTGCAGGCGGGGGCCTCTGCTGCACCCAGGACACTCAGAAGACGTGCGTGAGGGAGTGAAGGAGACCATCGTCCCCCACCAGCTCCTGAGCTCAGGACTTGCGTGCAGGCTGCAGACTTACCGCAAAGCCCGACAGCCGGCGGCCTCTGCAGGGCGGCCTCCGGGCTCGCAGGGAGGGCGGCGTCTGGGCTTTGCCTCCCAGGAACTTCACTCGGGTGTGAGAAGTGGCGTCAGGCTCGAGGCCCTGCAGTCTCGTGCCGGGCCCGGCGTCTCCAGGCCAACACCCATTAGAGTCTCCTCGGGTGCGATCTGACTTCCGCCGCAAGGCTTCGAATTAATGACGTGCTCGGTGGAATCCCAGGGTGTTTTGCAGCATTCTGCTTTGATCAATGGTTTAAAATGTGCTAATAGGTCTATCTGGGTGTCTTAGCTGTGCGGCTTCTCAGGCTCCAGGATCACTGCCGTCTTCTCCTGCGGCACCTGTCCCACCCACACGGCACCAGGAAGGGCTCTCGTCGGAGACGTCAGCCCATCCCCGGGACTCCTGCCCACATGTCTGCACCGATGGACCCTGGGCAGGTGGTGATGCTGGGACGCCTGTCACCCTGGACGCCTGCCGTGTGTCCGTGGAAATGTACCCGGGGGCATAGGCCCCGCCCTGCTCCCACTCAAGTGGGGACACTATGGTGCAGGTTTCGCCCAGAGGACATGTCCCAGGACTACAGGCCAGCAGGACTGGGACGGGGCGGGGCTGTGCTGCTGTGCAGGGGGCTCTTCCCAGGCAGCCATGCTCCACTGTTACTCTGCCCTAGGCACGACAGGGAGATGGGCCCCCTTCCCCAGACACCCACACTTGAGGCCAGGCCCTGGCTCCTTCCTGTCCCGAGGGTCTGGCCTCGGTCCATGTCTCAGGGACAACTGTCCAGTGTTGAAGGTAGACGTGGTCTCCTGGCTGCCCCAGGCCAGGACGGCTGCCGTCCGGCCCAGCCACTGTGAGGCACCTGGATCTCCGGGCCCTGGTCCTGCTTAGGAGAGGCCTGGGTGGTAGTTGGGCTGAGAGTCTGGAGGCCAGCACCAGCCTGGGGCTGTGAGAGGCCTTGGAGGACCCAACCCCCGCTGAGGACGTCTGTCCCCAGGGCGGGGACACCCAGAGAGTGGCAGTGCTGGCCCCTTGGTTCCTGGAAGTCTTGGCCGCTGTGCCCTGCCTTTCAACATTCGTCCACCCCGTCTCTGAAGCCTCAGTCCAGCAGCTGCCCTGGGAAGCGCTGCTGTTCTGGGCTCGCGTTTGTTTCCCGAGCCCCGGGTCGGGCGGAGGGCACGAGAGCCGACATTCCCGATGGCTCCTCCAGCCCCCGCCCCCAGGGACAGCATGATTAATCACAATATGCAAATGGCTCATTTAAAAAATCAATCACGCCAGGGTGGTTTGATTCATTATTCAGGACTTGAGGTGTGTGCACAGAATTCCTAAAGACCCACCAAATCAAGGACGCGGGCGGTTGTTTCTGAAGAAAAGACCCACGGTCTCGGTGGACAGTGCTGTGCCCCCCAACCCTGCCATGCTTGCTTGCACGGTATTTTGGCTTCTCCTGGTCTCCCAGAGATGTGGTGGGCTCCCAGGGCCCCGTGGCTGCGTGGGCAGCCCAGAGCCTGCCTCAAGTGGCTGGTCGGCGGGGCCAGTGGAGTCTGGCCGAGAAGCACGAGCCGTCGGCTGGCCTCTCCAGACAGCAGACGAGGCCACGACACACGGGAGTCCAGCCCGCGACCAGATGCCCCAACCAGGCCCCGAGAAGCTTGGCCTCTGGCTCGGGCACCGTGTGGTCAGGCCAGCGCCCGGCCTCACTCCGCGCAGCTCTGGTCCCCCATCCCTCCACCCCATCCTCGGGGCCAGCTGCCCCGGGAGCTCCTTCCTTGACTCCCGTAGCCACACTTTGTTTAGAACCAGATGGCCCGTGTTCTCATCTCTGGCAGGACAGTTGCCCTGTGACCCTGCACCTGCCACGTGTTTGAGTGGGGTCCAGGCGGCACGCCGCGTGCGAGCAGGACATAGCAGGGCAGGCCGGCTGCAAAGACCCACTGGGGCCCCTGTGGCTGCTGAGCCGAGAGAGGTTTCACCTGGTGATACAAAGCAAGTGTCACAGGACACGGCTGGGGTGGTTTTCTGACCCCAGCAAGGCCCCTGTCTGCCTCAGTGCCTGGTCCCAGACAGGCCAGAGGGACCTCGCCTCAGCTTGTGGGGCTGGGCGGTGGGGAGAGGCGAGGGGTGACTGCAGGGCATATGGGGTCAAGGGCGTCTGTGTCCGAAGGGTTGGAGGCTGTCAGCTCTGGCTGCTGATGGGAGGACAGGAGAGGGCAGAAGGCTCCCGACCCCCAGCTGGCAGAGGTACTGTCCCTGGAGATGGACAGCTACCAGGTGCCCTCAGCCTGCACAGGTGCACAGGTACACGCAGGCTCCGTGCCCAGGGCTCTGGTTTAGGACCAGCATCCGCACCCTCACCTGCTGTGGTGGGTCGTCTTTGGGAACGGCTGCAGCCTCTCCCCTGTCCATGCCTCTCTGCCACGGGCTCTGTGGTTCCTCTCACCCTTGAATCTGCGCTGCCTCGGTGGCCAGCTTTGGCCAACGGTCTGTGGCGGCTGTGATGTGATACCCGTTCTGGCCTGAGCCTCTCGGGGCCTGCGGCTCCTGTCCGCCGTCCTGGAGCCCTGGGACACCTCGAGCCCGCCGGAGCCGGTGGTCAGGGGACAGGGACCTGCGTGGCGGGCACGAGCTTTTCCGGCCGAGGCTGAAAGCAGAAGCGCGAGCCCCAGCAGAGACAGGAGAGCCTCCAGCTGAGCCTCCACAGGGCGTGGAAATGGTGGTGGTTTGAGCCCTGCTGAGTCTGGGGGATGTCCGTGTTCGATGCACTCTCTCCCTGAGAATTCCTCGCCTCAAATTGCAAAGAAGACCCCACCCGGCTGGGACTTCACACCTGCCCACAGTCTGCCCTTCCAAGGAGCCGAAGCAGAGAGAAGTCCTGCTGGGTCCCCACGGGAAGCTGTCCACCGGCCCGGGACCTTGGGCTGTGGGCCGAGGGACAGCCTCGGTGTCAGTGCCTCCCCCCTGCTGTCTGTGGGTGTCTGCCCGGTGACTGGGGACTGTGCAGCCCACAAGGGAAGCGTCCCTCCTCCCACGGGGATTTGTGCTTCCAACGCAGGAGCAGACAGGTGGCGGGGGACACGGCGAGGTTTGGGGCTGACAGCGGGGGCCCGGCCTTCCCTCTGTCGTGCTCGCGATGAGCACTTTTTGCCTCCACACAGACTTTCATAGCTCACGAGCCTCGCGTCCTAGCACAGAAATGTGGGCTCCCGTCTACTGAGCAATCACTTCTTATCAACATCAGCCTGTGTTTACCTCCAAGCGGAACAAGAATCACACAATTTAAATGCCTTTCAGAGCAGACCACGTGGCCCTGGTGCCTTCCGTGTGCGTGTGGAGTGGAGTGGACAGGAGTCAGGAGGATACATTCCCTTGAAGGAATGTTCAGAGCAGGAAACAGTGACCCCAGCACAATCTCTTTCTTAGAAGTCCTTGTTCCCTCCAGCAAAGCCGTGGGATGGCCTCCAACACAGGAACAGCCCCAGCACCAGCCTCCAAACATCAGGGGTCGCTGCCCAAGTAGATGGCTGAGGGGCCAGCCAAACAGACTCCCACTGCAGAGCCTGCCGCCTGGGCTCACTCCGGGTGCCGTACGTGGAGACTCCGTGGTCTCAGCCAGATTGTTCAGCCCCAGCATTTTCGCCGTGTGCCCCCGCGGCGGGGATGTTCGCGAAGCCACCGGCAGGTTCTGCGTGAGGCTGAGCAGGACCACAAGGTGCCCGGCACTGGGCGGGAGTTGGTGGTGGGGACGGGCTAGCTGGCACGCAAGGGTCGCTTCGGGGCCGAGTTAGGGCTGGCTGTGGGCCTGGGGTGGTGAGGGCAGACCCCAGCCCACAGGGCTTCTGGGGACGGGAGAGGTTTCAGATGGGGACACTCCACGAATGCCGAGGGCTGACCTAAGACCATGTCCTCACCTTAATTTAAGCAATTGTTCTCACTTACTGCGACTGTGTTGGAAAAGGAGACTGTTCATTTAAAACTAAGCAGCGTGCTGTGAGCATGTACAGGAACAGCTGGGACCCAGCCTGGGGCGAAGCGTTCTGTAGTAGCTGTCCAGGGTTGTCCTAACAAATTACCGTAAACTGGGGGGCTCAGAGCAACAGAAATCTACTCTCTCACAGCTTCGGAGGCCAGACATCCCGAATCAAGGCGCTGGCAGGGGCTGCGCTCCCTCCAGAGGCTCCGGGGGAGGGTCTGCGTTTTCCTGGTTGCAGCTTTGACGGCTGTCTGCATTCCTTGACCTGCTGGCTGCATCACCCTTCTCTGTGCCTCCACGGTCACGGTGCCTCCTCTCCAGTCTGTCTCAGACATCCCCATGCTTCCTCCTGTCAGGACCCCCGTCACTGCCCAGGGCCCACCTGCACAATCCAGGATGATGGTGTGTCAAGATCCTTAACCTACATCTGTTAAAGACCCTTCTCCGAGGAAGGCTGCACTCACAGGTTTTGGGGTCTAAGACACACGCATGTGGTTTGGGGACCACCACTCTTCAGTCCTGGGGACCCACAGCCCAGAACGCAGGGGTGGGTGGACAAGCCAGGAGCTGAGGACGTGGGGGCAAAGCAGGGGCAGGACAACCTCCCAGGGGATCCTGCCTCTTGAACAAGATACTCTTTTTTTTTTAAGTTGATTTATTTTGAGAAAGAGAGCATGTGCAAGCAGGGGAGGGGCAAAGAGAGAAGGAGACAGAATCCCAAGCAGGCTCCATGCTGTCAGCGCAGAGCTGGACGTGGGGCTTAAACTCATGAACCTTGAGATCATGGCCTGAGCCGAAGTCAGATGCTTAACCCACTGAGCCCCCCAGGCGCCCCTGGATGTTCTCTTAAAGTTCATTTCATGCTGTAATCACCATGGGCACAGAAAGCTTAACTGAAATCTGGATTCATGGAAACCAAAAGCTTTATCACACTCTTGTTGGTGTCGAGTCCTGGGACAACAGACCCAGGGAAATGTCGGAGCAGACAGGACTCACTGCCCACCAGGCGGGCAAAGTCCACTGAGCTTGAGACCCGAGACCCAGAATTCCCGAGGGACCGTATGTTCACCCCTCCCGAGTCTTGGCGCCTCCCCCCGATGGGCAGATGTGTGGAGCTGGGACGCTGGTTCGCCCCCCCTCCCAGAACGGACAGGATTCTTCTGACCTCTTTGCACCTGCCTCAGGGCCTCTGTCACAACGGTGCTGCTATGGCCCGGAAAGCCGTTTCTTTACTCTCCCTCTCGACAAGGCTGGCTGCTGTGGGGCCTCGACTTGCCCACAACTCGGCCAAGAGCCTGGCATACGAGGTGCTCAAAATGCAGGAGGCCGAGAACCGAAAGGCCCTGCCTGGGAGAACTTAAGTGAGAGAGCCGTGCTCCTGACACCTTGTAATTACCGACCGGTGTCACGGGGCAGTCACTTTTCTCGACCCCAGAGGACAGGAAGGCTTCTGACAAGATATTTAAGACAATCTTCTAATTTCCCCCAGTGGGTTTTGTAGACCCATTCTGCAGAAGATACTTGATCTCGGTGTATATGGGGACATTTGGGTGATGTTTACGTGGGGGTGGAATCCCGGGAGCAGTGAGGACAGCCTGGCCCTTGGGGCTGCCTGGACCGCGGCGCCTTGCTGCTTATCCGCGAGGTCTGCTCTCTGGAGCGCTTCCTTCCGGCCTTGGTGGAGCCAGTTAGTGGAGACGGGGGGGGGGGGGGGGGGAAGCGCACAGTCCTGGGTCCCCGCGACTTCGGGGAGCCGGGTCAGCGGTCCCTCAGCTCAGGAAACACGAACATGCCCGGGATACGGGATAGCGCTCGCTCGTCCCCTGAAGTTTGGTTCAGCATTTCTGCCGCCATTTTCTGGGTCACGACTTCACTATCCCTTTGGAACTTATTTTGGACCTGAAAATTGGAGATTGTTCTTGGGAGGAGAAAACACTCAATACTACGAGGGTTTTTCTACCTACTTCCCCAGTTTTGGAGTGAGCCATACAGATTAAATTCTATAATGTAACACCACCTTCTTATACTAAATATCACTTTAATTGTTATATGTTGGCAGAAATGGAAAGTTCATCATAAAAGGTTTTCTTAAAATACTCCGAAACTGCATTTACTTGAGACTAGATTGATTAAAAATTTATTAGCTTTTGTTTGAAACGCCTACATTTTAAAGCTCTCTTACATTGGGTAAAAGATTCTCTTCCCTCATTTACATACATTTTAAACATTAATGTGTTTCCTAAAATGAGAAGTTTTCTCTACAAAACAAAAATATGTTTAGCCTTTAAATATTTATATCCTAAAATAAAAATAAAAATTTGTAGCTAAATGGTTTTTAAAACATCCTTCTTGGACTTTGGTTCTGGCCGTCCTTCCGTGCAAACTTGAAGGTTTGTTGAATTAACACAGTCGTTTCAATGCATGCTGACCTCTGCCCCGGCCCCGGGAATCTCTGAAAGCTGTTTGTGGTCCTCATCTCTTCTATAGACGTCATGTCGTGTGCCTGAAACAACCACTGGGCCCGGGACGCAGTGGGGCAGGCGCTGCAGGTCACTTGTGTTCATGGAGGAAAGGGGCCACAGGTCAAAGCAAGGACCCCGAGCCCTCCCCGCTGCCCCCCTCCCCCCACTCCCCCAACACGGAGCTGACCCTAATTGGGGCCAAGCCCGCCAGGAGCGCACTTGGACTCCAGGGGCAGCCACCGGCCACGCGCTCTGTTTTTGCGGGTTTCTCTCATCCATGGTGTGTTTCCTTCAACTGTAATGATTTAGTTGTTTCTATAAAATATGGTACATGCTCCTTCTTAAGAAAAATTCAAACTACACAGGAAAATGTTAAGAAGGCAAAACAATTATCCAAAATCCAACCACTCAAGGCAGATCCCCCTTGGCAGGTACTTATAGCTAGAAAGACATCAGTTTTGAAAACTGGGATGACACATACCCAGTATTTTCATAAAACATATAGAATACAATTAATTTTACTTAACTTTAAGCAAAGGGAAGTCGGTTGAAGTGGATCGGAGGGGACAGCACATCGAAGAAACGTCGCTTTCCCGTAAGAGAGTCTTTGAAGACCCCGCAGTCCCGGGTCTCGCCTTGAGAGGCACATGGGTCCTGATGGCTTTCGGAACCGCCACAGCTGTGGAGACCCCGTGAAGTGGTCAGAGGGGAGCTGGCGTTCGGAACGAGCAGCTGAGGCTGAGGCCACCTGCCCCAAAGACACAGATGTCGTGAACTGCGAAGGGGTTCCAGTGGCTGAGTTTTAGAAAACCTTCGTGTCCCAGTTACTCCTGTGTGTTGACTGTGCACCCGTGTGCACACCTGTGCGTACACCCATGCACACACCCATTGCACACCGTGTGCCCTCCCGTGTGCTTCCTCCAGCCCCTCTTCTGCATCCCTCATCTCACAACATTATTGCCTTTCTAACATGCGAGGGGCTCTGGGTGAATTCGTGTCCTGTGGTTCAAGCTCAGTGCATACAGGAGGGGCTCGAGCACGCACGTCCTGGCCCGTGGCTCCTCCACTCTGGGGTCCTCACTCTGGTCTGGTCCCCGTCAACCCTGCCATGCGACATTCTTTCGGAGGAGCGCTGGGGCGGAGCGCCCTTGAGGCCTCTGTGCGTGAGAAGGCCAGGCGGCTGGGCGCCCACAGAGGGCAAGTTCGGTTTTGCTCACTCTCTCCCCACCTTCTTTGTCGGTTCCATCCACAGGACCCGAGTGCCCCTACAGGAAGCCCAAGCGTAGCCAGAAGTTTCTGTCCGTTCACGTGATTTGCTTTTTCTGCCTGGATATTCCAACGATTGTGTCTCTATTCTTGAAATCTGATAGCCTCGCCACGACAGGTCTTGGTCAGTAATTCTGTGTCACTGAATGTTTGAGGACACTGTCCACCACGTGTTGCTTCGAATGTTTCGTATCCTGCCTGGCCTGGCCTCCTCCTCGGGAACAACTCAGCCAGTGGGTCCCCTCTGGGTTCCGAATGCTCGTCTCACTGAAACTGTTGGTGTGGTGGTTTGTGTCCACTGTTTTCTTGGTTTCTCCGAGCCCCCGGCCACGTCCCTGACGCTGTTTTGGCCACGCAAGGAGTGTCCATCTGTGCAGTGTATTTATTCTCTCTTTCCTTCCCTTCCTTGGCCGGCCCCTCCCCAGCCTTCTCCTCACGTTTCTGCATCAGCCATATCCCTGGACCTTTGTTCTCCTTGAGACACTTGCCTACAGACAGAGCGTGTGGTACCCTGGAGGCCATGCTCTTCCTCTCTCTTGGGATGCACGTCCCCTCCTCCCCTCTCCCCCCAGTTATTTTGCTCTTTGTTCCTCCACAGGTGGTTCCTGCGGCCCGTCTGGCTCCCGCGGGGAAGGCCATTCGCTGAGAAGCTGGGGGAGCCCCCACAGCCACCTGGGTCTTCTGCGCAATGTGTCCTGTGCACAGTGGCCGCTTCTTTCCTCCTCTTGAGGCTGGCATGGGCCCAACTTGCGGGATCTCACCTCCAGGCTCTGGATGCCCAGCCCAGCACTCGTGGCTCCTTCCGGGCCCTCCTCGTACGGTCCCAAGGACATGTGGATTTCTCAGGAGGCCCTCCTCCTCCACGCGGGCCCAACTAGACTCTCAAGACCAAATTCTGGTCAAAGAAGAAGTGCCCTTGCCGTTTGGACACGCAGCCTGGTGTGGACACAACGGCATCCAGCCTGGTGTGCACGGCAGCTGAGGACCTGACTCGTGGTGTGGTTGCTGGTCTGCAGCGAGGCTGTGTCCCTGCCCGACTAAAGGGGCTCTTCAGTTTTGGCTCCGGGATTTTCAGTGATGTGGGAAGGGTGGACATGTGACCGACACCCCCCAGTCGTCCCCAGGAATTTCACATCTCCTTTAGCGCCCACCCGCTCCAGTGATCAGGAGTTCCGCGGGGGGCTGACATCTGCCAGAGGGGACGGAGGTCGCTGGACAGATGCACTGACCTCCCGGAGACGAGGAGTCACGATTTCACGGGGGGAAGGGAGCTCCCTCCTGCCACACACGCACTAGAGGAAGATGAAATGTTTCCCTCCTGTTCTCAGGGATGCTCTAGAAGCTGCTTTTTTCTCTAGAAGCTGCTTTTTGCAAATTAGCTTGTGGGTGCACCGCTTCTGTGCCTTGGCCAACCCGGGGCCCCAGCACCTGACCCCTGGGGGCCGTCGGAGGCCACGCAGGACCGAGGGTCCAGCCTCAGAGCCGATGGAGGAGCTGTAAGCACAGGTCATCCCTCCCAGGGCGAGGCCAGACTCCGGGGCCACAGACAGCAAACCTGAGTGAGAGACGGTGAGGCCTAAGCACCTTGCTCCTACCCCTCCCCTGACCCCCGCTCTGGCCGCTTGGCTGAATCCCCTGTAGATGCTTCCAGATGAACTTTCTTTCATTTACAAAATGGCACCTTGGCTTGGGCTGGGCCTGGGGGGTGCTCCCAGAGACTCAGGGCCCAGGAGCCCCTCTGCTCGGCCTCTGCTGTGCCCTCTCCTCCTTCCTGGATGGCACCTGTCCTCTGGCCTGCTCACCCTTGGAGGGACAGGGATGGACCGCTCTGATGGGGGACGACTGGGCAGAACCTAGCTGTCTGGAGTAACCCTCGTCCAGCTTCCAGCACAAAGGTATTTTCCTGGGTCCCTCTATCGCCTCCGAGTGGGCATCCTGCCTGTGCCTGGTGGTCTCTGTCACCTGTGCCCCGGGAGGCCCTGTGCTTCAGGACGGAGTCTGCTGGCCCCTTACCAGGCTGGTCCCCAGGTATCCCCGCCCCACCCTGGCTCCAGGGTGATGGGTCTGTGGACCTTCCGATTTTCTAGGTATTGGAAAGCCTCCCTGAAGGCTGGGCAGGGTGCAGGGGCCTGGGCTGTGCCACAGGATCGTTGGGAACAAGTGAGCACACAGAGGAATGAGGGCTGTCCGCACACCCACAGCGGGAGCCCCACCGTTCTGGACAGAGGAAAGCGTTGGAGCTCAGGCCGGGGTGGGAGAGAGTCAAGCTGGCTCCAGGAGGTGAATCAGGGGTGCAGGGGGGAAGGGGCGACAGGTGGAGGGGGGCAGGGGCAACAAGAAGAGGGGCAGGGGTTACAAGTGGAGGGGGGCAGGGGTGACAGGCAGAGTGGGGGCAGGGGCAACAGGTAGAGGGGCAGGGGTGACAGGTGGAGGGGGCAGGGGTGACAGGCAGAGGGGCAGGGGTGACAGGCAGGGGGGGAGTAAGGGTGACAGGTGGAGGAGGGGCAAGGGCGACACATGGAGGGGGCAGGAGTGACAGGTGGAGGGGGCAGGGGTGACAGGTGGAGGGGCAGGGATGACAGGCAGAGTGGGGGCAGGGGTGACAGACGGAGGGGGGCAGGGGCGACAGGTGGAGAGGGGGCAGGGGTGACAGGTGGAGGGGGCAGGGGTGACAGGTGGGCAGGACAGCTCTGGGGGCAGTGAGGACCCGGTGGCGCCCCAAGCGCAGGCGGCCACCATGAAGACCATGGTGGCACATCCCCCGCCACAGTGGGTCCAGCGACACCAGGGCCGTGGGATGTCGTCCAGGAAGGCCGGGCGGGACGGTGGTGGCAACCGAGGGGCTGGGCCTCCTGTCGGGACGTGGGGGGCATCAGCGGATCCCGCACGTGGAAGCCACGGCTCGTGCTGACGGGTGTCCCGTTGGACGCAGACCTTCCAGGGCCTCCCGGCACTGCCGTGAGCGGGCGCTGGGGAGAGACACTCGCCTCATCCCGTTCGCCGTCCCCGCGGAGACCTGCGGAGAGCGCGAGCCTCAGAGGCAGGTAATGAGACTATAAACGGATGGAAGGATGGGCAGGGCATCCCCGCCTGCGTCCTCAGCGTCTGCCCTGGATGGGCGGTGTTGGGGGCACAGCCTAGGGCCGGATGGGCAAGCGTGAGGACACCGGCTGTGGCCCGCCCCCACCGTCCCCTGCGCCCCCCGGGCAGTGCCTCTGTGGCCGCTCCGTCCTCCCGCCCACCTGCCGCCAGGCCAGGCCTGGGTCCCTCTAAGTGCGGCCAGACCGCACACTCGAGCTCTGAGGCGGCACCTGGAGCCGGCTTCCCGGGCGAGCGGGGCTGCGGGTGCCTCTGTGGTTCTGAACGCGCTGCCTTCACATGCCGGGAGCATCCGCGGGCTCTTGATCCGCGTTTCGAAATAAAACGGAGCGGACCTTGCCGGGCATGATCAATAAAGAGCGCCCGCGATGACAGGACACTCTTGGCTCTCATTAGAAAGTGCAGGAATTTTTAACAAACGTTTATTGCCGGAGAAAGAGACTGACATGTGCCGCACGGGCTCCAGGGCTCCCAGAGCTTCCGTGAGACTGTGAGGCTGCTCCCAGCCCCGCTCAGATGTTGTGCTTTTAAAGTTTTATTTTTAACCGGAACATCCAACCCTGTGACGGGGCCAGGACAGGGGGCAGGGTCCCACCTGAGCAGACCATCGGTGAGACAACCTTCACGCGGCTCCCGGCTGCCTTGGCCAGCACCCGACCCTGCCCGAAGGCGTTGGCCTTGCCAGGCCTTGCAGACGTGCCGTGACTCTGCCACGGGCCGCGGGGCTGCTGATCCAGAGGGTACCGGGGGTCCCCAGGGTGGGACACGGGCACCCCGGACGATGAGGTGTCTGACATCACATGTGGAAACCCAAGTCACAGGACGGGAGCTCGGCCCCCCCGAGGGTGGCCACGGGGAAACCCTCCGCCCACATTTCCCTCGAGGGGGGTCCATTCTGGGGCACAGAGGAGCCGGCCCTGGGCACACAGTGACTGGTCTGGCTCGTGTGCGGCTGCGGACTCGGAGGAAGGGGGCCAGCGTCTCCGCTCCAGAGCGTCAGAGGCGAGAGCGGCAGCCTCTGTCCCACACGTGTGGCGCCCGGGCGTGAGCCCAGCTGGCGCTCTAGTGTGGTTTCCACTGCGGAAGAGGGCAAGCCGCCTGCTGGCTCCCCCGGACCTTCCAGTGTTTTCTGTAGAGCTTCAGGGTCCACTGTGGCCCCGGGCCTCCGGCACTGGGTGGCGGGGGCCTCGTGCACAGCCCGCTGCCCCTGCAGGACAGGCCAGGGGCCCTCCCCCGTCCCCACTCAGACGCCCAGAGCCCCCTCCCGACACGGGACGGGACCAGCAGGGCGGGGCAGTGTCCGTCAGGTCAGTTGTCCAGAGACACACGCTTTTCCGCACTTCTAGCAAATGCTGCCCCCTGCCCCGTACCCCCCGTGGGCCTGCCTGTGTCGGGGCTCGTTTCGCACAAAGTCAGGATCAGATCCTCGCAAGGATTTTCGGCAGAGGGTGTGCTTCCCCCGCCTTCACCTGGGTCCAGGGCTGCCCCCGCCACCGAGGAGGCTGGGGGTGGCCCCGGGTTCCTGTGGGGACCACGGAGGAGGACAGAGGGTCGCTGTGCCCGACCCCACATGCCCCGAGCCTCTGCTGGCCTGTCTGGGACTCTGTGGGGGACGCGAGGGGCCCAGTCTTCCGGGGATGTACCCCTGGGCTCCTCACTCTTGGGGGCCAAGGGCTCCTCCTGCTGGGGAGAGACAGGCTGGCCACACTGTGTTCCTGAGGGGCACCGGGGCTGGAGTCTCTGGGAGGAAACCGTGTCCCCCCTGAAGCCCTGGCCCAGACCACACCCTCGCCATGGCACTCTCCCCGGGCCCCACACGCTCACTGCTGTGCCCCGGTGACCAGAGACCCGGCTGCCCAGGCCTCGGTGCCCAACGTGGTAGCCCCAGGCTGTTCTCTGGCTGTTCCAGCGTCTGTCCCCCGTGGGCACGTCCCCCTGGCATGTTCTCTCAGCCCCCGTCGTGGCTCTCCTCCTGCCCAGCAGCTCCCAGCTCCGTGCTCAAAGCTCCGGGGCCTGAAGTGGCTGCGACCCCAGCTCCTGCCCCACCTTCTTTTGTAGCAGCTGCCGGCCACCCCGCGCAGCCCCGCCTAGGTCTAGCTGGCCCCCCGCCCCCCACACGCCTGCCAGCCTCCTCCCTGCTCACCCAGAGGCCCCTGCCCATGCCCGGTCTGTGCTCCTGCTCCTTGTCCACGTGGACTTCTCGCGGAGTGCCCGGTGGGTTCTCGATACGCTCCTGCTGATTTAATCAGCAGTGGTTAGATGTCCCCAGTGTCAAAGTGCTGTGAGTTCTCAGCCACGTTCCCTGGGAAAGGCTCCCGGACCACCGGACCACGTGTCTTGGGCCCCGGAAAACCTCTTTTTTTAAGGGAACAGTTTCTGGCTTTATTCGCCCACATCAGGAACCAGGACATTCGAGGCCAGGCTTGCATCTGTGAGGACATCGCATGCGCGTACCGGGTGCGTGTTCACCGAGCAGTTGGGGACGTCGCTCTTGCCGTTGTCACGTCAGTTTTAACGTGATTTCAGTTTCTACTTTCGTAAGGAAGCGCTGCATGTGGCTCTGTAGACCCGTGTCACTCATGAGGGCGATCATTCAAAACCCTGGTGGAATCGGGCTGTGGAGGCCACGAACTTCCGTGCCTGATGGTCAGGACCAGCTCGAGCTTCTGCCCCTCGTGTCAAGGTCCACGAGGTCAGATGACTTCAGGGGCAAGCCAGGTCCTGGGCGGAGGAAGTGGGCGAGGAAGTTACATCCAGGCAGACCCGTCGGGCCTGCGGAGGAGACAGGAGTTTTGAGACACGCCATGAAGTCTCTACCTGGCCTCTGAGGACGACGGATCCTGGGAGGCCCCTCTGAGCTGTGCAGAAGGAGTTCGGCCAATTTTTCCCAAATACATCAGTGTCCTGACGACTCAGGGGAAGCTAATCTTCTGACGCTGCCTGATTATCTGATTAGTCGGCCTCAGGAACCGGCAGGAGGGCAGTGAGCCCCCACACCCCGGGCTCAGAGCTGACATGGCTGATGGATCCTTCAGCCAAAATCATTTGTCAAGTTCATTGTTCAGATATTTTTAGCTGCAGAAACCCAAGGTCACCCCAGCAACAACTGAGTTTCTGAATTTATAGAGAGTGATTCAAAACTTAATTCTGAGGAGGTAGTTCACAAGTCACTTTTTGTTCTGAGATCTGGCACCCACGACCGTGAGGGGAGCTAAAGGTCTGTCCATGACCCGCTCAGCATTTGGGACCCAGAAGCTTCCCGATGCACTGAACCTTACTTTTGAAGAGAAACGTGCTAGCACATCAGGAACCTACACCGTGAGGCAGTGCTGGGCGGCGTGGGGAGCATCACTGCGTCTAACAGCAGGGTTGACACGTGGGACAGGGTCCCAGCCCCCAGGGCCAGGTGAGCCCGCGCACTTGGAAGGTCAGAAACCTGAACAGGAACCTCTCCATACAGCTCAGGGAGGGGCTCAGGGCGGAGGGGACAGCTCCCCGTGGGGGTCCCCCAGCCAGCCTCTGGAGAGCCACGTGGACCCCACGTGTTGTCCCGGCCTCTTCTCTGCTTCCGGGGTGCACCGTGCAGAGCCGACAGGCAAGCTCACCGCGGTCGGCCACTCCCCTCTCCCTGGGCCCGTGGATCAAGACGCACAGCACTTCCCGAGTACTTCAATCTCGAAATTGCTTCTGTGTGTGGTTGAGTTGCTACCAGGGGCACATCACGGAAGGACTTGACCCCGAAGCCAGTCAGGTGATTTCGAACATTGTTTGGAGGAAAGGACAACGAAGGTCACCCCCACCCCTGTCTGTGACCGCGCGGAAGCGGGACCGAACGTGGGGATGGAACCCAAATCCGGTGTCCTCACCTGCCTCGCGGTGTCCGTGGACAGTGCTCTGTGCACGGCGTGGCCTAGGCGCTCCCAGACCTGCTCCTTTGGTGTCTCTGGCCCCAGCAGGCACCCGCCCCGCTGGCCGATGCGCGGCCCGCCGCAGGGCTCAGTCTCCAGCGGCCCCGGCCGTGGGCATCTTGTCCTCTCCACAGCCGGAGCGGATGGCGTTCGTGCAGCTCGGTGAGCCGCTGGCCCACTCCCCTGTCGCGTTTGTCTCCACACACCTGCCGCCCCTGCGGAGCGCGCGCAGCCCGGGCCGTGGCCGATGGGAGGGCGCCCGTCACACGTGGGCCTTGCTGGGAGTCTGCACGGCCACATTCGGATGCGTGCACGTGTCAGGGCCACACGCTGCCTGGCTGGGTTGGTCCGAGCATCTGGTTGGCTTGCTGGGCCTCACACACACGTTCCACAGAAAGACTGGTGTCCTTCAAGGGTGCCTTGTTCCAGGCTGTCCGCAAATGCCTGGGGAATGACCCACCGCTCCCTCTGAGCCCTGCAGCTACCCCAGCCACTGCCACCAGCAGGAAGAGAAGGCGACTGTCTTTGACCACGGAGTCCCTTGTCCTGTCTGGGCCACGGTGACTTCCAACCACAGGACGACAAGGGACAGTGGGGTTTCCACTTGGGGTGTGAGGGGGCTCCTGGCCGGCTGCCTGAGTGGCTGGGACGCATCAGACCGCATCCTGGGGCCTGGCCGGCAGGCCCTCGGCCCCCGGGCATCTGGCCCTGGGATTCCGGGCTGACCCAAGCTCGTAGTCAGTCACCCGCGGGCTCGGCCCTGCCTCGCTGCCTGGGTGGCCAGTGTCATTGAACTGCTGTCCTCTTGCAGGGCACAGTCCGACTAGCCCTCGGTCCCGTAGGAGGCACAGAGCGGGCCACCTGAGGGGCAGAGCAACAGACAACCCCGGCCAGGGCCCAGTAGTGCAGGTGCTGTCGGGGACACAGCAGCTGCGTGAGCACGACGTGTGCCTCTAGTCTGTTCTCCGGCCGGGGCCGTGTCAGGTGTGTGTGCAGGTGGCCGCTCCAGGCTCCGGGTCTGCTGCAGAGCCTGGGGCAATGGGACGCCCCGAGGCCTCGACCGTCCCCTGGCCCCAGGAGGGTGCCAACGCTGGGACCCCACGCCCAGGCCACCGTGGGGGGGTGGGTGCAGGTGCCCACATGCTGAGGGCCACCTTCCTCAAACCAGGGTGCTGTCTTCACGGCGGGATCCACACTCAGCACCGAAGACAGCCAGCCTGGAAGGTGCTGGAAGGAATCTCGTGAGAGTCTGTGATGCACATAGTTACCACACGCACAGAAAGGAAAACGTTTCCAGCCAAGCGACCTTTGCCTTTTATCCAAATCTGCGAAATGTATTTTTCCATTTGTTCAGAAAGTGCGTCTCGCTGGGCAAACTCGACTGACGTCTGACATGAAGCCGTCAGAAGGAAGCCATAGCCTCGTAGCTCAATGAGCCGCACTGAACAAAAGCGAAGTCACAGGGGATCGTCTATAGATTTTACAAAAGCAAAATCGTATCTTTTCTGAGTAGAAAAATCCCTTTATTTTTTTCTTAAAAGAAAAAAAAACACTCTGCCCCTCCCCCACTCATGCTCTGTCTCTCTCTCTCAAAAAATAAATAAATATTAAAAAAAAAGAAAAAAAAAAGAAAAAAACAAAACACCTGTGTCAAATCGTGGTGTTGAAAATCAGATGGACCACCCTGATTTTAATGTAGGGAAGAGGGAGTCAGGTCGGGAGATTCTCTTCTCCCCAAGCGAGGGTCCAGCAGGAGTCCACGGGGCACTGCCCAGCGTCCCCTCCTCCCTGCCGGTGAGTGAGTGAGCCAACTCCAGGATGAGCCACCCTGCCATGGCAGCTGGTGACGTGTGTGTGCACGGGAGCGTTCTTGTGCACGAGCGTGTGTGCACATGAGTGCGTGAATGTCTCGTGTGCATTTGTACACGCACGTGCCTGTGTCGTGCGCATGCGCATGGGGGTACCTGTGACACCCATCTTTGGCATTTCGTGCGGGCAACTCTGCCCACCATCTCTGGGCCTCGCCCCGCCCTCCCAGCCTCCGAGGGTGACAGCTGAGCTGTGGGGGGTGCTGGGGGTGATCTGGCACAGAGCGTCCTTCTGAGGGCACCCAACCAGCCCCCTGAGCCCTGAGCTCGGCGGGTCCACAGCGGTGGCAGAGCCTGGGTGGCTTCTCCAGGCCTCGCCCTCTCACAGCCAGGAGAGGCCACGAGGGGACCGTCCTGGCTGATGAGGCAGCTGTTGTAGATGAGGGTCCTGCACCGTGACTCCGCCGGTGCTTCTCGTGGTCCCAGCGCGCGGGTGGCAGTGGCGCCTACGGAGCTGGGGCCACGGAGCGGCAGCCGTCCCTCTGGGCCAGCATGGGGATCAGCTCAAAACGGCAGCTCAGGGCCCCCGGGGGGTGCAGGCGGGGCTGGTCAGCAGACCTACCCCTACCCGAATGTGGAGGACAGCTTTTCTCAGCCCGGCCACCCGCTCCCCCGAGCTTGTGCGTGACCTCTCAGCCCAGCCTGAGCCCCGCCCCCCCGCGTGTCTTTCTTGCTCTGCTGTGCACTCTCCCGCCTCGTGGTCTTTGTGAAATGAGGTGGTGAGTGTAGACAGCAACCACAAGCAGGCTCGCAGGCTGGCGGGCCCACCAGCTGGGTCGTCCTGGACTGGGAGCTCCTCGGGTTCATGCACAGAAGCCTCGGGGCGGGGGGCCGGCCCTCCTCCCGGGATCCCTCGCGGGTGGGGCGGGGCATGGCCGGGGTGCTCTGTGCTTGGCACAGAGGGCTCCAGAACCTCCCCGCGATGACCCCTGTGTGAAGAGTGAGTCCTCTGGAAGAAGGCAGCCTCAGGCCTGGGACAGCAGCCCAGCCACCAGGAAGGCCTGCACCCCCAAGCCAAGCCCAGTGCCAGCCCGGATTCAGAGACAGAGCAGCCGACCCATGGCCGTCAGAGTGGCTCTTTACTGTCTGGGAAGGTAGTGTTTCCAGTAAAAGGCATAAAGCTGCCACATGACGCTGGGATCACAAGTTGGGGTTGGGACATGTCCAGGCTGAGCTTCATTTCTGGACACAGCCTGCTGCCCTCTGCACTGTCCTGGCCTCCTGCCGGCTCCAGGTCAAGCAGGGGCACACGGCCACGTTGCAGCCCTGTCCAAATGTAAGAGGACACACTCGACTGGCAAAGCACCCGTCATGCTTTGGGACATTCCTGGATGTAGGGTGGTAGGGCCCTGGGGTCCTATTGTCCTGGTCCTGCTGTTCTCGCCGGGGGTCCCGGTTTACGGTGGGAATCAGGCATCCCAGAGGAAACCTAGTAGCTGGCTCTCAGAGTGGTGGCACCTAAGCCTCTCCTAGGGCTCTCGTGGGCCACCCCTGGGCCTCCCCTGGGCCTCTCCTGGGCCTCCCCTGGGCCTCCTCTGGGCCTCTCCTGGGCCACCCCTGGGCTTCCCCTGGGCCTCCCCTGGGCCTCTCCTGGGCCTCTCCTGGTCCTCCCCTGGGCCTCCCTGGGCCTCTTTTGGGCCTCCCTGGGCCTCCCCTGGGCCTCCCCTGGGCCTTGCCTGGGCCACTCCTGGGCCACCCCTGGGCCTCCCCTGGGCCTCGCCTGGGCCTCTCCTGGGCCCCCCCGGGCCCCCCCTGGGCCATCCCCGGGTCTTCCCTGGGCGTCCCCTGGGCCTCTCCTGGGCCTCCCCTGGGCCATCCCCGGGTCTTCCCTGGGCGTCCCCTGGGCCTCTCCTGGGCCACCCCTGGGCCTCTCCTGGGCCACCCCTGGGCCTCCCCTGCGCCACCCCTGGGCCTCCCCTGGGCCTCCTCTGGGCCTCTCCTGGGCCACCCCTGGGCCTCCCCTGGGCCTTGCCTGTCCTCCTCTGGGCTTCTCCTGGGCCACCCCTGGGCCTCTCCTGGGTTCACTTGGCTGTGACTCATTACCGGTTGGCGAGGTACATCATGAGCTGCCCTGGCTCCGGCTGGCTTCGGGGGTTCCCAGGGCCTCTCACACACGGCCACACCTCTGGGGCCTGGCATCTCTGGCTACAATTGTGTACAGCATGCTCCATAGTCTCTGGGAGAAAATGCCTGAACCTGCACCCTCGTGGGGTCCTGGGGACAAACGTGACGGGGACAGTGACAACCCCGTGACCAGAGCCGGGTCCCCAGGCCCCTCAGAGCCTCAGGAGAGGCACGCTGGCCGGCCCCAGGCAGCAAGAAAAGCTTGGCTGTGGCTCCTGCCCCGCTGTGTCCACACGGCACCTGGATTGTGAAGAGCGGGGTGTAAGGGTTCGGGTCGGCAGCCCTGGAGCCTTGCCGATCGGGTCATCGCAGAAGCCGGGTGTGGGCGTCTGTCCCAGTGGAAGTTGCTGGACGCGTGGCTCCTCTCTGCCGGGGGGCTTGTCCCGGGACGAGGCACCTTCGCGGTGCCTAGATGCTCGGCAAGGAGACGTGTTTGCTCCCAGCACCTCTCCAACCAGCCATTCCAGAAGGTTCTTCCAACCCGAGTCTCTCCAGTTCTGAGTTCTGGCTGCTTGGACGACGCCCAGGAGGCGGGGCCGTCTAGGAGCGCCCGGTCTCGCACCTGCTGGTTGGATCGGCAGTGTCTCGTTTTGCCTGCTCAGCGACACTGCTGTGTGAACCTCACACGCCTTCCTGCCTCCCTTCTCAGCGGACGCCTGCGTCTGCCTGGCCCTGGCCGCACACTGGCTGTCCCGGCGCAGAGAGGACCAGGTCCCCTAGGGCAGACACGCGGCCTGTGCACAGGGATGGCGGCCCATCTGTTGGGACACTGGCCGTTTTGTTCTTCATGACAGTTTCCTGCCATAATAGTGTGACCCCAACGCTCTCCACACCAAAGACTCTGTGATCCCCACACCAGAGGCTAGAGTTGATCTCTGTGACCCTTGTCATCTGTCTGCGCCACTGAGGGCGTGTGATGTCCATGGTCTCCCCAAATCCCAGGACCCTCCTGCCTGCCAAGCTCGCTGCCCGGTGAAGGGGGCTGCCCACACCTGGGCGTTTATGTTTAGAGGAGAAGATGCCACACACGAGGAGGGACCCACAGCAGCACGGGGCAGTGAGCATTTACATGATGCCGTCTGTGTGCAGGGCACGAGGCAGGGGCCCCGGCAGTCTGTTGGCTCCCCGTGTGTCCTGGGTGTCTCTTCCAGGGGCCAGGCCTCCAGAGGAGAGCCCGGAGGAACCAGTCCCAGCTCGTGAGGTGGAGTCAGATTCTACCTGTTGCTTCCAGAAGTTTCCCGGCCTCCCCCTGCCGACGCCCAAACTCTCTCAGGTTGTGACGCGTCTGCCCTCTGGGTTTGCCTGTTCTGGGCTTTTCCCACAGCTGGGGTCACACACGGGTTCCGCCTTGGTGCCCGTTCCTTGGTCCCCATGTTCCTGAGGTTCCCCTCAGCTGTGGTACGACCAGCACCTCCGGCCGAGGCCGGTCACACCCCTCGAGCGGGCGCCCCACGTCTGTTCACCCACGAACAAACTGGCGTTGGCCGTCTCCAGCCTTTGGCTGCTGTGAACATGCGGGTTCCAGGTTCCGTCTGAATGCCGACTCCGCGGAGGACTGCCCCCGCGGCGGCCCTGTGCCAGGGTCGGCCGTATATGCAAGCGGAACGGCCGTCAGTGCCCCGTGTGCCCATGCAAGGGACCCCTGGATGGCAGGACGCAGGGCGGCTGGGTCAGCCGTCACACGTTGTTGGTGCAGCAGGTCCAGAGGCCTCGCTGAAACAGGCTGGCTTGCTCAGGGGCCCCTGGAGGGACAGGCAGGGACTGGGGTCGGGGAGCAGGTCCGGGCGATCACAGGTACAGGAGCCCACTGTCAGCTGTTCCCATGGGCTCCATGGGGCCACACTCACCCCTTTGCCCTGACCCAGATCATGGGGGTAGGAGGCCCAAGCTGCCGTGGAGGCGGTGATGTGCGGGGGCCCCGTGGCCCCTGGGCAGGGTCAGCTCGGACCCAGGGACGTCGCTATTCCGGAGCGGTCCTGGGGCCCCAGCGGGAATTGCCTGGTGAGGTGTCCCCCGGAGGGCCTCAGGGTCTGGTGCAGGAGCAGGACTCGGGGCCCTGGGGCGAGTGGGTCGCCCACAGCGGATGTGCAGTGTGTGGGGTCACAGTCTAGCACAGGGAGGCCCGGGCTCCACCTCCCTCAGCCGGGGGGTCCCTGTGCCTGCAGGATCCCTGGCCCCGGGGCGCACAGCCAAGAGGAGGAGGAGGAAATGAGTATAGGTCCTGGCCCCGCTCCGCAGGCCCAAGCCCGAATGCTGTGGCCCTTCCAACGATGTCCACGTGAATGGCCACGCATGTGAGACCCCCATCCTGTGTGCAGACCCTTGGAGCCCCCCCGAGCCCAGGAATCAGGCAGGTCACTTGGCCTCTCCTGCCCCAACTCCCCCAGCTGTCAAGCGGGGTAACGATGTTGCCCACTGGCAGTTTGGGAAGTCCTCCGGGTGACACGTTCCAGCGTTTCATGCAGTTGAGGGAAGACACAAACTCTTTTTTCTCATTTCTCCAAAGGTGAGCCCCAGCACGCTCCTCCCTGCTGAACAGACCCTCCCAGCCCCGGCCTGGGAAGAAGGCCCAGAGCCTTCCCTGGGGACCGGGCCTGGGTGCTTGGGCTGGCCGTCAGGCCCACCAGCCTTTGTGGGGTCATTCCCACAAACCGTGCTCGCCCTTGAGGCCACCATGCCTCCTCCTGGGATCTGTGGTCACGTGGTCCGGCCCAGCACCCCCCTGGACCACGAGGCAGCCCCCCCCAGCCTGGAGGCCTCACCGCCAGGCAGGATCCCATCGGGAGCCCGGGAGCCCCTCGGGTCACCTGCCCGAGCTGGGTCCCGCCTCATCCAGCGCGGGAACCTGCTTACACAGCGGCGCACGGCCGCACCAGGAAGATGCACTGTTTTATTTAACCAGAGAAACGTGCTGCTTTTGCTTTTTGGTGAGTATTTCATTGGTCACGATATGGGCCATCCCGCGTGTCGAGGTGCTTTCTTCCTCCAGGGAGCTCTAGTGAGGTGTTCCTGACGCACCCTCCGTGGAGCTGGCTGTTAGTCTGGAGACAGAGCCACAGGCCCGACGTTGGGCTGCAGGATGTTAGTCCAACTGACCCACGGGGAGGGTGGGGCCTTGTGCGGGGGCGTCCGAGCCCGAGGCCCCTGTGGACAGACAGGTGAGGCGGCACGTGGGGAGGGACCATCTCACCGCAGGGCTTGGGTGCGTTCTCCCCCATCCCTGCCGGGGCCTCCGAGGGAGGGCAGGCCGTGAGGGGCTCCTGGCTCCCTCAGGGCCCCCCTGCAGACCCCGCCTAGTGCTGCGGACTGCGGTTCTCCAGACGGCCATCTCGAGGCTGCGTCCCCCTGACCCCACGCGGCGACCCCTGACCGCCTGGCCAGTGGGCGCAGTCAACCCCAAGTCCCGCCTCCCCAGCCCCCGACTCACAGGCTCCCCCTTCTCATCCCCGTGGCCGGCGGCACGACCTCGGCCCGGCCGCACCTCCACCCTGGTGGGGCCGGCCGGGTGATGTAGCGATTAGACCCGAGGGTGGTGGCCTGGCCGAGACGGCCAGAGGAGGAGCCCCGGAGGGGGCCGACACCCCACGCCCCCCTGAGAACCCGCACCCTTGAGGGCTGCACAGCTGGTTCTGGTGCCTCAAGGGCTCAGGGTTTGGTAGTTTTTTCCTGTTCTGAGCCGCCCTCAGAACTCTGCCGGTCAGCTCTGGAGCTTTCCTCCTCTGGCCACGTGTTTTGTGACTCCTTCCCCTGCCCCGCTCAGGGCAGGTGTCCGCGCTGGCGGGTGGCGGAGCGAGGGCCGGGCTGTGGCATGTTCCATGTCAGCAGGACCCAGGTCACCTCCGCCCGCTGGTGGCAGGGAGCGGGCGGGCAGGGGGAGCCAGGCACACTGGAGTGCAAATGCCCATGGGGCCACGTGGTGGCGGTGGCTTGGCAGTGGCACTAGCCAGCTTCCTAAAGGCCCGCGCTGCTCACGTCCCACCTGTGGCGACTGTTTCCTCCACGGTTTTCCGGATTCCCCAAACTTCTGCATGTGCGTTTCTTCATGAACAGAGGGACGAGATGACGCCCTTCCAGAAGTCTCCGCCAGGACGGCTGGGCGCCTGCGGCACAGCTGCCAGCACCAGAGCCTCGCGGGCATCCCTCTCCTCTCACGGGATGTCCGGGGTCCCACTGCCCCCAGCGCAGGGCAACCCCGGTCTGGGCAGCCGCGTCTAGGCCACAGCTTTGTGTGTGAACACTGTGGTCTAAGGGCGTTTTAGCTGCGTAGGGAAACACCTGACCTCACGACGCCCGTGACCCTGCTCACCACCCAGACCCGCGTGGGCACCGCACACGGCAGCATCTTGTGTCCTCAGCTGCATGTGCGCCACGTCCGCTCCCTGAGAGCGTGTGGCCTCGGTGTGTCCTTCCTGTGGAACCGAGCGCCCGTCCCTGCCCAGCTGGGACCCATCGCACACGCAGCTGAGACCCGGCTGGCAAGCCCCGTGCTTCTCCGGGTTGGTGGAGGGACGTGGTGCTCTCTCTCTCTCTCCCTCCCTGGGGCGGCCAGAGGCCAGAGGCCACTGGCCAGGAAGGAGCCATCGCCCCCGTCCGCCTGAGGGGCTATCACAGCCGCGGACCTCGCTGACACACGCTCTCCTCTCTGAGCCAATTGCTAAAGGGCCTGAAACCACGATGTAAAAATTCGGTGTAGACCTTCATTGGCGGCATTCAAGCGGAGTGATCGAGCCCCCTGTGCAGTGTCACCTGGGGCGCAACCGTGGGCTCAGGGGACTCGGCCACGGAGGCTCCTTGTCTGCAGGTGAAGCATGCGGGAGGTCAGACCCCCTAGGGAACGGGACAGTCACCTGGACAGCGGTTCTCGGGTTGGGCCCCTGGGCCCGTGGTGCCACCTGGGGGCCCTCGAGGGGCTCCCCTGGGCCAGAAACTCGGGGGCCGGCTCTGCCCTTCACGAGCCCTGGGCCCCGCACTTGCTCAGCTGCAGACGGACCCAATGAAGTTCCTTCTTTATCCGTGAGCCAGGCAGTGTGTCTGTCTCCACCGGGGCGGGGGGAGGGGGCGAGGGAGGCGGCCGCAGGAGGCGGGTCTCCCCAGGACTCTGGCCTTGTTTGCTCACTGGTCGCGGTGCTTGTGAAGGTAGGAAGGGGGATTCTCTTCCGGCAAAGCAGCGCGCCTTCCTTTTGTGCCAACCCACTTGCTTTAGCTCCGGTCCACGCCTGACACCCACGGGGGCGGGCGCCAGACAACTCCCAACTGCGCGGTGAGTGGTCCGTCTCCACGTGGGCAGCTTGAGGGTCACGGTGACACGGGACAGAGGAGATGCTCAAGGCTTCTTACCTTTGGAGATGAAATCGTGTGTTCGGGCTCAAAGCTGGGAACGGGGCGTAAGGCACGCCCTCAGGCACCACGTGTTGAAGAATTCACTTTTCCCGAAGAAGGTCACGGAAGCTTCCCGGCCCAAGACAACATCTGTGCCTGACCTTGGTCACTGGGCATGTGGCACACCACGGGTCACATCCACGACTGTGTCCACGGGCACAAAGGCCACGGTGGCTGGTGGGTGGTGACAACATCAGGGCACGATTTCACCATTGCCCTAACTGCCTCCACTCCTCCCAGAGGGGTCACGCGGAAAGTGTGTCCTGTGGCAGAGTGTCTGGGTCTGGGGGGAGGCATCCGGTCCCACCGAGTGAGCCCAGACACAGTGCGAGCTCTCGCTCGGGGAGGATGGCGTGCTCCTGGTCTCAGCAGATCCCCCGGCTGTGTGCCCCCAGGGAGGGTGCCCGTCACAGAGCAGAGGCGACGACAGGCTTCGGTGTGTCTGAAAAGAGCCGGTGGCAGACCAGTGGTTCGGGGAGCTCCTTCCTCTGGGACGAACCTGCGTGTCCCAGAGCCTGGCAGCAAGACGGCAGGCTGGTCCCCGGCCACACTCTGCACCCGCGGGGGCCGGGGACGGAGCTCTGGCCGCCTAGGCTGGCTCGTGTATATCCTGGTCGGGACGTCTCCACCTCATCAATCGCAAGAACGCTGACCTGAGTGTCCCCGGAGCAGGACGCCTGGGCCGGCCGGCCTCCTCCCCCCGCTCAGAGCTCTGGGTTCACGCAGTGAGAGGCCCTCACCCACTGGCCTGGACCGCACATTCTTGTTCAGGTGGCAGTCAGGAAACTTGCTTTCGAAGCATCCGGAAGCTGGTCGCAGACCATTTCCATCTGAACCCCGGAAGGGACTGGAGAGGGTTTCGCGGAGATTTAGGGCCAGCCTCCATCCCGGACGCGGTCTGGCCGCACGCCCGGCAGGTTCTCGGCTGAGTGCTGCCCTCCAAGCTCGTGGCTCTGCCCGCGCAGCCCTGACGCTGCCTGGCCGAGGCCTTCGGTCAGGGTAGGGTGAGGACGCCCCAGAGGAGGCCGTGGGGCCTGGAGCCTGGGGGCCCTCACCCCGGGGACTTCTTCCCTGTTTCTGAAGTTTCTGATTTGCAAACAACAGTGGTGACAATACCCCTGTGCTGGCCTTCGTGTGCCACAGGACACAGTGGTCGCATGGGGGCGCTCTCTGCTGCCCCACGGACCAGTCCCACCTCCTGCTGCCACTCAGGCCACTCAGGCCGAAGCCACCGTCCCCGGAGCCTCTGCCCAGTTGCGGCTTGGGAAGAAGAGCCAGGCCGCTCGCGGGCGCCCCAATGGAACATACTCCTGCCTGCGGAGCGCTTGGCCCGAACTCGGAATCCTCGGAATCGGGGCCTCCAGTTCCTGTCTCGGCCGCCGACCCTACTTCGGCCCCCAAGAGGGACACTCTCCACCCTCGAAGGGGCTCCCATTAGCTGAGCGTCACCTAGGAGTGACCTAGAGCCCACCCACGAGGGGCCGCGAGCGTGGCAGGGACTGGGGGTGCAGGGGAGGCGGCCTGGCACACACACCAAACGCTGCTGGGCACCAAACGCCGTGGGATCCCTGCCCGTCTGGCAGATGCGGCAACCGGAACCGGGTCTCGGTCTGGAGACGGGCTGGAGCCGGGGACACCACGGGGGCCGTGTGCCCTGAGACCAGAGGCCCTACCCCTTCGTCCTAACCACCCGTGAGCGCGCCGGCCCTGGGGGGCCCCGCACACCCAGCCGCCCCTCCCGCTGGCTTTCTCTTGTTCTTGGACATTTATTTTTGCTGTTTTCCGGTGTCTCCATCAGCAGCTGTGAAGCCTTTCCAGAACGAGCCAGCTTTCCGTAGCCCAGCAGGCACACACACTCATTTGTTCCTCTTCCTGTTTGCTGGGCCTGGTCTGAGAGCTGCATAGACGTTAGCCCGTCCTTGGCTTTCACCCGGGAGGTGCTCTGTGCCTACACGTTGGCAGTGACCTCGATAGGTGACTCCGTGAGCGCGTCCCTGCTGCCCCCGCCACCTGTGTGGGAGCGCCCTCGGCGTACGGGGCCAGGCTGCCCGTTGCAGGCAGACAAGGACCCGAGCTCGGGCCAGAGGTGCCCCGGGCAGGCTTCTCCGTCCCACACCTTCCAGGGCTCGTGGAGCCACGTCCAGCGTGCCAGCCCCACGTGCAGTGTTGGAAGCCTCCTGCCCGCCTTCCAGGGTGGGTTTGGTGGAAAACCTCAAGCGATAACCCAGAGGAAGGCGTGAAAGTCACCACAGCAGGAAGAACTCTAGTCTCCTAAGTAATTCCCTTTCTCGAGCAAAGCCTGTGGGAATGATGAGAGGATTTGGCGGGAGGGCTTATGGAACGGCCCCTCAGAGATGATGGGGGTGGGGACTGCGGCCCATCCGTGGGGCGCTGGGCACTGTCGCCCGGGTCCTGCCCCACCTGAAGTTGCTGTTCCCACCATGCAAGGCCAGGAGCTGTCACCTGTGGCGCCAGACATCCCGGCCGGCCACAGATCGGTGGTCTTTACTTGTCCCCAGGGCTCCCCCACCCTGGTGCCAAGGACAAGAGGGGCCGTCACTAGGAGGAGGGTTCTTGGGGTTCGGGGGGGGAAGGTTTCCCAAAATGTGGGTTTTGCCCAGAGACACGCCTGACGGCACCCTGTCCTGCCTCGGGGACCCCTGAGGGCAGGGCCGGCGTCACGGGGCTGCGCCCTGGGCAGACACACAGGGTCCCCACTCAGTAGGACCCCACGCTTGGTCTAATCTCTGCTGTTGCCATCCTGAAATTCTTCGTAAGTTTTTAACAAGGACCCCACATTTTCATCTTGCACCGGACCTCGAAAACCACATAGCCGGCCCTACCTGGAGGCCACACAGGCCTGTCCCCTGGCCAGAAGGGCGGCAGGTGAGGGGGCCTCCAGGAGATATGGCGGGCACGGCGGGCTTCATGCATCCTCCGTGGGCTTCCTCCCTGTGGCCGGCTGCTCTGTGGGTTCTGTAAGCACCCTGACGAGTGCAGGGCAGGGGAGGGGCGGGTGTGAGGATGCCGGACCCCCTCCCTGCTGGGGCCGGGCTGCCCCTGCACCCCAGAGTGAGTGTGGAGAGTGGGTGACCCCGTGCCCTGGCCGCTCTCATGGTCCCACCGCCTGGGGGCTCCTATCCTGGTGCTGTGTGATCAGGGCCAGCCCTTGCCCGTCAAGTGGGCGTGGTGAGGTCTGGGGCCCTGGCTACGGCGGGGGCGGGGGTGCATGTGGCGGAGACGACACCTAGTCCCCCACCCCCCAGTCCACGCGCTGGGGAAAACGTCCTGCTGTCACGGCTACTTTCCGTGCACAAACAGTTCAGGCCTAGGGACGCCTGGGTGGCTAAGTCGGTTAAGCGTCCGACTTCAGCTCAGGTCACGATCTTGCGGTCCGTGAGTTCAAGCCCTGCGTCGGGCTCTGGGATGATGGCTCGGAGCCTGGAGCCTGCTTTGGATTCTGTCTCCCTCTCTCTCTGCCCCTCCCCCGTTCATGCTCTGTCTCTCTCTGTCTCAAAAATAAATAAATGTTAAAATAAATAAATAAATAAATAAATAAATAAATAAATAAAACGAAACAGTTCAGGCCCAATTGTCGAAAATGATTCCTCTATCTAGGTGGTTAAAACCCAGTAGCGATGGAAAATTCTCAGTGTGAGTCAGCACGTCTATTTTATTGGCACTTTTTAGCAGGAGGGTTCTTTGTTTTTACTCCAAGGCAAAAATGATTCTTTTAAAACCTCCCTGAAAAGTATTTTGCGAGTGTACAAAATGCAAATCTAGAGAAAACCACAAACAAAACAGAAATAAAGAAAATAAAACCCAAGCAGCACTGCGTTCCTTTCCCCAAATGCAAATCTAGAGAAAACCACAAACAAAACAGAAATAGAGAAAATAAAACCCAAGCAGCACCGGGAGGTTGTGCATGAGGGACACTGACACACAGCACAGAAGCTGTGTGTTTAACACCATGCGGATTAACTATGCACAGTGTTAATGCTTTCGAACAATAGAGAGACGATTTGGGGAAGGTGTCTCCATGTAATTTAGTATTACAGGGAGAGTAATTTTCCATTATGTCGACCTGGAAACGGGGGCAAACCAGACCAGACCCGGGCTTGAAGTGAGCAGGGGAGTTTCTGGCGTCTGTGGCAACGTGTGGGCGCCCACGTTGGTTGGCTGAGCCGTTCTTCCTTTAGCGGCTTGGCAAGGCCACGCTTATGTGCTTCTCTGAAGGAGGCCGGTGACCTGGGGGCAGAGTGCCAGTGTGGCAAGCCTGCTGGCTGTCTGCTGTCTGTGTCCGGGCCTGAGGCTCGAGGCAGGGACGTTGGACTTGTCCCCAGACCAAAGCTTCTGGCCGTTCTCACCCTGGTCTAGATGGCAGGCAGAATGGAGGGATGTAAAAGCTTCCGTATTTCCTTATGAGGCTGTTTAAAAAAGAAAATTAAAACCCACCTGGTTGAACGAGCTGAGCTTACTAAGCTGTTTGGTGAGAGGGCTCAGCCCACCGTGTGCCCTCGGGCCCATCCTGCTGGCACTTAGATGGTCTGGTTGTCATCCACCGCCCTTGTTGGGGGACATCACGCACCCAGTGAGCGAGCCCAGGGGACACTGGCCAGACCCTGGCATGGGGGACCAGGGCCCTGTTTCCAGTGGCCACTTAGCCACCACAGGGCCAGACCACATGCATCACAGCTGTGGACTCACAGACCTGAGACCGATGTTCAGGGTGGAGAGAACTCGGACCAAGTGTGGACACCAGAAGTATAAAGACAAGAGATTCCTCGGAAGCTGATGACGTAATCTGTTCTATGGAAACGCAGAGGACCCAGAACAGCCGGTCTTAGAAAAGAAAGTGGGACAACTCACTGCAGCCGCCAGGGCCCTGCGGTTCCTGCCGAGGACAGACGTGCAGGTCAGCGGAACACGACTGAGAGCCACAGATAAACCCTCATGCTTACGGGCAATTGATTTTCAGCAAAGGCACGGAAGCAATTCCAGGGGGGAGAGAACGGCCTCCTCAATACACGAGGCGGAACCGTTGGTCACCATGTGTGAAAAGAGGAATTTATATAAAGAGGATGAATTTGATCAGAATGGATCAAAGACCTAAGTGAACAAACTCAACTCATAAAGCCCTTAAAAAGAAACGCGGGAGTGATACTCCAGACCTTGGGTTTGGCAGAGATTTCTTAGATGTGACACACAAAACACGAGCGATTAAAGAAAAAACTGGTCAATTGGACTTCAAAAGGCATCATTTTGAAAGTGACAAGGCAAGCCGCAGACTGGAGGCAATATTTGCAAGCCATGTGTCTGATGACGGACTTGTATGCACCGTACATAAAGAACATCTACAATGAATCAATAAAATAACCCAAATAAAGTGGACGAATACTTGAGCAGAAATTTCACCAAAGGAGAAATGGCACGGCCAATAAGCACATGACATGTCCTGACCATGGCCCCACGGGCGGGTCGACGAGGGTCCCTCCTGGTCCACTTAACGGTGTCCGCTTAGTGTTTGCTGAGTGGATCAACGAGAAAGATGTGGTTGAAAACAAACCTACAAAATAACCCCAAGGGAGCTGGGACCCTAAAGCCCGTCTGCCGTTCCCGCCTGACTCCCTCGAACCTGCCAGACGGCAGGTGACTGAGGGCTTCAGCAGCCCACAATTCCCCATCAGCAAGTGGTGGGTTTACCTGCAAGGCCAGTGTGTGCAAGACACAGAGACAGACAGAGACACAGAGATAGACAGAGACAGAGACAGAGATAGGCAGAGAGGCAGAGACAGAGACACGGACGTCTGCCCCATGCCTGCCAACACTTCCCTCACATTCTCTTCTCATCGTCAAGACCTCAGTGACAGATGCTGGCCCTGGAAGGTGGGTCTTCGTGACTACGCCTGAGGTCTGTCACCAGCCCTTGGCTTTCCACTGTTAGCTGAACTCCCAGAAACAGTGGCATCGAGCTGCGTGTCCCCACAGCTGAGTGAAAACCTGCAGTTCCTTCGAGCCGCTGGTGTGTGTGGGTGGCCAGGGACCCCGACGTGGGGCTGGCAAGGCGCCGCTGCCCCCAGCACCGGGCGAGGAGGTCCACGTGGGGCCATGTCCGTATGGAGTGTCAGGAACAGGCAGACCCAGAGGCGGGCGGCAGAGCAGCGGCTGATGGGGACGGGTTGTTTTCGGGGCCGTGACAATGTTCTGGAACCAGATAAGGGGATGGCATGCACGCTGAGAAGGTGGATTGCTCACCGCGAGGGGTGAACAGTGCCTGCGGTGTGGCTGTGGCATTTCCTTTCCCGGCTCCTGCCCGGCCCCCGGAAGCCCCCCGGGTCCCAGTGCCCGGCCCCTGCCTCTTGTCCCAGTGGCTGGAGGCTTGGCTGGGCCGCGTCCTCCCCCCTGCCCCCCACCCCGGGTGACTGCTAGGGACAGGATTCTTCAGCAGTGGGGTTTCTGTCATCCTGAGACCCATCCCCGCATTTTCTCTGCTGTCTCACGAGACCCCCAGATGCACGCTCTGCTTTGCTCGCCCCCCCGTGCACTTTTGGAGGGGTTCCCCGGCACCCCAAAAGGTCCCCCGCTTCACGGCGCTGCTGGGCCAGCCCTCCCGCACTGCGGCCATCATTTCCGGTGCTGCTCTGCTCCTGGGCAGCCCTGTCTGACTGGAGGGCCGAGCCCTGGTGGCCCCGTGGCCATCCGCAGGCCTTTTCTCCGGGGCCTCTCGGCTTCTCCAAGGGAAGAATCCAGCCCCGTCCGCTCGCCGGCTTCGGTGCCCCGAGGTAGGGGATGGTTGGCTGCCGCCCTGGTCGCGGTCCCCGTGCCCTCACCGTGGCCGCCGTCCTGAGGGCCATGTCCGCTCAAGATTCCTCTCGGGAGGAAGGTCGTTCCCAGGCAGGGAGGCCCCGGGGCCCCGGCACGGGTTGTTCATCGACATTCTCTCTCCTGACGCTGTGAAGCCTTAGAAAAAGATCCCTGCTCCCTGGGGTGTATTCTGTTCAAAGTAATTAAGGCCAAATTTAGCCCTCACATTATCACGCTTCTTCCTTCTTTTCAAAGTGTGTTGGAGCGTCGGTTCCTTCTGCCCAAGATGTGTGAGGGGGACACCTGTTGGCAGAGGGCCTGGAGGAGAGCTGGGGGGTGCGGCCCTGTCCTGGCACGTGTGGGGCACAGTGGGTCCCGGAAAAGCGACCCAGCTGCCCAGACCAAGGGTCATGAAGTAGGCACATTCACGCGGGTCTGGGGGTCTCCCTTGGAGCTGTGGTCCAAGGAGAACCTCTGCTCTGTGGGCCACAGAGCGCCCACGCTGCAGGTCAGAGAGCATTCCGGAAGGCACACATGCCAGTTAGGGCCTCCTTTAGCGCATGCTGGGCAAGCGGCCCCATCGGGTCCAGAGTATCTGCCCTGCCGGGCTCTCCTGCGGCTGGTGGTGGAAGCTGGTCCGGGGTCCTTGCGTCTCTCCCACGGTCTGGCCAGGGAGGGACCGCCTGCTCCTGTCCTGTGGGGGCTCAGGATGGCTGCTGCTCCCGTCCTTGTCGGGAGTGGGTGGGGTGGGCGGTGCTCAGGACTCCTGCTGCTCCCGTCCTCACGGGGGGGGGCAGGGGGGGCTCAGGACGGTTGCCGCTCTTGTCCTCGCAGAAGGGCCGGTTTCCCACTCTGTCCTCCAGGATCTTGGGGATCTCATCACCACCCATCACTGGGGGCCTGGGGCTGCTCACCTCCGAGTCCCTGTGGAAGGGTTGCGGCCGCCCTGCACTCTGCTCTCGGTAGGATGTCAGGGTTTCCCCACACTGGGGATGGGTCCATGTGCACAAGCCACCTGGGCTGGCGTCCCCGGGACAGGGTCTCGTCAGCTGCTGCCCCTCCAGTGCTCAAGGGTCACAGGACACGTGCCGTCACCACACGGGTCACAAGGCACGCTAAACCACACACACTCAGAACATCTCCAGACAAGAATGACATTGATGGTGCCAGAGCAGTTCTGGGGGACAGCAAAACACACGGATAATGTATTTCTTAAATGTAAATGCTCTTTCTTTTTAGGCTGCTGGTTTTTTTCCACTTTCTCTGTTTTGATGACAAGTGCTAAGTTGCCCATCTCTCCCCACAAGTCCTATTTTGGGAAACTTAACCACAGCTTCCCATGATTATGAACAATTCTTCATCCCGATTACAATCTGCTGGCCTTGTTTCTGTGAGCTCCTTAGCACACACCGACGGGGGCTTCCTGCCTGGCGGCTGCATCTACACCCAACAAAAGACACCTCCCCGCCCCCCCGCCCCTGGTTTGGAGCCACGTTCTGAGGTCACCCAGCCCCCAGGTCCTCCCGGGCCCCTGTGCCCAGCCTCTGAGTCCCTGCCCCGCACTCCGGGCCCCCGGGCGGCTCCCTGGCCAGGCTGCCTCGGCCCCACCCTCTCAAGGGACTGGGCTGTCACCACTGCCGGGTGGGTCCTTGGGCAGGGGGCGGGCAGGGGGTGGTGTGGTCCCATCTTGTGGCATCCTCCACTGCAAACTGCCGCGATGTCAGACACACATCTTCCAGACTACACAGACCCTGCTTATCCATGCTCTGTGCCACTCCCCAGCCCAGAAGGTAACCCCGCAGGCCTGGTGTCTGTTCCCAGGTGCCCCGGCAGGTGAATAATGCATGCCTGCTGGGGAGGGGCAGAGCCCATCCAGGGGAGGAGGGTCTTACTTTCAGACCGGACAAGAAGACAAACACTTTTGGCCTGCCTGTCACCAGCTGTCAGGACATCCCAGGTGCGTTAGAAGACTTGCCCCGTCCTTGGCCTCACGCAGCTCTGGGGGTGCCACCATCTCCCACACCCCTGCTCCCGTGTGGGACCCCACACTGGCTGCTGCCAGGCGTTGGGGCCCGGGAGACCCCGGGGCCGGGCTGAGGCTGAGGGCCCTTGGCACACTCGCTCACACGTGCCCAGATTTTGTTGTGAAAACCACACAAGACAGCAATGACCTCATCTTTCCTTTTCCTTCCCTCAGGTGCAGCCACAGGACTATTTCGTTGCAGCTGCTGCAGAAACGAGTCCTCAGGCCCAGCTGCTCTCGACGGACGGTGAGGCTTTCCACACCCAGGCTTCCCTTCGCGCACCTCCGATTGTCCCTGAGACCCCAGTAAGAGCAGCAAAGTGAATTAAAGGGAAAAAGCACACGAATCTGCAAGATCAGAGAGAATGGGCTGGGAGGCACCCACAAAGTCTGTAGTTAGAAGGTGGGGAGACGCTGGCCCACGTGGGGAGGTGGGAAAGAACTAGGCTGGTCACGGAGCAGCCGGGACGGAGTGGGTGGCCCACGCCTCAGGCGCAGAGACTCGGGGCCCAGGGCTCCTGGAACCTAGGAGGCTGGGGCTCATGTGAGGCAGGGAAGCCTCCAGACCCCTCCCCCTGGCCCTCTCCTGCCCCTGGTGGGACAGAGTGGCTCAAGAGAAGGAGCCTGCATGTGCTGGCTCGTGGGCCCCCCGCCATGTTATGGGGGCCCCGCAAGCCTGGGAAGGAGCCCAAATCTCTGGGCTCCGAATCCGAGATGCAGCGCCTGGCTCAGAGCCAAGAGCGGGCAGCTCCTCCAGACATTTGGGCAAAGTCAAGGCCGCGACACGAAGGACAGACCAGATAGTGAGTGACACAGAGGGAACCGGAGAGCAATCCGGGGGGTTGGTGGAAGCTAGGAGGGACGGTCTCTGGGGGACGGTCCATTTCTGCTGCTGCACAAAACACAGGAATGGGGACCGAGTTTGTCCTGGGCCTGAGACACTAGAACAGGCACAACAGATGAAACAGTGGTTTTCTGGAGCCCGCACACTGACCCCTAAGGTCAGGGATCCCTGAGAGACGGTGAGACCCACATGCGCCCACTGACTTCCTTGAGGGAGTTTCTGGGCTGCAGACAGGGGGAACTGAGGCAGAGCTGGTGCCCCCCTCCCTGGCCCCGGGGCAATTTGGATGCTGCACAAAGGGAGACAGCCTGGTCCCGTGTGAGAGCAGAGGACTGGTCCGCATACTGGAGCCTGCGGTCAGGGACAGAGCCAGCCGAGAGGCATAGAGGGGACAGTGTCTTGTCCTCGTGTGGGCTTGGTCCCACCAGCCAGATTAGGAGGTCTCAGGATTCCTGGGGCCCCGGGGAGGGACAGGGTGGAAAATAAGGAGCCCGCAGAACACACTACTCTGGTCCCACTTAAATCTTAAAAAAGCAAGACCCAAAAGGACCAAGTAATTTAACAGAATCCCAGAGCACAGCCCAAGGATATGTGTAAAGAAATACGAAAATATCAAACTCCCACCATGGTGAAATTCGCAACGTCTGACATCTGTTCTAGGATCCTTGGCGCGCAGAGGCGGGAACAGCGCCACCAAGGACTCGGAAGCCGTGGGAGGCCAGGAGCGTGCAGAGCCGCACGCACCAGCCCCGGCGCCACTGAGAGTGCGGGGTGAGGCCTCCGTTTGAGACGGTCCCTATGGGGAGGCTGCTGCTGCAGTGCCCGCCTCCACCAACACCCAGCAGGGCCAGGAGCCAGCCGTGGGGGCAGGAGTGGCTTGGAGCCCTCCGAGGGCCTCCCCGCCCCCCATGCTGGGCTCTGGGAGCAGATGTCCCAGGGGGCACCTCTACCAGGGACACAGAAGGAACCCACCAAACTCCAAGCTCTGGCCCCTTGAGCCAAGATGCCAGTGAGCAGCTGGGCACCGTCGTATTGGCGGTGGGCAGCTCCTGGTCTCCAGGTCGTGAGCCGCCTGCTGTTGACGGGCAGAGGGAAGGTGGTTCTGGCCCCGAGGGATCCCCTGGGGGCCCCTTCACACTGCTGTCCTCAGTCTTGATGCAAACACAGCCCAGAAGGGCACGGGGACCCTCACCCCCGGTGGGTCTGGGTCACCCCACCAGGGGAGCCCAGGCAGACGGGCTGCTGTGAACTGCGGGTTTGTGTCCCCCAGATTCACATGTTGAAGCCCTAACCCCTGGTGATGGTGTTGGGGTGTGATTAGGGCACGAGAGTAGAGCCCCGGTTCCACTTGCATCATAGACCCCAGAGTCCCCACTCTTTCCCCCAGGTGACGGTGCAGTGAGCAGACTGCTGTCTGTGAACCAGAATCTTCCCGAGCCCTGATCTCGCACGTCCAGCCTCCAGAACGGTGAGAAATTAGTTCTTGTTTGCAAGCTGCCCGTGGGGACGGAGGGGCCTCCGCGTGTCTGGAGTGGATAGGAGGGGGCCGAGGGTGTGCCGCTGCGGGGGTCGGCCGTGGGGGCTGCACTGTTCCTCCCAGCCTTCTCTTGTCGCCAGATTCCCTAGGAGGAAACGCCGACTAGAAGGGAGTGGCGGTGGCCCCGCCGGGGCGGGTGGCAGGGCCTGAGCGGGACAGCACCCAGTTCCTGTCAACCCCGTGCTCAGTGTGTCAGGGAAGGGGCGCCGGGCTGTGAGGACGGTTTGGATTCTCTCAGAGGACATGGCCGTCAGCAGTGTGGACTAGCTCGACCCAGGCGCCACATCAGACACCCGTGGCCAACTTGGTGGTGTGTCTGCATCCTTCCGTCCGTCAGAAGTCACCGTGGAGGTTCGTGCGCATTCTCCGCTGCAGAGCCAGGCACTGTAGTCCCTCTGCACGCGTGAGCTGCAGGGTGCCCACAAGCAGCACCGGCTTGGGAAATGGGGGCCACGCCCTGGGCTCTGCGGGGTCGGACCACCCGCCCACAGCACGGCCACGGTCACGGAGCGTTCGTCCTGGGTCTCCGGGAGGGGTGACTGGCAGAGCACATGTGTCCCGAAAATAACCTGAGCAGAGTGATGTGGCTGGGAAAGGCAGGGGGCACCGCTGGTCGTGCTGCCCGGGGAAGTGCCCACGGTGCCCGCAGTGACCTGAGGGGTCAGCACGGTGTCCGTACCTCACGGCAGCTTTTATAAAATGTCAGCAAAGCACCTTCCACCACGCAGCCTCCCGCAGGCAGAGCCATCTCAGCACAGAGACCAAAGGGCTGGGGTCCCCTGGGTGCCGGGAGCCTCCCGAGGATGTGAGGTGGTGTCTGAGGACCAGGCCCCACGAGGCTGAATCAGCCCTCCACCCCCTCCCGTGAGGCCAGGCCCGGCGCACCCAGAGAGCGTGGCCGGGGCACTGGACCAGCAGGCACTGAGCCCCACACTGCGCAGGCTGAACCCCACAAGCTGCTCCTGGTCACAGACATCAGGGTGCCAAGGCCCGGAGTGTCACCTGGGGTCCCTCTGCGCCCGTGCTCTGGGTTTACAGGGCGGGGGCCCCAAGCAGGGGCAGGAGAAGGGTCTGGGGGCCTCCGGGCCTCTCCTTGCCCAGGGACCTGCTCTCGCCCCTCACCTCGAGGCGGTTGTGCCCAGAGTGAGGGCCGCACCTGCTTCTACTGCTGCCCTCGAGTGCGCTGGGCGACAGCACCCTGGAGAACAGGGACCCGTCAGGTGCCTGGCCAGGTATGGGCACCCCTCCCCTGGCTGAGTCCAGGCCCATGGCCGTGTGGGCCTCCTCCAAGGGCTGGAAACAGCAGGGTTCGGCTGCAGCTTATCAGAAATGTGGGCTGAGACAGGGGCCTCCGGAGACACGTGGCCCCCAGACGGTGAGGAGGCTGTCAGCCCGCACCTGGGACCCCAGGAGCCCCCGCCCTGGGGGTGGGCAGGGGGCTGGGCTCAGTCATCCCTGGGTGCAGGACAAACCACCGCGGCTCAAACCTTCCCCGGGTCAAAGCGCCTGGGACACCCTGTCGTCCTCCAGCCCCACATCCAGGGCACCTCGGCCCCCCCCACGGCCCAGGCAGGGCCAACACGGCCCCTCACCAGCCCCGGGTCTCAGGGCACTGCCCCTCGAGTCCGGCTTCTCTGTTTCTGCCCCCACTTAGCGCACCTCTGGTCTCTGAATGAGGACCCGTCTCGGCAGACGCCCTGTTACTGTGTCAGTGATGGCCCCAAGCAGCGGGATGGCCGCCCCTGCCGTCTTAGCCTCACAGAGAGCTCCCGTGACTTGCGGCCTCCTAAGTGGAAGCAGGTGGGCCGGCTCCACCTGTTGGTCGCTCTCTTGGCTGTGGTCCTGCCCGGGCTCACTGCCGGCGTCCCTCGTGAGCATTCCCGGTGGTGACCATACTGCACCTGCTGTGCTGGGGACTCCGTGAGCCGGGCCGGCCCCTCCTCTACGCCGGCTATTGGAAGCGTGCGCTAAGCACAGCAAATGCAGTGGGGTGACAGCGTAATGGCTCATCCGAGGTGTGCAAGGGCCTGGCCTCCACCCCTCCCTGATCCAACAAGCCCCCGACAGCCCCACGTGCCCACTCGGGCCTGGTCTGCCCACGGCAGGGGCCCTTGGCAAGGGAGGGGCCGGCCCGTGCCCTCGTTGGCCGCAGTCTGGTGGGTGTGCCGGGGCCGGGAGGAGGGTGGTCACCCCTCTCACACGTCTCCACCTGGCCAGGACCCCCCAAGTCCTCATCGGGAGGCATCCAAGGCAGCCAGGAAGGAGGCCCGAAACAGTCAGACTGACCTGGGGACGGGGCAGCAAGGTTTGCCGACAGTGGCCCTCGGCAGGGACGAACAGCGAGCCGCGGGCCAAATTAATCCCCGTGGACTGATCCAAACTGCCTCGGCGTGACCGGCCCTGGGGCCGCCCCGTGGGATACACGCGGCCGGGAGGTGACAGTCACACGTGCTCGCCTCCCCGCCCATTTCTCTGGGCAGAGAGGCCAGTGGTGCCCGCCAGCCAGCGCCTTGCCCGGCACGCAGTGCCCGTCGGTGCTTGGTGTGAGTGCCGGCTGCAGGCCAGGCGTGGGCAGGGCTGGGGTCTCATCTGAGGCCCCCGGGGAAGGAGCAGCTTCCAGCTCATGCGGCGGGCAGCAGAATTTAGGGGTCGTGGGGCCGGGGCCTCGGTTTCTCGCTGGCCATTGGCCGCTGGCCCTCGATTCCCGCCCGTGGGCTTCCTAGCACATCCACGTGCTTCGTCCAAGTCAGAGGGGGACGGAGTCTCTTTGCAAAGCCGACGTCACCATCTGACGTAGCATAAACCAGAAGTGACATGCCATCACTATTGTCATATGCCACCGGTCTGGTCCCTCCCACTGCATGAGCAGTTTGTTTGTGTCTGTGAGCACGCCTGTGCATCCGTGCTCTGAGTGTGCCCAGGTCACGCAGTGTGGGGGGGGGGGGCGCGTGGTCCCTGCTCCTCCCCCGGGAACAAAGAGCATTTGTTCATTCTTGTTATAAAATCATGTCAATTTTCTTTCTCAAGGAATGCTAAAATGCTGTTGTTCTCTGTGTGTGTGCAACAGATTAGCTCTTGCTACGATGATGGTAAAGCTACTAAAAAATTTCCAGCAGACCCCTCGACTCGGTATCAAAGGCCCTCCCGTCCCTTCTTAGACACTGACCTGTAGCTTTGTCATTATGCAGCAGACGGGGAGCGCACCCTGGCCCTTTTCCAGAGGATTCTTCGTGATTCTGGATCACGATGAACTTTTCTCAATCCTTTCCCAAATATGATCTAATCCCTTACACGACACTGATGGATTTAGGTGGTTCGTTACAGTTTCCGGGGGCGTGTTCTTTTTGCAGAGCTCTGAGCACCCTGTAAACCCATCCACGCACGCTTTGAACGACCCAAGAGAAGAACGAGGCCCATGCAGGGCAGGGGACAGGCCCTGGGTGGGGGTGTGCTGGTGCCTGAAGCTTCCTTTGGCACTTCCGACCCAGCGGTGCCCTGACCCCTGTTCTCCCGGTGGAGCACACGGTGGCCTCTTTACTGTCACATTTAATCTGAATCTCTGTCGTGGCCTGCTGTTTGTTCTGAGACCGTCAGCCGTGTCACCTGCTTCTGGAGAATCTTCCTCCCGCCCTTCCTGCCCTGGGGTCCCTGCCGGGACATCTGCTCTGCTCGTGACAGAGCACAGGACAACCGATAGAGGCCGGGCCCAGCACCTCTGCGCAATGACAGCAGCACGGGGGGACACAGCCTCAGCGCCACCCCGTCGTGGGGAACTGGCGAGCCCCAGGGCCCCCTGCCCATAGCCACAAGGCAGAGGGCGGGGAGGTGCGGCTAGATCTGGTCGACCACAGGCTCTCCCACACAGGTCCCAGGTCCCGTCCGCACCAAGCATTCTCCTGGGATCAGAGGGCCTCCCTGGTGTGATGTCTTGGGACGACGTTGTCAAATGCCGGCCTTCACCTTTGCACACATGGTCCCCTGACAGATCTATCCAGAATGTTCAGGAGTAATGCTTCCCCACAGAAGCGCTGGCGACTCACCCATCACCCGCCTGCTCCTACTTGTGTTTAGCTGGTGGCTCTGGACGCTGATCGGCCCAGCAACTCAGGGCTCCCACAGCCAGTCACCCGGGGTTCAGGGCAGCTGGTGCTCCCTCTGTCTGCCCACGTGCTCTCCCAGGTCTGGGACCGGCCCATTCTTTGTGCAATTAATCACAGTCCCAACTTTTTCATCAGAAACAATGCCCCTTCATGCAGAACCTAATCCCTCAAAATCTGCCCCAAAGTGGATCCCAACTGACCTGGGGATGGGCTGGGACGCTGTGACGGATGCTGTCCCTCCCCAGCCGGCAGGAGGACCTCTGGGAGGGGAGCACCAGCCAGCCCTCCTGTCCGTGGGCTTCACTTCACCAAGGAGCTGCCATGAGGCTCCCGAACCCCCAGGAAGGGGTCCTCTGGGTGGGAGGCCGGGAGGGGGTCACTCCTGGGGGACCCACCACGGGGCAGCTCTGTGTTCTCAGGAACCTGCAAGGCTCCCCCGAGTCTTGCCCTAAGCCTCTTACCTTAAATGAAAGTTAAGCCGAAATGTATCATGGACGTAAACGTGAAGCAGAAAACTGTAAAACTTTTAGAAAAACACATAGAAGAAAATGTTTGGTATTGCTGATATTTAGGGCTGGGCAAGCTGCTGTCACCCTTGACACGGAAGGGCGTCCCACGAAAGGGTGGTTGACACAGTGGACATCACCCACACGCAGACATCTGCTCCATGAGAGACTCCGTCGGGGGAGGCACCCATTACAGACGGGGAGAGAACGTTTACAAACCCACACCTGACAGCAGACTAGCACGTGTCAAAGTCAGTGCAAACAACAAACGAACACACGGTCCAACTATAAAACGAGCAAACGCGCAGAGGGGCAGTTCGGCAGAAGGAAACACAGGCAGCAGATTAGCCCAGGAGATGTTCAACGTTGGCAGCCGTTGGGAAAGGGAGAATTAAAACCGCCCCACCCTATCAGAAAGGCTGAAATACAAAATGCCTGTGCAGGCGGGGGGGGGGGGGGGGGGGGGCAAAGGAGCCGGACCGTCACGTTCGGCCGTGGGAAGTGACCGGGGACGGCCCCGCTGGAAGACAGGCGACAGTTTCCTAAGAAATTAAACATGCAGTTACTGTGCGACCCAGCACCTGCCCTCCTGGGCATCTATCCGAGAGGAATGAAATCTTTGCTCACAGGAAAACGCGTTCATGGATGTTTATAACGCTTTTATCTGTAGGAGCCAAAACGTGGAAACAGGCCTGGTGTTTCTCACCATCTGAGTGTTGGACAAGCCGAGACACCCTGAAGCGTGGGAAGCCGCCGGGCAGCAGACACGAGCTGCGGGGACGACCGTGGTGAGTCTGCAGGGAATCGTGCCCAGTGAGCAAAGCCAGGCCCCCGAGGTTACGCATATGACTCCGTTTACGTGACGTTCATGAAACGGAAAATTGTAGACACGGGGAAGAGATCAGGAATTTGCAGGGTTGAGGTGGGAGCGCGGTGAGGGCACCCGTCGATGTGTGCGTGAGGGTGAGCAAGGGTGTGCACACCTCTCTGCGTGTGCTTTGTGTGCACGCGTGTGTGGATACGCGCACGAGTCACCTCTGCACGCGCGAGCAGGTGCGTGCAGGTGCATTCACCTGTGTGCACGCGTGTGGTGCCTGTGCCTCCGTCCCCCTCACTCACCGCTGGTGCCTGGCCCCAGACGGGTGACTTCCTTACATTCTGGGGCCGAAGTGCCTCTGGACGAAGCATGTCTGCAGCAGCAGCGGGATGGGGGAACAGGGGCCCAATTCGGAAAGGGTTCATTTTACCCAGCCTTTCGAGACAGGTCACACGTGCGGTTGCAGCCCGCCCTGCGGGGCCTGGAGGCGCCGTGCCCGCATGGAGTGAGCGCAGGCTGCTGAGTCCCCGCCTGTTCACTGTGCTGCACCCCGGTGGCTGCTGGGACACGGACCGCGAGCTCCTGAACAGAGAGCCCCTCCGTGGGACGAACTTAGAGTATAACCCGGTTAACCAACAATAGAGTCACACACCATCTGCTGGGACCACAGCTGTCGTGTCAGGGAGCACAGCCCACGGTAATCGGGCTGACACATCACAGGCTGCCGCTAATTTAGCTTTATTCACTCTCTCCCCCGACTGCTGGACGAACTACGGCTTACGTTCTAGAAACCGATTTCGTAAGGAAAAGACTATTCCACCACAGTACGGCTGGGTTATGTCTTGTGCCTTTCATACATTTAAAAAAAACAATGAAGACAATTCTGTCCCACTTCAGAGCCCAGAACTGTGAATCCCGGTACGTCCAGCCAGCAAACCTAGGCACAGAGAGCCCAACGGGGTGACTTCCGGGCACTCCTGAGACAGACGGAACCTGCCACTCTCTCTGCATGCGTCCCGGTCTGGCCTGCGTGGGTCGTGCTCCAACACTGAGGCTTTGCTGCAAACACGTGACCGGCCCTGCCCGACGGGCCCTCACCCTCGGGGCAGTGGGCAGGGGTCGGAGCAGGAAGGACGTGGCTTTCAGAGACGACCGGGGGGATAAGGCTGTTTAAAATCAGGAGCAAAACACAAAGTGACAGAGAAATTGCAGGGGGTCTGCTGGACGAGCACGTCGGCCTGTGAGAGTCCACGTGACCCAGAGACCCCGTGTCCTCGCCCGCAAGGGCAGGTGCTTTCTGAGAAAAGCCGACGGCAAGTGTTGGGTGGGCTTCATGAGGACGTCTGTCTCCTGTGGAAGGGACAGAAAGCACACGTCCCCCAGGGCGCCTGGGGGCTCGGTTAGGTAAGCATCCTAACTTCCGCTCAGGTCATGATCTCACGGTTCGTGAGTTCGAGCCCCGCGTCAGGCTTTGTGCTGATGGTGCAGAGCCTGCTTGGGATTCTCTCTCTCTCTCTCTCTCTCTCTCTCTCAAAATTAATAAAAAACTTAAAAAAAAAAGAAAGCACCAGTCCCCTGCACAGTGAGGGAAAGGCAGGACCTGGCACCCACGGGGTCAGTGGCAGGGCCGTGACTTCACGCACCGCCTGGGCACCAGCAAGTAGCCATCGTTCCTCCGAAGGAAGGAAAGGAGCTGGCGCATCCCCTCTGCTGCCCGCGGGCCCTCACAGCCTGGTCTGCAGCATGGCGTGGCCGAGCTGGGCACTGGGCGAGCCAGGCAGCAAAGAAAACCCTGGACGCGGGCCGTGGGCCGGGGTGGCATCCATCCAATGTCTTGGCAACAACAAACTGGAACTGAATTTCCAGTCCTTACGGTCCTGGAGGTGTTGTGCTTGGTATTCTTTTTACCGACACTTAAAGGCAGATAACTTCCGGCCGGGCAGGGCTCAGCGGGGCTCTCACACGGTGGGACAGAGAAGGCCTGGAAAAGCCACAGGGGGCCGTTAACAGCCACACGAGCCCACAGAGCAGTGGGCGTCAGGGTCAGGTTGGTGTCAGATGGCAGAGAGCTGTGGGCGTCCGGGCATCCGGGTGCCCTGGGCACAGGGTTGCCTGCACGTCTCCCTCAGGCCTTGGGGGCTGAGTTTATCCCAGAAAACTCAGGAATTTTGACGATGCTCCTGTGCACACATTCATACAAATGGCCCATTAAACAGAAAATGAAGGCCCACAGGCTGTCCCTCAGGGACCCCGGGATGGTGGCTCTACCCTGACCGGAAATGACTCATAGGAGCCCTGGCCCAGACCCCAGGCGCCCTTCCCCCCCGCCGGCTGACCCTGCCCTGATCCTGCGCTGCCCGACCGCATCCCATGGGCCGAATCTTGGGACTGGGGCGTCTCCAGGCCAGTCTCTGTCCCCCGGCTCAGACGCGGCCCCGGAGTTGGGCGCGGGTGATTCTGGTGCACAACACGCAGTGTGTAGGCGTGTCGTGGCATCGGAGGCCCTGGGGTAGGCTTGTGTCATAAAGCTTGTCGCTTTTACTTCTTTAAAATCTGACCCCAACGCTCTGGACAACGGGTCTTAGAACCCTCAACGGGTGTGGTGGGAAAACGCACACAGTGCAGAAGCCACGCGGCTCCCGTGCTGCTGGTGCTGACACCCAGCGCGGTTTGACCAGGGCAGCTCGGGCGAGCGGGAGCCCCCGCTGAGTACAAGGCCACCGTCACTTCCACACGTCACGTGATGCCCCCACACTCCGCACTTGTCTCCCCACGGGCACCGCACCTGCTACTTATCTCATCCCGCACGACCCCGGGGCGGTGCTGGCTTCGTCCCCGCCTGATAGGCGTGGAAACTGAGGCACGGAGAGCTGGAGACTCCCCCAGGGGTGCTCAGCTAGGCGGCAGAGCGACCTCAGCCTCGGCAGTCTGACTCCACGGCGAACTGAGATCGGAAGTGAGATGAAGATTCTTCCCATAATGAGCTTGTAAATGCGGACTAGAATACGGTGAACAAAACTCCCCAAATCTCAGAGGCTTCCGGGGTTGCGCTGCCCACAGGCTCCCTCACGGCCAAGGCCGACGGAGCTGAGTGGCAGGTGGGGCTTCCCAGTGTGCCCGGAACGACGTGTGGCCGCCGTTCACACGTGGTTGGCCAAAGCAGGTCAGGGGGCCACAGAGAGGGAGTGTCCGGGACCGCTGGGGGACAGCTGTCTGTCTGTCCGTCCATCTCATCTGTCTTTGTCTGCTCATCCCATCCACACACGCACACGCACACCCAGCAACACCCATCCGCACACACCCCCCCTCCACACGTGCACACACGCACATCCCTTCTGTGCACATCACACACACACACACACACACACACACACTCACACGAGTGCACGCACATATGCACACATGCTTCTTATTTCTTCACAGTTGCAGATTCATTGGACCTTAGCCCGTCCGCAGTCTGGCAGTCACCACAGCAATTCACTGTTGACTAGTCAGGACACCTCTGTGGCGGCATCACTAAAATAAACTAAGAAACCTGGTCGTTCGCCTCACTTAATTGACATCTTTTTGAGAGGAGTTCAGAAGGCGGAGAAGTAGGGGGACCGGGATGTTCCTCCTCTCAAACGCGGCTGTATTGAGGTCAGATTACTTAGAACACCCAGGAAATCGATCGGTGGATCGGCAGAATGATGTCCACAGTTGGAAGGAGACAGCCTGGCAGGATTGAGGCACGTGTATGTGATTTGGGGAGATAAGCTGGCACAGCCACGGAGTGGAGGGAACCCCTTCTGTGCAGAGACAAAAGGGACCGGCAGAGAGAGGGGCTGTGAAAGGGCAGCTTCCAGTTAGCACAAGAGGAAACCTCTCTGGACTACGGACTGGGGAGCAAGGAATACAGAGTGCGGGTTCTTTTTGTAATCAGCCTTTGGAGCGGAAACTCAGAGGCTTTGAAAGTGCTTAACTTTCTCCAGAGCAGAGCCGTGGCCCCGCGCGTCTGCGGAGGAGGGAGCTGGCTCCAGAGTGCATAGCAAGGGATAGTGATCTCTGGAGCACACTGGGAGAGAACTTCCTAGAGCGCTTTGGGAAGAGGGGTTATTGCTTCCCAAGGACAGAAGACCTCCCCCCGCCCCTCACCGCCTCCTCGTCGAGCCCGACCCGCGGGAGCACCAGGATAGAGGCGTGTTCCTCACAGCACGTCAGTCCGCGAGCTGCCGACGGTGGGAAGCACCGTCCTCCCCGAGAAAGCCACTCACTCATTGCTCGTTACCCTGCAAGGGGTCCAAAAGGAAGGGGGTCAAAAACATCAGGATAGTAGATCTGCTCAAGGAAAACAGGCAATTAAATAAAAGGAAAGCCCTATGAAGTTCTAGTCACTAAATCACGTGCTGCATTTCCATTTATCCTATATGGCGAGAAGTAAATAGAGATGGTCATTTGTAACTGTGGGGCAGACAATTACCTCCTCAGCGTACGTCTTAATAAGCCAGCACACGGGGCTCACCGTGGCCACGCCGACATTATACACATCGGGTTCCCGGGCTGTCATGAGCGTTTCTCCGTTCACCTTTTGTTGAAAGACGCTTATCAAGTAGCTGGAGAATCTAGGGCACAGGCGTTGCACATCTGGAAGCCACGGTCGTTGGGGAAGCAGGGACAAGGACCCTTGGGGACCACGAGTGGGGCAGGTTACCACGTGGTCTTGATCTCATGGGGTCTTGTGAGCAGGTGTCCCGGCAGCGGGAGCTCAGGGAGGGCTTCCCGCGGGAGGCGGTGCCACGGTGGGGCCGGTGAGGGTGGCAGTGCTTTCCGAAGCACAGCCCGAGGGTGTCGGTAGAATCGACGTAGTCCCCGCTGTCGTCAGTGAACCATGAACTAGAACAACACAGCGTGTTCTGCGTGGCCCTGGTGCCCTCTGCCCTCCTCGGCTCAGTGTCCCCCACCCCACCGTCCCGGCCACAGGGAGGAGGAATCCGGGCCCAGGCCATAAGCCCTCCTCATCCCTCCAGGGACACCCCAGCCCCTGGCATTGGCCCGGCAGTGGCGGGGGGGGGGGGGGGGAGTCCCGATTTGCCAATTTCTGTCACGTAGGAACTTCCACCAAGGCCGATGGCAGGCTGCGAAGGGAAAACGAGATACAAAAGTCCCGAAAATTCACAATGCCCCCCGTTACCTGCCCCCCGGTATGAGCCACCGTGAGCTGGTGTGGACTAAGTCCAGTTCCCCACCGCTGCCAGACCTCCTGCGTCTCTGCACAGCCCTGCCCTCTCTCCGACACCCACGAAGTGTCCCTGTCCGCGGGGTTCTGGCTCCACTCCCGGGGTCTGACTCTGTTCCCGGCATCTGACTCTGTTCCCAGCATCTGACTCCACCCCCTGGGCCGGTCCTTCAGCCTGGTCTGTCCCGAGGCCCTGACAAGTTGAAGGGCTGGACAGCCGGTCAGGCTGTGACCCCTACCCTTTCGTTCCGCAGAGGCTGACTGGAGCAGGACTTGGGGCCAGGCCTGCTCTGGGAGGGGGCACAGCCCCTGGACCCTGGAGGCAGGTGGCAGAGGCCAGCGGGAGACCCTCGTCCGAGAAGGTGGGCTTGGGGGGGTCTGGTGGCAGGAAGGCCAGAGCGAGCACCCAGGACAGCGTCCGCGGAGGGTGTGCCAGCCCCCGGGAGTAGAGCTCCCGTCCTCTGACCCTCGGCCTGACGTTTAAGGGTTTCGGTAGCATTAAAAAAGAACACCAACGGTTCTTACATAAATGGTGGAGAATTGGATGTAATTGGATAAAGATGCTTTTGAAAATGTGTTTATTCAACCGACGACACAATCTGGGCAGGGTGCCATCTGCTCCGTCTGCCTTGGGGACACAGTGTGGGAGTGGCTGGGCTGGAGAAACGAATCAGCAGCAGCTAGGGGGCGTACACACCCACTCGTCTCAGGAGTGGGGAATGGAGGTGACCGTGGGGCTTTGCTCCCTCCAGGGACCCCGGAGGGGCCCCCCAGCCCTTCCAGCCTCCTCTGCCTTAGGTGTGCCTCACCGTGGACACAACAGCCTCTGCCTGGGCCTCGACCGCCTTCTTTTCTTCTCCGCCGCCAGTCCCCCTCTGCCTCTCTCTTGGGGCCACTCGTCACTGGACCTGGGGCCCCCTAATTCCTCAATCACGCCTTTAAAGAACCTATTGCCTAGCAAGGTCATCTTCCCAGGGGCCTGGTATGGGTGAGGACTTTTCAGGAGACGCCTTTTAACCCACTACTATGTGCCGTAAATATATTCTGCCGTCACAAAAGGAAGAAAACATCAAACGTAGCATGAAGCCTCATGGTGAGGACTCCAGTTTCCAGCCTCTGGAAAGCTCCCTCTGGCCTCCTGTCACGTCCACCGGTGATGCACAATCGACGGGGCAGGTGCCGTCACGGCACACACGGGCCTGCCGGTGGGTCCGAGGAAGCAGCGAGGCCCCTGCAGCTGCCCAGCTCGGTGCCCGTCACTCAGAGCGGCCTGCAGAGCCGCTGCGTGCCGTCCTCTGGCCGCCGGCCGTGACACCCCGCTCTGAGTGAGCGTGATTGATCCCAACAGGGGACGTGCTGTGAAGTCTCAGAAACGCTAGACAGAGAAGTCAGACTCGGGAACAGTCGGCTTTACCGCAGGGCTGTGGAAACTCCTTCCGAACACGAAGCTGATGGAAGGTGTGCGGTAACGAGAGAAAATCTGTCGCTCTGGTTCAGCACACGGCAGCAAGGGGGTGCTGGGACCAGCTCAGCACGGAGCCCCGCACCCGAGGGCAGCGTGGGCCACGGGGTGCGTGGCTGTCCACACTCCCCCCCCCCGGCCCCGGGTCCACTGAACCCCTTGTCCCGCAGAGCTGGAAGGCTGCAGGGGGCAGTCCGGGGACAGGGAGGGGAGGGGTGCCCGCAGGAGCGTGGCTGCTAGCCCCATAAATGCCCCCCGTGGAGCCCCACCCCTCAGTCCGCAGACCTGCGCCAATCCCGGTGCAGGACTACCCCAAAGATGCCCCCGGGCCTTTACAAACCAAGCTGGGTTAGCGTTCCACCTCCGCGTCTGGCCACCTGCAAGACCGAAGCCGGACCCTTATCTCGCACCACACGCAAAATTTAATTCAAAACGGATCAAGGCTCTAAATGTAAGACCCACACCAACCAAACTCTTATAAGAAAACAGGAAAAAAGCCTCACGACACCGGACCTGGCAATGGTTTCTTGGTTATGATGCCAAAGGCACAGGCAACGAAAGAAAAAATAGATACATCTGACTTCATAAAAAACTTAAATTTGTGCATCAAAACACAGTATCAACAGAGTAAGTGGGCAACCCACACAATGGGAGAAAGTATTTGCAAATCACGACTCTGATGGGACCCTAATATCCAGAATACACAGCAAATTCCTAAACGTCAACAACAACAAAAACCTGCTGAGAACATGGGCAAAGAACCTGCATAACCATCTCTCCGAACAAGATGTGCCGATGGCCCACGAGGCCACGACAAGATGGCCGACCGCTCCAGTCACCAGGGAAACGCGGATCAAAACCACAGCACCATGCACCTCACATCCATGAGGGTGGCCGCGATCGAGAAAGCTGGAAAATGGCAAAGGGTCGGGAGGACGCGGAGAGATTGGCGGGAATGCGCGATGGTGCGGTCACCGTGGGAACAGGACGGGAGTCACTCAAAGGATTAACCGTGGAGATGCCACGTGGCCCAGCCTTTGGACTTTGGGGTGTGCACCCACGAGAACCAAAAGCAGGGACTCAGACAGGTGTCTGCACCCCTGCGTCCCCTGTCGCATTATTCACACGAGCTGAAACACGGAAGCAAAACGAATGTCCGCTGATAGATTAAAGGGTAAGCAAAATGCAGTGTACGTGTGCTAAGGAATCTTATTCAGCCTTAAGAAGGATGGAGGTTTTTCTACGACAAGAATGGACCTTGAGGACATGCTCGGTGAGATAATCTAAGCCCCAAAGGACAAACATCGGATGACCGCACTTAAAGGAGGTACTTAGAGTAGTCAGTATGGAGAGGGGTGGGTGCCGGGGCTGAGAGGGGAGAATTGAGGGTCTAATGGATTTATAATTTTACAAGATGAAAGGAGTCTGGAGAAGGACCGTTTGGGGCGGTTGCACAACATTACGATGTATTTAATATCACTGAATTGTACCCTTAAAGACTGTTAAGACGGTGAATTTTATGGTATTATTGTATCACAGTATAAAAAAGTTGGGAAAAAATCCAAACATGTAGTAAGACACTTGAAATGTGTTTTCAATAAATGACATACGCATTTTTAAAAAGGACATGTAGTGGGGCGCCTGGGTGGCTCAGTCGGTTAAGCGTCCGACTTCGGCTCGGGTCATGATCTCACGGTTCATGAGTTCGAGCCCCCGTCGGGCTCTGTGCTGACAGCTCGGAGCCTGGAGCCTGCTTCGGATTCTGGGTCTGCCTCTCTCTGCCCCTCCCCTGCTCACATGCTGTCTCTTTCTCTTTCTCAAAAATAAATAAACATTGAAGAAAGAAAGAAGGAAAGAAAGGAAGGATGTGTAGGGAACAAATAACATGATACACGTAAATCCCACCTGTCAGTAATTATATAAAATGCAAGTGGGTTAAACCCACAGTCAAAAAAGCAGAGGTCAGTGAAATGGATTTTTTTTTCAGCATGAAACCACATCTATTTATTAACTCATTAACTCATTAACTCTCTGTTAAAAGTATCACAAGGCTGATATCAATACATAGGATGGACTGAGTTTTCCGAAGAGTCTGGGAAAAATCTACTTCTAAGCGCATTCTTGTCGTTGCAAACTTTCAGTTCCTTGCAGCTATTTGACTGAATTCCCTTTTCCCTTGATGGTTGCAACCGAGGGGGCACTTTTAGTTTCTAGAAGCCACCTTGTCACATGGACTTCTTCATCTTCAAGCCCACAATGGCACTTTGAATCTTTCTCATGCTTTGAATCTCTGACTTCCTCCTGTCAGAAAAAGCTTACTGCTTTTATTTTTAAAAAAACTTTAATATATTTTATTTATTTATTAAAAAATTATTTATTGTTTAATTGACAGCCAAGTTAGCATATGGTGCAACATTGATTTCAGGAGTAGATTCCTTAATGCCCCTTACCTGAAATGGATTAAAAAAAAATTTTTTTTTTTAACATTTATTCATTTCTCAGAGACAGACAGAGCATGAGTGGGAGGGGGCAGAGAGAGAGAGAGAGAGAGGGAGACACAGAATCTGAAACAGGCTTCAGGCTCTGAGCTGTCAGCACAGAGCCCGATGTGGGGCTTGAACTCACGGACCGCGAGATCATGACCCGAGCCGAAGTCCGACGCTCAACCAACTGAGCCACCCAGGTGCCCCCGAAATGGATTTTTTAAAGTGATCCAACCGTCTGAGGTCTACGGGTTCAGACACAGATAGATTGAAAGCAAATGCACGGAAAACAGATTCTCTGCAAACAGTCGCCTGGACCGGCTGTACTAACATGAGAGGGAGTAGATCCTAAGACAAAAGCTGTTCCTCGAGACAAAATAGGACATTGTAAATGTAACAGTTACGAACGAGCAGACACCCGACAACCTATCTCTAAATGCACAGAGCAGAAACTGACAGACCTAGAGGGGGAGATAAATGTTCAGTCTAAGAGCTGGCGTGTTGGGTACCCCACTGTCCACACTGACTAGAACGGCCGGGCGGACATCGGTCAGGGAAGCGCAGGGGAACAGCCCGGGGAGCCACCGGGGAACATGCCCCAAGAGCCCACGTTCCTCCCACGTGTCCCTGGACGAGCTCGGGAATTCTCCAGATTAGGTCATAACGTTGGGCCAAAACCAGTTTCGATGAAGTTAAAAAGGCCTGAACGCATACAGCGTGCTGAGACGTGACGGAAGTTGAGCTGGTAACAGAGCAAACGTGAGAAATTCAGACTATGTGGGGGTTTAAGAGAACACTCCTGATGAGAAGCAGGGTCCGGAGGGAGGCCCGAGGGAACCCCACCGACATCACAGGGCCCTTGAGATGCGGTGAAAGCGGGGCTTAGGGGGCGGGGCGATTCTGCTTGTGAGCACACGTCTGAACAAGGAGAGACCTCCCAGGTCAGCCCTTTAATCCTGCACCTTAGGAAGCAGAAGCAGAAGGCGGGCAGGGACAGAGCCGAGGGCACAGAGCACGGAGTGGGGATCAGAACGACCCGGGAAATCAGCAAATCCCAAAACAGGCTCTTTGAGGACGGGGCTCAGATGGCTGGCAGGCGGTCTTGCGGCTAGGAACGCGCTAGGAACGGGGGCCCGCTGAGAATGACGTCATCTGGATGGAAGCGGACACATCCGCCGAAAGACACAACCGCTGAAACTGACTCAGAGGAGAGAGATCGGAATAGAACCGTCACACACACAGAGATGGGACTGATACTGTGCAAACCTCCGCAGACCGGGGCCCAGGCCCAGGCGGCTTCCGGGGAATTCCACCAAGCGCTAGAAGCGGAGTCAATACCGGAACAGAGAGACGGCAAGCCAGCCCCGATACGGCACGTTTGGCAGCGTCATCCGACCGATGCTTGGAAGGCCCCGTGATGCGGCGCAGGGTGCGCTCCTTCCGCGGACACGCGCGGTGACGTTGAGACGGAGCCGACTTTGGGCCGGAGGATTCTCAGGACGTCCGAACTGTGCAAGCATGTTCTCCAGCTGCGACGGCATAAAACTAGAATTAGGAACGCGAGGAGCTTGGGGAAATCCGCACCTATTTGGGCCCCATGTGACCTGTGAGTCAAAGAAGAAATCAGGAAGGCGATTAGGAAACATTTGGAACCGGATAAAACATTTCAGAATTTGTGGGAAGCTTCGGCAGAGGCACCTGGGGTGCGTGTATCTCAGTAAATGCTTCCATCAGAAATGAGCTCAGCTTCCTCCGTAAGAAGCTTTAAAAAGAGAGGACATTTAACCCAGAGTAAACACAAAAAGGTAAATTATGAAGATCAGAGCAGAAATCGATGAACTAGAAAACAGGAAAACAACAAAGAAATCAATCACTTCAAAATTATCAATAAAATTGATAAACCTCCAGCTACATTGATTAGGAAGTGGGGGGGGGGGCAAAAAATACCAATATCAGGAATGAGAAAATTATTTAAAATAAAGGAAAGTAGGGGGCGCCTGGGTGGCTCAGTCGGTTGAGCGTCCGACTTTGGCTCAGGTCGTGATCTCACAGTTCATGGGTTTGAGCCCTGAATCAGGCTCTGTGCTGACAGCTCAGAGCCTGGAGCCTGCTTGGGATTCTGTGTCTCTGTCTCTCTCTGCCCCTCCCCCGCTCATGCTCTGTCTTTGTCAAAAATAAGTAAACATTAAAAAAAATTTTTAAAAATAAAAGAAAGGAAAACATTGGAAAATCAGAGTTCATACAGTAAGATGTTGCTCTTGGAAAGTCACGGTGAGGTAGATGAAAAGGTGAATGACCGTGAGAGGTACGTTTGTAACACATGTGTCAGAGTGTGTCAACGCTCATGGCTCAGTGATAAGATGATGCACAACCCAGTAAAAGTGGCAGAAATGGTTTCAACAGACACTTCCTTTAGCAAAGAACATGTACAAATAGCCAATAAGGAATTGATGGGGACGTGCAAATTAAAAACGCTCTACCGGGCGCCTGGCAGGCTCAGTCGGGGACCCCTGATCTCAGGGGCCCCCTGATCTCGGGGCCATGTATTCGAGCCCCATGTTCCATGTAGAGATTACTTTAAAAAGAAACCCAGTATATGGGGCACGTGGGTGGCGTGGTTGATTGAGCATCTGACTCCTGATCTCAGCTCAGGTCATGGTTTCGCGGTTTGTGAGTTCGAGCCCTGCATCCGGCTCTGCCCTGATGGTGTGGAGCCTGCTTGGGATTCTGTCTCTCCTTCTCTCTGACTTTCTCCTGCTTGTGATCTCTCTTTCTCTCTCTCTATCAAATAAATAAACTTAAAAAATTATTTTTTTAATAATAAAAAAAAGAAACCCAGTATGTACTCAATAGCGAATTAACAACAAAACCCTGACCATCCTTACGAGCAGCTGGTCAGGATGTGGGGGATCTGGAACTCTCGTTCTCGGCTGGTGGGAACGTGCGCTGGGGAGCCCTTGGCAGTTTCCCGAACACGGCCGCGCAATCCACCTGTTCCACCGCCAGGTGTTTCCCCGAGAAATGAGAACACGTTCCCTGCGGACTTGAACCAGAAGATTTATAGCAGCTTTTCATCATGGTGAAAACTGGAAATACCCAGCTCCCCCCGCAGGTGAGGGTTAGGGTTAGGGTTGTGGCGTGTCCTCAGGTGGAGTGGCACTGACGGGAGCTACGCCTGCTCGCTCTTGGGCGGGTGAGTCACCGAGACCCCCTCGTGCGGTGCAGACCCGTGACGTCCCGTGTAGGCGAGACTGAGCCGCGGGCCAGAGCAGACCAGGGGCTGCCCGGGGCTCGAGTGGGGCCGAAGTTCCACGCGGGGCGTGGACGAGCAGGTGGGGTTTATAGCAGCTATGTCCCGATTGCGGTGCTGATCCAGGGGGCGCTCGTGCCCAGACCCGTCACACCTCACCCTCCGAGTGCGTGTGGGTCATCCTGTGTATGTCGTTCGACCACAGAGCCGCTGCCCACAGATGAGTATCCGCTGTGAACCGGCCCCTGATGGTGGAAGCCACTTGCCTCCACCACCCACACGGTCTCTCTTCTCCCCAGGAAGAGAGAATGGAATGGAATGTGCTGTCACGCCTGCTCGGACTGAATGGGTGTCCCCCAAATTCATATGTTGCAGCCCTAACCTGGCCTGCTGGGGCTCGAGGTGGGTGTTCCACAGTGACTGGGGTCGCATAGGTTGCAAGGATGGCCCGTGACGCATCCGCGTCCCCGCGAGGAGAGACCCAGGAGGGCTCCTCTCTGCACAAACGCGAGGGGCCGAGCAAGCACCGGGGGGAGGGGGAGGCCTGAGAGCCAGCAGCACAGGCCTCAGAGAAAGGCCTCCCATGGGCACCTTGACCTCGGACGTCCAGGCTCCAGCACTGTGAGAAATTGTCTGCCGTTGGAGCTGCCCGGGCAGCAAGAACACCCCAGCTTCTCTGCCAGGAAAGGTGCCGCCCGGGACAGAGATGCTCAGGGACACCGACGTGCACCTGGACGGAGAGCGTCTGTGTAGGGACGGCAGTGGGACCGGAACGTTGGGCACGGAAGTCCTCACGGGCCGGGCTGCTGCGCCCTCCGGGAGGTGAGCACAGGAAAAGCCCCAGCAGCTACGGAAGAGAGCGTGTGGGCGGCACCTTCTGTGCGGTTGTTTTCATTCAGACCCTCCAGCTGAGCCCCGGGGAGCAGACCCGGGGCCGCCTGGGGTCTCCCGCGACAGCCGGCTGTCAGGACGACAGCCCCCCAGGATGTGCTGCTTTTATGTTTATACCCAAAGTGTCCCAGAGGACACTTCGTTACCTGGAGGGTCTCCCCGAATTGTGTTCAACTCAGTGATGACGTGCGTTGAGATTTTTAATTTAAAAAACCACCGAAGTCATTTATTTTATGAACACAAACCCCCTTGAGCCCCAGATGTATTTAAACGAAGAAGCTGCTTTCCGGATCCACCTCACGATTCGGCACCACTAAGAAAGTTTCGGACGGTGTGAATTTTCACGTCGAGCGACAGTTAATAAACGGCTGCTCGGCCCTGAGTTTGCCAATGCTTGTTTCAAACAGAAGATGATGTAGGGATGTACTTATGTCAGGCAGCAACCTTGTCAACCTGCGCACCGCGTGTAAATGCCTGAGAGCAGCCGTCCACGAAACTGCCACCTGAGCCGGCAGGCCCACGGGGTTCATGCCCCAGGAGCCCAAGACTAGTATTCAAGCCAGACCTTGCCTACGACGCTCACCGCGGCGTTATTCACGACGACCAGACGCGGGAACAGGCCGCTGTCCACCGGCAGATGGCAATGGATAAACACAGTGTGGTCCGTGCAGACGCGGGAACAGCCCGCGGCCACGAACAGGATCGAGGTGTGGACACCCGCTGCCACGTGGAAGGACCCTGAACACGCGACGCTCGGCGAGAGTCCAGACCAAAGGCCGAGTGTTGCTTGATTCCACTGAGACAAACTGTCCACCCCCCGGGGGCTCTGCTTCCCCAGACACGGCGCCGGAGGGCAAGGGGGGCCTGTGTCTGCAGCTTGGGGTCCGCTCCTGCCCACCTGCATGGCCGGGGCCTCCTGGCCGCACACCCAGGGGCCCTAGTGGGGTCCCGTGGAAGCACCCCCCCCACACCTGCCCCAGGGCCTCCCCCTGGGTCCCAGGGGAGGGAGTATGGAGTCGATGCTGGAGCCAGGAGGTCACAGGAGGTGTGGCCTGCCCCATAGGCAAGTGCCTCGAGGCCCATGCTCTGACCATCAAGGCACCGCCTGTGTGTCCCGAAGAAGCTAAGGCTGAGGACCCGGGGTCAGCAGGAACTGGTGCCCTGGGGACAGACTCTCAGCCTGGTGTCACCTCACAGGGGGACCTCCCTCCCAAATGTGAGGGGTATACTGAGTCCTGACTCACATCCCAGCTGCGGGCCAGGGGGCTCCCTGGCCTGAAGCCTGGATCCCAGCCCTGGACCCCAGGCCCCGGACCCCTGCCCCAGACCCCAGTGCCAGACCCCAGACCCAGATCTCAGCCCTGGACTCTAGTCCCAGAAGCCAGCCTCGGACCCCAGCCCTGGACCCCAGCCCCAGACCCCAGCCCTGGACCTCAGTCCCGGACCCCAGCCCCGGACCCCAGCCCCTGCCCCACTAGCTGGGGGGCCTTGGTCTCTGTGGCCCCACCTCCCTGTGTCCCCACTCTGATGACAGAGCTGCTTCTGGGAAGAGCCACAGAGAGGAACCCCATGGTCTTGGCGGGTGCCTGATGGGCTGTCATCCCACCTCCCAAATTACAGCTTGACCCAAGGCCTCCACGGCACGAAGCCTTGTTTTCAAATATTGAAGAGACGCAGTTAGGACCCACGCTAGCCATCATCTTCTGGAATATTTATCCTCACTTCTGGCCACCAGCCAGAGACACGGTGGCCAAAGAGCAGTGACCACCAGCACTCGCTACCCCAGCTCCCGAGGAAGCTGGACCTTCTACAACTGTCCTCTCGAGTCTCTGAGAACACCACCCCACGGGCAGCCCCCCAGGACCCTGAGGGCCTCACCCTCACCCAGACCGAGTAGAATCAGAAGGGCCTGATGCCCTCCGGGGGCCCCACTGTCGACGGTGGCAGAGACGCCCTGGTGGGGCCGGAGTGCAGGGAGGCCAGCAGCCAGGCTGTGACCCGGACGGCCAGACCAGGCCCAGGCCCTGAGCATTTTCACCACCAGGGTCTGGGCGCCACACTCGCGGACAGAAACAGCTCTCACACAGGATGGGTCTGCAGGCAGGACCAGGGAGCCACAGAGAGACAGCTGCTCTCCCGGGCGTCTCAGCCCTGCACGTCACCCCAGCGCCAGGGGCGGCTGAGCCGGTGCCTGTGGGGAGGCCGGGCTGAGCAGGCAGGGGTGAGTCCCCCGCTCCAGGACGGGCCTGGCCCAAGGCCACCTGGGGACAGTTTTATTGGCACCCATTGGCGTTCATTTTGCCACTGGCTGTGGCACGGGCCTCAGGACCCAGGAAGCTGACGCACTTACCATCTGACCCTGCACAGAGGTTTGCCGTCCCCTGGGTTGGGAGGGAGGAGACACGGCAGGGGCAAGTGGTGCCTCTGAAATCAAACCCGGCCCCAAGTCCTCGTGCGTCTGGCCGCGAGTCCCTCCCCGGCCCTGGTCCTCGCCGGCGGCCTCAAAGGACACATCTGTTTTTGCTCACAGGGTGCAGCCCCGGGGTCCGCTCACAGCTTCGTTCCAGGCTGGTGACAAAGGACAGCGCCCTCCCACCTCCCAGGTTTGTGAGTTCACGGCTCGGCACGCCCGGGCCCTGCAGCCCCTGCCACGGCCCCCACCTGCGGGCTCCACGGCCGTAAATACGGCAAATGGGGCGAAGGCGCCTGCTTCTCCCCTCGCCCTCCAAGCAGCCGCAATAAAATCCCTCAGAACAGCAACGCTCTCTTGAGAATTAAGAAAGAACATCCCTTATCAGTCCACAGTGGTTTAAATGAGCCGTTTCAGTTTTCACAGCGAAGGGCTTCAAGCAGGTGGAGCGTAATCTGGAAAGTTACATGGGGACACAGCTCTGTAGAGGCAGCATCGCCAAGCGCAGAACGACAGGCTCGAGCAGACAGACGGCCCACGGGCCCCGTGGCCCCACCACACGGGCCCCTTCCCCGCGGGAATGTCTCACTTCCCTGAAGCTGTGCTGTGTGGGGGTGGCCGTGCCGTTCAGGGCTGAAACCGGCAGTCGCCCCAGCAAACCTGTAGGTGGGTCAGCCCGCTCAACCTGTCACCGTGTCCCCTGCGTGTGAATTCCAGCACGATCCAACCCTCTGTGGAGACACGTGCTCATCCACAGGCCGTGCGGGAGCCAGGTGCTCTGCCGGGGAGCCTGGGACGGCGGAGAAGAGCCCCAAACACGCACTCGAGGCCCTGGCTGCTCCTTAGCATGCAGCTCGTCCACCTGGCCTTTGGATAGAATGCTCCCGTCACCTCCCCTCTGGGCTCTGCCCCCTCACGCGGAGTCTCATCCTCCAGGGCTGCCCAGGCACTGCTGGTGACCGTCCCTGTGTTCTTGGGTGCCTCAGCCTCCGTACTGCCAGTCTAGCCGGCACGGACCTGGGTCCAGCCACTGGGGAAGCATCACCCAGGAGTAAGCGCTCGTGAATCTCCTTTCGAGAACAGACCAGACATGGAAACATGCAAGGGGAACCCAGAGACTCAAGGTCATGATCTGCACACAGGCCTCAGTCTGCTGCCCACTCCCCTTTCCGGCCAGCACACCCTACCCCATCTTTACAAGGGTAAGGGGAGCAGCGCCCTGAACCCTGAGTGTCGAGGTCGGCACTTACTGAGGCCACATGTCATTGTCATGAGACTCAGAGTCTCTGCAACTCACTAGGGCCTCACGGCTACTGAATGAAAGGATCCCCGAGGTTGACTCACGATTGTTTGCACTGGCTTTGGAGCAGAACTTCAGACCCACCTCTGGTCAGCCTTCAGAGAGACAGCCACAACATCACGCCAACCAGACATGGGAGTGTGCCAAGCACTAGTAACACAACAGGGCACGTGAGAGTTCTCAGGAAGGGTCTGCCACCACTCCCATTGCCTCTATCATCCCTACCATCATGATGACCTCCGTCATGGTCATCACCACAACCAAGATCACCACCATGACTGTCACCGTCATCACCACCGTGATCCACACCACCATCACCACCATCACCACCACCACCATCAATAGTCGGTGGTTTCCTAGGTTATATGACCCCAAGGATGCTTCTGGGACCTGGACGATGCAGAGGCTAAGAATTTATTGGAACACAAACGATTCTTTCATGAGGGAGAATGAAAAGACATTCAGCTCAGCTTCTGGAGTCATGTGGCTTCTGCAAACCTACCCCAGCACACCTGCCATTGGGTTTCAAAGGGCGATCAGCACGAGGCACAGATGGGAGCTCCTTTTAATCAAATCATCCCAAAGCCTGAACAGCAAAGTGCACTTTGAACCAGTAGTTCCCATATTTTCTCTCTCTTTTTTTTCTTTTTCAGCGGAATATCCTTGATTTTCCTGAACAAAGTCTCAGATGGAACCCAGAACACAAAACTCACAGCAGAGAGTCCTGGTTGACTGGGGCTCAGAGGCTCCTGGGCAGCCTACCCTCCTGTGCCCCAAAGCCCTTCTGTCCTGTCCCTCGGCACACAAGCCTCTGGGCACGTCAGTGATGTCATACCAGAGTGAATGTGACCCCGTGGGGGGGCCAGAGAGAGCCTCACCGCACAGGGAAAGAGTGCCTTGAGGACGCTTAGGGCCCGTTCTTGCAGCAGGGAGACTCAGAAGGAGTCCCAGCGTCAGCCCTTCTCCTGAAGAGTTTATTGGTCGTGACGGACCGCCCGTGGCGGAGACGCCGTGGGAGTCGACAGCGTCTACGCCAGCCTTCACTCCCGGGACACGGCGTCCTCCCGCCCACGAGGAGAAGCCACGCCATCAGAGGAAGCCCGGACAGATGCCCGAGGACAGGGGGTTTTGAGATGAGTATTGGTCCCATCCGTGGTCCTCAAACTCTTGCAAAATGAAGTCAGGTGTTGACAGTAAGAATGACATTTCCTCTGTTTATTTCCACCGAGTTTCCAGACAAAAATACCAGCTTCTTTTCCGGAGGCCCTTGTGCTGTTTGCCGTCAGGAGAGGAGGCTCCACGGACAGAGACCGGGCGGTGGGCAGCCCGAGCCTCCCTGGGCAGCCTTGAGGCTGCGGGTGCCCCAGATGTTCCGCCCCCCCACCCGGTTCTGTCCCTGGGGGCGGGGTCCTTCCTGAAGCCCCCAGCGTGAAGCTTCCCGGCGTCTCCACGGGGACAAGACGAGGACGTTGGTGCGTAAGAGCTCCAGCTGGCAGAAGCCGCTACAGAGAACTGCCACACCGTGTTGCGGGCTTCCCAGATCGGCGTGAAACGTCGCCCTGCTTCCGCATTTACTCCCCGGGCCATGGCGGCGTTACGTGTGTCCTCCCACCTGTCCCTGTTGGCACGCGGGCCGTCTGCTCCCACGCGGCGATCAGGAGCGGAACGGGAACGTGGGGCCCTGTGGGATTTGCACCAGATGACTCCTTAGCGGACGGCACCAGCTTCTCTGTCTCCTCCCCCGCCCTGCCTTCCCCTCCCCTCCCCTTCCCTCCCTTCCCCTCTCCCACCCTGCCCTCCCCACCCCTCCCCTCCCCTCCCCTCTCTTCCCCTCTCCCACCTTCCCTTGCCCTCCCCTCACAGCCACGGAGAATCCAGCTGTGTGAGAGAACCGACCCCCCGGAGCAGCAGACCCCGAGCCCTGTGAGGGGCAGGCAGAAGATTCGCCCCTTGCCACCGACGGTTTTACCTGTGTCTGCCGCAGCAGACACCCTTACAGCTCGTGGATGCTGGGCCCCCCGGGGGCCTGCTGAATTCGCCCGCTCCCGCCTGCACCGTGTGTGGAGCCCGGGCCCCCGGGCCCACTGCAGCCTCGCTCCCCAGGAATGCTGATCGTCTAGACCTCAGTTCCCCTTGTTGGGACGCTGGGGCCCACACCGCAGAGGGCCCTCACAGGAGCACCTGTCCTCAGATGACATTCCCTGTTGTTTATTCCTATCAGCTTCCATGACCTCTGGAGAACTTTTTGCGGTCAGTTTTGAAGTGTTTGAGGTCTTAATAAAAGAAGCAATGTGAAAGTGCCCCCCCAGCATTCGGGGCTCCGGGACGGCACCTGGGAGCACTTCCCTGTGGCGCAGAAGCGATCGGAAGACGGGGCCCAGCGCGGCCCCCAGAAGGAGCTGAGAGGTAGGTTCAAGCCCAGGACAAACGGAGGTCACGCCCTCGGAAGTGAGAAGGACACACTTACCCCAGGGCGGTGGGGGGGGAGAAACCCGAGGTTGCCCTGGACCCAGACGCACCAGACTCAGCACAGTCTGAGCCCAAGAGCCTTCCCGGGGGTCCACAGACGTCCGTGCGTCTCAGGAGGGCGGATTCTGAGTTAGGAAGAAACCAGCTGCTTCGGGGAGAACACCAGCCTCCCGCCCGCCGCCCACCTGCCCCCAGTGACGGAGAGGCTGGTCCCGGCCCCTCCCACAGCTGTGCTCCCCCGCCAGCCAGCGGGGACCCTCCCAAGGGCCCCCACCAGGACCAGCCGCAGGACACAGGAGGCCACCGGCGGCAGGACACAGGAGGCGGTGGCCTGCTGTCCAGTTCAGGGGACCCTCCTGAGCCCCCGGCCCCGACCGCCCGGCGGCAGGAGGCAGTGGCCTGCCGTCCAGGTGTCAGGACTCATCACAATCCGCGTGTTGACAGAGGAAAGTGCATGTTGAGATTTTGAGGTCACTAAGAGGGGCAGCCAGTCTATTTTTAACGAAATCACGTGTACCTTTCATAGACGAGAAAGAGGCTCACTTTTTTCCTGCTCTACAGTATCTGTCACTAATGGTCACGTCTGCTTCAAAAATCTAAGGAAAAGCTTCAGTAAAACTCAGTAATAAAACTCTAGTACATTATGTATTTATGCCTTTCTGAGTTGGAATTCTTTTCCAAAGCTGACAGGTTGGGGTTTTTACTATCTATATGGAAACCTTTTCCGAGACGTCTTCATAACAAGAAAAGGCCAGACCCCGTACGCAGGGGACAGACGGCCCTGAGCTCCACGGGGTGCTCCCTGCCCCCAAGAAAAGCAGCCGGAGGGGCAGAAAGGCTCCCGCAGCCGCACCCCCCAAGCCAGACCCCTTCCGAAGCCTTCTCCCCATAGGCCGGTTCGAGCTGGTCTCCTGGCACCTGGAGTCACCAACGCAGGTCGTGAAAGGGACAGCAGGGATCTCAGAAAGGGGGTAGCACCGATGGGGAGTGAGGAACCAGGGCCTCCACCCACAGCCCCAGGAGGTATGCGACCATCCCGCGGAACAGGGCACCAGCACAGGCCCAGTGGGGTCCCCTCAGCTTGGCCACTGTGAGAATCAAGGCCCCACCCCAAGAGCAGGGTGGACAGTCAGAAAGTAATCCCCACATAACCACACCCTGGGCCTGGCCGAGAGGGGATGGGGGTGCGCGAGGGGGGGGTCTCACCTCACCGAACGCAGGTCAGAGCAGGGCCAGGGCAGAGACCGCAGGGGCTCAAACGGCCACACCCCAGCACAGGGGCGTCCCCATGGAGGACAGCCCCGACGGGGTCTGAGGCACGAGGGGGTTCACCCTCTCCAGGCTGGCCCAGCGCCCCACCCCACCCGAGGGTCCAGGCTGCACGGGGCCAGACACTTGAGACGCGGCACGGGGTGAGAGGCCGGCTCCGTGTGGGGCGGGAGGGGAGCCGTCCTGAGAGGAGTTGGCGCAGGCTGGGCCCCCGGGGGGTTATCAGGGCGCGGGAGGGGCTGCGAGGAAGGAGGGACTGACGTGCTGTGTTCCCGGTGTCGCCTGAGGACACACTTCCTCGGGCACGACCCCAGGTGGGTTCTAGGCCCACGATCTGGGGGCAAGTGGACGGAGGCTGGGAGGGTTAGCCCATCTCGCCCTTCTGAGCGGTCGCCGCTTTTCTTAGCTGAGGACGGGCCCCCCCAAACGGACTGGGCGACGTCACACCAAGGGAAGGGGCTGGTGAGCTCCCCACACACGCACCCCACAAGTAACGGTCACCACCGCTCACATGGGCTGTGGCTACCAATGACCCAAAGCCGATCCCGTGAATCCCACGCACCCATTTAAACCAGGCTTGCCCCGCCTCTCTTGACTCCAGCAAAACCACGAAAAATGTGTCCAAACGTGCTGCATGTGTTTCCATCAACAACACCTTCACACTTGCCCGTAGTAATAATCCACTTGCTGGGAAGAAAGGTAATAAAGTTTCAAATATTCTTGTCCAGCTGTGGAATTTGGGAGCCTTTTTCTCCCGCAAACCCCACCTGCCCAACTGGGACAGCTGGCAGGCCCAGCTGCGGCCCCCAGGGCAGGCTCCAGAACCTTCCAGACACACAGATCCCAGCGTCCACAGTGACCACACGCACGGTGTCCTCCACACTGGGAGAACCTGACACCCTTGAAACACTTTGTTCATTTCTGTTTTCTAATTAATTTTTTTTGGCTTTTTAAAATTTAATTGCGTCTCTCTTGTTGAATCAAAATAAACAGCGGGAGCTGCTGAGGGAATGGCCTTTCCCAGAATGTGTCCCTTGTAGGCAGGAGAGCACGGTCACTCGAAGGACTGTGGGGCCATTTCCACCCGCCCCGCTCTGGACGTGTGGCTCGAAGGCGTTTTGGTTTGTTATAAATAAGAGGGGTGTGCATTTTTTTCAGTAAAGGGTCAAATATTGCTCATCGGAAGGTAGGCTTCGGGGGCGATGGTCCGCCCAGGCCTGCGGACCCGATGTGCATCCCTGTGAAAAACTCCCAGGATGTACACGAAGCCCGAGCAGTTCAAAGACGTGGTGCGCAGGGAGTCTGACAAATCCCGATTTCGCGCCTGCGGTTGGCTGTTTCATAGCCCGTGCGACTCCCCTCCGAGAGGAGCGGCCGCGGCCTCAGGCTGAGTGCACCTCCGCCCGCGTGCCCTCACTCACCTCTGCGAGGACACGAGCGACCTCACGCTTGTTGGCGGCCAGCGGGGGGGCGTCCAGCTGCTGTCCCACACCCTCCGTGGAGGTGCCCGACCCCAGTCCCAGCGCCCGACCTTTCCAGAAGTGAGATGCCGGGGACCCATTCTGCACGAGGAACGTCTCATTTCCTGGTAGATCTTCAAACCACTAGGAAACACAGTTCGCAGCACCCCCTCTCTGAGAACACGGAAATGTGTGGACGTCTACACCCCCGGCCCAATGCCCAGAGGGGGTGTCAGAGCTGAGGGCAGAGACGGGCCTGAGCGGGTCAAGCTGCCCTTGGCGGGACACGAGAGATGCCGAGGGCAATGGCTTTCCATCCAACCGCGGCGCGTCAGTCTGGGGTCTGGGGACGTGTGTGCACGCGCGCGTGTGACCGCGGAAACTAAGGCCTGTGCCCCGTGTTGCCTCCCAGGCTGATCGTCCGTATGGATTCCTGCTGAGGGAGCTGGACTGGATTCGGACGCACTTTCCAGCAGAGCCCCAGAGGAACGCGCTGAGGAAAGGCTGGTGCCACCTGCTGGTGTCATCCCCACCCCCCCCCCCCCCCCCGCGTCCTGACCCACGTCCCCCGACCCGCGCCACGCAGCCTTCCCCACGTCCCTAAGGCTGGGCCACCGGGTTCGCAACACGTGGGCGAGGGGTCTTTGCAAAGCCATGAGGTCCCGACCTCCTCTTTCTTGGCTGCGGTCCAGCCCCTGCCTGCCTCCCCCCTGCAGCTCAGGGCTCCTGGTCCACAGAAATGCGGGCCTTCACTTTCGCACTCGTGCGGCTGAGCCCGGGATTCAGAACACAGCATAAACTGAAAAAAATGGAGGGAAACTGTTCCATAAAATGCGTTTTGGATGGAGTCTGTGTGTTTTAAAAATAAGGTCTGCATTCGGCTGGTGGTTAGCAAGCTTTCGCAAATCGGAGTCTGAAGGGGGCCGCAGGAACCCCCGGCTCCGTGCTGGTCCTCCGTCCCCGCTCTTCCGGGATGAGGGGGGCTAGGGCTAACCTTCGGGGGCTTTTGCCTTTGGGGTGCTTGTCCAGTTGCCTCCAGCAGTTCACTGAAAAGGGCTTCCTTCCTCCCTCGGATCGCCTTCACCAAAACCCAGTTCCTCTCCGTGCGGGTCTATTTCGGGGGGGCTTTTGTTATGTTCCACTCAACTTGGCAACACTCTGCATGACCACAGGAGGCAGCGGCACCGTTGGGTCTAAAGCACGGTTTTCTGTGCACCTGCCGGGGGTTGCGCTGCATCCGGGGACCAAAGACACACTCGACCAGCTACTTCCCCTCATGTCCCCCTGACCTGCCTCCATGGCCGGCATGAAGGTGGAACTGAGAACAGCCCTCCTCCCTCTCCCTCCCTGCCTCTCCCTCTCCCTCCCTGCCTCTCCCTCTCTCCTCCCTCTCCCTCCCTCCTCCCTCCCTCCCTTCCTCCCCTTCCCTCCATCCTCCCCTCTTCCCCTTCTTTCCCTCCTCCCCTGCCTCTCCCTCCTCTCCTCCCTCCTCCCCTCCCCCTCCCCCTCCCTCCTTCCATTTCTCCCAATTCTCCCTCCTCAAAACACCCTGGTGACATTTCCACAGCAGCTGCCATAGTCTGCAGGTGCTGCTAACAGCTTCCTGACTATGGCAGTGACCCCCCCTCCCCGACCCCCGCCATCCCACTGCCTCCCTGTGGCCTCCCTGAGTGAAAGCCCCTCACCAGGGCCCATGCTCCATGGGCTTGTCCACTCAGGGCCTTTCTGAAACGTGGGAGAAAGCAGGTTCCACGTCTCTTCCGGAGGCTGGTTGCGAGGCTCAGGGGAGGCCCTGTAGTGACCTCTGCCAGGAGCCCCCTCCCCCACTCCCAGTAGCCCACTCCTGGGCTGTCATGACCCCTCTTGGCTTTCCCTAATGAGGACGGTAACGGTGGCCCCAAGGAGGCAGTGGCAGGAGGCTCGGGGACACCCCGGCCCCCAGGCTGGCACCCACCCACCCATCAGTAAAGCTCCTCCCCCCAGAGGTGGGGGCGTGGAACTTCGAAGCGTCCCGCCCCCACCAGCTCTCCAGGTTTGCTCCCCTGTGGCTTACGTCCAGTTCCTAACGTCTGGTTTCACACCACTTGAAGGGTATCAGAAGGCAATACGCCTCCCACAGGAACTGCACAATTGACGCCCACCGATGATGAATTTACTTTCTTTCTAGTGTCTCCCTCCTGCAGGACCAAAATTAATTCAATATGCAGAATAAAATATTTATGCAAAGCTTTTTATTAGGTCTTGAACCACAGGATGAAGAACGAAAATATGCCCGAGGGCAGCGTGAATGGCTGCTCAGAGGATGGGCACTGGCGGGCCGGGCCGCCCGCCAGTGAAGGGGAGGGTCTGTAGACGCGGGCCGGCCACGTCCCGCCCCCCAGAGGTTCAAACGCGGCAATCCTCTGAGATCTGCAGAGAGGTAGCTCCTGCCCTTCGGGAAGTCACAGCAGATCCGGCACCAAGAAGCCGTCTGTCCCCACAGGAGTCCCCAGGACACACAGACACACACGGCAGGTTACGTGGACCGCTGAGCTCCTCCTCTGTGCATGCTGAGAGCGGGTCCTCCAGCCGCCCCAGAGCCGGGCCGGTGGGGAGTGGGGGAAGCGGGGCCTCTGTGGGGCGTTGCCTCTGCTGGCTTCCCCCCTGCTCCAAATGCATACAGCGGGCCCGTCACAGAGCCCCGGGCAATTGTCCAGCCGGCAGCAGCCAGACTGACCGTTCAGCCCAGCAGCGGTTTTCCAGGTAGCCAGTCCCCACGAGCCCACACGGCGCGCGCCTTTGTGGCCCCTGCCCTGCCAGGTGCTGCCTGCTGACCACCGCAGCTGGGTAGGCTCCTGTCCCCCTCGCAGCCCCAGCCCCCAGTCGGAGGATGGCTCCTGTACCCCTCCCCCCACGCCAGGGGCAGCTCCTGCCTCCCTCCCCAATCCTCCCAGCTGAGGGATGGCTCCTGTCCTCGCCCCCTGCCCCCGCCCCCCACCTGAGTGATGGCTCCAGGCCTGTGCCTGTGCCCCTCCCCTCAGCCCTCCGCAGGGACACAGGCCCCTGCCCAGAGCTGGGCAGGGAGCACGTCTCTGTAGCCGCTGTGTGTGTCTGCGCCCTCCTCTTCTCGAACCATTGAGAGGGCCCACCAAGCCCCGCAGCACGTCGCAGGAAAATGTGTCGCCGGGAAGGAGGTAGGAAAGCAAGAAGCAAGGGCTTGTTAAAAACACAACACATGGCACCGGCTCCCGTCGCGTCCACAGCCAAAGCAGAGCAGAGGGAAGTGGGGCAGCTCCCCGATCGGCAGCGTGCAGGGGAGAGAGACCCAGGGAGGGGCCTCTGGGGAGCACGGACGCCTGCCTCACACTCGGGGCTGGAGGCCGCGGCTTGTCCTTCGGAGAGGACCGGGCTCCCAGGGGCAGAGCACTGGGGTCTGGACCTTTGGCCCGGTCTCCTTTGCCCAGGGGCCCTTACCTGGCCCCTGGGTCCCCACCCTGGCCCCAGGGCTCCTCGCCAAGAGCTGTTCTCCCCACTGTCTTTACACAGAGACTGCGTGGCTTCGTCTTCGCTGCTCCCCGACCAATTTTAAAGTTTATCCGCGTGCACGGAATTGGACAGGGCAGATACAGGGCCACGGCGTGGCAGACACAATTTTCAGTATTTTTATTTGCCAAAGAACAAACCTGAATGCCAGTTTTCAGAAGAGAGTTGACACTTTTCATCCCGAAATTGGAAAAATAACAATATCGAGCAAAAACGGTCTTGCCACAAACGCCCCAGTTTTCAAGACAAATGACACTTTGGTCTTGAGATTTGCTTTGATTTCTCAAACACATAATTCCAAGATAAATGCTTTACGTGTCACTGCAAGTCCCCCCTCCAGCACTCGGAGAATTCTGCCAGCCGATGTGGGTCACCCCACGTGACCAGGAGGGGTCGAAAACCAAGCCTCAGACTCTCACTGCGGCCGGTGCCCAGGCTGGAAAGGAAAGTAAGGGTGAGACAAGAGCCTCGTCTCAGAAGCAGGAATGTGTGCGGGGGACGCGCTCCGGCCGCCAAGTCCTGGACCCGCTGGGCGGTGCCGTCTTCAGAGACACTTCCTTGGCCGCTCCCCTCACGTCGGGAGCTGGAATTCAGACGGTGCAGGCTGCACGCACTTTCCTACGGCTGACTAAGCAGTAGGTGCAGCGGCCTTCGGGGCGGGGGTCTCTGCGCCCGCATGGAAACGGCCCTCTCCCTCCCCGCAGGACGGGACGAGGGACAGGGCTCGGTTCCGCAGCCCGAGGGTCTCCCCTCATTCCGGGGGCTGTAAACACACTGCCCAAAAACCCCACTCCAAGAACCTGTTGGAGCCCTGACTGCTGTCCGGACGTCCCTTGCCCAGGGAGGTGGCAGGGAGGCACCTCCTGGCACCTCCAGGACCCGACTCTCGTCCTCGGTCTGCGGCCACCTCCACGGCTCCCCATCGGGAGGACCGTGTGTTCCCCTGGCTGCAGGGTCCGCCCTGCGCTTGCTCCCGGCTGCCCGACCCCTCCCCCACACTCTGCCACTCACCCCAGGGCCTGTCCTTCCTCTTCCAGAAGGTCAGGGCCAGAGACACGGAGCCTCACCACGTAACCTAGAGCCTCTCGGGCTCCCCCGTCTCCACAGGAGGGATGCAGGTGCTGCCCTATGATGCCCACCGCACCGAGATGCTGCTCAGGGCCCTGCTGTCTGCGCTGGCGGCCTAGGCACTGTGTCCCTGGGGACGGTGGGGCCCAGCTTGGGGTGTGCCGGGGGTTCCCCGGACGACCCCGGGGGCCAGGCAGCCTTCCTTGTGCCGATTCAGCAGGAAAGAGGCCCGGAGAGGCAGGTCTGCATTAGCAAAGGCCAGGACAGGGCTTTGGGTAGACATGAGCATGGGGACACCAGCTCTGGGGAGACCCTTGGGTCTCAGGCTGAGGAAAGGGGCTGGCAGGCCCCCGGGAGGAGTGGACACAGTGCGCATTGTGAGAGATGTCGCTGGTTATTAGGGCTCCAGTACTCACTCTTGTTCTCGTTCTGGGTTTGAATTAATAGAGCAGTACAAAAATAAAGTTCAGTCCACCCACTTCGGTCTGCCTTTCAGTGGGCACAGGGGACAGACGGCGGTGGGCTCAGGGGACAGAGGGCAGGGGGGACAGAGGGCAGTAGGCACAGGGGACAGATGGCAGTGGGCTCAGAGAACAGAGGGCAGTGGACATAGGGACAGAGGGCAGCGGGCACAGAGGGCGGTGGGCTCAGGGGACAGAGGGCAATGGGGACAAAGAGTAGTGGGGACAGAGGGCAGTGGGTACAGAGGGTGGTTGGCTCAGGGGACAGAGGGCAGCGGGGACAGAGGGCAATGGGGATGGAGGGCAGCAGGCGCAGGGACGGAGGGCCGTGGAGACAGGCGGCTGGTGTCCCCGTTGCCCTGAGGGTAGGGTCACAAGGGCAGCAGGGCTCACCTGAAGCTACAGGGAGGCTTCCGAGAACCACCTTCGTCTCTCCAGTGCCTGTGACCTCTTTGAGGCGACCCCTCGAGCCCCTCCCCACTCCCTGCGACCCCGCGGGACCCCAGCCCCACTGCCCTTGGCTGCCAGTTGGGAGCGGACGCAGTGTCACCGGGGGAAGCCGCGACCCTCTTCACAGGAGGCTTCCGGCCCGGGGGAATCCCAGCTGGAGCTGAGTGGAGACTGTCCCACGTCCCCTCTGCTGGCCGGTCACGGTAACAATGGGGGCCCTGGGAGGTGCACTCTATGGAGATGAAGGGCAGCTTGCTCTCGCCCAGACGAACGCTCTGGGTGGCTCCTGGGGGCGCGGGAGCCGGGTTGGGAGTCCAGGTTGCCGCCCTCCCTGCTAGCGAGGTGAGAGGCAGACTCCCGCACGGAGGGAAGACTTGTGGGGCCCCACGGAGCACGAGGCCACGGGTGTGGAGGAGCCTCACTCTGTCTGCACCGCGAGCAGCCCCCTCTCTCCCGCGATGCCCACGGACGCGCAGCGGGGGCCGCTCCTGACCCCAAGGCCACACCCGGGCTCGCGACGGCCGCCGCAGTCCAGAGGGCTGGGTCCTTAAGGGGCCCTGGGCTCTGACAGGCAGTCGGGCCTGCGGGCGGGGTCTCCGTGACTCTCGCTACCCACGGGGACACGAGTGGCCGGGGGCGTGGGTGTTGGTGTGCTGTGGGAGAAGGGGGTGCCCAGCTGTGCCCCCAAGCCCAGAGGCCACTTCTTAGGGGTGTGAGTCTGAGCACCTGCCTCCCAGTCTGCCCCCCCCCCCCCCCCCCCCGCTCTGTACCCAGCACCTGAGGGGACTCCGGGCGGGGACTCTGGGCAGTGGGAGCGCTTGCTGCCCAGCTGGGGGCCGGCAGGCAGCCACCTCCACTGTCGTGCCCCGGGCAGCCTGCTCCCATGTCTGGTGAGGTGGGGTGCGAGGGTGTGAGGGCGGCCCGAGGGGGGAGTACGGTGCCCAGCAGCCCCCCGTGCTCCATGCCAGGGTTCCTGTCTGGCCCATCTCCTGGGTGACAGGCAAAACTGCCAGCTTGGAGGGGGGCCCAGAGCAGGGAAGGGAGCCAGGGGGCTCCTAGGACCACAGGACCCAGGAGACCCTGTAGCCTGGATCTGTAGCAAGACCCTGGGCCCCTGGGGCCAGGCTGGTCATCTGCAGAGGGAAAGTGCTCGCCTTTGAAAGTGATCTCCTGGAATGTTCCTGAACCCTGCTCAAGACAGGACACCTGGCCAGAGATACCAAGGGACTGTGAGGTCAACACTGGCACCAGGCTGAGGCAGACATGGCCTTGTGCTTGGGGACCCGTCCACCAGGAGCTCCAGAGTCCCTGCAGGAGCAAACGTGCATCTCAGGGCTGGGGGCCCTTCCTGCCTGCGAGCCTCAGCCGGCACCACCCAGCCCTGGAACGGGGGGGGGGGGGTCCCGCATCACATCACGTCGGGCCAGGGGGCTCTTTGCGGCAAAGGAGGAGTCCGGGAGGGCCAGGAGCCGTCAGGGGCCAAATGCAGGCCTTGCCTAGAACGCGGCACCCCTCTGCCCCGCGCACCTGGTGTCTCTAGAGAGAAACCCGCTGCCTCCCGGATTCGTATCCCGGCCTCGGCCTGTGTCCAGACGCTTCCTTGTCCCCCCAGGGCCCCTCGTGCCCAGGTTCCCTGCGTCTCTTGCAGAAAGGCTTCTGCGTCGGGTCCTGACTTGCTCATGTGTAAGCTCGTGTCTCAGTGTTTCCAAGGATCTTCTAGAAGCAGACGCTTCTCCTTCTCTAGAGGTTGATGCCAAAGGGAAGGGGGTCCATCCTCTTTCCCCCTAAGAGGCCCGTGCTGCTGTGGCCTTAAATAGCTCTGAGGCTAGACAGCTAGGAGAGGATAATGACCCTGGACAAGTCTTATTTTTAAATGTATCTGCTCAGGTTGCAAGAGGAGGCTCACATAATCTGCACCGGGGATGTTTACTGAGTCTGAGGGGAACCTTTGAAAATAAAGGAGGGAGGGAGTGGGAAGAAGAGGAGAGAGACACAGAGAGACACAGAGAGAAGGGAGACATAGAGACAGAGAGAGAAGAAGGTAGGGAGGAGCCCCAGGGCCAGCACAGATAGGAATGGGGCTGCCCCCGGCCACCTGGTGGCAGTCAGCATCCGCTAGGGGCAGAGGTCACCTGGCTGGCCACCCAGAGGGCTGCCTACCATCTGGGGTCCATGGAGCAGACCCTCAGGCCGTCCATGATCCTCCTGACATTGGAGCAGGTGCACCATGGAGAGGGCTCCGTGAAGCCAGCCCGGGTGGAGCTGAGCCGCGCAGGGGGTCCGCACAGCTCCGGGGAGGGGGCTGGGGCCTGTGCGATGCAGGCGGCAGGTGATTCCTGGCAGGCCGGCGTCCGTCCGAGATTGGGGGAAGCCCCGGGGCACCAGCGGCCATCGCAGGCATGGGCGTCCTGGGCACTGAGGCCCAGCGAGGGCGTCTGGGTGGAAGACACCATACACGGCAGGAGGCAAGGTCATGGGTCACCTTTTCTGGGAGGGACCCACAGGGATTGCACTCGGTGCGTTTGCCACAGAGTCCTGACCCCGCAGGACGGGGCTGAGTCGCCACCAAGACTGTGGACGCCTCACTGCAGCCCAGGGCAAGTTCAGCACACCCTGCTCCCCAAAGCCTCGATGGAAACCATCCAATGTGACGGGCAGAGAGAAAAATGATGCTAGGAACGCACCGAGAATAGCAGCGTCATGTGGCCTAACACCCGTGCGCTGGAGCCCAGGGGTCGAGGAAAAAGACAAGAGGGCAGGAAAAAACCTGAAGAAATAATGGCCCAAATTTTCCTAGATTTGATGAAGAACAATCGTACGGATGCATGAGGCAAATCCAAAGGGAAATAAATACAAAGGAACCACACCTTGTGGGGCTGGAAACTACAAAGAAAGAGAAATTTTTTTAAGTAGCTGGAGGAAAAACTTGGTTCTTTAGAAAGATTAATACAATTTCGATGTGTCCCTAGGAGATGCATCGGAGAAGAAAGCACAGGTTGCCAACGCCAGGAGGTGGGGAGGAGAGCCAACCACAGAGCCCCGGTCATTAAAAGGCAAATCGAGGGATATGAGAAGAACGTTTAGGTTGATAAAGCTGATCGCTGAGATGAAATGCAAAAACTCCTTGAAAAACACAACTTACCCAAACCGTCATGGAACAGAACAGAAGTCTGCATGCCAACCCAAGTTAAGGGTCATTCTGCAGACTGACTTGTGCTGTACAAGAATCTCAAGGGTAAGAAATATGGAGACGGGCTAAAAAAAAACCTGTTCAAGATTAAAGGGGAAAGAAAATTCGGACTTCGTGAATATTTTATCGACGGAGAGCAAACCGAGCAGACTGAAAGTGGCCTCATTTGGGGTTTTCTTTGACAATTACCTCCTTTTGCTCATTCTCTCGCTTGAGCCGAGAGAGGGGCCCGCTGGTTAACACTGTGCCTTCCTCCAAGGGCACCTGAAGGTCGATTCTCATCGGCCCAGTCAGTGGCCAGTGAAAAGCACTTAGGACCTTGGAGGGGACACGGCTCATAAGAGAGATTATGAACATTGCTGTCAGGAGGGTAAAAGCTGTTTGTCAAAATAGAATGACCGATGTAATCAATAGATTGGTTAATGAATTCAACTAAGTGGCTAAATTATCATCAGATTCAGGATTGACTTTTCCAAGCTGATCTGGATTTTCATTTTCTCCTGAGTTATTTACATGGGCACGGCATGATGTGATCACACGCACTCTCCCTTGTTCAGCTGGTAACTAGTCTACGGTGACGTGATTGTCCAGTTGACTCTGGCTAAAGGGTCCTAGATCTGTGCTGTAATTACAGATTTTGCACTGGGTAGTTCCCTTCCAAGGAGGCTGAGGTGCGTTTTTTTTGTTGTTGTTGATGCTTTTCCAAGAAACAGAGTCCCCAGGCTCCGATGTGTGGGAAACATTGCCCTCCGTTGAGGGTGAATGCCCGGAGAGCTTTTGGGCCAGGTGCCGACACGCCTCTGAGCGTCGCATGGGCGCCTTGCTGCGCTGAACCCCTCAGGGCGATGCAGGGCAGGTCCGGCGTGAGGAGGCCCTGTGGCAGGTGAGCCTTCGTCCAACTCAGGCCTCCGTGTGGTGTCGGCAATCAGAACTTTAATGAGAGGCATTTCTATGGAAACAGAAGGAAAACAAGGGCTAATAGTTACTATTATAAACTCAATTTCTCAGTTTGGAGAGCAGCCGGTTGAGAACGTTTCTGGCTTTGGGCTTCCAGCGTCTTTAGATGGTGGACTAAGGGTGGCCGTTCCATCGTGCTGGGCGCTCCTGGTTTGCAGCTCGAGGTCCCTGCTGGTGTTGGCAGGTGTCCCAGTGAAGTCTCTGCGAGGTCCAGGCAGAGGCAGGCAGAGCGTTATGCCAAGAGGACCCGCGGTGGTAACGCCTCTGAAGTTTACGGCAAGCCGTCTGCCGTCATCAAGCTGTTGGGCCTTTGGGAGAAGGGCAGTTTCAGTGCCAGTGATCCCAAGTCAGAAAGGTGGGAGGGAAATCGGAAACATAAGTTTGGAGAGTTGTAGCCAGATAGCTGAGGAAACCAGAAGAATTCGGGACCCAGGAGCAGAATCTGGCGAGGGGCTGCGGCTTTCTACCGAACGGTTACTCTTTCTACTCCTGGCCTGTTTTTACCAACGATAATCGCGGCCAGAAACAGTAAATCTAGTCTCACCGACCACGGCCTGATTACTTACATAAGTGCAGTGGGAACGATGATTTTATGCGTATTCTCAAATACAACGTTCCGGTCAAAGCTTTGGTAAGATCCAGGGGGCTTTATGGGCTCCCACAGTCAATCTTGGTTCCTGAAAACTGTCCAGGAATAAGGAATCTCAGAGATTTTTTTAAAGCATCCCCAGGCTAAGAAACCAAGTCAGAGACTCATCCAATTGTTTCCTGTTCCAAGGAGAACAGATCCCTCTTGGACTTAGGTCAAAACCTATATGGTCGTGAATATAAGATATATCGATAGGACTTTCTGAATTCCGGAGGGATCAGAAAAAAATAAATGCTTCATTTCTGTTTATGCAAAAGTATATTTCCCCAAACTGCTGTGATTTACGGATAGCTTAAAAGAAAGGAGAAAGGGGATTCTTTAAATCTGGAAAACAAAACACTAAAGAACTAACAATGCTTTGAAGAAAAAGTTATAAAACTTATAACCACCCCATTAGTTCATTCGATCCCAAGTAATCAATTCTCGGTTCACTTGAGTTGGAGCGGGCGGGCGGGCCGATGTATGAATCGGTTTCTTCATTAGAGTTGTAGAAATTCTCACCGAGTTCAACGGCTGGGTCCTAAAGTTCTCACCTGTGTTCTGGTCCTTTCCAGGACTCTCCGTGGAGATGAAGCCTTTCTACCTGTGCTTGATTGCAAACACTCTCAGGGAAGAATCAAGAGCCAATAGTAACTAACTGTGAAATACAAAAGTTGCAAAAATGGCCACAGTGAAAAGATCTGGTGAGAGCTCGCTGTTAAAGAAGGATGCACTGATGAGGACATTTGGTTATTTCGGTAACATATAGCATTTCGAACTAGTAATTAGAGAGAGACTATACGGATGGCAGGACATTGACAAATTTCTAGGCATTTTATGTAATTCTGAAACACATTAATCAACACGCACCCAAACAAATAAAACCTAAAGAAGTTAAGTCACAAACGCCGTCTCTGCAGCCCTACCTCAGACCCGCTGAATCAGAGTCTCCAAAAACTCAGAATTACGGGTGCCCATGAGTTCATGACTTTCCTGTGGCAGTCGCTGGGTCCGGCCGGGGTTTAAGCCCACTGCCTGGCGAGCATGGGGCAGAATGAGCCTGGCCCGACCCTGGGCTCCCACAGGCCGGCTGCACGCACCCCTCCCAACAATTAACGGGCATCCGCCAGTTTGCTTCACCGTCCCTCACCGTCACTTCCCCAGCCGCCAGCTGCAAACACTTGATCCCCGGAGGAGGCGGGAGGGGGCTTAGAGGAGAGAGGGGAGGTCATTACTGATCGTGGGGCTCCTCCCGCCCAAGCGCGGGCCAGGAGCCCTCCCGCGCACCAGCGCTGGCGGCCCCGGGGGCAGAAGCCGCCCTCACCTCGTGCTCCCACGGCAGCTGAAAGCCTGGCGTGGGGCTCGCTGGGAGCCTTCTTCCACACCAGCGTCTTTTGTGTGATCACTGTGATTTATCATAGAAATGAATGTGTGGTCTTTGCCGGCTCCTGGCACAGAGCTCCTAAAACCCTTGGAATTTCCTAAGTGATGCGCCTAAAGGTGTCTTTTGTTCTGTGAACGAGGTGACCCTGGGCCGCCCCTCGGCTGCTGCAGGGTGGGGGCTGGTGTCCAGGAACCAGCTCAGAGATGGGGGCTTGGAGCGCTCATCCCGCCCCGGCCTCAGGCTAGAAACCCAGAAGGGGGTGTCCGGAGAGCTTCCGGGGTGCCGGGGGAACCTCTGCGCCCCTTCTCCACCCCTCCCCCTGCACGTCTTCCGTCTTCCTTTCCGGAGCTGTGTCCTTTCCTAAAAAACCGGCGATCCGGTGACTGAACCGTCTCCTGAGTTCCGAGAGCCGCTCTGGCAGCTTGATCGAACCCCAGGAGGGGGTTGTGGGAAGCTGCCACCCGCAGCCAGGCACCCAGAAGCCCAGGCGACGGCACGGACTGGGGACCAGGGACTCACGGGACCGAGCCCTCACCATCTCCAGGGGGACAGTGTCAGGCGGGTCTGGATGGTAGGACACCCAGCTGGGTCAGAGGGTTGCCGGGTGCATTAACGCGCACACACCCCACACCCACACGCCCACACTCACACCCCCCCACCCCCCACCCCCCCGCACACTCACACCCACACACCCCACACCCACACACTCTCACACACCCCCACATACCCAGTCTCTCACACTCCCCCCCACGCGTGCACATTCTCACAACACACACTCATCCACACACCTCACAACCACACTCTTGTATGCACCCACATGCACACACTTACACACAGTCACACACATGCACACTCGCACACACTCTCACACACACATTTGCACACCCACCCACACTCAACCCCACACGCTCAGGTCCCACACCCATGCAAACACATTCTTTCTCTCCCTCTCTCAAACACACGCACACACACACACGCAAATGCACACTCATACACCCCCACCCCCACGCAACACTCACACACATATTCACACACAATCGCACGCGCAAGTGCACACACTCTCACACCCACCCACTCTTACACACGCCCACACACCCACACGTGCACCCTCTCGCACATGCACGCGCACTCATGCTGTCATCCGTGAAGTTGGCCGGATGTCACTCTTCAAAAAGATGTCCGTGTTCTAGTTCGGTGTCCGTGTTCTAGTCCGGTGGTTGAGGCCGCGGCCTTACCTGCAAACAGGGTCTTTGCCGATGTGATTAAGGGTCTTAAGCTGAGATCATTCTGCCAGAGCATGGACCCTAAATGCAACAACTGGTGTCTTCACGAGAGAGGACAGAGGGATTTGCACTAGACACAGGGGGCAGGGCAGGGGAGGAGCCACGGGAAGACGGGGCAGAGAATGGGCCGAGGCTCTGATCCCAGGAACACCTGGGGACACAGGAGCCAGAAGAGGCAGGAAGGGCCCTCCCCCGGAGCCTCCACAGGGAGTCTGAACCTGGCTTTGGGCTTCTGCCTCCAGAACTCCAGAGACCTTTCTCCTGTCGAAGTCTCTCCGCGTGTGTGGGTTTGTAGCGGCCGCCAGGCCCCCTGACCTCGGCCTTCTCCTGGAGTGTCCGTGGCATCGTGGATGTGCGCAGGGGGCCGGAGCCTGGTGCCACGTCCATCCAGGAGTGTTGCGCTCCCGGGGAGGGGCCGACAGCCTCTCCCTGGGCCTCGTGAGGGGGGGCCAGCACGACGCTGCTCCCGCCTGCGGACTCTGGACCCGTACCTCCAGGGCAGGTGCCAGGAGGGTGGACGGACGGGAGGAAGAAGGCGGGACCCCCAAACACCCAGCCAGGCATCGGCCGAGACATGGAGAAGGGAATGAGGGAGTGGGGTTCAGAGCCAGCCTGGGAGAGTTACTGAACAAACTGACTTTCACAAAGTGAGTAACAAAAAGCTCCTACATTTTTCATTTTCAATCAGTCTGCACTATAAACATCTTTATTTGGTTTTCACTCTGGGCAGGGAGGCCATTTAAATTTTAATTTTAATAGCTCCAAAATATGAGGGCTGTTACTCTTGCCTACGTTGTTTTCTTGGAAAAGATCAGAAGCTCCTTGCCAAAAGGAAAATAAGTCACTAGCTTAATAAATAATGAAACACAAAGCAAACTACTAATGCTTAATTTTTCCTACCTCCATGAATATTTCAGCAAACAATGGAGGCTCTTTATATCGCAATAACAAGGGCTCCAGGGGGCCAGGGGACGGGGGTGGGGGCGGGCTCTTTCTTCCCTTGACTCTCCTGATGTCATTTGTTTAAAATTAAGGCAGGAGTTAGTATCATTTTCCGATTCACCGAATAAAGACATTTATATCCCAGACGACACCTGATGGCATCTGCGAGCCTTCCCGAAGGCAGCGGTCGGCTTCCTCTCCCAGAAGGTGTCTGTCAGTGAGGCTGGACCCCGCTCTGCCTGCCGTGCACATTGGCGACGCACTGAGCACCTGCCTCATCGCGGTCCGCCCGTGAGCGCCGACGGCTCGGTGACGCCAGTGTCCCACGTGGGACGGCCAGCTGTCTTGCATGGTGAGGGAGACCGGCAGGGAAAGGGCTTGCCTGCTTGGGGCACACACGTGGGGAAATCTGTCACAGATACACATGTGTGCGCACACGCTCACACACGTGCATGCTCACGCTCACGCTCACATACCCCCACCCTCAGAACCGGCTGGCCTGCGCCCAGGGGCTCCCAGGGCACGGGCTGGCCGCCAGAGGTTTCCACTCCCCAGAAATTTCGACGTTTCCGGCTTGCCTTCATGCCACTGAGCCCCTCATTCTTCCGGCTTTAGGAACATGATGAAAGCCACCCTCGGTCAAACCATTTCCAAAATTCCGGGGACATCGGCCGACACCGTGACCTAGTGACCCTCCCCTTCCCACCTCTCACAGCCTCACGGTAAGAGCCCTCCCTCGTCCCCCAGGCGGGTGCTGAGCCTGGTGCTCACTGGGGACACAGAAACGGCTCCCAGGCCCCGCCATCCTCCCAGGCACCTGAGGCCCGATCAGGACAGTCGGGACTCACACGTGTTCTTTCCCCTCAGGGGACAGTGTGTGGCATCCCGGTGAGGTGTGGCCAGGCACGGGGACCTCTGCACTGACTCGCAGCTGTTGTTTCACACTTGCCGGGGGGCCTCTGTCCTAGCGGTGAGGGGAGGGAGCCAAGTCAGGACGAGGGGGGCGACGCGAGCCAGGCAGTCGGGTGGTGGCCCATCCCGGCTGCGGGTGTGGGCGGCTGAGTTCCTCACCCCTTCATGTTCTGTCCACACCCTTGTTCGCCCACCTGCTTGGCGGCCTGGCCAGAGGGGTGGGGATACGGGATCACCCTGGTGGGTCAGACGTGGCCTTGTGGCTGAGGTCACTGAGCTGGGTCAGCCCGGAGGCCAGCGTCCATCCCTAGGAGGCTGCTCGGCTGCGTCGTGGGCTGGCCCGGCCTCGGGCCTGCTGTGAGGGTCCCGTGCGAGTTGCTGGGGTGGGGTCTCAGGAGCACGGGTGGGGCACGGAGGAGAGAGGTGGAGGGCCGGGCACACCGTGTAGACGGAGGTAGAGGGCTGGGCACACAGTGTAGACGGAGGTAGAGGGCCGGGCACACCGTGTAGATGGAGGTAGAGGGCTGGGCACACAGTGTAGACGGAGGTAGAGGGCCGGGCACACCGTGTAGACGGAGGTGGAGGGCCAGGCACACCGTGTAGACGGAGGTAGAGGGCTGGGCACACAGTGTAGACGGAGGTAGAAGGATGGGAACACAGTGTAGACAGAGGTAGAGGGCTGGGCACACAGTGTAGACGGAGGTAGAAGGCTGGGCACACAGTGTAGATGGAGGAGGGAGGTGGAGGGCCAGGCACACCGTGTAGACGGAGGTAGAGGGCCGGGCACACACTGTAGACAGAGGTAGAGGGCTGGGCACACAGTGTAGACGGAGGTAGAGGGCTGGGCACACAGTGTAGATGGAGGAGGGAGGTGGAGGGCCAGGCACACCGTGTAGACGGAGGTAGAGGGCCGGGCACACACTGTAGATGGAGGTAGAGGGATGGGCACACAGTGTAGATGGAGGAGGGAGGTGGAGGGCCAGGCACTCAGTGTAGACAGATGTAGAGGGCTGGACACACAGTGTAGACTCCTGCTCTGGGCCCGGGGCTCAGTCCTGCTGGGACCCAGGAGACGTGGAGCAGCCCGGGCAAGTGACTCCCACGGCTGAGTCTCTCAGGGGAGGCCCGGCCCCGGGGGACATGGCAGCCCACTGTGCTGTGGGCAGGTCCACACAGGCGGGCCAACTGCACCCTTGCATGGACTGCAGAAAGCTCCTCTCCCGGGATAAGTGCAAAAATCACCCCCAGGGCTGATGGGCCCCAGAAGGTGCCTGGGAGACAGTCCACCGTGACCCCCAGTGGGCGGGGGACGAATGGCCAGGGGAGGGTGGGTCTTCTCCACCCGGGGGCCTTGGCCACGTCGCCCCTGCGCCTGGTCCCTCTTGTCTTGAGGTCAGCATGGCGAGAACAGGGCCTGGTCTTGATGACGGAGTTTGTGGCCCCTGCTTCTAGAGAAACAAGACAGGCCCACGGGGAGGTTTCTGCCAGGGCCAAATGAGAAATACGGAGTGTCCCCCAACCTGGAACCTGGGGGATGTTTCTAGGGAAAACTCTACGGTGACAGTCTACGTTAGTCTGTGTCTGCCCCTTTAGCCGGGGACTCCGGGGCCCTGATAAGGGACCCCCACCCTGAGCTTGACCGACCTAAGTCCTGCCGGGGACAGCAACACTGGGGCCGCCAGCCTCAGAACCCCCTGTTGGCATGGCTCTCCCCACATGGCGACAAGCAGCTTTCAAGTGCAGACCCCTGTGGGGACTGTGGCCTGGAGGCGGGGGGGCGGGTGCTCGGGGATCCCTGAAGAGGATGGGGATGGGCCCAGACGCATCACTCCACGACCCCCCCTGACCTGGGCCTGAGCAGGGCAGCCGGACCCCTGAGGGGACTGGACAGAGGGGGTGCGGGGAGGGGCCGTCGCCTGGGCTGGGCACGCACATCAGGGTCCAGTGAGGAGCTGTTTTCGGAAGGTCACAGTGGCCAGGCCGCGGCGGAGCCCAGGGACAGGCTGTGGACACAAGCCCCAGGCAGGGACACCCCATGTCCAGGTGGCAGAGAGGAGCCACCGGCAGCCCCACGAGGTTGTGGGGGAGCCCACGTGGCCGCAAACCCCGAGTGGTCCTGAGTGCAGGGAGGCGGCCCCAGGATTCTGGAACCTGGTGAGCACTTCCTCATTTTACTGCCCAGATGTGGAGAGCAGACACAGGAATCCACAGTGCCCCTCGGCCAAAGGGCCAGTGACCTGCCACCCAGAGGCCGGGGTGTCAGGCCTGGGGAGGGGCTGTGCCCTCCCCAGCGGGGTCTTCGTCTGGGGAAGCCCCTTCAGGACCCCTGGGGTCCTTGCTGTGAGTGAAGCCCAACGTGGGCCACCCGGAGAGGGCGAGGGTCACCGGTCCACGGGCATCTGCCGTGGTTGGCCAGTGACACCTCCACCACAGGGGACACTGTCAGCTGGATTTCCCGACTAGGACCCTCGTGAAACTTCACCGATCTGCACATGAGTGGCTACCTGCTTGTGACTGTCGGGAGACTTACCTGGTGCCTGTCCTCGGGACACTCAGGGCCACATAGACGTCACCAGCATGCGGGGTGTCCTGCCCGTGTCCCGCCCTCCAGGTGTGGGGTCGGGGGGGCCGCGGCGTTAGCCAGCACGTGCCCTGCTCCCTGTTTGACACCCGCCTCCTTGTGTGGGTCTGCCCGTGGCTCCCAACCCCCCAGCAATGCCCACCCTGGCGTGGCCACCACCTGGGACGCCCCTGGCTTGCCCACCAGCCGGGGTGGCAACCCAGCCCAGCAGTCACAGCGTTGCCCCAAGAGAGGACAGGACCTCTGGGCACCCCCTGGAGGGGGCAGTCCTCACACTGGGCTGGCCTGCGGGACCCAGGCCCGAGGGGCTCCGTGGCTGGCAGGTGCCTGGAGGGGGCGGTGCCAGGACATCAGGGGGCCGCGGGGCAGCCCGTCCCGGGAGCGTGTGTGGTGCCTCTGGGGGTCCTGGAGGGCAGGCGGCCATGGTCTGTGCGTGAGGACGGCGGGCTCACGGGGGACATTCCCAGGGGTTCCCAGCTTCGGTGAGCACAACCGTGAAATTTTTCTTTCTATCAAATCGCCGAGCACGGTCACAGCCGACTGAGCCTGCATTCAAACAGCTGCCTGCGGCGTCGGGGCTCCGGGAGGGAGGACGGCGAATGCCCGTGAATGGTGGCAGCGAGCCGGAGGAGAGGGGACAGCTGCAGACACACAGCCGGCGCCTCCGCGGAGGCTCTTTCTTCCCTGGACCCAGGAAGGGGCGGTCTCCGGGGACGCAGATGCTCAGGGCCACTGGAGCCGAGCAGGCGCCCTTGCAGCTGGACCTTCGCCAACTGAGCCCAGGAGCCCCGTTCAGAGGTCCGGGCACCAGTGCGTCCCAACGCCACCTGCGTGCTCCCCACCCAGCCCAGACTCGCTCCCTGGCCTCAGAGGGCCCCCGGGCAGGGCCAGCGTCCCCAGTCTACAGACGGAGAAACTCGGGCGTGGCGGCTGAGCGAGTGGCTGGCAGCTGCCCCACGAGGCGTTAGCGGCCCGCGGGTCCGGTTCCAGAGCCCGAGCCCTGCGGGGCGCCTGCCGCCTCCTCCCCTCAGCGCCCCGGCCGCGGCCCCAGCACCTGCCCCGCGTGGCGTGCCTTCCGGGTCCTGCCTCGGGCCTAGAGGAGCTGGGGCTGCAGAAGGAGGCACCTCCTGCCCCCACCTGTCCCGGCGGCCGCTCCGAGGACACCGTGAGGTGTTACAGACCCCGTCCCTTCTGGAAGCGGGAGCTCTCTGAACCCCGGATGGAGGCCACCCCGTGTGGTGGGACACGGGGGCTGGGGTGGGAGAAGAAGGAAGGGCCGGGGAGGGGCGAGGCGGTAATCTGGGGCTCAGTGGCAGAACTGGGGGCACGAGAAGGGACAGGCTCAGCCCGGTTTGGGAGGCAGAGCCCACGCAGCCACCGACATTGGGTCCCGTGTAACCAGTCGTGTTGATAACGGCCGCGCTGGTGGTGTGGACACCTCTTCCCTGCACGCACGGCAGGGTGGGGACGCCGGCGGGGGCGGGGGGCGGTGCGGGGTGGGGACCCAGTGCCACAGGCCGCGTGCGACAGCTCTGGGCAGAGGGGGTGTGGCCGGCCGGGGTCGCCGCCAGCCCTGCTCACTGGGGTGCCGTGTGTGTGTCCTCGGTCCGTCTGCCTTCTCCCCAAACCACCGTCCTTCCCACGCAGACACGTGACCAGTGTGGTCCTGACCTCGGGGTTTTCCTCTCTCTTCTTAGCGGACAGTTCGGCTCAGGCCCAGCTCCGTCTTCTTCCTTCTGCACCACCGGTCCGACCCCCGTGCCTACGCTCCTGTCAGCGCAGGGTCACTTTCCGACCGGTTTGTAGACATTAACCAGGAAACCAGCCTTCCCCTCACTGCCTTTTGCAAAGTGTCCTCAGGGGTTCCTTTGCCTGTTCACCCCCTTACAGTGGGATTTTTCTCACTTTGAAGTTTCCGGGCTGTCTTTTTGTGGTCATTTATCGTCTGAGTTTGTGTCATACTTCAACCGGACTAAACGTCTGTCATTCTCCTGCTTTCTTCTGGAATTTCCCATGCCATTCAGCTTTTCTATTTCGTTTGTGGATTCCCCTAGGACCATTTGCTGTAGGAGTGAGGTCTGGCCACCTGGCGCTCAAGCTCTGGTGGCAGGGCCACCTCCAGCCTGACCCTGGATGTGCCAGTCGCCCTGCTGCTGTGTGCGTGCCCCAGGACACAGTCTATTGTCCTGACCTCACACAATGTCTGTTACCCTGGAGGACTGGTCTAACCTTGACTTTGCTACAGAATGTTTTGAACGCATATGTATTTGTCAAAATAAAATTTAGAACGAACTTGATCAGTTCTCACACACACACACCCTTTTACGGACTATTATTAGAATTACATCAAGTTTACAGGTTAATGTAGGGACAATGAATATCTTTGTAATACTGGCCTTTTCTATGAACATGGCAGTTTCTTTTATTTTTCTTCTGAACTTCAATAGCATTTAAAGTTTTCTTTGTGAATATCTAACCTATTTCTTGTCAGATTTCTTCCTGGGACTCAAGTGCCAGTGTTGTCATGGTTAGGGCAAACAGGGCCGTTTTCCCATTTTGCTTTTAACTGGTCACTGTTTTCATAGGACATCTGCGGATTGTTACGAGTAATTTCGCAGCCGGCCTTTTAACCCTCCTGTTTGTAACATGCCCCTGGAGTGGCCAGGCACACGGCCCTGCCTTCCTAAAACAAAAGCCAATTTACTTCCTTCTCTTCCCCCTCTTTATGCCTCTGATTCCTTTACTTTATCAAATTGTATCAAAGTAATATTGAACATCTCTGTCTTGCTTCTGACTTAATGAGAATAACGATAGTCTCTCCTTAGGATCCTGGCAAATGCTCATTTCTTCCTAATTAACTTAGAGCTTTCAATCAAGAATGGATGCTGGATTTTATCAAATGCCTTTTAGGCACTTTGGAAATAATCATGCTTTTTTTTATCGATGCTCGTTACGTGTTGATTTAGAAGAAAAAAATGTCTGAGTGTTAAGCTACCTTTGAATTCCCAGGATGAGCCCACCTGGACGGTCTTGTCTTGTCTTTTCTTTTCTTTTCTTCTCTTTTCTTTTCTTTTTCTTTTCTGTTAGATTCTACTGGCTAATATTTTATTTATTTTAGAATTTTACATTGATATTCACATCCAAGATTGGTTCGGAGCTTTCATTTCTGTGCTACCTTTAATTCAAAATTAAATATCGATGTTGTTCTGCTTTAATGGACATAATTTGGAAGATTTCCTTCTTCTTCTACGCCCTGAGACAGTTTAAATAGCATTAATTATTAATTCTGTTTAAAAGAATTAATATCTTTGTAAGATTGAGTCTCTGTATCCAAGAATGTGGCGGATCCTTCCCTTTTCTCCAATCTCCTGGAAATAGCAATGGAGTTAGCTTTTCCGTGAAGATTCTGCGCCCTGCCCTTGGTGACGTCGGGTCAGGGTTCGGGGTGCACAGCCTTCTGTCACAGTCACTGCGTCTTCCATGGGGACGGATCCACTGACAGGGCTTTTTCCTCCCGGGTGCCCTCCTGCTTCACATTTTCCTAGAAAAGCATCCACATAAACGAGGTGCTGTAAGTGATTCCTCCTGTATCCTTTATTAGTTTGCACATTTGTGCTTTTTCGACATTTCTTAATTGGCAACAGGATAACTTGGTATTGGATTTCTTTGGTTCTTCTGTTTTCCAATCATTTTTATTATTAGCTTTTAAGTTCCTTTCTTGTGCTTTTATGTTAATGTTATTCTTTCTAAAACTTCAGTTGGATGGTTGATATTCTGTTTGGTTCACAATCTTAAATATATTTTTCCTCAGAGGACTGTCTTTGGCTGTAATGTGTATGACTTTTCCTCTGGTTATTTCTGAAATGCTCTATTTAATAAATTTGTTTTGATTTCTTCTTGAATCTCAGAGTTGTTTGAGACACAGGTGTTTTTATTCGGTTAGTAAGGCTGTTTGTAGTTGTGGGTTTTTTTAAAAAATTTTTTAAGGTTTATTTATTTTTGAGAGAGAGATGGACAGAGTGTGAGCAGGGGAGGGACAGAGAGAGAGAGAGGGAGACACAGAATCTGAAGCAGGCTGAGCTGTCAGCACAGAGCCTAATGCGGGGCTCGAACCCACGGACCACGAGATCATGACCTGAGCCGAAGTAGGACGCTTAACCGACTGACCCCTGTAGCTGTGTTTTGATGTCTGATTTTGCTGTCATGATCAGACAACGTTCTCTGCACTCTTTCTACTTTGGGGACTGTTCGAGGGGTTTGGGGGAACCTCATTTGGGATCAGTATTTGAATGTCCACAGGCACTTGAGACAAAAGTTGTTTCCTCTATCCTCAGCATATGATATAGGTCCCCATTGGAGTCTCTAGCTGATACATAACATTTTACGTTTGCCTTCTTGGCCCATCATTAGCTGAGACAGAATTAAAGTTTCTTGTTATGAATACTTTCTACTGTTTTTGCTGATGCTTTCTTAATTCGACCTTAACCTTGTCTGATGGCAGGACACACTCTATCTCTGGCCTGTTCTCTTCTGTCCCATCTCTCTGGGTCACTCAAGTGGTCATGGGTCCTGCTTTAACAGCAGGTAACTACTTTGCTTTGTGGTCCCATGTCAGTCTTTTGCATTCAGCAGGTGTGTGTCAGACCCATAACATTTACTGATATGACTCTGGTCTTATTATATTTTATGTATTTATATCTATTTGTGGTTTATTGATATTTTGCATTTATTCCTATTTTTGACTTTTTATGCAACGCTTTCTGTTTTGTATTGTTTTTATTTTTTTTTCTCCCCCCCAAATGATCTGTGGATTCTGTGCCTCGGTCTGTGCGGCTGGTCCTTCCCCTGTGAGGACGCGCCTCGTGGGGAAGCTTCTCCCGGGGGCCGGGGCATGGCCGCGGTGACCCAGGGCGCCAACGCTCCTGTGCTCCTGCCAAGTTCAATGGATGCTGACACTTCCTCAGCTTGTCTAGGGTGCACGTATGCTATTTAAATCTCCTCACACTTTTATTGACGGATACACGAGTTCCAAATGTCTTCTCAAAAACTGTTTTCCACCTACCGCCTCCCCTGTTCACATCTCCTGTGCTGCTTCCTCCGCGCTGACCACCGTGTCTTTCTGTGGACGAGGCTGCCCTTCCGATGTCTTCAGGAACGGCTCTGCGAAACCCCACCCTCCAGTCCTTGCAAGGTGCTGGGTTCTGAGCGGTGCTGCTGGGAAAGTAGAAGATACCTCGTTAAGTTAGAATTTCAGGTGAACATCAAATAATGTTTTTAGCATGAGTATGAGCTGTGCGAACATTTGAGTCAGGACCGTGTTTTATGGGACATATTTATACTGAAAAGTAACGTTTTATCTGAAATTCAAATTTGACTGGGTGTCCTCTCTGTGCATGTGTGTGATTTGTTAAATCTGCCAACTCTAAATCTGAGTGACGCAGGCGACTGGAAGCCAGCGTCCCCTCGCCTCTTAGGCGACCGTGACAGGTGGTAACGCAAGGTGGGAACGCGACAGCGGACTGAAGGCCAGAGCTCCAGAGGTAGTGGCGATCAGGCTGGATGGAGACGCTGATGGGAAGTCCCCGGGGGCACTCAGGGCTCTGCACCGCCCCCCCCCCCCCCGCCAGAACCGTTCATTTTTGGGAGAGGGTGAAGCCAGAGGCCCCTGGTCCAAACGTTGGGAGGCTGGGGACACACCTGCCTCGTTGAGGTCTGCAGTGGCCACTGCGGGGTCTCCCCGGCCTCACCAGATCCCCGCGGCACACGCTCCAGCCTGCTCTTCCTCAAGGCTGATGTCCTAGAGCCCTGCCTGGGCACCCCTCGCCTGGGAGTCAGGGCCATCTGTGACCTGCCTGTGACTTGTTTGCCAAACTTATACACAGGTCACAGCATGGTGCCGACCAGGAGCTGAGAGGCAGCCTTGAAGCCACAGCCTGGGCGCGTCTGGCTTCAGGAGCCGTCTGACAGCCCCACGGAAGTCATGGCACCCGCCCCGTTCTGCTGGGACATTGCCTGCTCGTCCCAGAGAGCGCTGAGACCGAAGTCTCTGGGACAAGGCTGAGCTCCGGGAGAGCCCACGTGCCCCACCCGTCAGGCCCCCCGAGCCTGGCCTGTCTGCCCCCCTCCCACGGACATGCCAGCCCCCTCTGCCACACAGCACTTTGTCCTCCAAGGTGGGCCCAGGACAGGGGTGAGTGAGTCTGGGTCAGCAGGTGTGAGGCTGCTCCCAGGGGCCACGCCCACTGGACGGGAGACAGACAGGGGCCGGGTCCAGAGGAGGACCCAGCGTCTCCCTCCCCGCCTGCCCCCGGCCCGGACCTGGGCAGGATTGGGGTTGGCCACTATTCACACCGGAGGCACAATCCCAGAGACACCACGTAAATTGGGAATGAAGGGAGGTCACTGGGACCACCGTGGCCGTGGACTCAGGCTTTTGCCACCTGTCCGGTCCCCTGAGCAGCGTCAAGGAAGGAGCGAGAGAGGAAGCTCAGGTCTCCAGTCGTCCATCTTCACCCAGAGCTGGGGCTGGCCGACCTCGTACAACAAAGACAAGTGACGGCGTCTCAGCAGCTCCTGCAAGTGGGACCACGGACTTTGCATGAATCCCAAAGAGAGTACCTGGGTCCTCAGGGGACTCCTCCCCATCCCCAGCATCTGGTGGCTCCCACACGGACTTCTCTGTTGGGCATTGTCCTGGGTGGACGGCACCTTATGTGTAGGACACATGGTCTCTTCAGGCGGGGGGCGGGGCACATTTTTGTTTCTTTTGGAAGTGCTGTGGTTCTAAACATGGTCAGGCTGGAAGTCGTGTCCAGGCAGGTGTCCGCCCCGTGTGGGTGCAAGGTTCCCGCGACACCTGAGGCTCCCACAGGTGGCTGGACCCATGGGAAGTCCGGGTCCCGGCCGGAGAAGGCCACCGTGCTCGTTAGAGGGCAGGTGCCCCGAGGTGTGGGAGGCAGTGCTGGCCAGTCACCCCTGCCGCCATGGGGGAGCCTCTGTCCGGGGTCGTTGTGGCTGAGTCTCATCTCTGTTGTTCTGGAACACAGAACGTCTTTCCCTCCAGTCTTTCAGCCGCAGGTGACAGTGGACAAAGCAACAGAGAGACAGGTGTCCCCACCTGCCCCCGCCTGTCAGGTGCACCCAGAGGGAGAGCGTGCCATCCACCCCCGGCAGCACAGAGACCCAGGGCCCTGGGTGGGGGGCAGGGGGAAGGGCAGGGCAGGGTGACCATCCACTCTGAGGCAGAGAACTTGCTGGAATTGACAGGCTTATTTCTCCTCCTTCTTCAGATCAAAGGCCTCTTGAGTAAGAATTAGAATTGTCTAAGGAACAGTGACTTTTTCCTGACTTTCCCTCCAAATACATTTTTGATAGTAAACTTTAACTCTCTGGGGGAGGGGCAGTGAACCACCAGAAGGGATCTCTGAGGTTCTGCAGACAGGAGCCGGGGCGCGGCTGGTGCGCATGTCCCACACCCTCGGAGCGGCCGACAATGGAGGGAACCTCCCCCCACCCCCCCACGTCACTGGGAGAGGACAAAGTGCCAGAGCTCTGGGACCGCGGGGGCACTGTTTCCCGGGGCCATCGCCCTGTGAGGCTCTCCTGTGCAGCCAGTTGGTTAGAACCACACCGCACCCCCACTCTCCCTGCAAGGTCAGCCCTGTCCTCCACTGAACAAGCCTCCTTCGGGCCGCTTCTCCCCACTTTGCCACCACCAGGCCCTCTGCTCGGGAGCTGCCTGGGACAGAAGGGCCCCGTCTGCCCCTCCCCCACCTCCAGACCCCCTGGACGACAGCCCCACGGGTCCGCCCTCCCAGGCGGGCCTGTCCCGGATGGATGGTCCCCCTTCCCCGAGAGTGCCAGGCTGCCTGCCTGCCCCGACGGGTCCAGGGCAGCTGCCCAGGTCAGAGCAGGGGTCCCCAAGCAGGGGGCAGGGGTTAGGAGACTTGAACACACAGGGAACTATTTGGGGCCTCCTCAAACAGGCGGTGGGTGCAGGACACCAAGTGTGGTGCTCTAGGCCAGGCCTGGGGGCTCCTGAGCTGGGGGGGGGGCGGTCCCGGGGGCATCTGGCCTCGTCAGTGGGGAGAGGTGACAGCAGGGCCTTGCTCAGGCTTGGGCCCTCGGAAACCGCACCCCATCGCCCACCCGTGCGTCCGCCCTGCCCACAGGGGCCTGCTCTCCACCCTAATGCCCACAGCAGGCCTGGAGCCGTGCGTCAGGCACGATGCCCGGCACAGGTGACCGAGTGCTGGCTCCAGACTGTGCAGGTGTCCGTGGCCCTGACACCCTCCCGGGGGTCCCATCCTGCCAGGGCCTCCTGGAAGCATCTCTCTTCTTCCCGGATGTTTCTGCCGAAAGAACTGGGCCGTGACCCAAAGACCTCTCTCCCCAGGGTGGGGCTGGGGCCATGCGGAGCGCCCCCCCCGCCCCCCGCCAGAAGTGTGCCAGCAGATGTCTCCTGTTTGCGGGACATTTTCCATGGATGATGTCTGAGTTTGGCTGCTTCTTCCACCAAATCCTGCTGTGGGGACAGTGAGGGGAAAGCTGCAGTTCTGGAAGGTTCTCCTTGCCTTATGCTTTGCGCACAATAAAAACCCCTCTGGGAATCCTTCTGCTGCTTGTTCTCATCCTCAGACCGGGGCCTGAAGGGGAAAGCCATCAGCCCACCAGCTCTACCGACTACAGCGGGCAACGTCCTCAGGTCCCAGTGGGTGGGGGAGGCAGTGAGCCTCTCCCACACTGGAGACCCATCAGGAGAGAGGGCCCCCAAGTCACCTTCCTGCAAGGTTCTGTAAAAACAAGACAACAGGCCCAGACTGGAGTCGCTCACGCTAAGCCCCGCGTCACCAACCCGAGGCCTGACGACAGGTTAGGCTCCCCCAGAAATGGATCCTTACAGCAGTGAAGCGGGAACCGCCCGGCCCACGCGGGGTAGGTCATCTGATCGGCCCCTGCCGTCCCCTGAAGAAGAGCGACCCACCAACCTGCCTTTGGCTACCGTAACCTGCTCGTCTGCTCCTTCCGCCTCTAAGATTTCCATCGCGTCCGGCCCGTCCAGCGCCTTCCTGTCTGCTGGGTGGGACACCCCCAACTCAGGAATCATTGAAGAAACCCGATAAAATCCTTAAATGCACTCAGTTGACGTTTGTTTTTGAGCAGTTCCAAAAGAAGCTGCCATTTTGGGTCCAGGGTCGGTGGCTACGTGGGCGCCTGGTCTCCACGCCCGTGAGGCTGTGGGGCCCGAGCGGGGTGTGCGGGGCGGCCTGCATTAAACAGGTGGAGAAGCTGTGTCTGCCTTGGACCTCCCAACGGAGACACAGGGTGCGTCCCCGTTTCGGATACAGGAGGGTGTGGGGGCTGGGACTGGGGGGTTCCTCTGGCTGCGCCCGCTCAAGCCTGCTTCACCCCAGCTCTGTGGCTCTGGGCTCACAGGCAGATGGACCCGCGTGCTTGAAACACTTGAAAAAACTGCAGACTCCCTGGAACAGCCGTGCGGAGAAACCGCAGGGAAACTTCAAGATCAGCCACAGAACGGTACCAGGGAAACAAGGCCCGAGGCTTCTCCGCTGCAGCCCGGGGGCCACGCCAGGGGCTCGCGTCCCTCCAGCCACGCATCTGCTACATTGCACAGCTCAGGTGACCTTGACTATGACCGCCAGAAAAATGCTCCGCAGATCTCTGCGCTGACTGTCATTGTCCCTGTTTCTTTGTCAAAGGAGTGAAGGAATCAGTGCCACAGACCCACTCGATACTTGAGTAGCAGAGCGTGTTTCACAATTTGAAAATCAAGGGTTTTTTTAACACTTTATTTTTTTTTTAATTTTTTTTAACGTTTATTTATTTTTGAGACAGAGAAAGACAGAGCATGAACAGGGGAGGGGCAGAGAGAGAGGGAGACACAGAATCGGAAGCAGGCTCCAGGCTCTGAGCCGTCAGCTCACAGCCTGACGCGGGGCTTGAACTCACAGATCGTGAGATCGTGACCTGAGCTGAAGTCGGACACTTAACCGACTGAGCCACCCAGGTGCCCCAAGCATTAAAAAATTTTTAAATGTTTATTTATTTTTGACAGAGAGAGAGAGAGAGAGAGAGCGAGCATGAGCGGGGAGGAGCAGAGAGAGGGAGACATAGAATCAAAAGCAGGCTCCAGGCTCCGAGCCGTCAGCCCAGAGCCCGACGCGGGGCTTGAACTCACGGACTGCGAGATCGTGACCTGAGCTGAAGTCGGACGCTTAACCGACTGCGCCACCCAGGCGCCCCTTAACACTTTATTTTTAAGTAATCTCTACACAAAAGGTGCGGCTCGAACTCACAACCCCAAGGTCAAGAGTCACACGCTGCCCGGGCCGAGCTGGCCTGAGAATTAAGCTTTTAGACTACATATCAGAAATTATGGGATCTGTAGTGCTCTGATGCAAATTCATACCCTTGCTTATATTGACAAGAAAAGGTGAAAATAATTTAATGAGGCATCTGACTCAAGAAGAACCAAAACGTACCGCCAAGTTAAGTGACAAAAGGGTGGGGTAAGAATTAAAGAAGAAATTGATCAACAACAAATTGTAGGATCAGTAAATACACCCGAAAGCTCATTCTTTAAAAACAGGAAGATAATAAAAAAAAAAAAACCTGTTAGCTTAGCTAACCTAACCAAGAAGGAAAAAAAGAGACACAAAATAAAGAAATGATAAGGAGATAACCCTAGACACAAGGAAATGAAAAACAACCATAAAGACTATTTTGTTCAGGTCTGTGCATTCTAAAGTTTGGGTGACATAGATGCTTTTCCAGAAAAATACAGGTGGACTTGGGAGAAGCCAACTATCACAGGGAAACAGTCGTCAAGTTTGTGACTCTCCCTCACTCACACTTGGGCGAGAGCACGCGCACCTACACTCACACATATACACAGCCATACACATACACATATACGCCCCCCACATACACACCCACATATACACCCCCCCACACACCCACGCACACACATATACACCCACATGCGCACACATATACACCCCCCACATACACACCCACACACACACATACACACCCACGTGCACACATATACACACCCACATGCACACACATAGACACCCCCCACATACACACCCACATATACACCCTCCCCCACACACACCCACACACACACACACACCCACATGCACACACATATACACACCCACACGCATACATATACACACCCATGCAACACACATATACACCCCCTGCACACACACACACACGCACACACATACACACCCATGTGTTATACATATACACGCCCCCACATACACACCCACGTGCCCACATACACAGACCCACATGCACACATATATACACTTCCCCCCACATACGCACCCACACACACATATACATACCCCCCCCACATACGCACCCATGCGCATGCATATACACACCCACGCGCATACATATACACACCCATGCAACACACATATACACCCCCTGCACACACACACCCACGCACACACATACACTCCCATGTGCAACACATATACACCCCCCACATACACACCCATGCGCCCATATACACACACCCACATGCACACATATATACACCTCCCCCACACATACACACCCACGCACACACATACACACCCACGTGCACACATATACACACCCACATGCACGCACATATACACCCCCCCACATATGCACCCATGCGCACACATATACACACCCACGCGCATACATATACACACCCATGCAACACACATATACACCCCCTGCACACACACACCCACGCACACACATACACTCCCATGTGCAACACATATACACCCCCCACATACACACCCATGCGCCCACATACACACACACACATGCACACATATATACACCTCCCCCCACACATACACAGCCATGCACACACATATACACACCCACACCCACATACACACCCATGCGCTCACACACATGCACACCCATGCACGCACATATAACCACATGTACACACATCCATGCAAGCCACATGCATGCGCACACACCCACACGCAGCCACGCACATCTACACTCACACGCATGTGCACCCCCCACACGTACACACCTGCGTGCACACACCCACAAACTCACCTGCTCAAAACACACGAAAGAACACGTCCAGCGTACCAGTGCCGGAGACTTTAGGGAACAAATGAGTACAATGTTACAAAAGCAGTCCAAGAGCCTAGAGGACTCAAGGATGAGCTTCTGAACTGTTTGAAAAGATGGCACGGCCCCTTTCCCTACCAGTTTGGAGGCACAGATTCTCAGCAACTTGTCAGCAGGACCGGACCCCTCCCGCGGCCCCAGGAGGAGCCAGCCCGGCCTGGCCGCCATCTCCGACGTCTGCCCCGGGCTGCACGGAGACAGACAGTCCTATTGTCCCAGGCGCCCGCGGTGGAGATACTGGGTGCAGCCCGTGCGGACGGAGACAGCGGGCCTGGGGCCCAGACGCAGGACGCGGTCCCAGTGGCCGAAATGCTGCTGTGAGGGACACGCAGGGCGCACGTTAGGGACCTCCTGCTGCAGGTGGGCTCGTGTGCCGCCTGGAGACCGGCCAGGGAGGCGCGAGGAACAGCGAGGGCAAGAGCGCCCGGAGTGCAGCGTGTCCCTACATGGGCAAGGCCGGACCGCTTGGTGGCGTCGAGCGGCCTTCCCTCCAGGCGTCTGGGGTCGGAGCACGGACAGGGAGGAGCACCGGCCCGGCAGGAGTGGACTTTCAGAAGGAAACACACGTGTTCTCACGCCAAACAGGGGAAAGAGCAGGTGGGGCCTGGCCCGAATTGTCTTTGCTAAATGGGACACCAGCCAGCAAAACAAGAACCTTGTGTCCCCGCCTCTTGCTTAAGGCCCCTGTATAACTAGGAAAATGAGTTTTAATGTTTAATGCTCTAGGACTTGGAAAACCTCTTACTAGATGATGTTGGGAGATGCTTCCTTGGGGGATGAATATTTTATAATCGCCGTGCACACAGTGCCAAGTGTCTCTCGGAATAAACAAAGACAACGTTTGAGAAGTCCCTGTGGGAGCTTGTAGCTGACTAACGGGGACTTGAGCCTTCCACCTCCGAGACGGTGCGTGATTATAGACCCTGACGAAAATAGGGCGCTTGGGTTTCAGAATCACACCCAGGCAGAATTATCATACCCCCCCCCCCCCCCGCCACGGACCTCATGTTACCCCGTGTGCGTACGTATACGAGCGAGTACAGATGCTTCATCAGGCTTTGAATTTCAAACTTTATCTAAGAACACAGACACAATACTTGCCAGAAATCTGCCCTGCGGTCTGCACTGCATCCTAATCTTCAAAAGGCCAGGTTGAAGCCCTGCTGAGGACATCGCTTGGGAGTGTCCCAGGAAAAAGGAAGCAGCAGCAGATTTAACAAGAGAAATGTCTATTTCTTTTTCCCATAAGGCCTCGCAGGACTGAGTAGCTTCCCCACAGACGGGAGAGCCGGGCTTCTCCATCCACAGCATGGAGGTTACTTCCTCATGACACAAAATGGCTGCTCAAGCTCCAGTCCTCACAGCCACATTTCCACCAGCAGGCAAAAGGAAGGACCCATGAAGGGTTGCTCTCCCCTTGAGAATACTCCCCTAAAACTGCTTTAAAGTGACCAGAACCTGGTCACTTGGCCACACTGGCAACAAGGGAGGGGGGAAGTGAGGTAGGCTTGTGCCTGCCAAAAATCAGAGTCTGTTCCTGAGGCAGAAGAATGAGAGGAGAGAGCGTAAAGAAAGATGAACAGTACTCGGAGCAGCATGGACGTCCCACAGTCTGGGAGGCGGGCTGTTCGCGCTGCTCAGCTAGCGCTTTAACATTGCTGGACGTTTTCCTCTTCTGTCTGTCCTCCTGGGCTCACCCAGTGGCAGCCCCACACCCTCAGGCCAGGGTCCCACATGGCCGGGTCACAGCCTGGTCCTGCTGCACAGGCCGCGGCCGCACACGGAAGCTCTGCTCCCCACCTCCCCACTGGCCCCGGGTCCCAGGTGCCCCCGCGACCGCCCGCGGGAACCTGCGGGGCTGCACCGACCTCCCCTCCCAGAAGGGCCCCATCAGGATCTCTCATCCTGGGGGGAAGCAGGTGGGTGGAGCTCATGGGGCAGGGGCCTTGGCCCCGAGGGGGCCCAACATCCTGGGGCCTCTGGTCCGCCCTCCTCCGTGCCCAGCCCCGACCGGCAGTGCTCCCACCGCGGCGGACCAGCAGCCCCGCCACATGTTCTCAGGCGCCAGAGGCTGGCAGAAGCTCCTGCAGCCTCGCGGGCCCAGCGCCCGCTGCTGCCCCCCGCCCTGGTCCCGCCCGCCTGGCCTGGGGCCCCGCTCCCTCTCGGGCCAGTCTTCCTGGAGCCCGGGGCTTGGCATTCCTTTGGCTTGGTTCGTCCTTGAGGTACAACTGAAGTAAGATAAGATGCCCCACGGTGAACGGTGACTCCAGGGAGTTTGGTGTTGTTTTATTTTATTTACTAATTTTGAGAGAGAGAGAACGGGGGGGGGGGGCAGAGGGAGAGGGAGAGAGAGAATCCCAAGCAGGCTCCACAGTGTCATCGCAGAGCCTGACACAGGGCTCCATCTCGAAAACCGTGAGGTCATGACCGGAGCTGAAATCAGGAGTCAGAGGCTTAACCGACGGAGCCCCCCAGGCGCCCCAGGGGAGTTCTGAGGGGAATACAGCTGGGTGCCCGACACACCAGAAAAGGCGTGGACTTGCCTGCCACCCCTGAGCGCTTAGCCCCACCCTGATCCCCATGGTCTTTGGTTCCTCCTGCCTGTTCTGGAACCGGGTGGAAACGGACCCGCAGAGAGGACTCTGACTCCTGGTTCCCTTGCTCTCCGCTGTTCAGACGCATCCGCCTCGGTGGTGGGGTGTCCCCGGCTCAGTCTCTTCCGTGGCTGAGAGGCGATTGTGCGAGCACCCCACAGTTTGTTTACTGTTGGGTAGTTGGGTTGTTTCCGCTTTGGGGCTAATATGAACGCAGACACCTCATTTCTCTTGGGGAAAGCTCTGAAAGGAAGATCGTGGGGTCGTGTTTAACTTCGTCAAACACTTTCTGGTTCTCAGCGTTTGTAGCATTTTACGCTCCCACCAGCAGCGTGCTAGGGTCCCAGTTGCGGTATCTCAGTGCTGTTCATCATGGCCAGTCTTCAGCAACTCTCCTGGGCCTGTAACGGTTTCTCACTTTGGTTGGAATGTGCAACACTTCCCGCACTACCCAGGACGCCGAGCCCCTTTCGTGTGCTTACAAGATAACCCTATCTTCTACCGCCCTGCGTCTATTTGCTGTCTTCCGCCCAGATTTTTTGTGCTTTTGCCTTTTGTTATTGATTTATTGGCTTTTAAAAAGATAACCTTGGCACAGCTCCTGTGTCAGGTGTACTTATTGTGAATTTTCTCTTCCGATCGGCAGTTTGCCTGTTCATTTTCTTAACAGTCTTTCAAGGAGCACAGGTTTTCCTTTTGATGACAGATTTATTTTCTTCCTTTATGGTTTCCCTTTTCGTGCCCTAGGTGGGAAACTTCTGCCTGCTCCAAGATGGTGTGATATTTTGCTTCCCTCTTTCAAACATTTCCATTCCCTGTAAGCCTATGACCCCGCTCAAGTGAAAGTTCCGGCCCGGCACGGTGCAGGGGCTGCGTGTCCCCATGCCCACCCACCTCCCGGGGGCTCTGGCATCGCTGCGGAAAAGGCTCCTTTGCCCCATTGAATCAGCACAGCTGGTGCCTTCGGTGGACTACGGACATGGGATCTGGTTCTGAACTCTGCTCTGCTCCACTGGCCCACACTGTCTTAAACGCCGCAGCCTTCCAGGAAGGCCTGAGATGAAGTGGTGTGAGCCCTCCAACACTGCTCTCCTTCAAGGCCATCTGGCCGCGCTAGTGGCTTGGATCACCCACAGCCTTCACCTTGCTAATCCCAAACGCGCTTTCTCAGTGCTCCTCTTACTGACCTCGTGGCCATATCTGACCGAGCAGACCCCCTCCCCCGACCCCGACCTTGGCTCCCAGACCGGCTCTGCAGTCCTCCCTTCCACCTCTCGGTCCGCCAGCGTCTCCCCTGCAGCGCTCCCTGCTGCTGCAAGGCTGGTCTGCAGCCCAGCTCCGCACACAGCAGTGCGGCGGTGCGCAGGCCGCACCTCGGCTCAGAGCCGTCCGCGCAGCCGGGAGCCTTCCCGCGAACGTGAGCTCGAGTACCTCGGCGTCCCGCGTGCCCAGACGGAACGCCCACGACCTGCTCCGGAGCTGCCACGCGCCCAGTCCGCTCCTGGAGCTCCCGGCGGGCGCCGGTGCACGCCCAGGCCACCCCCGTAGCCCCAGGGCTTCGGCCTCCTGGCCTCTTTGGCCCCACCCTCGTCACCCAGACCCGCTCTCCTCTCCTGCCCGCGGCATGTGGGCGAGCCTTCACCCTCCCCAAAGACAGTCTCCGCCTGACCTCAGAAAACGCGGAGACCGGGCGCCCAGCGCCCCGGGAGGAGAGGGACCCGCTCCCGCCTGGCGCCCCCGCGCCCCCGCTCCACCCCCCCCCCCCGCCCCCGCAGCCCAGCCCAGCCCAGCCCAGTCGCCCTCCCCAGCGCCCCTCCCCGCTCCGGGCCTGCACAGGTGCTGTTCTCGTCGTCCCCCGGTGGCGAGCCTCCTCTCCCTTGCAGATGTCTGCTCACCCGTCCCGTGCTCGCGCGACCCCCTCGGGAGCCGACCCCTAGGCACGGCATTCACGGTTAGCCTGATGACCTCTCCCCGCAAGCCGGCTCCCCCGCGCCCCAGCCCCGACCCAGGCAGGGGCGAACTGCCGTCTGTAGGGTGGGTGGATGGATGGATGGATGGATGCGGGAATGAGCTACGGCAGGCGGGAATGCATTCCGGGGTCCTGTGAGCGCGGTCCGCCGCGGCTCAGGGCCAGACTAGGGGCATCCTTGCCGGGCGGGGACGCGGGGAGGCTCGGCTGGAGCGCCGTCCAGGGGGGTGGGCGGGGGTCTCTGAGAGGTGGGGGGGCGCGGGCCAGCTCGGGCACGCCCCCCGGGGCCTCGGCCCCGCCCCCAAGTCCTCGTCCCCGGGAGCTGGGACGAACGCACGTGGGATGGCCGCCCGGTGGCGATTCGCTTCCCGAGTAGTGTGGCCCCGTCGCCGACCCGTAGGACCGGTTCCGCGTCCATCTTGGTTGCTAGGCAACCGCCAGCCACTAGAGGGAAGAAGCCAACCAGCCGGGGGTCGCAGCGCCATGGACCTGGTCATCACGCAGGAGCTGGCCCACGCCGAGAGCCAGCAAGGTGGGCGGGGGCCCCGACCCTCCGCTCTGCCCCGGGCGGGCCCGGTCCCGCCCGGTTCCGAATTCCCACCTTGGCAGGTCCCGCGACCCCTGAACCCTCCCCACCCCAGCGCTGGGACCCCCCGCGACCCTGGGGAGCTCCAGCAGGTGCCAGACCCATGACCCAGAGACGCCCTGGGACCCGCCGAGCCCCGCCCCCCTCCCCCCCCCCCCCCTCCAGTTGCCCCGGGACACAGTGACCGAGTGAAACCCGCGCTTCTCGCCTTTGGTTGACCTGGGCGACGGTAAACCGAGACGCCCTTTTAAAAGGAGGCGTTGTCAGGGCCGCTGCTGAGGCTCGGGCTGCTGGAGGGGGCAGGGGGCCGTGCAGGGAGGACCCCAGACCCCTCCTCACCCTCCCGACCGTCCCCACCTTGCTCAGTGGTGCCAGGCGTGCTTTCCCCAGCCCAAACCCGCCTCCATGTCGACCGCCTAGATGCTGCCTCCCTGCAGAGAGCCTACCAGCTGATCAAGTCGGCCAACCTGGGGAAATCCGAGTTTGACCCCACAGAAAGCTTCAGCCCTGACCTGTTTGTTCTGTGTGCGGAACAGGCCCTGAAGGTGCCTACTCCCCGGGGTCCTGGTGGGGGGTGCGGGGGGAGCCTTCTGGAGGTCTCTGTTCTGGGTTTACCGGAAGCAGGAAATGGGGCAGGAAGGTGCTGGCTCCCTGTCATCAGATCGGTCCTCCAGCCACTCCCTCAGGGCTTTGCTGGAGGGGAGACGGGCCGCCAGGGGCGGCTTTCTGGGGCCTTCCATGGTGCCGTGTGGTCTCGCAGATGGGGCAGCCGGACGTGAGCGAGGACTGCATCCAGATGTACTTCAAGGCCAAGGGGCCGGTCACCCAGTTCCTGGGCCGAGCGCACCTGTGCCGGGCCCAGCTCTGCGCCCCCAAGTCCACCGAAAACCTGGTGAGAGCCCCATGGCCTTTATTGTGCGTCTGAGCGTGCCATCTTCCTGTGCACAACCTTAGCACGTCAGTGAGACAGGCCACACCATGTGCCCGTTGGCCATTCGCAAATCAGTACCTAATTGTCCCGCTCAGCTCCCCGCCCCCCCCCCCAAACCGCCAGGCTGCCTTGAGCCTCCTCGAAGTTTTACATCTTGTGTCGAAATAGTCAGGTCTCCCCCCCCCCCCCCCCCCGCTTCCAAAATGCGTCGGGCTAGACAGATCCGAAAGTACTCTTCGTGGAGAGGCAGGCGAGCGGCGTCGTGTTCAGCGACGGGAAACTGGCCGAGTTTCCTGCTCCCGCCCTTTCCCTGAGCTCCCGTTGGACATTTGTGCGGGGGTCATGCCCGGAACAGCCGCCCTCGGGCCAGGCAGAGGGGAACCTGCAGAGAGCGCGCATGCGCCCCAGCCCCGCCTGCCTACACTCGGGGTGCCAGGCCAGCCTGTCGTGCGGTTTGATGGTCACCAAAGGGACCACGAGCCACGGTCGATGTTCTAGTGGCAGATTCAGTGTAATTGTGCATATTCTTTATGTCGTTTTAGGAGGAGTTTGAAAATTGCGTGACTCAGTATATGAAAGCAATAAACTTTGCGAAAGGAGAACCCAGGTAGGCCCGATGGACTCGGCCGTCTCTAATGGGGATTGTGTGTAAAAGGTACCAAACCAGGGGTCACCGAGCGCTGGCACCTGTTCAGACTGTAGGGGTTTTCCTTGTCCTGGTCTGTGTTTGGGGTGCACGTACGGCTGTGTGCTCGTCTCTAATGTGCGGAGTTGGGCCGCACAGGCGCATCGTCCCCCCCCCCCAGCCTCATCGTTTCCTCTGTTCTGTGGTTTCTGTGGTCTGCACGTGACTTTTGTCTGCCTTCTCTCTGGGAACCTCTCCTTGGCCCGGTCTCCGTGGCTCCCTTACTTTCTGGGCCTCTCTGAGGGTTCAGCCGCAGGGTCCCCTCCCCCTGCTGCCTCCACTTACCTATTTCTCCCCCGGTGGATGGCCCGGGCCAAGGCCTCGTATCTGTGGTGATTCGGCTAACGCTCCAGCACCGTTTTCTACTTAATCATCGTTTCGGTTTTCTAAATTTTTTTTTTCAACGTTTTTTTTTAAATTTATTTATTTATTTTTGGGACGGAGAGAGACAGAGCACGAACGGGGGAGGGGCAGAGAGAGAGGGAGACACAGAATCGGAAACAGGCTCCAGGCTCCGAGCCATCAGCCCAGAGCCTGATGCGGGGCTCGAACTCACGGACCGCGAGATCGTGACCCGGCTGAAGTCGGACGCTTAACCGACTGCGCCACCCAGGCGCCCCAACGTTTCGGTTTTCAAGAACTACTCTCGAAGCTGTTAAGCTTGCATACGAACTGGTGTTCCTACAACCTACTTAAGTAGGATCCAACATGTAAAGGAGGTTCGGGTGTAAATAAATCCCAGATTCACGCATCCGGTGATCTAGTAGGTGCTGCTCACGGCCCCCTCTGGCAGCCCCTGCTGTGGGTGCTGGGGAACCGGGCCCAGCCCCACAGACCCTCCTCACTGGGGACGTGTGCTAAGGGAAGTGGGTATTTCAAGGGGACCATGTCCTGGAACCGTGAAGCGGGAGTGGCAGGCAGCCTGCATCCAGGGGATCTTGGGGGCACCTGCAGACTGCCTGTTGGGCGACCTTGGCGGCTGGCAGGACCATCTTTACAAATAGACAAGGGCGCAGCTTGGCAGAGAACGAGAGGGGCTCTGAGTGAGCCCCTTGAAGGAGCAGACAGACTTGTTTTGTTGCCGTGCCCTGGGTCCTTCCTCCATCCGGGGTAAGAGCAGGCATCCACGGCGCTCGCCCACCAGGGGAGCAGTGTGGACCGCCGGGCGCCTGGAGTCTTGCAAGGCAGAGCCGGCCCCTCGGAGAGGCCGGAGCGGGAAAGGCAGATCGGCCGCTGTGATTCTCTTGGTCGGCACCTGCTTCCAGCCCTCAGGAAAAAGCCCAGCTTCCGGGGGTGTCCCTGCTCCCCTCTTCCTCCCCCACTTGGCTCTATCATGTGCAGGTTTGGGAGTTTTGCTCCCTAAAGATTTGCTCTCCTTCTTCTGCCTGCCGGACCCTGCACCTGCACTGCTGTCCCGGCTGATTGCTCATCGCATACCAGGTCTCAGCAGGGTGTTGCTTCCTCCAGGAGGCTTTCCTTGATTCCCCCTCCTCTTGCCCGTTCTTGTCTATCCCTTGGGAACCAAAGGAGACCTTGCTGACTGGTGCATTTTCACAGGGAGCTGGTCACTTTGGGATTGACTGAATGAGTGAAGGGGTCTCTGGGCTCAGGAGTCATGTGGCGGGGTGACCATGGCCGGGGCTGAACTTGGAGCCACCAACCCCTTCTGGGCAGGGTGCCCGTGGCCACCCCAGGGAGGGCTCTGCTCACTCTGGCAGTGTGGGCCGGGGGCAGCTCAGATGCTGCTGCTGCCATCTACTGGAGATGCCCGAAGGGGCTGGGGAGAGCCTTGTGGCCTAGTCTCAGACTTCCTCTGCTCGGGTCGCAGGTATCACTTCCTGGTATATAACGCATCTGTCCTCTACTGGCAAATGGTGAGGCCGTTTCTCAAGCCGGGATATCGTCACCATCTGATCTCCAGCCTCTCCCAGATCGTAAACGTGTTAAACCAAACCGAGGAGGAAGACAAGGAGTGGCAGGCAGAGCTGATGCTGTGAGTGGAGGTGGCCCGCCCGGCCTCGGGTCCCTACCCGACGGCCCCGTGCAGCCTCTGACCTGCTTCCCCTCCCACCTTCACTGGGTGGGACTTACACTGCAGGGTGTAGGGCATTGCTTTGGACTCTGTAGTTAGAAGTGCATGTTCTGTGCGCTTGTCTAATGATATCTCGGGATGAAATCGCAGCGTGCTGATCATGTGGGTGTCACAAGCTGAGCGTTCAGACTCAAAACGTAGGAAATGAAAGCTTGTGTCACAGTCCTGGTTCGTGGTTCTAAAAACTTCGTTCCGTAACTATTAATGCAGTAGACATTTTAGCAACGTAAACTCAGCCCGAACGGCCCTATTGAGGGAAGCACACGCCAAGGCATCACCACAGGGACGGCCCTGAGGAGCCACAGTGAGATGTCAGCACGCGGTCTTTGTGCGGGGAGGAGTGAGCAGCGGCCAGACTCACCCCGTGTTTGGGGAGTGCCGTGTGCGGGCAGCGGCCGGGTGGGCGTCCACGAGACGAGCCAGAGGGTCTTCCCTGAAGTTGGAATCGGGAATCTAGACGCTTTCTTCACCTGCTTTATGGCTACGTGGGGAGCTTTTAAGAGAAAATCGATACGAATATGATGTTTTTTTGAAAAAGCTTATTTTAAACGTCTTAGGGAGTTTCGGTGCGAATATTCCCTTTTTCCCTCCTGCCGCGCCGGGAGCAGGAGTGCTCTCTCGGCCCCGGTGAGCCGCACCGGGGGGGCCGAGCCGGGTGACTTCCTGAAGCTTGTGAGATGTGAAAATAATACATGCATACTAACCTGGTTATTAGACACGTGCAGCGAAAAACGATTCCGTCACGTCCAGCATTTTGCATCATCCAGGGAGCTTCTGGAGTGTTATCTACAAGCTGGAAAAAAGGAGGAGGCCGCGACGTTTTGTGCCACCGCAGCGCCCTTTATAAAAGCTAACGTGCCCCAGAAATACCGACACATCTTTTCTGTTATGGTAAGCTGGCATGTTGAAAAACGGAGGCAGAAGTGATGTTCTTAAGTGTCATTTTCAGAAAACGGTGTAGACAAACAGCCCCGTCCACCCACTGAGAGGCACAAAAGCATACACACAGTGCACGTGCATCAGCAAAACAAAACAAGATCTTTTGCTTTCATTGTGATCTTTGAACACTTCACTCGCAGCATCACTGAATTAAAAAGGGTCGCAGAAAATGTGTTGCGATAAAGTCGTTGTAAACCCCAACAACCTGTATGAGGAGCATCACCGACCACTCACTTCCGTGCGGAGACAGCGCGGGTTGGCTGTGAAAACCGAACATAAGCACAGTTAATGAGAAGACACTTGCTCATTCCAAATACTAGTTTTAAAGGAGGATGTATGTAATATAACAACGGATACCTGGCCCTCTACCTAATCTTTTGTTTAAATCAGTTAATAGCTCAATTCCGTTTGACAACAGGTGCGCCATGAATTACTGGATGAGCTTCAGTTAAAGGAAGAAAAGAGAACCTCCATAAGCCTGTCTGTCACCTACCACATGAACGTGCTGAAAGCGTAAGTGCTTTAGGACTTGAGGGGCTGGCCAGTGTCTCTGTGCTGCCTGAGGGGCTATGGCCGTGCCGGGGTGGCTGAGGCCTGGGCCCGGAGGACGGGACTCTGCGTTGCCTCCCTTTACTCGGAAGCAGCCAGAGAGGCTGCCATGGGTGAGGAAAGTGGTTTAGGAGGAGACAGTCTCCAGCTGGGTGCGACCGTCTGACGGGACCTTCCGGGGGTGGCGTGACATTTGACCCTGACATTGAGAAAAACAACAGTAGGGAATGGGTAAAACCCTGACGGGTGGGTCAGAGCAAACGAAGAGTGGAAATGTGCCCGGGCACACACCTGCAACAGGGCTTTAGGAAGGGGGAGATCCACTGTGTGCGAAGAAAGGGCGGTGGGAGACGAGTGTGTGTGAGGGGCAGTGAGTGTGTGAGGAGATCAGCGCGTGTGAGGGGCAGTGCGGGTGTGAGGAGAGGGCAGATGTCCGGAAGCGGGCAGGTTGCCGACCCAGGGTGCCCGGCAGGGGAGGTACGAAGGGCCAAGCCAGCCCACGAGGGAGCCGTCTTCTGGCTCGGGTCCCAGCAGAGGGTCTGTTCAGGAAGAAAGCTTGCTCTGGGAGTGAGGACGATAAGGAGTGTGAGACGTCCTCTTGGAGAGAGAAGGAACGAAGGAGGAGCGACTTTTCAGGCCTTCTGTTGAGTGGGAAACACAGGCTCGTAGACTTGGGAGTTTCTCTTAGGATAATTTGAACAAATCTGACATGACATCTTCGTTATTTAATGTTTGAATACATTCTAGGAAATTGGATAAAAATGAGTTACCTGAAGATGTCAGCGCAATTCTGAAGAAGACCTATAAACACTTAAGTTATTACAATCACGAGCGCTTCCCTTCAATCAGAGAGGAAAAGTAAGTGTCTCCAGTTCCACACGTCCGTAATCACTACGTGAAACTCGCAAGTGTAGGAAATGTGAGAAGACAGAAAAGGCCGTCCTAAGTACCGTATGGGCCTCGGCCATTGTGGAGGGTTTCATATATTTCCTCCCACTGTCTTTTTTGGTCTTGAGGTGTGTACCGTTTGGGGAGCATTCGGGACACGTAACTGCATATTGGACTCTAAATCAAATTTGACTTCTTTTTTTTTTTATTAAAAAAATTTTTTTTAACGTTTATTTATTTTTGAGACAGAGAGAGACAGAGTATGAATGGGGGAGGGTCAGAGAGAGGGAGACACAGAATCTGAAACAGGCTCCAGGCTCTGAGCTGTCAGCACAGAGCCCGACGTGGGGCTCAAACTCACGGACCGCGAGATTGTGACTTGAGCTGAAGTCGGCCGCTTAACCGACTGAGCCACCCAGGCGCCCCCAAATTTGACTTCTAAGTGTAGGTGCCTTTCAGGTCACTACAGCATCTTACACCCCGCATTTCAGTGTCTCAGTTCTGTGCCTTCCAGAATCCTCTCAGTGCTGTTTGAGTTTAGGATAAGTCCCGGGTCAGATTCCCAGGAGTGGGTAGCTGAGCCAGAGGCTGACAGAATGAACCAGAATGTACTTTGCAGTTTATTCCCGCAGAGATGATGGGTTTGCTTCCCAATCCACTGTCACGTTGTCACGTTGACATAAAAGGACGGAGCGAGCACAACCACACCCCGTTGGTGTGGCTGCTGCAGTTACCGTATCGCTTTGTGATCCGTGTGCGCGTCCCCCAGGGTCACTGAGATGTGACCCTCAGCCGTGTCTGGGCCCTTCGAAGTCCCGCTGTTGAGAATTGATCCCTTGATAAATCCCACCGATTTTCTCATCAACTCTGCACTCCGAACACGTGAAACATCCTGGCCATTGTCCGCAGTGATTATTTATATACTTTTTCCATCCATCATTTGTTAGTTGACTTGAGGGTGTTATGGGTGGCATTGAGCCCCCCCAAAAGATCGTTCAAGTCCTAACCTTTGCTGCCGGTGAACATGATCTCATTTGGAAATAGGGTTTTGTGGATGTAATCAAGTCGAGATGAGATCACACTGGATGAGGATGGGCCCCGAGCACTGATTTTTGTCCTTATGAGAAGAGAGAGGTTTGGGGCACGGATGCCCCTGGGGAGGAAGGCCGGTGACGATAGAGGCAGACACGGGAGAGCCGTGGTCGCAAACTGAGGAACACTACGGATGGCCAGCAAACACCAGAAGCCCGCAGAGCAAGGAAGGATCTTGCCCCGGAGCCGTCAGAAGGGGTGTGGTCCTGGGACCTCCATCTCAGTCTCCGGGCCTCTAGAACTTTAGAGATTAACTTGTTGCTGTTAGGCCACCTCGTTTGGGGTAATTGGTCCCAGGAGCCCTAGAAAACTCATAGGCGGGGTCTATTTTCAGCTGCTACGTCACAAACTGTCACAGACATGGGGGCTTCAACAGTGCACACTGATGACCTCCCTGTGCCTGTGGGACAGGGATCCAGGCACAGCTGCCATCGAGGTGTCAGCAGGGCAGTAGCGGTCTCTTCTGAGACCCGACTGAGCAGGGGCATTATCAGCACCAGCTACGGATTCCGGACTAGCACAGGAAGTCAGCGCTGTTTGGGGTCTGGCCAGGGAAGCGGCCTCTGCCCAACATTGTGGGTTCCTGTTGGTTAGAAGCGAGTCTCGAAGGGAAGGGATCACACAGGCCATGGGCACCAGGGTGTGGGGTCACTGGGCATCCTGAGGCAGCTTGTGTCTAGACGGGATGACCGGGGCCACAAGATGTCTTGGGTTCACTGTCACTCCGTGTATGAGCTCCTCCACTGCTCTTGAATATATACAGAGTTAATGGGCCGGGGGTGGCCTGGGTATGCATTTTTAAAATGATTTTCATCATTTTTTTATTTCAAATTTAATATGTAATAATTGTAGAGAGTTTGAAAATGAATCGATGTCAAATTTCAACATGATCACATAGGCTTTCACCTGCTTTTCCCATATAAATTGTGAACACGTTTCTGCATCATGAAATACTCTACAACGGAGTTCTCGACATGGGTTTTCAGACCCTCGAGGCGGTCAGTGAGGACACCTCGGGTTGTGTGAACCTCGGGTTGTATGAACCCAGGCACACACTTTTGAAGGCGGACGCATGTGTGCACATGGATGTGTGGCGTCCCCTCCGGCGTCCTCTGCTAGGGCTGGGCCCTCCCTTGGGGGGGGTCTCACTACTCATATGAGTGGCCCCAGGGGAAGTTTCTAGAAATGGGTCTCTGGGGCACCCGGTGGTGCAGAGCCAGGCCTCCTGCTGAGCTTGGATCGAGGGGGAGGGGCGGGTCCATGTGGCCAGAGCTCAGGGAGCACCGAGGGGCAGCACGTCAGGGGGCCGGGCCTGCCGGGGCCTTGGAGCCCCGGGGGCTGCAAGGTGAGTACGAGGTACGTTCCTGTCACCTCTGTCCATTCATTGCTCTCTTGTTTCTTGGTTTCCAGAATTCTTTTGCTTTTTGAACTGGCTCGTCTTTCCTTGATCTTGAAATGTGAGCAGATCTCCTCTGACTGCATCTCCGACTTGAAGAAAATCGACAGCCAAGTAAGTGACCGATGACTGTGGCACGCAGCGCCTCCTCCCTGGGATCCAAACACAAAAGGCAAAAAAGCAGGGAAAGGAATTGGAGCGGGCCTCGCGGGGAGGGTCTGGAAACAGGCACCTGGTAAACGCCTCCCAGTTTTCCTCACACGCACGTCACGTCGCTGAGATGATGCGATGTTTGCATCACACGCTGTTCCCGCCGTCCCTGGCACCGACCCGTGTTGCCACCGGCTGTTTGCACGGTCCACTCGAACGGCTGCACCATTATTTCGGGATATTCATGATCCGAAACTTACTCCTCGGCCGCGTTCTTGGACGTTTGAATCCTGTTATCTTTTGTTCTTACGTGAACATTTTGTGCCTGAAGATTTTATCTGCACTTAGGGGTTTCCCCCTAACATAAGGTCACTGACGGGAAATTACTCTGGAAGTTTCACTTTTACGATTTGAAAATACATATTGTAATATTGCCCTCCAAAGAAAAATTTACATTCCCGCCAGAAGTTTCTAAGCCAGCTTCAGGTTTATGTGTTTTAGCAAGGGCTCTCGCGCAGAGCAGAGGCTATTTAGCGGTGGCGTGGACAGTGTTGAACACGGTGCCCGGTGACCAGCAGAGGCCGTGAGGGCCGCTGCCCGTGAGGGTGAGGAGGTTGGAGGGAGGATTCGCTCGCACGGTGGGACCATTCGCTCGTGTTGGGTGTCGGGGGGGGGGGGGGTCACTTCCTGCACTTTCCATTGAGCACCTGCTGTGTTTAGTCCCAGATTACCTGTGGGTCCCAGATACCAGTGGGTCCTTGGGAGTCTCCCTCCAATTAAAGCTCTAGAGTGCCGCCCCTTCTGCAGTGCAGAGAATGGGACACTCGCTTTGGCAGAGGGGAAACCAGTCATGTGTGTGGTTCTGTGGATCGGGAAATCGTTCTAAAAAGGGAAATAAAACTTCACTTGGACCTTGACCGGCTGGTAGAGCGTGGATAGGGCAGTGGGGTGGGGGTGGGGCTGGAGACCGCCAAGGCCAGAGAGCGGGGAAGGAAGAGAGCGGGCGTACCTATTTGGAAGCACTTCCGGGTTCTTTTGCCGGCTGTTCCTGTCTTCTGTGTCCACATACAGTGGCCCAAACTTAGCATCGGGATCCCACCGGCTTCCGTCACTCACCAGCTGAGTGACACCCTCGGGGTGTAGTTTTTTGTCTCTGTACGGAGCCAGCAGGGACGAGACCGCTTTCCTGGGGCCGCTGTCGGAGTCCAGTGTTCTGCCTGTGGTGAGGGGGGTGGTCCTTGCTGCCGTTGGCGGCTTCTTGCAAAGGTGGGTCACGTGTAGGCGGCGGGGCCCTCACCACCCTGCTGCCTCCGGGGGAGGTCCCTCAGGGACTCTCTCCCCGACTCTGCCCAGCCGGCCCTGCCCGCCCAAGCTCGGAGGTGGCCTCCCTTCGGGCCCGCCTGCCGAAAGCGATCTCCAGCGAGAGGAACATCCCTCCTGGGGGGGTGTTATCCCTCCTGGTGCTGCCATCTGACAGGGTCAGCGGGTGCTATCAGGCCTGTGGCATCTGGAAATGTCCAGTGCCCATTCTTGTTTATGTAAATTTTTCACTCGAATGAGGCGGGCTCAGTGAAGTGCACCTCAGAGGTCAGCGCCCCCTTTCCTCACTGGTCTTTCCAACACCCTCAGTATTTATTGGTGCTGGATTTTGTGAATATTCTGCGTGTACTTAAAGTGGATTCCTTCATTTTTTTAAAATGTTTGTTCATTTTTGAGAGAGAGAAAAACAGAATCTGAAGCAGGCTCCAGGCTCCGGGCCGTCAGCACAGAGCCTGACGCGGGGCTCGAACTCACGAACTGTGAGATCGTGACATGAGCTGAAGAGTAGGGCACTTAACCGACTGAGCCACCAGGAGCCCCTAACACGGGTATTTCTAATATCACTTGAGAAAGAGCGCATTGTCCTATGTCATATGTCACCCCACTTCTCAGCGTAATGCCTGGCCCTGGAGAGGTGCTCTGCGGATTTTTGTTGAACAGATGGATGGGTGTTAAGATCATTCCAGTCTCTCTAAAGCGGGCACGTTCAGATTCCCATGGTTTGCCAGCTCTTTCTTCGTAGGGTCTCCCTGCAGTGACGGGCAACGTGGTTGGGAAGTCACACGGCTGGGTCAGGCCCGGTCCAGATCCACCCTGGGTCAGTGTGGAGAAGCGGCAGCCGAGAGGGAAGAGGCGTCATCGGGGAAACAGGCAGAGCGAGGTTTCCGGCACTGACTGTAATGCCTGATGTCTTACTATCCTCTTAAGAGGAGAGTTAAACAAAAGTAAAGCAAACACAAACGCGTAGTTCTAGGTGATCGTTCGGAAATGAGTGGACCTTTTCTTAAAAGGGGGAAAGAATACGAAAGGGACATGGCGAAACAAATGAACTTTTTCTGGCCAAGATGGAATAAAAGGCCCCAAGCCTGAAACAACGAAAAAACCAAACAGTATGTGAAACGCTACATTTCAGGACACTGAACAATAGATGATGAAGGGAAGCGAAACCAAGAGGTGGGGAACAGATGGGGTGGGTCTTAGCATCGTCCAGTTTACCGCCTGGAGAGTTTGTAGACTCGGCGGGCGGAGGCGAACACGGGTGAAGCCGGTGGCAGTCTACCGGATGGAGGACGAGCTGCTGGTCAGGAGGACGAGGCGGCCCCAGTTCACGGGACCGAGGACCAGAGCGGAGCCAACTGCACGAAGGGAGCTGTGGAGAGCTCCAGGGGCTCCGTCAAGTCTTCAGCCGCGTTCTGATTAGCGCCCGTGTATGAGGAAACTACACGAGCTGCAGAGAGAATCCCCCAAAAGGAGACCAGGGAGCAATCTTCAGAGGTTACACGGGGCTGAGAGTACTTCCTGGAGTGGAATTTAAAGCCATTAGACCTAGATCCTGGCTTCGTGGCCACTTAACACACACGTGTGTCACACACAGCATCACCACTGCCAGCTAGCCAGTGCCCGGGCCCCCGGAGCTGCTGTCGCTTTGCAAGCACCCGCGACGCAGGCTGCCGCCTGGGCGCCTGTGCGTCGGACATCGGTGCCACCACCGCTACCAGGGTGCTTGCACCCCAGGCCGGGTGCCAAAAGAGATCCCCGTGGACATACCCTCTGGGAGAAAAAGGGATCGGGGGGTCCCCAGCAGCCTTCACCACCAAAGACTCCAAGAGACCTTGAAACTAGAGACCAGCAGCCTTGACTGTTGAGGAATCCTATAGTCTTCGCCGATGCTAACCTTGGCTGATGGAGCCGCACGGAGACCGTGACACTGGGCCTTTCCTAGAACTGTAGCCGCCACATCCTGTCCACCCACAGGCGAAGGTCTTTCCCCACCAAAGTCTGGAAAAGATGACTACTTCGTCAAATGCACAGACGTCCACACAAGGCCGCAAGAAACACAAAAAATCAAGGAAACGCGGCATCACCAAGGCAACACAGCAATGAGCCTCCTCCAAAGAAATGGAGATCTATGAATTGCCAGAGAATTTGAAACACTTGTTTTAAGAAAAGTCAGCAAGCCACAAGAGAACACAGATACACAATGAAATCAGGAAAACCACACGTGAGCAAAATGAAAAGGTCGATAGCAATAGAAATCATAAGAAATAATGAAATAGAAATTCCGGAGCTGAAGAATACAGTGAATGCAGTGGAAAGTGCAGTAGAGAGCATCAGTAGCAGACTTGATCAAGCAGAAAAAAGAATGTGTAAACTCAAAGGTCATTTGAAATTACCCAGAGGAGGAGAAATGAAAATGAGTATGGGAAGCCCATGTGAAGCGAAACAGTGTTTGCGTTATGGGAGTCCCAGAAGGCATAGGGAAAGGGGTGGAAACCTGATTTAAAGAAATAATGGTTGAAGTCTCCCCAAATCTGGGGAGAGATATGGTCATCCAAGTACATGAAGCTTGTTGGTCACATAGGGTTCAACCCAGTGGGGACTTCACCAAAACGTTATTATAATAAAACTGGCAGAAGTTTTATCATAAAAATTATTATAAAAGAGAATTCGAAAGCGGCAAGAGACAGGGATTTCATACAAGGGAACTGCCATACGGCTACCAACGGATTTATCGGCTGAAACCTCGCAGGTCAGGAGCGAGCTGGATGATATATTCAAAAACTTCCAAACAAGTATATTCTATCCAGCAAAGCTGGATAGTCCTTTCATTTTAGAAATGAAAGAGAAATAAAAGGTATTCTCAGACAAACAAAAGCTGAGGAAGTTCATGAGTTGTCTTAGAAGGAATGCTAAAGGGAGTTCTTCAAGCTGAAATGAAAGGGCATTAATTAAATATATGACAGTATAACGTTCACTGGTAAAGGTGAGCATGTAGTCACGTCAGAGTATTCATATTTTAATGGTGGTGTGTAAGTCGCTTCCCCTGGTATAGAGTTTAAAAGACAAAATTATTAAAAATAACACTATAATAATTTGTTAATGGATACAAAACGTTAAAAGATGTAAACTGTGACATAAAAAACAAAATGTAGTGGGGGGTAGTGAAAAGGTAGAGTTTTTGTACTGATTGGAGTGAAATTGTTTCAACTTAAAATAGATTGACATTACTATACATTTGTAAGGAGCTTTTTGTAACCGTGAAGCACAATGCACCAAAGAGTGAAAGAATCAAATCGTCCCACAGCGGGGAGAGCCATCAAATCACAAAGGGAACAAAAAAGCAAGCCAGGAAGAAAGAAACACAGAAGTGCAAAAACCAGCCGGGAAGGAAGATGGCAGTGATCAGTCCTTACCTGTTAACAATTACTTTAAATATAAAGGGTTAAATTCTTCTATCAAAAGAGACAGGGTACTGAATGGGTTAAACAACAAACCAAAACAGGCCCGACTGTGTGCGCACAAGAGACTCACCTCAGCATCAAGGGCACATGTAGGTGGAAAGTGAAGACGTGGGAAAAGATACTCCGTGTAGATGGCAACGGCAAGAGCAGAAGTAGCTACACTGATACAGAAGTCGAAAAACGTAATGAGACAAAGAGGACCGTCATATAAGGACGTGACGAAGGATGGAGATGAACAGCCTATGAACAGAGAGAGGGCGAGGTCTGGAAGGGTCCCAAGGGCAGGAACCTCTGTCCCTGTAGAGTGGAGGCGGCTCACCCTCCTGGTATATGGACGTGTTTGCCAACCTCGAGGCTCCCCGAACCCTGTACTGTTGGGACGTTATGGAGGCTTCCTCCCATAGGCGTGATGCAATTAGTAATCCATTTCCAGCCCCCGCCCCCTCTCTCGCGGGTAGAGGCAGGTCTGAGAATCCCAAGCTTCTAATCATGGCTTGGTCTTTGTGTGACCGGCCCCCACCCAGGAACCCCCTCCCCCCCCCCCCCCCCCCGGGAGTCACATCTTTAGGAAAGATGCTCCCGGTGCTCTGCCACTCAGGAGATTACCAGGGTTTCGGGAGTGCTGTGCTGGGAACCGAGGCAGAGACCAATGTTGATATTAACTCACGTCGACACACCTACTAGGATGGCCGCAGTGAGCAGACTGACCGCACCAGATGTGGGAGAGGACGTGGGCGGGCTGGAGCTCTCTGTCCGCCCAGCCGCTGGGGACTCAGGGTGGCACGACACCTCTGGGAAAGCTTAGCAGTCTTGTAACAAGTGACGTAGACGCCGCCCCGACAAACCCCGGGCTCCTGCTGCGGCCCGCCTCCGCGTCCAGCGAGCAGGGCACTCTCTTCCTAAGCCGGCAGGGGTTAAGTCAAAGAAAACACGTTTGCCAGACTTTATAAGAGTTTATCTGAAATTGGTGCCATCATGTAAAAATTCGACGTCCAGTGAAATGGGCTCTCTCCCCCATGGTTAAAAAGGTAACCAAAAAAGCTGTTTTTGCTTTCTCACTCGAGTCTTTGCATTTTGGGGGAAAAAGGTTACGTTTTTTAATATATATATTTGTGTTCTCCAGAGGTCTTTTTGTTGAGTTTCTACCTAGTACGTTAATATCTTTAAATGGTTTTTGAAGTTAATGAATGTGTGTGATTTCTTTCACTAAAAACCCCCACGTGTACAAAAACTGTGTGTGTCCTGTAGGACCCTGGGAAGCTGATTGAAATCAAATGCCTGGAGTATGAATTAGAAGCTTTAGGACTCGAAAGCAAAGTTAAAGTCTATGTCCGAGCAGCTGTTGAGGTAAGTCCTTGAACAGGAGTCAGCGTCACTGAGCGGCTTTGCACGTGTCCTGGAAGGTCGCTGGCCCCCGGGTGAGGGGGACACAAGGCCAGCCTCCCGTGCCTCGGATTCCCACCAGTGAACACAGCCTCCCCGGCAGGAGCCCCGCCAGGACGGGCTCCCCCACGGCTCCTGGGCCACCACATAGCAGGCATATCGGGGTCACACAGCCTGGGCAGGGGGTGGGGCACGGGGATGAGCTCCCAAGAGCCCTCCTGCTGCCCGAGTGGCGGTGCCCGTCCCCGTAGCCCCATGCGCTTGCCCTTGGTCAGGCCTTCGTGTCCCTGTCATGGCTCTTTGCCATCCAGACTCCCATCCAGGAAGGCAAAAGTCACTCCCTACCACAGCGTGGGGCTATCAGCCACGCGGGGCCTGGAAACCCGAGGGGCTCGGGGTAGGCGGTAAGGTCGTTGCACGCAATGGGGGCAGGCAGGGATCTGGGGGTGGGGAGACGAGGGTGGCCAGAGGCTGTTGGGGATTCGGGGATCCCCAAGTGCGTGGGGAGAGGCAGGGGCCCCGGGAAGGGCGGATCCAGGGGACGCCCGGGCGGGCGCGGTGCTCACTCACGGTGACGGCCCCATCTGGAAACGGCGGACGTGGCTGCTGTGCTCCCCGTCTGCGGTCAGAGAGGAGGCGGCTGCCCAAACGTGGTGGTGACGTGAGCTTGGTTTCACTCTCCCATCTGCTTACTCAACGCGGTGGGATTTGGACCGGCAGCCACTGCCAGAAAAGGAGTCCAGAGATCGTTTTAGACCATTCTTTAATGAGAAATTTGCAGCTTAAAAGGAGAAAAAAAGTGTCGAAACAGAGATTTGGAGCCTCGTGTTGACTGGAGCCAATGCGGGCACTCGTGGGCTTGGCTCCTGGCACATCCAGGGAGCCTTCGGGCCAAGAGATCGGCGGCCGCCTCTGTGTGGTGCCTTCATTGCGGCCCGGCGGATATCCGTTCCTCTCGGACTTGCCCGTGTGGCTCCTCTAGCGTTGACCCTCCTGTCTGGCACCTGGTAGGCGCTTGACAAACGCTGTGTAGGAGACGCTTTGCAGGGAACACTTTGGCCCCACGTGTGATCAGGAGATAGCAGTAGACGGGCGGTGCGTGTGGCCCTGGGGGCCGCAGGGAGTGCTGTGTGGAGCACAGAGCAGCTTCGGGCACCGGTTCATGAGGCAGCGTGAGGGGAGGCCCCGAGGGTGCTGGCAGCCAGAAGCGTGGGACGTGGCTGAGTTTAGGACCCGTGGGCAGGCCCCGGGGGCTCTGAGGAGGCGTGGGGCTGGGAAGCCGGTTCCACGCATCTGAAAACGCGGGACCAGAGTCTGTCTGGTGGGAAGGGCACATGCAGCACGGAACAGGGGACGTGTTCTTTGGGTTGTAAACGTAACAGGCCGTGGGCCACAGGGAATGTACAAGGCTGAGAAGTGCACTTGGATGGAACCAATTCACGGAAGAGAACCTCATCCACGGGTGTGCAGAGGCCATTCCGGGCTTTTTAAGGGAGCATCTCGCAGACATTCTTACATCCCTTCTAGAAAAGAGGATGCAGGCTGTTGCCACAGACAGGCTCAGACCTCGGGTCCCGGCTGGCCCTCCAGCTTCCGGGCCTCGGGACCAGGCTCCCCACGCGGTACGTGGTGCTTCACGGACCGGTCGATGTGTTTTGTGCAGGCCCAGCTGAATATAGTACGGAGACTGGACATCACGCTGCAGCGAGCCGTGCGCCTGGGCGACCCCGGGGTCATCCACGTGGTGTGCACCACCCAGTGGAACGCGTGTCTCCCTTTGCTGCAGCACAACCTGAGACACCACCTGCGGAAGCCGCTGGCCAACGTCGCGGACGTCCTGGAGAAGGTGGACAGGTGGCCTGCGTGTCTTCGTCCCGGGCTGTCCTCTCAGAGACAGGGAAGCGTGGCGGGAGGGGGCCGGGGCAGAATCCCTCAACACCGGGAAAAAGATGAAACCCAACTGACTTCCCCCAAAAAGCGTGCAAGCGGGAAACCCCACCCGTATCAGAAAGGGCTTGTGTGGCTGCCGCAGGGAGGGAGCCATCCGTGTGCCCTGCGAGGGGCTCGGCGGTCCCCCACCGCCCGCTAACGGAGAGCGGGCGCCCGCCTGGGTTCCGGCACCGAGGGTCCCCGAGCCTGCAGGCACTCCTACATCTCCACTCTGCTTTCAGTAGGCCAGCCGTGGGAAGTGCTGAGAAGGCAGGAGCAGGGAGGGAGGGCGGGTGGGTGCTGTTTAGGCAGGACAGTCCCAGTCGGTCTCCGAGAAACCGAGCCCAGAGAGAGGAGACGGCCCAGGGGCCGGGAGGATGACGCCCCAGGAGCAGAGCCCTCCATACCCGTAGAAGGGGGGCTCATCAGTCCTCCAGGGGCGGAGGTTGTGCCGGGGGACAGCGTCATCAGAGGACCCGGCACAGAGGAGGTATCGCCAGTTGTCAAATGGCCACCCCGCTGTCGAGAACAGCCTTTGGACAGGGCGCCGGGTGGCACGGAAGCAGCCGTGAGCCGGGAGGGACGGAGCTGTGGGAGGTGGGCAGCAGGCCCGCGGCCCCTCGCAGACACCCCGGTCTTGTGCGTCCAGAGCTCACAGGGGTCTCTGGGAAGGTCACCTGGGCTGTGGACAGGGCGTAAACCCAAGGTGGCACCCATTTGAGAGCAGGAGGGCAGAGCGGGCCTTGAAATGCCTAAAGAGACAGGCCGGGCCACGGGAGGAGGACGCAGTCCCGTCCAGTGGTCCCTGGGCTGCTGCGGGGCGGGGGCGACCCTAGGCAGGCACGGGCGCAGGTGCAGGCGGCAGGGGGTGGGGCGGCTGGGAAGCACGCGTGCCACATTCCCAGCGTCCTCGTTTTCCATCAGTTCTTTCATTTCACAGATTCTCTAATTCTTCCTTCTCTTTGGCCTGCTTTTAATTTTAATGAGTATATTTCTTATTTCCTATTAGCTTATTTTCATGTATGCCTGAGTTTAGAAAATATCTGGTAGTTTCCCCCTTTTTCTCTGCTAATTCTCCTAAGTGACATTGAGACCCCGCTGCCCCCAGTAGGACGCACGCGTGGGGGCATCCGCGTTGGCAACAGGCCCTTTAGCCCCGGATGGTGTTTCTTCTGCGGCTGTGAAGACGGTCATGTGCCTTTTCTCTCCCGTTCTTACTGCCTGAATCACGCCGATTGAGTTTTGGGGGTTGAACCAACCGTGCACGCTCTGTGTGGTCCCGATCTTTTCACTCTTTAATGTATTGCCACGTTCGGCTTCCTTCCCGTGATCTGTTAGAGGGTCCTATGCATATGTTCATGAGGACATCGGCCTGTGTTTTCCTTCCTTTGTCAGGGTTGACGTCAAGGTCACGCTGGCTTTATAAAATGAATCGGGAAGCTAGGAAGTATTCTTTCTCCTTAGAAGGTTCTGGGCCTGGGGGCTGTGCCGAGTGGCTGCTTCTGGAGGAGGGTTCCAGGCTGCCGCACTCCCCGTGGCAGGTCAACGCCGAGGAGTCCTGGTGGCAGCTGATGGCATTGTCTATCCTTGTTGAGGGGCTCTTGGCAGCTCCTGTCAGTGTCCCCTCGGGCTGACCCTGAGGCCAGAGTTCCCCTGGGTGCAGAGTGCCGGCCGGAGTGCGGGCCTCCGGCTCCGAGCCGCCTGGCCTCTGGCACCCCGTGTCTCCCTCGGCTTTGCTCGGCGTGGTCCCAAACACTGCGTCCCGCACGTTTGGGGTCGTGTCTCCTCGTGGCCTCTTAGCCACTGGTGACCCCCCCCTGCCTTGAAGGCTCCGGCGTGTGGTGGTGACACCACCTCCCCGGATGCACGGCCTCTCCTTTTCCATCCTCTTAAATCCTGTCCTCTGTGTACCTCGAACGCACGGAGCACGGCCTGGCGGCGTCGGGTGGACCGCTGTCTGTCCGCCTGCCATCACCGTGACCCTCTGCGTGGGGCCTGGAGCCCCGCACCCTCTGCGCCCCGTGTCCTGCTGGGCTGGTCTTCGACCTCACGTCTTTCCGCTCATCCTTTCTGCTTCCTGCGGCTCCTTCCCTGCCTTCCTCGAGGTTAACTTTTAGAATTCTGTCCACTTCCTCGGCTGTACTTTGCGGGGGGGGGGGGGGGGGCGCGCCCGAGGGCCAAAAATACGGGTCCTCAGGCAGCAGAGTCCGTGAGGCCAGCTGCGCACCTGACCCCGCACCCCGCAGGCCTTCTCCTCCCTCAGCCCGCTCCCTGCCTCCGTGCCATCGTGGCTGCGGGCTCCCCTCGATGTAGTGTGACGTCTGCCACGTGAAGATGTGTCCACTTCACCTTGCAGTGCTGTCGTCTGGTCTTGGCGGCCAGTGGTTTTCTTCAACAAGGAGAACGTTTCGGAGGGAAACGAGGGTTTCTTGGGTTTGCCTCCCTCTTGGCCGGCCCCGCTGGGTCTCTCCTTCCCACACACCCGAGCTCCCACCTGCTTGATCTCAGCCCTCAGAGCTTCTGCCCTGTTGACCTGAAATGGCTTCACCTCATCCCCATGAGTGCTTTCACCGGTCACCGGATTCTGGGTTCAGGGACAGTTTTCCTCTTCAGACACTTTGAAGACGGTGTGCCGCTTCTGGCCGTCACCGTTCCTGAGGAAGACGTGCGCGGTTTTCAGCGTCGTTCTGTGTGCCGTGAGTCTTTCTGCTTCTTCTGTTTTCAGAGCTTTGGTCGTGGGATTCCTCAGAGCCTTAAAGAATCCTCCTTGGGTTGGCTGCGATGCCCGGATATGTGACAGGACATCTCAGGTTTGCAGAGTTATTGGCTGTGACTTCGTCCTTCTCGCTCTCTGCCTCCTGGGACCTGGGTTTCGAGTGCACCCTCAATACTGCCCACAGGTCCCCAAGTCTCCGCTCGTTTTTACATCTTGTGCAGTCTGTCCCTCTGGTGGCTGATTTCCTTCCGCCATCTCCTGTGTGCCGTGAGCCCTGAGCAGGAGTTTTCCCCTCCCGTAGTCTAGTTCCGAGCTCAGGTACCTCCCGTGTCTGCATTTCTCCACCTCCCCTGAGATTCAATATCTGTTCTGTCCTCAGTATTGTTTTCCTTCAGGTTTTTGATATATTTGTAGTTGTGTTTTAATACGTGCATCAGTGGATTTATCTGGTAAACTCAACATGTGGTCCTTCCTGTATCCTGACTGTGGGTCACATTTTTCTCGTCCTTGCTCGCCTGGTATGCACCGAACAGTGTGGGTGATATGCTGCAGGGTGCTAGGCTCTGTTGTCCCGTCTGGGGAAGTTGGTTTTTGTTGGAAAGGCGTTGCGCTAACCACGTCTGGTGACGAACAGCCTCCTGGTCGTCCGGTCTCTGGTGTCACAGAGCCCCTCCCTCAGGCCAGCCTAGGACTCCAGCCACCCAGGCTGTGCTCTGATGTCGCCTCCTTGGCACGGCGGCTCCAAGCTCTGTCCCCTGGGGGGCCGACAATCACGGGCTCGCGCCTGACGCCCCCCAGGGGCCGCGGTCTCACTCCGCCGGAGCCCCGTGCCGGCCACCTCGCATATGTGGCCCCGCTTTGTGGTTGCTGCGTGTCGCAGAGTCACTTACCACCGTCGGAGGATTGCTCACTTCTAAGTCCTTTTCGCCTGGTTCCGTTCCTCCCGTTCTGGCAGCTATGTGCCCTCATTCGAGCCACGGCCTCTTCAAGCGAGCCGTCTGCCAGGTCGTTCCCAGAGTGGGCTGACCCTCCGTGTGGCCCCCTCTGCTGTGTGTGGCATTGGCTGGCCTCGGCCAGCTCCTAAGGTGTCCTCTGTGGCCACCGCAGGACCATGGCCCTGGCTGCCGCCCGGGCTTGTAGAGAGTCTGTGGGTGAACCTGGTTCCCCGTGAGGAGCGTGGGCCCTCTCCCGGCACTAACCAGGGCCACGGGGACTCCCTGCCTCCTCGTCCCTGAGGTCATAGGCAGGCCACGTGGCATTTACACCTCCATCTGTGCTCAGTTCGTGGGTCCTGTGGAACTTGCGTTCGGCCAAATTTGTTGGATTTGCTAATGCTGGCATCCCAGGGCATGACCCCGTGACGTGGGCTCTCTGCCTCCCGTTGATGGAAAGGCGGTGAGGACCCTTCGCTGATACCCGTAGACACTGGCAGAGGTAGGGTGAGGGCCCATGGGGCATGGTGGCTGTTCTGAGCGTGGGGGGTGCCCCAGCTGCTAAGACCCGAGCAGGGCTGCCTTCGGAGGGGCAAAGAGCAGGCTTCTGGCCGCACGCTGCAGGGGGGGGCAGGCTGCAGGAAGCAGTGGGCATGGGGGGGAGGGTGGGCAGTGCCTGTGGACGGACCAGGTGGCTGCAGCATCCCAAGCTTCCCGAGCCGGCCCTGTGCGCCACCCGGCAGGCCTCACTGGCATGTCCCAGGTTGCCAGCTTGCTGCTTCTGGGCCTCGGAGCGTGGGCCCCAGCCGCTCTGGCTTCCGCAGGGCCCTCGCTGCTTGTCCCCCCGTCTGAGTCCTCCAGGCAGGCCGGGCAGGGCCTAAAGGATGCAGGAAAGCCAGGAGCAGCCGGAGGCTCACTGCACGTCTCCCCCTGGGGCGTCTACTGGGAAGCCAGTGCTCCCGGGGCCCGCGTGACGCTGTGCTGTTCCCCCCCCCCCCCCCCCCAGCCTCATGGTCCTGCTCCGCTGCCAGGTGCACATGGAAATGGTGCACATCGAGGAGGACGAGGACCGGCTGGAGCCGGCCATGTGGCACCTGCAGAAGGCCATGCGTCTGGACAGCCTGGGCCTCTACCAGGACCAGCTCAGGATGGCCTTCAACCGGCTGTATCTGTGCACCAGGCTGTACCAGTCCCCTGAGCGTGCCGAGGACAAGGCCGTCGTGGCCATCGAGCAGGTGCTGTCATCACGGCCTTTGTGGGGTTGGCCGGGGGGCTGGGGCCCTGCAGGAGCCCACGTGCCTCCTTGGAACAGCCCGGAGACAGTGTCGCTTCTGGCGACATGAGAGCCCACTCTTCCTTCCTGCTGCAGGCCAAGAAAGCTATCCCAAAAGACAGCGTCAGGAAGAAGCGGGCTCTCCTAGTGAACGCGGGCCTGGCCCTGGCCCCTGACACCTTCCAGATTGTGCTCGACAGTGAGAACGAGGCCAAAGGTAGGCTGGCTTTCTCTTCCAGAGCCCAGGGGCTGCCTGAGCCTCATGCCGTCTTGAGGCAGACGCTCAGCCTGGCGTGTGGGGGCCACGCCGTGCCGGCCGAAGGTCCGAACCTTGAGGTGTGCGGTCTGGGCCTTTGAAAGCACCAGTCTGGAGGGGGCATGGCTGCAGCCCCCCTGTGTCTTGCAGGTGGCAGTGTCCTCCGTGCCTTCACCTCGTCCCCGTGGAGACACAAATAAGGCCACATTCTGAGGTTCTGGGGGTTAGGGTTCATCATACCTTTTGGGGGGCCCAGTTCTGCCCACTGACCCGCCAAGCACATCACATTCTTGAGGACGGCAGCTGGGTGCCCGGCTGGGGGGCCCCACCGAAGGCCGCCCCGAGGCTCCCCCGGCTGTCATGCCCCAGCGGTGGGGAGAAGACGACTCTGGGACGTGGCCCTCTGTGGCCATGGGGCTCATTGGGTGTGGCCGCCCTGGCTTTCCACTGTGCCCTGCAAGTGTCGGCAGAGTCCTGAGGTGCTCCGATGGGTAAGAGCATTGCTGGCCGGCCGGGAGCCCAGCCGGAGAAGGCACCCTGGCCCTGCAGGGTGAGGGGCCCCGGGGGCGGGGGGCTGGCTCCTGGAGGTGGCTGGAGTGTTGGCTGAGAGGGGCACGGCATGTGCCACACGCTCTGTGCAACTGTGCCGGGCAGCCCCGCGCTCGGGGAAGCCAGGCTCTCCGTGGCTTGCGCTTCGTTTATCAAAGGGAGCCCCCGCCACCCGGCAGACCAGAGGGCCAGGCCGCGGGAGGGAGCGGGGGTGTCGGGCAGGGGCCGGTGTGAGGGAGCGCCCTCCGGAGGGGCACCAGCTCACGCCTGTCCAGAGCGCAGAGCCCCCGGGCTGCTGCGTGTGGGGGCGGCACCCCCCTGGCACCAGGGTCCCCGGGACGGAGGTGCGGCCCCTCCCAGTCCTGGGCCCTGGGACACCGGACGCCAGCCTTGCCCTTCCATTTCCGCCCGCAGTGTCTACAGGGAAGACCAGGGGCCGGTTCAGCTTCCTGTTCGCGAAGGCACGGCACCACATCATCAGCGTGGACAAGGCCGCCGGGCACTTGTGGCGTCTGGGGGGCGAGAACGCCAGGGAGCGGTGGGTGAGGCGGTGCCCCCGGCCGGGCTAGCGGGACACCCGCCCCAGCAGGGAGGGGTGTGGGCACCCCCCACGGGACGAGAAGGGCCGTGGCTCGCGGCCCCCGCGGTGGTGCCGGGTGGCCTGTCACGAGCGACACGCGCGTGTGCTCTTGTCGCTTGGCTCCTCGGCGAGCAGAATACAGATCTGGGCCGAGCTCGCCAAAGTCGCCCGGAAGCAGGGGGTGTGGGACGTTTGCCGGACAGCGTGCCGCTTCTGCCTCCTGTACGACAATGTCAAGGCGAAGAAGCCAGCACGGCTGAAGAGAGGTACGAGGGCCCCCACGCACGCGCCCAGGCGCCAGCCAGGGTCGCATGTTCTCCGAAGCCCGGAGCCGGACCGTGCGCCCGCCCCTGGGCAGGGGCCGGCAGCCCCGATGACCAGTGGGGCGGCTCCCGCCGGGGGCCGGGTCAGTGTGCACATGCTGGACGCAGGGGTCCTGCGATGGAAGGGATTCCCGAGCGTCACCGTGACCCGCCGGACCCTGTGCAGCCGGGCCACTGTGCCTTTGCTCTTTGGTCCCTCAGGGTCATCGGGGCTCCAAAAGGGAAGGCACCTGCTGTGAGCAAGAGAACAGAGGCCGCCGTGTCGGGCGCCTGGGGGCAGAGGGCAGAGGGCAGAGGTGACAGTGAACGGGGGCGGGGGGCTGAGGTGGGTGGGGTTTTCTCGGGAGTGTGGGTGGAGGACGGCTCCCCACATCAGCACAGATTCTGGGGCTGATGGGTCAGTGGGCAAGTCCGGTGGACGGTCAGGGCACAGGCATGTACCAGGGGTCTGAGGAGACCCAGGGCAGGGTTGCTGCAGGCTTGGTGGGGCCGGGTGCTTCTCAAGGGGCACAAGCAAAACCAAGAATGTGTTGTCGGGGACGTCAGTGGCACGTGAGCTGCGGCTGAGCCGGCTTTGGGGACACGTTAGCCACCCGCCCAGGGAGCCCTGCACCCCAGGGGTGGGGGGGGGCCTTTCCTCCGGCCCCTTCTAGCAAAGACGCACCTCCCAGAGACCCCTGTCTGCCCCCGGAGCTGGGGGTGAGCCAGGAATCCTTGAGATGTTTTTGTTTCTTTGCTGCAAAAGAAGCACCACGTCTGACCAAGGCTGAGGCTCCGCTCTTTACCCCAGGAAAGAAGAAGAGGGGCGGAGACAGCGCGGCCCAGGACGGCTGGGGCCACTCAGAAGTGACGTCGCAGCGGCAGGCGTCCCCGAGCCTGCTGCGCAAGTTCGCCGAAGTGGGGTTCATCAACGCAGAGGTGCGTCGCTGGTGGGTCAGCGTGGGCGCCTGTGCTTTGTGGAACACTGCCCCTGAAGACCTGCCTCCTGAAGGGACGGGTGCCGAGTAGGGGCACCTTCCTGGTGCGCGAGGGCCCCGTGATTACGTGTCCCCTTTCCTTAGAGATAGTTTCTGCATCGGGAGCCCACAGTCACGTGGGGACTACGCAGTGACTTGCTGTTTTGGGGGGTTGCATCGGAGTGGACGTCAGAAGCACTTTGAGCAAGTTGTAGCGGGGAGAGGTGTGCCATCAGGGGTCAGCACTGGGCCGCAGCACCTGCACCTCCGCCCGCGGGGGCCACGCTCCACGGCACTGCGTAACCAAAATCCTTGGAGCCACGTTAGGTCGTTTCTCCTGGGGTCTGGGCAGCCGGGCTAGAGCGCTCTCTGAATTACTCGGGGACCGTCTGCTAAGTGCCTCCCAAATGCCGGGCCGATGCCGTGAGCTGCGGACGCAGTGACGACTGGGGCACAGCCAGTGGTGGCAGGGCCACCTGCCCGGCCGTGCCAATGCTCTCGGCAGCCTTCAGTGCCTCTGCGCACTCGTGAGGTGACTGGGGGCAGATGCGGCCGGGCGCTGGCTAACGTTGAGAAGTGACTGTGTGCGAGGAATGGCGTGACTTGTGTGGGGCTCGTAGAAGGAGCCGTCTCTTCCCGGGACACGGTATTTGTGGGTGAGGTGGAGGGAGGACCCTTGAGGCTGAGAGGGCCACGGGGCATCACGGGGTCTGCCCACCCTGTGCCTGGCCGCGTGTTTCCCGCCTGGCTCTGCGTCTGTGCCCTGTGACTCTGCCGCCCCTCGCTTCCTTCGCAGGCCACCGTCCACCTGCTGCGCTCAGAGGGCGTGCAGCTCAATGACCACCCCACCCCCCCGGAGGACCCGAGCCAGCACTCGGCCGGCTACACGCTCGAGTGCCCCGAGGACAACACACAGTGGGTCGTGTACCGGTAGGTGGCCCGGAGGGGCCCCGGCGTCCCCGGCAGCTGCCAGCACGGCTCAGCCACGGAGCGGGCCAGGTGGCCCAGGGAGGCTGCGCCCACACCAGGGGCGTGGCTGGTGTCATGTGTGGCCGGCGTGGCAGGATGGTTTGTCTAGTGTGTTTTAGTAGAATCCACACTTTGGCTCCTTCCAGTTAGCGTATTTTGTTATTAGTAAAAAGGGGATACGATGGGTTGGTGTAAGCACTGGGATGTGGAAGGGGAGCGGCTTTCTGTGCGCTCAGAGGACGAGCTGTGGTCTGGGCCTCAGTCACGAGTGTGGGTGAGCAGAGCACTTCACGTAGAACATCCCAGAAGACACAGCACGTGAAATGCCGCGACAGAAACGCTCGTGAATTTGAGATGCTCTGTTAACAGTGATACCAGGGTCTCAGTTGTCTTTGATCTAAAACTAAGTATTTTTAAGAGAGAGGGTGGTAGTGCATGAATATCGGCCCCATGTCGCAGGAGCCGCACACCATCTAACTGCCCACCCGCTAACTGGAGGGGCGAGCCTCTGTCACTAGCGAACAGGCTCCCGTGGAGGCAGCGGGCAGGCGCAGCGTGGGGACACGGCCCGGCCCCTGCGGGCGGGTCGAGGGGACGCAGTGGGTCGCGGCAGGCAGTCCAGGCCGGGGACAGGCTCCGCAGACCAGCGGGCCACGGGCAGACCGTATGTTCAGGTCCCTAATGCCCGTTCGGGAAAGGTCTTGTTTCGAAGGAAGAGCTTGACGGGGTGCGTTCTGCAGGACCTGGATTGAGAGTCTGTCACAGGGCGCCATGGACAGCTGGCTGCGGTGCGCCGAGATAGGGCGAGAGATCCAGGAAGGCTGGATCGTGCAGAACGCGGTGGTCTACGTCCTCAACCACAACCGCCACCTCATCGTGGCCGGGAGGCAGAGGGAGCTCGTGGACGCCTTGGACCACCTCCTGAGCATCGTCAAGGCCACGGGCCACAACAGGTAGGTGTGGCTGGCGGGTCCCGCGTGCGGTCCTGACCCCCGGGGAAGGCTCCGTCCTGCCGCTCCGAGAGACCTTGATTCAGGCCCGGGGACTGTGGGGTCACACACGGGTCCGCCGGTGGGGGTGGTGCCCCGGGACCCTCCCCGCCGTCGTCAGTGCCATCCTTCCGGGAAAGGCGGGTCTGCCGTTGGCTGGTGTCTGACAGTGATTGGGACGTGGGGACGTGGGGACAGGGGGAAGGCTGTGGGGGCACAGGGAGGGCTGCTCAAGCATCCCAGGCTCCGTTCACTAGCCGTGCACCCCAAGCCAGATGCTCACCCTCTCTGAGCCGCAGGGCGGCCCATAGTGGTGGAGGAAGGCCTCGGGCCCACCCGGCAAGGAGCCCCCCACCCTCACTGTGTCTCAGCACGGAGCCGGCCTGCCCCACTCTGTTCCAAACAGAATGATTCTAAGGAAGGTTTGCTGAGACCCGGATCAGCTGGGAAAAATGGAAGCAAAGAGCAACTCCTTTGTACGAATCTCATCTGGTTTCATGGAAGGTTGCAAACGTGCGTCTGTGTTTTCTTACGTGGACGGATGGGAGCCCGGGAGATTGCTGTTTTCGTGAGCTAAAATCGGAAATTTAAAAGCAAGACAGACCACAGTGTCACCCGACAAGGGTGACATTTAAAGACTCTCCTTGTGTGTTTTTTGCTGGTTTGGTTTTTAGTCTGAACGATAAGCTTTAGGTTTTCTCATCAGATACTGAAGTAGATGTGCCAGACGGGGTGGGAACCAGCAGGCTGCGTGCCGGTTTTCATCAGGGCCAATTAATAATGAACACGGAGCCCGAGCTAGAGAGCCCCTCGCTGGGCAGTGAGCAGGCCCTGTGGATGCCCCTCTGATGCGAGTGCCCCAGCGGGGCTCCGCAGATGCCAGCCTCTCCCCTCCCAGCACTGCCGTGAGTTTCCATCGCAGATGGAGCTCAGACTTTGAGTCCCTGGTTCTGGACGTGCGGAGACCGTTTGCAGCAGTTTTCAACGTTTTGGTGCCATAACGTTGCCAGTGAGAAACGTGGGCGTTCTGGCCGAGGCCCATTTGATCTGTTAACCAACCGGTAGAAGTGCCCAGGCCGCGACTGAGGCCTGACGGACGCCCGGCAGTGGGCGCGGAGGCCAGATGGGCCTCTCTGTCCCGCCCCGACGATACCCCGAGGAGCCCGCCCGCCTGGCACGGCAGCGCCCTCTCGCCAGGAAGGCCACCTGTGGCGGGGGAGCCAGGCGTCACCGGAGTGGCCCTCGTCACAGCCAGCTTGCCCTAGGAGGCCTTGGAACAGCTCGGCAAACTGGCGCCGGGACCACAGGCGCCTGTGGTTGGTCCCGGCAAGATGGGAGCCCGGCAAACGCACTTTGTCACGGACTCGTCTGCTTGAGTCTGTGCGTGCGACTGTGTTCTCACCTGCCGGCATGCTCTTTCCAGAGACTTCACTCTGCTGGGGATGCTCTGCAACACTTTGGCTCGAGGCTTGATTATCAACTGGATTCCGACCCAAGTGCCGGAAAAATCTAGAAGACCCATGCGCCCGAACCTGTTTCACACACCACTGGACTCAGGAGCCAGCGCTGAAGTCAGGACCGCGGTGGAGGTAGAGCCCTCGCTGCGCGAGGCCAGGGGGGACCCTCACTCCACTAGCGCAGGTGACGGGTGGCCATTAGGAGGTGAAACTGGCTAGGGTTTTCTACTGCCAGGAAGTGGGGTGCGGGGCAAGGAGGGACAGAGAACATGCATTTCTGTAAGAGGAAGACAGAGAGCCGGGTGTTGTCAGGGAGGGGAGGCGGTGGAGCCGGGCAGGTGGCAGGGCCAGCCAGGGGCCCCCCAGGGGCGCGTGGGGGCCAGGCCGCCCAGCTGCAGGCCTGGTGCCTGTTTAAACCCCCGCCGGTCTGACCACGAGCCAGGTCCACTTACTTTTACTAGTTTGAGTCTTGGCTCGGGCTCCCTGTTCAGAGTTCAGGCTCTAGAACAAGGCCCCATCTGTGTTAGGTTTGTGAGTTCGCCCTGAACCTGAGCACCGGGACGGAGCCCGAGGAGGTGGTGCCCGTGAGCACCCAGCAGCAGCTCCTTGCCACCTGGGTGAAGGCCCGGCAGCTGCTACAGCAGCAGATCGGGCCGCGGCTGGGCGCGGACGAGCAGGTGCCAGGGGCCTGGGGCGCGGGTGGCGTCTGGGAGCTCCCCGGGGCTCGGAGGGCTCGGCGGGCCGGGGCCTCCAGGGCGGACACCTCCTGCTGAGGTCTTCCCTGGTATCCCGCCTGAAGGGGGACAAGCAGGGACCCAGAGAGGAGAGCTCCCACAGACGTGGGCTCTGAGGTCATGGGCAGGCCCTGCCCCACCCCCTGGCCAGCCCAGCCAGCAGACCTGCTGCCTCGACACTGCCTGGAAAGGACCTTGGAGAGAAACCGGCATACCAATGGCTCTGGCTGTCGCCGCGATGCCGGCGTGTCCCAGGGCTCCGGGCCCCAGCGTCCCGGCACCCCCGGGCTGACAGGCGCTTACGCTTCCTTCCCCCAGAGTCCCAACGAGGACATCAACTCGGTGACCAGAGTTCTCGTTGCTCTGGAGATGTACTCCTGCAACGGGCTGGGCCTCATGGACTTCTCCGTGCCCCCCTTGGCCCAGGTAGGCGCCACCAGTGCCCAGAGCCCCCAGCCTGAGGCCACTCATTCGGGTCAGCCGCTCAGACCCAGAGCCGGGGTCAGAGGGCCTTGCCTGAGGCGGCAGACGGGGTGCCCTGTCGAGGGACCCCGTCCTCACCACGGCGCTTACCTGCCCCTCGCAGGGTGCCCGAGCCATTCCACGTGGGAGCCACCCGTGCGCTTCCTCTGCAGTCGGCTCGGGGCGGGGACCCCGGGGGTGGCACGTCAGCCGCGCTAACAGACGCCCCTTCTCCCCTGCCCGGAAGGTGGTGGAAATGGCTTCCGAGTGCAACTGGTCGGACCCCCTGGTGGAGCTGCAGACCCTGACACGACTGACCCACTTTGCCCACATGGCCCACGACCACGAGGTCGCCATGGCCTGCTCGCAGAAGGCCATCCAGATGGGCATTAGGCTCCTGAGGATGTGTAGCCGGTAAGTAGCTGTGGAACGATCCCCCTGAGGCCAGGAGGGGTCACCGGGCCCGAGCACCAGCCCTGGGTCATCCCAGCACGTGTCCCGGCAGCCGTGTCCGTGCGTCCGTGTGCCTCTGCCTGCCAGCTCCTCGTCAGCCAGCACGACGCTGTCAGCCACGGCTCCAGAGAGCCAGGTTCAGAAGGGTTCTGAGGCCACACGAGGCTCACTGGCCGTGAGCGGGACAGTCACGGGCACAGAGGCCGAAAGGGCCTCCCGGGTCACCATCTGCCATCCCCGACAGACAGAGCTTTGATGAACGTAGTTCTGAGTGGGCAACACAGACGTGCCACATAAATTCAGAAGTCACCGAGGAGGTGTCCCAGTGACAAGAAAACCCCCCCGGCCCTTGTCGCCCTGCCCGCTGCGGGCCGCTCGCTCTCCGGAGGCCATGGCTGCCGGATGTCGCGGCACGAGCTCCCGGACCCCTGTCCCCGTGCGGCGCTGGATGCCTGCTTTCCCTCACAGCTTCCGGCGGCTCTCGCGTTCCGACCTCCGATCGGGAATTGTGTTTCTGCGTCTTTCCCCTCGTTGTGCGTGTCAGGCTGTTTTAATTTGTTTCTACTGTGAGTTTTTTCTGTGGTGATGACCGTTTTCCTTGAGGGTCTTGTGGGTTATTTCCTGGAAACCACGAAATCACCGACTCGAGGGTATGAAGAAGACGTTCGTAGTGACTCAGCAGCCAGGGTGGGCGGGCCAGACCCAGGTGTGCCGAATTGCCACGTGAGGCCAACCTCGGGCCGCGTCCACATCTCGGGCTGCCCGCTGTGGCAGCGTGATTGGCAGCGTGGTGGGGGGGGGGGGGGTCTGTCCCCGACTGAGAATCCCAGGGACACAGATGCGTCCGCCATATCTCAGCGGCAGTTCCGGGGCCTGCGTGGGACACACGCAGCGTGTATTTGGGGGCCGACAAATGAATGCCACCTGAGATGTCTTAACACCGCCGGCCTCCAAGTGGCCAGGGTCTCAGACGCGCGTGGGGTCATGATGGGGGCGGCGCGTGCAGGATGGCCCCCTCCGAGGACCCCGCGGCACCACCTCAACCAGCTCTCTGGTGGGTGCCACCATCCCCATATTGCAGGTGAGGAAACCGAGGCAGGTGCAGGTCACGTCTGTGGCCGGAGGCCACCTCCCCGGCAGGCGGCAGAGCCGGGACCGGGCCCAGGCGTCCGGTTCTACAAGCCCACGCTCCCAGAGACCCCCGGATGCAGCCTCTCGGACGCGGCCACGCGCCCATTCTGTGGGCAGGAGCACGCCAGAAACTGCCGGAAGAGTCAGCCGCGATCCCTGTGGGTTCACGTCCCTGAGATGGGCACAGCACCTGGCGACGGGAGCCCCCAGGACGCAGGGCAGCAGGAGAGGCCCCCTCCCATGGGTAGGGCTTGGGCCCAAGTAACAAGGTCCATTGCTGAGAGGTAGCGGGGAGCCTCATCTCTGGCCTGGCTGGTCGCCATAACTTCCTCAAGAATTGGACGCGGTTGTGGCAGCCTGTGTTCTGAGGGCGTGCGTGGGTCCCAGCTGCCCCACGAACAGAAGACCGCGTCACACACTGCAGCAGCCGACTTTCCACCGCACCCCTTCTCTCCGGGTGGGGTGGTGCGTGCCCGCCAGGACCTGCCCTCCTCAGACGGGACGCTCAGGCACAGAGGCCTGGTGTGGGGCAGCGGCGGGTCGAGGGGAGACCCAGTGGCTCTCGTGCCAGCCGGGGGGCTCCAACCACACGGGGGCACAGGAAGCTCCCTCCGAGGGCCGCAGGGCAGGGAGGGGATGGACGCGTGGCTGAAGAGTCCGGCTGAGGACTCTAGTCACCGGCCCGAAGTAGCAGGTGGGGGTGCCAGTGAGAAGGTGGCCCTGCGAGGAAGGTTGGGGTGGGTTCCCAGGACCGTGGGCCACACGACCCGTCGAGACAAGGCTGCCCTCGAGCGACCCCGGAGCTCAGGGCAGCGCCTCCGAGGCCCAGGGGTCCGTAGACTCAGAGGCAGAGATTTCTGGAAGAACACCGAAGCCGTGGATGTCTGTTGGGATGAGGTGGGGCGGGACGAGGCTTCCCCATAGGAGGGGAGGAGAGGCGGCCGGCGGAGGGTGAGGGCCGTCGGAAGCTCGTGGAGCCAGCAAGTCGAGGAACGGGCAGTTGACTAAACCCTCTGAGGAGCTGGACGTTTGGGGCAGGTGTCCGTCAGCCTTGCCCGAGGTACCCGTGCCCACCGACCTGAGGCGGTAGCCGTGGGGGTGTCAGAAGGGCTCCGTCTGAAAACAGAGTAGCTGAAGCACAGCCGTGACGGAGCCTGTCCGTTCTCACCGCCAGCACTGAGGGTCATCACGAGGGGCCCTTCCTCTTGCACGGTGTGGACTGACCTCTCTCAGAGGCTACGGGTTATTTTCTCTCAACAGTCTGTCCTGAGAGGTACTTGGCTTCCACAAGGGAAGTCTCCCACGCTTTCTGACTTCCCACCCCAGCTGGGGGAGACCGAGGGGTGGTCCCTGGTCATGCAGCTCAGTGGCTACTGGGCGCCCACCCGCTGCTGGCCTCCACCCACGCAGGAGCCCAGTGCACTGAGGTGGGACGTGCGGCCGCCGTGCACAGAGCACCTGGCCGTCTGCCGGGACGCCTGACCCCGGGCAGGGCACCAGGGCTCCCCTGCTTGCTACCGGCTCCCCGCCAGCACCTCAGCCACACTCTCAAATAGGGAGAATTCCTCGGGATACGTAGATTATGCGACAACCAGAGGAGAACGTTAAGAAAAACCCCTCAAACTTACTCGAGAAGTTGCGGCATTTAAAAAGTGTGTAGTGTTGTGGAAGAAGGAATAATCAAGGACTGGAGATCCCTTGAAAAGAAATTGAGTGAAGATTGCAGCGTGAGGAGGGGCTCCTGGGCGGCTCAGTGGGTTGAATGTCTGACTTCAGCTCAGGTAACGATCTCACAGTTCACAAGTTCGAGCCCCGCGTCGGGCTCTGTGCTGACAGCTCGGGGCCTGGAGCCTGCTTCAGATTCTGTGTGTGTCTCTCTCTCTTTGCGCCTCCCCTCTTGTGCTCTGTCTCTCTCTGTCTCTCAAAAATAAAACATTAAAAAAAAAAAAGGTATCGGTGTGAGGAAATCTCTCAGGAAGTAGATGAAAAAGGACGCACACAGAAAATGTGACGGAAAAGCCAGGAGCCACACTGGAGCCACACAGGAGGTCCAAGGACCAACCTTCAGAACCCCGGAAAGAACAGAGAGTGTGCTTCAGAAAGAAGTTTGAATGCGGATTGTGATGCAGGAGAGGCTCCAGGGCAGACAACGCCGCCGCCTGACGGACGCTCTCACCAGCGGGCAGCAGGGGAACGAAGTCACCCTCACGTGCAGACGCACCACAGGGACACGTCTGGTCATCACAGATGAAGAGAGTGTCCGAACCGCCTTTGAAAGAAATCCATCTGCACCTCAGCAACTTCTTACGAGACACGTCTCCAGAGGCGAGGGAAACAAAAGGAAAAACGAACTACTGGGACCTCGTCAAAATAAAAAGCTTCCACAGAGCGAAGGAAACAAGCAGCAAAACTAAAAGGCAACCTATGGAATGGGAGAAGATATGTGCAAACGACATGTCAGATAAAGGGTTAGTATCCGAAATCTATAAAAAACTTACCAAACTCAACACCCAAAAAACAAATAATCCAGTGAAGAAACGGGCAAAAGGCATGAATAGACACTTCTCCAAAGAAGACATCCAGATGGCCAACCGACACATGAAAACACGCTCAACATCACTCCTCATCAGGGAAATGCAAATCAAAACCACAATGAGATACCACCTCATACCTGTCAGAATGGCTAAAATGAACAAGTCAGGAGACTCTGGATGCTGGCGAGGATGTGGAGAAACGGGAACCCTCTTGCACTGCTGGTGGGAATGCAAACTGGTGAGGCCGCTCTGGAGAACAGTGTGGAGGTTCCTCAAGAAACTAAAAACAGAACCATCCTACGACCCAGCAACTGCACTACTAGGTATTTATCCAAAGGATGCAAACATGCAGATTCAAAGGGGCACACGTTTATAGCAGTGCCATCGACAACAGTCAAATTATGGAAGAGCCCAAATGTCCATCGACTGATGAGTGGATAAAGAAGATGTGGTATATATATATATACACACACTATGGAATATTAATTACTTGGCGATCAAAAAGAATGAAATCTTGCCATTTGCAATAATGTGGATGGAACCAGAGTGTATTATGCTAAGCAAGATAAGTCAATCAGAGAAAGACAAATATCACATGATTTCACTCATATGTGCAATTTGAGAAACACAGCAGATGAACATAGGAGAAGGGAAGGAAAAATAAAATAAAAACCAGAGAGGGAGGCAAACCATAAGAGACTCTGGAATATGGAGAACAAACTGGGGTTGCTGGGGGGAGGTGGGTGGGGGATGGGCTAAATGGTGATGGGCCTCAAGGAGGGCACTTGTTGGGACTAGCACTGGGTGGCATATGGAAGTGATGGACCACTAAATTCTACTCCTGAAATCATTATTACTCTCTATGTTCACCCACTTGGATTGAAATAAATTAAAAGTTAAAAAAAAAAGAAAGAAATCCATCTGCAGAGTCACAGGAAACATCAACGCAACAGCCTTTTCCGAACACTGGGAGGCAGAAGAAAAATGGCGCTTTCTAGGTGGAAATAATTCGCAGCCTAGATTTTAACCCACTCAGACTTTGAGTCAAGTACGTGGGGAAGGAAAGCCATTTTTAGGCAGACAGGGACCCGGAATATATGTTTCCCACACGCCTGTTTGTGGGAAAGTCACTTGAAGGATATGCTCCAGAAAAACAAAGGAATAAACCAAACGAGAGAGAGATGTGGGATGCTTGGAATAATAAATACGTTCCAGAAAAGTTGTCACCCTGTGCTGCTTGCTGGGAGGGCTCCCTGTCTGAACTGGAGCAGGACGGAGGGGGCTCTGGAGCGAGGGCAGGGAAGACAGAGGACCCGGGGTTAGGTTAGGAAGAGTAGAAAAGGCACGGTGCTAAATGAAAATCGTACAGTGGAGAAAAAGCCAGTGGGAAACTCTAGGAGACACAAAACATGTGCATTATCATGGTGTTCACTGATACTTTAGTTTCGGGCTTAACAGTTGTGGCTACTTCCCAAAAGTGTTACCAGTTTTGGCAATTCAAAAGCCAAACGCTTTTGCAGGGGAGGGGAGAGTCCAGAAGAGAGGAAAACGGCTGTGACAGCAGCCTCGCCCGAGAAGGTGAGCGGTCAGGTGTCACTTGCTGAGGGTCCACGAGATCTGAGCTGGTGTAATGTTTTAAAGAATAAAGATAATAATAGGGGGATTAAATTAATCCTGTAATCATCTATATTAATAAGTTGAGAAGAGGGCAAAAGGAGGGTCTGAGTAGTTTAAATTTTTAATTTTCAAGAGAGAGCATGCACAAGAGGGAGAGGGGCAGAGGGAGAGAGAATCTGAAATCTTGTTTTAAAATATCTATTTATTTTGAGAGAGAGAGAGAGAGACAGCGCGAGTGGCAGAGAGAGAGGGAGAGAGAGAATCCCAAGCAGGCTCTGTGCTGTCAGGGCAGAACCTGACAAGGGGCTCGATCTCACGACCGCGAGATGACAGCCTGAGCTGAAATCAGGAGTGATGCTCAACCGACTGAGCCACCCAGCAGCCCCAGGTCTGAGTAATTTAAACTTCATCTATCGTCGTAAGAATTCCACAGGCGATGTGTGCAGCTGATAACATTGGGAAGTCAAGTTAGATGCCAAGTTTTAGAGGCAAGCCTATGCCTACTAGAGGAGAGGACTAAGCGTTTAGAAGTCATTCCCTGCAGGGAACAGCGCTGCGAGCTGAGTAGACGTAGCGATGCCTCCCCGTGTGCAGGTACCATTTTGATAAAAATTGACAAGTTATTTTGAAAAGAGAAACTGCAAAGACATTCTTCTAGAAAGAGTCAGCACCTGAACGCTGCTGCATAGTCGTTCTGTTGTTGGGTTGAAAGTCGCTTCGCTGCTGGTGGCGGGCGGGCCAGGAGGACTCGGTCAGGGCGGCAGGGTGTAGGCTGTAGGAAGTGTGGCCTTGCCATTCTTCTCCAGTGATTCTTAAATTGAGTTTCATTTTGGAATGAAAAATCTTATGTAATACAATAAAAGAAGGTAAAAATAGAAATTTATGCAAATAGTAATAGGGAAAGTGGAGGTACCATAAAAATGTAATTTCCCCTTCGACTTTTGAAAGCTCATTTATATAGCATCACTGCCCTCTAGCGACATCCGGAGTCACCGCACTCAGCGGGATTGCCCCTCGTACCCCGGTCTGTGGTTCTGACCGTTCATCCAGCCTGCTGGCTTGCTAGCTGTGTCCAGGCATGCTCCTGGGTGCTTGGCAGCTGGAGAGACACGGCCCCTGGTTCTGGAAGAGATGCCCACTTGATAGTGATCTTGCTGGCCACTCAGAACGTTGGACCTTGTGCCTGGTCAGGCAGGATACATGGTCACATTCAGCCACATGGCACTCGCTGCAGATGATTCACTGTTTAAAGAAAATGACACGTATTTCAAATGTTTATGCTAATCTCTCCACTTTGCAATTTATAGGTAGAAGCTCTAGTGTGGAATTGGTCACAAAGTCATTTTATAATAGCAATGCACAGTAATAGTAAATTTTTAGTTCTTGCTGAAAAATAGTACAGTTTCTAATCAGTATTTTCATCGCTGAGTGTTTAATTACCAGAATAATTTTCACATTCACACTATCAGTATAAAGGAATGTCCACTAATAAGAAATTTCATGCAGATCCTTAAAACAGACACAAAATAGATTAGATAGTCTAATTCTAGATAGTCTAAGGTTATTTGGGACATCTCTACTTTGTTCAGCATTTTCATTTAACATAATCATCAATGTTGGGTCTTTATAGAAATTTATATAATATATACAATATATTTATGTAATTAATAATTTATATATGTGTATATAATATTAAATATCTTACATATTTATATGTAAGATATAAATATTATATACATTGTATATTATATTATATTTATCTATAAACAAATAAGTATATAATATATAATAAAATAAGTCATTTATAGAACATGTTTATTTATATGTAAAAGTCCCTTTTCCTACCATTTCTGGCCATTACACAGTAACAGTTACTATACTCTTGTGCTGTGAGAAAAAATGGTAAAGCTTGGCAAAATACATGAATCAATCATTGCCAAGCATTGGACAAAAGGTGATCCAAAGAAGAGATTTCTGTAAAAGGGAACATCAAACGTGGCTGCACGTTCATCCCTGCTTTCTGTGGGGTGGGGTTGGAGGGGTGTTCAAACGTCAGCGTTGGGAAGCACAGCCCAGACAGAAGACACACTGGGACGAAACAAGGACCCGTGCCTGGGGCTACTGAGACAGCCGGCATTTATCAGATATGATGTGAGAAAAGAGATTACTGGACAGAGCTTGTATGTTCCCAGGCACTGAGGTGCGACTTCTAAGCTGCACAGAGATGCTGGAAGCCATCCGTGTTGAGGTGTTTGAATTGGCCGACCAGAGTCAACTTGCCAGGCGTTCAAAAAGACCATATACCTTAGGAATAGGGCTGTAAGGGCCACTCTAGACTTACCCCACAAAAGCCTCATTCAAATCTTCATAGGATAAACTGAGGCACCAGTAAATTAACTGCCCGTCAGAATGAACCCCAACATCCCATTAAAGGAAGGCAGCAGCATCCACACTCAACAATACAGCCCTTGCAGTGTCCAGCATAAAATAAAAAAACTACCAGACGTATGGAAAAACAAGAAAGTGTTCTCCCATACCAGGAGAAAATACAGTCAATAGGATAGAAACAGTTAACAGATGCAGATATGACACAAAGTTTGAAATTAGAAGACAACAAATTTAAAACTTAAAACAGCTGTTATAAATACAAGAAAGCATTTTTAGTGGAAAAATTAGTGTACAGGTGGGGAATTTCAACAAAGAAATGGAAACTGTAATAACTAAGTGGAAATTCCAGAACTAAAAAATACAACATCTGGAAATGTTTCACTGGGAGAGATTAACATCTGAATGCTGAAGAAGTGGTAAGTAACTGTGAATGCAGCTCAACCGAGTATTGAAACCAAAGCACAGGGAGAAAAGACAGAAAAGCAAAATGAACAGAACTTCAACGACACGTGGGGCAGAATCAAGTGGCCTAACCCAAGGGAAATAGGAGTCTCAGGACAGAGGCAAGAGAGGGAGGCAGAGATACGTATATTTGAAGATAGAAGAGTTTAATTTTTTTCCGAATTGAGTTAAAAACATCAAGCCAGAGATCCAAGATTTTCAATGACTCCAAGCAGGATAAACACAAAGAAAACCACAGCTATTTTCACCGTAGTCCCATTGCTGCCGGCCAAAGGCAAGAAATCATTGGAGAGAAGTCGGAAGGCAAACGGGTGCGTTGTGTGTAGGAAAGCAAGGGTGGGACTGCAGACTTCTCAGCAGAAACAACGTGGACTGCCTAACATTTTAAGGGTTAAAAAAGAAAAAAAACCTGTCAATCTAGAATTCCTGTAAGAAGAGCCTGCAAAAAATGAAGGCAAAATCAGGGCATAAGATAAGCTAAAAGTAAGGTAGGTAATCCATTCCTCGAAGAGATGCCAGAGGAAATTCTTCAGGCTCAAGGAAGACAGCAGGCGGAAACGTGGTTGAAGAAGCCGGGAGAACACGAGGTGGTGAATGCGTGGGGAGCGCAAATGACTCTCCCCCTCAGTTCTTAAATTCTTTAAAAGGTTTTGCCTTTTTAAAACGGAAGTGCGTCGCGTGGTGGGATTCTTAGTAAATATGCAAGTAAGGTGCGTGACCGTGAGAACACAAGTGACAGGAATGAGGCACGTCACAGAATACTGTTCAGGGGTTTCCCACCGCCTGTGAAATGATACATTAACCCAAGCTACACTGTTAAGGATGTACGTTGTAATCTCTTGAGCAAGTACTGAAACAATAGTAAACAGAAGTATAAGTAAAAATCCAACAGGGGAGACAAAATGGAATACTGAAAGGTCATTCACTTAGCCCAAATGAGGGGGGAAAGCAACAACACATGGGACAAACGAAAGCAAATGGAAGATTCCGCCCCAACCACACCGTGTATGTACCAAGCGGAAGTGAGCCGTCACTCCAGTTAAAGAGCAGGGTTTATCCCACGGAATACAGGAAGCGTCTGAGACCCAGCCAGAGGCCACGCTCTTCAAAAATAAAGACTCAGGTGGCCCGTGGAGGGAGTCTGCCCAGGAACTGTGTGTATTTCTCTGGGAATAAATACAGGGCCCCCCGAGCTGGGTGTTGGGGATCTGGTCCCCTCCAACACGGGATCCCCCTCCCGGGGGCGATGTCTCCGTGTGTGTGTGGTGTTACCTATGCACAAGCCATGGCAGGGCCGGGGTAGTAAACGTTTCGGGAGAGGGTCTGGCATCCTTGACAACGTTTTGAGTCGAAACCGTACCGGACTGAGCTCCCGGCACAGAGCGGAGGCCCTCTGAGACCAGCACACGGGGGCGCAGGGAGCGGAGCCCCGTTGCTCCCGGCGGGGCTCGGCCCTGCTAGGAGGGGCTCGCCGTGCCCACCTTTTGCTGCTCCCTTCACAGATTCGTCATTTAACACGCCGGTTCGTGGTTCTGTGGGTTGAGTGCGCTCAGCCAGTTAGCTGCGGTTTGGGGGCTCGCACGAGGCTACGCTGGATGCCCCCAGGACTTGTTCCCCTCTCTGCACAGCACCTGTCTCCCCGAAGAGCCCTCCTGCCCTCGTACTTCTCTGTCCCCAGGGTGGAGACTCAACTGGTGGCCGAGATGCTGAGCACCACAGCCTGCATCCAGGGCAGGAGCATCCTGGAGAACCTGAAGGGCAGAAAGCAGCTGCGCCTGGCGGCCGCGAGGTCCTTCACGGAGGGCGCCAGGTGCGCCATGCCGGGCTAAGTGGCCAGTGTGACCACGTGGGCTGTGGGCTTGGCGTGCGTGCCGCCTGTGGGAGGTAGACGGACCGCAGTGCCGTGGGGTGAAGGGTACGGGGCTCAGTGGGGACTGCCACTAGCGCTGGCCCTCCTTTGTGACCCTGTGGCCGGGGCCATCTCGCCCCTTGCGGTCACATCCACTCCGCCCCATGTTCGAGAGGCCCTCGGGCACGAGTGGGTCGCCACAGGCCACATGGCCGTCGGGGGGAGGGAGCGCCTGCGTCCGGGGTGCTCCGTGGCGCCCAGCCGTGCCCGCTCCCCGGTAAATCGAGAAGCTTCCCATGTCGCTCCTGCATCGTTGGTGTCTACGCCGCTCCAGCCCAGGGATTCCCTTTCAGGTTCGGGGGCATTGCGGGGAGCAGCGCCCTGGTGATGCTGGCTGTGAGGCAGTACTGGAACACCTGGCTCCCGCTCCTGTCCTCCGCGGCCAACAGGAGGAAAGCCAAGACTGTCGTACAGAGGCTCATCGGCATCATCAATAAGACAGAAGCAAAGAAACAGGTGTGCCATGTGGGGCCACGGCGGGGCAGGCGTCCTCCGGAAAGGGAGGGCGAGATCCCCAGGGAAGACAGACCCCGGGGAGCCATGGAAACCAGGAACACAAGGGCCAGCAGAGGAGGGGGCCCAGAGGACAATGACGTCCCTGAAACCCGGCAGGGCAGACACGCAGACCTCTCTTTCCTCCTTCCTCCCCTCCAAGGGGACACTGACCGTTCCCCAGAAAGCCCCAGCAGGGGAGGGGAAAGGACAGAACGGTAGACTCAGATGGCCGAGGAAAACCACAGAAACCTCTGGGCCAGAGCCAAAGTCTCGGCCTGACGCCACCCCACAGGCGCCCCGTCGCCAGGGCGCGTGTGGTCTTGGTACGTCACCACCCGCGGCTGGCCCCCTCTGTTCACCTGGGCGCAGACCCAGCTTCAGAGGGCATGCGGAGGTCAGTGAGGGCTGTCCCGCCTGCTGACCACGTGTGTCCCCTGCCCCAGGACTCGGCTTCCCGTGGGGACTCCAGCACCTTTCCCGTCCACCCAAGAAGGCCAGGCTCAGACCTAAACCTGCAGTTTTCAGCAGGGCCTTTTTCTAAGGGAAGGTCTGCAGGTCAAAGGCTTTGGCAGACAGAGGTCTGTGGTCAGACGGCCTAGGGTAGAGCCTGTGGGCGGAGCTTCGTGGGCCCTCAGTCCGGGCCCCAGCAGAGCCCTCGGAGGCCGGCGGCCAGACGAGCTGTGGGAGGTTTGGGGGGACAGGACGAGCTGGGGGAGGTTTGGGGGGACAGGACGAGATGGGGGAGCCGCCCTCTGTGCTGATTCCAGAGCCAGGCCTGTGGCAGGAGGGCCCACAGCTGTGCGTAAAATCCCCAAAACTGTCTCTGGTCGGGGAGACTGCTGTTCAAGAGGCAGCAAGAAGAAAATTGAAAATCAGAGCCTCATAGAAGAAATTGGCTATGCTTCCTATTTTCTTACAAAGATATTTATGACCTCTGATGGCCTAAGCCAGGTGTGGGCAACCCCCGCCCAGGGCCAAATCTAGCCTGTCTCCTATATTTGTAAATAAAGTTTTATTGGGACGCAGCCATGCCTGATCATTTACATATTGTCTGTGGCTTGGCTACAACAGCAGAAGGGAGTAATTGTGACAGAGACCATGTGACCCACAAAGCCAGAAGTACTTACTCTCTGGCACTTTACAGAAAAAATTTGCCCAGCCCGGGTCTAGACATTTATAAAACTCACCTAAAGTTCAGTTCTTTCCAATGGGCTTTTTAAAAAGTTGTGATCAAATATACATAATATAATTACCATTTTAACCATCCAGAAGTATATGATTCAGTGACCTTAACTATATTCAGTGTTTTATGGCCATCACCAGGGTCTGTGCCTGCAACTTTTTCATCATCCCCAACAAGAGCCGTCCCCATGGAACAACAGCCCCACTCTCATCTCTATGAATGGGAAGACTCTAGGTTCCTCACTGAACAGGAATCACACAGCGTTTGTCCTTCTGTGTTCGGTTTATTTCACTCGGCATGGTGTCATCAAGGTTCATGTAGCAGGTGTCAGCATTTCCTTCTTTTTTTATGACCGAACGATACTCCATTGTGTGGATGGACACCATTTTGTTTATCCACTCATCTGTTGCTGAGCATGATGGCTTCATCCTTTCCACTGTTGTTGTGACTAGTGCGGCTACACACGAGTGTGCAAATATATTTATGTCCCTGCTGTCCGTTCTTTCGAGTCTACACCTAGGAGTAGAATTGCTGGGTTATATGGTACTTCTGTGTTTAACCTTTGAAGGAAATGCAAAGCTATTTTCCAAAGCAGCTGCTCCATTATACATACCCACCAGCAGCGTTCCAATTTCTGCACATCCTGTCAACACTCGCTTCCGATTTAAAAAAAAATTATACCCATCCCAGTAGGTGTGAAGAGATACCTCATTGTGATTTTGATTTGTATTTCCCTGATGACAAATGATTTTGAGCATCTTTTCATGTGCTTATTAGTTATCTGCATATTTTCTTTGGAGAAATGTCTGTTCAAGTCCTTTGCCCATTTTTGGATTTTTGTTGTTGTTGTTGTTGTTGTTGAATTGCAAGAGTTCTCTATATATTCTGGATATTAATTCTTTATCAAACATCAGATTTGCAGATTTTTTTTCTCCCATTCATTTGATTGCCTTTTCACTCCCTTGATGGTATCCTTTGACACACAAAAGTTCTTAATCTTGACAAAGTTCAACTATATTTTTCTTTTTGCCTATGTTTTTGGTGTCACATCCATGGAGTCATTGCCAAATCCAATGTCATGAAGAATTTTTGCAATGTTTTCTTTATGAGTTTTATAGATTTAGCTCCTATGTTTCAGGTTTCCCCCACCCTCACTTTGAGTTAATTTTAGTATGTGGTGTAAGATAGGAGGACAGTTTTATTTCTTTGCCTGTGAAAATCAAGTTTTCCCAGTACCAGTTTTTTTTTTTTTTAATGTTTATTTAGTTTAGAGAGAGACAGAGTATGAGCAGGGGAGGGGCAGAGAGAGAGGAAGACACAGAATCCGAAGCAGGCTCTGGGCTCCGAGCTGTCAGCACAGAGCCTGACACAGGGCTCGAACTCACGAACGTTGAGATCATGACCTGAGTCGAAGTCGGACACTTAATTGATTGAGCCACCCAGGTGCCCCACCCAGCACCAGTTGCTGAAGAGTGTTCTTTGCCTGTTGTATGATCTTAGTGTCTTTGTCAAAAGTCATTCACCATATATCTGAGAATTTATTTCTGGGCTCTCTGTTTTATTCCATTGGTCTATATGTCTGTCCTTGTGCCAGGCTCACACTGCTTCGATTCCTGTAGCTTTGTGGTAAATTTTGCAGTCAAGAATTGTGAGCCTTCCCACTTTATTAATCTTTTTTGAGGTTGTTTTGGCTACTTGGAGCCGCTTGCAATTCCACATGAATTTAAGGTTTGGCTTTTCCATTTCTTTGGAGAAGGGTGTTGGGATTTTGAGGGATTGTATTGAATCTATCGATCACTTTGGGTGCTATGGACAGTTTAGCATTTTTCCATCCATGAACAAGTGATGTCTTCCCATTCATACAGACCTTGTTCACTTTCTTTCAGCAAAATGTTTTCATAGTTTTCAACATATATGTCTTTTACCTCTTTGCAAGCATTTAATTCTCTTAGGTGATGGTATAAATGAAATTGCTTTTTGTCTCAGCTCAGGTGGCCATAACAAAATGCTGGGTGCCTGGAAGGCTTAAGCAGTGGAAATTTGTTTCTTACTCTTCTGGAGTCTGGAAGGAAGTCCAAGATCAGGGAGCCAGTAAGGCCAGGCCCTTGTCCCGTCTTGTATACATCTGCCTTCTTGCTCTCTCCTCGTTTGGGGGCGTGTGGAGATCAGCAAGGTCTCTGGTGTCTCATCTTATAAGGACACTAACACCATCATGAGGACCCTACATCATGACCTCATCTAATCCTAATCACCTCCCAAGAACCTCATCTCCAAATATCAGCGCACTGGGGATTAGGGCTTCTGCATGGGAATTTGGTAGAGGAGGGGCACAGCTAAGTCCACAGCACTTCCTGGTTTTGTTTTCAGACTGATCACTGCGGGTACATAGGAAAACAACTGACTGTTGTATTGTTGTGTCCTGCAACTTTGCTGCATTCAGTTATTTGCCCTAGTGGTTTTCTTGGGGATTCTTTGGGATTTTCTATACCTAGGATCGTATCATCTGTGAATAGGGACAGTTTTACCTCTTCCTTTCCAGTTTGGCGGGCTTTTATCCTGTTTTCTGTCTATTACTCTGGCTAGAATGCCCAGTAAAATGCTGAAACTCCCTCATCTTTTTCCCGATTTTAGTAGGAAGCTTCAGTTTTTCACTGTTGAGCACAGCGTCAGCTACGGGTTGTTCACAAATACCTTTTATATGTTGACCAACTTTCCTGTTATTCCTAGTTTTCTGAGATTTTATGATGAAAAGTTGTTGGATTTTGTCAGATACCTTTTCTCCATCGGTTGAGATTATCATGTGGTTTTTCTCCTTCATTCTGTTAATGTGCTGGATTAATTACACTGATCGGTCTTACGTGGAACCACCCTTGTATTCCTGGGAATACACGTGGTCATGGTGAATCATATTTTCACTACGCTGTTGGATTTGATTGGTTAAATTTTGTTGAGAATTTTTGCATCTATAGTCATAGAGTATTGTCTTGGTCTGTAATTTTCTTGTGATGTCTCTGTCTGGACTTGCTATCAAAGTAACGGTGGTCAGAATTGCATCAGAATCGGCACGGAAGCATTTCCTCCTCTTCGGTTTTTGGAAGTTGAGGAGGGTTACTGCCAATTGTTCACATGTTTGGTAGAAGCCACCCATGAGCCTTGCGTCCAGGACTTGTCTTTATTGGGAGATTTCTGATTACTGATTCAGTCTCTACTTGTTTAAGTTTGTTGACGTTTCCCATTTCTTACTGAGTTAGCTTGGGCAATTATGTGTTTTAAAGTATTTTTCCATTTCTTCTAGATCTAATTTGTCGGTATGCGCTAGGCCACAGCCTTCTCTTAGAATCCTTGTTATCTCTCCAAGGTCATAATAGTCCTACTTTCACATCTGATTTTATTTTTTTTTTATTTAAAAAAATGTTTTAACATTTATTCTTGAGAGAGACAGAGAGAGAACGCGTGCACGCGCGCATGAGTCGGGGAGGGGCAAAGAGAGACGGAGACGCAGAATCCGAAGTAGGCTCCAGGCTCCGAGCTGTCAGCACAGAGTCAGGCGTGGGGCTCAAACCCGTGAACGGTGAGATCATGACCTGAGCTGAAGTCGGACGCTTAACCGACTGAGCCACCCAGGCGCCCCTAGAAGTCTTTTCTAATGTGCTTTTGGTCCCACTGATTTCAAGCTCTGACACTGATTTGGATGTGTTGCGTCATTAAAAAGGGTGCAGGCTGCGTGAGGCAGTCCCTGTGCATGTTCTCGTGTGCACTGGGGGGCCTTTCCTTAGGGGTGAGATGTGACTTCAGTGTTTGTGGCTTAGTAGTTCAGGAATTTGGCTTCCGTTTCTGTATTCAGATACTGAGGCAAATAAAAATCAAAATGGTGACAGAATAAATTGCACCTTTGCGATATCTGCACGGTTTCTTTGTTTTCACCTTAGGGGAAAGGAAAAACACTGCTTCTGCACCAGTGGCCTACAGCGGACTTCCAAAGCGGAGGGACTCCCGAAGGGCATTTTCTCCCAGGTTTGTAGGCACGAGACGCGGCCGCAGCACAGAGAAAGGGAGGTGCCGCGTGCTGTTATTCCTTGCACTAACGCACAGACCGCTTCATCACGACAGTAACGGCTCCTGTGTGACGGGCACAGAGTGCTGTTTGTGAACAACTTCCTGGAACCTGCACTTTGCGCGCAGGGAAACCGAAGCCCGGAAGGCCCCCCCGTCCGGCCCCTGGGTTCAGGGCAGGGCTCTGGGCGGGTGGTGGCCGTCTCTGCGGTGGCCGCCGGGGGGCCCAGCCTCTGGGTCACTCTGGCAGATAAGTCGTGTTCTTGTACTTCCAAAGCCAACGTAGAGACGGACTCCTGCAAAGCAAAAGCAAAACACAAACTGAACTTAGAACAGTAAGACCGTATTTAAGAATTCATGTTTAAAGAAAGAAAATGATGATTAACCGCTAAAACATCATTATTCCTGTTACTGTAAGGTCTCGGTGTGTACTGGGGGCGTAAATGCTGTGGGCTGGGGCAGCGGGCCCCCTCCCCGAGTACTGTGTGTCTGTTGGGAGATAAAGTTGATTTAAGATAATAAGCAGAGGGTAGGACCGTGTGTGATTGAAGAGTGAGCTGAGCACCATGCTCCAGACGGCAGCCTGGGCCGCGGATCGAGGCTCCTGGCGGAGTATGGCTGGGGGGGGGGGGGGGGGGGGAGGGGGGGGACTGTGCAGTCGCCGCCCACGCTGAACTCCACGCACCGAAATGATCAAATAGGTCAGTTCAGTAGTAGCGAAAAAGGCAGATTGTAGGGGGAAGATCGGAAAGTACGATTGAGCCACGCAGGTGTTTCGTGGGAGGATTACTTCTTGAACTTTAAAGTGAGTCGGTGAGTAACTTCTGTGACACGCAGTCGTGTTGGTCAGGACGGGCTGTGCTGCGGGAACAGACTCACGCAAGCGCCCAGAGGCTTGCCTCCGCACAGCACTTTCCTCCCTGGTGTCGACCCCACCCCGAGGCCCCGCCCGGAAGGACCTGCGGGGAAGGGGTGGAGCAGGAGGGGGCCTGGCGCACAGGCCCCCGACGACAGCTGCGGTCCCTGAGGGGAGGGACTGGACCGGAAAAGCGGTGGACGGTCCAGAGCCGTGATGGTGACAGGGACCGTGAGGGCAGACCAGCGAGGATGTTGCTCCTTGGCACAGACCGAAGAAATGCAGAGCCAAGGGCAGGACCTGAGCCAGTCGGGACTCAAATGGCAGACCCTGGCGGTCCTCGCCGCCCCACCGCGAGGCCCCCGAGTTGATCGGGGTTGACTGGCTGACCCAGTCACGTGCCTGAATCTACCTGCTCCTGGGTGTGGACGCAGGGACACCTGTGTCCTGAGATCCCAGCACGGGCGGTGCAGAGGCCACGCAGGTCCCGGGCAGTGTGTGCTGTGCTGGCCGTGTGGCCGTGTGTGTGGCTGGCTGGGTCCTTGGGCCTGCTCTCCCGGCTGGTCTCACATCCAAACAGGACAAGAAGTCTACACGCTCACCCATGTAAACTATGGCCACTGAGGGCCCCGTACCCGCCACGGGGCCTCTGCTTACACGGGACAGGGGGGCGCTGAAGCTGGGCGGCGCAGTGGCACGTTTGGTGGCAAGTCAACAGGAAGGCGTGGTCTCCGTCCATCAGCCCGATGCCGCCACCTGCCGGGCCTGGCCAGCAGCCACGCCCGGCAGTGCAGGTCAGGGCTCTCCAGAAAGGATTCTTCTTCCCTCACGAGGTAGAAAAGTAACGGGAGTCAGAAACAGAGACAGGGCTCGGAAAACGAAAAGTGTGAGCCAGCTCAGGTGTGGAGGGTGTGGAGGCCCGGCCGGGGAGGGGGTGGGGGCGCTCAGGAGGCACCCCTCGAAGGTGAGCCATGCAGAGGCAGGAAGAGCAGTGGGGCAGCCTGGGGGACAGTGAGCCCCTCACGAGCCTCTTCGGTGCGGCTGGTCCTAAAGGACCGCTGTCGTGCGGCCCTGCCCCCCTTCCCCCGCGACCGGACAGCTGTCGCGTTGGCCCTGGGGGTCGTTGTCAGGCCCGTGGGGTCGCCGATGCGTGTGACAAACCGGGCGCACGCCGCCCTCAGGGACATCCGCGGCTTCCGGGCTCTCACATGGTGCCGGGAGCCCTCCCTGTGGCGCCCCGAGGCCCGCAGGTCGGGGCGGCCTGGAGCTGCCCCTTCTCGGAGCCCCGAGCACCTCTCCTGCCGCAGGTGCCGAGGACGACCTGACGCTGCGCGCTGCGCTCTACGGCCTGCTCTTCCACTGCTACGCGGACCGCGGCGACTGGGAGGGGGGCCTCAAGGTGCTGGACGAGGCTGTGCAGGTGCTGCCGAGGACAGCGCACCGCCTGTGAGCGCTCCCCCCCTCCTGGGCACCCCATCCCCCCCTCCCTCCCGCCCCACCGGGGCCCCCCAACCTGCGTCTGCCCCCCTGCCCCACCCTCCCATCTCCACTGGCGACACCCTTTCCCCTCTGGGAATTCAACACAAGAAGGGAGGGGACTTAAAACACACAAGTCATGACAAAGGAAAACACAACACAAAAACCCCCAAGTAACTCAGGTTCTGTTTCGTTTTGTCTTTGTACGTAGGAAAATGGACAAACATTTCTTAGTTTTGGGTGCCTTCTATATATTGAATTGTTTACCGTTCAGTTCAAGCATTAATTTCTCTCTTTTGCTTTTTTTTTTTAAGCCTGATTTTCAAACACATGGTCATCGTGAAGGCCAAACTTGGCCAGAATTTTATGATGGAAATACAGAAATTCAAAGATGAAAGTGAAGATTACTTGGCACACATGTGGCACCGTCTGGCCTTGAACTCCAGGAGTGTGCAGGGGGAGCTGACCTGCTATCACAACGCTATCCAAGCCTTACAGGTCTGCCTGGGTGCTCGTGACGTCAGCCTCTCAGTTGTGGACGCGGGCCCGAGGAGGGAGGCCTGGGGAACCCCTGGCCCAGCGGAGGCGTGGGGCGCAGCCACAGGGAGGGGACGCACCCTTCTCACGAGCGCAGGGGAGCAGGCAGACAGACCCCTGTCTTCCGTGGCACCTTCCAGCGTGGAGGGAGAGGCCCTGCGTGGGTGCAGCGCCCACATTGCTGCCCCGGGGGACGGTTGTGGGGGAGGGGGTGAGGCCCGCAAAGAGGGGGTGCCCAAGGCCGGACCGGGCACAGAGGAGCAGGCTGTGTCGCCTTCTGCGATTCGGGGGTCTCGGTCTCTCCCCACGACGAGAATCACGGCAGACATTCGTCTCCACGCACCTGGAGTGAAGCAGGGCAGGTTTGGGGAGGGGACGGCGCCTCCACGTGGCCCCACGGCAGGTGGGGGCTCTGCTGGGGGGCAAAGCCGCCCCTCAGTCACGGCTCTGAGCTTGTCCTGAGGACGCCACCAGCGCCAGGTAACTGACGGGGCTTTTCTGTTACTCGGAGTGTCTCTCATGGAGCAAATCCTGCCTTGAGGTTTGTCGACGGAGCCAGGGGTGGTGTGTCCCTCGGGAAGCAGTTAGCTGGGGACTGGTCAGGACGCTGCTCTGGGTCCAAACACAGGCTCTGCATGGTCAGCGCTGAGCGGCCAGTGAAGAGGCTCCTGGGACCTGGGTCCCCACCGGGTTCAAAGGGACCAGGTAGTGTGGACCCCACCCTCCAGGGAAAGGCTTCCCTGGCACCAGGCTCCTTGCAAAGGCTGTCTGTCCCCACCGACCCCAAGTCCCCTCGTTCCTCGTTTCTGGTTTCTTGGGGTGCAAGGTGGATCTTCATGAACTCACAGGGTCACGTAGCCATCACTGCCGTCGGTTTGAGGACGCTTCACCACCACCCAGAAAACCTGGCCCATTAGCTCCCGTCCCCTCACCCACCGCCGGCCAGCGGTCCCCTTTCTGTCTGTGTGGGTTTGTCCGTTTTGCATGTGTCGCACAAGATGTGTCCTTTGTGCCTGGCGTCTTTCATCTGGCATAACGCATCCAGGCTCTCTTGGGTTATGGCTGTGTCCGAGCTTCACCCATTTCTCTGGCTGGTAAGGCTCCACTGTGTGCAGACGTTGTCAGGTAACATTTTGTTGACGGGTGTGCGTGTTGTTTCCATGTTTAGCTCTCGTGAAAGACACTGCACGGACGCCCCGTTCGTGTCTCCCGGGCACAGACCTAGCAGTGTATGCAAGGTGCCCGGGGAGCTCTACTGGACCTTCCGAGGGGCGGTCACGGCTCTCCAGAGCTCTTTCCCTCCAGCAGCGGCGAGGGCCCCAGTGTGGCCGCACCCTGGCCCGCACCACCAGCTGGCTTTCTGACCTAGTGTCCTGGGGGGGACGGTGCTGTCCCATTGTGGTTTGACTTGTGCTTCCCGGGTGACTCACACATGTGTGTATTTTCTTTTTCGTTCTTTTTTTTTTAATGTTTATTTATCTATTTATTTTTAATGTTTATTTATTTTTGAGAGAGAGAGAACAAGCACGAGTGGGGGAGGGGCAGGGAGAGAGGGAGACAGAGGATCCAAAGCAGGCTCTGGGCTCTGTGCTGATAGCAGAGATCCTGATTCGGGGCTTTAACTCACAAGCTGTGAGACTGTGACCTGAGCCGAAGTCAGATTAACCAACTGAGCCCCCCAGGTGCCCCCCCTTTTTTTAATGTTTATTTATTTTTTTAGAGAGAGAGAAAGCAATGTATTTTCATGCATGTATTGGCCATTTGTCTATCTTTTTAGCTTGAAAAAAAATTTTTAATGTTTATTTACTTTTTGAGAGAGAGAGACAGAGACAGAGACAGAGGTGCGAGCGGGGGAGGGGCAGAGAAAGGGAGACACAGAATCCGAAGCAGCTCCAGGCTCCGAGCTGTCAGCACAGTGGCTCTCGAACCCACAAACTGAACCGTGAGATCATGACCTGAGCTGAAAAGTAGGACGCTTAACCGACAGGTGCCCTGTCTATCTTTTTCAGAGAAATGTCTATTGAGATTCTTTGTCCATTTTTTAATTTAGTTGTTTGTCTTTTTATTGTTGAGTTGTAGGACTTCCTCATGTGTCCTGGGCACAACCTCTGATGAGATAGGAGATTCGTATACGTGCGTTGTCTTTTCAAGCGCTTTTCACTTTGTTGGTGATGCGTTTATAGCCCAAACGTTTGTAGTTTTGATGAAGTCCACTCTGTTTCTTTTGTTGCTTGTGTTTATGGACTGTGTCCCCGGAGCCGTCTCGTGGTCCAAGGTCACGAAGATACACTCCTGTATTTGTTGTAATGGCGTCATTGTTTCAGCTCCTACATTCAAGTCTTCGATCCATTTTGAGTTACACTTTGTGTCTGGTGTGAGCATGAGGGCGCCCCGTTTTCCCAACACCATTCGTTGAGAAGATGGTGTCCGTCATAAACCCCACCCAGGCTCTGGCACCCCCCTAGCTCCCTTGCAAAGCTCTTGCCAAGCCCCCAAAACCGCCGTGGGCACCCTGAGGCCACCCCCCCTCCCCGACCTGCCCCTGCCCTGTCTGGCTTCCTTCTCTGGGCTCCCAGGTCCCCCCACCTCCCAGCCCAGCCACTTAATGGGAAGAGGGTGGGACTCAGGGCTCCGATCCCTCCATCCATGACTCCCCTCCCACCCCTGCCAGTGATCTCAACCAGAGCCAAACCCCACCTCTACCCTGAGTCTCCTCACAACTTCGTGTCTGGCCTGGACCCCCCTCCAACCTCACCTCCCATGACCCGTCACCCGTCCCCCTCTGTCTTCTTGCGTGCCAGCCCGACACCCAGAATCAAACGCCTGCTCCTCAGTGCCACCCTCCTCTGTCCTGCCTTCCCCAGCCCGCAGATGGCGGCCCCCCCTGGCCTGGGTGTCAGGCGAGGGCTGTGGGGTTGGGGCGAGCGTGTGGGGCCCTGCAGGTGGACCAGACATCAGTTGGGCTGTCTCTGCTCCGGGAGGGGTGGGAAGCGGCAGCCCTGTCCCTCGTGCAGTGAGTTTCGACTCACTTTGTGCGGGGTTCTGGGGCTGCATGCTGGACGGAACAGCCTCCTTCCCTGACCCCGGAGCCCTGGGTAACCACAGACCCGTCCAGAGAAAGCCTCACATACACATTTGAATGAGTGCCCTGGGAGGCACAAAGCTGAGCACAGACTGAAGGCAGGCAGACTCAGGAGGGCCGGCGGGCGCCCGCAGCGGGGTGGGAAGGGGGCCCGGAGACCGCCCGGCTTTGGTCTCGTGACAAGACCATCAGCAACGGAAAGGTTGTGCACGAGTGTGGACGGCATCGGGTCCCATCAGAGGGTCCCGCGCCGCGAAGGTGGGTTGAGAGCCCTCCGCCTGCTTGCAGCGATCCCAGCGCTCAGTCCCAGCGTTTGGGACGCTGAGGAGTGAACACATACCCCTTCTGACCTTTTTGTTTAATCCCAAAGAAGCCAGAGAGTGACTGGCAAAAAGTAGAATACATCCTGGAATTCAGCGAGTGGCTGTATGACAAACAGTTTCCCATGGAGGACGTAACTTTCCACCTGACGTGGGCGATTCACATCCTGCTGGCGATGACACCTGCCAGGGACGCCCCTGAGCTGGCAGGTGAGGGTGGGCTCGGACGCCCCTCAGTGGTTATCTGCTCTGGTTCGCGGTCATCTGCTCAGTGCGCACAGCCGCGCCCTCCCCGTGGCACCCGGGCGCTTGGGTGGGGGGCTCCCTCCTGCCTGGGACGGGCGTGTCCTCACGGCCCCCACCGGGACCTGCAGCTCCCAGCGGGCAGCCCTGTGGTCCGCTGGCTGGGGGAGGAGCCCTGGACGCCCGTGCCCCCAGGTGCCCTTCAGAAGGGCCCACGACATCCGAGCGTGGACATGCTCGTGGCCGTGGGCACCCCTGTCTTGCAGAGGAACAGCTGCCCACTCAGACAGCCCCTGAAAGTCCAGTGTCCGAGGCTGCGGGGACAGTCTCCGAGGCTGCGGGGACAGTCTCCTTGGAGAAGCTTTGGAACGTGAGGCAGCTGGAGGCGCTGGCCCGCGCCTACACCCTGCTGGCCCTGATGGTGTCCCCGAGCGCGGCCAGCTACCAGGACTACTGCCTCATGGCCTACACGTTCCTCAAGCGCATCTGGCAGGTGAGGCACGAGGCTGCTCCCTTCTGGGTCCCCAGCTCTTGACGGGAGTCCGAGCCTCTCCCTGTAGCCCGTGGGCCTCACCTGCTCGAGAAACCCCTCAAGGAAGGCCCGCTCCAGTGGCCGAGGCCACTCGTCTCCGAAACCCACCCAGCACCCTTGTCCATCCGCCCAGAAGTTCCCCGGCGGGGGTGCCCACAGCCCGTGTGAATGGAGCGGCCGGCTGGCCCATGTTTGCATCTCCCTGCCCCTCGGTGGCCCAGGCACAGCAATCCCGAGCTGCCCTGCCGCTGGGCTTCTAGAACCTTCTGTGCACGGCCTGTCCCTACCATCTCTTTACAGGGCCCCCCACCCGGGGAAGCTCTTGGAGTCTCTGGTTCTTGAGGACCTCCTGCGGGCAGTACCCGCCCCCCTCAGAAATGTGCTGGGAACCTTGGCTGCGGGAAGGACGGGCGGGACTGGGAAAGCAGCTTCAAGATGCCCCAGCCCACTGTCCCACCACCCATCAAACAAGGATTCTTTATGCTTCTTTTAGGACAACTGCTAAGTTATGTGTGTTCTATTTGTTTTATTTTTTTAATGTTTTTTTTAATTTATTTTTGAGACAGAGAGAGAGCATGAGCAGGGGAGGGGCAGAGAGAGAGGGAGACACAGAATCCGAAGCAGGCTCCAGGCTCTGAGCTGTCAGCCCAGAGCCTGACGCGGGCTGGAACCCACAAACCGTGAGATCGTGGCCCGAGCTAAAGTCAGACGCTTAACCGACTGAGCCACCCAGGCTCCCCAAAGTTATGTGTGTTCTTAATTAGAGACATGAACTCACTTCATAGAGCTGACAAGCCCTCCTTGAAAGTCAGCCCCGTGTCCCCACCGCGCCCGCATCCTGGAGGCCAAATGTCCCAGTCACCAAGGGATGCTTGCGGTAACCCGTGCACAGGGCGGGCTCACCGACGTGGCCCTGGCACACGAGTGGCGTGAGGTTGCCACTCAGAGCGTTAGGACCACTGGCTGCCCTCAGATCTGAGCGTGTGCGGGGGTGCGTTCGCGGCTGTTCCTCATGTTGCAAACCTGGATTTCATTTTTCACAGGTTTCTTTGTTAACAGCAGGAAGATCAATTTCAGAAAGCAGAATTCTAGCAGCAACAGCTAGTTCACATTTGCTACTGCCTAAAAAGGAGAAGGAGAAGAGGAAGGAAAAGAAAGAGAAGGAGAAGGAGAAGGACAGAGAGAAGGGCAGAGACCCCGAGCAGGTACCCTGACAGTGGGGCTCCAGGCCACAGACTGGGGCCACGCAAGAGGGCCTGGACCCACACCCAGGCTGCCGGGCCGTCGGGAGGGTGCCCCAGGGTGTGTGCCCCCCACCCCCCGGCAGAGGGTGTGCGGGTGCGAGGGCAGCTCTCTGGAGGAGTGGGAAGACGGCTTCCTCGTCACGTGGGGCCCCACCTCGCTCGCGTGGCAGTCCTGTCCGACTGCCCTCCGGAGCGGGCGCTCCCCCTGGACTCCGGCCCCACGCCCTCCGTGCTCTCCTTTACGCGGCGCTGGCCGGGCCTGGATGTGCCGGTGGTGGGGTCACTGCGAGCCGGGGTGCCTCCGGGTAGACTCTGTTGGGCGAGGGGAGAGAGCACCGTCTTCGTGCCCTCGGGAGTGACGTCAGAGCGGGTTTTGCCTGTGAAACCGAACGTGGCTCTGGTGTGGCTCACAGCCTGGGCGCGGACCCCAGGGAGGACAGACGTGTGCAGAGGTGCTCTCGGGGCGGGGCGGGGCGGGGCGGGGGTGCGGGTCCGGGCGGCACCCCGCCCCCAAGGGCGCCGGGGATGCGCTGCCTTCTCAAAGCTCACCACCTGTCTGCTTGAGCTCAGCCGGCTTCCAAAGCGAGTGCGCCGTCCCCGCTTTACAGCTTCCAGCCGCGGTTCCTGGCAAACGGCTTGAGGACTTACCGGCCAGCACAGAGGAGTGGGCTTCCTACTCCTGCCCTGAGGAAGCGATATCTGTATTTAAACAAGATAAAAGCGACTTTACCGTCAACGCGTCAAGCATCCAGAAGCCGGTGAGTTGACTCAAAGAAGTGGTGTGGGCCGTGACCACGCGCCCGCCAGCCTGCGTTCCCGAACCGTCTCCCCGAGCTGGAGCCTCCCTGTTGTGAAGTACGCCCAGAAGAGGGGCGGGGACAAGGCCTGGCCTCGCGAGGTGCTGAGGAGACACCTGTGGGTCGCCGCCCAGGCCAAGGTGCGGAGCAGGTCAGGCCCGGGGACCGTCCCCAGGAACGCGTTCCCGGCCGCCGCTCTCCCCAGATGACTGCCGGTGTCCGCGGGAAACACTTCCTTCCTTTCGCCACGCACCCCCCCACCCGCCAGGAGCACCCCGAACACGCCAACGCAGCTGCGTGTCGGGGTCTGTGGCCGCCGTGGCCGTGGCGGTCGGCACAGGCCGGGTGGCAGCAGCCTCCGACGTCTCTCCTCTCGGCTGAGGAGCCCAGGCGTCCAGAGTCCGTCTGGCCCGGCCAGAGTCAGGGCGTCAGTGGGGCCACCTTCCCTGTGGGGCTCTAGGGGAGGGACTCCCTGCCTCGCCCAGCTCCCGGGGTCCCGGCGTCTCTGGGTCAGGGCCGTGTTCCCCCCCGTCTCTGTCTCCGACCTCAGGGTCCTCTCCTCCGTGTCATGTCCCTCCCTGCTTCCCTCTTACGATGACCGGCGGGGTGACGCCTAGGGCCCCCCTGCCTAACCACGAGAATCTCTCCTTCTCAGGACTTTTTTTTCTTTTAAGTCTGGTACATGGTAATGCACGATTTCAGTTATTTTGTCCATTAATAACTAATATTTGAGAACATTTATAATATTAATGGAGTTTAATCTAAGGGAAGTTCAACTTTTTTACATTTCAGTGTTGGGTATTAATTAAGAGAAATAGTAAAAATAATTACGGTCAAAATTATTACGTCAAAAATATAATAAATGCTTGGTGTTAAGTCTGCATACAATCCAGTTTTTGGCATCGGGTTCTTCGGCTGCGAGAAAGAACACTCGGTTTACATCATTAAGGGAATATTCCTTAATGCTGGGATGGGCTCTTGGTATCGCTTCTGCTGTTGACTCTTAGCAGAGTTCTCTGATTGTATGAATGGAGTTGAGTGGAGAGGTACTGATCGTGTCTATTCCAAATAGGAGTACATACGTGATTACTGTCGTGACGAGGAGGCAGGCAGGCAATGCGACCTCTCTATATTTTTGAGGCCAGTAGGCTAAGCCTAAGGAGTTTAGCCGAGACTAAGGAAGAAAAGCCCATGCAAGATAGAGTATGAAGCCAAATTGGGAGCTTAAGAAAGAACAAAGCCGCAGTTGCCCTTTCTGGCAATGGGGGCAGTGAATTTTCCACCATTTTCCCTGTGGCTTTAGACAACCTTTCTGACCTGGGACGCCAGAGCACAGGGTCAGCCAGAATGTTCCTTTCACCACCAGAGAAGATCCCCCCTACACACACCTTTTATTTTAACTATTCTTGGGGAGCATTTATATAAGATTATTTGTTATTTCTTCTTTAAATTTGGTAGAATTCCCTGGTGAAAACCTTTAGGCCTATTCTATAAGGGAAGGTCATAAATTATGAATATAGTTTATTTCATGGTTATACAGATCTTCAGATTTTCTGTTTCTTCTTACAATTTGATGGATTGTGTTTTTCTAGGACATTTTCACTTAATATAAAATTTCAGATGTATTGGCATAATGTTGTTCTTAATATCCTTTTATTATCTTTTAGTGACTGTAGGGTCTGTAGGGATTTCTGTGTCTTCCCACCCCTCTTTCCTGATCAACCTCACCAGGACTTACCAATTATTAGTCTCTCAAAGAACCACACGCTTTCCAGGCCACCCAAAGACCACTGGGTTTCAATGAAGTTCCTGAAGGGGCTGCTTTACTTCTAGATCACTCTTAACTGTAAGGTGCAGCCCTTTGGGAACCAGCCGGGACATGTAGCTTTCAGTGGGCCCTCAACTCCAGTTTTTTGCCTCCACCCTACAAAAAAAAAAAAAAATCAGAAGCATCATTCAGCCTCCCAGCTTCCTCTTGAATCAGCAGACATGCCCAGGACAAATGTACCCCAATACGTGAGGCTAATTTCTCTGGACACCCATCGTCTTCCAGGTCTCGGCCCAGTGATTTTTCCCAGCATTTCCCAGTTTTCAGTGCTTTTAGTGCGTTTTAAAAATAGTTCATCTAACTTCTCTAATTTTACCAAACCTAGTTCATCTTTGTAAGTATTAGTTCTTCTCGATCTATATTCAATTTTAAAGCAGGTATTTGTGTTCCTAAAGAAAGTCTGTTTTTAATGGATCAGTAGTTTTTAGTGGAAGAAATCTAACAAAAACATTAATTTGAGTAAATATGTAAATGGATTGTTTCTTTGTTTTTAAAGTTTACTTATTTATTTTGAGAGAGAGAGCACAAGTGGGGGAGGGACAAAGAGAGGGAGGGAGATGGAGAATTCCAAGCAGGCTCCATACTGTCAGCACAGAGCCCGGTGTGGGGTTCAAATTCATGAACTGTGAGATTGTGAATTGAGCTGAAATCCAGAGTCAGCCACTCAACCAACTGAGCCACCCGGGCACCTCATAAATGGATTGTTTCTTGTGAGGACCTTTAACTGTACTTGGATGTTGAAGGTTGTGGGTGATTTCACATGACAAGATAAAAGTTATTAGTGAAAGAGAGGAGGAAAGCACATCATTCATTCATTCATTCATTCATTCATTCATTCGTTGTTCAACAAACACTATTGGACACCTGCTGTGTGCTTAGAGCCGTGCTTGGAATGGAGAAGGATAGAGGTTTTTGTAGAAAGACCCTAGAAGCTAGTGGTCTAACTTTCCTCCCTTCTTTGACCTTACATGTTTGTTGTGTGTTTATGTAGACATACAGTTTATATTATCTGGACCACTTGGTCAAAGCCCTGCAGAAGATGTCCCTTTACGAGCTCACCATCCCAGTCCTGCAATTGGGCGTACTAATTGCAGCCTCCGTGGTAGACAGCAAGAGCCTCAAAGATCTGTACCATCTTCGGTCAGTATAGCTGTTTTATTTTCAGGGAAACTGGGGAGCATTTAGGTGGCTAAAATGAAAATTTCCCCGAAGCAATATAAAAGCAAACAGCGTTTTCATATATTAATTCTGTAGTCAACTATTTCTATAAATAATAGTGCCTATGATTTGTAAAACCAAATCAATCAACATATTTGAACATAAAATAGTAATTTTATTTTACAATTTCTACCTGGTCTTTAAGAGAAGATCATTGTTCTAAGGAAATGCACACTGAAGTGTTAGAATAAAGGGCCACTGTGCCTGTAGCCGACACTCAACTCATCCAGAAAAAAATATAGGGTGTTGGGGGAGGAAGAGAAAACGGTAAAGCAAATGTGGTGAAGTGTTCACACTGAAGGAATCTGGGCGAGGGGCGTATAGTAATTATGGTATTTGTGCTGCAAGCTTGACATCATTTCAAAATACAACCATTTTACACCAGAATCAAAGTGGAGCCTCTCTCCTTGAGGGGGGAGGTGGTCAGAGCCCCAGCCACTGTGCCGGAGTTTTACCTCTGAAGGTGACCCTGAGACCATAAGTAGGTATTGAGTAAAATACATGAATGAGTATTAAAATTTTCTCTGCCTGAAATTTGGTAGAGTCACCTGTGTAATTTTGCTTGGGTTTAAACATTATTGAAAACCTCACTAAATTATACATTTCTTTTTCCGTTTACCAATTTTTATCAGGTCCCAGTACAGCCTGACTCTGATCCACCAGGTCCTGTGTGGCCCCATTAACTCTCCTTATTGCCCCCCTGCCCCTAGACTTGCCCTAGTTTGTTCCGATTTGAAGTTGCAAGAAGCAGCGACTTACCATGAAGAGGTGGTCGGGCAAACATACCTTTGTGACATGGAGCAGGCCAGGTACGGCGCCTCCCCCGGCTGTTAGGTCTCCTGTCGGCGGGACACGCTCCCCTGTCCAGAAGGGACGATTTGGCCACCCTGGGGCTGCTCTCGGCTGAGTCCCCTCCAGCCCCAGGCCCCATCCTTCATCACAGCCGGACGGTGGGCTGTGGGGAGACCCTCGGCCTTGGAGGCTGTGCCTCGGGGGGTGCAGATCTGTGCCTGGGGTCAGTGCCTGGGGTGGGGGCTGTGCCTGGGGGGGTGCAGATCTGTGCCTGGGGTCAGTGCCTGGGGTGGGGGCTGTGCCTGGGGGGGAGTGCAGATCTGTGCCTGGGGTGGGGGCTGTGCCTGGGGGGGGTGCAGATCTGTGCCTGGGGTCAGTGCCTGGGGTGGGGGCTATGCCTGGGGACAGTCATGGGCATTTTCTATTACCTGTAATCTCGGTCTTCCTGTAACTATTTTCATTTGTATTTCTTGACGACCGATGAAGTTGGACATTTTCAGGTATTTCTTGGCCATCATATTTCTTTGGCGTATTAGTTGTGTTACTTATGTTAGCTGCAGAAAAGAAATCGCCTTGAGAAAGGAGAAAAACAAGGAACTGCTCTCCGAAGAAAGTCTGACGACGGTGCCCGAGCCCGTAACTGCGGTCCAGAAAGCAGAGACAAAGCCGCTCATAGCGAAGGATAAGGTACCCACTCTCGCAGCACCGTGTTCCTGGCTGGGCAGGGACGGTGCTGAGGCTGCAGCCCGAGCCACTGGCCAGGACCTGCCGTGACTGCGCTGCGCCCAAACCCTCCTGCCGGGTTTCCCGTGTCCCCTCCCTGTGGGTCCCGGACGTCTCCGGGGAAGACGGGGCTACAGACCGCCATGGAGGGCTCCCCCCAGGGGCCTGGGCAGGACTCAGAGAAGACAGGCTGGGGGCGGCACAGAGGGCCCACCAAGAAGGGCAGTGGAGGCCCGGGAAGCTAGAGAGGCGGCCCCGGAAGTCTGACCACCAAGCAGCTCTCCCCTCCACGCAGTGGGCACACTTTGGGCGGTCTTGCCCCCGAAGGAAAGTAACCGTCCGGGCCACCATGCTCGGGACACCGCTCCATACTTGAGACTCCGTTTCTGAGCCCCCAGAGTCAACCGTTTGGGACACTTGGTAGGAACGTGCCAAGAGCCCCGGTGTCTTGCTGAATTCAGGGGCTCGGTGACCCCTCCCGTGCTGGTGCAGGTGCCGCGTGGTACAGGACAGCGGGGCCACGGAGCACGGGGCTCGGGCGGGAGCAGGGGCCACCTGGTGCTGGGCGTGCTGGGCGTGAGGCAGCCGGTCAGAAGACACAGGCCCCGGGAGACTGCACGCAGTGGAGACAGGGGGCCCGGCCCGGCAAAGCGGGTCCTCCTGGCGTGGAGCCGAAGGGGCACACGTGCCTGCCATGCCTTGCAGATCTTGAAGATAAACGGAGAGACCGGGACTGGGCTGGAGGGGACGTCCTTTCCCCTTCTGTGGACCCTCAAGGCAGAAGTTCTGCTGGAGGTGGATCTGTACCAGCCTGCGAGGCTGCTGCTGTCGGAGGCCTACCTGGCCTTCCAGGTGAGAGGCCGCCCTGCCCGCGGGGACATGCGCCCTCTGCTGGGAAGCCAGCCTGCTGCTTGCCATTCTGGAACGCCCATCTTAGACTTGTATCTGAGTCTCTGCCCTTTGCCTGACGTTCCTCTGGTTTCCTTGCCTTCTGTACACAGAGTTTGCTAACATCCCTGCTTCCCTTGGCTGCCGTGGGCCTGATTCCACGGCCGCTTTCTCTTGGATGGTAGGGCTCCTAATGGGCCGTTCAGCATTGCGTTTCCTGCCGTTGTGTGTGGAGGCTGAGAGCCTGGAGGCCCGGGCTGAGCCCCCCGCCCATGAGTTCTGTCCTGTCTCCTCAGGTGTGGGCCCTGCAGGTGTCTAGGGCCTCTCCAGGGCCTGTCTGGAAGCCTGGGGTTTTCCGAGCCCCCTTGGAAAGGCTAGCACTCGGGCCTGGCTGTTCAGATCTTCGCTCGGCTCCTTAGGCCCCACTACTCCATCCGCTGGGCTTCTTGAACCTGCTCTGTCCTCGAGCACAGATTTTTGGTCCTCCTGGTGTCCCCCATGAGTGGCCCTTCTAGTGCCTGGAGGCCCCAAGCCCAGCCTCCCCTCCCACGCTGGGCCCTTGCTTTTCTCCTGGGCTGTGTCCCCATGAGCATGGATGCCCACGTGTGCTCCCCTCCTCGGAGATCGTGGCCCTCCAACGCCTGCGGATGGGTGGTTCTACCTGCATCCGGCTCTGAGAACTGTGTCCACTGGGGAACCAGGCAAAGCTACAGAGCCAGACAGGTGGTCAGAGACAGAGAAGTCCCCAATAAAGGCACAAAACTTCAAGGCGTGGGAGGTTCAGGCAGTGGGGACAGGCGTGCGGGTCTCGGCCAGCAGGAGAGCTGTGTGCAGGCCTGGTGGCCAGATAGGCGCGTGCGGTCCAGACTCCAGGGCCAGGAGGGGTGCGAGGGGTGGGGCCCGAGAGGCCGTAGCACCCTGCTGGCCACGGCCTCTTCTGAGAGCCCCTGGGGCAGAGTCAGTCCCCAGGGCGTGGCTGGGCCACCTTTGCCGCCTCCAGATGCCACCCCGCTCCTCCTGAACCTGACACGGGTCCCACGTGCCCACGGGTCTTTCCCTCCCGGCCATTCACTGCCCTGAGCCACCTACCCCATGGCCGCGCCTCTGTGGGGCCACAGCAGTCACAGCCTGGTGACATGTCCATGGGGTGTCTGCAGGTACGGGCCCCGCTTCTGTCCACGGCAACCCGCCATCGGCCTCTTTGCCGTGGCTCCACCGGCCAGCACCCCCCCACCCCCCACTTGTCCGCCTCCCGTAGGCACCTCGTCGCCCTCCCCGCCTCCAGCCTGTATTTGCTGTCCAGAGCCCCGGCTCTTGGGACAGCAGGCCCCAGGCCCACCAGGCCCTCGGTCTCTTTGTGCTACATGCCAGCTGCCCTGTCCGGGGCCACCTCGGACTGCCGCTGTTCCGGCCTGCGTCCTCCTGCCGGCTGTGGGTCAGAGGCCAACAGCACCCCCGCCCCACGCCCCGGCCACCTGCGACCATGCACAATGGGTGGGGGATGAGACAGCCCTGGCCAACTAGGGTGCAAAATCTGCTCACCTGCCGGCCCTTGGCCAGCATCTGGACAGGGGCTCCTGGGCAGTGGGGGGGGGAGGGGGGGGACACTGGAACCTGCCGCTAAGGGGAGGGGGCTTCCCAGGGCCCTTGGCACTGTTGGAACCCTGGAAGTGGTTTTAGCACAGGTACAGGCCTCAAGCCCCCCCACCCCTGTGCCCTGAGGGCAAATACGGGGCCTCCTTCAGAGGTCAGGGAGCAGCCCAGTGGACACGGTGTGGGAAGGCCTGATGCCCGGAGCTGCTCTCTCTGTCTCTGTCTCTCTCCCCCTCCCGACCCCCCTCCTGTCTTTCTATGTCTTTCAGGAGCTTGATGATCCTTGTGCCCAAGCAAGATGCCTGCACCTTCTAGCGCAGCTGGCGAACAAGGAAAGAAACTACAGACAAGCTAAGCACTTGGTGCAGTGGGCGCAGCGCCTGGGGGGCAGCGAGGAGTTCTGGTACAGCTCAACCCTGACCCTGGCGGACACGCTCCTGTCCATGGAGGGCAAAGGCAGAGAAGTGGCGGTGAGGGGGCCGGGTGCGCTCGAGAGGGGCCTGTGGCCGGTCCCGGTGGCCGAGGGCCACACGCCGACGCCACGTTGCTGTCCCCAGGTCTGCCAGTTGTTTCAGAGACTGATAGACACCTTCAAGCTTCTGCAAAAAGAAAGACCGAACCGAGTGCCCGTCTTGGAGTTTATGGCCACAGACCTAGAGGCCAGGTAGTCCTCTGTAAGAAAAGCTTAATTCGCATGACGGTCGTAGCTCACTTTGTCCTTTATGCGGCATTTCAAACCTATTGCGTGCAGGGAGTCACGCGGAGAGCCCTCTGCCCACAACCCCCTACCCAGGCGACCTGCTCTGGAACAGAGCCTTCCCTGGGACCCCCTGCCTGCTGCACGCGGCCCCTGGGGGAGGGAGGCCTGGGGACATCTCGGGAGCCTGACCTTCGGCCTTCGGGCTCCTGGAGGCAGTGTCTCTTTCTTTCCAAAGTGCCTTTTTCTTGGGACGGGGGTGCAGGTGGCTTGGTTTGTTCCTAAATTCTCAGGGGACACATGCTTCTGAGCAGACGCCCCTTATGCTGAGGGGCGGGCCCAGCCCTGGTTGAGGGCTGGCTGCGGGGTCTTCTCCACCCTTCACCCTCCGTCAGTGTGGAACTGCGTCTGGGAGCAGACACCTCCCTGGGGTCTGTCCTGCTCCGTGTTCGCCTTTGTTCTGGCCGGTGGTTCTGCGCCTCCCGCCCAGGGGGCAACGGCAGGTGCACTGGGCACAGAGCCTCCAAGAGCAGCTCTGGGTCTCCTGTGCTTACTGGTCTTGCAGACTTTCAGCTTGTTTCTGAGCCAGCTTTCTGGTAACTTCTATCCTTCTAGAAAATCGTTTCCTCTGGTTGTGTTAGTAGACGTGTTTCTGGGCTCTTCCCCTGTGACTTCACAGAGCGTTTCTCGTAGGTCCCGCTCCTCCTTGGTGCCCTCACTCTTTTCCCAGATCAGACTCCACACCAACGGCTAACTGACCTCAACAAAGAAGCAGCTTTGGCTTTCTTGACCAGAGCAGCCGGGACTTTGTCGTATTTTGGTTTTCTTGATTTTCTGCTTTGTCTTTGTTCAGTTCTTGGCTGTGTATTTGAGAGGCGCTGTCCTGTTCCATTTTCAGTGGTCCCGTGGGTCACCCAGCCTGTCCCCCCTCCCCGGCAGGCACCCCTGACGTCCCCTGGCAGCGGCCCGCAGGTCTGGTGTGCGAAGACCGCCCCGTCCGTGTGGGTTTCTGCCCCTGAGTCAGAGGAGAGCGGTTTTGAATTTCCAGAAGCATGTGATGGCGGGGTGCGGGCTGCTACCTTCCGACTTTATCACGTTGTGACGGAGGCGTGTGTGTGGCCCGTGTGGTCTCTGCTCTTCCGGAAGCGCTCCTCAGGTGTTTCCTCCGGCAACGCTGGTGACACTGCGGTGGCCACACGTGACGGCCCACGTCCCATACAGGTGCGTGAGCCTCCAGATCAAGGCCGCTCAGGAGTCAGCTGATGGCGAACCTCCCGGATGCTTGCTTCTGCTGAACAAAATGGACGACTGCTTGACGGAAATTGAGAAAAGGTTGATCACCTGGGGCTACAGAGACAATTGTGTGGATATAAGACTAGAGCGCGCCAAGATAAAGAGGTGAGCGGCCCTCCCGGGCCCCCGGAGCTCTGCCCGGCCGGCGTGCCGTCCCCCCCCCGCCCCCCCCGCCCCCCCCCCCCCCCCCCCCCCGTGACCGCGCACTGTCCCCGGGGCTGTCCAGGCCGTTCTCCCTCCGGCCCCCTCCTGCCCCCTGACTCAGTGTCCTGACCACAGGCCCAGCTTTCCTCCTGGGTCAAGCCCCGACCGGCCCCCGTTGCCCTCCAGCAGAACCTCCTCCTGGCCCCGCCCTGTGGCCGCGGGCACCTCCGTCCAGGACAGCGGCTGTCCAGGACAGCGGCACAGGGAGGTGTCCTTGCTCTCATCCAGTCCCCCCAGTGTCCCACCAGCTCCGTCTCTGCACACACACGGAGGTACACTCACAGCCCCACACGCCGCCCCACCCGCACACGCAGGCACACACGCATACCCCCACAGCGTTCACACATCGGTCACACACACGTGGGCACGTCACCCATGATCACTCACAGGTGTTCACACACAGCCTCGCACACGTCGACCCCGCACACCCCTGCACCTGCTCACACTGGCTCTGGCCTGAGGAGCAGCCCAGGCGCTGCCCTCCAGTGGGGCTCTGTCACCCTCCCCCATGTGACCTCCCAAAGTCCCCACTGTCATCACGGGTAGGCGCTGGCCCAGAGGCAGAGGAGTGAGACTTCAGTAAATGCCCTCCCCCTCCCACCTCCCCTCCACCCACCCCGCCCTGGCCACCCGCGTGCTTGGGGTGCACACAGGCATTTCGAAGCTCAAAACCGCGTGTAAGGTACTAACAGCGGCCTTTGTGAGGGAGAAGGAGCCTGCACACAGGCTCACAGTGTGCACAGTGTGAAGGGTGGCCTTTGGCCCGTCATCACACAAGTGACACGCGGTCGTGGAAGAACTTCAAAACATGCGGAAAAGCACCAATGGGAAGATTCGGTGGTTGAATGAGCACAATTAACGTTGTGTTGGTTCGTTGGTCTGTCTGCCAGGTGTAGATTTAACTTTGACAAAAGCAGTACAGGGCGCGTACTTATTTTTGTATCTTTACGTATAAGACATCTCATCAAAGGGTTTAAAGTACTAATAAAAATATAGTCACATAGAAATTATATACTCCGCACTTCGTTAGTGCTTTGAGATTTTTGTCCTGAATCCCACTCTTGGTCTTATAAAGATTATGTGCCCAGAACGAGAAAGACCAGGAGCAGAGAACTGCGTATTACTTGGAGGCACATGACTTAGTCCAGGGAGCTGTGGCTGATGCAGAGGAGCTGTTCTGCAGCGTGCGGGCCTTACTGTCCCTGCAAGAGGTGAGTCTGTGCCCTGGGCCCCCCCACCCCCCGAGCCCGGAACACCACCGGGGCACGCACAGACGCCCCCCACTTGCCTTAAACAAGCCGCCGGCTTCCACTTCTGGGAGTGACACTGACTGGATTTGCCCTCCCTTCTGAAATAACCAAAAAGTAGACAAAAACGTGAAGCAGATGTTCAACACACTAGATGTCAGCATCCGTGCCGTCATCCTGAGCAGAGGCGGCCCCACCTCCGTCGACACTCCGGGTGGCTGAGGGGCACCCAGGGGGACAGGTACGGGGCTGGGCCCCCACTCAGGCTTGGGGCAGCGCCCGCTCCCACCAGCGGACAACCTCGTGACCCCAAGGCCAGTCGGGGATGATCCGGCCCTGGATGAGCCCTGCCCCAGATCAGCCTGCAAAGTCATCCAAGTGTCTGCGCACTGGGGTCCCAGGGCAAAGGCAAGAGCGGGGCACAAATGTCCATCCGCCAAAAAAGCAAGATGCACCACGTCTGGCAACGGGTGAGAAATCACCGTGCCAAAATCCCAGTCAAAACTTGCGTGCGAAAATCACCATGCCCAAGCAGGAAATACACCTCAGAACAGTCTGTGAACTGGCACAGATACCAGAGTTCAAAGGCAAGGATGTTAAAAATTACTACTGACTGCATTCCTCAAGCTCCAAAGGCTAAGTGGAGATACAGGAGACATAGAGAGAGAGAGCGAACAGACAGAGGTGAAAACCACGTGTGTGGGGAAGCACGCACCGGATGGGTAGGGGAGCAGAGACTGAGAGGGTCGGAGGCGGCCGCGGACAAGAGTGGAGATCGCCAGAACACCCGTAAGTCGACGTGCCGAGAGCGCGATAATCGGAACGTTGTGAGGAGAGGAGGGCCAGGAGGGGACAAAGGCTGTTTGAGGAAATAATGGCTGAAAGCCACTATGAGCCTACTGGAATCCAAGTATGCCAAGGGCACGTTGTGACCCAGCTGTCTCCGGCCGGTGGCTGCGAGGGCTCTTCGAGACGGGTCAGAATTGAAAGCACACGGTAAGTGCAGAGCAGCCGACTTCAACAGAAAGAGTGCCGTCTGGAAGACGGTGACGCAGCGTCACGAAGAGCCTGGAGCGAGAGCCGCTGATCGGTACCCAGCAAACACGTCTCTCGAGGATGAAAACGAAGTAAAGACTCCCCCGGACCTCCAAGAGCCGAGCGTGTGGCAGCAGACACGCGACGGGACCGCACAGTTGTCCTTGAGGCGGAAGGAAATCGGCCCCACGTGGAAATGTGATCTGCACAGATGAACGAAGGGCACGGCGAGTGTGAGCTACCCGGGAAAACCTGTGACGATTTTCTCTCGTTATTTAAATCTCTCCGAAGGATAGCTGACTGTTCCGGCAAAATGATAACAGCGTAGCATCAGGTCGGTAACACCCGTGAAAACAAGATGTGTGACAAGAGCAGTGTGAAGGAGTTTTGTGCTCTGAGTGGAGTGGCAAAATATACTCTAAACCCTGAAGGGATTACGAAAATCTCAGAACAAAGAGGCATGCCTAATAAGCCAAGAAGGGCTTAGGAGATCCTAAAAACCATTCACTTGTCCCTCAAGAAAGCGGAAAAAGGGGAAAGAGAATAAAGAACAGCCGGGCCGTACAGGAGACAAACAAGTCATGTCACAGTCCCGCGAACCAGAATGGTCTGGATCCCCAGTTAAATGACAGAACTCGTCAGATGGTATGAAGAAGCAAAATCCAACCATGCGCTGCCTACAGGGAAGCCACTTTACAGACATGACTAGGCCGGAAGTAAAAGGATGGGAGACGGTACACGATGCTGACACACAGCGAAGGAAGCCGGGCGGCCCCGCCCGCATCAGGCAGGCTTCGGAGGAAGAGCATCACGGGGACGAGCGGGTCGGTTTCACGGTGTAAGGGGAGCCAGTAACCACGGAGATGTCATGTTCTAAACTCTAAATACCTAATAGCAGATCGTCCAAAGAAACGAAGGAAAGACTTGTGACATTGCGGCGGAGAGGCAGACAAATCATTATTAACAGAACAAGAAGACCTCAGGCAGAGAGCTAGGTTTGTGCACCACCACCGACCAGGTTGCATAGTGGGTGTTTATAATGCATCTCCCCAGCAGCAGCAGGATCGCATTCTTTTTGTTTCGTGGGCACACGACACAGTCTCCACGATAGATCATATTCTGGATCCTAAACATAGAACAAGTCTCAATAAATATAAAGAGATTTAAATAAATAAAAAAAAGATGGTGTACCAAGACTGCCATGGAATTAACGTAGAAATCAAAAAGCAGCATAAAAGAATAGTTTAGCCCATGGAGGCAGAAAGCTGATTCGTGGTTGCAGGGGAGGGGCTGCGAGGCCATAGAGAAGAGTGGGTAAGGGGTTCCCTTTTGGAATGACAGAAACATTTTGAAAGCAGAGGAGGTGCCTCCCAAGGCTGCGAACACACGAAGCACCACCGAGCTGTGCACTTTGAAACAGTTAACTTCACGTTATATGAACTTTACCTCAATTAAAAAACAAACCCAGAAAGCTATGGGTGGAATTGCCCAGATACATGGAAAATGAGCAGCATGTACCAAAATAACTATGAGCCAGAGAGCAAATCAAAAGGGAAAGTGTTTCTGAACTGAAGGGGGGAAAAAAACGCATCAAAATTTTTAAGGCATCTCTAATGGAATGCTTAGGGGAAATTTTGTGACACTAAATGACCGTATGACAAAAGAAATAAGATCCCAAATTAATGACCTCAGGCCTCACCATAAGGAAGGAGATAAAGAACCAGCTCCCCAATGAACAGAAGAAAGGAAATCAAAGATCAGAGCAGAAATCAGTAAAATAGGAAACATTAAATTAGAAGGTAAAATCAATAAAACCACAAGATGTTATTTGAGCAGATCAATAAATACACACACTTCTGCCTGACTGATCAGGAAGAAAAGAGAGAGTGTGAATAACCAATATCAGAGAATAAGAGGTGTGACATCACCGTTGATCCCACACATATTAAAAGGATAATAAGGGGCTATCCTGAACAACTTCACGATAATGTGGAAGATTCCTTGAAAGACACAAACAACCAAAACTCACTCAAAAGGAGACAGGTCACCTGAATAGCCCTCCATCTGTTAAAGAAACGGAACTTGTAGTTTCCACAGGGAGAACCTCGGACCCGGAAAGCTGTAGCGGCAAATCCCAGCAGACAGGTAATGAAAGCATAACACCAATTCAACACAAACCCTTCTGGAAAACTGAGGACAGGGGAGCACCCTATGAGGCTAGTATTACCCTGATACCAAAACAAGAGCCTCAGATAGATGCCTCTTATCACGAACATAGATGCAAACGTTCTAAACAAAAATTCAGCAAATTAAATCCAACGATATGTAACAAGGAGAAGACATCAATGTCAAGTCGGGACTATCCTCGGAATTTTTTTTAATGCTTTTGCTGTTGTTGTTGTTGTTCTTTTTTGTTTATTTATTTAAATTCAAGTTAGTTAACATACAGTGTTGTCTTGGCTTCACGAGTAGAACCCGGTGATTCATCTCTTACGTATGATGCCCAGTGCTCATGCCAACAAGTGTCCTCCTTAATGCCCATCACCCATTTAGCCCAACCCATCACACACCTCCCCTCCAGCAACCCTCAGTCTGTTCTCTGTATTTAAGAGTCTCTCATGGTTTGCCTCCTTCTCTGTTTTTATCTTATTTTTCCTTCCCTTCCCCTATGCTATCTGTTGTGTTTCTTAACTTCCACATATGAGTGAAATCCTATGATATTTGTCTTTCTCTGACTGACTTATTTCTCTTAGCATAATACCCTCTAGTTCCATCCACGTTGTTGCACATGGCCAGATTTCATTCTTTCTTCATCACCGAGTAGTATTCCATTACATATATAAACCACATCTTCTTTATCCATTCATCAGTCGATGGACATTTGGGCTCTTCCATAATTTGACTGTTGTCGATGGCACTGCTATAAACGTGTGCCCCTTTGAATCAGCATGTTTGTATCCTTTGGATAAATACCTAGTAGTGCAGTTGCTGGGTTGTAGTGTAGTTCTGTTTACAGTTTCTTGAGGAACCTCCACACTGTTCTCCAGAGCGGCCTCACCAGTTTGCATTCCCACCAGCAGTGCAAGAGGGTTCCCGTTTCTCCACATCCTCGCCAGCATCCAGAGTCTCCTGACTTGTTCATTTTAGCCACTCTGACCGGTGTGAGGTGTTATCTCAGTGTGGCTTTGATTTGTATTTCCCTGATGAGGAGTGATGTGGAGCATATTTTCATGTCTCAGTTGGCCATCTGGATGTCTTCTTTGGAGAAGTGTCTGTTCATGTCTTTTGCCCATTTCTTCACTGGATTACTTGTTTTTTGGGTGTTGAGTTTGACAAGTTCTGTATAGATTTTGGATACTAACCCTTTATCTAGTATGTCATTTGCAGATATCTTCTCTCGTTCTGTCAGTTGCCTTTTCGTTTTCCTGATTGTTTCCCTCGCTGTGCAGAACCTTTTTATCTTGATGAGGTCCCAATGGTTCATTTTTGCTTTTAATATTTATTTTATTTTTTAGAGAGAGAGAGAGGCTGAGAGAGAGAGAGAGAGAGAGCATGTGCGCATGAGCGGGGGAGGGGCAGAGAGCGAGGGAAAGAGAATCCCAAGCAGGCTCCAAGCTGTCGGCGCTGAGCCGAACACAGGCTCAAACTCATGAACCATGAGATCATGATCTAAGCGGAGAGTCGTATGTCCAACTGACTGAGCCACCCGGGAATTGTGTAACATTCAAAATCAATCAATTTGGCTCACCATATTTTTTTAAAATTAAAGTAAAAACATATGATCACCTCAGTAGATGTGGAAAAGCATGTGACTAAACCCAACACTCATTCCTGATTGAAAAAAAAATACTCTCAGCAAACTATTAATAGAAGGAAAACTCCTCAAGCTGATGGAGGGCATCTGTGGGACCCCCACCACACCTGGGTGGAAGTCCAGGGCTAGGACAGCGCTATGTACTCTCACCCCCTTCCTCCTGAGTTGTATTTGAGTTGTAGCCCACTCAGCAGGTGAGAGAAGGAAATTCAAAGTGCCCTGTTGGGAAGGAAGAAATACAGCAGCCTTTGTTTTCAGACAGCATAATCACGTGTATGGAAAACCTCATGCAGTCTACAAAAATGATAATAATAATAAAGCTACTGGGACTACCAAGCAGTTGCACCAAGGCTTCAGGACGCAAGGACAAGATGCAAAGATTAATTTTATATTTCTGTATACTCCCAACAATTTACCAGATATTAAAAATTCAAAAACAAGGGCGCCTGGGTGGCTCAGTGGGTCGAGCATCCAGCTTTGGCTCAGACCGTGGTCTCGCAGTTTGTGGGTTCGAGCCCCACATCAGGCTTTGCGCGGACAGCATGGAGCCTGCTTGGGATTCTCTGTCCCTCTCTCTCTGCACCTCCCTCACCCATGCTCTCTCTCTCTCTCTCAAAAAGAAACATTAAAAAATTTTTTTTAAATAAAAAAATTCAAAACCATACCATCTGACAGAATGAAAATGAAATTTGATAAAAAAGTGGAAACACCTACCCTGAGAACTGTAACACATTGCTGAGAAAGTGAAGGAGGCCCAAACAGATGGCGGGATATACCATGTTCATGAGCCAGAAGACTGCATATTGCTAAGATCTCAATTCTCCCTAAATTTTCTGTAGTCCCGACCAAGAAGCTGCAGGCTTTTTTACAGAAATTGACAAAATTATCTTAAAATCCATATAGAATTGCAAAAGACATAACATAGCAAACACAACTTTAAAAAAGAAAAACTAGGGGCACCTGGGTGGCCCAGTCGGTTAAGCGTCCAACTGCGGCTCAGGTCATGATCTCACGGTTTGTGAGTTCGAGCCCCACATTGGGCTCCGTGCTGACAGCTCAGAGCCTGGAACCTGCTCTGGATTCTGTCTCCCTTTCTCTCTGCCCCTGCCCCGCTCACACTCTGTCTCTGTCTCTCTCAAAAATAAATAAACATTAAAAAAAAGCTCAAGGAAAAAAAGAACAACTAAGTTGGAGATCTAACACTATCTGATTTTAAGACTTATTATAAAGTGACAGGAACCAAAGCAGTGTGGTTTTAATGTAAAAAAAGAAGGACATGAGATCAATGGAACATAACAGAGAATCCAGAAATAGACACACTTTACAGACACAAAATTGATTTTCAACAAAAGAGCAAAGGCAATTCAGTGAAGAAAGGCTACTCTTCAAAACAGTAGGCTGGGGGTGCCTGGATGGCTCAGTTGGTTAAGCCAGCGACTTCAGCTCAGGTCATGATCCCATCATTTGTGGGTTCGAGCCCCGCATTGGGCTCTGTGCTGACAGCTCAGAGCCTGGAGCCTGCTTCAGATTCTATGTCCCCCTCCCTTTCTGCCCCTCCCCCCGCTCATATTCTGTCTCTGTCTGTCTCTCAGAAATAAATAAATGTTAACAAAAATTTTTAAAAATAAAATCACTAAATAAAACATTGGTGCCACTGGAAATGCACACCCAAAACATAGATGGAAGGACAGAGCTCAGAGCAGATCATAGACTTACAGGTAAGAGCTGAAACTACAAAGCTTCTAGAGGAAGACACCTTCGGGACCTTGGGTTCAGCAAAGATTTCTCACCTACGGCAACAAAAGCATGATCCATGAAGGAATAAATTGATAAATTGGAGCCTGCTCTTCAAAAGACACTATTCAGGGAATGAAAAGGGAAGGCACGGACTGGGAGAAAATATTTGTGAACCATATGACTGACAAGATTTGATCCAGAATATAAAACACTCTTGGGGCGCCTGGTGGCTCAGTCGGTGAAGCGACTGCTCCGGCTCAGGTCACGATCTCAAGGTTCGTGGGCTCGAGCCCTGCGTCGGGCTCTGTGCTGACAGCTCGGAGCCTGGAGCCTGCTTCGGGTTCTATGTCCCCCTCTCTCTCTCTGCCCCTCCCACGACCCACTCTGTGTCTCTCTCTCGAAAATAAATAAGCATTAAAAATTTCTTTTTAATTTAAAACACTCCTAAAACTTAATAATAAGAAACAACCCAATAAAAAGGGGGCAGTTGAGCAGACACCCCCAAGGGGAACGTGTGGATGGTGGACGATGACGTGCAGAGATGGTGAACCCACCAGTGAACCAGCGAGACGCTGACGGTCATGGAAAACCACAGCACGCTGTGACAATGGCTACAATTGGGAAGACTGAGCATACTGATCCTCAGCGAGGACGGGGAGGGACAGACCTCCGGCCGCTCGGCTGGGGGCGTAGCACGGACCACGCTTTGGCAGTTAGACACAGGCCACCGTGTGAGCCGGCCCGGAGTGTGAGTGGATAAACGCCCTGTGGCGGGTTCTCCCCGTCAGTTAACGGGCACGAATGCGTGCAGCAATGTGGATGGGCCTGAAATAATTATGCAAGGGAACAGCGCCGGAGACAGCACATGCCGTCAGCCCACGGGCACGAAACCCTAGAAAACGCAAGCCGGTTCAGAGTGCTGGAGTGTGGCTGGTGGCCGCCAGGAGGGAGGGACTGAGGGACACGGGCGTTGTTTGGCTGTGGAGACGGCCCGTGGCGTCTCATCGGAGCTGATGGAAGCACGGGGCGTGGGGGGTCGCGGGACCTGCCCGCGCCCTGACTGTGTCTCTGGCGCACCCAGGTACAGAACGTCAACACGCCTCTGAGGAGGAGGCTGGCGCAGCTCCGACTCCACCTGGCGGAAGTGTCTCTGGACCTGCTGGAGCTCATCTGGGCGGAGGCTCTGGCCCGCCAGTTTGAGCAGAGCCCCGTGGAGAAGCTGCTGCTCAGCTACCTGCAGAGCGTCAGTGACCACACCTCTGTCGGCTTGGTAACCGTCCCCGAGACCAAGGGGCCTCCCCCGCGTGCGGGTCTGCAGGGGCCGTGCTGTGATGGCAGGGCCACCGGGGGCGGCTGGGGGGACGGAGCCCTGGGCCTGGCGGGCCTGGGGGTCTTGCCGAAGAAAGCCCCCCCCCCCCCCCGTCTGACGGTCGGTGGGGGGGTCTGCTGGCGGACTGTGCACGAAGCACTGTCCTCCCCAGGGCGTGCGTGTGCTTTGCCTAAGCACGTCGGCATGCTAAAGAGCTCCTCAAAGCTGAATTCGTGTTGTTAAAGAGCAGTCGAATTTGCAAAATACCTGAAGGAAACATATTCTGCCATTTTTAGACACTTTCCTAGATTTCATGTAGTATGAGTCAAATTAATTTGACGTAACTATGGAGACGTGGAAGATAGCCCTGAAACTGAACTTGAGGCAAACTTACATTATTTGTTGGTGAGCCCCACCTCCAGGTTCTGCAGCCAGGCTTCCGTGACCTCCCGACGCCTCAGCCCCGGAGACCCCCCCCCCCCCCAGATGCAAAAGGGAGCGTTTCTCAGAGTGCTCGGATGTTGTCCCTCCCGGGGGCCTGAGACCAGGGACTCCAGGGGCGCGACCCGGGGACGCGGGGGCGGGAGGGGGCCGCGCCTCCCAGGGCCGGGCGAAAGTAACCGCAGGTGCTTTGTGCTCCCGAAGAAATGGTTCACCCTGAAGCGGACTCTGGCCCACGTGGTGCTGGCGCAGCTGGGGGCCCTGCACTCGCTGCGCACTGGCTTCACAGAGCTCCGCGCCCGGCAGCTGGGCCTGGCGGGGAGGGCCCTGCGCCTGCTGGCCGTGCAGGCGGACCCCGTGCACCCCACCGTCTACTGGGAAGAGGGCCTCTCGGTATGCGCTCCTGCCCTCGGCTCGCCCGCAGACCCCTCACCCGCGCGCGAGAACAAACCGTGTATCTAAGACTCACCTCCTCTCAGTAAGAACCAGGATGTCAAACAGGCCTCGAATAGTCCCTGGTTGAGAAGGTGGTGTGGCCTGGGGCGCCTGGGTGACTCAGCTGGTTAAGCCTCTGACTCTCGATTTCGGCTCAGGTCATGATCTCACTGTCTATGAGTTCGAGCCGAGTGTCAGGCTCCAGGCCGACGGCGCGCAGCCTGCTTGGGATTCTCTGGCTCCCTCTCTCTGCCCCTCCCCACCCCTCTAAATAAATAAATAAACATTTAAAAAAAAAAAAAAAGAGCGAGGGAGAAAAAGGCAAGAAGTGGTCTGTCCGGTGTGACCAGCCAGCGGGAGAGAAACACAGACTGCTGGGGACAGACTGGAGAGGAGGGGGGGGGCAAACACACAGGTGGTCCAAGGGCAGGACGTCCCCGGCAGCGGCCCGCAGTTCCTGGTGTTCCCCGCACCTCAGCAGCTCTCCAGGGAGTCCAGGGTGCGCCCAAGTGCGGGTGCAAAACCCCCGCTCACGTGCAGCAGGGGACCCGAGCCCCGTTCCTCCCTCCCACCACCCACACTGCCTCGTGGAGCCGACACAAGGGCTTGTGCCCCCGCACTGGCCGCGTCGTGCACGCAGGCCCACACCCTTCTCTAGGGCCCCCTGCCAGGCTGCCCCGCAGGCCGGGTGCCCCTGGGGAGCACCCCACCCCCGAAGGGACCCTGCTGACGCTGCTGCAGGGCTCCAGGCCACCGTCCTAAGTGCCTCGTACACACCCCTTCTTCCATCTGGAAGGCACCTGCCCAAAGGCGAAGGCAGGCTCTTCCCCACAGACCCTGCTCTTCTAGGAAGACCCCCAGCCCCAAGCGGCTGAGCTGGCCGACAGGGGCGCCTTCTCCATAGGCAGGTGCTGAGCTGAGCGGCCATAAGCCTCTGGAGACCACTCTGGAGGACGAGGCCGGCGAGGATCGCTGCAGGGACCCGGGACCCTCCAGGGCCGCCTCCCAGGAGCACGGCAGGAAGGGCTGGGATCTGCAGGTACGGCCCCTCCCACGCGCCCCGCGACGCCCTGCCCGCAGCCCCGGCCTGAGCCTGTGTCCCTGCAGAGAAAGATGAAGCTGGCCCAGCGGTACCTGGCCCAGGCGTCCGAGGTGCTGCTGCAGTGCGTGCGGGTGGCCCTGGGCGGCTGCCTCCCGGACATCGCGGCGGCCGCCAGCCTGGAGATGGTGGAGTGCAGCGGCACCCTGGACCCTGTGGCCACCTGCCAGTTCCTGGCGCTGTCTCAGGTGTGGCTCTGTGCCCCTTCCTCCGGGCCCTTCTTGGCCACCTGGGGAGAGAGCGGCCCCGAGCACCCCGCGCTCCCTCCCGCCGGCGTCCGGCCGGTCTCTGCCTTGAGAGCGGAGCTCAGCCGGAAGAGGGCGCTTCCGGCCACCGGAAGCAGTAGGGAAGGCCGCCCCCCCCCCCCCCCCCCCGCCCGGGTTCCCTGAGCCGCAGCCCCTGTTACCGACATCCCCGTTGGCCCGGCAGGCCTCGTGCTCTTGAGGCTCAGAGCAAAGGGGTGGGCGGGTGCCGGGAGCGCGGTGGCGGAGGGCCAGGAGCAGCACGGCCTCCCAAGAAGCCGGCGGCAGGAGCGGCCGTGCAGCCCCATCCACCCTCGCGCGTGGGCGCCACCGGCCCAGGGCAGGGCTCAGGCCCCTGGGCCCCTCCTGTCTGGTTCAGAGCTGCTCGGCCTCAGAGATGATGCGGGACGTGCTGTTCACGGCCACGGACGACACCAGCAGCTCACAGCTGGCGGCCCTGCTGCGGCTGGAGCACCAGCTGAAGCGGAAGGGGAGGACGTCCACCAGCTTGTTCGCGAGCGTGAGGCAGAGGCTGGCGGTCGTTTCCAAGGTGAGCGAGCCCCCCGAGCCGGCCCCGTTCTCACAGCTGTGCTGCGTCGCTCTGCTGTGGCCAGCCTGACTGGGGAGCATTCGGGCCGGGTCCAAATCCTGGCTCCCCTCTTGTCAGCGCGCGGTTCTGGGGTGCCACTCACCCTCTGTGACCTCCTGTTCCTCGAGGGCCTCGTGGGGATGGGGGCCCGCCGCCTCCGTGACCCTACATCCCAGGCCCGCGGCAGAGGGCGGGAGCGACAGGACCCCCGAGGGTCCTCCTTCAGCCGCCGTGGAACGCTGCAGTCACCACACCTCCTCGTGCTGGGCCGAGCAGCTGTGAAGAGGGGTATTTGAAGGAGCGGGACTCGGCGAAAACCTAGCAAGTCGGGAAGCAGCCTGGAGCCCTCTGGCTGGTCCCGCTCCCCTCCTTCCCTGTTGCTTCCGTGCACCTGTGTGGGTCTGACCTCGTCCCATCCCTCCACGGCCTCCTGTCTCCCTCCGTCCCCTGTCTTGCTTGCGGTGAGGCGTCCTGTGCTCCATGGGAAGTTGAGGGGCGCCCCTGGTCCCTTCCCACCAGATGCCAGTAGCTCCCCCTCCAGTCGTGACACCCCGAGCTGTCCCCAGAACCGCCCCCTGCCGAGAGCCAGGGCCTTAGCCCCCGTGCTGGAAAGCCTCCCTCCTCCTGAGGAGCACTGCAGGCCCCAGGAGGTGCAGGGACCGCAGGCCGGTCCACAGGCAGGCCGTTCCCCACAGCCCAGCTGCCCACCTTTGGAGGACACGTCCGTGTGTGTCACTGTGGCTGGGGTGACGGTGACCCAGCGCTAACTTCAGAGGAAACCTGAGGGACCATGTGCATCAGTGCACGTGCAGGGCTGAGGACAGAGCCAGACGCAGGGGGCGCAGGAGCTCGGTCCAAGACGAGACCCAGTCCGAGGTGGGATGAGGTCCAAAGTGGAACAGGGTCCGTGGTAGGACGGGGTCTGAGGCGGGTCGGGGTCCATGCGGATCAAGTTCGAAGACAGGATGGGGTCCATGGTGGGATGGGTTCCAAGACAGGACAGGGTCCATGGTGGGACGGGGTCCGAGGCGGGACGAGGTTCGAGGAGGGACGGGGTCCATGGTGGGGCAAGTTCAAAGACAGGATGGGGTCCATGGTGGGACGGGGTCCAAGACAGGAAAGGGTCTGAGGCGGGATGGAGTCAAAGACAGGATGGGGTCCATGGGGACAGGGTCTGAGGCAGGACGGGGTCCGTGGTAGGATGGGGTCCGAGGCGGCCATCTCTGTTGCGGGTATTGTGTCAACTCCTCCTCCTCCTCCTCCTCCTCCTCCTCCTCCTCCTCCTGTTTCGAGGATCCTTGTGGGAGACCTGCACTGACTCTGGTCACAGACTCGGGGGTCGGCTGCACCTGGGGGTGGGGCGCAGAGCACAGCCAGGCTACTGCAGCGGCCACAGCAGGCGCCAGGTCAGTGGCACCAAACGCTGTCTTTAAAGGCCCAGCTGTGGACACACTGAGAGCAGGCTGAGCTCCAGCTCCCGAGAGGGGACTCTGTCCCCGTCTGTCCCCGCATCACTGCCGGCCCTCTGGGACATGTGGCAGCCTCCTGACGACACGCCTGGGGACAGCGGCTACATTCTGGGCCGTGGGGAGTTTGCCTGAAAGCTCGTGGAAGGTGATAAAATCCATCGTGGTCTCATGGCGCCTGGGAAATGAGGGCCGTCCTGGGAGGAGGTGGCCTCCGAGACCCCGGTCCCCGTGAGATACCCCCCACATGAGGCCTCTTCAGAGAGCAGGAGCACAGCATAGGGAACACGGACCGGCAGAAGGCAGTCAACCGGAGAGGAGAGGAATCGAAAAGACAGAACCAGGGATGAGCGCCATGGGAGGAACTCTCAGTAGGCCAAGCACACTCCTAACGAGAGTCTCCGAAGCCGGGAGAGGGAAATGTGGCCCCAAGGCGATACTGACATGACCCGATGGCTCGAATTTCCCCAAGCTCACGAGGCCACAGGCTCAGGACCGCCAGCAACCTTGCACAGGACAAACACAGGAAGCCGCACCATGTCCATCCACGTGGGACTGCTAGTGCCCAGGACGGAGGCCCCGAGGGCAGCGGGACCGGAGCCACAGGCCCCTGGACACAGGCCAGAGGAGACCGCGGCCCGCCGACGTGCAGTGGAGACACGCTCAGATGCACAGAAACCCAGGCAGTTTGCAGGTATCCTGCAAGAAAAGAAACAAGGAGGTGTGGGACAGGAAAAGTAAGTCCCCAGAAACACGAGAGAACCAAGAATACTCCAAAGGCAAACGTTTAGTGATAGGAAATAAAATTTGACTGCGTAAGACAGTAATTCTAACATCTTGTGGAGCTGAAATTATTTTGTGGAATTGATAGGCAAGACAGTAAAACAAAGAACAGGAAGGATTAGATGAAGGATTAGATGATGCCGAGGGTCTGTCACTCCTCGGGAAAGGTAAAGTTACATCTTTATTAGACTCTAATGAGCGAAAGGTGAATGTCTTAGTTCCCAGGGTAACCACTAAAGTAATGTGTGACTAAGTTAATAAAAAGGGAAAAATCAAATAATAGTATTTTATTATCCCAAAGACAGGCAGAAAGAGCGGGGGAGGTGAGGGAATATAAAAGCATGTGGTCCCAGTGGGGAAAAGGCAGAGCAAAGTAGACAGAAACCCAACGGGTTTGTGGTCATAGTAAGTATAACAAGCCGAAGACCAAGGCTGTCAGAGTGGATGAAAAGAAAAACAAAGTCGAATTACGTGCTGCGTAAAAGGGGTACGTTTTACACACAAGGACCCGGAAATATTGAGCGGAAAAGATGAGAGAGAGCATCTAAATCATGAAGTTACTACTGACACGAAAGCCGGGTGACCCGGAATCAGTCAACAGGGAATCACAATCCTAAACCTTCACATACGATGATGGAGATTCAAATACCCAAAGCAGAAGGGATGGGAGTAGAGGAGCCCTGGACAGGCCCACGTCTGGCGGGAGGACCCACGGCCACGTGGACGGCTGGACGGAACGTGTACCAGAAGGGACCAGAGCCGGGCCGTGGCAAACCTGAACACGCCAACAGAGCAAGATCCTCCCATTTGTTTTCCAACCACAGTGAGATTGAATTAGATGTAATAGCTGAAAGAGACCGTTGCTTTGAGAGCATCATCATCGGTTAGTCAAAGAAGGAATCACAATGAAATTTAGGAAGTGTTTTAAACCGAGTTAGAGAATGAAAACGCTGCATATCAAAAGCTGTGAGACTTGTCTAAAGCAGGGCGTAGAGGAAAAACACAGCCTTGACTAGAGGGAGAAGAATCTTAAAAACGGTAACTAAGATTTTGATTTCTAGAGGCTGGAAGAAAAACACCTAAGAAAAATAGAAAATAAAAAATAAGAAATACAGCAACAGAAATAGCGAAATTCGAAAACAAACGTACAATAGAGGAGACCAACGCTGATAAAAGGGCTCCAAAGAGAAGATTGATAAAGTTGATGAGCATTTAGGAAGACCCAATAAAGAAAACAAAAAAAGGAAAAACAAAACAGTAAGATTCCAATATCAGTACCAGAAAGACATCATAGAGACCCTTTGGACATTACAAGGCTCATAAGGGAATATTCTCTTTAACCTTACTCCAGTTATCTTGACGATTGGGATGGAATAGAGAAATTTCTCAAAAAATACAACGTACAAGCTGACAGGACAGAAAATCTGAATAGTTTATTAGCTGTTAAAGAAATTGAATCCTTTATTAAAAACATCCCCACGAAGAAAATCCCAGACCCAGTTGGCTTCACCAGTAAATTCTGCCAAATGGTGAAGGTACAGATAACCTCCCCAACGCTTCTAGAGAATAGGAATACTTCCTCTTTCTTTTAAGGTCTGCTAAGTCTCCATACTGGAAACCTAGTGGTGGCGCTACAAGGAAGGAAAATCTCTCTCATCGGCAGACACGAGACACTGGCCAGCCAGATCCTGGTCGTGCGTCAGCGTCGAATGGCCACGTTTCACGTGGCTCCATATTAAAAACATCAACGTAATTCACCATATTGACAGAACTTGATAAAGAACGTCCTTTAAACCCCGAGCAAACCTCAGCCTATCTGTTGAAGGGTTGAAAGATTTTCTCCAGCCAGGAGTGTTGGCGCCCCGGAGGCCGTGAGCGCTTCTGTTCCGCATCGTTCAGTGAGGCCAGAGGTGAAAGGAGGGGGTGAAGGAACAACAGTCAGCACAGAGGCCGGGAGCCCAGCCCGATGCGCCCATTTCGCAGGTCGTGAGAGAAGCGTCAGCCACACTCCGCGTGCCAGGTGCAAACAAGCAGAAAAGGAAAATACCTGAGTGACACTGTCTTCAGTAGCAGCAAAACAATCAGTACCTGGGGGAAATCGGCCACGAGATGCCCCTGGCCTCTCCCCTGAAAACTACAAACCTTCTGAGAGAAATCCGAGAAGATGTGCACAGAGGAGGTGGGCTGTGTGTGGGCAGAAGGCTCCGTGCCGTTCCGACGACCATCCGCTCTCTGTGGACAAAGGGACAGGTGTGTGTGCTTCCTCCTTGGGCTGACTCTGGCTGTGTTCCCCCGAGTTCGTAGTCAGTATCGCTTTCTAAGAAAGTGGCCCGTGGTTGATGATGAGCCAAAACCACTTGACAGGTGATCCCGCACCCGCCCTCTGTGGAGCTCATTCCCACGTACCTGACCTGTCACTGGGCGGACAGGAGTCTCCGGGAATGGCTCCCAGAGAGAGGGGTGCCCAGCACCGACCTGTCCTGATTCTCCTGGGCGGCCTTGTGAGCCTAAATGCCAAGTCACCCCAGGAAGACATCCTATGGGCCATGAATCTGCAGTTGCCACAGAAGCCTCATCAGACTCCCAGCAGGCGTTTACCTTTGTAAGAACTGACGATCCAATTCTAAAATTTGTGCAGAAATGCCCACTTGCTATACAAAGTATCTGGACCTTGTTATTGACGCGATCAGCGTGTTATCGACACATAGAGAATATATACACATACAGAGACAATGACCAGCGGCACAGAAGAAAAGTCTGGAAACAGACCCATCCACATAACGTCCAACATATGTCAAGGGTGACCCCGAGGGGCGAGGGGCACCGTGGTACAGATCCCGGTGACGGGACCGAGGAGGGCACCTGTCGCGATGAGCCCCGGGTGCTGCGTGGAAGTGTCGAATCACCACGTTGTACACCCGAAACTAGCATAGCAGCACACGCTGTACTTCAATACAAACTTAAACACAAGCAAGCCCGAGAAAGGGCCCCTGAGCTCACATCCCGTGGTACTGGGGATGTGCTCCCGTCAGTGAGAAAAAGACACTCCCACAGGAAAGAATGACAAGAGTGGGATTTCACAAAAGATACCCAAATGGTCGGTAGACATTTTTAATGGCCCCCAGCTTCATTAGTTATTAGTGGAATGCAAAGAGGCCTGCATTCAGATGCTGCCAGACCCCCAGAGGTGCTAAAATGGATCAGGTTCAGCAGGACCCGGGTCACACGGGTGGGGTGGGCCTGCATCCACGCAGCAGCCCCTCTGGCGTCGGTTTTGTGCTCAGCTGCACCTGTGTCCCTGGCCTGCACCCCCGTGGAATGCCCCCGCGTGGTCCCCAGGGAGCACATGCCCAGGGCCCGACCCGCAGCTTCCCAGGTGGCCCAAGCGGGACTGCCACTGCCGCTGCCGGGAGAGGACAGAGGCTGGTGGCGGGCTCACTCCGCTCTCCAAGAAGCCAGTCTGGTCCCCAGCAGGGGGCGCTCCGCGCCAGCCGCCCTGGCTCCGCCTCTGGGCGGGTGGGTGTGGCTGGGTCATGCTTCTGCTTTGTGCCTGCTCCGCCGCCCGTAGGCTGGCTCCGCCTGTAGGCTGGGACGTGAATGCAGACACCCGTCGGTGCTCGCCCACCCGAGGCTGGTTTCAGTAGCAAGTGGGGACCCGTGCTTGTGGGCCGGTTCCTCGGGACGGCTGCGGAGCGGGATGCGCCTCGGAGCCGGGGAGGGTGAGGGGGTGGGCTCGGGGCGGGGTGCGCGCCCCAGCCAGATGCGCCTCGGAGCAGGTGCCCTGGGAGCAGGGTGCGCGGAGGGCAGGGGCACGCGTGTGACCACGCCTTGTGGCGTTCAGGGGACCGGGCGGAGGAACAGAGGGAAGGCACTAGGCTGCTGGTGGATCTTCCGTTTGTTACTTGTTTGGGTTCTTAGGCCTGCACGTGTAGGGCAGGTCAAGTTTGCGACAGAGGCCAAGAGGGAGCAAGCTGGCTGGATCCCAGCGAAGGCCGCGTGCGCCCTCTGCCCCCTTGTGGCGGCCGCGAGTCCTGCAGGGGTCGCGCCGCAGGCCGGCCTGGGCAGACCCCAGCAGAGGCCTGGCACAAAGCGTCTGAGCACAGCTCAGGGACTGTGCCAGCATCCGGCGTGGTCCGTTGATTCCTGTCTGTCACACACAGGCTTGGCAAAATCTCTGGGTCACTGAGCAGCATTTTAACCACCTGAAGGAAATGCCGCCTACCTTTCGGATTCTCTTTCTGCAGCACGGGCGGGACAGGTAAGGCCTTCTTGTCCCTGTTCTGGGGACGTTGGCCACCCTGTTAAGAAGTCTAGTGGAGCAGCATGGACACGGCACTGTCACTGGGGGCGGGGGGGGGGGGAGGTTGTCACCATGCAGGGCACGTTATGGGTGCACTGAAGGCCCTGGCTGGACAGACACAGGCCAGCAGGTGCTCCAGGCTGAGAGGGGGTGGGTGCGGCGTCCCACCAGGCTGGCATGACAGGGGAACACGATGCCCGTGCACCTGCCGAGCAGAGAGAAGTCAGACAGCTCACGGCGACGACTGTGCCCAGATAGGTCTGTTTCAATTCTGCGTCTTGACTTGGCCAAGGCATTCGTGGGGACGGGGCCCCGCCAGGGTGTGTGTGGTCCACTGAACGGGCTCCCCGAGGGCCCCATGAGCTGGGCTCTGACCCTGCCCCGTGTCCTGGCAACAGGACCCATCTGTATGGCGCTGCCTACGAGAGACCCAGGTCCGTCCCTGCGGCCAAAGGGAAGATGCTCCAAGCGGGCGGTGAGTTCCACTGCAGGAGGCGCTCCTCAAACACGGTCCTCAGCAGGGGGGCAGGTGGACCTGCCTTTCTCCACCGGGGGGGGGGGGCCTGAAGGGGGGGAGACTTGCTGGGTGGGGGTCGTTGAGCCTGTGAGAGACGGGAACTCGGGCAGAGACTTGTGTTTCCCAGGGCCGGACCCCAGCCTCAGCTGCCCTCGGGGCTGGTGATGCTCAAAGTCCCTGGGTGGCCCTCACTCGGCTCCATAATCTCTTCTCCCAGGAATCACTACTTCCCCCTTTTTTCCTTACACCTCAGGCACATAATTCCACTTCCTGTTTCAGGCTGTAGACTGGGGGACACCCGCCTGAGCCCCCACTCTGACAGCCACCATGAGTGCCCGTGTGTATCGACTCCAAGTGTTCATGCACAGTCCCCGCTCCGTCTGTCCTCGACCCCTCAGACTATGGGGGGGGGGGGGACAGCGGTGGCGTCGGTCTCCACAGGCTTCTGCAAGGTGGCCCGGGTGGCCGTGAACCCAGCCACCTTCTCCTGCCTACTGGCCGATGCCCAGCAGTTCCGGGAGCTGACCCAGGTAGAGGTGACCAATGAGGACATGGCCCTGAACTCAAGCACGGTGAGGCCCCGAGCCCAGCTGCCTGGGCTGCTCCGTCACGCGGGTGGGACCAGGACCCCGGCCCGGCTGCAGTGAGGTGAAGGAGGGGTGCTGGGTGAGCGGCACCGGTCATCCAGACCCCAGGCGTTGCCGGACGCCCAGGTCGGGGTCCCGGCAGGATGGCCGATGCTTTTCGACTCCTTGAGCGAGTCTGGTGCAGGTGCCTCCATGATGTGAGCAGAGGAACCAGTGGGGCTGGGGGCGCCAGGGCGGGCCCCAGAGGAGCGGGCGGCTGGGACCGGCAAGGAGTCTGGGGTCCGGTGGAGCCCGGTGCCTGGGGCGGGCCGGTGGGGTGCAAGGAGCCTGCTGTGCAGCTGAGCCGCGCCCCTGGCCACCAAGCTTTTTTCTGGAAGGGCGGGTCCTGCAGCGTCTTCCTCACTCTGTGTGCTAACTGGGCTGGGATTTTATGAGGCCCCCTGAGACGCTTCTGATCACAGCCTGATGTTTGGGCTGAGGCAGGAATTGGAAAATGCGCCTCCTGAGAAGGAAGAGCACTCTCTGCGGAAGTTTGGGGAAGTCCTGGCATCCATGGAGGGGTACCTGAGGCCGCTGTTTCCAGTGCTCGGCAGCCCTGAGGCCAGGTACCTGTCGCGGGCTGATTGCGGAAGTGTTTGCTGTCTGAGCAGTTCCCGGCACGAGGGTGGAGGCCACGGGATGGGGGGGTGGGGGGGGACAGGGCGGTGCTAGCTAGATGTCATGGTCCGGGTGGGGGCGGGTTTCGAGCACAAAGTCCAAGACTCTCCTCGGGACAGGGAAGGGAACCACCATCTCTCTGTCCCCAGAAGTGATGCCCAAAGGTGCTGGGGGCAGTCAGGAATAGGGGGCTGGGGCCAGGTTGGCCAGGGCGGGGGCTCAACCTGCAAGCCAGCTCTGACCCCAGCCTCCCCAAAGCCCAGCATGAGCTGAGTGGCCGGCGGTGGGCTGGGTGGGCGTCATTCCCACGTGGAGGTTCGGGTCTCTGCTGTGAAGTTGATGAGCTTTGCTCTGCCCTAAATCAGACCGTGCTGAATACAGACGGGAAAGGCCAAAGGGCCCCTCAAATCCAGAATGCCTGACTCGGGGCCTCTGTCATAGGGAAAAAATTCCCGACTCTGCTGAAAATCTTTTCTGGGGGAACATCCCCACCACTCAGGTCCCCTCCGCCCCATGCCCTTGCAGTGCCTGGTGCCCGTACAGGGTGGGAGTGGGACACGTGGCCTGGGGTCCTGAACCCCTTTGACTTATTCTTGGTAGGGAAGGCAGAGGCCTTGGGCGGCCTTTGTTTCTGTCTGTGCCCAGTTATCCCTGCCCCCATCTCAGTGAGACCGGCCCCCAAAAGTGACACTCCCTGCCCTGATGTGAAACGGTCCAGGGAGATGTTCTTTATGTCCTTAGTATGTGTGATTTTCATGTGTTTTTAAAAACCTGAGGACGTGCCTTTGGCCTCCAGAACACAGGTGCCCACCGTTGTCGCGGATTCAGGGAGACCAAAGGGCAAAGACAAGGAAAGGAAAGTGTCCCTGCCCCGGGGTGAGTGAGAGCGCGCCGGAGGGGAGGCTGGGTTGGGGGAGCCCAGGTGGGTCAGAAATACGCGTCCCCTGAGGGTCTCCCAGGGCGCTGAGCGCCCACAGGGCGTGAGAAAGTCCCCTCAGGGGTCTGTGTGCCCCACATACCAGAGCCCGGAGCGGGGGCTTCCTGCACCCGCAGACCCGCCCCTCCTGGGGGAGCTGGTGGCCCGCGTGGTGGCATACTCCCGTCACCCTCGGGAGTGTGCGCCCCAGATGACACGAGGGCGGGACCAGCTTCTGCACAGGGACCTGCTGTCTCCCGAGTGAAGGGCGACGCGTGCTGGTCTGGCCGCCCCTGGGGAGGGGGCGCCCGGCACCTGAGCTCCGGAGGCTTCCCGGTCGTCTCCATGCGGTCAGGACAGCCCCTCCGGTTTCCCACTCAGTGGGCCTGAAAATGTGGGAAATGCGCTCGCGCCGTCCTCCCAGCCCCGTGGCCGGAGCGGGTGTGACCACGAGGCGCCCATCTCCCACCCGGCACCTGCGATCGTATCCATCGCTCTTGTTCGAAGGCATTTTCGTCTGTCTTTTCTGGGGCCCACGCGGGGTCATCGAGCGGGAGGGAAGGGAGCGCGCCCGCCTCGGGTGCTCTGACCTGGCAGGTGCTCTGGCCCGGAAGCCCCGCTGGTGCCCCCTCCCCACGCGGCGCTGCCACCGCGCACACCCACCTGCACGCACTCGCGGCTCGCGTGTCGCAGCACCAGCGGCTCCACAGCCGGACGACAGATGAGGGCGGGGGGTGCGTGCGGCTGCGGGGCAGGTGGTGGTGCTTCCTGCTCCAGCTGAGGGGCCGGAGTCGGCCCACCCGCGGTCACCTTTGTCCGCTGGGATTCGGACTTGAGATCCCCAGACGCAGCCCTCGCTCATCGCAGTAATTTGTTTCCCTTCGTGCGTACGGTAAATTCGACCGAGGGGTCTAGTGGCCTCACCCTCACTACCATTTACGCCTGTCGGAAAGGGCAGGGTCTCTCTAACTGGCCAAGCAGGGCCCACGTGATCCTCCGAGGGTTCCGTGGTCACGTGGAGAAGCTGCCACATCCCAGGTGCAAGGCTTCGTCCTCTGAGAGGTGGCTCCCTGGTTAGGAGTCGTGGATTCCAGGACCTGCTCCGGGAGGCAGGCCCTCAGACCTGCAGAGGCCCGGCCATCCTGAGACCTAGGCTGCGTCCGGCTCGGAGCCATGACCCAGCTGTGCCGTGAAAACCAGCATCCTTCCCCCAGACGCCCCCGTGCGTCCTGCCGCCCCCCTCCCCTCCCGTCACAGGCTGAGCCGAGCTCAGACTTCTTCCTGTGTCTCCAGCCGATCGGCATCAGCGGTGACGGGCAGGCCCGCCCAGGGGTTTGCGCGTCCTCGGGAGCTCGTCTCCTGCGGCCTCCATAGCTGGTGCTGCCCTGTCCACAGTTGAGCCCGAGGCTGCGAACGACACCATCCTCATTGCGGACAGGCATCTTCTGGAGCTGCCGCTGGAAGGTCTCTCCGTGTTTGAGGAAGGGGTGGACTCCGTGGCCCGAGAGTTTTCCCTGCAGATGCTGTGGAGCCGCCTCCGTCGAGAGGAGACAGGTGAGAGGTGTCCTGGGCCACAGTTAATTTCAAAATGGGACTAAGTTACCGTCACGTGGGCTCCTGGCAGACGGTCATCATCGGCCGTGGCAGCGCTTTTCTAGGCACGCACGGGTTCGAGGTGTTGCAGAACCCCTGGTGTGTGCCAGGCGTCCGTGAGTCGCGCCGAAGGGGGCATTGAGCGTCGGCCGTGGCCTCTCACGCTTGGGTTTGAAAGGCAGGGATGGCAGCCAGCAGCCGGTGACGAGCTAGTCACGGACTAGGTGGCGACAGGTGATGCCTGGAGGTTCGGGGGCCGGGACGCGGGCCTGGGGGCAGCTGCGGACTCCGGCTGGCCATGGCCTGTCCGCGGGCGCCTTTCACGCAGGTGCGCCGGGTATGGGAAGGCCCTCCCTCCGTGCCGTCCCCGGCAGACACGCTGCACTTCAGTGAGTAGGAAGGGAAGCTAAGAACAAATAGTTTGCACCTTCACCTGCATCCCGGATGGAGCGACAAGGGCCGCATCTGCCCTTCCAACTGAAAGCAGGGAAAAGGCAACGTAGAGGGAACAGCGGCTTTGCGACGCCAGAGGGCGGGCACGGAGCCTGAGCCCCGAGAGGGAGCCACGGGGGACGCGGGGCCCAATGCGCCACGGCCCGAGCCCTGGGAGGGGAGTCCTGGGATCAGGGACCACCAGTGTCCCCCCAGAATTGGACAAAGACTGTAACCCCGTGTGTCCAGAAGTTTCCAGAAGCCCCCGACATGAGAAGCGGAGCGGAGACTCCAGGGAAGGCGGTCAGACTGATGAGCCCCCCCGGCGGCATTTTAACGGCGTCCAAGGCAGAGCCGCCCCTTGTAAGATGGAGGAGGCAGGAGGCCACAGACAGATGGGAGGAGGCGGTGCTGCTGCCTCGAAGGACGGGGCGGCGCCCGAGCCCCGGCTGGAAAAGGTGGAGCCCGTTGTGCGCAGCCCCCGGAGGAAGCAGTCCTGGGCAAATCGTCCGCCAGAAGGACTCCTCTCACAGGTGTGAGAACCGCGTGAGTGTGGCTTTAAGTCCGTCCACCTGTGGTCACTTGTTACAGCGGCAGTGGCTCTCACCGTGGAGTGACCGGGACGCCGGCCGAATGGGAGGTGAGCCTTCCTGACGCATGGCCGAGGGGTGACAAGCAGAAGCGTCCAACGGCCCAGGCTGGAGGCAGGCTCTCTGTGCGGTGAGTACTCCCAGTACACGTCTACGGACAACCACAGAAGAAGGGAGTTGCTGTACAGAGTCCACGCTGGTGAAGAGGGAAAACGAAGGAGAGAAATGACACAGCCGCGGGGCCGCGAGAGCCGGTGATGGGGAAGCGCACACAGGCTGTGGGACACACACAAACCACACAGCGGGGCGACGGGAGTTAGTGCATCTAGATCCTAAGTAAGAACACAAACGGGCCACACACCTGCCCACTGAGTGACGGTGTGGACAAGAGGACGTTGCGCACACAGGTGCCGTGCGTACGAGAGACGTGGCTAAACCAAAGGACGCCCCGCGTCGGAAAGAGATCGTCAGGGTGACCAGAAGGGACAGCTGCCCACTGCCACGTGGAACAGGCTCCACAGCCAGAGGCACTCCGGGGTGCGGTCGTCACACAGCGGTAACGGTTGACAGCCTCAAAACATGTGGAGCAACACCCGGAAGCATCACAGATGCTGGCCGACGCCAGCGTGGTCAGCACGGAAGCCATTACCAAAAGGTGGCTTTCTTGAATCCCCATTTGGAAATTTAAAACCGCACCCCTGCATATCTCGTGGGACTCAGGAGAAGTGATCACAGGAAGGTCCCAGACCGCTAGTCTCTGGAAGCGTAGAAGTTGAGCATGGGATTCATGGAGTTGGAGCAAGAACACAAAAACCTCAAGGCAGAGGAGAGGGGGCCGCAAGCACATGAGCAGACACCAACAAGGAGACAAAAGTTTTTAAACACTCGTAAAATAGACACATTCCAGTGAGAATGGTCAAGAAAAATGTGGATGGGGCACAAATGCACAACGTGAGGAGTGAAAATGAGACTCCGACCCTACAGATGCATCAGAGATCCGAAAGATGGTAAGACAACGCTACGAGTGACCTTACCAAGTATGTTCAAGCACGCAGCCGAAGCAGGCGGAGTCCTGGAAAACACAGCTCGTGGACTCAAGAAGGAAAACTCCGCGTGCTCTCGTAACCAACAAAGAGGGGAGACTTACATCTGCTGTTGAAACCGACCGGGTAGACTTTCCAGAAACAGCTGATGTCAATCTTAACAAATCTCCTTGAGAATAGGGAAGAAGGGCCACCCCTCCAGCCTCTGTTGGCCCCACACCCCCAAACTGCCAAGAACGGCACAAGAGAGAAAAATATGACTTTCATCACCCATTCTGACCTTGAAAGTTATAAGCGTCATTAAATTAGACCAAGGGAAAACGAACTTAATAAGCATCTTAGTCACTGCAGAGAAACAGCATTTCTTAAAATGAATGCATTCGTAATAGAAATTCTTAGCAAACCGGCTGGGAATGAACACCGCTCGCCCTGGCGGAGGGTCCATCCGGGTCCCCAGCAAGCCGCCTTCTTGATGGCACAGCACACAGGACGCGGCCAGAGCCTTGCTCTTCCACCCGTTCCCTCCTGGCATGTGAGTGCACCCACAGGAATAAGAGACATGAGGGCCTACAGAGAGGAAGTCACCTGTCACTATTTCCAGAACTTGCGAAAGAATCTACAAGCCAGCAGAGCAGTGAGGTGTAAATGCTCGCGCAGGAGGCAGGGAGCCAGCAGGGTCCGGCCCCGCGACAGGGCCGCTGCAGCAGGCACACTGGCGGGTGCTCCGCGTGGTGTGTGAATGGCCAGCCAGGTGGGCCTGGGGTTCTCTGGGGACTGTTCCTTTCTCGAGGTCTCCGGGCTCGGGCCTTTGCCAGTCCCGCGAGCCTTTACATGGGAGAAGTCGCTGCTTTCACAACTTGAGAAAAATTAAAATCAATCGTTGTCACTACTTCTTGGGTTTTTTTTTTATTGAGATGAAATTTACGGAATGTAAAATTAACCCCCTTAAAGTGAACAGTTCAGGGACATTTAGTGCGTTCATACTGCCTCATGCCTCCACCTCTACTGGCTCCAAACCACCTTCTTTTCTTGTCCGCAGCCGACGGGACTGTGAAGAAGGAGAGCAAAGGCAGACAGTTCAGGAAGAGAAATCCAGCTAAGAAGGGACACAAGGTGGGCAGAGGAGGCCTCGCCGGCCACAGGCAGAGGGCCCGGGGAGCCCCGGGGTCCGCCTGCGGGCCACGGGGCCCCTAAAGACCCTTGTCTGTGGAGCAGGACGCTGCGCCCCGGCTCATCCCCCCCGACTGCATCGTGGTCGACCCCGACAACTTCAAGTGTATCCTTTATCGGCCCCACCGCCCGGGACACCCAAGCCTGTGGGCTGTTGCTCCTTAACACAGACCCAGTCATCGTGGACCCCTACGAGGAGGCCCGGGTCATAGGCAAGTGCCTCTCATGGGCCCTCGACGTGCACACACAGGCCACAACCCCCCCGTGGGCTCTGGCGCAGCGTGGCTGCCTCCCGTTACCCCGACCACGCAGGGGGAGTGGGGCCCTGGGGCCCGGACACGCACCTGTGCTCTGCGGCCCTTCCTGGCCATCACAGCCAAGTCAGGACATCAGTTGTAGGACGAATGAGCCCCTGAAGCGAGGTCCGGTGACCCTCAGGGCCCGAAACGTGACTTCGTGCCGTCCCCTGTAGCTTTAGGTATTTAGTCCCTTGGGTTTTTCTTTTGCTAAGTTGGTTTTCAAAACCTCTTTAGGAGAGATTTAGGGAAGGGAAGGAGCGCTGACATTTCCACAAGTGATAGATGTCGACTCCACCGTGCCCCCGTCTGTGCGCAGCAGGTCCACCACAGCCACACGAGGGCCACGCTAGGTGCACACCAAGGGGCACACCAAGGGACACGCCAAGGCCACACCGCGGTCACACCGGGGCCTGCTGCTGCCTGTAGCCCCTCAGGGTTCCACGTGTGAGACAAGCTCCTGTGTCTGGTCCCCATTCAATGTGTGTTGCAGACATGCGGACTCCTGTCTCCGTAACCCAGGAAATTTTGGAAAGATTCCGAGACTCGTTCACTGCTCTGTGGGTGGGACATCTGGGAAACACGCACTTCCCGAGGTCGGTGTCTGGTGTCTGGAGACACGGTCCCCCATCGAGCCGGTTTATGTGACCCACCAGAGGGGTGCTCCCCACACTTGGGGGGGGGGTAGGGGCGGTGAGACCACTGGCTTCCGTCTCCCCCTGGCCCCTCGCTTCTCCCTGTTTCCCTCAGCCTCCCCCCAACCCTGAACCCCCATTTTATCCTGGGAACCACACTCCCACCCCACCCCCGGAGGCTCCTGTGGTCCGGCCTTTGGTCATCAGGCAGTGGGCTCCTGGTCCTCAAGGTGCCTGGATGGCGGCGGGGGGGGGGGGGGGGGTGATCATTGTCTTTGTCCCACTTTACAGATGAGGACCTGGCACCCAAGGGTGTACTTCTGCCCAAGGTGCAGGGTGTGCCCCAGGCTCTGGCACTTGGTTGAGGGAAGGCAGGGGAGAACCTGCTGGGGGCAGGGCTGGGGGGTGCTGGGCGGGGCTGTGGGCGGGCGGGGCCTACGGGGGGGGGAGGGGCGGGGCTGCAGTGGGATTGTGCATGGGGCCTGCTGGGGCAGGTCCTCCGGCAGATGCGTAGGGGCGTTAGTGGGCGTGGCCTGTGGGGAGGCGCGCGCGTGCGTGCGTGCGTGTGTGTGTGGGCGGGGCCTCCTGGAGTGGTGCAGAGCGCTGGCTGGGAACAGGGATGCTCACCTGCGGGTCCTCTCAGAGACCTGGGAGAGGTTGGCCATTAGGGAAGTGTCCTTCCAGCACTTTCCAGAGCCGCTGCACAGTGAAAGGAGGGTTCATTCCAGGGACGGGATGTAGCTTCTCAGGAGAACCACGTGGGTAGAACCCAGGGTTGAGGGCAACAGGGGGCGCCAGGAAGGTGGACATTAGTTCTGCCTGAGCGGAGGGGTGGGACAGGGAGCAAGGAGCACAGGACGGGCGTTGCCTTAGAAACCCGTCCCGAGAGTTTCTCCTGCCCGCAGCTGCAGCCCTAAGGCCTCAGGACAGATCCGGTCCCGGCTGCCGCAGCCAGGACCCCCTGGGGCGCCCCGGGATACCTGCTGCCCGCTGGCTGCGTCCACCGGGCCGCCCTCCTTCCCTTTGCAGCCAGGCCGAGTGGGAGCAGCTCCTGGGCAGCTGCAGTGGCTTCTTCTTCTACGGGATGGAGAGCTTCCTGTCGCACGTAGCGGTGGAAAGGTTGGCTGCCACGAACCTACAAGGTGAGACAGCCCCTCGGCGCCCCCAAGCCTGACTGTCCACCAGGACAACGGGAAGCAGCACAGACACGGAGCGAGGCCCCCGCGTCTCCGTCAGGCGTCGGCCGTCTGGTGAAGGGCTCCGAGGGCTGGGGCCTCCCTAGAAGCGCGGCAGAGCTGTGGGGGAAGCCCCTCCTGCCCCCACCCCCCTCTGGCCAGTTCCGAGCCCTGGACCTGGCAGGCCCGGCCAGAGTTAGGGCCTGGGTGGGTCACCCCCGGGGCTGTGCCTGCAGAGTCCAGGAGGGCTGGGGTGGGCACTTCCGGAACACGCTGGTCACGCCCCCACCACTCCTTCTAGTGTAACTGTGGGCACGCTGGGCCTTGTGTTCCCTCCGGCTGTCCCCTGAGGGCCTCTGAGTGGTGGTCTGGCTCGCCCTGGAGTCACCTTCTCCTGAGCGGGCGGCTGGATGACTGACCGCCCTACACAGTCGCTAGGGGAGCCTTTTCAAGGACCCCTCGGAGATGCCCTCAAACTGACCCGCTGATGGCAGCACGTGGACGCTCGTCCCGTGGTCAGGGCACCTGAACACCGCCCCCCTCCGCCGCACACGGTCACCTGGTACCTGTCTCCTTCCCAGCCCCCTGGAGATGGGGGTGAGGCCAACACACCGCCCCATCCCAGAAGCCTGTCACCCAGCAGAGTCCTCGCCCCAAAGGGCAGCAGAAACAAGGCCTCTCAAGCTTAACCCCAAGCCTTCGCAGACGAGATGGTGTGCGAAGTCACCGTGCGCGCGTGGGGCCGACAGCACCCTTGGTGCCCCCCTCCCATTCCCGACCAAGGCTTGTCCTCACGCATGGGAGGTCCCGCCTGCCCCTGGGGCAGCCCCCCCGAACCGCCCTCAGCCAGGCCACCATAGCAAGTGGGGAGTCCACCTCTGTCCCGTGTGGCCCCCTGCACATCCATAGCCAAGTGTCACACTTCAGGCACTGGCACCTGTTTCACGGGCCCACGGGGCCAGGGTGACCGACTCTCACCATGTGTGTCCAACTCCCCCCCCCCCAACCCCCCCTTCCCCCAGCAAGACCGGGGCCGAGAGCCTCTGCTGAGCAGGGGGGGCCAGGCCATGGCCCAGAGGGTGCCTCCCAGCCCCCCTGCCGCCCAGCCCAGCCCGCTGGCACCAGGGGCCTGTGAAGGGTGTGGGGTTCCCGAAGCAAATGCTGCGCCCGCGGGCTCAGGTGGCCGGGGGGGCCTTGGAAGAGGGCCCGTGGACATCAAGCCCCAGCCGGGCGAGGCCACTGGCCTCCTCCACCTGGGCGTGCGGCGGCTGAGCTCTGCCTCCTGGGTCCCGCAGAGTGCCAGATGATGGTCCTGCTGGACCTGACGAGGTCCTACGCGAGCATGCAGCGGCACACGGAGCACTCGGACAGCAAGAGGTGCCTGATGTCCCCCCCGCCCCTGCCCCGTGCCAGCAGCCCCGCCTCCACATCCCTGACTGGGGGGCTCGTGGTGGGGGCCGGGGGGCGTGGGGGGGGAGACAGAGCCCCACGAGGGAGCCAGGACTCCGCAGTCTGCCCCGACCCCTTCCCTGGAAGAGTCTGGCGGGGGCGTTGTGGAGGCGGGAGGGCAGCCCCAACGCAGACCCCGAGGACAGAGGGCAGCAGCTGGGAGGGTGCCCTGGCTTCAGGGCTCCCCACAGGGCCGGGGGGGCCACCGAGGTGGCGCAGCAGGGCCCCCGCCTCACGACGGATGCCGCGACTCCTGGCTCCACTGCCATGCTGGGAGTGGTCCGGAAGGATCTGGCAGCACTCTGGATGCTTCTTGTTAGATGACGTTTAATCTGCCGAGGCGGGCGGGGTGGGGGGTGGGAATGCGTTCTCGATTCTTCCAAGAACTCGGAGAGCTGTCCATCGAAGGACACGTACGCCACTTGGTGCTATTCGGGCTGTGCACTGGGGACGGTTCAGGTGGTCACACTGGATCGTGGTCCCCGCAGTGTGGCCCAGCTGTCCCTGGAGAGGCCCGTCGAGACTGCCGTCCTTCTGAGTCTGGTGGGGGTCAGGAGCATCCTGGCAAACCAGTGGCCGACCTTCCTGCAGGACAACGCGCTGCGGGCCAGCGTCCTGTGGGAAAGTGAGTGGGCGCGGCCGTCCCCTCCCCGGGAGCCTGCCGGCAGGGTCCCTGGCCAGCCTGAGGATGTTTCTTTCCTAGATCTGTTGACAGCTGGCAGGCCCATCGGGAGGGCCGCCCACCTCCTTCGGCAGACGGGAGCTGGGGACACGAACAACCATGGTAACAGCAGCTGTTCCACATCCCCGCTCATCCTCTGCCATGCAGGGCCACCTCCCGGCCTGTGTCCCCGCCCCTCGTCTCTGCCAGTGTCCCTGCAGCCCCACAGCCCCGTGTCCCTGCCCGCAGCCCCGCAGCCCCGCAGGCTAGGGCGTCTGCCTCCTGTCTCTGCACAGGCTGACAGCAGCCTCAGGGACGCCTGGCGTCCTAAATCCTTAAGGGAGGCACCCTGGCTGTTAGAACTGCCCGTCTGTCTTTAGAACCGTCCAAGTCACATAAGTTCTGAAAGCCCAGGTGTGCTCCCTGGGAGCAGGGGCCCCGGGACTTTGTTCTTCAGAGCAGACAGACACCCTTTCACACCTTCACGTAAGGTGCTGGGGCTGAAAATAAACACGACACCAGCCATAGCTCGAGCAGCGCGTTAAAGGAACAGTCTGCCGTAACTAGGAGAGGTTTATCCCAGGGTGACTTACCACGAAGTCTTCAGACAAACAGCACAAGGGGTTACGTGGTCCCCGGTGCCCAGAACGCAGTGCCAAACGATAAGCGCGGCTTCAGTGGATGGAGGAGGGAGGGAGGGCCTGGCGTCAGCAGGTGCATGAAGGTCGATGGCGTCTAGAAAGAGCCGGTGGCGGAGGAGCCGCTGACTTGCGCTGGGGGCAGCAGGAGAGGAAGCCGTGGCTCCTGCGTGCTCCGTGGTCCCGCGTTGATGCGCATTGAAAGGAAGGGACAGCACCGTGATTGTCATGCACGCCCTGCCCCCAGTTAGTGGTGGCGGCCAGCTGGTGGCAGGAGGAGGCCCCGAGCTGCTGGAAGTTTCTGGACGCCTCACACTCAGATTGGGGAGGTGGTGCGGAGGGGACGTGGGGTGGGGACACTCGGTGTCCCGGGTATGGGCGTGCGGCAGGGCCCGTGTTCAGGACTACGTCTGGAGGCAGGGTCGGGAGCACCCCCGCCCCCCGCGTGCGTGAGCCTCTCTCGGGCCCCGGGCGTCCTGCCCCCAGTGAGCTGTGCCGTCCTCAGATGAGTCTCCGTGGACCTCCAAGGACCAGCTGCTGTCCTTCCAGCCACAGCTGCACGGCTCCGAGCGGCTGCCCGTCGCCCTCAACTCGGTCCTGTATGGGCTGCCACACTTGGCCATTGGGTGACTCCCCGAGGACATGGACCTCGATGGCCCCTGTGAGGACCCACCGCCCACCCCTCCCCACCCCACCCGTAGGCGCCCCTCCTCCAGCGGCCTTGTCCCCGAGTCCCAGTTCTGCGCAGGGTCACGCCAGGGCCTCCTGGTCCGGCTGCCTCTGGGGCTGCCTCCGTTTCCCACCCCCCCCTCCTCCCCGCCGCATGCACCGGACCCTCGTGGAGGGGAGGGGATGCCTCTGGGGGCTCCGCAGGGTGGGTGGGGCGAGGGGTGCATCGGGGCTGGCCCCTCAGCTGCCCGACCCCCAGATCCCTCCCCTGCCCCAGGGGTTCCCAATAGTCCCGTGGTGGGGGGGGGGCCGCCTGGACGCGGGGCTAGGGGCTGGGACAAGGGGTGGCCTCCGCCTCCCACGGGTCCTCAGCAGCAGGTGGGCCCTTTGGAAGACAGCCTCCCTGGGGTGAGGCTCACGGTCCCCGGAGGCCCACCCTGGCTGCCACGCCCTGGCTCCTGGAAGTTTATGTGCTTTAGTAAAAACGACTAAATCACTGTGGTGTGGCATCTGTGGTGTGGTTTCTGTGACCCCGGGTACGCAGCTTGGCTCGAGTCCCTGGAGGGGGCGCTCGGTCTGGCACCATGCTGTGGCGGGGTCCAGCCAATATTTGCTGAGTGAATGCATGAACGAATGAAGTCAAGCCCGGAGGAGGCCAGCAGGAGGTGCCCGTGGACGTGCCCTTGAGGCCGGGCCCCCAGGAGGCACCCGGAGGCTCCGTGTGGGGCAACCACATGTGCGCTGGAGTTCCCCAGTGTGGGACACACAGCCACGTCACCTCCCCCAAAGCTGGACTTCCAGCCCCCCCCCCCCACCCCCGTGGGCAGCACCACACGCAAGGACGGCCCCGGGAGAAGCCACTGTCCCAGGGTTGGACACCCGGACAGAGTTGACGGTGGCAGGAAGACCGGTGCCGTCCTGGCCGACGGGGAGCTTCGCGTGTCCCAGGGGTCTCCCAGGCTGCGGCCAAGGGGTAAGGGAGAGCCAGCTCCATGTGTCTCTGGGGTGAAGCCAACCCCAGTAAAGGGTCCGTGGGCGGGGCGGAGGGGGAGGGTCAAATCTCCCCAGGCACTGCGTCCTGGCCAGCAGCCCCTCGGACATCTGCCAAGGCCAGGCCACAGAGTGTCTTTGTCCCCAGGAGCCCGGCAGCAAGGCCCGGGCACGCTGGCCCTGGGGGCCACTGAGAACGCCCTCTCCAGGCCTCTGAGCACTGGCTCTGGGGCCACCTGGGAGCCAGAGGCAGCCACCCAAAGGCCAGAGGATGCCAGGTCTCAGGCCAAGTGACCACTGGTCACCATCTGGGCCGAGGCTCGGGAGCTAAGCAGACAGACACGGTACAATGCTCGAGGGTTTGTCCCCTGGCGCACGCGAGGCAGGCAGGTGGTTGTACGTCCTCCCGACCCCGAGTCCTGGACGCTGGTGGCAAACCTTTGCCCGCAGCAGCACGGCCTCCCTGCTCTGGGCCAGGGGGGGTCAGCACCAGGACCTCCTGGGTTGGGGCCTAGGACAGGCCAAGTACCGAGGCGAAAAGCACGGAAGACGGCCACCGCGAGGTATCCCAGTGCACCGACCAAGGCTGCTGAACTAAACAGTAGTGACCACAGCAAATGCTAGGGAAGGTGTGGGGGGACGGGCGGGCAGGTGGGACGGTGCAGCCCCTCAGGGCGACCGTTTCCCGGGAACTCTGCACACGGTCCGCGCGAGAGCGCGTCCCAGAGACAAGAGACGCCGTGCACACACCCGCGCCTGCCTGCTGACAGCGGCTTTGCTCCATTAGAGCAAACGCTCGAGACCGCCCGAGTGTGCCTCGCCTGTGAAGGTTAGACCGGCTCTGGGCATTTATCCGTGGAGCTCAAATGAGGAGGGAACCACTGACCCCTGCAGGGACTTCAGAAGCACCACGCGGAGTGCAGGAGCCCCTACCAGCGAGGTCAGACACCAGAAGGTGCCATTTACGCAACGCTCTCAAGGTGACAAAACCGCAGAGCGGAAGGACAGACTGGTGCTGCCGGGGGGGGGGGGGGGGGGGGGAGACAGGCACACCAGTGCCTGGGAGGAGCAGGAGGGCGTCCGGGAGCGGCCAGAGATCTGTGCGCCAGAAACCACCGCACAGAGCTGCACACACAGGAGCTCCGGCCCCTGCCGACCCGGCCAAAGGGAGCGCAGTCGGAGGCCCGTGCGCGGTGCTGCGCCTGCGGGTCTGGTCTCCGGCTTCAGCAGCAACCCCTGGGGAAGCAGTGGGAAAGGTGCCATCGACACTATGTTCGCAACTGCCTGCGCATCATCATTCAGCATAAAAAGTCGAAAAACAACTCATCTTTGATAACATCGAGAGGTGGTGATTCCCCTCTTTTTGTTTAATTTTTTTTCCTTTTCTCCAACACATACACATACTTCTTCCAGTTAACAAAAGAAGCTAACTAATGATCGGGGAATAAATTCAAATCAGGGCAGCCTTGGATATATGAGCTTCCTTCTAGAAAGATGTTGGCACGCACCCAAACAACAAGAATAAAAGCCTCTGGAAATATTTCATCCGTGCAGGACCACATTTTTTTCCTTCTGGTGTGTCTGCTCCCGTGAGCGAGATGGAACGTGAGCGCCGGTCCGGGCATCGGAGGCTGTGAAATAACTTTCTGAATTATGCCCCAGCAACATAACAAATCACATTATCAATTAGCTTCTGTAACACAAGTGGCATTCCGTAATATATTCAAGCATGAAAAAATTGCAAAGGTGGAATTTCTGTAACCCTAAAAACTATAAGGAGAGAAAGGATCACTTGGAATTTATTGGTGATAAAAGACAGAACGTAATTGGAACCGGACAGCCCTCCCAGGAAGTGGGACAAGATGTGCACATTCAGAATGTCTCGAGGGCCCTGAGGCTCCAGGAGACCGCTGTGCCCACGCCCCGGCCCTGCCTTCCCTGCACGGGGTGACCCTCACGGGGCAGGGGGTGGGGGGCGGCCAGAGGGGAGTCTGACCTTGAGCCGGTTGCTCTCGTCTCGAGCCCCGTCTTCTCCTCTGGGAAGCGCAGCTCCAGGGCTTGGACCTCAGACCCGCGTGTCGCCCCCCCCCCCTCCCCACCCCGGGCCGGCCGCGACGGGGCCCCTCACTTGCAACACCTTGCAAACTCCGACGTGTTCTCTGCTTGTCAGTCGCCTTTTTACAAGTTCCATTTATTAATTTATGTCTTGAAAATGGTGATTTCCATGTTTTCAAAACAAGGACTTTTTTTAAACAATATGTTCTACTGTAGGGAATTTGTACTCACAGCCCACACACGACGTTCTGACGGACCGCTGGATGTCTCTCCAGCCCGCTCCCGGCGTGCGGTCAGCCCGTCTCCTGTGTTCTCCCTCAGCACCACGCAGGACCCCCCATTTCAAGTTGTGGAAATCAGAATTCTCATTAAAGCATCTCCGCCCTCCAATAGGCCGCTTGCCAACGCGGGAGACCCAGCACAGCCGGACAGGGGGGCCTCTGGGCACAGAGGGGGGTCCCCGCAGATGGGCCAGGGCAGTGTGGGGCTCCCACCTCACCGCGGACGTGGGCCCGGGGCCCGGGTCAGCCGGGGTCGGCACCTCGCTTTGGCCAGGACACCCGCGGGGCTCGCATCTGTGTCACCCGTAAAGTGGGCCCCGCGGCCCCAGGACCTGTGTCAACCTCATCCCCACGGAACAGCATCACCCAGGCACAGCCGAGGTCCATCCTCTGTGATGTGGCCGCCACAGGCCCCACTTGTCTCAGCGCCCAACCGCCTCCCCGGCCTCCGGCCATCCTGGCTGGTGGTCTGGGCTCCTGGGTCCCTCCCTGCGGCTGCCAGCCAGTCCTCCTGGGATGGGAAGTCTGTGGTCCCAGCGGGCACCCGTCTGCCAGGGCCTCGGGCACCGGGCCGGCCCTCCTCCGCAAGCAGGAAATTCACAGTCACGGCCGAAGCGGGCCCCCCAGGTGGATGTGGACGAAGAAATTAGGCGGGTTAATAAAGCTAAGACGTTCGCAGACCCTTGTGCGTCAATGTCTATTAAGCTCCCTCATCCAGCACCGGTCTCCAATAGTTTAATTTCTGTATTAAATAATTAAAACTCTATTTTCAATTGCTGTGAACAATTGTTTTCCTTAATGATCTTCCCAGAGGAGCCAGTAATTTTGTATCTTGTAAAAATGATTAACTGGCATCATTATCCCATATCTCTGAAATATAACTGAGCAGCTTCAGGGAAGGCCATTTGTATTCAATTAACGCTCCCTTGCATTAAGACGGACAATATTACTTCACGCCACGGGCAACCCTGCTGTCCCCTCGTTTTATTATGACGATGATGGAGATAGAAACAACCAGTTTAATTATCCCATTTCCAACAGAAATCAATTTTCAACGTGTCCTCACCCTCACACAGAGGAAGAGGCCACAGTGCCATTCCGGGGAAGGGCAGGCCTGCGTGGGTCCACCCACCCTGCCGCCCGCGCCTGGCTCTGGGCCCGGCCGCGTGCACGGGCACGGGTCCCCGCGAGGCTGCAGGCCTGGACCTCGGGGGGCCTGCAGACCCTGCGAGGACCTGCTCCCGCCTCCCTGAGCGTCGCCCCTCCTCGTCACCCCTTGTCCCGCCCCCCCCACCCCCCGGCACCCGGGCCCCCAGCCTTGGTTTCCTGCCCCATGCTGCTGACACTGGTGCCCGCCGTGAAGGCGGATTTATTGCCCCGCACGGCTGCCATCGTCAGGGTGATTCAAGGGACGCGCCCTGCCTCGCCGCTCAATCACTCCACGCTGTTGGCCAGTATAATCTAATTGTTTGACATTTTTATCACAATTCATTGAGACCAGAAGGAGATGACTAGATTAATACCCCCGTGCGCTTGGCTAATGGCCGGGATGAAGCCGATGGGCCAAATTACAGGGGACATTTTCTTATTACAGAGTTTAATTCTTTGTGACAAGAGGCGGGAGACGGTGTTCAGACGGAGGCGGCTGCCCTCAGCCCGGTGGCCTGAGATCCGGGGTCCCCCAGGCCGTCCCCCTTGCCTGGGCCGGGAACACGGGAGGCGATGGGGACGCCCAGCCCTGGGCGATAGGGGACCAAGGGCCATCGGCTGAGCCAGAGGCTCCCCGGGGAGCCTCCAGTTTGAGATGAGGGTCCGTGGGGGAGGCCGGCTGAGGTCGGGGAGCGGCTCCTGGCTTGCAAGTGGGATTTTCTCCACCCAGGAGGCAATGTGTCCCGCGCCCGGTTGGATTTCCTGTTCATGATTTGTCCCTCTACTGGGCCCATCGGCTTCCCTTTCTGCTATTAGCTCCTAGTTCTTTCCCATACGGACACTAATCTTTTCTGTCGCAGACACCGAAACATCCTTCCCAGCTGTCCATTCGCCGTGGGGTCTGTCTTACCGTGATGGGTTTTGTCCTGCAAACATTTTACACAGTTTTCTGGCATCACGTGTGACTTTCGTCTGTCATCATGGTCAAAACGCCAGGTTCTGGATCCAAACCGCATGGAGTCAGACCCACCTCTCCAAACGGCAGGTCTGGGGGGGCCAGGTGAGCACGGAACTGGCTCACGGGGGGCCGGGAGGAGCAGGGGGCTCAGGGATGGTGCCCGCGGGCTCAGGGGCCACCAAGCGGCCAGCAGATGCTGCAGGACTGCCAGGTGAGGGGGGCTCGGGCCAGGTGGGTGGGAGGGGCAGCGGATCCCACGCCGACTGGCCTGGGCCCTGCACGCTCCTGGCTGCAGGACACAGAGCCAGCCACCTGCCATTCTCCCTGGCCCGGACTCCAGGGTAGCAGGTGCAATAGCCCAGGGGCTCTGGGTCCCTGGCACCTTCCTTCCTCTTGACCCAGGAGCAGAGGTTCGAGGCTGGCTTGCTGAAAAACCACAGGGTTAGGGGCTGGAAGCCCAAACAGAAAGAGGCACATATGAGCTGGGGAGGGGAGGAGGCCCGGGGGAGGCAGAAGAGGGTTTGACCTTCCCCCCACCCCCACCCCAAAGTGGTCAGGCCCAGGGCATCGTTCACGGGGCTGCCCCTGGGGCTGAGACTCCCACTCGGAGCCCCAGCTGGAGAGCCCGATGCCACCCTGGGTCCACTCCGTCTTGGGGGGAGACGGGGCTGTGGACCCCAGCCTCTGGGTCCATTCCATGCGGCAGGGAGGGCTGATCCCTCCTCAAGGTCTCCAGGATGACCGAGATGTGACCCAGCCTGGGCAGTGCAGCCTGGGCGGCCCTGGGGCCCAGGTAAGCCTGGAGGCTTCTGGGAGCCCCACCTGAGCACCCCCTCCCGCCCTCCCCCACGTATTCCCAGGCCACTTGCCCCAAATGCCCAGGGAGGCTGGTGCCTGCAAGCGTCCGAAAAGGGCAGGCCTGAGGATCGTGAGCCTGCAGCCCCGACTCTGAGGACTGAGCCGCGTGCGGGGACAGAGTCCTTTCACCCTCACCCCTTCCCTACTGCCCCCAAATGGCCCCTCGAGGGGCCCCAGGAGCCCCACTCAAACCCATGTTTACAGCAACAGCCCTTCAGTAAGTATACACACAAAACGTGGGCCTCACAGGCCCAGGTACAGATCCAGCCCACCCAGGCAAGGGCACTGATGTGTCCCGCTCTCGGGCCTTGGGCTGGGGCCTTCTCCCCGTAATGGTGCTCGGACTCCCCCTCTCCTGCGTGCACCGCACAGCCCTCAGCCCTGGAGGGTTCAACAGCTCTGGCCGCCACCTGTCCATCTGTGCCCTGGGACAGTGAATCAGGGTGACTGTGTTGGCACTGTGTACCTGGCCGTGGATGAGTATTTTAAACCCAAATTATTCAACAGGTATAATCTAAGGAGTCATGTTGAGCAAGACACCATGTGACATTCCCCGTAAGCGCACACACGGAGACTGCGCACTGTGGTTTAAAGTAGGTCTTGTCTTTTTTGCTTGAAGCCTGGCACCCGAGGCCGTTACTCCAGATCACAGGGACACTGTCTTCTGAGGTGCAGATTTAGCCAGAAAAAGACGTCACAGAGCCAACACGTTCACAGCACAAGGAATAGCGTTTGGTTTCTTTTTTAACTTCTTCAAATTACTCCTGTGGGTATGTAAGTGGTTAACAGATCAATATTCTTTCTAAAAGGCAATTGGAAAAAGATCTCACACCAATAAAATTTTAATAGACCTTATAGTCTGTTTAATTTCCCCCAGAGGCAGACAAGGTGTATCAGGCAGTTTGGTCTGGGAGTATATTTATCACACGGGACCTGCCATCGGCTCTCGTGGAAGCCGGGGGACCGGACGAGAAGGTCAGGGGTGGCTGGGGCGGCCGGGTCTCATCAGGACACGCTCCGAGGTAACCTCGCGTCCCTCATGGGAGAATCCCCGAGAGGCCCTGAGCGATTTGAGGATTTCCCTGAACTCCCAGGATGCACTCTGTGCTGCCCCCACTCTTGCGAGAACGGTGGGAACCCCCGTCTTCGTTCTTCTTAAAAAATTCCCAAGAGGCGTAATCTGGAGTAATTCTGTCCCCCTGAGCCCTGCCGGCGACCTCTGCCCGCTCGGGGTTCGACTGTTCCGCATCCCTGCGTTTCCCTTGGGAAAGGCATGAGCCAGACAGGAAGAGGCCTGCTCTGGGTTCTGTCCCCATCGGCCGCCACCCGTCAGAAACCCAGTGGCTGTCACCTGCCACCCTGCAGAAGTCATTCGGGGTCAGGCTGCACAGTTAAACCCCGGGGTCCCGAGCCACTGCCCCAGCGTGGACACGGCTGCGTGGTCAGAACGAGCAGCAGAACTGGAACCTGCCGGCTGAGGCTCATGGGGCCTGGGCTGGGTGGCGGTGGGGGTGGTGGCTCCCCGTGACTCCCAGGCAGCCCTGCAGGGCACCTCCAGAGACCCGTCCGGGCCAGACGCAGACGCGACCGCGGAGATGCACAGGGCGGTCCCGGGCAGGACGGCCATCCTCTCAGAGCAGCTCAGCCGGGAGACGTCCCAGGCTTTGTCATGTGGGGACCAGGTCTCGCTCAGGTGACGCGCCGCTGGCCGTGCTCAGGTGACGCGGCGGTTTCCACGTGGATTTGGTTTAGCCTCTGATGCCCCAGGTGACGCGCACGGTTTTGGAGGCAGGACCCCCGCCACTGCTCGGTCACAGGTGGCCTGAGCGTGGGGCGTGGGGACGTGACTCCCGCCCGGGACAGGTCAGCAGCCTGAGCGGGGCTGGCCCCGGGTCTGGCAGGTGCCCGATTCTGCCCGTGCGCGAGCTGAACAGGACAGTGCCCGGCGCCCCCTAAGTGCTGCCTCCTCCAGCCTGTTGGCTCAGAAACCCAATGGCACCAAACTCGGTGTTCGCACATCCAACTGCCTTAAACACACTCCAGCAAGGGGTACGGTTAGCCGCTGAGGGTTCGCCTGCGCCCCACACCCCGCACCCCGCACCCGACACCCCAAAAACCACACCCGACACCCCACACCCCGCAAGCCACACCCAACATCTGCTAGTTGACAGGACTGGGCCTGGGCTGCAGGAGCCCTGGGGGGGCATCCCCTCTCCTGCCTCCCCCTCCCCCTTCCCCTCTCCCTGCCTCCCCTGCCCTCCTCCCCTCTCCTCCCTCCCCCTCCCCCTCTCCCTGCCTCCCCCTGCTCCCTTCCCCTCTGATGCGTCCCCTTCCCCCTCTCCCTGCATCTCCGGCCCTCCTCCCCTCTCCCCCCTCCCTGCCTCCCCCTGCCCCCTCCCCTCTCTCTGCCTCCCCCTGCCCCCCTCCCCTCTCCCTGCCTCCCCCCGCCCCCTTCCCTCTCTCTGCCTCCCCCTGCCTCCCCCCTGCCCCCCTCCCCTCTGGTGGGACCTCACTCAGCACTGTGTGTCCATGGGCACAACCCCGCCCAGAAATAAGTGTGTGCTTTCCCTGATCAGCCCTGACCAGCCCTGGAGGGGCCTCGGGACACACGTCCTGGGAGTGGCCAGGGTGGATCTTGGGCCCTGTGCTCAGCAAACCCAGAAACTAATGGAAACTGCAGCCAAGAGTGAAACCAAACACCGCAGAGAAGCGGCAGCCGTGTGGCCCAGCGGGTTCCTTCTTCCCGTGTTAGGAGCCAAGTTAGAGGGTCTGTCCTGCCACGTCGCCGACTTACTCAGAGGACCGAGGTGTCACGGGCACCCGGCTCGGGTCAGAACCACCTGGGTGACCTCTCCCCTCCGCCAGCTCCCAGGGCGGGGCCCGACCCGCCAAGGCCTCTGCGTGTTCGTGACTTCACGACCGCCCCAGACTCTTCTCCGGGATTCTTCTCTGCCCTGGCTCACGCGGGGGACCTGCCCCGCACACACAGGCCAGGTCGTTCGGAACTTGCCTGACCCCAGAGAAGCTGGTCGCTGAGGGCTAGCGGCACCCCCAGCGCCTCGGTCAGCCCAGACACGACGGCCGCCTGGCCTACACTCGTACCCGGTGCGATTTCGGGGGATTTTACAGCGAAAGCGGCACATGCTCCTGGGAAAAGAAGCCAAAACACACCGGGGAATACGAGAAGGAAGAGGGGCACCGGACCCCCTTCCCTCCCCAGAGGAGGGTTTGGGGCCCATGGGTCCTTCCAGGTTTCTTCTCTGGAAAGAGCATGTTCACATGTTCCACGATGAAATGGCATTAATTTATGAAACAAGATTCGCCTTTTTCAGGTCGGCTTCACGCCAGGTAGGCTCTCACGGCAGGGTCTTCCCCTCGTTATGCTGCTGGGGACACCTTCTTCGTCACACACACCCACGCGCTGTGGGCGGGAGCAGTGTGCCAGCTCTGGTGACGCCGCTGGTGTCTTGTGCCCGTCCCCACGTGGGGCCGAATGGGAGCTCACGAGCACAATCGGGTTGCCTTCTGCCTCTTCACGCGCTTCTGTCCCTGCCAAGGATTGCGGTGCGTGTGCGCCTTCGGAACGGCCAGCAGCCCCCACCACCAAGCGCGGCTCTGTCTCAGGCAGAGCCCTACAGATGCGACCGTCCAGCTCGCGATTCCTACTGCCTGTCTGCGTGTCACACGCGAATCACATGTTTGTCAGGGACACGCCCGCCCCCTTCACCTGGACCTCCCGGGGCTTCACGGGGAGACGGCTCCTGGCCCCCACCCTCCACGCCCGGAAGCGAGACTACAGGTAGAGGGATGACGGAGGGTAAGAAGCAGGGGACACGGGAGAAAGGGGGCAAAACACATTCACTCGGATGCCCCCAGGCCGCCTGTGGCCTCCAGATGGGCCCTCCCTTGAGCGGACGTGAAATCTGGATCCAGGAACCTGTCACTCAGGGAGCACGGCTTGGGGCACTCAGGCAGGCGTACAGAGGTCCCCCACCCCCCGCCCTGCCCCCACCAGCCTGCCCTGAGGCTGAAGCAGCCGCCCAGCCCTATGTTCACCGCCTTGGCCTTTCCATCCGCGTTCTGTTTGTCTTACTTTGGGGCCTTAAGCACCTTCAAGGACCATCACCGGGTGGCAGCACCCGCTCCTGGACTTGCCCGGCCCAGCTGTGGAGGGCAGCCTCCGGGTCACCCCCCACCCCCATGGACGCCTGGCTTTCTGCCTTCTGGCCCAGGCGGCGGTGAGGCAGTTGGCTTCCGTGGGTTGGTCCAAACTTCCTCTGGTGGACATGCTCTCTCCGCCCTGGCTTCGGAATCCTGGGCAGCTGGACAGGTCACCAGACCCCCACCCACTCGTCCGTCAGGGGCTCCTGGTCCTCTACGGTGCAGGAAATGCCAGGGTACCGGGCACTGCCCGTGTTTTGTCCCCTTTCCTGGGTCTGTGAAGTCTTTCCTTGGGAGCAGCAGAGACCAACCCCCTAAAATTCCTACCTTCCCGGAGGTTCAGCTCCATGTTACCTTCTCAGGGAGCCTCCAGGATTTCCCCGGGCCCCTACTTGTCCCCAGCATCCTGGGTGAGCTGCCCCGGTGTCCTTTCCCATCACACTGTGCCCGCCACTGGAGGGCAGGGACAGGTGTCAGCTGTCTCAAGTGTCCAGGGAAAGCGGCAGTGAGGAAGTCACAAGGACCCTCCAGTGTCACCCAAATGTCGGTCACAACTAGAGGCCTCAGAACATGGATCATCCTCTTCCGTGGGGATTTGGGAAGAGCCCCTTTGTTACTGTCACGCACCAGCCAGCCTTTGTCAGTGGTGCCAGATAACAAACATCTCCCCCCACCAAAGCCCAGTGGCCGATTTCCCCGGCTAGCCTGCCCTGCTCCTTGGGTCTTCTCGCCTGGAGCTGGTCCGAGACATGCCTCTTTGCAGAGGGAGAGAGCCGGAAAACTGGCGGACACATGGGGCTCTGAAATTTCCTGCTCAGGCCAGCAAGTGTCCCCTCCGCACACCTTCCCTTGGGCCATGGCGGTCATGTGGCAGCTGAATAATCAAGAGGCAGGTACGGTCCTCCCCAGAGAAGCAAGGTGAGCCCCGGGGCTCGGGTGGGAGGGCTCTGGGGGGGGGGGGATCTCCTTATATGAATCAGCACGGGGGGGGGGGGACTGGGGCTCACGTGCCAGAGCCGAGCGCTGGGCCCAGCTCACTCCTCTCCCCAGGCCCACTGAGCCCACTGCCCACAGAGGCCAAGCCGGGCAGCAGGCAGCCTTGCGCCTGGAGCACAAGACCCTCATGCATTGCAGGGAGTGTGGGGGGCGCATTGCCTCACATGCAGACCACCCCCCCCCCCACCCAGCATCAGGGGGCCTATTCTCCATGGCCTGGATGTTCCCCACTCACGGGACCCAGGGCAGGGTGCCCAGGCTAGAGCAAACACGGTCTCTTACGTGAGGCGCCAACCGGAGAGGCTTTCCTGAGACAGAGGCCCCTGAGCGCCCCAACCGCGGGGGGAGTGGGGACAGGGCCCTGTGGCTCTTGCCTCACGCCAGCCTCTGGCCGGGGTCCAGGCCCCACCCCCTGGTGCTCAGTGACCCTTAAAATGCAAATCTGCCCTCATAATAGACAGCTCCTTCCTCTGCTGGACTCGGGCCCCTCCTCACCTGGTCCTGGGTGGCCCCTGGCTCCCTCCCAACTTCCTGTCTGCTGGGACGCTGCTGGGATGCAGCAATGCGCTGACGAGGCCTTAGCAGGAGCGCCTCGGTCACCGTGTGAATAACCGGAGCACACAGTTGTCACTTAGCATGTCATCTGCTTCCACCCCAACAACAGGCCTGCGATGGACAAAGACATTCAAGCCAGGGAGCCCAGGCCCCGCACGCAGGGTGGGGCAGAGACAGCCCCACGATGGGGTCAGCCCCCTCCCACGTGGCCAAGACCGCTGGACACACATCGCCAGGATGGGGCACCCGAGGGGCCCGTGGAGGCCACCCATCCCGGGGCTGGTGCTGCCGTGGCACCGCTGGACCCTCACCCGCCGGGAAGCCCCACAGAAGGGGCCGGGGCCAGGCTGGAGTGTAGCCAAGAGCCCTTCCGGAAGCCTCCACCCGGCCGGAGCTGGTCCCGTCCCATCCTGGGAGCGTGGCCACGGCAGCCGAGCAGAGGCCCTAACACAAATCTTTTACGCGGTGCTCAATTAGTGCGTTTGGCACGCGGTCAGACACCCCCAGGAGAGCAGCCCCCAGGGGAGAGCTCATTACCAGCGACTGCTCATCTGGGGCCCGCGCGGCCCTGGGGAAAGAGCGCTGGAGCTGTGATTTACGGCCGCCTCTCTTTGTCCTTTGCTGAAGGAGACAAGATTCTTAGGACCCCAGTAGAGGGCTTCTGAGACACCGTGTGAGGATCGCCCTGAGACTGGCCTCTGTGGTCCTGTGGTGGTGGGTCGGCCCCTGCTGGGGGGCCCCCTTGTGGATTCAGGTAGCTTTGCAGAGTCCCCCTCGCCCAGATCCCGTTTCTACGGGGCACTGGAGGGGGGCGGCACGTCCCAGCGGGGCCCTCCTCAATGGCGGTCCTGCTCCCTGGGCCCGTAGAGGGCGCTGGGGCCTCGGCCGACCCAGCTCGGATATGGCTGCAGGGGACGGTGGCCACAGGTCTCCAGGAGAGCCAGGCGCATCTCAGAAGCAGGACCCCAAACAAAGCGGGGAGGCGGGCCTAAAGGCTCAGGTCTCTTGCGGGGGGGACCACCCCTCCTGGGCTCTGGGCTGAGCTGCCTCTCTGCAGGGGAGCTGTTTATTCAAGCTCTTTGCAGCCACCGGTGGGCTGGTGCCTGTGGGACGTCTCCATGGAGAGCGTGAGTCCCAAGGGAGGGACCCTGGAAGCAGAGGAGGCAGACCAGAGCCCAGAGCGCCTGCACCGGGAGGGGCCATCCTGACTGGAGAGGTCAGGTAGCCACAAGTGAGTCTTGGCGCTCTGGCCAAGGAGGTGGGAGGTGCCAGTCTCTTGAGAGGCTTTCTCCAGAAGCTAACGATAGACACTGGCTGTGCATCAGCAGAGGTCGCGGGCACGCCTGTCTGTGGGCACCTGCAGCAGCCACGAGGGGCCTGTGGACATGTGTCTCCCAAGCAGAGATGACCCACAGTTGTGTGGCCGGGTCAGAAGAAGTCACAGCCTGCACAGAACCCATGTAGAGGGCACCCCCCCCACACACACACGCTTATTCTGGGAGACGGGTGTGTGTGCAAAGGTCCCCAGCGAGACAGCGACTCCAGCAGACCCAGGGCGGCGGGTGGAGCGGATCCGTGCAGGTTCCGGAGAAGGGAAGTGAAGGCTGCAGCCAGGCTGTTAGGGACACGAGGGTGACGCTCTACGGCCATTACATTTACCAAATAAATAACTTTTGAAGGAACAAAGGTGCTGGAGTTAGGGGAGAGGAGCTGGGGTGGCGGGAGGGGCAATGTGGGAGGGGCCTGGTGGGGGGGGGTCCCCACGCTGGGGGAGGAGCTTCGGCACAGGAAGCAGAGGATCTGCGGAGGATGCGAGCATTCATGCGGCTGGGGCCAGGTGCCTACTGAACCCTGGGGGAGCACAGAACCCCTCCCCCACCCCGCCAGGGGCTCTGGGACCCCCCTGCAGGTGGGGCCGGATGCTGGGCCATTCCATTCCATAGTATTTACTCAGCCCCGAGGCACCTGAGCGTGGAGTCTCCGCTGACCTGGGTGCTGACAAGGTGACAGGCTCAGAGATGACCACTCGGCAGGTGCTGCTACCCGGAGGGGGCTTGGTACTCCCTGGGGAGCGGCCCAGGCCTTAGCGTGCAGGCCGCAGAGCAGTCCAAGTGGGGGGGGGAGGGGGGAAGGGGTGGGACGGGGGAGGCCTCCTCTTCCAGCCTCTCCCACCTCAGGGCCTCCTCTGGCAAGGCTCCCGCACGCAGGGTGAGGCCACTAGAGGCTCGGGGAGCTCGGGGGGCTCTGCGTGGGGCCCCAGGGGAGTTTGCTGAGGAGGGTGGGACTTGCTCCTGCCCCTCCTCCTGTGGCAAAGGTCGGCCTCCTCTGAGCGGCCCAACCGCGTGGGTCTGGGCTCCCGCACCTCTTCCCTCGCTCTCTGACCTGGACGCTGCAGGGGTTACATCCGGGCACCTCCGTGGTCTTCTTAGGCTCGCGGACCCCTGGGTTAGCTCAGCAACCCCTGAGTCGGACCCCCGTGAAGCCTCATCGTGCGAGGGTTTGAGGATCATGGGCGCAAAGCAAGGGCCCTTTGCAGGGGTGGCCCCCAGAGTGGCCATGGTCCCGGCGGGCCGCAGCTCAGCGACCACGACGAGCGGAACACAGACGGAGGACCGCTTCGTTGATAACGTCTCCGAGGACTCGATGGCTCCTCAATCCAAGCTCCATTCCTGGGCCCGCCTCCCCTCCCGCCTCCGCCCAAGGAGCCGGCTGCGAGGACCTGACCCCGACCCGCCCTCCGCAGGGGCCCACCCTCCCGACCCGCCTCCGCCAGCGAGCCGGTCCGTCCGGCAGACACTCCCCAAGCCCCCTGTTAATCGTTCGTTACCCACCCGCACCGGCCAGTGCGCGAGGGGTCGTGGAGCGCGCTGCGTTCCTGGGCGCGCCCGGCTCGTAGTAGGTGCCGAATAAATACGATCGAACGCATGAGGGTCTGTGCCAAGTAGCGCGCTCTGCGCTTCCCGACAACGTGTAAGTTCGCCCCGAAAAGCGCTCCTTTGTAGGACGTTTTCTTCAAGACCAGGAGATGGCATTCTCGAACCTCTCGGCTCAGGCGGCGGAGGTCCGCCCGAAGCTGGGAGCCCAGAGGCGCTGCTTCCCCGCAGGCCACCTTCGCCGGAGGAGGGGCTGCGCCAGGGGGCGCCGAACGGGGTGCGGGTGGGAGCCCCGGGGAGGGGGCGGCGGGGGCGCAGGCCAGAGACGGCGGGCGGGGAGGACGCCGAAGTCCACAGGCCTTCACCCGCGGGACCCGGGCACCGGGGGAGGGGTGCCCGAGGCGCGGCCTCCAGGAGGCTGGGGACCGTCCGGGGCGCGGCCTTGGGAACCCCGGAGCGCCGGGTAGACGCGCGGCCCTCGCCCCGCGCTCTGGTCCCGCACCGCGGCCACCGGCTCCCCGGGGAGACGCGCGCGCTGAGGCCAGAGGACACTCCAGCCGCAGCGCAGGGAGGGCCGGGCGACGTGGACAGACCCGGGGTCGCTGGGGCGCAGGACAGCGACTCGGGATCTGCTTCCTCCGCGGTGAAAGACGGCCGGGAGGCTCTCGCCCAAAGCGCGGCGCCGGGAGCTTGGCGGGTCCTCCTGCCTCCGAGCCAGGGCCGCCGCACCGTTCGGAAGGACTGCGCGCCCCTGTGGTTCCGCCGGGCGCGCCCCAGAGGCCCTTCTGGCCGCCACCGCCCACCGTCGGGTCCCGAAGAGCAAAGGGCGTGTCCGGAGGAGGGACGTGACCCCGCCCGCGCAAGGCCCCGCCCACCTGCCCCGCCCAACCGGTCTCCTCCCCCCCCCCCCCCCCCCGGAGTCCCAGCCTGGGCGGCGGTGCCTCGGCCTCTGGGGCCCCATCCTGCGGGCAGAGTGCCCCCGCGGCCAGGCTCTCAGGGCGCACACGCGGCTGTTTGCCCCGGGGACGTGGGGTGTGTGGCAAGCGAGGCCGGGGAGGGTGTCCTGGGGGCCGGGCCCCGCTGGGGCAGGTCACCCGGATCAGGCGAGTGCAGCCCTGGCCCAGAAAGCGGGGAGGCAGGAACCCCCCGTGCTCCCGGGGCTGCGCCGCCCACGGAGCTGAGGGCCCCGCACGTGCCGCAGCCTCTCCTGGGCAGCACGGTGCGCGCGCACGGGACGCAGGGGCGACCCCCAGCCCTCAGGCCCGCGCAGCCCAGCCGGCCAGTGGCTTTCCAGCCGTGATCTGGCGTAGGGACTCGCAGCGCCAAGACCCCGCCGCTAACGGCACAAAACGAAAATGGACCCCCGAAGGTCGCCGTGCGAGCGGACGCTGGGTCCCCGCACAGAGCCGGGAGGGTCGCCTCCACTCGCACCATCCAAACCCTGGCGGCCCGGGGGAAAACGGGAAAGTCGTTGCTAACGGAACCGCACCAGGCCCGAGACAGGCGGTCCGTTCGCCCACGCTGGGGTCACGGCTCCCAGCCGGCAGCGATTAACAGTAGCGGCCGCCACTTACGAATCAGTGTGACGCCGCCCAAGAGACTAGAGGCGACAACGGCCAGCGTCTTACTCAGCGCCTGCTCCTCGCAGGCGCGGAGTCCGCCGCGATCTCACTGAATCCCCCCAGCAGGGCCATGGGCGGTGGGCTCTTCGTAGCAGGGAGGACGGCTTGGGCCCCGCGTGTCCCGTGAAGGCGGCGCTTCTGCCCGCTGCGCCTCGGGAGCGCACACAGGTCAAGGCCCTGACCGTGGCCCACGCGCCCTGGGTTCGGGGCTCTGAGCCGGCCACGTCGCTCTTCTCCACGAGACAGCAGCGGCACGTGGGCTCGTTCGAGGCTGAGGTGGCCTTCCGGGAAACGCGGGGCCGGGAGGCCCGAACCGTCCGCGGGCCCCAACCCTGCAGAGGGCAGTGCCGCGGGCTGGGAGGGGACAGGGAACTGCCCGCCTGGCAGCGCGCGAGGCCGGCCACCTCGCTTGGGGCCCCCGGCGGGTCTCGCCAACCGCGCCAGCAGAGCAGATTCGCGCTGGCCCCTCGGCGCGCGGGCTACGAGGTCCAGCGTCCTCCACCCGTCTGCGTCACAGGGAACGTACCCCCCCCCCCCGCCCCGATTGTTCGCGGTGCTCCCCGAAACCTGAGCCCGGGCCGGCGCTCTGGCCGTGTCCCCACGACGGTGCCAACCGGCTCCCCGCGCCCGCACACCTGGGGGCTCTTCGCCGAACGGGACGCACAGAACGTGCCGAGCGGATCCTCAAATCTGCATTCTTTCGAGCGATAAAATATGTTCTCGTATTTTTTCCCGATTCCCCATTAAAACCTTTGCCTAACTAAACTCCCATCCAACGGGATTTATTTCGTCCCGGGGGAGATAAATCAGGGGGCAAATTTACAGCCGGGGAGGCACCTGCCGCGCTAATGGGCCCTTCATGGAGTGCGCGGCCGGCGGGGGCGCGCAGACGGGCGGGGCGCTGGCCAATGGCCGGGCCGCGGGCGCCCGCAGCCAATCAGCGCGCGCGCCGCTCGGGGGCCCCCGCGGTTATCAGCGCGTCCGGCCCGCGCGGCGCCGCTCCGATCGGCCCCGGAGCCGCCGCCGCCGCCGCCGCCGCCGCCGTCGTCGCCGTCGTCGTCCCGCCGCTGCCCCGCCGACCCCGCGGCCGCCGCGCAGCCCCGCGCCGGAGCCGCCGCCCTCGCGCCTCCCCGGGCCGTCGGCGCCCGCGCTCCGAGCGCCCCGCTGCAGCCGGCGCCCCGGGCCGCGCGCGAACTTCCCGGGCCGGCGGGCGCGGGCGGCGGGCGGCGGCGGCGGCGGCGGCGGGGCCCGGATGGGCGCCCGGGCCGGCGGCGGCGGCGCCCATGGACGCTAACCGCCCGGGCGCGTTCGTGCTGAGCAGCGCGCCCCTGGCCGCGCTGCACAACATGGCCGAGATGAAGACGTCGCTGTTCCCGTACGCGCTGCAGGGCCCGGCCGGCTTCAAGGCGCCCGCGCTGGGCGGCCTGGGCGCGCAGCTGCCGCTCGGCACCCCTCACGGCATCAGCGACATCCTGGGGCGGCCGGTGGGCGCGGCGGGCGGCGGCCTCCTGGGCGGCCTGCCCCGTCTCAACGGGCTCGCGTCGTCGGCCGGCGTCTACTTCGGGCCCGCGGCCGTGGCGCGCGGCTACCCCAAGCCGCTGGCCGAGCTGCCGGGGCGCCCGCCCATCTTCTGGCCCGGCGTGGTGCAGGGCTCGCCCTGGAGGGACCCGCGCCTGGCCGGCCCGGGTAGGTGGCGCGCGCGCGCGCGGGGAGGCGGGGGGCGGGGCGCGGGGCGGCCGGCCGAGCTCACCGCCGCCGCCAACCCGCTTTGCAGCCCAGACCGGCGGGGTCCTGGACAAGGACGGCAAGAAGAAGCACTCGCGGCCGACCTTCTCGGGCCAGCAGATCTTCGCGCTGGAGAAGACCTTCGAGCAGACCAAGTACCTGGCGGGCCCGGAGCGCGCGCGCCTCGCCTACTCCCTGGGCATGACCGAGAGCCAGGTCAAGGTGAGCGGCCGGGAGCGGGGCGGCCTCCCGCGGGCCCCGCTGCGCGGAACGTGGTGGTGGCGGGAGGGGATCCCGGCGCCCGCGTCCGGCGAACGGCGCGCGACCGGCCGCCAGCCCGCGCCGCCCCCCCCCCCCCGCCCCGTCCCCCCCAGCCTCCCGCAGCCCCCCCACCCGGGGGCGCCGCTGCCCCGCGGCCGGGCCGAGGAGCTGCCGCCCAGGGCCCTGCGCGTCCACGCGGGCGGCGGGGGTCTCCCCCGGGGACCGGCCTGACCGCCCCCCACCCCCACCCCCCGCTCCCCGCCGCAGGTGTGGTTCCAGAACCGCCGGACCAAGTGGCGCAAGCGGCACGCGGCGGAGATGGCGTCGGCCAAGAAGAAGCAGGACTCGGACGCCGAGAAGCTGAAGGTGGGCGGCTCAGACGCGGAGGACGACGACGAGTACAACCGGCCCCTGGACCCCAACTCGGACGACGAGAAGATCACGCGGCTGCTCAAGAAGCACAAACCCGCGAACTTGGCGCTGGTCAGCCCGTGCGGCGGCGGCGCGGGGGACGCCTTGTGAGCAAGCAGGGTCGGGGCGGGCCGGCGCCCCTCGCCGCCGCCCGCCCGCGTGTATATATATTTTTACAGAATAAGTTATAAGGCGGCCGCGCGTCCCGGGCGGAATCACTTTGTATAATCAATAAATTATTTAACACGTTCCCGGCGGAGCCGCGGCTCCCGAGGCTGCACCGCGTGTGTCTTCCTTCTCGGGAACTCCGTTCTCCGCACGCCCCCCGCCCCCACTTCCCCGCCCCGCGGGTCCCCCGGCCCAGGCTTCGTCCCCGCGGGGGCCGGGCTGGCGGCGGCGGCGGGGGCGCGGTGCGGCCCCGGCCTCCCCGCCCCGCCGTGTCCCCGCGCCCGGGCGGCGGCAGCTCGCAGCAGCGAGGGGAGCGCGAGGGCCCGGCCCCGCGACCCCTCGGCCGCCCCGGGAGAGCCGGAGGAAGGAGCCGCGACGCCAGCGAGCGCCCAGCGGAGCCGGACGGGGACGCGGACGGAGACGCGGGGCGCGGGCGGCAGGTGCGGCGCCCCTCTGACCCGCGCCGCCACCTGCGCTCGCGAGCGGGCGCGGTCCCCGGGGCTGCGGGGCCGGCTCAGTGGCGGAGGTCTGCGGCAGGTGAGCGCCCCCCTCCCCAGCCCGCGCGCGCGTCCTCCTCCTGGGAAAGCCGGGGGGCGGGCGAGGGGCGAGGCGCGAGGCCTACGCCGCCGCTGGGCCCCGCGGCTCGGGCCGACCGGTCTGGTCTGGTCTGGCACATCCGGGAACGCCTCCGCGGCTAAGCTTTCCGCCCCCGGAGCGCGCACTCGGCGCGCAGCCCACGAACACGTCGGGTTTTAAACTCTGCACCGGGGCCCCTGCAGCCCCCGGCCCGTAGTCTTCAACCGGCAGGAGCTGCTGTTTGATCCAGACTCGGGCGCCGGAGAGCGCTCCAAAGCGACCTCGCACAGGGACAGCGAGGCCCGCGGACGAGGCGGCTTTGGGCCCCGAGGGCAGCGGCCCTGGTAGCGGGGGGCCGGCCCGGCCGGCCCGGCCGGCCGCTATCGGGGCCGGAGCCGGGGCTCCACGTGGTTGCGTCCTACTGCTCATTAACTGTTGACTTTTAAGTTAAAAACTAAATACGAGTGATGACAGTACAACTGTTCTCCCGGAAGGCGTTTTTTAAAACGTGAGACAGAAACGTGAAAGGCTGAAGTTGGTCTCTGCCACAGGGGCCGCACCGTTTTACAAAAGACGTTTCTTTTGAACCGCTGGCTGGTTTTCTCTTTAATGGCGCGGTCTGGAAATCTGCCTCATTTCTGCGAGTGGACTGTTCTCTCAGCTCAGGTTAAGAGCGGAGGAATTTCCAGTTTTCAACTTTCGCGGAACGCAGTGCGTTTTTATAATCTCCTTTTCAAAGGCCGAGGGGTAATTGCCATTAGCTGCCACTGTCCACGGAAGGGGATTCCAGGATCTCCGCGGGCAGGATCGGAAGGAACAGCCCACAAAGGCTCGCCCTCCGCTACTGAGCATTTCAAAGGAGGCGGGAGAGGGAAGGAAGAAACAAAGCGGACGCGGCACTGTTTTCACCAGGATCAACTTTATTGCTTAGGAACCGGGAGCGGTCGTTGCTAAAGGCCTCCGCGGCGACCAACAACTGAAACCCCGTGAGACAGAACGGCGCGGGGCGGGACTGCCGTGTGGCGCGTGGACAGAGCAGAGGGGCCACAGCACTGACGCAGACCCCCGACGCGCGCGGTCAAGGCCAGATTCGGCAAGCGGACACCCGATCACTTGCAAGGGTAGTGATTCACCTGAAGACGAGCATCGGAGGCCTTCACACAGTCCAGGAATTCTGTAGTGTTCTAGAGCAAATCAATAAAACCCACGTTTGTGTTTCATCCACAGGCACTGCAGTGACCTTTAATGCCGTACTTCGTGCTAGGAGAGAACGTTTGCAGCAGGGCCATCACGTGGGTTGGTTGTAGCTGAGCAGCCGAGGGAACTTACGGTTAATGTTTTTTATATACAGCCCATGTTAGAAGCAACTTCTACCTGAAGCAGACTAGATATTGTGGTTTTTCATTCCTCCCATGATATTATCGTTTTACGTAGGATGCTTGGCACCATAGAACAGTAACAAAAGACAGACAAACAGGTTACAAAATTCTTAAAAGGTACACCCGAGCTAGCTACAAACTTCACATTCAGTCCTTAATGTTACACAGAAGAAAAGGCATAGGAGTAAGAATCTGCAAGTGTAGACGTGCTGTGGCCGACGTTCGCGCCCCGCCGGCCGCACTCTCGGATGCGTCCGCGTGATCTACGCAAAACTGAGCTCCTAGACTCCACTTCCACCTGCTGATAGGACACTCTCGAGCATTCGTACTGGAAAGTGTATTTAGCATAAGTTTTGGTAAGGTTTATAAATTATTTTTAAAAAGTATATATTTATATATATTTATATATATAAAAATGGAAAGCAGCTGCAGTGTAATTCAAAAACCACGTAACACGGCAGTTAGAGTAAATAACACGGAAAGGGGGGGCGGGGGGGCCGGAGCACAGCGGCCACGCCACCTGAGGCGGCAAAGGGCCCGCGCCCGCCGCCCACCCCGGGCTCGCCTCCAGCTGGCAGGGGGGTGATGCCCGTGGGCTTTCTACGCCGGAGACGCTCTTCCCACGCTGACAATTGTTAAAAATTGAAACCCTGGAGCCTGAAATACAGACTCCCTCTGCTGTCTGTAGAGTTTTGGCAACAGGACGGTGACTTATTACAAAAACCCACTATTTCTACTAAATGTCACACGAACAGACAAGACAGTGAGGTATGTGAGGCTTTTCCGGAACGGTCCGGAGGCTGAAGCGAAGTGTGGGGCCGGCCGTCTAGAGGGTGGCGCTCGGGCGGGTTTGTCGATGCAGCTGTTAGGAGTACTGATTTCATGGACGCGACTTCCACTTGCTCCTCGCGCTACGGGGAGGTCTCGCGAAGGGCCCTCTGCTGTCGCTGCCATCGCTTCCCTGCCGCGGAATGTGTCATTTGTTAAAGGAACAAACACACCAGGAAAAGCTGAGAAAAGGTGAACTCGAGGGAAGGAGTCATATTTACCACACGTCACTGCACGACACAACACTTGTGCACATGGGCGTGAGGTTTACCTGCCCCGGGCGCGATGCGGAAGGCCAGGAACACGGGCTGCAGCGGAGAAGAGAGGGCGTCAGGACCCCGGCCGCGAGCTGACCCTGACCCCCGACCGCCCCAGCCGCGCCCCCTGGCTTGTGCGCTGGCACCAACGTGAGCCCAGTTGACCCAGAACTGGAGCCGGGCCGGGTGACCGGACACCTGGGGCCACGCGCCTTCGTGTTTTGTCAAGCGGGTATCGCTTCCGGGTGGGGAGAAGCTCACCCACAGACCGCTGGATAAACCCCAACTAGCACGGGGAAGGACCGGTGCCGGGGGTCACGGCCCGGAGGCCTTGCGGACAGGACCGAGCGCCAGTCTCTGATTTGGCTGAAGGTGGGACAGGGCCGGCACCGCCCTCGGTGAGCCTGCGGGGCCCTGGCGTGAGGGCCGTCCGCTTGTACCGAGGTGGCCCCTGCACGCAATTCCTCGTGCCCACAGAGCACTCACACTCCCTACCTACACTGTGGACGCGGCTCGGCACGAGAAGGCCACTACGGTAGTCCAAGTGCACGCTAGAAAAACGACCCTCAGAAATCATCGGCTGTAGACGGTATTTTTGTATAAATAGCACAATTCTGTATTTTGTTCTGCCTTCTTAATCTACCTACCTGCCTGCCTGCCTGCCTGCCTTCTGGTATTTATCACAAGCAAATAAACAGACCAAACGTGGCCTGTGCCGTGGAGGCCGACCGAGGAGAAGCAGCAGCCTGGCCCTGCCCGCCGCCCGCCACCGTCCGCCCCTCGGGCCGCGCCCTGCAGCAAAGGCACATCACCTTGTGGTCTCCCATGCAGACGTTGGGCCCGATGTGGTCGTAGGTGACAACCTTCTCCTCGCTCTCCGACTGGGGAAGCAAACAGAGAGAACCGTGTGGGAGGCAGGAACGGTGGGGCCTCCTTGGGGAGTGCCAGCTACCGCCCACCCCCCTACCCCTAGCTCCCTGCACACAGGTCTCTGGCCGGCCCCTCAGAGGGAGAAGCCGGCCAGCACGCAGAACGTTCTGGAAGCCCTGGGAGCCCCCGACCCTCCCTGCTCCTGGACGGGGGTCGGGCTGGGGGCCGCGGCACGTGCCCCTGCCAGAGCCCTTGCTCAACGGCAGTTAGTGCCGCCGTGAGCTTTTCTCCCGGGCTGCCCCCCGGCACTGGAGCAGCTTATCGGGCTCCGGATGCCCCGTGTACATCTGTTCTGACAGCCTGTTGTATTAACCCGGAACTCGATTCACAGGATGCAGCCACCACTGACCCCCCGCTGCTGCATGGGGCACTCTGCACACGTTAATTAAGCGCTGCGCGCGCACCGGCTCCCCTCCCTCCTCGCCGGCTCTGCCAGCCCGCGGCCGTAGGTATTTGGGTGCGACCCTGAGGGTTGGCTGCCGGCCATCAGTCGGCTCCGACTGGGCCGGAATTTTACACCCGCAGCCGGAGCGTGTGAGACTATAAAGTTAAAACTGAATTATCTTTGATGCAGTAGGAGGCTTCAGGTCAGATGTACTTTCCAGCGTGGTCGCCTGCCAGAAAGGATGAACACCTAACCGGCACCGCGCGCGTGAGCACGCCCCATCCTTCACGGGGGCGGCGCGGCCTCGCGGAAGGAGGGGACATTCATCAAACGCGGCCCGGTAATTTACAACGGCAGCATAAAATTGTGGACTTCCAACCGCATAATCTCGAGACAGATAAACAAATTACAGCAACGCGATCATCCCCGCGGATCCCAGCCCGCGCCGCCAGCCCGCCACCTTTCGTGTTTTAGGGCCGGGGAAGCAGAACGGGACATGATGACGAGGTGGCGGAGCGTGGCATGATGGATGAGGCCGAGGGGCTGCTCGCGGTGCGCGTCTGCTCCCGCTGTAAGGCCCGCTGCCGCCGGGCAGCCCCCCGGGAGGGCCGGGGGGGACGTCTGTTGGGGGGGGACCTTCCCCTCCAGCTCCGGCCCCCTCCTCCCCCCCTTCCAGGGCTGAGGCCTCAAAGCTCGGAGAAGACGTGAGAGAACACAGAAGAGCGGGAGGCCCCTTCCACGGAGCCACGTCAAGCCCGGGCGGCGCACCAGAGATAGCGCTCGGCAGCTGGCTCCCGAGAGTTCAATGCAAACGCGGTTTCCTTGGTCGTGGCTGTTTTCCCTGGTAGACGGCTTGTCCCTTGTCTGTCCCCGAGGCCCCGGGGGCCCCATGCCGGCTGCGGCCCCGTGCCCAGCTCACCCCACGCGCTCAGGGCCGGCAGGTATGCGATGCCGTGGGCCTCCGCGCGACCACACACGGCCGTCTCCCGAGCGCCAGAGGGCGGGCACCGCTGCGTCCATGCCAGGCGCCGGGCAGGCCCCCGGGTCTGTGCGCTTGTGGCCCACGTCCCCTGCAGCGTCAGCCAGGAAAGCCAGTGGGGGAGGGGCCCCGGGGGCCAGGGGGCCATAGGCGGGTGCGGGCCTTGCGCACCGCCCGGGGTGGGACTGCCGAGGCCCCGCCACGGCAGGCTTGCCGCGGACCCATCGAAGCCCCTGCCTCCAGCCCAGTCCCCCAGCCGGCTTCCTCTCCACGGGCCCAGGCCGCTCTGGGCTCGGGGAAGAACGTGGAGAGCTGGGCCCTCGAGGAAAAGGGCAGCGGGGGCCCACGGGGTAGGGGGCACTGGGGAGGTGTGTGGTGGGGCGGCACGTGGGGGGCTCTGCCCTCCTGGCCGTGACCCCTGTTGGCCCAGCGCGCTCCGCGTCCCCGGGGGAGGACCCAGGGCCCAGCCGAGCGGTCCCGGGGACGGCCCCCACCTAAGATGTGCCCCCGTCTGCTCTGAACACTGGGCACTGGACCATGGCACGCCCACCTCACCCCAGGGTGATGCTTCTTCACTACCGGGTGGACAAAACCAGTGTAGGCCTGGATCCTTCTGAAAACACTCTTTTTGAATGGGAATGTGGACACGGAAGATTCTGGAAAGTCAGGAGGCCACAGGAAGCCCAAACGTCCCAACACCCAGTGCGGTGTGCTACCTCCTGAATGTCGCCCGTCCGTCTTCACCCTATCGAGCCCAGATGTGAATCAGGCTCGTGATTCACAACTCAGGAAAATAACGGCAGACGTCTCCACCACACTTTCCAGCCTACGCGCTCTCTCGTGGACCAGAGCACATTTAGTTCCCCGGGATACAATCGACCGTGATGATTTTTTAAAGCGCTGACGACCACGTGTGCCCGTCTCGGGTTCAGAAAGGTACGGGATGTCGCAGAGGCCCCTGAGGCCTGAGCGCTGGGTCTGACGCCAGGACTCGTCCCGGGTCTCCCCTGCGTGGCTGGTCCCGGGGCAGCTCTGGCACTCACCTTCAGAATCAGCTCCCTGGCGGACGGAGACATGAGGACGCGGTCGCACCACGCGGGGCACCGCGTGTTCATGTACTGTCTGCCCTGGCCGGAGTCCTCGCTGTATGGGTAGCTGGGGGGACACAAAGGCACCCGGTCAGCCGCCGGCTCCGGCCCCTCCTCCCACCGTCCTCCGCGTCCCCTGGGGAGGGCCCTGTGGGCTGCCCGTGCACGTGGGATGGCCAGCGCTATGCAGGGAAGGAATGCACGGTCAGAAGTTTCCAGAACACAAGGCCAAACTTGCAATTTCAGTCCTCACTGGAATCTTGGCTGTAATGGGATCTTGGGACAAGCCTTTCCTTTACAGAAATGAAATCCCCTGTTCACCTGTGGTTTTGGCTCCGTACGTGGCCTAGGGTACACGGAAGACCTACACAGGGAAAACCACGCCCCCGCCCCACGTCCCACCGGGAGACGTGCCCCCTTCCCCACCTGCGCCCCAGAGGCCAGCAGCCGTCTCCTCGCCGCAGTGGGACCCCCGCCAGACACCCGTCATGCCTCGGGAAGCCGGGGCCTGACGCGGCACACACGCTGCCCCCACACCTGCTCCAGCACGGCACCGCGTCTCCAAGGGTGCCCGGTGCCCGGGCCACAGGGTCACCGCCGTGGTCGTGCACAAGTCTATGCCCGGTTCTCCCCTTCCCACCCACTGACCTGGCTCAGCCCCCAGGGACGGAGCCGCCACCGCTGACCCACCCGCAGGCAGGCGACACGCCCGCGGGCGGCAAACAGCGGGGTGCCGCCAGCTGACACGCGCAGTCATCCTGGGGACGCCCGGCTGCGGCCCCTCACGTCCTTCTGCTGCCTCCTGCATCCAGAACCCTCCGGGGCAGTCCTGCCCGCGGGCCCCGTGCAGCCGTCTCGGTGCCCCTACAGTGGCCAGCCCACCCCCAGCGGGCGTCCTGTCCGGGAAGGACTGAATCATCGGTGGACAGACTGGCTGTGCTGCGTGGGTGTCCTCGGCGTGGGCTGTCCGCACGCCTTCAGGAGGGTCTCAGACCCTCCCTCGTGGAACAGTTGTTCAGGTGAATCCCAAACCACCCGCGGCTGCTTCTCCTGTTGCTTTGAGCTCCGAGAGCGGGACGCGGGTGGCCTTCTGGGCTGCTCCCAAGGTGGCCCCTGGTCTTTGGAGGACCCTGGCCCCTCTCCCTCTGCTCCGTGGCCTCCAGACCCGAGTCAGGCCTGTACCTTGACCATCAGGCTTCTGGACGTGTGCCTGCCCTGAGCCAGTGGCTCCCGGCCGCACGGGGCCCCCCACCCTTGGACCACAGAGGGAGGGGCCTCAGGCCCCCAGCCCCTCAGGGAATTACCGCTTCCCTCGATTAAGGACTCAAAGCAGCAAATGCAGTTAAAACCTACACGAAGGAGAGAGGACCAGCCACTCCTGTGTCCTACTTGTCACAACGTCCTCGTAAAGAACCCAGATGCCAGCTGCCCCCCAGCCTCCTCGGCAGGACAAGTGTGGACGAGTGTGCTCCTGGCTGGGCCGGGGCCACGGATGAGCGACATCGCCTGGCACACGCCAGCCCGCCTGGGTGCCTGGGTGGGGGGGCTCACCGAGGCCGGGTGGCGGGCTCTGTCCGGGAACACGCCCAAATGAAGAGCCAGTGGCTGGGGCGGTGGCGCCCCTGGGCAGGGGCCGGGCCGTCCGAGCCACCGGCCGCCCCCGGCAGCCCTCCTGGGCGGGCTCTGCCACCAGCGTTCCGCCCGACAGCTGGGTGTTGGCACGGTTCCTGCCCACTTCTTTTTCTTTGACTGTAGCTTTGTTTCTTTCCTTCTCTTTTCCAGGAGTTTCAGTAACAGCTGGTATTTTTGAAACCAAATGTTTGGGGGACGCCCTTATCCGCTTGGGGCTGATGCGCTGCACTGGCTGTGACGGGCGCGCGTCTGCACCTTTTCTTCCGGTGATGCGCTGGGGGGTCTGCGATTGCTCACACGGCGGGGCTGACTTGGCAGGCAGGGGTCCCAGGAGGGGCTTCTGTCCCCGCAGCCTCCCTGAGGGCGCACCCCTGCCCCTCCACCCCCACGGTGTGTGGAACGTACCAGAACGTGCCAGTCTGGCTGCGGTGTACCTCCCGTTTCCTCCTGAGCCTGGCGTCCCCACCCGCGGCTGGCCCCGCGGATTCGGCCGGCGGACACAGCCGGGCTTTGTGCCCTCCCGGCCGTGTTGTCCGGCTCGGGGCCCGCGGCGGCTCCACCCGCCCGCCCAGCCGTGGCAAAGGGGCCGCTACCCACATCCTGAGGGAAGGAGCTCGAGGGGCAGGGAGGGAGGGAGGCCGAGTCCTCGAGGACAGGTGGACGATTGTTAGCTCTACCACACGCCGCCAACAGATACGCGGCTCTGCCTCTCCGTGGGGGCGAGGGCAGGGCGCCGGTCCTGGTCCCCACCCTGCCACGGTTTGCTTTCAGATAAGTGTGTGCACACGGCCGGCACCGAATTAGTCACTGTCGGCTCTGGAGGTGCTCAGGCCGTGGACAGGCGGCATCGGGCCAGGAGCCCTGCGCTCCGTCCACCGTCTGGGCAGCGCGTCAGGCAGCGGAAGAAGGACCCGACCCCGCCCGGGCCCCGCCCCACCCACCTCTCCGGCCCGTCTGGACCAGCACCGGCACTGTTCCGGCTTGCTGCCCCTGGTCCCAGGAGTGGCTGGGCCCCCTCTCAGGGGCCAGGGGCCACAGGGTACGGCCCCGGGGCTGTGGGGAGGAGGGCAGTGCCCCCAAGACCAGGACAACCTCTTGGGACCAGCCTCTTTCTCCTTTGGACTCCCCTATAGTCACATTGGACTGTGGTGGCCGGGTCCTGCCTGAGCACGGTGGGGTCGGGCCTGGGGCTCCCCTTTGGGCGCATGCGTTTTAGGGCCGAGGCGCGAGCTTCGCCGCAGCTCTGGGCCTTTCTGGCTCTTCTCTGGGGCTCATCCCAGCACCGCCGTGTGAGTCGTGACCACCCGTCAGGTCCTACCGTGCACAGGCGCCCCGCTGACAGATTTGTGTCCTGGCACAAACCCGGGCCTGCGGTGCAAACACTGGGCTTGGGCCCTGGGGTGTGTCCACGTGTGTGGGCGCTGTACGCAGCCCTAGATGAGACTCGAAGACCGTCAGGGGTCTGTGAAGGGGTTTCCTGTAGCGTCGGTGGCATCAAGTGTAGCTGAGCATCCAGGGTCATGTCTGAGCGTGTGAAATTCATCCAGCTTCCGTCCGGACTTTGTCTCAGCATTTAAGCCGGGCCACCACAGCCACCGGCTGCCCTCACGGCTGTCCCCACCCCGGACCTTTGCCCTGGCCAGCGGGCTTGCTCTAGTCCAGCAACTCGGCATGTTGTCCTCTGGAAACTCGGGGCAGATCCGTGTCGACCCCAACCCCCAGCTCAGTGGCAGCATGTTCCCGGACAGAGCCCGCCACCCGGCCTCGGCGAGCCCCCCTGGCACCCAGGCGGGCTGACATGTGCCAGGCGATGTCGCTCGTCCGTGGCCCCGGCCCAGCCAGGAGCACACTCGTCCACGCTTGTCCTGCCGAGGAGGCTGGGGGGCAGCTGGCGTCTGGGTTCTTCACGAGGACGTTGTGACAAGTAGGACACAGGAGTGGCTGGTCCTCTCTCCTTCGTGTAGGTTTTAACTGCATTTGCTGCTTTGAGTCCTTAATCGAGGGAAGCGGTAATTCCCTGAGGGGCTGGGGCCCGAGGCCCCTCTGTGGTCCAAGGGTGGGGGGGCCCCGTGAGGCCGGGAGCCACTGGCTCAGGGCAGGCACACGTCCAGAAGCCTGATGGTCAAGGTACAGGCCTGACTCGGGTCTGGAGGCCACGGTGCCTGCTGGTGCCCACCCCGCGCATCTCCATGGACCACATCCAACCTGGGCCCAGAGACCCGCTGGACAGACGGACGTCCTGGCTCCTTCCCAGCCGCCAGGCCTGGCAGATGGCACCTCCTCCTCCTAACTGCACCACGTCACACAGATCGTTATGGATGAGAATCTACAGGTGGTCAAACTTTAAATCTGGCCCGGGAAGAATTCTGAAAAGAGCATCTTTATCCTTAATTTAAAATTAAATGCATCCGTTAAGATAGACAACCCCTCCGCTGGCCTGAAGCGGTGAGTTTAGCTCTGTTACATACGTTTCTTTTTTCTTTTTTTTTTTTTTAAGCTACAATTTGATCTTATCCTATAATTAATTCCTTCGGGAAAAACCTCTCCTTCCGGCCGTGGGGAGTTGGCCTCCAGGAAGGTATGGTCGTGTTTCTTCCCACTGCTTCCTCCGAAAAAGTGAATCACTTTGCAAACGTCTCAGGGGCAGACCCAGGTCACGTTTTCCTGTTCTCTCAATCAGCTTTATGTTAAAGTGTCACCCGCGCTGGGAAGGGCCCACACGTCCCCACGCGTCCCCCCGCACGACCCCTCATCTGGGGGGAGCCCTGCCGGCCCTCCGGCCACTGCCTGCAAAGTCACGGGTCGTGACCCCAGCAACGCCAACTAGTCACGTCTCCGGGTCCTGCACCACGCCTGGCGTCCGGCCTCACGCGCGCCACGATTGGAGATTTGTGTGCAGAGAGCGGTCTGGAGCCAGTCGCTGTCCTTTGCTTCAGTAGCAAGCATCCGTCCCGCCACCGGTGGGCACTTGGGCTACTCCTGGTTTCTGGCTTGTCCTTAGGGGGTGGCGTGTGGGCCCCGGGGGTCCCCGAGACCCTTCGGGGAGCGTCTGTAAGGTAAAACCACCTTCACGATCGCCCTAAGATGCCATCCGGCCTTCTCATGGTGCTGACGTTGCGCTGACGGGCGGGTGGCGTTCCTCAGTGTGGCTTCTGTGCAGCAGCCCCACGCCGAGAACCACGCATGGTTACTGTACCGGCTCTCCAGACCGCGAGGCGGGATGTTTCGAGACGCGGCGGGACGAGATGGGACAGACAGGTTTCTGCCACGTGGCTGTTTCAGATCATTGTCATGGAACGGCTTTTTTTTTTTTTTTTTTTTTTTTTTGCTAGAAAGGCAGAAAGACTGTTGTCACTCAGACATGGGCATCAGACAGGAGTTTTCTCAAGAGGCCACGAAACGAGCCATTTTGCCTCTCCAGGAAAACATCCGAGAGAATTTTTGCCAGTGAGAAAATTCAAGCTTTCAAGCAGAACCCAGGAGTTTGGAAAACTGGTATCGGCCCCACGTGCCTGGCAGTGCGCCACGGTACACAGTGCTCTGCTCCGTGGCCCTGAGGCCACGTGGCAAGGGACACGCCGCCTCACAGCTGCCAACATCTGGGACGTCTGCACAGTGTGGCACCCCAGGGGCTCCGAAGGACCAACCTGTGACGTCCCCAGTCGTGCACGTGGGCGGCCCCCTCCCACGGCAAAGAGCCGGCGGCTCACGGATGTGGTTTCAGCTCCACTCTACTGTCGGAGGGATGTTTACAGACCCGCGGATGCACCGTCCGGCAGGATGGGACTTCGTCGGGCTGGGCGCTGCCCCGGGCCTGGTGGGGGTGGCGGGCGCCATCGCACAGCCCGGGGTGGGGCTGGAGGGCCCCCCGCGGTCCCTCTGCCTGCTCCCCCCCCCCACCCCGGGGTGAGCGGCACACTGCCTCTCGACCACCGCCCACGGCCGGTCACTGCTGTGGTGGCCCCAGGGAAGGTGGCCCCAGGGAAGGTGCTGTGCCTTCGGTGGAGAAGGACTGGAGAGTCTGTAAACCTCTGAATATCAGCACCTTTTCCAGCAAAGCGACGGCATTAAGTTCCAATCCGTTAGGACTGAAGTTGTGTTAGTCCGTGGAGAACGCTAACAAGCATCTTCGTGAAGAACCCCTCTCTCTCTCTCGTCGCGAGGCCCAGCTGCCGATGAGATGCCTGCGGGGCTCGCGGGTGCACGGCCAAGCTGGCGCTCCGCCACCCGCCCGCCACCCGGGGCCCTGGGGAGCCACCCCCGGAGCACGTCCTGCTCGGCACGGCACTGCGGGAGGGCCAGAAACCGCGTGACCCGCGTGCCGGGCACTCACCACTTGGATAAAGGGCAGAGAGTACAGATACATTCTGGAAACCAGCCAGAGGCCACGGGAACGGATGTTCAGGGTTTGCGCTCTGGCACTGGCACAGGCACATGCCCTCAGATGCCGCCATGGTTCCCTGGTTCTGACGGACCGAAGCACACACGGGCCTCCCTGAGACCAACGACCTGACAGCCCCGGCTGCCCGGGCCCAGTCTTCACAGCCTTCCAGAAAGTACCGAGAGCAATAGCGAGTCCTGGCGAATACCCGAGAGCCGGGTGGGGGGATGAGAACACACGGCCTCGGAGATATAGGCAGTGCTTTGTCTGGACCTCCCGGCCGACCCGGAGCAGCCTGGGAAGTGAAAAGTGATGTTCACAAACTATACGTGTGTCGGGTAAAACCCTCTGGGCTGTGGAAAGGAACTGGTGTGGCACTTTGCGGTCAGTGAGGGGTCTCGTGTACAAGCCTGCCCTGCCCAGGCCGCGAGGACAAAGGCAGAAGGTGGGGACCCTTTCCCTTCTGGGAACATCTTCACGGGACCCGGCCAACATCTGCAAACAGAAACCTCTGTCGGAGGGAATGAGCGTGGGGAACCCGAGCTGGGCATCCTTCGGTCCAGAACCCGTGTGCCGCGCTTCCCCAGGGGACTGGCCTCCACCAGAGCCCCCTCCCAGCAGGACAGCCGCCCTGTGGGTGGGGAGTGGCAGCTGGGGGGGGTGCCTCGAGCTCACCCCCCACCCCCAGGCACCCCGGCACTGGAGAACGACAGCCCCCACTGAGACGGGGGCCCTGTGGTCCAGCCTCAGACCCCGTGCTGGGGACGGAGTTCCTGCCTCCTTCCCCACAGGGTGATGTCGTGTCCCTGGTCGGGCGGTGCCGGGAGTGTGGGACAAGAAGGAGCTGGACGAGAGGGCGGGACGCTTCAGGCCTGCCAATCTTCCAGAAGGCTCTGGCCCCGGAACAGGTGCTTCTGCGTTCAGGACTCAGCCAGCAGCGCTGCCTCTCCCCAGGCGGGGACAGGACAGCCGTGTCACTGAGCTCCTTCCTGCAGGCCGCACTCTGGGGCCTTCTCACCTTCTGCTCCAAGAGGGGACAAAGGACCGTGTGCGAGGAAACCACTCCGGGTCAGAAGCCCCCAACCGCTTCCAGCCGCGAGACTGCTCCATGCTGGTGGCTGTTCACAGTCCAGACACGCACACCCGCACCCAGGAGACAGCCCCCCACGCTCCCACCCCCACGCTCCCCGCCCGGGCAATGCACACTCTGTGCATATGCATCTTGCACGTGAACACACGCCCATGTCCACTCATGCGCACACGATGTACAAGAACACACACCTGCCTCATGCACACCCGTCCCCTCGGACGTGCACACGCCACATACAGGCCCCTGGGTACACGCACCCGTGCACATGTGCACACCCAGCTCACACCCAACACCCACCTATACAAGACACACGCACACACCCAGACACACATCCCTAAACCCATACGTGCACACATACGAGCACGCGTGTGTACGAACCCCAGATCCACACTCCGTGTACATACACTACCCCCCATGCACACACGTGCACACACATCCACGCATTGTGGATGCTACGCGCATGCACAGTAACCTACATTCTGCACACACACTCCCATACCTACACACGTGCACACACGTGCGCTCTTACCTAAGTAACGCCCACCTGCACGCACAAAACCTTCTGTTCACACCCCCACGTGTGCATGTCTGTGCCCGCTGCAGCCCACGCGGGCAATCGCCCATACACGGCTGCGCGTGAGCTCACACCCCACCGTGTGCACACACCCACCCGCACGCGGGCACGCACGCACACGCAGCATGCCTGAGACCACTTATCGTACAGGAGAGACAGAATTCACCTGGCAGACATCAAACCTTACAGCCACCGTCCCCGACCACTGCCCGTTCTCTCCCCAGACTTTACGGGGGCTCATGCCCTCCCCACATGGTACAGCAGCTCCAAACCCCACACGGGGAACCCTGGTCACGCACATGGTTTCAAAAATACAGAGGAGCTAAAGGAGGAGGGGCCGTGTGTCTTGGGCAGTGGGGGAGGGGGGCAACGTGGCACGTGACCCAGGCAGGGGGGAGGGGGATGACCCCGGGATCGGGGGAGGGGTGGATGATGGGGCAGCGGGGGGAGGGTGCCCTGGGCAGCATGGGGACCGGCCTTAAGAGCACTGGGTCGGTCTGTGCCAGAGCAGGTGCGGGGACTGCACTCAGATCACAAGGGTTTCAGTCCCGGAGCTGGGCTCTGACGTTCCAGAGCTGCCGATTTCTTTAGGAAAACCCTTTCACCTCTCTTGTCCCACACGCCCATCTTGGGACACCACTGTGTTACTTCCTAATTAAAGGAAATCGACCTGTAATCGATCACTTAATAACTTAATCGACCAGCCAAGCAGCCCCTGTGCCTGTGAAGCCAGCACTGGTAGGACATCAGGTGTCCCCTCCTTTGTCACAGTTCCTGTCTCTAGCCAGAGCGAGCTCTCTGCCCCTAAGGGCTCAGGGGGCCCCGCAGGCCGCCCTGGATGGCCCAGGACACCACCTGCAGTGAGTGCCTTCTCAGGCACGTTCACAGGTGCCAGGCTGGGGCAGGGACGCCTCCGGGCCGTCCTCCTCCCACACGTCATGGACCTTGCCGAGGGCAGGGTGAACCCGTCCCGTGTGCACAGCCGCCCCTCCCCAGGCCCTGGTGAACAACGACCAGCACCCACGGGCGGCTCTCTGAAGTTCCTCCCACGTGGCACGAGATCACCCCCTTCTCCTGTCCAGGGGCGACAGAGGCCCCAGACGATCAGGCTGCCGGGCGGCGGCCGCCTTCCGGGGGAGGCCTGTGCCCGCCCTGCCAGGAGCCACCAGCCCAGGACCCCACTGTCCTATGTGGCCACGTGAGGGCTGATGTCCTTCCAAAGTCTCGCCGTGTCTGGGGGGTGGCCAGGCGGGCATCTCTGCTGCTCCCCACCAGGGCACTGGCCACGAGGCCCTGTGAGCTCTGCACTCAGGAGAAACTCGAGAAGCAGACGCCAGCTCTAGGTGGCCGTGTCCACAAGGCCATGGCCTCTACCCCAGGTGCCCCCAGGCCTCCTCCCTCCTCGCCAGCTCAACAAAGCCTGGAGAGAGACCCCGGAGGTTGTTCAAACAGGGGGCACTCGGGGGGCCTGGCCTACCACACTCGGGACGAGGCAGCGTGACAAACCCTAAGAATCTTGTCAGGTCTCAGGTGCATCTGGAAGGACATCTGACCGCACGTCACTATACCCGTGAGGGGTCGGGGCCGTGAGGAGATGTGCTTGGTCAGCACCCACCTGGGAACTGCCGGGGCACCGACCAGGACCCAGTCCCTGCCTCTCTGGTCCCCTGGAACTCCCGCCGTGGCCGTCTCGGCCGGAGCCTGGGCCCCGAGGTCAGAGGAACACCTGCCCGTGCCCTCGAGCCGCAGGAAGTCACTCGTCCCGTGGTCTGTGGGGCCCCCTTCCGGCCTCCACACGTGTGACTGAACTGTGGCACGGGGAAGGGAGGCCCCTCGCAGACGCACGAAGGGCTGTCTGGTTTTCGAGCTCGTTCTAGGAGCAGAGCTGTTAGGTCTGGTGATACTCCCCCCGTACCCCCCACCCCCCTACGTTAGAAAGTTTCTGGAATGTGCCCGGGATCTAAAAGCAGAGAGAGGGAGGAGAGGAGTCTGGGGACAGGGTCTCCATGTCTTGAGGGTGCCCTCCCCCCAGGATGCCTGGCCCACCCTCTGCTGGCCTCTCTTTGCCCCACGCCCTCTGAGAGGCCGGGTGCCTGTGTGGGCCGTGCCCCTCACGAGGGGATGGGGTGTCGTCGCTGTAGACCGCGAGATTCCGTAAACATCGGAGTAAAACCCAGCGAAAGCTTCTCCGCCCGAGAAAGAGAAAAACAGCCAAAAACTCACCCAACACACGACGTTGTGGAAAACCCTGATGCTCCCAGAAAGACCCAGAACCCAGAGCAGCTGCTGGGGGCCCCCAGTGTGCCAGTCTGAGAAGGCAGTATTTTGCGTGCTTAAAAACATCTTTTTGTTAAGGGAAGCTAGCAGAAGCTAACAAGCTCTTCTTGTCCTCAGCTGGCTGCTGGCTTCGGGCTGTGGAAGGGCAGGGAGGAGGGTTACCTGCTCGTCCGGCAAGCGGGTGCTCCTTACCTGGGAGGGAACGAGATGTCCAGTTCATACAGTCTGTCCTTAAAAACAGACAGCTCTTTGTCAAATTCTAAGAGCTAAAGAAAAGAAACAGAAAAACATAAGGTCACTTTGCTGTGCCGCACCGGCAGGGGGTGGGGGTGGGGGTGGGGGTCAGTCCGCTGCAGGGAGCCACGGAACCCGCGGGAAACACGCCTGGCGGACCGACCGGACCTGTGCGGGGAAGCCCTGCCGACAGCCGCCCATTGGTGTCCCTGGAGAGGCCACGGGTGCCCAGGAGGCCCTTCTCAAAACCACGAGGGGCAGCAGACAGCACAGCCACAGGCCACGGCGGCGGCCCGCAGGGCGGACACAGTTCTTTGTTTTGCCCGAGCTGAGTCACGGAGCAAGCCACGTGGACCTCGCACCGGAGTGTGATTAAAAATGGCCACAGGGCACCAGGGTGGCTCAGCCAGTTAAGCGTCCGACTCGATTCCGGCTCAGGTCACGATCTCACGATTCCCACGACTGAGCTCCGTGTCGGGTTCTGTGTGGAAGTGCGGAGCCTGCTTGGAATTCTCTCTCTCTCTCTCTCTCTCTCTCTCTCTCTCTGTCTCTCTCTCTCTGTCTCTCTCTCTCTCTCCCCCTCTCTCTGCCCCTCCCCTGCTCACTCTGTCTCTCTCAAAATAAATAAACGTTAAAAAAAATGTTTGTTAAAAAAGAACGGCCAAGTCGGCATACCGGGGGGACCCTAAGAGCACACGTGGGCGGGGAGCACAGTTCCTGCTTGCGGAGGACAGAGTCCTGCCCCACAGACTCCTCGGAACCAAAGCCCGCCCTCCCTCGGGGAGGCAGGGGTGCCACCGGTGGCCCAGCCACGCTGGCTGTGCCAAGGCTGCGCTGCCCACAGCTTCCGGACGTGCACGTAAGTCGCGTCCCCACGCAGCCCGGCCCCCGCCTGAGCACCTGCGCCCGGTGCTCTCCTCGTGTGGGCCAGAGGGTGACACCCGGACGGAGCTGTCGTGGGGCTGTGGGGTGGGAGGGTAACCAGTCCCCTTGCACACACGCTTGACCGCACCTCACACACGTTCCTGCTGAAGCCTGCACGCTCACAGACACCAGCCTCAGACCCCGCCTGAGGAGGCTCGGATGCCGGGGGTCGGGGGCCCGGATCCCCCGGGAGCCACTCATGAGCCCACATCCGCCGAGCACGACCCTGCTCAGCGAGGCCCCAACGGGCATGGGGCTGAGGGCCCCCCCGGGGGGGAGGGGAGGCACAGGGAGGCGGGCGGAGGACCATGTGGGGAGGGGAAGCTTGTGGGAGGGCACGGGGGCTTGGCTTCCAGGGCACCACATGGCCTTGCTGCCCCCACATCAAGGGGAAACTCTAGCTCTTCTTCCAGAGTGGGCTCCAGGCCAAGCCGTTTCCGGGAAGTTCCGGAGTCGGGTCCTCAGTGGAGCCGGGGATAGAGGAAGTCTTCAGGGAGAGAGAGACACTCCCTGGGGCCTGGACAAGGCCTGCACTTACACACACGTTCACACGTATGTCTGTGCTGGTAGACACACTCGTATTTACACACGCACACTCACACAACTATAGTGTGGCTCCCGTAGGTCACCCTGGCGCTTGAATTCTTGGCCTTCCCGGGTCAGAGGCAGGCCCCGCGTGCGGGGGGCACGGGGGTGCTCAGGGTGGCTGCTGGCTTCATGCAGGTCCCGTGTGCAAGGGAGAGGAGCCAGCCTACCCGAGGCCACGAGCCGGGGTTCCGGAAAGGACCCATGCGTCTGGAGAAGTTTGGCCACGGCTGACGGGCGGTTCAAGGAGATGTCGACGGCACGTTCCTTTCCACACGGTGACTCTTTTCAGCCGCAGAGCCAGCCAACCTGCTAGTCCCCCCAACCCAGCTGACTCTTAGAGAAACGCAGCATGGCAGTCAGAGATGCCGCGAGACCCTCCCTGTCCCCCGGTGGCCACGCCCTGGACGGCCGTGTCCCGCGAACCCTGTGCACGCACGTGTCCACAAAGAACAGCTCGCGTCGGGGGACACTGGCGTTCCCGCGCCTTCCTCCCGCCGTGGGTTCCCGACTCCGCCCGGCGCGAGTCCCTGGGCTTCTCCGGCCACGGGCCCTCGCTGCTCCTCTGGGGTCAGGGTGCCGCTGCCCGGCGCCAGCGAGGGTGACCCGCTGTGCTCCTCAGTAGCGCCGCATCTTGTCTCTTCCCGTCTGGTGTCCCGCTGTTTCTCGTGGACACATCCTTCTCCTGAGGACTCACCTCCCGCGGTTCCAACCTCCGCTCGCCAAACGTGGCCTCCCACGGCCTCACGCCGCGTTCTGCCCCCACCCCAACTTGTGCTGCCCCGGTTGCAGGCGCCGTACCTCCTTGCGCCCTCGGGCTGTGTCGCCACGAATTCGCCGGCGGGGACTTCAGTGGTAACACTGCCACGAGTTCTGTGTGGTTTTTAATCTGCCAGCTTCTTTCAGAGTGTGTTTATTTGCTTCTGATTCCTTCAAGTTTTCAATCCTATTAAATACTCTTATTTTGTGATTTCTATCAGTTATTTAAACGTCTGGTGTTCTCAGAAGTGCACCCGCCCCCCCACCCGGCTTGTGTCTCTGGACCGCAAGCTCGCCTTCCGTGGACCTTCACCTGGGGGGGGCAGTAAACGTGGCGCCCGCCCTCCATCAGACAGCCGTGCGTGTCGAAGAATCGGAGGCGAGGGGCCAGGCGCTCAGACACAAATACTCAGAACGTTCGGTCGTGAGCTGCAAGACGTTGCTCACGCTTTGGAGGGCACTCAGGGATGGCCCGGTGTCTCCCGGGCCCAACCCCACCGCTAGGACGCGGGCAGTGACCGCGCCCGATGGCCCAGTGCTCACGGCGGCCACAGCGTCTTCCAGAGCCTCGGTCACGTCCGGTGCTCCCTCCCTCCAGGTGACAGTGGCGATGTCTCCCGTGCTCCCCGTGTGGCGCCACGTCTGGACTCTCTCGCACGGGTCCGCCTCTGTCCCCAACAGCCCGCGAGCCCCATGGGGGCATCTGTCGGTTCTGGACCCAGAACACAGCCCGGCTCCAAACGGCGCCCAGTTAGTAGCCCCAGGAATCTATTTCACAAAAGTCCAAAAACGGTTTCGAAAGTTGCCTCGGGAAACGAGAAACTATACCTGTGCCCAGATTTCTTCCATGAGAGGGGTCTTCTCTCCCCTTCACCGCGAGATGCCCCCCGTTGCCACCCACAAAACCGCGTCCCTAACAGAGAGACGGCTGCTCACCGGCCACGAGACCCCTGGCTGCGCAGAGCCGCCGTCCCTTGCCAGCAAGGGTTTCGTTCACGCGCACGCACACAGGTGCTCGTTCTGTTCTGGTTTTGTCTGGCTGTGTCAGGAGACGGTGGACCAGAGTGGCCGTGGGGACGCTGACCACCCTCACTCTGCTGCGACAGCGGGGGGCTCCCGGGGCCCCATGGCCAGCCCCGGGGACACTGAGGGGCTGAAGGGGAGCGCGACGGCACACCGCGTGTGGGTGCCTGGGTGCACGTGAGCACGTGCGTGTGAACGAGCGGCCTTCACCTGTCGCCTACTGAACATCCTCCGTGTTGTGCCGCCTCAGAAAGGGCCCCTGGAAGCCTTGCTGGGCCCTGCACCCCCTCGGGCCAGACCTGCCCAGAGGGCGTCCACGTGGGCGGCGTCCGCAGATGCCCTGTGAGGGGTCTGCAGGAACCTGCACACACACGGGCACACACACGCACGTACACATGCTCCAATAAGCACAACTTGCAGCAGGCGATGAGACCCTGGAAAACCCTGGCATGAGGTGTGGTCATGGCTCTGCGTGCTGACAGGCGGGTGGCAGCATCTGGGGAGGGAGCCACTTGGACAGCCACGCTTCTCTGGCTAAGGGTGTGAAGTAAAATTGAAACTGGGAAGCATCTGGTTTGGAAAGAGCGTGAATCTTCCAGCTGCCAACGAAGTGACAGAGCCCGTCTGGGAGGAGCCCTCACCTCCAGGGTCTCCGTGGGCGAGGCGCCCGCACGCTGGCCCCTGTGCTGAAAGGGACTCCTTGGGGAGCACCGCCCGAAACGCACCCATCTGCCTGCTAACCTGCCTGCCTGTCCACGTGGAGACGTCCCGGAGCGCGAGCATGCTCTCACGCCAGGTCAACACGTACTTACGAAGCCTCTGCTGCGCGTCGGGGTCTCTGCCAGACAGATACTCTGGTGAAGGGCAAGGCCAACACCCGCCAGGCCGGGGCTCCCCTGGGCTGTCTGACACTGGCGGGGGCGGGGCACAGGTTAGTCCCATACCCGTGCACACAGCTGTAGCCCCGTGTGGCCCACATCCTGCCCTGCACGGTCACAAACCCCGATCTGCTGCTTCGGGTCCCCGGCCGCCTGCCAGGTTTCTGGGATGCTCCCTCGTGGGGCCAGCGTGGGGCCAGCGAGGGGGGACCGCGTCTGGGGCTCCGGGACGGCCACAGGGCAAACTCCAGCTGTGAGAGGTTCCTGATTAGAAATTACGTGGCATTTCTGTTGAAACGATAATTTGTATCTCTTTGAGATTTTTCACTAACACGATAACCAATTTCACATGTATCTTAAACATTCTTCTTGATTACAAAGTGAAAAACAGCTCAGGGCGTGTGTGGACAATGATAAAGGGCCTGGCGGATCGTCCGTATCTGTCAGGGCTGCACAAATCCCACTGTTACTGCAGAGACACCGCGCTGATAGAGAAAAAAGAGCCCGGAAAATCAATGCGCCTTGAGCTGAGCAGTTGCTAAACACACAGAAAACATCTCTATCCAACAGGCCAAGCGCTGTGAAAATTCCCAAGCCCTGCCCTGGGACAGCCGAGGAAAATTTAATCTCTCCAAATCCTCACCAGGGCACTCCATCCTGCAGCCCTGACAGCCACACTTATAATTAATTATACAATTTCGATGGGAATATCGACTAAACAAAGCTATAAATCATAGAAAAAGTCAATAGGCATGGACACATTCAATCATGTCCCGGCCAATGATTACTACTCTTAAAATACAATAATTATTTCCAGAAGCCAGCTTGAATTAAATTTCTGTCAGACGGGTACAAGACCGGTGCTTGATGAAGGGCGCGATGGATTTTGGGGCCGCGTCCGGCGCAGGCACATCCATCCTGAGGACGGGTAGTTTGTCCCGTGGCCGTGGGGCTGCGTGCCTCTCCGCGGCGGTGGCATGGCTCATCACACCATTTATCTTGTCCCCCGAGGCCGGTCCCGACGACCCTACTTCCTGTGCGTGAGTGACGCGGAGGCGGCTTTTCAACGTGCCGGGTCGCGGCCAGGGGCACGGGCATCAGCGTGACCCCGCCAGGTGTCTCCGAAGGCACGGAGCCCCCCCCCCCCCCCGGGGCCCGCAGCAGGGGGGCGGCGTGGCCGGCCACCCAAGCCTGGAGGAGCCAGGCAGATGCCCCGTGGAGGCCCCGGGCCCGGGCGCGCCTCCCGACACGTGAGATTCCTGACAGACACAACGAAGGGGCACGTGGGGTCTTCCCCAAAACACCATGTGGAAACCTATTCTAACTCTGTGCTGCATTTTTAAATCTTTGAAATTCAAACGTTCCCCTGAACATTCGAACTAATCTTCCTCCCTCTTAAAAAGTTTCATATGCGGATAAATACGGAAATAAAAATTATTATGTCCAACAGTGACAACACTTATCATTTCTAACGGCAGTACCGTGAGCTCTGTCCAGATGTCAGCTCTGTCCATGATGTGGGTCCGTGTGCACTGGCCCCCCATTTCCAGAACACACGCCGTCTCCCAGGCCCCCCGCGCCGCCCTGGCTCAGACCCCACGGGACGTCCTTCTCGCCCATCTCCTGCTCCTTCCCGAACGGTCCGGTCCCTGGCTGCCCCCGTGCCAGCCCCGCGTCCATGTGTCCACTGCTGGACCCTCGGCTTTGATACTTCCCTGGTGGCCTCACTGCCCCCTGCTCCGAGCTGTTGCCTCTGCAGCAGGGGCCCCTGAAAGCCCACCCTGACTTCTGAGCTCAAGAAGTCACACAGCTGCCCAGAAACAGCGTGGCATGCCCAGTCTCCCGGGCACTTCACCACAACAGTGCCTCGGGCTCCCCTGTGCCCCCAGGTCCCCGGGCCCGGACATCACAGGGGTGCTGTCCTCTTAGGTGCAGACGGCAGGCAGGACACGGTCCTTACCCTGGTGCTTCCCACCCAGGGAAGCAGCCTGGGCTGTAAGCGTCCGCGTGCTGAGCTGGGTGCTGCAGAGGCTGCGGAGGGAGAGTCACCTTGCCTGGGCCTGAGGTCCCTCGAGGACGTGACATGTGGTCTGGCCAGGCCCAAAGGGCAGAGCCCCCGCTGGGACAGGCTGGTGGGAGGAGCAGAGCATCTGCTGGGTCCCCTGCACGGGGCGTGGGGCCGGGGGAGCACACAGAGGCTCACCGGAGGCCTGTGGCTGTGGGCCTGGAGCTGAGGCCTGACTCTCTGTGCAGGAGACAAGCCCCTGGCTGGGCTCTGGGCTGGGGGCGCGCTGGGTGGGCTCCTGAGGCGAGCGAGAGGCAGTGGCCCCGGGCCGGTGGGGACAGACGAGGGGACAGGGACGGGGGCAGTGCCTGTCGCCCGGCACTGACACGGGCAGAGCTCCACTTGCGCTGAGGGGAAACTGAGGCACAGGTGCAGCCCACGCTCAGCACGGCTGGGCTCCCAGAGGCAGAGAGGTGAGAACAGGGATGGCGGGGCGGGGCCCACGGTCCAAGCACCACCCCCAGGCTTTGGCAGAAAGACGTCCCTGACATGGTCCCAGGGGTCTCGGAGGCACGGGGGCCGGACCGCCAGGGTGCGGGCAGACTGGGAGCTGAACAGGGGTCGGGGGTGGGGGGGCAGCTGTGCACAGAGCCTCTACGGAGCGGGGTGGGGGGAGGGAGAGCACGAAGGGGAGAGCACGAAGGACAGAGGGCGGGCAGGTGCCCCACTCAGGGCCCGCCCCTGCGCCACGGAACCCCGGGGGCCTGGAACCGGCCACACGGGGGACGCTTAGGCCTTGGAGACTGGCAAACACCACACGTCACCTGTTGGTCTACACGAAACAGACACCGATAAGCACGTGACAAACAGGCACTGACCCCGTCACGCGAGTCTGGTCGCCCCGCACGGCCTCTCCGGACTCTGCAGGGCACGCAGAGTGGCTTCAGGGAAGAGGGCGGTTCCCTCGGGACCAGGGCTCCACCGACTGGTTTGAGATGCACGTTTCACGCACACGCCCTTGGTTTTGCACACGTGCACGTGCACAGCCACGGAGACACCCGGCCAGGTGCGCCAGCCGGCCGAGCACCTGGGGCGCCGCCCACACAGGGGCGGCCCGGGCCGCCCAACAACCAGGCGCTGGGCCAGCAGCCGCAGCCCGGGGACAGGGGACAGCGGGGGCTCACCGCGGTGCCGTTGTTGTCGCGGAAAACCTCCTGGTTGAAGTAGTGGAAGACTTTCTTTTCCAGCTGAAGCATCACCTGGAAAGGAGAAGTGGACGCCAGTGTGGGCGGAGCAGAGACAGCGCCTCCCGCACAGTCCAGAGAGCCCAGCTCCAGGGGCCACGGTTGAGGACTCTCTTACCTTCCGGTCGTTGTCCGACTCGCGGAATATCAGCTTCACCACCTCGTTGGTGTCGGCGGCCCGGACTGTCTGCATCGTGGCCTGTGTGCAGAGAGTCTGGGAAAGACACAGAAGGGACTCAGTCCCCGCAGAGAGGGGCCCGCAGCCCTTGTCCCCTGAAAGCAATCAGCACACCTCCTGGCCTCTCGCCCCTGCCCTGTCCTTTCCAGGCTGCTTCCGCCTGGCTCCACACGTCCCCGGAAAGGGACCACGGGCCCGCCACACGGGAGCGGGAGCACGACCAGCTGACCAGGCACACTCTCCAAGGGCAGGCCTGTCGGGAAGTGCCGTGCACCTCTGGCGGCCCCGGCCTCCCTGCCCATCTCTGTTCCCCGTGCTGCCCCCGAGCCGGCGGGGCCTGAACCCTAGATCTGCCGGAGGCTTCACTGAAATCAGCATGAGCAGCGGAGGGGCGGGGAGGTCTCTGCCCTTCACGGTGTCCCCACAGCAGGCTGGGGACACCCTGCGATGAGATCTGCCTCAGGTGGGCAGTGGGACAGGACCCGGAAGGCAACGCCAGGGAGCACAGAGGCCACGCTGGGTTTTTGGGTCACCCCCAGGGCCGCAAGGCTGGGACACTCCCCACAGCACACCCCAGTTCATGGACTAAGTTAAATCCAGGCTTGCCGAGAAAACTCCTCTAGTGTCAAGCTGGGTATGAGGCAGGAAAGGTGTGGATGGGTGCAGAACACTGGAGACCCCCACCCAGCAGGGCAAGCCTGCTCTGGGCAGCGAGAAGTCGCAGGCTGGGTCACGGGTACTTAGGAATATGTTCAACAAAAGAGGTTCGGGATGTGCTGAAAGGATAGACCTTCACGGGAGAGGACAGAGGACTGGGGAGCTGGCCCCCACCCCATGCGGCGGATGACGCTCTTTCCTCGTGGGAAGGTCCTGTCACCAGGGTCCATGTGCACAACGTGTCCAGGAAGGGCAGCTGGAGGCAGAAGGCAGAGCCGAAGCTGCCTGGGGGCGGCCAAGGAGAGTCCACCCTGGACCGAGGCCTGTCTGTAAACCACACCTCAACGGAGCCGCTCTCTAAAACATGACTCGATGACTTTTATTTAAGAAAGAACACTGCAGGAAAACAACGAATTCTGACTTTTTGAACACATCCTCCACTGAAGGCCTTTGCGAAGCTGGACACACGTCCCCCAGGGGAGAGTGGAGCCAGCCTGGAGAGGCCCACCGAGGGGCCGGTTTTGGTGGAGGGGGCAGGGACCCCCGGGACGAGCCCCCCAGCCCCTCTGCAGACCCCTCCCAGGTTTGCTGGGGACACACACACACACACACACACACTGCCCAGCATGCGGCAGGGGAGGCAGCGGCCACCGCCACCGTCCCCAGAGCGTACTCCAGGACAGGCCATTGACATTCAGAGCACAGATCAGTTAGGCAGGTCAAGCCCCCAAAGTGGCTTTTGGACTCATGTGTCACAAATCAGTCTGGCCGCCTTCAAGCGGTGAGGATTAGAACAAGCACAGAAGAATCTGGAGCAGAGCACGGCCACCCGGCCGCCCCAGTCCTCGGAGGTCCAGCTGCATCCAGATGCTAATGCGCTTAAGTGGCTTAAGCACTTCCGTGAATGGGGGAGGGCCCCCCGGGCGGGCAGACGGCCATTGTGGCCACCCCAGGACGGGATTCAGGGGATTCTCCCTTCTTCTCCCAAAGGCACCTGCTAGAAACTTTTTAAAGAAATTGCTTTATCTGGCCGTTTCGGGCGGGCTCCCAAAGGATAAACATCTGATCAGCCCGGGCTCTCTGAGAGGGCCGCCCTGTGCCTCCTGCTCTCCGGCCCTTTCTCTGCACCCTCCCGTGGAGCCACCACATTCAAGGGGTTTTAAAGAAGTGATCAGGCCTGGCCGCGGCCTCGCCTCAGCTTTCAATCCGCAGTCATGGCCAATCATGCAGAAACGTGCCGGGGCCTTTCCGCTCGCCTCCTCATGGAAGGGATTTTTCTTTTGAAAGGAGAAAAAGAAATGCCCCAAATGCTATTTCTACAGAGCCATCCAAGATTTATTTCATTATCAGCAGCCACACGAAGGAGCGCCAGACAGGACGTTCCTGCAGTCTGTCCTCTCGGCACTCGAGCACCTGATTTTTGTCTTGGAATCTCGCGGGGCCGCTGTCGCCAAGGACGCCCACCTGTCGTGTGGCTAAGGAAACTCCCGTGTTTCTTCGCAGTGTGATAACTTTTGAGGTAGGCTCCCGGGACGGGGTGTCCCTAGGACCCGGACCCCAGTGTCAGCCCAGAGGGCCATTGCCAGTGTTTTCTGTGAATCCTGTCATTCACAGCCTACCTGACTGGCCCAGTCCTCCCCCGTGGTCCAAAACTCTACCAAAGGCAGCACGTGTGGACCCTTCCGGCCGGGCCATCCGACACCGTCTCGCAGAGCCCACCCTCTACCCTCTGCTGCAGACAGAAGGACCCTGCGGTCCATGGCAGCAGGGACGGGGCGCGGGCGGAGCTCAGTCCCCACTTCAAGCACCAGCTACACAGGCACCTGACACCTGCAGGGCAGAGCTCCAGAGCCGAGGGGCTCGGGGATTCCCGGGAATGCCGGCCGGTCCTGGACCGGGTGGCTCAGCAAAATCCCCAGTTTGAGTCTCCTTCTGGGCCTTACTGAGCAAAGCCTGATCTGGGGGCAGCTTGGGATGGGATACGCCTGTTAGGAAGGACGTTCCAAAGTTCCACGCGGTACGTTTCAGTCTGTGTTGGTAAGAAGCGCACAGAACAAAAACGTATAAACGTAAATTTAAAAAACTCCATCAGGAACAGAGCCTGAACCAGAGTCTGCGAAGTTTCCCTGTTTGGACGGCTCAGTGTGTGAACTGAAGTAAAAGCCGGGATGCTGGGCTGTGTCCACCCCGAGGGGCGTCAGAAGGGCCGAGGCTTCCAGCTGCACGGACGACGGCCGTGACGCTCCTGCCCGGCCGTCAATGTGGCTTCTGAGCAGGTTCCCCTCAGGTGGCAGTCCCTCATCCAGGGACTGTGGCCGGGAGGGGGGCGGAGGGGCAGGACGGCCAGCGCTCACTTCCACCGTGCGGTTTCCCCAGAGTGTGTCCGCTGGACATAAATCCCCGGTCCTGCCTCTGTCGGCGAGGCCCGCGTGGACGGGAACGCGAGTTTGGTCTCGCTCTCCCCCGCAGATTCAGGAGGAGCCCCCCCGGGAGCGGGCAGGGGTCTCGGTCTCCCTCAGGCTCACAAGGATCCCCACCCCTGGCCCAGGCCCGCACACGGACCCCGCCGTGCATGTTCAGATGCCGCTCGGGGTCACGGCACGGGCCGCTCTGGGATGCGGTGGGGGTGAGCCTGGGGTCAGCAGGCCCCTCATCAGGGCCAGGACGCCCCACCCCCAGAGCTTGTGCGGGAGCCGCCGAAGCCACCGTGGCTGCAGGAACCACAGCCGAGTTCCCGGGGACTTGGGTCCTCACGCCTGGAAAGGCCTCTTCCAACGGCCCGCGTGTCCTGTGTCCTGGCAGTCGGGGGGCACGGTCCTGTCTCTGTGTTTTGACACAAGCCATCTCTCTGTTGGTGGGCCACGCCCTCCCTTCTGGCGACCGAGCCCACCTGCCAGCGAGGGCTGGGACCCACCGAAGGCCACCAGCACACGGCAGGTTCTCTCTCAGCAGACGGCCTGCCCGACCTGCCCGGAGCCTCCCGAGGAGGCCCGCTCCCCTGTGCTGGGCAGGCAGAGCCACGGGACCAGGACCACAAGGTCCCGGAGGCACCTCAGGGAGCAGGAGGGCCGCCACACAAATTCATCACCGTGGCCTCCTGACCTGGCCACTGGCCACTGGCCACTGGCCCCAGCAAAGCCCATCCCACATCTGCACCAAGGGGGCAGGGGCTCCTGACACCGGCGGGTATCTCACAGAGGCCAGATGCTCGCCGTCTGGAGGCGTGAGCAGGGCCGTTGTCTAGGGGTCCACAAAGAGGTGGGGGCAAGTTTTCATCCTGACTTCAGTCGGCAACGAAAACCAGCCAGGCCAGATGTCTGCTGACCGTTGAACGTGCGGGGCGCGGACGGCAGTGCCCGGGCCGGGACCCCTCGAAAGGCCCCTGCCTTCCCTCCCTCCGCGCAGGGGCGAGACCACCACGGGCTGAACTGAGTGGATGCGGCCACGAGGCCAGCTGGGGCCCCACACAGACACAGTACAGGCAGGACTGTGGAAACAGTCCAGCAAAATCTGAAGGAATCAGGCTACGGCCGCGGGAAGCAGACTTCCCTGTTTTCACACCCAGACCCTCAGGAGGAGGCACTGTGACCTGGGAGAGCCTCACACCACAGAACGGGCTTGGTGGGGGCACCCTGCACCTGCCGGCCCCCCCACCTGGCGCTCCCGGGCGAGGCTCCCGAGGTGTGAGCTAACCCAGCTTTAGCCACTTACGAGCCTCATCCCAGCAACAAGGAGAAAGGAGTAACCCATCCGAAGAAAGTGACGGTGGAGGAAAGTGTGCATCTGGCACATCTCAGACATCAGTAACAACAGAGAAGGGAGCAGAGAAGGAGAAGAAAAGAGGGAGTGAGGAGGGGGGAGGAGGAGGGAGAAGGAGGGAGGAGAGAGGGGGAGGAGGAGGGAGGAAGCAGGAGGGAGGAGGGAGCAGGAGGGAGGAGGGAGGAGGGAGGAGGAAGCAGGAGGCAGAACAAGGAGGAGGAGGAGGAGGGACGAAGCAGGAAGGAGGGAGCAGTAGAAGGAGGAGGGAGGAAGCAGGAGGGAGGAGGGAGCAGGAGGGCAGAGGGTGGGGGAGAAGCCCTGAGCCCTGCCCCAGCCGTGTGCCCAGGGACTCGGGAGGACGCTCCCTCCTCATGGCGGCCTGGCCTCGGTGAGCCGGTGGGTGGGCTTGAAGAGACATGTGCCCCGTGGTTCACACCTCTCCCCGGAACCGCGGCCCTGCCGCTGCTTTCGCCGGCTGACAGCCTGGTGCGGGACATGCAGACCCTTGTGAAACCGGAAACGAAGGAGCGCCCCAGTCTAATTTCAGCCCCAGACGCTCATGGCTGAGTCTGGCCAAGGCGACAGAAGTCTGCAGAAGAAATGGACTGAAAACGCCTCCGGCCTTCCACGGAGGGTCAAGGAGCCGGGAGCAGGGAGGCCCCACGGGCATCGTGAGTCTCAGGAGGACCGGAGCCGGCTGACCTCCAGGGCTGGGGGTGCAGCACCAGCCTCCGCGGGCGGGCCAGTGCCTCTCAGGGTCAGCTGCGGGGCCCGTGCCACCGTCCCCAGGACCCTTCCCGGGACCCTCCTGACAAACAGCTGCAGTGAACCGGCAGCAAAGCCATGCTACGGAGGCACAGAGTGAAGCGAAGCCGTCCGCCGGCGAACAGTGCCCAAGGCGGCCTCTGGGGTCAGGGAGGGGCTGCGGATGCCTCCGGAAGCCGGGAGGCGCAGGGCAGGGAACACAGTGCAGGAAGTTGGAGCCACTGTAAGGAACCAGCCTCTGCTGCCCAGAAAGGGGTGTGGACCCGGGGCCTGGATGAACCCAGAAACGGGCAGGTGCCCGCGCACGGCCTTCTCCAGGGGCCCAGAGCTCCGTGTGCTCACAGGGGGACTTCCTCCCCGGAAACGGCACGTCTCGGCCTCGTCTGCAGGCCCCACGCACGTGCCCGGGGGCCCCTCACCTCCGGGAGTGGGGGCTCGTCCGACGGACCCGAGACCGGGATGCTGAGCTCCCACTGGCGACCCTAGCCGGGATTCACCCGGGCCCAGGGGGCGATCTCACACCCCCTCCAAGGGGTCCGCCCACGTTCGGAATGGGGTATCTGTGGTGCTGGAGCCACGTCAGCCACACGGTTGGCATGAGCGCACACCCGACCCAGCGCCTCCTTCCCCCTTGTGTACCTGCGTCTGGGAGGCACGGGCGTGGAACCCCCACGTGAGGCCACACTCGCCTGCTCTGTGCTGTGTGTCCAGCAAGAACCAGGCTGAGAATGGCTTGCGCTCAGGTCGCCGGCACGGAGCTACTCCCCAGCCCTGGGACGGTCTGCTCCCGTTCCCTGGGACCGGGATCTTGGGGTGCCTCGCCCCCGCCCCCGGATCACACAGATGTCAGGGAAAGCGGTCCCTCAGCAGCCAGCGGGCGGCACAGGCCGCCTTCCCCGAAAAACCATCGACCGGAGGCATGTCAGCAAGACCTGCCCACCGCCCCATCGTTCTTGTCATTCAGTTGGCGGCTGAAAATAAAGAGGGGGCTGAGTGCCCAAGGTCCAGCCGGCCCCTCCCATGGAGCAGTCGCCGCAGAACAGGAAACGTTCCTAAAAGGTAGTTCACAAAGGCCCCTGGATCCATTCCACAGATTCTCCTTAAAACCAGTTAATGGAGAATCATTACCTTTTAAAACTGAAGTTTTCAAACGACTCTAGAAAACAGCTGGCTCGAGACAATAAGCGTCATCTCGTGACACGGACGGTCCTCCCAGAGGTGCTGGCCGCGAGGGGCCCACACGATGTCCTGGAACTTGCCCCTGGCCGCCTGCACACACCTCTCCGAGTCAGGGGTACAGGGGCCTCCGAACCCACCAACGGGTCAGCCCGGGGTGGGGGCGCTAGCATCCCACACGGGCTCTCTGCCAAGTAGGGGCAGAGAATTAGAGCATCAGCTTTCACAGACATCCCCGTGCCCTGGACATCCATCTAAGTGCCAGGGACACAAGATAAGCATTGTCGGTCCCACGAGATTAACGTTCTCTGGTGATTCGCATCTGCAGACATCGTTCTGAGTCCCGAGAGTACACGAGGGCTTGACGGGAGGCACCACTGAATCACGGCTCTGAAGGTTCTGGAACGGAAACTGGCGGCTTTAAAACTTGCCTTGGTCCCTGGCAACCTACGCACCTGAGGGAAAGAGCTCAGGAAAGAGCCTCTCGCCCAACGCTCTCTGACCGTCCCCGCTGGGGGAGGGTTCACACGGCACCGCAGAGACCGAGTGCGGAGAAGCCGCCCGCCCCCCCCCCCCCCCCCGCCTCGGCAGGGTGAGTGGAGCCCCTGCAGGTGAAGCCCCCCCGCTCCCCCCCCCCCCCAGCGGAGCCCTGACAGAGAGAAGAGGCCGGTGGCCAGAGCAGCAAGGACATGCAGTGCCCATCCCGCCCTGGTGACAGCGTGGGTCACTAGTGGGCAGGAGCAGCACGAGTGCTGGCCGTTTTGACTTCCTTCCCGTCACGCACAGGCACACACACGTGTACGCAGGTGGCCTACGTGCATGTGAATACACACGCCTGCGTTCAGCGCACACGTGTGCCAGCGAGGCACACACAGGGCACACCGTGCACACGCGCCCGCACGCACAGCTCCCGGGAGGCAGGGGGGAGCAGCGGCAGGCGAGGGTGGCGGGCCTGCCACCTTCACACGACGCGTCCGGTGCCGACCCCCCCGGTTCTCGGGACCAGGGTGGCCTGCCCGACACGGAGAGCAGCCCCGGGCGGGGCTGAGCAGGGCACCTCCGCCCGCGAATGCCTCGGGGTCCTGTCCTCTCTCTGGAGAGGTGCCCCCTGCCTCCAGCAGGAACGGCCCCAAACGGTCCGCCAGCCCGCTTGTGCTAACCTCCCGGAGGCCCTTCTGGTGAGCGCTCTGTCTCTTCCAAAGGTTTTCCCACCAGATCCCTGCGCTCCCAGGAGGAAAGGCGTCCATTAGTAAGTGTGGGGGAGACACCGTCTCTGAGGGCCCCAGAGTGCTGAGGCTGCCGCAGCGGGGGCCCTGGGGGCTGGTGGCAGGTCGTGGGGAGGCGCCGTGACAAGGGTTAGGTCAGCCGCCACGGTGCCTTCCCCCTCTTTGGTTCAGATTGTGCACTGTTCCTCCAGAACAACACCACCATAAAGACGCTTTCTTTCATCTCCTCCCAGGACGGCTCCCGCGAACTCCCTACTGGCCTGGCCACCAGGGCAGGCGCTAACGGAGCGGCACGCTGGGCAAGCCCGTGGCGGTTCTGAGCCCACACGGGCCCCTCGGCCGGTGTTCTGGAAGGAAGCCAGGTGTGTCTCCGGCCAGGGTGTGCAATGCACACGGCCTGGGCCCGGGACGGCTCCCCAGGGGTGACGCCTGCAGCAAGGCCCTGGCTGGGGCCTAGACACGCTCTCGGTCTGGTCTTTGAGGACACCCCGGGACAAGGCAGGGCAGGTGGAGCGGGACCCCCCAGCCTGGCGCTTCCTCCTAGCGCCCACGCAGGCCACAGACAGACAGGGAGCCTGCCCACCAGCTCTGGCCCAGAGGTGGATGGCCCTAGAACCCCCGCGGGCCGTGCTGACCCAAAGAGCAGCGGGAGAGCAGTGCTGCATACAGCAGGACGCACATTAGTGGGCACAGAGCCATCCACGAAGCAGAAAATCAGGCTCTCCAACAGGGGACAGGCGAGGGCGAAAGGCACCAGCGCTCTTGTCTTTTTTCTTCTCTTTCCATCATGGTGGCGATAATTGTTGGGACATCGGTGTACCAGTTGGAAAGGCCAGCTAATGTTTGTAAGGCAAACTTCCTGGCAGAAAATCCCCCACACGTGAAACCCAGAACGGTCATAACTGTGACCTTACGTAGTTGGTTTCAGGTTCGTGTCGCGGGCCCCTTATCAAAACAGACCGGATTCTCCTTTTTTGGAACAGTAAGTAAATAAACCTAACAATTTAGATGCGTAAATTGGCTGCTTTAAATTCTGACTCTTCAAAAGCCACACAGACAAGCTGAGCAGAGACGCTAAGGCGCCTGCACGAGCGCCCGACCCAGCGGCTGCAACTCCTGGAGTCCAGACACAAGAGTGCCCAGAGCCAAGGAGGCCACCGGCACGCCCAGCCCCATCTACACCGGCTCCCAATTCAGACTGGAAACCCTCACGCCCACCAGCGTTCGCCCGCGACACAGAGGACAGAGCTGTCTGAACATTTAAACCCACACCCTCTCAGAGCTGCTAAGGGTCTGTGAAAGCCCCGTTCCCCAGGAGGCTCTCTCGCGGTGCATCACGGGGGCGGGGGCTGGGGCAACCCTTCCAGCTGTCTCAGGTCGCCAGGCTGCCCTCTCCTCAACTGCTTGCTCCCACCACTCATTGCCACAACACGGGCAGAAATGCCAGCTGGCTGCCGGGGGGTCCGCGTGCCCCACGACCCGGGCTGAGTGTTGGGGTGCGGAGGCACGGCTGGGGTTGGGTTCAACGAGCTCACTGGAGAGCAGACGCGAGCCAGCCCGTTGTCTGGCGCTCCGTGTGGGCACCGTGACCGTGCAGGCTGGGTGGTTCCTGGAGGGCCTCCTGGGGGAGGGGGGCTGGCAAGGGCGTGATGGGGTGATGCCCCCTCAGGCCGAGTGGGAGCGCCCTCCCCAGGACGCGGGGGCCCCGAGGGAAGGAGGGCGGTCTGGGGACGGGGCTCCGGCCACCGGGCAGCCTGGCTGCACCACTCTTGCTGGCTGTGGTCTGCGGTGGTTTCGTGACGCGGGGGGTGTGCCCTGCGTGGTTCCTTCTGGCCCCTTCCCAGGCCGGTGCTGTCAGTGCTGGGGGCGCCCCCCCCCCAGACGGGTCCTCACAGGACCCGAGTCCCCAGGGGCCCACCTGGCACCCAGGCGCATGTGCAAGTGTCAGTAACTGGCAACTGGTTTTCAAGACGGCCGCCAGCCTCCAAAAACGCATCAGCCACCATCGCTGTCAGGGATGAAGCACGGCAGGTGGGCGTGGGCCGGGCCTCGCCGGGACGGGAGCGCCTGGCACTGCTGATGCTCTTTGTCACTGCGGCCAGCTGAGCGTCCCAGCTGCCAGTTGCCACGGCGCAAGGCACAAAACGTACCCTCTGAGCGATCCTGCCAGCGGGGCTGAGCCAGAGGCTGCGTCAATAAGCAGCTTCGTGACGCACGGCCCACCGGACGGCACGTGACAATCGTGTGGAATCTGTGCACGTTTTAATTACATCCAGCAGCACCAAGTCCGGTCCTCTCGGTTCTGCTCTGCAAGCGTGTCGGCATGAATTTGCATCTGAAACAGGAAGCTGCCGATTCCCGGGGGACGGGCTCCCTCGCTCTGCGGCTCTTCCCGAGGCTGCTGCCAGCAGGACTTGGCCACCCGTCTCCGTCCGGCTCCACAAGTGACCTGGCTCCCCTTCCTGCACTCGGGGGCCTGACTGGCCCCACCTCCCTTGCCCGCAGGAGGGTCGGTGGCGGCCCGCGCCTCCTGGAGGCTGCCATCCGCTCACTGGCCCCTCGCTGATTTGGAGACAGGTTTGCCAGTGAGTACGGGGGTGGCACCCAGGAGGCGAAGAACCCCGGACGCCAAGTCCGGGGAGGCTGACCTCACCGCCCTCGGTGGGGCTCGGCAACAAAACCCAAACCCAGTCCGGTGGTGGCTTCTCACCCGGCAGTGCTCAGCAGAAGAGACCCGCTCACACACAACGTGACCACACGCTTCCGGAAGTCATCGTCAGGCAGGAGGCACAGTCCCGCCTCGAGGCCTCCTCAGGCCTCCTCACAGGCAGCTGCGGCACGGTCCACGACATTCAGGGTCCCCTGCCACGCCGACCTCGGGCCCGCCGAAGGCTACACGTGGGGTGGGCACAGGCCACCTCGAGGACGGAGGGTGGAGGCCAGCACAGCCTTCTCTTCCCGTCCCTGGCACCCCGTCTTCAGGCACTGAAAGTGGGTGTCCATAACTGGCGGCCCCAGGAGGGGGTCGCTGCAGAGGGCAGTCCGCCTGTCTACCCAGGTGGAGGGGAGGACGGACAGTGCCGGGCACAGGCCCAGGTCGGTGGTGGGCAGCGTGGGTCCGGGCCAAGTCCCAGCGGGCTTCTCCCTGACCTGTGCTCTTTCCTGGGCCACGCGGTGCTTCAGAAGGAAAGGTCAGGCGCCCCACTCGCCTCCTCGGCAGATCGCAGGGGCAGAGGCCCCGCTCTGAGGCCTTGGAGGGGGATGGACGGAGGACACTCTGCCCTCGTCCTGGCCCCCTCTTCCTGGCTGCCCACATCCCAGTGCCCACCCAGGGCTGTACCAACCCCCCCCCTCCCGTCCACACCACCAATGGCATTGATGCCCCCAGACCATGCTTAAGAACCCCACAGGACTCCACGGCTCCCAGCCAGGCCTTGCCCACAGGAGGCCCCATCCCAAGACATGCCCCGCTGGCCTCCGGCTGACACCAAGGTCACAGACACAGGTGCGTCTGAAACAGGGCCCTCCCGCAAGAGGCAGGTGCTTCCAAGGACAGGGTCACGGGAAGCACAGACACCCTGAACGATGCTGTTCTCAGGCTGCTCCTGGGCCTCCCAAGAGGATGGGGCAGACGAAACACAGCACTCGTGTCCCCAGGCTGGCAGACCCACCCCCACGGCTCTCCCGGCACCCAGGACCGTCACCATGAGGGCCCCGGGCCACACGTCCACCCTGGTGTGCACCACAGGCACGCAGGAAACATCGGCTGCACAGACGTGAAAGAAACCCCAGCTCTGGGGCAGCCGACCGCAAAGCCGTAACCGAAATCAGAGTATCAAACCCGCCACGGGCGTCTGTGAAACAAGAACCACCATCCAGGCCGTGGGAACGAAAACAGCGGCTCTGCTCTCCCCGGGGCCACGGAGCCACCCTGGGCCTCATGGTCCTTCTATCTACTCCCTGCCGGCTGTGAGGACTCAACAGACAGAAACAGGAGAATGTGATGCAGGAAAGGCCAACAACCTGCAGGACCCCACAGCCTCTAAGAACACAGAGGGCAGCCTCCCACGCGTGTTCCGGAAACATCGAGGCTGTAACAGGGCCGCCCCGGGCACGGTCCAGCCCAGAGGGGACACGAGCCATGACGTCCACGTCACGTGAAAGGCGGGCATCTTGCGTGCACACCTGCGGGGCCCGTCACCCCAGCTGGTGCGGGGCTCGACCTGAGGCGCTTCTCAGGCTGTGGTTCCCCAACCGCAGCCCCAACACAGGGCCTGGAGGTGCCGGCCGGTCCCTGTGGCATCCTCGTTGTGCAGTTAATTTGGAAGAAAAAAGCAAAGTGAAGTGAGTCGGGGGCCAGGCAGCCTGTCCCTCAGAGGGACCTGGGCTTGCCGGCACCCGCCTGTGGCCCTGGATCCACACTGCAGAGGCCGGACTCAGGGCCCCGGCCTGGGACTCCTGACGCCTCTCCACACCTGTCCTCTCGAGGAGCCGACCACCGCCCACCCAGCCGGACTCAGACTCTCAGGAAGCGTGCAGAAATGTCCTTTGGTTCCCACAAAATTTCTATCCATTGTTTTTACTGCTAAAAACTCCTTTAAAAAGCCATGCCATATGCCATTGGCAGATTCTGATTTTCCAGAAGACGTGCTTACGCGGTACTTCACAATTCAATAACCTATGGCACCTTGACTAACGCTACTGAAATTAATCACCGACAAAAAAAATTTGTTCTTTTTCAGTTCAATTTACTTTCAGGTACACCTTTGCCAAGAAGTACATTTACTGTGTTAGTGTTCAGCTCGTCAAGTGGTGGGGAGATATGCCAATCCAGCATTACACGCTGTCAGGGTTGAAGAGTGTCCCCCAAATTCATGTCTACCCAGACCTCAGAAGGTGACCTTGTTGCAAAGTATGGTCTTTGTAGATGTAACTAGTTAGGGATCTCGAGACAAATCAGGCTGGATTCAGGATAGGCCCCAAGGTTGACGACTGGGGTCCACATGAGGGAACAATGAGGACAGGGGGTGGAGGACAGGCCGCGTGTTCACGATGAGGGACGACCAGGCCACCTTGACTTTGGAGTGCCAGGTTCCAGACTGTGAGGGAACACGCATGTGTGGTCCTTGTCACAGCAGCCCAGGACCCTGCCGTGTGGCGGCACAGGGCCCGGCACAGGAAGGCTGCACCGTGTGCTCGCCGTGTCCTACGTGTTCAGTCAGGAACAGGCAAGAGATTGGTTAGAACCTTCTCGGTAAGCAGCACGTGTGCGAGGCCGGCAGGGAGGGGCCCTGGCGGCTTGGCGGTGACGCGGGGGCATGAGGGCAGAGCACTGGGGAGGGGATGCCTGGCCTGTGGGGGTGGTCCTGGACATCGCCCGCCATGCCGGGCACCAGGTTCCTCCCGGGCGTCAGTCCACAATTCTCAGGAACCACTGGATCTTTCTTTGGGAAGAACGAGGCACCCATACTGCTTCCTCGGTTTACTCCGCGACGCCTCGACTTCTCAGGCTCCAGGGAAGTTTCACAAGTGGTTGATGCCTGTATTGATGCTGCTGCCCGGGTTTCGAGAACGGTCTTGGGCTCCACAGCTAACATCTTCATTGACCCAACGGTCCTTAGAAACTCTAAACTGAAAGTCATATTCCATGCATTTGGGATCACGATCATCTCCCGAAAGTCTGCTGTATTTACACAGCAACCCCTATGCAAAAATGTAATTAGAAGTTTTGGCAAACGAACGGCCATTTATCCTGAGGCTTTAAAGAGCCACGTGGACGTGAAAATCCTCCAAATGCTGAAGGATGGATCGTAGGCGCACTTGTTTAATGAGCAAGTGATTCCACTGAAGCCCACGGACTTCCCTCCCACTCTCGGCGGAGGTGCCACAGAGCCGAATCTGACCCATCCCGGAACGGCACTCAGTGGGCAGCGTCCTGGGGCGTCGCTGGGCGAGGCTCGCTGCTCCCAGGAACCGAGCTCGGCGGCCCACGGGCCTTCCCAGGCCGGGGGTGGAGGAGAGCCGTCTGCCCGGTGGCACTCGGGTGCATTCAGATGCGCTGTCCTGTCCCGACACTCACGCGGACTGAACAGAAGCCCTGGGACGTGCCCCTGGCTTGTAAGTGAAAGACCCACGTCCCCAACTAACAGGCTCCCGGGGAGGCCGCGTCTCCTGCTGGCGGCCAGAGCCTCCGACAGGAGCAGCTGAAGACCTCTCTGCTCCATCAAGCCCAGCACCTCCAACCGGCACCGATGGGAAGAGCCGCTGGTCGAAACAGCTGCCCAGCTGCCTCACTTCCGTCGGGAGAGGCTTCTCTGACCTTCCGAGGCCCTCACACACCCTCCTCGCCCCCGATGGGAGACCCTGGTCTCCCCACGATGCGCCCTGGGCATCCCCGCTCTCAGTCTACCGTGGCTCAGCCCTCGAGTCCCCAGGACCCCCAGCCGCCTACGGACCCCCACGCCTCTCTAGCACCGCCACCGTGCGGCTTCCCGGCAGGGCAGGGGGCAGGGATTTGGACACACAGAAATGCTCACGCTGGGACACAAGGACACGGTGGTTTCATCAGTCAACCACCTGACGGAGGGAGAGAGGGAGGGGCCGCACGAATACACATTTATTCCTTTTCCCAGTACCTGATGCCATGCTTTGCACCTGACGTCATACAGGTGCACAGAGGTGGGGAGGAGCACACGATGGCAAAGGGACGGAGCCTCTCACCCTCCGAGCTCCAGAAGTGCGGGCGGCCCGAGCTCCTCTGGGCTGGCACTGGGCTGCCCGCCAATTGCCCCGGGAGGACGGGACCCTGAGCTGCTGGGGCCAGGGGCGGCGAAGCTGACAGAAGACGAGGCTGGGGGCCCAGGGCAGGACCCTGTGGGGTCAAGCAGGGGCGGACATATGTGTGCTGCTCTCCTTCTGAAAACCAGCTACTGTGGGAATCGTATCCTAAAAATAGCGTTTCAAATAAGTCCTTATCTGTGTCAGGTAATTGTGATGGGAAAGCAATCGGAACAAAGACCTCCTGTCTTTTCCTGCAGGAAGGGGAATAGAAGGCTGGAGACACTTATTAAAAACTCAGGTAGCCCGTCAGATAGCGGTGCTTAGGAATCCTGGAACGTTGCGGGCTATCAGCAACTTAGAGATTCTTGAGACTCCTTAGTGACTTCGAGAAAAACGTGTCTGCTCTTGGGAAAACTTCCCGCCAATTCGCAAGACAGTCCCTCCTGTCTGCCGCGACCCCTGTGTGCAGGAGCCCCTTGTTTTAGGAAACAGGACGAGTCAGGAAGTGGGGGGCACGTTATGAGATAAAGACAGCACCCAGCGTATCTGCTAGCCCGCAGAGTGGCCCCAGCCCTCAGCCGTCTCCCCGGAGGGCACAGCAGCCCACGTTCCCGCTGTAGGGGAGGAAGCGTCATTCTCAGATGGGCCGGCCCTAACTGCGCCACCGACCGCACTCTTTGGGCTGTGGCCGGCTTCTCGGCCCAGCACCCGCCAGGGGCTCAGCCGTGCTGTGCGCCACACAGCCACGGGGCAGTTCCGGACGCACACCTGCAGCGACCTTGACCCGAGCCGGAGCACTGCCCCTCCTCGTGGTGTCTGTTCTCAGGGAAGAGAAGGCCCGTTCAGCACCTCCCGGACTTTTCCACACGTACAAGCTGCTGGGCAGCTCCCGCCTGGCCAACTTCGGTCTTTCGAAGGATCTTTACTTCTCTGCAGGTGGCTCAGCTCAGGGAGGAGAGCGAAGGATGAGCTAGGGGCCGCTCTGTGCATGGCAGGCTCACCGTCCTGAGCACCGTGAGAAGCGACCCCTGCGTAGAGGGTCAGGATCTCATCAAAATGTGGCTTTTCAAGCCCCCAGTGGCCTGAAATCAATGGGGGCGGTGGCCTTTGGTGAGGGCACCGGGGGCCCAACAGCGTCAGACACGGGACCAGCTTTGAACAAGACAGACGTGCTCCCGGGCTCGCTGCAGGGCCTGAGAGCGGACCGATGAGCGCTCCCGGCCCCGAAGTGAGGAGAGAAAAGCCAGCAGAAGCAAGCGAAGACACCGGGGGCCGACAACCCCGCTCCTGACACACCCTCTCCCAGCTGTCGGTGAGCGTCCAGGCACGACCAGCACGTAGCCGAACATTCACACACGTGCACCTGGGAGCACGCCCGCTGAGGGGCCGTCAGACGAGCTGCAACATCAGACAGGAGAACTTCGACACCACGCTGCTCACCTCCGTCAACCAAGGGGAGCTACGGAGTGACGGAGAGCGCGCCCGCCTGTCCTTCGGGGACGACCTCTACGGAGGAGGACGAGGACCGTGTGGCAGCGTCTGTGACGGTGACGCCGACAGGACGGTGACTGCTTGAGGGCCGCCACGTCTCTCTACCCGGTGTGAGCCGGGTGCCGGGCGAACCCTCGGAGGGCTTCCTGGTGTGGGCCGCCCGGCCTCCCCGTGCAGGCTCGGCACAGGCAGCGGGGTCACGGCTGTGCCGGCGGCGGAGAGGCTCCGCGGTCACACGACGGGGACCCACAGGGCCGAGGCTTCTCACGTGTGCCTGTCCCTAGGGGGCGTCCCGCCAGGGCCCTGTGGGTGCGCCCGGGACACGCACGGCCTCCAAGCTCCGGAGAAGCGAGTGACAGCCACGAATGTTTCGGCGAAAGACGACACTGGCCTCCAGCAGCGCCTGCCCGTCGGGCGCCGCAGAAGCAGCCCCCTCCAGCCACACCTCCCCGCCGGCTTCCTGGGCGTCTCACAGCCGAAAACAGCCCTCACGTCGGGGCGTCACGTCCCGCCGGTTGGCGATGGGTCACCTGATTAGCTTCAGAAGTCCGAGGGACTCCAACAATGGCCCCCTTTTGACAGTGACACACGATTATTAGGAATTTCTGCCATAAACATGGCCGGTGAGAACGGCAAGGTCACACCTGCCCGCGAAGCGCAAACACAGCCTCTGCGGCTTTCCCGAAACCCGTCGACTGCGGCGGAGGCTCCCGCCACGGCGGGTTGCGGTGCCTACCTCCACCACGGACTTGGAATCCAGCCGGAAGTTGAAATCTCCAAACACAAAGTAGGACACTTTCTCGAATCGCTGGTCGATGATTCTGGGAGGAGAGAAGGAGACCACGTTACTGCCACGCCGGGCGATCAGCTTCTGCACCAGGCTCCCCTTCCACGCACCCTCCCCGCACCCCCAGACAGACGGCGCGGCTCTCTCAGCACAGACGCGCCGTCACCACGGGCCAGGGCCGTGGGGAAACCGCAGCCGGTGGGTGGTGCAGCCGGCGCGGGGGAAGGACCGAGGCCAGGAAACGGGGCTCTCGCTGGGAGCACAGGACTCAGGACGCAGGGGGAGGGAGTCTGCACGCTCCTCCCAGGTGGGGTGGGACGCGAGTGAGCTCTGGAAGCGTCTGTGACACTCCGTTTCCACGTTTCAAAGGCATAAAACCGCGTCTGTTTTTCAAAGCGAGACGCTGCCTCCCTGACGTCTTGCCCACATGTTCTGAGTCAACCGCAGCCCCTGGGTATCTTCCCACTGAAACGCACACACGGCGGCCACTGTGCGAGCGGCCCCTCACGCACAGTGGGACAACCGCTCAGACCCCAAGTCCTCGTGGTTACCGACCGCTGCTCGCTTCTGACGGCAAAGCAAGGTGCCGGCCGTTTCCGACCGGAAATCAGAGCGAGAGCCATCGCTGACCAGCAGGACGGAGCGTGTGGCCGGCACAGAGGGAGGGACGTCCGGGGAGCCCGCGTCACTGCCGTGGCTCCGCTCACGCGTTTGCAGGGACGGAGCTGCGGGGTGCAGGGTGCAGGGTGGAGGGTGTCCCTCCCACGGGCCCATCCCAAGATGGACTAAGATCGAATCCTGTCAGGCAGGCAAAGGCCAGGGTGAGGACTGCACCGGATTAACTCGGAAGGTGCCACCGGTTACTGGGAAAGCTGGTACAGCCGGTAATGCCTCGGGCGCCGCTTACCAACTCAGCCTCTCGTCACTTGACTCGTTAGCTTGAGAAACAGAAGAAAGGGCCAAGCACAGGACGACGTGCCGCCTTCTACGGCTCGGCACGTTCTCCCAGGTCACAAGAAGGGTCCCTGCAGGCTGCGGCTGGCAGCGAAGGGCTCACGGGACACGCAGGCTCCTGGCGCCCAGGCTCTGCAGAGGCCCCGCGACCCCGTGCCGCGAAGGTGCAGGCGGCGTGCGGCGAGTTCACCGGCACCCTGTCAGCCCGTCCCGTCTGCGGAACAAACGACGCCTTCCGCTTCAACTGCGCCCTCCGCCCATCCCCACCACGGAGACCACCTGCCTCGTCAGGCACTTGTCGGGACCCGTGTTCCTGTCTCTACTTATTTCTGGCCGGTTTCTCTTTTCAATCCTTCCCTTCTTTTTTTTTGAATTCCGGAAGGCTCCCTGTAAGCTGGTGGTGATCCACGCTCTCGGTCCGTGGATGCTTTCCGCGCAGTTCTCGGCGGTTTCTGCCCGGTACGCGCCGTAAGCTTCACCGGGGGTGCGGGTGCCAGCCGCCGGCCGTGCGTCCTCTCCAGAAGCCCGAGCCCCTGCCAGGCTCTCCCACCATCGTTAAGGCAGAGTTCGGTGGTTAGACTTTAATCCGTCTGGAATCACAGTGTGAAGCAGGGATCTCAGTTCATCGATTTTCCCGGCGGCCGATCGACCGCACCATTTATTAAACACGCGACGCTCTTCCCATTCAGTCTGTGCAGCACACAATTGCCCCAATCACACGGGTCTTTCTGAGATCTCCATCCACCCTGCACACTTGGAATTAAGGCCACTTTCCACAGCGACACCCTTCTTGCTGACAGTTCCTTTAAAAGTCACCTCCACCATTTCCCCATTTCTCTTGCAGTCATGAACTGCTGTCATCGAGCTATGTTCCACAAAACATGCTGTTTTCCTTTTTACTTGGAGTAACTTTCAACTTACACGTGAACTCGAAGACGAAGAACACGTTCATACATCATTAATACTGCAGACGACCAGTAGTTTCCTTGTACAAATTAAACTTTTTAATTGAGGAATAAGGCGGTCAGGGTCCTAGTGGGGGCACCTGCTGACGCATCCGCACGGGCCCAGGACCACCACCACCCCTCCTCCCCTGCCTCTGCCCTGCACGGGACTCAGTCTGTCAGCAGGAAGCCAGCTGCCTCTGCCGTCCTGAAAAGGCTAAAGCTTCTTCTGCCGTTAAACTCCTTTAGAACAAAAAACTCTTGAGAGACCCTGTGTAGGTTCCTAGAAAGGTCTCCAGAATGTCTACAGCATCAGGGCACCTGCAGCATGGGCTTCTTGGCCTCCCCCATGAAGGTCGGGGTCCGATCCTTCCTGCCTCCCTCCCCTCCCCCGTGGAGGCCGGGGTCCGATCCTTCCCGTCCCCCTCCCCTCCCCCGTGGAGGCCGGGGTCCAGATCCAGGATGCAGAAGCCCCGACGGGAAAGGAGAGGCCACGGTGAGCTCTGTTCTGGAGAGGGAGCCTCCTCACCAGAGCTGAGGGCTCTTCATGCAGTGGCGATGCTGCTGCCGGGAGGCCTTCCGGGGCTATTTCGGGCGGAGAGAATACAATCACTGGGGGGTCAGTCACATTATTAGGCAGACAGGTTTCTGTTTCCAGAGGTTGCACAGGGATGCATGTTGCTCTGAGGGCACCTGTCCCCAGGGCTTCCCCGGGAAATGGAGAGGCCCCTCAGCGAAACGGAACTGTGTGTGTGAACTGGGAGGAGGCCGCCCCCCTCTGCCCCCAGCCGACTCTCTGCGCCTGGCTCGGCGACGCCACCGGCCTGCCCTGCCTCCCTGAGCAGAGGCAGAGCCACCTGGCCAGGCTGGCTCCGTGGGCATCACTCCGCCAAGGCCCGGAGACACAAGAGCCTGGTGGGCGCCATCGGGTGGACTCTGTGGGTCAGAAGGAACGCTGCCCCCAAGATGGCCGCTGCTGACACGGGGAGCTGGCCTGTCGCCGTGGAGCCCGGGACGTGGCAATGAGAAGACTGGCCAGTGCCAGGGGACCCCCGAAGCCCCTCGTGTCATCCGAGCCATCAGCGGTCACACCGGCACCACCCAGTGCGGCCACACACGTCCTCCCAGCCAGTACACGTGACCTCGTGCCCCTCAAAGGCTTTTCACTTTTCTGTTTTATTTATTTATGTTTTTAAGAAAAACGGAGCCAAAGCAACACTGCAACTTTCCCTCGCCGAGGGAAGAGGGGTCCGCTCGCCGGGCAAACGCTTCGAATGTCACAGGGTCCACACGTCTGGTCTTTAAGATCCGCCAGCTTCTGTCCACTGGGGGCACGGGAACTCGTGTTCCTCGAGGACGCTGCACGTAGAGCGCGATTCACCACTCCGCGCTCTCTACGCATTTGCCCCTCCTGGGACCGCGAGCACGGAGCTCGGGGAAACGCTTCACACGTGACCCGCAGAGACGGGACACAGGAGACGTGTGTGCACACGTGCCACCAGCGGGGGAGGGGGGACACAGCCGTGCCACGTGTACGTGGTGTGCCTGCGCGCGGTGACGCCTCGCATGCGTGTGGGCGCGTGTACCCACATCACGCGTGTGCTCTCCGTCTACCCCCGCAGCGGTAGAGACGAATGAGAGGGACCGGAGTTCGCATGCGCCCGGCAATCCGTAACCGTTTCCCGGGCTGACGCCGTCTCCTCGCGTCTTTGCCTCGAGAAATCCCACCTGCTCTGGTACGAATCGCTGCGGTCGCCCTCTGTGCTGGCGCAAGGCCGGCACTTTGTGTTTCCTCGGGTCCGTGAAAGTTCAGAAGGTGTGTGAAGCCACCGGGGTCAGGGTGCCACTCCAGGTCTCTGGGATGCGCGGAGGCTGTGGCGGGAGCAGGCGGAGGCGACGACGGCACGTGAGGAAGTCGGCTCCGGGCCTGGGGCCACTGGGCGGCCGGGCGTTCGTGAGACGGCAGAGACCCCGTGCTCACGTGCACAGGGCCTCCGGCGGGCGGCGGGGGAGGGGGTGCTGGACACGGGCCACCCGTCCTCACGGGGCTCGAGGCATCGAGCTGACGTGACAGGAGGGGACAGGGGCTGCAGAAGGTGCGGACAGCTGACGCCCGGGACGGGAATTATGGACGCCGCCCACTGCTGGCTAATGAACGGTACGAGGCCTTGGGAGGTGAATTCCTTCATTAAAAAACTGACAAACTTCAGATTTAGCATCTGAATGGAGGTTTAAAAGCTCCAGCGTGTCTAGAGTGAGAAACGCGAGGTTCCTCAGGCCTTGTCGCCATGGAGGCGCACAGGGATGCCCTGTCCCCCCCTCCCCCCCACAGGAGCCCCGGCAAGGAGCCGGCGTGGCCCCCGCAGGGCTCCCGTCAGCAGTGCTAGGCTCTTGTAACACCACCATTAAAACCTAAACTCGATCACGTTTCCACGCCCGCCCTGCTCCTTTGATGGAATGGCCCGCGCTCATCAATAACCACCACCATCTCCAAAGGTCGCGTGGTGTGCAAGATGGAGGGCTGTCACGGCCGAGGCAATCACCTGAGTGCCAGGCCCGTCGCCCTCACGGCACTCACGTTTAATTTCGATATAGTGCCATTTGGGCCAAGAGAAAAAAGTTGTTTTAAAATTAATTACCTTGTCAGACGCTATTATGATTAAAAAGTAGGCCCACATCAATATCATGTGCCTAATTCAGAAAGAGAATTACAAGAAGAGCCATAAAAATCAATTTTTTAGGCCTTGAAAACAGAGTCTCTTTCTGTTTTGACAGGCGATTTCATTATGTGACAAGCCACGCTGACACGTGCCGTATCACAGAGGCCCGCACGCCGAGGAAGGGGTCGCGGGCTCGGGTCTCGGTGAACGAGCGGTGCCCACCCTCCGAGGATGGGGACAACGTCCCCTGAAGGAAGTCACGGCTCCAACACTCAGAAGCTACAATGTTCCTGGCCGGTGGCCTTGGAGCGGGCGGGCGGGTGCGCGAGCCGTGAGCAGTCCCACGAGGCACGGACGGCACCCGACACCCCCAGAGCCTGGTGCGGTTCGGGAAGCAGACGGTGACCCGACCGCACCAGGACCATTCCTTCTCTTTGCTCTCCTGTTTCCGCTGCCGCTGCTGGACAGACAAGACTGCTGACCCCGGGCAGGGCATCTTAGAGCTCTGGAAGTTTCTTCTCACCTTCAACACCTGAGTGGTTTGCTGCAGACACATCTAAGCTGTTTCGAGCAAGCAATCGGATCTGTTTTCACCTTCCTAGAAGCAGGTAGACTAGTTTCCACGTCACTGTTCATTCTACGCCAGAGCGTGCAGGCCGGCCGGCCCCCAGATGGACAGCCACCTGGACGTGACGTCGGCCGGCACCAGGGAGCCTGGGGAGGCTTGCGTATGATGCACACGAGGCAGAGACAGGAAAACGGACCTCAAAAAGGGAAACAGGAAAAATCTGTTCGAGGGCCCATGACAGGCAGGCTTTCACAGACGCCTGGATGTCCCCCTGGTGTTAGGCAACGTCCCAAGAACCCACCTGCCCGAGGGGCCTCAGTGTCGGCCCGCCGACCGGCCAGCCGTGACCACTCAGTGCACAAGGCAGTCCCCAGGGCCAGGGTGTCGGGGCCTGGAAACCTGAGGGCGTGCTGCCCGAGGGGCCCGAGGTGGGGAGCTCTGCGGCTCGGCACTGGGGGGACAGTGGCCGGCACGGTAGGCACCCTGCGGCCTGCCGGCTGTTGGAAGCGCGTGCCGGGGCCTCGGAGCGTCCCTGGAGGAGGGCAGCTTGCTGTCGGTGCTGGAGGGCCCCAGGCAGCACACGCACCTGCGGCCCCCGCGTGGGTTCGGCTGGAGTGGCTGCGGCACGACTCGAGGGCACTGGGCTGGGGCCCACTCTCAGCCCCCCGCAGCAGCTCTCATTTCCACACGCTTTAAATGGCATCAAGACATTAAATACGCCTTTTGTGCACCAGAGCCAGAGTCCTGGAGAGCTGCCGGCGAACTCAGGATGCGACGTGGGAATGCAAACCAGCTGCGTTTCCCGGCCGGCGTGAGCACGTGTGCTGGCCAGGCGGCCCGCTCGGAGCGCAGAGCGGCCAGGCCACAGCTCGCGACATCGTCCCGTTAGCAGCACGCCAACAAGACAAATGCCAACACCACAGTGGACGAGCAGGGGCGGTCAGGGCTCGCATGGGATGAGGCCGGAGGCCGGCTGCAGATGGGGACGCGCGGAACACGCGGCTTGTGGACGCTTACACGCGGGAAAAGGCAGATTGCACACGCACGCCCCTGCACGCATCACTGCACGACAGCAGCACAGGACGGTGCACACGGGTGTGAACGGGACACACGGACGAGGGACAGCGCCAACAGGAGTGTCGGGAAAGGAGGGTGGGAGCAGGACAACGATGCAGGCTCAAGGGTGCCCGCGTTTCGTTTCTAAACAGAAGGACACACAGGACGAACACGGAAACACAGACGTGGCCACGCCGAGTGGAGGGCGCACGCTGTCGTCGGGTCTTCCCGGCTTTTCTGGACGCTTGAGCCTGTCCTCAGGAAGACGAGAGAGGCTGTGATCACACCACCGCTCGTCTGAGGTGTGGGGCGTAGGGAGCTCGGGATGCCGGGACGGCCACTGGACTTCACAGTCCCCCGGGGCGCGCCCCCGCCTGAGCCGTGAATGCGCCGGCGGCACAGACCCGCAGACTGAGGGGCTCGGGGTTCCGGCGCCCCGCGTGCAGCCCCGGGACGCCACGCCGTGTCAGACACACCCACGTGACGACGGCCGCCTCAGCCTCCAGGCCGTCAGACGCCTGAGTGGCGTGTTTCCGGTCCCGAAGGACAGACGCGGCCTGCTCCCCATGGGCACTTGGAGCAGGAAACAGGGTCGCGAGAAGCCGTGCGGTGCCTGGCCGCGCGGAGGGAGCGTCCCAGATGACCCACGTCTTTAGCGCCCTGCTCGCCTTTGCCTAGAGACGCAGTGGCTTTTCTTCTGCCCGCTGAGCAGCCAGGCGAGTTCTGGGAACGGCCTGAAGAGAAACGTTTAGGTTGGAGGGTCTTTGAGCGGCTGACAGCTGACTGATGGCCGCCCGGGAGGCCACAAAGGGGAGCTGTGTGGCGGGGCGCATCACATCGCCTCTCCCTGGGAAACTAATTGCTCCCAATTGTTCGCAGCAACATTATTTTTCTGGCAATCATTTCCTTTGAATACCCAAAATGAGCATGAAACAGCTCTTTTGCCTGGACATAAAAGTTAAATGTCCCAATGTTGATCAAATTAACTTCAGCGCCGTGACAATGGACTGTGTTTGTGAGAAAATAATGGGGGGACAACGGGGCGCTTTATGCCAGGATTTCACAGTTGTAATGTAAAATGTTTCTGTTGAACTAGGCCAGGCCACATCTCAAAGGGGACACACAGAAGCGCCCTGTCACTTGTGGAAAAAAATCTCATTTCACGGCCGAGAGCTCGGGGGGACGTCAGGAAGTTTCGGTGCTGGCGGCTCTGAAGGACAGCGTCCGAGGTCTCTGCTCTGCTTTAATCCCCGAGGTACTCCCCAGGTGCCGAACTACGTCTGGGACGCGGGCAGGCCCGTCCCCACGGTCGACTGGAGGTGCCCGTGGGAGGAGGGGTCCCCAGGATGCACAGGGGGGCCCCCCCGCGCCGCCCGCTCCCCACCCCTCAGACGGACACCGCGCTGACTAGCGGACAGTCTTCTCCAACCTCCTGTGAGATTAAAAGCAAAACGCTCAAGAGTCGCACAGGAAGCAGGAGGTAGTAAGCGCCGTGCAGGAAGCACAGAGGTCGTTACTTGTGACAAAAGCACGGGGTTCCCCAGGGGCTGCACCCCATTAACCCTGAGGACCCATCTTCTGCCGCCTCCAGGAGCCCCTTCCAGGTTGGCCCGGGGGGCGCCAACGTCCGCGAGACTGCCCCGCGCTGCACGGAGGCGCTCCACGGCGCTCACCGTCGCTGCTGTGGGGGGCACACGCTTCAGACAAAGAGACTTTGTCTCTCGCCTTTCTTGAGAGTAAGGTTTTACTCTGGGATCATCTTCGATTTCCAGGAAATCCGCACACACGGCACTGAATGCCTCTGAGTTGCCACCCGGCGATCCCCCCGCCAAGCGCTTGGGGACGGGACGCCAGGCGCATGCACCACCGCTCCCGGGTGCGACGCTACGGGGAGACCAAGCCAGGAGAAGGCAGGCTCCCCTCTCAGGAGCCTCCTGGCCGTCCCCCTGCGTCCCCGGAGCACGGCGGACAATGCTCCCGGAGGTTCCCAACGCCGTGAATGGGGCACTGTTGGTGGCATTGTCTTCCCCACCGGCAGAGCAGAATGCAGTCTGCTGGTGGCCGCCAAAAGGTTAGCCGCGCGATGAAAGGCCGGCCCGTCACTCACCGCTCCTACAGAGCCGCCCTTTGTGCCGGGCGGCCCGGCCCTGCGCCGCGGAGGCCCGGATCTGCGGCTGGCTGCGCGCCCCACAGAAGCCATTCATGGAATGCAAAGTTTCAGAAAAGTGCCCCGGAACCCAGAGGCTGCTTTCCCGCAGGCCGCGAAGGAACAGCAGTTTGGGGCAAGGACATGTTTTAATGCCCTACCCCACCGACAACCAACCCGACTACTGTCACCGAGACCTCTGTCTTGGCCCCCAGGCTCCGCGGGAGGCCCCAGGGAGCGGGCGCAGCCGACACGGAACCATCAGGCCGGAAGACCCGCACGTGGCTGCACCTTGGACCAGGTCCTTGCTCCCAGGCCGCGGGCTCGCTGTCCCGTCCGCAGCGCCCCAGCCAAGCGGCTCGGTGGGGGGCGCCAGGCCACGGCTCCTTCAAGGTGACCCCTGCCCAGAGGGCTGCTCTTGTGCATCTGATGTACCTGCACGTCCCTGTCCTGCCTCCTAGGACCAGACGGCCTTCCGGGCCAGGTGCCGGCGGGTCAGCGCCCACCTGAGTGTTTCAACCTGCTCGAGCGGTGCTGGTGTTCTCAGCAACCCAGGGCCTCAGATGGGGCACTGCTGAGGCCTGCACATTGGGGGCTCTCCAGAGCGGGCTTGGCTGAGAACAGGGGCGGGGGAGGCCCACCGTGAGTGGCCACGGGATGGGCCACCATGCGGGGGTACAGGGCCCAGACCCACTCGGTGTGCCCAGAGCTCAGGCTGGCTCAGGCCCTCTCCACCGGTCCGTCAGCCCGGGTCAGTCCCTTCTCTGCTCCCGGCTCAACCTGAGCCCGGGAGGCCATTGAGACCCCCAAGAGCAGCCAGCACAGAACCTGTTCTGGGCTGAGAGCCAGGCCCTCCGTGTGCATCAGCTATAGCAGGAGAACCAGACCCTGGTGTCCTACACTCACAGCTCCTACGTGTGTCCCTGGAAGGCGGCAGCAGGAACCAGGGTGCCCAGACAGGGCATGAACCCTGGTCTCGAGGTCCCTTAAGGTGATGGCCACCGTCCCACACCTTCCAACTCCCGGTCCAGAGCACATCCCTGCGGAACCCCATGAGGAATCCAGAAGGATCATGCGCGTGGGGGTGAGGCCCCATTCAGGCCAGGGCCAGGCCGGGTGCCCGTGAGAAGGGTCAAACGTCAGAGTCTAAGCCCTTGGCACATTTATGCAGACGCGGCACAGGGGCAGAGGTGGGGTGTGGCAGGGCCCCGGGGAATCTTAGTTCGCCTGGGCAGAAACGGGGAGACCCTGTCTGGTAGCGACTGCTCCCCCAGGCCCGGGAGGGTCACTGACGTCACTCAGGACACAGAAGCTGGCCAGGGAGGACTTCCATCCGAGGCCTGGGCAGACCCTGACAGCCCCGTGCACGCACTCACACTGCAACGCTGAGCCTCAGCCAAGGTCTGTCTGTAAACCCAAAGGGGCGCCAGGCCGCGACTAAACGCAACCCGTTAATCAGGGTGCGGGGAGCTGCCTTTCCCTCCCAGACGCCTACCGGCCCTGACCCCGCGGAAGGTCACACGCGGCAGGGTCGGGGACAGGCGGTGGGCCTCACGGGGCCCGGGGTGGGAAGGTCCTGAAAAGCAGCCTTGAGGGGAGCGCCGAGCAGCCGGAGCGACGGAGGCAGGCGGAAGCCCAGGCAGGAGGGGCACACCCGGAAGACCCCTGAGCCCCACCCCCCCGCCGGGCGCGTGGCCCCCGGCCCCGGGAAGCAGGGCCTGGCTGCGGGGAGGCGGAGCCGGGGGAGCCGAGCCTGTGCAGCCTGGGCCGCTCCCAGGTGCCCGGAGCCCGAGCCCGGCGACACCAGGATGGCGAGAGGGCTGGGGCCACGGGAAGGCGGGCGTGCCATCTGTGTTGGGTGGAACCCACACGGCAGCGTCTCTGAGCCTTCGGGAGGCCGTCAACGCTTCAGCGGACACCTCCGTGGGGCCACAGCTCTGGGCACGTTTTCTTCTCTCCCCCACAACGCGGGAGAGAAAGTGAGGCCACCCACCTTCCGGTCCATCTCGCGGGGACCGCTCAAGCCTTGGGACAGGGGGCGGGATTCGGGTCAACGTTGGCAAGTTTTGTGTTTTGGTAAATAGGAAAGAACAGAGGAGGAAAAGCAGCTGAAAAGCAGCGGCCATGAGCCCTGGAGGAGGCGGGGAGGGAGGGCCGCACGCTCAGCACCCACCTGTCGAGCACGTAGCCCAGAGCCTTGTGCCGGATCCCCGAGTACACGGACGGGCTTGTCTCCCAAGCGACCAAATTGGAAGCGTCATGGAAAAGATGGATGTTCACCAAGTCAAAGGCACTGCAGGGACAGAAAGGAGACGTGGCGACAAAGGCTGGAGCTGCCGGGCACCTGGCGTCCCGCCTACACCGTCCCAGCCCAGCTCCCGAGGGGCCTGCGGGGCCTGGGCCCCAGGGTCGCAGGGGGCAGCCCTGCCCATGCCCACGCGTGTCCCCCGCAGCCGCTCCAGGCTGACCCAGACGTCCCCCCGCCTGGTCAGAGAGGACACACGCGGCCTCGGCCTCAGTCTTAAAACGCGTCTGGTCAGCTGAGAAGGGGGCTGTTTCCTGTCAAAGAAAATCACATGGCATGATCGCAGGAACTCTCCACAGGCCAAGAAGAGTCGTGAGGAAGAAGGAGGAGGAGGAAGAGGGAGAGAGAGGAGGGAGGACAGAAGGAGGAGGGGGAGGGAGGAGGAGGGGAGGGGGAGGACAGGAAGAGAGAAGAGAGAAGGAGAACAGAGGAGGAGGGGGAGGAGGAGGCAGAGGGGGAGGAGGAGGACAGAGGAGGAGGGGGAGGGAGGAGGAGGGAAGGGGGAGGGAGGACAGGAAGAGAGAAAGATAAGGAGGGGGAGGGAGGAGGGGAGGAGGGAGGACAGGAAGGGAGAAGAGAGGAGGAGGGGGAGGGAGGACAGGAAGAGAGAAGGGAGGAGGAGGGAGAGGAGGGAGGAGGGAGGAGGAGAGAAGGAGGGGAGGGAGAAGGAGAGAGGAGGCAGAGGGGGAGGAAGGAGGAGGACAGAGGAGGAGGGGGAGGGAGGAGGAGGGAAGGGGGAGGGAGGACAGGAAGAGAGAAGAGAGGAGGAAGGGAGGGAGGAGGACAGAGGAGGAGGGGGAGGGAGGAGGACAGAGGGAGGAAAAGGTGGAGGAGGCAGGAGCAGGCAGCCCGATCCCGGGCCTGGACCCCACCAAGGGCAGCTGGGGGCGGGGGCGATGCTCCTGGAGCCCATCAGCTGCTCCCTGTGGGTCAGTGACACCGGAAGAGGGGCACTAGGTGGGTCCTTTCACCCCTGAGAAGCCCCCCAGCTCACAGCCCCAAGAAGCCCGCAGGGGGACCCCCGCGGCCCCGCTGTGGGTCTCTGCTCTGGGGGAGGCGGGGAGGCAGGAACTCAGCCGTCAGCCTTCCTGCCCCATGGAGGGCCCCTGGCGTCGCTGCAGACAGGTGGCCTCACCGGGGGTCAGTGTGGTGGCACAGGCACGCTACAGCTGTCACGGTGCCAGGGGCCCTGTGGGGGCCCAAGACCCCACGAGATGCGTGTGCTGAGCTAACGACCCCACCACGGCCCGGCCCGCTCTGTGCCGAGGTGGCCGGCGTGGCGTGAGCGAGGGCACTATGTGCTCCCTGGATTCCAGCAGTGAGTCTGAGGCTCGGCCTGGGGCTCCTCCTGCCCCTGCTCCAGGGAGAGCCAGCCCTGAGGGGCTCTGGGGAGGCTCCCGGCCAACAGCAGGGGCAGCTGAGGGCCGGCCCGGGATGGGGCACCCCGTCTGGACGCACCCTCGGCCAGCAGAAGGCCTTTCCACGGCCACCGGCGGGACACATGCCCCTCTAAGACCCTAAGAGCGGGTGCGGACTGCAGGCACCCTCAGCCCCGCGGTGGCCCCGTGAGTGCACGTTAGGAAAGCAGGTAAGGGATTTCTGCAGAAGGGGTGCGGCCACGCCGGATGGAGAGCCAGCCCAAAGGAGGCAGGGCCCAAGGGTCGGGTTGGGGGCGGGCTGCCTGCCCTGCGCTCCGGGCCAACTGCAGCGGACCGTGGCCGCACTGGGACCACCACAGGAGCGGCTGGTTGCCTGGGCAACGCTCACGCCCACGGGACACGGGGACAGCGACTACACTCCCTGTCACACGGCGTCACCGAAGACAAAGCCACAGGGCGGCGGGCACTCGGGGCCTTCCAGTCGGGGCAACTCTTGATGGGACGTTCACCCCCCACTACGCGTGCACAACCAGCGAGAATGTTCCAGAATTCAGAAGCGGAGTTAAACCTACCAGTCCGCGACACACCATCTCGTCCGCACGAAGCCTTTCCTTGACCACTTGCACTGAAAACAAACAGGATGCACAAGTCAGCCGGCGGGAAAGACGGGGGAGGGGCGCGTAACTCAGCGGCCGGGGTGGGGGGGGCACCCCCGTGCTTTTCCCACCCTCTTTCTGCCAGGGGACTTCTGCTCGGAACCGCAGCATGTGCCCGGTGCAGGCGGAGCACCTCACCCTCGGCCACCGGGGACGTGGCCAGCCCGCGGCCAGGCCACCCTGGCCTGGGGCAGAGGACAGCTCCCACATGCCCTCAAGAAGTCCCGACCCGGAGGGAAGGGAGCCGGCCGCCACAAAGGCCCTGCCCGGAGCGCCGACCAGCGGCTCCAGGGTCGGTGCCCCCAACCGCGGGAGCAGCGCAGGCCCCTGGCATCAGACCAAAGAAACCCAGTATTTGTTTCTGCTACGTTTTCCCTAAAAGCAGCCTGTGTTCTAGAAGCTGGGAGAAGGGTCCATGTTTCCCACACTCCTCTCTGGCTGGTTCGTGCGGGGATGGGATGGGGCAGGCGAGAGGCCGGCCATGCCGACCTCTCCCTCGTCCGCGGAGCTCACACCGGGCAGGGAGGGGAGGGGTTGTGCTGTGTCACGCTGGCCCACACGGGAGCCACGGCCAGCTGGGCCGCTGCACCGGGCAAAGGGTAAGTACAAAGCCAGGTGTTTTGTGTGGTCTGGACAGGGTGGCTTGCGGCCCAGGCAGTGGGACCGGGGCTCTGCTCACAGGCCGCGCGAGCCCCCAGGAGGCACCGGGGAGACCCCCCGAGCCCCCACTTTACAAATACTTCAGCAAGTTGCACGGAAACGTCCCGTCTCCCCGAGCCCCGGGGTGGGTCCCTGTGCCATCCCGTCAGGAACCGCTCTGAGGACAGAGGAGGAGGACGGCCGTGGTGATGTGGCCTCGGTGGGCCTGGGCTTTTGGTGCTGGGGGTAACCATGCGGGACCCACGGTTGAATGCTGATGGAAAGTGTTCCAAGTGAGAGAAAGGTCCAGAATGACGGGGGCTCTAGCCCATTCAGTGGTTACTCTTTATCTAGTGCAAGTAATTGAGTGGCTATGAACCCCTCCCTGACCCCACATCCCCCTCAGCCACTGTCCCACCCGTGTCCTCTCCTGATGACCAGCTTCCCAGGCATCCAGCTTGGTGCCCACGGCAACGCCCTGCTGGGGGAGGGGCTGTCTTCAAGGTCACTGTCACCTCTGGGTGCAAACCTCTGGAGGCCTCTCCCTCACTGCCCCGACGCTCCGGGGGCTCCCACGGCCAAGCGTCCACACCTCGCAGGACACGTCCACGCCGCCCGCCCGCCCGTACCATCCTCGCAGGCCTCCTCCTCTCTGTGCTGCTGCCCCGAAGCCGCCCGCGGGCCGGTGAGGCTGCCATCCGTCCATCCTGCTCTCCCTCTGCACGTGTTCTGTCTGAGAACTTCGGTCTTCAGTTCCAGAAAGCTCCCTCTTGCAATAATCGCCCTACTGTTCCTCTCTGATCTTCTCGTGGAGGAGCACCAGAGCCCCCCACGGGCCCTTCGTGTCTTTTAACTGACCTTTCCTTTCAAAAAAATGAAAGCCAAACACCCAGCCAAGCGGAAACGACCACGGTCTCCACCAGCAGGGTCCGGACGCACCCGATGCACACCCTTCCGCCACTTGTGCTGTTTCTGTCTGCTCTTCCCCAGACTCCCTCCGTTTTCGGTCTTTGTTTGTTTGGGGCTGTTTTAGGTTCACAAACCTTGCGTTTGCGCCTTGATTAGCGTCCAGAGGGCCTACACGTACTCATCCTAAGTCTTTCTCAACTTGTTCCGCAGGACGTGCCTGCTTGGAGTAAACCGCGTCTGGCGCGTTGGCGTCTCAGCTCCCTGGGTGGGAGCCCCGTTCCTCTGTCCCGCAGCAACCTGCCGCCCAGCCGCCAGCCCCCGCCTCCCCCCCCCGCGGCCCCGCACCACGAAGGAGGGGGTCCTCGCCCCCCCGGGGGGCCGACCTCCCATGACCCGAAGCGAGTCACTGCGGGGTGGGTCACTTCGTTTTGCTCCTTGATCTCAGAAACCAAGTCTTCAGGACTCCGATGGCTCCTCCCTGCCTGCCGCTTCCGGGCCGGCAGCCGTCCTGCCCTGCCCTGCGATGTCCCCCTGCTCACGCACAATCCACTGACGCTCCACAGGTGCCAGCGTGCACACTCCTCAAGGCTGCGGTCTCCGCTGGACCCATGGCACCCGGGGTGTGTGGGGAGGAGCGAACGGGGATGCGCCCACCCTGCTTCCAGAAAGTTCCTTCCAGAAGCCAGGATGGACACAGGACAGGAGACCCCGCCACCCCCCCCCCCCCGCCCCGTGCTGGGCGGTGCTGCTAAGGCCCGAATACCATGGGTTCTTGCCTAGAATTTAACATAACCAGCACTGATTTTATTTCCATTAAAAATGGAAGGCATTTGTGAATTTAATTAACCAAAAATTAATTACTGTTCCCAATTTTCAATTACGCGTTAACTGAAGTGTCTCCGTGCACATACACCTGCATGCATATCTTCAATACACGTACCATGGGTGTATCTCTTTTTACACACTTAAAATTTCTACAATAACGAAGCACTGTTTGAAATTATTAATAGAATGAATACACGTAACAGAGAACAATGTGTTACTTTTTCATATAATGTAGATTTGTAATAACTGCAATTTCCAAAGGATTCTAACAAAATTTAAGATTTTTAACTGCATCACAAACAAATCTCAAAAACTTTCACAGCATGGCGTTATTACACCCACGTTATTTTTTTTAGAATTTTTTTTCATTTTAGAGAGAACAAGAGAGAGGCAGTGTGTGCGCATTCACATAAGAGGGGGAAGGGCGGGGTGGGGGGTGAATCCCAGGCAGGCTCCACACTCAGCGTGGACCCGTCATGGGGCTCGATCCCACAACCATGGGATCATGACCTAAGCAGAAATCAAGAGTGAGACCTTCAACTGACTGAGCCACTCAAGGCACCCCAACACCCAAATATTTTGATGAAACATTTGCAGAAAATACATTCCTTCTGAAGTAAGTTCCTCATTACAATCACAAATGTGTTTAGGTGGCATTTCCAAGTAATTTCACAAGATGACAAGATGGGGTTACAGCCCGCGACCTCCTGGACTGCCAGAGCCTGTGCTCCGCGGGTGATCACGTGTCCTTGGGTGTGACGTCAGTGGTCCTTCCGGAAACTGCCTTCCTCACCCACAGAGTGCCCCATAGCCTTCCACCGGGGGGCCAAGGAGGCGGTCATGGCGAACGCTGCCACATTCACGGTGCAGACCCAGGGCCGAACACTGCCACCTGCCCGAGACCACTGGATCCTCAGGGAAAGGACCGGAACTGGCATCTCCCTAAGCCCTGGACCCAAGTCCCCTTGCTGTGACCATCCCTTCCCTGTCGTGGCTGGGCCCCGGGTCACACCGGGCAGGGCAGGGCCAGGGCCACACCCCAATCAGCAGAAGGTGCAAGTGCCCGCCTGGTGAGGCTTCACTGCGTAACCCCCTACGGGAAACACACGCGTGTGCTCACACATGCACGAGCCCACAGCTGTCCCGCACCCGGGAGGGACGGAGACGGGAACCCGTCGCCTCCGTCACAGGCTGGGGGGTTCCCTCGAATATCAATTGATCTGTTTCGCTCCATCTACGTTCTGAGGCTTTCTGGTCACCAGGCACTTCTGAAGCCTCCCCAGAGGACGCCGGGCGACCGTGCGTGGGCAGCAGCGGCCGGGCGCCCGCCCGGCTGGCAGAGGCTGTCGCCGCGGAATGAAACCACGTCACGCCGGGCGGGGTGGGGGGCTGCCGCATCGCTCACCTTGCAATATTAAGTCCCTGCTCAGACCCCCTGTTAATAGGATTCCTTTAGCCAACAGATGGATGGTGACGGCAGGATGGTTCATCCACTAAAGGACGGCATAAATCACCACGGAGAAAAGGGAGGCTGTGGGGAGGTTATCGGCACGCAGCCTTGCCCGTGAAAGGCCCGCTTTGGAGCATTAGTGAAATTAATCCATCTTTCATAAGAGCTTGGAGCAGTCCCTGTGATCTATGGTAACAACCAATTTCTCACTACGGGCAAGAGGAAAAAAATGCCTCGGCCCTGATCGACTACACAAATCTGCTTTTTAAAAATGGTCTCACATTATCTGGAGTGCTGCTCCCTGAGGCAGCATTTGAAATTCATGCCGAGCCAAAAGCACCCATAAATCAGCAGAGAAAGTTTTGTTAGTTTTACATGCAGTGGGCTGTAATTATTTGGAATTGCATTATGCCTCCATCACGGTAATTACATTTAGATTATCCTTAAGTGACGGTAATAAAAGGAGAGAAATCAGGCTGAGACTAATTCCCTCCCCTAAAATGTGTCCAGATAAAGCTGCAGGACTGGCTGGAAGGCACAGGAGCAGGGCTGCGAACGCGGCTACCCAGCGGGGACGGACCGTCCGCACAAGGACGGACGCGGACTTCCGCATGCCCAAAAAACACCACGCTATCGACGGAACGTTAGAAGCCTGTACGTGTTTTCTAAACGTTTTTGCTTCTGTTAATCAAGCCACGTGCACTTCTGCCACATCCACGCTGTCGGACCACATGGACCAGACACTTAGTTTCTAGCGCAGCAGCAGCACGTGGAACAGAACAAGGATGGCGACCGCAGGGAGCCCAGGGACACCGCGGTCTCCAGTTGAGAGACTGGGGTCTGCCTGACGACGCCCCATTTCTCCTTCCAGAAATCCCTCCCCTCTGCCGGTGGATGGGACAGCGGTCACCTGGGGGCTGGGGCCTGGACCCCCACTGCTCCCCCAGGGGAGACACAGCTGTTGGCTATCTGCCCCCACGAAGCCACACCAGCACCTCAGAGGGGGCCGCGCACTGGCCACAGGCCCCGGGGTCGTCGGCGGTGTCTGCCCTCCGAGGGGTGTGCAGGAGGCGGGACATCGCCGCTGGAGTAAAGCCCCAGACTTCGTGCTGACCCACCTGCATGGCCGGGGCCCGCGGAGGGAAGGGCTGGGATTGGGGCCAGGCCGCAGGGCCCCCACACGGGCTAGGGTCTGGGGGGCTGGCCTTCACAGAGCTGGGCCGGAAGAGAGCCTGAGCGCCGGGGAGCAGGGAGCCCCTCGGAAGGAGGCCCACCATCCTGCGGGGACAGAGGCTCAGGGCCAAGGGCTCAGCAGGGGCCCGCCTCCTCCGTGGGGTGTCGTGCATGGGGCACTGCCGTGCCCTCCCCTCCTGGCACCCAGAGGGATGCCGAGACCACCACGTGGGCCTCTTCTCTGGGAACATCACAGCTCACAGCCGACAGACTCCAGGGGCTCCAGGGACAAGACGAGGGCAGGGGTGCCACCAGAGGGCCCCGCGGCAAGAGGAAGAGGGACCGGGGAGGTGCGTGCTGCACGCAGGGTGTCTGGCTCACATGGGGTGATCGGCTGACACCAAGCCCCCAACAGCGTGGGGCACAGCCGGGTCCCCCCCCTGCCCCGCCCATGCGCACATATTGGCACCACTCAGCACGTCCCCGCGGAGGCTGGGGCACCGCGGGCCACTCGCTCCTCAGCAAGCGCCGGTTCACAGCCTTCAGGCAGGTGGATGCTGCAGACACCCCCCCCCCTCCGCTGGCCCCCCCGAGTCCTGCGCCCCCACCCCCATCCACGCCCTGTGGGGGAACCCTCCCTCCGGGCCACAAGCTCACCAGGCACAGGTGAGCGTCCCAGCTGGGCTAAGGACGGAGACAGGCAGCTCTGGGTCTCAGCACAGTCACCTGGCTGATGGAAATAGCGGGAGAGGCAGCCTGAGGAGACCATGGCCAGGACACCTGCTCCCAAACCACCCCGGCACCTGTCAGGGCTTGCTGTCCTCCTGCCGTTGGCCCCGCCACCAGCTCTCTCGGCCCGTGTCCCCCAGGGCCCGCGGTCACTCTCGGGGACCCTGCTCGGCTCTGAAGCTGACTTTGCGGCCCTTGGCATCTCCAAGGGGACAGCAGCCCTTGGCCGACGTTCGGAGAGGGTCGTCTGGATCCCCTCAGCTGCTTCCAGAGCCTTCGGGCCATACTCCAACCTCAAGAGGAGCAGGGGACGGCGGGGGCTGGGCAGCCAGGACAGGGGCCGGCCCCCCGACACCACGTCCTTGGCTCAGGGACAAGGAATGAGGAAGCCTGCCCAGAATGACAAGCACACCCATCCTTCACCCTGCACTCGGGTCACAGACAAGTTAATACCGTCGTGGCCTTGCTGAAAATCAGCTCTGGTGCAGGTGGGCGTCTCCGTGGATGGTGGCCAGCCCTCGGGCAGAGGGGCCCCGGCGGGGCCATCCTTCTTGCACCGAGCTGGCCTCCTGTGTGGCGAGAACACCGCCCCCCCCCCCCCCCAACGCTCCACATCCCGTTGCGGTTTAACAGACGACCGCAGGGCGCCGGGAGTGAGCCTGGGTCAGCGTGTGAGTCACGCAGGATCAGCAGACTCCAGAAGGCTGGCCGTCCCGTTTGCTAAAACTAGCAGAACCCAAGCCTACCTGGGCCACAGCGACTGCACACGAATAACACAGCCACACAGCAACGTGCTAAACCCAGTGGAGACAGAGGCGCGTCCCGGCTTACCGCGAGCAGTGCGCGAGCCACGCTCTGGGCTGCAGGCACCCCTAGGGCACGGGGCGGGGGCTCCCTCAGTTCTAGTTCTCCGCGGTGCCTCTCGCTCGCTGCTCCCCCGAGGCCTGACCTGGGAAATGGCCAGAGGGCCGGCACTCGGGCGCCGGGACGTGGCCTGCGTGTCTGGGCGCCGGGACGTGGCCTGCGTGTCTGGCCACCGGCACCCCGCACCGCTGCTGGCCACGTCAACGTGCTCGCATCTCGCGCCTGCCGGGAGGCCCCTGGCCTCTCCGGCCCCCCGTGAGCTGATTATTATTTTCCTACATCTGGTAGTCAAGGTGCCTGTGCCTGGAAACGACAGTCAGAACACGTGGCGATTCGTGCAAGGACAGACACGGTGGTTCTCTCAGCCGCCACCTAAGACACCGGGACGGACCCGCGTGGGTGCCAGCCCCTCCCAGAGAGACGGTGCACCGCAGCCCTCAGCAGCCACACTGGGATCCCTGCCCCGAAATATGGCGGCTTCAGGCCCTAAACGTGCCCGTGTGTTCCCGCGAGGTGTGCGCTCTGAGAGGGAACCGTGCGAGGGGGCGGGCGGGCCGTGACGCACCTCGGGGAAGTAGTCCTGCGGGAACTTCTCCTTCTCCAGCATTGGCGTGCTCTCCAGTGTGTCCGAGTAGATCTCTTTGCCAGCGACTTTTTTATACTTCTTAGCTGGAAAAGAGCACACGAATGACCTCATCACTACACCCCACCCAAGCAGTGCAGCTCTGTGGGGAGCGAGGGAGGCCCCCGGGAGGGGACCCGCGGTCTGGGGACGCCAGTGCTCGTAAATTGCCATCCACGACCCGGAACCCGACACTCCACTTCATTATCCCCTAAGAGCTTCCAGCCTGCAGATTTACAAGGGCTAATTGGCATCCTCCGTAAAAACCGTGAATATGTTCAAGACGGCTGCAGAATTGCCGTTCACTCATACCTTGATACGAATTTATTTAATAACATCGATTTCCTCCTCACATCCAGCCAACATCACTCATGTCCGGGGAGGAGCAGTTTTTATGTGAGACAGAGCAGATACGGCGCGGGGCGCTCTGCACCCGCTGCCTGCGGCTCCCCAGACCCCGTGCCTGGGCTGACGCCCCTGCCCTTCCACGTCGAGGCCCAGGACCCCTTCCTTCCACAGACGCACGGCCCACACCCACGCCGGAGTCTCACGAGCGGCCCGGGGGCGCGGAGGCCGCTGGCTTCCCCACAAGACCGCGGGCAGGGACCTCGGGCAGCACGCGGGCCCCGATGGCTGCCGCCTGGCCGGACGCCTGGCTCCGGGGTGAAGTTCCTGACAAATCACGAGGTGTGCTCTCAGTGTCTGTGGGGCTCATGCTCCCTGCCCCACGGCGCTCACCGCTGCAGCACATGGAGCACTAACAGCCCCACGGACCCCCTGACAGGGGCGGACAGCAGCAGGGAGACAGGTGAGCACGGGGGGGCGGGCGGCGGGAAGGAGACAGGTGAGCACGGGGGGCGGGCGGCGGGAAGGAGACAGGTGTGCAGTGTCATGGGACAAAGCTCTGGCCACTGTGGGTTTGGAGGAGCGTGAACCCCAGGTCAAAGCAAAGCACTGGAGGGTAAAGACTCATCTAAAGACCCACCAGAGGGACACAGGACGAGATGTTTGGGGACTCGGGGAATTCAGGACACAGCAGTGTGTGGAGCCATCCCCAGGTGCACACAGCTGCTCACTGTACCCACTGTTCCTCTGTTCCTGTTCCCAAACATGGGCACGACCTGCTGAGGTGACTAGTGGGGGAGGGTAAGTTGGTCCCCCGATCTCCCCTCATCACCTCACCCCTGGGCTCTGCGTTAGCCGGTCGGCACCTCATGGTCAAGCCTGAGTCATGACAACAGGTGGCCAGGGGCACGAGCTCCTGAGCACAGGTGGTGCACGCTCCCAGGACAGACTCCCCCAGGACAGACGCCCGGCACTGTGTGATGATGGGGCAGCACTGGGTCTACGGTGTTTGAGGTCAGTGACGAAGAGGAGAAGCCGTGGCAGGAAGGCAATTTGGCTTCAGATGAAAACCCTCATTGCCTTTGAGGAAAAAGGAAGAGCTCGGGAGAGGTGGAGAGAAAGGAGTTCGTTCTTTGTTAAAAAATAGACTTCAGCGTTTAGAGCAGTTTTAGGACTAAAAACACCCAAACGGGAAGCACCGCCTCGCCCACCGCCGCCCATCCCGCTGCCGACACGCGGCACTGGTTCAGCAGGGGCACCCGGCCTGGCACCGGGGCTCACGGTCCGTGCCAGGCGTGCCTGGGGTTTTGACAAAGGCACGGTGCCACACGCCCAGCGGCATGACACCTACCCTCCCACGGTCCGGAAGTGCCGGGCGCTGGCCCGGCCCCCTGCACCCCCCCCAGCCCCTGCCACACTGACTGCTTATACCCTCCTTCTGCCTTTCCAGAAACATCATCTTGCTGGAGCCTTTCCCCACAGGCTTCTTCACTCAGAAAAACACACATTTAAGGCTCTTCTGTGTATTTTTGTGGCTCCATTTTATTGCTGTGTAACATTCCACCGTTTGAAATATTCCACAGTCTACTTATCCATTCACCCAGAAAGGACATATTCTGGTTCCTCCTGGCTTGGGGTAATTATGAATAAAGATGTTATAAATACTTCTGCGTAGGTTTTTGTACGGACATAAAATTCCACCTCCTTTGGGTAACAGGCCGAGTGGGATCGCTGGACTCCACGGTAAGCCTGTGTTTTGTTCATAAGAAACCACCGAGCTGTCGTCCCCAGTGGCTGCACCGTGTCGCACCCCCAGTGGCCAGGAGTGAGGGTCCTGCTGCTCTACGCCTCCCCGGCACGCCGGGCGGTCGGTGCTCCGGACTCTGGCCGTGCGAACAGGTGCACGGTGCTGTCTCCTCACACGCAATGCGGGGCGTGTGCTCCTATTTTCATCTGTCGTCTGTACATCTTCTTGAGTGAGAGGTATGTTGAAATGTTTGGCTCACCTTTTCATTGGACTTGTCTCTAATTGTTGAGTTTTAAGAGTTCTGAGCCTGCCGTGGACTACCAGCTGTGTCTTTTGCAAACAGCTTCCCCCGTCTGTGGCTTCTCTTTCCACTCCCTCGACGACTCTTTCACAGAGCAGAAATTTCTAAGTTTAACAAAGTCCAACTTACCAATTTTCTTCATGGGTTGTGGAGCTGTATTTCAGAGTCATCACCAAGCCCAAAGTCACCCGCGGTTTCTGTGTTATCTTCTGGGCATTGCATACTTTCATCCTTTATACTTAGTTCCGTGACCCGTTTTCGGTTCACTTTTGGGGAGGTGTAGGGTCTGGGTGTGGATTCACTGTTTTGCACGTGGACACCCAGCAGTTCCAACACCATCTTTGCTCCGCTGTGTTACCTTTGCTCCTTTGTCAGATGTTAGTCACCTGTATTTACGTGGGTCTATTTCTCTGACCCACCGACCCGTCTGTCTACCGCTCCGCCAACCCCACGCCATCTTGATTACGGTAGCTTTTCTGTGAGTCTTCAGGTCAGGTAGTACCAGTCCTACAACCTTGTTTTCCTCCTTCAATATGGGGTTGGCTCTTCTGGGTTTTTTGTCTCTTCCCTATAAATGTGAGACTCAATTTGTTGAGGTCTACAAGGTAACCTGCTGGAGTTTTGATGAAGATTGCCCTGAATCCACGGATCAAGCTGGGAAGAACCAATATATTGACAATACCGAATCTTCCTGTGACCGTGGGCTACTGCTCCCCTTATTTGGATCCTTTTTGTTTTCTTTCAACGGAGTTTTGTACTTTTCCTCATATTAATCTTTTTTTAACGTTTACTTGTTTTTGAGACGGAGACAGCGCGCACGCATGGGGGAGAGGCAGAGAGAGAGGAGGACAGAGGATCCCCGTGGGCTCTGAGCTCTCAGCCCAGAGCCTAACGCGGGGCTCGAACTCATGAACCGTGAGATCGTGACCTGAACTGAAGTCGGACGCCCAACCGACTGAGCCACCCAGGTGCCCCTTCCTCGTATGAATCTTATACATATTTTGCTAGATTCATTCCTAAGTATTTCTTGTGCGTGTGTGCGCTAATGTAAATGGTATTTTGTTTTTAATTTCAAATTCCGCCCATTCACTGTCGGTATAAAAAAGCCACTGACTTTGTATATTAACCATGTATCCTGTAACCTTGCTCGTTGGTACCAGTTTTTGTCGTTGAGGATTCTTTCAGATTTTCTACGTAATCATGTCATCTGAGAACTAAGGCCGCTTTATTCCTTGACCCCGACTCCCATCAATAAGCCTCTTATTTCTTCTTGCCTTACAGCACTGCCAAGATTTCCAGTACGATGTTGAAGAGAAACGATGAGTGGACGTCCTTGCCTCGCTCCTGATCCTAAGCGCAAAAGCATCTGAGTGTCTATTACATGTTATGTGGACGTAGGTTTCTGTAGCTGTTCTTTACCAAGTAGTTCTTTCCTGTGCCTAGTTTGCTGAGAGTTTTTATTATGAAGAGGTGTCAGGTTTAGTCAAAGACCTTTTCTGCATCCACTGACACGTGATTTTCTTCTTTAGCTTGTTGATACGATGTATGACATTAACTGAGTTTCAAATGTAGAACCAGTCTTGCACACCTGGAAAAAATCTCCATCTGCCATGGTGTAGAATCCTTCCTACACACCGCTGAATTCAAATTGTTAATATTATGCTGAAGAGTTTCGCATTTTATGTTCATGAGAGACACGGGCCTACGGTTTTCCTTTTCTATGACGTCTTTATTTGGTTTGGGGATTAGGCAAGGCTGGCCTCACAGAACGAGTTAGAAAAGTTTTCCCTCTGCTTCTACTTTCTGGGAGAGACTGTAGAGAACGGGTGTGATGTCTTCCTTCAATGTTTGGTAGAATTCACAGTGAAACCATCTGGGCCTGGTGCTTTCTTTTTTGAAGGTTATTAGTTATTGATTCAATTTCCTTAATAGATAAAGGCCTATTCAGATTATCTAGTCTTCCATTTATGAGTTTTGGTAGGGTGTATCTCTCAAGGAACTGGACCATCTAAATTATCAAATTTATAGGCCAATTCACAATATACCTTTATTATCCTTTTAGTGTCCACACTGTCAGTGGTGATGACCCCTGTCTCATTTCTAATATTAGTAAATTGTGTTTTCTTTTTTCTCGGTTAGCCTGACTAGAGGTATATCAATTTTATTGATCTTTTCAAAGAATCAGCTCTGGGTTTTGTTAATTTTCTCTATTGAGTTCCTGTTTTCAATTTCATTGATTTATGTTCTAGTTTTTATTATTTCTCTTCTTATGATTTGGATTTATTTTGCTCTTCTAGCTTCCTAAGGCAGCAGCTTCGATTATTGACTTCAGGTCTCACCTCTTCTCTGCACATCTGATGCCACCGACACCTGGCTTTCACTGTAGCCCACAAATTTTGATCAGCTGTATTTCATTTTCATTCAACTCAAAATATTTTGAAACTTTTTCTTGAGATTTATTCTGTGACCCATGTGTCAGTTATAAGCGTGTTCTTTAACGTCCAAGTGTTAAAATACAGTGACCAGCCTTTAAAATTCCCTGAGCACATAAAGCCACTTTAATCATACCAACAAAGCTGAAATTAGCTTATTTTTCTTTTGCAAGACTAACTTAAACTGGCTCATTTCTTACTTATGCCTCTGAAAATCATAAGCAACCCTCAAACTGTTTCCAAAGGTTGACAGGAGGTGACCGCTAAGCGATTCCCCATTACTCACGAGAATTCTTACAACCATCATGGGGAGGAAGGAGCAGTCACTGCCCGCACACCGTGTAGGCTGCTGTTTCACGACACACCCCGGAGCCTCACTCCACGTCTCGGTTTGAGTGCTTGGGTTTGCACACGGTCTTGCTGGCGTGTGCCACCAACTTTGGCTAATTATTACCTCAGGGATTCCCTGGCTTTACTTCTGTCAGTTCTGAACTTTTGACACACGTATTTTGGGATTTTCCGGCCACCTTTCTGTTATTGACTTCCAGTTAAATTCCACTGTGGCCCCAGAGTATACTTTGTGTGATTTCTGTTCTTTTAAATTTGCTCAGGAGTGTTTTATGGCCCAGAATGTGGCCTATCCTGGTGAATGTTCCAGGTGAACTTGAGAAGAATGTACGTTCTGCTGTTGTCGGATAGAATATTCTATAAGTGTCCATCAGACCCAGGTGATCGATGGTGCTGTTGAGTTGGACTATGCCCTTACCACTTCTCTGCCTTGCCGGGTCTGTCCATCTCCGGTGGGGGGCACCGGAGGCCTCAACTCTAACCGTGGATTCATCCATTTCTCCTTGACGTTCTGTCAGTTTTTGCCTCTTGGGTGGCGACGGTCTGTTGTTAGGTGCGTCCACGTTAAGAACTGTTATCTCTTTAAAGAATTGACCCCTTTATCGTTAAGTGGTAAATGGCTTTGTTCCTCCCCAGTGACTCTCCCTGCTCTGAAGTCTGCGGTGTCTGACATTAAGACCGCTGGCTCAGTGCTCTTCTTGGCCAGTGTCAATGCCATCTCTCTCTCTCCATCTCTCTCCTTTTAATCTGCATGTGTGTACGCATCTTACGCGGGTTCCTGGCAGACAACACACGCTTGGGTATCATCTTGTTAACCACTGTGACGGTTTCTGTCTTGTAATTGGTGTGTGGGCACTGCTAACGTCTAAGGTGATTCTGGACATAGTAGGACACTCGGTGCCGGTAACTTTTCCCTCTGTTGCCTTCGTTTCCTGTCTTTCTTGTCTCCCCCACTTCCTGCCTTCTTTGGTTTAGTTGAGCATTTCATCCGATTCCACTCTCTCTGTTCTGTCAGCATGTCCACCGTATTTCATTTTGAAAGTTTTCAGTTGCCACAGTTCGCGATACACATTTACGGCTGGGCCAGGTCTGCTTTCACGGAGGCTCGTATCCCTTCACAGAGAGCCCACGTTCCCCGTGCAGAGCCCTGGCCTGTCCCCACCCCTCCTGATGGCACTGCCACTCATCCCTTGTCCGTAAGCTGCAGAGTCACCCAGAACGTTGCTGCTTTGGCGCTCTGTACAAAAGTTCTCTGTCAGACTAAGGATAACAACAAATACGACGTCACCCCCATTTACTCCTCTCTCACGCTCTGCCCCCTTCGTGTGGATCTGCAGGCACCGTTTTTCTTTTATCAAATAACTGTTAACATTTTTTTTATAAGGCAGGTCTGCTGGAGACAAATTCCCTCGACTTGGGTTTGAGAAAGTCTATTTTTCTTTAAACTTTGAAGGATAATTTTGCTAGCCACAGAATTCTAGATTTTTTCCTTCCAACGATGAAAATATTTCACACTGCTCTATTTGCTTCGCCGTTTCTGAAAAGAAGTCCAATGCAAATCTTGTCCTCGCTCCTTTCTAGGTCACCCCTACCCACCCCTGATTCTTTCAACGTCTTTCCGTCATCTCCGGCTTTCTGTGGCTCCAGAAGGACCCGCTCGGGGACGGATTTCGGGTGCTTAGCCTGCTCGGTCACCTAGAGCTCTCTGGATCTGCTTGGTGTCCATGGTCAGTTGTGTAAAATCCTGGGCCGTTACTTCAAATATTCCCTCTGTTCCTTTCCCCGCCGCCGCCCCTCAGTGCACGCGTCCCGCGGCGCTCGGACATCTTGCTCTGCTTTCGTGTTGTGTTTTTCTCCCACTTTTCAGTTTGGAAGGTTTTCTACCACATTCTTCTGGCCGGCTGGCTCTGTCTACCGTCGTGTCCAGGCTGACGAGCCTGGCAAAGGCCTGGTGCGTTTCTGTTACGGCGGCGTCCTTCATTCTGAGCTGTTCCCGTGGATTCGTGGTTTCCGTCTTGACTCGCACGGCCATCTGCGTGCACGCCGTCCGTTCTGCCACGGGCGCCACCGGCGTGTGAACTGCAGCCATCCACGCTTCCGGGTCGGACAGCTCCACACGGAGCCACACCCCGGTCTGGCTCTGACGCGAGCCTGCTCTCTGCACGCCGGACCTCCTGTCCGTCAGCTCAGTTTCTAGCTTTGGGTGGAGGGCAAAACGTGAATAATTGGGAAAAGGAACTGAGAAGACAGGCCTTCAATGTGAGGCGTTGTGCTGATCTGGCGAGGAGCCGGGCTGTGTTTCCCGCGAGGGCTCAGAGGCTGAGCCCTCCTCCCGCGTCCCATTGTGGCTCCCCTGTCGTCTCTGTGCTCTTGCCGGGGACACGCTGCAGGCCTCCGCCACACAGCGTCGCGGTGGCAGGCGCTGCGGCTGGGTGCAGGGACACTGTCCCGCAGCCCCATGACCCCGCCTCGGTCCTTCAGCCAGCGTGAGCCCTGGCTACAACCTTGGCACAGGCTTCCTAGCACCTCGGCCCCTCGGGCCCCGCAGCGAGGCCACCTCCCTCCACCAGGCCGGTGGGGCTGCTCTGGGGAGGGCAGGCCTCTCGGGAAGAACCCAGTGTCCAAACAGCTCCCCCCCACCCCCGCCCCCAGCAGCACCAGGGGGTTTTTCTCTGATCTTCACCAAGACAACACGGTGGGGCTCCTGCAGGCAAAGCTCACAGAAGTGGGGGGGCTCCGAGGCCGGGCCCCCACGGGCTCTTCTCTCCCAAGCCCCCATCCTGGAGCCTGCGGCCTTCCGCCCCGTCAGCCGCCCCCGCCGGCTCCGGGGTCCCGGTCCGCCCGCCCGGCCCTCCAGTCTGGAGGCGGCACCGGCCCGGCGGCCTGGCTTTGCTGCGGGATCTCAGAGACGCGCCCTCTTGGGTCCGCGCAGTGCCACCCGTGCTCGCAGGTGCCGGGCCAGAAAGTGACGTCCCTATCTATCATCCTTCCCACCCACGGCTTCAGGGCGTCCTCAGATTTCTAACTGCTTGTTTGTGAAAATATAGGCTATTCTTAAAAAGTTCATTCAAACTTCTCACAACTTCTACGTTTGCTGTAACTTGACTCAAGGTGTAAGAGTGAACCTTCGAGAGCCAGGGCCACAGTACAGGGCGGCGGCCCGCCCCACTCCTCTGAGACCAGCACCTGCTCGGAGTGGCAGCAGTGGCACGGCCACGCTGGGCCACCGCTGCGTCCCCAGGGTCCCCACAGCCTCCCGCCACAGACGTGCTCAGGGCATGGCCACTGCCACCATCTCAGCCCTTGTCACTGACAACATGGGGGCCCTCGGGGAAGGTCTGCTGGGGTCACATGTACATGTATCTAATGGATGGTTTTGAATAAACCACGGGCCAGCCAGGTAGTTTTGACCCATCTGACTTGGCAATAAAATATGTATGTAGATGGTCACTCAAAAAAAAAGGAAAAGTTAAATCGATCAGCGACACATTTGAGCCTGAAGCACAGGCTTAGTAGAGGTGTAACCCGTTCTGCTTCCAGCCCCGCCTGGAGCATGCTGTGTCTGAACACCTCCCCTCTGTGCACTCTCGCCCACGGCCCCGCTGCTTGACAACGTGACACAGTGGTGTCCACGGTCTATCAAGTTCGGGGGACGGTGGCCTCCGGCCCGTCTCTCACCAGGTCTGCGTGGCTTCCCCAGTGGGAAAAGGCAGGTGCTTGTGTTTAGAAAACCATGTGAAGAATCCTCAGGCTACAGGGCCGGTGAAAAATAGTCCTGCTGGCTGGAATCCTGTTCTTAACATCGATGAAATCACTACTCAAGCAATTTAGAGAAGGCTCTGCTTCTCACTTTCCTGAGAGGTGATCTGTCTCGTAAGTGAGCAAAGATAATGAATCTGGACACACTGACATAATTAGTCGCTCTCCATAGTTATCACAACTCCAGTGACATCTCAAATTAATGTGATCTGGCTCAAGAGCATTGTGGAGCCAGAGGACTCACAGGTGGCACAAAGGGACAGTGCCCAACAGAGCAGGCGCACAGCACCCCAGCCGAGCAGGGCCGGGGGGACGGCTCACACGTGCTGAGCCACAGAGACAAAGGCTGTGTCTTCGGGAGGCACGTCTCCTCCCCCACGCAGCGCACGGTGTTGGCCCAGAAGCACGGGCATTTTTCACTCCACCGCAAACAGCAGCGCTCGTCCTCCTCTTTAAAGACAGCACACTCTGCTGCCATTCTCCACTTTCTCCCATTTGGTATGGACACAGACACAAGACCATTCCCTTCTCCTCCCGACTGCGCTGCAGGAAAGCCAGTGTCACCTACGGGCCCTGCCCAGCAGGGGGATGGGCTGGGCTGGGGTCTGGGGCAGGCCCGCCGCCTGGACCTCAGAGGGGCCAGAAAGCCAGGCTTCCCTGGGAGGCCCCTGGTTCGTGGCTGTGAGCCTCCCACAGGGACGGGGGGGGGGGGGGGGGGTGAGCCCTGCCAGAGATCCCAGAAGAGTCTTACCTTTAAAGTCAAACTGGTAGATGTTTTTTAAGGATTCATGAAGAAAATAAAAGCTTCCTAGTGCCTGCAGAGCAAAAAGAGAACTCAAGTGAATGACCAGCACCGGGAACCATTTGAAAGCGTTGTTAAGTGACGCACAAAAAGCTCTTTTGGACCAGAAACAAAAGTTAACTCATCCGGACTTAATCACGGTCACGGGCAGGAGATGTCAGCCACGTCTGAGGCACAGGGGTGCGCACTCCGGCGCGGTCTCGCCTCTGCTGTGAGCGCCAGGGTCCAGCGGGAAGGGCTCGGGCACCCGCCCCCGGCCTCGGGCACCTGCCTGCTCCCCAATTGGCTGCACTCCACACCCCTCCTCAGCCCGCCCTGCTCCTTGCCCTCCTCCCCTCCTCCTCCACGTGGGGCTGCAACACCATTCCCCCCAGAGCTGCCGGGCCCCTGCCCGCCAGGGGCTGACTGTTCTGGGCATCGGGGTCAGTCCTGCTCCCCACGCTTGAGAAGGAGGCGAAGCCACAGAGGCCAGGCTGGGGGTGGGATGACCGGCAAGGGAGGCTCGCACAGCACACCTGACACTAACATTATTTGCTGGTTGTCTAAAATTCGAACTTGACTTGGTCATTTCCTAAACGTGTCTGTGCACGCATATATATGCTTATGTGCATACGTGTGCGAGCAGGAATAACGTGTGTATGTGTGCGTGCATATACGTTAAAATGCACACACACCTGTGGACACGTGTAAATGTGCACGCAGCAGGTGTTTGTGTGTGTGCGTGTCTATGTGTAGATGCGTATGCATGCATGTATATGCGTGTGTATGAACGTATGCATGTGCACACGCATGTGCGTATCTGTGCACGCACACGTGCGGATATGTGTCAGTGCGTGTGTACATATGTGCACACATGTGTATTCAGGTAGATACAGATGCAGATGTGCATGCGTGCATGGATATGTATTTTATGGTTTTGCAAAATGTGGCCACCTGAACAAGGGGCCGGGGAGACTTCCAGGCGATAAAACTGCTCTACGACTAGATTACAGCTACAAAACTATGCTTTGCCCAAACCCACCGCACTGGCCCCTAGGAAGGGTGCGTTTCACCGGCTGTACATCGCACCTTTACTACTGTGACTTCCGCAGACGAGCCCCGTCCTCCTAGAGCCCACCCCTCACGGCACAAGATCAAGCAGGGAAAAGAGCCCAGCAGGGCCGTCTGCCCCGAGACTGAACCGAGTGAGAGGCGGGGGGGGGGGGGGGGGGGGGGCGTGGGCACCAGGCTGAGGGGCCGGCGGGGGGCGGCACACGGGCGCTGGCCGAGCAGGGACGCCTGGCTGCAGCCAAGGGCGGTCAGGCCGCGGCAGGCAGGGCCTCGCTGGAAGGGAAAAGTGGGGTTCTACTTTTCACTCTGCAGCTCAGTCCCGAAGGGTGAGGGGAAGAGCCGGGGGAGGGTCGGGCAGACAGAGAAGGGCTGGTGTGCAGAAGGCTGAACCAGCAGGACAGTGACACAGGGGTCCCTCAGCCAGATTCCCAACTGCCGGCACCTGCCACATACACCCTGTCTTCTTGTGTACACACACACACACACACACACACACACACACACACACACACGGGCGTACACACAAGCACACACACGCATGGGCGCACATACGAACACCCAGCACATACGCACACGTACATGGGTGGGTACATACAGCACACATGGGCACACACGCGGGCACACACGCACAGGGGCACACACACACACGTGGACACACGTACACACGTGCATGCACATGTGGCCAAACCACCCAAAAGCAGCTGCTGCTGACCCTATGACCCTGCATCCTGAACACAGCAGCGCGAGTCCCTTGTAAGAATCTTCTTATGACCACAAAGTGTTATCTCTGCAGAAAAGGGGCAGCGATGCCACAGAGTAACACTATCAAGCCCAGATTAAAGTTCCCAAACTGCCTACAAATCCTTTATCCGCTCCCTTCCCCCCAGCCAGTCCAGCCTGGAGCTCAGAGGGGTGCCTTCCGCACTGAAGGGCCGTCTGGTGGGTGCAGAGGGGGAGGGGGAGGGCGCGGTGCAGGCAGCACTCGTCACCCTCTCATCTGGGTGACAGCCTGCTGCAGGGCTCTCCGTGGCCCCCAAACTCGGGGGCCGGGGGGGCGCCTGCTGGCTCCCACGTGCCTTCCCGAGGATCCGTGGGCAGGACCCTGCCCGGGTCCGCAGTTAGTGTGGGGCAGGGGGTTACATTTGCCGGGCACACGCGCAACCCCCACATGCCCTGACCCCAGCATCCCCCCACCGCACTTCAGCAGCCTTGGAATTCCAGTTCCTGGGGGTTTCCACATCCCGGGGCTCTATGTTCCAAGCCCTCCCGCCAATGCTGCCTGTCCTCAGGCCTTCCCCCCAGGGAAGACGCTACAACCACGGCCTCTGTCAGGTTGGGTCAAAGGGCACACAGGCCCCTGGTCCTCGATGCCGTTGCCGACTCCGCGAGGGACACCTGGGTTCAGAACCACAGCACGGGCCCGCCCTCAGAGGCTGCAGGCACCACGCCAGGCGCCCTGCAGGGGGCCCGGCTGTGCCTGGTGTGTGGCCCTGCCCCAGGCCCAGTCCTGGGGGCTGGCGGTCTCCTTCGGCCCAGGAGTCCAAGAGCAGAGAGATGACACCGTCCTCCAGTCCGAGCCCGGAGCTGCCTCACAAGCCTCCCCGACGTGACCCGAAGACAAAATGCAGACACTTCCGGAAGTGCAGGCGACCCTGGGGACCTTCTGAACCGCTCCAGTGGTCACTGCCTGAGGAGCCACAGGGACAGACATGGCTGCCTGGCAAGCAGAGTGGGCGGGAGCAGGGGAGTGCCAGGCTTCGGGCTCCTCCCCAGGGCACAGCAGGCCGCTCGCCGGAGGCCAGATGTGCGCAGACTTGCCAGAAACGCAGAGTGGAGGCCTCGTCCCGATTGGGAAGATCCTCTCGAGGCCGCGAGCACATCCGGCCCGGGACCGGCCGGGGACTCGGGGCCGAGGGGCTCACCACACGCGACAACCGGGCAGACTGCCCGCCTGCCCCCACCCTGTCGGGCACCCGCCCCGGGTCCGCTCACAGGAGGAGCTGACGCACCGTGGCGCACGCGCCTGAGGACAGCCAACCCTGTCTTCTCTTTTGACAACTTGGGCGAAGGCCCCTCCAGGCAGGAGGGACGACAGGACCACGGGCAGCGCGCGGCCCTAGGGAGCACGTGAGCAGGCCTGCATCCGGGGGGGAGCCTCCCTCGCTGTGGTGCCACATCAGCCCTTGACAGCTGTGCCTCCCTTGATCCAGGAAAGAGCCCTCTGAAAAGCGTAAGCCCACCAAGGTCACGGCAAACATTTAACTATGACCTTGTTGAATGTGATAAAGCCAATACAATGTTATGAAGTTTACAATAAATAAATGGAAAATAAACGGCCAACACAGGCATAGAAACTGTAATTCATGGAGTCAGAAAATCCATAATTAGCTCTAATGAATATTTAAAGTCAAAGTTCAAGCTAACTTTTTCAACGTTTGACCTGCTCTATCAATACGGTTCAGGGCACGCATCTATCACAGGACACGACGACATCAGGACAGAGCGCGCCCGGGCCTGCCAACGGTGGGGGGGAGGCCCCGCGCCTGGCGGGCCTTCTGCCCACAGCACCTGTCAGCACTGTGCTTGTCATGTCGGAGAATATTGACTCCTTGCCTGTTTTACTAAAAACAATTAAAATACTTTTTACATATTTATAAACCTGACTGTCAAGGGTGCCCATTAATTCTCCATTAGTGAGACACAGTCCAGTCGATGCTGTATTTCTGCCAGAACAGCAAGCGAAAGGTGGGCGCCCCGGACGGGGTGGGGACGGCCTCCAGGTGCGGCCTGATGGCGCCGCGGCAGAGCCTGGAAAGCCCGGTGCCCGGGGCTCTGCCGCGCAGGGCAGGTGTGGCTGCGCAGGGGACCCCAGCTCCCGTGCTCGGTGGAACGTGGCAGGGGACGCGTCTCCCAGTCGCCGTCCACCTGGGCATTCGTGTGAATCGCGGCCCACGGCTCAGCAGCCAACTCGGGGTGCAGGTGCACGCGCCACAAAGCCAGTTCTCAGCTCAACTGGAGTCTGCTGATGTGATGAATGGTCCCAGCTGGAGCTGAACTGTGAGGGCGGGAACCCCACCCACCCCCCACCCCCCACCCCCCACCAGCACAGCAGACTCAGGGCCACGACCAGAGCAGGCGGCCTCCACACATCCGGTCAGAAAGCACCAGGGCACTGCAGCCGCCGAGCAGCCTCAAGAGGGCCCGTAGCTGTCGAGTGCTCCCACTTTCCGTGTCGAGTGCTCCCACTTTCCCGGTGGGGCTGCCTCGGGCCTGGGCAGAAGCCGACCAGGAGAGAACACAAAGCGACTCTTACAAGGGCCTCCATCACTTTTTATTTGCAAACAAATCAAACGGCCAGTAATTTATCACTCCGGCAATTAGGTTAGCAGCCAAAGTACACATCATTAACCTGCAGGCCTGCAGCTTCCGGCTCGCTTTTCCATGAAACAGAGACCATTCCTGCCGCCAGATCAACAGCGGCGAGAGCACATGGGAACACTCTCTTCTTCTGCAGACACTACGGAAGAGCGCCTGGAGAGTGACCCCCGGGGTGACGGCGGCCAAGTCCCGACAGCGCCCTGGGAGTCACCAGGACTCAAGCACTCCTCCCGGGGGACAGGTCGGTGAGGGAGGGGGAAAGGGCCGGGAAGCCAGCTGTGGGGTCTGCACGGGGGCAGGAGCGCACAGGGCGGGACCCCAGCACAGCACAGCTCGGGAGATCCCACCACGGGGAAGGGTGACGGCATTTATCAAAAGTTACGTGGGCTTTGGCGGGTCTCTGCTCCCCCAGGGTGGCACATTACGTTGTTTCTATGACTAAAGCGTTTTCAACTTATCTTTTAGTTTTTAAAAAAGTGCTTATTTATCTATTTTGAGAGAGAACAAGGGGTAGGAGGAGGGGGGCGCAGAGAGAGAGGGGGAGAGAGAATCCCAAGCAGACGTCACAAACCCCAGCGCGGGGCTCGAACCCACGAACCGTGAGAATGTGACCTGAGCTGAAACCAAGAGTCAGACGCTCAACTGACTGAGCCACCCGGGCGCCCTTCAACTTGTTATTTTTCAAAATTAGAATGAACGCATCTACGAACAGGAAAAAGAACTTCGTAAGATATCGTTGATAAACTTCTTCAAGTTTACAAAAAAATCGGAGAACCCTAGTTGTTCTAAGCTAGAATCAACAGACTGCAGTGGATCATGGCTGGGAAAGCCTCTTCATCTGGAGAGAGTGACGAACCCTCTTGCGCTCTGTCCACTGTATCCTGGCGCGGGCGGACAACAGGGAGGAAGGACCCCCACGTGACAGACGTGGCCTCGCCTGTGACGGTGCAGCGCGCAGTGAGCGGTAGAAGCTCCTCATAAGGAGGGCAGCCGTGCTCTGAGGATGGCTACACACGTCCCTCTCTGGGCACAAGGCTTAGACGCCAGAGGGAAGCCTCGCGTGTGCGGTCCCGGGGCAGCATCGGGGCGCGCGCTCGGCTCTCTCAATGCCACCCCCTTGTCCAGGGGGAGAGCGATCCCTGAGCACAGAAGACACAAGCTACAGGGAGACGGGTGTGCCCGCTGACACCCACGCGGACGCACGGAGAAGCTGGAGCCCTCAGGAGGGGCGCATGTGAATGCAGTGGCAACACTTCCAGAAACACTGACGAACGACCAACAACGAATGCTTCACGTGAAGGCGGGGGAGCAAAATCTGACATGTCCCTATGGAGGGGTGGTCCTATCCAGCAAGGAGAGTAAACACATCATACCCCAAACCTAGATGGGCTTCGTGGTGTCGAGAAAGAAGAGACTCTGAAAACTCCACACGGCCATGGTAACAAAAACTGAATCCAAAGAAGCTGAAACAAAAAACGTGATGCTAAGATTGTATCGAAAAAGGAATAAAATGGCAAACACAACTTCAGAGCAGGGTTGCGTGGGGGGTGGCAGGGTGTGCAGGTGCCCACGGGCACCCGGGGTCAAACGGGGACTGCACAGGCGTCTGCTGTCTCCCCAGAAGCGGCCGCCATCTTGAACGGCTATGATCAAGGTCCAAAGACACAGCCCTCAACTTCTTCGATGCCAGCTTACCTACCTTCTCCTCAGAACTTGGTTTTTCTCCATTTAAAGTTGTATTTTACAGATGTTCCCATCGAGACACATAACTTCAGCTTCCTTTTAATGCTGCGTAACGATCCAAGATATAAAAATACTGCAATTTTTATCCATTCTTCTATTAGAGATGAAGACCGTCTCCGATGTTTTCACGATTACAACTGATACTACGAGTGTGCCCCCATGGCATCCTGGCACACACACGTGCCAGGCACCCACACAAGCTGCCCGCGTGTCCTAACCGTGCACGCACACAGAGGACACTGGAGTCTCTGGGTCACAGTGTACTGCACCTTCAGTGCAGGTGTCATCGTGTTGCCCTGACGACCACACGTCCCCAGTATTTCAGGCAGTGGCCGCTGCTCCACACCCTTGCCAACAGTGGCGGCAACAGACTCCTCTTCCCCAGCCTGACGGTGTGAAATTACACGTCACTGTCGTTTCGACCTGCATTTTCGTTATTCTATCATCGCTGAGCCTCTTTTGAAGATTACTGGCAATTAGATTTCTCTTGTGAACTCCTTGTTCATATCCCTTGTCCACTTTTTTATCTACCTTTTTCTCACTTTATAAGATTTTTAATTTTTAAATATAATTTGGAATTTTTTAAGTGTTTATTTTTGACAGAGAGAGAGAGAGAGAGAGGGAGAGAGAGAGAGAGAGAGAGAGAGAGAGAGAGAATGAGTGGGGGAGGGGCAGAGAGAGAGGGAGACACAGAATCTGAAGCAGGCTCCAGGCTCCAGGCTCCAGGCTGTCAGCACAGAGCCAGCTGGACATGGGGCTTGAACTCACGGACCGCGAGATCATGACCTGAGCCAAAGTCGGACACTCAACCGACTGAGCCACCCAGGCGCCCCCTAATTTGCAATGTTTTCATCTATTACTTGCATTACAAAGAATTTCTCCCTCTTTAGCTTATCTTTTCTTTTGGCATCTTTAGTTAAATAAAAGTTTTTATTTTTAAAGTAATGAAATTTATCAATATATTCCTTTATAGTTTATGCCTTTACGTCTTACTTGGAAATAGTTCCCTAATCTGATTCCACAATGGTATTCTCTGTATTCTTATGTGAAAGCCTAAGGCCGTGTTTTACCCATTTAAGTTTGTATGGTGACAGAGACTTGTTTATGGGTATGGCTCAAGGTAAAACCCAGCATTACTACATTTTCTGTAAAAACCAATCATCTGGTCTCCCAATAACTTACACCTCTATTTCAACTTTGTGGGGGTCTGCTCATGACTTCTCCACGCTGCCCAACTGGTCTATCTCCAGTAACACTTTTACCTTTATCGTACGTCTTGATATTTACTAATATAAATGTCTCATTTTATTATTCCTCACAATTGCTTTCGTTATTTTGGGCCCTTTGTATTTCCAGATGAAACCTCAAAATGGCTGCTAGATTACACCCAAGGCATCCTACTGGGGTTGAGATTATAGGCCCACAGATTGGGAATAGGGGGCATTTTTAGGATATTCAGCATTCCTTCCCATAAATATGATACATCTTTAGGAAGATATTTTAAAATCTGAAGTGTTTTAAAACATCTTCTAATAAAGTTTTATAATTCTCCATAAGGGTCTTGAAGATCTCTTATTAGATTTATTCTTAGTTATCTTTCAGTTTCTGTTGCTATCAGAAAATGTAAGTTCTGAAACCACTGTTGGTTAGAACCGTTTGTCGCCAGGGAACAGGAATGCTACTGGCTGTTGTATATTAATCTTTTATTCAGCAACACTGCTCAGCTTACTCTGAGTTCTAACAATTGCGCACTCTCCCTGATGATCTGTGAGTAAGGACTATTTGTTTCAGTCTGTTTCTTCTCCATAATCTTCACACCTTTTTCTTTCCTTTCTGCTTGTTTCATCGTGTTGCAGTGCTATGTGGGAAAAAGACACCTGGCTCTGTGCTGAGAACACTGTGTGTAGTGGGAAGGCAGCAGGGGATGTACCTGAATTGTGACTTTCTGATGAACTCAAAGTAGGATATGTAAAAAAGGTAAGGTCCAAGATGCCCCCTTATGAAAGACACCGGACTGGAGAGTTTTCTGGGAGGAGAATCCAAGAGGAGTGGGATTTGCTGGGAAACAAGAAACCAGGATGAATCCGCCAGGCCGATGTGCCTGCTGGTCATGCACACAGGGATGCCGCTCAGGCAGGTGGATCATGAGTCTGAAGTTCCGGGCCAACGTGTGAGCAAAAAGGGACATTTCAGCTGCCTGTGAAGATTGGTATTAGAAGCAGTGGGAATGCTGGGGGAGAGGGCTGAGCCCTGGGGCATTCTGCCAGCAACGTGCATCAGCCGGCCGAGAGAGATGCGCTGGCGGAGGGGAAGAAGGGACAGGTGATCGTGGTCTTTAACTGGCTAAAGCAGTGAGTCGCTTTAGGAAATCCAAAAATGTTAAGCCAGCCGTGCATTCTTGGCATCAACCTGGATACTCATGACACATGCCTTCATGCGTTGTCGGATAACTTCCCAACACCGTGTTCAGTTTTGCGGTTTCCAACCTTGTCTCTGTTCTCCTCACCCCGGCGAAACGACTCTCTTTAGTGACGTTCCACTCACAAACCCAAGGACACGTTTCACGACACGGGTCACTTGCCCTTCCCTCGTCCTTTATTTCCAGGTTTGAGGACTAGCGTCTGTCTCTCTGGACTCTCCTCCTCCTCCAGGTGACGACACACCGGGTCTCCTCGGGACCCCTCCGGAGCCTCTCCCCTCCTCCCCGCTGTGGTGGCCAACTCCCCCCCCCGCCCCCCCCCGCACCGTCTTCCAGCTGGCAGCTCCCGCATGCACAGCACTGGGCCTCCCCTTGAAGGCCAGCCTCGTGGGTCAGAACTCGGCCCCCACGTGGACTTCTCATCAGGAGCCGGTCTCTCCCGACTCAGGACATTGCTCTGTCACTCACCCTCCCACGCCCTGGATACCTGCAGCCGCCTCCCCCCCGCCATGTCTCTCTTGCAGTCCCACGCCAGCAGGACCCCTGCTTCCTGCACCCCTACTGCCCCCTCCGCCTCTTCACCCGACGTCAGGGTGACCTGTCAAGAAGAGGCTCTGGCCCCGTCACTCCTCTGCTCTTCGGTGACTGCCAGGACACGGGTCCTCCCGGCTGCCCTTCCACGTTCCCAGGCCCCGGCCCAGCACACAAAGCCCTGACCACACCGGCACCCGGGCCTGGAGCAGGCTGAGGCCTGCCGTCATCGGGGCCTGTGCCTGCTTTGCCTTCCCTGTCTCAGCTTCTTCTCACGTGGCCCCCTGCTGCTGCAGGTCTGCATGGAAAGGCTGCCTCCTCTGAGCAGCCCTCCCAGACTGCTCATGCAGAGCCTTGGCCCAGCAGAGTCCCCCACCCTTCCGCAGGGCCATCCGCTCTGGCTGCATGCTTCTTTCCTTCTCGCGTGTGCCTTCTTCGCCAGCAGTCGGGAAGCTCCCGGTCAGTGTTCTCGGGACCTCTGAGTCCCCAGCTCAACACCTGGCACCAGGCAGGGACTCCACAACTGCTGGTAAAGGGACAGGCGTGGAGACGAGCCTGCGGGACCGCCGGGTGGGTGGTGTGGGAGGGCCCACTCGGGTTTCAAAGGGCAGCCTAACGCACACCTCCCAACGCTTCCAGGAAGCTGAGGTGGCCGCAAAAAACAACATACTTTGGATCCAAGAGGGAGTAAGTCCTTCACGAGAGTGAGCCCGGAATCCTGGTTTTAAAACAATTTAATAGACGGACTAATAAATCAAGGCAAGGTTACTACAACACTCATTAGATTATAAATAATAATAAATGAAACAAAGCTTTTGTTTAAATCAGCGTAGAGCTTCATTGATCTCTTCCGGTATAACACACCCGCGGATGGCCCATCTAATCGGATGAGGCGGCATTATTGCCCGTTCCACCCGGCATCACCCAGGAGGGGGCCTGTGGGAGCAGGTCGCTGTCAGGACCGGCGCCCTCCCTCTCAAAGCGGCTTTGTAGCCATCTAAAATGAGGGCTGACTCACGTACAAAGTACTAACTTTCCAATTTCAGCTTCTGGGGCTGAACACGAAATGACGGCACAAGGGTGTCCCCCCGTCTGACCCTCGCCACAAGCCCCTCTCCAGGCCGGCCGCCTGCTCCAGAAATGCACGTATAATTTCATTTTGTCTCCCGTCCAACAGCCGGCCTTAGAAGTTAATTAAATTGGTTGTCCATTGTGTTCACCTACTTGCAAAGTTAATGATATTCCGCTCCTGAATTAAAGAGCATTTTATAAAGCTTGCACCACGGGAGCTGGCGTGCTGTATGAGGGGTGCCGAGCCCTGTCACAGCCCCGGTGGTCGTGTCCCCAGTTAGGCAGCTCAGCGAGGGGCCTGACAGGGAGGGTGAACACACAACAGCCACTTAACATCACACGTGGTCACGATAAATCCCCCAGATCAACGCGCCTGTTAACATTTCACATCACCACCGCGACGGGCACCTGACAGGTGCGGACGGCCTTTGAAACGGTCCCCGGGACGGGCTGCCTGGAAGGGGGCGGCGCATCGTGAGGGTGGTGACGCCAGACCCTTGCGCGCAAGGGACACCGGGTAGAACGCCTGACTGGGGAGGCGAGGTTACCAGCTGGCCCAGCAAACGGCCTTCGAGAGCGGGCTCGCACATCCACTCACACACCCAGTCACTGCGCAGGTGGTTACTGGAAACTTCTGTGGGCCGCGTGGTCTTGGGCATCCGACAGGGACCGAGGAGTAAATGGCCTGAGGCGCGGGGACAGTGGCAGGTGCTTCACACAAAGGATCAGCCTCTGACCACAGGGGCTCCGTCCACAGGATGCCTGGCACGGCGGCACGCGCGTGGGGGGCTCCGGGACAACACCTGGGGCTTCTGCCACGGAAGCCGGGCCAGGTGCCTGAGACCGGCGCTCCGGAGAGAAGGCGTCCAGCTTGACGTGGCTGTGAGACTCCACAGGCAGACTGAGAAGGAGACTGGACGTTTGGGCCTGGGGTCCAGGACAGAGGTCTGGGAGCCGATGCAAATGTAGGCGGACAACGTGGACGGCCGATGGCCTGGGTGCCGAGCTTGCCGAGGAGGGAGTAGAGCCAGAGGCCCGGGAGCAGGACGGGACGGGGGCGGGTGGTATCTCGGAGGTGAGTGGGGAGGAAGGGGCAGCTGCGGGGCCAGGCAGGTGGAGGGCACGGGGACTGACCCCCCGCCTCCACCCGCAGAGGCCAGCGGCGCTGTGCACAGCCACCTCGAACGGCCGACACTCGAGACTCCTCACGGTGGCTGCAGGGACGGGGACCCCACCGCGAAGCGTGGGGAGTGCGGCGCTCCAGGAAGCAAGGGGGCCAGAGACTGGCCGCAGCTGCAGGGAACCGTTAAAGCGTTGGCCCAGGGAGGACGAGCCCACCCGCCACGTCCTGCGTCCTCCCGCTGCCTGGACGCGGTGGGCCGTGGTGGCGGGTGCACCCGCAGGACACCCCGGAGTGCTCTGGGGACGCGGTCAGGCCCCGGGGGCTCCTTCCCACAGGACAGTCGCCAGCCGCTGAGCACGTTCAGACCTTCCCTTCCAAAACCGAAACCCTACTGCCTTACACCTGACTTACTATATTTCACCAACTGATGCCGCACAACCGGCGGGAAAAGCCGGTCAGTTGCTCACACGGTCTTTATTTGGGAGGAAGGGAGGGCGGGCCGGGAATCCGCCTACGTGACGGAGCTCCTGCCGTGGGCGACAGTGACCACGGAGCCCCTTTGCAAGCACCCCAGGGCATGCTTTGACTTGCCTCGCCTCGGAATTTTCCCCTCCAAACGAGATGCGTCTGCGATACGGATGCACTTCGCGATAACATGCCTTTTGCAAACTGAGTTTCAATAATGAGCAAAGAAAAATATCTTACAATAACCAGTTTTAATTATGAGATTTACTAAGTCATCGTTTTCATGTCTACATGATTACAAAACTAAATCAATACACTTTTATGCCGATTAAATTATGTGGAGCATTTGCATCATAATCAAAACAGCTCTTTTATCTTTCCTCTTGCAAAAATCATTAGCTTTTCAATTACAATTTCACCCTCACAAACGTGGAGAAATCCGTTATGTGCGTGACGGACAGAGGATAATTGAAGTCCAGTGCACCTGAAGAGATGACTGGCACCAAACACAAGCTGTTTACAGAATTCCTTCTGCCGCGGGGAGGCTTGGGGGCAGATAAAACGCTACTAAAAAGACTTAATTGATTTTTAAATTTCCATTACACTGGGAACACCATCTACTTCGGAATCAAATAAGTCAGTGGGTCCCTGCAGGCGGAAATGCTACACAGCAGCATTCTGAGTGGGCCGTGTCCTCCCACAGCCTCACGGTCCGGTCACTGTCACCGGTCCCTGCGGCACAAAGCCCGGGGGGTGTCGAACCCTTCACTTCCCACTGCGAGCACACGCGCCCCGCGCCCTCCTCGGTCCACGTCTCTGCGCGAAGAATGTCCTCGTGTGGGTCTGCTGGTGACAGAGTCCTCACGGCTGCACCCGAGCGAACCTGTCCGTGTCACGCTCTCTCCCGACAGGTGCTCGGCGGCTGCTGCCCTCGGGCTAACCGCTGCCCCGTGAAGGCAGCTCATCCCCTCCCCGCGCGGCCTCTGAAACATCCTCTGCGTCTGTGGCTTTGCTCGGCCTCACTGTGGTCTGTCGGGGTCCCCGGGATTCCTGAGTTTGTGTGTTGAGGTCTCTCACGCTGGAGAACTGTCATTTATTACCTCTTCAAAAATAACTTCTTGTTCCTCTCCCAGCTTTGTCCTCAGGCTCTAACCTCAGTGTGTCAGGCCTCGCACCTTCCGTGTCCAGTCACGTCCACCCCATCCTTTCTGCGTCTCTGCGGTTTTAGCGATGTGACTGGGGCAAACGCGTCAGGATGGCCTCGGTCGCCCCTTCTGTAAATAGGACTAATCATCCAATTCCTTCTCCGTGAAGGTCACGGGAGACCCCATACACATACCAGGGTCTGTGAGAGAAGCCGCTGCGACACACAGCTCTCCTCCTGCAGCCCTAGTCTGGGGGTCCGCCGACTCAGCCTCTGGGACGCGGGTCTCTAAGCCGGCATTTCCCCAAAGGCCCTCCAGGTCAACACGCACAGCCCTGACCATCACCCCACCTTCTTCCACCGGGGCCCCCTCCCGGGTGAGCAGGTTCCTCTCCCAGGTTTGGGGGCCTCTGTCAGTCAGCGGGCGGCTGTGTACCCGACACGGGAAGACAACCCCGGCACCTGCTCTCCAGGGTTGCCAGGAGCCCTCGCGGGTGGTTCATGTAACACGCACGCTGTGACGGTGCTGTGACCGTTCAAGGCCAATTATCGTTCCTATTGGGTGCTATCATTAGCTATTTCCTCTTGCCCCCAGTGCCCTCAGCCCGCTGCAGGAGGACAGGACGGCCTCAAATGTGGCCTGGCTGACCCCAGAATGCAGGGCATGGCAGGGAGGGGCACGCCAGCCAAGGCGGGGGGGGGGGGGGGGGGGGACTTTCTGCTTCCACAGCACAGAGGCAGGGCCTCACTGCTCACACCTTCTAAATCCCCCCGGGTGAGTCTGACAGCGCCCCCTCGTTCAGGGAGAGGCCACTGGGCACCGGCCCCCCGTGCCCCCAGGGTCCCCCCAGGAAGAGGGGGTGAAGGACCAGCTCCGGCGCAACCCACATTTCACATCATGGGCCGGCCAGCCGGCCGCTGACGCTCCCCACAATCTGAAAGGCCCTTTTGAGGCCAAATCACGGCCGCCCTGACGGGAAGAGCTATCCGCCACTCATGGCCTTGATGTCAGTGAGGCTTGCTGACAACGCCCACGGAGGAGTGACCCCCACGCCGGCCCCGTGCGCACCTCCTCCGTCTGGTGCTGCTGCCCAACCACATAAATACCTATCGTTTTCCTTAAAAAGGAAAAGGACCGTGAGCCTGAGGGCAGGTGTGCCCTGCCGGGAGGCTCCCCCCTAAAAAGACGGACGTGCTGGCACGAGTCTGCTGTCGGGAGAATCTGCACAGAGGGAAAACCTGACAGGCGGGGGCAGGGAGCATCTGCCGGAACCCTCCAGAAAGCCAGTCTGAGGTGAGGTCATTCACAACTGCCAGCGTGAGACACAGATGACCTGGGAGCCCCCTCCCCGCCCCCCACTGCGCCTCCCTCTTTGGTGACCAGGGACTCACGGCATCCACTTGCCCAAGAATGTACCGGTGGGAACGACAATCAGCCGGGCGGGGGGCCCGTATGCCCCCTCTCTCAACGTGGTGAGAGGGTCTGATGCACGGGGGTGGTGCCGCCAGGGGACACGGAGGCCCCAAGGCCCAGAGCGGGCAGAAGACAATCGGGGAGGAAGAGGGAAGGGGCTCAGGAGCCTGGGGCTTTGTGGACGGGGGTCCAGACACTCAGCGGGGCTCAGGGTCAGGGCCGGAGAGGCCAGAGGGATGGCCGGGCATCGCCGGGACAGCAACAGGGGCACGACACCACAAGTTCCAGGCCTGTGCAGACAGGAAGGGGCCACGTTGCTCGGGGACACGGAGGGCAGTCCCTCCCACGTGGAGACCAGCCACATGAGCCTGACACGTGGTCTGTAAACGCAGCAGGTCATACCAGGAACCGTGCCCGACGAGGAGCGTGGTCCACACAACATGCCAAAACGCCATCGTGCACCACGTGCCCACGTAGAGTGGGGAGAGGTGTCAGCACAAGGCTGTCCTGGAAGTCAAGGCCAACGACTCGAGCAACGAAACCTGCCTTCCCCGTGATGCTGGTCTCCCAAGCGCCCTGAGGCCCACACTCACTCCGTGGCAGACCCGGGCGCCAGCCACACGGGCCGGGCCTCACACGCTCCCCGGTCACCGTCACGGCAACGACACTGAGAGCAGCCGGCCGTCGTTCTCTCCCTGCTTCTACGGCAAAGGCCGAGCCAGACAGAGCACGGCCATCTGACCCCAGGAAGTGTCCTCCTTGGGCACTGCTATTTCCAGTTTATAAAACAGACGTCACTGAGGCTCCCTCTCATCGTCTGTGAGGATGTGCTGGCAGGTCTAAAACTGCAAGGTTAAGAAAAACATGCAGTTATGTTTTCCCTCGTGTCCACCTCGGGCAGCGGGGCACCCACTCCCGTGCTCGCCAGCTGCCCGCCACCCAGGACCGCGCACCAGCCCCGGGCCGTCCCGTACCTCGCGGCCGCTGGCTGTCGCGGGGGGGCTCACGGTCAGGTTCGTAGAAAACCTTGACAAAGGGCAGGTGCCCGGTGCGAGTGAGGCTTGGTGCAGGCGTGTGAGAGCACAGCTGGTTTTAAAGGAGAACAGAAACCAGCCGAACTGAAGTCGTGAGCACTGAGGACCGCTGAGCTATTCAAGGAGTAAGGACAACGGGCAACAAGCTTTGAAGTCACATCCAAGAGAAATGACGGGCAAACCCGTCTAAGCTCCCTGTGCAAACCCACGTTTCACTTGGGGACAGGTAGGACTCTTTTTTCATTTCCCTGATCGTGTTTTAATTAAATCTCCAGCCGCCATTTAAAATAAAGCCATTATGGACAGTGATTCAGGAATTTCATCATTCCCTGTCGAGCTATGAAATCAATCACCTGACTTTTTATTACGTAAGTTCTACAGAGTAAAACGGTTTGAGGCTGGGAGATCCGACGCGCTCTGATGTGAGCCAGGAGCGCGTCAGACGTGCTTCCCGAGCAGGTGGCGCATGCACACGCTGTGGGCGGGATGCCGCTTCGCATGGTGATCGCGGAGAACCTGAAGGCCACCTCGAGAGGGGCGAAAATGTGAGGTTCCCCTGTCATTCTGTCTAAAGAAGGGCCTGGCAAAACGTCCACCTGGGATTTGCAAGAGTGAAGGGGGGGTGTGGCCGCAGGCGCCCAGCAGCCCTGCCCCCCCCCCCCACTCCCCACATACGGCTGGCCCCCACCAACGCCGGTACGTTAGAGCAACGGAGTAATTTCGTCTGATGTTGCCTAGAAATAAGGAGAAATAACAAATACTTACAAAAGTTACACCTGAAAAATCTGCACTCAAACTTATGTTCAATGTACTTAGCAGAAAGGTCAAAGCTCGGAATTTGCTGGATAAATAAATGTTGGTGAGGCGGATGAATCACCGGAGAATTGGTGCATGGCAGCGAATGAATAACCTGCAAACGCTTCCCAAACCCCATTATTTCCCCTTTTCCAAGAGCCCAAGATTCATGTCCCCGCATGCCGCCAGTTCATTACCGAGAAATACCATCCCTCTTCCGGCTCTCGCCGGGCGGCACGCGGCCCCTCGAGGACCCTTTAATGTTTAATTCCCCATCATCCGCTCCGCTGAACAGCTTAATCTCTGCTTGTATGATCAATACTATATCAGTGTAAATTAAAATGACAATTTTAAAGTAATTAAGCCTGTTAATGCTCGATTCAAATGTCATTATTTGCACAAGGGATTGAGGAGAAATTACATCGTGTCCAGGGTGACAGGAAGATCTTTGAGCCTCCTCAATCCTGCTGCGTGGTGCCACTGGAGGCTTTAGCAAAGCGGATTAACTTCTGCCTCGCCCCGCCAGGGTACCTATCCAATTTCTAAAGAGGATAACGCAATTTGATAAATTTAATTCCGGCTACAAACTCAATTATTGTGATAACAGATGAAAACTGGGAGGAGACTCAAAACAAGGCCCACATTTCTAAAAACACACTTAGCTCGGGAATGAGAGACAGCAGTTATGGTCTGATTTGATTTGTTCTCTCTCTTTCGAAAGCCCTTTAAATAATTACGGCGGTTGGATACAGCCGCCATTTATTAAATCATTTATTAAATTAAACAGCGCAGCTCTACCCCGAGAGGGGCTGCGGCTCCGTGCAAGCGTCCGCCGTCAGGAGCCCGAGAGGACAGCGGCCACGTCATTACATTAGCGGGCCTCACGAGGACCTACAGAGAGCCGCGGCAGCCCCCGACAAGACCTCGGCGGGCCCGGCCCCCGCTGGGAAAGCGGCCTCTGGCGCGTGCGGTCGGCGGCGGGGTGGGGTGGGCGAGCGGAGACAGAAAGTGAGCCGGGGCGGCCCCCCCTCGGCCGCCAGGCTGCGGGACCGGGGCTCCGCCTGAGCTCCGCACACGACCCGCGGCACGGCGCTCACCGGGCTGCTCCGAGGGGCGGCGGCAAGCGCGGGGCCTCATCCGTCAGACGGGCAATAAAAATTGACAACCCAACATTAATTTCAGGACGAAGAGCAAAGCGTAACAATTTCCATGTGACGGATGTGGACGCGCCGCGCGGCCGATCCCTCGGGGTCTCCCCGGACGGTCGCAGACCCGCTCCCCTCCAGAAGGTGACCCGGAGCGGCTGCAGAGACGCCCGAGGCACCGGGGCCGCCGGCCGACCACCTTTCGCTCCCCTGTTCTCGGTGATGCGACGGGTTCTGGGTGCGGCGCGCGGGTCCGGACGCCACGTGTTCCGCGGAGGAGCGTGGTCTGTGGCCGGCAGGGCTGCACCGGGCCCCGTGCGCACCGACGAGGCCTCAGCCGCCACCTGCCTCCCGTGTGAGCCGCGTGCACGTGCGAGCAGCGTGCAGGCCGCACTCTGGGCACCGGACACACCGACAGCCCTGAGTGTGAACCATTTCCCGTGTCCACGGATGAGGAACCAGACAGGGCCTCACGAGGCGCTGACAAGCGATCACAACGCGGACAGGAACGGTGACTAACAACCAGGCGTGCAATGACCTGATTTTACAGCAAACGTAAGGGAACGGCATGGTTAGGACTCTTCCCTTCCAGGCAGGAGACCCCAGATCTGAATGCTACGTTTCTTTGTGACAATTAAGGATCAGGTCCTCTCCTGAAAGGTAGCAGACACGAGCTAGAGGGGAAAGCGGGGGAAGAGCCGACTGTCAGGGTACTTTCACGCACCTACTAAGGGGGCAGTTTGCCCGAAATCGAGAGGCGCGTGCGGTCTCAGGATGCGCAGTCTGGGAGGACGCATCCCAGCTGATGGGGAACAGGTGCTGCCTCGTCAGCCTGTTTTGAAAACACTGGAAAACCCACAAGGAACACCACGCGGTGTCTAAAGCCGGCTTTTCATTTCCTCTTGTCCGAGGCACCTGGTGCACAAGGGGCCCGTCCCGGGGATTCGCTGCAGCCCGCGTGGCCCGGCCCCACCGGCCGCCACCACCTGGGGCGGTCGCAGGCAGAGACTCAGCACCTGGGCCGCGAGGGGCCCGATGGGGGCGCCAGCCTGACAGCCGCCCCCCCTCCCCCACAGCAGAGGGACGTGGGACCCACGCGGGCGCCAGCACTGGCCCCTCCTTCAAGCCGACACGTGTGTCTAACAGCAGAAGGGAGGCGGCGTGGACTGCAGCGTGGGAGCAAGTCTAACAGACACAGATCCACGTAGCAGGCCTGCCGAGCACACGCCCTGCTGACGATAAGCCCGCCCCACCACGTCTGTCCGCACACGCGGGCCGGGGGATTCACCGACCGCCCTCTCTCGGGAAAACACGCTCCTTGCTCCCCTCGGGACGGGGCTGTGAGTGGAGCCCGGCCACCCCACTCCGCCGGGCGCTCTGCCGCCCTGACCGGTCACGGGAAGCGCAGGGACCGTCAGCCCAGAAGGCCGGTCAGGATGTCCACCTGCCTGTGCAGAACGGATCCGCGACATCCCCTGGGAAAGCCCGGAGCACAGGCGCAGTCGAGCCCCTCTCTCCTCCCTGGGTCCTGCGACTCCGCCGGGGTGTGACCCCCGGGGCGCGACCCTCATGACCCGCCCCCTGGACTCTCGGTCCACCTGTGACCTGGGCATCGGCTCTCGGCAGTGCCGTCTGGGCTTCTGGGAAAACCTCTGCACCGGTGTTCCTTTTGTCCCCTTTGGGGTGCTGAACACGGACGTCCAGGGAGGCCAGGGCCGGGGACCGCGCAGAAGTGCCCCGCAGCGGAGGACTCCCAGAGTGAAATGTCGCTCGAGGCCAAATGAGCAGAACAACAAGCCAGACTGTGAATCAACCGTGACTATTTTTTTATGTTCACTGCTTCACTGATTTTCTGTCAAAAAATGCTAACAAGCAGGAAAGTCCTTAAGAGCTTTACAATTTTTCAGTTTGTTCACCAATACGTTTCGAGCGGCGTATTTGTTTCCTGGGCTGCGAGTGACACGGCCCTCGATCACGCCTGTCTGCGCCTGATGGATCGGCCGGCCGCGAGGCGCCCGTTCCGGATTCCCACCAGGGAGAGCCCGACTCGCACGGAGGAAGGGGCCGCTCGGACGGGCAGGGGACCCAGGGGAGTCCCCGTGGGGGCGGGAGGGAAGCAAGACGTATCGGCCGCCACGCTCAGAACTGGCCCAGCCGGGGCTCTGGGAAGAGGGCCAGGGAATCGCGTGCAGTGCCTCCGTGACCCCCGTGGACGGCGAGGACAGGCGAGGACAGGCGAGGCCACGGCAGCTGTGTGAGCAGCCTGCGGGGGGAGAGGGAGCCCCTCTTTATGCCACGTGGCTGCCGCGTGGGGTGGCTGTCCCTCCTCACACCCTGCCCCCCGGCAGACCTGCTCCTCGCAGAGATGGAGCCACTGCGGGCCGCAGCGTGAGCAAATGGGCTGAGGAGCAGGTGCCGGCGCTCACATAGGCCCACGTGCGACCTCCCTCTCTTCAGAGTGGGCCCACCGGTGCCCCCCGAGCACCCGGCCCAGCCCCGGGTCCAGACCGCCCGATGTGGGGCGTGCTCTCACTGACACCTGCTGTGTGCGCCCCCGGGTCTGCCGGCCAGCGCCCTCCGTGTCACGCTCCCGAAGGAGATTGTTTTCGGTACCAGCAAAGCCCGGCCGTCGCCTGGGAGGCACGGCTCCCGGACACACGGGGCAGGGCCACGGCTGGGACCAGCCACCCAGACGGGGGCGCAGAGATGCACACTGTGTGTGCTGGGCCTCGAGGGACACTTGCGGCAGATGGCACACCTCCAGGCCCAAAAAAAAGCTCACGGTCAGGAGGGAGGCCAGACATTGAACGAGGTGACTGCCACTGAGGAGGCGTGGGTGGAACAAAGGAAGAAGCTCCACGGAGAATCTGGAACCTGTGGATCTGAACTCGAGACGGGACACAACATACGAAAAAATGCAACGGCTCATAATCGTAGAAATGGCCCCATTTCAGGCACATAACACATCTGCAAATCGACCGGACAACTATGAGCCACAAGACGGCACCCCTTCTGCCCAGAGCAGAGACACAACGTAGACTAAAGTTACTCTTAGGTTCAAAACCAGCGCAGCTTCATTTGGTCTGGAGAACGCTCTGTTAATTTCACATCGACAGTATCTGTTCAGCGTGTGTGTGACGGTGACAGTAAGTCACACTCTGCTGTTCCTTCTTGTGGAACGACACGTGTCCTGACCCGTAAGACGCACGGCGATCTGCGTACCTGGTACACGAAGTCGGCTGGTGACGGACACGTTTCCCTTCTCAGTTAAATACTTTGAGGTCTGACTGCTCAGCCATTCACCACACGACTAGTTACGGCAGTTACCGATGGACGCCTAGCACTCGGGAATCCGCGTGGGCCGTGTGCACGCGGAGGGGGCCAGAGGCACGCACACACCCATGCAGCCGTCACGAGAGTCAGGAATGCCAGCGCGGCCCCTGCTCCTGGGGTCCCCGTCCCAGGAAACCCCTGATTTGCCTTCTGCCATCACAGATTAGCGTGCATTTTCGAGAACATCCTATGAAATGGAATCCTGCGGGAAACCCGCGACACGCGGCCCGTTCCCTCGACGGTGGAGCAGGACTCCAGCTTGCCCATCGCCTGGGTGCTCACGGTCGGGATGCCCTGAACGCGTAGGTACCGTCCTTGCTGGACAGGCTCCTCCACTCTCTCAGGAAGACTCCTGGGATCGGAGCGGCCGGGACACACGGTCAGTGGGTTTTCACTTCCTAAGAAACTGCCAGTGTTTTCCCACGTGGTTGTGCGGGTCCACATCTCCACCTCAGCCACACCGGAGGGCCCAGTTCCTCCGCGCCCTCACCAGCACTGTGTGTTGTCGTTCCATCCAACAGCAGAAAGTCTGTGATCTCTGAGGAACATGGCGTTCAGCCTTTTGCTCTGGAAATGGCTGGTGTTAAGTACTTTTCATGTGATTATTTGCCGTTTACAGAGCTTATTTGGTGAAGTGTCTCTTCAGATCATTCAAAAATTCCGTTGTCTGGTTAGCACTAAGCTGTGAGAGCTCTTTATAAGATACAGTACTCTAGATGCAATTCCTTTGTCGGATATAATTTGCAAATATTTCCTCTCTGGCTGTGAACTGCCTATTCTTGTATCTTTTGAAGGGCGTGTGTTTTCCATTTTGATGAACTGCAATAGATTAACTTTCATTCATAATAGTTTGTGCTTTTTGTGTCACATTTAAGGAATCTTTATCAAAGCTGAGGTCACTAAGATTTTCTCTTACGTGTTCTTGCAGGCGTTCATAGTTTCAGCTCTGATACTAACTAGGTCTGTGATCTGTTTAGAGTTAAGCTTTGAAATAAAGTCTGACTTTTTGCACACGGCCATCTAAATGTGACGGTGCCATCTGTGAAAAGATGACCCCACCCACTCCACCCCCGTGAGTTGCCTGACCCCCTGTCAAGTCCAGTGGAGGGTCTATTCCTAAGTTCTCTACTCTGGTCCATGACGTGTTCATCTGGTTTTACACCAATGCTACTCTGTCTTGATGACTGCAGATTTATAATAAGTCCTAATCAGATAGTGTTAAGTCCTCGTCGTGGCTAATCTAAATCCTTTACATGTCCACATAAATTTTAGAACCGGTTTCCACCAAAAAACGGTCTGTTCAGATTTTGACAGTATCACACTGACTCTTAACATCAGTGTGAGGAGAAATGCTACCTAAATAGTACTGCCTTCCAATCCATGAACATAGTACATCTCTCCACTTATTTAGATTTTCTTTAACTTCTCTCAGAGATGTGTTGCTGTGTTCAGTACACAGGTCTTGCGTATCTTTGGCCAAGTTTATTCCTAAATATTTTATATTTTGATACTGTTATACATGGTAACATTATTTAAATTTCAAATTCCAACTGAATTGTCAGTTGACAGCTTATATAAAGCCATAACTACACGACTAGATTCTTAAAATGTAAACAAAATTCTTGTACGTGGTCAATCCCTTCTGACTACTGGTGGAAGCGCTTCATCCCATATTTTTCTTCTCCTGAAGAAAAGATACTGTCCTCATTGGTTTCAGTGCAGTTAATTCAGTAAAGCTGACCTTCAGTCTCACACCATTTCTACTCAGCTCTGGACTGTGTTTTCAGAAATATAGCACAAAGGGGCAGACACGCATTTGGGAGCACACTGTGATCTGGCCAGAGTGAAAAGGCCTATGTAGGGGGCAATGCAGGCTTTGCTCTAGGCCTGGCCTGTTGTGTCTGGCTTCCTCACAAAGCTGAGATACCCAGATCTGCACTATCTTCCACCTGCCGGGTTTGGTCCCATTTCTCTCTGGTGTTCACTAGGGCACGCCCCCTGGATGGTTCGAGCTTAGAGAGAGACCACTCGACTTCAACAAGAGCTTCAAAGGCAGATCTGATAGATCTTTTAACTTTGGAACAATCTACCTACCCTTCTCTGTCTTTCCGTAGCCCTGATAACCTCACCTCCTTCCCCCAAACTGCACTGGTTTCCCATTGACCATCTAATCTTCAAATCCTTTGCCTGATACTCCAAAGGTCACCAGGGTTCAGCCAATCTTTGTGACGGCCTAGGCTCAGATGACTGAAACCCTCCGCCCCTGTATACAGCCGCTCAGGGCACCAATGCACAGATCCACATGCAAGTCCTTCTTTGGGGTCACCGTGCTGACAAGCCCACGTGGCTTCAGCTCCCCTCCCCATGCAAGCCCTTCTTTGGGGTCACCGTGAAGAGAAGGAATCTCTGCCCTCTAAGTTGTTTCTTCAACAAAAAAATTAAAAAAATTTTTTCTTTTCTTTGGTTAAAAAAAAATCAGTTTTGCAAGGTTTATTATGAAAAACAGCAGCGCCTGATCATTTCGATTTTCTCTTCCTAAGAGAAAATTACTTTCTTTTACTTGTTTTCTTTTGGTATTTGCCTCCATCTCCCTAAAACTTGTATTGCTACTTCTTGACTTTCTAGTTTTCAACATTATTGACTTTTCCACTCTGGAAGATGAAGACTTAATCCCTTGCCCTGGTTTCCTGTGCACTCACATGTCACGCACATGCACCTCTGATCCCCTACCCTCTGGGTACAACCACATTTTTACTTGAACTGATAATCAGTATTTATGTCACCACAACCGTAGAAACGTGCTTCGTAACGGGAGAGCATTACGGCGGCCTTTCCTCTCTCCGACAGCCGTTTGTTTCTCCTGCGGTTCACGACTGGGTTCTCTTTGTGTCATCCGAGTCCCTTGCACGTGTCACCGTAATTCCCCCACACCCGCTCCTCTCATCTCGGTACGTCTCAGCACATCAGACAGCCTATCGCTGACACCTCCTGGGAGAGTCCTCTCAGAAACGGAACCAGCTTCACAACTGCTCACATGCCTGGCGCGTGCTCCTCCTCCTGAGCTCTGCCTTCACCCCTGACCTGAGGACTCCCTGGGAGCTGGGGCTCGGGCCTCACACACAGGAGCACACGCCGGTGTTTCCAGAGCCAGACGGAGAGGGCATCGTGTCCAAGAAACAGGGCAAAGCCCTCCGTGGACTTTCGGTCATGGCGGAGGTGACCCAGATGCACGCGTGAACTCTCCAGTACGCACCCTCTGGGCGCTGCTACGTTCGAACCCCTGCTCTCTGTTTCCTGGATCACGCGCCCACTTTGTGGGGTACGGTATCTCCCGATGGCACTTCTTGACAAAGGGAGCTGGGGACAAGATCTTTTTTCAGATCTGACGTTATCAGATACACTCACTTTTCCCTGCTCACAGACTGGCCCGCGGGGATCGCGGATGGGAGCTTCCGGTATGCCAGGGCTTGGGGACAGCGCTCCCATCCGTCATCTGCTCTCCAGCGCAGCCCTGGGAAGAGGGGGCCGCTGTGGCTCCCACGCCTTTGGCGAGAACATGGCCCTCCCCGGCCTCCCTCAGGGCTGCCCTGTGGGGCCTCACGGCTGGGTCTTCATACCCGCACCTCGCCGGGGCCCCAGTGCGGGCTGCCCGGGCAGGCGTGGCCGTGGGGCGCTGTGCGGGATCACGTGCTCCCCCGCTGGCAGCAGGCCACCCCCGAAGGGGCCCGGGAAGCGCAGATCCGCGTCTCGTGTGGCCTCTGTGCACCCAAGGGCCCAGCCTGGAACGTGTTCCCTGCTTCCTTCCGTGGCCACTCCCGCTCACTTTCCAGGTTCTCCTCGGAGCGGCCCGCTCGTGACTCCTGTTCCCACGAGGCCCCTGGGGCGCTCTCCACACCTGGTAACTGCACATCCGTGTACGTGTGCCCTCGAGCCTGTGCGCTCCATGTGGGCAGAGGCCCCGACGGCCCCTCGAGTGCACACGGTCACGCGTGGCAGCTACGGGTCACGGCCGGGTGTCGTGTGCACGTGCGCGCTCCCTGGAGTCTGTGAGCTCGAGGACAAGGAGCGGGCGGGTGTCGCGTGCAGCCAGCCCTCTGCCGGCACAATCGGCACCGGGCCCCATCTGGCTGCAGGAGGGGGTGTTGGACTTCTCTCCCCCATTCCCGCCGTGCAACCGGGCTGAGGACAGGCTGGTCCGCTGGAGCGAGGGTCCGACCGGTCCCCCCGGGCACAGAGGGGACCGGGCGAGCCCACTTCTCAGCGCTCTGGCTCCAGCCTCACCCCCCGCACCGGGGGTTCTCTCTCAGCAGAGGGCGAGGCCCGTCCTGTGTCTGCCACGCCTGCCGAGGTGCAGGGGCCGGACCAGGGTGTACGGGTGACCGAGCTCAGTGCTCCGCTCACTGCTGAGGCTCGGATTCCGGCTGAGTCTGAGCACGGCCATCCTGCAAAACTCAGCTTTCTGAATCCGTGCTGCGGATGCACGCCACGTGGGCTTGTCAGCCATGCCGCCGACCAGCGCCCTGCCTTCCTCACGGAGGCACAGGACCTCTGCACACGCTCCACGGCTGGACACCCACGGCCGGCCCCCAGAGCTGCGGCCACACAGTTCTTTGCCCCTCCGGCTCTGGACTCTTCCGAGGCAGCTCTTGACTCAGAATTGTGTGTACTTGGTGTGTAGACTGTGACGACCGGGCTGCCCAGCAGACCCTCCCTGTGCCCGTGAGCCTGCGGCGTGGACTCCCAGGCCCGAGGTCAGGGGCGACCACCCACCAGCACCGGCCCTGCCCGCGGAACACCCCACCCGCGCTCCCGCAGACGCGCTCCCGCAGAGGGACGGACGGAAAGGCTTCAGGTCACCTTCACGCTGCGAAGCCCGATGGAGTCGGGTGCCGAGGCCGGAAGATCCCGGTTCTTGGGAAGGAGGCCAACTTTCGGCCTCAACTCGCTGTCTCTGCATCAACTGAGGTACAGACAAGACCCTGGCCCGGCCTGTCCGCAGGGGAGCCCGTGCGCCGCCCTGCATCACCCTCTCTGGTCCGGGGGGAGGGGACGGAGAGACGGCACTCTGGCACTCGGCGCAGTAAGCGTCCGCGTGCACTCGTAGGGCACGCCATCCTTCTGGAATATGTGTCTCGTCTGAAACATGGCTGCCAGAGGCAGATGTGGTGCCCAGAACAAAGGGAAATGCCAGAAACAGGATTATGGTCAGAAAACAGGACTGCGTGCCTGGACGCTCACAGATGACTGGTGCTCAGAGACAAGCCCTCTGCTGAGGAGTGGCCATCTCGGTCCCAGGGGAGCTGGTCATGTGTTCAGGATGATGGGGCTCCTCCTGCCTCCCACCCTAAACCTCGGATCAGAGCGATGTTCCCAAGGCGCCCCCCCCCCCCCACCGCCATCACACAGTGCGGTCAGCCCTTCCCCGACCACCTGGCTCCAGCCTTGCTCCTTCGGCCACGACCCCACCTTCCCCGCTGGCGGCCGTCCCTCTCTCCTGCCGGCGCACCAGCCACCCTCAGAAACGTCCGTGGGGCTCCCGAACCTGTTCTGGCTTCAGTCGGTCGGAACCCCAGGCCCCCGCGTGAGGCACGGAAGCAGTCTCTGTGCTCTGGGTTCAAGTCTGAGCAGACGCAGAAGAGCCTCCGTGTGCCCCTGCCTCCCCTCCGTCCAGTGGCGAACGCGGGTTACACGCAGGTGCTGCGCGACGCCCTTGTCGAGCGCACCGACCAGCGCCGGCACGGGCCCCCCCACGCCTCCTGCTACCACCACGCAGCATCAGCAAGAGAGACGGCTCGCGCAAAGAACATCTGGCCGTGGCGTCGCTTGGCTCACGAGCAGGCCGCCAAGCAGGTCCTCCCGGAGGAGGACGTGGTGGGGGGTGCAAAGTGCCGACCGGGGCGGCGAGGGCCAGAATCCCGAGTCCCAGGGCCAGGGCCCCTTCTTCCCGCGGCCCTGCTGCCGGGTCCAGCCCGGGGGCCCCCAGGGCCAGCAGCTTCTCGTTCCAGACGCTGGAGAGTGGGAAATGGTTGCAGGGAACCCTGACTCTGGGGGCGGCAAGACGTGCTATCGATCACGGGCCAGGTTTCAAGTCCTCAGTCTTCCCAGCGAAGTTTTTGTCCCCACAAACAGCTGCACGGGAATGGCCATCCTGCCATCTCCCCTGTCCTTCCCTCTCCCATTCTCCTGCTGGGCCACGCGGATCCACGCTGTGTGGCCCCGGGGACTCGGCCAGAGCTCTGGGGGCTCCTGAAAGCCTTTTCTCGAGAAGCACACGGACCCCCCACGCCCACCGAGAACCGCAGCATCCGAGACGCCCGCCTGCCCGCCGCACCTCACTCGGCCGTGGGCCGCTGGGGCACCCACAGGCCAGGGCCCTGTCGGGTACAGGGGTTTCCGGAGGTGACGGGGGATCTGCTGTGCCAGGACATACCCAGCGTCCCCTCAGAATGCACAGAGCCGGGTAAAATCAGCCTCGTGGCACCCGTGCTACCCTGCTCGACAGCCCCATGCCACCTCATCCGTCAGAGGCAAATAAAAAAGTCAAGCGCAAATGTATAAAAAATTATGATAGAAGCCCTAAATAAGGCAGGGACTGCAAGCTTATTGAGTCAAAAATCAATCAATCAATGAGCGAGTGGATCAGAAGCACCTCATAAGCCCCAAAGAAATAATTTGCCCAAACACTGGGATTTAACAGTGGAAGACCAAATTTCAACACTTTTAGGAAGTAAATAATGAAAAATCAATTCAAAGAAAAAACAGATCAAGAACCCTGGACCCTGACGTGCCGACACATTTATTGCTGAGGCCGTTTCTCGGCTGACCCGAAAACTTCGGGGGGTGTTTATTTACTTTCAGCACCTTCCAGAGATCAATATTTTTAATTTGGATCCGAGTTATTATTTTTCACATCACAGCAGCGGGGAGTGGAGTAAAGTGGCTCATATTTTAGTGCTAAAAAGATCGATATGACAGCTTCACCTTCACTTCGGGCCCCCGCCGCTGCCCAGCCGCACATCACCGTGTCCCGCGGGGCTGCAGGTGCCGCCGAGGGGAGCGGGTCGTTACCGCCAGCAGAGCAGACAGCGTGATTTAGCTGAGCGCGGAGGGCCCGGTGCCCTCGGAAAACCAATCTTGTTCCTCACACTCCATCAGGCCTGTCTGGCCCCACAGGCGGGGCGCGGAGGCGGGGCGCAGCCACGGGAGGGGGGGCCTCTCCTGGAGCAGATTAGTTCCCTCATCACAAATGCATTTGCCTTCTTTCCCTTTCCTCAGATCAAAGAACATCAGTAAACTCCATTAATTTTCCATAAATTTCCCCTAAAATCTTACTCGGGAGAGCAGACACAGGAGAAGGGGGCCGATCGTGAGGGGAGCACGGGGGAGGTGGAAGGGCACCTCCTCCAGTGCACGCCTTCCCGCCAGCAGGGCCGGGGCCACAGCGGGGAGCAGGCAGGGGCCTGCAGCAGTGGGAAGGGAGAGAGCAGGTGCAGCCCCCCTTGCCCTCCAGCAGATCTGGGGCAAATGGGAGGCAGGCCCCCACTGATGAAGGCCCAGAACCTCCCGGAAGAGTGGGTCCAAGGCCAGCACCGAGCCCTCCCGCCCCGTGCTTCCCCGTGGGGACCCTCCTCTCAGCACTGCCAAAGACAACATGGGGTCGGGGGTGGGGAAGGAGCCCCCCAAACAGAGAGGAAAGTAAGAGGGAGCCCGGTCTGTTGGTGACGAGCAGTCCCGGTGTCCCAGGACGGGGAGCCACCGGCATGGGCACTCCCAGCCCGGTGGGAGCCAACCGCTCCTAGGCATGAACCGGCAGATGGGCCCTCCTGGGCACCAGGGCCTGCCCTCAGGCTGCATGGTCTGACTACAAGGGAGGACTCGTCAGGCAGCCACTGCACGTTCCCGGGAAGGAGAACCTGCTGGATGGGATGGGTTTGCCGAGCAAAGGTTTCAGGCCAGGGAGGAGGGGTGCTCACCGGAGGGGAGCCCGCAAAGGGCACCTGACAGCCCTCTCCGGAGGTCTGCACACACACGAAGCCACGCTCCCAGAGTGCCGTGGTGTCCCTAGAGCTCTTGTCGGTGGACCGCTGCTTTGGACCACACTTCTTGCCTCACAGAAGGGAACTCAACCTGTGCACCTCTTACCGGGAACTGAACTGTCTGGCCGCAGGCTGGGGCACCGCAGGCAGCGGAGGCATCTGGGTCTCCCCACTAAGGGCTCGGAGCCCGGGAAGCCTGCTCCCCAGCCCACAGACCCGCCCGGGGCCTCTGGGTGATGCCGAGTTCTGGGCGCTAAAGGACACGACACATCTCTGGCTCCAGACCCCTCTGCCCAGAAGAAACCCCACTTTCAGAGCTTCAGGAGAAGTCGGGGCCTCCGTGTGCTAAGGCAGCCCTGCGGTCACAAAAGCACTCTCCATGGACTCTATGTGCTCTCCGTGCCGGGAGGCCACCAGGGCACTTGCCCAGCTCCGGCCCGCCACTGCCTGGGAGCTCTCACGGCTTGTAAGACCCTGACAGGAGCTCACGGCTCCCGCCCAGACATGGCTTCCCTCTTTCAGCTGCCGGCTGTGCAGGCGTCGGCCCAGTGCCAGCAGGGACGGCGTCCTCGGGCCCACCCGCACCTGCCCTGCAGATCGCAACACGTGCACCACTGGCACTGACTGGCCACGCGTGGCTCCCGGGCCCCAGAGGCGAGGCTCCGCGGGGCCTGCAGCGTGCAGACCGGCAGGGGCCTCGCAGGCTGGGCTTGGTGCCCGTCGCCCCCGGCTTCTCCACCAAGAGGACGGCCCGGTCCGTGCCCGCCACCGAGCCGACGCTGCCCAAGGAAAAGCCGCTGAGCCAGCGCGCTCACCTGCAGCCTCACGTTCTAGAAGCACCTGTCCCAGAAACGGAAGGGCTCCCCGGGGAACGCGACCTCGGCCTGCACCTCCTCGGAATGGCCCCTGATGCCGCGCATCCTGCCTCAGGAGCCAGGTGACCCCCCTCTGTCCTCCTCCTCCTCCTCCTCCTCCTCCTCCTCCTCACAGGGCACCCAGTTAGGGGAGGATGGGTGGCCTCTGGCCGTGCCTCTGTGGGCCTCCCCCAGCCCAGAAGCCCTGAATTCACACAACGGGGGGGCCTGCCCGGCACACGCACGGCAGACGCTCCGTTCCTGCAGTGAAACGAGACGAGGAAATTATACCAAAATAAATTTGCAATTTCTTCCTCATTTAGCCATTTCTGAAGCCAGAGTATAGGAAAGCCGTTCCCTTCACGTCCCCCTATCGACGTTCAGGCTTTTCCGGTGGTAAGTGATGTGTTTTCTATGTTCCTCCGGCGAAATGAGACACAATTCCTGTGGTATCAGGTCTCCAATCAATAGACACTGGGAAGCCCTGGAAAACTACACCGGGCACTTCCTCAGTGTCAAGGCACGAGTGGCCGCGCCCTGGGCTGCTGTGAAGTCAACTGTGACCAACCGTGGGGCGCCTGTGACGTCACGGGGAGTTTCCCAAGAGGCAGATCCTGGAAGGCTTCGTGTGGGAAGCGTTTCAGGGCACTCGGGACCCAGGCGCCCCTGGCGGCGGGGGGTGCTGGCTGTCATTCCGATGGTGTCAGGTCCCTCCCACGTGGCGGGCAAGGTGACCTGTGGGCCCGGGCCCCAGGAAGCCGGCAGTCTGAGGAGCGCCCCACCTACCTCAGAGCCCACGCCTGTAACTGAGAAGGCCCTTGAGTCACCTTTATGTGTCATAAGCCCAGAACATACCCGCCTGTCCACACGGATCCTGGGACATGTGGAGGGTGTGTGGGCAATGTCCTCGGCAGGGAATAGGGGTGCTGGCAAAGGGCAGAGGTGCGTGTGACAGGGACGGGTCCTCCAGGGCCAGGGGGAACAGAGAGGCCCCGGGAAGGAGGGGAGGGGGGGAAGGGGGCCACGTACAGCGGGGGAGGGGGAGCGCACGGAGAGCAGGACGCACAGCAAGGTGGCTGCCACCTCCTCCCACGTGGCGGGCACCACAGAGTCTCCGCCCACAAGAAGGGATGACCCGGGGACATGAGGCCCGTGCTGTGAACGTGCTGTGAGGCGTGGGCACCCCAGGGATCCTGTGGACGCTGAGGCCTGGCCAGACACGCTGAGCGGTGGCTGCTGGCTTCTCTCCCAGATGCTGCAGCGTCCCCGGTGACGACGGGTCAGGCGCCCCGCACGAGCTCCGGGTCACTCGCACCTCGCCACCTGGTGCCTGGGCAGGGACACGGGAGCAGGGGCAGGGAGGCCGGTGCACAGGGGTCCAGTCCTGCTGGAAGGGACACCACCGCTCCTGAGTCTCCTCTCCGGCCGGTCCCGGTGCAGTGGCCACAGCACCGTCTGCATCTACCTTCTGTCCCACAACCTGGCGTGCTCTGTCCTCGTGGCGGGACCGGGACGAGAACGCCTCACACCTGCTGGCGATCAGCACTGGCACGTCTCGGTTCTTTGTGGGCAAACACAAAAGCTCACTGGGATGTGGAAACCGGAAAGCCTGGTGGGACAGTGAAGAGCCTGGCGTTCTGTCGTGGAGAAGGCCTCCCCCAGAGGAAGGACGGCGGGGCGTTCGGTCAGGTCCTCCCGGGACGTGCGGGCCGACTCCAGGGCTGGGCCAGGGCAGGGCGGCACTCAGGGATCGGGCTTCAGGGAGGTGGGCAGCCAGAAATGAGACGCAGCAGGGCCGCTTCCCGGACGCTGCCACAGGGGGAAGGACCTGAGGGCACCTGGGGCACCGGACGCAGCCCGCCCACTCCCGGCCCACCCCTCCAGCTCACGCGTGGCTGTGCTGCTGTGCCCACGCCCTGGGCCGGGGTCCTCAGTCTGCCCTCAGGGATGTCCCCGTGAGTTCCCGCGAACGGACAGGGCCTGGCAGCCCTATGAAGAAGCCGCCCTCCGGCCTCCACCTTCCGGGGAAGCAGGAAGCAGGTGACCCAGCCGGCGACCAGGCCACCACACCGGGGGCAGCCATTGGGGGCTGGGATGACACCAGCCTCCTCATCAGTAAGTGGCCCCCCAGCACGACTCTTAGGTGCAAACCGAACTTCACGTAATCGTTGCTGATTTGAGTCTAGAAAAAGCCCTGTGAGCATCTCCTGAACCAAAAGCTTGACACCAAATGCTGCTTTGGCGCCATCTTCTGGTGACCAGGGGCATTGGTGGGCTCCCGACGCAGTCGGCAGGACCCCCCCCCCCCCCCAGAGCCATCCAGGCGGAGCCCCCACCCAGGCCCAGAGCCCCCTGCCCCCCCCCCCAGGCTGAGTCCCCCAGGCCCAGAGGCCCCCTCAGGCTGCAGCTCCCCAAGCTCAGACCCACCCCAGGCCCAGAGCCCACCCCCAGGCCCAACCCCCACTCCAGGCCACAGCCCCCACGCTTCTGTGTGCAGAGCAAACCCCCACGGTCATGTTCATACACCAGGTGCAGCTTCAGGCTCAACCTCTTTCTGGGAACAGGCCACTATTTTCTGATCCCTATTAATACCTGTGACAGCATTTATGTACAAGATAAATTCATTTCAATTTCCTTTTTCAATTAATGGCCTATTATTTGAACCACACTCAGCTAAAAATACTGCTCCAATGCCATTAATCTTGTAAAAATTAAATTTTCCTCCATCTGACAGGCAGAGGCCACCAGGCTGGGGTGGGAGAGTGGCCACACAGCTGGCCAGTGTAGCCCAGCCCTACCCAGGACCCTGGGGGTGCAGGGTCCCCTCGACCGGGACGTCCGGAGGCCCCAGCAATGATGGTTCCACCCACGGCACGCTGAGGGGGGCGACGGAAGGGCACAGAGGTGCTCCAGGGGCCCCAGGGTCAAACAGGATTTTATCGCCAACCATCAGCATCACGGTCACGAGGCAGGATCACACACACTCGGACCTCTGTGCCAACTCTGGGATGCGCTCCAACGTCTAGAGCTCCACCGTCCATTCCCCACCCGCTAAACACGGCTGATGGTCCAGTTATCCGGGGGCCATCAGCACACCTCACCCAGGACTGCGGTCGCAGGAGGGGAGCCCTCACCTCCCCGCTGTGCACCACCCCCCCACCCGAGGGAAAGCCGGTCCACAGCACTGTGCAGACGCCCCAGGACCGGCCGCCATGCGCCCACAGCTGCTGCAGGCAGGCCAGGCCTCCCGGCCCCTCCCCCCGACCCCATCCGGTCCTGGGACACCTGCAGACACAGCCTCAGCGGCGCAGACCTGAGCCGCACCCCATGCAGTGTTCCGGCGGCTCCTTCTGCGGCCCCGTGCTGGCCAGTCCCGCCCAGCCGGATGCCATTCTCTAGCCCGGTCTGAGGCTCCCGCCAAGCAGCACGGCCATGTCTCCGGCTAATGTGACGTTTCTGTATTTATGACCGAGAGAGGAAAGCACTGCCCATCTCAACTAAAATGCCACGGATGTTGGGTGCTCCCTGGCTTCAGACACTTTAAGTCTGAAAACCTAGGGGCGCCTGGGTGGCGCAGTCGGTTAAGCGTCCGACTTCAGCCAGGTCACGATCTCGCGGTCCGGGAGTTCGAGCCCCGCGTCGGGCTCTGGGCTGATGGCTCGGAGCCTGGAGCCTGTTTCCGATTCTGTGTCTCCCTCTCTCTCTGCCCCTCCCCCGTTCACGCTCTGTCTCTGTCCCAAAAATAAATAAAAAACGTTGAAAAAAAAAAAAGAAAACCTATGCACCAAAGAACAGACTAGGTGTGACACGACCATGAAGTACTTCAATGCACCAACTGGACAGCAAGGTCCTCCAGCGGGGAGAGCATGGGCTCCAGCCTCTGTGCTTCCTCGGGGGGAGGGCTGCGCGTGGGTCCCCCTCCCCGAACGCCCTGTGCCACTCAATCTGTCACGCGGCTGCCCTTCCCATCGGCGTCCCGCCAAGGGCGGCAGGGTCACGCTGGCGGGCAGCATCGGTCGGTGAGAGGCGGTGTCGAAGCCCATGCTTGCCACGGCTCCATCCTCCCAGCTGCCAGCGGCCGTGCACGTGTGCAAGCTCCGACGCTGGACTCGCAGCCCACGTGGTTGTGTCCTCTTGAGGGACTGACGCCCTCGTCTGTGCACAGGGCCCCTTGACCCCTGCCGCGCTCCTTGTCGTACGACTGGTTCTATGCACCCACACGTTTCGTCCAATTTTGAAAAATTTCAGCCAATTCTTTAGGGGCCTGCTGTCTCCTGCTCCCTCTCATCCTGGGGCTCCAGTTACGCGCACACCGGACCCCTGGACACCCTACCCCACTGTGATGTCCCGGCAGTGCCTTCCGCGTTTACTGTGAGTGCTTCCCACTGCCAGGGCTGCGAGTTCAACTGCTGTCCCCTCCCCTCCGCGGTGCCCGGCCCTCCGCTCGCCCCAAACCAACGCAGCTTCCATCAGGGCTGCCGTGACTCCATCTGAACCAGTCCTGATGGCAGAAGCAGGAAGCAGGGTCCCGGCACAGGGAAGCGTGAGGGTCAAGAGAAGAGTGTTCTCCTGTCCAGGGTGGGCTGAGAGCCAGCGGCCCTCGGCCCAGGGCAGGAAGGCAGAGGGAGCACGGGGCTGCGGCGGCCTGCGCGGGGCGTGCCTGCGCCGGGATGTGGCTGACACAGGTGGCGGAGAGGCCACGCGTGAGTGTGGAGGGGGGCAGGGGTGCCCGAGGACAGCAGGCGCGGGGCACGGGGGATCCCATGGGCACGTGACGGTGACCATCTCAGCCAAGGAAGGTACCACCGAACTGGCACAGATACCCTGAATTCAGAGGCTGCGAACGGACAGATGCCTTTCTAACCACAGGGCCATCTCTAGTGTCGCTCCCTGAGCAGGACACGGCTCCCCGGCCCCGCCTGCTCTCGGCACACCAGCACCCACCGCCCCATGCGACCAGCACGCAACGGCCGAGCGCCTGCTGCATACCAGGCTCCTGGCAACACGACAGCGGTGAGGTGAAGGACGCCAGGAACGGAAGCCGGAGGAAACTAAGCCAACGAGGCAGCTCTGAGCCCTCCCCAGAGATGGGGGGGTGAGATGCCTCAGTCGCTCGAACCAACAACCGGCGACTCAAAACCCATCTGACGTCTGCTCCTCCGAGAAGCCTCCAGCCTCCCCAGCACCTTGTACTCCCCACAGCCGCTGCACCCCAGCGGGGCCCCCTTTCCGGGCATCCGCTGACCCCCGGACCAAGGACTGTCGCAGGACAGGCCAGGCCCCCGGGGTGGGCTGCTTGGGCCCACAGAGGGACTGGCCTCCGTCACTCGAGCTCTGCGGAGCAGATCCAGGGATCGGCTTAATCCCTCGCCTCTGTGAAGAGCCCCCCACTTGCGATCACCATCCCACAGGCCACGGCCCGGGGCCGACTCCATGCAGCAGAAGGGCACGCACCGTGAAATGCTCCTGGGATTTGAAGTTCTCGTCCAGGTAGACGCGAGCCCTGTTGTACTCCTTCATGGCGTCACTTGACAACAGCTCTCTAGAAGGAAAACAGGGAGTTTCTTTGGTACAAAAGCCACCCAAAAAGCTGCTGCCAGACCCAGGCTACTGGCTTGAGCCCCGTGTCGTACGTCACCCCAAAAACGCCACCAAGCAGTGGTGGGAGGAAGGAAGGGCGGCAGAAACCCAAACCCACTGTGTGCAGGTAGAGTCGGGCCATGTCGTCAGCTGCGGCCCCCCCGACACCCGACAGATGCACAGGACCCAGAGGCCTCTCGGGGAGAGAGACGTGGAGGTGGGGGGACACTGGGAGCTTGGCCAGGGCCGCACGCCGCAGCGGCACAACCCCAAACTCTGTGGGCTCTCCTGGCTGTTTGTGTCTTGTGCTAACGGAGAAGCAGGCCGGAGTCCACACGCCCCCGGGACCAAGGCAGGTCGCCCCACCAGGAGGAAAGCTGACCATCAGCGGCCTGCCCCAGAGGCTTTACGACAGGAAGGAGGAAGGGTCTCTAACACCCCTCGTCAGAGGGGCTTCCTGGTCACCTCCCTGCCTCGTTTCCCAGCCAGAAAAGGCTTAGGCGGGCACCCACGTGTCACCTCAGCACGTGTGGCTGGAAGGGAGCCACTGTGCACCCAGAGCCCCGAGAATGCACCAGAGCCACGCCGGGAAGCGAGGGGGGCCTCCCTGCTCACCTGCCGGCTCCCCGGCCGAGGGCCCCCCCACCCTCCCGCCAGCTCCGCAGCAGCAGGGAAGGGGTCACGTAGCCATCTGACCAGCCAGCACGGGGGTCAGACGGAAGAGGGGTTCGGGCCCCAAGAAGCCAAATGGAAGAAGGGAAGAGGCTATGTGCCTCGGAGGGCTCACACCCCTCCCCCCCGCAGCCTCCACCGTGTTCGCGGCAGGAAGCAAGGTGCAGACACACACCACACGATGTTCGGAACATCTGGCGTCACGCCAGAAATTAACTTAGTGTGCAGACAAGCAAAAAAATACAACCTACAACCTGCAGAGACAGACCTGGATGAACAGAAGTCAGCCGAAAACACCCCTGAAGCAGGGGCTGTCCATGCAATCAAAGATTTCAAGGAAAGCACGACTATGAGGAAAAGCAAACGTGAAAACCACAAATTAAACTTCTCAGGCTGAAAACAGAACTCACCAGGTGGACCTAAGGGCAGGTTAAAACCTAAGAAAATAAATAAGGAAGAGATCCGTGACTACAACACACAGCAACAGAAATGACCCAAACTGAAGCAAAGAGCCTGGAAAATGTCAGAGGAAAAAGAGCTCAAGGGGCAGAGGGGCCCTGGGTGGTGACAGACAGGCCGACCCCAGGAAAGCCGAGTCAGAGACCCAAGAGAAGGGAAGGAGAAAAACAGGAAAGTGGCGAGCAAACTTTTCCCAAATATGATTAGAATTATAAACCCGCTGAAAAAGCTCAAACACAAGGGAAATCAAACTAAAATACAACATAATCAAGTTGCTGCAGACCATCCGGGGAGACAAAATGCCACAGTCAGGGAAAAAAGACACATTATATACCGAAAATTAAGACGGGGACAATGGCTAAGGCCCGTCCTAAACAACAGGACACAGAAGACAAGGCGATGATGTCCTTTAAGTGCTAACAGAGAAGCGCGGGCAAGCCGCAGTCCCAGCTACAACAACAACATCTTTCAGGAGCGAAGACAAAGGCTTTCCTCACACAAACAAAAGCGGAGAGAATTCGTCACCAGTGACTCGTGTTAAGATGGATGTCACAGAAGCTCTCAGGCTGAAGGAAGATGGTACCAGACAGAAACCGAGGCTTCGAGAGAGCGGGCAGAGCACAGAAAGCCATAGACAAAGTGGTCAAGATAAAGGGCACCTTCTCTCCCTTCTAATCTTTATAAAAGGTACCAGTTTAAAGCAAAAAATGGCAACACGGGTCACATATGGCAAGCAAGGGTAGGAGTAGAAAGAACGGGACAGCCTCCCCAGGACCCAGGGGTGTTGGCAGAAGGGGCACACCTCGGGGGCGGGGCATGGGGCGCGGGGATAAGGGGCGGGGTGGACGCCCGGGGAGGCAGGGCCGGGGGCGGGACATAGGGGAGAGGCGGGGACATGGGGCGGGGAATGCGGGGGGGGGGGGGGGGGGGCGGGGGCGCAGGGCTGGGCGCGGCTGGAGAGGGGGGCCTCCTTCCGCAAGCCTGCTGCGCACCAGCAGGGCACCCCCCCCCACCCCCACCCCCGCCTCTGGAAATGCCGCTCTCCCCCGCCAAGCTCCTTAAGGTAAGTAAGGGCTTTGGTCACCAAGGTGTGCCGCAGGTGTCTTTCCCAGGAGTAGCTAACCATTTACTTCCTTTACAGGGTCTTTTGGTAAACAGTTAACGTTGTTTAACATTCGCATTTCACAATCCTTTCTTTTGTAGGTGACACTTTTTGGGTCTCTTGAAGGTAACTCCCTGGCCCAGAGCTACAGACAACACCCTCCAGTATTTTAGCCTCAGCATTATTAGAGCTCAGCCCTCTCCCTTTACTCAGTAACACAACTGAAACACTATCCTCCTGCGGGGAGGGGGGGTGGGGACCCAGTGCCATTTTCTCACGCACACATGGCCTTGTGGCTCACAGCCAATCCCCAGCTGCATTCAGTCCTTCCACAGCTCTTGCCCGCCCTGCACCCGTCCCCCTGCCCTCACTGCTCCCCAAGGAGCCTGCAGCCAGGGGAGGGGGGGCACTCCCACCTCGGGCCTCTTCAGAATTATTTTGCCTACTTTTAGCTATTTACCGGCATCCCCTTGCCCTCATGTTAACTTCAGTATTAGTTTAAGTGGTAAAAAATTTAAAACATGTTTTTAATTAAAATTGCCGTAAAATTGGATTATTTGGGGAAAATTTGATCATTCTTTTTTAAACATGCCCTTTAGCAAATCGGCCCACAGTTTAACAACTGACACGTGGATGCTTGTGTCCACCCTGTGGTCCCATTGCCACTGTCACCCTGCGGCTGCTGACGGCGGCTGAAATCACCCTCAGAGCCCGGGCACCAGGCGCCAGGGCTCTGAGTGCAGACCCAGCACAGCGGCCCTCGATGACCCGCCTTGGAAGTCAGGGAGGGTCACCTCACACCCGGCTGGCGGGAGCAGTCACGATGCCCCGAGCCCACAGCACGGGGACACGGAGGGCAGGCACAGTGGTGCCCAGCGCACAGCGGCTGTCCTGGGCCCTGGGGCTGCGGGCAGAGCAGAAGGAGGAAAGGTGCCCCAGGGCCTCTGGCCGCCACAGCCGGAGGCGGGCCCTGCTTCTCAGGAAGCCAGGCTGAGCACACACCGCCCGCTCGCTCCGCCCCCGCCCCGCCCCGCCCCCACGCGTGCACTTCCCAGGTCTGTGCAGAGGCCTGTGGCTACTTCCTCCGGAACGATGGAGATGTCACCACCCACACGCGACTGGGGCTCCGTCCCCGTCTCGCTGTGACAAACACAGATGTGAGCTGCTGGATGGAAACCAGCCGTCTGTCCGTCCATCCACAGCTGGCAGGCTGGCAGCCATCACGCCACAGGTGTGGCCTCCAGGACATGCAGATGGGACGCTCCACCTGGAGCCCAGGGCTGAAGTCTCCAAGCCCAAAGCACCACTGTCACCCTGCAACTGCACACCCCCAGGAGCCACGCTGTCATTCTGTGGTCCTCTGCCAGGAGCCATGCTGTCACCCTGTAGTCCCCCCGCCCCGGAACCACACTGTCACCCTGTGGTCCCATCGCCAGGGGCCACACTGTCACCCTGTGGTCCCATTGCCACTGTCACCCTGTGGTCCCACCCCCGGGGGCCACACTGTCACCCTGTGGTCCCTCCCAGGAGTCACGCTGTCACCTTGTGGTTCTCTCCAGGGGCACGCTGTCACCCTGTGGTCCCATCGCCAGGGGCCACACTATCACCCTGTGGTCCCATTGCCACTGTCACCCTGTAGTACCCTCCCCCTCCAGAACCACACTGTCATCCTGTGGTCCCATCGCCAGGGGCCACACTGTCACCCTGTGGTCCCATCGCCAGGGGCCACACTGTCACCCTGTGGTCCCACCCCCGGGGGCCACACTGTCACGCTGTGTCCCGCCCCCAGGAACCACATTGTCACCCTGTGGCCCCACCCCCGGGGGCCACACTGTCACCCTGTGGTCCCACCCCCAGGGGCCACACTGTCACCCTGTGGTCCCTCCCAGGAGTCACGCTGTCACCTTGTGGTTCTCTCCAGGGACACGCTGTCACCCTGTGGTCCCACCCCCGGGGGCCACACTGTCACGCTGTGTCCCGCCCCCAGGAACCACACTGTCACCCTGTGGTCCCTCCCAAGAGTCACGCTGTCATCTTGTGCTTCTCTCCAGGGGCACATTGTTGCCCTGTGTCCTGCCCCCAGGAACCACACTGTCACCCTGTGGTCCCACCCCTGGGGCCACACTGTCACCCTGTGGTCCCTCCCAGGAGTCACGCTGTCACCTTGTGGTTCTCTCCAGGGACACGCTGTCACCCTGTGGTCCCATCACCAGGGGCCACGCTGTCACCCTGTGGTCCCACCCCCAGGGGCCACACTGTCATGCTGTGTCCCGCCCCCAGGAACCACACTGTCACCCTGTGGTCCCATTGCCAGGGGCCACACTGTCACCCTGTGGTTCCCCCCCAGGGCCACACTGTCACCCTGTGGTCCCTCCCAGGAGTCACAATGTCACCCTGTGGTTCTCTCCAGGGGCCACACTGTCACCCTGTGGTCCCATCGCCAGGGGCCACGCTGTCACCCTGTGGTCCCACCCCCGGGGGCCACGCTGTCACCCTGTGTCCCGCCCCCAGGAACCACAATGTCACCCTGTGGTCCCACCCCCGGGGCCACACTGTCACCCTGTGGTCCCTCCCAGGAGTCACACTGTCACCTTGTGGCTCTCTCCAGTGGCACATTGTCGCCCTGTGTCCCGCCCCCAGGAACCACACTGTCACCCTGTGGTTCTCTCCAGGGGCCACACTGTCACCCTGTGGTCCCTCCCAGGAGTCACACTGTCACCTTGTGGTTCTCTCCAGGGGCACACTATCACCCTGTGTCCCCCCCCCCCCAGGAACCACACTGTCACCCTGTGGTCCCACCCCCAGAGCCACAATGTCACCCTGTGGTCCCACCCCCCAGGAACCACACTGTTACCCTGTGGTCCCCCCCCCGGGAGGCACACTGTCACCTTGTGGTCCCATCCCCCACGAACCACACTGTCACCCTGTGGTCCCCACCAGGGGGCATACGGTCACACACTTGGGACAGGACTTCTCTCTTTGGAACACCAGCCCACCCAAGGAGCCTCACAAAGGTGGGGTCATGACCTGGGTTTCCAGAGACAGCCCCCCTAGTGGCACCTCGCCCCGGGAGGGGGCAGCAGGGCGTGGCACACACCGCCAGGACTTACTTGACGAACTTGTCCACGTGTGACATGGAGGTCTCGTAGTTCTTCCCTCCAAACTCCTGGCAGTGTAGGGCCATGAAGTGCGGCTTGTGCGTGTGCACGACCTGTGAAGGGAAGCGCAGGATGGGCCGTTAGTGGCTCCGTGGGTCCGTGCGGCCACCCTACGAGGAAGGTGGCTGCCGGGACCAAAAGCCCCACGTGCACGACCATGGCTTTGAACGGTCTCTAGGAGTCAAACCACCTTTGTGCAGCACTCGTTTCAGCTTCCCACGTCTTCCCGATCCTCAGACACGATTCGGAATTTCTTAGAACCTTCCCCAATCACTGAGAGGAATTCCCCCAGCTGTAAAAAGTCAAACGTGTCAACTGCGGAGCATCCAAGTCCCACAGAAAAAAACGAACCAGTTAGCGTCTCACTGCAGACACCTGGCTGCATCCCCCACAGAGGATATGAGCCCAGCCAGCCCTACACGCTGTCGTGGGCACACGTGCCAGCACGGGGACACACACACACCCCAGACCTGCCCGGGAGTAAGCAAAGCTGACTGCGCTCAGCGGGGGCCCAGGCTGCCTTGCATACAACGTGCACACGACTGCCTGACAACCCGACACGGCAGGTGCCCAGCACCCGTGTCACCGCAGGGACGGCTGCGGCACATGGTGGTCAGCAGCAGAGGTGGTGTGGCCACGGTGCTGCTGCCCCACTACAGCCGGGGGGGTCCCGGCACTGTCCCCAGGGCTGCCGCAAGCCGGGAACCCTCCCCACGCTTTTGTTCCTCGATGGTACGGGTAAGTACCCCCAGTGACACGGATTGATGGCCGCAGAGATGCTCTCAGCAGTGTGGTCGCTGTCCAGAGGCTGTCCAGCCATCCCAGGCCCCCACCCAGCACAGGGGTCCTGACAACAACCTCAGTCACAGCTTGAACCCTGATCTCGCCCCCTGCAGTAAACCGCACCAGGCATCTGGGCATGACCCACAGGTGGCTGAGCCTGTGTTGACCAGCACAGGCTCGCAGAAAGAACAGGACACTCACTGGCCCCGCTCCCCTAGGGCGCAGGGGACAGCAGATCACTGCTGAGCTGATGAGGCATCCAGGCCACGACAGCTGGGGGCTGCGGCAGGGGCTCGTGGGACCAGAGGGTCGAGGGCAACAGGGCAGAGTGCAGGGGGCGTGTCCCCACGTCCTCAGCTGCCCATCACGCTAACTGCACTTGGCCGTGGTGGCCACGATGCTCTTTCTGGTCCCCCTCTCCCAGGCACTTGCCAGAAACCCACATGATGACCTTCCCCATCCCCAAATACACCATCCCAGGGCAGGCCCCCCATTCAGTGCTCTGTCACCTGGAACCCAGCCTCAGGCACCGTTTCCTGCCCGTGCCTGGCGGCCAGCAAGCCATCAGCGGCCTCAGAGGGACGGGCCACTGTGTGCAGCCCGATGGAAAGTGGCCACTTCTAGGAAGTGCCAGAGGGCTGGCCACGGACAGACAAGCTGGCCACGGACAGCCAGGCCCGCAGGCCGTGCCCCATGAGACAAGTGACCTGACCACGGCCAGGAAGTGCCCCGCGGCCACAGTGGCCCCTCACCGGGTGGCCGGCGTGTACGTGGCCCGCATGGAGATGTGAACACACTATCAGGAACTCGGGATGCGTTCTTAAAAAGGGACACAATTCTGACCAGGAAAAGCACGGACGGCATGCGTGAAAAGCGTCAGTACCTGATGCCAGCTGTTTGAGTGAGCTGCTCCTTGCGGGCATGTTGTTCTTGGAGAACCGGGCTACCACAAGCCCACTAGGGCGGCCCATCTGCCATTAAACACAGTCATGGAACATTCCCTCCCCTGACCCCACCCCTCAGTGCTCGGGGCTGGCAGGGACACAGGACGGGCCCTCGGGTGCTGCACACGAGGCCGGTGGCACAGTGAGCCCCGTCCGGAAGGACGCCTCTCATGTGCACCGAACTCAGGAACGCCCAAGCGACCGGGAAGCCAACCTGCCCCACAGCCCGCTTGGCAGCTACCCCACAGGGCACCTTTCTCGGCTTCTCCAGAGGACGGTGTGCCTCACCGAGAAGAATGACCACGATACCAACCCTGGGAATACAGCCTGGCGGGCACCGGCGTAGGCTCCCCTAGGCACTCGGCGGGAAGGGACAGCCCCGACCTCTTGGCCCCGGGGGCCGCCCTGCACGGCGCACTTCCCCTTAGCAGCAGGCTCAAGCATCCTTCCCAAAGGGCCAGCCTGTCCGCACCAGCTGTGCCTGAAGCAACAGAGTTCTCCGTTCTCAGAGTTCTGACTGCGTCTGCCACCGTCCCTCGACACACAGCTCTATGTTTGCCGTGGCGTGCCCGCATGGCGGAAGGCTGGGTCGGGTCCCAGAACGCAGACGGGGGCCTCAGGGCTGGCCTGGACAAAAGGGTCCGACGGGGACCCCGGCAACCCAGCAGAGTGCTCAGCCTGGAGACAGCAGCCCCCACCTGGTCCCTATCACCCCAAACCCAAAAGGGGAGATGGCTGGAGGCGCCAGGGGCTCTGGACACGTCCCTCGGTGGGCACTTGCTCTGAAAGACACCCTTGGGACGAACTCAAGCAGCAGGTACTTCGGGGGGTGTCGAGTGAGAACACAGAGGGCGTTCCTCTGGGCCCCGGCCCCTGCCAGTCTGCACCTTTGCCCGCAGCAGCCCCTGCCCTTCCAGCTCGAGCCTCTGTTGCAAGGACACGCCATGGGGTCGTGCTCTCTGAAGATCACAGTTAGCCAAGTCCTTGGCACAGACCCAGGGCTCTGACAAGGAAACATGCCTTCCCTTCCTTTGAAACCCACAGGCCACCTCCCTCCAGAAGGCCTCACTCGCCAGCTGGGACAGAGGTTTTGAAAGGTGCCTGACACGGGGCAGTCCCCTCCCCAGTGCGGGCTGGACGAAGTGACGACCCAGAGTGGCTGGGGGGGGGGGGGGGGTGTGGAAGGCCACTGCCACCGCCCTAGCTGCGCCTCCCCCGGCCCCTCACCCTGGCCTGAGGACGCTCGCTCCCAAGGAGCCAGGCCCAAGTCCCTGCCCCAGAAACCATCTGTCTGTCCGTCTGTCCTCCCAACCATCCTCCTCCTCAAGCTGGGCCCTCCTCTCCCTAACCCTACCGCTCCGGGCAGGGTCTGGCCACTTGACCTGCCTTCCCAGGGAGTCCCCTCTCTGCAGAAGCAGCCACCCTGCAGCCGGTCCAGGCCCAGCACCTCTTTGAGGGCCCAGGGCCTCAAATCCTCAGTCACCTCCTTATCCGGGAAACAGTCACGCTGTGGATGAGACGTGTCCAGAAGGCCCAGGTCCTGGTCCCTCTTCCTCACCATTGGGTGCCGCAGCCCCAAATTCACAAGCGTGAGAGACATACAGGGGATCGGTGCGTGGGGTCGGTGACACAGGCCCACGAGCAGACGCGGGCCTTCCGGCCTCTGTCACAGGACCTCTGAGCCTACCCTGGAGCTCCACAGCCTGAAGCACGCGGCCGGCCACACCCGCTATCCCTTGGCCTCCTGTTCTGCCACTTCCTTCAGGGTCCTCGACCCACACATCCGCCCCTTAGTTTCCTGGGCCCACACACCTGTCTCACTTCTCAAGGAGGTGCTGCCGGTCCAGAGCCGGTCCCATGCCACGCCCCACGCCACGGCCCCGCCCCTTGCCCTGTCCCAAGCCCTCGGGGCCTTGCCGCACAGCCCCACCCATGCCCCGCCCCCACCCTGCCCCCTACCTCAGGGCCTTGCCGCAGGCCCGGCCCCCACCCTGTCCCAGGCCTCAAGGGGCCCACCCCATGCCCATGCCGGTCCCGCAGCCACAGCACACACTAGGTGCTGTGGTTCACCTGGATTCAGTACCTGAACTGCCCTCAGGCACAACAGCCGCACCCTGACAGCTGCACTTCTAAGGAAGGAAAGACCTACATTCAATACATTTTGTGCAGAAAATAATGATTTTTCAGGTTAAATTTACCATATTTGAAAGTAAATTTTAACTGATCATAAGTTTAAAAAAACAGCCAAATAAAGTGAGTGATATTTCTTTATCTCTGCGACGCCGCTGACCTCCACGTGCTCAACGCAGCGACCGGAACGCACGTTCTGGACAGGAGCACGAGCGCGCTCTGACCGCAGGCGCCGCTCCACGTCTGTGCAGCCGGCACCCCACTTTCACCGCCAGGAAGGGTGAGACGAGGAGGACCAGGACTGGAGCATCGGCGGGCGCTCACCCGCGCGCGGTGGCCCCTCCACGTGGAGAAATGTGTGTCCGGGTCCTGAATGCACACTCAGCTGCCAACGGAAGGTCGCACTAGTCTGCACCAGGGCAGCCTGGACTCCCCCAAAACCCTCGCGTCCAACGGACACACACTTAGAGGCCGAGGGCAGTGCCGGTGGGGGGCGGCACCCGGGACACACCCGGCCCCGGACTCAGCCTCCTCACAGGGCACAGGGTGGGCTGGGGAGGCAGGGGCGAAGCGGGCGCCACAGCGGGGCTCATGCACAGACGCCCGCCAGGGCGACCATGCACGGAGCAGCGTGGTCCCCCAGGACCCTGGCCCACCTGAGGACGGTCAGGGGTTCCCCGACTCGCCCCGCAGCCATTGCCTGGCTTCACACGGCGGCCCTCTCCTCCACCCCAGCAGCCGCCCACACCTCCAGAGGCAGCTCCTCTTGGAGACGGGCCCCGTGGTGTCACCAAGAAGGCCCCCCACACCCTGCGAGACTCTAGGCCCGCCTGCCCGGGACGATTCCATGACACCTGCCCGGCCCTGGACACACAGGCCACACGTTAGGACTGGCCGGGCCCCCAGGTGCTGCCACCAACACAGGCTCTTGCAAATCCCAAAGCTACGCACAGAGAGCGCACACCGTCCCTGCCCTCAGGGAACATTACGCAGAAGCGCGGCGTAACAGATACAAGGTCACGTGTCATTGGAAAGCTGAGTTATTAGATGACAAGACCTTTACCACGCGCAAAGTGTCGGGAGACACATAACAGACAGTCACACGAGGAGCCCGGCGTGGATCCACAACACACGCTCCGCTGCCGTGGGCTGCGCCACGGCCACACACAGGCTCCCCTACACAGACCGGAGACTAACGTGCAGCCACGTTGGCGGAGCTGGCGATGAGAGGCCTCGCCCGGCGCTCAGGTGCACGTGAGCCACCGCAGGACTCCGAGCAGGAGGAGCCTGATGGGCCACCTGGGCCGCAGGGTCGACTCCCGCACAGGAGCCACCACACCCTCGACAGCACAAACCCATCCAGGACACGCGGTTACTGCCTAAAATGGACAGAAACAAAATACGTCTGTATCCGTGGCTTCGTGGGGACACGAAACAACCCACACGTTGGCCACCTTGGACTACGGACTGCTCCTGGAAGTGGTGACTGCAGACACAAAGGGAGCGTCTGCCCTGCCTCTGGTGCACCGGCCACGTCTCTGGAGAAGCGGACACCCCACCAGCAGAGCAGGGACAAATGACAGGGCTGGATCGGTGGCTGGACCACGAGGGCACTCGCTAAGTGGGAGGAGAGGGGCAGACACAGCACGGCCTCAGGGGCTGCACGGATGCGCGGTCCTGGCTCCTGGCGGCCAGCGCCCGGCAGCGTGTCCCACACTTGCAGCCGCTTGGGGGGGCCCAGCACAGGGCCGGGGTGAGGCCCGGAAGGCGGGGCCTGAAAGGAGAGAGCACGCAGCAGGGAGGGGACCGCAGGGCGTGTGCTGCGGCAGGACAGACGCATCTGGACGGGACTTGTGGGGAAGAAAGGGGACAGAGAGGAGGAAGGCAGCCTTGGGCAGCTGGTGACAGAGGAGAAAGGAGGGCAGGGGGAATCGGGCTCGCAGACAGAAGAGTGCACCGTCCTTGGCACAGACAAGACAGGCTCTCGTGGCTCAGGAGCCCAGACCTGCCTGCACTTTGCTGGGAGGACAGAAGGGGGTGCTGTCAGGCTGAGAATCCACACACCCCTCGCCAAGCCCCTGCAGATGGCTCGGGAGTCCACACTGCAACGGAATTAAAGACACTCAAACCACCATCTCAGAACAGGCAAAACACACAGAATCGGAACGCAACACTAAACCAGAAATGGACCAGAAAGACAAAGCGAAGGAAATGACATTAACCTCTGGGAAGAAATGGGAAAAAAAAAAAAAAAAAAAGACAAAATCCTCACAGAAAAGATGAACCAACGACAAAGCCAACAAGGGAGGGTCTACTGACAAGACAAACCACAACGAAGGGGAGAGGGAAGGGGGGACGGGGAGAGGGGAGGGCAGAGGCAGGACGGCCACCAGGTGGGACATAACTGAAACCAACCCGGCCGAGAGCTGGAAACGCTGAGGCGAAGCGGCACTGAGCGCCCTCGCACGACTCCCTCCGCTGCATCATTCACAGTCATCAGAATAAAAGGTCTGCCCATCACGTTCATTGGGTAACTCGGGGGAAGCAGGGCCAGAAACCCAGAGAGCGGCTCACCAGCCCACCGCCCAGGGCCCGTGCGCTCCAGCCCCCCCGCTCCGAGCTGGGGGAGGGGGGGAACGTCCCACTGCGCCCGTGTCAGGGTGACCTTCCCTGGTCTCTTAATGGCGGGCAAGGACACAGGTTCCCCCTCGACGTCCCACCCTGGAACTCAGCTTGAAGACCACTGCCATCTGCCGGCTCTTGTCGGGGGTGGGGGCAGGTGCCCGCGCTCAGACGCTAAATCCATCCAGTGTGCGGGCAATGGGGTCACTCAGAGGCACACGCACACAAACTGAGGACTTTGCTTGAAAACAAATTTAATTATGGCATGTGATGAGAAATGCACAGTAGCTCATTAGAAAATGGTAATTTTGGTGACGTACTATGGGAATTTTCACTGATAGAAAATATTTCCTTTGTAAGCGAGTGACGCTGTGGGGTGCTTTGTGAGGCAAACGTAAGCCTTCAGTGGTAGAGCCCTAAATCGCTGTGGCATGGGAAGTCAGGCTGGACCATTCCAGAAAACGCCCCCCCCCCCCCCCACTGCCCCATTGTGCACTCTTACCAAACATCACCGACTGACAGGCAGTACTTCTGTTGCGGTGTCCTCCTCGCTTGACAAAAAACGCCCTTGGTAGTTTCGGACACAACCCGAGAACCACTGCCCTGGGGACAGACGTGTCTTCAAGGGTCTGAGCCGCTGCTGCTCCCCCCGCTCTACAGGCAGGTGCTAACACCTGGCTCTCTGGGGCAAAGCCCTGACTGGTCGGATGTACCTGTTCCCATGGCCTAAGTGCCCTCCCCGTGGCCCACACTGAGCTGACGTGACGGTGCCGAACACGGGCTTTGGGAGATGCTCGGCGACACTTAACGTTCCATCCTCCTACAGACACAAAGAACCTGGATCCCGTTAGTAAAATGTAGCAAAATCACTCAGAAGTGGTGAGTGTGGGGCCTCTGTTATCTCTGGTTTCATCACCACTTACTCCATTACATGTTTCTAGAACCAGATTTTTAATAATGCATGTAACGGCCAACTTCCGGGTCCTGAGAGTAGTGGGCTCCCCACAGCTTGCCGGGGGTAGGGTGGCAGGGTGGGTGGTGGCGTGGGCTCTCCAGGGAGCACACCTGCTTGCTTAGAGTCCTGCTCTGGGCTGCCTGAGCATCCACTTCCCGGAGAGCCTGCCTCTGACAGTCACTGCGAGCGTCAGTGAGGACGCTGGGGTCGGCCCGCAGCACAAGCCGAACACAGAGGAAGCCCCTTAACTAGCGGCGTGAGTCTGACGCTGCTGCACGCGCCGTGGGCACGGAGACCGGCCACGGTGGCCGTGCCAGACAGAGCTTTGGGCCTTCCCAGCCCAACGGGAAGGAAGTCTGGACCTCAGGTGATCCTGGGCAGGGATTCCTTCAGGGCTGATGGCACAGGCACCTTGAGGGTGCACAGGAAAAAACCCCTCCGAATTATGGGACAGCGAGCTCACGTCACTTCTGGTTGGAAAGGCATCTCAGCACACAACACAGGGTGCGGGGAGGTGCGTGTAAGCAGCCGTAGGCCCCCGCCAGACCTGAGCCTTCACACAGCCGGTCACATCCTGCCGGACGGGGACACTGACATACCTTCACCTGGGACAGCACACAAGTCACTGCCCGAAGCGCATATTCACTTGAACAAAATTTGCCACAAAAAAAAAAAAAAAAAACTTATGATAAAAATACATGGGTTCTCTCATCAGAAGGATCAAGAAAAACATTTTAGAAAAGAGTGAATGAGAAATGTGGGCAACTGGGGCGCCTGGGTGGTTCGGTTGAGCGTCCGACTCTTGTTTTTGGCTCAGGTCATGATCCCAGGGTCATGGGTTCAAGGCTGTGTCTGGTTCTGCACTGAGTATGGAGCCTGATTTTCTCTTTCCCTCTCTCTGCCCCTCCCCCACTCACATAGGCATGCACTTGAAGGAAGGAAGGAAGGAAGGAAGGAAGGAAGGAAGAAAGGAACAAAGGAAGGAAGGGAGAGAGAGAGGGAAGGAAAGAAAGAAACGTGGCCAAAATATGCCTAAGGAATTACACGAACACACACGATTGCACACACGTGGTTGCACAAACAAGTGTGCACATGTGCTCCCGCACACACACACATGCTCACACATGTACATTCACACACACACATGCTCGCGCACACATGCACATTCACACACGCACATGCTCACACACACGTTCACACACACATGCTCCCACACGCACGTTCACACACACGCTCCCGCACACACGCACATGCTCACACGCAGCTGCCGCAGGCCCTCCAGACGCTGTGCAGGTGGCCCGGCCAGAAGGCAGGGGCCCCGGGCACCAGCAAGGCAGCCCCGCCCCACCCCCACCCCCTGGCGGCCAGGAGTCCGCGCTAAAAATAGCAGCGGCCGCCGGGTTAGGCTTTCTCGGAGAGGAGCATCTGAGTGACCTAAAAAGGAATTACATCCTGCACACAGGCCAGTGGAAGCCTGATGGCCAAGATAAGGGGCAGAAAGGGGACAAAAGAATTCCCGGAGGGAAAAGTGACCGCTATTTGCCAAGTCTGCCTGGAGACGCGCTCACCTCGAAGCCCCCCCCTCCCCCGGGGCTGTGCCGGGAGGGGGCGGAGGCCAGGGGCCCGCCCCCAGCTGCCCGCCGCCCTGCCTGGCGGCCCTCCCGGAGTCCACGTGGGGGCCGGGCCACCAGCAGGCTTTTCCTCCCGCACGCGGCCCGCAGACCGCCACAAGCTCCGGCGGCCTCGCCAGCGGGCTGCGCCGCCATCGGCCGATGAGCGAGGGGCCTTCGCGGCCCTGTGTGAGGCCGGACCCCGGCTCCCCATCCAGGATGGGTCTGGCCCGGCTGCCGTCCCAAGGCACGGCGCCCGAGTCTCCTCCGGGGGCCCCGACCCTGCCCGGCCCACAGGTGACGGCAAACGCTGAAGCCGCCGCTCTCGGAGGCCGTCAGCGCGGGGAACCTGCTCCTGCTACAGCCCAGAAACACACAGCGCCGTTCAATTTTAATAATACCCGTCGCTTTGGGACATGAAAGCTCCACTCGAACCGCCTGCTTTTCACTTAAGAAGCACTCTGCCCTGACTTGGGGTGGGGGTGGGGGTCGGGGTCGGGGTCGGGGTCGGGAACAGAATCAAACCAGGTCCTTGGCAGATGCGGCGAGGCCTCCAGACCGCTTCCCACACACTCGCCTGGCCTCACACTGAGCACAGGGGTCAGTGGTGGCCACGGTCCCACGGTCACGGCACGAGACCCCTGGGCACCCCATCTGGAGACCTCCTTCCCAAGGCCCACCCACCACGGAAACTGCCACGAGGCCCCTCCTTTGAGCCATTTCCAGCCGGCGAGGGACTGTGGTCACGGTCCGAGAGGGTCCCTGGGGGCCACACCGGGCTCTGGCCCTTCCCTCAGCTGCCCTCCCGTCCCTCCTGCCCCATCCCCCCACCCAATGATCATCTCTCCCCAGCCCTGCCCCTCCCAACCTCCCCAGTCCCCCTAGGGCAGATGGTCTGTCCTGAACTCCCAAGTCCACACCCTCCAGAGGCCTGGCCGGCAGGACCACCCTGTGCCCACCCCAGGAGCCGGCAGGTTCCCCTGTCTCCTCTCCGGTCTGGGCCCTAAGGACTCCTCAGGACAGTGCTCACCGGCGCTGCTGGGAACCCCGGATCCCAGAGCCAGGCAACCAAGGACTCCCCTCTCTTACCAGGTTTGCGGGCCTCACCCCTGCCCACTGGCCCCGCCAACCTCTCCTTCCTCACGTACCCCCCACAGCAGGCGGCTGGCCCTTGACCCGGAGGGCCCGGGTCCCTCCTCCCTCCCCTGCCTGCTGCCAGGAAGCCACACCCAGACCCCTTCCCACAGCTGCCCTGCCTCGTGGACTCCGGCCACCCATCCCTCGAACCGCTGCCCCTTGCCCTGGCGGGACCCCTCGCCCCGGGCCTCCCCGCTGAGTGGCCGGCTCCACCTTCGGCACCGCAGAGGCTGGGACTCCCATCCTGCAGCCGGGTCCCTTTGGCACATCTCCTGACCCCTTCATGCCTCAGCTTTCTCACCTGTAGAGTGGGGCCCAGCACAGCTGTGATTTGGGGAAGAAGGGCCCAGCCCGGCCCGCAGCGAACACCTACCACTCAGCAGCCACCGCCGAGTCTGCGCCATCGATCCCCAGAGACCGAAGGAAGCAACTGAAGGAACAGATCACCTGGGATCCCACGGCTAACTGCCGTCTGCACATGTGCACGTCTGTGCCGAGCGGGACACGGTAAACCACGTCCCAGGTCACTCTGCCAGGGCCACCACAGCTGTGCTACGGAAACCGACGGTGCCAGACCACCTCCGGTGGCCCTGAGGTGAGCGGCAGGGCCTGGTGGTGCTGGGATGGGCCTCCGCGGCTGTGAGTGAGGGTCTGCGCTCCCCGGCCCACCTAGGAGGGGAGTGGGCACCGGGGTCAGGGGCAGAGCCACTTGGAGGCTCTCACATCCGTGGGCGCCAGAGGCTGGATGGGTCCTCTGTCACTGTCAGCCACAGAACTGATGCGCGGCTCTGGTGGGCGGGGAGACGGGACAGCCCGCCGCAGTGGTGTGCAAAATGCACCTGGGCACGTGGCGATGTGCTGCGGACAGAAGCCACGTGGGAGGCGGCGCGAAGGGACAGAGGGCGTCCCGCCAACTGTGCTGGTTACGTGTTAGCGTCGGGACACGCTGGGTTGAATGAAATGTTATTAGACTTGATCTCACCTATTCTTTTTCCTGTTTGAACACGGCTCCTAGAAAGTGGGATTTTGCACGTAACTCTCAGGACCTTTCTGTCGGGCAGCACAGGACTCAATCCTACGAGATAGATTTTGGCCACTTTTCTATTGTAGTTTTACAAGTTCTCCTTCACTTGTAAGAGCTCTTTACAGAATTTTTAAAAACTGCAGTTTTATTGAGTCACATCCATCAGTCTTTTCCTCAGAGGTCCTTCAACCATTTGGAGTTCAGAAAAGCCAGCCCCGTGCACCCAGAGAGAAGACGACAGTAAGTGCGGAGCACATGGCTCGGCGCGCTGTGGCCCAGCAGTTCACGGCAGCCTGGCAGCCAGGACGGCACCATGGGCCAGGCCGTGTTCACAGCACCCCAGCAGTAATAACTCTGTTCTCCTTACAAGACCCCCAGGTGCGGGGACATAGACCCCCAGGTGCGGGGACAAAACCCCAGGTGCAGGGACACCCAGGTGCCGGGACACGACCCCCAGGTGCGGGGACACGACCCCCAGGTGCAGGGACACGACCCCCAGGTGCGGGGACATGACCCCCACGTGCAGGGACAAAACCCCAGGTGCAGGGACACCCAGGTGCAGGGACACGACCCCCAGGTGCAGGGACATAGACCCCCAGGTGCAAGGACACGACCCCCAGGTGCAGGGACACAGACCCCTGGATGAGACCCTAGCCCCACGCAGGACTCCCACCGCTCACTAGGACTCGGGGGAGTGCTTCCCTCCCACTCCCCAGCGGGCAGCTACTGGCTGGGCTCGGCCAACTCCTAATTGTGACAAATTCTAATTCATCAGTGTTTTTCTCTTATGAATTGTGCTTCGGTGCGTCTAAGAAATCTTTGCCTAATTCAAGGTCACAAAGATGTTCTCCTAAGTTTTCTTCTAGGACTTCTATAATTTTGGGTTTCATACTCAGGTCCACAGCTGACTTTAATCTGCTTGCGGTGCAACGTATAGAAAACGTGCTGCTTTCTGCGTGTGGACAGACGAAGGCCCACTTTCCCAGCACCGTGGGCTCAACGACACCTTTCCTCTGATCAACAGCCGTCAGCCCCAGTCGATCACTTGGCCATATTCCTGGCTCTACTTTGGGATCTCTTTTCTGTTCCATTGGTCTGTAGCTCTGTCCTTTTGCCAGAGTACTGTCCTGGTGGCTGTAACTTTACAACAAATCATGAAATCAGAGTGTGAGTCCCTAAACTTTTGGCTATTCTAGTTCCTCTGCTTTTCCACATAAAATCTTAGACCTACTTTGTAGACTTCTACCGAAACACCACCCAGAGGTCTGGAGTGGAAATGCACTGAACGGGGGCTTGGTCAGAGGGGGGTCACCACACTAGCATCACAGAGTCTCCATGACACAAACACAACGTGCCTCCCCGTCCCTTCACGTGGTCTCTGGCGTCCTTCGTACCCGGCTCACAGGCCTCTACGCGCAGGTGTTGACGCCAGTACGTTTACGTCAGGCCCCTCCTCTGTCAGCGCCACTTAAGGCTCCAACCGTTCGTGGCCAAGGGGACAAAGATGTCTCCGCAGAGTCCTGGCACACTGCCAGCAAACGCGCTTACGCTAGTAAGGTTCCCGTGGACCCACTGTGAGCCTGCGGACGGCAGTCGTATCTTCACCCACACGGGGACTCTCAGTTCCTTCTCTCAGATCGGCCCGGCCAGGACCCTTGGGACCACACTGAACAGGGGAGGTGACGCCAGGCGTCCCTGCCCCGCCATCAGGCATGAGGTCAGCCGTGGGCTCTAATGACGCCTTCACGGGCTGAGAGGTCCCCTCAGTCCTTAGTTTGCTGACAGTCTACATGAGACGTGGTTACAGAATTTTGCCAAATGCTTTCTCTGCACATATTGAGATGATCGCATGGCTTTTCTTCTTTAATCTGTTGACACGGTAAACTTTATCTATCGATTTCTGATCTGTTCCTTGGTGACGACGCATTAACTTTGTCATCCGCTGTGCCTGCGTGTGTGTACCCATGTGACACGCTGGTACATGCTGCTTCACACATTCGGTGCTAAAGTTTTATGTTTTGCATTTATTTCAAGGGAGACGTTGGCACATGTACCTTCGTCACGTAAAGCCTCTGCCTGCCTTGGTGCTCTGGTGACACTCGTGTCACGGGAGTGAGGAAGCATCGCCCGGGCCTCAATATCTCTGGAAGTTTCTGCAGAATTGCCACTGCGTCTTGCTTCAGTGTTTGACAGAATTCACCACTGAAACCACGCGGGCCTGGGTTTTTTTGTCCCAAAGTGGTGGGCAAAGTTTAATTTAACAGATAGAGGACAGCTGAGTTCACGTACTTCTTGACTGTGAGCTTTGATGCTCTGTTTTTCCAAAAACGGGCAACTCTCACATAAATCTTTGAATTTATTAGCATGAAGTTGCTCACTGATAGTCCCTTATCTTTCTAATGCCTGCAGGGTTGTTAGTGATGATGCCCCACGTCAGATCTCTGAAATTGGTGATTTTTATCTTCCACCTTCAGAAATGAGATGGAGAAAAGCAACTTAAACCCAAAATAATCAAAAGAAAGCAAAACATAAAAAGCAAAAAAATCAACAAATGAGGAAAAGAGGAAAACAACAGATGCAACCCGTAAAACCCAAGGCAGGTTCTCCGAGACGGTGAGGCTGGCGACGCTCCAGCTCCAAACGCCTGCTTTCTCCTCACTACAGGTCCCGCTTGCCCGCATCCTTGCCTGTCTGGTCATCTCCGGTCGGCTGTAAGCAATGACCGCACCCTCCACCTTGCCGGGGCCCGCCTGGACGCCCCCTCCGGTGGCGGGGGGGCAGCCACAGGGCTGACCCTCCGTGGTCACTGTCCGGCCTGTGGGCTGGGCCTGAAAACCACAGTTTCGTGTCTCTTTTCCGGTTTCGGAGGGCACGTTTGGTGCCCACTCCCGCAGGTTACCTGGAGGCAGGACCACTCCGCACATCCATCTCGGAATCACGCTCCGGAAAACGTGTGAAAGACGTTGACACGGCCAACAGATTCGCAAGTCCAGAGTCCAGCGGAGCTCCCCTCTGGGCCACCTTGACCTTACCGATCACTGAGCTGTTTTTACGATTCTGTCAATTCTAAATCCTGATAACAATGCAAATGACTCTTGACCACAGGAACAAGGTGTCTGGTGGAAAGAACTGATTACTGGCCTGTTTTCCATCTCTTAGGCAAATAAACTCACTCAGCTGCTAGAAGAATCTGGGTTTGCTCTGGGGAGTCTTGCTTGAAGCAGGTCTAACTTCTCATCTTACTTGTCTCGCTAATAAGTAATACTTATTACTGCAATTTAAAACATCTTCAACACTTGTTCAATTTATATTCGTATGAGAGACATATCTGTGTTACAGTTTATCTACACCATTACAATAAACTCCAAACAACCTAGGAATCCATCAACAGAACAGTGACTCTAAAAAGGCTGGTGTGTCCAGTTAACGAAATCCTCTGAAGCCATTAAAACAGGGAGCATGCATTCACTTGCACAGAAAGATCTCCCGGCTCAGCTGTAACAACACATGTGCCTGCAACCTGCTAAGGAGGTCGCCCTCTCCTCCGGGCACACAGCTGGTGAGACACGCGTTAGGGCGCGTGCGTCAAGCCGGAGGCAGAACGGGCTGGGGGTATTTATTCACACTTTCTGCTTTGTGCAATTTCCCCAGACTGTTATTCAAGAAAGAACTGTTGAGCACACACCCCACGTGCCCGACACACTCCCAGTGCTCAGGACAAGCATGAGCGGGATGGCAAAGAGCCTACGTGCAAGCACACTACCATCACACAGGGGAGAAAAGTTAAAACCGGCTTCCCGGCAGCCTCGCCCGCAGTTTGGAGGGTCAGGGGTAGAGCAGGCAGCACGTCTGGGCACGGCCTCCTCAAGAGCTTTCCTGAGAACCCCACCAACAGGGGCCTGCACCCCCAGCCCCAGACAGGCCATGTCCTTCCCAGCACCATCCCTGGACCACCCACGGGGCTTTCCGGCTGTCTCTCCAGTGTGACAGAAGCTCCCAAGGGCGTGGCCCCCTAGCACCTGGCCCGCTGGCCGGCCCTCCCACACTGTGGCCCCTCTCTCTCCTTATGGGGGCAGTAATGTCATCGTGGGCCCGCCGCGTGACCTCATCAATTTCCTATTCCCCTCGCAAAGGCCCCACCTCGAACACTATCCTCGGCGCAGGAACTTGGCGGGGCACAAAGATCCAGGCCATGAGGCCATGACGTGCAGCCCGCATTTCCAGGGGGACAGATCAATATGCACCCAACGGACAGACTGCAAGTTCAAGTTCAGATGAATCCACAAAGCACAGCAAGAGTAAGAGGAAGCCAAGAGAGTGACCAGGAGGGGCCTCTCGGGGGAGGTGGTGGGGAGTGACAAGGACAAGAACCGGGAAAGTGGGGGCAGGGGAGAGAGTGGGGGCAGGGGCATGCATGGGGCAGGAAGGCTCGGACGGCCAACTTAGAGCAAGCACAGAGGCCTGAAACACCCAGCGTGTCTGGAGACAGCGCAGAGAAGGCCACGCATGGACCCTAGGCTCTCACCCAGGGGGACCAGAAGCACGAAAGGTACCCAACCAGAGTTACGGCCTCAGGGAGCACCCTGCCGCTTACAGAGAGCAGAATGGGGACGTGGCCGGGCCCTGGGGGAGGCTCTGGGTGGGCCGTGAAGGGGTCACAAGGCCTGCCGCTGGCATGGAGGTATGGAGGTAGATGAGAGCAGGGATTGGCCCCTGTACTTAGAGCCCGTGCACCCCAACAAGGGGGAGACTGGTGTCACCGGCCACAGGACCAAGAGTCTGATGCTCAGGGAGACAGGACAGGGAGGGGCGTGGGGAGGCCAGCAGGGGTGACACCAGGCTGTGCACCTTCTAGAAGACTGACCACCTCTCTGGTGCCAAGGCCACACTCAGGACCAAATATGTAAAAATCCTGGATGCCAAAAGCGTCAGAGGCCCATCAAAACTAAGGATGGAAACGCCAGCAATATTTCTCTTGTCCCCTGCTTTTTTATGGTGATAAGTGTTACAGAAAAAGGAAAATTAATCCAAGGGTTCTAAAAGGCACAGATGTCGTATTCAGTTGTGTTTACAAAAGCAGCTTATCACAGGCTCCTTTGAAAAATGACTGCAGAACAGAAACTCCAGGATTAAACACTTTTTAAAAAGGCAGGGACCCAGAGGCCCCCGGGGCCTCGAGGCGCCTCGTCCCTGAGTGCTGGCCCAGCGCACTGGCCTGGGCTCTGGCGGGACCCACTCCCTCTGCACTCGGGCCAGCCGGCTGAGCACCTCACTGCCCAGGTCAGCCCAAAATGTGTTGGGGGGCTCCCGTTTAATTCTTACAAGAACCGTCACTGAGGGTCGCCTGGGTGGCTCAGTCGCTTACGCATCGACTTCAGGTCAGGTCATGGTCTCGCGGTCCGTGGGTTCGAGCCCCACGTCGGACTCTGTGCTGACAGCTCGGAGCCTGGAGCCTGTTTGGGATTCTGTGTCTCCCTCTCTCTCTGCCCCTCCCCTGCGTGCACTCTCACACTAAGATGAATAGACGCTAAAAAAAAAAAGTGTTTTTTCAAATAAGAAAGAAAGGAACCGTCACCAGAATCTCTTCCTTCTGAGGAGACCTCTGCACACAAGCCGGGAAGAATGGCACCTCCACGTGCACACCGTGGCTCTCGATCCCCTTTCTGTGAATAAAGGCTCAGCACTCTGGACACCAGGTGCTCTGGCAACAGGCTGCCTGCCCCTCTGGGTTCTGGGTCCCGGGTCCCCAGTTCCGGAAACAGCCCAATGTGGCTGTGTGCAGCGAGGAGGCTCAGAGAGGGGGAAACACCTGTTGGTCTGTGGTTTTCCAGGGGTCAGAGTTCACAGGAGGGGCAGCTGCCCGGCCCCGAACTCCCTCTCAGACCACTGGTACCTGGCTGCCACAGCAGTGGTGACCGGTGGCCCCATCACCAGCAGAGTAAGAAGGGCAAAGTTTGCACTGGAGTCCAGTTTGGGGCCTGTCGGGTGGTGTCTCGCCTCCCATGGGCCTCTCTGCACGCCAGGAGCCAGGACGGCATCTCGCTGGCCTCCCAGGACGTGCGCCTCCCTGATCTCACGCTCTATACTCCTCCCGCCCCCCACCCGGGGCCCACCTCTGAGAAACGGGAGCTGTAGCTTTCACAGGGCAGCCGCTCCGGCCAAAATGGACACAGACCCAGGGAGCCACAGGAGGACACCACAGGCAGCAGGGGCCCTGGGGCCTGTCCAGCCCCCGAGAGGCCAGCGCTTGGCCAGGAAGGGCCCTCGCTTCGCCTGCTCAGCCGGCTTCCCGCCCGGAGCGGACACTGGCAACAGCTGGGCCAGGGCTGGGCCTGGGCCGGAGGTCCCTGGGCAGGGCAGAAGGTTAGAGGGGGAGGGCGGAGAGCCCACCAGCCCCACCTCACTGCCAGAGACCCTCGCTGACGGCCTCCCACCTGCTCACCCCACGGGCTGCTCCTTCCAGAGCTTCCCTGGTGTCCCCGGGGTCTGCCTTCCATCCCTGCCGAGAACCAAGCATGACATGCGGCGGACAATTCGTGCGGGATGGGCGAGGGAGGGACCCCACCTCCAAACACCCCAGAAGGACACACCTCGCTGGACGGGACAGCAAGGGACGAAAAAGACTGTCTGAGGCTCTGCCCTCCCGTGCCTGCGGCCCCACGATCTGCCACCACCCGCCACTGCCCCTTGGGCCTCTGGTAGATGGCTCGGCACCAGCAGACCCAATGCGCGACCGCCCTCGACACCCGGAAGGGACGGCGGGAGCCCGGGGCCGGCACCTTGCCCAGGCAGGCAGGACACAGCCCATGCCCACGTCCATCAGCTGCTGTGCCCTGCCCCTGCCCCTCAGCACCTCGGATCTCAGCCTGCCGGACCCCAAGGCCAGGAGGAAGGGGGGCCCAGGGCCATCCCCAGCATCTCCTACTGTGTCCTGTTCACACGGCACGGCCGCGGGCTCAACAGAGCTGCAGGAGGGCAGGGGACAGGGGCAGGGGACCGTCCCCCAGCTGCCCCTCCCCCAACGCCCCACCTGCACCACCCTCCTCCAAGCTGCCCTCAGAGCTGTGGACCCCTCACACCCTGGCAGGGCCAGTCGCCCACGGCCCTCGCCGAGCTGGACGCCTGGCCACTCAGCTCCTCTCACCCACAAGGTCTCCTCAGGCATCCCATGCCTCGGAGTGGCCTCTCCAACATACTACCTGGGGGGTCCCACGTGTACACGTGCCACGTGCTCAACTCCGCTGCCACCTGTCATCCGGAAACACCTGAGCTTCCCCTGGCCCCCTGGCCACGCTGGCCACCCGTCTGCTCACGCAGCATGCACCCTGGGAGCACAGCCGTCTGTCCGCCGCTTCCAACCCGCCCCCGAGCATCCGGAACAGAATTCGCGCCGACCACGGGCTCCACCAATACCTGTTCAACGCTCGGTGCCAGCACCTGGCCCCTCACCCGGCAGCGCCTCCCCCTGAAGCCTCGGACCCGGGTCCTCCCCACACCCTGGCCCAGACCCCACCGTGGCCTCCCACGTGGCTTTGCCGCCTTTATGCTGCCACCAGAGGACCCTCCTGAAAGGTACCCTAATGTCCCCAGAAGCTCCCAACGCCCCCCCACCAACCATACGGAGACCCCCACCTGGAGGGAGAGGAATCGGAACAGGGGCCTCCACGGAGGCACGTGACGCCCCACACGGACAGCCCCAGCCCGCACCCGACCCGGACACAGCACGGTCTCCACAAAGAGCAGGTACTCACGGCACAAACAGGCCATCTGAGAGGCACGCGGTCACGGCACCTCTTACCTGATAGAACTCCCGCAGCCAGTTCTTCTGCAGGTTTTCTGGCTATAAATTAGGAAGAGAGAAAGAAAACACAGTCAGATCGTCGACACAGCCCCAAAGAGCCACGAGCAGACACCGGGGTGGTGAACACCACCTCGCGGGCCTCACTGTGGGGCCCGTGCTGGGGGGGGGGGGGGGCGTCCACATGGGGGACCTCCCACCCCCCAGGAGGGGGCCCGGCTCTCAGTCCCCAGGGACCAAACTCGCCAGGCGACAGGCAGGCCCCGCAGTGCCGGGCATCCACGGCCGACCCTCAGCCCTGCTCTGTCCCCATGGGGTCACGGGGAGGGACGGTCCACAGCCGGACCAGTGTCTGCACAGGACGGCACAGCACCCCAGCAGCCCCCACCCGCAGTCAGCGAGCCCCCCAGACTCCGTCGTCTCCCTGGGGGGCAGCAGGGAGGACGCCGTCCCAAAAAAAGAACCCGGGGCGGGTCTGGGCAGCACGAGCACCAGGTGCACGGAAAGGCGCGTCGTGGGCTGTGGGGGACAGCCAGGCCCACCCGGCAGGCCCCCTGCGCACCCCCCGCGGCGGATGCAGAGGAGCCGGAGCCCCCAGGTGCTGCGGGAAACAGTCCAGCGGGTCCCTAACGCGCGAATCAGAGTCTACACGTGATCCAGCAAAATGCAAGCAGCCGTCACAGAGAAACGGGCACCGACACCGGGGCACCGGTCAGAGTCGCCAAAAGGTGGACACGGCCCAAATGCCCACGCGCGGATGAACGAATGAGCAAAACACCACCCATCCACACAAATGACTGCGACTCGGCCTTAAACAGGAAGGAAGCTCGGCCACCCGCTACAGCACAGCGACCCTCAAAAACACGCGCCACGTGGGAGAACCCGGACACAAAAGGGAAGTAACACGTGACTCCACCTTCAGCACGGTCCGCGCAGACAGGAAGCGGACCGTGGCCAGGGGTGGGGGTGGCCGCTGCTGGGCACGGGTTTCCCCATCACGGGGTGATGGACACGCTGTAACGTGGACCGCGGTGGTGGCCGCAAACTCGGGTCCACGCACTCTCCCACCGCCCGAACCGGCGACACCGCGAGCCCCGGGCTACGTGGCCAGAGCAAGGGGGGCCTCCCGAGGCGGGGGCCCGGACACGCGGCCGGGCCCCAGCAGTCCGGCCGGCCCCCAGTCCCGGCACGGACGAAAGAGCCGCGAGCAGGCCGTCCACTGACGGGACGACGCGGCCACCTTCCAGTGCAAGTGCTCCCGGGTGCGGAGGAGGAGACCGCGCGGCTGCACGACCCGAGGACCGGATGGTGGCCAGGACGCAGCTCCCGACGCCGCTCCTGAGGACAGAACATCAGCATGCAGAGCGCGGCATGCGAGCCAAGGGCCACCCTTCGGTTTCTTCACTTCTGATATGCTTACGGTCACCACACGTTACTTTCGTATTCGAGGGGTTTTTAAGTTTGCTTTTTTACTTTGAGAGAGAGAGCAGGAGGGGCAGAGAAAGAATCCCACGCAGGCTCTGTTTTGTCAGCACGGAGCCTGACACAGGGCTCGATCTCACGGTTCGCGAGTTTGTGACCTGAGCCGAGACCAAGAGTCAGACGCTTAACCGACTGAGCCACCCAGGCGCCCCTACTTTCGTAATTTGTAACTTCGTGTTCAAAACTTGAAGCAGAGACCGTGACGGCTCTCGGATGCGGTGCAGCACGCTAACCACCGGCCGCTACAAGCCACCGTGAGAGGCAAACGGGGAAAACTCTGCGGAGGGTACGACGGTGGCCCCCCGGGCCCCTCCTGCAGCAGCAGCTGCTACCGACAGGCCGGGCCAAGAGCGATGCTTCAAACACGCCTCGACATGCACGCACACCCACACCCACACACACCCACCCGCGCGCGGTGGCCCCAGGGCTGGACGGTGTGGCCCACAGGACGCTCCCACTGACACAGGGAAAGGCACTGTCGGTGGAACCCTCCACAATCATAGACTTGCAGCAGCCAAATTCACACTTGAAATGTGGTTCCTGTGGCTAAATCGCTGCATTTTTAACATCACTTAATTTTAAACCACACACGTGGCTGGTGACGTTCGCGGGCAGCACAGCTCCACGGAAGCTTCGAGGTCCCTGCTCTGAAGCAAACATAACGCTGACACATATACATGATGAGACGGTGCACACAGAAAGGGAGGAACGTCTCACCCACCCCACCTGTGACGATCAGCACAGACACCCACGCTCAAGGAGTGTGACAGCACATTAAAGGCTCACCCCTCACAACCAACCGCGTGGACTATCCCGCGAATGCACAGAAGGCTCCACCGGGAAAGCGGCCGAGGCAACTGGCCGCACCAGCAGCTCAGAGAAACCGGCCGATTCTCGTCACAGGTAACGGGACAGCCGGGACCCCGGTCCAGCCGCAGCCACACGGGCTTGCAAGTCCCGCTCCGGGCATCACGCCGGCGTCTCCTGGACCTGCCAGGGAGCTGGAGCGGGCAGCAAACCGCCACCCCGGAGCCCAGACAGACAGGAGAACACTCGAGTCGCGGCGCAGACCTGCTCTCCCGGAGAAGATGCTGGAACCAAAGCCTAGTACCAAGGCGCCAACGGTCAGCTGAGACCTGCGGGAAGCCAGGCACGGACGAGTGTACGGAGAAGCCCTCGGGACCACGTCGAGGAGGCCCCATGCTGTGGTGGGTTCTCCCTCCAGGTAGCCCGGCACGTGCTCATGGTCTAGGTTGGAGAAGATCCCTGGAGAAAGACCCCTCCTGGCGCCGGCCGGGGGACGGGGGGGAGCAGCCTCGGTGAAATACACCCAGCGCCCTCTCCACACCGAAAGCCCGCCACGCCGGGGAAGGGGGGGGTCACCCGGGCCCAGGCCACCCCTGGAAAGGGCGCCTCCCCCCAACCTGCCTGCCTACGGCCCCGAAGGAACGGGGGAGGGGTCACAGTGCAGGGACACAGGCGCAGCCACAGTCCGAGACGGGCCGCAGACCGCGGGGCGCTCCCCACCTCCACGCCGTGCCAGCACAAGGCAGGGCTCCGGCGCAAGAGGGCGCGACACAGACCGCCTGTGAGCTGCCCTCACGGAGCCCCCGGGACACAGGCGAGGGCACCGGGGGACCACGAAGCCTCCGACGCCATGGCCGCGGCACGCTGTAAACACGGCCCAGGGCCACGTTAACAGAAGGCCTCAAGCGACCTCAGCCCCTGGGACCCAACGCTTCAAGTCCACCTCCCGGCAAAAAACTACCAGGCTGCCTCACAGGCGAGGGGAAAACAGTGCAAAGACGCAGAAAATGCGTCTGAGTCCCTCTCGGCTGGGACTCCGATTCCGGAACGCCAGAAAGCAAGCACAGGGCACACGGAGGGTGCTGACGGACAGCCTGGAGGGCACACGGGGACGGACGGCCACGCGAGCAGCGTGGCGGAAGCTCTAAGAACGCAAAGCAGACGCTAAAATCAAACCCACTGTAACAACATGAAGAATGCCTCCGGCGGGCTCATCAACACGCCGCACACGCGGAGGGAGCGAGCAGCGAGCTAGAAGACCCGTCAGCGGAAACTTCCAAAACATAACGCCGAGAAGAACACTGACAAAAGGACAGAACGTCAGGAATCATGAGACGATCTCACATGACGGGGTTTCAGGAAGAGGCAGAAAAGAGAGTGGAAAACACCTGCAGGGTCCTAAGGACCGAATTTTTCAATGAAGGACAAACACCAGACACAGACGCTCCCTCGCGGGGAGAGCACTCGGTGCCACACCCCCCAGAACAGCTACTCGCAGGCACACAGGATCCAACGTGCACCAAGCCGGGGACAGAGAGCATCTGGGAAGACGGAGGAAACGGGAACCCGGGCCGGATCATGGCGACCTTCCCGACAGCGACACGAGCAAGCAGGCAGTCGGATGGGAAGCTCCCCGCGGTGAGAGGGAGCACCAGCCACCCAGGACTCTGCGTCCAGCAAAACCATCTCTCAAAAGCCAAGTTGAAATAAAGGTGTTCTCACCTGGGAAAACTCATCACCAGGGGACAGGCCCTAAAAGTAACGTTTTAAAAAGTTCTCCAGGGAGAAGGAAAATTATACAGATTAGAAGAGTGGTTTCATTGGGGTGCCTGGGTGGCTCAGTCGGTTGAGCGTCCGGCTTCGGCTCAGGTCACAATCTCACAGTTTGTGAGCTCGAGCCCCACGTCAGGCCCTGTGCTGACAGCTCGGAGCCCGGAGCCTGCTTCGGATTCTGTGTCTCCCTCTCTCTCTGCCCCTCCCCTGCTCTGTCGGGCTCTGTCTCTCTCTCCAACATAAATAAACATTAAAAAAATTTAAAAAAGAAAAGAGTGGATTCGTATGAAGAAAAACAAAGAAGAAATAAATGAAACTTCTTCAATAAACGTCTGCAACCATTAATGTCAAGTTAACAGACCAGGAAGTGCCTGCACGCGCCCCACCCCTGTGCTCCCCAAGAACCCCTCCCTGGGGAGTCTGGGCGTCCGTGGAAATGATAAGATGTCACTCCCCTGGTCAGGGGACACCAGTGGCAAAGGTGGAAGGATTCTGCAGGTATAATTAAACCCCAAGATTAGTTGATCTTAATAAGTTCATCAGAAGGGGCGTTATCCTGGGTGGGTCTGCCCTTATCAGATGTCAGCTGGGCAATTTTCCAAGAGGCTCTAAAGGTCGGGGAGGGGAGGCCAAGCACTGGCTCTCTGCGGCCCGCCCTCACCTCTGCCGCAGCAAGGTGCTGACGTGGGCCAAACCCGGGGCGGCTGCGCCCGGAAGCCCACCCCCCAGAACCTAGAGGCGGGGCCGCTGTGGAAGCCTGCACTTGTGCTGCTGTCACACGGGCAGAAAACTGACACACGTCCTCCGTGTTACGAACACGGGCGGGTTGCATACAACGGAACAGTTGGTGTCCCTCTGAACGCTTCGCCCACTCAGATTTTACTGTGAAATAAGGTCTCTGGGGAGGACTCCGATCCCACTGCAGGAGGAGCCTTGACCACGAGAGCAGCCATGTGGCCTGACGTCCCGCCCTCCCTCTAGCACCTGCCTTTCTCAACTACGCGTTTCACGTTTGGGTGCAGACAGCCATCAACATTGCCTTAATTTACTGGTTTTCTGGTGGGTTTTTGTTTACTTTTTCATTCAACAACAAACATGGTTTACATTCATCTTCTCATGTGACTTTAGTTTATGACATAATTCTGTATTTTGGCTTTTTGAGTTCAATGTTTTCTTTATTCTTTCTTGTTCTGTAGCAACAGAGTTGAGTGTGACAGAACCATGTGTTAAAAATGACACACAGCACATGCACTCACACCCTGGAGCCGGTCCCTGTCTTGTGGGGAAACACTCGCCCCCAAGTCAGGAACGGGGCAAAGACGCCATCATTTCTGTAACACCTAGACCAACGCCAAAGAGATTAAGGAATAAGACGAAAGAGAGAGAACAACCAGGAGGGTAACAGGTGAGAGGACAGCATGTGCAAAGGACCAGGGTCGGCGATGAAACTAAAACAGACATAAAAGCACGGAGGAAAAAGTAGCAGGATGTAAAAGTGAGACCCAAAATCAACAGCTGTCCTAAACACAAACACTGGTCACAAGATGAGCTGAGGAGGAAACCCCATGACTACTGCAACAGCGAACAAAGATGACGCTTAGGGACCAACGTTTAGCTGTGAAAATTCTGTGCTCGAAAAGCAGCAGGACGCTCCTGGCGGAGGCGACGCCAGACTGGAGGCCACGGGACGACGCCCTCACCTCCCCCCACCCCGGGGAGGCTGGCCCAGCGCCATCCCGCACCCCTGGGCGAGGCCCCGCAGCCCCACTAGGCCAGCGGACTCCAAAGCTCACGGAAAACACACTATGACTCAAAGTCTGCCCGCCGCCGCTGAACAGAACCACACGCTCGACCACAACGAACGTCGAAAGGCACATGGGCGAGGGCTCGGCTGCCCGACGCCGAAGAACCGGACGGCAAAGCAAAACGACAACAGGTCTGATGGAGAAATGACCAAAAGACGCCAAGGGGGCTGACACGAGTGAGAGGCTCACCTCTGCGGACGAGAGCCGGGCAGCGGCTGGGCAGGGGCGCTCGTCCCCGCGTCCTTGCCCACGGCTGCGGCCCAACCCGCGGCACACCCACGCAGAGCCCCCCGACAGCGCCGCTCCCCACAGCCACCGCGGCGGCCAGATAGAGCAGGGCAGGAGGCCCAGGGAGCCAGATGGGCCATGCCCCCCGCCGCCGCCAGAGCACATACCGCAGAAAAGCGGCAATGAGGGCGGCCGAGGCCCTTGGAGGCGACGGGGCCCGTGACTGCAGGCCCTACGCAGACCCCCTTGTACCGGGGCCACATGAGCCCAGCCTGGGCCTCGTGCGCTCGATGAGAACCTCCCCACCCCCACCACTCCCCTGCAGCTCGCCCGGTGCCCCAGGGGGCGGCCTGACCTCTAGCCTAACGCACCTCTGTCCCCCTCTCCCTCCCACCTGCGGGAGCCACCCCCACCTGACCCCGCAGTGGCTGCCTAAGCGGAAGACGGGACAGGGACCCCTCCCTCCCTCTCTCTGTCTCTCTGTCTCCCTGTCTCTCTCTGTGTCTGCCTTCACTGCCTGGCCCTTGTAGGCAGCGAACACGGCAAACGCTCACGAACACACTAACTACAGATGTGCAGTTAAGACCTGTAGAAGCATCTGGGGGCGCCTGAGTGGCTCAGTCGGTTGAGCGTCCAACTTCGGCTCAGGTCATGATCTTGCGGTTCATGAATTCAAGCCCCACGTCTGGCTCTGTGCTGACAGCTCAGAGCCTGGAGCCTGCTTCAGATTCTGTGTGTTTCTCTCTCTGCCCCTCCCCCTGCTTGCGCTCAGTCTCTCTCTCAAAAATAAATAAAAACATTAAAAAAATTAAAAAAAAAAAAAAAGACCTGTAGAAGCATCTGGAAAGAGGACTTTCTCAGGAAGGAAGCCAAGGTCTGGGCCGCAACGGGAAAGAAAGTGCCGGAAGCAGGAGCTGCTGTCACAGGAGGGAGCCCCCACCCACGGTGAGGCCTGAGGAGGACGGGAAGAGTCCCTTGCCGTGCCATGGTGGGAAGGGGGGCCATGGGGACAGGCCTTCCAGGGGGAACCCACCCCATTGTGACTCCCACCCCCACGTGCCGAACCCCGTCCGGGTGGTGGCGTCCACGCAGCCGCTGGCTCGTGTGGCCCGGGCACAGCTCCACCAGGAGGAGGGGCCGCAGGCTGGGCTCAGGGCTGCAAGCCGCCACGGCCCGAGTCCTACGGGCCGCATCCCGACAGGCTAGCATGAAGCCGGCCCGCGGTGGCGACGGGCCCCGTGTTCGCACACAGCGTAGGCCAGCCCAGAAACTCCGCTTTCTCAAACACGTCCTTAAAACTTTCAAGCACGAGTCATTTAAAACAATCGAGCGCCAGGGGCTCCCTAAGCCTGGGTGCAGAGCGGGCCAAGGCCTCCGGTCCGCACCACCGATGTCCCGGGAAATCCCACCCCTCGCCAGACGCCTATCCCCGCGGAGGAAAACCGTTTCCTTTCACGAGAAAGGAAGTCTTGCCTGCACGTTCAGAAATACTGAGGCTAAAAATAGTTTTGTGAAAGGAAGCGAAGGTGGGCCTTCCACCAGGAGAACGCGCACGGGGCGGTGCAGGGCGGTCAGGGCCTCACTGCGGAGGAGCAGGGACAGGGCCGCCCGCACCGCTCCTCCCCTCGGCCACCACTCCTTTCGCGGCAGCCGCCACGGCAAGAGCATCCGAAGTGGGAATGAAAACCACAAGAGATCCTCCCACAGACGACGGCTCAGAAACGCGCCCTCTTCAATTACGCACGAGGCAGGATCGTGCTCAGCATCTGGCAAAGACGTGCTCAGAACCCGTCGCCGCTGGGAACAGGGCCTGGGCGAACCTGACCACGAACGAACATTTTCTCCTCAAGGGTTCCTGGGGACAAAATACACTTACGATGACAACGTACGGTCACTGAGGACTGATTAAGGTTTAATCGGGAATAACGGCCTATAAAAACCGAAATGACCCACCCCGTGGACACCTTCCACCCAGGCCAGCCATCGGGGCTGAGACCATTTCTCAGCAGATACCTGCCCAGCCGGGCCCGCCTGCCAGATGCACAAACCAGAGAGGGCAAGCGCTGGACCGCGGGCACCCTAGCGACAGGTGGGAACGTGCCCCGTCCCCTGCCTGGCCGCCCTGCCTACCCGCCCGCAGACAGGCCTCCCTGGGCCCCCGGTACTGCTCTTTCCATCAGGACTCTGCTCAGAATCCCCCACGGACAGGCGGGTGGCTGCTGCGGAGGGTGGGGCCCTCACCCCCACGGTCGGGACCCTGGGGCCTCACAGGCAGACATCTGAGACACCGAGGCCCCGCCGTCCGGTCCCGTCCAACCTCCGCAACGGCCAGCAGTCCACATGCCACCGCGTTCACACGGCTTCTCCGGGTTTGCAAAAGACCGTGAGCACGGCCCTTGTAATGTCACACCTGAGAGGCTGAACCCAAACCCCCTCAGACCGCAGCGTGGGCATGGGGGGCTGGGCAGGAGTGAGGGGGTCATGCAGGGCACCCCCAGGTGCACAGGTGACGAAACCTGAACTCCAGCTCTAAGCACGCGCCTGGGTTTGGGAACACAGATGCGCGGCAGCAGCAAAGTCCAGAACGCAGGCGGTGGGCTGCGGGAGAGGAGACCGCGGGCGGGGAGGGCCCAGAGAAGGGCGCCACGGCCTCCGTCGGGCACAGGCCGCTCTCGGGCCGATGCTCAAGGAGGCCGCTTCTCAAAGGCGAGTGCCGGGAGACCCAGCAGGGGAGGCTCAGAGCACGGCGGGCAGCCTCCGGTGCCGCCCGGGTCCCGCGCCCCGTGCCCCGTCGCCGCCCCCGCAAGACTGTGCAGTCGGTCGGGCAGCTTCCAAACTCCCACGTGACAGGGTGCAGACTCGGGGCCCACCGTGCCCCACGTCCCCCATGAGGAGGCGCACCCACAGCCCGACGGAGAGCCCAGCGTAGCCATGTCCCCCGTGGAGCGCACCTGCCTGCCTCTGCCGGGGAGGCCCAGAGGCAGTAAGTGAGGGCAGAAACGCGGCTTCTTCCCATGGAGGGTCACCCTCTGGGGCCCCGAAGGGGAACACAGACCGGCCAGAGCACACCAAGGCCAGCCTCTGGGAGCACTTTCCTCTGCCCGTTTCCCAAGTGACACGCTCAATTCCGATTCCCCAAGTATCCACACACAATAGTGGGACGTGGGTTTCAGAGACACGTGGCTCATCCCCAGCTGTGATCCCACAGAAGGATGGGGTCACCCAGGGCTGTGAGGGGGTGAGCCTAAGCCGCCGTGACCCACGGGGCTGCCTTCCCCAACCCGCAGCGCGGGGCCTCTGGCTCATGCGACTGCAGAGAGGGGTCCCCGGGGACCTCAGCTACGGTGGAGGAAGGCAGCACCCGGGGGGAAGAAATCACAGAAATGCAGAGTCTGGAGGGAAAAGCAGTGTGGTGTCTGAAGAACGTGAACACAGCCCGAGGTCCATAAAAACATGACAGAGGTGGGGCGCCTGTCGGTTAAGTGCCGACTTCGGCTCAGGTCATGATCTTGCGGTCCGTGAGTTCGAGCCTGCGTCGGGCTCTGTGCTGACAGCTCAGAGCCTGGAGCCTGCTTCTGATTCTGTGTCCCCCTCTCTCTCTGCCCCTTCCCCGCTCGTGTGCTCCCTCCCTCTCTCTCTCTCTCTCTCCCCCTCTCTCACAAATAAACATTAAAAATAATAATAAAAAAGAAGACGTGACAGGGAGAACTGGCCCCACGCAGCTCAGGGCCACATGCCCAGGCCAGCGCCCACCCCGACCACACGGAGGGGTCACAGGCTGAGTTTCACGCACAACTGCAGGTGACAAACAATAAAGCAAATCAAATGAAAAGCTGGCTCTTAAGCAGATTAACACAATTGATGAGCCGCTAGGCGGGTGAATCAGGAAGAAAAGGACACAGGTGACCAGCATCAGAAGTCAAAGGTGACCAATGCAGACGTTCAAAGAACAATGAGCACACGTGAACGTTTGAACATTATGTCAACAGGCTGAACAACTCAGGTGAAGGGAACAAATGCCTCACAAAGTGGAAGGACGCGCAGTGAAACAGAAACTTCTCTATTAAAGAAATGGGGTTTGCACCAAAAACCTTCCTACGGAACAGTGACGGGTTCTCCGGTGAGTCCCATCAACCGCCCCACCAACCTCACACGGCTCCTTCCCGTTTGTTCTACAAAGCCAGCGCGGCGCCGATGGCAAACCCTGGCAAACGTGTTCGAAGGCACGGCGCAGAAAGAACCACAGCCCCGCGTGTGCACGTGTGTGAGCGTGCCCACAGGCCACGTGCAGAAATACGTAAGGGAAAACCCAGCGTGACCAAGTGAGTTTGGCCCAGGGATGCCGCTCCGGTCTGGCACAGTTGAAACCGGTGGAACTCCCAAATTTACAGACTAAAGGGAAAACTACAGGATCATTTCCATAGGGGCAGAACACGCATTTGACAGCTTTCCACAGCCTCGGCACACCCCCTGCCCCACGGCACCCGGCGCCTCCTCCCGTGGCACCTGGCATCCCCCTCCCCGGTGGCGCCTGCCACCCCTGGCCTGTGGCACCCGGCACCCCCCCGCCCCGTGGCGCCTGCCACCCCCCGCATTCCACTGCGAGAGGAGCACCTGCGCTCGCCCCCGGCCGGGCACGGAAGCAGAGAAGACAACGTGCAGCGGGCTGTGTCTGCAGGTGCTGACCACAGACACACGGACAGAGGGGCCCTGAGGACTCGGCCAGCACGGCCACCGGCTACAAGATCAATCCACGAGATCTGGTGCGCGTGTCTTTACAAGAGCAGATAACTGGAAAGTGAAACATTCGAAAATACTGTTGACGGTAAACTACCGCAAAAACCACAAATTATGTAGGAATACGTTTAATGAAAGACACACAAGACCTCTGGGCTGACAACCACAAGAGATGCTGAGAGAAGCGAAGACCCGAGCAGAAGAAGAGACCTGCCATCCTCATAAGCCCCAGGCTCCGCACCGGGAGACGTCAGTGCCCCCACGCTCGCGACGGATCTGGGCGGCCCCGGCCGTAGTTCCAGCCGCTTCTGCTAAACGGACAAACTGTCTCTGACACACATGTGCAAATGCAAAGGGCTGAGAACGCCCAAAGCAATCCGCGGAAGGACGGACAACGGAGCCGGGGGGCTCCCGCGGACGCCCAGCCTCACCATGAAGCTGTCGTGACCAGGACAGGTGGTCCTGGAGTCACATTCAATGAGCAGATCGATACAACAGAACAGTCAGAAAGAGACACACACGGACTGATTTTCAACCAAGGCGCCAAAGCAACCCACTGGGGAAGACAAACTTATCCACCCACGGCAGTGAGCTAGCCGGCGCCCGTGGGGAAAGGCACACACCTCCACCGTACCGACTCGCACACAAAAATTAACTTGAGATGAAAACCCTAAGTGTATGTGGATCCTGAGAAACTTAACAGAAACCCATGGGGGAGGGGAAGGAAAAAAAAGAAGAGGTTAGACTGGGAGAGAGCCAAAGCATGAGGAGACTCTTAAAAACTGAGAACTGAGGGCTGATGGGGGGGTGGGAGGGAGGGGAGGGTAGGTGATGGGTATTGAAGAGGGCATCTTTTGGGATGAGCACTGGGTGTTGTATGGAAACCAATCTGACAATAAATTTCATATATTAAAAAAAAAAAAGAAAGAAAACCCTAAGTGTAAAAGATAAAACCACACAGCTAAAGAAAGCAACAGGAATGGGGCGCCTGGGTGGCTCAGTCGGTGAGGCGTCCGACTTCGGCTCAGGGCATGATCTCACGGTCTTCGAGTTGGAGCCCCGCATCAGGCTCTGTGTTGGCAGCTCAGAGCCCGGAACCTGCTTCGGATTCTGTGTCTCCCTCTCTCTCTGCCCCTCCCCTGCTCACATTCCGCCTCTCTCTCTCTCAAAAAGAAACATTAAAAAAAAAAAAAGGCAACGGGAAGAATGTCTTCCCAGCTCGGCGGCCGGCAGACTTCCTAGGGCAGAGGGAGCAACAATCGTGAAGAATCCTGATTAGGAACCGCTGGTCACCTAACCGAGGTCACCGTCAAGAAAACGAGCAGGCGAGCCACAGTCTGGGGGACAGAAGCACACAACAGGTGTGTGACAGAGGTCGGGCATCTGGATACGAAAGGAGCTCCTCCAAATCAGTAACAAAGACAACTGAGTCGGAAACAGGCAAAGGACGGGACCAGAGAACTGCGCCGAAAACCCACCAACCAGGCAACAAAACGGACACGCGGACGGCCAGCGAGTGCCCAAAACAGGCTCCAGGTCACGACCACCCCAGCGAGCCCGAGGTGACGAGAGCCACCAGGGCCCACACCGCTGGCGGCACGCTCGCCCCGGGAGAAGCTCCAGGGCGACACAGCAGTCCCACTCCCAGGTGCGAGGGCCTGGAAGGAATGGAAGCGTGTGCCCAAAACACGCGTACGGGGAACTTCACAGGGTCCGCCGTGACGAGCGAGACGTTACAAACGAGCAGCCCCGTGAGCGTCGGCCGGAGGACAGCCGGACAGCCTGCGGCGCGGCCGGAAGCCGTGCGAGGAGCGCCGCCCGCGACACGAGGGCGCAAGCTCGGCGCGGGCAACGACAGGACGCTGTGTCCGAAGCACGTGCAGGAGGCCGAGGCGACGGGGCGCAGCCCGCGTGCGGCCCGCTGGCGGGACGTCCCAGGACAGCCTAAACGGGGCCGGAGGGAACCGGGGGCCCGGCTCCCTGGCGGGGAAGGGCGGGGGAACCTCCTGGGATGACAGCTGTGCTCTACGTCGAGATAAAGGTTCGGGTTGGCCGAGACCCAGCAAATGTCTGTTTAAACGCGCACTCTTCGCTGCATGCAAATGTTGCGTCAAAAGACAATCCAAACCGATACTGAACTCTAGCTAATGACACTCCTACTCGAGTATTTGGGAACGAGTAGACTGACGTCTGCAATTTCCTCTGAAACACATAAAAGGACAGAATGACTCACGGATGAAAAGACAGATCAGTAGGTCATAAAACAAGGACAGGAACATGTTAATGACAGAACCAGCTGGCCGATACATCAGTGTTAATGGCAAAGTTCTTTCAACTTTATTATATGCTGGGAATCTTGCGATAAATGTTGTGAAAGAGTTTAAAAATAAAAGATAAAAGGCTGAACTGGACAGTCTGTGAGGCCCTTTCCATGACTCTCACCACAAAGAACGGCCGGCTCCAGGGGGCCACAGACTTTTGCTTTGCTTTTCCTCAGACAGAACCAACTACAGGCCGCCAGACCCTTGCTCTCACACCGAGGCACAGCCCCTAAACCTCGGCAAAAGCTGATCCGGCCCAACCCCAGGGGCTGCAAGTGAGGCCCGGCAGCAGCAGAGTGTGGCCACAGGGTAGGGCCTCTCCGGGCAGGGGCAGTGGGAGCTGCCCTCTGTCACCCCTGGACGGCTGCAGGCCAACGAGGGAGACCAAGAGTCAGGAGCCACAGAAAATCAGGGTCATGAAACGGCAAAGCCCAAAACATCCTTTCTCCAACAATCAGACATGCTAATTCTGAGTCTCGGGAGGTTTTTGTTTTTTCTTTAACCTTAAAATTCAAGTTCAAAATAACTTAAGTCTAAAAATAGGGCCCCTGTAAAATAAACACGTGCAAAATCCTTCTCACTGGCAACCATCACGGAGCCACGCCCTGGGCAGCGCTGAGTGTCACATGCCCCCCACCCCCCACCCCCCGCAGGGTCCCTGTGCTGCAGGAGACGGACGGGGCTGGAGGCTGGGGACGTGCACAAGGCTCCCCAGCCTCGGGCAAGGCTGGTTCACAGCCAGAACCACTGCCAAAGCCCTGTGCTCTCCAGCTGGGCTCCACAGGCTGCATCGGGAGGCAGGCCCTGGCTGGTAAGCAGACCGCGACAGACAGCATTCCCCGGGGAACAAACTCACCCTTCCCCATGTGCCGGGCACACTGCCAGCCTTGACCCACTTTAGTCCTCGACTCGGCGAGTCAGGGGCCCGGAACCCTCGCCCTCCTGTTGGCCTCCAGCCAGGCGTGGGGGACAAGACGGAGTCCCCGTCTGCAGCCCAGGATACCCAGAGAACCCGAGGTGTGGCAATTGATGGACGGACAGGCAGCCTTTGACCGTGGTTTGGGCCAGGAGCGAGGCACACGGGCCTGCAGAGTGGGTGCCCTGGGTGGAGTGAACCAATCACCGTGAGCCCTGGGGCTGCCCACAGACCAGCTCTGGGCCACCCGTGGCCTCAGCCAACTTGATCCCAGGCTGGAGGCGGGAGGTATGAACATAGGGTTCGGGGTCACCACACCTGGTCCGTGGAGCACAGGGCCACTGGTACCTATGCCTGTAGGCCATGGGGCCAGTGACATCTGACCTATAGGTCATGGGGTCAGTGACACCTGACCTGCAGGCCTTGGAGACACAGACACCTGACTTGTAGGCCATGGGGCCATGGGGTTACTGACACCTGTCCAGCCAGGCTGTCCCAGTGCATGAGCTGGTGGGGGACAGGGGACGGATGCAGATAGACACCACCCAGGCACTCCAGAGAGCCCTGGGGGAGAAGCTCAGTCAGAGCTAGAGGAGGCAGGACAGGGCCTGGGCAGGTGAGGCTGTCATCAGGGACAATGGGGGTGCAGAGGAGGGGCCAGATGAGAACTGAGGGGTGTCGATATTCTGCAAAAGCCTGAAACACACATTTTTACAAATCTTATCAGATATCCAAAGCAAAACTAACAAACATTTTCCCGCAAAGAAATTATAAGTGAACTCAGAAAACATGTGCTTTTCCAAGTTACTATTTTTTTTAGATTTTTTTTTAAAGGTTTGTTTATTTTTGAGAGAGACAGAGAAAGAGCGTAATTGGGGGAGGGGCAGAGAGACAGGGAGACACAGAATCCGAAGCGGGATCCATGCCCTGAGCCGTCAGTACAGAGCCTGATGCAGGGCTCGAACCCACGGACCGTGACATCACGACCTGAGCCGAACTTGGATGCTTAGCCTATGGAGCCACCCGGGCGGCCCCCAAGTTACTATTAAGGAAAGAAAAGGAACATGAGGAAGTAACGAGAGGAGGAGGGTACCGACTCGGGTCACTCGGGACAGGCACCGCCCTGAGAAACGCCACCCGCCCCCGGAGGCAGAAACTTCCCAGCAAGAGTAAAAAAGGCCGTGAGCTGTACAAACACGGTCCCCATGCTGGCGACGGGCAGCAGGCCAGGGAGGAGCCCAGAGCGCCTTCCTGAAAAGAAGTGGTCACTCGAGCCCAGGAGACTCCTTCCCGTCCCGCGTTTGTCGAGAGGCCGGGCTCCGGTCCCCGTGAGGCTGTGGCCTCGGTGTCCGTCCGGGAAGCACGGGCCCCGCAGGAAGCCGGCTGTCACAGGGCCCCCAGGACGAAGAACACAAAACACATCTCCGACGACAACTCTGCTGAATGTGGGTGTGGATGCGCCTCTCTGCTCAGGACGCCCAGGGCAGCGCAGGGCAACCGCAGGCGCCCTTCACGACAGGGAGCAAAAGCCTGAGGGCAGGTGCTTAAGGAAGACAGTCGTGAAAATTATGAATTCTGCGTCCTCCACCCACACACACACAGGACTGTGGAAGGGCAGCCTGGAGCCTGCGACACCCACAGCCCGGAGGACACGAGGCCGCCAGAGGCCCACAGGTGACCACCCTTCCCGGAGCAGGCAGGCTCGACTCTCTGGACCCGGAGTCGGGGCACCTGCTTCCGTGCCTCCCTCTGCCCACTGCCGGCACCCAGTTCCCCGCCCATCGCGCCCTGCTTCTACCGGGGCTCACGCCACGGCGGCCGCCCCTAACAAGGGAACGTGCTCCGTGACCTCACTTCCCCCAGGCACTGCCGCCCCAGGGGCACCGACGGCCCCCAGCTGCTCCCCCAGAGCCCGGGAGCTGCCCCGCCTGCACGGCCCGCTCCCCTGTGCAGATGCTAGTGCTGCCAGGGGAGCCACACCCGCGGGGCAGGCCCTGCGACCGGCGCCCTGTCCCCAGGAAGAGACTGGCCCGAGGCCCCAGGGCCACCGGGAGTGGCTGCAGGACGTGAACCCAGGCAAGGCACCGCGGCCAGAGGCGGGTGGGAGCTCCTCGGCAGGCCTTGCGAAACCCCTGCCAGGGCCACGGGCCCCACAGCCAGAAGAGGGTCCTGCCCCAGACCCCGCCCACCGCGTCCCCGTGCACACTGGTGACACGCCTCGCCCCTCCACACATTCTCCCTTCCCCTCCACCCCCCCGGGCCTCCACCATGCCCCAGACTAGGGGTCTCTCTCCTCCGGTTTCCGACGGGAGGGGCACAGCGGCACGTGGTCACAGGGGCGCACCGACAGGTTCCACACAGACACGCGCAGCGTCTGTAAGGCTTTCGTTGGCCCTACGCGCACCACCACAAAGATGTGAAGCACACTCCGCGGCCACGTTTCGTCCCGGAGAGAGGGGAAGCCACCCGACTAAGGTCACGTACAAGGTCACGTTTCACAGCATTTGAAACAGACACAACACGAGGGTCCTGTCTGCCTTCACTGATACAGAATCAGAGTCTGGAGACACGGTGTGGGTACAACTCTTGTCCCAAACTTTTAAAGTTAGATTCCTGCTTTTCTTCTTTCCATTCAAGGGCAATATTAAGTCTAATTTCAAGACAGTGCTGAGTGAGGCGAAATGGCCGACACGTGGCCAAGATGCCCACCAGAAAACTGACCCAGAAGTCTGTCAGTGCTCCTCGGAGCACACCCTGAGTGCAGCCACCGAGCCCTCCGGGACAGGAAGCCCGTGCTCCCCTCTCAAATCGGGAGCTGGACGGCTGCCCAGGAGCAAACATGGCCACAACGAGAGACAGAAGTGACCGAGGAGGACACAGGGTACCGGCCGGCATACAGGAGAAGCACGCGGGAAACCACCCGGCCCCTGGCCGCAGGCGCCGCGCCTTCTCCGAGACAGGAATGGCCGTACTGGGCTCTGGCAGGCCCTGGCTCTACCAGGTCTTGCCCACCCGGCCGCCCCTCCACGGCCCCGCGGCCCTCCCTGGGGTCCCTGCCCCACACGCGTCTCCTCCCCCGCTCCCGAGGGGGCTGGGCCCTGACGCCACCCCCAGGTCAGGTGCACTCTTTGCACCAAAACACGGGCTCCCCCTGGTCACATCCACCCCAGGGCTCAGGCCCCAGATAAACGTGGGACACACAAAGTGGCGAGCCCAGAGAAGACACTGGCGGGGACTCACAAGTCCCCAGCACCTCCCTGGCCCCACGTCTCTCATGTAAATTTAATCTTAGACACAAATTAGAATATCCAAGCTAGCTTGCAGGATGCCCAGAGGACTATCCAGAAACATGCAGTAAACCGAATCACTTCACCAGACGGGGCTGCAAGACAACAGCGGGTTCCACGGCTCCGCGGGCGGGCTGCCTGCCGTGCTTTGTCCCGCTGGCTGCTCTTCAGGCGCAGCGGCCCTATCTGGAATGCCCTCGCGCCTCCCACATTGCTTCTGCTCCTGTCTCAGCCGGAATCCCACGCACATGCGTCAATGCCCTTCCAGGCCTTGAGGAGCCCGCTCACAGAGCCCCCCAGGGGCCGCGGCACGCGGGGTTTCTAGACTGAAGGTCCGGGTCCGCTGGTAAGCTCACGTCCGCACGGTGGGTTGCGGGCAGTAGGCGGAGGAGGACGGACCCAGGAGAGCCCATCCCCACAGCGCGGGAGACTCCGGTGCAGCGGTGGGGTGGCAGGCGGCCCACCTCAGGCCTTAGGACAGAACCCAGACTCGTCCAGCGTGCGCCCCCCCTTGGGCACTGGCGAGACGTGGACCTGTGCCGAAATTAACTTAGCTCACAGGCAAACGCTTATTGCTGAAATGTAACCCGTGCAGTCTGCATTCCAGGACAATCTAGAATACTCTAACATGCACACTGCTAGCCCATCGGGTGGAAAACGCACAGACCTGCACCATGTGCAGTGCAGGCCCCCGGAGCAGGACAGAGTGTGGGGTGGGAGAGGGACACAGGGCTAGGGGATGATGCTCCAGCCTGGACCCTCCCCAGCCACCGAGGCCTCGGGGAGCTGCCCACAGCCGGGGCACTGAGGCAAGAGGTGTCTCCCTCCTCCCATCCAGGGCTGGGCCCCACAACCCGCAGGCGCTGTCCGCACTCATGTGTCACCCTGTTCTGAACCTACCCTTCACTCAGCAAATAGAGCCAAACCTAGAGGCCTAGGGCTCCACCCCCTGGGCCACACAGGACAAGCGTGGGTCCTTCAGGGGAGGGGACCGGACCGCTGGGCAACCCCGCCTCCGCTCTGCACCCTGACGCCGCATACAGCCTCTACCAACGTGGCCGGGGACGCGCAGGCAAGGGCAGAAACTGCAGTGAAGTGGGGTGGAGGCACCATGGAAGAGACCGCATCTGCAGGGCCAGGGGCCGGGGTGAGCAGCAGGGAGAAGTCACGTCCCCAGACAGGACAGTGCCGCGGGAACGGAACGGTCCACGGGTTCTAAGATTCACGAGAGCCACAGCGGCAGTTAGGTCAGATGGCTCTGTGGCGGCGAGTTTGAGAAGGAAGAAACCAAGGAGAGGCAGCTTTGCCGTCACACTGCAGGCCTACTGCCGTCACATCCCTGTGGCCCCTGAACACCTGACAGCAGGGGCAGGCCCCCAGAGCGCACACACTATTTTCCGGTCAGCCATGCGGCTTCTGACCCTGAAAAACCACGGCGCCCCACCTGCTTCCCCACAAGCCACCAGGACAGTCGCCAAATGGGTCCCTCAAATTAAAGGGGGGAAACGGACTCCCTCGGCCTCCGCTCACTCCCTGGGCCAGCCCCGCCCTTCGGTAGACAGACCCACCGTCCTGGTGGGGCTCAGACACTGTCTACCGCAGCGTCTCGATGCACCCGCGTCTCCGCAGAAAGCGGCCACATACAAAGTCTGCTGAGCCGCCGTCCCTTCAGAAGGGGCTTTCCTTCTGCTTCCTTTCTACTCCCACATGCAAACCTTCCACCCTTTGGAGACCAAGATCCTTCATCTGACCGACGAAGGCACCCCGCCTCTGCTCCGGCCGCGCTTTCCTCCCTCCTTTGTGACAGGTATAGGAGGTAATGGCACGCCCTGCAATTGATCCCTGGGACCTGATGCAACCGGGTGGAACTCCGCCCCCTTAGGATTGATTTGCTGTCGGGACTGGCGGGGGGACTCGGCGTTCTTTTCCACCAGGGCTTCCACACCGTTCCACACACCAAGTAAGCTGGCTCCTCTGGCTGAGGTGCAGCCCTTGTCCCACGCCAAGTCCCCACAGGCTGGCGTGCCCCTTTCCCAGCTCCGGAAGGCCTCACTTACCTCTCCCTGTCTTCCGCAGTTTTACTGAGACGCCACTGACAAAATGCTGCGGAAGGTCGGGGTGAGCGACGTGGTGACCCGGGCATGTGGTGTCATCGTCACGGCAAGGTGAGCTGACGTCCAGGCCTCACAGCTTCAGGTGCCACCTTGTCGTGCCAACTCGCAGGATCTGCTCTTCAAGCGCTCAATGCAGCGCCGCTAACGGGCCGCCTGACCGCCCTGCACATTGCCCCCAAACTGCTCGGACTTCCACGGCCTCATGACCAGGCGGGAGCCCCCGCTGAGGCAGCCCTTCGCGTGGCTCTTCCTTCTCAGAATTCGCCCGGCTGCCACACACATGTCCACCTGCCCGTCCCACGTCATCAAAGCAGTGCAAACGCATCCACCCCGGAGTGGCCTGGGGCCATCCTGCTTCCCTCTGCGTCTGGCCCGGGCGGGCACGAGGCTCAGCCTAGACACAACCCAGGGAAAGTGTTGAGCCTTCCGGGAAGACCCCCCCCCACCCCACCCCCCATCACAGGAAAGCTGCATGTGACCCCAGGGGAGTAATGAGCCAGATCCTGTTACTAAACACCATTCTCCAATAAAAGCAGCAGACCCCGGGAGAACTGGCTGACTCCAGGGAGGGGGCAGGGAAAACACAGGACGAGTCAGCAAGTTCCCAAAAGACAGCGGATGCACACGTACTCGGGTCCAAGTGAAGGAGTCCAGTGGCCAAATCTGGGGCACCCCGAGCCCCTCCAGGCAACGGCTTGGGCACCCCCCTCAAAGGGCAGCCCACTCACCCCCACATGTGGGGTGCACTTGGTGACCGGACGGTGGAGAGGTGGTGGGCACCCCGGCAACGTCTGTCTTCTTCCCAAACGCCCACAAGCCCGGGCTCATCATGAGAAGGCATCTGACAAACCCAAGGTGAAGGACACCCACAAAGCACCGAGCAGTCTCCTCAAAGTGTCCAGAACGTGGACAACAGGAGGGGGAAACTGTCAGGGTCCAGAGGGGACAGAGGAGGCGAGACGACCGCACGCGGTGCGATGCCCTGGACCGGGTCCTGGGACAGAACAGGTTCGTTTCTGGGAAACCTGCTAAGACCCAAGTCAAGTCTGTGGCTCAGTCAATGGTGTCGTGCCAACGTGAATTCCTCGGCTTTGACAAAGGTGCCGTGGTCCCACGAGACGCAACTCTGAGGGGGGGTGGGGGGCACAGGGTTTCCAGTCCCTTCTGTGCCACCAATTACCCCAAACTAAAAAGTAATATATCCCCAAATATAAAAGACCCCAAATTCTAAGAAGTTGTATCAAAGTTGCCCAAAGATATGGGGAGGGGGGCTTCCTGTGTCACCCCCCTGCCCTCCGGCAACCAGCAGCTTGCTCTCTGTATCTGAGTCCACTTCTGTTTTGTTCATTTGTTTTTAGATTCCACATACACACGAAATCATATGGTATTTCTCTGACTTCTTGCACTCAGCATAATGCTCTCCAGGCCCATCCGTGTTGTTGCAATGGCAAGATTTGCCTCTTGTTTATGGCTGAGTAGTATTCCACGGTGTACACACATTTTCTTTGCCCAGTCGTCTATGGATGGACAACGCTGGGTCGCTTCCGCATCTTGACTATTGTGAATAACACTGCAGCCACCATGAGGGTGTATGTATCTTTCTGAATAAGCGTTTCCATTTTCTTTGGGAAAAAATGGGGTTGTTGTTTGGGGTTTTGGCGGGGGGGGGGTGTTGGTGTGCTTCCTTCCCCCCGCCCCCCCACGCCCAGTGTCTCTCCTTTCCAATTTTGCAGGACGCGGTGTAAGAATCTGACGGTGGCATCCAGGCTTTATCAGAGGGACAGTACCACAGGCACAGGGAGGCGTGGGAACGGAGACGTGGGGGAGCTGGGCCCGGACGGCGTGCCGAACTGCCCCACACGCTTCCCGCCCTGTGTGTGACCAGGGAGGGATTCTGTCACTCGTAACGATCAGCATCCTGACACCGTGTGTTTCCCAGAAGACCAGTTAGATTTAAAGATCAGCAGAAGTGACTACCTCTTCGTAAGTTACGCCTTTGCGTTTGCAAACGGGCAGTGTCTCCACGGACCGTCACCGCTCTCTGCGACTGTGTCGAAGCTGCCTTCACACAGAGGTCAGAGTGCCGGACTCCACGCCTGTGCGTTTCGTCATCACAAACGGGCTCCCTTCTGCTTACTGTCTGGATGTATAAGAACTTGTACGGATTAATCGCTAAAGGCTTTCACTGCGTATCACAGGTTTTCAGTAAATCCGCTTGAGTTTCCCAGATGCATAATCACATTTATAAATAACTCTCCTTCCTTTCTGATACTTCAGGATTTACGGTCTCTTCTTGTTTAATTACTGATTTCAGTAGTTAAAGCTTCTAGAAAATGTTTAAATAAACACGTTTATGTCAAGCATCTTTGTTTTGTTCAACTTCAACGTTTGATTTCCATGTTTCCAAAACAGTATTAATGAAATATTACATGTTTCAATTTTACTTTGAGTAATCATTGTTTAATCAAGAGACATTGAATTTTATCAAATATATTTTCAGCATCTACAAAAAACAGATATTTTCCTATTGATAAATTATTAACTTATTAACATGCTGGATCATGTGACGCAATTTTTCCAAATACAAAACCACACTCACACGCCTAATAAACAGACTGTTTTCTACTTGCCGCTGGGTCCTCCGTGGGACCCTCTGGCGAGCACACACAAGCGGCGGTCTACGGTGCTGGCCCCTGGGGCTCCGCGGTCTCTGAGTGTTCGTGATCTCTCTGGAGCCGGACAGTTCGCACAGGGCTGGAGTCCGCCATTCCTGGACAACTTGAAATACCTGTACCTGGTGACAGGTGGATCGTTCTGTCTTCCTCTAATAACTGGCCAACTTAACTATTCTCTCTTCTTCGGTCTGTATATTTGTACATACTTTGCTAGAAAATTACCCGTTTTTGCTCATTTTTTCAAGATCATTTAAATACAGTTGAACAAACTAAGGTCTTAAAACCGCTTTAAGTTTGACAGGTTTCCCTGGAGAACCAGGAAGAACAACACAGGTGGCCAGGCGACAGTCATACCCTGAGGCCTCCCTGTCCCCTCCCCAGGTTGTCACTGCCCAAAGGTTGTCACTGCTGCAGGTGACGACCTGGAAGAAAGTAGCATTCCTTCCTATGACCCTGCTAAAGTCCCAACTCAGAGACAAGAAGGAGGAACGGCCATATACGTGTGTTGATGGACAAGGGGCTGGTCTGCTGGCCTCGGCCCCCACCCTACGCTGGACCCAGAGCCACCTGGGAGGGCTGCGCTCTGGTCGACTACAAACCCCGAGTGTCCTCTGCGTCGTCCACACCGCAGGGTGGACGTGAGGAGCGCAAAGTGCCTTAGGGCGTCTTTGGCTGATTTCTTAAGTGGTTTAGGCTTGGAATTGAAACAAATTTTCAAATACGCACCACTTCAAATACACGGTAAAGTAAGTGGTACCATTTCTGCTCAGCCCAGAAGCTGTAAAACAACAGTGCAGAACAGGCTCGCTGGTGTCTGTGCCACACCCGGCAGAGGAGCTCCCGGCAAGGCTCCCACTGGGGGAGCTCCTGGGGGAACGGGGCGAGGGGGCTCCCGCAGGAGGAGCTCCTGGGCGGGGCGGGGGGGGGGAGTGGTGGGGCTCTCGCATCCCGCAGGGGAGATCCTGGGGGGGCGGAGCAGGGGGGGGCTCCTAAGGGAGAGGCTCCCGCAGGGGGAGCTCCTGGTGGGGGAGGGGTCAGGGGGTGGCTCCAGTGCAGGGGCTGACGTGGCCCCCAGACGGGCCCAGATCTCTGAGTCAGCAGCGGCCAGTTCCCATCTCCCTGAGGCTCACACCGGGCCCAGGCAGGCGGTCTCTCCAAGCACAGCTCAGAGTCCACTGATACAGTTCCCACACCCAGAACAGGGCCAGGCATACAGCAGGCACTCAATGAACACCTGCTGCAGGAATAAGAGAAGCCCGGATGTAGCCATCGTGAAGGCCGGAGCTCCCAGACCTCAGGGAAAGGAGCTCTCTCTACCACACCCAGGACCTCATGGCATCTACCGCTATTCATCTGTGACCTTAAGACCTCAAGACACTCCTGAGATACGCCTTCTCCTCCTCAAAGCCTAGAGCGTTTGGAACCGGGTCTCCATTCCAAGAGCCATTTTCACAGCCCCCGGTGCAGGTGGGAACACTGAGACCGGCATGGCCACGGCCACCAAGGAAACCCCGGGTCCCACATCCACAGAGAAGGGGTCACGGCCTCTCAGACACACGGTGGCCACACAGGCCCAGGGGGAAGCCCGGGGCTGTGGGGACAAACCTCCTCCCCCCACCGCGGCCTTCCCAGGACAGGTGCTGGCCACACTCCAGGAGCCACCCCGAGAGGGCAGCACGGGTGGGGAGCAGTGGGAGGCAAGGAGACACGACAGGGGCCTCCAGCCACCACATGGAACCGGGAGGCCAGACGGACCAGAGGACCGCAAAAGGTGTGCGCATCGGCCACCGAGGCTCCGGGGCCTTCCTCGGCCCCTTCGCAGGTCTCCTGGACAACTGCCCAGAGCACAGAGCAATAATCCCCAGTTAGCAGCCCCTACGGTCGGCCTCGCCAGCAATCACAGGGCCACCAATGAAGCCACCACGCATCGGGGAGAATCCAGGGCCTGTTTCCCCTACTTTCCCCTACTTTTTCTGTTCCTTTTCTTTTCCCGTGTGGCACCCACTCAACATGTCATTTTTCTTTTTTTTTTTTTTTAACATTTATTTATTTTTGAGACAGAGAGAGACAGAGCATGAACGGGGGAGGGTCAGAGAGAGGGAGACACAGAATCTGAAACAGGCTCCAGGCTCTGAGCTGTCAGCACAGAGCCTGATGCAGGGCTCGAACTCACGGACCACGAGATCATGACCTGAGCCGAAGTCAGCCACTTAACCGACTGAGCCACCCAGGTGCCCCAACACGTCATTTTTCAATAGCCATCCTGAGAAAAGAATTCCTTCTAATTTTAAAGTTCTTCCATACAGCAACCCATGATTATGATCTTTTTAAACATACACATGTATTCTGTTGCTTTCCCGACCCTGTGTATGCTCTGTGCTCACTACAACACGGAAAATTACCATTTCTGTAAAACCTGTGGCTAAGAATATGCTTGTGCCTAATTGCCACGGTGAGAATGCGTGGCCGCACCCTCATTTTGACACACGTACTCACTATGGAGGGGCAGACGCGGGACCACGCACAGCGGCACAGCCCCACCCCACCCCACCACCCCCCGCCAGGAGGCCACCTCACTCCCCGAGAAAGGCCAGAGCCAGACCTGCAGGCCGCACGGGGTGCAGGCAGGACACGTGCACGGAGACACGGGAGGAGCCCCCGCAGCGGGAGAGACCCTCAGCCGGCCCCCAGGCGCCGGGGAGGCTGCGGACTCCGAACAAAACCTCACGCTGGTTTCGAGTCTTGCCCAATTCCCAAATTCACACCATCGCCATCTGTGACCCACTCACTCTTACCCCAAAGTGAGCGTCTGGGGAATGTTTTACATAGAAAAATACATAGAAACCGAAAGGACAAGGGTCCCACGATCATTTGCACGCCCTGCCCCTTCTCGTGGCACAATGTGCTGGAAGCGCCACGTCCCCCAAACCAGCGGGAGCACCAGTCCGGAGGACAAGGGTGCCTTGGTCCCGGTGGGGCCAGGGAGACTCCACCTTCCAAGGCCCACTCCTCACACGCACGATGCGAAGGGACCCTCAGCCCCAAGGTGCTGACAGCCTGCGGGCTCCTCCCCGACGGCCTGAACGACGTCCCTCACACTCGGCCACCCTGCACCCTGCAGGCCTGCCCCCGACACACTCCATCCTCACCCCTGTCCCCTCTGGCCCCCTCCTTGTCCCTCCCGTCCTCCGCTCTTGTGGCTCCTCTGCCTCAGGGAGGAGGGAGTCTCCCTGGGTCCTCACGTGCTCCTCCTCCCCCCCCCCGACAGACGCCCTGTATGTGGAGGCTCCCGCCGCTCTTGTGACTCTGGAACTAACCCAGTTGGCCATGTCCCTGAATGTCAGCACGCCGGACTGGGGACTGCAGTGACCCCACTTGGGAGGGGTCCCAGTTCGGTGTGACCAGCACCACATACTTAAAACACAGAGCCAACCTCAAGCACTACATACTGTTCAAGTCTGACACCTGCCCCACTGAAAACATTCCAGAAGGTTCTGCGCCATCTCAACGGGTACGGGCAGAGGGCAGTGTGAGACTGAGGATGGGCTGAGCCCCGGCTGATCTGGGGAATCAGAGGGCCAGGCTAGGGACCCACACCACATGGAAATAAGACACTCTGGGATACCCTCCCTGGGGCCACCAGGTAGGAACCGTGGAAGGCCACTAGCCCAAAGACACGCTGCTAACCTGGCCATCGGGGGCCCAGGGACAAGGAGTGTGCGGTCAAGGACAGAGCGGAAGTGAGAGCCGACCGCCCACGGCAGGACCCTCCTCGTCCCGATCCTCAGAAAGCGTTCCTTGGACGTGCTTTCCAGGATCGGGGCCTTGACCCCCCTCCCTCCCCAGTCCCTCCACACCACAGTGAGAAGTCACCCACAGGTTAGCGGTCCCCACTCTGCCACCTGTCATCTGTGACTTGGGTTTTCTCGTCAAGAGCAGAGAACAAGACAGAGTGGCATGCTCCACCTCGAAGGCCTTCGCTCTTCCAACGTGAATCCGAGATGTGTCCCCAGGCCCCTCAGGGAGTTTGCCTGCGAGCTCCTGGTAACAACATGAGGCACCTGATGAACCCTGACCTCACGGAGCTTCCCTTCTGCGGGGACAGACTGGGCGCGCTAAGACTCTGACACCAGGTCACACGCTGTCCTGGGAGGGGAGCCACAGGGACAGAGGAGGGGCCCACCCCTGCAACTCAGCGGGTGCCAGGGGAAGAGGGCCCGGCTGACTGCCTCAGACGGTGACCCTAGTGGCCCAGGGTCCCACGCGAACTACGGCTGGGAAGCGCTCCAGCAACAACTGGCTCTGGGGTGAGGGCAGCCAGCTCCTACAGGCAGGAGTGTGGGTGTGGCCCAGGCTGGGTGCGGGCTGGCAGACATGCCTCGGAGCTGGTGGGACGGTCCAGCAAGAGCTGGTAAGGAGGTCAGGGTGGGGATCGGCTTGCAGGACAGAGGACCCAGGGAACGTTCTGTGTGCCTGCCCTCCCATCTCCCCACAAACCAGCCTGGGGCCGTCCACCTTCAGGAAAAGGGGATCAGGGGCAGACTGGCCACCAGGCTGAGGCCACACTCAGGAGGCAAGGGGCGGGAGCACGTGTAGGGGACAGTCTACCGGCCTGAGGTCAGCAGGGCTCCCACGGCGGATGGTGAGCTCTGCAGGCTGAACTCAAAACCGTAGCTGCAAAATGTTCAAATCTGCAATTTGTTCTCTAAAGAAAAACACAGTCGCAACCAGCAAGCAGAGCCCGGAGTCACTCTCAAGTTCCTACAGCCCAAAAACAAGCAAACCAACCCTGCGACGTCAGCGATCCCGATGGGAAAGAGGGCGGCCAAGGCCCCCAGACCCGCCCAGTCATCCTTCCCAGCCTGGACACGCTCCAAACCCCAGGAACCACCCCAATGCTCCATGCACCGGCCACCAGGAACGTGAGAGCCGGGGTACGGACAACCACAGATGTGACAGCTGGTCTCCAGAGGTGAGGGATGGTCCACGGATGCCCATGGACGCGAGAGCTGGTCCATGGATGTCCAGGGATGTGACAGCTGGTGCACAGATGTCCGCAGACGTGTGAGCTGGCCACACACACAAGCAAGCACGTTCATCCACTCCTGCTGCTTCCCGACATCCCCTTTCACACCCATCTCCAAAGTCACAGCTCTCAACCTCACGGTATTCGGCAAAACTACCCCTCCGCCTCTCCCGAGGCTCACCAAGACAGTGCCTCTGCAGAAACCCGTGAGGGCTTCCTAACTGGCTCTTGAGCCCATCAGCCGGCCACACCCAGAGGCCGGGGCGCCGGCCCCACAAGGCCCGGCGCACAGGCAGGAGCTGTCACAGCTGAGCAGTGATACATAGGAAAAAGGGCTCAAGGTCGGCCCACGGTGGCACGGCTGCCAGGACCACTGCCTGGAGAGCCCTCCTTCCGCAGGGATGCCACCCCTCCACCCCTCCTGTGCCCAGGGATGTCAATGCCCTTTGTCTGGAGGGTGGGCAGTGGGGCCCCGACAGGCAAGGTGAGGCTCCTGCAGCATCTAAGCCCCTCACTGTCACCCCGGTCCCCTCAGTGGGGCCACCTGGGAAAGGTCTGCCGCACGCAAGCAGGAGGGCACAAAAGACACGCTATGGCGGAGACGGGCACGGAGGCCGAGCTCCACGGCGGCCTCTCAGACAAGATGGACACAGAAAGAGTGGGGCCCACGGGGCGCGGTGCCACTCCTGCTAGAAGGCCCCACGCTCCTCAAGACACAGGCAGCAAACCCGGCAAGGGCTCCACACGCAGCCCGGGAGCTGGGGGCTCCCTGCCTCCTTCGGGCCATCTGCCTGTGACAGCCTTGCCACCCAGCCACAGTCCCCTCCCTGCGTCTCAACCCAGAAGCAATGACCCCCGTGAGGCCCTGGAAAGCTGCTCCTTTCTGTGATGCAGACTCCGGCGTGGGGACCCAGAGTGAAAGTCTCGTGCTTTCCCCCCTCGGCGCCCGTCAGAAGCCGCCCCCCGCCGTTCAAAATCAGCACCATGCCCTGTGCCCTTCATTACCCGAGCTGAAACTCAGCGCCACGCTTCACCAAACATCAGTTCTTGAAAACAATGTACCGTTGGACAGTTGGGGCGCCTGGGGGCTCAGTCGGTTAAGCGTCCGACTTCGACTCAGGTCATGATCTCATGGCTTGTGAGTTCGAGCCCCACGTCGGGCTCTGTGCTGACAGCTCGGAGCCTGGAGCCTGCTTCAGATTCCGTGTCTCCCTCTCCCTCTGCCCCTAGCCCACTCGCATCTTGCCTCTGTCTCTCTCAACAATAAATAATAATAAAAAAAAATTTTTTTTAATTTAAAAAAAAAAATCAATGTACAGTTGACCCTGAACACTGGGGTTTGAAGCACACAGGCCGGCTTCTCTGCTGGTTTTCCTGGTAAGTGCAGCGCAGTACTATAAACGCATCCTGTCCTCCTGATCGTTTTCTTGGTACTGTCTTCCTTCCTCGCTTGATTTACTGTAAGAATACACAGCATATAACACGTACAACATGCTACACACGTGTTAATTCACTACGTTCCTGGAAAGCTTCCAATCGGGATGCTGTTAGCAGTAAGTTTTGGGGAGTGAGACGTTATTACGGGGCTTTCTGATTGCGCAGGGCGTCATGCCCCTAACCCCTGGGTTGTTCAAAGGTCAACCGTATGTCAAGAGCGATGGTCGGAAAGCAGTCTCTGTTAAAACACATATTTACACAGGGGCGTGTTAAACGTACACACAGACGCACCCAGACACGCGCAAACGCATTTGGCCTCCATGTTAGAGTATAAAACTTCTGGCAAACGCCAGTTTAGGAAATCTCAAGGAACGAACACACCGCATGCCATGGCAAACAACGCGGGTGCAGAGGCGGTGGGGGCGCCCCAGACCGTCGCCCCGACAGGGAGCACCACATCACGTACAAGTCCCAGAAATCAGAGACCTCAGGCTCTTGCTTTCTTCCTTACCTCTCAGGTTAAAATGTGCGTTTTCAGACTGCTAATGACAAACTGTTAGAAAAATGTACTTTAAACAGAACTACGATCGACCTTTAGAGCAGCCAGAACTTGACCCTGGGGCACTTCAAACCCCCAAGTGAACGTGCTCGGCGGGGAGGACAAGGGCTGGGTGAGGACCCTTGTGGGGCCTCTAGGCTCCTCCCAGCACTGCGCCCCGGAGGCAGGAACCAGGTCACCCTTGTCCAGCCCCTGCCACCCACACAGTGGAGCCCGAGACACCAGTGACGGGAGGGGAGAGGCTGTCAAGCGGGTCCTCTGCCCAGCGGCAGCAGCAAGGGTCCCCAGAGGCAGGGACGCACTCAGCCGCCCTCCCCTGGGCCCCCCAAGCCCGACTCCCAGCCCTTCCCAGGAGCCACCGATTTTTAAAACCTCCTTTTCTGCTCAAGCTGGCAAGAGTTCCGTCTACTCTTAACTAGAGCCCCGTAAGCCGCAGCTGTTAAGAGTCTCACCGGCATCTTCCACACCAGACTGGATGATCCCCGAGAGCAGGGCTCACCCAGTACCTGGCTCGTAAGGACGGCGTCACCCCCTGGAACGCACCCCTCGTGCCTGAGGCCAAATGGACGGGTCCCGAAGGGCATTTCTTCCCAACCCCGCTTCCGAAGACCCTTCTAGGTACTTGCTGGTTCTGCCTCCTGTCAGTCACGAGGGGGCGGAGAGAAGGGAGCCCACTGGAGCACGTGAAGCCTGTGACGGAATCGCAGGCTCTCGGAGCCGTGGACCAGTGCCCAGACACGTCACAGCGCTCAGAGGGGCATCTGGCTGGAGGCTTTGCGTTTATTCAAGCAACAAAGTCAACCTACGTGCGCAAGGGCCACCTCACCCGGGGCTCGGGGCCGGGCATACAGGCAAAGACTGTCCTGAGGGTTGGTGGCACGGGACAGAGGACCCCAAGTCAGGGCCACAACCAGTGCGCCCAGCACAGGTGACTCAGGGCGCCACGTCGGAGTGGTGTCTCTGCTCAGGAAAAAGCGGGAGGAGGGCTCGGCGTCAGCCGAAAACACAGAAGGCGGAAAGCAAAGAGTGAGGCTCTGTCAGCAGGAGCTACTGCGGCAACGTGACTTTCGAGGAAGGTTCCTGGGCGACTTAATCCCGAGCGCAGCCCATACTGAAAACAGAAAACAACGGAAAAAGCGGTGAAACCAAAAAGCTGGGGCTTTGAAAAAAGATCAACAGAGCTGAGAAAACGTTTGGCTAGACCAACGAACACACTGTGGACAAACTGTAAAGCTGGGGCTGAACAGACCGTGCGGGAACCCCGCGAAGGGCCACACACCAGCAGACCGCTTAACCCGCGTGAGGGACGCACGCCCGGAAAGACGCGCTACCAAAGCCGCCTCGGAAGAAACAAAGGCCTGATGCACCGGCAGAAGGGTCAGGAGTGAATCAAACAAGACAAGCTCAGGGCTTGTGCTGAAGCGCGTAACGCATCACGGAAAGGAAGCGAAGAGGACCTAAGCCCTCGGAGGGCTCTCCCATGGCGGCACACTGCAGGCACAGTGTTGACGTGGCGACACAATTCCCAGAGAAACTGTGGGTCCAGTGCGGCAGGGACCCCGGGGAGCCCCCCGTGGAAGCGGACAGGCCAGTCCCGGAGTGCGTGTGCCGTGCAGGAGACCCACAACGAGCTCGAAGAACAAGCACCACGCGGAGGACTCACACTCCCCCATTCCAAACCCGCGACAAAGCTACGGTCCTCCACACGGTGTGGTCCCGGCACAGGGCAGACGTGCGTGTGCGGGGAGCGCACCCGAGAGATGCGTCTTTATGGCCAATTTTCAACAAGGCGCCAAGACAGTCGGGGCGGAAACCAGGCTTCTCAACAGATGGCACCGGGACCGCTAGGTAGAGATCCTAACTCACGATACACACAAAAAGTGCGTCCAACAAGCGAAAGACCCAAACAGAAGGGCTGAAGCTACGATCTTAGGGGAAGGGTCGGGGTAGATCTCTGTGACCCTGGATCGGGAGGCGGCTTCTCAGAGAGAACAGCTGAAGCACAAGGAACGAGACAGATGACTCGGACTTCATCGGAATGCGCTTGCAAGGACGCCGTCGAGAATGTGCTAAGACAGCACGGAGTGACCCACTCTCCGCCATGGGGCACTGCTGCGGCACAGGGCTGCGGTCGGTGGCACCAAGACCGGCAGAAGCCTGGCCATGAGGGAAGACCCCTGGGGGGCTGCCGGTCCACCACGCGCCCCCTGGGTACAAAGGCCAGGGCACGCTGCCCGCGTGTGTCAAGCGATCCTTCCTCCGAGGCCAGGGGTCCTTCTGACGCTCAGTGGCACTTTGTCAGCTTGCAACCAGGAGTCCACGGGACGGCGGGGGTCCGGCTCGGGTGCTCAGGTGGAAGGAGGGCACCCCAGCCACCCTCCTGCTCCACAGTCACACCAACCCAGACAAGCGGCGGGAAAAGTCCCCTCAGCCAGCCACAGAATGTACAAGTGGCCGTCTCCTCAGCTTTCTACACACGGGAGAAGGAGTTTATGGGGACCCGGTGAGCGTGGGGGCGACCCACAGCCGGTGCATCCCTGAGGAGGGATGTGCTCCAGGAGCGACCCCCTGGCCCCAAACCTACCTGGCTGCAAGCACACACCCCTGCCACCCGACCAGAGACCCATTCCACCAGCGCGTCCCGGTGCACTGGCCGAGGCTGTCCACGGCCGGGCTCTGAGCCGGCGGTGTGCCACTGGCCGTGGTGTGCGGCTGGGGAGGTCAGGGGCGGTGTGCCATTGGCCACGAGTGTGCGGCTGGGGAGGACCTACGTGTTTTGTAACTTGAGCACCGGCGGTGGGGTCGGCCCGTGTGTGACAGGGAGGGGCTGGCCCAGGCTCCCTCCGCCCCGGGCCCTGCGCCCCCACCGGGCACCGGAGACGCTCACAGACCCCCAGTCCACCGCCCCCGGCCCAGGAACGGTTCTCCCTCCGTGAACGCACCGCTGGGGCCACGTTAAATCCCGGGGGGGGCGGGGGGGGGGTGCGTCCTCTCTCACGACATGCTACAATTTCACGTCCACCTGTCACAGGGGAGGTTCCTCACGCAGCAGCTGCCATAACACACGGACCGGTCTGTGGTCTGTCTGCGCAGCCGGCATTTAAGGCAACTCGAAATGTCGTGCAAGATACCGGCGAGGCATTTCAGGGAGCCTTCCTGGGTCACTCTGCGTGACTTTTTCCATTACAGAAAACTAGAACCATCAGGGTTATCAAGGCTCACAGACGTCACTTTTCTCCCCGAATCTAGGAGACGTCCGCCTGCCCCTGGCAGAACCTTCTCACACCGCAAACAGACATGGGAGTGCTCCCGCCAGGACCTTGCCGCCTGTCACCCCTCGCTCCGTGGGAGGCGCTCCTCGATGGACCCGGTCCTGGAGGGCCAGTCCCATGCACCTCTCCGCTCACCTCCCTGGGCTATCCGGAGCTCCTCACCCTTCCAGCCCAGCCCTAAGCACCCCCTTCTTCCCCTTCCGGACTGACTCACTTATCAGTAGTGAAAACGCAGGCAGGGTGCAGACGGTTCCGACGGCCCCCGTGTGCATGGAGGAGGGAACTAACTGTCCCTCCTCAAGGCCCTGCCCTGGGGGACGACAGTGGGGTCGAGGCAGTGGCACCCACACCTCTCGGCTTCTTCCTACTGGGCCACAGTGGGGGGGGGGGGGGGGCGGGGGGCCGTGAGCCACAGTCCCCATGCATGGAGGGAACAAGGGCTCGAGCACAGTCAGACCCACGCAGCCTCTCGGCCCACAGTGCAGTTTCCGCCACTCACTGGCTTTGCCGGACCACGCCGACCACACCGCCCACGCCGACCGTGCGGCCTCCCAAGCAGGCCTGTCTCCCCATTTCCTGCCTCTGCTCCTGCCCTGCAGTGGCCCCGGAGGCCGCCTCTTCCTTACTTCTCCAGCCGGCCCCCAGGCCCCAGACACTTCAGGTGCTGGCTCTGGCTGCTGGCCCAAGAGGCTACCTGTGGTCTCTGGGCCCAGGGCATCTCTGGGCCTCCTAAGCGACCTTCAAGTTCCTCTCCTGCCCCACTGGGCGGCCAGGGTAGCTGGGTGTTCAGAGTATGAGCCACGAGCCAGGTGGCCCCAGTGTAAGGCCCCTCTGCCCCAAAGGTGGGCTGTGCCTCATCCCAGCAAGACGCGAGCGGGAGTCCCTGCCTCGGGGGGTGAGGCCATGACCACGTACGAGGTGCCTCAGACGACAAACCCCAGCTCCTGCCTGCAGGCTCCTGGGGCCCTGCGCCCCACACCCCAGGACACCCTTCTTGACAGGCCTCTGCCACCCCCCAGGCCCCTCGCAGGCTCCTGTGGCCTCCTCCCCTGGCCCAAGGAGCCTCCCTTCTTGGTACTCGCCCCTGTGACCCACAGCTCCCTCCCTGGGATTTATCCTGCAGTCCCTCGCATCCCAGACACAACCGGTGGGATGGGTATGGGAGACAGAGGCAGGGAAGTGGGACGTGAGGGGCCTCAGGGGCCTCCCCCAGGGGCCCTCGAGATTCTCCAGTGCTCAGCCGCTGTGCCTGGCCAATTCAAGCAATGCCCCACGGAGGCGGGCAGGGCGAGCGTGTTGCTGGGAGCACTGGCACGGGGAGCCCTCAGGAGTGTTCCCTGGAGCTCCCTGCCAAGGCTCCAGCCTCTGGACAAAGGCCCAGCTCTGAGGAGCACTCACTAAGCCCAAGGCCACCAGAACCACGCTGTTAACAGTCCCTAAAAATGAGTCCTCTGGGCCCGCACCTGCAAGCCGGGCTGGGGCAGAACCTGGACAGCACAGCACAGTCGCCAGCAGCCTGGGGGCCCAGGCCTCCTGCCCCCAAACACCTCTCCCACAGCACCAAGTGTGCCTGGGCTGCAGAGGTGAGGACAAGGCCCTGGGGGCTTCAGAAGCTTAGGCGAGACCCCACCTGCTGGTGTCCTGGACGGTCCCCGAATCAGCCACCGGGACACTGCTTTGCTTCCCCCGGTTGGTCAGTTCCTTCCACTCACCCACATTCTGCTGGTGGCCTCGACAACCACGACTCCCTCCCACGCGGCCCAGCCTTCCACCCCCCACCTGGACGGGGTGCACGGGACGCTGCCTGGATGCGGCGGCGAGGGCGGTGACGGCCTTGCTGCAAAAACAGGAAGTTGCAAAAGATCTGAAAAACCATAGGTGATGAAGGAGAAAAGAGCAAACAACACACGTGTCCCCAAAATTTGTTTGTCACTTGGACAGATGTCATTCTCAACAGAACGTCTTTAACCAAAGTCCAGATCACCCCAAGTGACAACACAGAGAAGAGCATGCTCCACACTCGGGCTGGGCAACCACCTGCAGAACTGGAAAAGCGTGGCCCCGGGATGCATCCCGGTTAACCCTGGGGCCCAGGACTAGAACGGGACTCTGAGCGCACCTGGAGGACGCCCACGGGCAAACTAGGATGGGACGCTCCCTCCGTCCCCCCCCCCCCCCCCCGCCCGTTCCGGCTGCCTCTCAGGGCCACGCCTGCCCCGGGCTCTGCAGGCCACACCATGGTTTTAACAGCACTGACCATTGGGGGCCCCTAGGTGGTTCAGTCGGTTAACCGTCCTCTTGATTGCGGCTCTGGTCGTGGTGCCATAGTTTGTGGGATCGAGTCCCACGTAGGGATCTGCACCGAGTGTGGAGTCTGCTTGGGATTCTCTCTCCGCCCTTCTCCCACTTGAGTGTGCTCCCTCTCTCAAAATAAATAAACATCAAAAAAAAAAAAGTACTGACCATCCAACCCAGCTCTCAGCTCCACATGACCAGGTTCACCCAGAAGGTCACAACTCCCCAGCCTGACCGTCTCCGGGAACGTCTCACGGAGGGGGCAGCCACCCCCCCGACAGCGGCACGGGAGCCTAAGTGGCAAGGCAGGGAGCCCAGAGCTGGGGCCAGGCAGCTGTGTCCCCGTCGTCCTCAGGACCCCGTCCTCCCTCATCTGCCCTGCGCACCCCAGGCGGCACCCCGGGACTCATGAAGGGTGTGGCTAAAGAAAGCCCCTGAGCCAGATGGATGTGGGCGCAGCCCCCTTCCAGGCAGGCCTTGGGCCCTGAGCACAGGGTGTGCCCTCCTCCATGAGGACCAGGCCCCTCCCAGGGACAGGGTCCTCCTGCAGCTTTGGGAACACGGCTGCCAATTCGCTTGAGCTCCCCACCTGACAGGGTCCCTGCTGACAGCTGGTGCACCACGGGATGGCACCCCCATCGGCAGGACCACAGAACGTCCCAGACACCTGGGAGGGGCAGGGACAGCCATGACACCCAGAGGCTGGGAGAAGAGAAGTCACCTGCCAGAGGCACTCTGCCCCACTCGGCGGCAGGGGTCCTCCGTGTACCGGGGCAGTGGGGGGGAGCTGTGGGTGCCACCACTGCCCGGCTCTTGAAGACCAGTACCACCAGACTGACCCTCGAACGTGGGACTCGGCACCAGCACTACAGAGAAATGCCCCAGCCCAGCATCCACACCGGGGCTGTGAGGCAGAGAAATAGAGTCCCGGGAGCCCAGGGTGGCCTGGGAGGCCCTAAGGCAGCCATCCTTACTCCTGTCCCACCCACATAACCATGCCCCGAGGGCGTGACACAATGACAGGTACGTTCCACCCAAGGAGATGGCCCCTCCTGGGAGGTCCCAGGAGCCTGTGGGCCTGACCCGGGGTGGGGGCGGGAAGTGAGCAGAAGCACAACAGCCCCAGAGGTGCCCTCCCGCCAGCACAGTCACAGTGTGCCCAATACCACCGTCAGGACCCGAGAACACCGTCGTCGTCGTCAATGGCATCATCATCGTGGCGCAGCAAAGTGCCATGGCTGGATGCCTAGTTTTTAAAGGCAGAGGCCAGAAAACGCACCAGGCAAGCACAGGATGGCTCGGCCACACACCCACAGTCGAGGCCGCGCGCCAGCCCGGCGTGGACAGGGGATCGGCGGGCCCTGGAGCGGGCGGGCGGTACCTGGAGAAGACATACGCTCCTTGGGCACATGAGCACAGGCACAGACGACCGTCCGCACCAGCTCAATCCAGGAACCACACCGCATCCGTAAGTGGGGTGCGTGCCCAGCAGAAACCCACTGGGCCTTAAGGAGGGACCGAAGTGCTGACACGAACAGCGGGGGGGGGCGGCAACCACCAGCCAGACTCGAGGGCCGCAGTCGGTGGGACTCGAGCACGCGAGGTCCGGGCTGAAGGCAGGACTCCGGAGACGGCACGCAGAGCCGTGGCACCGAGGGCCTCAAAAGGCTGGGAGGGTCGTGTTCTCAAACGAGCGTGGTGACAGCTGTACCCCTGCAGACACCTTCTGAAGTCCCCGCTGGGCGAATGGCGGGACACCCACACCGTCCGGCGGCAAAGACACGCAGAGAAACGCAAGCTGGAGCCCACAGCCCTTTGCCCGACCAGCAGAGGGGCTCTAGGACCCAGCTCTCCCGCTCCGTCAGGTCCAGGAAGGCACAGGATTCCCCACACCCTGGAGCAGAGCCCCAAATCCGCCTGCCCGCAGCGCCCCAACACAATGGAACCTGATGACAGCCACGTCAGCAGCAAGCGCGGCAGGACAGAAGCACAGAGCTTGTCACTAATTCGGGTGGGGAAGGGGACGGGGAAGGAGGGCTGGGATGACAGCGCAGCACTGGTCACTGGGAGCGGTCCCCTGAAGGGACAGCACAATCCTGCCTGTGCAAGGAGGCCAGAGAAGCTTCAGGAGAAGCACAACCGTGGAAGGTTGTGTCCAGGCCACGGACAACCAACCCGCCACAGGCACTTGGTTGGGGAAGGGGGCGGGGGGGCAACGAGGCACGTGGGGTGACAGTCCCAGACGCGCAGCAGGGGAGAAGGCCAGAGCGGCAGAGGCAGGCCAGGGAGGCCGTCCCACCAGCCACACACAGGAGCCCATGCCTGGGGCGGCTGAGGGACCAGCCCGGCGGCCCAGGCCCTGCTCAGCCCCAGACACAGGTAAGGACCAGGCTGCCACCCCAGGAAAGGCTTGGGTGGGAAGGAGGGGACAGAGTCCTTGAGAGGCTTGGGTGGGAAGGAGGGGCCACCCGACAACACCAGCACCTCACGCTGTGAGGGTTCCCTCCTCCACCTGCCGCAGCCACCGTGCCGGGTGTCACGCCCGCCTCTCTGACGCACAACGGGCAAAAGAGGGTACCAAGCGACAAGAGGCACGCTCCAGCAGCCACATCTTCCCGTCACCGCGTGTCCCTGCAGTCCACGGCACGCGGCCCGGCAGCAGCACCGGGAGCAGGTCCCTGCACGGAGGCCCAGGCCTGGCCTCCGGTTCCCGGAATAACTGCTAGCTGCTCGGGGGGCCCTGAGGGGCGGGGCAGGAAAGAAGGGTGTCTGAGCCTGGGCACTCTGCCACGGGGAAAGAGGGGCCCCCCGGCCTCCGGGGCGCAGCCCCAGACCCAGCTCCCGTGAGGCTCGGGGTGCAGACAGAGGAGGGCGCGGACCCAGCACGCGCCCCAAAGCTCCAGGGTAGGAGCAGGAAAGCCACCCCTAACAGCGTCACATTCTGCTCAGACAGAGGGGGGAGCGCGGCCCAGGCCCACCAGTCCCACCAGCCCCCAACCCCAAAGAAGGGCCCGAGGTCCCTGTCAGAGCAAAGAAGGGAGAAGACAAGGGGCCTCGGGTCACAACAACCCACCAGTGGGTCAGGGTTCAAGTGACCCCAGAGCCACGCTCCCGGAGATGGGGTTGAGCTATTCACTAAAGGGAAAACCCACACCAGAGGCAGCATTTTCCTCGAGCCTGCGTGGCACCCATATGCCTCCCTGTCCACCGGGGCACAGGGTCGGCCCGGGAAAGCCCCCCCTGCGAGCGGGCAGGCAGAGCGCCGTCACCCCTGCCCTGCTCTGGATGGTCCCCACCCTGAGCCGCCATCCAGGGACCGGGCCAGCTCCCACACGGTCTCAGGTCACACGCACGCGCTGCACCAGCACGTGGACAGTGTGCCTCCACAGACAGCACGGCCCAGCCCGGCCAGTCCTGCGGGCCCGCCCCCGCCGGAGCGCCATCACCCCCCCTGCAGACCCAAGTGGGTACCCCGTTCAGTGCCTTTTCTAACCACAGGACAAACTTTGTGAACTCAAAACAAACTGTCGAAAACGGTGCAGGCACCCTATGGATTCCCGTCACCAGAGGACAGGCAGAGGCAGGGACACCGAGTAGAGCCAGAAAGACAGCTCAAGTCCCAGGACGCTCTCCTGAAACACAGGCCCGTGTGCAGCCTCGCCTTTCCCAGACCGGCCTGCAGGCCACCTACCTCCCGCCACTCTGGATTCACGTAAATCATCCCACAGTCACATTTCTGGATTAACGCGGCCGTCACTTGAAAAACCCGAAGGCTTTCACATCACTTCCACATTTTCCATGGGGCTGGACGAGCCGTTGCTTTATCCGCGTGCACGGTTAAAGGTCGGAACCCCGATGGCGTCCTCATCCTTGTCTCTGTCCGTCCGTGAGCGTGATTATCCGAGCTCTCCCGGAAGCCCAAGGTCAGACCTGGAGTGGACCGACTCAGCCCCCGCGCCCACTGAAGAGCTCCGTATGAGCACGCTTTTCACGGTCAAACACATGCTGAAACATATCATCTGCTCCCCCAGAGGGGAGGCCCTGGTGAGGGGGCCCGGGCTTCAGAGTTCTGTCTCCACTGCACAGGGAGGGGAGGGGGCCTCAGAGCAGAGGGTGCCACCCCAGAGAAGGAAGGGTGCCACAGGGCACCCCTCCCAGCCTGGGCCAGGCAGAAACTGGGCCTCGAGCCTGGAGGCCGGCTGCTATCCCCCAGCCCGTCTGGGGAGCGGGTCGAGGCAGGAGAGTCTCAAATGCCCTAATTAACTGAAGCAGCAACAGAAGACAGAAGTCAAAGTCACCTTATGTTCATCCTGGGGAACGTGGCACATTTTCCCCGCCACCTCCCTTCCCCAGCCCCCACGACCGCACTCCTTTAGTTCCCCCCGTGTTGGAAGGGCCCAGGGACACATGGGGACAGCCAGGCTGCATCCCAAAAAAGTGGCGACAGACAGGTGACCACGACAGCGCCCAGACGCCTCCACTGCTGTTCTGACCAGCCACCTGGCCCTGTGTTGATCTCCCACCTACTGGACCCCATTCGGTGGGGTGGACACAGCCCACCTTCCAAGAGGTGACCCTTGTGCCCACCCGCCTGCCCACAGGGACAGATGCTGGCGCTGAGCTTGTCCACGTTTAAGGCACCATCATTCCGCAGTCCCTTAGCAACCCTGGCCCAGCTTCCCCATGTCCCCTCGGGATCAAACAGTGGGCTCCTTATGGGCCATCCGCTGGGAGGCAGGCCTGCGTCCGATCCAGTAACTTCCAAACCGGACCCGGTGCATCATGGAATCACACCTCAGCACAGGCCTCTTCCCCCAGAAACCCGCACACCACCCGAAGCAGACCCAGGGCGCGCCGGGCCCCCTCCCCTGCTCTCTCGCTCCCCAGGGGACATGGTCTGCGTGCCGACAGAGTGTGCGAGACAGGCCCTGGACGCAAGTAGAGGGAGGGCCCTTTCTCAGCCACGTCCAGCCTCGGGCGGGCCCCAGGGGATGAGGGGGCTGAGGGAGCACTAAGGGGCTGGCAGAGAGGCCCAGCCCTGCACCTGCTCCAGGGGCCCAGGAGGAGGTGCACGTGCCCCGGAGATCCGGCAGCCCCGGGCTCCCTGATGTGAGCTCCCCACCGTGCACCGGGCTCTCCCGGGCAGTTGCAGAAGGAGCAGAGCCGATACCACCGCACCAAGGGCTGAGCCCCGGGCCCGGGGCTCCTTCCTGCCTCCTGGGGATCTGAGTGGACAGGGTCTTTCAAGGCCTGAGTCCAGACAGGCCCCCATCGGCAGTGAGTGCGGCCACGGAGAAGCGGCCGATGCTGCGAGGTAGGGGTGAGGAGGGAGCCAAACGCAGGGTGTGTGCACAGCCCAGGAAAAAGCCTTTGAAGCAAGCTGACAAGACCTGGAGACTGGGAAGCGACCAGAAGCCTGGAACGTGGCTGACGGAAGGTAAAATGGTACGGACGCTGGGCAGCGGTGAGCAGTTCCTCCAAAGGAGAAACACGGAGCCACCAAAGACCAAGCAGTTCCCCTCGTGGGCATGTGCCGGGAGAAATGAAAACCTACGTGGGCACAAAGCCTGGACACAAATGCTCAGAGCGGCACTAGTCGCGGCAGCCAAACCCTGGAAACTGCCCAAATGTCCATCAACTGACAGTGGCCCTACACACTGTGGTATGTCCACACCGTGGCACAGCACTCAGGCCTAGAAAGGGAAGAAGCACCAACACCCACTACGGGTTGAACCCTGGACACGTCACATCCGGTGAGCACAGCCAGACACAGAAGGCCACGCAGACGATCCCAGTTACGTGGAACCCCCAGAGCAGGTAAACCCTAGACCAGGTAAACCCCAAAACAGGTAAACCCCTGAGCAGGTGAAACCTGGAACAGGCAAACCCCAGAGGCAGGAAGTAGCCTGGTGACCACAGGGGCTGGGATTTCAGGGGAGGGTGGCTGCTGAGGCATCCTTTCTGTTTAGGCACAAAACAGGTTCTACAATCGACTGTGGTGGCCTCTGCACAAGCCTGCAAACACACTGAAAACCGCTGCTTCACAACCACCACGTAAAGGGGTGACGTGTGTGGCAGGGGAATGATGTCTCTGTGAAGCCATCAGCAAGGTCCTGCAAAGGTAGACAGATCCCTGCCATCAGGGCTGCCCAGAGCCAGGGACGGACGGGGACTGACCGCCGACCCTCCGGTTCGAGGTCCCCGTGGACTCCACCAAGCCCGTGTGCCCAAGTGCTGGGACAGGAGCTGTGATGAGAGTGGGGAGCCAGCAGGGATGGCCACGCACACAGTACTAGCTGGAGGGGGGGGGGGGGTCTTGGGGTTCAAGGAGCTTTCAGGCTGGGATGAGAACAAGAACGAAGAGTGCAAACCTGATGGCACAGGACTGGGGGCGCAGGTGCCCAAGGCAGCCGATTCCCCCACCGGGCTGGGGGGGGGGGGTGGCGGGTGCCCAAGGCAGCCGGCACCCCCACCGGGCCAGGGGCAGGGGCTCACAGACACCCACCGCCAGAGAGGCCTTGGAGGGCACAGCACAGCACCTCTGCAGAGCTCGTTGCACAACCACTCTGCAAGCCTGGGTACAGGGCTGCTCAGCCGTTGACCAAGCAAAAAGGGAAACCAGCTCAAAACGGACAGGGAGCTCAGAGGCACCGCAGGACGCAGGCCCCCCGGCAGACGCCCAAGGGCTGTGCTCTCGAAGCCTGCCGCTCGGCTGACGGCCTTTCCCAAGAACAGCCTTGCCTTGTAAGGGTGGGACCCGGCTCCAAAACCGTGGCTGCAGGAATTCACCTTCTGACTTCACTTCTAGCAACAACATAAAGAGCCAAAAGCTGGAAACCTCCCTTGTCAAAAATCTAGCCATCTCGAGCACAGTTCGGTGTGCAGCCCGGGCCACCCCTTTCCAGGAAACCGGGTGGTGCCACCACGAGTCCAGCTGGGGGTTACAGAAGAGCCGCAGGGCTCTAGTGGGGCCATCAGGCAGCTGCTGTGAACCCAGAAAAGTCGCGGCACCCCCAGCCACGTCTAGGCCCCCCATCCAGGGAGATGCTTGTGCAGGTTCAGGAAGAGCCACCAGCTTGGACAGAGGCCCTCGGAGTAACGGCCAGGAGACCTGGCCAGGGGTCTGCTGGGTCACAGCTGTGTTCACAGTAACACAAGACTCCCATCTCCTGTCCCGGGCACAGTCTCCTGAGTGAACAGCGGAGCTTTCTGAGGAGGGGAGGACGTGTGACAACGTCACCACCTGACACCCAAGCAACCAGCTCGCTCTCTGCTTTTCTCAGTTCCTACCTCCCAATGCGGCAAATACTGGTCGTGCCAACCTACATAGCCAAGAACTCTTTGCAGTCCCCCTGTTTCTGAAGGACGTGAGGGTAACATTTGAGAACGATGGCACCCCTCGTGGGTAACCGCACGTGGGGGAGGAGGAACCTGGTCCGCCAGCCGTGGCGGGGGTCAGGAGCCAGGGGTGCTGAAGAGAGGAGAGCAGCTGCCAGACAAGTCTCGGTGCGTCCCCTCCACACTGGGAGGAGGTACAAGGGAAGATCGTAAGACTGCAAACGCACAAACACACCACCTACCGCAGACGCATCCTTCACAGCACGCCATGCCCGTTTCTAACTCGGACGCCCTCCCTCCCCAGGACGATGAAGCCGGGCAAGAAAGCATTCCTTCCCAGGCCTTGCCACCTTCTGAAGAGCGTGTTGCTCAGTGTGGACACGTGTTGTGCAGACAGAGTCACCAGGCAGGTCTTCTGAAACCTACTATAAACTAAGGAATTAACGCCCCCGTCACTCAAGAATCACTGCTCTCACCAGCCAGGTGTCTCCCACAGGCACCACTGCCCCGCACCCCAGCCCCAGCGGGCGCCCCAGAGCAGGGTGAGACTACTGTCCGTGCTGCCCCTCCAGGCTGCCCTCCGCACCCCGAGAACCTATGGGTTATGGGCAGAGACTTGTCTATGAGCCCACAAACCAAAGACACCCTGCAAAATTAACCAGCATACTGTTTACCAAAACAAGCATTCCTTCCAGATGCAAAGATAATGCACAGCTCCGTACAGCCTTCGTGACAAACAAAAACCCGGAGAGAACATGTCGCCACACAAAAGTAAATGAAGTTACCCATTTTCATGTCAACAGAGAGAAGTGCGCGTATACAACTGAAACACAACAAAAATGCCAGAACTCAGAATCAAAGATTACTGGAAAGAATGTTTGCACAGCAAAATTCTTTTTCCCTTTGAGACTAAAATGCCCCACCATGCTTAATTTTCCTGACATTTCTGAGGCTTTGAAGCCTCAGCTAACGGATCTGAATCATCTGAGCAAAACCATGTTATAGTGGCATGTTACTGGAAAGCCGAGAATAGAATGCTAAATATACAGACACACACCCATACAGGGCACTTTTGTAGAAACGATCAAACGCCAAACTAGATGAAGTTGTCCGAGGGAAACGGCTCACCCCCAGCAGGGAAGGAGAATACACGGACGCCTGGAAGTTAAAATAAGAAAAACACAAAAATAGCACCTACTCTTTGTGAATAAAATCGAACCTAGCCCTTCCGTGACCTCAGCTTACTGAAGCACTTCGCCCCTGCCCACTGCCGGCGACAGAAGGTTCCGCCAGAAGCCAGAACCCTCTCCGGAATCGAAGTCATGCTTGTGTCGGTGGACCGGCCCACACCCACCGCTCACCTAGCGAGGCCGCCTCAGGCTCCGTCTGTGCCATCACCCTTTTCTCTTAAACAAGCACGCCACTTGGAGCCGCATTCTGCTTTATTTGGGTTGGCGGTGTAAGTACCAACAGCGGGCTGGCACCGCGGCTGAGACACCCAACTAGGTCAGCCGGGGCCTGCCTCCTGCCCCGGGTGCTCTGGGCGCCCCCGTCCCCCGCTGCCTGCTCTCTCCCAAGGGCCGCCCTGGGTGCCTGGGTGGGAGGCCCCCGGAGGGAAAGGCCCTGGGCAGTCCCATCCCTTCTTTGGCCTTGGAAAGCTTCTCGGCATCTTTCTCTTTAATAAACGAGAAACAGAGTCCTCCGGGGCTGCCCACAGAGGCCCTTGTCTGAGAACTAGACGGATACTAAGTTACAAGGTGAAATGAGGGCGCCTGCCCCCGGAGGAGTGAGCCACCCACCCGGAGGAGGCCGGCAGGGGAAGCCTGCACACCCCTCCTGTGGCCAGGGGCCAGGGGCCAGTGCCGTGGAGGGGGGCGGGGGGGGGGGGGGCGCGGCGGCAGAAGTCAGGGGCTGAGGTTTGGGAAGCAAGGTCAGCGTTGTGCGGTCAAGAGTCAGGGACCAGAGTTGGGGCCCGTGGACAAGGGTCCTCAGGTCAGGATTCGGGGACCTTGGACAGGGATTAGAATTGGGAGTTTAGGAACCAGGGTCCCGGGTTCCGGCTCTGAGGTCGGGGTTCAGCCTGCGCAGTTTGGAGGCAGGAGGTGGGGGACCCCGATTCCAGGGTTTGGGGCAGCGCTCAGGGGGCCGGGGTCTGGGGTCCATGGCCCTCCGATTTAGGGGTACCAGGGTTTGGAGGACTCAGAGTCCCGGTCCAGGTCCCGACGTGCGCGACTCAGGGTATCAGTCCAGAACCTGGGGCTCCGCGCTCGCGGACGGGGACCAGGATGTGGGCCCCCGGGGCCCCAGGGCGCTGGGCTCAGGGTCGGGGTCTTGGTCTGGCCGCCGCCGCCACAGCACTTACGTCGTCGAAGAGCGAGCCCACGTTGGCCGTGACCAGCAGCACCGCGGTGCCCGGGGCGGCCGCCTTGCCCGCCATCGTGGCCTGGGCCGGCGGCGGCCGCTCGCTCGGGGCCGGACGGTCGGGGTCTCCGCGGGCCGCGGCGTCAGCTGCGCCGGGGGGCGGCCCCGGGGCGCATCGCGGGCTCGGCGGCTCGGGCCGGGCCTGGCCGGGGTCCGGCCGCGCGCGCGCTCGCTCGCTCGCTCTCGCTGCTCGGCGGCCCCGCGCCCGTCGCTCTCCGCCCGCGCCTCACCGCGGCCCGCGCGCAGCCATTAGGATCGCCGCCACCGCCGCCGAAGTTCCCGCAGTCGCCGCCGCCGCCGCCGCCGCTGAGGCGAGTCCCGCCCGGAGCCGGGGGGCGGGGCGTGCGCGGGGCGGGGAGGGGCGTGCGCGGGGCGGGACTGCGCGGGATGGGCGGGGCCACGGGAGGGGCATGCTCGGGCGAGGCGGGGCCAGTGGGAGCCTGGCAAGGACGGCGGAGCGACCCTGCGCGGGGCGGGGAGGGGCGGGGCGGGGCCTCTCGGGGGAGGGGCTGAGCACTCGTGGGGCGGGGCCTACGCGAAGCGCTCCTGCGTCAGCCCCAGCTGCTCTTCCGCCGCCCTCCCATCGGTCAGCGGCCGCCCCGCCCCGCCCCTCCCGGCGCCGAGGCTGCGCACTGTCTCCGCCCCCCGCACTCCTGTGTCGTCACGACCCGGCACCGATCGTGCCTCTTAAAGGGACCGTGCGTTCGCCCGCAGGCAGCGCTGCAGGAGTAGAGGGGCAGCTCCGGGGTTTAGTCGTGTGGCCCGCGCTCGACCCACGAAAGTGGGAGGCGGCGGGCCGGGATGTTTAATTAACTCTCACGCAGGCTGTGGGGACCCCAGCCCAACGTGGGGTTCAGAGGGGCGTGAAGGCCTGGGCCGGACCGGGACGCAGGAGGGGAGGCAGGCGAGGGTCTCGCGGCCAGGGACGGAGGGCTCAGAGGGCTCGGGGAGAGGTCCTCGAGGCGGGGGACAAGGGGCGCGGGCTGGGGAAGGGCTCTCGGGGGCGTGGTCGGGCGAGGCGGGGGCCAGGCTGGGGCGTGGTCGGGGGGGTGGCTCGAGGCCCGGGCGTGATGGGGGCCTGGGGCTCGGGGCGGATAGCTGGGGTCTCAGGGCGGGGCGGGGCGCGGACTGGGGAGGGGATCTCGGGTCGGCGCGGGGGTGGGTGGGCTCAAGGCCGGGGCCTGGTCGGGGGCAAGGGGCTGGGGACAGTGGGTCTCAATCCCCGGGGTTGGGCGGACTGGGGAGAGGATCTCCGGAGCGTGGTAGAGGCTTGGCGGGGGGGGGGGGGGGGGGGGGGCGGGCAGAGCCGGGGCGTGGTCGGGGAGGAGGGCTTGTCGTCGGAGCGGAGGGTTTGGGGGCTAGGGCATGGTCGGGGCAGGGGTCTCAGGGCCGGGGGCCAAGGTCTCACGGCCGTGGGCGTGGGCTGAAGCGGGGGATCTCCGGGTCTTGGTCGGAGCGAGGTGGGGCGGTTCCGGGCAGGGGCGTGGTCAGTGAAGGGGCCTCCGGAGCTGGGGTCTCTTGGGGGCGGGAAGCAGGCTGGGGACCAGGATCTCGCGGCTGGATTGCGTGGTCCCCAGGGAGGCAGCCCCGACACGGACCACACAGTCTCTGGGGCACCGGGTGGGACCCACACTTGCCAAGCATCTTGTACATTACATTGTAAAAAGGCTACATTGTAAAAAGGCGACAACGGAGACCCAAGGCTAATTGAAGAAAATCTTTTATTCAACACACTGGATACACACGCAGCCCACATTTAAATGTTATCAGTGAAGTGTTTTCGCGGCTGTAAACCTGCGCCTGGGCGCACAGTAGGCCTCAGCGCCGCCGGCCCCCTGCCCAGGAGAGCTATGCCAGTGTGGGCAGAGCCAGGGGCGGCCACGCCAGGCCGCCCTTCAGCTGCCCCCCCCCCCCCCGCTCCGTTAAAACAGACGGCAGCCCCCACCTGCACGAAGTGACAGGCAGCTGCGCCCTTGCCAAGGAAAGCATCCCCTCTAGTGATAGTTGGGAGATCCTGCTTACAGCGTCCGCCTCGCCTCACCACCAAAACCCTTTGACTTGGAAACTGATGTCTGATTCATTCAGCAGGGGTAGCGGACAGACTGAATTGGGCCCACCGGAACGTGGTAAGCTGAAGCCCCATCCCCCAGGATGCTTGTATGCGCACATGGGGACCACAAGGAGGTGATTACGGTTAAAGGAGGCCAGAGGGTGTGTCCGTTTTCCAAGAGAATTCATGTACCTATAGGGGAAGACCCCAGAGCACCTGCTGTCACCCACACCCTCCAACCCCTGGCAGAAAACAGAGAAGAGGTCGTGGGAGCACACAGAAGGTGGCCGTGGACAAGCCAGGAAGAAACCAGAGCTGTGGGGACTTGGCCTGAGACTCTGGGCGTCCAGAACCCTGAGGAATACATTTCTGTAGGAAGCCTCCTACTGGGTGGTATCTTGTTGCAGAGCCTCCCTGACCAATACGGTATCTTGTTTCCCTTTTCACGAAATCTGCACGTGCCAAGGATGCCCTTCGTAGAAAGCAAATGCAGAGACATCGCTGATGCCTGGAACCTGCCTCCTAAGAAGTGGCATTGCCTGTTCACCTGTCCGCAGGCTGCCTCTCCCGCCTCACATCCGCCACCTCCGCACTCCTGCGTGCGTGTGTGCTGGCTCACTCAGAGGCTGTGCCTGAGTCGGAGAACACCCAGCCCCTGCCCTGGCACCCTCCTCGCCCAGCACCCACCCTCCTGGCTCCCCTGTTTGACCCCTTCCCCCGTCTCCAAGCCCCCAGCGGGCCTTCCCACTTGGTGGACAGGCTTGCCCTCCACCTTCGGAAAGAGGATTTGCAGTCCTTCCTCCACCCAGCCCACCGCCCCCTCTCGGTCCCGCCATCAGCTCACAAGCAGGCTGCAGTGTCTCATATCCTGTCGAGTCCCCCAGTGCCCTCTGCCCCTCTGCGCCCTCCCGTCTCTGCTCCTTTGCTGCTGATGCCTCTCCTAGGAGCTGACCAGTCTGCCCCAAGTGCCCTCAGCTGTGCTGCCCTCACCGTGACGGGGCCATTCTCATGGTTAGTGCTGGCCTCCTAATTCAACAGCCAGTCCCCACCCCAGGCTCCCACCCTCCCGATTACCCCCCAGAAATAGGGTCTGCCTGCTGACGAAGACATTTGCAGTCCTGGTCCTCCCCTGGCTGCCCACCCCCTCTGCCTCCTTCGCTTGCTCCTCCTGGCATTCCGCCTGAAGTCCTGGGGTCCCCAGGCTTGGTCCCGGCTCCCCCTTCCTGTGTGCACACTCCCTGCTGATGGTCCTGAGACGATCGCTTCACACTCTCTCCACGTGTCTGCTGCTGCGCCGGGAAGGGCTATCGCGAACCCGGCAGACGGCAACGAGTTCCGGATTCACTCCCGCCTCCCGAGGCTCACACTCCCAGGTGCCCCCCTGACAATGCATGGAGCCCATGGCCACCTCGGGTCCTTGGCAGCCTTCTTTGTCTCTCTGCCCCAGGGGCAGCTTCACTGGCTTCTTCCGGCCCTTCCGCCTCTCACGTGCTCCTTCCTCCTTCAGACCCCCTGACCCACCGAGCACACCACCACGTCGTCTTTCCCTTCCCCTCTGCCTGTTGACCCTCCCCCCCCAGGCACACAGGTGTAGCCTGCCACCAAGAAAGAACAAATATGTGTTACGTGAATAAATAACATGTCAGAGCCCTTGCCATGCCCGGGTCCTGGGGGCCTGACTTTCAGAGACGCTGACCACTAACATCACCGATATTAAAAGCCACATTCATGAAATCATGGGTAAAAGGGAGGCTTACTTTTTCTTGTGTCCCTTCGTTACCTGTGGAATGCTGTCCCATGTCTATGTTTCCTTTGCCAAAATAACAATAGCATTATTTAACTTTTGCAACTTATTGTATACGTTTTGCAAAGCCCACTTAACAGGCTCCAGGAGAGGCCTGGGCCCCCCTAGCATCTGGGTCTGGATCTGACCCCTCAGTGTGAAAGGGCAGAGGAGAGGGGTGGAGGTAGCCAGAGCTGTGATGTTGATTCCTTGGTGGCAGCCAGCCTGACCCCACCCAGCCTGCTTAGCCAGACGCTCTCTGGGCTCCCAGGAGAGAGTTTGGTCCAGTCTTCTGTTAATAATAGGCTGTCAGCCTTTTTTTTTTTTTTTTTTTTAAGGACAGCACATTAGCAACTAAATATCATATCACTACTTAGTTTAAGATAGTAACCGATTTACTTATGGATTCAGACTATTGGATGGTTGGGAGGTTTACACCGGGGATTCCCTATCCATAAAAATGCTTAAAAGCCGTCCTTCAGCAGATGGAGGGATGGATGGATTGCACTTTGTAGTTGCAATGCATGTTTTAACTGTGTAGCAATCAATTTGCAATACCACTACCTGGTGAGTCACCCCTAGTCCTTTCTATAGAACACACTGTGTTCAAGGGCTGGCTCCAGTCAATTTTCTGCAGAGAGCCTGGCCAGACACACAGCAAAGGGAACCCAGGACTGTGTCCCCTTGGTGAGGGGCTGGACTCTGTCGCTTCAGCCAGAGGGACATTTGCCATCAGCAAGTTAATGGGCGGCTTATTATTTCACACTCCTCTGGGAACGGGAGGTTTCTTTCCTTCTGAATTATTTGGATTCTTTCTTCATTAATCAGCTTTCCCCAGTAACAGCTATCGCTTTGCAGACACCCACCGTGTGTGAGGCCTTTACAATTCTTGCCTCTAAGTCCTCATAAGCAGTCTTGGCATGAGGCATGTATCTCTGTTTTGCAGATGAGAAAACTGAGCTTTGGGAGTAAAGAGCTGGCCAGCTCCACACAGCCAGCAGGTGCAGGGCCAGGACCCCAAGACTTGGTGACCCCCAACAGCACATGCGGCCTTGCCCTCGTCCATTCATTCATTCATTCATTTATTCCTTTACTCATTCACGGATTCATTCAACAAATCTTCATCGGACACCTTCCCCATGCTTGGCAGTACCCTGGGCTCCAGGAAGAAGTTGGCAAATGTCCTCGGGACGCTGAGGCCACAGCGGCAGAACGGGCGAGAAATGCGCACGGGGTCGCTGTGATTGGGTGGTGCTGTGCCCGCTTACGGAGACTCTCCTTAGGAAAGTCACATGCTTATCATAGGCGATTCGAAGTCTGTAGAGTTGCACACAGAATCTGCTTCGGAGGAACTATGGCTCATAATTTCACTCCAGACAAACCAAGCCCTAGCTGACAGCACTTTTGCTAAGTAGCCTTTACACCTAGCTCCTCACCTAGAACTCTGGTCAAGCCATACACACAGTTCTGACTCCTCTTTTAAAACCCAGCATTATGGGGCGCCTGGATAGCCCAGTCAGTTGGGCGTCTAACTCTTTTGTTGAAAAAAAATTTTTTAACTTTATTTATTTTGAAAGAGACAGAGACAGCACCAGTAGAGGAGGGGCAGAGAGGGAGGGAGAGAGAGAAAATCCCAAGCAGGGTCCGTGCTGCCAGTGCAGACCCTGATGTGGGGCTCGAACTCATGAAACCATGAGATCATGACCTGAACCAGAGCTGGACGCTTAACCAACTGAGCCACCCAGGCGCCCACAGGGTCCAACTCTTAATCTCAGCTGAGGTCATGATCCCAGAGTCATGAGACTGAGCCCCTCATTGGGCTCTGTGCTGGGCATTGAGCCTGCTTGGGATTCTCTCTCTCTCTCTCTGCCCCTCTCCTCTGCTTGTGCTCTCTCTCAAAAGAAAAGAAAAGAAGAGAAAAGAAAAGTAGGAAAGAAGGAAGGAAGGAAGGAAGGAAGGAAGGAAGGAAGGAAAAGAAAGAAAGAGAAAAAGAAAAAAGCACCCAGCATTATAACATCAGTGCTTTCGGATACAACTGAAAACTCTCCCTAGATGTTTTTAATGTCCGAGTCATAGACGCCTGATAGACACATCGTGCTGCAAATTTAGTTGTTTCCAGTTCTTTTTTTGTTAAGTTTATTTATTGAGAGAGAGAGAGAGAGAGAGAGAGAGAGAGAGAGAATCCCAAGCAGGCTCCGAGCTGTCAGCACACAGCCCAATTTGGGGCTCGATCCCACAAACCCTGAGATGATGACCTGAGCTGAAATCAAGAGTCAGACACTCAACCGACTGAGACACCCAGGTGCCCCATAGTCATTTCCAATTCTGCATCATCAGGTCAATGGGTTCAGAAAAGGCATTTGACAACATCTAGCATCCTCTTTGTGATAAAAAAGAAAACTCTTTGCACACTGAGCATAGGGGGTGTCCCCCTGAGTCTCATAAAGTTCGTCTGCGAAGAACGTACACGAAGACCATGCCAGTGCTGACAGACACCCTGGCTTTCTGAGTTTCAGGACAAGGCAAGAGTGGTCGCTCTCACCCCTCCTATTCCACATCGAACTACAGATCTGTCCGCACAGCAAAAACAAGAAAAAGAAAGTGAGGGCGTACAGACTGGAAAGGGAGAAGTAAAATCGCCTTTGGTTGCAGGCAACGTGAGCATTGACATAGGAAATTCTAAGGGTGCTACAAAAAACACTACCAAATAAACGCATTTCACACAGTCATGGAATACACATCCATATTCAGACATCAACTGCATTGCTGTATCTCAGAAACTGGCATTGCAAAGCAAAACTTTAAATCATTTCCACTTCCAATAGCATGAACCTCGAAACGTTTATGAATGAATGTCACGGGAGACCTCCCAGGATGATAACCACAAAGCACGGGGGATTGTCAAGAAGGGAGACCCACGGAAACCAGAGGACAGGGGGTGCGAGGTGCTCGGGGGTGAAGGATTTGCCAATGCCACGAGGTCGTTTCTCCTTGGCTGATCTTTAGATCTAATGTGATTCCACTCCGATTCCAGCTGGCTGGAGCACTCTTGAAGAAGAACAAAGCTGGGTACGCACACTGCCTACTGTCAAGACTTACCATAAAGCTATAATAATCACGACAGAGTTCTGGGCGTGTAGATCAGAGGAACAGAGTAGAGACCCCAACCGCAGACCCACATTCAGGGGGTCTGATGTTTAGACAAAGATGCCCTTTCAACGGGAAACGATCATCTTTTCAACCACCGGACCCGGGATCAATTGGATATCCATATGGAATAGAGTAAACGAACTTACTAAATATGAATCGTAGACCCCCCACACTAAAGCTAAAGCCATAATACTTCTAGAAACACACGAGAATATTTCTGAGACCTTGGAGCAGGCATGGATTTCTTAGAGAGGAGGACACCAAAAATGCCACCCGCAAATTAAAAAAAAAAAAAAATGGTAAGTTGCACTTTATCAAATTAAGAGCTACTCTTTTTTCGCTCCAACATCCATCATGAGAATGGAGAGTATAAAAGGATCGTGGTTTGTGCACACAATAAATACCCCTCCGCAATAGAAACAACGTGGCTCAGTCCCAGAAACTCTGTGCTGACTGAAAGAAGCTGGACACAAAGAGTAGACGCCACCCGATCCGTGCAGTCGGTGCTGGAGACAAGGTGGCTGTGCTCCACAGCGACCAGAGTGGCCGTGGCTACCCGCCCCCCACGCCCCACCCCGGACAGGGGCGATTGAGCACCAGGGAGCAGAGTGGTGGGTGCTGTTTGCAAGGAAAGAGATGTGGACAGGTTAAGTGGGTGTGTACGTTTGTCAAAACTCATGGAAATGCCCATTCAACACAGACGGATCTCACTGTACAGGAATTACACCTCAAGGCGGACCTTAAATGCTTGACAAAGGAAATGAATTAATGGTGATGTTTACGTACATCTACTATGTCTCCTGCACGATAACATAAACCCAAATCCTCCATAATCAGACAGTTGGTTTTAGACTCATTTGTTGGCATAACCTGAACTGAAATAAGGCAAATCAGGGTCGTTGTGTGCCGGCCTAAGGTGAAAATCCGCATGTGTTGTTTCTGAAAGATTGAAACATGTGGCGATGGGGCTCTGCCGTCTTGCCCCATCGTACGTGGAACGTGCAGCCTATCATCTCCCTAAAAATCCAGGGGGGGGGGGACATTGGGGCGCCTGGGTGGCTCAGTCGATTAGGCAACTGACTCATGATTTTGGCTCAGGTCATGATCTCACAGTTTGTGAGTTTGAGCCCTGCATCGGGCTCTGTGCTAAAAACAGTCTGCTTGGGATTCTCTCTCTCCCTCTCTCCCTATCTCTCTGCCGCTCCCCTGCTTGTGCTCTCTCTCTGCCCCTCCTGCTCTCTTTAAAAAAAAAAAAAAAAAAAATCCAGGTGGAAAATTCTGAATTATAGAAGTCTGGGTTTGTTGTTTTTTTTTTTAATGTTTATTTATTTATTTTGAGAGAGGGAGCGGGGGAGTGGAAGTGGGGGAGGGGCACAGAGAGAGAGAGAGAATCCCAAGCAGGCTCCATGCTCGTGCAGAGCCTGAAGTGGGCTCAATGCCTTGAGCCTCAAGAGCATGACCTGAGCTCAAGAGTAGGACGCTCAACGGACCCAGGCGCCCCTGAATGCTGAGCTCTATCTGGTCCCAGGGTTTCAGGGAAGAGATGGTGGATGGTGGAGCTTGAGCTGGAACAGACCACATTCTGATCTGCACACTTTATTCCTTAGAAAAAGCGCTACCAGTGTCACCCCTCTGGAAATGTAATAGCACGAGGCTGCTCTTCTGGTGGCCTGGTCCCTGGAGGGAACTGGCCCCTTTCACGTTCATCGGAACCTGCAGAACCGTCTGCACCGGGTGCTGGGGCCGTTCTCCCCCACCCGGGGAGGGAGCCAGGGAGGGACAGAGCAGGCACCAACCCAGGAAGAGGTCTGGACCCCGGGGAAGCCTCACCCCGCGCCAGGGAGACCCCAGCATCCTCTCCCAGGCACAGAGTGGGTGGTGGCAGCACGCAGCTCTCATCTCGCCCCCCCCCTCCCACCATATGGAACATAATCAGTGAGTCACTGATCAGGAGGTTGGGCATGCTGTCTGCATACATCACAAATCCTTGACCTCGAGGTTGCATAGCTTGTCCCGAAGCAGCAGGTTGGACACTTAACCCATTCTGCTTTCATAGGCCCTCAGTTTCCCCTGTTTGATACGTTCTTAATCAGCTCCGCGAAATCAACGGCACCCATGATTGTTCCCAGCAGGGTTGACCCACCCAGCCTGGGCCCCATCTGGGCCCCTCGACTGCTCGCCCCGGGAGCACCGGCCACTCCTGACGTTTCCTCGCGGTCCTAGCAGGGACTGAGCTGCTCACTGCTGTTTTCACTCCACCAGACTTTGGAGGAAATTAAAAGGTGGCTGTCAGTTCCCCATACCACCGTCCGAAGAGCTGCTTGGGGCAGACGCGAGTGTGAGCCTGCAGGGCCTGTCCCCTCCTCGGGTAGAGACAGGGTGTTGAGATGGCCAAATTATTTACATAAAACTACAGGGGCAGGAAATGTCGGCAGGTCCTGTGATTCGGGCAAGCAAGCGCCCACCAGATGGACACGGGCTGCCGGCAGAAGACGCATCCCCATCCAGGGCCAGAAGGACAAATTGTTTCCAGAATCACCTAGAGTCCCAAATGATAACTAAAAATGTCAGGAACACTATACAAGGAACACCTGTCTCTGAGGTGAAAATGCCTTTCAAAGTGGTCAAGGCTCCCGACGTGGTGTCAGTCATCCCGAGGACACAGCCAGAGTGCCACGATTTTCTCCCGGGGACCCAGGTGTGAAGAAACACCAACCCTTGCTCCAATGATCGGCATTCCTGGTGTTGTCAATCCGGCGTCCACGTTTCGAGGATTCTCAACTCAGCTGTAATTTCTATGCTGCAATTTCGTATTTATGAAATCAGCTTTATAAAGACTCGTGTCTGTTCTAATCTTTAGATTTTAAATGTATCCCAACAGTGTCGTAAAAGGACCCCCCCCCCCCCCGCCACACACACACAACTATCTAAGCCCTTAATCAACGGATTTGGTGAGTGCACACCTCTTTCCTCTTTTCTCTGAGCTCTGTGCGGAGCGGGTCCTGCCCCCGTGACATGCACCAGCAAATGGGAAAGCACGAGCTGTAGTGAGAGCACGGACGAGAAAGTGAGCAAACACGTGATGAATGATCTCACTGAGCTGGAATCATTTAATAGCAAGATACCATTCTAGTAAGTTTTTTAAACATTCATTTACTTTCAGAGAGACAGAGACAGATTGTGCGAACAAGGGAGGGGCAGAGAGAGAGAGAATCCCAAGCAGGCTCCACACTGTCAGCTCAGAGCCTGACTCGAGGCTCCATCCCACCAACTGTGAGATCATGACCTGAGCCCAAATCAGGAGCGGACGTCTGACGGACGGAGCCCCCCAGGTGCCCCGAGAGACCATCCTATTAAGTTTTTATGTCATTCTGAGCAGTGGCCTGTTCGAAATCAAACCTCACTACTCATACACACGGAATATCCTGAGTGAAATCATTTTCCGGTGATCTGAGCTTGCTGACCGGCCACATGTTTGCTTGGGGGGATCCTCACGGACTACTTACAGTCGACAGTACTGTTTCCCTTGTTTTAGAGGAAACGTGCAGAAATCCCAGTGTGCCGCAGTCCGTGGCCGACAGTGGCTGGTGGCTCCGGGAGCGGGACGCGGTCGGTCGGTGCAGGACTGAGTGTGACACCCGCGCTGACACCGGGCTCTCCTTCTGGCGGGAGCAGGTCCACAACAGCCCGCGGCGAAAGGGAAGCGGGCACCGAGGCGCCCGCCTCCCGGGACCCTTCACTCTCAGGCCTGGACTGGGCGTGAGGGTGGCAGGAGATCACGGGGAACAGTGGGATGGGAGCCTTGGGGCGCAGGGAGAGGAGGCAAGGCCCGGATGGCCAGGGAGGCCTGGGGACGCAGGGGGAGCAGAGGCTTGGCGGGCCGTCCGCCCGCCCGCCCTGGACAGAGGGAGACCCGAGCTGGGAGGGGGCTGTGGAGGACGCCAGAGCCCCGCAGCAGGTCCCAGAGCCACAGCACCGTCCATCCACCCAGGTGGCAGGAGGCAAGAGTCCCGCACAGACTGGGGGGCAGACGTGTCCACACGTCACGTCAGCCCGTTCCCGGCAAGATCCAGGTAGAGGCCGCCGAACCGTCAAATCGGGGGACTCTGTTGGCACTGAAAGCCATCCCTCGGAGAAGGCGTGTGTCTCTTCTCGCTGTATTTATATCCTCGTGTTTCAGAGTGGAGGTGTCCGCAAACGTGTGCTGCTGTATCCAGGCTAAAGTCACTCCATCTCTATTTTAGAGCTAGTTTTTCCGAGCCCAAAAAAAGAAATAGAAGAAAAACAGAGCGTTGATCACTACACCCTCTGAAATAGTTTTTCGTACATTTGAGGGCAATTACTAAATCACTACTGAAGCCCCGTCTGCTTGGGGCTGAATGTCATCCTGGCTGGTCCCTGGTGTGTGTCATTCTTTTAGGGTAATCTGCGACGCCAGACCTCACCCCTGTTACAAATGCAGTGTGCTTTCAAAGCTCTTTGTGTTTAAGGTATTGGCTTATTTCTAGCCAGCAATACCTTACGAAACAGGTTCACTTGTGAAAACAGTGATGGCTTGGGTATAATTATAATGAAGGGAGCCAGAAACTCCTCCTCACTCACACCAACCACTTTAATTCACCATTTGTGTGTAACTAAGGATAATTCAATTCTCATAAGAAAAATTAGTAAAAATCAAATATTTAATTTCTGGTTATATCTATTTTTTTTTTTGCCTCCTCAACTAAACAGGAATGTATCATTAGTAATATTAAGAGAATTCTGATATTATATAATACATTCTTTTGTTTGGTTGAAATCATTTCTTATCCTTTCAATTATAAAATTAAAATATGTGGGCTCCTGGGTGGCTCAGTTCGTTAAGTGTCTGACTTTAGCTCAGGTCATGATCTCGTGGTGCATGAGTTCGAGCCCCGAGTCAGGCTCTGCACCGACAGCTCAGAGCCTGGAGCCTGCTTCAGGTTCTGTGTCTCCTTCTGTCTCTGGCCCTCCCCCACTCACACTCTGTCTTTCTCTCTTTCAAAAAGCAAAAATGAACTATTGGGACCTCATCAAGATAAAAAGCTTCTGCACTGCAAAGGAAACAACCAACAAAACTAAAAGGCAACTGACAGAATGGGAAAAGATATTTGCAAATGACATATCGGATAAAGGGCTAGCATCCAAAATCTATAAAGAACTCACCAAACTCCACACCCAAAAAACAAATAACCCAGTGAAGAAATGGGCAGAAGACATGAATAGACACTTTTCTAAAGAAGACATCCAGACGGCCAACAGAGACATGAAAAGGTGCTCAATGTCGCTCCTCATCAGGAAAATACAAATCAAAACCACACTCAGATATCACCTCACCTCAGATATCACCTCACACCTCACACATTTTGGTCAGAGTGGCCAAAATAAATAAATCAGGAGACTCTAGATGCTGGAGAGGATGTGGAGAAACGGGAACACCCTTGTACTGTTGGTGGGAATGCAAACTGGTGCAGCCACTCTGGAAAACAGTGTGGAGGTTCCTCAAAAAATTAACAATAGATCTACCCTATGACCCAGCAATAGCACTGCCAGGAATTTACCCAAGGGATACAGGACTGCTGATGCATAGAGGCACTTGTACCCCAATGTTTATAGCAGCACTCCCAACAATAGCCAAATTATGGAAAGAGCCTAAATGTCCATCAACTGATGAATGGATAAAGAAATTGTGGTTTATACACACAATGGAGTACTACGTGGCAATGAGAAAGAATGAAATATGGCCCTTTGTAGCAACGTGGACGGAACTGGAAGGTATTATGCTGACTGAAATAAGTCAGACAGAGAAAGACAGATATCATGTGTTTTCACTCATATGTGGAATTTGAGAAACTTAACAGAAGACCATGGGGGAAGGGGAAGGGGGGAGAAAGAGGAGGGAGGGAGGCAAACCATAAGAGACTCTTAAGGAATGAGAACAAACTGAGGGTTGATGGGGGTGGGGGAGAGGGGAAAGGGGGTGATGGGCATTGAGGAGGGCACCTGTTGGGATGAGCCACTGGGTGTTGTATGGAAACCAGTTTGACAATAAATTATATTAAAAAAAATTTTTTAATTAAATTAAATTAAGATATGTTAGTCTCAAAACAAGCGTTTATGCTAATGCAAGGATTCTTATATGTCCTTCAGTGAAGTTTCCTTTTTTTCCCCCAAAAATGTTATACATACTTCTTAAATGTATTTCTGGGTATTTTAATCTTTTGTGCTGTCATTAGGAACATGACTGTCTTCTCACACATATTTCAAAGTAGTGTGGTTTGTCAACAGAAAGGCTATTTCATCTAAATGTACATTTAACAGTTAAGAATTGTCACTTCTGGTTTTTTCTCTGCAATAACTTACTAGACATTCTCTTGGACTTTTCAAGCAGGCAATCACATTAACAGGTTTGAAATGAAGGTTTTAATGCTGTTTAAAGCTAAGTAAGGATACACCCGAAAATGGAAAATATGCGACAGATTTTTTTCAAGCCACAAACAGATTTAATTAAACTGTTAAGTTTTTGAAATATGAGTCAAGTAAAATATTTGCTTTACGACATGTCCTATCACAATTATTTAAATGATGTACCTTGGGGGGCCTGGGTGGCTCAGTCCGTTAAGCGTCCGGCTTGAGCTCAGGTCACGATCTCACACTCCGTGAGTTCGAGCCCCGCGTCGGGCTCTGGGCTGACAGCTGGGAGCCTGGAGCCTGCTTCCAGTTCTGTGTCTCCCTCTCTCTCTGCCCCTCCCCTGCTCATGCTCTGTCTGTCTCTGTCTCAAAAATAAATAAAAACATTTAAAAAAATTTTTTTTAAATAAATAAATGATGTACCTTGAAGGGTGAACCGCTTGAAGCAAGTCACTGAGAGGGCCCCCCCCCCCCCGCCCCTGCCCACACCGCACGCGGACGGAGCTCTGCCCGTGGTGCCCGCAGCACAGGCGTTTTCACTGCCGCCGTGCGGGCCGCAGACTCCTCCTTCCAGTGCTGCCGGAGGCTGGCAGGAGACCCTGACCCCAGTCCAGCGGCAGAACCACAGGTGGTCCCGTTGCCCACTCTGCGGCCGGGACCCCACCCTCCGACCTCAAAGTGGCTCTAGGAGCGGCTCCTGCCATGTTTGCGTTCGTTAAAAGATCCATTCAGAACTCAAAGTCGGCTTAGCAACTGCAGATTCGGCCCCTTCCAGCCGAAGGCCGGGAAACAAACCAGACAGGAGTCCCTGGAATTCTGGGGAATAACGAACCACGCCCCCGCCCCCGTCCTAGTGCTCGCAACCTCCCGGGCCCGCTTCTCTCTGCGGCCGAGCCGCCCCAGAGCGGGCACGCCCCGCACCTGCTCCCTGACCTGGCCTCCCAGCACCCCTGCTTCCTCCATCTGGACACCCACGGCCGGCAGTGCCTTGGCAAGGACGCGGGAGAGGAGGCCAGGCCTGCAGGGGGGAAGGCACAGACTCGGCCCGGGGCAGACTGGGGAGGCACGTGGCAGGGCCGGCTGGGGCTGGAGTGGGGTCCCCCCAGAGCTCAGAGGCTGAACCCGCAGGAATACGCGGGCGGCCACGCTTCTAAACACACGCACGAGTCAGAGAAAGCCCGTGGTCCCGGTTCCAGGTAAACGGCTGTTCCTTTGGCAAGACTTTCTCAGCCTGGTTCCTCACCCAGGCTGCAGACCACAGACAGCGGTTCCTGTGACTGTCCCCATCTCTCCTAGGGCGAGCCCGAGCCCTTGTCCTCTCGGGAAAGAGTCCTAACTCCTGACACCGCAGCCGCACACAGGACTCTTCTCCCGCTGACCCGGGAGAGAGAGGGACACAGACCTGCCTCTTGGCCCGTCTGTCCCTCAGAGTCCACCGGGCTCCTCCCAGGGCCGCGGCAAGGATGCCCAGCTGACTCTGGGACACGCACCTCCTTCTCGTGGCCAGTTTCCTGAACAGGAACGGAGCCAGCACGGGACCACCCCTGCACTGCCAGCTGGGGGCCCTCGGGGGTCCTGGAGGTGCCGGGCCCCCTGCCCCTCGAGGACCCCTCTCCCCTCGTCCGCTCCTTCCGCACACCGTGCAGGTCCCAGGGGGCGTTGCTGCCCACGCTCGGGGGCCGAGGGCAGCAAGCTGTGAGACCAGATGGGCTGGAACCCCTTCTGGCAGCTACCGCGTGTGCAGAGGAAGCTGTCTGAAGAGGCAAAGAAGAGGCCAGGCCGCCTGAAAAGACAAGAAAGAGGAGCTAGAGGGACAGAGAGGCAGGGACAGGCCGACAGAGCCTGAGGGAGCTGGAGACAGAATGAGACGGAGGCCAGGGCCGGGGGCCCTGATGGCATCTGAGCCCTGCCCGGGACCCCGGGCCCAGGCTTTGGGGAGCCCAACTTCCTCTGGGTCTGCTGCGCCCCGACTGCTCCTGCAGGCCGGTGCCGGGTCTGAGACATGCTGTCCGGTCCCTCCTCAGGGGACGCAGTCCAGGGTGACCCTCACCCATGGGGCTCCTTGTGCAAGTTGGGAGCACACAGACAGTGACAGCATCACTCTGGGGATTCTCGTGGTGACCCAGGTCAGGCTGGAAGGGGGCTGGGGGCCGAGGCTGGAGGAGGAGGGGCCAGAGGCAAAGCACCGATATTAGTCAGGCATGTCAGGAAATACTCACGAGACTGTAAACAAAACCTTCCCAGAAGAGAATTTGAGCCAAGGGAGGGGACCTGCTTAGTGGGTGAGCCACGTCTGTGCCAACTCCGGTGGGGGCATCGGCTGAGAGCCCGCAAGGTGTCCCCCGGGTGTGGGCAGGTGACAGGGTGGAGAACGTGCCCGGTCCTGCAGGGCGAGGGCAGGGACGGCCTGTGAGGGCCATGGTGGCACAGCCCAGGGCAGGAAGGATGGGAAGAAACGCCCTGGCCGTCCTCTCCCCGGCCCACCCCGCCCGGACCCGCATAGAGGTCAGGACGCAAGCCTGGGACCGTGGGGCCAGAGCGGAGGGGAGCGTGGACAGGGGTGGGTAGGTGGAGCCCGGGTCACCACCCCGAGATCCTGAAGCTGCTGTCCAGCCCTGCGATTGGACTGAGAAGGGCCCCCGTGTTCCCCAGGCTCGCCTACAGCTGCACAGGGTGAGCTGGGCCCTGGGGTCATCCGGCTCTGTGCGGGGGAGGGCAAGGCTTCATCCTTGCTGGGGAGGTCCCCCCTTCCCCCCGAGGAGTCACCGGGGTCAGCAGCCCCGGGGTGGTGGGTTTCCCTGCAGAGTCGGCCGGAAAGGGGCTTCTGCTCACGTTAGCCCACGCAAAACAGTGATGGCTTGACTCTGAGGGCTCGTTTCAGCGCGTTCCTTTCCCTGCAGGCCGTTCTTCCAGGAAGCCCGAGTCGGGGCACTGCCATAGGACTGACCCGGGAGCATGGCCAGGACATGGGTGTGGGATGGCCTGTCCCACAGGACTCAGCTCCTGGCAGCCCCACCAGCCCCTAACCCTGCGCCAGCTCAGGCGGGAGCGTGGAACCTTCCCTCGACTCTCCTGCTTACCTGGCAGAAACCCGCTCCCAGGCCAGGCCACCTCGGCAGGCACCCCGCTCCTCCTGGCCAGTGGGGCCACGCCCTCCCCCCGTGATCCGGGCCGGCATGGTGCCGCCCTCTCTTGGGGCTCCCACAGACTCCGGTGTCCTGGTTCTTAGAGGCCCTCTCGGCAGCCACAGGCCCCATCGACAGGCTCTTAACTGAGTCACAGGAGGGGCCTTCCTGAGCTCCCAGGGGGCATGGCCATTCTCCCCTTCCCAGCAGGCCCAGGTGCAGCCCAGCAGCGGGGGCCATCGGGCTTCAGGCCCTGCACCCAGGCGTGTGCACAAGGGCTAGGGAGTGCAGCCCCTGGGGCAGAGCAGACAGAGAGCAGGGGACCGGCTCTGGGCCGGCACCACCAGGCATACTGGCCCCGAAGCCGCCGAGTGGGGAGGGGAGGAAGAGGAAGCTGACTGGGGAGACGGGTGGCGGGCGCCAACCAAGGGCCACTGTCTGTTGCCTCCAGCCCTCATCCTCGGGGGGTCATGGGTCCCAGGGCAGGCGGGGGACAGGGAGGGAGGCGGGGCACAGGACCCAACAGCCTGCAGACGCTCGGCCACCCTGGTGAGGCTCTCAGCCCTGTGTGGTTGGTGGCCTGAGGGCATCCGGCCAGGTCTGCACAGACCCTCCCGGTGCCCCCCTCCCATGCCCACAGCTGGCCTGAGTGTGGTCAGACTGGTTCTGCCCGCTCCAAACTGGCTTCAGGTGTCACGGCTTCCAGGCAGCCCGGGGAGCCTCCTCGGTGAGGTCCGCCCGGCCACTACTGTGACCTGCACGGTGAGGGGCTCATGTGCACCTGTTGCCTGCGCCTGCAGAATCTCAGGGCCCCTCCTCCTGTACTGGCCATGTTTGCGGGGGGGGGCCTGAGGGGCCCCGGGGAACTCTGCTGGACTCCACCCTGAAGCCCAAGGGCGTCTTGTCCACTTTCCTGTGGACAGGAAGGCAGAGCTGGCCCGGGACACGGCCCTCAGGAAAGTGAGCCCTGGGGGTTGGTGGGGACACGGAGGGGTCCCCGGGCAGCCTGACTCTCCTGAGTGAAGGGCAAGGTTCCCGGTCGGGGGCGTCCTGGCCTGATGGGGTGGGGCTCCGGGTGCGGCCTCGGGCAAACAGCTGTACTTCCCGGCCTCAGTTTCCCCACCTGTGGAGTGCTGTGCGATATTAGGCTGGGCCCCCAGGGCCGTTACGAGGACAGTAGCGTGCAGGTGAGGACCACAGCCAGGGTCTGGCCCAGGGACCCAGGGTTTGTTGGGGACAGTGCTCAGTCTGAGTTCACGGCTGTGCAAACGGTTGTGAGCGAGCCGGCCGCTGCACACGCAGCCCTCTAGTCCACGCACAGGAAAGTCACCTGACTTTCAAAACATGAGCATCGCAACCCAAAGTTACATAAAAAGGAGGAGCGCTTCCTGGCTGAGCGCGTCCTCCCGACAGCCCCCCCTTCCCCGCCTGGCGGTGCAGGGCCAACCCTCTAACCTCGGAAAAGGCTCCAGGCTATTTTAAGCACGGACTTAAAAAGTAAAAGCAGCTGTGAGGTGAAAAGTTTTAGGAACATTTCCATTTCCTGGAGTGATGGAAGGAGAGCCTGGCCCGTGGGCCCGGGGAACAGAAGCCTCTGCTGGCAGAGCGCGGGCGTCCGGGCCCCCAGCAGCCAGAACGCGGGCGTTGGGCATGGCGCGTCCTGGCCTCAGGCAGGCAGCCCGGTCTGGCAGGCGTGTGAGTGCCGAGTTTCGAGTTTCGGTGATTCATCGGGGTGGGGGCGCTGGGCAAAGGCGGGCGTGACTGCAGGCGGGGACTCAGCTAGGGGAGGATGGCCCGCCCCGCCCCTCCCGTGGCCAGCCCTGCAGTGGGCCTCAATCCTCCCAGGCCAGAGGCCTCGTTGGACCCCCGAGAACCTTCCAGCGTTCCTCTGCTGCCCAAGGCGCGGCACCGGCCCGGGGAGAGGGGGCTGCCCACATGCCCAGGCTGCCATGAGGGGGTCTGCAGGACCAGGGGTCCCACACCACTGTGCCCACCTGGCTTGGGGCCCGCTGTTGCCTCTGCACCGAGCCCACCCCGTCCCCTCAGTCCTGGGCTGGGGAGGGGCCGGCAGAGTGGTCATGGAGGTGGCCCCTTACCTCCTGGTCTCTGTCCTCAGTTTCCCTCTCTCTCTTTGTGGCCTTTACCCCAAGGCTGCAGGGTCCGGTGGCGGGCCTGGCCATGTCCGACGTCAATAGGGCTGGACGTCTAGACACAGACCGCAGGGCTCCGTGTAGGGGCGTCTCCCAGGGGAGATCCTGGCAAGAGTGTTCCGATAAGGGGCGGTGCTGAGGGTCCCGTCTCTGGGGTCTGAAGGGCTCCTACAGGTGCAAGCCCAAATGCCCCACCTGGCTGTGCTCAGAAAGGGATACCAAACAGGTGGGATCCCGCCCGTGGAGACAGCTTGGGGTCCTCGAAGGCCTCTTCAAGGTCCCTGCCTCTGGTCCCGGGCCTACTCTATTTAAGCCTGACTGTTGGACTTGACTGTTGTGGGGAGCGGGCTCTTTGCCAAGCAACCCTCCGTCCCACCCTGACCCCAAGTGTCCACAAGAGCCTGGACATCGTCTGCTCCGAGGATCTGGGCCCTATCCTGGGGAGGGACACACAGCCCTCACTGCTTGGTGGGCGGCCTGCTGGTCCATCTCCTGGGGGATCCAAGCACCTACCACAATCGTGGGAGTTGTTCCCCTCAAGGCCAGAGGAGGGGAGGGAGGTTCCCAGGCTTAGCAAGGGCCAGGGGAGGCGGGAAGGAGGGAGGAGCGGAGAAGAGGGAGGGGAAGGAAAGGCAGGAGGGAGCAGGGGGAGGGAGGGAAAGGGGGTGGAAGCTCGGGTAAGTGAAAGGGAACACGGCCTCCCAGGGTTCTGGCCCCAACGTGGAGGGTCTAAAGCAGATGAAGCACGCCAGCAGGAAGTCTGTCTACACCCCCCCAGCGGGTCTTGTCTGTACCCGTCCTGCTCCCCAAACTGCTGTGCAAAGCCCCACCCCCCCCCCGCCGGAGTCCTGGAGAAGCCCAGCCACCCTCCTTCTTCCCAGAGGCCCCGGGACCCCGTGCTCAGCCGCAGGCCTGGCCAGAGGGGGTGGGGGTGGCCGGGACGAGCACAGGGCAGCCAGTGGATGCTGCTGCGGACCGCGAACCGGTGCAGAGGGCCCGCGGAGGAGGTGCCCCGGCTGGCCCCGGGGCTCTGTCTGCCCCGCGCCACCTGCCTGGGGTGCGACCTGCGGGCCAGACCTGGCCTGGGCAGAATACGTGCCTCTTCGTCTGCCTCTCATCTCCCCAAATCAGCTGTCTCCTCTCAAAGGTCGGCCTTTATTTGGAGCAAAAAGATAAATGTGAAGTTTAATTTTCTCCTTAGGGCAGGGTGGGCGAGGGGGTGTGGCCCCCCTGCCCCATCTCCCCCCAGCCCTGCTCACCCCTGACTCTAACCTACACTCCCTCCTGAAGCGTTTGCTCAGCCTACCCACGCACACGTCTACCCCCGCCAGGCGGACGGAAAACTGCCCCGACCGGGCTCCAGCAGTGGGTGCCTGTCATTCGGCTGGTGTGGCAGTAGCATGTGGCTCCCCCGGTCCCGGCACTGGGCAGCTCACGTGGGATGGTGGCCGTCTCAGGGTCACCTCCCCTGCAGCCCCACTGAAGGGGCCACGCCATTCCCCGGGCTTCAGCTGCAGGACAGGGCCAGGCCCGGGCGGCCAGTCCGAGGGACTCAGGACTGTGTGCGGGGGCAGGCCCCCTGGGAAGTGGTGCTTCCAGGGCACCAGCCGGAGATCGGGGGGCAGAATTCCTGCTTACCCCTTGGCTTTTTGGGAATTCAGCGTTGTCGGTGATATACTTCAATGGCAGCTGGAAGGGACATTCGCAGGTGGCCACATGGGTATGTGACGTCAGCAGCACTGTGCTGTGGGCAGCTTCAAGCCCCTGTGCCGGTGGCCCCTCACCAGTGTGACCCAGGTGTGACAGGCTCACCCCGATTCTGGGGTCAGTCACTCGTCCGCACCCGCACAGACCACACCCGTCCCCCTGCAGAACTGTCCCCTGCATGCCGAGGGGACCTCCTGGAGAGCATTGGCTGATGATGAGACGGCTGGACAGTCTTCCCCATGTGTGCAGCCCTGAGAAGTGGGCACTCGGGATCACAGTCACGGAGATCTCGGGAGGGCTCTGTGTCCCCTGAGGCAGACAGACAAACCCTGGCTCACGGCCTTGCAGCCCACAGATTCCTTTCTCATCTTTGTCGTAAGGTCTGGGAGGCGAACGTGGAAATGGTTTCTTCTCTCACAATGTGTGACGGCCTTTCCAGACACCCCACTCTGGGGTCAGGGGTGAACCTGAACCCCCCAGGCATGGCCGGCTTGGCTCTCTCCTCTGGACCTCGAGAGGTCGGGCCCCTGCCGTGGAGGGTGGAGTCCCAGCCCCAGCTGTGAGCTCCCAGGTTATCACTGTCCTCAGGTGGCCCCTGTGCTCGGGGACTGAGCCCCGTGGGCACCATCATGACCACCTTGTCTTGTGCCCCCAGAAGCTGGCACCTCTCTGGGTATCATGCAACACCCATGGCCGAAGTGCCCCTTTGGTCACTTGACCTCATTAGTGTTTGGTAGGTCGCAGCCGTGTCTCCCCCAGCCCAGGGACGTTCGGGCACAGGCACTCTGGGGAAGTTCCTGTCTCCTCGGGCTTCCTGAGGAGCCTGGGCCGGGCCGCCCGCCTCCCGGACCTCACTGTGTTTCTGTCCAGAGAGGCAGAGGGTGGCTCTGCCCTAGGACATCCGGCTCACTTTCCCTCTGAGTCCGGAAGTTAGTTCTGGAGCACCGGCACCCTCCCGCCCCACTGCTGCGTGGACGCGGCTCTAACACCAGAGGTGACCCCATGCGGGTGGGAGAGCACCAGCCAGCTCTGGGGTGAGGCTGGGGTCCGGCCCTCGGGTAGGCGCCCCTCCCAGGGGTCTCTGGCACTGGAGGATGCTGGGGCTCTGGGGTGAGGCTGGAGGCCGTGCCGGCCGAGTTGGAAGTCCTGGGCTGGATGGGAGGAGGGGGTTGTGATGGGTGGAGGACCCTGCAGGCGTGCCCTTAGGTCAGCGCCCCCATCGTCCAGGGCGCAGGGGTTCACTGGAGAGATTCCGAGGGAGGGGCTCAGAGCACGGGCTTCTTAGCCGGGGCTTGGCTCCCATGGGGTAGCCCCCAGCGGCCACTCGCTCCTTCCCCAGCAGGAGGACTGTCCCGAGGGCCACGACACTATGTGAATGGGTCACGGTAACCAGGAGAGGTGCTGGCCTGACGGCCGTTTCTCCTCTGGAAACAAACTCCGGGCGCGGGCGTTTGGGAAACTCCTGCACCCTGAGATAGCTCAAACTCCTGTAGGCTCCGAGGCTGTGACTTCTCTCCTCGGGTGACCAAAATGACCTCTGGGGATGGGGTGCAGGGCCAGCTTCCTGGGGCGTGGGCTGGACAGTCCCACAGGACACCAAGCTCAGAGGGACCCCCTGCTTGTCTTGAAATTCTGGATCATTTTCACTTGACCCCCACATGAGCCTGTTCTTCAGGGGGCGCTCTGACCCGTGTAAAGGGCCAGGGGCCTCCCTGTGGGGCGCCCTGGGGAGCCGAGGAGAAAGGGTGTCCAGTGGGAGGAACACAGGCGCAGGGACTCCGGCCCCTGGGCCCAGGGAGGGATGGGCCTGAGTGTCCAGGCGGCCCCACCACCCCTGACCACGTCCCTTCCTCCTCAGAGAAGGGAGCCTGCCCAGGAGGGGCTCTGTCCCAGCCTAATAATAACTCCCAGCCTGGCCCCAGCCGCTGGCTATTTTTAGAGCCCCTAACCCAGCCCCCACGTGACTCAGCGAGGCCTCAAGCGGGGATGAGAAAGTCTCAGGATGGCCCGTGGCCAGGGCGCTCCAGGCGGACAGGCGGGCGTGGGCAGTGGGGGGCCCAGAAGCAGGCCAGGCCTTCAGAGGAGGCTCCCGCCTCCACCCACCCGCCCCGCCCCGCCCCTCCCTCCCTTCCTCCCTCTCTCCCTCCCTCCCCGGCAACGGCTCCCCCACCCCCACCCTCCAGCCAAGCGTGGAAAATCTGATGTCAGAATTCCAGCCTTGGCAAAGAATGCTGACCTTCTCCTCCTGGGGAGTCATGGGCCTAAGGGGCTGGGCCTGGGTCTCCCCCACTCCAGGTGTCCCCAAGCACCCTGGGGGCCACTGCCCTCCTCCCCTCCCTGACACCCCGGTGTGGCCGGCACGAGCACCTGAAGGCCCCACCCTGCGTGTCCCAGGCTGGTCCTGCCCCCAGGAGCCCGGTCCGTCTGTCCATCTGTCTGGCCAGGCCGCTGTTACTGGAAGGGTTTCTGGGGCGGGTTGCCTGGCTGAGTGGATCAGTGGGTGGGGGGCACTGTGCTGCCCAGTAGTGCTGAGGCCCCCGACCCTGTCCAGTCCTTGAGGAAGTGTCTGCAGGATGGGGGGGGGGGGGGGAGGCAGTGGGAAGAGCGAGAGAGCTGTGGACATGCACGTGAGCGTGCGTGTGTGTTCCGGTGTGAGCGGTGTGAGCTTTTGCGTGTGTTCTAGTGTGAGCGTGCCCTGTGTCCCGGTGTGAGCGTGTGCGTGTGTTTCAGTTCTGGTCTGAGAGTGCGCGTGCACGTGTGTGAGTGCATGCCCACATGTGCACGTGTCTATACATGCGTGTGTGCTTGGGTGCTGTTGTGTGTGCGTGTGAATGCACGGGCAGGTGAGCACGCTCGTGTGGACACACGTGTGCGTGCACGTGCTGTGTGATGCGCGCGCACGTAGGGCACGTGTACACAAACGTGTGTGTGCACATGCGTACGTAGGCCCTTTGGTCCCTTCCCAGCAAACTGACTTTCTTCGGCGCCTTCTGGCCAAGGGGAAGCCCCCGAGCCGGGTCCCCAGTAGCTGCCCTGCGGGTCCCACCCAGCAGGAGCTGTGCCGCCAGCTGAGCGGCAGGGAGGAGGCGAGGGCGGGGCTCCCTGTGCTCTGGGGGCCCCCCTCCGGGATGGGGGAGGCCGAACGGAGGGGCTACCCGGAGCGGGGGGTGTGCGTGGACTCGTTGAGGGTCCCGGCTGGAAAGGGCAGGCCTCGGGAGCCCTGGCAGGTCCGGTGGCTTTGGGCCGCCGTCATCTCAGCGAACACAGGTGCAGACACCCGGGAAGGGTACCCCCCCCGCCCCCGCTTCCTGAGCGCCCCCCAAGTGTGGGGTTGCCTTCCCGCTGGGGGGTGTCTGTTGTCGCTCACTCCCCAGAACGCGATGTTAACCTTGGGCTCGCAGCCTCCGGTTCTCGGTCGTTTGTTTTCTCTGCTTGGAGCGTCAGGACGCTGTTGTGTTTAGGGAAGACACTGCTTCCCGGGACGGATCATGGCGACCATGGCACCTTGTGGATCCTGCGTCTTCCTACTCCCGAGGCCTCAGCGGGACGAGGGAAAGTGAAAAGGTTTGTAAAAGCCATTTTCTGGAATGAAAGTATTATGCTGGTTTTCGTTGACTTCAGAATCACTTGGAAAAAGGTTTTCATTTAAAATATTTGGCTGCCTGTCCTGTCGCGGACTTCCTCCCAAACCCCCCACCACCCGCGGGGGGGGGGGGGGGAGGAGCCCGGAAATGCACCCCACCCGGCCCTGCGGGAACCTCTGTGGCTGGTGCATGTGGACGGGAAGCCACCTGGGAGCCCACCTCCTCTGGCCACGTGCCAGCCCCCTCGGCTTCCGGGTCGGGACCCCCAGCCCATGCCCACCAGAAACCTGAGCGGCCCTCACGGCTGCGGGGATCCCAAGGGCCCCTTGAGGTTCCGTCCCCAGCACATCCCTGTGACCTCAGAGGGCAGGGGACCTCCCCTCGATTCATGCGGACCCAGGGCCGAGTGGGAGCCGTGGACACTGGGCCTGGAGGACAGAGGACACCCCAGATGCGGTCCCCCAGGGGTTCCCTGCAGCGGCCCTAGTTGGGGGGGCCCTAGCAGCCCCCAGGGAGGGACCCAAACCAGACCCCAGTCCTGCCACTGGTGGACACGGGATGGAGCCCTGTGTGCACATGTGTGCACCCGCGCACACACACACACACAGCATACGCACATGCCACATGCATGCACACAACATACACACGCGTGCAGCACACGTGTATACAACATGCACAACCACACAGCCCACACACATCACAGAGCCCGTAAACTGTCCTGCATACGGGACGAGGAATGAACGGCATCGGTCTCTCTGATGATCACACAGAAGGACAAACCTTCGGACGGGAAGGAGACTGAGGCATCCGGGGAGTCAGACAGCGCGGAGGAGCCGCGGGCGGGCGGGCCGCTGGGGGGTGCACACCGCAGAGGGAGCAGGAAGGGCACACAGTCCCTGGGCCCAGGTCCTGGGGCCCCCGGCTCTGAGGAACAGGCTTCAGGCCCGCAGGCAGACCCTCCGGAGTCTGGAGACGACCTACCACAGCCCGTCCGCGGGGACAGGGGGTCACGTGCTTTGGCCAGCTTCCGGTGGATGAAGGAGACCCCAGTCTTCAGTCACAAGGTCGAAATAATTGTCTTGCCAGGTCACCTGTGGGGCTCAGTCGGTTAAGCGACCGACTCTGGCTCGGGTCATGATCTTGCGGTCCGTGAGTTCAAGCCCCGCGTCAGGCTCTGTGCTGACAGCTCGGAGCCTGGAGCCAGCTTTGGATTCCGTGTCTCCCTCTCTCTCTGCCCCTCCCCTGCTCGTGTTCTCTCTCTCTCTCTCTCTCTCTCTCTCTCTGTCTCTCGAAAATTAACATTAAAACAAAATTTTTTTAGAAATGGTAATTGTCTTACAAAAGACCACGTGTCACACAAAGCACACACTTGTTTGCAAGTGCGTGTTAGGTCTTTGTAACATTTGTTCGTGTGTCTAACAGACCTCATAAAACCTCAAGAATGCCGAGAAAATGCTTTTGTCGGGACCACATTTTTTTCACCTTGGTGACAAAACTGGCCACGAAGGAGAGGGCGTGGTAAGGACCCCTCAGCAACTTGGGCCGTGCCTGTCACTTCCCCCGACAGGGAACGGCCCGCAGCGCTCACAAGGGAGGGACCCGGGACGGACCCGACACGGACGGAGCCCCTCCTCACGCTGGGCTGGGCCAGCCCCCCTGGCTGCCACAGAGACCCCCGGCCACTAAGAATTTAAACAAATCTCCCAAACAGCTGAGGGCTCAAAGAGGGGAGCACAGCCACAGCCAGAGTGCTTGGGACACCATCAACCTGCAGATACTGCTGGGGACAATCCCGGGACATGTCAACAGCTCTTCCCAGGGGCACACCGCCAGCCTTCGATCTTGTCATTGTGAGGGGAGTGAAGGTCTACGCACCTTTCAACTCCCTTAGTTTTAAAGGATAATAACAAGCAACCTGGGGGAAAGAACTGAGCGTCTTGTAAGCCAAAGCTGAAAAACCAGAAAACCTTCCAAGTTGACCAATAATCCAACTGCTGGTGTGTGGGAAAAAATAGCAACAAAGAAAGAGATCCATGGCAAATAGAACCCAGAAAAAGAACAAGAATATAAACATGCAGAATTATATAACAATAAGACACACAGTTAAGATCTGAAAATCCGATGAAAGTATAAATGAACAGAATGGCCTCAAGAAGCATGAGAAAAACTGCACGGACCAGTCGATAGCAACAGATTTCTGAGAAACGTGATTGCCTGGGGAATCTTTTCCAACACGTAAAGAACAAGCGATTCCCAAGCTACACAGACCTTTCTGAGAAAGACTAGGTACCTCCTAGCTCGATTTCTGAGGCTAGCGTAACTTCGATCGACACACAGAGCCTGGGCGGCTCAGTCGGTTAAGTCGGTTAAGCATCCGACTCTTGGTGTCGGCTCAGGTCATAATCTCATGGTTTGTGGATTCTGACAGTAGAGGCTGCTTGGGATTCTCTCTCTCTCTCTCTCTCTCTCTCTCTCCCTCTCTCCCTGCCCCTCCCCCATTTGTGCACACCCCCCCCCGTGTCTCAAAAATAAATAAATAAACTTAAAAAAAATCTGAAACCACTTTGGAAAAACCTACTGGCCACCCAGATGCAAAAATCGTCACTGGAACACTAGCAGCTCAAAATCAAAAACGTGAGGAAGGGTAACTGAAGACCTCAGATTCCCAAGTGGGTTTATCCCAGGGATGCAAAGACAGCTTAACATCGGGAAATGGATAAGCTCTATCATAGCCACAGTCTGCAGAGAAATGTCATTCTCTCCAGAAAAGCCAACGCGGACAAAGTTGGAAATCTGCGCCCGACAGTCTTAACAGACTCTGAGCGGAATACGTGTGGTGCTGCAGAGTGCCTGTCTGTCCGGAACAGTAGCTAGAAGCTGGAACCCCCGGCGGGAGGCACCCCCACTGGCGGTCAGGTTGTGCAGGTGGCTGGCACCTGAGCGGGAACTTCCCAGCAGGCTCTGGGCATCTCACAGTCTGCAGAGGAGCAAAGGGAGGTCTGGCCGTGGGGGTCGGGGCTGTTCCTGGGGAGCTCTGCCTCCAACAGACTCAGGTCCCCGTCTTGGCCGCAAAGCTCGGATTCTGGTCCACCAGCTGTGCCAGCCGTGGTCTGGAGAGCAGGGGTGGGCAGTCAAAACGCTGCTGTGAGGGGCCATCTTGGGAGAGGAGGTGGGAGGGGGGCTCTGCGTGGACCTTGATTGCTTGGGGTCACCCCGCATGGTATTCTGCCTCTCTCCCTTTTCCAGTCCACACTGAGCTATGCCGGTCATCAAAGCACCAGATTCTCCTGGCCGAGATGGGGAAGTGACCCCATGAGAGCCAATGAAGAATAACGAGGATTTTGCTGGACAAAATACGCTCATTGTTCCCTCGAGTCTGTACCTGTGGGAACGGTCTGGACCCGCTGCAGCCATCCTGTGACAAAGAAGACAGCTGTGCTAGAACATGGATACGCACTTAGAGACCAGACTGGGATGTTTGATCAAGCCAGACCTGAAGCGTAAGCCATGTGAACGCATACATGCCTTGAAGTTAATTTGGTCGTGTTTTCTGTCTTTTATAGTGAAGAGTCTTGGGGCACCTGGGTGGCTCAGTCCGTTAAGTGTCTGACTCTTGATCTCTGCTCAGGTCTTGAGTTCAAGCCCCACATCCGGGTCCACAGTGGGCATGAAGCCCACTTATAATTAAGAGTCTAGACTGCCACAGGCTTCAATTACAATAGGACCTGTGCACACGCACCACTGTTGCCTAATGCCGTTCTGAAAATCCCAGCCATTTTTATATCTATGTGACAGAACCATCATCACATAGAAGGACTTGACCCCCCAGATCCCAGATGACGGCAAAGCCCGGCTGGCACGCGGTGGGGGCTCTCTGCGAGCCGTGGGCCATGACAAGCGTTCATCCTGGGAGGGGGGGAGCGCCCAAGGAGTGCCCCAGGCCTGGTGAGGGGACGCAGGGGCCTGCGGTGGTCTTTGCCCCCGATGCCCTGTGACGGAAGTAGCTTCTCTTCTTTCTGGGAAATGCACTCGGCACCCCCTGGGGACGTGCCCCGCGACCCGGCGTTGCTCTGTAGCTCGGAGAAGCCAACGTGCCAAGTGCCTTTGCGAGGGCTGCTGTCCCATGCGTGACACTTCTGTGAAAAATGACTTTTTTCCGTCGCTCCTTCCAGAACATGACCACTTCCTGTCCGCTGGAAGGGCACCTTCTGTCCAGGGGTGCACTGTCCTGTTTGGGAGGAGCCGTGGGGCTCGCTTTGCCTGCTGACTTGGGATGTTACTGATTTTCCTGCCAGGTGCTCTCGCACACGCCTGCTCGTGGGAGCCTCACGCCCTCGCGTTCCACAGTCGGGGAGGCCACGGCTGGCTGACGTCACGGGGCCCCCGCCTCGCCGGGGCCCGCGGCTCTCCCCCGCCTTCCTTGTGTCACTTCAGATCCGGTCTGGACCCCTCAGCCGTCCTGGGACCGGCAGGAAACGGTGTGCACGCAAGCCTCCGGGACCGCAGCTCTAGCAGGTGCTGGCCGGGGCAGGCCCAGCCCCCCTGTTCCCAGCAGCAGCCCCCGGGGCGCGGACCTGGGTGTGAGACTGAGTCTCGGTCTGTTGCCAGGAAAGGCAGGGCTGCTATTGTCCACGACGCGTGGCCCATGAGCTTCTGGGGGCGACGGTCCCCAGGCAGTGCCCAGGGGCGGGGCTGTGTGACCTGGGCAGGCAGACACACGAGTTTTGCCCCGCCCTCAGTGGGTCCCGGGCTTGGGCCACTCACATTACCAGGTCGTGGCTCGCGACCGCCACGTGGCCCCCGGTGGCCTCCCTGGGTGCACAGAGCAGGACCCCCGCGCCTCCCAGAGGTCCCGCCCCGAAGACAGGAAACTGAAGCCAGGCTCGGCTGCCGCGTCGGGGCGCCACGGCAGGCGGCCACGGCAGCTCCCTGCGTGCCCTCTTTCTGAGAGTTCCCCCGGGAGCACTTGCTCCTCCGCCTGGCATCCGACAGCCCCTCTGGGACGCGGTTTAATGTTCTCGCCAAATTGAAGTGTGAGCCACCTACTTACAATCAGGACGCTCAGCCCGGGGAGGGGCCCCCCCGATCTTTGGGAGGATGGTTCTCCGTCACGTCCGTGTCTGTGTCAGGAAGGTGCCAGCAGCTCCGGTGACAAGAATGCTAACTGCTGAGTCCCAGGTTCCCGCCCGAGGGCCGGCTGAGGCTCGTTCAAAGGCTCGCTCCCTCGTGTCTGTCGCACAGGAGGGCTCCTCTCGGCTGGCCTGCGTCCTGGACAGTCGTCCTTCCCGGGGCACTGAAGGCAGGGGAAACCATAAGGCCAGGCTGCCTCCAGCAGGTGCCCGGAGAGACCCCAGAACTCAGCTCCTGGGGTGTGTGTGTGTGGGGGGGGTCTGTCGCAGTGCTGAGTGGCCCCTGTACGGCGCCCCTCCTCGGTCTGGGGGCCTTCCCAGGGCCAGTCCCTCTAGATACAAGGTCACGGCTGAGGATGGCCCCTGCTGATGCAGGGCCTGAGTGTCACGGGCACCGAGCCCATCTGGGAGGACAGCAATGGTTGTCTCTGGGGACACGTGCCACCGCTGCCCACACTCCACTCTGGCCACTGCTCTTGTCCCAGCCACGGCTCTCCCTCCGCTCATGCGTCCTGTCCAAGGCGCCCACAGGACCTCGTGGGCCAGCGGGGTTTCCGGAGGAAACAAGGTGGTGTGTTGGGTGGGGCTTCCTTGGGGTGCTCTCAGGGTACACGAGCCACCCTGTCGGCCCCTCTGTTCCACCTCCTGCACCAACCAGCCTGGACACGACGGTTACCCTTGGCATTTGGGGAGACAACGCCTGGAAAGATGGGACCATTCACTATTTTTATCAGAGATTCAGAGACTGTGTACCGAGAACGAGTTCCCACTGTGTGAAGGCTGGGATGTTCCTAGAAGGGGCACAGACCCTGCCTCCCCTGCCAACTGCCAGCAGGGATGGGAAGAGCCCGAATCTGGGAGGCCCCCCGGGAGGCGGCATCGGGGCCTACAGGACGGCTTCCGGTCTGAGGGAAGGAAGCAGCCCCGGGCAGAGGGACACTGATGTGCCATGTGGTCACCAGAGCCTTCGCTGACCCACGGGGGTCTGTGGGCTGCCTGAGTGTCGGCCTGGCCCAGGCCTGTGTCCCGCGTTGACCAGTCACTGGGCCTCTGGGCAGCACATCTTTCCGGAAACGTCCTCTGGGTGGAAGCAGCTGTTCTTGGGCCTTGGTTACCACGGTTGCAGATCCCCGGGGTGCGAAGCCGGGGCCCTCCCCTCCCCGAGTCCTCTGGCACATTTTGGGCCAAGCAGCAGCGCAGGGGACTCGTGGGATGCTCCTTGTGTGGTCCAGACCTGGGCCCGGGCTGGGCCTGCCCAGAGGGAGGGTGTGTGGGCCCAGCCAGAGCCTGCAGGACCTTGGGCGGGCCTGGGCCGGGGATCGGAGACAGAGGGATGATGGCCAGTCTCCAGGGTCATGGCAAGGACCCTCTCGGGGGCTGCTGAGGGTCACTGCAGGAGCCCCCACTGTGGCTCCCGGGGTCTTGGAGCGCCTGTGCCCTCGGCCCTGGAGTCCAGCCGGTGCCCACTGATGGACGGGCACCCCTGCTGGGAGAGAAGCCGCCTTCCGGAGACGCCCCTGTGACTGGGGGTGAGGGGCCAGTGGCATTCGTGACAGGGAACTGGGGAGCCTCAGAAGTACGGTTGAGACCTTGTTTTCTACCGAGGATTGAGCACCCGCCCCGCTGCAGGCTGGGTGTCGATCGACACCAGGAACAAGTCCACTCGGGTTGAGTCGTGAAAACATTATCTGGGCAGATCCTTAATAACTGGCCTCTCAAGTCTTCGTTACCAGAGACGAACTAAAAAAGATTTCCTTTGTCATTGACTCATCTTGGCCTAAATGTCGTGGGAAATTTCCATGACTGCTCAAAGGCGACATGGGAGCGCCCGTGGAATCCCGCGCCGAGGTGGAAACGCACGCGGGAAGGGGACCGGAGCGTGGGCGCAGCCGTGCGTGGACCTGTCTCTTCCAGGGCGAGCGCGGGTGGCAGCGACGGGGACCCTCGGCAGCCGGGGCGCGGCACCAGCGGGAAGACTCGGCCCCGGCGTGGGACCCAGCCTCACCCGCGTTTGCCCGTGGAGACGTCTTCCCAGAAGACTCTCCTTCCGCGGGGGCATTCTTTCTTCCCACAGCTGTCCTTCACCTGTTACAGCGCACAGTTCAGCGGCCCGCGTGTACTTGCGGAGATGCGTGGCCGTCGGCACAGCCGGCTTCAGCTCGTGTGCGCCCCCCGCGAGAGAGACCCGGACCCCTCACTGCCACGCAGCCTCCCCCGCCTCCCCCACCCCCAGCAACCGCTCGTCCACGTCCTGTGTCTCTGTGCAGCCCCGTCCTGGGCATTTCGGGATCGGAACGTTCCAGCGTGTGCGGTCACACGTTTGCTGACTTGACCTGAGTGCGTGTGGGCCCCGCACGTGGGGGACCTACACTCAGGGACCCTTCCTTCGAGCTCCAAGGATAAGGTTCGCGGTAAAAGTGTTACAGAGGGCCTGCTTCCCCCGGCAGTTCGGAGACCGGGGAGGCAGGGGACGGCTGGCTCGCGGGCGGCCAGGTCCTGCGGAGGCCTTGACCACCTGTAGGACCTCACCTTCCCCGCTAGATGCTGGCTCCCCGGTCCCGATCCCCAGAGTGAGCAGGGCTGCGTCCTTGTGCCCCCTCGGGAAGGGGACAGCAAACTGCTCCTGGAACACTGTCCCTGAGCCCCGAGGCTGCACCCCAGCTGCATCCCCCAGCCCCAAGCTCTGCCGTCCCTCCCACGGGCCTCCCGCCCCCAGCTCCGCTCCCCTGGAGGAAAGGCTAGCCTACAGCCTGTGTCCACACGGCCCACAGAGCCACTGGCCGGTCAAGTGGCAACCACGGGACGTCTGAGTTGTGAGGTCCAGACAGACAGAAGGGAAGATGTTTTAACAAAGTCTTTGGCTGGGAGATATTTACGTAGTTTCGAAGACAAAGAGACCAAAGCTCAGCCTCTGCTTGGACCGCCGGGGTCACCAGAGCTGGGAGGCCGAGTGAGTGTGGACGGGCTACCCTGCAGAGCCCGTGGCAGGCCTCGCAGACAGGGGTCCCCCTGCCTTCCGGACAGGGTCTCCATCACCAGTGGTGGGAAGAGGCATAGATAGTATAGAAACGTTTTCAGAGAATCAAACCCAAAATGTCAATATTTGTTATTTTTTCTTGTCCACGATTTGCTGGTTTGGGCTAAAAACTTCAGGCAACAGATGGCCAGACACTCTGGCCCCCCTCTGTCACCAGCTCCTGGTTTAAAGGAGTCACGGCCCAAAGGAAGGGGCCACTTGCAAGGGGGAGAGTTGCTCTGAGCTGGGAACAGTGCCACCGGGGACTTTTGTCCACAAAATGGGCACGGTCTGGTCAAAGCTGGTAAGACTGGTCCTCAGATAAAAGAAACATCACAATGTTAGTTCCTGGGCCCCCATGATTCCTCTGGAGTGGCTCAGTCTGAAAGACAACAATGAGTAAGAGAGTAGGACCTCAGGCTCATGGGAGCGGGTCCAGGAGAGACGGGAGAGCAAGGGAGACCGCACTGCCTCCCCAGGTCGGGGGGAAACATAGCAGGGCGAGACAAGGTGCAGTGGTTTACGGCAGAGACTTGAAGGGACCCAGTCTCCCATAGTAGACCCAGGCTCAGCCCACGATGGACAAAAGTCAGCCCATGATGCAGCCAGGCTCAGCCCAGGAAGGAGCCAGAATCAGCCTAGAACAGAGCCAGGATCAGCCCAGCATGGAGCCAGGATCAGCCCAATATGGACAAAAGTCAGCCCATGATGGAGGCAGGCTCAGCCCAGGACAGAGCCAGGCTCAGCCCAAGAAGACCCAGGATCAGCCCATGATGGACAAAAGTCAGCCCATGATGCACCCAGGCTCAGCCCAGGATGGAGCCAGGCTCAGCCCAGGAAGACCCAGGCCCAGCCCACAGTGGACAAAAGTCAGCCCTGGATGCACCCAGGCTCAGCCCAGGACGGAGCCAGGCTCAGCCCAAGAGGACACAGGATCAGCCCACGATGGACAAAAGTCAGCCCATGATGCACCCAGGCTCAGCCCAGGACAGAGCCAGGATCAACCCAGGGCAGAGCCAGGATCAACCCATGATGGAGCCAGGATCAGCCCAGGAAGACCCAGGCCCAGCCCACAGTGGACAAAAGTCACCCTACAATGGAGCCAGGCTCAGCCCGGGATGAAGCCAGGATCAACCCTGGCAGCTTTTGAAAGAGGAAACTGGGTCACAGTAGACGCATCCCTTTTTGGACTCAGGACATCTGAGAGGCGCCTGCTGACATAGACCTTAACATTAAATTAGCACATCTGACGTGTCTGAAAACTGTCGGAAGAAGTATGTGCTGCCTCGCCTGAGATCCGTGAAATGCTCCCGGGAGCCAGGAAGCCTGGGCTGGGATCGGCAGGCTGACAGCTGGAAGGATTCGCCCATTCCACAGGCCCCACGTGCGCAGCCAGAGTCCTCGGAGAGCACCGACACCCCGGGAGGAAGTTAGATTCACTTCCCTTCCATCAGGCACCGAGCTGGATGCTGTCCGCGCCCCACAGGCCACTCCCCACGGTGGGCGGGGCCCCTGTGGCCCACTGAGCCCCGCCCTGGCCCTCCAGTGTCTGCCCCAGCCCCCGTCTTCAAGGGGGCCACCTGCTTCCTGCCAGGACGTGGCCCCCGGGCTTGGACGGACCATCTGCCCGACTGCAGAGAGCACAGGGTTGGGGGGATGGTTGGGGTCCCCGTACTTGGGGTCGGGCTCACATGGAGTTCTCAGGAGGCTGTGGCCCAAGTTAGGCTTAGCCTGTCTGCACGCTCCCTTTTATTTGTGTTTTTAAATGTTTTTATTTATTTTGTTTTAAATGTCTCATATGTATTTAAGTGTCATCTCTCTCTTGAAAGAGAGAGAGAGAGCACACACGCGCATGCACGCGAGAGCTGGGGAGAGGCAGGATCTGCACCATCAGCACAGAGCCGGACACGGGGCTCGAACCCACAGATCGTGAGATCATGACCTGAGGTGAAACCAAAAGCTGGACACTCAGCTGACTCAGCCGCTCAGGTGCCCCCTTTCTTTTGGCTTTAAGCAGAGAATGTCACTTTGTGGAGACCTTTGGTGTCGCTGGGGGTGTTTATTTCGTATCTAAAGCTCATCTCAACGTCCTGGTTCTTGTCTGTGAAAACCGTCTCGGAATTTCTACAAGGAAGCATCTAGAACTGGCTGGCCCAGAGCCACGGTGAGCCGTGACCCGTGAGGGGAGCACAGGCGCCCCTGGCCGGGCGCCCACCTGCACCCCCGGCGTTTCTGAACCTCGTTCGATGACATTTCATCTCCACGGATCCACGTGGCGCTCATGGCGGGGACCCGGGAGCTCGGTCCTGATGTGGCTCGTGGGCCTGCTGGCCTCCTGGCTGCAGAGTTTGCAAGCTTGGTTCCAGAAGTTTCTAGGGTTTGCTCCCTCCTCCCACTGTCTCGAACGGTCATGCAACATCCACGTGGCCCCAGTGCCTGACGGTCCGGGGTCCCCGTCACGCTCCAGATGCGAGACTCCGCGTGGTTCCCCACCAGCCGCTGGGCGGGAAGCCCTGTCGGGAACCTGCCTCCTGCCCACTCCGGGCGCCATGTCCTGGGGGAGGAGCCCCACGGGGAGCCAGGATGGGCCAGCGGGCCGGAGTCCACAGACATGTCCCTGCCCCCTGTCACTCGTGGTCTAGAGGGACAGAGAAGGGACAGAGACGGGACAGACGAGGAATTACAGCAGTGACAAAGGAGAGGGCCTGGATGGGGGTCTGTAAAGCCTTTTAGAAGAAGTGACATTTGGGGAGGAACCCGAGGGGTCAAGAGTCCACATTGGCCCCATCCCCCTCTCCTGGCCTCCAACGGCTGTGGCTGGTCTCCTGGCCCACAGAGCCCCCCCCCCCCACCAGGAGTGGATCCCACTTAGTGTCCCCTTGGGGCGAGGGAAGTAACACATCAGTTGTTCAGCTTGGCCCAAGTGTGCATGTCCCTGTGGCTGTGTGTCCCTGATGAGTCTCTGTGGCTGTGTGTCCTTGGGACTCTGTGTCCCTGTGGCCATGTGTCCCTGTGACTGTGTGTCTTTGGGACTGTGTGTCCCTGTGGCCATGTTTCCTTGTGGCCATGTGTCCCTGTGGCCGTGTTTCTCTGTGACTGTTTGTCCCTGTGGCCATGTGTCCCTGTGACTCTGTGTCCCTGTGGCCATGTGCATGTCCCTGTGTCTGTGCCCTGAGCAAAGCAGGCCCATGTCACTGGGATGAAATGCAAACTTGGTCCCAGCTGGGGGATAAATTCGAACAGCTGTGTACAGCTGTGTGTTTATCTGTGGCCGTGTGACCAGGCCATGTGTGCGTGTGTGTGTGCATGTGTGTGTGTGCACACGCCCACACAGGGAGCAGGTTCATAGAATTTTCTGATAGACCAATCTCCAGGTGGCCCTGAGCAGCTCTGGCCCCTCGTGCCTGCCCGATTGTGACTCCTCTGTCAGCCCCAAACACCGGCTGGGACCCCAAGCTGCAGCGTCTCCAGTGGGGGCTCATCTCACAGGAGGGCAGAGACAGGTGAGCTCCCGGGGGAGGCGTCTGCCTCCACGAGGCGCCCCAGAGGGCGAAGGCAGGGTGCACTGGCTACACACGAGGCCCTGGCTGTAACGTGGCCCGTGGCAAGATGCAGCCTGGAACCCGGTGGCCAGTGGCACCGCTGGGCGCTACGGGGCTGTGGATGGAGTCTCTTCTGATGGGAGTCTCCGGGCGGCTGGAGAGCCTGGGGCTCAGAGAGGTTGAGAATCTGCCTAAAGTTGCAGCCACATCCTCTCCAAGGTTGACCTGTCTTCAAAGTCCATGCTTTCTCAGCAACTGGAAATTCTGCCCTGTTCAGGACTGAACTATGGCAGCAGCCACATTGGAACGGAAGGAAGGGCTTCTGTCTATTTCGGGGAAAGGCTGGAGACAGGGGAGGGCTCCTACGGGTTGGCCCCGCACCCCTCGTGGCACCAGGGGCCTGGACGCCAAGGTCTGGCCAGTGCTTTTGCCCCGTGCCGGTCCAAGGCGACAAGCCCCCCTGACCCTCTGGGAGAAGGGACCCCAGGACCCCTGCTTCCCTTGGGGCTCAGAAGATGTGGGACCACATCAACGGGCGCTGCTTGTGTTCTGGTTCTCTGCCTTCACGGGGAAGCTCCCCCCGGTGGGAGAGGCAGGGCCCTCAGGAGGGAAGGGGAAGACAGGGGAGGAAGAAGGTCCTGGGACAGCACCCCGGCCGGGAGCCCCAGTGCACAGACAGCCACGTCCTCCAAGGACGAGCTTCCCATAGACCTGAGAGAGGACATTCTCCTGTGGCTGACGTGGCTTGGGACTCTCGGCTGGATCCCAGAAAGCCCTGACAGATCTGGGGCTGGCATATGACTCGGTCCTGAGACCCCACTGGGAGGTGTGCTGCCCAGGGAAGCTCGTGGCTCAGAACGTGTGCTCCAGGAGTGTGACTGATGGCCCACGTGCTGTGACTCTGAGGCCACTGTCTGGCTGGACTATTCTTAACCAATAATGAGCACCGCGGATGAGACGGGGGATGGGCTGGAAGACTCCCCCTTGGCCTGGCTGTGACTTTCTTGGAAATGCTCTTCCTGTGATGGTTAATTTATGTAAACCTGACCCTACTATGGACGCCCAGATATTTGGTCAAACATCATTCTGGGTGTCACTGAGGATGCTTCTGGATGAGATTAACATTTAAAACAGCAGACTGAATAAAGCAGATTGCCTTCCCTAATGTGGTGGGCCTCATCTAATCAGTTGAAGGCCTGCATAGAACAAAAAGGCAGATAGTCCCCTGAGTAAGGGAGAAGGTTTTTGCCTGACCACCTTTGAGCTGGGGCATTGGCTCCTTCTGGGTCTCAAGCCTCCTGGCTCTCAGATGGGGACGACGCCATCAGCTCTCCTGGCCTCAGCTTGCCAACTCACCCCAAGTCTTGGGACTTGCCCGCCTGCCTCATCGTGTGAGATGATTCCTTATAATCAACCTCAATCTCAATTCTTGAGAGGGAAAAAACAAACAAAAAACACAAAGCAGTTCTGAGCTCTGTCCTCCAAAGCAGTCTAGAAACGATGATCAACCCAGCCACGGAGGAACCGGGGACCTTGGAGACCCAGGTGCATGAGAGGAAACACAAAGATGAGCCTCAGCTGTCTGGTCCTGCCAGAGTGAGGACGCCACCAGGATTACCTGTGTCATGTGGGAAGGACTCGGGAGTGAACGTGCTGAGGCTCCCGCTGACCCAAGAAGGGCGATCTGACCTCCGATAGGACCGCAGCCAATGGGCCCCACCCGCCACCTCGCTCTACAGCGGGTACGTAGCGCCCAGCGATGCGGAAGCCGGTGGGTCATCTCGGGAGCTGACGCATTATCTTGAAAGCTGGAAATCAGGGGAACAAATCAAGCACTTACCCCCCCGTTTGTCCACGAACTGACCGCCAGGCCACCGCGTGCAGGTGGGGGGTGGTGATGCTTTATGAAAACTTGCCGACTAGCAAGTCGGCAGATGACAGACCCTGCTTGTCACCGTTTCCTGGCCCCTGCGGACGCGTGGTCTGGGGCTTCTGTGGCTGCTCAGACAGCAGGGCCATGCGTCTCCCGAGGGACCGTCACCGTGCCTCGAGACCTGCCCAGGGGACCGGCCTGCATCCGACGGGGCCGCCGGGCCCAGGCAGACCCAGGCCGGCCAGTCATCCGTGCACCGGCCTGTGAGTCCCGCCAGCAACCCCGAGCAGACCGCAGGGAAGCCCAAAGGGGGAGAACCTGTGAACCACAGGAGACTTACGCACGCCGAACCTGACAACTGAGCGAAGCTCACCTTGCTGTCTCAGGACTCACGTGGTGACTTCAGCATGGTGATGGACAGCGGTCACCCTGGGGGCCACGGTCCGGGACAGGCGGCGGGGGCAGGGGGTGCTGAAGTCGCAGAACGAGTCCATTCACGTCTGCACACTGCCTTACGGATGTCCACCTGACACTGCCTTAATAAAGCGCATATTTTCTTGGTGTGGTTTCCGCTTCCCAGCTTTATTGTACAATAGAAAGTCTTCGAGAGTAGGGGCCACATCGTGCGGGGCATCAGCCCTCTGTGCCCCTGTGCGGAAACGGTCAATCCTTGGAGGGGGGAAGCCCCTTGAAGCCCAAAGCCTCCAGTCTCTGCAGAGACACAGGCGCCCCTCAGCTGGGGGGTGGGGATGCTTCTGCGGGGCGACCCATAGGGAGAGACGCAGGGTTCATCCAGCATCAAGAACATCAACTCGCCCAGCAGACAAGGAGGCCGAGCCCTCCCGAAACCGGCCTGGTCTCTGGAGGCGGTGCAGCTGATGGGCTGGGACAGGTGCGCACTGGCTCAGCAGACCCTGGGCAACCAGTGTGTGACCGCGGGGGACAGACTACCGAGCCCCAAACAAGAAGGAGGCGGGGTAGGTCAGTCCCCACCGAGGAGGGGAAAGCACCTGCCCCTCCCTGGCAGGCCCCGGGGAGAAGGACCCCTGCAGAAGGACAGACCTGGGGATGACGGAGAACGAGTACAAAACAAGGAAACCAGCATCCATGAAAAGACTGCGAAGAACACTCATTTCCAAAGACGATCTTTCCAAGAAAGAAACTAACTCTTTGACATTTACGACGGGACGCGGGAGACACGGCCCCACGCACGGGAGGAGGGCATTCAAAACAGACAGACAGATGGGTGTGGGGTGGGGGGGCCCTGCAGGGGGCCACAGGACTGGGATCCGGGGAGGAGGGCAGGAATCTGCAGACTGCGGGCACAGGGGGCTTTGCTGGCAGGGCTGTCGGTGCGGAGGGAGCCGAGGAGCCGCGGCCTTGCGGGAGGAGGTGGGGCGGAGGCGGGAACGACACCCGAGGAAAAACATGGAAGTATCTGAGTAAATGCAACACACTGTTTACAGGAACCAGAAATCCGGCCAGTGCAGACTTCCTGCCGAAAAAGGACGTCTGCGCGTTGCGTCCACTCGAGAGACAACGGACCACACGGCTGGAGCCCGACTCCGGCTCCCTGGCACGTCAGACTCACAAACACGGTTCTGTGACACGCAACATGCGCGGTGAGAGGGTCGAGTTGTCACCGAAGTCGGGTGACATGATGCAGTCACGATGCAGTAGCCTGTGGAGGACGTCGCGCTCATAATAACTCTGTGAACAAAACCCCAGCCAGGCGCGCTTGAACACCTGCTTTGGCCCAATGAGAACTGAGCACCAAGCAGCCCTGGAAGAGCCCCCTGCCCCCCCCCCCCGGCTCCACGGCCCCTGGGCGCCCCCAGCTCGGGGAGGAGCCCCTGCGGCCCGTCCTCCGCCGAGTCCCACACACCTCCCGCCATCAGGACCACCGCAGCCTCGGCGCCCGGCTCGTCCATTCCAGCAGCAGCGAAACCTTCCGGGTGGTCGAGACCCCGTATGGCGGAGGCAGCGGGCGCCCTGGCCCTCGCGGCTCAGAAGCACAGGTGCACGAGGCAGAGTCCGTGCTCCTGGCGGAGGACCGTGAGCACACCGCCCTGCCCTGCCTGGGGAAGTCTCGAGGAAGCACGTAGGTCTGTCGACTCAGAGAAAGAGGCCGTGACCGTGAGATGAGCGGACACCCAGGTCCTCGCGATCTCATCTCCGCCGGAACCGACCTGGCTGTCACCAGCACACAAGGGGTGATGTCAAGGCTGGGGCCCCAGAGACAGATGCCCCCAGAGGGAAGCCCAGGGAAACCATTCTGGAGGCGCTTTGTCTCCTTTGTACTTTTTCAGGGGCCCGGCCGCGTGCGTGTGTCGCCTCCGAAAGGAAACCTGCACCTGTGGATTCCACGCGGTCCCCGAACCCACAGCCCTGGGCAGCAGCACACATTTGCCTGAAATCCCGGCAGGCGCTTCGGACGCGGGCAGATTCCCTCCTTCTGTTTTGTGTGTTTTCCAAAGTTCCTATGGTAAGTGGTATTACTTTTAAAGCAGAAATCATGGTGGCGCCTGGGTGGCTCAGTCGGCTGATCGTCCGACTTCGGCTCACGGTTCGTGGGTTCGAGCCCCGCGTCGGGCTCTGTGCCAGCAGCTCAGAGCCTGGAGCCTGCTTCGGATTCTGTGTCTTCCTCTCTCTCTGCCCCTCCCCTGCTCACACTCTGTCTCTGTCTCTCTCTCTCAAACATAAACATTTTTTTAAAAACCTGCCAAAATCTTTTTTAAAAATAAAAAAGCAGAGATCATTTAAATGTATTTTTTATTATTTTTAAATGTTTATTTATTTATTTTGAGAGGGGGGAGGATGAGTGGGGGAGGGGCAGAGAGAGAGAGAGAGAGAGAGGGAGAGAGAGAGAGAGAGAGATTGAGAATCTCAAGCAGGCTCCGCACTGTCAGCACAGAGCCAGACTCAGGGCTTGAACCCATGAACTGTGAGATCATAACCTGAGCCGAAATCAGGAGTTGGAGGCTTAGCCAACCGAGCCGCCCAGCGCCCCAGAAATCATTCCAACTTAAAAGCCAAAAACAAGTAAAGGCGGGTGGGAGGAAGGCCCCACTTAAGGACGCAGTGACCCGGAAGCCAGCAGGGGAAGTGGCTCCCGGGGCACCTGCAGGGGTGGAATCTCGAGGGGAGACAGCTCGGCCCCACGGTGGGAGCGTCCCCCGGGGCCGGTTGGCCGCACACACAGAGAGGAGCCTCCGCAAACAAGGGGTGAGGCTGCAAGTGTGGGGAGCCACCGCGGCCCTCTAGCAGGAGGCCAGGACAGCGCGTGCCCGCGTGGGGGGCACTGTGGCATGAGCGGAGACGTCGGGGCGCCGCCAGCCCCTTCAGAGCCTCAGGGACACCGCGGCCCTGGGACAGAGGAAAGCAGCCCTGGGGCCAGCAAGCCTGGAGAGGCAGGCCAGGACACATGCTCCGTGCCCCCCGCACCGGATGCCGGGCCGCGCCCACAGCAGGGCTCCGGGAACGTGTGGGGGTGGACGCGGGCTCAGGGCAAGGGCCCAGGAGGCCTGCAGCCCGCGCTCCCACCCTCGTCCGGGACCCCACACGGCCGGACCGAGGCTTCCTACCAGCCCCCTGTGAGCTCCAGCGCCCAGGTGGCCTGTTGGCAGAGGCACCGCGGGGCCGAGGGCGGAGAAACCGAGGATCAGGGGAGAGACAGGGCAGGGACGTGCTGCCCGGAGGGCTGTCGAACGGCCATAAAGACCTTCCTTGGAAGGCAGTGAGGGCTCGGAGGGTTCCTGGGCCGGGACCCCCAGCAAAGGGCCTTGGGTGAGGGAAGCCGACGTTGGACATGACTCAGCAGGGCTGAGGCCAGGCCAGGGCTCCTGTCAGGACATCAAGAGTCCCTGGGAACACCGGCACCCGCGGCCCCCCCCGGGGCCCCGTCCTGGGGCTCCCCCAGCGCCCACCCAAGTCCTCACTGCGACCTCCCGGGGTAGCTCACACCCGCTAAGGAAGAAGGGGTAGGAGACCCCAAAGGCTCACCACGCCTGCTGAGGTCCTTCCCTCTGTCCCCTCCCCCGGCTGCGCCCACGGCCAGTGTGGTCCACTGGGGCGGGGCGGGGGGGGGACCCAGCCCTCAGCCCTTCCCCCACCTCTCCTGGCGGGCTGCAGGGCTGGCTTCTCCCTCGGCCGGGGAGATGGCGGCTGCAGCTGCCACGTCCACGGCCAAGGAGTGAGGGGCTTCTGCCCTGCGTCCCCAGCAAGAGCCCCAGAACCCCCGGTGGATCACGCACCTGTGTCCAAAGGGCAGGGCCTGAGCAGTGAACCCGCCCCGCTGAAGCCAGCCTGGAGCTGGGAGCTGGCGAGGGGGGAGGGAAGGGGCTTCCGTGGATTCCCAAACCTCCACGGGCCTGGCTAGCGGGGGGGTGGGCACAGAGAAGCTTCCGCTGGTGCCCCAGACCCGCAGGAGCCGACCCGGGAACCCTCGGACCCTCCGGGCTCCAAGTCCTGCTCCCCCTTGACGAGTGTTCTGCAGACAGACGGACAGACAGATGGGGGTGGGGGAAGGGGGGACGGAGAGGAAGTGGGGGGGAGATTAGCGGGTGGAGCAGGTCTTGGGGCACATCCGGGACTGCAGCTTCTGCCCTTCTTGGAGGCCGACGTCAGGGGCCCGGGAGCCCGAAGGTGGAGGGCAGAGCCCAGAGACTCCCATGGAGAGACCCCAGCCCCGCACGCCCGCCCCCCGCTTAGCCAGGCAGACACAGGCGATCGGGGGCGGTGAGGCCTGCCCCTCGCTCAGGCGGACCAAGGCCTGGGGTCGGGCAGCTCCTGGTTTTCCACCCTCATCCTGCAGGGGGGGCCCTTGTCCAGTCCCTCACGTGACCCCGGTGTGCCCCCTACCTCCGGGCCTGGGGGGGCGGGGTGAGGGCTGACAGGTGTCACCGCCTGGCTTTGTGGCTTCCTTCAGGAAGAAGCCTGTTTGGACCAGGAGCCCTGTGCTGCTCGCACCCTCACACAGGCTGGGGTGCACAGCGTGCCCCGGCCCAACCCTCTTGCGTCGTGTCCTTGGCCTTTCTCAATTTTCTCTTATTTTTATTGGTTTTAGCCTCTCACTCTCTTCCTAAGTGGGACACCTGCGTCCTTAACCTTCATTCTTTTCCCCTTGTAAGGCAGCACGGCGTCCTCTGAGCACCACTTTGCAGGGCCCTGCGTGCATGCTGTTCCACCTGCTGCAGACTCGACGGTGGGGCGCTCACTGCAGTCCAGTCCCAGTGGTTGCGGTTCCCATTAGACACTATTCTGTGACCCATGCATCCTTCGCAAGTTCACGTTTTACTTCCCAGGTAAATTGAGATTTTAAAGAATTATTTTTATTATTTTAAATTACTAAGATTAATTTTTAGATCTTGTTTTGACTTTCCACTAATTGCATTAAGGACAGAAAACATAGTTTGTATGGTATCGATGCGCCGACATTGGTTGGTTTCTTTCGTGTCCTGACGTGCTTATTTTTCATAAGCCTTCCGTGTACATTTGAGACTAACAGGAAAGGGGCGCCCGGGGGGCTCAGTGGGCTGAGGGTCTGACTCTTGATTTCGGCTCAGGTCACGATCTCGAGGTTCGTGAGATCAAGCCCCTCCTCAGGCTCTGCGCTGCCAGCGCGGAGCCTGCTTGGGTTCTCTCCCTCTCTCTGCCCCTCCCCAGCTCTCAAAAGAAATAAATAAACATTAAAGACAGAACGGGCACGTCCCTCAGAGTGCCTCGGTGGCCAGAGAGCAGGACGGATGTTCCCTCCCTTTTGTCAACACAGCTACAAAATCACGGACTCGACTTTCAGCCGCTCGGGCGGCCGCGGCACAGCGCTCTCGACGGAGGACAGCTCCCCGTGGGTGGCCCGGGGCCGGGCGCTGTCTCAGCTCTGGTCTGATCCAGACTCGTCTTCGGCCTTGCCCCTCTCTCGGGGTCCCTCATGGGGGGTTTCTCCTTGTTCCCTGCACCTGTGCTCGCTCGGGACGGCTGTGCCTCCCGTCAGCGCAATTGTGCGGGAGGCGACTCCCACCCCATCCCCAGAGGCTCTGCCCCTGCCCCCACCGCACCGGCAGGAGCCGGCTCCCCCCTTGGGCTGGGTAGTGAGCCTTCCTGTGCAGCCTCGGGGTCATGCAGTGGGTGACTGGGGACCCTTACTCGTGGGGTGAAGCCCTGTGCTCACAAGGCCCTGGGGCCCCACGGCTGCCCGGTGGTCTAGGGCTTATCTTGCTTCGCTTTTTGCCTGAGGAGTAGTTTCCAGGGGAGGCTGAGTGGGCCTCCTGCCCTCGCTGTCACACCTTGCTTCCCTGCCTCCTCGTGGCCAGCAGGGTGGGCTCACTGCCTAGCACGCGGGGTGTGCTCACGAGGTCCGGGCTCCAAACATGCCAGCTCGGCAGCTCCCGTGTCTGAGTTTGCTCTCCAGCACTGGGCCGGCGGAGGGACGGGGAGGGGGGACAGACACGGGTCAGGCGGTGCGGGGCTTGGGCGTTGACCCGGGCCAGGCCCCGGGATTCCACAGCCAACAGGCCAGGGTCCTTATCCTCAGGGGCCCCTGGAGGCATGCGGGGGCCAGGCTGCCCCTCATCGCTGCTCATGGGGTCTGGTGGGTGGCATCCTCAGGCTCCGTGCCGTGAGGGTGCAGGTCAGGTGTGGGAACATCTGCCTGCCGTGTCTGGGTGCCTGGCCGTCCGCCCCAGAGGCCGGGCTGGTCTCTGGCCCCACACCCCTCCCTTGTAGACAAAGCTGTTTCCTAAAGCATCTGGGGATAATTCCTCGCTGTGCTCCAAATGGGGTTTCCAGAACCTTCTGGGCTTGCAGGTTGACTCCAAGGAGGACTTTCCTCAGACATGTGACATCACAGCACAGAGTTCTCCATCAGTGCCTCTGTGCAGCCTGAGAAGACGCTCAGTGACCCCAGGGACCAGGCGGTCCAGGCAGACTCCATGGGGCAGAGGAGGCTCGGAATGGACCCGCCCCGAGGAGCCCCTCTTCGTCCATCGGTCTCGTTGAGGCTCCAGCCACGTGGCTCGGACGCACATGTGAGCCTAGGGGACCCCTCCGGCACAAGTACAGGTCACGATGAGACTCAGGAAAGCATTCGGGGGGTCTCCGATACATCTGTCCCCCTCACAGGGTCACACTCTCTCTCTTCACTAGCCGGCGAAGGGTTCAAAAGGCAGGTCAATAATGTGGGGAGACTGGAATGTGGAGCTTGGGGTCTCAGGTTCACGGAGGAAAAAGTGAAGTCCTGTGGAACTGTGTCCAGGGCACAAAGCTGTGTGGTCTCATTCGTGAGTGAGTGGATGGATGCACGGACGGACGAGTAAGGGGGGAGTAGACGTACGGGTGGATGAGGAGAAGGATGGCCGTCCCATCCCCACTGTTGGTGGCCCGCATCCAGTGGCCACTGTCGGCACATTGTGTGTCGGGGAGCCCCTGCGAGTGGACGTTTCCGTGCGTCCACCTGTGACCCAAATTCCATGTCCCACGAGGGGTGGCGGCTCCCGGGGGCCCGGGACTCAGGAGCGGGTGCCTAGGTAAGATTGGACAAGGCCGGCCTCCACGCCCGGGGGGCCGAGGGGCACAAGTGCGGGCAGGAACCACTCAGACTGGTCAGGCACCAAGGCGGGACGGCAGACACCTGCTGGGACCTCTGCCCCGGGAGGGAACAGAGTGGGGAGCTGGCCTCTGCTCGGCGGCAAGGTGGGGTCCCCTCCTGCATTTAGGGCCCAGCCTGGGAGGCCCCTCCGGAGCCGGCCGGCAGGGTTCCAAGGCCTCTTCCCGGGACCCTGGGAGCGGCACCCTCATCAGGCTGGTCAGCCCAAATTCCGGTCCTCCACAGAACGTGGCCTGACCCGGAAATTGGGTCTCTCGGACATGGGCGCGAGGCGGAAGGAGACCAGGCCCAGGGCCTGGAGGAGGCAGGAAGGCCCGACCCCTGGGTCCCCTGCATCAGGGCCGGGAGGGCGTTAAGTCCCTGCTTGTGGTACTTTGTTCCGACAGCCCCCGGAAGCCGTCACAGACCCCTGGCAGACTGGCGTGCAGGCACAAGTGTGGGCTCTGTGACCACCCTGTGGGGCCCCCGCACGTGTGGGGCAACGGGCCCAGAGGTGGCGGGCGTGGGCTTGGACCGCCAGGCCTGGGTTCAAGTGCCCACCCCCCCGCCCCCGGTAACGCCCTCAGGACGCCCCCCGGGGCCGCCACGGGCTCGGCTATGCCTCCTCGTGGACTCAGAGCCCCCCTGCCCCCTGCCTGGGCCCGTCTGCCTGAGGCAGTTCCAGGTATTTTGGGGGTTCGGCCAAGGAGTGGCCAGCGGCTGGAGTCTGCCGGAGGGAGGTCCCGGGCAGTGGGCCATCCGTGGCCCCGAGCTGTGTGGGAGTGGGCAGCGGGGCCTGTCTGGGTGATGGCGGGGCTCCAACGGCAGCCCCCAAGCCACCCCCCCCCCCCCCCCGCCGGTCGATGAGGACCCACAGGCCGCACTGACGAATGTCAAGGCCCCGGCCTTCGGAGCAGGCTGGCGAGCCGGGTGGCTGACAGACGCAAAGGTCGCTGCTGATTAATGCCGAGCTACCAAATGCCATGGGCCGCCAGACACGGGAGCGCCCCGGCTCGCAGCTGGTAATGGCTTAGGGATCGTCAGCGGGAGCTCCCGGGAGTCTGGAGAGCACAGAGCGAAGCTCCCCCCAGAAGGTCAGCCCACCGGCCGGCAGACGGCCGAGCGGGGGGTCCCCGTGTCCCCGTGTCCCAGACAGACCTGAGGGTGAGCCCGAGGAGCTCCGCCTGGTCCGTGTCCGCTCTGAGCCTCTGCTGCCCGGCACACGCACAGCTGGAGACAGACACAAAGCGTGGCGGTTCACGCCCAGCCCCCGGGGCTGCGACAGGGGCCTCATGACAGCCAGAGCCAGGTCACCCCGGAGCCGTGGCGCCCAGTCACCCCCTGCGAGGGAGAGACCAGTACTGGGTCCCCAAGGGGGATGAGGGCGGGCACCCATCAGGGGCGGCCGGGGCCCCGGCACCTTCGTTTGTGTCGGGAGGCAAACCGGCGTCAGGGAGGTCAAGAAGCTTCTGCTCACAGATGTCTGCCCTCCCCAGGGCCGCGAGGCCTCCTACCATTCCAGGACGACAGGCAGCAAACACACCTGTGCACACACACACACACGTTCACACCCACGTGCACACGTGCATGCACAACCCATTCCCGTGTGAGTACACGTATACGCATATGCACACGCACAGACCCAAAATAGAACCCACTTGCAACCTGTAAAAATAAATCCTTCCTTCTTTTTTTTTAAATGTTTTTATTTATTTTTGAGAGAGAGAGACAGAGAGACAGAGACAGAGTGAGAGCGGGGGAGGTGGGGAGACAGGGAGACACAGAGCCTGAAGCAGGTTCCAGGCTCCCAGCTGTCAGCACAGAGCCCGACGCGGGGCTCGAACCCGCGAACCGCAAGACCATGACCCGAGCTGAAGTCAGATGCTCAACCGACTGAGCCACCCAGGCGCCCCAAATCCGTCATTCTAAAAGTAGAGAAGATAACAAGCAGGTTGAGGATAAGAAGTATATTTTACAAAAATTTCCAAATGGAAATTTTGAAGTATTTTGAAGTATCTGCTTCGAGCTTTTGTTAAAAATCAAGACTAAAGGCACTGAAGAAACGAGAGGACCAATCAGAGGCCTTCAGTGGAACTTCTGCCTGAGTGTCAGAAATGAAAAGATCGCTCGGCAGAAAGCAAACACAGGAAAGGTCACGGAGGAACCGGAAGTCAACCGGAGGAAAGCGATCCGCTCTAGAAGCCGTGAGGAACACGCACTGAGAGGGTCCCAACCAGGGACACGGTGACGAGCGACATCTGGAAAGTGGAAAAGCTTTCAGTGAGTTTTGAGGTCAATTACATGTAGAAAGGAGTCTGAAAAATTGCATTTGGTTACAAGTCAGAACTAAACGTCAAAAACAATTCTTCAAAAATCACATAGCAGACGGGCGCCCGGGTGGCTCAGTGGGTTAGGCGTCTGACTTCGGATGGGGTCATGATCTCAGGGTTCGTGGGTTCAAGCCCCGCGTCGGGCTCTGTGATGACAGCTCGGAGCCTGGAGCCTGTTTCGGAATCTGTGTCTCCCTCTCTCTCTGACCCTCCCCCTGCTTATGCTCTGTCTGTCTGTCTCTCTCTTTCTCTCAAAATAATAAATAAACATTAAAAATTTTTAAAAATCCCATAGCATAAAAACTATAAGTGAAATAACATATAACACTACTAAAATAAATCTGTACATCTAAAAGAAAGGGGTGATTTTCTGAGAAAATGGGCTTTTCCAAAATTGTCTCAAGAGGAAAATTAAGAAGTCCAATAGGTGACTAACCCTGGAATGAATTCAAAGCGTTGCACGAGAAGTGGTGTCAGATCCATACAATTTCAGGGTATTTATGGATATTTCAAAATTTTAAGCAACAGATATTTCCAATGTCATATAAATTGATAATTGATTTAAAAAATATGAACATGTTCTCCGGGACACCTGGCTGGCTCAGTCGGTGGAGCGTGTGACTCTTGATCTCAGGGTCATGAGTTCAAGCCCCACGCTGGGCGTTGAGCCTACTTAAGAAAATATATGAAAATCCTCCCACTTAACTTTATGAATCTAGTTTAACCCTGACACTAAAACTTGGCAAAGACAGCATTAAAACAAGATTTATGGAACAGTCTCAATTATGAATTCAGACCTAAGAATTCCAAATAAATTTATAGCAAGTTAAATTCAGTCACTGTCTTAATTAACAATACATTGAGTACATTGGATTTATCCCTCGAAGACAAGGATAAGCTAAAATTATAAAATCTAAACTGTATCAATAATTTAATCATATCTACAGGTTAAATGAGAAATATAACTCATTAATAAATACCACAAAAGGCATTTGATAATACTTAATATCCATTAACCTTAATTATTTTTTTTGTAGAGAGAAAGAGAGAGCAACAGTGGGGGAGGGGCAGAGAGAGAGAGAGAGAGAGAGAGAGAGAGGGAGAGAGAATCCCAAGCAGGCTCCACACTCAGCTCAGAGCCCAACGCAGGGTTCCATCTCATGACCCTGGGATCATGACAGGAGTTGAAATCAAGAGTTAGATGCTTAACCAACTGAGCCACCCAGGCACCCCTCCATTAATCTTAATTAAAAAAAAATTAATGTTTATTTATTGTTGAGAGACAAAGACAGACAGGGCATGAGCGGGGCAGGAGCAGAGAGAGAAGGAGACACAGAATCCGAAGGAGCCTCCAGGCTCTGAGCTGTCGGCACAGAGCCCGACACGGGGCTTGAACCCATGAACCCTGAGATCATGACCTGAGCTAAAGTTGGACACCCAACCGACTGAGCCACCTGGGTGCCCCAACCTTAATTTTAATCAAAGTAAATACACGCTTAATTTTAAGAGTCAGAATTATTTGCCAAGGTTTATAACATAATGCTCTAGTCCCTTAATTCCTCTTAACTTGTAGCAATTTCCTGCTTCCCAGAAGCCATAACTTTCAGCTCTTTTTAAAAAATTCTCCATACTTCATACAATTCTAAGTAACATACATCTCCTATCATTGCTTGATTTTTCAGTTTTAGATATTATCTACTGGCTTCCTTTGGAAGTTTGAAACTCTCTTACGTTGCCTCCATCATTATACAGTCCCATGGACTTCTCTCCCCTTTCTCAGTTTTTGTGGGCTATATCACAATTTTTATTAAATCAAAATTATTCTTTGTGTTATTAGATCAGGTTAACGTCATTCAGATCTGAATGAAATGTAATTTGATTGTATTTCCTTTGTTATGTAACTTTATAGTTTCCCAGAGTTAATAATTGCCTTACTAGTCATTAGCTTGATTTTTCTGCCTAAGGTTTACAGAACTTCTTGAATCCATGGGCTGATGCCTTTCATTTGTTCTGGGAAATTCTAGTCGTCATCTTTTTGCACATTGCTTCTGCCCCATTTTCTCTCCTCTCTTTCTTAAACTTTATTAGTACATTAGAACTTGAGCATGTTCCGGGCGCCTGGTTGGCTCAGTCGGCCAAGCATCCAGCTCTTGATTTTGGCTCAGGTCGTCACGGTTCACGAGTTTGAGCCCAGCGTTGGGCTCTGCGTCGGCGGTTGAGGTGCCTGCTTGAGATTCTCTCTGTCCCCCTGTCTCTGTCTCTCTGCCCCTCCCCCACTCACACACTGTGTCTCTCCCTCTCAAAATAAATAAACTTTAAAAACAAAAAAAAGAACTTTTGAGCAAGCTCCACATGCCTCACATATGTTTCTCTGTTCTTTCCTTATCTGTCTTTTCTCTCTGTGCTGCAGTTTGGGTATTTTCTATGAACCCGGCTTCTGGTTCCTCGATCCTGTATTCTGCGAAGGGTGTTGATAGAGTTACTAGTTTCTGACATTGAACATACGGCTGCAAAATATCCATTTGATCTTTTTCTAATTTAGTTCATGGTTTTTTAACAAATATTTCAATTCTCTGGTGAAACTTTCCATCTTTCCTTCAATTTTCTATGATATATTCATCATACTTATTTGGGAGTCCTTGCCTGCTAACTCTAATACCTAGATCATCTCTGGGTCTACTCCATGGTCTGGTTTCCCTCTTAATTATGGGCCATATTTTCTTGCCTCTTCCCATGTTCGGTTAGCGTTTGCTATATGCTTAACACCGCGCACGACGGAGCCGGCGAGGCCCAGGTAAGACTCTGTTCCACCCATCCTGTCTTCTAGGTGTCAGGCCCGACCGGGCTGAAGCTGGGTGGGCTGACCCACAGTGTGAGCCCCCCCTCGCGGCCTGCAGGCCGAGCCACCCCGAGGCTGTGAGAGGCCTGATGGCCTTTCCGGTGCAGGCTGACTCCCCAGCCTCTCCTTTCCTGTCTCCCATCTGGTGAATGACTAGGAGTTTCTCGTCATCCCATCACAGGCCCGTACCGTCCAGGTCTCAGGGCCGCGGGCCCCGAGCTCTCCAGAGCGCGTTTGCCAGGGCAGTAGAAGGGCAGGAGGTCAGACAGTTGGGAGGAGAAGGAGGCTGGGGAGCTGAGTTCTGAGCCTGCCTGCCAGTGCTGGGGCAGGCTGTGTCTCCCTGCAGACAGCTCCCCGCGGGGTCCCTCGGGCCCAGAGGGTCACAGCTGCAGGCCTCCTGGGGTTTGCTTTGAACCCTGCCCACAGAGGAGTAACCCTAGTACCAGGCCAGGAGAGCACTCGCTGTGCATTCTGAACATTCGACCAGCACCGCGGGGATAATTGGTTAATTATTTGGAGAAGAAAATAAAGTTAAATCCCTGGCCAAGCTTCCATATAAATTAATTCCAGATGGATTAGACTAGTATGAAAAGAAGAGGGAAAAATCACGCTGTAAATACAAGAGGCATATGTAAGTATTGCGCCGAATGGAAGTTGATAAGAACTTTCTAGGCACACACCCGAAGAAGGAAAATACGACTGGCTTTCAGTGCGTGCCGTTTCCACATCTACGTATATGTAAGTGTCTTCAATAACTTAAAAGCCAAGTGACAAGCAGGAAAACACATTGGCAACAGAGGGGGATCTCCAAAACTGATGTAAAAAAAATGGAGAGTGGGGGACTAGGACCCAACCGTTTCAATAAATAAATCCCATGTCTCCGTGAGCCAGGTGCCTCTACACATCAGAGATGAAATGAAAGGCAGGTGGGATTTACCCGGCACCCAGCTGCCCACCCCGGTCCCCTGCCCCAGGTGAGCCATCTCCTTCCAGGGGGCGCCCCTCAGACGTGGTTTTGATTCTTGGCCCCACCTGCACCCTGGGATTTTCCCTTCAGACCTGAAAGGCCCATTAACATATTTTCCTAAACAAATAGATAGTTTCCCCTGGAGACAAAGCGTGCAGCCCACGGGCAGGGGGGCTGAAAGGGAACCCCAGGAAGCAGGAGGCGGGGCTCACACCCTGCGTAGACGCCCTCCCCATCCCCCTCTCCCCGCCCTGGGTGGGAAGTCCCTGACCCAGCCTGCCTCCCCCGACCCCCCTCTCCACCCGCATCTGCAAATGCAGGGGTCCTGTTTTGCCTCAGGACTCCTCCTCAGGGTGTGAGCATCAAGGGGACAGGGACTCTGTATGACCCCGGGGCGGGGCATGAACGAACCTGGGGCCAGGTTGAAAGGATGCGGCTACAAGGCCACCCCGGTTCCCTCTGGCTCTGGACTTGTGGGTGACTCTGGCTTCCTTCTGTTTTACAGCCGTTCTACAGCAGTGACACAGGTATTGTTGAGGTAGGCAGCACACGCTGGTAAGAGACAGTGCCCACTGAGCCCACTGAGCAGACACCCAGCCAGAGCGGCGGCCGAGGGGCCCCTGTGTGGGGCAGGGAGGGGACCTGACGCGGGGCTTGAGCCACAGAACGGGACCTGGCCGGGCTCCTCCTGGCCAAGGGGCCATAAACACCCGCTGGTCCAGAAGTGTCCAGGTGCCCAGAGGGCAGGGCCAGTGCCCAGCTCTGCCAGAGCTTCCGGGCTGTGACGCTGCCCGGGCACAGCCCTGCCTGCCCCGGACGCGCCCAGCCCTCGCCCACGGGTCAGGAGGAGATGCCGCGCAGGGCAGCGTGAGGGTCAGCGGGCCCAGGGAGACTCCCCAGGGCTGGTGCTGCTGCCGCCGTGGGAACCTGGGAATCCGACCCTCGGCCAGGCCGCCCCTCCGGCCGGAGCCGCTCTTGTCAGATGGAGCTCCTGGCTCCCTCCCTCGGCCTGAGTCACCGGGAAGCCAGAGCGGGCCACTGTCACATCACCTGTGCCCGCACACCTCTGTTTACCCAGCCCCCGAAGGGGCGATGACCCCATGTGAAGACAAGGGGCCTGCCGGCTGCCCCAGGTCACCCTCCCAGGGCGGAGCGGGCCGGGCCCCGGTGGCCGCGTCACTGCCCGAGACTTGGGACCCGGGGGGCTGGGACCGGGCCAGGGACAGCCATGGCAAGGCAGGTGTGTCCACCGGGCCGCTGGGAGCCGCTGGGAATGAGGTGTTGTATAACCTCCCCTTCCTCTCTGGGCTTTTCGATTTAATTGCGAGTGTATTTCCAGCAGCAGAATCTGGGCCATGGTGACGCGAGCGGATCTGAGGGGAGGGACCAAGGCCAGGGGTCTCTCCCTCCGCAGTTGTCCCCAAGCTCCTCCAAACTCTGGTGGGGTGCTCGGTGTGGGGGGACACTGAAAGCCTGCCTCCTGCAGAACACATCTGGGTGCAAAGCTGAGAAGCAGCTAGCCTGCAGACCCTCCTGCCCTCTGGGCCAACCCTCTTTCTTCCAGAACCTTCCTTCACTAGAAAGTGGTCAGGGCTGGGTGCTGTGGTGACCGCCCATGGCCTGGATCTCCAGGGTGTCACCTGCTGTGTGCTCTGCCCTGTCCCTGCCTGCAGGTGGCCCCCACCTCAGCTGTAGATGCCACAGGAACCTGGCCAGCGGTGGCTCATCCCTCCCACATCCCGGCCTTTCACAGCAGCCATGTATCCTCGGGCAGGGCTGACCTCTCCTGGCCTCAGTGTCCCCAAGTACAACAAGAGGGACCGCCCAGGGCCCAGCCCTACCCGTGTGGGTGCGCTCCGAGGACCAGGGACCAACCCACCACACGGGGCTCACAGTGGACCCTGCATCCACCCCTGGGCGGAGCTGGTAGGGGGACTTGTGGCCTTGACCTACAGGCTGACCGCAAATCGAGCGCTGCCCCTGCTGGCCCTCCCGGCCAGGAGGGGGGCCCTCTTTCCTGGGGGGCACCTCCAAGTGGACCGGACACTCGGCTGTCCCGGTGCAGTGTGGGCAGGTAGCTGGGGCCCGGCTCAGGGAGGGATGAGCCCCAGCAGGGCCCTCGGAAGGCGGCTTCCTCCCGGATCCCGAGCCAGGATGGGGCGGGGCCTTCCAGGACTCTCTACCGTCCGCCCGAGGCAGATCCTGTCCCGGAAGCAGGCTGAGCCCCCAGCCCCGCCGACCCTAGAAGCGCCTGCTGCCTCTGCTTACGCTCAGCTCACGGCACTGGCCTCTCTTCTGGGCGGGACTGAGGCAGCTGGCAGCCAGGAGTAGGTGAAGGGCAGGCTTTGGGGGTGGCCCGTCACTGGGCCAGGCCACCAGTGACATTTTTAGAAAGGATTTGGTATTTGTTATTTCCAAAAAGGCATCCAAGTGGTCTCTGCGGGAAAGAGCAGCACCTTGGCCTCCTTCCGTGTACTTTACGGCTTAGCGCTGTTCTTATTTTGAATTACATACACAGCGGCGGGGGTGGGGGCACCCCAATCCTCCCCGGGCCTCGGTCACAGCCCTGCATGGAGCCCAGGAGGGACTTGGAGACCCAGGCCCCAGGCAGGGGCTGCTGAGCGCCCAAGTCAGGCAGCTCCACGTCAGGGTAGGCCCGGCAGCGAGGCAGCCCAGCAGACCATGACCCCCGACCTGGCTGGTGGCCCCTGACCCAGCGACGTCTGTGGGCGGCTCTTGTGGGCATGTCTGCCGGCGCCACTGCCCGCGTGCTCCTGGGCCGGCCTGGCACCACGTCACGGTCAGGACGGTGCTCCTGACCAGCAGCTCAGCTCCTCCCCGCTCGGGGGCCGGTGGGTGGGGCCCGGCTTGGCCTGCAGGGCGGCCTGGAAGCTTCCGGGTTGGGTTGGGACAGGCCTGACTCTGTGGAGTCCAGCCAGAGAAGAAAACCAGATGGGCTTGTTAGGAGCTGGCCCAGCTTCGGGCGGCCGGGCACTGCTCTGGGGGGAAGTGCCACCGTCCTGCCCCTGGGAGGCCCGGGGCCCTGGCAGGTCCTGGTGGGGACACCCCCGGCATGCCAGCCCCTCTGCTGCCTGGAGGAGGCGTCCCCATAAATTCCAGGCCCCGAGACAAGAGTGACCTTGTCCAAAGCAGAGACCCGGGGTCCAGCGGGACCACCAGGGCAGATAACCCCCTCGGGGCCTCAGTTTCCCTTCACCTCAGCCTGGCACTGGCACCCCGCCCAGGGGTCGGCCTTCGCCAAGAGCCGTGTCTGCCTGGCGGCTGGGCCTGCACACCCACAGGCAGAACAGCACACAGGATCCCTGGAATGCTGGAGAAGAAGGCCTTCCCTCAGGCTTGGCCTGGCCCCCTCTGGACGCCGCGGCCAGGCTTGGACACAAGCTGGTTTCGCCGCAGCCAGAAAACATGAGGCTCTGGCACAGCGAGACAGGCGGCCCTTCCAGGGAGTGTGGGCAGGGCTCCTGGTGAGGCTGCCGGGGGTGGACAGGCGCACCGGGGATGCTGGCCTCGGGAGCCATCGGGCCGGCCAGGAGGGCCTGCGGGGGGGCAGGAGCTCAGCTACGGGGGCTCAGGCAGCCTCAGGTCAAGGCCACAGACCGGGTTTGAATCCAGCACTGCTGTTTAAGGCGGGGTGACCTTGGCCTCAGTTTCCCGTCTGGGATATGGACACAATAGATGTCCCTAGAGATTCGGTGCAAGCTGGTGACAGGGGGTGCTGGTGACCTTCTATGGGGACCCAGTGCCCCTTCCTCAGCCCCAGCCCCATGCCCCTGCTGGCTTCTCAGGGAGATGGCTCGGTGTGCGGATGTGGATAGGGCCCGTTTCCTGCCAGGCCCGCAGCCGACCCCCTGACCGCCGGTCATCTCCATAGCTTCGCACTGACCACCTGCCTTGTGTCCGGGCCGTGCTGGGAGCCAAGGACAACCCTGCCCTCAGGGAGCACAGAGGCCATCGGACGGGAGAGGCCCAGAGGAGACAAATAAGGAGGTTGGGAAACTGGCCTCAGTTGGGGGTACAGGGAAGGGCGTCCGGAGCACAGATGTCCCCCTGGGTCTTTGCGTGGGCCCCTGGGCACTGTTGGCTGCCACATCGACCTCGTGGCCCACGGGGCCGAAAGGGTCCTTCTTGGGTCCCGTTTACAGGCAAGGACACTGAGGCCCAAGGGATGAGGCCTCTGCCAAGACTGTGAATGAAGAGCTGGGGCCTGGACCCGAGGCTTTGTCCTGCGGCCCCCAGGACAGCCTCCCCAGCCCGGCCCGCCCCCTAGCCCTATCTTCCTTGGCTGAAGGCCCACCTGCCTCCCCATCAGCCCTGTCCCCAAGATTGGGGGAGGCGGTTCTCAGGGGACTATCCCGTTCCCTGGTGCTCACGCTGATGCCGGGTGACATGACATCACAATCCCAAAGCCCAGAACACACAACCCGCTCTCTGCTTCCACATCCTGGACCTTGTCCCTGGCCCTGCACCCAGACCCAGGCCTCCACCACCTGTGCCGGGTGCCTGGGTCTGGCCTCCCGAGGTCTAAGTGTCTACGTGAGCTCCGGGCACCCCACTGGCCCAAGTCTCGCCTGCCTCCTGGCCCCTTTGCCACCCCAGCCTGGTCCAGCTGCAGCTCTGCCCAGCCCCACTCACCCCTCCCCTGTTAAGAGGAGGCTTGGAGGGGCCCCAAGCATTAGAATGGAGGTTTGGGTTGCTGTGCCCCCTGGGTCCCTGCCAGGGCATGCCAGGGGCAGCCTTGGACCAGCCTGATGCCCACCCCACTGCACTAGCCCACTGCGCTTTCCCAGAGCCTCCCACAGGCAGGCTCTCCTCTCCCAGACATTTCTAGCAGCTGTGGAGATGTTCTGAGGAAGCTGGAGGCCAAAGTGTAGGGGCCCCTAGGTCCCCACCATTGTGGATGCAGTGTTCTGGCTTGTTCTGTGGAATCAAGGAGAGACATCTTGCCCCTGTTTTCACACCGTGCCCCAGGACGGCCCAGCAGCAGCAGGCTTCCTGAGCCATGGTTCCCGGAGGGGACTGGGAGAGGCCCGCAGATACATTCTGCTTCCTGCTGGCTTCCTTCCGGTAAACATTCTTCCAGATGAAGGGCCAGGCTTTGCCCATGGATTCTGATGGCCATCCTGATGGGAAAGAGAGCAGAGTGGATGTGTGGGCTCCCTCGGCCTTCGCCGCTGGCCCGAGAAGCTTTCCAGAGCGGCAGGCCATGTCACCGGGGAGCCGGGCCCCCAGGACGGCCTCCCCGGCCCGGCCCGCCCCCTAGCCCTATCTTCCTTGGCTGAAGGCCCACTTGCCTCCCCCATCAGCCCTGTCCCCAAGCACCCCCACCATCATTTTCCAAGGTGGCTGGGCCTCAGAAGAAGCTGCAGGCATCCCTGTGTGGGCTGGAATGTGACTCCGTGGGTTCCCAGGACCCCATGAGGTCCCCCATCACTCTGTCTAATTTAGAAACGACTAATGAGTCCACTCCCCCCCACCCCTGGGAAGCACTGCCATCTGTCCTGGTTTTCGAGGCTCCTCCTGATCCTGCAAAGAGCTGCAGGTGACCTGATTTACCCACAGTCAGAGGAGGAGGTGCCCACAAAGGCAGGCGGCAGCCAGCAGTGGGATCTGGTGACGGGGCAGGCAGGCTGGGCCCCCCAGCTGCACACCTCGTCCCAGGGGAGCCCGGGGGCGCCTCGAGGAGGCAGGCCGGCCCTCTGCCTCTGGGCAGTGCGGACTCCCGTTCCTGGGAGAACCCCAGGTCTCTGCTCCCACGACCCCCACCAGGGAGGCAGGGACACATACGGGCTCCCTTCTACAGCAAGAGACAGCCATTCTGAGATGTCTCCAGCAGAAAGGTCACCGCCAGCCTGGAGATGCTCCCCTTGGACGTCCTCAGCGGCCCGAAGGCAACCCCTCTCCCCAGCCCGTCCCCTGCACAGTGCCATCCTCTCTGGGACCCGAGTGCCCATCCACAATGCCAGGACAGGGCCCAGTAGCCATGGAGGTCCTACCCAGGCACGATGCCTGTTGGTTCATTCATTCATTTGCTCAGCCGTGTGTCTACTGTTCTTGAGCGCCCCCACGTGAGCAGCCAAATTAGTACTGGGGACGAGAAGCAGTTCACAGCCCTGGGAACAGACGGACACTGGGCAGGCGGGGAGAGAGGCCTGGGGGCCTGATGGGAAGGAGACGACGGGGAGGTTGGGAGGGTTCTAGGGAGGAGATGAGGCCTGAGCTGGAGAGCTTGGGGTGGGGCTGGGAGGAGACACGCAGGGTCTCAGGAAGGGAGAGGGACGGGCAAGGCCCTGGCTGGGCTGGCAGGTGAGGGCAGAGTGCACTCTGGGAGGGCCCCCGGAACCCCTGTCCCCAGGCAGACCCCCACTCCCTCTGGGACTTAACGGCTGTAACTCTGGTCAGGCACAGGCTGAAGAGTAAGACAGAAGACAGGAGCATCTGTCACTGACCCTGCAGAAAGGGAAGCCCGTATAGACAGTGTGACAGTCACCTGATGGCCGCCTGGCCGCGGCCGCCCCCCAGGTCAGGAGGGACAGGGTAGCGGGGGATGAGGGCGCCTGCTCCGCCCTCCCCAGCGAGGCTGGGTCAGGCCCAGGACAGACCCCTCCCCACTTGGGTCCTGCAATAGGGGCATGCAGACTGCTGTCACCCTGCGTCCTGCTTCCTGAGGCTGCTAGGCAGACGTGGACAGCATCGTGGACGGCCCACGGCTGGGCAAAGCTTGATCGTGATGGTTTCCATGAACCACAAAGCAAGCTGGAGCTGTTCTCCACTGTCCCTCACGGGGCATCTGCTGAAGGGTTTGAACTGGCTCCAAACCTACTCGGGCCAAAACCGCTGAGCTGGGACTTCTGTCCATTCTGTGCAGTCCCCGCTCCTCAGGGGACTCCTGCCCCTGTGGATGGAAGGGCCTACAGACACCCCGGCTCCATCGTGGGCAACCGGCAGTGACAGGACTTGGGGCTGAGGGAGGGGGTGGCCCTGGACAGGAGGCCACCACTAGCACCGAGAAGGTTGTTCTCACCTGACGAGCAGGTCTGGCCCTGAGCCCATGCTTCGGGCACCTGGTTCCTGGCTGCCCGGCCACCTCTGGCAGGTGCCGATTGCCCCGGGGGCTGCGTGGGGTGCCCACCGCACCTCCAGGCATGAGGCCTGGCTGCCTGGGAGGAGGTCCCGCGTGCTGGGAAAATAAAGGTCCCGGGGGGGGGGGGGGGGAAGGGTCATCCAGGATGATCCAGGCAAGGGTCCTGGCAGGGGAGCGGGGGGCAGGAGAGTTCAAGAGATCAGAGAGAGGCACCTACCGGCTTGAAGGTGCAGAGAGGGGCCGGGAGCCAAGGAAGGCAGGTGCCTCTGGAAGGTGCAAAGGGCAAGGAAACGGAGCCTTCCCCAGAGACTTTGTAAGAATCCCCCTGCCCACACCTGGACTCACCCACTCCACACTCGTGACCTCCAGACCCGAGATGGTAAATCTGTGGCTTCTCAAGCCCCTAAGCTGTGGTGATTTGTTATAGTGGCCACAGGAGATTCCCGCACCCTCCTTCTTGGGACCAGGGGTCCTCGTGGAGATGACGACGAAGGTGATGGCGATGGTGGAGATGATGGCTGCCGCCGCTGCTGATGGTGACATGGCAGCTCACGTGCGTGGCCAGAGGGATGTCCCTGCCACGTTCTCGTGGAGAGTCTGGCGGCGGCCAGGTGCTCATGACGGGCCCTAGTGAACCCCAAGGGCAGGTAAGACACTTGCGGATGTGGGAAACAAGCCGTCCTCTGGTGAGACTGCCTGGGAGGAAAGCCCGGGCGTGGGGGCTGTCCGGTTAGGGGCGAGGGGGGAGGGACTCCTTTCTTCCAGGTCTCCTGTGGCGGCTCCACGTGACTGTAGCCAGAGGGTCTTTGGTGCCCCTTTCGTGCTGTGGGCTCTGGGAGTTTGTGGGCAGCAGGAAGAGGGCAGGGGGCAGCGGGGTCGGCATGGGAGCAAGGCACGTGCTGTGCCTGGAGGGCGCCCTCTGTTGGCAGATGTGGCGCAGCCGTGGGTCCTGCGGCAGGGGGCCACCTCCTGGCGTGGCTGCACCTGTGACCCACCACGGCACCCCGGGGGCGGGGCGGGGCGGCGCTCTGCCTACGCCTGCTCGGGCTCGCCTGCTCGGGCTCACCTTCTCTCGCTCCCTGGGCACCGCTCACCCAGCTGGCTCCTGGGGACTTGCTCTGAGTGTCACAGGAGGCCCTCTCTCCCGGGAGTCTCTTGGCCTCGATGGCCGAGTCAGCTTGTCTCTTGAGAGTGTGCTCTTGTGGTTCCTTCTTCCCCTGCCCGCGGCCCCGCCCCACACCTGCCCACACCAGGGCGCCGGAAATGGCAGGATGGGAGCCACGTGGCCTCCACCACCAAGCACTGAGGCCACTGATGGCTCCACATGGGGTCGGCACTGGGTGCGGGTCCCCTGGACTGAGCTTTGGGTGCATGGAGCCGGTCTTTGCGCCGTGTGGGGCGCACGCCTGGGGCCGGAAAGGCCTCTCCGAGACCCCTGTGGCGCTAGGACTGCAGACGTGGTGTCCCATCTCCCTCCTGACGTCTGAGAGCGCCTCCCTCTGGGCCCTGCCCTGGGCGGCTCCCCAGGCTCCAGTGCAGGGCTGACAGCCAGCACCGCCAACCGGGCAGCGTTTCTGGCGGCCACCTTCAGAAGGGGCCGGAGAAACCGCGCCCCTTCCCCTTGGCTCTCAGCCAAGCGCAGGCAGGACGCGGCCTGCCCCGTGGGGCGTCGCTTCGTGGCTGTCCTAAGACGCCACCACGCGATGTGTCTGTAAACACGGAGGCACCCCTGAAGCCCACCCACATCCTCATCGCCCCAGGCCCCTGCCGCTGTCCTGCGTGCCCATTCGCCTGCCCTGCTGGCACTTTGTGAGGACGTGGAAAGGTACGTGGCTGGGGCAGGCACCTCCCAGGCAGGGGCAGGACCAGAGAAGAGGCGCTGAGTGCCGGGGCCGGCACGACCCACTCAGGGGACGCTTGCGGGGGGCTCTGGGCTCTGTGATCCGTAGACCCCAGGAAAGCAGGTCTGGAAACCCCCAGGAGCCAGAGCCCGAGGCGAGCTGGAAGATTCCAGACCCTGGGGCAGCTCGTCCACCGCAGACTCATGTCTGAGCATCCAGCAGCTCTTAGAGAACATTGCTGTCACTCAGAGAGCATCGTGGTTGCTATGGAAATGTCACTTCACGGGGACAACAGTGCTCTGTCTGGCGGCTCCCGGAGGCCCAGCACGGGGTGCTCGGTGCTGTCCTCACCCCACCTTGCTTCTTCCACGCTGTCCCCGTCCCCTCTGCCCCCGCCCTGGGTGGTGCCGCCACAGTGCTCTCCCGTCCGAAAGGGACATTTACCCCCTCCCTCTGTCCCCCCTCCCTGGCCTTGGGTCCTGGTCAAAGGACTCACCGTGAAAGCCGACAATGCAGTGTATACGGGCGGTGGGTCCCCTCCGAGGCTGCCTGTTTCCGTGGGTCCCCCTGGCTTGCGCCCAGGCCAGAACACCTCCTCTAGGTGCCCCTCGAGGGGCTAAGCCCCCGACAGGGAAGGGGAGGCAGGAGGCCCCTGCCTCCTGTCCCGCCTTCCAGTCTCTGCTCTCACTTGTCCTGTGCCAACCCCCCTCGGTCCTCCACCCGCGGCGCCTCCCACTTCAGCCCCGGCTGCTCTGCCTGCCGTGCACGTCCCGGGAGAACGTCTGCGCAGGTGAACGAATGCTTCCAAACCCTTGCTTTGGGAAGAAGTGATTGTGTCTGGGTCTCTGGAGGCCCCGGACCCGTGGGAGCACTGCCTGGGACCATTGCTGCCCCCCTGGGGCCCTGGCCCTGCTTCCGTGGCCATTCGGGGGCCGCGATGCCAAGAAACGTCAGCAGAGGGCACCGCCGCACCGTGGCGACCCCTCGCCTGCAGCTTCGCAGGCCGACACCAGGGAGTGAGGGTCTTTCCAAGGCTGGGACCTACAGCCACGCCCTCAGCAGTCCCTGGCGGGGCTCTAGGCCACGTCCGGATTGTCCCCAGAGGGGCTCAATGGAACAGCAGGGACTCCCCTGTCCCAGAGACGCGTGTGGGGCTTGCTATTTGCAGGAGCCTCACACATCTGGAATCTTCTGCACACCTTAGGAGGGGGTAACGTTTCTGGGGTTCAGAAGTGGAAACTGAGGCACGGAGCTGTTAGTCGCCTCCTGGCTTAGGTCCAGCTGCTTGGACATGGCCAAGTGGAGCCCACTCCTCTTTCCAGGACTCTGCCCCTGAGCTGTGGGTGGCCCAACCCAGAAGGGGCACCTGGGCCTTGGGGGTCCAGTCTTGGAGGTGCTGGAAATGCTGTGGTTCCCGGTGGGCCTGGGCCTGCAGAGGAGAGGCCTCAACAAGACCTGAGCCAACTCCCCGTAGATGGAGGGGTCGGCCCTCCGTTCCTGTGGCCAGGCTTCTTGGGGCCAAGGAGCTGGGACAGATACACTCACAGGTGAGCATGAGGGGTGTGGGCCTGGGGGCGGCATGGCCCGGGTGCATAAGGAGGCCACATGTGTGGTGGTGGCTCTGCCTTCTACAGTGTGGCCAGAAGAGGGCCCCCGGGCCCTGCAAGGCTGCACGGACCACCCAGAGGCTGCAGGGCCAGGATGCTGGGTGTTCATTGGGCGGCAGAGGGCCCCAGGGCTGGGCTGGCTCAGGGTACGGCCTCCTTCCGGCTGGAGCCCTGTTGGCACTTTGGGCTGGGCCCTGATGGCAACTCCCTCCTGCTCCCGGGACCGGGCGGCCACTCTAAGCCACTCCCCAGGTACAGCGCGTGGCTGTGCCAGGAGGATCCCGGGGGCCTGCAGGGTCATCCTCCCCACTGCCACCCTATTGGGCTCACGGTTTTCTGCCAGGGGCTGCAGCTCACCGTGCCGCCCACCCTGTGACACCACAGTCCCTGGGGTCCCAACAGCCCATGCACATCTGGGGCGAGGCCGGCACCCTCCGCTACCCTCCTCCTCTCACTTCTCCCAAACCTCCACACGGTCATGGGCACGCGCTCCCCTGTGCGGGCCACGCTTGGGCCGGGATGCGGCCGGGCTGGCACCTGGGCCCTCAGCAGGCCGCCCTCTGGCCGCTGCCCTGGGGTCTCCTCGAGGGGGCAGCACACATCCTCCCCTGCAGAGAGACCCCCTTAGCTGCCGAGGCCACACAGAGACCGCAGGTGGTGGTGGCAGGCGTGACTGTCCCCACGCTGGGGGCTTGTCCCTAGTGCCTGGGCCCGTTCTGTGCCCTGCGGAGACCAGACAGGACCAGCATGCCATGCTGCCTGGACCCCTGAGGCCTCATTCTGAACATGTCTGACCCTCGTCCAGCCCCAGGAGGCCCCTGGAGTGTGCCCTGGCGTGGGGGCCAACGTCCGTCCCACAAAGGCAGACCTTACCTTGAGCCAGGCCTTGGCGCCTCATCTATCAGACACAAGGTCCCAGCTCAGAAGGCCTCATGGAGGCTGGGGAAGGTGCCCGGGCCACCGCCGTAGGCAACATGCAGGAGGCAGCGTCCTTGGACCTGAGCTCCATCCAGGTCCCCACCCCTGGGGTCCCTCGCCTGCCTGGAGCTGACCACGCCAGCCTCCGAGGTCTGAGAGGGCGGGAGAGGTGCCCACCCCCACCCTTCCTGTGTGCAGGACTCTGTTTACCCGTATGTGGAGCCAGAGGGCCCCTGGGGCTCTGACCCCCAGGCAGGCTCCTCTCCCCCAGCCGGGGGCATCCTTTCATCGCTTTGCAGCAAGCCCCTCCGAGGAGTCCCCAGGGCGCAGAGACCCCCATACTGCAGGTGGGGGGGACAGAGGAGAAGGCAGAGGCACCAGGTCTGCCCTCCCCCCGCTGGTGCAGGTCCCAGAGCAGCAGCCCACGGGCCCCGGTCAGCGCTCAGCTGGACACACTCCTGCCTCCCCAGCTGTGCCTCCTGAGACGCGTCCGCCTCTCGGCCGCTGTCTGGGGAGGGGCTGGGGGTCAGGGAGAGGGTGGGTCGGAACTCCAGGTCCAGGGTGTCTTGGGGGGAGGGACTCTCTCCGTACCCCCAGGGTGACCCGCCCTGGCCCCTCTCCCCTCTCTCTCCCTTCACCAAAGGCCTTGCCTGGAAATCCACGGGAAGGGCCAAGCTGTCTCTCTGCCAGCTGAGACCCCCTCCTGCCCTTGCCCTGCTCCTAAGCGCCACAGCCTTCCCTTTGTCCAGGGGTCATGAGGACAAGCTGGACCAGCAGGAAGTCCTGGGGGTCGGGTGGGGGTGCTTCTGGGCACAGGGAGGGGCCTGGCCAGCCAGGTCCCTGGGCGGGGTGGGGCGTGTGTCTCCTACCCACCGTCTGGGCCTCCCAGTGCTGAGGGCGACGTCCATTGGGTTGGGACTCACCTCCCTGCCCCGCCCCCCAGCACCTCTGTTCCAGCCCCAGCACCCTCCTGGCACCTGGGGAAGGCCAGCCTGGCCTTCCGTGCTGGCCGGGTCAGTACAACTCAGAACACGAACGTCTGACAGGAGTCACCAGAATAACACAACGCACAAAGGCAGTGTGAATCTTTCATAGACAAAAGCACAGCCACGTTTAAAGACAGGATCCGCGGGGCCCCTGGGTGGCTCAGGCGGTTGAGCATCTGTGACTTCGGCTCAGGTCATGATCTCACGGTTCGTGGGTTCGAGCTCCGGAGGACAGACAGGTGGCTCCTGGCCCCTTGCCCCGCTGGCCCACCCGTGATCTCCTCTTCATTTCTCCCCAAAAGGAAACTTCTTTTTGTATTTTCACCTCTTCTATAATGGGCAGCTTTTAGAAAACTTATTTCATTAAAATTCAAAATTTTTATTTTAGAAGCACAAAGTGTAAGACAAAGCAGTAGGTTCCCAGGGGAGCTTGGGGAGCCCGTGGGCACAGGGGGCACAGGGCCCGGAGGGGCGTGGTCGCCCGCTGGAGGGGAGCGAGGGGCACCCCTGGAGGCAGGAAATGGGGCCAAGGGTGCTATTTCTGTCTGGGGGGCGGGGTTCTCCCTCTTGGCGCTTAATGAAAACTGTTGCCCGACACAGCGATGAGCGGCCTTGTCCCAGGGGCCTGTGGCGTCCCCGGGGTGCCATCACTTAGGCTGTATTTTAATGAGGAATCCGGACAAGCAATGTGTTTCCTGCCTCTGCCAGGCGCACATTAGCTTTCTCCCAGAGACAGGGGACGGCTCCTTGGCTCCGGCCTCCCCATGGGCCCCCAGGACCCCAGGCCCCCCCTCCCCCGCCGGCCCTGCCCTTCCTTGCTCCAGGGTCTGAGGTGTCCCTGGCAGCCAGAAGCGTTGGGGGGCCCAGTGCTCTTGGTGGCCCTGGCGTCCCCGAGGACGGTGCAAGGGTCTGGGAGGCCTCCTCTCTCTCCCTGGGGGGAGGCCAGCCTCTTGGAGGCTCGAGGCGGCCCCCGCCGAAGGCCCTTGGCCTCCCCACATGGCAGGCCGCTGGAAACTCCGCCGTCCACCTGTCAGCACAGGCCAGCGAGGGGCCCCACAGAACTGACTTTTCCAGCCACTCCGCCCTGGGCCCCTGGGGGTGCAGGCTGGGGGGGGGGGGCTGCCAGGGAGAAGAGAAGACGGCTCTCCTGGTGGCCTGGGCCTTGAAGAGAAATAAATAGGTTCTTGTGTGCCCAGTGACTCCCGTGCCCACTGGATCCCAGTGGGGAGGGGGCAAGGGGAAGGGAGGGGAGGCAGATGTGGGGGGAGGAAGGGACACCAGCGAGACCCCCACTGTGTCCCATGCTTGCGCTCACTACCTGCACGCGCACGGACACACACACACACATGCCTCACACCCGTGGCCTTTCGTCAACCCCCTGCCCCGCGTGGTGCGGCCCACCCAGCCCTGCCCAAGGTGCCAGGGGCTCCCTCAGCACCCCATGTTGCCTCCGCCTGCTGGTCCTGGCCCCCATGTGGGCCACCTTGGCTGCCCTGAGGGCCCCTCACCCCAGCAGGAGGAGGGAGAGGCCCGGGGCGTGTGGCCCAGCTGGCAATCTCACAGGCCCTTCGGGCCCTTCCTGAGCTGCTGATTCAAAACCCGAGACCCGAAGGGCTCTACAGACACCGCGTCCCAGCCTCAAGGGACCCCACACCCACGTCAGGCTCGGGTGGGACTCTCCCCGGCACCCCCCCACCCCTCCCATGGGACCCAGCAGCTCCCCAGGCCCCTCTCTCCTGCCCAGAGGGCCTCCCGGCCAGCTGACCATGTGGCTGGAGCCCAGGGCCCTGGGGAGCCGCCAGGAAGGGCCTTGCGGGAGGCTCAGGGAGGCCCTGGCGCCCTCCCCGCCCTCCCCTCCCCGCCCCCAGCTCCCCTGCACTTCCTCTGCCTCTCCCAGTGAGTCAGCAGGGAGCTGAGAGGCCATCTCTGTGGTCTGCCTAGGGCCCTCCCCGGGAGTCCAAGCTTCTGGAATGCTCCACACCTGAGGCTTCCTCAGCATTTGACCAAATATGGGGCCCTGCCCATCTCACCCTACCCTACCCCACCAGCCCCACCCCACCCCCACCCCTGAGTCAGCCAGGCTCCTGCCCCGGAAGGAGGCAGGACCAGAAGACAGAGAGCTGACCCTGGGGTCCCACCTCCTCCCTCCTTCTGACTAACTCCACTGCTGAGCTCGAGAGCTGACCAGGGCCTGGCCTTTCCCTCCCCCTGAAAGTGGCTTCCCGGTGCCCTGGGAGAGGGGCAGGGGCCAGAGGGTGGAGTCAGGAGCAGCTGGGAGTCACTGCACACTGTGACTCTGGCTGGGGCCTCATGACTGGGGGTGCAGCCCTGGGGGTCCCAGCGCCCAGATCCTGTGGGGAGAGGGGCAGTGCAGCTGCCCAGGGGCTCCAGGAGGCAGGCAGAGCCAGGGAGCCCACCCAGGCAGAGCATGGCCTCAGGGGCAGGTGGCCTGTGACAGGGAGGCTGTCCAGGCCCTGCTGGGCACCCGCCCCCCATTCCAGCCCCAGGGACTTCAGGGAAGAAAGGGGTGAGCACAGGCCTTCTCCAAGGGGAGACCAAGCCCCCGGGCAGAATGTGGGATGGTCTGATGGCTCCCACACTCATGGGGGTGCCTCCTCATGCCCAGCTTTGGGGGCGCCAAGCAGATCGAGGGGTGTCATCCTGTTGTCCTCAGCAAGCTAGCACTGCCCGTACCAGGGGCGCTGGGAGCCACAGCTGGGGCAGCTCCTCCAGAAGGGAGGCTGGCTCCACCCGTAGGGACCCTTGGCAGGACCCCAGGGTTGACAGCAGGTTGTGGCCCTGGAGTGGCACGTCCACAAGGTCCTTATGGGATCGGCAGGACATCTGTCACAAGCACCCAGACGCCAACCCGCCCCCAGGACTCTCCCATGCCCTGCCCTGCCATGGCCCACGGAAGTCAAACAGCCAAGCCCCCCGGGTGGGCACCTCGGGGCCAGGCCCTTGGACACAGTCCCCGCCTGGGGACACAGTCCCTGCCCGGGGACACAGCCCCTCCCCGGGGACACAGCCCCTGCCCAGATCTCCAGTGGGGTCTGGGTCCCACTCCTCTCTGCCATGTGGACCCGTAGTCGGCTCTGGTGACCTCGGGGAGGAACACCTCGCCCCGTCCACTGGGCCCACAGAGCAACCTTTGGGGTCTGGCTCTTCAGAATGTTCCCAGACCTCCCTCTACCTGGCAACCACAGTGCACGGATGTGTCCCAGCACATGAAGTAGAGACAAGGCCCGTCGCGCCCACCCCTTCCTGTGGTGCCGGGTCATCTGGGGTGTGGATGCTTCCGGATGCTTCCACGAGATGCCCTGTTCCCTGCTGTTCCCCGTCGTTCCTCCCCCTCCTGCTCCTGCTGGTGCTGAGGGGACCTGACCCGTCAGCCTTCGGGGCTGGTGACTTCGCTGGTCACGATACGGAGGTGTGCTAAGAACTCGCTTTGGTCAACGACGCACCCCTGCCGCACGCATGGGCACCCACCTGCTCCTACGGTCAGCTGGGAGGAGACAGAGCAGGGCCAGCGGGAGCATCAATGTTTAAATGAACATCTAAAAACAAAAAAATAAAATTGAAATCAAGATACAGATCAGGAGAATTGGGGATTTTAGCCAGCTTCATTTTTTTAAATAGATGAACATTTTTTTTTAAGTTTAATTATTTTGAAAGAGAGAGAGAGAGAGAGAGAGAGAGTGAGCACAGGTCACACTGCCAGCAGAGACCCTGACGCGGGGCTCGAACTCACGAACCGTGAGATCATGACCTGAGCCAAAGTCAGAACTCAGACACTCAACCGACTGAGCCCCCAGACGCCTCCAACCAGTTTTATTTTTTTTTAATTTTTTTTTTAACGTTTATTTTTGAGACAGAGAGAGACAGAGCATGAACGGGGGAGGGTCAGAGAGAGGGAGACACAGAATCCAAAGCAGGCTCCAGTCTCTAAGCTGTCAGCACAGAGCCCGACGTGGGGCTCAAACTCACAGACCGCGAGATCAGGACCTGAGCGGAAGGCAGACGCTTAACTGACTGAGCCAGCCAGATGCCCCTCTTTATTTATTTTTGAGACAGAGAGAGAGACAGAGTGTGAGCAGGGGAGGGGCAGAGAGAGGAGGAGACACAGAATCCGAAGCAGGCCCCAGGCTCTAAGCTGTCAGAACAGAGCCCGACGCGGGGCTCGAACTCACGCACCGTGAGATCATGACCTGAGCCGAAGTCACAGATGCGCAACCGCCTGAGCCACCCAGGGGCCCCCGACCAGTTTTATTTTTAATTCTGTTTCTGCCTCAAGTCGTAGGCACGAATGTCTCCAATCACCAGCTCATGTTTTCTAGAACTCATTGCTTTGGCGGGTGCCACCTGCGGCCTGCTGTGGCTCGTCCATCTGTCCCCTCTCGCGGGACAGGTATGGCATCGGCTCCACGCCCAGCTGATGGAATTAAAAGGACAGATAATAAAGAAAGAGTGCCGGGGAGGGTGCGGTGACAGCGGAGCCCTGGCTCACGGCCGGCGGGAATGCACAGTGGCGCCGCCACGGAGGACAGCCTGGAGGCTCCCCGAACGTGAGTCACCCCACGACCCGGCAGCCCACTACTAGACATGTGCCCAAGACATGAGGACACGCATCCGCGCGAGGCGTGTGCACGCATGTTCTCAGCGGCCGGGACCCGGCAGGCAGAGGCTGGAAGTGAGCTGAGTGCCCATGGGCAGCTGAAGTGCGGCACAGGCACGGGGACCGTTTCTCAGCCGCAGAAAGAAGGGAATCACGGACATGCGCAAGCCGCCGAGCAACATGGCGAGTGAGGCGCTCGAGGGGGCCGGGTGCAAAGTCCACGTACCGTCCGGCTGCATTCACGTGAACAGTCCAGGAAAGGTAAAGGGAAGGAGCCAGAAAGTGGATTTGTGGGGGCCAGGCGCTGGGGGAGGGGGGTTGCCCGTAAGGGGCAAGGGGGAGGCGCTTGGCCCGGAGGTGACGAGCTCTTCCAGAGTTGCCTGAGGTGGTGAGGTGAAGGGCACAGGCCTTAGAGCTCGATAAAGCCATTTTGCAAACGGTTAAGGACGGGACCCCTCCAAGTTTCTAGAAAACGCACCAGAGTGCTTAAAGAGACAGGAGAGGTCACCACCGTGCGCTGCAGGGCGGGCGTCTGCTCCTGACCAGGGGCCTCCAGGGACCACTCACAGTGCCCACGGCGCCCACGGGTCCTGCTCCTCGGGGGCCACACTGCTGGTGCCCTGCGGGCTTGGCCCACGCGGCGGAATTCAGGGCTGCCGTCCCCGAGGGGCCCGAACGCCCGGGGCCCTCCTGGTCGGATCCAGCAATCTGTCCACCAGCACACCCCTGGGGGGCACGGCCTCTCAGACCAGGACAGACACGCTCCTCGAGGGCTGTTCACAAACACGGAATCTCGGCAGCAGAGAACATGTCAGGAGCAGTGGATTCCTTGGGGGACGCCGGGTGGGGGGCACTGGGGGGCCATGAAGGTTCTTTTGGTTTTGAACGCGTGTTGACGCATGAGAAACTGTGTGAGAAGTGATGCTGATTTCCACGGCACTGTCCACACACGCACCTGTGTCCCTGCGAGCGTGCCCGGATGTGCGTGGTTCTCCAGGAGAATATGCCGGAGGCGACTGCGAGCGCCCTGGATCGCGGGAACTCTAATTTTCTTCTGTACCTATTCGTTTCCACTTTCTTAGCGAGACACGATAAACAGCTACAGTTTTTGTAACCGGAGCAGAACAGAACAACAGTACACACAGAAAGGCTGGCCCTGGGGGGCAGGGGGTCTGAGGGTGGAGAGGGGCTCTGAGGACGTGGGGGGCTAGCGGGGGGCTCTGAGGGCGGCCTCTGTTTGCAGGAGCTGAGGCCGCTTTCTTGCCCGAGTTTGTGGAGAGGCCGCTCCTGCGTCGAGGAGGAAATCCCCACATTTGCGCAAAGCCAGAGCCACGGTGAGGCTGGGGTCCAGGCTGAGCCGGGCAGGACCGGAAGCCGGCAGGCCCCAGCGCCAGGGGCGAGGCCATGTCATCCAGGAGTCTGAGAGCCCTGGGGTTTGGGTGGGCTGATTTCGGGTCACATTCCTGCTGGTTTTCTCTGTCCTCTGTGGTGCTCCTGACACAGGGCCTGGATTCGTGGTGCACCAGAGGTCGACAACAGCCTTTGTACTTTGCAGAGGCGTCCAGTGGGACCCAAACCCCAGAGGACCCCCTCAGAGGGGCAGGAAGGCCTCCCTAAGGCTCTGGCGTGTGGGGGAGTGGCCCCTTCCCGCATCTTGATTTCCTGGTGACTGTAGGAAGAAGGGAAACACTGGGGAGCAAGAGAGACAGAGAGAGACAAAGGGAGAGACAGGGAAGGAGGTTGGGACAGAGAGAGATTTTAAGGAGCTGGCTCACACGACTGTGGGGGACTGGAGAGCCCTAAATCTCCAGGGCAGGCCGCAGGCTGCACACCCAGGGGAGAGTTGGGCTCCAGAATTCCCCGGAGACAGAGCTCCCTCCTTCTCAGGGGACCACAGTCGTCTTCTCTTGAGGTCTTCAACTGATTGGATGAGACCCACCACATAATGAAGGGTAGAAAATGGTAGAAAAATTATATATTGGCCTCTGTCCCCTCAGAGAGAGGTCCTAAATCCCTCAGAATTTCCCAGTGACAGGAGTGTCTCTGGGTCTAAGAGGTGACTCTGAGTGGGCCCCTGGATGGGGGCCAATCGCCAGAAAGAGCAGGCTGCGGTTAGAAGCTAAGAACTTTCCTCCCCACCCCTCCCCCATCCCCCCTTTGCTCACCGCACCTGCGCTGAAACCCAGACCTAGCCCCAGGCTGAGCCCCGCCCCCGCCCCCCTGGGCACCAGCAGGCACCCGTCAGGGAGAAGCCCCTCCCCTCTCCCGGCCTCCCCGGGCCTGACGTCGAAGGCCAGCGGCCACCTGACGTTGTGGGTCTGTTCTGCCCAACCTGGAGCCCTAGGTCTCTCAGTTAGTTTGAACACAGACCAGTCCCGCCACCAAAGCCATGGTTCTGCCGTTACTTCTGGAACTGGGAGAATCTGTGCTAAATTAGACTCAATAACAATTACATAATGAAACGCTCCTCCCTCTCTCTCTCCTCCCCCAGACGGGGCTCACGTTGAACCAAGCCTGACAGCCTCCATTACCGCAGAAAGACTTTCAGCAGGAGCATTGATTTCCCGCCCGGGTCATTTATATCCTTGGGCGGACCCGCGCACGGCCACCCGCTGCTCGCGCCCGCCCTGCACGGCCGGCCAGGGGGCCCCGGGGCTCCGCCACGGGATGTTGGCCACGGCGGTGATTCATTCCTCAGCGTCGGGTTGACATCTCGTTTGTCTTGATCCAACGTTAGCTCAAAGGGGGAAACGTTTTTGTTTCAAGTGTGAACCGTAAACTGTGCGTGTTTTTATTCCTTCATTTGCCGCCAGCGCAGGCGCAGTCCAGTCAGCAGAGAGGAAAATCTATATATCGGCTCCAATGTGCATCCCTCCAGGGATGGGGTCCACATCCGGCCTGCACCTGGGGGCGTGGGCGTGGGGGGTGGTCACATCTGCTGCTGAACAAAGGGCGCCCTGGGGCCACTGACCCCCTGGAGCACACCCCAGTCCTGCCCCCAGCCCCGGGACCTGCTCCCTCTCAGCCCTTGTGTGGGTCCAGGCCCTTCCGGGACTCTGCTGGCTGGGGCTGGGCCTGGAGAGTCCAGAGAGCCTCCCTGTGTGGCCTCCCTGCTCTGCGCCAGTCCATGTGGCTGCTTCTCCGGGGAGCGGAGGCCCCAGTCACAGAGTGGCCACGAAGCTCCCGTGTGCGAGTGACCTCAGAGCTTTCGTTTCATCTCTGGTCCGCTCCTCAACACGGACTCACGCAGGCAGGCCCCAGCATGGGGCACGGACGGGTCACGTGGGCTCCAGGCACCTCCGGTCAGCCCCCGCCCCGGCACTGCCTGGTGGCCTCCAAGCCTGTCCCCACATTGCTCCCGAGGCGCCTCCACAGGGTCTGCCCCAGTCCACACTTCAGACCTGCCTGGGACCTCCCCCCAGGTCCCCAGGCCCCAGGCGAGGGGCCACCAAAGCTGTTGGATCTCCTAGCCAAGGTCCACACCCCCACAGCCCACAGAACAGGCCTGTGGCCCCCGGGGGATGGTCTTCTTTCCCGATGGCCCGGACTGTTTACCTGGTGCGGCCCCATCACTGACACGCAGACCTAGGGGAAGCAGCGCCTGAAGGATGTGACGTGAGGGCACCCTGCCCTCCAGAGTGACCTGCACACCCACCCGCCCGCGGCTTAGCCCCATGACCCCCACAGCTCCAAAGCCACTCCTCAGAACCCATGGGCCAGGGGGACTCAGGGACACCACCCATCGTCCCCGGGAGGGGACGGGAGGGGACGGGAGGCCACCAGTCCCCACGGAGAGGCTGGGCAGGGAAAGGGAGGAGCCAACAGGAAGCTGGGGGTGGTAGGCTTTGAGGACCACCCCAGGAACTGGAGGAACCAACTGCTTCCTGCTGAGAGCTAGCCACGCCCCCTCCCCTCCCCATGCACCCCCCAACCCTGGGTCTGCCCAGCTCCTTGGGCCAGGTCAGGCCAGCTCCTTGGGCCAGGCCAGGGCTCAGTCCCGCCAACCACACAGGCAGGCCCGCTGTTGTTTGCTGGTGCGAATTTGCCAGAAGGCCCAGGGCAGGTGGGGAGTGGCCAGAAGTCCTTACCGTGGCTACCTTAGCGCTTGGTTAGGCCAGGTTGCCCTCCCTGAGCCTCCAGGCGCGAAGAGACACGGTCACACACGCCGGCACACAGACCTGGGACAGCCAGGCACACCCCACAAAGACCCACAGCCGCAGACAGTCCCCGGACAGATGCCCTCACGGACACACACGACCCTCACCCCCACTCTCACACGCACGCGGGGACACACCCTCCCACCTGGCGTCCCCGGCCTGCACCGCACAACAGGTAGGCAGGCCTGGCGGCTGGCTGCAGTTACCTAGGAAACGGTGTCACCATCGTGGCATCGCAGAGTCTCAGGGGCCCCCAGCAGGTGCAGCAGGTGCCGGGCAAACCCCCCGGAACCCGCCTGGGACTCAGGCTGTAGGTAGGCACGGTCTGGATGTAGAGAAGATGGCCGGTGGGCAGAGCGGGCCCCACTGGGCGAGGAACAGGCCTGAGAGATGGCAGGCACAGGCGAGAGCCCCCCCCCGGGGCCCCCAGGGGCCACGACTCTGACACCCCAGATCCTGAAATGGGCCCTGCCCTTGTCCAGCCATGGTGCCCACAGACCCATCGGCAGTGCCCACTAGGCGGGACCACTTCCTCAGACAAAAGCCGTCTCAGAGAGAAGGAAAGGAGCCAGGAAGAAAGCAGCCCGAGGTCCTGCCTCCCCAGGAGAAGGGGCAGGACGAGGACAGCGAGCTGGGCAGTCGGCAGTAGGGAGGGACATCTCTAAGCGGGGGGGCGGGTCAGGATAGGGGGCAGGGCTTGGTCCTGCGCCTCTGCTGAGCCAGATGAGGGACCACTGCCAAGACCCAGGCTACCTGCTCGCTGACAGGTAGGGCTGAGTGCACCAGGACCTGCCTTCTGGGCTCTTGATGGGGCATAGGGATCCGCGCAGGGACATGGGGGGCAGATGGGTGTTCAGAATGACAAGTATGCAAAGCTGGGGCAGGGGGAGCAGACGCCTGTCCTTCCTGCTGGGAGGTCTCCAGCACACCTGCCCCACTCGCTCGCTCGTTGGCTCAGAGCCAGGCCCCACATGGAGGGCGTGGCAGACACCACAGAAGGGACAGGGACAGGGACAGTCAGTGGCTGAGCCCCCCGGCTGCAGGTTGACATTCAAGTCCCTCAAGCCCTGAACAGGCTGCCCATCATTCCCACTGCCTCACCGGGTGCCCGGTTGGAGCAGTGACTTGGGAAAGACCCTACCTGAGCCAGACCCAGCAGCCAGACCTCGAGGGGAGGGGGGAGGGGAGGGTGGACAGGCTGTCTCTGGGACCCAGGGGGTGAGAAGGGTCCCTGGTCCCGAGGAAGGAGGTCAAAACAAGTGGGGCAGAAAATGGCCTGTGTGGGCACGGGCAGGGGGACCGCAGGAGACCTGGGCGCGGCGCCTGCGGGAGACAAGCCCGAGGGCCTCGCACAGGGGCAACAGGTGGGGTCCCTGAGCGGCTGCTCTGGCCCCGGGCTGGCGCCGACCATGGAGGTGCTGTGCACACAAGGCCACACTTCGAGGGTCTCTGTGCTCACGGACCCCTCCTGCAGAGGCCTTTCCCTACAGCCCCCAGGGTGATGCTCTCCCCTCTCTGCACCTGCACGGCCCTCCGCGCAGCCTGTGTCCCAAGGCCTGGGGCAAGCCTGCGGGGGGCCAGGCCCAGGCCGGGCCACGCCTGCTCTGCGGGGCTCGTCCTGGACACAGCACTGGAGAGTTTGCACTGCGCCGTCCTTTCCAGGGCACTTACCACCGGGCGCGTGAGGAATCGCGTGGAGACGATGGCGGTGCGGGGGCTGGGCGTCCAGCCTGCTGTGGGCCCTCGGGAGCCAGACGCCCGGCTTCCCCCGGCGCTGGGGCGAGGCTCCCGCCGCCACGGGGAGACACGGAGACGCAGACTTCACGCCTGCTCCGCGGTGAACGATAACTACCCTCCCTCTTGCAGCTTCTCCCAGCTTCTCCCAATGAACCCGTTTTCTGTCCGTGTGAGATCCCGGGGCCCAGCCCACTTGGCTGCTTGTGATGGTGTGGATTTCAAAGCCACATACTGGGCTTTGTATTCCCACTGGCGTGTGTTCTGACTCCACAAGCGTTTGGTGTTTCCCCCAGATCAGGGATCCTTAATTCAGGGGATCTGTGAACTCGGGCAGGAGAAAATGACCCCTGTCTTTGCACAAACCTCCACCTGAAAGTTGGCACTGCCCTCCACTGGGAATGTCCCGGGTGCCGGGAATTTTCTCCGTAACCCACAGATGCGCCTGTGTCCCCGTCCTCTCGTGGCAGACGCTTCAAACGTCCACGCTTCCCACAACCGCCAAACCACGGGGCCTCTGCCATGCAGGGGACACACGCACCACCGCTTTGCACGCCTGCATCTAGCCTTTTGATAATTATCTCAAAACAGCTGCCTTCGTGTGTGAGCCTATGTGTCTTTATTCATTGAAAACCTAAATGAGCAGGTGGAGTGCAGGGGATCTTCAGGGCAGTGGCACTATTTCGTGTGACATTGTCGCCGCGCGTTTGTCAGAACCCACGGAAGGTATGGGTTTGCACAGAGAGAGACCCTAGTGCAAACTATGGACATTAATTCATAATAATGTACCGGGACTCGCTGGGTGACTGCAACAAAGGCACTCACTAGGGCAGCTGTGAACAGCAGGGGTGGGGCGTGGGGAGGGGAAACGGGAACTCTGAACTGTCTGCCCTATGTTTCCATAACCCCAAAACTGCTCTAAAGTATAAGGCTCATTAATTCTTTGCCGTCCATGAATTATGGGAAAAAATTGTCATCAGGCCTTCCTCCCACACCCCCACTGGAGCATGGCAGGACTTAGGACAGCCCAGCCCCTCACCAGCCGCGAGTGGGGCGGCCGGTCCCAGGGCCACGCAGCCCTGGGTTCCACGGCCCGTGAGCCACAGGACAGTGGGCATCTCCAGGGTGGCCTGTAGGAAGCGACGGTGATGAAAGGACAATCCGTGTTGACGCGTCCCACACACGCGCACACACACGCACACGCGCACATGTACACGGCATCAGCAAATGGCCCCGCTCCAGGACATGCCAGAACATTCCATTCCCAGCTGTGCAGATCCGAAATTCTTCTCTGACGTTTTCCATTCTGACTGCACGTGTGATTTAATCTCAGCATTACATTCAGAGTAATTAAACCAAAAACCTCATTTCGGAGGTTTTCCTGAGCGTCTGCATCGATGTTGGACACCTGACTCCGACCGTGGATACCGTGCCAGCGGGTAAAACCACCTCAGTCCCAGTAAACACAAGCCCGACCCCAGATCCCGCAGAAAGAGGTGCCTTTTCCGGCGAACCGACCCACCAAACTGTCTGTTTAGGTGCCCAGATCTGGCAGGATCTCGTTTCCGTTTTAAGATCTCAGAGCCAAATTCAGTTTAACAACCTAAACAATTAGCCTACTTCAGAGCGAATGTGTTTAAAGTTGGAATGTAACACATTAAATATTTCAAGGAAAAAAGGCTCACTGTGTGAATCAGAAAGTCGGGATTCCTGTAGAGCTAAGCCCAGAAGTGATGCTTGTTTGGAGGGAGCGCGGTCAGCCAGCGGGAGGCTCGCCTGCGTGTGCCACAGGCCAGGGAGCACACGGCCGGCTGGGTGTGCACTCCACGCCTCACCAGCACCACACGCTAGGTCCCTGAGTATTTGATGCCCACCGCGAGACCGCTCTGGGGACACGGACGGGCTCCGAAACGCTGGGGGCTCGACCAGAGAGGCTGGTGACACGAGTGTCCCATCCAGGGAAGAGGCGCCAGTGGGGTGGACACAGTTCTTGCCCGAAGGAGCATCCCGTGGGGGCTCGGGGCTTCTGGGACCAGACGTTGAATGACCAGGCTGGTGGGGCTGGGGACAGGCTGCAGGTGGTGACCTCACCGCCTTGTCACTATCCTCTCCAGCCTCCGTGGGCCAGCGCGATGGGCCAGCAGATCTTAACGCATCGTGTGGGCAGCCGCTGGTTAGGGACCGTCCCAAAGGGCTGACGTGTTGCAACCAGACGAGTGTGAGAAAGGCAGCTTGAACAGTGGGCACCGGCAGGCTTGGGTGTGTCTGTGCACCCGTGTCTGGAGTCCCAGCCCCACCACTACCCTCAGTAGCTGCCGCGTGGGTCGCGTGGGAAGTCCACATCCATGGGGTAGGGGAGGGCCAGCTCAGACAGCAGGGCCGCAAGCCAGAGGGTCTCAGTGCCTGCTCCTCGGACTACAGCTGGGAGCTGGGGTCACATCAGAGCACCTGAGACTGCAAATCCCCATCACGACACCTTCACAAAAAGGACGTAAGTGTCCATGACCCACGGGACCCCGACGTACACCGACACAGGACCCGTGCGTGAGCGTCCTTGGCAGCGTTATTTATAACGGCCAAGAGATAGACACCACCCAAGACCCATCAAGAAGAAAGTGCATGAAGGACACGTGGCCCACGCGCGGATGGAGTGTGATCCTCGGAGGAGGGGGAGAAGCACGAGGACGCGGAAGGGCGCTGGAGAGACCACGCTCGGCGAGAGAAGCCAGGGCAAAGTCCACGTACTGTAGGATTCCATTTGCACCAAAAGTCCAGAACAGGCCACACCTAGAGACAGGGCGCCAGGGGCTGGGGACCGCGTCAGGGGGCGACCGCTGTGCTCTGCAACCCCCGACTCTGAATGTTCTCAACACCGCTGAGTCGTACGCTGCGCGGGGGTGACCGATGCAGCTTGTGCTGGTTTCCCGTCTCCCCAGAGGGTGGGAGCAGGTGGTCTGAGGCGCTTCCAGGACCCACGTGCTTGTCTCTGTTGCAAACCCTACCTACGCTGATAATACACAGCCAATTGCTCAAACGAATCATCGAGACCGTTGTCTCTGCGACCAATAGCCATTAGGAGCTCCATGCTTCAAACTGCATCCAGATTAGGGACCTGAGGGCTGGGACAGCATCACAGCAGCCGGCCCTAAAATCTCCCCTTCCGGCTGCCCCGTGGGTGCCGATCCTGGGCACTGTCCCCAGCGGGACCCACGGGTGGTGGGAGGGAGCAGGTGGGAGCCGGTGTTTTGGGCAGGGCCTCAGTGACCATGCCGAAGCAGGCCTCAGCTGTGTGCCCCCAGCCCTCCTCTTTGTGGGGGAGGGACAGTCCCCTCCTACACAGACCCGGTGCAGGACCAGGCAGCCCAGCCGTGGGCCTCCTCCCCGTGGGATCTGCAGCCCATGGAGTGCCACTCCCACCGTGAGGGGCTCGGGCTCTCCCCACATGTTCCCCGAACCCCCCGTGCTGCCCACACCTATCTATGGCCCCTTCCCCTTTCTGCAGGCCTCCCTCCTGGCCCCACCTTCGCCCCGCCCAGTGCCCCTTGGGTGGGCCCGTGTTTGCCTCCCCACCTCTGCTCCTGCCAGCTTTCCTAGCTGTCCCGAGGCCCAACTCACACCCACTGGTCCAGGATGCACTCTGCATGTGGACACCCCTGCCCTGATAAGGACTGGATGTTTGGGCCCCCAAAATCCCTATGTTGAAGCTTAACCCCCAGCGGGCTGGCTTTTTTTTTTTGGAGAGGAGCCTGGGAGGCGGTTACATTTAGATGAGTCTGTGAGGGTGGCCCCCCGGGGTAGGGTCAGCGTAAGAAGAGTGTAAGAAAAGACACCAGGCTCATTCTCTCCTCTCTCTCAACCACACAGAAGAAGGTGGCCGCCTGTGAACCAACAGGGGACCCTTACCAAACACCGTGAGGCACCTTGACCTTGGACTGCCAGCCTCCAGTCCGTGAGAAGCACAGGTCCATGGTACGTTGTCATAACAGCCCAAGCCGACCGACGGCCGCCTCCTCCCAGGAGGCCTCAGCCTCCGAATCCTTGTCTTCAAATGGGGACACTGATCCCAGACCCTTCTTCGGGTTCCTTAAGCTGTGCTCCCAGATTTGGGGCCCTGGGCCTCTGCCCTCAGCCACACTGGGGATGGAGGGGAGCCCCACAGCCCCGCCTCCCTCATGTGGTCAGTGATGTCCAGCCAGTCTGTAAAAGCACAGGGTCAAGGGTGCTGGCTGCCCTGCCAGAGGCCAAGGGCCTTACGAACTGATCTCTGATCTCTAAGGTAAGGAAGCCAACTCTGGCATCAGGAAGGACTGCTGCCCTTACAGGTGGGGCAGGAAGGGAGGCAGGCCCCGGGACTGTGTTCCTGAGCGGACCCAGGGCCCAGAAGGACCACCTGGGTACAAATGTGCAGAAGGCCCACCGGGTAGGGAAGGTGGGGGAGACTGCAGGTTCTTATTTTCTGCTTTAATTTTGCTGATTTTCTACCACCAACAGTGGTTATTTCATAATTAGAGAAAAAGAACTCTTGCAGCAAAGGGAAGGCATGGCGGGGTGGGGGGTGGGGGAGCCACCTCTGCAGGACCCCGAGTGTCCAGGGCTTTGGGGCCCTTAAATCCGGCTGACGGGATCAGAAACCAGCTGGAAGATGTGGGCCCCTGCGGTGACCCGACCCGCGTGGCAAAGCCCCTCAGCGCCAGTGAGGACCCTGTGTTTGCTCTGCCCCCACCCTCACTGCCCCCAAGAGCAGGAGGCACGTGGTGGGTTCCTGTGCTTTCCTGGGGAGCAGAAGCGCAGTTGTGGGGCCTAGGGACCCAGCCCCACACCCACCACGTGTGTGGCACAGCGCCCTGTCTCCATCGTGAAGCCCAGGCCTCTCCAGGCCCAGGCCCCGGTGCGCCCCCAACGGCCAGTTCACAGAACCCGTGGGGTCTGAGGGCGGGAGAGGGGTCGGCCCCCCTGGCAGGCGGCAGGATGCGCATAAACCTCGGGTTCCAAGCGCCTCCGGTAACACCCTGGCCAAGCCGTGCCCTCTCCAGGTCTGGGTCCCCCAACTGAACAACGGGGTGGCACCCCAGGTTGCTATGGGAATGCAGAGGGCGTTCTGTTGCAGGGGACCCGAATAGGAGGCCAAGTGGAAGCGGGTCAGAAACTCTGCTCTCCCTCCTCCATCCGGGGACCCTTCCATCCCCGAGGACGCCCCTCCAGCCCCTAGGCCCACCTCCACCGCGTCCTCGGACCCCTCCCCCCCGCCCCGCCCCCGCCCCGCCCCGCCCCGCCCCGTCCCGTCCCCGCCCCCGTCCCCGCCCCCGTCCCCGTACGTCCCCGCCCGTCAACCCCGCCCCCCTGTCCCTGCCTGGAACCCATCCCTGTCAGCCTCGCCCGTCAGCCCCGCCCCCTGTCAATCCCCCGCCCGCCAACCCCGCCCCCCGCCCGCCTCCCTGCCAGCCCCGCCCCCCTGTCAATCCCCCGCCCGCCCCCCTCCCACCCCCTCACCCTCCCTACTCCCGTCCCTGCCCCCTGCCTGGGCTTCATCCCCGTCAGCCCGCCCTCTCCCCGCCCTCTCCCCGCCCCATCCCTGTCAGCCCCGCCCCTGTCAGCCCCGCCCCCTGTCAATCCCCCGCCCCCCCCTCCCACCCCCTCACCCTCCCTTCTCCCGTCCCTGCCCCCTGCCTGGGCTTCATCCCCGTCAGCCCGCCCTCTCCCCGCCCTCTCCCCGCCCCATCCCTGTAAGCCCCGCCCCCTGCCAGCCTCCCCCGCCCCCGCCGGTCCCCACCTCTGTCAGCCCCTGCCCTCATGCTGCAGCCTGGTGGGGGGCACTGAGACCCCCATCCCTTGGAGGAGCAGGGCATAGGCTGGGATGGGGCACGTGACAGAAAACAGACCCGGAAGTTCGCCACCTGTCACCCTCCTGTCCTCCCCAGGCCTCGGACATCAAAAGCAATGCCAGCTGGCCAGGGGTCAATGACCATCGACCAGCCCTGGGGGAAGCCAGGACCCTGGTGACTGGGGTGGGGTCGGGGGTGGGCTGGCTCCTTCTCCCGAGTCCAGGCTGGGTGCGGGAAGGGGCCTGTGGGGCTGGAGGCTGAATGAGCCTCCCCCGGGGGGGCATCCAGGCCCAGGACGCACCAGGCTGGGCCTGGCTGGCTCCTGGGGCCACATTCCCCCTGTACCCTGCCCCCAGTCTCCTTGAAATCAAGAGGGACAGGCTCTGTCCATGGGGGGCATGCCCAGACAGCCCTGTTCTCAGAGCAGAGCAGCTCCTGCAGGGGGTCCATGGGAGGCAGGGCCCAGAGCTGGAAGGGCCCAGGACTGCTCCCTCTGGGCTCCCGGATGTCCCTCCAGCCCGGCCTCACATACTCCACACCCCATTTACACCCAGGACCTCATCACACTGAGCAAGCTGGCCCCTCCTGCCAGGGCCATGCTCAAGGTGGGGGGGGGGGGGTCCCTCTGTCGAGAGGACCTCCTCCCCAGCCCCTTCCAAGCTGGCATGAGCCTTCCTCCTCCATTTTCCCAACCAGCACCCAGCACCTCTCCCCACCCCCACCCCCCACCCCAAGCCCACTACTTCCTGCTGCCCTTGTGCTGGCCCCATCCATCAGGGTCACAGTGGGGGCGGGTGGAGGGAAGGAGCAGAGCACCTGAGTCACCAGGGTACCCGGATGTCCCCAGGGACCAGCCACCTACCCAGGTTCGGGGCCAGCGCTGGGTGTGGGCCCTGCCTCCCAGTTCTTGGGAAGAATGACGGACTATCATGGACAGGCTTGCCGTGGGTACCATGAAATCAAACTGACAAGAAAACATGATTAATTTGCTGCTTAAAGAAACAGTCACAAAGACTTAAAAAAAAAAAAAAAAGCTACCTTCCCTTTTAATTAGAAGCGCTGTCTGTCCCTGCATGCCCAGGGGCCAGTGCACCCCAGCTGGGTGGGGGTGTGAAGGGGGAGCGGAGGCTGGCTCTCATCCAGACCCTCCTGCCGGACGGGCCTGGGGGCTTCAGCAAGGGCTGCCTGAGGGGCGCTGAGCCAGCGGGCTGCTGGTCATGTGAGGGGACCCCAAGCCAATGGCAGGAGAGGGCCCTGAGCAGGACTAGGTGGCATCCACCCGGAGACAGGGCTGCTAAGGGACCGGGGAGCCACAGTCTGAGAGCTATCTTGGGGCCAGGCATCCCAGCTGGGAGGAGGGCACTGACCCAGGACAGCCCAGGGACAGCTCTGGGGCAGGGCCGGTCTCTGTCTCCTGCGATGGTGGTTGGGATGGGACGCCTGGACGCAAACCCCCACACCCCGGTGGCCATCCTCATGCCTGGGCCTGGGGGCTGTTCCTGCTGCTGTGACCTGGGAGCATGGGGCTGGGAGCCCTGGCCGGGCGCTTAGTGGTCTGCCTGTGGCTGTCCGGCTCCGGGGCCCTGAGTCCTCGTCTCCGTTTGTGATGTGCTTCTCCAAGGAGCCATGCCTAGCTTTCCAAGAACGCCCTCTCTCTGCCTTGGTGCTGTCCCCAAATCCAGGCGGCACCGTACAGAAGCCGCTTCTCCCCTCAGAGTGGGCATGGCAGCCCCTGGCACCAGACCGGGGGGATGGCCTTAGGGCAGCTGTGAGCGCAGGGCCCACGGAGCAGGACAGGAGGGGAGGGGAAGAGAGCACGGCCCCTCCTTCCTCCAAAGCTCGCCCTGGCCTGGCGGACTGGCGAGTCTTCCAGCTGTGGACCCTGGGGGCCAGCACAGCTCCTCCTGAGGGTCTATTCTGGTGAGGTTCTGGCTCTGCTGTGTCCCGCACCCTCTGCCGCCCAGAGTCAAGCCCAGAACCACAGGAACCAGGGGGGAGGAGAGTCTCACGCTCTTCTGTCCTGGGGAGCTCTTGAAGTGCCCCCCCACACACACACACACGCCCCAGCCTGGCCCCGAGAGTCCTGGTGGGGCCCTCAAAATGTTCCAGTAAAACCAGGACCAGGCGGAGCCGTCACCGTCCCTTCTGGAATGTCCCTCGGCTCCGGAGAGCCAGCCAGGAAACCAGGAGGCAACAGGGAGGGAGAACAAAACCATCCTGTCTGCCCCACCTGGGGGAGCCGCAGGGAGGCCCGGAGGGCCACGCGCCCAGGGCAGGCGGGGAGGGAATGTGGCACGGGCCACCTGCTTCTCAAAGCTGCCACCTTCACACACGGTGGGCGTCCCTCCAGGGGCCACCCGCACGCGACACACAGGACCACGGAAACGCTGCGCCCGGCGCGGCTTCGACACAGACCTCCCTTCGTTCTCTTTCGTGCTTAAATAAAGAAGGAGCAGAACTCGTTTTCTGTTTCTTTCTTTTTCTTTTTGGTCTTTAAAGTGACAGAAAGGAGACAGGAGCAGCTCCTACAAACAACAGGCCAAGCTGTTTTCCTTTGGAAGTCTCCCGCATTCCCAGAGTGGCTCCCCTCCTCAGGCCCTCACCGCCAGGGTGCCCACAGGCGCCCAGCTTTGGGAGGATCATGGGGGAGGCCGGGCAGGTTCCGGGTTCTCAAGTGCACAGAGACCCCGTGCCGAGGGCTTGGGGAGGAAGCGCCCCACACGTGCAAGCTGGTTTCTGGAAGCCTGCGGGCCTGAGGGGGCCTGGCCCAGGACCTGGACGCGGGGTGGCAGGCCTCGCCCCTGCTAGGTGCCCCAGTGGGCGAGGCAGCAGCAGGAAGGGTGTCGTGGGCTCCTGGAACTTCACAAACCACAGGAGCTAAAGCCTGAGTCGGGGGATAAGGATGTTCAGCGGGGAGGAGCCGCGGTGCTCCTGGGGGCTGTCCTCCTCCCCACACACACCTGCTCCCCTCTGGGGACCCCCAGCAGGCTGGCCACCGTGGGCCTGGCGCATTTCTGCAGGCAGCTGGCCAGAAGGCACACGGGGCCCCTCAGACGGAACAGGTGATGCGGAGGGCACCCCCAAAGTCAGAAGGTCCAGGAGAACAGCCATGCCCTCACCGTCGGTGACCTTGAGGGAAGCAGAGAGGGAAAGAGGTTACCTCGGGGTCAAGTGCTGGGGGACAGGCCCCTTGGGGGTCCGACCACCAGTCCAGAGCACCCGCTCAGGCTCTGTCTCGCCAGGGACCCTCAAGGACCCCCCAGCTCCCACTGGCCCTCACCACCCCAGGAATCTCGCCTCCCTGGTGCCACATTGTGCCCGCTGAACCTCCTGGGTGGCCCCTGTCCCACTCGTGTCCATCCCACCTCCCAGGGCCCCAGGATTTCCCAGAAAAAGGTGCAGGACACTTGACGGCTCAAGAGCCCAGACCACGGGGCTCCCCATGAGACACTAGATCCTTCTGGCCCCTCGTGGCCAGGGGGACTGGGGAGCTAAAATGGTTGTGCACATGGCTGGGGGCTCACAGCTCAGAGGGACCCCAGTGTGTCACCGTCAGAATGTGTGACCTACACCCTCTGGAGGGACACGCCCTCTTGGTGTGGGGGAGCCCCCTGGGGCTGAGGGGACAGACCCTTGAATAAGAAAACCTTTCCCAGGTCTCCCTGAGCAGGCCCGGCCGCAGGGATGGACGGGCACCTCAGCCCCGGCTCCCGGCCCCACACGGGGACAGCAGCCACGCCTGCCAGACGGGAGCTGGCCCGAGTCTGGAGACCGGGGGCAACGTGTTCTCTGCACTTTAGTCAGGGGGGTGGAGGGACACGTGGCAGGTCTGCAGGGCCACACGGTCACAGGAGGTCCTGGAGGGCGAGGGGAGCTGGCGTCCAGCAGACAGGAGACAGTCCGGCCCGGCCAGGAGAGCCCACAGGGCGCAGGCGGCTGCTCTCCCACCAGGAGGGGCCGGGCTCCCCCACCCGCCCCCCCTCGATGCGCTCGGACCAAACAAGCAGAAATGATGCTGCCCCGGTCCTGCCTCAGACCCCCAGATGGAGATGCCGCGACAAGGCCCAGATTGCCCTGAGACCGCCACGTTGGGAGAAGGCTCGGCCGCCACGCAGAGAGGCCCTGCGTGTGTGTGAGAGAGATGGGGGGGGAGGGGGAGAGAGAGACAGAGACAGAGACAGAGAAAGAAAGGCGGGGGGAGAAAGAGAGAGAAACAGAGACAGACACACAGCTCAGGGCACCCGACGTATCGTGGCAGTGGAGGGGCCGCACAGACACCCCAGCCCCGGCCGGCGCCATGGCCCAGGAGCACACACAATCATAAGAAACACCAAAGCCGCGACACGTTAGGCCCGCGTGTGGTGGCAAAGCCTGTTCACACATCACACAGTGATCGTCGCCGTCTGAAGGCCCTGACGGATTTGATCTCTCTTAGCTGGGGACAAATAAGTGAGAAGAACATAAAAACTAAGCAGCCAAAGAATGAGGCAAATTCAACTCTGCAGAGAATAGAGCTGAACAAAAATGAAATTTACTCACGGGTATCTGCACGGATGGGCTGCGACGTCCAACACCAGCACTGAATCTGGACTCAGCCAAATGACTGTGTGTGTGTGTGTGCGTGCGCACGCGCGTGTGGACACATGTGCCCAGGTCAGCCCCGTCCACACCACACCGGCCCTGGGGGGCTGGCCTGGAGGCCCCAGGACCCGCCCATGCCCTCGAGGGGCACAGAGGTGGTGCAAGCAGGTGGCTGGGAGGAGCTTAAGCCCAAAGCAAACCCCCCTCACCCCCCCGGAGGATGCGGCTGGCCCCAGGTCGGGGGCTGGGTGGAGGGGACAAGACACTGACCTCCCAGACCTTCCAACACAAGGCTGCTGCCCTTGTGGCAGGTGTCCGTGGTTGGGGGCCCCTCCCTGCGACATCACCGAGGCTCAGGCGCACTGACCGTCCAGGTCCCAACCCGGCGTCAGGTTCCCGAGGGGCCCAGGAAAGACCCTGGGGCAGAAGGGCTGACAGCAACAATCCCACCCGTGAGTGGCCCGGCTGGGCGGGGGGCAGGGGACGGCCCTTCCTCCTCTGTCCAAAATGGCCGGATTCCGGTGACCGGGAGAGAAGCTCTCTCAGTGGCTGCAGCAAACCAGAGCCGCGTTGGCCCTGACACAGGGCTCTGGGGGTGGCCAGCAGCCCCCGGGGGGCAGGAGGGGCGGTGGGTGCAGAGAGGGGATGGGGGGTGTGAGGGTGGAGATGACCACGGCCCTGGTGCTTAGGGCTGAGGGGCCATCACCACCCCTGCCTTGTAGACAGGGGCTCAGGCTCCCGACCCTGTCCAAGGTCACTCACCTAAGCCTCGAGGCCAGGATGCAAACCCACATCCCAGGGTGCCCAGAACAAAGCACCCCAGGCCAGGTGACTCCAAACTACAGTCACCCCCTCTCTGTTCTGGAGGACAGACACTTGGAATCGAGGTGTCCCCAAGGGGGAGCCCTGACTCTAAAAGGCCTGAGAAGGGGACCCCACGGGGCCCTAGGCCTCCCTGGTCGTAGACTCCACCACAGTGCAGCTGGACAGACGTCAGGCTGAGCCCCAGGAGCGAGGTGCCCCGAGATGCCAGGCCCTCTGCTGGAAACAGTCTCCCCCCAAGTCCAGGCCTGAACACCCAACCCCGGCCCCGACCACACTCCCTGTAAGGAAGGCTGCTCCAGAGGGCTCCACAGTTCCCTGGCCCGTCAGGGAGGAGGCCTGAGCAACATACACTCAAGGGGCAGGGGTTTCTGACCTGGGGTGGCAGTCCCTTCCCTGGCCAGGGAGAGGCCCTGATTCAGGGTCCCCAAGAAAATGTCTCTCAGAAGAACATGACTCAAAGTCACTGTGTCACGGGAAAGCGTGCTGATCCCAGTGAGCTCTGCCTGGGGGGTGTCTCAGGGAAGCTGGACGAGGGTGACAGCCACTCTCCATGGATGCGGGAGCTGGATGGGGCTCTGCCCACCCCCCCCCCCCCACAGCCGCTGCGCGCTCTGGGCAGACGAGGTGGGGTCCCAGGTCCTGCACCGTTGAGCACGCAGATCCCAAACAAGATGAACAGTCCCTTAGGGAGAAACACTGGCCAGATCGCGGCCTGTTGCACAAACCCGTTCCCCGAAGAACCGTTTTCTTTCTGCCTTTTCATCTGTCCCTGCCCGGGAAGCAGCTGTGACCACCCAGGCTGAGCTCCTCTGCAGGCATCCGCACAGGGGACCAACAGCCCACCCCGGACAGGGGTTTGGGCAGCCACACCTCCATGATCAGGTTGCTGAGTGGCCCAGCAGACACGGTGAGGAGGGGCATGGGGGCTCCGGGGAGGTCATGGCCGGTCACAGCGGGAGCTGCTGGGGGCCGAGGGGTCAGCACCACCCGGGAATCGGCGCACGGGCCGCCCCTTTCCGTTGAATGCTTTGGGGGCTCACATCAAAGGCAAGCACGCTTCGCTGCGAGAACCACACCACCCCGGGAGATAATTAAACCTGCCCAAGCCCCTCTCCGTCAGCAGCACGACCTTTGGAGATGTCGTTAAACATCCATCAGCCCTGATCCTCGTTAGAAAAACGCACCACAGGCTCCAGAGGCGGCGGCCAGCCCGCCCCTTTTGCCCTTTGCCCCTTTCTGTCTCGTGCACCACACGGAGCCTTCAAGGAAGCCCCCTCCCGACAAGACAAACAGGGTGGTCACGGGTCTGTCCTAGTGCCCTCGCCCACCGCCGCTCCAGCTTGGCCGGGCTCCATGGGAAGAGCAGGTGTTTTGAGAAATCTGGGGAAGAAGGGGGAGCCCCCTGCACCCTCCTCGTACCCAGCAGCCAGGAAACCCCCCTCAGAATGCGCAGGACCCCTGCTGGGTCACTTCCTTCCTCCCAGCCCAACAGGCCCAGAACCCGTCCCTTGTCATGCAGGGATGTTCTGGGGGACCCCCCAGAGCACCCCAGCCCCTGCTGTACCTCCCACCCGCCCCCCCTGGAAAATGTGGGGAACAATGGGAAAGGCGAGATCATTACACTGGCTGGGCGGCCACAGCCGCACAGAAAAGTTCGTTCTTCCCGGGGCTTCCTAGGCAGGAAGACACCCAATGCCCAGCGCGGCTGCCCCGCCTCCCCTCACCCCCACCCCAGGCTCCAGGGTCTCTGGGCAGGGCCCTGCCTCCACCTCCACCACGCAAGTGCCCGGACAGCCCCTCCCCCCTTCCCCCCTGTCTGCCCCTCACTGGTCCGGGCTGACCTCCCAGGAGCTTGTCCCCCATCAGGAGTGTCCCCCATGGGGCCCCGAGGTCACCAGCACGGGCCCCATGGTTAAGGTCAGCCGAGGCCGCTCTGCCTGCCCGAGTCGCTGGCGCCCTAGTGACTGGGTCCACAGCTGGGGCTTGTCGAGAAGATGGGGGTGACCAGGAGGGCTCCCCTCCCCCTACAGGGCCTGGGCTGTGTGGGCGGAGGGTGGGCAGCATGGCAGGTGCTGGGCAGCGTCCCACGTCCCGTGACAGCGACCAGAGCTGCCACTCCCAACACGTAAGACCAGAACTAAGAAGGCCCGTCTCCCCAAACCACAAGCCTTCTGAACACGGTGATATCAGCCAACAGCCACACGCAGAAGGGGGAACCACCAGGCGTCACAAAACAAAGCAAGAGAGGCAGCCGCTGGCCGGGCATCGCGGATGTCCACCGTCCTGATGGTGTGTGCAGAACGCCCCCATGCGGACCCCCACCAACCCCTCCCCCCCCCCCCACGGCCCAGTCCCTCAGAAGTGCCTGCCACACAGTGGCCACCTAAGCTCACGTCCTGGGTCTGTGACCCCGCTCCAGCCCCAAGAGCCCCACAGCACACAGCCTTCCATGGGCCACACACACACACACACACACACACACACACACACAGACACAGCTCTGCCATTTGGCCTTGGCTCTTGGCCAAGCGCGGCCACCCCCTCAACACTGCGGAGACCCGTGTGGCCTTGGCTGTGGCCCCCGTGCACCCTCCTCTACAGAACTGGGCCCAAAGCCACCTGCTTGGTCCCCATGGTTCCTGCAGCACCACAGAGACCCCGGCCCAGGTGTGGGGATCCCAAGGCCACTGAAGTGCTATTTCCTCTGGGAAATTCAGACACGCTGGCAGGAGGCCTTCAGAATCAGGGTCAGTCACGCCCACCGGAAGTGGACGACTCCCAGGAATGCGGGTATCAGAAATGCCGGCTCCTCCAGGATGGAGGGCTGCACCACTGCGGTTTGAAGGAGTTTCCCCCGGATATTTGGAAGTTGATGCGTGGCCTGAACCCTCTGGTCCGGAGGCCCAGGCGCCCCGCTCCCAGTGCTCCCCCTCTGTCCGGGGAGGGCCCGGGGCTGAGGTCGAGGTGTCCAGAATCCCCAGGAGAGCCCGGGCTACACGTGATCTGTCCACGTGGACGTGGGAGCCTCCAGCTCAGGGTTCTTATTCCAGAGATGCCCCGGGGCAGATGCCAACCTGCCCACCTGCCCCAGATCCTCTTCCCGGGCGGCTTCCCCCACTCCAGCTACCCCTCCAGCTGGGAAGCACCTTCTCTTGCCCGGGGTGCTGCGGGCTGGTGGGCACATCAGGCAACCAGTTCTCCCCAAGGCCTAGGCGGGGCCGAGGGTGCTGGCTGTGCAGTGGGGGGCCCGGCTGGGGGTGAACCCCGGCTCTGTGCCTCCCGCGAGCCAGCATCCCCAGGTGTGGGATGGGGTGCCACAGTCCCGTTCCCCGGTGCCGCAGGCCCCTGCTGCGAGGGTCTGAACTCACAAGAACTTACTTACCTGAGGGGGAGCCCACACAGGGCAGCACAGAATGGAGGGGTGGCTTGTCAAAGGGGCCCTGATGGAAATAAGGGTGCAGGGTGACCATGCCGAGCTGGGGGACTGTCAGGCACAGCTGTGCACAGGGGGCTCTGGGAGAGCTTCTCCAAGAGGGGGACCAACAGCCTTGAGCAAGAGGCAACGACCAGCAGGCATGGCGCGAGGCAGCCGCTGTGGCTTTGCCACACGGTGCCAGGGGCAGGGCGTGGGGAGAACCTGGGGGGTTCTCGGGGACCTGTCTGCCCTACACCTGCACTCCCACTACTGGGTCCAGTCATAGTCTCAGATCCCCCGAGGCCTGAAGGACCTTCCTGCCTGGTTACGTGCTCACACCCCCCGCCCACACCCCATCTTGACGTGGCTTAGAAAGGCGCAAGGGTGCCGGTGGGCCCGGGACTCTGCCAGGATAGGGACATGGTCTCTGCCCACGGCCACCAGCATCTGGTTGGTGCAGGTCGGAGGCGCAGTGGGGCACCTGGGGGGTGTGGACGCTGCTTACGCCCAAGCGGGGAGAGGGGGCTCCATATCTGTGCCCGCTTATGTCGCAAACTCAGGAAGATCAGCCAACACTGGGGGCGCCAGGGCAGAGCCAGACGTCTCCAGATGGGACTGGTTGCACCGATTTGACGTGGGACCCTTGTCACGTCCATGAGCACGGAATTACAAAACACACAGGAATATCTACAAATGGAACGTAAAATGAAATAAATGACCCTAACCGTAGGTCGTAACAACCACAGAGAAAGAAACTGTCTCGATGACTTGGAAAGAGGAACTTGACACATAGCCCCCACCCCAAGGACACTAAGATCCTTAAGGAAACCTTGGAGTATCCCCACTAATCACCCAGTAGCAGTATTCCACATATATTACACAGCTGATATATTACATGCCAAATATATGGTTTACATATATTTAATATTTGACTTATTGTATATACACATTAACTTTTACATAGAAAATTAATACCATTGACCCCTAAATAGGGATTGGGAGCACTCACCCCAGCACAGTCAAAAATCCATGTGAAACTTTGACTCCCCCCAAAACTATTGTTAATTGAAAGCCTTGCCAACAACATAGTTAACACATATTTTGTATGTATTATATGCTGTATTCTTACAACAAAGCCGGCCAGAGGAAAGCAAACGTTATATTAAGAAAACCGAAGAAAGAGAAAATTTTACATTTACAAACATTCACGCTACTGCTGTGTATTAATCGGAAAAAAGTCCGTGTACAAGTGGACCTGTGCAGGTCAAGCCCGCGTTGTTCAAAAGTCAACTCCATGTGAATTTCATTAACAAGCAAGATTTTCTGCATAAGAGAACAGAAATGCAAACCAAACAACCAAGAAGTAAAAATTCTGGATTAGAAAAATCAGTGGTGGGGCGCCTGGGTGGCTCAGTCGGTTGAGCGTCCAACTTCAGCTCAGGTCACGACCTCACAGTTCATGAGTTCGAGCCCTGCGTCGGGCTCTGTGCTGACAGCTCAGAGCCTGGAGCCTGCTGTGGATTCTGTGTCTCCCTCTCTCTCTGTCCCTTCCCCACTCGTGGTCTGTCTGTCTCTCCCTCTCTCAAAAATAAACATTAAAATTTAAGAAAAAGAAAAGAAAAATCAGTTCCAAAGTCAATTTCTCTTCTAAAGGTATTCCTAGGTCTGCTTGGAAACCACGGGGGAGGGATCACCAACTGCCCCTCCCTCGAGAGGACCCAGGACCCCTTGGGGAACGGCCAGCCCCAGGTGTGGGCAGGAAACAAGCCGGAATCCTGGGTTGTGTACAAAGCATGGCCACGGCTTGGGAGCCACTGAGCTAACCTCCCGGGATAGCCCTTGGGGACAGAGTGACAGAAGCCCCGAAAGGGCAATCATTGCACGGATTGATGGGAGTGAGTATGTCCCACGAAGTTGTGTGCTGTGACAGCTCCCTGGGCACTCTGCAGAGTGCTGGGAGCCGACCTGTCCTGCAAGACTGCATCCAAAGGTTACGGGATGCCCAGGGTGTCACTGAAGGTTGCTAAGGAAAGACCTGGACAGTGATTCTGAAGAAGATGGGGCCCTGGTGGAGGCGGTGCTGCTCGAGTCCCACGGCACAGGTGTGCAGAATGTGGGCCCTTCCCCGTGCACCCCTAGACCTCTGACCTCAGGGCAGGTGCCGGGTCCAGGGGTGCTGAAGCTGCGTGGAGCCAGGGGTGAATATTCAGAGCAGGTGTGGGGGGGGGGGGGCAGGGGCACAGAAGCAATGACATCCAGGGTGATGCGTGCTCTCCCTGGGGGTACAGGCAGCCCCTCCCCGAAGTCAGGAGAAGCCCCCTTGCTCCAGGTACCTGCTGCAAACACGTGAGTCTCCCAGCACAGCCTTGCCCCTGCTCCCGCCCCGCCTACCTGCACCCTGCCTGGCCACCTGGCACTCAGGGCACTGCCCAGAAGAAGCAGAAGGAGCGGCGAGGACGGCCCCGGCAGGGGGGAGGTCAGACAGGGCCTGCGCGCCCACAGCAAGCTCAGAATTCTCAGAATTACAGGCCTTAGTTTCCTCCGGGAACAAAATAATTATAACCTTCGCGGAGAACCTGAGTTCCCTGAAAGCAGTGCAGGAAGTCAGCTGAAAACCCATCTCCAGACGTAGAAGCACCTTTTTATTTACAGCTGGGAAAAGAGAAAGGTCGGTTTGGGGCTCGCAGCTCAAGCACCCTGCTCTCGAAGGCACGACAGACAAGGAAAGTGAAACCCTGGACACGGGGTCCGGATGCTTCTGCCCCAGCCGGCCCAGCACGCAGCACATGTACTTCCAGCCTGAAGGACCCACCGCCCACAGGCACAGCCTCCCTGGGGGGGGGGGCGGTGGATCCTTCCGGAACAGCACCACACAACCCCGTCAGGCTCCAGTCCCCTTCACCACCCGCTGACCCGTCCCTGAGCCCAGCTAGCCTGTCAAGGACGAGGCTGGGGGACCCAAGCTGGGTGGACACACAGGCCCCTAACATCTGCTGACCAGATGAGAGGGACACTGGGCAACTGGGGCCCCGAGGACTTCAGGCCCCACCCCTGGAAGGGGACTGTCACCCTCTGCAGGGAAGGTGCTGCGGTGTGACCACATTAAGGGCTCTGATGAGGAAATGCTGGCTTTCTCGCACGGCCGCCCTGGGGTCCTTGCAGGAGGGGGGCAGAGAGAGACTGGACACTGAGGAGCGTCTCCCACAAGCCCAGGGACTCTGGGAGCCCCCGGGAGCTGGAAGGATCCTCCCCTGGGGCCTCCGGAGGGAGCACAGCCTTGCAGACGCCTGCAGTTTGGGGTTCTGGCCTCCAGACCCAGGAGAATAAATTTCTGTTCTGTCCGGTGGCCCCGCATGTGGTCGTTCGGGACCGTGGCTGCAGCTAACCCTCCAGACGCCGTTCGCTCAGTGAAGCAGGAACCCAGTTCCTGGCCCCTCGAGGGGGCTGCTCTGTGACCTCGGAAAGCTCCCTGCCTTCCGACACCCTGGCGGCTCAGGCAGAAAGGGGCGCGCTGGGGCCCCTCCAGCTCACATGCAGCCTGGGAGTGTCCCACTGGCCCGAGAGGCAGGGAGGGGCCCGCGCGCGGCATTCTGCCCCCCCACCCCCTGCAGGTACCGCAGAGCCTGGCCCACGCCTCAGCGGAACACTGCCAACAGCCCGTCCCCCACCCGGCTCTGCCCAGTAGGGTCCCTGGGCTCCGAGTGCTGCACAGAGGGTGCTCTCAGGGCCCCTGGGACCCAGGTCTCCTGTCCCCATAGCTCTGGGCCCCGCGGGGCACGCTCCTAATGACCGTCGACCCTCTCCCCGTGTGGGGCCAGCAGGCTGGACGAGGCCCCATCCCATCTGTGCCATCCACCTCCCTGCCCAGTCCCCATCTCTGGGCCCTTGCCAGGCCTCACACCCCGTAACCTTGCTCTGCCTCTCCGCTGCACCAAAGCTTCCTCCTCTCCAGCAGCCATCCCGTGGGGCCTAGATCATTCCACGGATCCATGACCCCAGGTCCAACATTGCTCTGAGTGCTGGCCTGCCAGCCGAGACTCGGGCACTCAGACACTGGCCACCGTGGTCCCCAAGTTCCGGGAGCCGACAACCAGCATCCCTGGCTGGTCTCTTCCGGCCTCAGATCCCTGCTCCCTGCTCTGTCCCCTCCCCTCCTGTCCACCTCCCCACCCCTGACCCCACAGCCAGGGGTCTTTCCAGTCCGAATGGGGCCATTCACCCCTCTGCCTCACATGCCCCCAAGGCACCCTCTGCTCTCAGGACAAGGCTGCAGCGCTGGCCTCCCCAAGCTGTGTGCCTCCTGCCCCACCCTGGAAAGTGCGCGATTCCTTCCGCCAAAGGCCACAGGCACTCGCCCTATTAGCTCATGATCAGCTCACCGTTCCGTTCTCAGCCATATGTCGCCTCTTCCAGGCAGCCTCCCCGGATACCTAGTCCAGGTCAGCTTCCTCACCAGACACTCTGCCGTGGGGCCCTTGCCCCTTCTCAGCACCTTCCTGCACGTGATTACGCACAAGTCTGGGGAACGTGACTCACAAGGGAGGCCCTCCTTGACGCTGTGCACCCTCTGACCCCCATCTGGAGGGGCACTCGGCCCTCCGTGGGCGGGATGCCACCCTCGGGAGCAGTTACCCTCACCTGTCAGGCACCGCTGCCTGCCTGCAGGCCAGGCCTGACCAGTCAGCTCCCAAAAGGCCTCGCCCTGTGACCCCGGGAGCCCCTGGAGCGTCACAGTCAGGAGGGGGACACCCGCCCCATCCAGCCAGGAGCACAACCCCGTCCCCACCCTAGGGATGCAGCCTGTGGCAACCTGGGGGAGGGAATGTGGGAGGGGCCAGAAAGGCGATGGCCAACAGGTCATTACCAGACCCGCCGGGCACCCTTCCCTCACCACCCGGCCCACGTGGCAGGTGCTACGGTCACTCCGAGACAGATGAGGAAAATGAAGCTCAGAGATGCCAGCCTTCGGGGCCAGAGCAGCAAGCGAGCAGCCAGGGCCCTGCGAGGTGGCCCCATGTCTGTCCCTGGAGGTCAGTGCTTGCTGAGGACCACTGTGCCCTGTCGCCGGAGCCCGCCCCGGGCTGGGCTCTCACCGGTGCCCCGGCCACCGAGTCCCAGGATGGCTCGGGGCTTCTCCAGAATGTCCCTGTGGACACCCCCCTCTCAGCTGAGCCTCCTGCCGCCCTGCAAAGTGGGACGGAGGAGTCTCGGGACCAGGTGGCCCCGGGAGGGAGCTGCCCCCACGATGTGTGCTGCTTTCCTACTGACGAGCACTGGTCAGCAGCACAGATTCTCCCCCGGGGCCGAGGGGCTCTGGGCAAGTGCCTCAGGGGGTGGTAGCAGGGCCAGTCGGGCTGGGCCTCGGCAGCCAGCGGATGTGGCTGAAGGACAACCGTCCCCAGCGACCCCTGCCCCAGCGGCAGGACCGTGCCGGCCTCCTCCCAGGCGTGCCCAGGTGCCAGGGACCGTGCCGCTCCCGTGCGAGGCGAAGGCAGTTCCCGGCTTCCCGCTGGAGGAACAGAGGGCCTGGTGCCCAAACAGCACCACTGACACTCGAAAGCAATCTTGTGGACGGGAGACTCCCGCTCACCAGCACCATTAGCCTCCTGCCTGGCGTGGACCTCACGGCAGCCTTCCATCCTCATACAACAAAACTGAAGAGTCACTCGGGCAAGACCACTTTGTGCTTTGGTGCCGACAAGAGCCAGCATCCCTCGCTCCCAGAGCCCCACGCACCGCTGGGGACAGCATGGGCACAGTCCCCGAAGCCAGAGGGACAGAGACAGAGAGATGCTCAGAGACAGAAACAGAGAGAGGGAGAGAAATACAGAGAGGAGAGGGAGGCTGGGAGGGAGGGGGAAGGGAGTGGGGAGGCTGTGGGCACGGGGCCCCTACAGCAGGCAAACCTGTCTGGCAAGATTCTTCCCTCTGCTTCCTGGTAAACAGAGCCAGCCCTGAACCACCCCAGCCAGGGGCTCCCTGCCCACCAGGCCACACTGCCACCCCCCCCATGCCCCCCATGCCCCCCCCCCCCACCGTGGTGGGCTCACGTCCCTAGGAACTGCCCACTGTGACCGGGGATCTGAAGGTCAGTTTCGAGGACTGACTGCTCACCACATCCTCGCTGACAGCACGGGCCCACGGCGAGTGGGGGAGGTGCCCAGCTTCCACCCTGGCCCCAGACCAGGCCAAAGGCAGGAGGGGCCTGGTGAGCAGAGAGGTCGGGTAAGGGGGCAGCAGAGGGCACAGACGGTCCCGGGGCCCACAGGACACACCCAGAGCGGGGAGATGCCCAGAGCACCTGACCTTTCTCCAGACTCCCCCCCGACACACAGGGCGCCCACGCCCCATCACAAAGACCCGGAGGTCACAGGGCTGTGCCTACTTCGGGGGAGGACAGGTTTGTGTCTGGACCCCTGGGAGTCTTTCAGGGGCAGTGACCAGGCTCGATGCAGGAAGTAGGTGGAGGAAAGGGTGGGGACAAGGCTTCGGGAGTCCTGGCTGTGACCCTGCCCAGGCGCACCCCTCACCATTGCTTCCTCAATCCTAGGACCCCCCCCAGACACGTGGCGCAGCAGTGAGGGACCACGCCAGGTGCCCCACCCACCCCTTCCCAATCACACGTCGGCCGGCCCAGCTGAGGCCCGAAGGCCCGAGCTGGGAAACTGGCACCAGACAGGCAGACAGGCAGGTGGACCAGACCGGACAAGGTCAGCTAGAGGTCACAGAAACTGAGGCAGAGGCCCCCCTGGGGTGGAGGAGTGCTCCTCTGACACCCGCCTCCCTGCTCTCTGCTTCTGTGGGCCTGGGCCTTAAGCTAAGGGGCCCGGAAGAGGGACATGGCCTGACCTCCACAGGGGGGCCCCACCACACGCCCTCGGGTCCAATGCAGGCAGCCTGCACGGGACCCGCCTCCTCCCGTGGGGAAGGACAGGGAGGGGAGTGGGCACTGGGGGGCCACCACGGGGGCCAGTGACCGCTGGACACACCCCGCTGCTCAGGCCCCAGAGCCGACACCCTCCGATGGGAACACACCCAGCCCCTCCCTGCATCCTGGGCCCCCCGGGAAGTTCACGGCGGGCAGCCTCTGCCCCTCGGCCGTTTCCTGACACCCCACATGGTGACCACCCCACATGTTGCCTGGTGACACCCCAGGCCCATGGGGTCTCCTTCTGAGACCTGGGGTGGGAGGCCCTATAGAGTTCTCCTGGGGGGGGAGACAGAGGGCAGGACACCGGCCCAGGGACAGACCCCGGAGCACCTGACCGACACAGGTCCGGGAACCACGCGCCCGCCGGAATGGGGGGTGGGGGCTAAGGCCACGCGAGTGGCATCTGAGGGCAGCCGGCCAAGTCAGGACCCACTGGGGACAGGAGGGAGGGGCTGCGGCCCCAGCGTGGGGAGAGAAGAGGGAGTGACCCCTCAGAGTGAGTGGCCAAGAGGAAGCTCCCCCCCCCCCCCCAACACCCGCGCCTTCTCCAGGACGCAAATAAAAGGGGACGGAGATCTTTCGCGGCACTTGGAAAAATGGCCGCAAAACACCAACCAGCCCTGTTCTCCGCACGGTGGCTGACGATCCCCCACGACTCGATTCGGAAAGCCTCTCTTCCGCGAACCGCAAAGCAGGGTGCCGCTGCCATTAAGCAGGCCTCTCTGCCAGCTGCCAGCCAGAGGGAGGAGGCTTCCCAGCAGAGCGGCGGGAGGGGCACAGGAGCAGCCCTGCGCGCTCACCTGGTCGGGCGGCTTACGTCTCAAACTGGGTTAAGACCTCCCTTATTTCCGGGGCCACAGGCTGCGCGGCATTGGCGGCCTCCGTTATGGCTTTCCGGTACATCCCCTTCTTCTTACGGTTAAATCTCAGTTTGAAAAACTCAGAGAAAGGGGAGAGTTTTGAAGTAGACAAGAATGACGTAGTCGGAGAACCAAACCACGAGACTTTGGCTTCTTGCCAGGAAGGCTCCCCGTCCTCCTTCTGGCTAAGACTGATGTCAAGGACACGCGCTGGCCACCAAGGAAAACCATGAACCTTACCCCACACGATGTCCCCCACGGCCACGGTCCTTCCGTCCTCAGTCACGCACTTGGAGACGCTCTGTGTGTGCAGCCTGACTGTCAGGGGCGGGACCGTCTGCCTCGCGGCCCCGGACGAGGACCTCACAGATGCACCGTCGCCGGACAGGTCACACGTGTCCGGTGACGGCACTTCCGAGCTGCACGATTTGGACTCGTCCAGGCTGTCGCTGCTCCACACAGATTCGCCGGCACAGTCCGTCCCCCTCCTAGGGCAGGCGGCAAGGAACGCCAGGCCGTCCTGCTGGGGTTTGCCCTGGGGACACCGCTTGAAGTCATCATCCTCACCAGAACTTCCGGAAGACGAGTCCACCGGCCCACGGCCCGCGGAGCCGTGGCCCAGGAGAGGGGGTGAGCTGGCCCGGGGGCCTCGCCCGTGGCCGTTGAGCGCCTCCACCAGCTCGGCTCTGTAGACGGGCTCCCGCTCCCCGGCCCCCGGGCGGTGGGGCTTCAGGCGGATCTTGGGGGGCGGCAGGCCGGCGCCAGGGGGCCCGGGGCGCGTCAGCTTCAGCTTGGGGATGGAGGCGCTGGGCCCGCTGGGGTCCTGGCCGCCACCGTGCAGGGCCTGGGAGGGGCAGAAGGGCTCGAGGGACCCGTGCACGCGGGAGGGGATCTCCACGACCTCACCCGTGCCCTGGGGCGTGCTGTAGGAGATCTTGATGGCCGGGCTCCGTGGCACCCGGGCCTTGTCCTCCTCTCGCTTCTCCCTCTTGCTCCTCCTCGTGGTGGCCGCGGGGTCACCACCGCCGGCCGGGTCCTCCGGCTTGCGGGGCTCGCTGTCAAAGCCAGGGCCGCTGCCCACCCTCCTGCGCGGCCTCGGGGCACCCGGGGGGCCGGGGCTGGCCTCGGGGGGGCTCAGCGTGCTCTTGCACTTCTCACAGAGTACTTGGCGCGGCCGCAGGCGGATGGGGCTCAGGGCCAGCCGACCCGGGTCACGGTTGCGGGACAGACGCCGGCGTGTCCTCTTGATGGTCCGGGGGGGCGGCTGCGGCACCCACTGCCGGTAGGTGCTTCTTAGCCAGAGCGGGGGAGGGAAGGGGGCGCCTTCGAAATATGGCGGGAACGGGGGCACGAGCGGTGGCTTGGGGTCTGCAGTCTCGGGGGGCTGGTCCCCGTCGGGAGGCGGTGGAGGGACTGTCCCCAGCTGCATTGCCTCTCCGTCTTGCTCCGCGGGGGCCGGGCCGTGGCAGCCGTTGACTGGGGGGTCCTCGGGCTGGGGCAGCGGGGCCGACAGGGGCAGGCCAAACAGGCCGGACCTGGCAGAGGGGAGACAGAAGGGGAGAGTCAGGACAGGAGGACACCGCTGCACCGGGCCCCGGCCCGTGGGGCCCGGAGCACCTGGGGAGGCACACGCCCCCACGTGTCCACCACGTGGGACATTTCAGGGGAGGCACGTGCTCCACCAAGTCTCGTGACCAGCACGGCGGCCAGCTCTCGGGTCCGCAGGGCCCCGACGTCCACACCTTGCTTCACGGTAACAAGGGGAATGGGGGCAGATGGAGACTTCCCAGGGCGCCCTGGGAGCCTGAGAACAGGGTCTCTGGTTCTGTGACATGGCCTGAGCAGGCCAGCTGCTCTTCATGGGCCTTGTCCACCTTCTCCCTCCTCCCAAGGGAAGACCCCAAGCATGGTCCCTACAGGGCTCAGGGAGCCGGGTCCCAGGCGCCGGCCGTGTGTGGGGGCAGCAATGGCCTCCACAGCCCAGAGAGGACAGAAGTCAGCCACCGAACCAGAGCTTTGGGTCTGGGAGTGAGATGGCTCCCTCCCAAATGCTGAGTCGGTCTCAGCTGTCTCCACGGCCCTCGGGTGAGGGTGACACCCACACCACCCCTGGCCACCGTAGCCTGGAAGGACCACCCCTCCTGCCGGGCACCCCCAGGCCCTCCCACAGGCCCTCCAGCTCCAGGAAGGAGAGTGTGCCAGGCAGTGTCGACAGGGCCACGAGACCCATGGGAAGGGAACGCGAGAGGGCAGGAGGACCCCTCCCACGAGGACGCACGGCCAAGGCCAATGGCACAGCGGCACCCACAGGGCTCCGCAGCCACAGGCCTGCCCTCTCCCCGGGAAGCGTCGGGCCAGGCAGCCTCCATTCAGACGTCTGGGCACCTTGGGGTGTTTCGCTGTTGAAGTCAGTGGTCAGTGCTCCATCCCCCCGGACCCCGCGCCGGGAATGTCGGGAGGCCGTACTAACTCGCCAGCAACACCCGGTGCAGCAGGAAGACACTCACTGTTCCAAACAGTGAAAAACAAGGCCGCGTAGGTATGCGTAACTTCTAAACAAATGTGACGTCACCTGCGAGCCCCTTTTGCCGAAACCTGTTACTTTTTACGCACAAAAACAGACTTCTTCCGCCAAGTTAAGGGAAACACGGCACTTCGGTGCTCACTGTCCACTACGAACCTAAGTGCAGTAGAAACAGCAAATGAACGCTTCTGCCTTTTCTCTTTCCAAATGGTTTCTCCGTTTGCTGTTCTCCAGAAGGATCAAGGCCAGCTAAGAGGGCCCACCGCGCGGGAAATCACCGCCTCCAGCTTGGCCCCCGAGTGCTGCGGACCGGCCGGGAGCGGGCACAGGCCACATGGGAGCCGGCTGCAGAGGGCTGCGGGACTGGCCCAGGCGCAGTGACCCACGGGGACATCGCCCCCCCAAGGTCCTCGGTCTCGAGGTCGATGAGTTAACAAATATGGCGGCACACCCACCGTGTGAACACTGCCCCGTTTCCATTCAAGGTCGTGGCAAAAGCCCGGAAACCACGGTTTTCCTTTCTTATCAAGCTCTTGTCTACGTGCAGCCATCCCCTGACACTAAAGTCTTCGTGTGTGGGGGCAGGGGGTTCACATTCATCTCCTCATGACCAGAGAGTCCACAGACACAGGACCGTGGCCACGGGCCCCAGGGAGACTGCTCCTGCCCTCTGTGTGGCCAGACAGCCGAACTGTAACCTGTAACTGTGAGCAAGGGAGAGCGGTGGGGGGAGCCGTAAGGCCAGCCTGGGAGGGAGCACCCAGCCACGGGCCACAGGGGGACACCCGGCTCCCTCCGAGGTGGGATTCTGCTCTGGGGGAGGGGGGAGCAGCCACGGTGAGCCCCGCCACCCATCTCCGTCCTCTGCTGGGCATGTGGCTCTTCATGTGCCCAGTGGCCCGGGACGGCCAGGCCATCCCCCTGGACCACATGTGCTGCGGCCCCTGCAGCCACAGGCCACGCATCCCTGCTGACCAACAGCGATACCAGAGTCTGCTCCCCAGTGCTGGCCACCTGCACTAGAGGACTCGCACACTAGGATGGGCCGGGACTCCTGGGGAACGGGGGCCCCGGGGTCGTGTCCTCACCGGGAAAAAGGGTTCCGCACCCCGGCACCGGGCACACGGACCTCACAGCCCCAAGAGCCACCTCCAGTTTCTGTAAGTCAGGGTTTACTGACGCCCAGCCACGCATGCTCGTGCTGGTGCTCGGACTACCTTTGGCTGCCTTCCTGCTCCCTGCTCCCCACCAGCACTGCTGAGTAGCCAGGACAGAGGACAGGCGCCAGGCCCAAAATAGCTACTGTGCAGCCCTCTCGGGGAAGTCTGCTGGGGTCCAGGTGTGGGAGACAAGGCCCGGCCCAAAGCTGCCCCCACCCCACCCACAGTTGTGGCCAGCAGGCCTGTCACCAAACCTCACCCTGAGTCCTCAGGCATCAGCGTGGGGACTGGACCCCACACCGGAATCAGCACCTGGTTCTTCCCTTTCAATAAGCCTCATAGAACATAGAACATTGAGAACAAAGCAAAAACTCTGAGCGCTAAACACATGTACTCACACCAAGACATACACACACACACACACACACACACACACACACGTGCACACACATTCACCCTGAGCTTCTGGGCCAGCGTGCTCACTGCCTCTTGCTGTTAGGGGTGCTGGGATCCCCTCCATGGAACCTATGGCGCCCATGTAGAGGCCTCAAATGAATGGGGTGTTGGCAAGGAGAACGGGGAAGGCAGGAGGTCCCCACCCTCCGCAGCCGTGGTGACCTGACAGAGGGTGACATCAAGACGCGCAAAAAGCCCCCAAGGGGCCCCTCAAGGGGACAGCCTTAGCCCCAGTGGGAACTCCAGGATGGCCAGAAGATCACCGGGGAGACCAGCCCCTATGCTAAGTGGGCACCCAACTGCCACCTGTGGGTACGAAATAAGGGCCACAGTGAAGGTTCCAGAACCTGAGAGGGAAACCTGTAGGCACGTCTACAGACCAAGGGGTCCCACAGACCAGGAGAGGCCACACAGCAGACAGGATCCACACCCCTGGGAACTGGAGGGCTGTTCCCAAGGCCCCCCAAAGCCCACTTCCTGCCCCCCTTTACAGGCACTCAGACCGTGACGAGACCGTGGGGATTCATCCACATTCCCCACTCCCCTCCCAAGCTTCTCTGCCGTCACCCCACTCGGAACCAGCCCACATCCCCCCAGGCTCTCCTTCCCTCTGCCCCACCCTGTCCCACGCCTGTGCCCCTACCAGCCTGCCTGTGGGGGTGCAGAACCCCTCCTGCCAGCCGGGATCCGGGGCACCCCAAGAGCAACCCCCCTTTCCCTCACCCGGAACCCGTCTTCCCTCCAGAAGCCTCCTCTGCGGGACCCTGTGGGCTGACAGCGCCTTTGGCCACCTCCCCCCGCCGGGAGTGGGGGGGCAGGCTGGGGACAGCTGGGGCGGAGAGGGGGTTGTCGCCCTACCCCCGAGGCCCCGAAGCTGTGCTCCAGGGAGGTTGCCCCCCTCACCGTTTATGACACACCCCTCAGAAGTCCCTGCGTGTTTACGACAGTCACAGAGACCGGTGCACGTGCTCTATGGCTCCTGAGTGACCCCTCCCTGCCTTGGGAGGTCAGACACAGCATCACAGAGGACCCAGAGCCCAGGCAACACGCCTGCACCTGCCCTGCGTGGGGACCACAGCCTCGGGGGTGCGGCGGGCTCCCAGATGTCAGCTGCGGCCTTGTGGATCGGCACTCGGGCCGGCTGACCCCGCGCCCCGTGACTCCGCAGGCGGCCGCTTCCTTCCAGCCTCGGCCACACCCACAGCTGCCGGCGGGTAAACAGCAGCCAGTGAGGGGCTCGCTCCCTGGGCAGCAGGCGCCTGGGCGCCAAGCCCCGCGCCAGCCCCGTGAGGTCCACACCGTCCCCCTGCCTGGTTCGCCGATGGCGGTGGCGAGGCGGCTGAGGGAGGCCAGGGCACCTGGCGGGTCTGGTGACAGTAGCGGTCTGGGCTCACGTCTCAGCTCCACTGCCTCCAAGCACAGAGACACAAGCCGTTCTCGAAGGATCTCAGCACCCTGTCTCCAGCGGGGTGACCTCAACTGGACCGGAGGGCACGAGACGTGGCAACACCACAGCCTGTGGTTTGCCTACGGGGCCCAGCCCCTCGGTGAGGCCAGGCTGTGCTGACATTGGCATGTGCCCAGGGATGGTGGCCCCGGCCAGCCTGGCAGTGCCCCCCCAGGTGGCACCGCAGGGCCTCAGCAGGTGAGAGGGCTGGGCGGCCCAGGAGCCCCGCTGTCCTGCCCTTTGCTGTCCTTGCTGGACCCACCGGTTGCCTACCCAAGGATGGGGTAGATGTGTGTGAGGAGGGGCCCTGGGACTGGGGTGACTCACAGTGCAGAGCTGGGGCCTGGAGGGCTGGACTGACCAAGGTCTCCATGCAGGAAACTGGGGACCCCCAAACGAAACCTCAGCACAGCGTCCTCGGGGAGCTGGGGGAAGGGCAAAGGAAAGGTGGGGGACACCGAGGTGAGGAGCCCAGGAGACTCTGATGGGGGTGAGACCCAAAAGCAAAGCAGCTTTTCCCCCGAGTGTCCCCACTCTGCCGAGACGAAGGCACGGCCATCTGGCATGGACACCGGGCCCAGAGAGAAGCAGCCTAGCCTGCAGTCCTTGGCAAAACACCAGCGGCCGGGCCTCGGCTCACCCGCCCTCCCTGAGGTCTCACCCATGCAACCAGCTCAGCAAACCCCCAGAGCAGCCGGGCCCGAGCTGGCCCGTGGCCAGGAGGAGACGGCCCGGCCGCCTGCCAGAGCTCCCGGCCTCCCCTGCGGCCTCTCCGCTCTACGGACTCGGGATCCAAGCATCTGTGGAACCTGACAGCGGCCTCCGACCCCAGCCAGGTCCACGTTTGCCCTGGACTTTCCTTCCTCAACCTCGCACAGGGAGAGGCTACCCCGGTGTCCGGTAGAGAGGTGAGAAAACGTGGCTTCTGGAACAGAAACACCCCAGGGGTCCATCCGAGGAGCCTGCAGCCCCAGGACAGGCCTGAGTCCCGATGGTGAGGCCAACCCTGCGGCCAGGCTCCTGCCCCCCACCTCCCTCCCCCCTCCCCCCACGACTCTACACATTGGTTTAGGACACATGCAGCAGTCTGTCTCCTCTGCAGCCCTGCACACAGGGAGTTGCAGGGCCTAGCCCCGAGGGAGGGTCAGGAGCAGGCTGGCACAGGGAAGGTAGGGTGGCCTTGCCAGGCCTCTAGGGTGTGGAGGCCTCTGGGTCCACTTCTGCTCAGGGACTTGTGAAAAACAGGTTGGCAGGGGAAGTCACAGCCTGGACACCAGAGTGACCCTTGTCTAATGGGAGGCCGCCCCGCCCCCATGGGTAGACCCAGGGTCTCGGGGACAAGCCTTGGGGCAAGGCTGTCACATCTGGCCCCCCGAGTCCCAGACCACCAGCATCATCCCAGTAAAGCTCAGCTGACCGCACCCTTGTCTAAGCCATCTGAGGGCTCCCGCAGTCCACACCCCCTCACCACCTCCACGCTGGCCAGGTCCCCTGGGTGCAGCTGCCGGCCAGCCGCAGACCCTGCCACCCCATGACACACAGGGCACCTTGCTCCCGGCCCTTCTGGCCCCTGAAGGCAAGGAGGACGTGCTCAGCAGGGCCCGGACCAGGCGTCCATCTTTGCCCAGTGAACCATCCCAGGACCGGTCACCAGTGGCCAAGCCTCCCTCCTGGACCAGGGGCTACGCCTGGGATGGAACAGGGGTGCTCTCCTGCCCGGGGACAGGCCTGCTGGGATTCCTGACTGGCCGGAGTCCCAACCTCCCAGGGTGGGGTGTGGGTCACAAAGGCCCAGGAATCTTGCACGGTAATGGTGCCCTGGGTGACTCACAACTGGGGAAGTTTGAAAAACACCAGTTCGGGGATGAGGGCTGGGGGCCTGGGGTTTGCCATCAGGCCCGATGGGGCAGCTGGTCGTCGGGGCTCCCGTTACTCTCGAGACCTCTCCTTTACCACTCGGGTCTCTGCTGTCCTGGGGCCATGCCTCAGCCAGGGCCACCCCGGTTGGGGGACCTCAACCCCAGGGTACCCCCAAACCACCCACAAAACAATGCCCATACCCGCCCGGCACCCCAGCCCAAAGACTCGGGGCAGGCCTGGGCCATCTGCACCCTTACTCCACCAGGAGAAAGCACAGCCTCACAGGGAAGCTGGAGGGTCCACGTACAGTCTTCCTGGGACTCAGCCCAGGTACACAGTAGGGAGTCAATGAATGCAGGTGAAGGCACGAGAGGGCAGGCCCTCAGCAGTGGAGGACCTTCCTTCAGAGCACAAAGCAACCTGGCAGCAGGTTCAAGGCTCGGGTGGGAGGAAGCTGGGCACCAGCCCCAGCAGCTCCACACACCTGCTGAGATCTCGGGGGCCTCTGTGAGCTCTCGTCCTCCTGTGCACATTTGGGGACGGGAATCTGCCTCTCAGAGGGCCAAGGGAGGGGATGCCACTTCCCAAATGCCCGGAGAGTGACACTGCTCATGGGCCCCGCTCTGGGACGGGAAATGGGGGCTGCACGAGGGACCCCTCCCCTGGGACTGCTCCACCCCTGCGGGAGACTCAGGCTCCCGGCCCCCCACCCCCCACCCCAGGCCCGCACACAGACGCTGGAGGCTGCTGACGATGACAGTCACTGGCACGTGCCTGGCCGCGCACCACGGGCACACCGACAGCTGCGGCCTCGCTGCCCTCGACAGACCTAGGACGACCCCACTGCTCTGGGACCCGCGGGCTCCCAGAGGTGGGCGGCTGTGTGCAATCGGAGGTCCCAGCTGTTGTTCCCGGCCGGCCAGCGCCACCACCCAGGGTGGGGCCTCCACTGACCGGCCCTGCCACTGTCACACGTCAGGGAGGGGCAGCAGCCACCGAGGAGGAGAAACCGGCCCCAGGGAAGGCGGATTGGTGCCACGGACACGGCAGCCCAAGGCCAGACACCACGGTCCACAACACCCCGCCCGGGCTGCCAAGAGACCCCACCTGATGACCAGGCTGCAAACAGGAGTGCTGAGTCCTTAACATCACGGGCAGAGAGCAGAAGGCAGGGTGAAACCAGAAGTGGCAAGAGGAGGGGAGACGAGGGTGGGCAGTTTCGGGACCACGCCCTGGAGGGCTGGAGGTGCTGGGGGGCCGCAGGGGGTCTCGGGACTCCCCACAAAGAGGAGGGATCAATGCCAATCGGAAAGAGCCAGCGCTGAGAAGAGCTGCACCCACTGAGGCCTCGGTTCTGGGCCACTCTGGTTACAGCTGAACGTGGCCGTGGCAGGGCTGACGCCCACCAGCGTGCTGCTGCCAGTTCCCACACTGGGGATCCCAGCACGGCCCGCTGGCTTCTATGAGGGGGGTGGTTGGGAGGGGAGTGAGGGGGGCTGTTGATCTCCACACCAGGTTAGCCACAGCCTCGGGGAGGGGAGCCCAGTTGGAGGCAGAGAGGAAGGAGGGTGAGGCTGCCATCGCGGCAAACATTGCCACCCACAAGCCGAGGGGCCCACAGCCTCCCTTGTGCTGAACTGGGGAGCCCAGAAAGCGAGGGGGGGGGAAGCCTCTGCTGCAAGTGCCCCTCTCCAGGGAGGAAAGGCCAGGCAGAGCTGTGCAGACAAAGCCTGAGTACAGCCCCCGCACAGACAGGGGAGCAGGGACGGACCGAGCTGGCAGTCCTGCCCGAGAGAGGAAGTGATGGCCATCAGGGGCAGGAGACCTTGGCCACCGGGGGGGGGGGGGGGGGGGTACAGGCTTGGCAGCCTCCAGGTGGCTATGTTGCAGCCGGCGCCCCCCACCCCCACCGGGTCCCGCCAAGCACTCTCTGTGGTAGCCAGGGCGGAGCGGGGCGACAGTCACCCGGGAGGCCATATGTTAAATCACATGACTGGTGCATAAATGGCTTCTGGCACGTCTAATAAAGAGATGATGCCAGCAGGGTAACTGTTGAAGAGTGATGGTCTTCCTGCCACGTCCCCGCTACTGCAAGATCTGGGCTCCACGGAGGGAAAAAGTTGGGCCTCCACAAGGGGAGCCATTTACTGCTCTCAGCTTGGAGATAAGGCCCAGCAGGAGCGCCAAGACATTAGTGCCTGATTAATGCCTAATCATTTATCTGCGCGACAGCTCACTACCATGTGACACTGTATCCAGGAGACTCTTCCTGCCTCCGAGTCCCTGCAGCGGGCGCACAGGTGCGTCTCAGGTGCCCCCAGGCCCGCCCAGGGACCCCCTTCCACCCCGGAAAGCAGGGCTCCTGCAGCCACCGCCCCCCGCCCCCCGCCCCCGCTCCGCACCTCCACGGGCACCTTCTCGCTCCCACACTGCCCGGGGCCCCTGCGCCCCAGGCCGCGCTGCGTGGGTTAAATCCCACCGCTGGACGCAACTGCTTGCCATCAGTCCAAGCCTCAGCCCCGAGTCGCTCCTGGGAGTCTGGGGGGACCCAGGGCGATAGACAGGACGCCCCCACTTGTGAGCGACTGGCAGGGCAGGGCAGGGCAGGTCAGGGCAGGCGCGCATCTGAACCCGCTCCCCCGCCGCCCCCCAACCGACAATTCTGAAAACAGCCGAATTCAACAGTGCGTCTGAACAAAGAAAAGTGCGTTAATTATGGCAGACGTGCGGAGTTCGGGAGCCGCCGGCACGCGGCGGCGGCGCGGGGACTCCCCCCCCCCCCCCCGGGCGCCCACCGCCGCTCCCGCCCCGCAAGTCGCGACGACTTTGAGAGGCGCTCTGGGCCCCCCGAGGGGCGGCCGCGCTCGCGCGCCCCGAAGCCCCGGGCCGGGGGTGGGGGGTGGGGGGATGGAAACCGAAAGCGGGCGCCGGCGCCGAGCCTGCCCCGCCCCGGAGCCGGTCCGGGCCCCCACCCCCACCCCCACCCCGCCCCGGCCGCCGGGGGTGGGGGGAGGGGGGCGCCCCCGCCCCCGCTCACTTTTTCGTGCAGTCCAGCAGGATCCCGGCGAAGCTGCGCTCGCCGCAGCTCACGGTGACCAGCAGCGCGCCGTTGACGACCTGCTCCACCCGCACCGGCAGCCGGCAGCCGGCCCGAGGCTCCATGCTCCCGCGCCGCGTCCCGGCCCCGGCCCCCGCCCCCGCCCCGCCGCCGCCGCCGCCGCCGCCGCCGCCGGGTCAGCCCGCGCGTGACGCCGCCCGCCGGCCGCCTGACGTCACAAAGCTCCGCTCGGGGCGGCCACCGCGAGCGGGCCGGGGCGGCGGGGGGTGGGGCGCGCGGGGCACCCCCCGCCCGCCGACGGGGCGCGGGGGGTGGGTCGGGGGGAGCCGGGGCCGGGCGCCTGGGAGCCGGCGAGGAAGCGCATTGCGGGACCCCCGGGACGGGGCAGGGCCGGCTGCGCCCTCCGCTGGGGCCCGCGGCCGCGAGCGCCCGCCCAGAGGACGTGCGGGCCGGAGCTCAGGACCCCTGCCCCGGGGCCGCTCCCCGCCCCCCGCCCCCGCGCCGGCCCGGCCCGGCCCCCGCCTTCCCCCGCCCTCCCCCCGCCTCCGGTCTGGCACCCGGTGGCCACCCGGCACTGCGGGGAGGAAGTCCGGGCGACGCGAGCAGGAAGCCGGTCGGGCCGGGCGGAGGAGACGCGAGCGCCGAGGGGACACCAGCGGGCGCCCAGCTGCGGCCCACTCGAGTCCTCGCCGCGGAGGGGGCACTTGGCGAGCCTCGTGCGCTCGGCGCCTCCGCGGGTGACCGGAGGGCGCGCGCCCGGCGCGGGGCTGCCTGTGCGCCTGGGGGTGGCCCGCAACGGCGTTGGGCAGGGTGGTCCGTCCGCAGGTCTCGGCCGCGCGCCCCCGGGTCGCCGGGGGATCTGCGGGGTGCGTGCGACCCCGCTGCGCCCAGAGGGCCCGGGACCCCGTGCGGCGTCCACAGCGGAAAGGACCGCCTTCCCTGAGTGACAGCGGGGCTCCCCCACGCGCGCAGCTGGCGGGCTGGGCTAATTGGAGGTGCAGGCGCCGAGCGGGCGCGGGCCCCGCCGGGACCCCTTCCGGAACCCTGCTCCCGCGCGCCTCCAGCCCAGCCAGATTTCTCCACTGTCCCGAGCCTTTGCGCATTTCGCACCTTGCTCGGGACCCCGTAAAAAAGGCAGCCCTTAGGGCCGGCCTGTTGCAGTGACCTTGCCCCGGCCCGGCTGGTCCCCTGAGCCAAGCTCGCAGCGAGCGCCTGGCTGGGCACAGGGGATTGGCGGGCCTTTGGGTTGTCCTGACGACCCGGACGCCGCCAGGCCCCGCCCACCCCCCCGCCCCCTCCAGAGCCCAGGCCCTGCCCCGCCCGGCTCGGACCTGCGCCGTGGCCGCCACCCCTGGCGCCGCCGGGGACAGTCGGGGCCGCAGTGGCGCCGCTCCTCCTCGCCCTCCGGCGGCGGGCCGCGCGGCGCGGGGAGCAGGCCGAGGGGAGCCGGGCGGAGCCAGGGAGCCCGCGGGGAGCTGGCGGCGCCTCACCGCCGCCAGTTTTACGGGGCTGAGGATCAAGGCCCAAGGAGCCCTAGGGGAGGCCTGGGAGCCCAGCGAGCACGTGTTCTCTGCAAGGCTTGGGGCTCCTCTGCAGAGTGAGGGGTTTCACCAGGAGGCACCTCCACCTGGCCACCTCTTCAGGGTCCGCCGCCTCCCACCCTATGACTGTTGGGCCCCCAGCGGGAGCCTGACTGCTTCTTCCCCCACAGGCCTTTGCAGCCTCCCCACGGGGGAGGTGGGGGGCGGGGGGGGGGGGACTTTGGGGCAGAAATGCCAGGCAACAGGGGCCAGAGGCTGCCTACCTGCTCAGCACAGGTGCAAGCATGTCCCAGATGCCTCGTGGGCACTGGGACCATACCACGGACCAGGCTGCTGGGGTCTGAGTCAGATCCCGGACCAGTGGGGACATTGCAGAGGTGGGCACGTCAATGCGTTTCCCCCGGGGGAGTGGGAGGGGGGTGCTGGGTGTGGGTGGGAGGTGCCTGGGAGAGGTGCCCTGGAGGGGGTGCTTGAGTGAGCCGGCGACCACCCAGGGGAGAAGGGCCCCACGGGGCAGCTTGGGCAGCAAAAGGCTGCTGGTTGCCTAGGGGCCCAATGTAGGGGGCTTCTGGGGTCTCTCCCAGGCGTTAGCGGGAGGGGCAGGGAGGGGCTGGGCGCCAGAGACACCCGAGGAGCTCTCCTGGAGGGGACTGTGAGTGCTAGCTGGATGGGAGGGGCCGGCAGACCCACCCTGCAGCTCTTCTGCTGAGCTGACCCCCCCTCCCCCGCCCCGGGGACTTTCTCTCAGCCTCTGCCCGGCTGGGCTGTGCCCTGTGCACTTTTTAAGTGAAGTCGGAAGCCATTTTCAAAATCGCTTCTCCGGGAAGCAGAACCTAAAGGCATTGGCGGACGGACGGTTGTTTGATTTGCAACTTAAAGGGTGGCGGTTTAGGGTCCCCCCCCCACCAGACCATCACTCTCCTGGGAGGAGCACCCCAAGCCGGCTCGCCTGCTCCCCCACAGGCTTCTCCCCCACAGAGCTCTGATTAAAAGGCGGATACCCTTAGGGAGGGGCCCACCAGCCCAGGGGGCCTGGGTGCTGACCCCACTTGCGGACTCCTTGCTGACCCAGTGTTGTGTCCTCTGAGTGTCCCCTTCAAAGGCCCACCCTACACACGCTGACCAGCCCAGCCCGGCCAGCAGGTTCTAGACAGAAGAGCCCCAGGCAGTGGGAGAGCTGCCCTCAGGCTGTGGAGTGACCCCCAGACTCAGGGAGAGCCAGCTGGGAGCCTCCCCCCTGGGTCCCCGGACTCTGCCCCCAAAGCCTCTGGTCTCTGCCGCAGGCACCGGGCCTACCCAGCGCCCAGCCCGTGGCCTGGCCTGGCCTGCCCGGCAGAGTGAGCAGGGCCGGCAAACACGGCCGGGTGTGCAGGGTGGTGGCGCGAAGGGGGACGGGAGACCATCCGGCACCCTCGCTGGGCCGAGCTGAGTGACCACGAGCTGGCAGGAGGGGCGGCGGGGCGCTCCGGGCAGGTGCTAGCCGTTGCGTCCGGCTCCCCTGGGTGTGGTTTCTGTGCTGGGCCTCGGAGGTCCTCCAGGATCTGCCCCCACACCCCCGCTCCCTGCTGCCCCCCTGCCAGCCCAGTACCAGCGTCCCTCCTCGAGGACGGGCCGGGCCCCTGAGAACCAGGGCCTGGGTGGGGACGTTGATCTCACTAAGCACCCACGTGCTAGCACCCATCCCATGTCCGGGGCAGAGCGGGGTGCGCCAGCGGACCAGGCCTCCCTGAGGCCAGCACTGGCACACGGCCCCTGTGCTGTCCCCAAAGGCAGGGGTTCCAGGGAGTCTGCTTTGCAAATGCTGAACCCAGGGGACCCAAAACTTCCCCTGCGGGTCACAGATCCCATTGGAAACATTTGTTTGGTTCTGTTCCCCTCTGGACACCCTGCGTCCGCGAGACCGGCGTGGTTCTGTCTGACCGCCCTGCGGGGTCAGGTCTGGAGCCCTGTCCCCACCCCAGGGATTATGAGGACTGTCACGTCTCGGGACGAAGCATCTCACAGGCCTGGCTGGGAACGGAACCCGCCGGGACTCCTGGAGGTGCCACAGAGAGCAGTTAAGAGGGCGGACTCAGGCCACGTTCGTTGCTGGAGTCCCGCTGCCTCCCCTGTGCCTCAGCATCGTCCTCCGTAGAGTGGGAATCACGGCAGTGACACACACAGCCTCCCGGTGGAGTGAACCGTCTAACGTGGGAAGGATTTCGCATGGCACTGGCCGCAGTAAGGGCTCTGCAAGAGTCAGTGCTCATCACGGCCATCACACCACCGCCACCGTGGCCTGTCACCATCAGTTGTCCCCTCTGTCATCACCATCACCACCACCTCTGTCATCACAACCACCTGCCATCACCCCTGTCACTGGACCATCAGTGGAACCACAGGGGGAGGTCAGGGCTGAGCGGGGCACATCCCCTGAGCAGCGCCTGCCCGGTGGTGGCAGCGGAGGTGCGGAAGAGCCCGGGTGCCTCCCGGGGAGCTGTCGTCGCCCCACTCACCCCATGGCCTGCGCCCCCCACTCCGCTCCGGGGCCTTGTCAGGGGAGCTGAGGCAGCCAGGCCCGGATCCGAGGGGGCCCGCAGTAGCAGGCATCTGAACAAGAACAGTTTTCGGGCGGGGGATCGTTTCCCAAGGTAATTGCTTTCATTTCAAAACAGTTGATCCGTGGCCCTTCTTTTTCTGATCCAGCTCGCTGGCTCTTCCGTGGTCGGGGAAACCACGGCAGGTGACAGGGCAGTCCCTCGTTTACCCCTGCACACCTGTCACACTCACCTCCAAGGGCTCCCCAGGGCTCGAGGGCACCTGCCCAGTTCTTCCTTTCACCTGGCTGCCGTTTGCCTCTGGTGTCCCCATGACTTCCCGCAGGAGAAACGCCCCCTCCGCTGACCCCAACCGCCCGGGCAGGAGTGACCCAGCCTCTCTCCCAGAGTCCAAGACCAGCAGCGCTCCCGGGGAGGCTCCGCGTGACGAGGCGCAGCCTGCCTGCCTGGTCCTCCCCAAGAACTCCGGCGGGCGGCCGGAGAAACAGACCACAGAGGGTGGAGCGCATAAAAACCGTCTCCCCAACGAGCTGCAGGCCCACGCGTGGGGGCGGCGGGCAGAGTGACGAGCTGGGGCCACTGCCCCGGGGTCCCGCCAGGTGGGACTGTGTCCCCAGGGGAAGCAGAAGCAGGGCCCCCACGCACGGGGGTGGCTGGGCCACCGGCACTCGACACGCCAGCTGACAGCCCGGGAGGTGCAGCAGGGGGGCCCCCCCCGAGGAGGAGGAGGAGGAGGAGGAGGACAGCGGGCGGGGTCTGAGGGCGTCTCCCAGGGGCGTCCTGACAGCTGGGCCTCCCTGCTCGCCGGGCTCTCCCGCAGACCCACATCTTCTCACTGAGGACCACCACACCCCGGACGGAAACCAGCCTCAGTCCCAGGTGGCCTCCTGGGTTTTCGTTCTCCTGACACCTCATTAACCTCATTAACCTCATTAACCTCATTAGACATCTCTTGTGTCGTTACTTCAACCTGGCACGAGAAAGCGGCTTCTATTGGCTAAAACGGCACTGATATTTCACGGCTGAACTAGTTGCAAGTTACCCAACCTGGTGATTATTTGGAGAAAGCCACTCAGAGCTCACAGACCATGTTTTCACACCCGAAGGCTCTGTTCTGCCTGCTGCGCTCAGCCCCCGGGCCTCCTGAGCCCAACCCCAGGACAGGCACTCCCCCCGCCCAGGCCCAGAGGGGCGGGTGGGCAGGTGTCACTTAGGGAGAGGCCTGTGCCGGTCCTTCGGGGCCAAGCCCAGGGGACAGCACTCCAGTGCACACACCAAACCTTGCTGTGGTAGCTGAAGAAACTTCGGGCAAGGGCGGGCAGTTCTTTCCCATTGTGCCGACCCCCACGTGCCTGGGTGTACACGGCCTTTCGCCTGCTCCACAAACCAACACAGTGAGCACAGAGAGCACAGAGATGGGGAGCACGAAGATGGAACACAGATGGGGAGCACAGAGGTAGGGAGCACAGAGACGGGGGGCACACAGAGATGGGGGAGCACAGAGAGCATAGAGATGGGGGAGCACGGATATGGGGAACACTGAGGGCGGCGCATGGAAATGGGGAAGCACAGGGAGCACGAGGATGGGGGAGCACAGAGATGGGGAGCACAGAGATGGAGAGCACAGGGAGCATAGAGATGGGGGAGCACAGAGATGGGGAGCACAGAGGGGGAGCACAGGGATTGGGAGTACAGAGGGGGGAGCATGGAGATGGGGAAGCACAGGGAGCACAGAGATGGGGAGCATGGAGATGGGGAAACACAGGGAGTATGAGGATCCGGGAGCAGAGAGATGGGGAACACGGAGATGGGGAAGCACAGGGAGCACAGAGATGGGGAGATGGAGATGGGGGAGCACGAGGATGGGGAGCATGGTGATGGGGGAGCATAGAGATGGAGAGCACAGGGAGCATAGAGGTGGGAGAGCACGGAGATGGGGAGCACAGAGGGGGGAGCACGTAGATTGGGAGTACAGAGGGGGGAGCACGGAGATGGGAAACAGGGAGCACAGAGATGGGGAGCACAGAGATGGGGAAGCACAGGGAGCATGAGGATGCGGGAGCAGAGAGATGGGGAGCACGGGGATGGGGAAGCACAGGGAGCACAGAGATGGGGGAGCACGGGGATGGGGAGCACGGAGATGGGGCAGAGCCGCTCTCCACCCCCAGGGTTGGAAAGGCCCACGGTTGCTTCCTCCCTGCTCTGTCCCACCAGGAAGAAATGGAAGCTAATGGTGTCATGCTGGGGGGGCTGTTTTCCCAGTGAGCCCTACTCCCCACGGGCTCTGGCTCTCCAAGGCTACTGTCAGCTGTTTCCAGCCCAATAATGTGTGTTTCTGTGCACTGGGAAGCATGCAAACCCAGCCAGGGGGATTCTTCAGGCGTCCTGCCCCGGGGGGTTGGCGCAAACAGTCTCTGTCTGGACGCCAGGAGCCGCGGTGGCCTGCAGAGTCCGCGTCCCGCCAGACCCAGCGCGAGGACTCCACCCTGCACTGGCCACCTCAGCGCAGGCCTCTCTTGCTCTCTCCGGGCACGGCCTCCCCCACCTGACGACCTCCTGTGGTTACTTGGGGCTCCACCTCTGCCCACAAGGCCCAGGGCCCACGTCCTGGCCACACCTCCACGGTGTGAGTCCCTTCCGAGACCTGGATGCCGGTATTTCCTGGGCTAGACAGTGGCCAGCGCAGGGGGGCTCCAAACGGCACCTGCACCTGACCGTGCGCAGGTGGCTGGTGGGAAGAGAAGGGGCCGTGCTGGCCGGGCCTGACCCTCATTTTAGCCCAGGACCACTGAGGAATCCAAGGACGTGAGACGTGAGCCAGGGCTCCCCTGTCATGAGGCAGGTGCCTGGTCACGGTGCGAGAACAGACACCACAGATGTCAGCCCCTGGGGGGGCCCTACATGGGCCCAGGCGGCAGGCGTGTGCAGGAGAGGGCACAGCCCCTGCCCTGCAGCTCTGTGGCGGCTGTGTGCCTTGTCCTGGCTAACTCGAGGCACCACCTGCAGGGAAACTTGGGTTACTGCGCCAAGGCCTGGTGTCAGCCCTGGTGGCTCCAGAGAGCAGGTCCTTGGTGGGGGACGCCGTGTGCAGAGGCCCCTGGATTGCACCAACTGCTCTGGACAGCTGCCATGGCCCTGCAGCCCACGCCATCCCATTTCCTAGCACAATCCCTGCCCCCCAGGGGTTCCCGGCCCTTCCTCTGGCTCTTCCTCCCTCCCCCTTCCCAGGGTTGTTGGGCAGAAAAGGCCTCGAGGTCCCAGGATGCACCATCCAGGCAGTTAGCACAGATGTGCTCACTCAGAGATTAAGGATGGAGGTCAGATGACCAAACAGGAGAGGAGCAGGAGTGGGTCGGTCAAGTGCCAGCGGGGAGAGTACCCCCATCCCAGACACCCCGATTCCACTGGAGGGAGGGTACCCCCCACCCAAGACACCCCGATTAAACTGGGGAGAGGGCACCCCACCCAGACACCCCAATTCCACCAGGGGGGAAGGCACCCCACCCCAGACACCCCAATTCCACCGGGAGGAGGGCACCCCCACCTCAGACACCCCAAATCTACAAGGGAACCAACCACAAGGCCCAATCAGCAGCCAAGCTAGGATAGGACTCTAAAATTGCCCCCCACCAGTGCTAGCAGGATCAGTGACCTCTGTGTAGGCTCAGAATCAACGAAGGAAACACCGAAATGAACAAATCATAGAATGGTAGAATGAGTACTTAGGAGAAGCAAAAAATCAACCACTGGTTGACCTAAGGAAAGGGAAAGAACTTGGGGTGGGGAGTGTCCCTGGTCACTGCCCCAGGCTCCCTCCCCTCCAACCTGCCTGTCTTCCGAGTCAAGTGGGTGCTAAGCTGGGGGCGGCTTGGGTCCCCCATGAGACATCAGGTGGTACCCCACAAGGGCAGTAGCCATGCAAAACCAAGCCAGGGTCTGTTGGGGGGTTGGTCACTGGACCCCATGGTGGGCCTGGTCTAACCCTGCCTCCCTCTCACCAAGAGGTCAAGGAGCTGAGAAGCCAAATCAAAGATAGTTTCAAGGTCAAGCCCTTGAATTTATTGAACACTCAGTCGGAGGCTCCTGCAGGAGGGTCTGAGCAGCCTGGGTGAGGGCTAGCTAGGAGGGGCTGACGGGGGCAGAGGGGAGGGCCGGGTGCTGACCCGTGGACGTGCCGTCGGTGAGACGGGCAGAGACGCGGGCACGGGAGTGCACACCTGGTGGCTCGTCCTTGGTGTTCTCTCCTTTAATCCGGCTTAACCCTTTTACAGCCTCTGAAAAAGCCGCGCAGACCCCGGGGGGAGGGGGTGGCGTTGGAGCGGACGCCCCGGGGCGCGCTCTCAGGGAAGGACACCCGGGCAGGGCCCACGAGCCGCTGCACCCACTCCTCGGTCTGAAGAGTCTTTGTCAGCGCCAGGGATCCTCACTCATTAGCACTCGCGACCGTCCTCAGACTCAGTATTTCGTGTCGAACAATATCTTCTGGGGCTGGGACGCAGGTGGGTGGCGTGGACGGTGCCCAGCGAGAGCCGCGAACCGGTGGCTTCTAGTTAAGGTCAGCCCCGGTCCCGACTCCGTCACTTGATCCTGTAGCTTCCTGGCCTTTCGGGAGAAAGGGAGGGGGTGGACGTTAGCCCAGCTGGCAGGGCCCGGGGTGGGGGCACAGCCCCGTCCACACAGGAGGACCGTGTACAGGTGCGCAGCGCTCTGTCGTGTCCCGGGGTCTGCAGGGGAGCCGGCTGAGCACCCTCCCTCCCAAGGAGGACAGTGACCTCTCCGGGTAGGCCCGTGGGCTGCGCTTCCCGGAGTCCCCACCAGGGCCCCGCCTGTGACACCTGCCCACAGCTGAATGAATGCCAGTCTGTGGAGGGTTGAAGACAGGAGCAGGGGCTCCTCATGTGGCCAACATGGGCACCATCCCTGACCATGACCCCACCAGAGCCTCATGCCTGTCCTGGGGGGGGGCAGGGCCTCAACTGCACCCTCACCCCACAGACACAGCAGCAGGACCAGGGTCCCTAATAGTGGAAGGAGATCCCCAGTGGGGAGTCCTGTGCCGCTCCAGATCCCATGTTCTCAGCCAGTCTGCTGGGCCAGGAAAAGTGGTGGACGGGGCTCCGTGGCCCTCAGTGGGATAAAGTGGCCAGCGTCAAGGAGGCAGGCTCTTTCCTGTCCCGGTCCCGCAAGAAGCTGGCCAGCGAGTACTCCGTCTGCAGTGCTGAGACCTCCCCGGGGCATAACCCGGACCGCCCTCCAGCCCAGGCACCGAGACCCCTAGTACGGATCCGTCACAACCGTGGGTTAACGTTCAGGTCCACGTCATTATGGCTGGGTAACAATTACTACCTTGGACAACGTGGGATTAGGGGCGCCAACCCTGCACGGCAGAAAATCCGTGTGTAACTACTAACTCCCCCAAACTGTACGAGCGGCCCAGAAGTTAGGCCTCTGCTGCCAATAACACACACCGTTGATTAACAGCTACTTTGTATGTGGTGTGTGTTCCAGACGTCATCTTACGACAGTCAGCTAGAGAGAAGACGACGTCACTGAGGAAACCACAAGGACAAGTTACAGCACGTACTGTCAAAGACCCGCCTACGAGCGGACCTGTGCCGCCCCGGCCGTGCTGCCTGCTTTCTTCCCTGCAGAAGTCTACGTTCGTCGTGCAATTACTAACCGCTCCTTCAGAAAGATTTGCTTTGTTTTCGACACACTTGTCCGGGAACCTCTCGACATCCTGTCCCCTTGGTCAAATGCTCAGCGATCTGTCTGCCCTGGAGAGACCCTCGGGGCTCCTCCCTGAGCTCCAGGCTGGCGGCCTGCACAGCCGACAGCCTGGGGTGGGGGTGGGGGGGCGGCTCCTGGGCTCTCTTTTGGGTCAGCTTCCTTTTTTCTGGAACACTCACTCCTTTCCCGTTCTGCTGACTTGATTTGGAAGGATGCACTCTGCAGTAGCTTCCAGAGAAAGGCAGCGCAGAAAGGAACGCGGTGAGACCTTGCGTGGGAATGCCTCTGTCCGTGGGCACCTGGCCTGCCAGTCTGAGGACAGAATTCCTTGCTGCCCCCCCACCCCCCGGTGGTGAGGCCACTGTGTTCTCTCCTGGCCCTTTGCAGGTTTCAGCTTCCTGTTAGACCAGACGGGACGCGTTACACTCCGTGACCTGCCTCTCACACATCATCATCACCCAGGGGCCGTGGTTTACGGCAGGGCTCACTCCTGGTGTGCGTTCTGCCGGCCCAGACAGATGTATAATGACAGGTGTCCGTCGCTGTGCTGTCACAGAGCTGGCACCACCCTAAACATCCCCCGTGCTCTGCCTGCTCATCTCTCTGTCCCCCAGCCCTGCAGCCACAGAGGCTCCTACTGTGCACAGAGTTTTCTCTCTTCCAGAACGTCATACGGTTGCAGCCTTTTCAGATGGGCTCTTTCACTTAGTGATATGCATGTGAGGCTCCCTCAGGTCTAGTCATGATGTGACAGCTCGTTCCTTTTTGGGGCCAAATGGTACTCCACGGTCTGGAGGGACCACGGTTTATTTATCCGCTCACCGACAGAAGGACATCGTGGTTGCTCCCAAGTTTTGGTAACTATGAGTGAAGCTGCTATGAACATCTGTGAGCAAGTTCTGGTCTGGACTTAAGTTTTGAACTCTTGGGAAAATGCCTAGGGGCACGATTGCTGGACCTCAAGTTCAGAGTACATTCAATTTTGTAGTAAATCACCAAACTGTCTTGCAAAGTGGCTGTGCCGTCTGGCGTCCCCACGGCATGAACGAGAGTTCCCGCTGCCCCACATCCTCACCAGCATCTGGTGTCGTCCGTGACTGGATTATAACCATTCTAATAGGTGTGTGTGGTACCTCTCTGTTCTAATTTGCAATTTCCTAATGACATACAATACTGAGCATCTTTTCATATGCTTACTTAACATCTATATATCTTCTTCGGTGAAGTGTCTGTTCAGATCTGTGGCTCGCTTTTTAATTGGGTTGTTTTCTCTCTATATTTTGGATAAGCAGTCCTTTAGTAGATGTGTCTTTTGCAACTATTTTCTCCCAGTCTTTGGCATCTTATTTTTTTTTTTAACTTTTAAAAAAATGTTTGTTTGTTTTTGAGACAGAGCGTGAGTGGGGGAGGGGCAGAGAGAGAGGGACACACAGAATCCGAAGCAGGTTCCGGGCTCTGAACTGTCAGCACAGAGCCCGACATGGGGCTTGAACTCACAGACTGCGAGATCATGACCTAAGCCGAAGTTGGACACTCAACTGAGTGAACCACCCAAGCGACCCTATTTTAATGTTTATTTTTGAGAGAGACAGAGACAGAGTGCAAGGTGGGGAGGGGCAGAGAGAGAGGGAGACACAGAATCTGAAGCAGGCTCCAGGATCTGAGCTGTCAGCACAGAGCTCTATGTGGGGCTTGAATTCATGAGCCATGAGATCATGACCTGAGCCAAAGTCGGACACTTAACTGACTGAGCCACCCAGGTGCCCCTGGCATCTTATTCTTTTGACAGTATCTTTTGCAGAGACAAATTTTTAAATCTTAATGAAGTCATTATCATTTTTTTTGTGGTGCCTTTGATGTTCTATTTCAAAATTCCCCGCCAACCCAAGGTCACCCACATTTTCTACGTCATTTTCTACAAGTTTTGCAGTTTTGCATTTTACATTTAGTTCTGTGACCCACTTTCGGTTCACTTTCGGGGAGGCGTAAGGTCTGGGTCTAGATTCGCTATTTTGCACGTGGACGCCCAGCGGTTCCAACACCATCTGTTGAAGACGCCATCTTTGCTCTGCTGTGTTACCTTCGCTCCTTCGTCGGGTATCAGTCGACTGTACTTATGTGGGTCTTCCTCTGATCCACTGACCCATCTGTCTACCGTTCCACCAACCCCACGCCGTCTTGATTACTGTGACTTTACCATGAGTCTGCAGGTCGGGTAGTATCAGTCCTACAACCTTGTTCTCCTTCAGTGTTGTGTGGGCGATTCTGGGCCTTTGTCTCCTCTCCATACAAACGTTAGCAGCGGGTTGTCGATATCCACGAAATAACTTGCTGGGATTTTGATTGGGATTCTGCTGAATGTCTTCTTCATCAACTTGGGAAGAACCGCCATCTTGACGATATTGAGCCTTCCCATCCATGAACATGGGATTCCTCTCCACCCCTTTAGTTCTTGTTTGAGTTGACTCATCAGTTTTGTTGTTTTCCTCACACAGATCTTGTACATATTTTGTTAGATTCGTACCTAGCACCATTTTTTGGGTGCTAATGTGAATGTTCTTAATTTAAAATCTCACTTGTTTGCTGATGGTATATAGTAAGTGACTAACTTTTACATCTTAACCTTGGATCCTGCAACCTTGCCATAATCACTGATTAGTTCCAGGAGATTTTGCTCAATTCTTTGGGATTTTCTACACAGCCAACCAAGTTATCCAGAAACAAAGATAGTCTTAACTCTTCCTTCTTAATCTACCTCATTTTCCTTTCTTGTCTTGTTGCAGTAGCTAGGACTTCCCATGTGATGCTGGAGAGAAATGGTCTTGTTCCCGACCTTCAGGGGAAAAGTAGTTTCTAGTTTCTCACCATGAAGTACGATGTTCGCCGTAGTTTCTGTAGCTGCTCTTTATCAAGTCAAGGAAGTTCCACTTGTGCCTAGTTTGCTACAAGCAGTTACCACAAACAGGTGCTGGATTCTGTTAAATGCTGTTCCTGCACCAAATGATACGATCGTGTGATTTTCCTTCTTTGGCCACAAGGTGACGATGCGTTACATAAAATGGGTTTTGAATGTGGAACCAGCCCCGTGCACCTGGGACAAACTCCACTTAGTCATGGTGTATAATTCTTTTTCTACATTGTTAGGGTTGCTTTGCTAATATTTTGTTGAGGATTTTCGCATCTGTGTTCAGGGGAGACACCGGCCTGTAGTTTTCCTCACACGTGACGTCTTTGTTCTGGTATTAGGGTAATGCTGGCCTCATAGGATGAATTACGATGTTTCCCCTCCACTTCTATTTTCTGGAAGAGATTATAGAGAATGGTATCATTTCTTCCTTAAACGTTTGATAGAATTCTCCAGGGAACTCACTCGAAAATTATTATCGGTTGGATTCCTTTAATGGATACTAGATATTCAGACGGGCTATTTCTTGTGTGAGTTTTGGCAGATGGCGTCTTCCAAGGCATGGTCCATTCCGTGTTAGGTTATCAGACTTGTGAGTACAGCTGCTCATAATGCCAGACCGGCCTTTCACTCCACAGTTGAAGCTCGAGGCATGGATGTTTAGAAGCCTTAGGAGGTAGAGCTTGGGGTGTTTAAGGAGGAGGTTACAGCCACGAACAACGGATTTGGAGAGAATAAAGTCACCTGAGGGCAGGTGCAATTCTCTGGGCTGGGAAGGCAAAGCCGGCAGAGGGTAGAGTCTGACAGGGTGGGGTCCCTGAGAGGCAGCCCAGGCCCTGCCTGCACTCCCTCCTCCCCTCCTCCTGCCCCGTGGACCCCGTGGACAGAGGAGGCGACGGAGCCCTCCGACGGGCTGTGGGGACGGCTCTGTGGGCAGCTTTGGTGCCGAGCCGCTGCGTCAAGGTGAGCCTGGGCTCGGGGGGCCGGGGAGAGCAGACGTGTTTTCCTGCGTCCGTGAGCATCAAGGGCACAGAGGCATCAGGCTCAGCCTGCACAGCCTGAAGCCAGTCACTCTGGGAGGTGACAGGTCCCCTTACCGCTGGGTGGATAACTATGTGTCATCTGGGGCAGGAAGCCACCTTTCTTGAGCGCGGTATCACTCCCATAACCCCGACCCTTTCTGCACACACAGCACACGTCTGTGCAAAGGGGCCTGCCTCCCTGCCCATGGGTTCCAGGGGGTCAGCCGGCTCCAGCCCCGTCAGGGTCTCACCAGGCTCTGCTGGTTACCAGGCGTCGGGCAAGGACCCCACGGGCACGTCCCCATTGTCCCTGCCGATAAAGCGGAGGCCGTGCTGGGGTCCCGGCAGGTGGCACAATGTGTCAGGGGGCTCACGTACCTCACACGCCAAGAAAACACCTCTTATCCTCCCACGAAGCGTGATTCTGGGCACGTCCCTCACGTGAGGCACGTGGAGCGCTCCCCACGATCGAGAGAACGCGTGCTCTGAAGAGGCGCGGCAGGTTCCCTCTGATTCTTAACAGAACAATTCGTTTTTACACAGAGCCAATGCGCACTTACAATCTCCAAGTCCCAGGCAGCCGGACTCATTTCCTTGAGTGGCGCTGTGCCTTGAAATCTTTTTCTTCCCTCGTGCGTTTTCTGAATGTGCTGCTTTAGGTTTTCTTCCCAGAGCTCCTCTCGGAAGGCCCTGAGAGAACAGAGGGTGATGAGGACACGATTTTACACGTCGAGTCGAGTCTCGGCAATCCCTGCTCCGACAAGGGAGAGAGAATTTTCCTTTTTTCCTCCAGGCCAAAGTGCAGTCCTGGGGCTCAGGGGCTGTCGCCATGAGAATGGGGCCACCTAGGCCACCCGCTCCCCCTCCGGGCAGCAGCTCAGACAGGCCCAGGCAGTGAGAAGCCACAAGAACACACGCCACGTTTTAAAACTTCACATCCAGGTAAGAAATTACACATTCAGGGCCGTGCACAGACACTACACGAAAGGGACAGTCTCTGTCTTCACAGGAAATACACAGTTGTGATAAATCCTTAAACGGGATTATTAAATTAGGATTTCAGACATACTTGCTCTGCCAATATCAGGGCTTTGGGCTTAAATTCTCTGCCTTTAAACACGAGGATGTTCAGAGTAGCAGAGCATTCTGGGCCGCGCAGGAAGGGCGGCAGTGCCTGGTGTGTGAGAAGGCCCTGGAGTCTGGGGTGTCTGCCCAGGAACAGAACCACCCCCCACCCCCATCCCGCACCCCCCCCAGCCTCCCCACCCCCCCAGCCTCCCCAGCCTCCCCAGCCCAGCCCGGGGCCTTCCAAGGCCCCAGCCCCACCCCCCAGTGGCCCCGGAGTCTGGGGTGTCTGCCTGGGAACACAACTGCCTCCCATAACCCCTCCTAGCCTGGGGCTTCCCCGAGGACCCTAACCCCACCCCCCCCCCCCCCCCCCAGCAGCAGCCTCTGTGTCGGCTTTGTTTGCTTTTCAGCATAATGGACACAGGCAGGACGGTGGCCTCCAGTCCTGCCCTGCACAGACCGCAGCGTCGGCACCTCTGAACCCCGGTTCTCAGGAAAGCCCTGCCCACAGGGCAGTCGGGGGCCGCGGGCACACACTTGTGTGCTGTGGGGACAGCTGCATGCCGTCCATTTCCATCTAAGCCATTCCACGGGCTCGGGTGGGTCCTGTCTGCGGACCTGCAGGGTTGTCCCCGGGGTTCTGGGCATGAACACGAATGACTCCCCAGAAAAGAACACCCCTTCGCCGTCCACGTGTCACACCAGGACGACCTTCCTCTGGGCCTCCTGGTCCCCAGAATGTGGAAACACGGCGGTGGGCAGAGCCGGGACGTGCAGGCCAGGCCGGTCCTCCCCGGAGCACGTGAGCCCCCCACCCACGCCCAGAGCTCGCCTCCGCTCGGCTTCGGAGCGCCCAGGGCGGGGCCGGCAAGAAGGGGCACAGGAGCCCCGTCCAGCAGTGTCCCCGGCCGCCCATGGCTCTCCCCGCGTGCCCGGGAGGGGTGCAGGGTGCAGAACAGCACAGTCACAGCATCAAGTGTGTTGTGAGTGAAAGAGCCGAGAGGAAAATGCGCGTGCACGCACACGCACACAGGCACACACACGCGCACGCACGCACGCACAGGCACACAGGTCTACTTCCGGTGTGCAGCAGCTGGGGAAGGGTGAAGGGCCCAGCGGTCATTCCCGGGGTGCAGATGCTGGGTCAGCATCGGGGGTGTGCTTGGTCACCCGCACCGGAAAACTGCAGAAATGCCACGCCCCCAGCAGCTGCTGTTCCCGCCCTGCCCCGCCCCCGCTCCCCCTCCCCCTCCCCTGGCCTGCCCCAGATGCCAGCAGGTGCCAGTGAGTGCTGGGGTGCGAGTGCGGCCACCAGCGGGCAGCGGGGCTGAACTCGGACCCCGGGACCAACCTCATTTCTTCACTTGTTTGCGAGGACTTCTCTTTGCTTTGCCTCACGTTTCCGGGTGGATTCACTGGCATTTTCTCATTGTCTGCCAAATCCACGGCACAGGGAATCTTTGACACCACCTAGGAAAAGGCAAGATATTTTCAGGAACCCAAGGAAATGCTGCCGTTCACACGAAGCCAACCGCCCGCAGGCAGTAGACTCATCCTTCCTCCGAGGAGGCCGCCGGCTGGACGCTGGTCGGTGGGAGGGCAGGGTCCGAGGGGGGATGCAGCGGGCCTGGAGAGCTGCCCGCAATTCTGTCCGCACGGCGGACAGGAGCCGTGCTCTAGAATGGGTTCCACGCCTCTCGAGTGGGTGCGGCTGTATTTTGGATCACTGAGTTTCAAGCTAATAGGTAAGTGCTCCTGCACAACTGACGTGTGAGAAGGTAGGAAGTGTCCTGTCGTTGGGGCAGTCTGTATTTATAAACTCACTGCTCTTAGATCCATGACGTCACGGATCAGCACGGATAAATGCTGAAAACCCAGGAGAAGCACTCGGGGTTGGCTTTTCCTGATAAAGCCCACCGATTCCAAGTGAGAACCTGCAAGGTCCCTGGGATGCAGGTAGAGAACAGCGTTCCTGTCTGCCAGCCCCCGGCCCCAGGTGGGATGCGGCACCGCCCCCATCGCAGGATGCCCGGCGGGGCGCAAACGTGTCCTCCGGTAGCGCCAGGACCCTCCCCGGCAGCCCCAAGTTCACGGATGGCGGAGAGAGGGCACATCTAGGGCAGAGCAAGATGCGATAAAGGTTCACGTGTTTCTGGAAGCTCTCTGAGAATCGCAGGCCATGTGAATTCATTTTGGAAACAATTTCCTTTCTAAGTTATGGCACTGCATAAAATATGTCCAAGCAGCACCGTAAATGCTGGAATACTCCTTACGTCTAAGGGTCTGAGGACCTGATGCCAGGATTTCTGGTCACCTGGGCTCTTGGATTTCCTCATCCACCTCTCCGGAGTCGCACCTTTCATCGCCTGCACGATCCCCCTTCCTCCTCGTCTTCCCAACCCCTACCTGGGTTTGCCTTTCTAGAGCCTTCCTTCCCTCCTCCCTCCTTGGGCCACACCCAGGTGTCTGCCTGGCTCTCCTAGTGTCCTAACCAGCTGCTGCCTCCACTTTCCTGACTCCCACCTATGATATGCTCCCATGGCAGGTGGGCTTTGTAAATGTCTCCTTTGGTGTGGCCCTGTGCCCTTGAGACACCTCAGACACTCCCCAACTCTCAGGGAGCAAGCCTGAGAACCAGACTGATCTCTCCCTACGCCAGGGGGCTTTAGACCTGTGTGTGTGTGTGCACCTATGTGTGTGCACCTGTGCCCGTGTATACCTGAGTGCATCTGTGTGTGTACACACCTATGTGTGTGCCTGTGTGTGTAGCTGAGTGCATCTGTGTACGTGTACCTGTTCATGTACCTGTGTGTGTACCTGAGGGCACCTGTGTGTGTGCACCTGGGCCTGTGTGTCTGTGTGTGTGCCTCTGTTCACATGTGCTTGCCCCTGAAAGGAGAGCACGCCCTTTAGGGCATCGCAAGGCGGGCAGAGGGAGACACATGGCAAGTGTGGGTGTGGGGAGAAGGGCAGGGAGGGAAGGGAGGGCAGGAGGGCAGGGGGACTCCCGGGGAGGGGAGGCGGGGCTCCGACCAGGGGCTCCTCCGGCTGAAGTCTGCAGCTGCTACCCAGACTGTGTCTATAATCACCTCATGTGCCACAACACCTCTAAGTGGATTAGCAGGGCAGGACCTGGTCTGCCTGGTTCATGTGCCTGACTCTGGGAAGGTGCTTAACCCCAGGGGATGGGGGTGGGGGTGAGAGAGGGAGGGGGGAGGGGCAGAGTCAGGGGTTGGGGGTGGGGCCGGAGCTGGCTTAATCCCAGTGGATGTGTGGGGGAGGGAGGGGGCCACCACACTTTCCCAGGAGGACTCCTAAACATTTCTCCAACAGGAAGAGAAGACAAATATAAATTCAGTAGGTGTTTTCTAAAGTCAGTAATGTAACTATTGTTCTTAATTAAAAGTGTATGATTTGGAAAGAAGCCCCCAGCCACAGTTTGCTATCAGTACAAACACTGAGGAGGAAGACGTCCCACATACCCAGTCCTCTGATGAAAGCAAGGACCACAAGCAGGGACAGACAGGAGGCACAGCGGCGCCCCCACGCCCTGCAGGCCGCCAGCCCTCCACCTTCTGGGACAGAGCCCACACACAGCCGCTTCCTGGGGAGGCCGGCGGTGCCGGCGTTCACGGGTCCACGTTCCCTCTGCCACACTGCCCACAGACGCGCGTCTCCGTACGCGGATGCCAGGAGTCGGACTGCGTGTATTAAAGCACGGGGTCACCAAGAGCTCAGAGAAGCTCGGATTTTTAACTTAGGTATTTTCCAACACGTTGCAGCAACAGCAGCGGCCACGGTGGCTGGGAACGCGTGGCCCTAGAGGGTGATGGCGTGGCAGCCACTGAGCAGACGGAGCCTCTGTCCTGTCTTTACTGCCACTGGGGGGTCCCTTGCGGGGACAGCCTGTCTGCCTCCGCCCACGTTCCTACTGAGCTCTTTAACTTAAAACAGCCTGGTGATCATTCTTCAGATCTCAGACAGCGGCCTTTGTCCCAAGTGTTAGCCTGTATCTTTTGACTTTGATTATGGTACTCCGGGCTGTCTGGAAATTTCAGTTTCATAAAGTTAAATTTTTCTTTCTTTACGTTTATTTACTCATTTTCTGAGAGGGCGCACAAGCGGGAAGGGGCAGAGAGAGAGGGAGAGAGAATCCCAAGCGGGATCCACACTGTCGGCGCAGAGCCTGACACGGGGCTCGAACTCACAAACCACGAGGTCACTGAAACTCATGACCTCAACCGACTGAGCCATCCAGGCGCCCCGAAGTTAAAATTTTCTATCTGTAGTTCCAAAAATTCTGTAATTCCTATTTGATTTGTGAGGCTTTTTGCCACTCCAGATCATACAAGTATTTTTAAGTTTCTATGCTACAAAATACAACAGCGACTATGCACAGCATGTCCGTGTGGTTCACAGATTATACAGAACAAGATAACCTTCCTCTTCTTGCAGAGTGTTGTGGACGTCACATTGTCCACTAGAGTAAACCGTGTACAAACAGAAGCTAGCTCCAGCGATCCCACTCCCGGGCACCCCCCCCCAAACTGAAAGCGGGGCCTCAGACACCCCCGTGTGCACGGCAGCAGATTCACAGGAGCCCGCAGGTGGAAGGGACCCGAGTGTCCACCGTGGACGAGCGGGTAAACGCAGCGGTCCGTCCACACGGCACGACGTCCCCCGGCCTCGCGGGAGGGAGACGCCTGCCACGCGCGGAGGAGCCCCGAGGTCGCGATGCCCGGTGACAGAAGCCGGACGCAAAAGGACAGGCCCGGTGTGACCCCACCCTCTCGAGGTCCCCGGAGCCGTCATGTTCACAGAGGGCAGACAGACAGAGGGGGCAGGGGAGGGGACGGGGACCTGGTGTCTGATGGGGACAGACCTTCCTTTTGGGGGGACGGGAGAGTCCTGGGGACAGAGCGGGGGGGGGTGGCTGTGCGTGGGGTGAGCGTGCTGGGTGCTCCTCAACTGGACACCTGAAAACAGTTCACACGTTTTACGTGACGTGTGGATTTCACCCCCATCTTACAGAAGGAAGGCTTCCACACAGCGCCAGTCGCCAGCCTCCACCGTTAGTGGCGCTTAAATACAGCTCCGCCAACGGGGCCGGGAGCCGGCAGCCCCAGCAGGCTCAGTGGTCTCCTGGTCTTGACAACCGCCTGTGCGATGTGGGGAGAGGCTGGGAAGGGGTCCCTGCAGCCGGCAGGAGGCGGGTGCACCCCGGACCCGGGCGCCAACGGGACAGGAGCGCTGCTGTGGGGCCACGTGCACTCAGGGCCCGGACACAGGAAGAGTCCAGCCTGACTCGGGCACCCCCCCACCCCCCCCCCCCGGCAGCCCTGAGCCCGCCACTGGGAGCCCCCCGCCGGGTCCACCCCGATCGGCATCCTGCAGGGCGGGCTGAGGGGGAGCTGGACGGACAGCAACAGGCGACACCTGGCACAGGCGACCACGGATCCCGTGTGTCCGGCCCGAGAAGCCAGAGCCTGGCCGAGTCGGAAGCCTGGTTGGGGGGAGGATGGCACCGGCACACTCCTGGCTGGCAGGGGGTTGGGACCCCAGGAGCCTGTGCAGGTCTAGGAGCAAGGGGAACCTTCCGGAGTGGCCACACACGCTCTGAGGATCCGCGGAAGAGTGGGGGCCCAGCGGGCAAGGGGATGAGATGCCTGTGCAAAGGCCCTGTGGCAAAGAAGAGGGTCTAGGTAGGATGACAAGGAGGCTCTGGAGGGCACTGGGGGCGAGGTACAACAGGGTGAGGAGGGCAGTCAGTAGACACAGACACGGAGGCTGGTGCCCATGAGCTGTGAGGACACAGTGTCAGAGGACTGCTCGTGACCATCCGCTGGAGAGACCCAGGGATGGAGGTAGAGATGATGAGGCCCGGCTCCTGGGGACAGAGCCAGCCTTGGGGACGCCTGACCCGAGGAAGGTGGTGGCAGGACACAAGCAGCTTCTCACGGGGTCAGGGGGGATGCTCGAGAGGAGAGGAGCTGCAGGGGAAACAGGGCACCTGCTGTCCAGGAGCGGGGCGGCACCACGGGCGGGCCTGGGCAATGGTGCCGGGACCAGCCGAGGGAAGGGGTCCGTGTGCCACAGCAAAGCGCAGGGAGGCCGGGAGCAACAGAACTGGGGCCACAGAGGGGGCACTGGCAGAGGCCCAGGGGAGGAGACGGCAGAGCCTGTGCGTGCCCGCCTGGTGGCCTCTCTTTTCTCCTTGTGGTCACCTGCTGACTGAACGGCAGAGGCCAGGGGAGTAGTCAAGCTTTGCAAGAGCGGGTGGGAAGGGGTGCGTGGGCGGGAGAGGGGAGGGCTGGGATGCCCCGACCCCGCAGCAGAGCCTAGCACCCCTCCGCAGCAGAGCCGGGAAGCCAGGGGCTGGCCGGGAAGGGACAGCTGGGCGTTTGCAGAGTGGCGTTTCCAGGGGGCCTGGGTGACAATGGGGCACAGGCCCTGGGCCAGGAGCTGGCGCTCCGGGAGGCAGGGGACAAGCCGAGCCTGGTCTGGCCGCGCACAGGAGTGCTGGGCACGGCGGCCGTGGGGCTGTAAGCACTGGTTTCCTAATTGTTTTCCGGCAGTCCTGCATCGCGGTCCCGCTAAGAGTCCTGATCCTTCCACGGCACGTTAACTGGCTGTAGGTCAAGGACGCCGTGTGGGTTTGCTTTCATACGCTCGGCTGGGGGGTCGGGGGGGGGGGGTGAGGGTGAAGCGTCTGAAGAAGCCCGAGCCCTGACCCCGCGGGGACACCCAGCCTCACAACATCCTTCCTGCGTGTTCAGAAAGTCCCAGACATGTTGTACGCACCTCGCAGGCCTCAGGGAGGCGAGGGCGTCCTCTGCAACAGAGGCAGAAGCGGGATGTGGCGTGGATGGCTGCCGTCCCCTCCCAGCCTCCGGCACAGCGGGGCTTCCCGCCGAGCCCCTTGGGCAGGGTGTGCGCCCCTGGAAGGACCCTGCCCCAAGATCAATGGCTGGGGGGTTTCCCTCAAGGCTGGCAATTCTCCTCCACCCGCAGCCGACACCACCGGGCCTCCTCACGTCCTCGCGGCCGCCCTGCCTGAGTCCAAGCTGTCCCTCACCGCCAGCTGACCGGCTCCCAGCCAGGCCTCCCACAGCCCCTCAGGGTCAGTCACGCGCTAGAGCAGCTCACAGAGCTCAGGGCACAGCGGAGGCTGCAGCCCGGGAGCAGCTGCGGGAACTGCCACACGGACGATTCGCAGGGCCACACGCAATGAGACGGGGGGGGGGGGGGGGGGGCGCATGGAAGATTCATGGGGCCACGTGGGACGGGTGGGGGGGAGGGGCCCACATGGGACAGGCGGGGGCCGCATGGGACAGGTGGGGGGGGCACACAGGACAGGAGGGGGGGCACATGGAACAGGCGGGGGAGCACCCGGGACAGGTGGGGGGGGTCACCCGGGACAGGCGGTGGGGGGGCCTCACGGGACAGGAAGGGGGGGGCCGCATGGGACAGGTGGGGGGGCACACGGGACAGGCGGGGGGACACATGGGACAGGCGGGGGAGCAGCCGGGACAGGCGGGGGGGGGTCACCCGGGACAGGCGGTGGGGGGGCCTCACGGGACAGGAGGGGGGGGCCGCATGGGACAGGCGGGGGGGCACATGGGACTGGCGGGGGAGCACCCGGGACAGGTGGGGGGCTCGCCTGGGACAGGCAGTGGGGGGGCCTCAAGGGACAGGAAGGGGGGGCCGCATGGGACAGGTGGGGGGGCACACAGGACAGGCGGGGGGGTGCATGGGACAGGCAGGGGGCTCACAGGAAAGGGTGGGGGCGCACGGGACAGGCGTGGGGAAGCGTGAGGAGCTGCACATCCTCTCTGGGTGCCACCCTCCCGCACCTGCGGGGCCGTTGGGATGGGGCTGAAAGCTGCAGGCCGCGCTCAGGCGGTCTTTCCGGGGACCAGCCACGTGACGAGGCCCCACCCTGAGTCACCCGTCAGCATCAGCTGAGGCCGGCTCCCAGCGCTCCCTACAGTAATCAGACGCGCCCGTCACCCCCGGCCCCATGGGGTTTCGCAGGTCTGTGGGGGCAAAGCACAATGTATTTCTCGTCAGGCCGCGGTCTCACAGGCCAGCGTGAGTCTCACACGGGGTCTCAGCTCGTGCTGTCCTAGAATGCCTTCGAGACCCTCGTGTCAGTGGGGTGTCATGCTAGCTCACCCTTTTCCGTGGCCACGGGGTGACCCCGAACTTGGGACACAACTTACAGCCACCCATCTCCTGGCATGCCAGCTGTTTCCACTGCGCTGCTGTGATCGAGCTCGGACGGCTTCCTCGAGAAGGTGTGAGTGTGCAAGTCGCCCTGTTCCTGAAGCGACGGCACACGAATCTTGGATGCTCACGTGTTGTGCAAAAATGCGGGTGGTGACAGAGAAGGCGGGATGGGAGGACGTAGCACGTCGCCTATGACGCAGGCAGGCGTGCGTGCCGGGCCGGGAGCGGAGGGCAGCCCGCCCGGGGAGGCCACACGGCGAGAGGAGGCGGGAGGCGCCGCTTCCTCCCGAGTTGCTATGGCTCTGATGTGGCTCTCACAGTAAAGGAACACTGTAAGTGTCTGCGGGGAAGTCAGGTGTCTCAGGGCCTAGGAGGTCTGAGAGCCGCCCGCTCTCCTGTCCCCCCGGCCAGGTCGCCTTAGTGAGAAGTACAGGCATGAGCAAACACGCCCCGTGTGAAGGGCCGCGGTCACAGTCCCGGCTCCACCTGGCGCTCCGAGGACCCAGGGGCCAGCCCCGTGGGCACCGGCATCGGGACTGTGGGCATCCTACCAGACCCCGCACTTGGATAAAAGGGCTCCATGTGGCTTTTCTCTTCAGGTGACGGTTGCTCCGCTTGAAAGGACAGAGGCCTTACAAGGAACGTGAGGTGGCAGCAGGACTGGGCACAGACGTTCCCACTGGGACAGCGCTGGCGGCCGGCCGGCCAGACACGAGCCTCCCGTGGGCGGAGAGCGGGCCCGGCGCCCAGCCTGGCGTGGAGCGTCTGGTTGCCCCCCCCCCCAGCCCCTCCCCCGCGTCCCCCACCCCCAGCCCTGGCTCCTCACATGAGAGGAAATAGGTCTGTCAGCGGGCCGCAGGCTCCACCTCTGCAGCGGGCACCGTGGCCCCCGGACGGGATGAGACCCCTCCCGCTGGCGTCCTTGTACCAGACTCCGCTGGGGAGGCAGGGGCTTGCCCAGGGCCGCCTCCGCTGTCCTCCGGGTCCGGGCTCGCTCCCGCCACTCCCGCGGCGCTCCTTCGTCTCTGGGGAGGACACGCGGCACGTTAGCCGTGGAGCCAGAAGCAGCCCCGGCACAGTTTCCCCCCCAAACCCTTTCCCGTCCCTCCACCCAGACGGGAGGCGCCCGTCTGCTCCCGTCCCACGGCGCCAGCTCCGTGCGAGGGGACAACACAGCCCCCGGGGCCGAGCAGCAGGACCCTGTCCCCGGGGAAGATGGGGGCTCTGGCTGAGCTCAGGAATCAGAGGCCTTCAAGGTCGCCATGACACCTGAGCTCCTTCCTTCCTCTCTCTCTCTCTCTCTGTTCCTTTTTTCAGAGGGGGGTCGGGGAGAGGGAGAATCACAAGCAGGCTCCATGCTCGGTGCAGAAGCTGACGGGGGGGGGGGGGGGGGGCGGGGAGGCTGGATCCCACGACCCTGGGATCATGACCTGAGCCGAAACCGAGAGTCGACGCTCAACTGACTGAGCCCCCCAGGCTCCGGGGAGCAAGGCTTCAATGCACAACCTTCCTTAGAAGAGCCCCGGGAGCCAGGTGATCGGGAAGAGGGCAGGAGGGGATTAAGAAAGAACAAGGAATCTGAGAAGACACTGAGTGGAGCCGACGCAGAGCAACGACCCCCCGAGGCCTGTGCCCACAGCCGCCCGCCCGAGGGAGCCAGCCAGCAGAGCACCCCAGAGGAGGCAAGAGCAGAGCCTTCCCCAGAGAGAGGTAGGCCCCGCCAGATCACTCACCTTACGCGCTGCTCCCTGGGGGCCAAGGCCCTGCTGTCCTCCGCTCTCCTGGAGGGAAGCCCCACTCGCTGCCATGGCGCCAGGGCCGGCAGGATGCTCCTGAGGGAGGACATCTTCCTTCTACTGTCACAGACCCCGCGGTGAACACTCCCCCGCGGACGGCACGCGCTAGAACACAAACACGCAACACGTCCGAGCAAGGCCCGTGGGGGCTGATGGTGAACGCCCACAGGCGCCCACAGAGGCCCACGGAAGCCCACGGGCGCCCACGGAAGCCCAAGGCCTGGCCGCTCCCAGGGCCCGGCAACCCGGGGCTCCTGCCTCAGAAGGCTCTGGGTGGCTGGGAACCGGAAAGACAAGTGCAGTTGCAGAGAGGACGGCCTCCTCCTTGTCCATAACGAGACGGGGGAACTGAGGGAGGGCGGGGGTGGGGGTCAGGCCCCGAGGACTCAGTGCTGAGCTGGCTGCAGCTGGACACCCACACTGCCCACCTCCAGCGCCTCCCAGGTTGGAATCGGTCGACGACACTTTGGTTTTCTCCCGAGAGTTTTCAAACCCCAGGACGGGAGAAAGAACGGCACAATGAGCCCCCGAACACCTTTCACGGGGAAGGACGTTTTCCATCGGCCGGACCCCAGCCTTTCAGACTTGCTTTTCCTAACGGCCCCCCTACGGAGCGGGGCCACAGACACCGCGGACCACTGGACACGCGTCCCTGCCGTCTGTGGGGGCTGTGCCGCGCAGCGCCACAAACCACAGTAACCGCTAGGATTCTGTGCTCCCCAGGGGCCGATTTCTGTCCCCCTGGAATGGTACCGCCCCCTCGTGTGAGTGTATGAGCTATATTCACCAGTAAACGTTCTCTTTCTTTGTCCCTCCATCCACACGCGTGCATGCACACGCACACGCACAGGGTCTGAGTTTCTGGGTAACTGTAACCCCAAACCAGGCAAGCATCCACCACATGACAAATGCCGACGGGGCACAGACATCTACCTGACGTTTTAAAAGATCACGAAAGATGGTATTACAATGTTGGCAAGATCAAGAAAATACACCCCGGCTTTTAAATTTTACCTGAGAGCGTGTCTGGAGCCGGAACGTTCTTTCTCCTTCGTGTTCAGGGCCGCCTTGAGGTTTGCAGCTAACTCTGCCGGTAAGAGCTGCTTTGCAAGCACTGCCTCCCGCTGCTCCTTCTCGACAATCTCCTGCCTCGGCCTCCAAAAGCGCCTGATTTCCTCCTCGCCCGGCCAGTCTTCTGGGGAGGCAGTGGACTTGCCCAGCTCACTCAGGCCTAGCTTTTCAACAGGAGGGAGAGAGTCTGCCTTTTCTTTTAACCTCCCCCTCCGATCCTGAGAATTAACAGCGTCTTTGTCGGCCACACGCTCTGCGGACAAACACAACGGGGGAGGTGGGGGCTCCGTTGGGTGCGTCGCGGCAGCTGGTCAAGTCACCGGTAGACACAGTGCTGCTGGCCGGCTGCACCTCTACACGGCCCCCCGGAGCCGCACGACCCTGGTGACCGGCTCCCTCCACCCTCCGGCCCTTCCACTCCACGTCTATTTACACAGATAAAGCACACTTTTCTGTTCCGCCAGCCTCCATCTTGTAATAGCTTTATTTCTAATTAATTCTTGGCCCAGGTGCCTACTGTGTATGCCTAGCAAGATCGCTGTCGACCCTAAACACTGTCCTCTCCAGGTAAGTTACTCGAAAGGAAGCTCGCCAGGAACACTCTTGCCTTTAGGATTACGCTCCACTGTCCCCTCGTGGACGAGCAGCCCCCACCTCCTGCCTCCGCCCCCACCAAGGCAGAGTGGGGTCACAGGTCGAGCTGACACAGACTACTTTTTGGCTTTAGGTTCAAACTCGGAATACAGACACTTTGCATCTGGCCATCCTTTCTGAGAAATGACCCTGGATTCTGATCCGTCATTAAGAGACGAAGCCAGTATATTCTTTGGGAAACAAGGGTGTTCGCGGTTTGCTGCAGCAGCAGGCAGGCAGTAGACGAGGCAGAGGCACGGAGCTGTGGGCGCCCTCCTCGTGCCCTGGGCCCTCGCCATCCCGGGGTTTGCCAGACTCCCTCCTGCCAGCACCCGCACATCTGCGCCTGGCTGTTTCCTCCAGCCCACGAGGGCCAGCGTGCAGGGCTGGGGACTGGGCGCCCCTCCGTTCGGCGAGGCATTGCTGGTCTGGAGCCCGTGTGCCCTACTCCCCCACTCTGCTGTGCAGTAACCCCTGGGCCTGTGTCCAAGCGGGAACCCTGTGACTGCTGAGGCCTTGTGAGACCCAGGTCCTGACCCGGTCCGTGGGGGCAGCACCCGAGGGGCTGTGACTGCTGAGGCCCAGTGGGGGCTTCCCACCTCTGTTGGCCTCCTCCCCTTCCCCACGTCCCCCCCCTTCAGCCTCCATGCTGCCGCCTGGATCATCTCTGGAATCAGTTACTGGCCCTTGAATCCTGACTCAGGAACTGCTGTTGGGGGACACAAACTAAGACACTTTGCAAATACAATCGGTGTTTACGATGACACATTCTGGGGTCATTTGTTTGGATTTGGGAAAAAGATCAGCACTTCCTAATTACTTTGGCCATTCCTTATGTTTACTGAGACGGACTTAGTAATTCACACACGCTGACTTTATCACATGTGTAACTATCATGGCTGCTTCAAGTCTAGGCGTTTTCTTAATCTAGGAGCTGTGTTTAAGCAGTAAAGATTTCGATGCTCTGAAGTAAATTTTCAGAGCACTCACTTTTTTCGTGAGCATTCAATTACAATTCTCTTTTACGTCTACTTTGTCTGAGTGGAACCACAGGGCTCCTTCCCGGTTAGATTATCTCGTGAGCACGTGAGAACGCCTGGCTGGCTGGTCCGCACGTTGAAAACACAGGATCAAATGTTGAGTGAGCGTGCGCCCAAAAAGTGGCAAGGCCACGGCCCCCTGCCCACGAGTAAGGGCGTGTCACTGCTCCTGTTGTGAAATAGTTGTCGGACGGGCCGAGGGAATTTCCTGAAGCAGGTGCCTGGTGAAGCTTGCTGGTGAGGAGTTTCATTCGATTTACCCAGTGAACTTTTACCAGATCCCACCCTAGACGGGCTCTGCAAGGGGCGCGGAGAGCGCAGACCCATGAACACAGAACCGAGGAAAGACACAGCTCCGACAGGCCGGCACGGACCCCCGATCGCGGTGTGAGTCCAGCAGAGGCCACGCGAGGCCCAGCGTGCTCCCCGTGACGCCGCTGAGGAGACAGACTCCCCGGGTCCTGGTTTTAACAAGCAGCGACTTCAGTTCTAATGCAGTTTGGTGCAGTGACGGTCCCACCAACCTGGAGAAGCTGACCCTCGGGGAGGAGGCCGCTGCATGGCGCAGGCCTGCAGGAAGGCCAGGATGGCACCCAGTCCCTTCTGCACGACGAGGGGGGCGGGGAACTCCAGGGGGCAGTGTCTCAGGTTCAAGGCTCTCAGTGTGGTCACGTTCCCTGTAAGAGAGGAAACCACACCTTCACACACTCCTCCACGGAATGAAACAAGGAGGAAAGATTAAAAATCCTATTGGGAATTTGGGGTAAAATGATACGACAGATGTATCATTTGCTGTAAAATGCTGTAAAAAAAACCAAACAACTCTGCAGCGGAGGCAGATCGCACAGGTGAAGACCAGGCGAGTCGCAAAAGGAAATAAATGAAATAGAGCGAATAGAAGAGACGGTAACAGCCCTGAGGCAAAAACCAGAATACGAAATTGCTGTATCATCTGAAACGCAACAAAGCTCGGGGAGGACAACGTGACCCATACTCAGGAAACAAGCGTCACTAGAAACTGTCCCCAAGCAGCTCAGATGTTGGATTTAGTTAACAAAAAATTCCAAGCAGTCACAAATATGTTCAAAGCCACGAAGGAAGCCATGTTTAAATAATTACAGAAAACTATGGTAAAATGACTCAACAGGGATGAAATGTCGACAGAACCAGAAATTATAAAAAAAGAACCAGCTAGCAGTTCTCGAGTTGAAATTGCAAAGACCGGGGCAGAAAGTTCTCTAGAGGGACCCGGCAGCAGACACGAGACGGCAGAGGACACAAGTGAGCTTGATGATGCGAGAGAAACGCCATGAGATGGGGAGAACTCTGGAGGCCCGCGGGACGGCCTCACGTACGCTGGTGCACACGCCCGGAACGAGAGCCACGGAGGACCCGAGCGGGGCCCGGCACGCTCTCTGAGGAAACCACGGCGCACGTGCCCCCCGCTCGCTGACAGACGCCAGGGTACTGTCCAGAAGTTCACCCCAAGTAGGTGACCGCCAAAGGCAGTCACGCCTGGAAACATCAGAGTCACCGAAGACGCAAAGAAACGAGCTTGAAAAGCACAAAGGAGCAACAAACCATCACACACACGGGCACAGGAGTAACTTCCGGGTCAAACAGTGGAGGCCAGAGCCCAGTGAACGGCACGCTAGCGTGCGTGCTGACAGAAGACGCCTGTGGGTCAAGCGCCCTGAGCCCACCCAGACGGCCCTGCAGGAACACGGGTGAGAGGCAGCTGTCGGATCTCCCGAGCTGCCCGGCGGCAGTCGGTGACCCGGCTCAGGGACTCCACGTCTCCCCCGCCGTTCGCACAGTTTCAAGTCCAGCTGACCGCCCCTGGACGGAGGGAGAGAGTACAGTAGCAGAGGACAGAACCCGTGAGCCGCAAGGCCGGCGAACGCAAAGTAGCAGGACCTGGAGCAGAGACGAGAGGGGACGGGAAAAGAAGGGCAGACTCAAGGCCCGCAGGACAGAGTGGAGATGCCGACACCCACTGAAGGGCGGCCCAGGAGGAGAGAAGAAAGGATGTGAAGGAAGCAAGGTCTGCAGAAAGAATGTCAATAGCCAGGGGTTGTCCGGCTCTGATTAAAGAGCCCGCTAAAGGTTCCAGAAGCTCGGTGAACCCCAAATAAAGCGGATGCAAAGAGAGATGCGCCCAGGCACACCGCAGGTAAACTGCTGAAAATTAAATACAAAGAGAGGAGTTTTAAGCAGCCAGCCGAAAAAAGATTCATCGGTTTTAAAGGAAAAACAGTAAGACTGACAGCTGGCTTTTCAGCAGGAGTTAGAAGCCAGAAGACGATAAAGACATTTTCAAAGTAGTGAACACATCTCTGAAACCTGGGTTCTCTACTCAGCCAGACAGCCTCCAAATAGGATGGAAAATAAAGATGACTTTTTAGAAAACCAAACTTGAAGAATTCATTACCAAAGAGGAAATGATAATACTAAAGGGAGATCTTCAAGCCACGACGGTCATCCCGGGTGAAAGCAGGCAACTTGAGAAACAAAGGTTAAACATGTAAGAAAATATAAATAAATACTGACAGTTTAAGATGCGTTTGTGGGATTTATAACAAGACGTAAAAGCAAAATCTATGAAAACAGCACAAAAGGCAGGAAGGAGGCAATGGAACTAAAAGTGGTGAAAGTCTGACTTCAGCCAACGGTCATCGGTCAAGGATGGACGGCATAGTGTCTAGAGAACCACTAAGTGATGCTACAAACAGTACAGTGAAAACTCTGCTTCCCGCAATGTTGGCGTAGCTCCAATCTGATGAACTCCCTGCAGATAACCAGTCTGCAGAAACTGGGCAGAATATACACCACCCGTGGGCAAGCCAGAAATGAAAAGCAGGCAGAAACTAGAGGGGGAATGACAGCTTCCAGAAGAGAAAGACACAAACGCCTGTACCATCTGTATGGCTTTCTGCCTGACGGAAGGCCCCAGAGGGCCCCACGCGGGGCAGCTGTAACAGACAGAAACCTATGTGACCTTGTAGCGCCAGAGGACAGACCACAGAGCTACTGCACCAGCCAGAAAGCGAAGGGGTGCACTCCAGACAGAAGAGGACCGCCAAGGGGGGCCCTACATCGCCGTGCAGACGGCCCATGTGCAAATCCCTAGCACGGTCCTGAACTTCCCGCACACAGCACGGCCGCACCTGCTGCCCGATGCCAGAGACAGTCGGGAGTCCGGGTTCTCTCAACTTAGCTATTAAAAAAAAATTTTTTTTTAAGTTTATTTATTTATTTTGAAAGAGGCAGAGACAGTGCAAATGGGGGAGGAGCAGAGAGAGGAAGACAGAGAATCCCAAGCAGGCTCTGCACTGTCACCTTGGAACCCGATGTGGGGTTCGAACTCATGAAACCGTGAGATCATGACCTGAGCCGAAACCAAGAGTTGGACACTTAACCTACTGAGCCACCCAGGTGCCCCTCAACTTACCTATTTTTAAAAACCAGTACTCTAAAGAGGAAGATAACAGAACCCAGAATCTCCACAGTGTATCTACCACAACGTCCAAGATATAATCCAAAAAATTATTAAAGGAAAAATTTGTTTATACTAAATGAAAAAAAAGAACTCTGCACAGAAAAATAGAAACTATTTTTTTAATATGAAAATCCAAGGACTGAAAACACAGTATCTGAAAAAAAATTACTAGACGGTTTTCACAGCCAGTTAGAGATGACAGAAAAAGATGCACGAACTTGAAGATACCGATCTATCGTCTCTGAAGAGCAGAAAAATTACCTTTTTAAAATGTACAGAAGCTCAGTAATCTGTAGGACAATAACAAAAGGTTGGACAAATAAATAGAGACAGGAACAGAAAAATATTTGAAGAGTTAATGACCAAAATCTTTCTCGAATTTGGCAAAAAGATGTGAATTTCAAAACTGGATAAGTTTAACAAACACCTAGTAGGAAAAATATAAAGAAAACCACAGCTAAGGACCTCAGAGTCAAAGCACTGAAAAGCAAAGATACAGAGAAATCTTGAAAGTAACCAAGGCCAATGGACACAGTTCATAAAGGAGGACGAAGAGTGAGTGACCTGAGAGACCTGAGGGCAGTGGAACTTCTTTTAAGTCCTGGATGAAACAAATTCAACCCCTATTTTTAATCAACAATATCCTTTGAGAATCAAGGCAAGGGGTGCCGGGGTGGCTCAGTCTGTTAACTGACTCTTGATTTTGGCTCAGGTCATGATCTCACGGTTTATGGGTTCGAGCCCCGCGTTGGGCTCTGTGCTGACGGTGCAGAGCCTGCTTGGGATTCTCTATCTTTCCCTCTGTGTGCCCCTCCCCCATGTTCCCTCTCTCTCAAAATAAATAAACTTAAAAAAATTATTTACATCAAAAAAGAACTAAGGCAAAATGAAGACATTTCCAGAAACATACAACTAAAAGTCTGCCAACAGACTGATTTTAAGAAATCTGAAGAGAAGTTCTTCAGGCTGAAGGAAAAGGATACCAGCTGTATCTTCAGGAAAGAGCGAAGAGATGTCTACCTGGAATGCTGCACGTTAAGCAAATATAAAATACTTTTTTCTCTTAGTTTCTCTAAAAATACGTGACTGCTGAAAGCCAAAACTGTAAGTCTGTGTTGCAGGTTTATAACATAGGTAGACCTCATCTGTAGGACAGGCTGAGTATAAGGAGGACCGGAGAGAGCAGGCCGGTATGGCTATCAGGTGGTGACATCAGGTGGTGACACAGGACAGCGCTAGCTCGAAGCATGCGTGGTGTAACCCCGACAGCAACCGTGAGACGGTAAAGGCATGTTAAGAAGAATAACTAAAAAGTCAATATAAAAGTTAGAATAGAAGTCTAAGTAATACCCAATCAACATGCAGTTATTGGAACAGAAAAAAGCATTGAGACAAACAGCAAAGAGTAAAACGACAGCCCTAAATCAGTTCATGTCAATGATTATATTAAATTAACCAGTCTAACCACTTCCATTAAAAGGCAGAGATAGTCTGACTGGACGGAAGAGCAAGACCCCGCTACATACTGCCTACCAGCCATGCAACGGAGAGGCTGCGTGCAACGGAGAGGTTCGAAGTAAGAGAGTGGAAAAACACATCACGTAAAGAGTAGACAGAAGAAGGTGGCAGCGGCCACACTAGTCCGTCCTGAATGGCCAGTCAGCACCTGACAAGGTTCACGTCGGAAAACACCCGGAGATGCCGCGTTTTGGGGCTCGTGGGAGCAGCCACGGCAGCACTTGGGGGAAATCACAGTTGTCACAGCATAGGTTAGAAAAGAAAAGGTTGAAAACCAGCGATCTAAGCCTCCAACTCAACAGGTTAGAGAAAGAACAGCAAGTTAAACCTAAAGAAACAAAGACAGTAAAGAGAAGTATGAGACGAAACGGAACAGATGCGGAAAGGAGAACATTGTCTTCTGCTTCCTCCTCCTCGTCATTCACAGCAAGGAAAGTGAGTAAAAGTGAAGGCAACGCCCTCATACGTGTCCCTGCAGATCCACCCCAAGACCGCAGTGCTGAGCCCAAACTGCAAGTCTCCAGGACAGCTCATCGGGGAGGATTCAACTTAGAGATGGTTCAAAAGGAGGGTCCTGGGTGGGGGAAGGGCAGTGAGGAGGGCCCCTGTTGGGAGGAGCACCGGGTGTTGCCTGGAAACCGATGTGACAATAAAGTTCCTATTAAAAACAAAAAACAAAAAACAAAAAACACAAAAGGAGGGTCCTTGAAACAGACATCGTCTGAGAGCCGTCAGTGGCAGAGCCCTCCAGGAAAGCGAGGGGAGGGCGAGTCCGGACCCGCGGGCCCCCCGGGAGGGACAGGGTGCAGCGGGGACCGGACCAGACCGGGCCCCGGGAGTTGCAGCTGTGACGCCAGCTTTCCTGAGCTGTGCACTGGCTACAAAGCGCCACATCCTTCTTCTTTCTCCCCCCGTGTTTACACGTCACACTTTCTACGAAGAACGCAGGTCCCCGCATAACAGCTCTTGGGAGCCGCAGGGTCTGGGGCCCCGAGGGACACAGTGGAAGCAACTGTAAATAGTAGCCAGCTGGCCCCCGCGACTCGCCTGATACGTCCACTACGGGTTCCACTAACTCAAAAAGGCAGCATTTCACAGCCAGCTTTTGTGGTATTGCTTGAATACTTACCCAGCTCCACAGGTAACATTTTGATAGGATTTCTTTCTAAAAGCAAAGTTTTCAAATGCCTTTAAAATAAAACAAAAAATGCATAGTTTAAAAAGCAGAAAATCAAATTACCGTCCCTAAAAGACACCGTCAAATTTCCTCCTCTACCCCCTCTCCCTGGAGTCAGCTTCAGCGTGGGCACACTCGTTAATGGCGTGCCCCGCGTGTGGCCCCCATCTCAGCATGGGCCAGGCTCCCCCGTCAGCAAACTGACGCTTGGGGCCAGGCGACTCTCGGTCAGGCGGCCCGTCCTGCGGGGCGTCCAGCTGCCTCGTTGTCTCTACCCACAAGTGCCAGCGGGACCCTCCCCGAGCGGTGACAGCCGCGGAACCGAGGGCACCGCCGCCCTGCAGGGGGACGGGACTCCTGCCCGCGTCTCCTGAGGCATGCTGTGAGGAGGCCTCGCACCCTAAGGTGCTCCGCCAGCAAGTCCTCCCCGCTCGAAGTGCCGGGAGCCCACTGTGGCGCGGCACGCTGTCCGGCTGGGGAGGGAGAATCCGTGGTCTCAGACGAGGAAGCGTGGCATCGGGGCATTTCTCCCTGCACCGGGCTCCAGACCCCTTCCTTCGTGGAACACCTAACACCCCTGCAAAATCTCTCACCAACTAGCCATGGAGAGAGAGGAGAGAAGGAGCGCGAGAAAGGAACACTTTTTAGCAACACTAGAAAGTTACTGATTGAATGATAGGAAAAAAGGAGTATTTCACCTTAAATTCTATCTTCCCCCTTTTACCATACTGTGCTTCTTTTGTTTTACACACATCATTCTTTTTTTTTTTTTAAAGGTTTACTTATTTTAAGGGAGGGAGAGAGAGGATCTGTCAGTGCAGAGCCCAATGTGGGGCCCAGACCACGAACTGTGAGACCATGACCTGAGCTGAAATCGCGGGTCAGGCGCTCTGCTGACTGACCCCGGCGCCCCTCCCGTGCAATTCTGAAGACTCATCATACACTAGGGATCAATTTCTTTCTCTCCTTCACTTTTTAGGGACCAGCAGCTGAAATCTGGCATAAAAAGACCACAAACACCCCGGCTCATGTTTCCAGGCTCGGGGACGGGCACCCGGGAAGAGGGCGGGACCCCTCCCCCTGTATCCGTGTCACCCCGGGCTTCGCCGAGCGACGTCTGCAGAACTGTCAAGTCGGCCGTAGTATTCAATCTCCACACCTTCGCTGCAGCACACGGCCGGCCGGCCGGAGTCCCGGGCACACGGGGCTGCTGACCGTGCGGGGATGGCCGCCGGCCACGACGGGGTCGCCCTCACAACCGCCTGGAGAAAAGCCCCCACCCGCCTCCTCCTCTATCACGGGCCCGGGAGTCGCCCCAGGAAAGCAGCCGGGTGACCGCGGGGCTGGAGAGCCGTCCACCCTGCGTCCGCGCCTTCGGCCCTCCCGCCAGAGAGGAGGCCAGCAGCCGAACGCACCTACAGACCCCGCGTGTGAATCCGCGCGGCGGGTGGAGGGAGGCCATCTCAAGCCTTATCTCCCCTTGGACGGTGAAACCATTAAAATCCAGCATCACGACTGGTCAGGGTCCCCAAGATTTGAAAGCGGAAAGGCAACCTCACAGACACACAAGTGAGAGTTCTCCCGTTCCGGCCCAATGAAGTTTAAGTTCCGGACCAGCAACCCCAAAGGAAAATAAGATCGCCAAGGGGTGAGACGACTTTCTTTCCATTTACTCCCTTGGTTTTCCTTACTTACGTGAGGTCTGAAAGGAACAGACGTTATCGGTCAAACTTTTCTCAGTGTATGCAGAGTGAGTCATGTCAACACCATCACTTCAACCACCGGGGGTTGGTTTAGCCGCAGTCGTGGGGTACAGAAACGGCCCGAGAACGGGGCAGTGCCTGCTCCCCACACGACAGACAGACCCCGCATCTGCGCCCCCGTGAGCAGGCGGCCGGTGCCCTGGACGTCCCCGCCACCTGCCTGCTCACGGGGGCGCAGACCGCGGGAACCAACCACTCACCAAGGAAGCGTCTTCCCGCCTTATGCAATGACAGGTTTGAATATTCTCGTGCACACGTTAAATAATAAATTTGTAAATGCTGACCCCTAGGCACTGTCAGTCCACAGGCTGTTTCACAGATTCTCCACGGAACGCATACACCGCAGTGGCTTGCCGGGGGAGGCGCGTATGCTGACGTACAAATTTCTCTCTCTCTCTCTGCTAGCAAAGCTTACACATCCAGGACAATGAGCGGGGAGAACATTAGTACTGGCATTGCTTTCATTAGGCCTTTTGGAAAGTTTAAGGTTTTTAATAAGCCCGTAATTACTTAACACTTCTGATTAATATGTTTCAGCTCTTCGGCAAGCTGATCTAATTTTAATGATATAATGGGCTATAAATCACATGCAAAATTATATCTTAAACGACATTCAGCAGCTGGCTTTGACTGGCAAACCAACAAATTCCAAACTTGGAGAACTGTGTGCTTATTTTAGAAGAAAGAGCAGCGCTTTGGGAAGAGGCTTTCGTTTGTTTACACTCTGAGGAGCAAACCCTCTCCTCAACTGTGCTAATGCCACAGTCTAGGGACAGAAAGCACTAAATTATCCTCAACACAAAAGATGAGTCACCCTGGGAAGAACAAAGCCTTCCTTCCCAACCTGCCCTAACCAGCAGCTCAGAAGACTCACGAGGTCGTCAGTTGGAAGGGACACCGGTGGGCGGTGGGCGCGGCCCTCAGCCACCATCACACCGCCCTGGCTGGAGCCTGGGACAGGGTTCTGTGCGTCCAGCGGCACCACCCACAGACCCCGACGGCCCCAGAGCTCCAGGAAGACGGCTCCTGGCTCTGACTGCCCCCTGCTGGAGACCCCAGCTTGTCATCAGAAGTCAGCTGCTTCCTTGTGGGGCCTGAAAAGGCACAAAAGGTTCACACATGTTCTCTTACTGTTACACGGACAAAACGCTCACTTCTTACAAAACACTTCAGCAAGCAGTGAGCCACCCTCCAGGCAAGTGAAGGGCCTTTACAGCCTCCCGCTCTGCTGCCTGGAGGGGCCACCACGGCCGTGTGCGGACGTGATTACTCACATCAGAACCGGGGGTCGCCCTGGGACACCTCTCTTCCTCCCATGCCCTGAGCCAACCTGAACCCCACCGGCCCTCAAGTCCACCTGGCACTCTGCCTTGTCAGCCTGGCTCAGGCCGCCGCCTCTGGCGGGGACGGCCGCGTGGCCTCCTAACTGGCCTTCCACGACCACCCTCGCCCCCCCTTACAGAGTGACCTCAAAGCCAAGTCAAACTGCAGCCCTCTCCATTCCAACCCACTGTGATTCCCAAGCTCTTTCAAAATGAAATCCAACACTGCATCCCTGGCCTGCTAGCTGGGCTGACCCTCTTTCAAGGCATTTCTTGCCCCTTCTGCGTCCTGTGTTCCTCTCTGGCCTCCCTGCCGTCCCTCACGTCCACCAGGCACACGCTCCCAGGACCTACGCACATGCTCTCCTCTGCCCAGGAAGCGCTGGCATTATAGGACAGCCTACAAGGGTTACCGGGTTTTCAAAAGGGTAAGAAACACTGATCTGGAAAGACGCGGGTGCTAAAGGCGACAGGGTCAGGACAGTAGGCCGAGCTCCCAGAGAGCATGGCTCCCGGGGGAGTGCCGGTGCCAGCTGACCCTTAGCTGCTGGGGAGAGTCCACGTGAGGAGGAGGGAGGGAGGCGAGGCATTTGTTCTAGAAGCGGGGGTTGCTAGGAAATCCCTGGAATCAGAGCCGCAGGCATGTAGGGTTTCCAACTCTCCAAACGGAAAGCATTTCTTGTTCTTTACCAGAAACTAAAAGATATACACGAGGCCTCAGGAGCACAGAGGCCGGCTGTAGCTCCTCAGCCTTATTTCTGACCTTCAGGAAGCTTCCCATGAGGAGAGTCAGGGATGGAACCAGGTGTTGCCAAAACCTCACGGATGGCCCAGCAAAGGCACTGTGGCTGCCAGCATCCCCTACCCTAAATTATAACTACAGTCAAGTGCTTTGTTGCATCTCCTAGCTGGCTTCAAAAATAGTGTTAAAAGCTTCTAGCTGAAACCAAAATTCAACCAGGAGTAGAAGCTACGCAGCAAAAGAGCAGGCACTCAGGCATCTGAAAACGTGATGGTTCTTGAAGTCTGGAAATGCGCAACTCACTTGTGAGACCCGATCCCAGAAGGAAGAGCTCTGATGCTGTTGTAGCGGACGTCCAGCCACGCGAGGTTTGGCAGCGACTGGAAGAAGTCTGCGGGAATCTCGCAGAGGGCGTTTCTTTGAAGATGCAGTTGCTTCCGGGGAAGAGAAGAGAACATTCTGTCAACTAAGCACGTTTTGAGCCGTGACTTAGCCAAGGCAGCTCCAGAACAAACACTAGCTTTTGCAACCACACACACCAAATTGAAAGAAAACTCACACTCACTGATCCTTACGTAGTTTAAACAGCGGACAAGAGGGAAAGAAAAGCACCAGGACCCCTCGCACGCCTCGCGGGCTGGACAGGGACTCCACCTCCACACGGGGCTCTTGCTACAAACACCCCTCAGACCAAACGTACTTCCTGAGTTTTAAACCCCTTTTCTCCTTCGTGGGCCCCCACGCTCAGCGCTTCTCAGGCTCCACGGTCACTGCCCCCGCCCTCGCGCCCTAGCACTCAGCAGCCCGCGGGCCTCTGCTCTGTGGACAGGCAGCAGGAGCGGAGTCTGGTCAGGGACCCGTCCCAAGCAGATAATTAAAGGAAACTAAAAGACAGGTGCGCCACGCTGCTCTCCGCGGCGCGGTCTCTGACGGGCAGGCGCCCAAACACGACCCCAGCCCCCACCACCTCAGCAAGGGCTCCAAGTGCCAGCCCAGCGCCATCAAGTCTCCATCAGGCGTCAGAAGGAGCAGGAAGGGGAGGCTGAAGACGGCATGTGCCGCGGGGACTCTGGTTGGGTCACGTGGGCACATAGAATCCCACAGTCGGGCACAGCACGATCGTGGGTGGAGAAGAACCCCCTCGATGGGGCCGTTACAGGTCGTAGGTCACACCTCCCTACCCAGGTAGCAGAGCGCAAAGTCACGAGAATGGCCTGAAGCCACGCTTCCTGGGTTCAAATCTAGATTTCAAAACCTTATTAGCTGAGTGACTTTGAGCAAGTTCCCAAACCTCTCTGGGCTCCGGCATCCTCCCCTATGAAGTGGCTCAGGGGACCCACCTGCCAGACCACGCTAAGCGAGCGATGCGGGGTGCGTGGGAGTGCTAGGGAAGCACCAGCCACCCCCTCGGGCCACGCTGTCCCCACTCCCAACTCTGCCTCCGAGGCCGTCCTCCGAGCCCCTTCACGGGTCACGACAGGAGCTTTACAAGCGCACAGAAAGCAAACTGTCCCGCCAGGCAAGCCGTGGGCAGTGACCCTGCTGGCCGCGGGCGGTCTCGGGGACACGAGCTGGCGGTCACTCTGGCAGGGGTGTGCACACCTCGACGCGAGGCTGCAGCGTGGGCGCCAAGCCCCCCAGGCCCGCCGTCTCAGGGCAAGCTGCTTCTAAGTGCCCGACTCCAAAACCACAGTGGCTGGAGGGAACAGCCAGGTGACTGCACCCTGGCAGGAGCCCACCCTCCCTCCCGGGCCGGCGAGACCCGGGGAAACTGGGCCCTCCCGCGCTCCAGGACCGCATGTGGCCGTGAAAGCGGTGGACGTGCTCGCGGCGACTCCGGTGATGGCTGTTTCGCCAGCACGTGTACCCATAACCCCTCGAAGGCCACGGCGCCGAGCGGCTGCCTCCTTCAGTGATTGGTTGCCATGGCGATAACATCTCTATTCACGTCTCTGTTTTCCGAAGGGCATAAGCAGTTATGATGCTTCTTTATTAAGCTTGAAAAGCAGGCTCCTTCTTCCTTTATGCACAGAGGTAACACAGTCTCATGGCACCATCAGGGTCCGGACTGCCAGCTGGGAGCGTGTGCCCACGCAGAGGGCACACAGCAGCCCTGACGACCCAGGAATTCACTCCAAGAGGTGGGTGCTCGGGGAGGGACGGCAAGGCCGGTGGCGGCCTGGGCAGCAAAACCAGGGCATGTCACGTGCAGCAGAGGATTTAGTCCTCGAGCAGCCACTTACGATTAGGGCCTGCAGCTTTGTAAAAGCACTCCCAAAGGTCAGTCCACACCGCAACGGTGCAGCGTGTCTGGCGTGTACCATGCTGTGGACACTGCGGTCCAGGTCTTGCAATAACCCACAGCAATATGCTCACTCTCGCGTTCCAGATGGAGACGAATGAGATTTAAGGAAATTACAGGAGTACCAGGCAGCAGGAGCCCCACTCACGTCAAAACTGTGTTCTGACCGAAGCTTGTTCTAGAAATCACGGGGGGTGAGACAGCGCTCCCTGGATTACCAGCTGGCACGGGCCTGGCGAAGACAGTGGGCACAGGGCAAAGTCCACGGGTAACGTCAGCAGAGAGGGCTGAGAAACAGTGGTCAACTGACTCGATGTTGTGTGGGGGTCTGTGGGCGCGGTGTTTTACGTGAGGCCAAGGGTGTTATGGGCAGTGGTTTCTACCACCAGCTCTTTGGTGCTTAAGAGCCTCTGGGGAGACAGGATGGATATCACGGTCCAACTCCACGAGGTATTTGCATTGGCTCGTCCCCGTACCTCAGTTTCTCACTCTGTGCTGAGCCGCACATGAGACCCTCTTCTGTCTCATTCTGGAATCTCTCTCCTCAGGTGAGGCCTCCAAGTAAAAGCCATTCATGTCTACCAGGCAGAGGCACAAATGAGAAATGCCCCACTTACTTTAATGTTGGGGATTTTAAAGATCTCTTCTAAATGGTGAAGGCCACGTTGACTCAAGTCTAAGACCGATGAAAGGACGACCCCCTTGACCTCCTGGTGAACCTCTCCAGAGGGGGAGGCGGGCACGCTGCTAACTTGGCCGGCACCGCGCTCTGGATCAGCCGCCCCAGGGGGCAGCTTGGAGGGGCCGCTTCCGTCCATCTGCCAGCCGTCGGGGGGCCACTGCTCATCCTGCGCGCTCTGGAGTCACCTGGAGACACAGAGGGAGACACGGCCACAGCTAGGTCACTGCCACACTCACCCAGGTGGCACGGGGTGGTTATGGGGCAGATCTGCGACAGTGTCACTTGCTTACAAAACCACCATTTTTCATAAACGGTATCATAAATTTGACACTCAAGTTCGAAGGAAGGAAGAAAGCAGGAAGTCAAGAAGGTTCTGATTAAACGTATGAGCCTCACTTCGCAGCACAGAGTTCCAAGATTCCACTTTAAGCTCCTGGAAAACACAATGACCCAAAACAAGAATGGCTATATTAGGTATGAAAACGTCAGAAGGTTTCGGCCTCTAAGCCAATACGTTCCTCCCGTAAACGTGGTGTGGACGGATCCCCCGTCCACACTGCGTACTCCTGCTGAGGTTCTGAGCTCTCCCCCGCCCCCCACCTCCCCCACCGGGTACCAACCTCCCCAAGCCCAGGAATCCTGCCCGTTCGGCTCAGGGAGCAGCGCTGGGTCTGGGGAACACAAAGTTAGGTGCTGGGAAAATCTGTCAAAAAAGAATCTTCACTTTTAGTTGTTCAACAATATTCCCAAAGTAGTTTAAGAACTGCTGCTCGCCAGCACCTCTTCTGGGGAGGCACACTTGCACGTGTAATTTCTAACTTTCTTTTTAAATGTTTATTTATTTTTGAGACAGAGCGTGAGCAGGGGAGGGGCCGAGAGAGAGGGAGACACAGACTCCGAAGAGGGCTCCAGGCTCTGAGCTGTCAGCACAGAGCCCGACACGGGGTTCAAACCTACGAACCGGGAGATCATGACGCGAGCACAAGTCAGACGCTCAACCGACTGAGCCACCCAGGTGCCCCTCCCGTGTAATTTCTAAACAACGGATCCAGCGGTAATAACACACATTGGAATGCTAATGGGCTCACACGCGATCCCTGGTTAACGCTCCACTTGGCTGGTACACGAGCGCACACACATACTTCCTTCCCGTGCTTGTGCTGAGGAGTGCGAGGCTTGGGGTAGTTAAGGAGCTGCCCAAAGGCTGAGCAATGAATGAGAGAGGGCGACCCACGGACACCCCGGGCCTTCCCTCATGGATCCTCTCCTGGGAATCAGCACCGTGAAGGCTGCTTCAACCTCCTACAATCCTCCTGAGGGGAAAAAAAGTCTCAAAACGACAGCGAAACAACAGGACCTGAAAGTGGGTAGAGCGGACTCCTGGGGGGGCGGAGGCTGCGCCACGTCCCCACCATGCCTGCCTCAGTTTCCCCATCTGCACCAGACCTGGCTGGGCGACCCGTTAGTCCTCAAGTTCCAGGCCTGGGGTGCACAGCCTTTCCCGGGGCAGCCGGACAGGGCACGGTGGGCCAAGGGGGCACCGCCTTCCTTCTGCTGCCTGCGCCCATCTCACCCGTGGCGCCCTCCCACCCCAGCCTCACCTATGGCGCCCTCCCACCAGGCACCTCCCCCCTCACCTGCAGCGCCCCCCCACCCCCACCCCACCCCCCTCACCTGCAGCGCCCTTCCCCTGCACCCTCTCCTCACCTGCGACAGTTCCCCTGTCCCCCCATCTCACCTGCGGAGCCCCCCCCACCCCCCACCTTACCTGCAGCGCCCTCCCCCCCCCCGCCCCCTGCCTCACCTGCGGCGACCCTGCACCCCACCTCACCTGCGGTGCCCTCCCCCCCTCCCCCCCCACGCCTCACCTATGGCGCCCTCCCACCAGGCACCCCCGCCTCACCTGCGACACTTCCCCTTGTCCCCCCATCTCACCCGCGGCGCCCTCCCACCCCGCTCTCACCTGTGGCACCTCCCCCGCCTCCCCCCACCTCACCTGCGGCGCCCTCCCCCGCCTCGCCCCCTGCCTCACCTGCAGCGACCCCTCCCCCACCCCACCCCACCCCACCCCGCCTCACCTGCGGCGCCCCTCTCCGCGCGCAGGAGCTCGCTGGCACGCGGGGAACCGAGAGCGGTGCAGCCCAACGATGCAAGCCGCCAGGCCCACGCGGTCGCCATGGAGACGCCCTACGGGGTCCCGGAGGGGCCAAGCCGCGGAGCACGCGCAGCCGCGGGGAGGGCGGTGCGCCTGCGCCGGCCGCGGAGGCACGTCCCAGCGCGCGTGGGCTGCGGCCCGCGGTCTCTCCCGCGCGGCAGGCGGTGGCGCCCACGGGGGACACGTGTGCCTTAGTCCGGAGAGTCGGATGCGCGAGGAGGACCCTTGCGGCCGCGAGAGCGAGCAGAGCCTGGGCGGGGCGCGCTCCACTCCGCCCAGCGGCCTCCAGGGCCCGCGAACCCTCCCGGGGTCCTGACCTCGCTTCTGCCCCGCGCCCGCCTGGCTCCTCCGAGGGTCCCGGGATCGCCGCCGTCACGCGGACACCACCACCGGGGGAGCAAGGAGCCCCGCGTGGGCCGGAGCCAAGCAGGACTCCCTCTGCCGCCGGGCGCTCGGGCGGCGGCAGGCGGACGCCCAGGCAGACGCAGGACCCCCGGGGGCGCCGTTGCGGGGATCGAGGGGGCGGACCTTCCGCGCCGCGGAGCTGGCTGGACGGCCTCCGAAGGCTGTTAGTCCACGGCTGTGCTGGAGCAGGCGGCGCCAAGGGGAAGCTGCCGGGGACAGCGGGCGTGGGCACAAGCAGGAAGCCGGGAGGACGGACCGGCCCTGGCGACGTCCTGCAGAAGAAGTTGGCACCGTCCATCGCAGGACCGCACACCTGCCTCCCACCAGCGAGGTGAGCTAGCAGGTGTGCAATAGCGGATGGGCCGCAGCCACACCTGGGGCCCCGCCCGGACCGCCCACGTGTGAAAACCGGACCGCTGCGGCTTCACCCTCCGTCCGCCAAACCTCAGCGAGATGCCTCTTGTGATCCAGTTAGCAAACCCCGTGGGAAAGGGGTTGGGAGGGGGGAGGAGGGATGGTAGTTAAGGCTAACTTAGCTGACACGTCACAAAGCCACCACAGTACCTGAAACTAAATTGGGGACACTGTTAGAAGGGCTGCCAAAAGTATCATCTACAAAGGCCCCTGAAGAGCTTTACACGGATTCTAAGATAAGATCCACCTTGCTGTGAAAGATCACTCTCGGTTTCCGCTACAGAAAGGGCAGGCTAGGTCGTTATGACCAACCCTTCTGCAACAAGGGAGTGAAGCATTCCAGAAAGGTGAACTTTTCCCCCAGTGAGCATCTTTCTATTTGGAAGAGGTATTAGAAAGTTCCGCTACTGGGGCATCTGGGTGCTTCAGTTGAGCATCCAACTTCGGCTCAGGTCATGATGGTGAGTTCGAGCCCCACATCGGCTCACTGCTATCAGCAGATCCTGCTTCAGAGTCTCTGTCCCTCCCTCTGCCCCTCCCCCGCTCGCACTTTGTCAAAAATAAAACATTACAAAAATTATAAAAAACAAAACAAAAACCTCAGCTTCTGAGCAAAGCTCCCAAGAGACCAAAGACCCAAGGGATTAAGTTATTAGTCTGACATCCCTGCAGAGACAGAGGGTCTAGTAAACCCCCTGGTTTTGGGGTTTTGGGTTGGGGCTCCGTAATGCCTTACTCTAGGACAAGAGTGACCTGGAGGAATGCCAAACCTCATGGGGCCTGAAGCTCAGCCTCAGACCGCAGCTGTGTGACCGGGGTGCTGTGATTTTGGCTCCCAGCCAGAAGTGGAGGTCAATCCTTTCCAGAGAAGGAAGAAAATACCATCTTAGGTCTCCAGTTATCTTTCATGGTTTTAGCATGTGTAACATACGGGGCACCTGGGTGGCTCGGTCGGCTCAGGTCATGATTTCACGGTTTGTGGGTTTGAGCCCTGTGTGGGGCTCTGCACTGACAGTGAGGAGCCTGCTTGGGATTCTCTCTCTCCCTCTCTCTCTCTCTCTCTCTGCCCGTCTCCCCCAGATGAATAAATAAACATTAAAACGTAGAAATAAAGTGTGTAATGTTAGTCACACACCAGGCAACATGAACATGTGATCAAATCCAAGAAAAACAGGAGAAAAAAGAAACTGACCTGTGGATGGTCCAGATAATGAAATTTGCAAGAATACAGTTTGGTAAGGCTTAATATGTTCAAAGAAATAATGATATTGGAAATTACAGCCAGGAATCAAATTGGAATTCTGGATCTGAAAAAATACAATAATAGTTTAGAGCTGAAGAGGGTGTTGGTGAAGCAAAAGTAGGTTAGAAGACCACATCCATCAACAGGCAGGGAGAGTAGGGTCGGCACAGGGGATTCCACGAGCAAGTCTAACACACGGAGACTCTGGCCAACTCAGCACCTCCGTCCTGCCCTCGGAGTGCCTCCTCTCCTGCCCTGGATACTTTTCTGCGTGGTTACAGGGGCTCTTGCAGGAGGCTTGGAAACGGAGGAAGATGGGCTATTAGTTTCTGGAGGCACACGCAACGCTAAGGGCAGGTGAGAGGTTCAGAGCAGATTCCCAGATGACCCACCGTGGCAGGACGGGCATAGTGTGGCGGTTACAGACGTGCCTGTCGGAAAGTGTATGAAAAGTCTTTCTTCTGATCTCACTCTTGAATGAGGGTTCACTGGTATAGAACTCCTCGTTGGCAGTTATTTCGAGTCAGAATTTTAAAGACACGACTCTTTGGAAGCTCTTGCTGCTGACGAGAAGCTTGCTGTCCGTTGAATTGCCATTTCTGTGAGGGAAATCTGTCTTTCCTTACTGTGTCCTTAATGTCCTGACATTTCACGACGATAATTGTCAAGTGTGGGTTGTTTCAGTGACGCTGCTTGGCACTTGGTGTGTTCTTCCTGTCTGAGAACAGAAAGGATCTTCGATCCTGGACATCCCAGGCATTTTGTCTTCACGTAAATGTGGCCTGTGCACCCCGACCTCGATTCTCTTATTCTGGGTCTCCTGTGAGGGGATAGATTGAAACCAGTCAGTCGATCTCCATGTCTCAAAACTGCTTTTCTTAATTTTTACCTGTGCTCTCCACCGGGAAATCTGTCTCCACTGGTGCCCACTTAGACTTTGTATCATGTACTTAGATGGTTATTTTTTTATGACTTCATGTCTCATTTCTAATTTTCTTTGTTCTACTGTTCTTATTTTGTTTTTCCAGTTCTTGTTTTATAATCTCTTCCAAGTTTTTGTGGATGTTTTCTCTTTATCCAATGTGAGAATCCTAAACATGGTTATTTTAAAATCTGCTCTATTTTAATTTTTAGGTTGCTGTATTGTTTTCATTTCATCTGGGATGAATTCATCTGCTGGTTGCTGATCTTGTTATCTTTCTTCTTAGAGTAACGTGCTTTGGAATTGAGGCTGGCAGGCTCGTCGCAAACAAGGGGCTTGTGTTCTGTGTTCTCTGTCTGCTCACCTGTCTATGTTTCTCCATCCTGCAGGTGCCTCCACACAGCCTTTTGGGGCTCTGCAGCGCTGATGTGTGTTACACTGGGTGCTCGGGGCTCTCGTGCAGCCACCCCCTGAGAAGTGCAGAAGTGTCCAAGTCCATCCTCTGGGGGATCCTCAGGTAACTGTTGCAGAGGTGATTTTCTTTCTCAACTTCCTGTCGTAGAGGTGGGAGACTTGCCCTGGTCCAATTTTAGGTGATGCTCTTGGCTGTTGTTCCCCCACTCCCTCCCTTTGGGCAGTTTTAGACTCTTCCACCCTCAGGGACCGCATTTCCCAGCCACTTGCCTGTTTCTGGACCCAGAGCCCCGCAGGTCCAAGGTCTCTATCCTGCACCCTGTTCTGTGTCTTCCTTCCGCCTTTGGTCTGTGGAAGGGTTAGGGTTTTTAATGCTTTCTTTTTAAACATCTCTGTCGTGGCCGTGGATGGAGGGAATGGTGGAAGGGTCTGTGCGCGCGAACCGAGGGTGCCTGCTTCCCCAGAGGAAGTAAGTGTTTTATGCACAATGGACAATAAGAGCATTTTGTTCTGTTTTAGTTTTTCATGTTTAATTTCTTGGTATGAAGAGGCTGTAAGTTATGTTTGGTAGATTCCTGGTAACTAACATCCTTCTGTATCAAAAGAAAAGCAAAATAAAACATATGTATTTTTTAAATGTTTATTCATTTTTGAGAGAGAGACAGAGTGCAAGTGGAGGCAGGGCAGAGAGAGAGGGAGGCACAGAATCCGAAGCAGGTTCCAGGCTCTGAGCTGTCAGCACAGAGCCCAATGCAGGGCCTGAACCCACGAACTGCGAGATCATGACCTGAGCCGAGGCCGGACGCTTAACCGACTGAGCCACCCAGGCGCCCCCAAGACAAAATATTTTTAAAACTTGAAATCTACTTTCTAGAAAGTTTTTAAAAAAAGAGAATAAGCATTTCTAGGTAAGCTTCACAGACTTCAGAACGGCTGGGAGTTATTTTCTGGAAAACGTTCCAGATGCTTCTGAGCAGCTGGCGCCATCTCTGCTCTGCCGGCCGCGCCGAGTTCTAAATGTGGCGGTTGAAACATATCCTTCCTCAGAAGGCAGTGAGGCCGCAGAGGGAAGACGACCTTGGTTTTCACGGGTGCCACCCGCCACTGAGAGTGCATGAGGCGTGGGCAGCGGGACTGCCTCAGGAAGGCAGGAGGACCACGCGGGATGCTGGTTCTCTGGCGTCTCGGGAGGAGCGTGGGATGACTCCTCAGTGAATGCTCCAGGTGAGCCTGGGGGTGAGCTCGCCTTTGAGATTTGGGGACGAACAGTTGAGCCCCATAGACGGCCCCCACCGGCTCCATGGCCCATGGGCACCAGTCACCCTCCCCCAGGCTCCTGTGAGCTCCGGCTCTTGGTGGGGGGGGTCAGGGTACAGTGGGGAGGGGGGGGGCTGGCTCTGCATGGCCCTCTGCCTCTGCCCTCCCTCTCCTACCTGGCATCGACCCACTCTTAAAACCCAGGCGTCCGCAAGGTCCTCACGCAAAGCCCTGTGAGAACAGCAGGACTTTCCGCATGGCTGGGGACAAGGGCTCATATCCCGGCAGAGCGGCAGCCCCCCTGTGGGGCAGTCCAGACACGGTCCCTGCCCCACCCCCCACAATCTTCCTGAGTCCCGGCGCTCCCCTCTTCCTTTTCCACTCTGGGGATGAAGCAGATTCCTCCCCAGATGTCTCCTAGACAGCGGGCTTTGAGTCGCTTTCTTGTCCCCTGGCGAGGTCCTTTGCTTCCTGCGAGCCCATCAGTGCCATGAAAGCGTGGATTATGTGGGACCTTGCTGTTGTGTCGCTTGGGGGCCCCTCGGGGTATCAGCACGGAGGCTGTGCCCGAGAGCGGCACACAGCGCCCCGTGGCACGAGGGAGCCCAGTCAGACTTGAATGAACGAGTGAGGAAATGCAGGTGCATTCCTGTCTTTCCAGCTGGCGTGTGGTTCCACGCCCACAGCATGCGGCCACGTGTCCGGGATTTCTGATAAGCGGAGCCCATGCTGCCACTGGAGAGAAATCAGCCCTGTAACACGACGCGGCCCTCATGGAACGGACGGTGCGCAGAGGGCAGGCGTCTCCGGGACACAAGAGGGAGCCTAACACAGGAAGCGCTTTGCTTTCAGCCTCAGACGGAAGGCTCTCGCTCGCACGGACTCATCTGTGACCTGAGCACTTCCAGGTTGTGTCTGCTGGGCTTTCGTCGCCTTGGCATTCATGCCCAACAGGGTGAAAACAGTTTGCCTTAACTCCGTTTCCGTCGTATCTGTTTCCCGTGGCTGCCGTAGAAATCCGTCAGAGCCTTGGTGGCCTGTGACAGACGCGTTTCTCCTACAGCTCGGGAGCTCACAAGTCTGGCTGGCTTTCCCTGGGTGACATGAGGTGTCTACAGGACTGCTTCCTGCTGAGGCTCTGGGCGAGGATCTGTTTCCTTGTCTTCTCCAGCTTCTTGAGGTACCTGCGTCCCTTGGCTCACGGCCCCTGCCTCGTGTCCTCACTCCATTGTCACACCTCCATCTCCGACTCTGACCCTCCCGCTCCCTCTCCCGCGGAGCCTGTGATGCCGTTGGCCCATCAGATAATTCAGGATCATCTCCGAGCCCTCAGCATCTGTCACTCACCACGTGTATGACGTCCCTTCGGTCCTGTATGTACCATACTCACAGGTTTTGGGGGTAAGGTTGTGGACGTTTTGGGGCCACCATGCCGTCCCCACAGTGAGCATATCTCCTGGAAAGGAACTGTCTTCCCTGGAGAAAATGTGGCGACGAGCTGATGTGGAGGCTCACAGCCTGTGGCCGTGGGTACTGGCCTGTGACGGCAGCGAGCGTGAGGCCCGGGCCGGCCAGCGACGGCCCCGCTCAGTCCGCACGGTCCAGAGAAGCTGGGGATGGAAACCAAGAAGCCAGGGGCAGGCGCTGCGGCACCAGTCATGACACCAGGCCCGTCTGCAGACCCGGGCCCAGCGGTGGACCCACAGCGCCCTCTGAGGAAGAGGGCTGCCCCAGCCCAGCACCGGCGGTGACCCCCGCCGCTCCCCCCGGCTGCCGTGACCACGGGCGCTGGGACGTTTCGAGAACTGGGGAACGTGGGCTGGGTCCATATTCCTACCTAAGGGGGGGGCTGAGGTGTCACCATGGCAGCCGTTTGAGTGCCGCACGTAGAGGTGAGGTAAGAGAGATGTCCTGGCCCAGCTGTGTGTGGTGGGCACGCGGGGTCCACAGCCCACCCCCAAGGCCGTTCTCCCAGCCCCCGGACCGATCGCTAGAACAGATGTACGGCGGCCAGCCTCACCTCGGTATTTTCTGTATATTCGTGCCGTGTTCTCTGGGGCCTTGCTGGCTGGGCAGAGACGCCGCCCCCAGACTAGGGGAGGCAGGGGACGGGCGTGCACATGAGGCGTGTGAGGGGCCGAATCGTGTCTCTCTGAAACCCATCCGTTGAAGTCCTGGTCCCAGCACCTGAGGGGTGGCCCTGACCCATTCTGACGGGCGTCCTTGTGAGAAGAGAGGACACGAGGACACAGACACGCACGGGGACGACCCCGTGGGGACATGGGGAGGGCCGGCCGGCTACACGCTGAGGACTGCAGAGCGAGGCCTCAGGAGGAACCGGGCTCGTGGACACCTGATCCTGGACCTCCGGCCTCCAGAAGCGGGAGGGAATTAGCCTCTGTTGTTTCAGCCGCCCCTTCCGTGGGATCTGTGGTTGCGCCTTCAGGGGGCTGATGGGCGGGGTGCCGGTGGCGGGGTCGGCTCACGGGGTTCCTGCTGGCGCTTCAGAGCTTTTATATGTTCCACGTGTCACGTGTCCCAGAGCAAATGAGCTACGGGACGAGCACCTGCTGCCCAACTGCTGTGGGGGGCACGGGGTCCTAACCCACCCCTGCTCACACCCAGGCCTGGGTGGGTCCTTCCGACCCTGTCACTCACTCGTAAAATGCGGTGGTCACGACGGGGATCTTGTATGATGGTGTGAGGTCTGAATGCAGCTTGTGGTAAGACAGCAGCGTGGTGCCCGACGGGCCAGCAAACGCCGGGTGCTCGTCTCCGTGACGCCGGGTGGGGGTCGTTACCCGATTCCACACGGAGAAGCGAAGGTGCAGGGTGGCGACTGGGGGCCGGAGACGCCGCCGGGAAAATGGAGGACCTGGATTCACGCCCAGCTCTGGACCCGCCCCTCCTTCCAGGAGCATCTAAGGGGAGCATGAGAAGGTGGGGGGTCCCCTCCCACAGCCACACTCTAAAGCAGAAGTGATTTCTCCACAGGGGGACTTTCTGGAAGCCCAGAAGCAGCAGGCTCACACTCTTAGGTGGACTTAGCCAGTAGCCACGACACCGCCGGCCCCCGGCCCGGGTCTGACGTCCGGCCCCTGGCGCCCGGGTCCTGGGCCAGATCTGAGCTGAGCGTCCACACGGACCCAGCCTCTGGGCTACAGGGCCCAGCCCCTGCCCGCGGATGTCGGCCGCATGGCCAGAGGGGTGCCCACGGGCCCCTGCAGAAGCTGACACACAGCCTGACCTGGGCAGCATGACCGTGTGGCCTCTCCCAGGGAGGGGACGATGGCACACAGCCCGGTGTGGATAACCTGGGGCGCCCGTGCCAGCTTGTGCTGGGTGTCCCCAGTCAGGACAGGCACGGCTTTTCTCTGACCGGCCAGACAGAACTTTCCCAGTCAGGCCTGAAGAAGCCTGATTTCTTTCTTGCTTGATTTCTTAACTTTTTAAATGTTTATTTATTTTTGAGAGAGAGAGAGAGAGAGAAACAGTGTGAGCAGGGAAGGGGCAGAGAGAGGGAGACAGAACATGAGCAGGGGAGGGGCAGAGAGAGGGAAACACAGTCCGAAGCAAGCTCCAGGCTCCGAGCTGTCAGCACAGAGCCCAACGCGGGGCTCAAACCCACGGACTGTGAGATCATGAGCCAAAGTTGGACGCTTAACTGACCGAATCACCCAGGCGCCCCATGAAGAAGGCTGATTTTGACTGCAAAGTCTTTGCTTCAAAACCAGGTGAGGCAGCCAGGGTGCTCACAAGCCGATGTCGAAGCAAATGAGCAAACCTTTTTAAAATTTTAGAGAGAAAAGAAGAGCTTTATCGGAGCCCAAGGTAGGCCCAGCTACCCGAATACACGACTTTCACGAGGAGGGACTGCTCCTGGGAGGGGCCTTTGGGGCAGCGTCATATGTGTTTGCACATAAAACATTACAAATCATCACGACCGGGGACAGTGTGGAAGGTTAGAGACTTTATCTTCCGTTTCTAGTCTGTGCAAGGCTGTGGGACTTTAATTGCATGGGGAGCAGGGAGGTTTTCTCTTTTTCTTATCTGTTTGTTCAGAATGCTCCTTTTTGCTTAAGTTTCTAACGGAGCAGATGTACGGTGTGTGTGGGGGCAGAAGTAGCCCCGTGCTTTGAGGTTTTGCCAAGTCATTCTGACCCCGTAAATGTTGAAGTACAGCTTCCCTGGGCGCCCAGGAGCAGGGCCCACAGGCACGAAAAGATGAAACCTCCCTTTATTTTGTCACCTCTTTTGAAGAGAGGATTGAGGACAATGCAGAGAATTGGCCCTTTTCCCTGAAGATTTCAGGAGTGTTTGCACAGAACTTCATCAGAAGCGGTGGGGGAAGGATTCTCCCCCAAATCTCTCCACCCTGTGTGGTCCTCATCCTCAACAAGCCGCTGGGGCCACCTTGAGGTTCAGTTTTACTTAAAGGCAGCACTGAGTGCTGTGGCCGTGGAGGGTGGCTTGGTGTCACAGCCCCTGCCTGGGGACAGAGACTGGCCTGGCCCTCTGAGGTGACTAGCTCTGGGCTCAGAGGGAAGGTGGGCTGGTGATGGCCATTTATCCACTTGCTATGGAGGGACGTGCCCCCCAGAAAATATGCAGTCGTCAAACATAAAGGTCCCTGAATCCCGCACGCGCCCGAGAAACAAGACGTGGACACATCAGTTTAGGTCCGTGGTTCCTTGTGGGTGGGCAGCACGGGACAGAGTGATGAGGCGGGTGGCCCCTCACCACCTGACAAGCCCGTGTGCCTGGGGCACGTTTGCAGGAAGTCCGGCGAGGACACGGGCTCTGCCTTCCGGGAGACCTGCGTTTACCTGCCTCACCCACACCTGCCTTGGACGCCCCACGAGCCAAGTCTGGGACCCGGGGCTGATGGCTCACCATGCTTCCATGGGGTCCAGCATCAGATCAGTGTGAGCTGTGGACGGACCCTGGCAGCCAGGTGGAGGGTGAGGGAGGCCACGTGGAGAGAGCCGCACGCGGGCACCTGCTACGTTGTGCCCCTTCACGTTGTTAATGGTCGAGTGGTTCAAAGTATACTGGACAGATCTAATTCAGGGCAAGGGAATTTTTTAAAGGAGATTTTTTATTTAAGTTTATTTATTTTGAGAAAGAGCGAGCATGCAGGGGAGGGGCAGAGAGAGAGAGAGGATCCCGAGCAGGCTCTGTGCTGCCAACACAGAGCTTAAGGAGGTTTTTTTAAAAAGCAGAAATATAAAATGTCAGATAGGGGTGCCTGGGGGACTCAGGCAGTTAAGCCTCCAGCTCTTGATTTCAGCTCAGGTCATGAGCTCAAGGTTCATGAGTTCGAGCCCCATGTCAGGCTCCATGCTGACAGCGCAGAGCCTGCTTGGGATTCTCTCTCTTCCTCTCTCTCTGCCCCTCCCCTGCTCATGCTCCCTCTGTCTACCTCAAGATAAATAAATAAGCTTTATATATATATGTATGTATATATATGTATATATATATTATATTTATACACACATACACACACGAAAATGTCAGATAAATAGAGTGCCACTTGCCTAATAACAAGACAGTTTGAAGCCATGTTTTTCTGCATTTGGGGATGCTTACCTCATGCACACCCTGATTGTTACAGATAAGGAAACAAGTTCAGGGTGGTTAAGGACTTGCCAGCTCCATGCAGCTATCAGTGAGAGAGCTGGGATCTTGTCCCCCGATCACCAGTCTCCGAAGTAGTGAGGTCCCAACAACACAGCTATTTTTCAACCATGTGAAAGAAAAAGGATGAGAAATTCACCCAGTCACGGAGTATAAGAATGCATGAATTCAACCATAAAACCAGATCAACAGGAATTCAGCCGCAAACAATTCAACAACAAATGCAGGTAGACTGTAGCCCATGGCTCTCCGTTAGTCCGTAATCTGACTGCCAGGCCACGTGAAACCCCTCTGTCACGTGCAGTTGAGACGTGGCATGTTGTGGTTCCGGCAGCTCCAGCCACCCTCAGTGGCCGTGACAAAGCTTTGAGAGCGCGTGGCCGCTGAGACGTCTGTGGACAGGGCTGTCGTGCAGTGGCCACCTGCACGACACTGGTCACTAACCTGCCTCGCAGGGACCACAGATGCCTGTGACGTCCGGACCTCCTCCCGTGTCACGCTTTGCCAGCCAGCCAGCCCTTCTCACCTCGGGGCCACGCAGATGCTGTTCTCGTCACAGAGTCCTTCCCAGCGTCCTCCACAGTGTGAGCAGTGTGAGCAGAAGGGATGTGAGCAGAGTCGCAAAGGCCCTTGTATCCGTGTAGAAAGCACATGAGTGGCCTCCTGCTCCCAGAAGAATAGAGGCCCACAGGACAGACGTGGCCTGAATCCGTGACCCACAGCCAAGCCTGGTGAGATCTGCTGAAGCACGGCCGACCGCAAGGTGCACGAGTCAGATGCAAATCGTAGGTGGTAGAGAGAAGTTCGGGGTGGTTTATTAGCGGAAATGTCACGGGAATGGCCAGCTGGTGCAGGGTCACCTCACCCCTCTCTGGAGCCCTCGGGGACGGTGTCCAAGAGGGCCCTGGGCCATCTCCATGTAGGGAGCAGCTCCGTGTACCTCTGCCCTACCAAAGGGGCCACTTCACCCCTCCCTTGTCTGCAGTCTCTCTCACAACATGGCTTTTGAGGGACCATGGTGAGTTTTGCGGTTAGTTATACTTTTGTAAAAATGGAAAGATGACAAAAAGACCCCTGACCACAGCCCGTCGTACAGACACAATTCAATGATTTGTAGTAAATGTATAGAGTTGCAACCGACACCACCGTCCGGCTTCAGAACGAACTTCCCACAATCCCCATTTCCACCTCCAGCCTTAGGAGTGCGCTGATGTGTGCCTTCTGCCTCCACAAATCTGCCTTTTCTGGACATTCCGTATAAACGCAACCATACGATACATGGTTTTTCATCTGTTTTTTTCCCATTTTATCCTGACTTTAAGGCCCGTCCGTGTTGCAGCAGGTAGCAGTATTCCACTCCTTTCCATTGTTGGGTGATATCCCGTGGCACGAATCCACTGTTTATCTGTTTGCCAGCTTGTGGATATTTGGACTATTTACAGTGTGGGGACATTAAGAATAATGCTGTTATAGGGGCACCTGGGTGTCTCAGTCGGTTAAGCCTCTTGACTTGGGATCAGGTCATGACCTTGTGGTTTGTGAGTTCAAGCCCCACGTCTGGCTCTGCACTGACAGTGCTTGGGACACTCTCTCCCTCCCTCTCTCTCTCTGCCCCCCCCCCACTTGTGTGTGCACACACACACTCTCAAAATAGTGAAGAATAAAAAACTTTAAAAAAGAATAATGCTGTTATGAATATTCATGTGTATGTATTTGTGTTGCTGTGTGTTGTATTTTTCTTGGGTAGATTCTTAGGAGGGGAATTGCTGGTCTTACGGTGCGTTTATGCTTCAGTTCTTAAGGAGTTAACTATTCTCCAGGTGGTCATATCACTGTACATTTCTATCTGCAGAATTTGGGGGTTCCAGTTCTGCTACGTCCTTGAAAACACAAGGTATTTGGCCACCACAGAATATGCCACCCTGACATGGGATCACCTTAGGTGAATGGTGCTGAGAAACAGTGTGTCCCCACCACCAAATCAGGGAGCAGATGTCCCTCCGCGAAGACGCTCTCCCGCGCCGGGAGGGGAGACCGCTCTCAGCTCTGGAGATGGTGCTGACTCCAGTCTGTATAACAAACCTTCCTAAATTACCTTATCTTCCAGTACTTTCCCCCATATGTTTTTCTTGCCCCAACTTACCATCCCTAGAAGCCCAAAGCACTTTTTCTTGTCACTTCTCTACAATTTACTGCCCTTTGTTAAAATGGCGTATGAATCCCCAGGCCAAGTAGCTTTTTTGAGCTTTTCGTGTCTTTTCTCTGACGCCTCCCTTGTGCACAGAAAACAAACATTTTCTCCTATTACTCTGTCGTCGTTTTAATTCACACACCCCAGAAAGTGGGTCTGAGAAGATACAGGGTAAGTTTTTTTCCTCCCCTGCAGTAGTGAGTGTGGTTTTTATTATAGCCCTTCTAATGAGCATGAAGTACTATCTCAGAGTGGTTGGAATTTTCATCTGCCTGACGATTAACGGTGTAGAGTACGTTTCTACGTGTGCATTAGCTGTTCGTATGAATCGGTCAAATGTCTGTTCAAGTCTTTTGCCCACCTTTTAACTGGGTTGCTTGTTTTCTTATAACTGAGTTGTGAGTCATTATATATTCTCTGCACAAGTCCTTTGCCAGAAGTATAAGCTTAGCATCACTGCCTCCCAGTCTGTGCCTCCCCCTTTCGTTTTCTTTATGGTGTCTCTGAAGCACGCGAGTTTTTAAGTTCAGTGAAGACAGACACGGGCTTTTTGACAGCTTGAGCTTTTGGTGTCACATCTGATAGCTCTTCGGCCAACGGAGTCATGTAGGTCCGCCATGTTTTCTTGTAGAACCTTGTGGTGTCAGCTCTCACACGGAGGCCTCTGATCCGTTCTGAGTTAGTATCTGCATAAGGGTCTCAGCTTGTTCTCGTACGGATATCCAGTTGTCTCAGCAAATACACTTTTCTTTGGGGACATGTTTTTAGATATAGAGTCAATTTTGTGCACACATATGACCTATTCATATTCTCTATTCTATCAGTCTCGATAAACTGCATTTTTAAAAAGGCTTCTCCCATTTTATTTGAGTTGTGAATTTATGGCACAAAATTTCTGCGATATTCCCTTATTTATTTTAACATTATTTTTAATGTTTATTCATTTTTGAGAGACAGAGAGATAGAGTGTGAGCAGGTGAGGGGCAGAGAGAGAGAGGGAGACACAGAATCTGAAGCAGGCTCCAGGCTCTGAGCTGTCAGCACAGAGCCTGACGTGGGGCTCGAACGCATGAACCGTGAGATCATGACCTGAGCTGAAGTCAGACGTTTAACCGACTGAGCCACCCAGGTACCCCCCTAACTATTCTTTTAATCTCCTTAGGCCCTGTAGTGATAACCCCCTTTTCCATTCTGATGTGGCTCTATTTTTATTCTATAATAGTAGGGTTTTATCAGTTTTACTGGTTGTTTTCAAAGTACCAATGATTTGCTTTATTGACTTTTTCTATCATTTGTCATGTTCTGTTTCATAGATTTCTGCTCTCATGTCTTTTCCTTCTACTCACACTGAATTTAAATTACTCTTCCTTTTTTAGCTTCTTAAGATAGAACTTAGATCATTGATTTTAAACTTACTTTTTTCATATAAGCATTTAAAAATAGCTGTATCCCACATGTTTTGTTATGTTGGTTTTCATACTCATTCGGTTTTAAATATTTTCTAATCCCCTTTGTGATTTATTATGTGGTCCATGGATTACTTGGAAGTTTGTCATATAATTTCCAAATGTGTGCAGCCTTTTAGGACATCTGTTATCATTGGTGTCTTTTTTAATGTATTGTGTTCAGGCAACATATTCTGTATGATTTTAAACCTTTGAAATTTACTGAAACATTTTTCTTTTTTGGTCCCAGGATATGACTTATCTCCATGAATGTCCCTTGCACGCTTGAAAATGATGTGTAATATGCCAGTGAGTTTATAATGTTCTCTAGAGGTTGGTTAGGGCAAGTTGGGTGACGGTGTTCCTCAGACTTGTGTGTGTGTACTTTCTCTATCAATTGGAGAGAGAGAGGAGGATTTAAATCTACCACCATTGGGGATTGTTTTCTTCTTGGGTTGTTGTACGAGTCAGGGTTTTCCAGAGAAACGGAATTAATAGGATATGCAGAGGTATATATACGGGGGTTCATTACTGAAGCCGGGTCATAAGGTTACAGAGGTCGAGGGACCCTGGGATCTGCTATCTGCAAGCCGGAGAACCGGAGTTGGAGTGTTACTTCCCAGTCTAAAGGCCAAAGGCCTACAAACCAGGGAAGGGGCTACGAGGGGTGGAGTGGGTAGCTGGTTTAAGTCCTAGAGTCGGAAGGCCTGAGAGCCAGGAGCTCCATCCAGTGTCTGAGGACAGCCGAGCTCCAGAAGAGAGAATTCAGGCCCCCAGCAGGTTAGATGCTGCCCACCCATGGCAGGGAGGATAGTCTGCTTTGTTCACTCTACCAACTCAAATATCAGTCTCTTCCAGAGACACCCTCACAGACTCGCCAAGAAATAATGTTTTGCGAGCTCTCTGGGCTTCCCAAGCCCAGGCAGGGTGACACAGAAAATTAACCATCACAAGCCCACCCCTTGCCAACCTGACATCATACACACCTCTTCAAACGACACTTGGTCTCCAAACAAAGACATAATGAGATCATAATTCCACCCAATAAGACATACACCCCAAGATGAACTAAACTCTTCCCCAGTGGATGATGACAGGAGGCACTCAACCACCACGAGCAAGGTGGCCATGGTGGCCGTGATGCACAGCAGAGGCCAAGCCTGACTTGAGCAGACCTGTGGTGTTGGCTGGTCAGTCACAATGTTCCCGGAAGTAGAGTAGACAGGAAGCCTGTGTTAGCAGAGAAGTTCTAGGTCAAGTGAACAAAAGTCTAACCTGAATCATAAAAACAGGGAGCCATGGCCCCTCAACAGTTTCCAGACCAGAGCTGGTTAACAGATCCAGGGCCCCTTGAATGGAAGTGCCCCCTCGAAGAAGGACTCTGGGACACTACCAAAAATGTATACTGCTTATCTTTCTCCCGGCCTTCCCTGAAGGGACTGATGGCCTTCTACCAGGGTAACTGAGCACTGGGGGTGGGGGGGAGGGGGGAAGGACATAATCAGACATTTGGGGACTACCGAACACCAGCTCTGAACTGACATTAATTCCAGGAGACCCAGTCAAAATGCCCTGAAGAGACAGTTGGTAGAAATATGGCCCGTCGGGGTGGGCTGGTGAGGACTGAGGACGAAGGGAATGCTGCCCTCGGACAGGACACACACCACCATGAGCAGGATGTTTGTTGGTGGCAAGGTGAGCATTAAAGGTGGTGGAGTCTCCGATGGAAACAAGGAACGTGCTACTGGAAACCAGAGGAACAACGAGCCCGGTTGTGCAGTGGCAGAAAACTGGGCTGGACTGCATTCTGATGTCAGGCAGAATGCCTTGCAGGTGATGAACTTGGATACTGGCTGAGGAGATTTATGAGCAAAGTGTTAAAGGCGTGGGCTGCTTTCCTCTTGCTGCTCATAGTAGAATGTGAGAGAAAAGATAAATTGAGGAAAGTCTCTTAAGCAAAAGTGAACCAGCGCTTAATGATTTGGGCCTATCTGGATTGCAAAGAACACTAAAATTAGGAAATTGCCTATTGGAAAAGCATGTTGGAAACAGAGGGCCAAGGGTGTGGCTGCACAGCCGCTTGCCGGAGAGGCTGGTGTGCGACTCTTAAGTCACTCAGCCGTCGCAGCAGAGCCCAGCGGGAAAGGTGGGCTCACTGCCCCCCCCCATTTAAGGGAGCCCCGTGTGTGTCTGCGAATGCTGTGCCGGCAGATGCACCGCTCGTCGGCACTGAGAGCAGCAGATTCAGGGCGGAGTGAAAGAGTGCTATCAGACTTTCTAGAAAGTTCTATAAGCAGGAAAGGGGCTGACAGGGCTGGTGAGCTGCAGGTACGTGCAACCCATCAGGATAAAGGAAGAACACAGCTCTGAGGACGGGGCTTCCAGTCGCAGAGGATTCTTCTCGGGTCTTGAAACTTAACGGAATTTTCTCTGCTGCATTTTGAGTTTACTTGGGAGTGGTGACCCCTTTGTTTCTTCCACGTTCTCTTTTTGGAATGGAAAGGTCTGTCCTGCGCTCGACCTGCCCATGTATTTGGGAAACAGGTATCTTGTTTTCCAGCTGCACAGATGAAGAGGAATTCTGCCTTGGGATGCGCCACACCCAGAGTGTCACTAGCACCTGAGAGACATGGTGACCTTTGGGACTTGTGAGCTGATCATGCTTAGGTGGCATTTTAGACCTGGAGCTCACGCCGCAGTGCTGAGCGGGGTATTCTGCACACAGGATGGACACAGATGTTGGAGGACCCAACAGTGGACTGTGGTAGGTTTAAGGGTGGCCCCCCAAAAGATATGTCCACCCAGAACCTATGAATGGGGCCGTCTTTGGAAAGACACTCTTTGCAGGTATAATTAAGGATCTCGAGATGGGTGTCAGCCTGCGTTAAGCTGGGCCCTGAAGCCTCATAAGGGAAGAAGAGGTGAGGACACGCAGGTGAAACATGATGTCACAATGGACGCAGAGAGTGCAGTGACGCCTCTGCGAGTCAAGGGTCACGCAGGATTGCCAGGAGCCCACCAGAAGCCCAGGAAGGGGCGGATTCCCTCTCAGTACCTCCAGAAGGAACAGGCTCCGCTCCAGGGCTGTGGGAGAATCCACTTCTGTGGTTTGCAGCCACCACTTTGCGGTGCTTTCTTGCAGCGGCCCTGGGAACTGATGCGCGAGCCTGTGTTCAGACCTGGTACCATCCCAGCGGGTGAAGGGCTCCCTCCAATGCACCATGGGGCTCCGGCCCCTCCGCTGTGCGTTCCCCTCTCTGATGATTCTCTCTGTGGTCATCAGAAGCCAGGCAGCCAACCATCCCAGCACTTGATCCCCCAAACTCCTGCCTGCCACCGTGTTTGGGACTCTGTTTGGTCCCAGCAGAGTCAGTGCTGGTGGCCCACAGCCAGGGATGGTCTGCTTCCCATCTCCTGTCGGGACCCTCCACGTCAGTGAGCGGTGAGCGTCCCAGGATCAGAATCCCCTTTGAACTTGTTTCCTGTTTCCTGGGGCCAGTGCTGGTATCTGCTTCCCAGCAGGGCAGCTCAGAGTTCCATAAAAGGACTGTTTACGAAGAGGCGGGCAGCCCACAAGTGTTAATCTCATAGCGGTGACATAAGATGAAGCACACCTGAAAACTGGAGACTGTGCTGGACTCTGGTTACGTGACAATTACTGGCTCAATGTCAGGGGCATCCCCCTAGGGAAGCACAGCTCATTTGGAGAAGTGAGAGACCAGTTCACAAAATCAGTGGGACTAACCCTGCTTCTGCTGGAGCAAAAATGCGCCCCTCCCCCATCTCAATGGCCCAACACCTGTCCTACAAGCCTGGGGCTGCTCTGCAAGTGTCCCCAGTGATGGGGGCTTCCTCTTAGCCAAGGGGATATGTATGGCCAGTCCCACACCTGTGTTATACAGCTCACCACAGTTCTCACTTCATTGGTCAAGCAGGTCAAGGAGCCACGCTGAATTTCAAAGGTGGGGTGGGGTACAAGTGTAGCCAACCATGGAAAGAGACCGGAGTGGTGAGGAATAGGCTGAGTACCACAACCTGGGGTTGGGGGGTAGAGACAGGGCAGAGCCCAGGGTGGCTGAAGGATGTGCGTGGACAGAGGAGCAGCAGCGGGAGGAGCAGCGGCGGGGAGATCCGCAGGGCCTTGCAGGACCTGCAAGCCGGGGGCGGGCGAGGAGGGGTCCATCGCATTGAGGGGAAGCAGAAGGCCCCTCCACGACCTCTCAGGGAAGAAAGCAATGACCGGGCTTTGGGCCAGGCTACCAGGCAGAACTTAAGGCCTCCAAAAGCCAACCCATCACAGAAATGATTCTTCAGTGACAAAGTCTAAGGTGCAGGAGGCTTGGCACTCCTCAGAACCGTCTCCTAGGGCGTCCGCTGTGCCCAGCGCTGGACTCCCGCGGTCTCACGTGGCCTTGCGAGCAGGGGTGGAGACTCACCGAGGTTAAGCTGTGCGTGGCGCTCCCCAAATACCCCGCGAAGGCCGTGGAGAACCCCGCGGTCAGCGCCAAGGCCCTCGTCGGACCGGGCAGGGCCAGGGGACTCTGGGCAACTCGGGCACACGGTTCCTGGGAGGGCTCGCGGAGTGCACCTGCGCCAGGGGCTCCAGCTCCGGATGGGCGTCCGGCAGGCCTCACCGAGAGGAGGGCGGGGACCCTGCCAAGGAGACCCCAAGGGAGAGGGCGCACGAGTCCGTGAGTGCGCGCGCTGGCAGCCAGGCTCCCTCCCCTCAGACCGCTGGCGGAGGGGCTGAAGTACCAGGCCCGGCGGCCCGCCCCGCCCTCTCCCTCCCCTGCACGCTCTGACCCCCACCCGGCCTCGGCCCCCGCCGCCCGTCCCCGGCCCCGCGCGCGGCCTGGCGAAGCGCAGAGCCTCACGATGAAGTTGAAGGCCGCCCCACATCGGGTGGCCGGCTTTGTTCGCGAGGGCGGCGGGGGTGGGGACACCCAAGGGGAGCCCCGAGTCCCCGCTGCCTTGCCGTTCCCGTCCTCTCGGGAGACCCGGAGGGGATCGTGGCCTTCCCTCCCTCGCCCTTGTCCCCGCCTCCTAGTCGGTGCCGCCGCCGCAGGGTCCGCGCAGACCAGGCCCCGCTCGAGGTGGGCGGCGGGCCCTCCGCGGGGCGCGCCACCGCCAGCGCCGCCCGCCGGGTCTCCGCCCCCAGGCCCCGCCCCCCGCCGCCGGCCCCGCCCCGGCCCCACCCCCGCGCGCGCCGGCAGCCAGCGCCGAGGCCGGGGCGCACGGAGAGCGCCGCTAGCCGCTCCGGCCGCCGCCCCTGCTCCCCGCCCGGCGGGCGGGCCATGTCCCCGGCTGCGGCCGCGGCGCGCACCCAGGCCCGGCCATGAGGAGCGGCGCGGAGCGCAGAGGCAGCAGCGCCGCGGCGCCCCCCGGCTCGCCGCCCTCCGGCCGCGCGCGCCCCCCGGGCCCCGACGCGCCCCCGGTCCCGCCGCCGCCCGCCGCAGGCCAGCCCCGGGCCCGGGACGCGAGCGATGCCCGCGCGCAGCCGCGCCCCCTGTTTCCGTGGAGCAAGTGGAAGAAGAGGATGGGCTCGTCCCTGTCGGCGGCCACGGCGCGGAGGCCGGTGTTTGACGACAAGGAGGACGGTGAGCGCGGGGGGCCCCCCGGGCCGCTCCCGGGGGCAGCGTGGGGACCCGCGCCGCACGGACACCGTGCGCGCTCTCGCGGGGCGGCCGCGGCGGGAGCTTTTCCTCGCGCTCAGACACCGCGGCCGCCCGGGTGGGACGGCGTCCCGGGTCGGCTCGGTTTCCGAGGAAACTCGCTCGTGGTGCCTGCGGCGCCCACGCGCATCCAGGGCTCCCGCCTGCGTCCTCCGTGTCCAGTGGCGGCGCGGCGGGCAGAACAGGCTTGGGCCCGCCCTTTGGGGCGAGGGTCCGTGGTCGGAGTGGCCCCGGGGTTAGCCACGTACGGTGGCGACGGCTGTGTGTTTCCAGTTTCCTTTCAGGGGCGCTGTGCAGGCTTGGTCTGCTCTGCACCTGTACTGTGCCGAGTTTGCGAAGGGAGAGAGGCCAGCCCCACAGGTGGCGCGGGGTCCCTGGCCCTGGGAGCTCTGCCTGGTGACGGCGTGGCGTGGCTGCCCCGTGCCCGGTCTTTGCACGCAGGTGTGCAGTGGGGGAGACGGCTTTGCCTTTGTGCAAAGACCTGCCCTTTGGGAACTGCCTTTGAGAGTTTCCTCTCAGGTCCCCTTGCAGGTACAGCTGCTGACCCAGGGGAGGTATCTCTTGAGTGGCCATGCGGAGGCGGCGCCAGTGGAAAGGAGTGATGGGCCACCGTTGACTTAGCACCTGCAGGGAAGGTCTGCCTTTGGGGCACTGTGATAAATTCACATGCAAGCATACAGCTCTTTTTACAGATGTCGTGCAGATAATTTAAATGGTACAATGATGACACACTTGATGTTTTCTGACATTTTCTTAAAATAGTTGAAATATGCATTTTTCATTTGTAGGCAGCCTGCAGAGGTATGATGGGTCTTTTATAATTTTAGAGCACAGCTCAGCACAAGAGCCCGAGCTATTTATTCTGATAAATAATTTAAGCGTTATAGGAAATTACAATAATACGACCTGAGGCCAGTGGTGGTGGATGTGCAGGCAATCGTCAGAGAGCAGTGGAGAGACTGCTGTAGGTGCCCCGGGGGTTGGTGGGGGGGGGGGGGGGTGCCGGCTCCGCAGCTCAGCAGGGGCCAGGCATGGGTGCATTCCGGACCCACCCCGTCGACCCACCCCATCGGTACAGTGTGTTCTGAACTTGAGAGCCGCAGAGCTCACTGCCGTGAGTGTTTCGTATGTTATACATTTTTGCTTTTGACATAAATATTCAAAATAGAGAACGCCCAGAGTGAATTGGGAATGAGTGAGGAAGCAGGTCTACCTACATGTGGCTTCTCTGGCTGCAGGATGAGAAAGACGGCTGAGTTGAGCACGTGCTGGTGTCAGCCAAGGGCCGGCCGCTCTCTTCGTACCTTAGCCCCGTGCTCTCCAAGGCAGAGAATGTGAACATAGAGGAATTGATGTAGCGCAGGGGCTGGCTCCAGCTTTTCAAGGTGGGATTTTTCTGTTTGTTCACGGTGTGCAGTGTCTCAGACTTCAGGGATCACTGAAAAGGCAAAAAGAGCAGAGTCTGTTTATGATGCGCACAGTCTGACTTGAGACTTCTTGAGCACATCCTGCACCCCTCCCCACCTCCCTGGAGTAGGGCGGCCGTGGGCCAGCTCTTGGGGACGTGTGTGGGAGTGGGCGCCCACTCGGGCTACAGGTGCTTGCTGTTTCGGACGTGTGACCGTCAGTCAGTTGCTCATCACTTGGCACGGTGGCCACATCCCCAGACTGAACACACCATCGGGCCTTATCCGGACTTTGTTGGGTGAGACTGGGAGGCGAAGCCTGGGCCTGGGCTGGGCAGCCGGCAACGTTGCCCAGGCCGGCAGCCACTTTGTCGTACGTTTGCGTGTCACTGTCAGGACACATATGGCTCAAGAGTCACAGCACACGTTTGCTGAGAGAATGTTGTGCAGCTCTTGGCGTGAGGTCCGTGGCGTTATTTAGATGGTTTGGAAAGGAGGAAGGAGAGTCGGGACGCAAGCCGTGGCCCCTGAACCCCAGCTCTCTCCCGACCCCTCCAGACAGCGCTTCCGTGACTTTCCCGGCCCCGCTGCAGAGCCGGCTGGAAGAGGCGGCCGAGTTGTGCCGGAGACGTGCATTTGCTGGGACTGGACGGTTGCTATGGCAACGAAGACCTTCTGATGAATTTTTTGGATTAAAACTCCCGATTAATGTATCAAGTTTGGTGTGCAGAGAAACGGAAAAAAAAAGAATAAAAGAGGGCAGTTTAACAGAGTGCCAGGTAAATCTCAGCTAAAAAGCGTGGTTGTGATATAGAAAGTCTTAAGTGTCCTCGTCCCTGTGGGTCCTGCGGAGCCGAGAACCCTGTGCTCACTTGGCGGGTGCCGGCTGCGTGTTCAAACTCTGTGCGCCTCTCACACCAGACCGGGGCCCCTTTCCCTGCGCCCCTGCCCCCACGCCTCAGATCCCTCGCCCACTCCTGGGAGCCCTGGATTTCCGGAGCTGAACCCTCCTGGGGACCCGCCTTTCTTCTGCTCTCTGCCCCAGGGTTGCGGCCGTCCCGCAGCCCCCTCATCTCTCACTGTCTCGGTGTCCCCGAGGGGAATGCGGTTGCTGAGCTGGAGGCCATGGGGTGGGGGCTGGGGCTCCAGCTCCTTCCTGCTGAGCAGCTCCATAACCGGGGGGCACCTGGCCTTCTCAAGCCCAGTGTGGCGTTAGCTTAGTAGCGGGGAGTAAGTACCTAGTCACTGCAACGGTTTGCTTCCCCCAAGAAAACCGGGAATAAGGGAGCCTTGAAGGCCGTAGAATGCCTCGCCTGAGTCTGTTGGGTGGGTGGACAGCCTGCCAGGACAGGAGGCCAGCACGTTCTCAAGCCACCTTTCTTCAAAAAAAAAAAAAAAAAGCCTTTGGTTTTTTTTCTAATTAAAGAAGCATTAAAATAAATAAATGTGTATACTTTCCTGTTTTTCCTGAAATTGTCCTCAACGGGAAGACTCGGACGTGTATCCTTGGCCCCGAGAGCCCGCCGTGGCGAACGCGTCGGTGGACGTCTTCTGCAGCCTTGCCCTAGGGGCATTCTCACGCGTGCAGCCGTGTGGCAGCACGCTTTTTCCCTCTGATACGGAAATGGGAGCATGTTCCGTATGTGGATCTGTTGTAACCTGCTTTTTTACTCAGCGATATGTGGCAGATACCTGATAGATCTACAGCATCATTTGTTGGCTAGATTTGCCACCGTGGTCCTCAAAAGTGGCCGCGAGCTAGACTCCGTGGTGCCCTTAAACACCAGGCTGGCTGGGCCCCACCCCCCAGAGATTCAAGTTGAGTTTGTCGGGATGGGTGGGGGTGGGGTGGGGGTGGGGGCAGAGCTCAGCACCGCTGCGTCTTTAGGCCCTGCTGGTGGTTTTGATGGGTCGTCGGGTCCCAGAGTCCCTGCCTTTCGGCTCTCCTCTGTGTAGACAATTCCTCTGTGTAGATACCACATTCCCTATTTACTTCATTTCCTATCGTAGGACGTTGGGGTGTTTCCCTGTCTGTGAATATCATAAACAGCTCAGCACAAGCATCTCTGTGCATTCAGCTTCATGCACTTGGGAATGACACACTCAAGAGTGTCCACCCAAGGCATCTTGGTACGTCTGCCCAGCTGGCCTCGGTTCGAACGGCCCTCTGTGAGCCAGCTGCCGTCGGGGCTGCGCCTTACATGCTGGTGACCAAATGGGTATGGCTGCTGCGTGTAGGGTAACCAGACAGGGGGGCAGTGGGGAGACCGACGGCGGACAGGAAATGTGAATAAGTAAACTGAATGGCAGGAGGGACCCAGGGGAGGGAGCGAGAGGGCAGAGACTTCCACGGAGCAGCCGGGACGGAAGGCCGTGGTGGTTTGTTCTTGCTGTGTGCTCCAAAGCCCTCTTTCCCTGAGTCCTCACCAACTTGGGCTGGTGGAGATGTTTTACACTTTTGACGGTCCGCAAGGTAAAGATTGTATTAATGCTTGGAGTTTCTCTGCCAATGGGACTGGTAATTAATCTCTTTGCTTTCTGTCTCTGGGGCGGCTGTCTCTTGTGAATCGCGTGCCTCCCACTGGGACCTTTGCTGTCCTGTTTCTTTTCACTGTTCCGCGTGCACACAGCCTCACCCGCGAACAGCCCCTATGCACATTTGCCACCTATCTTGCAGTGTTGCTGGGGCTTTCTTGGTACGGATGTGTTTAATTTTTGTGTGGTCGGATTCATCAATAGCTTCCTTCCTGGCAGGGCCTGGCCTTGGTGTCGTGTTACTGTCGTCCGTTCCCAGTTTCTAAACCTGCACCTGCGCTGCCTTCCAATACTTCATATGGAAACTTCCAATCCATTTGGAACAACATCTGATGGCAGCGAGAAGGTCTTCCTCCTGTGGGCTCACTTAGGGTGCTTCTAAGTTTAAATGCCCTTTATTGTGTGTTCGCTGCTGGGCTTCGGTGAACTGTGAACAGGATCTTTCCGCACTGGTTAGTGCTGGAATGAAGGAAAACTCTACGTTTTATTTCATTGTTTAAAAAAATTTTTTTAATGTTTATTTTTTGGGTGTGAGAGAGAGACAGAGCACGAGTGGGGAGGAGCAGAGAGAGAGGGAGACACAGAATCCGAAGCGGGCTCCAGGCCCCGAGCTGTCAGCACAGAGCCTGACGGGGGGGGGCTCAAGCCCACAGACTGCGAGATCATGACCCGAGCCGAAGTCAGACGCTCAACCGACTGAGCCCCCCAGGCACCCCGAAACTTTACTTTTGAAACTATTCATCCTGGAAATGGCCACTCTGCTGAGACCCTTGCCGGTTCCCAGGGTTTTGATTTCTGTGCTTGGGCTTTCTGGGTGGCCAGTCGCACGAGCAGCAAAGAAGGGTTGTCCACTACTCTACGGTGCGTGTGTCCCACTTTTCCTTTGTGTTGCAGGGCCAAGAGCAGCGGGTGGGGCACACGGGTGGCGGCCTGCTAGTGCTCATGGGGCCACCCTTGTGGGGGTCAGTCTGGCCCCTCCTTATTAAGACTCTGTTTGCAGGGGGCATAGACTTGAGTTTCAGGAAGTACCTTTTTCCTTCCCTCCTGACCGGGAAGAGGGGGTGGGGGGGCTGGGCGGTGGCTCCCTGTGGGGCCCAGACTTGGGCTAATGGCAGTTCACACGCCCTCCCCACGTGGCAGGGGCCTTGGTGGCCAGAAGCCCTGTGGGTGCAGACCCTGGGACCCTGGGGTCCTTGACCAGCTGGTAGAGGCAATGCAGAGGCCCTTGCTGTGGGGCGGGCATTTGGTTCAGGTTGGGTAGGAGGGCACGTGGCCCCTTTGGAAAGCCCCCTTGCGTGTTCGTTCCTGGGTTTCTGGGGTTCTGGGGGGCAGCACTGGGTGTCCTGGAGGGCGTTTAGGCAGCCCTGGAGCTTGACGTGTTTCTCTCCCGTGGCTGACAAGGCTGGTCTCAGAATGGACTTGGGACCTACCGTCACATCATCTCTGCACGCCTGTCCATCTGGTTGTGTGTTTTAAAGTGCTATAAATAAGCCGATTTTCTTTTAAAAATTTAACCACCCAGCTTTCCAGTTGAGAAGCAATGTACGAATGCGCGGGGGTAATTTTTGTTCAGGGCTTCTGTCTGAGGATGAGGGTCTGAGGGTGGCAAAGCCGTGGAGGGGCACTCATTCTGAACAGGGTCAGGGCGGCCCAGCCGTCCTGGGCCCCAACCCCCCCAGGGGCCTTGTGAAGAGGCAGATTCCGACTCAGCAGGTCTGGGGTGGGGCCCAAGGGTCTGCATTGCCAACCGGCTCCCAGGCGGTGCCATTGCCGCCCACCCTGGGACGCACCTTGGGCGCGGAGGGCTTAGCAGGCCCAGATGCTGAGGGCAGAGTCCCCTGGGGCTCGGCGCACTGGGTGACGGGCATTGGACGGGAGCCCACACCGGCCCTGGACACAAGCTGGCTCTTACCGGGAAGCTGCTGGTTATGAGATGGCCCCGTGTCTCCTTCAGTTGTGTCTTTATTTCTTCGTGATACGTCTCAGGTACGGCCTGGGGCACACGTAACCACAGCACATTTCCACCGTCTTCCTTTTTCTTAAGTGGGGACTTGGCGTCTTCCTTCTGATCCCTCCCCAGGCGTGCCAGGCAAGTGTACCAGTGGGGGTTGCTAAGGGACACCTAGGTGCTCCCCGATCCTGTGTGGGTGTCCTTGGTCCCAGAGCCAGCTGCTTGGCGGGTGCCGAGGGCTCGCGTGTCCCAGAGGTCGCTTGGCTCCCCTCCAGTGTGTGCTGGGAGCATGGCAGTCCAGCCCCACACCCGAGGGCCTTGCTGGGGGGCTGACGGGAGCCGTCTGCCCTCCTGGGGGTCCCGGGACAGCCCCTCTGGTCCTCTTTGGGGCCGGTTGGTTCTTATTTTAAGGGCCTGTGCCCGGCTCCCCGTCCACAGGAAGCTCAGTCAAATGTGGCATTGACCTTAGTGAAGGGCCTGGCCCTGGGGCTGGGGTCCCTGTCCTTCCTGTGCACGTCGTTCTTCCTTACTTCGAATAGGTTGACCGTGTGTTTCCTCACACCTGCCTCGCTCCGCAACCTGTGTGTGACCACGGACACAAACACAGCTTCGGTAAGTGCTCCTCCTGCTGGCTGGTGTTCCCACAAACGGTCAGTCCTCGCCGTCCAGCGTGCAGGCCTCCTCCGTTCTGCTCCTTCTCCCCAAGGCGGGTGGACACCGAGCTCCTCTCGGGGTGCGAGCCGGCCGGGCCCCCGCAGGACACGCTGGGCTACTTTTTGCTTCCCCAAACACTGGCTGGATCCAAAGGCGGAGTGATTTCCATGATCAGAATTTGAGACAACTTGGGAGAAGCTGTAATTAATACAATTACTGTTATTTTTAAAATCTGGGATGCCTGCTTCATCAAAAAATGTTTTTCGTCATTGACCTAAAATCTATTACTTTAAAAACCAAGGCAGCTGACCGCTGGGGGCTCTCCCTGCCTGGCTCCACTCAGCTGTGGGAAGGCCCCTCCTCCCCCCGCCACGTCCCGCGTGTGCCTGGGAGCCCACGGAGGCTCCGGCACAGGCCCGCGTCGATCCTGCGAAATCCTGGCTGGCTGTTATCTAGGCTCCGAAACCGAGGAGCTAGTGTGGGTGGGAGTCAGTGTCGCCCCCAATTTATTAAAAATAGAGCTGAGCACATTCAATTTCTCACAGCGATTTCAGAAGTTGACTTTAGAAAGGTCTCTGCTCTCAGAATTCACATCATGACTCCTCATACTTTGTATGCGTGAGGTGGAACTGGCCACAAAAGCAAGAAATAGACGACTTTGCGATTTCCTTGGGAGCGTGTCAGGCCTGGCACAGACACTTGGGCCTTTGCAAGCGTGGCCTTTGTTCTTTCGTGCCTGTGGCAGCGTCGGGGCGAGGAGGCGTCTGCTGTGCCGTCGGCTGCCTCCCCCAGGACCCGGGCCTCTCCTGGGATCTGGCTGGCCACGTGTGACCCGGAGCCCTGGGGGTGGGGCAGGGTCTCAGCACCGAGTCTCTCAGACTGGACGCTGTTTGTGGCCGCGGGGCCCGTCGTCAGTTACTAATCTGCGGCGACGAAGGGCCCCAAAGCTCAGTGACTTAACAACACCTGTTCTTATTATTTCTTGGACTGGCCAGCGTCCGGTGGGGACGGGTCCCCCAGGACATCCGCGGTGGCTCCCTTGCTCATGTACACGGTGCCTCATTCCCAGCTGGAACGGCTCAGAGGCCTGGAGGCCGAACGTCACGTCCCCGGGGGGTCGCGGCTCACGCTGTCGCCTGCTGTGTGTTATCTGTTCCTGTTCTCTGTGACGTAGCAAACCACCTCGAAACCTCAGGCCTTAAGACGTGCCGTCACCTCCATTTCTGTGAGTTGGGGGGTCGGGAGCGGCTCTCCCGGGTGCGTCTGGCTCCGGGCCCCCCGGGAGCCGGGAGCCGTGAGCCGTGGCCGCACTCGCACCGTCTGCAGCTTTGACGGGCGGGGGCCCTGCTCCCGCGCCAGCCCCTCACCGTGTGGGCCTCTCCGTGGGGCTGCTTGCGTGGCCTCACGCCACGGCGGCCAGCCTCTCTGTGAGCCGGGAGAGAGGAGGAAGCCACACTCCGAAGTCACATGCTGTCCCTGGCGCCTTAGGCCACTTGCCAGAAGTGGGTCACCGTGTCTAGCCCACACTCAAGGGGAGGGAATCGGGTCCCACCCTTTGAAGGGATCACCAGCGGCTGCGTGGGCCTATCATCCATGGTCTCGGGGCTCCTCCGTGTCCGCAGGTGTCTGCCGCGGGGGAGTGGGACTTCCTCCCGAGAGCGCCGAGGCCGATGGAGCCCAGCGCACGGGGGCTGAGGCACGCGGTGGGTGTGGACGGGCACCCTGTCCCTCTGCCGCATTGCGTGGCTGGAGCAGGTCCCGCTCGAGCTCAGGAGAGAGCACGCACATGGGGGTGGCCGGCAGGGACGAGCCGGAAGTCCCTCAGTGTGCCTGCCCGCGGCCACCTTGGGAAGAGGCCTGCCTTCCCCGTGTTGTGTGAGCGCCCTCTCGGCCACCTCGACTCCGGGGCCACGCAGGGTGCCAGTGTGGCAAGAGGACCCAGCACCACCCAGCAGAGCCGGTCGCTGTGTCAGAGCCCCGGGAATCCCTGGGACACTCGTGGAATTCGGTTCTCTGCCTCGAAACTCAGCCTCCGGGGAAGTGCTGTCCGTCTCGGAAACAAACAGGAAGAAAGAGGGGAAGCGAGCGCCTCCTGAGTGTGAAGAATGGAGCCCAGGCAGCCTGTGGGCTGTGCACCTGCTAGCACCTGTGACCCATCTGGGCCTGGGGACTTTTCCGGGAAGCTCACAGGGACCCTGGGTCCAGGGGACCCACCTGGGCTGTCCTGGGTCGTGTCTCTCCTTCGTCCCCAATTCTTTTGTTTTCTCCTTTTCTTCTAGAATCAAGGTCGTCGTGTGTTTCTGAAATTGTATTTTAGCTCCTCGGCAGAAAGGATGCTTTGCAAAATTAGCACATGACTGGGAGGGCGGGGACAAGGAAACAGGAAGGAAGCCACAAAGAGAGGGGGTCCCCGTCCACACGTGCGCGAGCAGTTCATGCCTGGGCTGGCGGCCCCGTGGCACATTCAGCAGCTGGAAAACCTGGGGTGGCCCTCCCCCCACCCCTGTAGGGTGCTTTGGGCAAAAGTGCGTGGTCAGCCATGGGTGGGCTGGCTGTGCGGGCTCACAGGGTCGAGAAGGTTGAGAAGGGCCCCTGGACACCAGTGTGCACGTCTCGGTGCCTCTGACAAAGCCTCCCCGCTGACCCGGCTCTGTCCTGGGGCCACGATGCGCAGGGATTTAGGGAGGACGCAGCTACGACCCTGTACCCCGCACGACTCCGGTTCCTGCTGGTTGGTCGGGCGTGGTGATGAACGGCCTCCCTGTCACTCTCAGATGTGTCCTGGTTTGTGTGACAAATTACGTGGCTGCTCGTGTAGCCACCAGACGCTGTTGCCAGGACGCTCCTTTTTTTTTTTTTTAAACGTTATAGCTTCTTATTATATAACAAAAAGTGACAAGAAAAAATATTAAGAAATTCAGCGTCTTATGTAACCTCAGCACTAATGTAACAACCACCTGCAGTTTTCCGTATCGCCTTCCAATCCGTGCTTGGATCCATATGAAGCATGTGTTACTTCTTTCAAAACTTTTTTCTTGTAAACTTGGAGTATTTTAGGGGCCCCTGAGTGGCTCAGTGGGTTGAGCATCCAACTCCTGATCTCAGCTTAGGTCTTGATCTCAGGGGCATGACGCCTACTTAAAAAAAAAAAGAGAGAGAGAGAGAATATTGTAGATTTGCAGCACAGTCTGAAGGCAGTGCGACGAGCCGTCACCACGGGTTTCCACGAACATCAGTGTCTTGTGTTGGGGTGGAGGGTCACACAGCCACACCCAGTGAGCCCACCGTGACCTGACCCCATAGTAGTCAGGGCTGTCGGGGGGGGGGGGTGCACTTGCAGAACAGGAGTGTGGTGTGTGCGTGTGTGCACGTGCATGCGGGAGGGTGTGTGCATATTGGGGGATTTATTTCGACCGGGGGGCTTGCACAGTTACCCGGGCCAAGTAGGATCCAGTCAGCCGTGGGCCGGCCGACCCCGGGAATGGAGTCCACGTCCGTGGGCAGCTCCCAGTCCGAGGTCAGAACATGACACGAGCCGTCCCGGAAGGTGAGGCAGGAACAAAGGGAGAGTCCACCCTTCCTCCATCAGGGCCTCAGTGGATTGGTCGATGTCCACACTCGCTGGGGTGGGGGTCAGCTTTACTGAATCCATGGACTGCAGTGCTGGCATCACCCAAAACACGCCCAGACCCGCCGGGAGAGTGCGTGATCTGGGCGCCCGTGGCCAATCGAGTTGACACGTGGAATTAACAGTCACAACTGAGTAACGGAGGCCCATAGTTGATTCAGGTTTCCCGTCTGTACTTGATATTCTTCTGTTCCATGGTTCCACGTGACGTGTCTTTCTTTACATTTCTTGGGCCACTACAGTTTCTCAGCCTTTCCTGGTTTTTGATGACCTCGGTGGTTTCGAGGAGAGCTGGTCAGGTGTTTTGTAGCATGTCGGGGTCCCACTGGGTTATGGGTCTGTGGGAGGAGCCCAGCGGGGCTCTGACCTTGTCCCCGTGGCTGCGGCCTCCTACTCAGGAGCGTCTGCCGTCAGGGACTGTCCTGTCAGCAGTCCCCACGCACCACCCACGCTTAGGGGGTGGGTGTCAGGCCCCCCATCCTGGAGGGGGAGGCGTCTACGTTCTGCACAGATTTGTCTCTCCTCCCCATTTGTGTGGTTGTTGGGTCATTCACGTATATTAGTGTGGACGCAAGGGTGTTAGTCGGGCACTTGGGTTATAATCCAGTGTGACTTCATTGTCACTTCTGTTGCTGTAGCTCCGGCCCGGCCTCCGGCTGGCTCCCGTGCCCCTGGCACGCCCCGTCGCCCTTCTCTTGTTCCTGCAGCCTTTTGAGCGCTTCCTTTCTGGCCCCACAAGGTTTGTCCCCTGGCCCGGTGCTGGAATCAGTCAGCTCTCCAGGGAGCCCCAGTCTTTCTGGCGGGGAGGGGACAGTGCCGGGATCCAACGTCCGGGTGCCAGGGGTGCTCACTGTTCCTGGGAAAGGACCGTCTCTCTGAAGCACGGGCTCTGGTGTGTGTCCGTCACCTCCTTCAGCGAGCTGAGTATCTGCAGTGTGCACCTGCTCTGTACGCCCCGGGCAGAGGGAGTGTGAATTCACACAACCACTTCAGAAACTGCTCGGCGGGACGTGGCAGAGAGAGCCCAGCCTTCACGTCTGGAGCTGGCTTGGCACGCGGCCGGGCCCTGGCGCTCTTGTGTGGCACGTAAATGATATCACAGAACACCCACGTCCGGCCGTGATGGGCCAAGACAGAGACAAGAGCCCTCCGTGGCACGTCACGAGTATTGTCCAAGCCCAAATGGCCAGACTGCCCCTGCCCGGCTCTGCCAGTCACAGCTCTGCACCCACTTTACCCCCCACCTTCTGTGGACGAGCTACGAGGATGCCCAGCCCTAAAGCTGTCCAAGCACCCTGACAGTGTCCAGGCCGCTGCCCCTATGCCCCCGTGCTGCCGCACTGAGCCCAAACCTCCCCAGCCCTTCTCAAAAATACCCTCCGGCTGAGACGGCCCGGGGCCCCCGTCGTGCCAGAAGTGTCTAGCCTCAGATGGCTCCTGCTGGCCCTCGGCGGGGGGGCAATGACCCTACAACCCAGGATGTGTTCCTAGTTGTAGGCCTGACATAATGTGCGCATCTCTGCCCTCCCTGCCCCAGGACGTCTCAGAGGCTCTGTGGGGGCGGGAAGAGCCGTCCACGGCTGCAGCGGAGACGGGCGGGTCGAGTTCCCGGGCCCCCCGGGTTCAGCCGAGCCCTGTGTTGAGCTCAGCTCAGGTTTCATGCGTGTTGACGGGTTGCGTCACCGGCTCTTGAGGGTGGCCAGGGTGGAGCCACGTGATTCTGTGTCCCCAGGGCCCTCGTGGTGCAGGCGTCCTGTAGGCGTTGCATGCGCGCTGCTCCCCGTCTCCAGCAAAACTCATCAGGGGCTCTTCGTCCTTGCCTCTCTGCCCCTGGGAACCTGTGGCCCCACGCCCGGGGGAAGGTCCCCTCCACGTGGCTGCCAGTGATGTCCAGCCCCAGCCCTGCTCGTCCTCCACCCGTGGCAGCACCCAGCACCGCGGAGCCGCCCAGAGTCGCTCCCTCCCTGTGGTTCCCAGGGTGCCACCACTGGCTTCTCCCCGGCCCCTCGGCCGGTCCTTCTCTCCCCACTGTGTGTCACTACACTCACGCATCGGCCGCCTCACGGCTTCAAATGTCATCCATATGCCGACTCCCAAATTTATATCTCCAGCCGGGACCTGCCTCCCACGTAGCGGACTTTTCTGTCCAGTCTCTGACTCGACACTACCACTGATGTGTCTCACACTCTCAGATTCGGCCCCTTCAGAACCAAGTTCTGGTGCCCCCAGGCCCGAGCCCTCCTTGGGGCCAGGTGTAACCAGCCCGTGTGTCCGGCATGGCTCCTGCCCACTCAGTGCCCTGTCGTGGCAGTCTGGGCCCTCTGGCCCTGTCCCCTGCCCTCTGCCCTCCCCCGTCCCCAGCTGGCAGCAGCAGAGCCCTCTGGACAGCCAGACCCTGGCTTCGGTTCTGGATGACCCTGTTCCATCTTCTCTGGGGGCGTGTATTCTGTTCTAGGCTGTCAGAGAAGTTAGGTGAAGCTGCCTGGTCACTTGGACAAACAGGCTCAGGACACTGGGCTTTAGGAGAAGTCAGGGCAGGGCCTGCAGGGGACGGGGAATGGGGCACAGGGGTGGGAGTGGCTGTCCTGGCTGTTGGAGACACAGGAGACTGGCTGCACTTGCCTTCGGGCTGAACGTGATGGATGAATTTGGGCAGATGCAGGTGCCGCTGTCCCAAAAGCCCTTTCCCTGAATTGGGTTGGAGAGGCTGCGTGTGGGCTGCTTATGAAACGCACATCTGACAGGAGCTGAGAACCCGGCTGGTGAGCAGGTGTGTGCCTCGTGTCCGGGGCCACAGCCGCCTCCCTCCGCACAGGGTCCCCGTGCCTTCTGGGGCGGTCACTGGTGTGCAGGGCGGCTTTGGGGCCTCAGCTGGGTACAGCTCTGACTACAGGGTCCCCTGGACTTCCACAGGCCAAGCCGGCGGGGGCTGCCCTGTGCAGAGTGGAGCAGGGGCCACCTCTAAGCCAGGCAGGCTCTGCAGTGTGGACATCTGGGCCGGGTCGTTCTTGGAGGGGGAGGGGCGCGGTTCCTTGCACTACAGGATGTTAGCAGCATCCCTGGCCTCTGCCCACTGGTGCCAACAGCAACCCCCCACGCCCCCACATTTGTGACAGTCAGTCATACATCCAGGCATTGCCACGTGTCCCCAGGGGGTAACTGCCCCCTGCTGAGAACCACAGTGCTAGCCATTGGGAGCACTGAGCCTTGAGTTTCCTGTGACCACTGGCTAGGAAATGCAGTTGAGGCGTGGCTGAGGCTCTGGGCAGTTGGCGTCCCTTCCAAAGCGTCTCTGGGAGTCCCTGCCCATGGGCCTGGCAGTGTGCGTGTGTGTGTGTGTGTGTGTGTGTGTGAGAGAGAGAGAGAGAGAGAGAGAGAGAGAGAGAGAGAGAGGGAGTATATAAGGATATATTTATGCCTGTGTGTGTGGGAGTGTGTGGGAGCAGCCCCTGCTTGGCTGACAAGTGTCCTGGGCTGTGCTCGCCTTAGCTGTCCACTCCGTGTGGGCACCTCCTGCCCGTGGAGGGGGTGCCGTGCATGGTGCTGCTGGACTTCGCGGTAGCAGCCTTCATGGGCTGCTGCCCAATGTTCTGGCTCCTGTGTCTTTAGGAAGCAGCTGGAGTGGTCTGGGGCCCAGGAGATGCTTTGTCTCGACAGGCCCCCTGGACGCCTGCAGAGGGAGCCTTGGATCTTGAGAGAGGCCCAGTGTTGGGGGACCCTCCCCCCGCCTGCCTGCCAGGGCCCATGTCTGTCTCGCTGGGACACGAGGTTAGGAAAGGCTGTCCTGTGCGCACAGGTGGACGCAGAGCCCGTGCTGACCGCACCCCCAGTCCGCAGGCTGAGCATCCCCAGGGCAGTGCGCAGGGTGGCAGAGCTGTGTCTTGGGGCCGGGAAGTTAAGGTTTGTGCAGCCCATTTCACCTGTGGGCTTATCACTTCCGGGGCCGACAGGGCTCCTCAGTCCTCGGAAAGTTAAGCCCACCCTCTTGCTGGGATGATGCGCATCTTCGGGCCCACGTGTGCAGTCTTGGAGGGAGGGCATTGCAGGCCAAGAAAGCCGAGGGGACCGTGGTCACCTGGAACAAGGCGGGGCCACCTGCCTTCAGACCCTTGTGGGCATGTCCAGTGGAATCCAAGAAACCTTTACAAAATTATCTCAAATTCCTTTTAATTAAAAAATCTCGGTGCTCCAGAGAACAGGAGTTTGCTCATCTGCAGACTGAGTTAATTGAAACGTCCCGAAAGGCTCTGTTAATTACACAATCTTGCAGTGTCTCCGTTTCCAATGCGGTTGCCGTTGACATCACCTTGGTGAGTGGACGGCAGCCCTACAGCAAAGAGAGCCGTCCTCCACGAGAGTAGTGAGGTGGGAGCTGGTGGTTCAGCACCCTCTGACTGGTGGTGCCTCAGCTCCCAGACCCTGGGTCAGCCCGCCAGCAGCCTGGGCCTCAGGCCCTTGGGGCACAGCACACAGGACATGGCCACGGCCTTGGGTCGAGGACTCAGGGGGCTTTCGATTTCCCGGGGGCTCGTGGAAGCCAGACTCACAGACAGCAGCACGGATGGCCCAAGAAAAGCAGCTTTCTGTTTGGAGATGGTGTTCTTGCGTGTGCTGCATGTCTGTGCGTGCGCGTGTGTGCGTGCGTGTGCGTGTGCACGCAAGCCTGCACAGTAGACAGAGACCCTCTCCAGGAGTCTCCTGTCACAGGAATGTGCATCTTTCTCCAGTGCCTGCAATGCCGCGAGGGCAGGACCACACTGTATTTACCGGGGGCTCCCAGGGCCTTGCTTGTTGCATTTAAGTCGACTGAGTGGAAGGAGGGAATGTGCGAGTTGACCTAGAAGTGCTCAGACCAACCCCAGCTGGAGTCTTTCTGACCCGATGGGTGTCACACACGCCAGGTCTACCTTCAGGGAATGTTCTGGACTGTGCAGGGGCAGTCGTGGCCCATACTTGTTCTCCTTTCTGGCTGGGCCCCTGGGAGTGCCCCTGGGGGTCTGGGTTGAAGGCATCTGCTGGCCCGCAGGGCGGCCGGCTGGTGTCTTAGAGGCTCGGCAGGATCTCTCCAGTAGGCACGGCCAAATCTAATTGTCATGGAGAACTATACAATTATCAAGAAAATTATGCTTCTTACATTGGCAGACAATGAGTGTTCCAAAAATGATGAACAAAGAGAAATTTTCGTGTTAGGAACATTTGCATTCTCCTGATGACTCATGGTATTGATGACTTTTTCATCTGCTGATTGGTCATTTGTACAGCTTACTGTGTGAAGGGTCTGTTTAAGTCTTTTGCCCGTTTGGTGTGTGTGTGTGCGTTGTTAACACTGAGTTCTGTATGAATACTGAGCTCTCTAAAAGGAGTTCTTTAGACATTCTGGATTCAGGTCTTTTGATGGATGGATGTGTTGTGATATTTTCTCCCCATCTGTGGTTGGCCTGTTCTTCCCCTCAATGTTCTTTTTAGATGAGCAGTCATTCCCTTCTGGTTGGTGATTTCTCTGTCTTGTCTGAAATTTTTGTCTACCTTCGAGTCAAGTTTAGGTCTAGGGCCAATTTCTAACCCATTTTTGTGCAAAGCATGAGGTAGGGAGTTGGTTTTTCCCATGTGGATACCCAATTATTCCGGCACCATCCCTTGAAAAGACTTTGTTGTCCTCATTGGATAACTTTGGTACCTTTGTCAAAAGTCATTTGATCTGCATGTGAGTCCGTTTTGGGATCTGTCTTTGTCTTTCTTTATACCAGTGATACACTCTCTTCATTGTTACAGCTTTATGGTAAATCTTGAAAAGAGATAGTGTACGTCTTCCAGCTTTGTTCATTTACCAAAATTGTTTTGACAATTCTATAGCCTTTGTATTTCCATATAAATTTTGAGTCTACAAAAAAGTCTGCCGAGATTTTGTTGAGGTTATGTTATATCTGTATATCAATTTTAGAGAAAATGGATATCTTAATAATAGTGAGCCCTCTAATCCATGAACATGGTATATCTCACCATTTATTTATTTCTTGTTTAGGAATGGGTTGGAGTTTTCAGTATGCACGTCTTGTGCAACTTTCATTAATTTTATTTCCAAGCATTTTGTTTATTTGATGCTATCATAAGGGGCCTAATTTTTTTTATAGTTTTATTTTTAGGTTTTTAATTAGTACTACATAGAGATATAATTTTTAAAAACTTTAAGTAGGCTTCATGCCCAGGGCAGAGCCCAATACAGGGCTTGAACTCATGACCCTGAGATCAAGACCTGAGCTGAGGTCAAGAGTGGGTGTAGTCACCCAGGTGCCCCAGCAGTTAATTTTTGAATTCAGTTTACTGGATTGTAATTTACATAAAGTAAACTTTATCATTTTAAAGGATGTGATTCAATGACTTTTGACAAATGTATACAGTTTTGTAAGCACCACTGCTGTCAAGTGTGGGATATTTCTTTCATCCCAGAAAGTTTCCCCCATCCCCTATGGCTAATCCAATTGTGTGCTGGTTTCTAGGAGCCAGTTCTGTATATCTGATTCCGATTTGGTTCTTAAAGGGGATTCTGGAAAATAAGTCAAAATTTGATGACGTAAAAATTTCTTCCTTTATGGTTTGTTCCTTTCTTGTCATTTCTAGGAAATATTTGCCCAACTCAGGATCACAAAGATTTTATCCTTTATTTTCTTCTACAACTTTTATAGTTTTAGCTGTTAATTTTAAAGCTCCATTTCAAGTTGATTTTTGTGTTAATATGAAGTAAGGGCCAAGGTTCCCCCCCTCCCTTCTTTCCTTCCTTCCTTCTTGTCTTTCTTCCTCCCCCCGTCCCTCTCTCTGCTCTTCCCCCTTTCCCCTCTTCCTCCTCCTCCTCCCCCTCCTCCTCCTTCTTTTGCAATAGGGATGTCTGTTTGATCTTTTACACCAATACTCTACCATATTGATTATTGTAGCTTTATAATACATCTTGAAAGCAGATGTGCTTGCCCTGCAACTTTGGTCTTCTTTTTCAAAATTGTTTTCACTATTCTAGATTCTTTGCCTTTCCATGTATATGTTAGAATCAGTTTGTCAATTCCTAAAAGATGCCAGCTGAGATACTGATTGGCATTGCATTGAAATTATTGATTAATGCAGAGAGAATGGGCCTCTTAAGATTTTGAGTCTTCGAATCCATGAACATAGCAAATCATGCTGTCCATTCTGGTCTTTACTTTCTGTCTCATTCCATAGTTTCAGTGCAGGGGTTGCACAAGTTTTGTTCAATTTTCTCTCCATATCTAATACTTAATAAGTTGTGAGAGGCAGAAGCAATGCAGAGGAGTCAGCACTGACCTGGGAGTACAGCCACTACCACTATGAGTGTCCTCAACAAACCCAAGAGTGAGGTGACCCTGGAGCAGCTGCAGAAGCGGGACGAGGAAGAGTTTAACCCGGGTCCACTCACTGTGCTCACAGTCAGTCAAGAACAACACCCAAGTGCTCATCAGTGGCCACAACGACAAGAAGCTCCCAGGCCATAGGAATGCCCTTCGACAGGGACAGCGACGCGGTGCTGGAGGAGATGTGGACCGAGTCCCCAAGAGCATTAGGGCAAGAAATCCACCCCAGTCGACAAGGACCACTACATCTCCAAGAAGTTCCTGCGCAGGGCCTGAGTCATCATAGTCCTGTGGAACCCACTCAACGCTGACAAGTAGGGGCCTCCTTCTCACCCTCAGAATTCCCTCCTTCATCCTGCAAAGACCTGCCCTTTGTAATGGGAGCAGTAGTCCTGTGTTTTTTCTAAAAAAGCAAACAAACAAAAAACAAATACAATTTAAAAAATGTTGCACATCCACTGTATCCTAAAACCTTGTATGTCACGATCATGGCATCTGTGAACAAAGACAATTTTATTTCTTCCATTTAGAACTTTATGCCTTAGCACACTGTCTAGGATCCCAGCACAGAGTTGAACAGAAGTGGGAGAGCAGGCACCCTGGCCTTTCTCCTGGTCTTAAGGGAAGGGGTTCAGTATTTCACCATTAAGCACAGTGTCAGCTGGGCTTTTTCAAAGATGCCCTTCTCAGGTTGAGGAAGTTTCTCCTCCTAGTGTGGTGGGATTTTTTGCTTTTAAGTCATTAATGATGCTGAATTTTGTCAAGTGCTTTTCCTATTCCTGTGGAGGTGATCACATGATTTCCCTCTTTTATTCTGCCAATGTGGTAAATGACATTGTCTTTTGAATAGTATCCCAGCCTTGCATCACTAGGTTGGATTTTATCTATCATTGAACTCAGTTTGCTAATATTTCTTCAGTAATTCTTATCTCCATGCTCATTAGGGATATTGTCCTAGATTTTCTTTTCTTGCAATGTCCTCGTCCGGTTCTGGTATCAGGTTTATGCTGGTCTCAGAAAATGGGTTGTGTTCTCTCCCCTTCTGTTTTCTGAACAAGTTTGCATGACTTCCTCAAGTGTTTGCTAGAGTGCACCGGCAAAGCCATTTGAGCCTAGAGTTTTCCTTGTGGGAAGATTTTAATTACAAACTCAATTTCTTTAACAGATACGGCATATTTGCATTTCCCATTTCTTCCCGTGTTAGTTTTGGATTCCCATTCAAGGACTGGAATCTGCCCATTTCAGCTAAGCTAGTGACTTCATTGGCATAAAGTTGTCGTTCTCCTAATGTCTGTAGTGATGCCTCCCCTGTCATTCCTGGTAGTGGTGTTTTGTGTCTCCTCTGTGACCAAGAGAAGAAAACTTCCAACCCTGTCCGTTGGTCTGTGTCTTCCTGTCGTTCTGTCTGGTTTTGCTGCTGGGTGGGTGTGTGCGTGGCTGGCACTGTTGTGTCTGTTTGATGGCGTGGTCCTGTGGTCGTTAGGAACTATCTCTCTTTGTCACCGATAACAGTCCTTGGCTTAAAGGCCACTTTGATATATATGAGACCATGTGGCTTTCTTTTGATTGATATTTGCACGATATATCATTTTACACCCTTTGACATTTACGCCATCTATATCTTTAAGAAGTAGTTCTTTTATAAATAACACGTCATTAAGTTTTGCTTTTTTAAAATCCAGTCTGAAAACGTCAGCCATTTAGTTGGAATATTAATCCACTTACTTTAATATAATCGTATATATGTTTGCATTGGAGTCTACAGGTGCACTATTTTTTCTGTTTTTCCTTTTTCTCCATCTATTAATTGTTTATCAATTGTTTATCAATTTCCACGTGTTAGAAAATAAAGGGAGAGGAATCTTTTTCACTGACACCCCAGCACCTTAGCCCTGTGACTGTACTGAATTTGTCCCTGGTCTTTGTCTGCTGGGCCCAGCGCTGCAGCCATGGACTGTTGATCTGGATGCAAAGGGCCCGTGTGGGCAGCGTGGTGTCTGTGTGGGATGGCTTTGCCTCTGCCTCTTCCCGTGTTCTCCACTGTGAGCCACTGCCTCCTGATCTGCAAGGCCATGCTCCTGGGTTTCCCCTGCAGCCTGGCAAGCCCGTGCGTGTGGCCTGGGTGGTCTTGGGCCTTGTCTGGTCCTTGTCTCCTCTTAAAGGCTACGTGCCTATAGGATGCTTCTCCTCAGTCGGCCTGCAAAGGCCTCAGCAGCAAGTCCCAGAATTTGGAGAATCTGGCCCTTTGGGCGCTGGCTGTGTGCTGTGCGTGCGTGTTCGTCTGTCCCTGTCTCCCTGTTACCTCTGGCACTCGGGACCCTTGGCCTTTGAATGGGGGTGCGGGGTCTGGGCTGGGCCTGCAGAGACAGCCTGGGACTGTGTGGGGAGAAGTGGGAGCCATCTGGGCCCATGGGGGCGAAGGGGTGGGAGGCGACAGCTGGTGGCTTCCATGCAGAGCAGGCGTCATCGGCTTACCCCACTCGCTGTGGCGCTGGGTCATCTCCATGGCAGCCTCTGTCTACATCCCCCTCTCCCCTCCCGGGCCCTCGGCTCTGCGGCAGGCGCTGGGACCAAGAAAGCCGGCCAGAGGCTCCCTGCTTCTGCAGCTGCCGAGGAGACCGTCCTCCCACAGACGCCACCCAGATCTGCTCCAGGGAGCAAACTGCTCCCTCGTCCTCTTCCTCTGCGCCCAGTGAGCACAGAGGCCCCCCTGTGTCGGGCCTCAGGCCGTGGCCTGCAGCCCAGGTGAATGGGTGTCCTGGTCACACGGCAAGGAAACACCACCTGCCCTTGCCCCTGAAGCTGCCAGCCGCGTGCCACTCGCTGCTGAACACAGGGAACCAGGGCCTTTCTAGAGCTGCTTCCAGTGGTTTCCAGACAGAGCAGCAGACTCTGGCCAGATGGCAAGTGCAGCCGGTCCCCGGGTCGTCAGCTGACCATAGGTTGTGCCTCACCCTGCCGACCCCACGCCATCTCCGGGACGCCTGCACCTGGTGCACATGGGCTGTCCACATTGGCGGTGGCCCTTTGTGGGGGAGCAGAGGACTCAGGCCCTAGCCTCTGAGGGGCTGACAAGGGCCTGCTGAGTTGTGGCTTTACCATCCGGAGCCTTCCCCCGGGGCTCCCTTCCCTCTGCTGTAAACAGGATGTGGAGAATCTCCTCTGCTGGCCGAGCTCCGAGCAGGAGTGGCAGTAGGTGGCCAAGACGTTTAACTGATGGCCCCGGTCCCACGAGGGCAGCCGAGAGATCAGAATGCCCTTTGCTGCATTTGCCTAACTGTCCCTGACTTTCCTGTTTCTTTCCTTAAGTGGGGGCTTCCCCGATGAAGCCAAGGGCCGGGAGTGATGTGGGCAACATGGTTCACGGTCACGAGACACCAAGGGGGCGGCTGGTGCCCAGCCCTGGAAGGAGGCCTCACAGAGCCGCCACAGAGAACACACCGTGCACGCTGTGTGCGTCTGGGGCCAACGTTGCTGACGCCTGGGGGACTGCCTGGCCAGCACTCTGGCTCTGCCGGGGTTGCGTGGCCCATGGAGGGGCCACAGAAGTCCACTTTTTTCTGTGGCAGGTGGTTCCGCAAAACCTGCGGGTGCCACGGTCATCGGCGCCTCTGAAGTCCCGTGGCGTTTCCGGCGCGGCCCGAGCTCTTGCCGAGCACAGTGCGGCGGCCGGCTGCGCAGTTTAGAGCCGGGCCTGCCCACGAGTGCTGGTGCTGCGCGGGCCTGGGTGCAGAGCACAGCCCCTCCCTTCCACCGCGCCGCAGACAGACGGACGGAAGGACAGAGGCTTCCCCTGGAGCCGGCCTGAGGCTCACGCGGGAGCAGCCCCGCCTGACATGTGCTTCCTCGCCTGGATCTGAGGGCTTCTGAGTCCCCGGAACTGGTTCTAGGTTCTGGTTCCCACTGAGCTGGTCCCTCTGAGCTAGGGCCCCGTGCCGGGCCGTCAGAGCAGGCAGAATGGACTTCTCTCGTCCAGTGGGGGGGGGTGGGGGGGCGGCACGTGCAACAGGGCTTGTTGTTTTTGATAAACAGAGAGGTGTAAAGAAATCATCTGAGGCCCAGCTAATCCCTGTTGGCCTGAGAAAGTACCTCACGTGCAGGGTGTGAACGGGATTGCCGCGCAGAGGGGCGGGGAGGGGAGGGGAAGCCCCTGGGTCGCTCGCGGGCTCGTGTCTGCACACACGGGCCCCCCGCGTCGAGAGGTGCGTTTACACAGAAGGAGCCGCCATCCGCAGGTTCTCCGCACTTTTATGAAACCTCGCGCTTGTCTCATCGGCACAGAAATCTGCCTGGTTTTCAGCATCCACACGAAGTTCGCGTCACAGCTGTGACGGAGCCACGCGACGACCACTGGCTGTGGCACCTGGGTCGTTCAGGCAATTTGGGTTTTATAGTTGTGCGTGCACTGCCCACAGACCTTGATGGACCCTACAGCAGCGGCTTTGTTGCCCGAAAGAGGGGGTGTGCCCCGACACCCCGCTGCAAGCAGCTCCTGCGAGGGCTGGGCCTCCCCACCCCCACCAGGAGCGCGAACAGCATGAGGCAGAACCAGACCTTTCACTGTGACAGGTCAGAATGGGGTCTCTGTGTTGTCCGTGGACATCTTTACGCTGAGGGTGCAGGGGGGACACGGTTGCATTCTGACCTGCCTGTGGGGCCCCCGCTTCTTTTCCTGTCCAGTTGGGTTTCTCACGAATCTTACAGGTTCACTGTGATGGGAGGAAATGAGCCCCCCTTGTCATATTTCTTGCAAATACTCTTTCACAGTTGGTAGTATTTTGATTTAAAAAGTATTTATTTTTTCTCTCTACAGAAGTTTTATCGTCTCGCATATGATTGAACTGATGCCTCTGTGGTTTCTGGATTTGTCTGTCTTGCTGTAGAATTACAAATGAATTCACTGTCACCCGTTGTTTAGAGCTCTTGTGGGTTCAGTGTGTGTGCACACGCCTGTCTGTGTTGTGTTGGGAATCTGTTTTGTCATCAGGTCTGAGGGGGACTAAATGTCACATCTCTTCACAAGCCCCCTGTGTCCCGCACTGAGTTCTGGATGTCTTTGGGTCTCTCTCCACATGCCAGTGACGAGGTTTGGGGGTATTGTGGGGCTGTGGAGCCGGCGGCCAAGAAAGAATCCCTGAAGACGTCTTTGGTGCAAAAAGGTGATCTCATTAAAGCACGGGGACAGGACCCACCCGTGGGCAGGAAGAGCTGCCCTGGGGTCGTGACAGGTGACTTATTATATCCCCTCAGGTTCGAAGGGGTCAGGGATAGAGTAAGTCCCTAAGGAATTTTGGAAGCAAGGTTTCCAGGACCTTGAGGGGCTGGCTGTTGCTAAGGAAGCTCCACTTATTACCGTTCAATGAAACCTCAGTCACGAGACCCTCCAGATGTGTATCGGGGGCCATCAGCTTGGGGGTGTGATCACCAGCATATACTTGGGGGAGTTGAGGTAAAGGAAGTAGACATACAGGATCCTGGGGGTTGGGATGACGTTAAGCTAAGACTCTCTTTTGCCCCAGCAAAGCGTCATCATCGAGGCAGCTGAGGTCCTAGAGGGAGGTCACTCTGCCAGTCTCAAGGACTTGTGGATGGGCTGTGGCAGTAAGGGAATTTAACTTTTCGTTTGCCTGAGTTTCCCACATCGGCATGGCCAGCACTTAAACCCCTTTCCTTTGTTCTCGGGCGGCCAGGAGTGTCTGAGGAATGTCACACGTATTCCCCTGGGGGGGGGGGGGTGCTGCTGTGAGCCTGTACTCTGCCCTCTATTTCCCCTTGCTCCCTTGTCACCAGCACAGGGACAATCTGTCTGTCTGGTTATACGGCAGACTGTATCCCTCACCCCCTTTTAAAAGTCCTATCAGAGGGCAAGGACTGTGGTGAGGGTGGTGGGAGATGGAATCCCTGGGAATCTTCACATGAAGGGGTCTGTCCCCTTGAGGATCCCACCGCTCGGGACGCGGAAGCTCTGCCATGCACCTGACTTCTGCAGGATGAATGTGACCTGATGTGATTCGGGAGGTGACAAAACCCTCATCCCAGCTGCTCAGAGGGCAGCCTGGCCCTGGGTGGCAGGGCTGAGTACTGATGGGGTGGAGGGTCAGGCCGGTATGCTGAGGCCCCAGGTAAGAAGTGAATTGCAGCCTGAAGGCAGAGGATTGGAAAGGAGTGTGTGTGCGCACATACGTGTTCAAGGGACACGGAGGAGAAACCTGTTCTATGCAGGGCTTTCCCCCTGCTCAGGTCCAGGCCACACGCAGACCCCTCCAGGTCTGGACCGGAGTCCGTGGGGGTCGTCCCAGGGTCCCAGGCTAGCAGGTGCTGTCCATGGTGCTGTCCGCTGGAGGCCGTGGGCACAGGAGTGAGGCTAGTGGGTGGCCGGCGGGCTCTCCAGGCTCCTGACGCCCACTCACAAGGAGAAGCTCAGGTTGCAGGGGAGGCAGGAGGCCCACGTTCCGGACTCCTGGAGGTCTGGGGCCCCGGTGTGGTCCCGGCACACCCCTGCCCGGCCGTCTCCCGATGCTAGTGAGTCCTGTCTCTTCCCCTCACGGCTCTCGGGGGGCGCCTCTTAGGCACGGCCAGCTTTATCCCACCTTCACATGGTTTCGTATCCTGGCCAAGACTCTCGTCCTGGAAACCACAGGCTGGATGGAGCACCCACAAGAATGCAGACTCCTGGCGCCACTCAGTTCTTCTGATTCTTATTTTTGGAAACATGAAACAGAAGTCTTATGCTCTGTCTTGAAATAATACCTTTCCTTAATTCTGTTCAATTTAGCCAAATATAGGCCCACCCTTTCCTAGGATGACAGTCCAACCTCTTGAGCCAGAATGGGGAGGAAGGGGTGCTGGGCTGGAGGAGGGGGCGGCATCTTGGCCACTGGGGGTGTGGCGTGGCCAGGGCACGGCCGTCCAGACCAGCCCAGGAGCAGAAGCACGGGCTTCCCCACACATGTTGTCATGCCTCCGGGATGTGAGCAAGCATGTGGGCCCTGTCTAAACGCCCTGGAGCCAGCTCAGGGTGGTGGCCCTGACATGTCCCTGGCCAGGGATCCATGGAGGGGTCTGTGGGGTCAGGGCACTGACACAGCCAACCCCAAGCCGGCCCTTATGGCTCACCATTTTATGTCTTTCTGTGAACATTTTCCTTGCTGTCTTCCCACCCTTGCTGGACATCTGTCTTCACCACTTCCCTGCGGCAGGAGGCCCCCAGGAAGGGCTGGCGCCTAGATTTTCTGGACAGACTGGACTTCCCGTAAACTCTGCTTCCCCGCAAGGGAGAGCATCTTTGGCCTCCTCACGGAGGTGCCCGGCAGGCGGGAGGCCAAGGCGCCTCTCTAATGGAGGGGGGTCGTGTGAGGTCTGGTGCGTGCCAGAGGAAGACAAGTTGGGTGGGCTCTGGGGGGCAGGTGCAGGGGTCCGGTGGTCCCAGACTGTCCAATTTAAACTCAGGGGTGCAGATGATTAGGCTACATGGGGCTGGCCCCACCCTGGTCTTCTGGTGCCGTGAAATCTTGTCATTGGAGGAGGCATGTTGAGGAAAGTGGGTCAAGGTGGAAGGATGGACGCTGGGCTCTGGGGTGACCCTGGAGTAGGTCACGCATGGTGGCGGGCTGTCCTTCAGCTCAGGTCCACAGGAAGGGTCGGGCTCTTAGCTGGTGCACAGGGTGCCAGGACCACTTCTCCACTGAGGACGGGGCTCCTTTGCTGTTGCGCACCCCCTCTTGCTTGTGGGCACCAGCTCATCCCCCACCCACCCCCACCCACCCCCACCCACCCCCACCCAGAGGTCTGTGTGTGGACGCCTGCGGCCCTATGCTGGTGGGCACGCGGACAGTGTACCTGCCCTGACGGTTGTTGGGTGGGCCCAGTGGCAGCGCAGCAGGTGCTGGGGACGGTGCCCTGGACTGGACCCCCTTTGGTGCCTCAAGGAAGCCCTGTTGTGTCAGGGGTGGGTCCTTGGGGCTCAGGGGCCATGGACTGATTTCTTAGGGTCCCCGTCACAGCTGTGACCTCTGATCTGCCTTCCTCCGAGGTGTAGCAGCCTGGTCCCAGCAGCTGGGACGTCCCCTGGAGACTGGAAGAGAGGGTGCCTGTGCCCCAGCCACTGGTCCTGGGAGGGGAGGAGGCCAGCCTGCCATGGGGGTCCTGGCTGGCATGTGGCTCTGTACCACAGAGGCCCCAGCTGCTGAGGGGACATCACAGCGGGGAGGTCTAAGGGCCCTTCCTGCCCTGGTCCCCTGATGCTCCAACTTGCATTTGCCTGAGGCACTGAGGTGGCCTGAGGACCGGGCCAGCTTCTGCCTGGACGAGGGGCAGGGGACAGCCCCGAGGCCAGGCCCACCAGGTTCCCGAGCCTTGGGTAAATGTCAGCCTGGTAAAGGCTTTGTCGATACTCATTTCCTGCAAAACAAACAACCATGTGGTTTATTAATCTTTAAATCTCGACTTTTCCATCAAAACCATGTGCAAATGTCTTTTCAAAGAAAAGGTCTGACATAAAACCGTGCACTTACCGTGAGATGGAATTTAAAATAGCAACTTTCCCTTAACAGTGCTGCACTGCTTCTGTTTATGCGAACGCAGCGTGGGCTCGGCCTGACGGAGACGCCAGGCTGCCCGCTTGTGCGTGCTGGGCCAGGGTCGGCTGTTGGTGCTTCCCCGGGCAGGCGGAGCCCCCAGACCTGTCCCTCTGCCCAGAGCCCCCAGGCCGTGGGAGGTGGCCCCTTCACTGCGTCCTAGCCTGGCCGGCATCCAGGTCCCAGCGGGGCTGCGCCCAGGCGCCGACTGGCTCGCGGCAGCCGGCGGGCTGTGCTGGGGAAGCCGGCTCTGGGACACCGGGCAGAAACGTGCACCTCTCCCACACTCACTCCTTCACTCCCTGCCTCATTCATTCATTCACTCACGCACTCAACAAGTGTCTCTCAGGCGCAGAGGGCCAGGCCGGACGCTGCAGGACAGCTTGCTGAGCCCCTCGGAGGGCAGCGCCCGGACCTGCCAGGAGCCGGCAGCAGAACCTCAGAGCACCTTTTGGGACAAGGAGCTTCCTGGGTCAGGTGGAGGCCGCCCCCTGGGTGAGGCCGTGTCCTGAACACAGAGGCACGGTCCGAATCCCGTCAGTTTGTTTGCAAGCTGTTAGAAGGCCAGGTAGACAGTAACTGATTCTTGGTGAGGCTTAAGTAGGATATTAACTGACGGGAGGTGCTTGGGGCGTGTGAGCTGCAGGGGCCCCAGGGCGGCCCCACCTGTGCACGGGGCCAGTTCGGGCCCCCCAGGCAGATGGCGCACCGTGGCAGCCTGGGGTCTGGCAGCTCTTGACGTGTAAGCTGACGCACGGGGGCGCGACCATCCAGCCTCATCGGCTTGGCAAGGGCCTTCGTGCCTTTGGGGATAAATCGGTCCTTCAGCCTGAGGCCCAGCAGCTGCAGGGGCGGAGGCGGCAGCTCGCAGCGGGGCAGGGGGGTGGTGATAAACGGCTGCGAGGCCCCAGGCTCCTTCGACAGCTTTTCCCTGGCACCTCCCTCCCCTGCAGCTCACGGGAGTTCTCTGGGGGAAGGTCTGGATCAGCCGGCACCCTCATAACACACATCCTTCCCACAGCCTAGAAGTTGCCAGGATCCCAGGGAAGCATGCAGGCTCCAGAATGGACATGTCTGTCAGACCCAGGGCCAGCTGCCCAGTAAACCCACTCGAAGAGAGCCTGTGTCAGGCCTCCATGTGCACACATACACACGTGTGCACATGCATGTACACACAGAGAGCCACATCCACGGGCACACACATGTGCATGAACACACACAGAGCCACATCCAGGGGCGTGCGTGGGCACACGCACACACACACAGAAAGCCACGGGCACACGCATGCACATGCACGTACACACCGAGCCACATCCATGGGCACACACGTGTGCACACACGTAGAGCCACGTCCATGGGCACACACGTGCGCATGCGCCCGCAGACATGAACACATGCACAGGCACAGAGCTGCCCCCACAGCCAGCACATGCACGCACACACTCCCAGACACGAGCACACATGGACACACGCAGAGCCGCACCCACAGGCACATGCACACACAGATGTGATCTGAGGTGTATCATTGGGCTTCAGAATAAAAATAAATTTTGTACTGTGCAAACTTCTCCGTTTTGGCCAGGTTTCTTTTCTTTTTTTTTTAATTTTTTTAATGTTCATTTTATTTTTGAGAGAAAGATGGGGAGGAGTAGAGAGAGAGGGAGACACAGAATCTGAGGTAGCTCCGGGCTCTGAGCTGTCAGCACAGAGCCAGGCACAGGGCTCAAACCTGCGAACCAGGAGATCATGACCTGAGCTGGAGTTGGGATGCTTGACTGAGTCACCCAGGCGCCCTGGCCAGGTTTCAAAGGGCTTCCAAAGGAGACCAGCAGCCTGCACCCAGCACCCTGTTTCTAGAGAGGGGTGGCCCCTGGCACGGCTGGTTAGCTCTGCCCAAACGGAGCCCGGGACACATTCTGTGGGCACAGCCTCCAGGCAGTGTGGGGGAGAGGGGTGATTCTGTGCGGGTCGGGCTGGTCCTGGGGCTGAGCACTGGGTTGTGCGGGGTGCCCGGGGCCACTGCTGACTGAGCAGTCTCAGAGCTGGCCCACTCCCCTGGGGACTCTGTGGCCAGCTGGTCCGGCCGTGGTGGCTCCACGCGGGCAGGGGCAAGGAGAGCATCCGGCATGGCTGCCCCCGCCCAGCCTAGCTGCCCATCAGAGAGGGCCTCGCCCCAGAGCTGGGGGGAGTGGCAGAGGCCACAGCCGTGGCTCCTCCTGGCCTCCTCTCCTCAGCCCCGGGCCCCAGAGCCGCCAACAAGTCCTGCTGGTTGGGCCTCCGTGGTCACCCTTGCCGGGTCCTGCTCACATGACGTGGGCTTCGTGTCGACACGCCCCTTGGCACCCCTTGGTGCCCCTTCCCACGAGCTGAGCCCACTCTGAATACCTGTGTCCCCCTGAGAGCCTTCTGAGCAGCTTCCCACCCCCATCACCGGCCAGCCCCCCACTGCACCACCCTCATAGCCCCCCACCTCTCTCAGCATCTTGGTTGGCCCCTCCCATCTGGCCCTGGGCACAGGTGTGTGAGGATCCCGGAGACTGGATTCTGACCCACTGCTCTGTCTCTTGGCCCTGTGACTGTTGCATGGTCACTCAGCCTCTCTGATCCCGTTTCCTGCGCTCACTCAGTGAACGGCTCCTTCCTGCAGCGTAAAAGGCTGGATACCTATAACCCGCCCCCTCTGCAAAGTGGCATCATCTCTTTTTTACGTATGGGGGGGGTAATTACAGTAAAATGCAGAGCTCTGAACTAGTTTTTTAAGTTTATTTATTTTGAGAGAGAGAGTGTGAGCAGGGGAGGGGCAATAATTTTGTTCTTAATTTGCAGAAGTTCTTTATATATTTTGGTTACAGGCTCTATGTTGGACGTGTGTATTTGCAAATATTTCACTTCCTTAGTAGTGTCCTTTAAAGAGCAGATGGTTTTGATTTCTGCGAAGCACAACTTATCAATTTTTTCATGGTTAGCATTTCTGGCATCGTGTCTGAGAAGTCTTCGCCTGTCTCCAGGCTGCAAAATTATGACCGTATGTTTTTCTTCCAGGAGTTGTCTTGTGTGTATGTTTGCAATCTACCAAGAATTATGTTTTGGGCACGGCACAGTTAACACTTCTCCCGATGATGCTCAGCTGCTCCAGCACCACTTGTGGAAGGCTCACATTGCCCCATAGACCTTGTCAGTGCCTTGTGCCATTGGAAAACCCAGGTGACCACATGCGCTGGAGGCCGTTTGTGAACAGCGAGTCTGTTCCATTGCCCTGCGTCCGTCTTCATACCAGCGCCACACAGTCTTCATTACTGTACCTTTTTTAAAAACATTTTTTGGGGTGCCTGGGGGGCTCAGTTGGCTGATCGTCCGACTTCGGCTCAGGTCGTGATCTCACGGTTCGTGGGTTCGAGCCCCACGTCAGGCTCTGTGCTGACAGCTCGGATCCTGGAAGCCTGCTTCCGATTCTGTGTCTCCCTCTCTCTCTGTCCCTCCCCTGCTCATGCTCTGTCTCTCTCTGTCTCAAAAATAAATAAAAACATTAAAAAAACAATAAATGAAAAAAACAAAATTAAAAAATTTAAAGGCAAAGAGCTAACAAACTGACTTTACACATTTTGAAAAGCAAGGACATGTAACATTTTAATTAGCCATTTAATTTTACTCTGAACAAATGTTAAGTTTTCAGTAAGACTTTGGGCAATAAGAGCAACTCCTATGTCTTCTCAAAGGCCTTGGAGGTGTGCGAACCTCCTATGGGGCCCAGAGCCTTGGGTTCGGGCTAGATGGGGCAGCCAATGCGCAACAGTGCATCACCGCAAGCACGGGCATAGACGTGGTGCCAAGGAGCGTGCGTGCACTTCATCACCAGCCCATCAGTACCGGAAGGAGGGTGTTCGTTCACGTGCAATAAATGTGAGAGTCCTGCCTTTCAACAGCCTGTTCCAGTGAGCACAGACTAATTCGGACCAAAACGTACGCTAACTTTTCTCAGTTATTACTTTCCCATTGTCTACAAAACAAGAAACTGTTGGTGGTCACAAAACTCTACACTCAAAGTATTAAAGGGGCGCCTGGGTGGCTCAGTTGGTTAAGTGTCTGACTTTGACTCAGGTCATGGTCTCACAGCTCGTGGGTTTCAGCCCTGCTTCAGGCTCTGTGCTGACAGCTCGGAGCCTGGAGCCTACTTCGGATTCTGCATCTCCCTCTCTGCAACTCCCCCACTCATGCTCTGTTTCTGTCTCTCAAAAATGAATAAACGTTAAAAAATTTTTTTAAATATTTATTAATTAACTTATTTATTTATTTTGATAGAGGGAGAGAGCACATGCAGGGGAGGGGCAGAGAGAGAGAATCCTAAGCAGGCTCTGCACTGTCAGCACGCAGCCCAGTTCGGGGCTCCATCTCACGAACTATGTGATCGTGACCTGAGTCAAAACCAAGACTCAGATGCTTAATTGACTGAGCCACCCAAGCATCCGATTACTGTACCCTTATGTGAAGTCTTAAAATCAGGTAGTGCAAGTCTTCCAACTTTGCTCTTTTTTTTAGCATTATTTTTCACTATTCTAGGTCATTTAGATTTGCATATAAATTTTAGTGTCTGATCACCCCTTTCTGCCCAAGAAAGCCAGCTAAGGCTTTGACTGAAATTGCATTGGTTCTATAACTACCTCTGGGGAAAGGTGGGTCCCGCACAATGTTCACAATCCCCCCAGGAGCAAGGGGCAGTCTCCACTTACCTCGGTCCTGCTTAATCTCTCAGTGGTTTGCAGTGTTACATGGAGGGTCTTGTACAGCTTTCTTAGACATGGTCCTACCTTAAAAGGCCTTTGGTGCTATTGTAAGAGGGACTTGGAAAATCTCTTTTCAATGGCTTGTTGATAGTACATTAGAAATTCAAAAAAATTTTATGTATAGACCATGTATCACGTAACCTTGCTTAATTCACAGAGTTTTTAGCTCTGGAAGGGGTTTGTAGAGTCCTTAGGATCTTCTCTGTAGACCACTAGGTTGTCTTTTCTGTGGTTTATTTTTAACTTTTCCTATGTCGTGGGCCAGGGCTGCATAACATTAAGGAAAATGATGAGAGTGGAAAGCCTTGCCTTGTTCCCCATCTTGGGAGGGCATTCACTGTGTTACAGCTAAATGTGGTCTTAGCTGCAGACTCTGTAGGTGTCCCGTGTGACAGTTAAGAGGTCCTGTTCTCATTTGTGGAGTCTTCATCATGAACACCTGTACATTTCGTCAAACACACCTCCTGCCTCTGTTGAGGTGATCATAGGGTTGTCCTTCATTCTGTGAGTGTAGTGACTCTAAGTGATTGGTTTTCAAAGTTAAACCAACCTTGCATTCCTGGTGTGTACTTCAGCAGTCATGATGTATTATATTTTTTATATTGCTGCTAATTTGCTAATATTTCATTAAGGAAGTTTGTGTGTATGCTCACGAGAAATCTCGATCTATGGTTTTCTTGTAATGGCCTTATCAGGCTCCGGTGTTTGGAAAATGCTGATCTCATAAAACAAGTTAGAAGGTGCTCGATTTCTCTATTTTCTAAATGAGCTTCTGTAAGACTGGTATTGTTTCTTCCTTAAAAAACTTGATAGAATTCACCAGTGAAGCCATCTGGGCTGGACTTCTTTTTTACAGAGTGGTTTTCAATTATGAATGCATTATTTAGGAACAATAGATGTGACACTGTGCAGGTGGTGTGTTTCTTTTTGTATTCATTTGGTAAATTGTGTATTTCAAGGAATTTCTCCATTTACGTAGCATAATTTGTTGACATGAAGTTAGTTCATAATCTTTTAAAATTATTCTTCAGATGCCTGTAGGATGGGTAATGGCATCATTTTTCTAAAATTCTTAATATTTGTGCTTTCTCTCTTATTTAAGAAAAAATCAGTCTTCCAAAGGTTTGTCGATGTTATGAATCACAAAAATAACATTCAGTTTTGTTGTTACTTTTGTTTTTCTGTTATTTGTCTCTAGTTAAGTGGTTTCCCTTCTTTACTATTTTCTAATTTCTACTTTGGATATACTTTTTTCTATCCCATTGTCTTGTTTATTTTTTTTTCTTTTTTTTTAACTTTTTTTTTTAAACATTTTAATGTAATCTCTATACTGAACATGGGGCTCGAACTCATGACCCCGAGATCAAGAGTCCCATGGTCTCTCCATCGTCTTGTTTTCTGATGTAAGTACTTGGAGCTGTAAACTTCCCTCTTCAAACCACCATGGCTACATCACTTTTGATATGTTTTGTTTTCAAATGTGTACGTACCCAACCAAAGAGCCTCGGCACCCAGGGGACCTGCAGAGAGCAGTGGTTAAACTCAGCACTGTAGCAGATTTGCGTCTCTCTGTCCCTGTCGGGCCGGGGAAGAAGAGACAGGAACCTTCCAGCAGACAGTGGGCTTGTGTAGAATTCTGCTTCCAGTAACTACGAAACACATGGTTTTCTAAAACAAACAAGGAATGTTTATTAAAATTTAGCTTTACATAAGCGAAACCGTGGAATGTGTCCGGCCCCTTTCTCTCAATGTGCCGCTTCTGTGGGATGGGTCCAGGCTGTGTGTAGCAGTCGCCGCCGCATTCTCGTCGTGCCTGGAGTTCTGTGTAGCTACGTCACACCTTATTACTATCCATTTGACGAAGGCCAAGCACTTGGGGTCATTTCCAGTTTTGCGCCATTCTGCCTCTCTTGCACTTGTGTCTCGGCGGGCGTGTGCTGTACGTGTGCGTGTGGACCGGCCGGGCCGTGCGGCACCCGGAGCCCAGTCTCACTCCCACAGCAACGCGTGTGAGTCCCCGCTGCGCATGGCCCTGCCGGCCTCTGTGTCGGTCACTGTGCTGGCCGTGGGGAGGTCCCTGCTCTGCTCAGTTTCATACCCCTGGTCGCTGAGATGCCCAGCTTGTTTCTGTGTTGACCCGGCACTTGGGTCTCTTCCGCGTGAGGTGCCTATTGAAGAACTTGGCCGTTCTCTGTCTTTTTCTTGCTGAGCTGTAGGAGATGTTTCTGTGCACCGGGCGTCTTTGTCCAGTATCTGTGTTACGAGTGCATTCTCCCCGCTCTGCGCCCCCACGGTGTCCCGTACCAGCAGTACGTGTGTGCGTGCAGATGTCAGAGCCGATCCGGGCACGTGCTCTCCACGTTCACTGTCCCGTGTGTCACTCATGTCTCGATAAAGCCGTGAAAATGCCTTGTACTGTAGGCCACCAAGAGAAGCTGGGCCACGTCTATATGGAGGACGCCCGAAGTGAGTGAGGACACATGGCATTTTAGTGGATGCAAATATCATAACAATGTCTGTTTCCTCACAACTGATGTTCAGAGTACTGAATTTATTTTTATTTTTTTATTTTTTAATTTTTTTTAATGTTTATTTTTGAGAAAGAGAGAGTGCAAGGGAGGGAGGGGCAGAGAGAGAGGGGGGACACAGAATCCAAAGCAGGCTCCAGGTTCTGAGCTGTCAGCACAGAGCCCGATGCAGGGCTTGAACCCATGAACTGTAAGATCATGACCTGAGCCAAAGAGCTTAACCGACTGGGCCACCCAGGTGCCCTCAGAGCACTGAATTTAGAGAAACAAACAACCTACGGCTTCTGTGGAAGTTGATGGACTGACAGACGATTGACGTGGACGAACAAGGGCCCCTGGAGAAGGCAGGCCACATCCCGTGGTGGCTTCCCCCACTGGGCACCAGTGTCCGCCATGAAGCTTAAATGAGGAAGGTCGGTGTTGGTTGGGGTAGACATGCAGGATGAGGGAAGGCACAGACCCGGCAGCGCAGGCACAGGAGGGCTCTGGTCTGAGTCACAGGTGGCCTCGGGAGTCGGCACTCAAGGGGACGTTAGTAAGAAGGCCACGCGGGCCAGAGAAACGGAGACTCTGATGGTGTATCAGGTCCAGGAGGGGGGGTCAGGGGGTGCTGATCCTCATCCCCATCCCCTCTGCTGGCTTCATGCTCCCACGGTAGCCCCAGAAATGGTTCCTTCTGCTCCTTCTGCCCTGCTCTTGCCACCGTGGTGGACACTTCTCCTGAGTTCTGGAAGCCCAGGGCCAGCTCCAGTCGGACAGCTTCGCTCTGACGGGCCAGGCCTGGGCAGTGTGATGCGGGCGGGTGCTCAGAGAGCCGGGGGCTCCTGGGCGGAGGGGACCAGATCCTGGTGCAGTCAGCCCCACTGCCCCTCGCAGAGGGGCAGCAGGACACAGGCTGTCCTGTCCTCCCAGACAGACCCGCTGCTCTGCGGTCATGATGCGCCAGCACCAAGGGAATGGAGGTCCACCTGGAATCCTGTTTTGAAACTGGACTGAGTGTAAATAAAATACAGATTTGATGGGTGGGGCTTGGGTTTGTATGAATTTAACACAATTTAATGTTGTTCTAAAGCAAAGGGGTCAGAATGAAGCTGCCTTAGCCACACGTGTGATTTCTTTTTTTTTTTTTATTATTTTTTTTAAGTTTATTTATTTATTTATTTTATTATTATTATTTTTTTAATTTTAATGTTTATTTATTTTGGAGACAGACAGAGCATGAATGGGGGAGGGGCAGAGAGAGAGGGAGACACAGAATCGGAAGCAGGCTCCAGGCTCTGAGCCATCAGCCCAGAGCCTGACGCGGGGCTCGAACTCACGGACCGTGAGATCGTGACCTGAGCTGAAGTCGGACGCTTCACTGACTGAGCCACCCAGGCGCCCCACGTGTGATTTCTTATGTTTTCCATTAAGAAAAGATAGGATTAGTGACTGTCCTGCCCCCTTCCCTCCCACCTAGGGTGATCACCTTGAAATAGGAGAGTCGTCTAAACCCCATTCTGGTTGGCCCCCTGGCCAGCTTTGGGGCGACTGTGAGGCCCGGTGTGTGTGCATGCGGAAGCCTAGCCGTGCTGGTTCTGGCAGAATCCTCCCTCCGCGGAGCACGCGCCCACCGATGAGTCCAAGCCCCTGGGACGCCCCCTCTTCCGCACAGGGCCTGCCCTGACCACCGTCCCCACACATGGGGCCATCTGTGTGGGGCCATGCAACGGCAGCCATGCCCCCTACGTGGCCTCAGCCCACTCGGTCGTGGCTCACTTCCAGAAACAAGTACAATTGCTTTTACTGAAGTGAAAGTCACGTCACATAAAACCAGCCATTTTAAAGTGACCAGTCGGCAGCATCTTGCACATTTTGCAGCGTTGTGTCAGGACCACCTCCGACACCCAGTGATGTTTTCCCCGCGGAAACCGGTCCCGCTGGCAGCCGCGGCTGCGGTCTGCTCTCTGGTCCACAGGCCGCCCATCGTGGGCACTCCTGGTCGGTGACATCGCGCGGGGCCTGTCAGTTCGGGCCCCTGTCACCCAGCGCCAGGGTTTCAAGGTCTGTCTCCGTTGCAGCAGGTGCCAGAGCGCCACCCCGTCTGGTGGAGGAATAATACCGCATCGTGTGGCTTACCGCCCACGAGCTGCGGGGCACTCAGGCTGTCCCCACCTGTTGGCTGTCTTGTGGGTCCCCTGTCCGTGGTGCACCTCTCACCACGAGCGCCCGGGCTCCCTTCCCCCTCTGCTCCCTCAGGCGCCTCTGCCCCGCGGTCCTCCTGCACCTGCACGGTGAGCCCCTCACCACCTCCGGCCCACACGCGTTTCCTGGAGCGAGGCCGGGGTCCTGAGTCTCATCTCCTGAATTTCAAATGTGGGATTCTCGTGCACAACAGGGACGCTGCCCCAGCCCGAGCTGAACCGCCTCCAGTGGCGCCATCCCTGTGCTCCCTCAAGGTGCCCGCCAGCTGGATTCTGCAGCCACTTTAGAAACCTTTCCCCATATGGGGCGCCTGGGTGGCTCAGTCGGTGAAGCGTCCGACTTCGACTCAGGTCATGATCTCGCGGTTTGTGAGCTCGAGCCCCGCATCGGGCTCTGTGCTGACAGCTCACAGCCTGGAGTCTGCTTCGGATTCTGTGTCTCTCTCTCCCTCTCTCTCTGCCCCACCCTTGCTCACACTCTGTCTCTCTCTGTCTCAAAAATGAATAATAAAACATTAAAAAAAAAAAAAAACCTTTCTCGATATGCGCGCGCACCAGAACAGCATGCTATACAGCCTCGCTTGTGTTCGAACTTTATAGAGAGACCATCTGTTGCCTTCTGGGGCTTGCTTGAGGGGTTCCCTGTACCCCTTGAGTTGTGTGGCACTTCTAGGCTCCTGGCTTACGGCACAGGGAGTGTGGGCTGAGCCTGGGGGGGGCCGGCCCCCGGTGTCCCCTCGTGGCCTGCCCGTGCCATGACTTTGTGCACAGGCGTGCCCGTCCCACCTGCAGGCTCAGTGGCCGGCCTCAGGGTCACGGGGCATCGGATGTACTTGTGCGGGGTGGATTCGCTGAGACAAACCCAGCACCGGAGCCCCAGAACCCTCTTTCTCTGTCAGTTTGAGAAAATAAGACCTCTTCTCACGTTGTAAGCAGAAGCTTCTTGGGCCGTGCAGGGGATGATAGACTGTTCTGGGACCCCGTGGGCTTGAGGAGCTGGGCAGAGGCTTGTGCACTGACCTCTGCAGAAGACCCGGGCCCCTCGTCCAGTTCCGTGTCCTTTCTTCCTGCGTCTGCTGTGACTGTGCTGCGGCCCAGCTTGGGCCGGGCCACGTGGGGCAGGTGTGGGCTGCCGTGCGGGTGGAGGCGAAGGGCGGATCGTCACCTCTGAGGTTCCCCAGGACCAGCAATGCCACCCTTCGGGATCGCTGGTGTGACAGCACAGGTGCCAGGCTGGCCTGCTGGCTCCCAGAGCAGAAGCAGTGACCGCAGCTTCGGGGTCTGTGCTTGTAGCGGCTGCTGTGGTATCTGGGGCTGCCTTCAGCCGGGCCCGTGTCCCCGCGTCCCCCCCACACACACGGGAGCCTCTGATGGGCAAATGGTGCCCACGTGGCTGCTGTGGCCCAGGCGAAGAATGCGGAGGGCAGGGCCCTGCTGCAGGCGCTGTGTCCGGGCCTGAGCTGGGCACCCTCTGTGTCTGTATGCTCCTCCGGTCCCTGGGTGAGGGGTTGGGAAGCAGACCCTGACTGCAGCCCCCAGGGACTGGCCAGCTGGGGGCCCTGGCTTCCTGAGAGGGGCCCAGGCCGGCCCTCCTGTGGGGCCCTGTGCCCTCCTGAGCATGGCACACACACCCCATGTGACTTCCTGGCTCTGGAAAGACTCGGTCTCCTCCACGTTGTGGTTAGAGCTTGCCCGTGGTGCGGGAGCCTGTGTGTGCGTGGCAGGGGTGCAGGGTGGGGGGGAGGGGGCTGGGGCAGTGCCCCTCGCCCAGGACACAGGAGCTGGCTGAAGCCGGGGGCTCAGCTGTGAGCAGAGCCCAGAGGCCCCCTGTCCCCAGCTGGTCCACACCGCTGACATCAGGAGTCCTGTGTTCTGAGCAGGACCCATTCAGAAACCACCTTTGTCTGCACCCTGGCTGGGCTTTGTGGGGCGGGCCTGCGGGTGTCTCTGAGGTTTGGTGGGTGAGGCCCCGCCCAGGCTGCTCTGGCAGCTGTCGTGTCTGTGGAGGCGTGGAGGACGCGCCCGCATTTGCAGGGACAGCTCTGATACGGGAGCCCCTGGCCTGTGAGCAGGGCTTTGCCCGTCCCTTCTTCCCTGAATCACGTTTAATGCTGTTTGTGTTGTGTGGCTTTGGTGACGTGGCCCTGTCCTCCCAGTGGCTGGGAACTATGGCAATAGCCCCCAGGCTGCAGCAGGTGGGAGGAAGAGCCAACCAGCCGCCACGTAAAGACCCACCGAGCTGAAAATGCGGGGCCCGTTCGTTGAAGGCACCTGCCTTGTAGGGAGCCACATCCCAGAAAGTCTGCGGGTCGCATTTCTCAGGGAAACGGCAGGGAAAGCTCTGGAATATCCAGGCACTTTCCCCAGACACTTGGTTGCACCCACCTTGGTGGAGGGGGGCCACGCACGGCCAGTGTCCCCGCCTGGGCAGGGGTCTCTGGTGAGGCTGGCCGGGAAAGGAGTTTCGTGGCCTCGTGTGCGGCTCGGCAGCTCCACGCGTGGTCGGACAGGCTGCAGTGTTAGCGCCCGGTCAACCTGTGCAGCAGAGCCCCCAGCCTGAGCCTGCGACTGGGGGTCCCGGGTCCACGGGGCGGCTCACGGGTACCCCAGGGACTGGTGGCCTTGACCCTGGGGCCTCTCTTGGCGTCGGAAAAGGGGCTCGGCTGACGAGGGGCTGGGCAGTGGGGTGTCAGGCCTGGGCCGCTGCCACCGGCGGGAGCCTCGGCAACCAGGGTGGAGGGTGGGCAGGGCGGTGGGGGCTCCAGGGCCCGGTGGACAGGGGTGATTGGGCTCTCGGTGCCAGAACACATGACGGGGCCTGACATTGAGGCTGCATTATTGAGGCTGGTCCAGGAGGGCTCGACGGCCAAAGCGAGCGTGAAGCACCCCACCTTGTCCTCTCCCAGGGGCTGAGGCCTCCCCACCCCCACCCCCCCTGGTCTCCCTCCCCCGGGACCCCCGAGCCTGCGCCCCCTTTTCTGGGCACTGCTGCTTGGTGGCCCGAGAACCCTGGTGCCCCCTTGCTCCAGCCTCTGAGGTTCTCCCGCTTCCTGGGAGGCCCCCGTCTATGGGGAAGGGGGTGGGGCCTTGCAGGACTGTGCCTGGAGCCCAGAGGCTGCAGACAGGCAGATGGAAAGACAGAAGGACGGGTTTTCTCTAGCCCCTGGCCTGGCTGAGCATCTCTCACCGAGTGTTGACCTCTGACTTGCATCCTGGGATTTGTCCATATCCCTAGGGACTTGGGAACCCCTGTTCCCCCCTAGGCCAGCGTCCTAGGGGACTCCCAGCATGTGACCTGGGGCCCCCCTTGAGTGTGGCTGCTGCCACCAGGACCTGAGCCGCCTTGGCCTCTGGGTCTGTCTGTGCTGCTGGCTGCGGGGGCTGGGCTGGTGCTGACATGGGCCGGCGGGGGGGGGGAGCTGCTTGCCCCCCAGAGCCAGCTGTGCTCTGCCCCTTCCCAGGGCCAGCTCTCCCTTCCGAGCACCCAGGAGGCACATGCATGCCAAATCCGGGCATGCTGGGTTGGGGGGGGGTGGTCCTGACAGGGCAGGGAGGGAGAGGGACTCAGCAGTCAGACCAGAGTTGGGTCAGGAGCAGGGGTCTGGGGCCCGTTTGCTTTACTGGGCAGACCTGCCTCAGGGTTCAGGACTCAGCTGCTCCAAAGGCCTGTTTCCCCCCTCCTCAGCCCCCCACCCCACCCAGCTCCTGGGTCCTCAGTGCACTCCTATGTCCCTATGCAGCTGAACTGGGGGCCCCCAGGGCAGATTCCACCGCCGCGTATTATTGGGGTGTTCGAGGTTGGTCCTGATGGTGGCACTGGTAGCGGGCTGAGCACCTGGGAGAGGGAGGTGGCCAGGGGTGGGCCTTGAGTAGGACCCCTCTGGGCGTCCCCGGGGGAGGCACTGCCACCCGCAGCCACGGGAGGCGGCCTGGCCGGAACGCCAGGTCCTGTCGCCCGGACTCCCCCTCGGATGCTGGAGCGGCGGGGCCCCAGGCAGAGATGCATTATTGATCTGGCTGTTGCCTTAATCACTGATTTATGAAGGTTTCGGGTGCCCTCTGAGGATGTCTGTGCCTAACGCCGGAACTGAGCTGCAGACTTTGCGGACCGGATGGGATCCGGGGTAAACAGTGCTGCTCTGGGAAGGTATCACTAGTTGGGTTTCTGGGCCAAGGCTTTTACTGTAAGCAGACGGGGGAGGGGGGTCTCTCCTGGGGTCCAGCCGGGGGCAGGAAGGCGTCAGCACCCCTGGCTTCTCCAGTCACCCAGGTCCCCAGGCCTAGGCACTTCCTCGGCATGAGAACAGGCATTATTCCAGAACCTAGGACCCCAGAGGCCTCGGCACAGTCTCTTGGCTGGTACACATCCTCGCTGCTGTGTCTGTTCCTCAGAAAAGACAGGGCGGGTGTGTTGCTCCTGCCACCCTGGGCAGGGCACTGAACCGGGAAGGGCAGCTGCGCCCCCCCCCCACCGGCATCCCATGCTGGGGCAGGTGCACGAGTGCTCAGAGGGGCCAGCGGAGGCTCCCTGCAGAAGGGCCCAACGGCTGAGCAGCTGGCAGGGAGGGAGTGGGGTGCAGAGGGGACCCAGACGGAAGGAAGGGCAGGCTGCGAGGCCTGGGTCTTTGGGTTGTGGTGCTGGCTCCCCGAGGCCCTTGCTCTTCTGCCCCGAGGGGCCCGGGGTCCTTCGCCCGGAGTCTGCTGTGACTCTTCAGCTGTTTCCTCGCCTGGAAAAGGGGAGCACCCACCCCTTACCTGGTGGCTCGGAGAACCTGGTGGGGTCAGAGCGGGAGGGCTTCAGAGAGCGCCCGCTCGTGGCACCTGCTGGTCCTGGTTCCCGGCAGAGCCGGTGGCCTTGCAGGACAGCTGGTGGCGAGCCGGTCGAGGCCTCAGTGGTGACTGTGCCTGCAGGTGACCCGCTTGTGCGGGGGCCGGCCCGTGCGCCCGGAGGAGGCAGGAATTTCCACAGAGGCCACGCAGACCCTGCAGAGGGCCGGCCTCAGCCGGACTGGATGGTTTTCTGCGGGAGTTCTCTGGGTCATAGGACGTAAGACAAAATGGAACCGACTTCTGAATGAATTGCAGCGACTCGTGATGTTTGATTTATGATTGCAGCTTTCCCAGTATCCCCACTTCTGGTATGGAATTCCCCCGAAGACGCTCTGAGGGCCGGGCCTCTCCTGGGTGACCACAGAGGCAGGCCGGGAAGGGGACTCGTCCCCGGGGCCACGGCAGGCCACCTTCCACATGGGGCCCACCTGCCAGACCCTGAAGGCGTCAGGAGCAGGCTGGCCTCTGGGTCTGCAGGGGCCCCCTCCCCCACCCCGTGGCGCGGGCAGTGTCACCAGTGACAATAGCGGTGACTCACGGCCCTGCAGAGGCTCTATTTTTACCCTCCCCGGGCTCACCTCCTCTCCCGCTCTCCTCCTCGCTGGGGACGCTGGCTTGTGAACCTGCTGGGCCTCACGGCTGCCCAGGGACCTGAGCCCACTGAGCCAACAGCAGTCGACGGGTTCCTCTGCCCACAGAGGGCGAGCGCTGAACTCCGGTCGGCAGACCATTGTTATTTTTGGGGAAAAGTGTTCAGAGAGCACCTCACATGGTCTTTGGATTTGAGGCGACTGCACGAGGGCCTCCTGTTGGCTTTCACTGCTGCTCACCGAGCATGCGACCAGCGTCGCGCTCTGGGGGCGACCCCCTCCCTCTCCTTCCAGCCACCTGTGTGACAGTGGCCAGGCCAGCGGGTTAGGTCAGGTCGGGTCAGGTCCTGGGAAACCAGAAGGATTTCGTGAGTCTTACCGGAACAAGGCTGTGGGAGCATTGATTGCCCAGCCTTTTCCCCGGCGGTGGTTGTGGCGGCTGAGAAGCTCTGAGAACACCTTGCGGAGGTCTGTCTGGGCGCCAGGATTCCCCTAGTTTCTTTCTTTAAAAAAAATTTTTTTTTAGTGTTTATTTATTTTTGAGAGAGACAGAAAGAGCACGAGCAGGGGAGGAACAGAGAGAGAGGGAGACATAGAATCCAAAGCAGGCTCCAGGACCCGAGCTGTCGGCACAGAGCCTGATGTGGGGCTCGACCTCACGAACCGGGAGATCCTGACCTGAGCCGAAGTTGGATGTTCAACCGAAGGAGCCCCCCAGGCACCCGAGGTGACCTATTTTCATAGCAGTGCGGGGCTCTGTGATTGTCAGCTCGGCAAAATAAAGGCCTTCCTTGAAGAATAGATTTTCTTAAACCTTTGTGTTTTAAATATTCACCTGCACCAGGGACAGCCTGTGTCCGTGTGTGTGGCAGGAGCCCTGGCGGAGGCTGAGCTCAGAGCTGGCCGCCTCCTCGCAGGCACGGCTGCACCTGAGGTGCTTAGATTTCTGAGCAGGAGGAACAGAAGCGTCTGATAGGACCGTGGGGGCAGAGCTACCCTTGACCTACGGTGTCAGAGGTGTCTCACGGGGGGGGGGGGGGGGGTGTCTCACGGGGCGGGGGGAGGTGTCTCACGGGGAGGGGGAGGTGTCTCATGGTGGGGGGGGAGGTGTCTCCTGGGGGAGGGGGGAGGTGTGCCGACAGCATCACACAGCCACAGAAGTCACATGTGAGGTGCAGCAAACTGGCCTCAGTCAACCATACTCCAGGTACTCCCGGCTCACGACCTCATCTCTGGGCCCAAATGTCTCCCCAGTGACCTTGGAAAAGGTAGCAGTCCCACCCACCCCTCTTCCTGCTTTATTTTTCTCCCAGGCACCAGGCGCCGTATTTGTCTGCTGGCTTGGAGTCTGTCGCCCACGATAGTGTCCAGCCTGGGAGGGCCCCTCCCTGCCCTCTCCCAGGGCCCAGGACAGACCTGGCCTGTGGTTCCTGCAGCAGCCTCTGACCTTGGCTCTCTCAGCGGGGCCCAGCCTCCTGAGCAGATCTGTGGCCGGAGCCCGCACGCAGATGACGCCAAGGCCCAGCCCCAAATGGCCTAAGAGAAGCAGAGTGTCCCCTGCAAGATGGGGGTGCCCGAGGGCCCCCGGTGCCAGGTGCAGGAGAGCAGGGCCCTCTGGGGCTGCAGGTGTGCCCAGGGGACGAGAGGGTAGAGACTCCCAGGGACCGGGGTGGTGACCTGTGTCTGTGGGGAGCAGAAGGTTTGCATGCGGGACAGCAGCGTGGCCTCCAGGGCTTGGGCTCAACCCCACAAGGAGCTGGTCCCGAGGCTTCGCACCCAGTGGTGGGGCCCATCAGGAGCTGAGGGTGGGGTGGGGGCGGGGCAGACAGGCGGGGCTGGAGGCCACTGGGCTTGCGCCTTCCTGGGACACCGCATTGCCCCCACCCAGGGTGAGAACCAGCCTTACTCTGGGCTCCATTTGCCTGGTGGCTGCAGCCCCTCTCTGGGTTGAGCAAACATGGACCGAGCCCACCCCCTCCTGCGTGGGGCCCCATCCCCCACGCCCTCCTGCTGTGTTCCTCGAGACTCTGGAGGGCAGCGGGCTCCTGGGGGCCCCAGCCCTTTCCTCCTGTTGGTGAGACCCGCTGGGTTCAGTGTTTGGGGGAACTTCACACTTTATCGACACGGACTCTCCTGAACGCTGCAGACTTCTGCATCGTGGCGTATATGCCGTGTGGGCTTCTGCGCATCCACCTGATGCAACACAGCACGCTCCGCCACGTCCGTCCACCGCTACTCGGACAAACCCTGGTGGTGGATCTCCTCTTCACCCTGCCTCTGGATGCCCGAACGAAAGTCAGCACCTCCTTTAGGAGCCAGAGTGGGGCTGACGGCGGCAGGATGCTGGGCGGGGGCTGGGCGGGGGCAGTTAGGGGAGGTCCCCGTCCTGCCCAGAGTGGATCCAGAGCCCACGTGGGGGAAGGGATCCAGAGCAGCAGCTGGTTCTCGGTTCCGCCTGGAGGGTCTCCGGAGCACATGTGAGCCGCTGGGTGCAGTGACGGGGGCCTGGGTGCCGGGGCGGAGCAGCCAGCCCGAGGGGTGACCCGAGGAACCTCCACTTAGCAGAGGACAGAGTGACTCTGGCTGCCCAGTGGGGCTTGAGGCTCCCCTGGTGGGGTCCGGGCCGGCTGCTCCTCTGAGCAGGGTCACTGTGGGCAGAGCTACCGCCCTGTGGGACGGCCTCGCTCACGGCTGCTGGCCCCGATGGGATGCCCGCCCTGCCCAGCCCTGGGCCTGCCCGGGGACCCCTCCTGGCTCGCCGGCCTCGCCTGTCCAGCAGCTACGGCTGGGGTTCCCGTCCCACCTGTGTCTCCCCTGTGAAGCTTCCACGTGGCCGGCTCAGTGCCCTGCCTGCTGTCTGGGAATCCCGTCGTGCGCCCCACAACCCTGGGGTCTTAGGAAGTGCTCAAAACCACAGGGTGCCATGCACTGGGTTACACGTCCCCCCTTCCCTGTCCCGGAAGCGGGCCCAGGGAAGGCCACGGGGCTAGCCAGTGTGGAGCCAGGCCACAGCTCCCCACGGTGCTCGCACTCTCTGCTTCCATGCCCCTCTGAGCGCCTCTTCCCCGCGGCCTCTCCATCCAGGAAGCCCACCATGATAACCTAGCTTTCCAGGGTGTAAAAGTGCAGGGAGAAGCATGGTGTGGGTTCCCTTGTGCTCCTGACCCGTGGTTTCATACACCTTGGTTCCTGTTTTCCTGTTCTGTTCCTCTCCTGGAAGGACCTGAAGTCCAGGATTTGTGGTTTCTCTAAAACCGGGGATTGTGCTGCCTGAGCCCCCTTGCTAACCCTTGGCCCAGTGGTGCCCCTACTCGGGGCCCAGCACCGTGCCGGCCGAACCCTAACTTCTCCTCCGGGGCTCGCTGGGCTGGACCTCCCAGCGCCACGTGCTGGGCCTTGTACGGCAGATGCCCTCCACAGGCTCCATGTGCCGTTCTCGCTCTTGGGGTGGGCACGCCACGGCCCTTGTCTGCAGGCCGCAGGGCTCGTGGGCATCTGGAGACCCCGAGTTTCTGACGGGTGTTGGGGGCACATGGAGCCAGGTTAGCCCGGTGCACAGGCATGGGGGGCATGGACTTGGAGGTGCAGACCTAGGGGGGCACAGACTTGGGGACGTAGACCTGGGGAACAGAACTTGGGGGGCACAGACCTGGGGCACAGGTGGGGCCCAGCTGGTGGCCTGAGAGTCAGCTGGGGGAGCCCCAGCCAGGACGGGGAGGGGGCAGGTGTGGAAAGCAAGGCTGGCTGGGGCTGCCTGGAGCCCGGAAATGCAAGAGGGCAGGAAACGCGGCATCAGGTTGAGAGCAGAAGCGGGAGCCCGGGACTGGCGATTCCAAACTGCTCTCACTCACAGATTAACGCTCCCCGGGGCACTGTGTGTGCCTGGCGGGGAGCATCTTTCCTGAGTTGTGACAGTTAACAAGGCTGCGATTTCTAACGACCCCTTTCTCTGGGAGGGGTTCATGTCTGGACAAAGTTGATAGAAACCGGGATCTGGGTGGTTCACCCGTGGTCCCCACAGGCCCGGGGACCGCCCTTCGGAAAGTCCCTGTTATTCACCCTGGGACTGTGGCAGGCTCCCCTTTAGCTCATTCAGCGAACCCACAGGCGACCACCCCCAGGAGATGCGGCAGGAGGGTGGGGGGCCTGCTTCCAAGGCTCTGGGCACCTGGGACCCCTGGGACCCTGCTTGCAAGGCTTCATGTGTCGGGTGCAGCTTTCAGGAGGGGGTGTCTGGGTGCCTGGGACCGAAGAAGGGCTGTTCCGGGCACCATCGGCTCTGTTCACGCCCCATCCCGGCTGTGGGTCCGTGGGTGTGGTGGCCTGGCCTGACCCCGCAAGGAGCCCGGAACAAGGGACGGCATGGCCCCTGGGACCCACCTCTGTGCCCTGGCCCAGGCGCTCCCTGAAGGTGGAGCCTGACTTCCACCTTCAGCCATCACCCAGGCCCACTTCCAGGGTGAAGTGTGTCACTGGGGGGTCGCAGGGGGCTCCCTGCAGTGGTGGGGGGTGGCCTCGGGGGGCTGCTCCAGCCCCAGGCGTGTGGAGGGCACGGGTCTTTCTGCCACCTGACTCGGCATCCCTCTGTTTTTTCTGCAGTGAACTTCGACCACTTCCAGATCCTTCGGGCCATCGGAAAGGGCAGCTTCGGCAAGGTAAGGCGGACCCAGCAAGGAGGCCGTGACGGGACCAACCCCTCTGCCCGCCAGCTCTGGAGAGGCCGGCCCCAGCTGTGCCTGTCGGTGGGCCTTGTGGACAAGCTGGCGACGTGGGGGGTGTCAGGGGCACTAGGGAGCCTCACTCAGGAGCACTAGGGTCTTTAGTCCAGGTCTTTGGGGGGCTTGTAAGTCAGCCGGGAGCTGAGGGTGCAGACGACACAGCTCTCGGCTCCGCGGGGCCGAGACCCTGACCCCTGCTCTCCAATGGGGCGGCTTTCCTTAGAAATGGGCCCGCTCGCGGCCTCAAAGGGAAGTGTCCTAGAAGCCCCTGCTGTGGGGAGGGGGTGGCAGCAGATGTCCAGTGTCCGGGAGCCGCTGGGACACTCGGACACCATTGTTGCAGTTGGAGCCCAGAGGCCAGGCAGCTTCTCTAGGGGAGCAGACGGCAGGACTGGGGTGCAGGGGAGCACAGGTCTCACCCAGAACAGCCGAGCCGCTGGCTCCTTGAAATAGGCCTGTGCGGAGACCGTCTCCAGTTCCTTCTGGCCACATCTAACTTCCTGATTGCTGCCTCCTAATGTCTTGAGATTGGGGGTAATTATAACTCAAAGAGGCTTAACGAGCGCTCCGGGAGGGTTAAAATTAGCTCTCCGGACTCTGCCTTGATGGGTCTGTCGTAAATGGGTCACTTCTGAATGGATAGTTTCTTTTCGGCAGATAAGGAGGCTTGGCAGATGAGGCCTTTGGCCCCCTCTCCGCACAGCTGTGTGGGTGCTGTGGCCCAGGCTGCCCAAGGCCTGGGCAAGTCATAAACCGGAGCAATTAGCTCCTTTGCAGGAGTTCACTCAAGCACTCTTTCCTTACCGAGAGAGTATTTTTAACATCTGCTGGTCAGGCTGACCTCTGCCCTCCCTGCTTCTCCCAACTGAGTGTAAATTCTGCCCCCTAGAGCCACAGAGAGCGTGGGGAAGGTCGAGGGGCAGACAAGATGGGGCTTAGGGTTAGGGTTAGGGATTGGAGGGCACCAACCCCGACCAGGATTCAAGACTGGCTTCTATGGGGAGACATGGAAGTCAGGCAGACATTTGGAAATGGACTGAGGAGCGGTGTTGGGGACCGACCTGGGGCAGGCTCTTCACTGTCCCCCCACTCCCCATCCCTACCATCCCCCTCATACGCTGCTGAGCAGCACCACCCCCCACAGCGTCTGCAGAACCCCAGGGTTCTGGCTCCTCTGACCAGTTCTTGGCTTTAAAAGCCAGCTGGCCACAGGGTCCCGGAAACAGAGCTCTGCGGGGTGGTGAGGTGAGGAGGGAAGGGAGCCACAGGGTCCTGCTGAGACTTTACCCTTAGAAGCTGCCGTGTAGTGGGAGGACTCCTTCCTGCTCCCTAACAAGGTTGCAGCTGTGGGGTGCCATGTGCTGGACGGGTTTCCGGACTGTGGGCAGACCTGGGCTTTGGTCCTTCCGGCTGTTCTCGGGGGCTAGGTCAGTGACCCCACTGGAGAAGGAATGAGGATTTGGAGGCTCGCCACAACCGGCTCCACGTGTGTGTGGCTCGGCCCAATGTGCCTCTCTGTGCGCGGCCTTATTTCAGATGTCTGCATGGACTCAGCCCCACGTGGACACCACAGTCAAGACTGGCCTTGTAAGAATGACTCTGAAAGCCACTCTTGGTCGAGTGGGTGTAAACATTCGGAGCTCACGCATGCCCCTCAGTGAATGGGGGCAAAGCGGTTGGTGCGTTTGGTGTGAGCGGTTACCTTGTGGCTGCCCCGCCCTGGGGGACAATAGCTCCGGAAAATGGATTATCCAAGCTTGCTGTGCCTGGTCCTTGGGTACAAAGACTGCTTATTGTTTTCGTTTCTGTTTTTTCCCAGTTTGTGTGTGTGTGTGTGTGTGATAAATTACACATAACAGGAAACGTACCATTGTAACCATTTGTAAGTGTGCGGCTCAGGGCCATGGAGCGGGTTCACACTGCTGTGCGAGAAACCCCTCCGTCCACCTCCGTCGCCTCCACTCTTTTCCTCTAGTAAAACAGAAACTCTGCCCCTATTAACCACTACCTCCCCTTTCCCTCCCAAGTTCCCGATTCTTGGAGAAATCACGTCCGGGGGAGCGTGGGAGCAGGTGGTGCGAGTCCACAGTCTGGATGCCGAGAACCCCCGGCTCGTGGGTCGAGGAGCCTTGTCCCGGCTCTTCTGACCAGGCGAGGAGCCTGGGAGCGTCCCCAGTGCAGGAGGCCGGGAGGGCAGCCGCTGCCGCGGACCTCGCGCGTTGCCCGTGCCTGGGCTGGGGGCCGGGGGACCGGCGCGCCCAAGCGGGTGTGAGCCCAGCTGCGTGCCTCGCTCCGGGACAGGTGACAGCTCAGGTGAGCAGGTGGAGCAGGTGCGCGCCTCCGCGGGGACGAGTGTGACAGCCATTGGCAGGCGCTGTCTGCCGGTGCCTCCGGTGGCAAGTGAGCCTTAGTCCAAGTGAGCCACACAGGGGGACGGTCAGGTGGGAGAAGAAGGGCCCGGGGAGCCGTCCGCGCCGCTCTCACCAGGCAGCCCTCCGATTGGCTGGGTGCGGCCCTGTGCTGCGGCCCGGCACCAATCACGCGGGGGTGCTGGGGCACTTTGATTGGCCCTGGCGGTCACGTGAGCGGGCCGGGTCCAAGGGGGCAGAGTGGTGCCCACAGTGGCTGCGAGCACGGAACTGCGAGGCTCTGTGACCCCTGGGGCCTCGTGTCACGTCCGCGCGTCCCGGCCGGGCTGCTGGGCGGGGACCCTTCTGTGCTCCTCCCCAAACCACCCCAAACCCTCTGCGGGGCTGCGCCCCACCCCTCCCCGGGGCAAGGGGCGGCCCTGCCTCCCCAGCTGCCCTTTCCCTGCGGCCGTGACACTCGAGGGCCTGGCACACCGCCTTTTCGGGGTGGATGTGGTGGGGGTCGGTGAGGTGCACCCCTTCCCGCCCCCTCCCCGCCCCAGCCTCCCGCTGCTTCTCCTTCCAGCTCCCTCCGGCCCCCTCCCTGACCCAGGCCTTCCTGGACTGCACCTCCCGAACCCTCCCTGCCCCTTCCCCGCCCCCAGCCTGTCCCCTCCCCGCCCCAGCCTCCCCCTGCTTCTCCTTCCGGCCCCCTCCGGCCCCCTCCCTTACCCAGGCTGTCCTGGACCGCCCCTCCCGCGCCCTCCCTGCCCCTTCCCCGCCCCCTGTCGCCTCCTGCCCGCCCCCAGTCTGCTCTCTCCCCGCCCCTAGCCTGTCCCCGCCCCGCTCCCGAGTGCCACCGCCCCCCCCCCCCCCCCCCGCCCCTAGCCTCCTCCTCCCTGCCCCCCTCCCCTCAGCTTTCTGCCCCTGAGGCGCTCGAGTCAGCCCTGCGCCCTTGCTTTAAGACCTCTATTACTGTGTTTAGTCAGAACAAAGCGAACACTCAGGGTTGGAAAAGACTTGTTTACTCCATCAGAAATTTAACCTTGCACCTGGCCTCACTGCCCCTGGGCCACTGGCGGGCTGCCCTGTCCATCCCTCCCTGGGGACCCCAGGGTCTGTACTGGCTTCCTACCCCCTACCCCTAATAAGTCGTCCCCCTCCCGCCCCCCTGCTCTTACAAGATGCCTGCTGTCCTCACGTATGTTTCCAACTGAACTTTTAGCTAAGTTTTGTCATGATCGAAATAAACATGAAATCTGGGTAGGAATTACATGTAAAGATTAAGAGAAGATTGATATGTTACCTAGCTAGAGATCTAGTATTTTTTTGTTCAAATGTTGTCATATATTTTCATATTAATCCCTCACGTTTTACTGTTTATTATATATCATTCTTGTAGTTATCATATGTTGAGCTGTTGTGCACATCATCTCTTTTTGTTATTGTGAATAGATTTTATTTTCTAAGTTTTTTTCCAGCGTATTGGAAAGTGGAGACCCTGTCACCCTCCTACCCCTGTTCCCCCACGGCTTCTGCTGCCCTCTGACTGCCCTCCCTTGGCTGCTGTGGCCGAGGACTTGGACGGTCACTGGCTGCGGCTGATGTACCCAGCCGGGGTGGGGGGTGTGGAGTGGGGGGATCTGGCTTGGCCAACCTGTACTCCCACTCCTGACTGAACCAGGGGCATTTGGGACTCAATGTCCTCCATGCTGGAAGGTCTGGGCTCCCGGTGATGCTGTCTCTGGCGCAGAGGCTGGGTCCCCACTCACGATGGGCTACAGAGCCTCCTTGAAGTGTGCACCTGGTCAGGCCGCTGGATCGTCAGGAAGCAAAGGTTGAGGCAACAGACGGGCACAGCCCTTTATAGGAAGCAAAGTCCTGTCTCCTGGGCATGGGGTGTCCCTTTGTGAGTGCAGAGTCCCCTGACCTGGGTGCGTTCTTCACAGTGGTCACGATGTGGTATTTGAGCGGGAGTGTCCCAGCCCTTGTCCTGTACCCCAGCCCCTTTTGGCCCCGTGGCCTGGTTTTGTCTCGGGGCGGATTTCTGCCCTTCACTGGCCGGGCCTCCTCCTGCCCGCAGCCCTGCGTGTCCCGCACCCCGGGGCACCGTCGTCCTCTCTGAACTTACAGAAAGGCTGGGCTGGAGCTCACACAGAGGCCTCTGGGAGTGCCTACTGCTGTCGATTTTCAGGTGGGTGGGCCTGGCTGCCTTCTGCCCACCACCCAGCCCAGACCCGTCAGGAGGCCGTGGGTTCTGAGTTAGGGCACTTGCTGTGAAATCTGGCCCGGGGACACTCTCCCCTTCCCCCCGGGGTCCAGCTCTTGTGGGAGGGCTCTGGCTGGGCTGTTACTCGTGGAGGGAGGAAAGCACTGGCCAGCCTCACGTGACGTGGCAGAGCCTCACGTGATGTGGCCGGAGTAGCGTGTCTCGTATTTCTCCAGTTTATGGGGAAACAACTAAGATAGGGCACAATGTACCTTGGCCACAGACCCCACTAATTCAGGAACCTTCTGACCCCCCTGTAACCCCAGCTCCTCATATGGTTTCTGGAGATGAGGTGGGCTGGGAGGAAAGAGCAGTCCTGAAGCTTATGACCCTGTTTGTGGGGACGTCCCAGGACTGCCCTGGCAGCACCTGAGATGACGCGAGTGACCAGCCACCCAGAGCTACAGGATCTCCAGTTGACCCGGGAGGAGCCCCTCTGGGGGCTTCACTATCCGTAATGGCAGAAGCGCTTCGGGGAGAGAGCGGCAGTGGCCAGAGCTCCAAGGAGTCACGTTCCTGCCGCTCCTGGACCCGGTCACATCCTGAGACGTCCAGGCACCAGGTCTGGACTCTGGATCTTAGAAACCATGCTCTTGTTCCCGTCACATGCTTGACGGTGACCCCGCCACGCAGGTCGCTCAGGGAACCTCGGGAAGCTTGGCCGAAGGCAGGCGGGCCGCGGCCAGCAGTGTGGGCAGGAGCCCGCAGCTGGCGGCCTGGCGCTGGTCACCTTGGGACGCACGTGCCCACACCCTGGTTCTCCCCCAAAGTTCCACCCTCTTGGCCACACAAATGACCCTGGACAGTGAGGGGCCTCATCCCATCCCACAGGGAGCCAGCGCACACACACACACACGCACACACACACGCACACACACACGCACACACCTGCCAAAATCAAAATCCAAACGAAGGCAAGCAAATAGAAAATTGTCCACGTTGGTGGTAGAAGAAGTTGAAACCTTGAATAGGCCAACGAACAGAAGAGACCTTGAAAGAAGTGAAAACCCTGCCGTCAGAATATCCCACGGGACCATATGGCCCACGCATCCCACTTCCGGGCGGGCCCCCTCACGAACTGAAAGCAGGGTCTCAGACACCCGCACCCCCGTGTTCACAGCAGCGCAATTCACAGGAGCCCACAGGTGGAAGGGACCCGAGCATCCACCGTGGACGAGTGGACAAACAGTGGTCTGTCCATGCAGTATCGTTCAGCGTTAAAAGCAGGGAAAGGCTGACACCTGCTCCAACGAGGGTCACCCCTGAGACCCTGAGTTCTGGCTCATCTGACCTGGAGCCCCAGGCAGGGCTGGTGAGGCCCAGGTTGCTCACGCCCCAGGCCCTGAGCCCTGGAACACTAGTGGGGGGGCTTGGCCTTGGCCTTTCTCCGGGTGCCGGACCGGCTCACAACTCTTACCTGGCGCCCTGGGCCTCCTGCACGGCTGCCTTTCCGTCTTGGTTCCACTCTGCAGAACCCATGTTCGGATTTAAATTTCATAAGTGATCCTATGAGCAGCTATTACCTGGGGTTCCCTGATAGGAAGAGTTTAGCCACAGAGCCACCAGCCCGATGAGGGACGCTGCCTAGCTGACCTGGGTCTGTCTATTCTGCCCCCCAAAAAGGGACCCTGCTGGGTGGGGTGGGGCTAAAGGGCAGTGACTCTAGAGGGGAGAGGGATGCCGGGGACCAAACAAACCAAGCCCCAAGGAGTTGGGGGAGGGGCACAAGGCGCCCGTCGGAGAACCAGGTGCGTTGGTGGGAGGGGCCGTGGGCGGTCAGTGTCCAGCGAGAAGGAACTGGACAGGGGCAGCGGGGAGGGCAGGGGCCGAGAGCACAGCCTCCTTCCTCTCCCGACCACAGGGAGCTCACTTGGTGGAGGGGTGGGCTCTGGACGCCCCCCAGGCTGAGGGCAAGGCCAGGACGGGACCTGCAGGGACCGGCACCTTCGGACCCAAGAGACCCAGCGTGGCAGGTTCCCCTGGGAGCAGCATCGAACAGACCACGGGCTTCGAAGTGGGCCAGAGCACAATGTGAACTTGCTGGGTTGGTCTCTGGGTCACCCAGGCTTCGATTTTGTGCCTTAAAATAGCCATCTCCCTAGAGGCTGATTCTGGAGAAGGAGGCTCACACCTGCTTTCTCATTCTTGTCCCCGGACAGCGTGTGAGTGGTCATCGTCCTGGCTGCGGGGCTGCTGGGGGACTGACGCCTGAGAGGTGCACCTGGTTCTGGGCGGAGTGGCTGGGGCGGGCCACGTGGGTGGACGGCGGAGGGTGAGCCCACAGCCCGCAGGGACGGCCGCCCCCACGTGTGTCCTGAGTGAGAAAGAAGCTTCCTTTACTAGGCCGGTGCGGCTGCCTGGGTGCTTCAGGAGTGGGAGGTGGTGTGGGCGCCCTGGTACCAGGCTGTCCCAGGAGCCCCCCGGGTCCATTTCCAGTCTGGGTGTCTGGCCACCTGTGGGCTTTGCCGCCTCAGGTGGGCTAATCGAGGTTCCCGAGGCACTCAGCCCTCAGTCCCCAGGATCCCAACCCCCAGGCCTCCCCCAGCGCCAATGCTGAGCTCCCCCCACCCCCCACCACAAACCTGCCCGTCCTGTGGGCTCTGCCTCTTGGGGAGGCAGCTCTTGGGGTTCACCCGGTGCTACTGCTGAGGCCCCTGCTCAGGCCTCACATCTTCTAATTTTTAGTTTTTAATTTTGAAAAACGTCAAGCACATGGGGAGACTGGGGGGCTCAGTCAGTTGAGAGTCCGACTTCGGCTCAGGTCATGATCTTGAGTCTGTGGCTTCAAGCCCCACATTGGGCTCGGTGCTGACAGCTCAGAGCCTGGAGCCCTCTTCGGATTCTGTGTCTCCCTCTCTCTCTGCCCCTCCCCCACTCACGCTCTGTCTCCCTCTCAAAAATAAATTTTAAAAAACATTGAAAAAATAAAAAATAAATTGAAAACTTCAAGCACAGGTACAGACGGGGAGGCGGAGAGCAGTTCCGCACCACCCGGGCATTCCAGCTCTGTGGACGCGTAGTTTCAGTGCCGCCCGCTGCCCGCCTCCCGCCCACACTCCGGGAAATGACCCCGGGAAAGTGTCTCCCCTTATCGGCATTTGCAGCGTGTGTCTGCGAGAGGGGAAGACTCTCCTCAAGCATGACCACGGCCCCTCCCACGCCTGAGATGCTTCACGCCAGTCGCTCGTATCAGGTTCACGTTCCCCGACGTCTCACAAATGTTCCATGGTTTGACGGTGATGGCCCACGCGATGACGCACAACGCCATCCACACGAGGCCCGTCCAGGGCAGTCCGTGGCCCCGCTCCCCGTGTCCCCGTATCCCCGTGGTCCCCCTGTGGGCCTCCAGGCCGTCGTGCGTGCTGGTCCCTGACGTGCTCCCCACCTGCCTTGTGCGCATCCGTCGTGGTCTCCACCTGCGGGGTGGGTCAGGTTCGACCCCACCGCACCCCCCACCTCGTGGTCCCCGGCAGAGCGTGGCGGCCAGCGATGACCACCGCTACCCCCTCCTTCCGGGGGATTGTTCTCTGATGAGCTGCCATAGTTATTTATAAAACAAACTTGCCGTCAGCGAAGTTTATAGGGAACAGCTCGTGCAGGTTCAAGGCCTTTGTCCCCTTCACTGAATGGCGCTCCAGGACGAAGGGGATCCCCCCTCCTCCAGCGGCTACTGGAGCAGCGCTCCTTGGCGCGGCGACTTTGTGGGCGGGACGCGTCTGCCACCCTCCAATCCACTTCATGATAAGCAAGGTTGTGCATCTTTAAGTGTTAGGAGGCCAAGTGACGGGCCTTTGCCTGTGTTTCTATCGAGTTGATGGTCTTTTTTTTTTTTTTAGAGGCTCATTGTATACCAGGGATGTTGGCCCTTCGTTTCTGATGTCAAGTGCAAATATTTTCCCCATGTGTTGTCTTTCAGTTTTATGTGTCTTTTCCACGTAAAATGTTTTATTTTTATGTAGTCTTATTTATTGACCTTTCTCCTTGTCGCCAGGGGTTTTGTGTCCTGGGAATGTTGTCCCTGCCCCCACCGTGTTTTCTTTTCTCACGCCTACATCTCATGCGTCGTCTTAGAACTGCGTCTGGAATCTGTTCTGGCTTGTAGCTTGTCATGAATGGATCCAATTGTATCTTTTTTTAAATAGTGATTCGGTTATTCCAACATCGCTTTTTAAGAAGTCCCCTTTCCCGTAAATTTGAGATGCCACCGTTATGCTACACGAAGCCTTTCTGCGGCGGGTCTGTTTCTGGCTTCTCTCTTCCTTCCCTTTGGCCTGAACACCTGTCCTGCCCCAGGACACACTTTCACGGGTGAAGTTCTAGTGTCTGTGGTCACTGCCTTGCTCTCCTTTTAAATGTTTTTTCTGGGGGCGCCTGGGGGGCTCAGTCGGTTGAGCGTCCGACTTCGGCTCAGATCATGATCTCACAGCTTGTGAGTTCGAGCCCCGCGTCGGCTCTGTGCTGACGGCTCGGAGCCTGGATCCTGCTTCGGATTCTGCGTCTCCCTCTTTTTCTGCCCCTAACCCACTCACATTCTGTCTGTATCTCTCTCAAAAATAAATAATAATAATAATAATTTAAAAAATTTTTTTAAATGTTTTTCTGCCTATTTTTGCTTGTTTTCCCAAATGAATTTTAGGACAAGCTTGTCAGCTCCAGGAGAGGTGAACCGTGTTGATAAAGCCCCTGGGGAGGGAGCCAGAGGCAGATGGCCCCGGCCTGCCGTGCACGTGCTCAGCTCACTCCTGAGTCCTTCAGGAGAGAATCAGTCTCCCTCACTTTCCGGTGCTTATTTGATTCTGTCTGATGCAGACACAAAACAAAGTCGTCGAGGTGGCTGTACGTCTTCCATTGGGTTTGGCCTGGACGTTGGGCCCCGTGTTTGCAGGCTGGAATGGGGGCTTCGTGGGGACCGACTGCACTCTGCTTCCTCGTCCTCAAGACGAGGGTGCTGTGGGGATTACATGAGAAAATGGAAGTGGACCCCCACCCCCGGTACCCGGGTAGCTGGTCGAGGGCCTGTCTGTGGATGAGGGGCCCTGTGTGGCCAGGACATGCCTGCGGCTGGCTCGCTGAGCACCCTGCTAGGACACTGGGGCAGGAGCCTGGCCACACCTGCTCCTTCTGCCTGGAGAGGAAGCGTCTCTGGACGGCACTGGACCCTTCGTCACATGTTTATCAAAATGTCCTATGTGCCAGTCCCGTTTCAGGTGCTGGGAAACGTGGGAACAAGGCAGACAAAATCCTGCTCCGCAGGGCAGTCTGGCATGCAGAGGTCGGCACGCCCGGTAGATCCTGATCCCAGCTCTCCCCTGGCGAGGGGCGGCCCCGCCGTGGGGTCTGGACGTGGGTCCCCGGGTCAGCGAAGCTGCCGTGGGGTCTGGACGTGGGTCCCCGGGTCAGTGAAGCTGCCGTGGGGTCTGGACGTGGGTCCCGGGTCAGTGAAGCCGCTGTGGGGTCTGGACGTGGGTCCCCGGGTCAGTGAAGCCGCCGTGGGGTCTGGACGTGGGTCCCGGGTCAGTGAAGCCGGGCACCCTCGGGAAGCTGGTGCCATGGAGGCCGGGCTCCCACTCTTCCCTCCATCCACAGCCAGACGGCCTTTCCCGTGGGGAGAAGCTCGCCAGGAGGGACCAGGAGGCAGTTTCATTATGATGTATTGAGGCTCCAAGGACCTGTCATCAGGCATTTGCTTTCTGGGGAGCAAAATTACTTGGAGAGGAAAAGAGCTTGGGGTGAATCACTAAATCTGCAAAGTGCATAAACAGCGTTGAGCGAACACGGCAAGTACCCTCATTGCTCAGCAGCTCTTCCGGGCCGTGCTGGCCAGCCACACTCACAGGGACCCCCGGCCGCCCGCACTCGCGGGGACCCCCAGCCGCCGCACTCACAGGGACCACCTGGGTCCTGGGGTCGGCACAGTCCACTCCTCGTGCGACCATCCGGTTGCATTTCTTCTTAGTCCACCCAAGTCGATTACTGGAGGAAGCGGGCTCAGAAAGCCATTTTGTTCGAGGAACCGATTGGACAGCCCCAGAGGCTCAGTCGTGAAAGGCCCCAGCGCTCCCGCTCCCGTTCTGTGCTTGCTGCCCGTGTGGCCTGCGCGCCCGAGGTCCCCGCGAGCAGGGATGGCACCAGGCCGGGCAGACCGTGGAGGCCGGGCTGGTCGAGCCTTTCCGGCCGAGGGTGGTCGCCAGCCCTTTCGGGGGAGCCCCGTGGCCGATGTGAAGGACGCCAGGGTGGAGCCCAGGGCCCCTCCCGGACAACTAACTGTCGAGTGCCCGGCGGCCCGTGGGCCTCCCAGAAGTGGTGTGGTCAGGCCCCGGCTGGAGGACACGGGGGGTCAGAGGGGGCTGCAGTGGGGCCACGTGATAAATGGCCCGGTTGGCAGGGACAGAGGACAGCGGGTGTCAGGTAAGGGCAGAGGCTGGGGCCCAGTGGGCAGGGTCTCTGACACCAGAAGGAAGCAGGGTATTTTCAGAGGCGGGCACCTCCAGAAGGTGCGGGGAAAGGATCCGTGTCCTGGGGCCGTTAAGGAAGTGGTACAGCTTCAGGGCCTCCGATGACAGAAGCATATCCTCCCACAGCTCTGGAGACCAGAAGTCCAAAGTCGGCATGTCCTCTGGGCTGGGTCCTCCTGAGAACCCGCAGGAGGCAGACTTTGCTCTGTTAGGGTTTGCCGCTAAGCCCGAGTAGTCAGCCGACATAAGACACGTTTATTTAGTGCAAGTCTTAGGTGGCCCGGGAGCCCTCGTGAGGTCATGGAGACCCGAAGAAGTGGCTGGGCCCATGTGTTTTCATGTCGGGTTGGACAGAGGCAGTGTGGAAGAGTAACCACACTCTGGGGGGACCGGAAGGTGAGAAGCAGGTCTGTCCAGAAGTCTCTCGGCCTTACCTCCCTCCTGGTGCAGGGGGTACATCTTCCACCATCGTCCACGTGGGGCGTGTTCTCTGTTAGGAAGGAAGGGGCGCCTTTCTCGCACCTGCTGGTGTCGTAAATGTCTCAGCTCATGATGTTGTGCCCGAGTGGCGAATTTTAGCGACACCCCCGCCCCCTTGAAGCTCCCCCAGAGCATCACAGTCCAGGCTCCGAGTGGACAGCCTGCTCCATCGCTTGTCAGTCCCAAGAGTAGGTCAGTTCAGCGAAACGGGTTTCAGTGTTGCAGGTGGTGTCCCCGCAAAGCCGCGCCTGTCTCTAAGGTATGAGCAGTCGGGTATTTAATGAGAAGCGTTTCTGTGGAAACGAAGAGAAAACAAAGGTTGATGTCGGACTAAATCATAAACCCAGACAGACTCTGAGCCCGGAGGGCGGTCAGCTGAGATTTTAAATGACTGGTGTCAGTGCCTCTGGATGGTGGAGGGAGGAGAGACGGGGGCAGTGGGTGCGTTTCCTGGTGTTTGGTTGGAATGTCTCTGGTGGCCTGGGGTGTCGCGGGGAGCTTCCGGAGTGGCCCACGCAGCCGCATGCACGCGGTCTGCTGGCGTGCTTTCTCTGAAGTTATATCAGCTTGTCCAGCTGCTTTGGGCTTTGGGAAAAGGGCAGTTTTCATTTTTAGTTTTTCCAAGTCAGAAAGTTTGGGGGGGGGCGGGGGGAATCTGGAAATGTTAATTATTGACAGAACGCACAAAATGGCAGGAGGCAGTTTACAAGGAAGAAGCGTGGCGCCGTGGACACCCCGCAAAGGGTATCATCGCTTTCATCGAAACAAAACTCCCCCCCACAGTAACCCCCATTTTCATTAAAGACGATTGAAGTCAGACTAATTTTTTTGCAAAATAAGTCAAGGCTCATCAAACGTGGCCTGATCAGTTATGTAAGTATGGCGAGAATAGTGACTGAACGCATAGGCCCTTTTAAGTCAGCGTTGCTGGAAATTTTATGAGGAATCTCGGATCAGATGTAGGCTCTTGAGACTAAGAAACCAGGTCAGGCTTTGCCTTCAGGACCTAGAAATTTGGATGCATTCCTGTCTTCTCCGGGTCCCCGAGGTGCCCTGGGATTCCTGGGTCTGTCAAGAAGTGACGTCTTTACTCACCTGCAGGGCCAGGAACCCGTGAGCAGGCATCAGGCTGGCATTTCCAGGCCCGTGGTAAGCGTGGACCCCGTCAGCTCAGAGCAGGAGTTTCTCACATCTGGCCGAGCAATTCCATGTGCCGCACTTTCAAATGTGGCCTCCCAGTCAGTCTTGGTGATAGAACCGATGGTTTTAATCACGTCCTACTGCTAAGAGAACAGATTCCCGTTGAACCGACACAAATCATCGGCGCGAAAGTCAGAGTATTTAGTAGCAGTTGCTAAATTTTGGAGGAGTCAGGTGGGGAGAGAAGCCAAATGTCCCCATCCTATTCCAAAGCTATAATCTACCAGACGGCTGTGAGCTATAGACAGCTTGAGAGAAAGGAGAAATAGGATTTCTTAAGTCTGGAAAACCAAACATTAAGGAACCAGCCATGTTTCAAACAAAGGTCAGAGATGTGGTGATCTCCCTCACGGGTTCCTTCGTCCCGCGTAATTAAATCTGGTGTGCTCCATCCTGGGCTGTCGGCTTCTTTAGAGTTTCAGAAGGTCTCCTCTGGCTCAGGGGCATGATCACACAGTTTCCAGAAACCTCTCTCCCAGGGTCCCTGTGGAAGCCGGTCCCGGACTTCCTGCAGATGAAACACTCTCGTCTGTACGTGGTTATAAGAAGCTTTCCATGAAGTGTCAGTAAACCAGTGACCATCTCTAAACAGGGACAGACTGAAAACAGCCGTAGTTACAGATCTGATGACAGTTTATTGCAAAAGGTGGTGCAGTTGACAAGGAAATTAGGTTATTTCTACGGTATGTGACGTTTTAAGGTAATTGGAATTACGACCGATTAAACAACCGCTGAGGATGTTGATAAGCTTCCAGTCATTTTACATAACTTCTGAAACATGTGTATCACAGCATATGTGCATACAAATGTAACATAAAGATTTAGCAACACTTCTAACTTCACTGTTTCCCTGTGTCACTTCATGTGTCAAATAAGCCTAATTAATGTAACCTCTGTATTTTTATAAGGAGAAATAACAAATCTTTTTCCTCAGGGACCCTCTGAAAACCCCAAAGTTAGTTTGAGGTCAAAAAGACTATTTTATTTCTTTATTTTTTTAATTTCTTTATTCATTTTTGAGAGAGCGTGAGCAGGGGAGGGTCAGAGAGAGGGAGACACAGAGTCTGAAGCAGGCTACGGTCTCCGAGCTGTCAGCACAGAGCCCGACGTGGGGCTCGAACCCACGAACCGTGAGATCATGACCTGAGCCAAAGTCTGATGCTTAACCGACTGAGCCACCCAAGCGCCCCAGTTTGGAAACTATTTTTAAGTAGACATTTGTTATTGTGGAAAAGTTCATTTACAAACTTTTGGTCTACTTACATCTATTTAATGTTTTTCTCTTTTTAGTAATTATGCTTGGATTGCTCTTGAAAATTTCATGAGACGTTAAACAGCTACCTACCTATCTTCTTAAGTTAGTATCATTATCTTTTTGCCAACAAATTTTGTAGCATAGAGGTAAAATGAACTTACTTGACTAGTAAAAACCCAGGTGGAGAAAGTTGTACGTCCGCATTGTATCTAATGTCAACAACTCTGAAGACGCATCTGTGTTCGTTATGGCAGCAAACTTAAACTAGCTTTTCTCCACTGAAGATTTCCTAGATCACGTGAACTTAAAAACAAATTGGGTTAGTTTCTGTATTTCTGAGAGTCTTAGAATACTTAAGCACGTAATACTTCCTCACTTATTTTCCTTCAAGCCACCCGGATGAGCTGTTACAAATCCTTTGGCCACACCATCCCCAGGTGGGAAATGTGCCACACGAGGCAGGTGTGTGATCATATAAAACTCACTAGTTTATGAAAGACCAGTTGGATCCAAAGCGCATTTCTAGGGGCGCCTGGGTGGCTCAGTCGGTTGAGCGTGCTTCGGCTCAGGTCATGATCTCATGGTTTGTGAGTTCGAGCCCCGCGTCGGGCTCTGTGCTGATAGCTCAGAGCCTGGAGCCTGCTTCGGATTCTGTGTCTCCTTCTCTCTCTGCTCCTCCCCTGCTCCTGCTCTGTCTCTCTCTCTTCTTCAAAAATAAATAAAAACACTAAAAAAAAAAAAACGCATTTCTGGAAGTTGAGGTCGCCTGTGTCCCACCAACATTTTAACCAGCTCTAGTGGAAAAGACTTTTAAGAGGGTTTCACTTGTCAGTTTAGTCCCAAACAGCTCCCTTCTTGTTTCCTTCCGATTGGAAGTCGAGTTATTTCCCCAGAAGCTTGTACTTCCTCCAGAGGGCTCGCATCTAGCAAAGAGACCACCTGTGCATCTCAAAGGCACCAGGAAAGAATGTACATTTTCATCAAGGAGTTCTGGGATGTCTTTTCCTATTATCAAGGACTTAGGGTAATTTTTAAGTTTTTCTTTCCCTACGGATAGGGTAGTCCAGTGACTTTTTGTGGTGGGGGCCCAAACGGGAGGGGTTGGTGCTGAGGGAGTTTGGTCACAGTCCCAGTGAGGGACCGGCATCTGGGGTTGGGGGAGCACAGGTGGACTTTACAGGGGGTGTGGGCTTATAACTCCCGGCTTTGTCTCACTACTGAGGCTCTAAGTAGCAAGACATCCCTGTGAGTCTTCCGTTAATTTAATCTCCCCATAGGCACTGCCAGGACATTATTTAGGATGAGGGCACTCTAAAAAATCCTTTTAGGAATAAAAGTCCAAATCTTTAAAGGCATACCTATTTTAATGGGATTTTAAATCAGCTGGCCTTTGTATGGCTTAAAACCAGTTAGCCTTTTATGATTTAACAAAGGACACAAGTGGTGTCCCCAAAGAGGGCGCAAATGATGGGGGCCTCCCAAGGTCCAGACTTTCTGCCAAAGACAGTAAGAAGGCCAAGAGCCTTGTTGTCACAGGAGGTCAAAACAGCTTCGGGCTCCCATGAGGTAGGACGCCTTAAATCACGGACCTGCTGGTCTATCACAGGACAGGTGATGCTGGACACTTTCCCAGCACGAACAGGACAGGTGGGGAGAGATGACGGTGGCCCCTGTGGCCTCTGTAGGACAAGGGACACAGAGGACAGCATCGGGAGGCTGAGGATCTGTAACCCGCCGGCCCTGACACCGAGGCTACACGTCACAGAACCAGGTTTTACAACGATTTTCTCCTGCCCCTCTGAACTTAGAAAGTAACTGGAGACACCCTCCCTCCTTTCTGGAGCAGGCAGTGGGGACGGAGAGCTGACCTGAGGAAGGAGGGACCATTGCCATCTGTGGGGCCCATGTCAGGCTCTGGGCGGGGGCCACCCAGGCCCTTCCTGCCCTGTCGTGCTGGGGCCCATAGCAGGGTCTGGAGGGGGGCTCCCAGGCCCTTCCTGTCCCGTCGTGCTCCCCAGAAATCACGGAGACAAAGCTCTGCCTCCACCCCCTCCAGGTTTTCGGCTGTGATCAGTTGAGCTCTGAACCTTCCAGGACACAGAGCCCAAAAATTCAGGGAGTCTGGGTCTGGGCTCTGTTCGCCCTGCCTCCTTCTGGCTGGGAAGGGCCCTTGAGCTGTGGGTACTGGTGGCCCTGAGGTCAGCTTGCTGCTCGGCTGGGCTCCACCTCCCCCCAGGTCCCCGGCCCAGCGAGCTGAACCCCATCAGCACCGCCTACGCCGATTTCCTTGGAGATGGCAGGAGGGACCGCGTGGCCGCCCGTGTCCCCAGCCACGGGGCCGCAGCGAGCCTTTCCAGAGCACCTTCAGATGCACGCCGGGAATCCACTCTCCCTCCGTGTCGGCGCACAGACAAGTGGGCCTGACAAAAGTTGGGGGGGGCGCACGCAGATTTGCCCTTAGGATGGCTCACAGGCCCTTACCTGGCAGCTGCTTGATGGAATCCGCTAGGGTGGCCAGGCTCTGGGGGCAGCACAGGCCTTCAGAGCCCCGGGGGACTCAGCCAGGCTCAGAGTCACAGAATGTGCCCCCTCGGGTGGAGGCGGAGGTGTTTCTGGAGCTCTGGGCTTCTCCGCCAGTGACCCCGGCCAGGAGCCCCTGTGGGCAGTCCGCCTGCCACCGCGGGGCCCCTCAGATCGTCAGCCAGCAGGAGAGAACTCCAGCCGTCCCCCCTCAGCTCAGAAATCTATCTCGAGGAAGAGCGTCGGGAGAGCAGAGGGGACAGCGGGTGATTTGGCTTTTAATTGCTGTGATCACACTTGATCAGACGCATTTGCATAATTGCCTAGAGCTGGGGTCTCGAGGCTCCTTCAGTCTGCGTTTCTGGGTGACGTCCCAGATCCGAGGCCTGGCTCACGGAGACACGGGGGAGCCGGTAAGCCCACTCTCTGGGCCGCGTTGACAGCTTCCGGGTGCGGAAGCCGGAGAGCGCCTCGGCTGGCCATCCCGTGGGCGAACTTCGGGCCGTTTGGCTGAAATGAGAGGAAAGATTCAAGAAAGGGAACGGTTCTCACGCTAATGGCCTTGTCTGTGGGAGAGGCTTTACAGACCTCGTGGTCTGGCCTGGCCTCCATCCAGTCTCCGTCCGTCAAGGCCCCCGAACCCTGCGTCCGCGCCCAGAGCATCCCCGACGGCTCGGAAGGAGAGCGTTTCACAGCAGAGGTGGATCACGTGACCCAGTGACACCGGCTGTCCCTCACAGCTCCCAGGACGTGGCTTCCTGAGGCCACTGCGACAAATGACCACACGTGGTGGCCCCTCCCTCTGGGCGTCACGTTTCTGCCATGGACTGAACTGTGCCCCGACTTCCCATGTTGAAGCCCCCCTCCCCGTGTGATGGTATTTGGAGGTGGGGGCTTTGGGGGGGCTTAGGCTTAGCGGAGGGTGTGCAGGTGGGCGGGTGATGGCATTAGTGTCGGGCACCTGTGGAGGGGAGGGGAGGAGACCAGAGCTCTGTGCGTGCGCCCACGGAGGACAGGCTGCTGAGGACACGTGAGCACCGGAAGCGGGCCCCCACCAGGAACGGAATCTGCCAGCACCTTGGTCTTGGACGTGCAGCCTCAGAGCTGTGAGAAATGAGTCTGTTACTGAAGCGGCCGGGTCCATGCTGCCTGCTCTGGCCCGGACACCCTGTGGCTCACGTCTCCCACCGCCTCCCGCTCATGAGGACCCTGCTGAACAGTCCGGGATGATCTCCTGGGAAGGTCACGTGTCACGGGGCTCAGGCACCAGGATGTGGATGTCTTTGAGGCCATTGGCCAGCTGAGCGTGGCAGAGACAAAGCCGTGGTCAGTGGACGCGTGAGCACGAGAAGTCCTGACTTCTCACAGGCTTGCGAGCCAGCGTAACATTCACGTTTAGCAGGTGGGGAAAGGGAGGGTCAGCCGCTGGGGAGACCGCTGGACAGCCGGCGAGGAGCGGATGATGGAGGACGGGCCCAGGGACGAGGGCGGCCCGAGGGCTCCCGGACAGGGGTCTGTCTGCTGTGTGTGGCCACAGGGGCCGGGAGAGCAACGGGTGGATCCAGGGGGCGGGGGCAGCCCTGTGGCTTGGGCATCTCTTTCTCAGACCCAGCCTGGCGCCCTGCCTCATCCCAGTCAGCAGGGGTCCCTGAACATGCAAGGTCCCCACGGGGGAGCCGGCGGGCACAGTGGTCACTGCCCCCGTCCCCACCAGGAGAGCTCTGCCCGTCCCCACGCCCCTTGGGGATGTTTTTATGACTGTTTATGCTCCTGTCAGAGAAGTGACCCCCGCTGTTCTCTTTGGGGGACAGTCAGGAGGACGGGGATGGCTCCAAACTTCTCTATGCGTGGGAAGGCCTGGCGGCAAGGTTAGGGCAGGACATTGGTCGTGGCCTCCCTTCCTGGCCCCGCTCTGCCCCCCCTCAGGGACAGGGCTCCTGCATGTCGGGCCCCTCGTCTGGGCAGAACAATGAGGGTGGGGGGCCTTGACTCTCGTAGCATCAAGAGCAGATGGGGGTCTTTGGACGCCCGAAGCGACGCAGGTCTGAGGTCAGGTCCCCGGCCCCGAACTGCGGGCTTTCTGGGGAGTCAGCCCAGCCAGAGGCAGTTGTAGGCAGAGCTCTGCGGGGGTCTCGGCGGCCTGCACGGCCCCTGGGCGGGTTTGAGGTGGGAGCTGCACAGGTGCATCATGCGGGCGTCACGCGGGCGCCACGCCACACGCCTTGCCCATCTGGGGCTGGCAGGGAGGTGTGCCCGGTGCTGCTGTGCCTCATGAGGGTCCTGTCCCTGGAGGATGGGGGGATTCAGCACGCAGGCTGCTCAGTTGTGCCCGGCACCCCGAAGCCAGCAGTCACCGGCTGCCTCCCCACCGTGGGGCAGCACTGCCACCAGACGCCCTCACGGTGACGGTGCAGGAGCCAGAGTGAGGGGCGGTGCGTGCCCTGTGCTCAGTTCCGGTTCTGCCGCATCGGGTACGTCATCGCCGCGTCCGCATTAAATGGCACAGCCTTGCGGTTTTGCTTGGCCTTATGAAAGTCATCACACGTGCTTAACAGTGTTTATAAATACAGTTTCAGTGGCCGTGTGGCATTTCGTTGAGCTCACTTGCCCGGTGTCCATAAGGTTGCTGGATGCTCAGGTTGGTTGAAAGTCTGTGATAAGCAGTTTGCTCAACTGGTAAACATCTTCTGAAAAAAACCCACAGAACACCTTCGTGTCTTAGGATGTGTTCCCAGGTGAGGGACCGTGGGCTTCACCCAAAAGGGCTGCATCCCGCGGGTTTGGCCCGCGACCCTGATGCTCACTGACACTTCCGGTCAGGTCCAGGCCACCTGCCTTTGGGTGGGCCCCCCGACAGTCTCCCCGCTCCTTGAGTTCCCCCAGCTCCGGCTACTTGAACACCTGGAGCCCAAAGGCTGTGGGGACCCTCAGGAGTGACTTGGGCTTTCTGTCCTCAAGAGGTCCCTCGATGACTTGAGTGGGGAACGTGGCCCCCGGCCTGTGATTTTGTGCGTTAGCCCCGTTTGCTGTTGGAGACCTTTGTCCGTGGCTCTGATGGATGCCCCTTGGCCACTCGGGCTCACACGAGTCTGTGCTGCTTCTGTGGTTCTGCTGTCCCTGCACCCCCACCCTCTGCCCAACGTGTGAATGCCGCCAACATCGCGAATGGACTTCGCAGCTCCGTGCTGGGTGGGATTAGCACTTGAGAGCCGTGCAGGGGCCCCGCCATTTTAGGAGGGTCCCTGTTGCTCTAGGGATGGTGGCTCAGGGTTGACGAGGACAGCAGCTCTCACGTCTGGGGCCTTCCCAGGTGCAGGGCTCTGGCTGAGGGGTCTCCCCACTTCGTCCCCAGCGGCCTTCCAAGCCAGCTGCTGCTCCGAGCCCCAGGAAGGGGCAGTGGGTCACCGCTGGTGGTGGGGGTGGGGTTCCTGGGCCCCAGCGCCGTGCTCCTGGCTGGGTCCTGCCTGCTTTCCGAAGGCGCCTTGCACAGGAATTTGCCCCACCAAAGACATCCAGTCGTTCCCGAGTCACGTCTGCCGTGGCCAGCGTGGGAGGTGGGTTGGTGGCGTCCACCTGAAGCGCCCTCTGCCCCCAGGTGTGCATCGTGCAGAAGCGGGACACGGAGAAGATGTACGCCATGAAGTACATGAACAAGCAGCACTGCATCGAGCGGGACGAGGTGCGCAACGTGTTCCGGGAGCTGGAGATCCTGCAGGAGATCGAGCACGTCTTCCTGGTGAACCTGTGGTGCGTGAGCTCGCCTCGCGGGCACAGAGCCCAGGCTGGACCCGCCGCCACCCTCCCCTGCCCCCGGCACCCATCCCCGCTGCTCCCCCCTCTCCTGCCTCTGGGATGCCCTGACGCCCACGGCCCGCCCCCCACGCGCTCACCTTCAGGTTCCCCAGGGCCAGCGCCGTCCAGGTGTGCACGACGCACGTGTTGATGCAGGTTTCCCACCCGTGGGAAGCCCAGGCTTTCCCCGGAAGGAGGCCTGTGGCCCCTGGAGTTTCTGGCGCTAAAGCCAGTGGGGGAGAGTTTTGGGGGCCTGAGTTCCTCCCTAGAATGGTCGCCAAGACCAGCCCCTGAGGGGAGGCAGACACAGGCTGCAGTGAGATCACCCTCCTCTCTCCTCCGTGAGCGTCGGGCTGCACGAGAGTCCTCCCCGCCGGGGTCCTCCCCGAATCCTCCCTGACAGCCTCCCGTCCTGGGGTCTGTGCTCCCGGATGGGCTCACCCACAACCCCGGTGGCGTTCCCGAGGGCCCTCGGTGGGCCCAGGTGCTGCGGCAGCTGGGGAGGCGTGTGAGAGACGAGGCCTAGCCCCGCCCCCACTGGGAGCCGAGGGTCCGTTAGCCCAACATGGAGGGAGAGGCCGCCCGAGCGGCATCGCATCGGGGACGGAGGCGGGGAGGGTGCACCGTTGCAAGTGACCTGGTGCTAGCTCCTGCAGGACGCACTCAGAGCCGCAGGTCCCCCTTCGCTTATTTACCTGGGCCGCAGCAGGTGGGAGGGTACCGCGCCGTGGACAGCAGCCCGCAGCCAGCTCTGCCCGTCGGAACCGGAACCGTGGTCCCGCTCGCGGGGGGGGGGGGGGGGGGGGGGGACCGGGCAGGAGGGAGGAGCTGGCTGTGCGTGGGGGGTGTGGCCTTCCCCACGTGGTTGTGGGAAGAGGGCGAGGTGCCGAGCAGGGCCCAGGGCGGTGGAGCCCAGCTGCCCGGGCCTCCTCCAGCCCCTCACCCCTGCACGCGGCCCCGGGCCTCCCTCACTGTGGCCCGATGTCCCTACAAATGTCTAGCGTCCAGGCAAGCAGAGGGGCCGGCGGTGCCACACGGTGTCGCCGTGTCACTGTGCTCCATGGCGGTCTTCTCGGCATCCTGGGGCAGTGGTTCTAAAGCTAGGGGCGTCCAAGCACCCCTCAAACCCACCCACTCTGTGCCGGCCAGGGAGGGCCTCACCGGGCCGGGCCCGCTTGCAGCCTCTCAGGAAGGGGCTGCCGTGTGTGGCCGACCCTCAACCGTGACACCGGCCCTGGGGCTTGCCGAGATAGAAGACCCAGGACTTCCCACCTGGGGGGCCTCCGCTTCCCTCCACACCCTCTGGGGCTCTCTCTGGGAGGCCACGTGCCTGCCTAGTGGCCAGGAGCACGGGCTCCCGCGTCAAACTCCTCCTGCTGCGGCAGACGACATCCCGTCTGTGGAGCAGGGGTGGCAGTGGTCCCCAGTGCAGAATTAGCGACGCACGTACACGGACAAAGTGGTCCACGTAGGACGACTGAGGGACGTGACCCGTCAGCATGATGTTTTCCTGCCCTGCTCCTGCGGCCACCACCCCAGCCCCACGGGCAGGCCTGCCAGGGATGCCTCCCACCACCAGGACGGGGCCGCCGCAGCCTCAGCTCCCGGCGTGGGAGGCCGCCTGCTCCCCAGGACTCCTGGCCTGTCCCGGAGCCTGGCCTTCCGAGTCCCTTTGCCCTCTGGTCCCATATCCCCTCCCCAGGCCACCTGCCCCTGAGATGAGGACAGGGTGGCTTCCGGTGGGCAGCGAGAGGAACATCACGTGAAAAAAATCAATTCTTTGTAACTTTCTTCTTTTTTTTAAGCTTATTTATTGAGAGAGAGAGAGAGACAGAGACCACGAGCCGGGGAGGGGCAGAGAGAGAGAGAGGCGGAGGGAAAGAGAGAGAGGATCCAAACAGGCTTTTTGCACTGTCAGCGTGAAGCCTGATGGGGGCTCGAACTCATGAACTGCGAGATCATGACCTGGGCCAAAAAAAGCTGGACGCTTAACCGACTGAGCCCCCAGGCGCCCCGTGACTTTATTTTGGAAAGAGCCAGTTGCTCAACAGTAAGACTGCCCTCTGAGAGCTCACAAAAGAAATTACAAAATGGAAGGAGGTCCTTAAATGTTGTCTTGTGACTACCGTTATCTCCGTCATCACCACTGTCCTCATCATCACCATCCCCACCATCCCCCCCACCACCCCCACCACCACGGTTGTTAGAAGCGGCCCCTTGCCCAGCACTGCCTGAGCATTTCGCCTTGAGGTCTCCATTCCTTAACGGTCCTCCAAAGCAGATGCTTTTATCCCCTTTTGAGAGAAGAGGGGCAGCAGGGAAATGGCCAGAGACGATGTATCCTTCTCTCCATCGGTCACTCCCATGTCTCTGCCCCCAGCTGGGCTTCTCCCGTCAGGACAGGCCCCTCCATCTTTCCCAAGGGTCCCGGCTCAGAGCGGCTCCCGAGCAGGAGCCGGGTCAGCACCCCGGGCGGGACCCTGCTCCCGGAGAGTGCCCGTGGGAGGTGGGGGTCCGTCGGGTGTGGCGTCTGTGGATTCCGTCTGTGGACGGAACTGCGACGCCGGCTCCCCAGCCGTGCGTGTGTGCCAGGTCCTCCCCCGGTGCCCGCAGGTACTCCTTCCAGGATGAGGAGGACATGTTCATGGTGGTGGACCTGCTCCTGGGCGGGGACCTCCGCTACCACCTGCAGCAGAACGTCCAGTTCTCCGAGGACACGGTGAGGCTGTACATCTGCGAGATGGCGCTGGCCCTCGACTACCTGCGCAGTCAGCACATCATCCACAGGTGTGTACCTACCTGATGGCCTCCCGGGCAGGCTCCTGCCTGCTCTGGCCACCCCCTGCCCCCAGGTGGGGCCCCTGGGCCAGCCAGCGCCTGGCTCCAAGGCTGTGCACCTGATGTCCACCTCGGGGTGGGTCCGAGGTGAGCAGCCCCGGCTCGGCCGGGATCAGGGCGGCCCTCACCTGGGCTGTTCAGCTGCCGGGTCCCTGCCACCCCTAGCAGGAGTCCGTTTGCTCATTGCCGTGCCCCTGGGGAATCAGGCTGATTGTAACATTAGCTGAAAGCAGTTGAAGTTAGGAAGACAGAGCTGTATCCGCAGAACGAAACGAGGAAGCCCATGTGGTATATTACGAAGCCAAGTAGATGGGGTCTCTGTGTGTCTGCCTGGGGGTTCTGTTACCTGGTCACAGTTCAGGCAGCGAACATTTACCGAGCAGGGTGAGGCCTGAGGCCAGTTGGTGCAAGGCCGAGGCCCAAGTCGTCAATTCTGTGCAGCCCCGGGACTCTGAGGAGAGGCCAGCCCGGGGGGCTGGGGAAGGGCCAGCCACGAAGGGGGGTGGTGGGAGAGGAGCCAGCCTGGGGCGCTGGGGATGGGGTTCTGCTGTCCTCTGGGGGTTCTGGCACCCTTGTGTCCAGTACGTTCCTGCTGTCTTCCTGGCCTCACCCAGGTGGGAGGGGCACTTCACCAGAAACCAGAACGGCTCCTTTCACCTGGCTCGGTCAGAATTGCCAGGTGGCATCTTCCCAAGGCCCACTTGGGTCTCTGGGGCCTCTGCCTTGAGTGGGGAGGGGCCGTGAGGGAACCGCCAGCCCTGCCAGGGACTGCAAGGCACGAACAGGGCTCCTGGACCATCTCCCCACTTCCTGCTCCCGCAACAGGGACGTCAAGCCCGACAACATCCTGCTGGACGAGCAAGGTGAGCCCGGGCTACGGGAGGCTGGCCGTGGGGGCGCGCGCCCCGCCCACAGGATGCCCCTCCAGCCCTTGGGACACCGGCTGTGTCTTCTCTCCTCGCAGGGCACGCACACCTGACCGACTTCAACATCGCCACCATCATAAAGGACGGGGAGAGGGCCACCGCCCTGGCGGGGACCAAGCCATACATGGGTGAGCCGCGGCCACCAGCCTCACACCCGCCCGGCCAGCCTGCTGTAGTGCGGGACAGGCTCAGACAGACGCTAGGTGACGATGTGAGAGCTAGGACACACTCCTGGGTCGGCCCACCGCCCACACCAGGTGGGGGAGGGTCCCCCGGGCGGTCAGCGGGGGAGGGGACCCGCGGTTCCGGGATGCTCAGTGGCCTCTCCCTCCCTGGAAAGCTCCGGAGATCTTCCAGTCCTTCGTCAGTGGTGGCAGCGGCTACTCCTTCGAGGTGGACTGGTGGTCGGTGGGGGTGCTGGCCTACGAGCTGCTACGTGGATGGGTACGGAGCTCCTGGGGGTGGGGGCTGGCCCTCGACCTGAGCTGCCTGTGTCTCACGGAGGTGGGGGGGCCTGAGTGCCTGGGAAGGGATGAGGCCATCCCTGCAGGTGCTCAGGGACAGTCACCCGTTCCGTGGACGCACACTTCCAGTGCAGTGTCTATGGAGAGTGGTGCCTGAGCCAGCGCAGGAGGGAAGCCACCATGGGCTCGGGGGAGGGGGGGGGGGGCGGGGGGGGAGGGGAGGGGCGCTGTAGGGCCAGGCAGTGGAGAGAACTGTCAGTGGGGCTGCGTCCTTGGGACCTTCCTGTGGGGTCCCCTGCTCTCACCCTCTAGCCCTGGGAGGCTGGGGCCCTCCTGATCCCTCCTGGGGGGCCTCCGAGGCCCTGCACCCTCAGCCACACTGCAGGACCCCAGCCTGGAGGAAGGTGGCCCCTCCTGGCCTCCAGGGCCGATCCGCCCAGGCCGGGGCATCCATGGGGGTGATGTGCTTCCTGCCCGGCCAGAGGGGCGGCCTGTCCTGGCCAGTTTCCCGGCCTGGACGCAGGCGCGGCCCAGACCCGGCATCTTCCTGGGAGCGGAGGCCGTGCTATGTGTGTGCTGGGGGTGGGGCGCTGCCTCGGGGGCCTCTGGGTGGCGGGGCCCCTGTCGCAGCACTGCCTCTCCCGCCCCAGAGGCCCTACGACGTCCACTCCAGCAATGCCGTGGAGTCCCTAGTGCAGCTGTTCAGCACGGTGAGCGTCCAGTACGTCCCCACCTGGTCCAAGGAGATGGTGGCCCTGCTGCGGAAGGTGAGTCCCCCCCCCCTACCCCGCGCTGAGGAAGCACCGGCTTCCTGCGTGTGCACGTCCGTGTCGCTCCCGCTGGGCTCGCTGTCGTCTTGCGGTAGCTGGGCCAGTCCGAGCACTGGCTGTGAGCCGAATGCCATGTGCCCATCACCAACTAAATCCCACGGCCCGGCATCACCCCATTTCACAGATGCCCAAACTGAGGCGCAGGCCCCCCTGTCACACGTGTCGGGGGGAGGGTGCGTGCAGGCTCTGGCCTCCTCCACCCCGACCTTCTGCCAGACATGGGTGGCCACTGCCTGCTGCCAGCAGTCGGGCTCACCCCCCGGGAGCACACGAAAAGGACCCCAGACCCCCCTTGCACCCCCCCACTGGCTGAACAGGTGGCTGCAGCAGCCAGGGGACCTCAGTCTGGCAGGGACCCAGGCCAGGTGCTGCTATCACAGTGCCTCGGTCCGGTGTCCAGGCCTGGGCTGGGGCTGCCCCTCAGCCGGCCCCACTGCTTTCCACTCAGAGAGTCGCACACGGGCGCCTCCGGGGTCAGGACCGGCCGTGCAAGAGCTTACAGGACACACAAGGCCCAGCCGGCCCCCGTCTCCTGGCCCACAGGGCCCTCCCTGCATGTCCCCCCTGCTGCTGGACACCTTCGCCCCTGGAATGACAGACGGGCGGCTAGCAGCCTCTCCCAGTTCCTGAGAGGCTCTTAACCCAGCCTCCACCCCACACGGCTCTGCCCACCCCTGCCCAGGTAGCTCCCACGGTGGACCTGGGCCCCAGAGACCCAAGCAGGGAGTAAGGGCCATCCGTGCACCAAGCCTCATGCCTCAGGGACGCCTGGGATAGGGTTCGCTGCCTTCTCTCTGAGACAGGGACAGGGACAGCATGTGAGGGGACACCCAGCCACACTGACCCGACCGCACACGGCACCCCGAGGCTCCCAGGGGCTGTGTCCACTTAGTTCCGGTCTTGGGGCCCTTCCTGCCGTTCACCAGGCCGAGGCTGCCACCTGCTGGTGACTCTTAGTCAAAGGTCCCCGTGGACCCCACACGCCCTCCACTGGCCTTGGGCTCCAGGGGCTTGGCCAGATTGTCCCTTTGGCCACATGACTGCACTGATCTGGAGTCAGTGCCCCCTTTCCTTGCCTGACCCTTGAGATCCTCTTAGTGGGGTGCCCTGGCCTGGGGCAGGTGGCCAGCTGTGGGCGCCAGGGCTGTGCTGGGCGTGGGTGCCATCTGACGTGGGTCGTGTTCCAGCTCCTCACTGTGGACCCCAAGCACCGAGCCTCCAGCCTACAGGACATGCAGGCTTCCCCATCGCTGGCCGGCGTGCTGTGGCAGGACCTCAGCGAGAAGAAGGTGGCACCAGGCTTTGTGCCCAACGTAAGCCTGTGGGCGGTGGGTGGGGCCCCAGGTGGGCGGGGGCCGACGGGGGTGGTGGGGCTCAGCTCCCATCCCCCCCCACAGAAAGGCCGCCTGCACTGCGACCCCACCTTTGAGCTGGAGGAGATGATCCTGGAGTCCAGGCCTCTGCACAAGAAGAAAAAGCGTCTGGCCAAGAACAGGTCCCGGGACAGCAGCAGAGACAGCTCTCAGTCTGTGAGTGGGGGGCCCGGTGTGGGGTGCCCCCCTCCCTCCCGGGCACCACCTTGAAACCCACCCCCCGGCCGAGCCCCTGGCTTCCTCTCCTAAGCAGGTAGAAATGTCTCGAGATCCTGCTCCTGGTGGAAGGGCTCCCGGGCCCGCATCAGGGGAGCTCGCGTGTGAGTGCGGGATCAACCCTGCACCTGTCCCCGAGGGACAGCTGGTGCTCACAGAAGCAGCTGGGGTATATAGGTGCAGATGGCAGCAGTCACAGCTGTGGCCCTCCTGCCCCTGGACCGGTCTGAGCCGGCAGAAGACCCCAGCCCTGGTGCGGCCTCCTCGGGCCTGCCCCTGGGCACAGGGGTTAGGCAGGGGCTGGGTGTCAGCCACGTTCACCACACTGCCCGGTCCGGGCTGGGGGTACCCTGGGAGCCTGGACTCTGGACTGCTGGTGGCGGCCCCTGGTGTTCAGAGGTGGGACTGCAGGTGTGGCCCCGCACGTTTCCCTCTGGGGCTGTTCTGTTGTGACCGTGGGAGCGCGGACGGACTCTGAGCCGCTCACACGAAAGCACCGGAACCACACTCCTTATCTTTTTATGATTGCTAAGAGCCGTTCACCTGCCCTGAGACACTCGTCGGAGACATGAGCTGCAAATAGTTTCTTCTGTTCGGTGGCTTTCTCTTTCCTCGTCGGGTGGGGTCGTTTGCCACATGTTGATGAAGTACGGTGTCTCCACTCCTGCTCTCTTATTTTGTGCGTCTGGCGTCTTATCGAAGATTTCCTTCTGCGCTTTCTTCTTCGCATTCTATCACTTTACCTCTCGCATTTAGGTCTGGGGTCCGTTTTGAGTTAACTTTTATGGGTAGCGTCAGGTCCACGGTCACTCCCGCACGTGGATATCCACACTCATTCATGTGCTGAAGACGCTGCTGTTTTCCCGTTGAACTGCTTGGCATGGCTTTCAAAGACTAATCAACCCAAAATAAGCGTTTCCTGGAAGTACAGTCGTCCACCTTGGGTGCGTGCACGCTGGCCCTAGCCCCTCCCCTGTGGGCATGGAAGGGTGGCCCTGTCAGGTCGGTGGCTGTGTGCCGCACACAGAGCCATGCATGGTCCACGCTGGTAACATGCCGCCTCGGGCTCCGCAGCTGTGCCTGGAGCTGCCCTGGGCCACATGTGCCACAGTCCCCATCGTCTGCCCTGAGCCAGGTGCCAGGTCTCCATAGTGAGCGGGAGGGTAACGGGGAGTGGCGTCCTTGTGCCCTGAGGGCTCGAGGGCAAAGGTACAGACTTACAGTCGTGACGGTGGCACTTGTCACTGCCATTCCATTCTGGTGCGGACTTTGTTTATGTAGATCTAGGCTGCTTTGTTGGGGGGGTGCAGTTTCAGGAGCCTCTTGGCCTCGTGCATGGTACAGCCGTTACCCCACAGATCCAGGACCAGCTACAAGGGCTGTACCAGAAGCCAAATGAGTGGATTTTGATTATGCACTCAGGGCGGGGGTGGGGGGTGTTGGGGGCCAGCCACTGGGCGGGGTGGGGACACTTGCTCCCACCCAGCTGCAAGGTGGCGTGGCCAAGCGTTAGCTCAGACCCTGTATCCAACATGACTTCCAAAGGTACACCCGGGAAATGGTGTGAATTTCCATCAAGGTGGCTGGTGACAGCTTTCTCTCGTACCCTTGATCTTACTGTGCATGTGTGTGTGTGTGTGTATGGGTACATGTGGGTGCGTGTGTGCGAGCATGTGTGCACATGTATGCATGTGTGAGCAGTGTGCACGTGTGCAAGTGTGCACACGTGTGTGCATGTACGTGTGTGCACAGGGGTGCACATGTGTGAGCATGCTTGTGCGTGAAGGTGTGCGCACATGTGCAAGCATGGGTGCACTGCGTGAGCGCGTGTAAATACGTGTGTGCGTGTGCACGGAGATGTATGTGCATGTGCAATGTGTGCGCCTGTGCACGTGTGTGAGGATGTGCGCACATATGCATCTGTGTGCATGGGTGCACGTGTGTGTGTGTGTGTGTGTGAGCATGGGCTGGCTGTCCGTGTCCCTGGCCCTAGGAGCGCTGGGACCCATTGGACACCGCTAGACCCGGGCGCAGGGGGACCTGCTTCCCGCTGCACGGTGCGGCCAGTTACAGGGCTTACTCCCACTTGGCTGGGTCCGGATAAGTTGGGTCCAGGCTCGTGCTGTTCTGGCGCACCATCATCACCGTGGCCGCCGGGGGGCTCAGTTCTAGAGCAGCGTCTCCTGCAGAGCCCAGGCGGTGCCAAGCTGCTCCATGGTGCCCTGCCCCCTCACCAGCTCAGTCGTTAGCGCCTCGCTGAAAGGAACGTCCTCTGGGCCCCCCAGGAGAGCATGGTTGTCTGCGGGCGATCAGTTCTTCGATGTTGAGTCTGTCCGCCCTTTCTGGCTGCCCACCTCTCTTGAGACAGCACTCGTCCCGGGCTGTTCTGGAATCTTCACCGGGCCATCATTCCTTCCAAGTTTCCAGGAGCTGCCCGGCAGCATGTTAGACCCCCTCCAGGGTTCTTGCCTGGGAGTTAGCTCCCGGCCATGGGAGGACGCCCCACACCCACACTGCCCCTCCTGCGTATGCCCCACACCCGTCAGGCCTCCGGGCACCCACCCGGCCTCTGCTCCTGCACCAGGCGGTGCCCTTCTGACCTTAGCGGGTCTCACACAGGCCCTGCTGCTGGGGGCAGGTGGAGGCAGATGGGTTGGGGGGGCGGGGAGGTGCTGCTGTCCTCCGGCAGGGAGGGCCCTCTCGTGGCTGGAAGGGGCCATCGTGGCCACATGTGTGCACTCAGGCCCTCCCAGGTTTCAGAGGCCAGCTCTGTCTCCCAGGACCTTGGCTTTGATGCAGGGAGGGGAGGGAGCCAAGCCAGGTATGGTTTTTGGCCCAAGTTTTGTCCTGCAGACCTTGCCTTCATGGCAGCGTCTGCCCTGAGGCAGTGGCTGGGCTTCCAAACTGGGCACCCTTTGGTCACTGGCTGAGGGTCGCCCAGGAGATGCAAACTCCCAGATGTTCTGGCTGCCTGAGGGCAGAGTTTCTCCAACAGCCCGGGTCAGGTCTCCACAGAAAGCCACAGGCGCAGGCCACAGCAGGGGAAGAGACAGGCTGGGAGGGACGCTCGGGAACCCATCTGAGGGGAGGGGAGGGAGTCTAACAGCATCCATTACATTCATTGGTATGTCTTTCTAACAGGAGAATGACTACCTTCAGGACTGCCTTGATGCGATCCAGCAAGACTTTGTGATTTTTAACAGAGAAAAGTGAGTGCGTGCGCTGGGGGGCGGGCAGCAGGGCGCCAAGGGGAGGCGGAGGCTCTCTGGGCCACACAGGTCCTGAGCCCCGGCAGCCACAGGGCATCAGGGGACCCGGGAAGCGGGTCCCCACCCTCCCAGGGAGGGAGAGTGGGAGGCCCCTGCTCAGGCTTGTGTGGGAGGGAGGGGAGCTTGGGAACTTGCACTTCTAAACTGAGGCCTAACAGCCAGCCTCTCCCGAGGAGAGACTCCGCGGACTTCCCAGCCGGAGGTGATGGCTGGGCAGTCCTGCAGTCACATGGACTGATATCCCTCCCTCGTGCACGCCACAAACTTTCCTGAATGTCAGGGACCATGGGACAGAAAGGGCACAGCTGGTTAGCAGGAAGCTATGACAGGCCTCAGACAGCTAAGACACCTGCTGCAGTGGAGGGAGGAAGCCCAGCGCTGCGGGCCCAGGAGAGGGGTGGTAAGGTGCAGCACGGAGGGCTTCCTGGAGGAGGCAGCTCTGCACTCCGGTGACCAGGACGATGTGTGGGCACTGGTTTAGGGCACTGGCTGCCATCCTGGAGGCCGGAGGCCTGGATAAGGACATTCAGGCAAGCTCTTGACAAGCTTTGTTCCAAAACTGCTGACCCACAGGACATGCCCTTAAACTAGGTGTCCTTCTCAGCTCTGGCTCCCCAGCCCCACTGTTGCAGTCTGAGGCCTCGGTGGTCAGGCAGGGTGCTGCTGGGCTGGGCTGACCCCTGGCCCACCCCACACCCATTCTCTGCCCCCTGCGGTGCCTGGAGGGGCACTTCTTCCGGCGAGACCCTGGGGGACCCATTCTGCAAGTCCTGGGCCAAGGCCAGGGTTGGGGGTGGCCAGAAGCGTCCTGCGGCTGCCGGAGAGGCTGCAGAAAGCCCCTCCTTGTGTTTCCCCCCCACAGGCTGAAGAAGAGCCAGGACCCCGCGAGCGAGCCGCCGCCGGCCCCCGGGGCCGGGGAGGCTGCGGAGGACCGCGAGGGGCCGCGCCCCGCCCTGTCCATGTGCGGCCCCATCTGCCCCTCCCGCCTCACCGAGAGTTAGCTCCCGCTGCTTTGCAGACTCAGGTCTGCCAGGAGGACAGGACGGGGTGGCGGGCAGAGGCCCAGCGTGGACATTCCCCGCCGAGCAGCCCGGCCCCTCCCAGCACAGACCCCGGGCCTGGTGGCCCCGCTGCTCCCTGGCCTTGTTTGCACGGGGACGGGCTGACTGCCGAGCCTGCTCGAGGGCTCTCCGTGGCCCATGGCAACCGCCTGGAGTGGGGGACACGCCCCGGTGGCTCCGTTACCTGCAACGGTGGCAGGAGGCCTGCGGCCTCCGCTGGTGCCCCCCACCCCCACCCCTCCGGCCCACCACTGGCAAGTCACAGAGGCTCCAGTGCCACCAGTCTCAGCTGTACATAAGCCCTCAGCACCGGCCCCGCCGTCGGCTGCCGGACGTCCGTGCACTGGCTCCCCGGGGCGCACGGAGTCTCGTGCGGAAAGGTGAGGAGTGTTTTTATAGACACACTGTTCTGGCGACTTCTGCTGTGTTTCTGTACAGCTGTCACCTCTGAGCATCACGACCTAAGAGCTGCTCGGTGTCCAGTGTCGTGCGTGTTGTAAGCCGGCAGGGGTTGTACAAAGCTGGGGGGGCAGAGGCGGAGCCTGCTGGCGGGAACGGGGCGGGACAGAGGCGGAGTCGGCCAGTGGAGGCACGGGAGAGGCGGGGCCCGTCGATGAGGGCGGGGCAGAGGCGGAGCCTGCTGGTGGGGTGGGGCAGGGGCGGAGTCTGCCGACAGGGACGGTGGCGAAGCCTGCCAGTGGGGTGGGGGCAGCGGAGAACCAGAACCAGAACCAGAACCGCAGGTTGCGTGAGAAAGAGCTGGCTGAGTTGGGCAGAGGGAGCTCCCCGCTCGCCAAGGGCCGGGGGAGTTCATGTCAGAGACAACCCCGTGTGCCCACGCAGGGGACACAGGAGTCACTACCGGGAAGCCAGGGTCCAGAGGTGGGCAGCTGCAGGACACCTGTGGGTGGTGCCAGCCCCCAGAGAAAGTTCTAGGTGGAGACCTGGTGGTGCCGGAGGCAAGAACGAGAAGAGGTTAGGGTTCTGTAAAACCTTGTGAAATCTCAGTGTGCACTTTGAGACCCCAGGGGATAGCACACCCCTTTCCTGTGCTGGCTGCGCGGATGTAGGTGTGACCTGGCTCCTCAATCACCTCTCGCCTGTGCCTGGGCGTCGGCCCCGGCGGAGCCTCGGAAGTGCAGCTCTGAGGCTGCACTGACCAAACAGATCTGGGGACCACCAGGTCGGGCCTTCTCCTGGGGGCAGCCCCACAGGAAGCCCAGATTCCAGGCTGGGGCTGTGCTCCCCCAGAGGGCACGGCTGGAAAAGCTCCCTGGTCACCACCAGGAATGGGCACTGCAGGCGCAGGATGGAAGGGACTGTCCCCGACCGGTGCAGCTTGTCGTCCCCCTGACCATGAACACCCTGCTCTTAGAGCAAATACACCCTTCGGGGACATTCCACACCTGGGGCAGAGAAGCAGCACGATTTCTATGAAAGCAGTGAGGCCAGGCCATCAGTGCCTTCTGAGTCAAAGCCCTGGTTTGCTCTGTCTTGAGGGGGCAGGGCCTAGGGGACACAGGCCTCAGGCTGGGGCTGCACCACCTTCTTGGCCCGTCTGGTCAGAATGTGGTGGAGGTCGTCCAGCCCAACTCTCTCGCTCCGTGCATCTGGCCACAGGCCACACCAGCATCTTCTGGCCGTGTCTGAGCTGCAGGCCTGGGTGTGACCACGGTTCCCGGGCCCCTTCCCTTGAGAGGAAGAGCCAGCCCTGCCCCGTCTCCACCCAGAGGCCGAGCAGAGCCATCCTTAGGGGTGGCTGGCCGTCCGTGCAGCCAGCACGAATGTTCTCGAGTGCCCCGCACGCAAACTGCTGGTGGGGACGTGGTGCGGGGTCAGAGAAGTCGGGGCTCCACACGCCAGCAGCTTCTAACCCAGACGCCTTTAATAGACCCCATTCCCGTCCGCGCGGGGCAGAGGCGGCCGCTCGGGCTGTGGGTGGCATGCAGGTTCCTGGCTACAGCTGTCCTTGGTGCACGATGTGCTGCGCTAATCAACTACCAGACCGCACACTTGGTCGTAAAAGGAGAGCATCTCAGCTAAAGGATCCTAAAATTCCCCTGGACTCGGGCTACTACAAGAGTGGAAGTTTGGTCCTTGGCAACGTACGAACGAGGCTGCCCTTTGCGAAGTTCCTGATGGGTCCCTGAAATCACAGCAGCTCTGGGGCAGGGGGCTCAGCTCACGGGCGCTCCCCCCCCATACCGAGGCAGACAGGGAAGGGGGGCAGGCTGCACCTTCACCCCCAGGAGCAGAGGGGAGGCCTGGGGCTCCGTGGGGCAGTGATTCATAACGGGACAGGAGTCGACGCCCCAGCCTTGCGGCCGGGCCTGCTGTTCACGCATTTGCGGGGCCCCCGTGGTTCCCGTGGTCCTGGCGGGGCGGCAGCCCTGCCTTTGTGAAGCACCCAGCTATCCTTCGGGGCCACCTGAGCTGACTCCGCCATCACATCCAGCCTCTTCAACCTGGCAGTGAAACCCCCCAAATTCAGCCCTTTCCTTGCACAGGCTCCTCGTACAGGACCTGGGACCCCAAAAGGGTAGTTTCTTGGGGGGTGGGGGGTGGGGAAGGTGAGGCCAAGCACCTTTCAGGTAAGTCTGACAAAGGGAGAGCTATGTGAGGTGAGCAGCCCCGGCCAGCCGCCGCCCCGTGGGTGGGACAGCACTGGCTCGCCGGGTCCCACGCGGACACCTAGGACAGCGAGGTGATGTTGGAACGTCCGCCAGGGGGCGCCATGATCTTCTGAGCCGTGCGTCGCGCAATGTGGTCGTCCGCCTGAGACCCTGCAGAACGGGTGGGCATGAGGGCAGGGGCACGGACGCGCTGGCTGCACCCGTAACTGGGGCCATGGCTGCGGAGCCCCCGCGCACCCACACCGCGGACAGCCTGGCACACGGACGAGCAGACCATGCAGACGCTCCCACACCGAGGCCGTGGGTGTGCGGGAAGTGAGGTGGGGCGGCCACGCCTGCTCGTCCCACCTGGGCCCCACAAGAGAAGCCTGCCCCTAGCTTTTATGATGACCCCAGGAGGCCAGCAGGGACTCTGCCGCCAGTGAGAGGGAGGACAGGCGGGGACATCAGGGGTGGGAAGAGGTAGGACCCGGGCCCAGTGCACCTGCAGGGATCTGTCACAGCACAGCCAGGACCCTGACCAGAGGCCCAAGGGGCAGCCTGCACCCTGGGCCCCCGGAGCCCTCCACGGTGTCCCTGTGTGTCCCCATGTGCTCACAGAGCCCTTCCTCATGTGCCTGACATGGAACTCCCGGGCTGGAGGGGCCGGACCCCACACGGCACCTGGCACAGGCATCGTGTGCCCATCCCGTCACTGAGCCCTCTCCACAGCGCGAATGATCCAAGTAGGGGTCACCGCGGCCAAATTGGGGCAGACGCTGGAGCAGGAGGGCCTCCCCACTGGCCCCTGGAGGGTGGGGGTAGCATGTCCTGCACCCCCATCCCCACACTCCCCATCTGCGGACGGTTGTGGGTGGTCTGCGGCCTTGCTGAACTCACCCTGCCACAGGCTGGGTGCTGGTGCCCACCCCGGGGGCGCTTCCTGACCCTCGGGATGCTCCAGCGGAGCCCCCACCCCAGCTCCACTCACCAGACAGGCTGAACCCCGACTGGTGCAGGTTGCGCACCGGTGGGACCGAGATCTTCCCTGGGCAGGATGCGCGGGCCTGGGCACCGCCCCCCGGTTTGGCAGGCACCATCACCTCGTGGACAGGCCCGTCGTACAGGCCTCGGGGCACGCCGTGGATCTCCGCCAGCTGTGGGGCCGAGGGGCTGGGCGTCAGGGGGACCGAGCCTGCTCTGCTCCACGGCCCCCCTCTGCCAGGCTCTGGAACCCCAGGGCTCCCAGCCAAGGGAGGGGTTCCTCCTGCGACCACCCGCAACCTCGAATGCACCCCTCCCTCCCCGCTCCCCCCTACACAGTGTGCACGTCCCTCCCTGCTCACACCTGTGCACACGGCCCCTCTTCCCCTGAGGCTAGAGGACACGCTCAGACAAGGGCAGCCCTGAGGACGTGGCCTCTTTAAGGAAGGGGAAGCCGGCCCCCGTGGCCACTGCCTCATCAGTAGGCTTCATTCGTGGCCCCAGCAGAGCCCCCACCCCAGCCCCGAGGAAGCCCTGGGTCCTGTCCTCCCTGAAAACGGCCCCAAAGCCAGAGACATTTCCCCAGTAGCCACCATGATGGAACGGTCCGTGAACGAAGCAAAACCCTCCTGTGTGCCGTTTCCTGCTGGTGCCTCCCTGGGGCTCACGCTCAGAGTCGTGACTGTTGCCAGTCCCAGGGGGTCACCACAGGGTGCGGGGGGGCAAGTGTGGGGCTTCGAGTCCGACGGCTTGGGTCTGAGTCCACACCCCGCCTCCAGCACCCAGGGTGAGGGACCGGGAGCCACCTCTCCCTGCCTGGGCTGCGTGTGGGGGCGGGGTCTGCAGGAGCCCAGAAGCGGACCCCCACCCCTCTGGGCGGAGGCGGAGGGGGGATGCCTGGACTTCCGGCCTGGGCTCTGCACCTGGGCCGGCTGGGCCGCGTTCTCCAGGCCCCACCTCGGTGAGCAGCTGTGTGGCCCTCACGCCCTGAGACAGCGGCATCTCCAGGAGTTAGAGCAGATTCCACTCTCCTTCCCCCTGGAGGAGACCGCCACCCCGGCCCCCGGCCCACCCTGGAAGCCGGCCCTCCTTGCTCTGAGCTCAGACAACGTCCTTCTAGAAAGCTGGATAAAGCAAACCTGTGTGCGCAGTAATTTTGTGTACACGTGTGCGTGTGTGTGCGCGAGCCGGCTACGCGTGCCGCGGGGCCGGTCAGACGCCTGGTGCGTCCCTCAGACGCAGGGGGCAGCTCAGCCAAGGGTCGCGGGAAGGAAAGAAAGATGTGGAAAGTACTCCCAAATCCCCGGTTCATAAAGCTGCCGTAAAGCCCACAGGCCCCTGCTTGTTTGTGAACGCGCGTCCACGCACGGCCGGCGGGGTGGGGGGGCTCCCACGGTGCCCCCGCACGGTCTAGGGCGCTCACTCAGAGAGGCGGCCACCACTGCCTTTTGTTGTGCCACTTGGGTGATAAAAGTGTGCATGGAGGGGCGCCAGAGGGGGCTCAGCCTGTTAAGCGTCAGACTCTTGGTTTAGGCTCAGGTCATGATCTCGCGGTTCATGGGTTCGAGCCCCGCGTCCGGCTCTGTGCTGACAGCTCGGAGCCTGGAGCCTGCTTCGGATTCTGTGTCTCCCTCTCTCTCTGCTCCTCCTCCCTCCCCCTCAAGATAAATAAAGATTTAAAAAAAAAAAACAAAAGTACATAAAGCCACTGCTAAGAACCGACTCCCCAAGCAGGCGCTGGTCCCACTTATTTCTGCCGGGCCAGGCTGACCAGGAGGAGAAACCTCGTGGAGGTGGACAAGGCCGGAGAAGTCTGAGCCATCCCCCCCACCCCCCGCCCCAGCCGGCTCCGGCCTTACCCGGTTGCGTGCCTTTATCCTCTTGTAGACGAAGTCGGGAAACGTCTTCCGAGGGATGAAGCGGCCGGCCCCGGGGGTGACGAACATGTTCCCGTCCTCCATCACCACCCTGCCCTGACTCACGACCACCGTGGGGGCCCCTCGGCACTCGAGGCCTTCAAAAATGTTGTACTCCACGTTCTGGGGAGACAGGGTGGAGGGCCGGCCTCACCCCCCTGCGGGCTGACCGGCACCCTCGGAGCCCTAGGGCCCCTGTTCTAGGACCTGTGAGAACCGGTCACCCCCGCTGGGCCGAACTCGGATGGAACTGGCCACAACGGTCCGTGCCAGTTTCTAAAACGCGTGTCTCGGGAGGAAGGGCCTGTAACAGGGTTGAGTCTCCCGCAAGGCGGGGCAGGTAGGTGGTGCAGGTCCCTGGGGCTCCCCCAGCCTTGACCCTGACGCTGACCCAGGGACTCAGGCTTCTCTTACCAGGTTGTGGCTCTTGGCAGAGATGATTTTTGTGGCCCTGGGGTTCCAAATAACCAGGTCGGCGTCAGAGCCCACAGCCACTCGCCCCTTTCTCGGGTAAATGTTGAAGATTTTGGCCGCGTTCGTACTGGTCACAGCGACAAACTCATTCTCATCCATCTTCCCTGAGGCCTGGGAAACAAGAGGGCCAAGGTGAGATGGGGGGGGGGGGGTGCTTGTCCGAACAGCCCTCGGGGGTCTGGTCTCGCGGCCTTTGTGTGGACGGCGGCCCCTGTCCCCAGGCAGCAGGCGGCATCAGAACCACGCTCCCAGGGCATCGGAGGGCCCCGCTGTCGCAAACCCACGTGTCCCTGTTGGGCCCTGCACACCAGCACCGTGCTCACCCTGTGAGGCAATCAGCAGCCAGGTTTTGCTGACGTCTATCTCCCCTGGAGGACATGACAGTCCCCCGGGGTGGCCAGGCCTCGGGAAGAAGGGGGACGAGAGGGGGCTGGTGTCCGGGCCTCTGCGGGGGGAGGAGCTCAGGGCGGGAGTGCGGGGGTGCAGGCAGTCTGAGGAAACGTCAGGCCTTTGGGGGAGACTGGGCATAATCCCATCACAAATAGCGACCCGGCTCTCCCAGATGCATTCTGCAGGTGACCTGGTCGCCCCACAGCGGCGGGAGTCTCCTCCAGGGGTACCAGAACTGAACATCTGGGGAGCCCTGGATGGCAGGGCTGGGGGCGTGATGCCCTGGGGACACAACACACCCCGACCTGTGTTCCAGGCGGTGTGTTTACCGGGTAAGTGGCTTTCTGTTCTGAGGGACCGGCGGGGGGGGGGGGGGGGGATGGCCCAAGACCCCCAGTCCACACGCACCACACACTTCTCCCAGACCACAGACATCCGCTCCTCGATGCCGTTGGTGCCCTCGGGGATGAGCGTGAAGTTGTCCTTGCCAACGGCCTTCTGGGCGGTGGTGAAGGTGCAGTGGGCACTGCCGGTCACCTGGAGGTCCCCGCTGAGAAAAGGGGGGGTCAGGGGAGCCCACCGTGGCCTGATTTTCCTGAGCCGGCCAAGGCCAGCCGGCTTCGCCCCCCTGCCCGGCCAGCACAGCCCACGGGGGCCGGAGGCTGTCCCAGAGCAGCGCTGGGCACGGCCGGTGGCTCAGCACGGGGACGGGAGGGCCAGGACAGATCGGCGTGGGTTCTCTGCCTGGGGGGGTCCCTGCCCGCGGCTCGTGCAGAAGCCCAGGGCTGCTGGGGCTGAGGTCGTGGCGGGGCGCCCGGAGGGGCTTCTTACCTGGACAGCAGGGAGGTGAGGCGGTCTGCGGTGGTGGGGTCCGGGTTGATGGGGGGGGACGTGACGAAGGCCGCGGCCTTTGCCCAGTTCTTGCTCCAGTAGTGCGAGCCATCGGTGCCCAGGCTGGCGGTGATGGGCTCCCCAAACACGACCACCCCTGCAGGGAGGCCCGTGAGAGGCACCCCCACAGCCTGCCTGCCCCCCGGACCCAGGCAGGGTAGGGCCCTTCGCGCTGTGCTCTTGCTACGCCCCTCGATTTCCAAACCCTGTACGGCTCATCTCTACCTTCCAGGACACCCGGACCTTCCCACGTGGGGGTCCCCTCCATACCCTCCCCTTCACACCATCTGCCAGAGGTCGGGCCTGCTGGGGAATCAGCTGGGCCGAGGGCAGGAAACGTGGTCAACTCTGCCCGCCCCTGCCGGCCTGAGGCCTGTCCCCCTGTCCCGTAGGACCCCCGTTCTTCTGTGTCCCCACCGCCTCCTCCACTGGGGGCGTTCTATGGGCAGAGGCCACCCAGGCTCCCAGTGTGTGCACCCCAGCTCCTGGAGGCACGGAGGCACCCAGCACACAGTGATGTGGGGCTCCCAGCGTGGGGCAGGGGGGGCGAGGTCCCATCAGGCATAGGGTCAGCTGTCCCTCACACGCACACGCCACGCACACAAACACGCACACACGTGTACACATGACACACGCACACACAGCTGTCACTTCTGTGCACACAGGACCAACGGGCCCCTTGTTTCATGGCCCCTGGTGAGCAGCTGCTACCTCGACAAGACAGGAGGCCGGGCCCCACCTGTACAGGCACGGGGCGCCTGTGTCTCCCGCAGGACTCACCCCTGGAGCCCCCGCCCGAGGCCCCACTGCCGAGAGGCCAGGCAGGGTGGCCGCTGCTTCTCCATCAGGCCTGCCCTGCTCTGAGCCTCAGTTCAGCCAGCTGGGCCCCCAGTCCTGAGAACGTGACCCCCGATCCCTGAGAGATCCGCCCCCGCCCCCAAGCGTCTGGGGCCCAGGGCCCGGCACTCACCCCTGCGCTTGGCTTGGGCGACCATGTCGGCCGCACCCTTGCTCATCACTTTGGTGACGTACAGGGGGCAGTTGGCCTGCTTGGCAACGGTGATGGCACGGTACACGGCCTCGGCCTCCACCTGGGGACGGGAGCTCAGACTGAGCGGGCCCTGGGGCCTCCTGACCGGTGTGGGCATGGACGGCCACCATCACCCACAGATCCCAGGCCCAGAGGGGGCAGCGTGAGTGACTGAGGACCCCAGCCTGCAGTTCAGTGCCCAGGAGGGTCTAGGTTGACCCAGGTGGTTCCCAGAGCCTGACCTCACCGCCTTCTTGGCCTTGGGTTAAGGGCCACCGGTGGTGATGGGGGACATGAGCCAGAGGAGGACCAGCGAGTCACAGCCCTGGACGCCCACGGGGTCAGGTCCACTCCCGTGAAGTGGCTGTCTGGGATGCGGTCAGGGCTGGGACGGCGCTCAGCGGGCAAACTCCTACCTCCTCGGGGCGGCTGAGCACGTGGCCCTCGGGGCCGGTGATGCCAAGCTCCAGCAACCGCTTCTGCTCCTAAAAACACGGACAGGACATCACAGTCCGGCCCGGGTACAGCCAGAGTCTCACAGAGCCTCAGTCTGGGTGTGATGTAGGCAGCCCAGGAGACCCCGCCCCCAAGATGTGCCCTGCCCCCCTGACGCTCATGTGAGCTCTCCTCCCCTACACTGAGCTCCGGGCCTCCAGGCCCCCGAATCACCAACTACAGAGAACTCAGAACGGAGGAGTAGGGTGGGTCTGGAGAGGAGTGACCCCAGCTCCCTACATTACAGATGAGGTTGGGGCTTGGAGAGGGCACCCTTCCTGCCATACTGTGTTCGCCAGCAGGGGGCATCCAGGAGTACACTGGGGGCTCCGTGGTCAGGGGTGGACAGAATGCACTTTCCCCAGCACGCCCTTGAAGATCTGTGCCTCTCGCATGAATGAAGACGTGGATCCGGGAGTCACCGTGAAGAACCGGTGAGAAGCAGAATCCCGTGGACCCAATAACACGACTCCCCACACTGGTGGGGTCTCCCTGGCATGCTCTGCCCACCTGCCTGCATACTGAGCCAGACCCACAGCGTTCTCCTAACTGAAGCCCGGCCTGGCCTTGGACCAGAGAGGCCACACACGGCACCTGGCGCTCTCGTGGCGGGGTGGGTGGACGAGGGAACCCCACGTGTCCCTCCCCAGGTGTCACCACTTTGCTTTCAACTGGGGATGAGGCAGAGCCCAACCCACCAGGAAGCTTCTCTGTGTCTGGGATGCCAGGGAGGCATGCTGCCCCGTGAGGAGCCCCGCACCTCCCAGGCACCCACAGCATCTGTACCTGCGGGCGCCGACCCCACAGCCCAGGCACAGGGGCAGGTGGGGGCCAGGACCTGTGCTCAGTGACCACAAGGAACAATTAATTCTCTGTGGGGCCTCGATCCACAGGGGCAGAGGACACCAGGAAAGCCTGTCTCGGTCCCCCCGGAAGCAACATTTTGGTTCTGGGAAACTTCTGATAAGAAGTGTGATGATCAGGGGCGCCTGGGGGGCTCAGTCAGTTAAGCGTCCGACTTCGGCTCAGGTCATGATCTCACGGTCTGTGGGTTCCAGCCCCACGTCGGGCTCTGTGCCGACAGCTCAGAGCCTGGAGCCTGCTTCGGATTCTGTGTCTCCCTCTCTCGGCCCCTCCCCCCTCCTCAAAAATGAATAAATGTTAAAAAAAAATTGAAAAAAAAAAGAAGTGTGATGCTCACGGAGGAATCTCTATTATGGACAAAAGCCCCCAGGCCCCCCAACTCCCTGCTTGCTTGACTTCTGATCCAGGGCAGCCTGCCTACCAGAATATGTCCACTGTTCCCTCCCTGGGGGTTTGTGCGACAAAGTGCCCACATGTGAGTGTCCAGAAGCCACCCCGGCCCCTCATCCACCCCCGCCCATCCTGCGGGCAGCCCTCTGGGCACCTCTTCCACGATGTCCCCGTTCTCTGCGTGCACTTGGGCCAGGGCACCCAGGTCCCGGATGATGCTGAAGATCTCGTACATCTGGGAAGAGAGCGCACAAGGCGTGTGGGGCTGTGTGCACCCTGCCAGCGGCCTGAAGCACCCGCTGTCCCCTCCTCTCAGCCCCTGCCCTCACCTGGCCGTCGGTGCACTGGTACCTGTCCTTGTATGCCATGAAGACCAGGAAGGAGTTCACGCCTGGAGCACAAGCAGAGGGGATCAGATCCCAGCCGCTGTCGGTCCGACGCCCGGGAGCCTCCCCTGCTCCCTGATCTCCTCTCCCACGGGCCTGCTCGTAAACTAACTTGTGTCAAATCCCCAAGAAGCTCTGATGTGGGTTTTGCTTCAGGACTTTTGATTAAAAGAAATTAAGCCTTGTTCACAGACTGGCTTTTCAGTGCAGACAGCACAGGGAACTGCAGGTTGGAAAGTATCCCCTTCCTAAAAGGACGCTAGGAAAACTTGTAGTTCTTGTCTTTCGTCCAGGACAGGGACAAGGGGCCTGGGCTGCAGCTCAGGACAGTGACAGGACCCGTCCCTCAGACACAGAGGCAGGTGACCTCCTGCTCTGGATCCTCTGCAAGTAGAACAGACCTTCCAATTTGTCCTTCTTCCCCCCAGCTCCCAACCCCCCACCCTGGGGTCAAACAGACGCAGAGTCCAGCCTGGCCAGGGGCTGGGGGTAGGGGCCCTTTCCAGCCAACACCAGGGAAGCGTGGACCCCCATGCCTACCCGCCCTCCAGCCACCCCAGCCGGCCTCTGGACATGCCCTTACCTTTGTCCTTGACCAGGGCCTCCAGCTCCTCCCTGATGCTCTCATGCCAGCGGGGGACATCCACGTGGAGGGAGTAGTCACAGCAGGCTCCACTGTCCGCGCGCTCCCGCCACTGCTCATAGGCTGCCAGCAGGCTCACACCCGTGTCGGGAAATACGTGGTCCACTGTGGGGGGGCAGTGCGGTCAGCCGAGCCCCCACTCTGGTCACCAGAAACCACCTTGGCCTCCAAGGGAGACTGGTTTCATGTTCCCAAGAGATCAGGAAGTGCCTTTGAAAAAGCCGTGGAGAGGCCACGGGCCGCTTCCATGAGGCTGGTGCTGCTATGAACCTGCTCATTGGTTCTGTCCAAAGAGGCACCTTCTGCCTCATATCCCTTGGCCTTCTCTGAGCAGAGAGAAAGCCCAGACTCAAGCCACCCACGCCCTGATGGAACCGTTCACCCCAAGGAGCGCCGGTGGCAGTCCAGAGCCTTAACCTCCAACACAGGTGTCTACGTGAGTGAGCGCACCTGGAGGGCCAGTGGAGGGGGGAGAAGCAGGTGGTGGTGCTGTCCGTGGTGCTGAACCTGGCCAGCCAGCCCGGAACAGCAGCACGGGGCTGGCTCCCCTTACTTGCACCTCACTGACTACACACAACACCACCCCACCCCTGGGGAAACCAGGAGAGCACTTGGCGACTACACCATCACTTCCCCCACCCAACCTCAGGTCCAAGGTCCAAACACTGCTCACGGTCTCCCCTGGGTGCCGGGAAAGGGCTCAGAGTAGGGGTGGCCAACAAGAAGGCACACCCACCCAAGGGTTACTGGCAAACGCTGTGCCTTCCCCCAGCAGACTGTGGGTCCCCCCCCCAATGTGGGTCTCCCATGCTCCCCGCAGGTCAGATCTCACGCCCAGGACCCTGGGGGAGAGGGTGCTACCCTGCCCTGTGGTCCCTGTATGGCTCCAGCCTGGGGAAGACGGTTAGCCAGAGGCTAGCTTCAAGCCACAGCATCTCTCTGTCCTCACAGTGACACCTCACAGCTTGTCTGATGCCTGGGCACTGGCACGAGCAGGTAACAATCACGAAGTGTCCTGGCTGGCCGGGGCCACCAGTGATGAGCATGAGCAGTGATCTAAAATGGCCAGTCTTGGGGAGCCTGGGTGGCGCAGTCGGTTAAGTGTCCGACTTCAGCCAGGTCACGATCTCGCGGTGCGTGAGTTCGAGCCCCGCGTTGGGCTCTGTGCTGACAGCTCAGAGCCTGGAGCCTGTTTCAGATTCTGTGTCTCCCTCTCTCTGCCCCTCCCCTGTTCATGCTCTGCCTCTCTGTGTCTCAAAAATAAATAAACGTTAAAAAAAAAATTAAAAAATAAATTAATTAATTAATTAAATAATTAATTAAATAAAATGGCCAGTCTCCTCAAACTAAAAAACAAGACCATTGTTGGCTTGTTGGTGTTTGCTTCATGGTTGAGTAAACCAAACGAAGCCGTGGTTTGGGCAATAGCTAAACATAACTTGCGAAGCAGCCCAGAGTCCTCAGGGCAGCCTTCCTGGTGGCAGCACTGACAGCATGCACCGTGTGCCAGGCACAACAGAACAACTTGTGCACTGACTCCCTTAGTCCCCACAGCCGTCTAAGGAGGCTCTTCCCCTCCCGCCCGCCTCACAGGTTAGCAAAGCGTGGCTTCTAGAAGTTAGGTGAGTTACTGAAGTCGAACAGCTGGAACGTGAAGCCAGGGTTCAGCCAGGCATGTTAGACCAGGTCTTAACCACAGCAGGGTGCCTGCACTCGGCACAGCCCAGCTGGTGGCATTCAAGGCCATGAGAGAAGGGCCGGGGTCTCGTCCTGGCTCTGAGCTTAGCACAGTCAGGTTCACCTCGGGCAGGTGAATCCGCCTTGCAAGCTGTTAGGTAGGCGGGGCTTGTCTGCCGAGCTCCCAGGGTTTACGGGCTGCAGGTGGCACAGAGCCAGCACTGAAGAAAGGGCAACTCTTGTGGCTGTTGATCAGATAACAGTAAGTATTCCTGTCATGTTTTTTCTGAAAACGTAGCCTCCTTCTCGACATGGGCAGGAACTTTGTGCAAACCGAGTTTCAGAGGCTCAGGAGCAAACGTGTCTGCTTCAGACATGACCCCTCCCCTCGTGCAAGGCATTTTGGTTTGGAAAACCTAGTCCTTGGCCGGCTGCCAGCTTCCCAGGAAATAAGAAATTCCTGGGCACACATCCATTTGCTCCCATGGAAATCCCAGGAGCACGCCGGAGCTGGCCAAGGCAAGATGACTCACAACGTGAACGGGGAGAACAAAAGCATACGCGAGGCTTTCTTAGACTGAAAGGTAATAAAGGGAAATAGACCAAAAAAATCGCTCTATTGTAAGGCTCTTCCTGCAACACAGAAGCCTGGCCGGTGGAGCCTGGGACGGATGCTTTGCATGCAGGAGACACTCACGTATCATGGTGGTCCCTCCCGCTAGGGCGGCCTTGGTCCCCTGGCAGAAGTCATCCGCTGGCGTCATGCCCAGGACGGGCATCTGCAGCCTCGTGTGGACGTCCACTCCGCCTGGCAGGACCATCAGGCCATGGGCATCGATGGTTTTGATGCCTCCAGGGACAATGAGGTTTTCTCCAATTTGTCTGAAAGCAACAAAGATTACTTAACTGGTCTGGCCTCCAGAGACCGTCAGAGAGCATGACATACCAGCCGTGGGCTTGAGACAGTCAACACAGAAGACCCACCCTGGGCACTGCCCTGCGGTGCCCACCTGGGTTCCACGTGTTGCTCTAGGGACTAGAGCCGCTGACAGGAACAGAGACGCTGACAGGTGTGGTCAGTAAGTATTTATTAAGCACCTACCTCAAGCCCTGAATCATCCTACAGCTGTGATAACACACATACATGTGTGAGCCACTGTCCTGCTTCCCAAGACCTTGCCACTAACTGACAAGATTCTGTTGTCACTAAAGGCCTGGGCTGGGGCTCTTTCCAGGGAACGGGATTTTGGAAAAGAAAAGAAAACAAAACAAAACATTTAGGTGGAGTTCACCCAAAGGTAAACTTGTGGACAATGTGCAATCAATGTGCACACGTGTGATCTGTGAAGATATTTGAGGCAGAAACTTACTTTATCAAACCGTCTTCCACATACAAATCAGCGTAAAAGGACTGGTCATCATTCACGATCTTCCCGCCTTTGATCAAAAGGCGGTCGCTCTATTGGAAGCAAACAAAAGACAGGTTTTCTCCAAACTGAGCTATTCAACATCCTCCCCAAAACTTCTTCCTCTGGAATTAGGATTGGAACACTCGGATGCAATGTGTACACGTAGAAATGAGCGAGGAAGCCAGCACTGTCTCCCACCCCCACAAATGGGGCAGAGGGGTCTGGAGGCCACTGTCGCTCACGGGCGGTGTTCAGTGATGGAAATGGGGGTGTTGCCTGGTGCTCTCTTAGGCTGTCTGGGGGTGCTGAGGGGCCGAGGAGGGATAGAGTCCAGAGAGGCTGGGACTCGGGAGGCAGGAGCTGCTGATGGAGAGGCCATGGGGGTGAAGGGCCAGGAAGACATCAGGGTGACCACAGGCCGTGGTGCTGCCTGGAGGTACCCCACATGGGTGGACAAAGTGCCAGGATGCGAGGCCAGCTGGTGGGTCACCTGCACAGCGTGGAGCTGTGGCACCGGGTGGGGCTGGCCCAGTGCTCAGCAGCCATAAACCCACTTCTAGGAACCCCGCCAAGTGGTGGGGAAGGTGCAAAGTGGGGCAGAAAGTAGGGTATCATGCACGGAACTTGGCACGGACTCGGGAGAATGATGGGGAGAAACGTGGAAAAGGAGCAGAGACACAGAAGGCTGTGGACGAGCACCCCGCTCGGCAGCCCTTTCCTCCTGTTCCCCTGTTTGAGCCTCAACACCCCTCTGACCTGGCCTGGCAGGAACGACAAGTGTGCCTCACGGGGAGGCGTGGCTCTCCACGCACCAACAGCTGAGGCCACAGGAGCCAGGCTGTGCAGTGCAGTTAGCAGGAACCCCAAGAGCCCGCTGAGGTGCACATGACCCGGCACGGGTGGGCCTTCCTCACTACGTGATCCTCCTCTCGTCCTCATTTCCATTTGGACTGACTTCTCAGGATTGTATTGATTTGTAAAACCACCCCCCACTGTCTACAAAACAGCTGATGAGCCAGGCCATGGGCCAAGTGCAGCCCCCAGTGGACCGACCATCCTCAAGTAAGCCCAAGGAAACCCTGACCAGGAAGACGAAGGCTTTGGCAGAAGAGAGTTGTGGTCTGCGTGCCCCACCCCCCCAACCAGGTAGGAATACCTTACTTGTGGTCTGTGTCCCCCCCCCCCCCCGGCAGGAGGACACTTGCCGTCTGTGTGCCCTGCCCCACCCCGCCCAGGTAGGAAGACCTTACTTGTGGTCTTTTACATCCCTCCCTTTTCCAGGCACCTGAACTCACACTTTGGGAACCTTCCTGGGTTTGGAACCAAGAGGGAAATGCAGCTGGGATGAGGTGCTCACCAGGATGAGGCTGGAAGTTCCCCTAAACAAGCCATCTTGTGTCTGACTCCCCCCCCCCCAAAACCCCAACCCCGTGCAAGCCACTGGCAGACTTCCCGAATCGGGCTGGACCCCGAGCCAGTCACGAGGCAAGACCCCCTCCAGTCCGGGAAGGACAGGGGCTCCTTCCTCCCGGAGTATCTCTCAGGACGGGAATCCGCAAGTCCACCACCCTCCTGCCGAGGTCAACTCCAGAGTCGGGTCTCAGCCTCGCGGGCGCCCCCTGCCACGGTCCAGCTGGCGCCGGGACGCCTCCCTCCCCCTCCCTCCGCCGGCTCCCGGCCGGCCGCCTGGAGGGGGCGGCTTTGTTTGCTGGCAGCGCGGGGTGAACCGTCTGACCTCCCGCACCCTCGCTTGTGGTTGTTGGGGGGTCTCCCCTCCCGAGGGCCGGGGCTGCCGGGGTGCCCGCTCAGCGGCTACGAGGGAGCGCTCGCCTCCCCTGGGGTCTCCGAACCCCGGCTCCGTGGAGGGGTTCGGGCCTCCAGGGGCTCCAGGCTGAGCCGCGGGGGCTGAGGCGCTTTGTCTCGGACAAAGAGCTCCCCGCGCGGCGGAGGCGCGGTCCGGAGCCAAGCCAGCCGCGCCGCGCGGGGGACGCACCCGAGGCCCGGCCGGCGGTGCCAACAAAAGGCCGCGCGTCCCGGGAGGACGCCGAGACCGGATCTCCCCGCCTCGGCGCGCGGCCGCCGCGGGGAAGGAGGCCCCTCCCCGCTTTGGGGAGCAGGCCTCTCCCGGCCCCGCGCCCTCCCTGGCGCACAGGAGGGCCCGGGACCTGTGAGTCCGGCGCGGCGCTCGCTGGAAGGACCAGCGCCGGGAGGGGGGCACCGGCGCGGGCTAGACGCGGAGCGCAGCAAGCTGGGCGCGGAGCCGGGACGGTCCGGCCCCGGCGGTGGGCAGGGGGCGTGGGGTGAAGGGGGCGCCGGAGCGGGGCTCACCGTGATCCGAGGGATGTTCTTCTTGCCCTGGAAGGACATCCTGCTCCTCCCGCCCGCGCGGCCCCCACGCTCGGCCGGCGCGGCCTAGCTCAAGCGGAGCGGCCCTGGGGGTCCCGGGCGGGGGCGCGCAGAGCCCGGGCCTGTACGCTGGGGCGCCGGGCTTCCGAGTGCGAGCACGCCGGGCCGCGCGGCTCCGGTGCCGAGCCCCGCCCCCGGGCCCGCCCCGCCCCCGGCCCGCAGCTGCTCCTTTGCTTTCAAGCCCCGCCCCAGCCGTGCTCAGTACCCACCCGCTAGCCGCCCCGGCGGAGGCCACAGTACCCCGGCCGTGCTCAGTAACCCCTCCGCCCCGGACCCCGGCGAAGGCCACAGGCGGGACCCCTGCGCCCCCGGCGCCGCGCGGACCCGCGGACGCACGCTGTCTGGGGAGGGGGAGAGGGCTGCGACAAGTCCTGGCCGCTGCGTGTGCGGAGTTTGGCCCCCGGAAAGAGGGTGAAGTCAGGCTAAGTCCTGCAGGCCCCGCCCTCGCCCCTTCCCTGCCAGGGCCCGCCGCCTGCTCCCTGGTGACCCGACGCACCCAAGGCCACTGGGATTGATCCTAATCTCAAATCCAGGCCCAGGCGCTGCGGGAGCCGGACTCCCTCCGGGAAGGCGCCTCTGGCCAAAGCCTGGCTCCTTCGCATCCTATGGTCCAGGCCCGGATCGGGACGCAGGGCGGTGTACTGGCTCCGGGACCCCGCGGTGGACACACCTCCCGCAAGGCTGCTCCACGGGCCAGCCGCGTGAAGCTTGGGGACAGGAGGAAGGGGACAAGGGCACAAGTTAAGGACGCACAGAGATAGGAAGGCAGAGCGAGACTGAGACATGCAGAGAAAGAGAGCTACCCAGAGCCCCTGACAGACCGGAGAAGCAGAACCAAGGCAGAAGAGGCCCGACGCGCGCGGGTTCAGGACAGCGAGTTTCCCGGGGACAGACTCGGCCAGTCAGGGAGAGGGAGGCCCCTCCCCGAGCCCTCACGTCCCCTCGGAGAGGCTGGGGGTTTGGGAAGAGAAACAGCCTCTGGTCCACGCCCCGGCGGCCTGCCCTCCCTGCGGCTTCTCACTGCCTGCTTTTGGGTCAAGCGGGGCGGCCCTCCCAGACTTGCCGCGGCCTCCGGGTCATCTCGGCGGGGCTCGCCGCGTCCCTCTGGGTCGCCAGGTGGCCCGCTGTACGGCTCTCCAGCCCGAGGGCTCCGACGGCCACCGCCCGACGCGTCCAGCTGCAGCGTCTTGTTCTCAAAGGCGTCCTCCACGCAGCGGAAAACGCCGCCGAGCCTGGGCCGGGCCCGCAGGCTGCCTGAGCCCAGCGTCCCCGGGCCCGCGGGCAGAGGCTCCGCGGGCTCCTGCGGCCGGCGTGCGGCCATGGAGGGAGCGGGCGAGGGGTCGCGGGTCCCGGAGCCTCCTGCGGCGGGTGTGCGCGCGGCGCGTGACCCGGCCGACCGGCCCGGCTCCCCCCGCCCCCGCCCCCAAATCGACCCCAAACCGACCCCGAGCCCGCGCGCGGGGCTGGCGCTGTCCGCGCAGAGAGTGCTGAACGCGCCGAGCTGGCCCGAGGGCTCGCGTTCCGTCTGGGCGAAGCCAGAGTTCCCACCTCCCGCCCACCCAGCGGGGCACGCGCGGAAGAGGCCCCTGCCTGTCGACACTCCAGCCACATTTCCGAGCCCCGTGGTAGATCCTACGCCCAGCCGGAGGCTCTGACTCCGAAACGCCTGGCAAGTGGGGACGGTCGGAGGGGAAGGCGGGGAGGGGCGATGCGCCCCAGGAGAGCTGCTCCTGACCGCCCTTAAGCCCCAGTTCAAGGCTTTGGGGTAAGACAAGGCGGAGGGACTCAGCCTGCCCAGGGTCACAGGACGATGCTGTCACTCTGCCAAGCCCTGCTGAGAGTGACTTTTCAGGAAAAGACATCCAGCCTTTGTGTTCTAATGCAGCCGGCATTTCAAGATGTACGTTTGGACATGAGAGTCACCTCGAGGACACTCGTGCTGGTGTGGCAGGAGCATTTCCACAGAGCCAGATCAGCACCTGTCCCACCCCTGCCACATCTCTGGCTTCCACACCACCACCCCACCCCCAGGGTGATTAGTAAAACCAGCCTCTACTCACCTGTGTGAAGCCATCTGCAAGTGAAACCTGTTGCCAAGTCTCATTCATTCGAAGAAATTCTCTTACTTTCCTAAGCTTTTTACATTTTCTCTTCTGGTTCTCACTTGATAAGCAGCTACATGAAGAAGCCTCCCTGGTGGCCAACCTCAGCCCGGTGCTGCCCGGTACCTCTGATTTCAGAGCCTGTCTTCCAGGTGATTCTCCACGAGGTAGGGTAAGGCTGCAGGTAAGACGTCTGGCTCCTCCGTGCGCAGGAGGGCCAGGCTCCCTTCCCGGCGTGGAACGTGGCACTGCCTTCAGAGAACGGACACGGGACACAGAAGTGGCTAGCACTGCCAATATGCCCAAACTTTAATGCCGTGGGAAGAGGGTAACTTTGATATTCTAAGATTTAAAACATTTTTTATTAAAACTGTACAATAATTTACAAATGAGTAAAAATTCTCTGGTATGCATCATAGGAATCACAATACAAAAATAAGTGTAAAATTTTGTACTTGACCACCATAGGCACCTATTTTAGGCCTGTGAATACTGTTTAGCACTGAACAGAAGAATATCATGTTTAGAATGTGGTTAGTAAGAGAACACATACTGGCTGGCATAATGCCAAATGATCAAACAAGTCCGAACTCATTTTTGCATAAATGTACAATAAAGCTTTTTAAAATACAGTAAACAAATATATGATTTGATACATATATTTACAACTTGATTTTCCTGAGCCTAAATATAAATCCATTTCTGTGTTAAAACACACAATCCACCTTAAGGTTTCAGTGATGGGGTGATGGTAAATGTAGACGGATGTCACAGTGCCTCCAAACCCGCTCCCGCACACCCTCCTTCCTGACAACCAGGGTGGTATGCACAGCCGTGTAAGGCACGCGGGGTGTCCTGTAGGCTACAGGTTCTGCAGGGGCAGAGCACTTTAAGGAAGAGCACAGTCCTTCAGCAGCGGGACTCTAGACCGTGGAAATGCGGTGCACACACACGTCCATGTCAGCCAGGGGGCTGCGATTCACGTCGATTTCCAGTTCAGACCAACGAAAACATCTGTGCGGTTCTGGGTGTTGTGTACACAGCGGGATTGCATTGATGCTGTTATACTGTCAGCACGTCCACGTCCTGGTTGCACAGTAAACATTTCTGGCAACTTCTGACCCCTCCCCTTGTTCCACGAGAGAGTGGCATTCACCCACCCTTCTCCTGTTTGAGGAGGTTTGCGACAACAGGGCACAGATACTTTCAGCAAATTCAATCCAGCCCACTGGTTTAGCATAAAAGGTATCCTCTAGGATTTAGAAAGAGCACATTATTTTAAAACGCTTGAATTCTTCAGATGCTCACTGGACTAGCGGGAAGCAGGGACAAATGCTCATATCCACTTTTGCCTCCCCCCACCCCCCGCCTGTTTTCTGTTGTTGGCAAAACCCAGTCCTGAAATGCTGGATTTCGTAATCAGGTGAAAAGAAGGTGCCCAGGATACACGAATAAAAACAATGACATCTAAAGAGAACTAACATTGGGACTCAATGGGGACTTTCAGGAACACGGCAAGGATACAAATGTGGTTCGGTACACGGGATATTATTAAAAACATTCACGGGGCCATTTTCGCTACATCCTTTTACATGTAAACAACCTCATAGGCATTGGTACGCATCTACATGCTTCTCTGTCCTGCCTAGTTTGCCCTTTTTGAAACTACAAAGCCATGGTTAAGAATGTCTGGCACGTGTGCGGCGGGAATATGAAGTGCTCCAGACAAATGCAAAATCGGGATGATCCAAATAAACACGGGCGAAGTTGGGTCTCAACTGCACGTGGCTAGATCCTGAACGGCCATCCCGCACAGCTGCCATCCCTGGGCAGGACCCACTGGGGCGGGCGGGGCCACACCAGAGGCGGCAGCACCCCCAGGGCTTGCCGCTACAGAGTTTCTGGACGCCTGCCTCACACCTTCCACCCAGCCCCAATCTGGGAGTTCATCCGTAGCTCCACAGAGGCGTTTATTAGCTCAAGACTACCGTTTGCCATTCGGTTCTGGGCACATCAAATGTATCCAGGGGATGCGGCCATTAGAACGAGGCAACACTAGTCATGGAGAATGAAACAAGCTTTCAGACTTGGTCCTCAAACCCCAACATCAGGCTCAGCCAGAGAAGCAGCGGATTCACCCTGGATCTCATCCAAGTGAATAAGTAACCGTGAGTTAATGACAACAGAAAGGATGCGTGTCCCGGGACAAGTCTGACTAATAGTAAGTACGCTGCCCAGCAGAAACCCTGCACCCACTAGAGAAGAGCGTCTCTGTCTGATCCCGTAAGCCTCCTCCCGATTTCTCCCAGGGAATCAAGCCCTGCCTGGTGCCAGTCATCTGTGCCAGACTTGGACACGTCTTCCAACGCAAATATGAGATGAACCTGACACTTGCAGACAACACAGTCACCCCTCCCTTCCGCTCCTCGGAAACACAGTCTGCTTTTCTCTCACGCGGTGTTTGCCGCACTCTCACCCGGCTGCAGGTGTCACTACGCAGCACGTAAACTTCCAGGTGCCTCAAAAGAGCCCAAATCTTGTCTCCTTGTTGAGCATGCACGTGCGCACACACAGAGGCTCACGCACATGCACGCGCGCGCACACACACACACACCTTGCGAATTCAGCCCTGGGAGTGACAACCTCATCAGGCCAGCAAGGGTGTGGGGTCGATGGAAGAGCCTCTTCCACCCATGAGTCGGGCTGGCTCCGAGTGCTGGAAGACGTTCCTGGGCTGCGGCCAGAGCACTAGGCAGGAACGGAAGCTTCAAAGGAGCTTCATCGACGTGCTGTTTCCTCCCTGGAAAAGAGGGAAAACAACAGCTTTATTCTAGCGTGAGCCATCCGAGGCACTCTGAGGTTACACTGGCGGTGGGAAGGGGCAGAGAGATGCCCGGGGCACGGGCTCCGCACTGCGCAGTCGGGACTCCAGTGGCTGGTGCGGGAGCCGCAGAGACGCGTCCGGGTGCCCCACAAAGCCGTGTGCAGACGTGGCCTCGGACCTGCCTCGAAACGCCCCGGGCAGATGCCCACGCTTCCGCCCGACTTCCATTTCTTCTCATTACTTAGAAAGTGGGCCTCTGTTAGGTTCCATTTCTTCACTACCTTTTACGTTTTTATGTTTGGAACAGGTCTCCTCTCTGCACAAGGAGAGTGGGCCCCACATCAGCCGCGGGGCGGGGGCAGCACCGGCATCAATGGGGTGAGAGGTGGTGAGGGGCGCGGACACCCACTGGGGGGACCCTGGGCCCGCACGTTCCCAGGCTAGGAGAGGCTGCAGAGGGTTCTGTGCGTTTGGGGTTTTTCACCTTCTAGTAGGAAGACCCCTCCCCTCAACGCACAAGGCAAAGGAAGCCGGGGGGAATCACACACACTTCCTGCCCACGTGGCACACATTATGCGTGAATCTCAGGGCCGTGGAAATGAAGCACTGTTCTTTGTGACATTAACCGGATCCATTTCTAAGTAGGTTCCCCTCGAATCATCTGTTTCTAGGATGTGAGATGTGAAAGGGCCAGCCTGGCCTTTTCACCTTGCAGACTGAAGTCTGAAGTTCTGAGCTTAGAGGGGCTCCCTCAGGTCACACCCCAGGCTGACCGGGGCCAGGGGCCCTGACCACCTGCCCGCCAGCGTCCGCCCCCCAACCACAGCACTGCTTCCCTTGAGCTATGCCGGTAACTGCCTGTGGCATGCATCTCACACCTGCAAACACAGAAGACACCTTGTTGAGAATGACGTGCAGAGTCCTAAAAAGTCAGTCCCCAAAGTGGAGGAACAGGACAATGGCATCTGGTTGCCTGTGGTCGCGGGACCCTCTTCCCGGAGCCAGTCCTGCCTGACTTTGCTAACACACTCTGTTCACTGCCACTGTGTCCAGAAGGGTGGGGGGGCTTTCTGTCCTCGTCCGTGACTGCAACACTCCGCCCCCACACTCAGGGGCACACGCACGTGCGTGGGCACATACACGCACACGCAGAGGCATGGTTCTGCTTCAGGATTCCAGGCTTCCCAAGGGCCTTCTGCCTCCCAGTCCCATCTCCTCTGGGGGACAAGGTGTTCCTGATCCCTCCCTGTTCTGACCACGGGCCTGACTTCCGGACTGTCCTCACAGCCAGCCCATGAGCTCGTCCAGGTTGAAGCCACAAAAGACACGAGGCAGGTGAGGGTGAGATCACCCGCTGGGTGTGACCTTGGTCTCACGGCCCCATGGGCTCTTCGCCCCCCCAAACCCCTGGCCCGGTGCTGGTCCAGAGCCTCCAGTGCGTCTGCGGCAGGAGCCGAGACTGCTGTGGGTAGGAGGGCCCGCTTGCGAGGTCAGCCCTTGACCGGCATCTGGGAGCCCGCTTTTGAGACGCTCCCTGAGCCATAAGGTTGTGCTGGTGGAGTGGCCTTGACCGTTTGCACAAATGATGTGATTTATGGCAAACACCTGTTTCCTTCTAAGGGCCTGACACTTCGGCGCAGGGGTGGGCTCCCCAAACGAGCAGCCTCAACAGAACACCTGAACTCTGAGCGTCAAAGGGACTTCTCTGGGGAGACGGACAGTGCACACGGATGGCCACGTCTTCACCACTGGGGAAGGGGGTGCTCTGTGTGGTCCCCACAGGAGGCAGAGAGCCCATGAAATCTGCTTATGGATCCCTCCAGATCCAGCCACGTTTCCTGACTATGTTGCCGAAATGAACCTTAGCCAGGGCACCACTGTGTGCTGGGCCCCGAGAACCCCAGTGATTCACTGAGAACAGGGGCATCCTTGGAGACCCCCAGAACACACTGCTTCCCACTTCCGGGGACCGAGGTCGACTATGAGGCCGTAAGACGAATCAGACACCGTGCCCAGCCTCCACGAGACATCTGCTCACTTACTTGGTGGTTCATGCGGCAGCCATTCGTTTGTGTGTGTCTTGGGGCCAGGCCCTGCCTGAGTATATGTTGGGGCCACACTGGGGACTGTGCAGTGAGCAAGTCGGGGACACTTCTGCCGTGGGCAGCTCCCCACCGATCACAAGAGCCCAGTACACTGATGGTAACATGGGTTAGCACGGTGAGACAGGAGAGACGTGGGACACCGGAGGGGCTTGTGGCACACGGTGGGGCGGGTGAGACCCCAACCAGCTCAGAGCCCAGGGGGTGGAGGCTGTGGGGCACACGACTGCCCTGTGATGAGGTGATGTCCTGACAAGGGTGGGCACCAAGCATCACAGCCCGCCCTTCCTTCCGAAGGGAGAGGCTATGACACAATTTTCATACTGGGCTGCACTGAAGCCCAGGGACAAGATACAGGAGTAAGCTGATCGGCAGAGTCACAAACAGCCTTCACTTCCTAAGTACCAAAATGAACAGAAGAGGGCGAGGACAAGAGGGTGACAGGCTGGACCATCACCCCGCCGGGGGCGGCAGGGCATTTCCACGTGGGCACCGGCCCAACGGGCGCAAGACGTCAGCCTCGCTAACGGCTGCAGAAGCGGGACCCCCACGGGTGACGCCCACTGGGAACACATGCAAATGGGATCAGGAAACAGCATCTGATTAATGTCAAAACAGAGCGCGAGGAACAGGCTCCTGCCATCTGTGTTTGCCGGGAATTCTCACCGGGATCTCGACTGTTGCGAAACAGAAAGCTCTTGGCAAAGGAGACGGCGGCTTCCTGGGGCCGGAGAAGCCCACTGCTCTCGGAGCCAACGGCAGATGGTGGGCGCCGAGGGAAAGCCCCAGGCCCGCGCCTCACTGGGGTTTCCAGAAACGCACACGAGACAAGGAAACTCGGCCCCACACAGGGTGGGTGCCCTCCGCCGGGAGAACCCCCTGCAGCCCAATCCTCCCTCTCTGCCCCCAAACCCAAACCCGCCCCTACTTCCTGTGCCGCAGACCCAGATGACCCGCGCGCGCACGCACACGCACACGTGCGCGCACACACACATAGCATCCGCTTATAGGCTAAAAACTGCCTTTCCACGTAAGCTCTGTTTGTCTGGAAAAGTGTAGCCAAACGTTGTCAAACCAGAAAGAAAGAAATCGGCCAAACTGTTTGGGGCTAAGGTCTTTCTTCCCCAAAGCTCTGGTTTGGGGGAAACATCAAGAAACATCTGGCCTCACCCAGACCCAGCTAAGCTTCCGGGCTCCCGGGTCCTGCAGGGCCATCCCACTCGCCCTGCGGATGGTGCCCTGCCCGCCCTCCCTGGCCCCACAGCGCAGCCCCGCGGGGCCCACACGGGGGCTGGGCCGGTCCTCCCCTCCGGATTCATCCACACCCACACTGCGCCCTGCTCCGGGCCCTCCTCCGGCTCTCACTCCGGGGCTGCTTAGTAAACATGTAAGAAAGGCAGCGGCCGCTTCACACAGCAGGCCACAGGTGAGGACGTGCCCCAGGACCCTTGAATGCTATGGTGAAGTTCACGCGTGACCTTGATGGGCCTCGGGGGACCCAGACGTTTGCCAACATTATCCTGGGTGAGTCCATGTGGGTGCTCCCGGGTGAGGTTAGCATTTGAAGCGACAGGCAGAGGAAAGCAGACCGCCGGCCCCAATGCAGGTGGGTCTCATCCAATCAGTCGAAGGCCTGAATAGAACAACAAGGCTGAAGAAGAGGGAAACCTCTCCCCGACCGTGAGCTAGGAGGTCGGCCTCTTCCCGGCCACAGTCCTGCACAGGAATCTGTACCGTCGGCTCTCCCGGTTCTCGGACCTTCGGCCTCGGGCTGCAGACACACAGGCGGCCCTCCTGGGTCTGTGGACTTCTCAGCCTCCAATTCCTTGCAAGAATCCCCTCTCTATGACAGGCGGGATAGAGACACGTATGTTCTACCGGCTCTGTCTCTCCGGGGAACCCGGCCAGAACAACGCATTTCCGGACTAACCTTCCATAGCTTAGGGAGGCCGAGGTGGACACAGGTCACCTCACCTGCTGTGGCCGCATGACTCAGGGCAGCAGCAGGGCCCGGACCCAGCCTGCTGGCCCCGAAGCAGTCGCCAAGTTTCCTGATGGCAGCCACAGCTCCCCCAGAACCCCACACAGACGGACGTGGCTGGTGCGGCTGGGGCTCGGAGAACATTGAAATCCCAGAGCCACCACAATAAGCACAACACCGCGCCAAGATATGAGGTCCACTCACGACCCCAATCCTGGGTGGTGGGGGGGCAACAGTGCCTGTGGAGGCTCCTCCCCATCGGGGACTCAACAGTCTCAAAGCAGGCCCCCAGGTCCCACAGCCCGTGGCCTCAGCATCCCTGGGACTCGTCAGAAGGGCAGATTCCAGGGCCATTCAGTCCGTGGAGGAGCCGGAGGAGGCAGCGAGGGCAGCGGGGCCCGGCTGGCTCGGGAGGCGAGCGTCAGGGCACTGTGGTCCCTGGATCCCCCACCTGCCCTTACCCTGATGGGGAAGGCGCCCCTGCAGCCCCACAGCCCACTCTGCCTCTCACCGCCTTCCCACCTGGACCCCGCGGCCCCGCTAAGCCCCTGTGGCCTCTGCACGTCTGTGGCTCCCGAGGCCCATTGCAGACAAGGCCACACCAGGCTGCTTCAGGGCTGTGCGTCCTGGTCCTCAGCCCAGAGCACCGACCAGCTGTGGCCGGCTGGGCCCTCACTGACCCGAGGGTGGTGTCCCCGCAGCCCACACCACTGAGCTCTTAGCACACGAGAAGACAAGGCTGCGGCTCAGGACAGCGGGGACACAGGTGCAGGGTGATGAAGCACCCAGTCCCCAGGTGCCAGGCTTCCCCCGTTCACCACGGCTGGCCACAGGAGAGATGGCGCCCGTGGTCCTCTCCGCAGCCCCCCCACAAGCCCCTACACCTGGTTATCGGGGAACCATTGCGGTGAGGGGCCATCCTTGGGGACGCGGTGGGGGGGAGGTAATTCCAGAGGTGGGGGCAGGGCAGGACACCTCCAGTGCTGTGTTCATGCTGCAGGGACCAGTGAGGGCTGGTAATGAGCACATCCCCGCCTTCCAACCACCTGAGCACCCAGGACCCCCCAGTTCACATCAGCCCAGAAGTCACCAGGACCAGGGCCGTGCCCTCCGGCAATGGCCAGAGGACATTCAGAAGCCGGTGCCTCCCGTCCCTCTTGGAGAGAAGGCTGCCTGCCCTCACACACGTACTGTATGCACTCCATGTGGCCAGTCTCCCTGCTTGGTGTGGGTGTACAGGGTCCCAGGCCTCTGCCTGACGACACCCCCCCGAAATGCACAGACATGCACACACACACACACACACACACACACACACACACTGCACGGACGTGCACACACACACAGATGTGAACACACACACACACCCGAATGCACAGACATCCAGACACACACCCAAATGCACACACGTGCACACACACACACCCAAATGCAGACATCCACACACCCAAATGCACACACGTGCACACACACACCCCAAATGCACAGACATCCAGACACACCCAAATGCACACACACACCCAAATGCAGACATCCAGACACACCCAAATGCACACACGTGCACACACACACACCCAAATGCACAGACATCCAGACACACACCCAAATGCACACACGTGCACACACACACACCCAAATGCACACACGTGCACACACACACACCCAAATGCACAGACATCCAGACACACACCCAAATGCACACACGTGCACACACACACACCCAAATGCACACACACACCCAAATGCACACACGTGCACACATACACCCAAATGCACACACACACCCAAATGCACACACGTGCACACACACCCCCAAATGCACATCCAGACACACACCAAATGCACACACGTGCACACACACCCCCAAATGCAGACATCCAGACACACCCAAATGCACACACGTGCACACACACACCCCCAAATGCACAGACATCCAGACATACACCCAAATGCACACACGTGCACACACACAACCCCCCAAATGCAGACATCCACACACCCACCCAAATGCACACACGTACACACACACACACCCAAATGCACAGACATCCAGACACACACCCAAATGCACACACGTGCACACACACACACCCCCAAATGCACAGACATCCACACACACACCCAAATGCACACACGTGCACACACCCAAATGCACAGGGCTGCACACACACAGACACTACTAAACGCACAGATGCACACACATACCGCACATTCAGTGCACAGGCACGTGAGTAGACTCACGCACCGCAAGGACTTTCTGCCTGTGCTCCAGTGGGTCTCGGTTTTGCTTCTTATGGGGGTCACAGGCAGCCGCTCTCACAGCCCCGGAGGGGATTCTAACTATGACTTCTCTAATAGCGGCATCTCTTATTAACGGCTTCACGGTCACGCTAGTGAGAAAATCCACCACTGCTGTCACCGAGATGGTGACATTTTTGGATCACCGCTGCTGGCTGGAAAGAATGGAGGAGGCGACAGAGCGATAAAAAGGGGGAGGGGACACGGATGGCTTCAAGCCAGCTATTCAATTTCTGCCTGAGGCTGTGGGCAAATCTAGCGAAGTTAGAGAACACCTTAGGCCCTAAGGTAAACACAGAATTCTAAGCGAAGAGCCAAATAGTGTGCTCTGAATGCCGTGACCGGAGGAGAGTCCCGCGTGCCTCCCGAGGCTGAGCTGCGTTCGGATGGCCCGGCTACACCCGAGGCAGCTCCTGCGTCAGCACACTGACGGGCTTCACAAAAGAAGGCCCAAGCATCCACCAGAAGTGCGTCAGGTGCCAGGAAGAGGTCCCAGCACCAACCAGTAGTCACACACAAAACACAGCGGGGGTGAATCTTAGCGCAAGGATAGCAAGGGTAAAGAGTGCGTCCAAAAGCACACGTGATGCCTCCTTTTCCAAAGACTTACAAAACAACAAAAAGCATACCTTTCAGAAACCCACGTGTCTGCCACAAAGCTCTGCCCAGGGACGCTGCCCCCGGTCCCAGATGGCAGTTACCTCGGGGGAAAGGGGCTGGCGATGCGTCGGGGGTCCGTGGTTAGAGGTCAGAGGACAAACAGAATGACTACCGGGCCACTCCCGGACCAGGGGCAAGAGTGTGGCAGGGGCCAGTGTCGGGACTAACGCAGCTCTGTGCACCGGCAGCGGCCTCCAAGCTGGCTCCTGTGCACACAAACGTGGCACGAACACTGTGGCTTCACGTGAGTGGGAGGCTGCACGGGCTTGTCGCCTGCCATCAGACAGGCACACGTCTGACCGCAGCCTCTGACCCCTCCTCATCACCACCTGGGGTGGGAGCCCAGGCCGAGGAAGCCCCCTGGAGGGCTGGCTGCCCCCGGGGGCGGGGGTCCTGCAGGAACAAGGCAGGTGCCGGGCAGGGCCCTTCGGTGCCCCCAAGACGGGACAGGCGGTGCCTGAGGACAGCGCTCCTCTGAACCCAGCCTCCACCCCTGGGAAGAAAAGACTCAAAAAGCTAGTTGCTCGCGTTTGGGTGAACCTTCTGCGAGGGAAAATAGCCTACCTTTTGCTCCATAAAAGGTAAATTTATTAATAAAACAATACACATGAATGAAGAAGAAAATTCCATTGAACTGTAATGAAGAAACTACAGATATTTTCGCACAAGGGTTCCTGCTCGCTGTGAACAGAAGCAGCCTCTCCAGCACGACCCCATCACCCTTCGTGGGCCACCGGGGACGCCACGGCGCATAAAGGACCCGCCACCAGGCTGCTCGCCGGCAGCTGTAAATCCGGGTCTGCTGACAGCTAATGTCACGCACGTCAGGCCTGCCCCCCAGCCCCAGGAACCAGTGAGGACCGGGCTGCGGGCTGCGGCCAGTGTGGGGACAGCAGCTAGCAGCACACTGTCCCCGCCTCCTGGCGTGAGGTGACTCGGAGCTGGGGAGGACACTCCAGCCAGGACAGGGCTGACCGCGGGACAGGACTGGGACCAGACAAGCAGAGGGATTTTGACCAAAAGAGGGGAGGGGAGAAGCAGGGGGTGGGACACCACAGGCAAAACTCGTGCTTCGACCCAGACGGTTCCTTCCTGGTGTGTGAAAACGGACTTGGAACCAGTCCCGGGTATGATGCCAGACACCGAGCCACAAGATTCTAGAAGGAAACACGGGAGCAAACGCTTGTGATTTTGAATCAGGCAGTTTTCTTAGGTCCGACGCTGAGGGGTGGGGGTGGGGGTGGGGGTGACAGGTGGAGGGGGGGGGATGGGGGGTGAATGCAGAGGGCACAAGCGGGAGTTTGAGAGTTGGTGGCAGCATCCCGTATTGGATTGTGGCGGGCACACGTGCGTGCCCAAGCCCAGAGATCTGTACAGCACGGTGACCTTTACAGCGTGTAAATAAAACACAGACCACTCTGTGGGGAAGCCCAAATGGAACCCAAGCCGCGACACATGAACTAACCGCGGACAAATGGACGGCACAGGCCTATGGGGAAGAGGTGGGAAAGAAAAGGGCTAAGTTATGTGGGAAAACGCTATTTTGTCTGGATAGTACAAGCTACGGAGACAGGGAGCTGTGCACAAAGGCACCTTCGTCGGTCAACCCGTTTCTCACAGGCTGTACAGGTTAGCAATTCCGCAGCTACTCCGTGTGTACGCTGGGGCTGAGCCAGTGAGCACACAGAGTGTATACAGCCAGAGCCAAAGAAAGGAGTCACAGATGATGGGGGGAGGCCGGATGGATGTTGAAGTGTTAACCTAGAACTGGAGGCATCCTTATGAACTTATGGTTTTATAACAGACAGGTGATAGATGATTGATGATAGATAAATAGACGAGCGATAGACAGACTGATGGATGGATGATGAAGAGATAGACGATAGATGGACAGATAAGCAGATAGATGAATAGATGGATGGAGGGATACATACATACATACATAGGCAGACGGATGGATGGATGGATGGATGGATGGACAGACAGATGATAGATAAGCACACGGATGGATGGATGGATGCATGATGGATAGATGATGGATGGATGGATGGATGGATGGACAAACGGACAAGACAGACATATACATACATACATACATTCACACATGATAGACGGTAAACAGGTGGTGGGTAGGTGCAGAAATAAACAGAGGCATGTGCAGAAAGTAAGGCATGTGCTCAAGCAGCACACGGCGCGTCAACAGGACACAGGAGCTGCCTGGACGAGCGCTCAGTGGCCGGGACAACCCGACAGGAAGATAAGCAGTGATGGCGCTGGACTGTAGCCCCCAGAATAAATATCCCGACCCGGATCGCTGGACAAAGAAGGGAACAGCGGGAATAAACAGCAGGAATGGGGCACAGGAAGCCCGCGGCAGCACCGCGACATCCTACGGCTGCGGCAAGGCCCGCTGACCGCCGCCAAAGTCCGTGCCCAGAAGCTTCCGGAGAAACAGCACCCTTGCGGTCTCAGGTGCCTCTCCCCAGTGCGTTCACCCGGCACGAACAACACGTCTTTGGTGCAGAGCCTGGGAGGTGTTGTCCACCGATGATAAAGGCTAATGTCACCCAGGATGCATGATGCGTGGGCATCGTGTCACTCGGCTGGGCAAACTCACGGTGACACTGTGGCCCCAGCCCCTCCGGCTGCCTCGGCCGTCAGGGGCCACCTCTCACGGGACATCAGGATGTCAGACCTACTGTTCCTGCCTGCTGTGACAGCCCAGCCTGAGGCCCGTCTCATACATTTTCCCACTTTGACGAGCATTCCAGAACTCCCTCCCTGATGCCCAGGCAGCCGGGAGGCTGGGCGACGGGGCGGAGAGGAGGCCTGCTTCTCTCCGAGCTCTGTGTCTGCACACCTTTAGGGCCATCTGTCCCCCCTTGAGGGGGCTGCTGTGTGGTGTGTCCCCTGCCTCCAGCCCCGGCCAGCCCCGAGCTAAGGATGCCCCACGGTGAGCACCCGGAGCTCCGCCCAGGCCCTGGAGGTCACTGAGGGCAGCTGTGTCTGCCCTCCCTACCGGTAGGACCCGCGCGCAGCTCTGGGGACACCGAGCGTCCTTCCAAAGCCTGGCAGATCCACCCTGCCGCGAACACCATAGGGCAGGCCACAGAGCCACTGGCTGGCTCACCGGGGACACACTACGGGGAAGGATGTGGGTGGGGCATTTCCGGGGACCCTGGACAGCATGTTTCCAGAGGGGCGTGTGCCGCTGTAATGCACGCGTTCACCGTCACCTCACTACGGGCGACCTTTAAGGCTGTGATCGTGCACGGTCCTCGCCAAGCAGTCAAAGGCAAGGGCGGCGTGTTCAGCACTTTCCTGAGCACCATGTGCTCAGCCTGAGGGCTTCCGCACCAGCTCTGAACTGCGGCTCGAGCCCCAGGGACTGCAGGTCCCAAAGCGCATGCTTGGGTTGGAGCTCAAGTAAGCCCTCGGGGCGTCCCGGGAGCAGGACTGGGACCAGGCAGGCTCCTGCTCCGTTCCGGAACAAGCCTGAGAGTGACCCTCCGGGCCCGAGGCCGTGCCCATGCACCCCTGGAGGACCCCGGGGTCCCACACGTGCCATTATGTGCCCCTTTGAAGGAATGTGTGCCACACGTGCTCCATGACACGAAGACCATGCTGCTGGACCCCTTCTGGATGAGCAGGTGGTGACCTCACACGCTCCCCCTCCCACAGCCCCGGCCTCTGCCTCCGCTTCTGCTCCCTTCCCTACACAGCAGTGCACATCCTGGGGAACCCCCTGCAGCCCCACCACCTGAGGAGCAGGAGCCTCGATGGGGAGAGGGCTCACCGAGCAGCCCTGGGTGTGGCCCACCAGCCTCCACCAGCAGCTCAGCAGGCCTCACATAAGTGGCCTCACTTAGGAAACTCCCCTGGGGGCTGAGAGCTCAGCTGTGCAGCAGCACCCTGCCTGGGCCTGATCCCCCTGAGGAGCAGCCTCCTAGCCTGCAGGGTGCGGGGGCTGGGCACAGAGAGGAGGTGAGGGGTGAGGTCCTGACCCCTGAGCTCAGCCAAGTGCATGACTCTGCCCGAAGGGAAGGGGAGCCTTGGGGGCTGGGGCTCAGGAGGCGGGGGGCGGGGGGGGGGGGACTGCTCTGCAGGGTGGAGTAGGAAGCTCTCCTTTACCGAAGCTTCTGGCAGCAGGAAGGTGGGGGTGGCCAGGGCTGGCCAGTAGACCCGTGGGGGCTGGGGCACATTTGGACAGCCCTCCACTGGCAGGAGAGGAGGCCACCCTGGAACTCAGGGATGTCCCATGGCACACACTTGGATGCATGGGGGGAGTGTCCTGGGTCTGGGCGAGGAAGCCCCCAGGGGTCACCACATTGAGGGACGCCGAGGAGCCCACACAGGGACGCCCCCAGGGAGCACCCTATGGTCCAGGGGTGGTGGAGAGACCCCTCCCCATCTCCACTGGCCGGGACAGATGCCCAGGGCTCCCACAGCAGGGCAGGCCCCAGCAAACCGAACCCACATCTCCGCCGGGACCACACGGGACCAAGCAGAAGGAGGTATGGCAGTGCCCGCGAGGGCCCCAAACGGTTAGGGATGGGCAGCAGGGAACCCTGCCTCCCACGGACAAATGGCTGCGCTTACCTGCTCACCACCTGCGCTTCGGGTTCCCTCCTCGTATCTGCGGGACCACGGGTGCATGGCTGCCCTCGGTGGGCGCTGCCCTTGAGGGAGAAGGCCGGAAATCTGCACCGCAGCTTCGGCCCCGCTCGGCCCGGGGCCTCTGGGCTGGGGTGGCGCCGGGCGCCCAGGGCCGCAGTGTCCGGGGTTCTGCGTTCCAGGAAAGCCAGGCCCCTTTGCAGTGGGTCTGGGCCCTCTCTTGTCCCACCTCCCACTACCACGCTCCTCAGTCTCCCTCTGGTCGGTCCCACCGCGCTCCTCTGCGAGGCTCAGGGAGGCCTAGGAGGCCGGGGGTTCATGGCACGGTGCATGCGGCAGCCACGGCTGTTCCCACGGGTGACAGGCAGGGGTGCGTCAGCCAGTAGGTGCTCAGGACCCCGGCAAGCGAGTCCTCCTAGGCCACCTGACATGGCACGGGGAAACCATCCTCGGAACATCCCCCTTGACCCGTCTGGGGCCTCCCCGAATGAAGGTCGCCTCTTGGCCGCGGGCTTCATTGTGTCACGTGGTGGGGTGCCTGTGTCCATTCATCTGAGACGCGTGTCGCATGATTAAGGGGCCGTGAGGTGGGAGCGCGGGGCGCCGGACGCTTCTGCACAGAAGCAGCTCTCTGCACCTGCTCAGCAGGGAACTCGTGCATCCCTGTCACCGGGATAGGGAGGCTGCGCCCCGAGGAGAGACCCCAGGGTCCAGCAGCCAAGACCAGGCCTCTTCCAGAGGAGCCCCAGTCAAAGAACTGGTTCTAATTCTGGCTCACAGAGTGGACAGCTGCCCACGCAGAGGTGCTCAGAGCGCCCCTTTCTCCCTCTTCCTCGACGGGCCGGGGTCCGCAGAGACCAGATCCTCGCGGGTCTTCAGGGACGAGACAGGGCGTCTTGTCTGGCGGCCCAGGCACCGGCTGCTCTCTGGTCCAGCTGGAGGAAAGGGGTCTGGCTCCTCCGGGGGCTGCAAGGAAAGGGCAGGACACACGTCAGGGAGACTCCTCTGGACAGGAAGGGGCTGGTGGGATGGGGGACGGGGACAGGATGCGGCTGCCCCAGGGGGAGCCTCTGGGGACGCCCTCAGAAGGGCAGGGACGGCCGAGCGGGTCGGCGAGGCCAGTGCTGCCTCCGGTCCTCCTCTGTGTCGGAAGGAAGCAGCGGGCAGGCCTTGTATGTGGGCCTGGTCTAACGCCACGGTAACGACACCACAGCTGAGCACGACCGCGTTCACGTCCGTGGATGAGACCCTCGTGTCACGGAATCCCAGGCACTTGTGGCCGAGTGTCCAGTGTAACCCAATCTCGTGCTCCGTACCACGGGAAAAGGACAAGAAACACGAGACAACCGTGCTCCCCAGCACTGCTTCCTGCCAACGCCACAAGCGGGGAGCAGGAGCCCACCTGGGGTGCCGTGCACGCGGCCCCTCCTGGGGGAGGCGCTCCAGGAGGGGTCCTCACTCTCCCTCCTGCTCAGGACAGGCAGTGCCCTCGAGCCCTCTGACGTCGCCAGAGCCTGAATCCCAGCCCGGGCTCTCAAGGCGGCCGGGTGGCTGCGAAACGACCCTTGGAGGCAGCTGGAGGGCCGGGCCTTGCTGGCCCCCGGGGAGCAGGCGGGACCCTCGCACACCACGACCAGCCGATGCCATACTCACCACGTCAGGGGGCCCAGGCGAGCTATGACCACAGAATGAAAGCTAAGGAGAAAAATAAGAACAAAAATAGAAACTGAAAAGGAACGGGGGAGGGCAGAGACGGAGGGGAAGAGAGAGAAAAAGAGTTTGTAGGCATCTGGCGAGAAAGGACGGCGGATCACAGAGATCACAGAACAAGACGCGCCGACCACCGGGCACAGGAGCAGACCCCGCTGCTGTCCTGCGTGTGCGGCTGGCGCTGGGAGGGGCTGTGAGGACGTCCTGGGTCCACAGGGACAGTGTCCCCACGCGCCCCACACGAGCTCCTTCACCCACCCCCCCCCGGCTCTTCCTCCTCCGTGGGGCCGACGGTGGGCCCCTCGCTGGCTGACCACGAGGAGGGGGTCTTGTGGAGCCCCTCCAAGGGCCAGGCAAACCCGGCGCCCCGATAAGACTCTGGTCGCAGTCCCACTGTTAACGGTAAAGGGCCAGCCACCCGGACCAATGTCACACTGGGGCCTCACTGGGGCGGGGGTGGGTGGACAGCCAATGCAGACACAAGAGAAGGTCTGGCGGAGGGTCCAGAGCCTCTGGAACCACACGAGAGAAATTCACACCCAGTATTTAACACCCAAGTAGTTAATGTGGACAAACGCTCCCACGTTAAGACGCAAGGGAAGACCGACGTTTATTCTGGAGGAGAGGCTGCACGCGCCGTGAGGCTGGAGCCCTGAGCACAGCGCCCCTGCACCCCCGGGGTCTGCTGGAAGCTTCCCTAAGTGTCAGCGTCCACGTGGCAGCAAACCCTGTTTGCAGGGCACCTCTCTGCCATCCACCCTGCACGGTCCAGGGGCACCGGCACGGCAGGGTCGCACGTTACCGTGACGACCACTGGGCAGATGGCAGTGAAGTGTCCAGGGAAGGGGCAGGCGTTGTCACTGAGGTGGGGGGGGGGCCAGGGGGGTGGGCTGCCACTGGGAGGGGCCACACCCTCCCTCGGTCATGGGTCCTCTGCGGGCTCCTCCTCTGGCAGAGGCTGAGGACGTGCAGCCCATGGGGCTCCCGTGTGAGCGCCAACCTCCTGCTTTCCCCGGAAAGGACAAGGCAGGGAGGTGGACCCACCGGCCACCTCACTGAGCGCTCAGTGGGGAGCTGGCCATTTTAGGGAGACCTACCCCACAGGCGGGACGGACTGCAAGAACCAAACGTCAGAGTGACCCCAGAGATGCTAACACATCCCTAAATCACAGGAAAAGAACTACGCCAAAGTAAGCGATGCCACGGGAAGAGGCAGGGCTCTCTCCAGGCACGCTCCAGACACCTTGATTTGGGGACCGCCAAGTCAGGCTGTCACCAAGAGTGGACACAGTGCCTGTGACCCCACGCCTGGCAGGGCTGGGGGTCCAGGAAAAGAGCCAGACCATCCGCCCTGGGACCCCAAGCTGCGTGGCCCCAAACCAACTGCACACCGGGACCTTAGGTTCCTAAGCCTGGAAGCAAGGACACGAAGGACCGGAAACAAGAGACTGGGACTGGACAGATGGCCTGCTTCCAAGAGAAAATCCAGTCCTGCAGGAACCTGAGTTTTAGACCAACTACTTGGGAAACGTGGAGGCATCACGTACTCCACACAGCCACCAGCACCACAAGGACCCTAGGTCGCTGGCTCAGCTCCCACTGCTACGGCTGGGGACACGGAGTCCGTGAGCAACACGGCCCCTCCCAGGTGGCATGGCTGGGTCACTGCAGAGGGGGCGTTCCCAGAGCCGGGGCTCCCAGCTCTGCCCTGGAGCCTCTTTCTGTCCAACCGCGCCTCAGCCCCCAGAGCGCACGCTAACGACACGTATCAGCCGTCTGTGTTCCCAGTGAACAGAACAAGCCCCCGAACGTGCATCTGTCTTACCTTTTCCTCCAGTTCCTTGATCTGCCTCTTCTGACCTTCTATTCTCTCTTCTAACTCTTTAATCCTCTGCAATGTTAAGAAGAGAAAAATCTTCAGTAATCAGAGCATGTATTTGGGAAACCAAGTACTTGCAAAAAACCCTTTCGAGGTTTGCACTCATTTACTGCGAGGGGCCAGGAGCCTGTCTGTCCTGTGTCCGTGGAATGCTGGAGGCCGTGTCTGAGCAGAGGAGTAGCCTTGCTCCCCTCGGTTTCCCTTTTGGACACAGCCATTCTTAGTCGGTGGCTCTGCTCCAACAAGAGTGACGTCTTCCCGCCCCCTACGATTTCAGATTGTAAACCATAACGCTAGAAGCCCAAGGAATCGATTCACGCCCTTCCCAGATGCCCCTGCAACAGCACCAAGGCCACAAAGCCAGTCCCAGGGAGGAGTCTCCTCGACAAGGTGACACGGTACTCAAAGCCCCAGTCTTCGCTGTGGTATACCAGGCCGACTGGATGCAAATTTGCGTGTCCACTCTGGAACCGGATGCCGTGTCTGGACCCTACAAGCAGCCTAACTCTGGCTACAGCCTGTCGGATGGGCAAGAGGGGTCCACAGGTAATGGCCACACTGACCACCCTGAATCTGGCAGAGACTGTTCTGATAGCTGACGATCCTCTGGTCAGACGTCACCCACCAACATTCACAGGAAACCGTGGTTTACTAGTTTATCTGACTTCACAGGTTGAGCCTTTGAACACAGAACCCACCCGTAAAGCCCCTTCCAGGCCCCAAGGGCGCACACAGGGGAGCAGAGGCACGTCCGTAACACCAAGGCTGCCCAGAGTGCCAGGGCCCTGCACCTTCTGTTAGAAATGGACCTACGGATTGGCTTGAGGTCCCAAAGTGCCTGAAGCTAGAAGCCAGGGGCTTCCCCCAACACACGAGCTGCTGCTCCCCAGAAGACTTCACCAGGTCCTGACCATCGAAGGAGGAGTCATTGTAGAGACCTCACAGGCAGGGGTCCCAAGAGAGAGAGATGTGCTACCCATAGAAGCAGATGGTACAGCCCAGGTGGCTGATCAGACCGGACAGGGAGTCTGGCACAAGGGCCTACAGTAGGAGAGCGTGGCCGTTGGCGATGTGGCCATTGGGGTGGGGGGTGGGGGTGGCCATGGGAGGGCGTGGCCGTTGGAGATGTGGCTATTGGATAGCACCCGGTGAAGTGCCTGGCCATGGGAGGGCACGGCCTTTGGAGATGTGGCCATTGGGGTGGGGGGTGTGGCCACGGGAGGGCGTGGCCGTTGGAGACTTGGCTATTGGACAGCACACCGTGGAGGGCATGGCCGTTGGAGACGTGGCTATTGGAAGGCACACTGTAGGGGGTATAGCCATGGGAGGGCGCGGCCATTGGTGATGTGGCCACGGGGTGAGGGTGTGGCCCTGGGGGGCGTGGCTGTTGGAGTTGTGGCTATTGGACAGCACAACGTGGAGGGCGTGGCCGTTGGAGATGAGGCTATTGGAGAACACGCCGCGGGAGGGCGTGGCCATGGGACTTCAGGAATGAAGCGCGCAGCCCCCTTCTTCGGGCACCCCACCCCCACCTGCAGGCGCACCTGCTGTGCCAGCTGCAGCAACTCCATGCGCTCCCGCAGGATCTGGGCATCACGCTCGCGCAGCTCGCTCATGACCTGACGCTTCCACTGCTCCACGGCCACCTTGAGCTTCTCGCGCTCCTCCTGCGACAGAATCTCGGCCACTTTGGCCCCAGCCTCCTGCTGCAAGGCGTCGTATAGCATGGCTTCCAGCTCCAGGATGTGCTGGTGGCGGAAGGGCAGGCATTAGTCTTGCCTTCTTCTCAAAGGGCTGCCTGGGCCTGACGGGGGCCAGGGAATCCCGTGACCCCCGGCGTTACAACGTCCCCAGAGCACCCACGGAGGGGACTATTTCCCCTGGACTGGCTTCAATGACCTTCTGTAGAGTGGAAACACAATCCAGGAGTAATTCGTCCACAGGCATTCACCTCTAAATTACTGCTCACACGTGCACTGAGACTTCAGTGGCAGAATTCTTATGTCATGCTAACATCAGGGAACACAGGTGAGCAGACATTTGAGACCAGAGTAGGATGACAGCCCCTAGGGAGTCGGGGGAAAGCATGACAGAGCGAAGACCTCTTCCTTCACTTATGGCCTTCATCAAACCCTGGGCTTATGAGCCCCAATGAAGGAAGAGGGGCAGTGCTCACAGGGGTTTGTCTGATATAAGGACAAAATCGACAGTAAGTCCCTGACTTCCAGCTTCTCTCTGAGGCCTGGCCACTCTGTGGTCCTCAATAACACCTGTGGTGGGTCCATCGTGTCCCCAAGAAGATACGTTCGAGTCCTGATCCCCAAACCCCGTGAGTGTGGCCTCATTTGGAAACAGGGTCTCGGCAGCTGTAATCAAGTTAGGATGAGGTCATGCTGGATTGGGGGGGTGGGGTGGGCATCCAATGGATTGTGTCCTTGTGAGGAGAGGGGAGTTGGAGGCAGTCACAGAAGACATGGGGGAGAAGCCACGTGAAGACAGAGGCAGAGGCTGGGGGAACCGCTGAAGCCCCCAGCAGCTGGAGGAGGCAGGAAGGACCCTCCCCTGGAGCCTCGGAGGGAGCATGGCCCTGGGACACCGGGCTCTCAGACTCTGGCCCCCTGAGCCCTGTGAGAATACCCCTTTCTCTCAGCTGCTCCCTGCTGTCTCAGACAAGGTCTCACCACCACTCAGCCTCGAGGCCCTGTGTGCCGCGGTCCCCACCTCCCGGCTGCATCACCTCCAGTCTCAAGACGATAAATCCCCAAAATGCCTGCACCCGTGGTGCCCAGTACATACTGCTGGACCTAGTTGAAGACGCCACCTCTGCAGAGCCATCCGGTGCCCACGCCTTCCGTGAGGCTGCAGCCCTTAGTAGCCCCAGGTCGTGAGACAAGTGGGGACACACAACTTGCACAGGGTCCCATGGGGACAGCTGGGGCCCGGACCCTGCAGGGGGCTTGCTCCGGAGTCTAGTCTTCACCCTGCCTGTGAGGGCTCAGATAGAGAGCCCCTCATGCCCCTGGTCCCCAAGCACGTAAGCCACCCTACCCCTCCGTGACCACGGTCCCCAAACATGTGCTATTCACAGTTAGGGGCCACAGCGCTCACCGCAGACTTCAGGGGAAGGACCCATAATCCCATAGGCTCCCCACCTGTGAGAGCACCCAAGAGAAGCAGAGAGGCTGACAGGCCGCGTAGAGCCAGGCCCCGGACGCCCAGGCCAGGGCTGAGAGAGCCGGGCTGGGGCCCAGGCAGAGTGGGCCGGGAAGCAGCCGTGGGCAGGGACACAAGATGAGGAGAGAGCCGTGTGGGGTGTGGGGCTCACCCCTCTGCCGCCTCCCAGAAGTCCAATGCAATGCCCAGAAACCACGAACCAATGCAAAATGATCTCTTTGCTGTAACTCAGCAGCCAAAATGCATACCTTGTTATAAATTCCTAAGGATTTTCCAATTTGATGTGGAGTACTCTCAAAGCTCTTTCCTTGGGAAACTTTCCTGGTACAATCTTTGAAAAAACCAAGTTCTTCAACTACAGAAACCCCTCTTCCTATCAAAGCCATAACCTCTTCAGAAATGAAGGGTTCTATTTCATCAGGCAAAATGATTTTGAAAAGTCCTTTCGGCTTAGTGGGCATTTTAGGAAATGAAAAAAAAATAAATAAATAAAACCTTTGGACCTCACATTTTATTGCTTTTGACAACCACAGAATAAACTCTCCCCAGCTGTCACAAGCAGCTCAACAGTCCCCATCAACCACCACTTCTTAGAGCAAAAGAGCTTAGGCGGCTAAGATAAGCGCAAGCATTTAAAGAATAAATAAATGCAGCTGAGCGTGGGGCTAAGAATTAGCATCACAATGGCCTGGCACAAAGCTGGTGGCAAGAGACGTGTGCAGACTTTCGGTCCCTATGTGAGCCTGAGCCATGGGCCACCTGGAAACTGCCCCTGGGCCCTCGGCCTCTCCCAAGCCTCCCGCAGGAACAGCCTGGTCCATGCAGCTTCCCCAGGGCGGTCATCACACGGCACGGACCGTCTTTACCCCTTCGAAACCCCAGCCGTGGCCCGTGTCCACAGACAGAGCAGGGAGGGTGTAAACCCCGGACAGGTACCCACAGGGCACCCCAGCACCGGTCTGTGCCGCCCTCCATAACAGGGCTTCGTGAATGGCAGATAAAACTAACCATCCAGCAGGAAGTGCAGGCGTGAATGGCAGGTGAAGAAAACAAGAGACAGCAAACGTGTGTCCTTCCTATTGGAACTGGAGGAAGGGGGCATCACGGGGGAGGGGTGTCCCCCCAATGGTCTTCCCCCGGGGACGGCCCCCCAGCCCCAGTCACATCACACAGCCCTGCAGCTGCAGAGGCCACCCTGCTCCCCGACCCTCTGAGGTGCAGGTGCGCGTGTGTGTGTGTGATATGCAGCCCACTCTCCGACATCACGTTCACCGGCCTATGTTCTCTGCACTGATGTCACATATAATCAATTCCTATTCCTGAGCTGTATCCTGAGGAATGCCCGGGGCCTGGGGCTGAGCTGTCCCCTCCCTGCACGTGTCTGGGATGCAGGACCAGAGCACAGGGAGCATCGGCGGCGGGGGGCTCAGAGCTGTCCGGCTGCCCCCCATATACTGTGAGCATGCTTCCCACCCGGCACCATGGACTGGAAACATGGACCCTGGCACATATTTCTGGGACGGTCCATCAGCGCCAGCTCGGCTCTCTGAGGCCACCTCCCTCTGCCACCTCCTCCGCGGCTGCTCCCGCAGCGACTGTTTGGTGAGTGGGCCACTGTCACCGCCATCAGCACCCAGCAGAGCCTCTGCCCTGCCTCGAGGGACCCTGATGGGTCAACAGAAACATCATGCTGCCAGATTCCAAGTCGGGCGATGCCCGCTCCGCACACAATTACCTCGCTGTCCTCACAATCCAGGGGGCGGGAACTAATGCCTCCGTTTACTGCACGGACGCCTCTGGCCTCAGGCGTCCGCTAGCAGCAGGGTCGCTTCCGGGCCCCTCGGCATTGCTCGGGCCACCTCTCCCGGGCCACCGGGCAGCTCTCCCTGAACAGGGGCCATGACATGCGCTGGCCTTAGGGACGGCCGGTCCAGGGGAGAGAAAGGCACACGCAGTCTGGAAGCGCTGCTGAAGGTGACACTGACCTGAGGGGTGGGTAACAGATGCCACCAAGGACACGCTCGCGCCCCAGGAGCCTCCCACCTCCGGGACACCCCGCAGTGCGCCTCTGAGGAGCAGCCAGACCGTCCCTGATTCAGATTCGCCCTCTTGAAACAAAGGCAGCCTGAGGCTCACATGAGAATCCCAGTTCTCAAACCCGAGTCAGCGAGGACGGAGTCCCGGTGACCGAGCGGTGTGTGCAGGCACTCCCCGGTCTCGGTGCCACAAAGCAGACACCCTCCAGGCGCACGAGCAGGGACGCCTGCTTCCACGGGGCCAGCCGACGCGCAAAGGCAGGGAAATGCACACTTCCTGGAGCAGGGGCACACGCATACTTGGAGTGGGGTCACGTGCACACTTCTCGGAGCGGGGGCACACGCACACTTCTCGCAGCGGGGGCACACGCACACTTCCTGGAGTGGGGGCACACGCACACTTGGAGCAGGGGCACACGCACACTCAGAGCAGGGGCACACGCACAGTTCTCAGAGCAGGGGCACACGCACACTTCTAGGAGCGGAGGCACACGCACACTTCCTGGAGTAGGGGCACACGCACACTTGGAGCAGGGGCACACGCACACTTCTCAGAGCGGGGGCACACGCACACTTCGCGGAGCAAAGGCACGCGCGCACTTCTCAGAGCGGGGGCACACGCACACTTCTTAGAGCAAGGGCACGCGCACACTTCTCAGAGCGGGGGCACACGCACACGTCCTGGAGCGGGGGCACACGCACACTTCTCGCAGCTAGGGCACACGCACACTTCTTGCAGCAGGGACACACGCACACTCGGAGCAGGGGCACACGCACACTTCTCGCAGGGGCACACGCACACTTCTCAGAGTGGGGCACACTCACACTTCTCAGCAGGGGCACACGCACACTCGGAGCGGGGGCACACAAGCCGAAATCCCCAGAGAATGAGGTTCCTCACATGCAGCTGTGTTCAGTTAACTCGTAGCAGCGTTACTTCTCACGAATCCTACTTTTTCAACACATTTTAAATATCCATTTGAGTTCTGCCTTCACAGGGCAAAGTGCTGACGGGGCAGTAGGGCATCTCGGACCTCACTGACAGGGAGACGTGCAGAGAGTGACCCCACAGTGGTCACCCTGGACCCAGGCACCCGACGTGTGAGCAACTCCCCCCGTTTCTCCCCAAATCTGCACCTGCCCCGCCAAATGGCCCTTACCCTGTGAGCCTGGTCCAAGGACTGCTTCCTGTAATCCAGCTCCTCATCAAGGTAACCCTTCTGCTTACTGAACAGCTCCTGAAACACAAGAGGACCCGTGTCTCGGCCTCGGGCACCCACCTGGCGATATCGTGCTGTGGACACGAGGCAAGACGCCCACCAACCTTCTCGCTCTCCAGGTCAACCATTTTTCGGTGCAGGGCTGACTCCGTCTCTTCGATCTGCTGGAGCCACTGGACACAAACCGAAAGAGCAGGTGACGGTGACCTTTCCGGTGGCCACACGGGCACCAAAGCCATCCCACCTCCCCCCAGGCTCCACAGGCGGCCTAGGAGCGGGGGTCGGGTTGGCACTGTGTGCTCCACGTGCCCAGCATCCAGACACCCCCACTTCGCCTCCAGGAAGTCTGTGCCCCACTTCTCCAGGGAAGGGAGGGGAGGGTCGTTAGCAGGGGTTCGGCGGGAAGATACACCCGAGAGCTCAGCCGGAGGACATTCTCCCCCAGTCCCACGCCCCCTGGAGCCCGACTTGCCGGGACTCCCTCTCCCCTCCCTGCCGGAGGCCCCGGGAGTGGGTGCTGACGGCCGGCCCGCCAGCCAGGCTCTGGCTGGGGGATGGGGGCCCAGGTAGGCCGGGCAGCACCCAGAGGAGGGTCCCGGTGGGGTGAACAGAAAGCAAATGGTACACAGACCCACGACACTGCCTGGTCCTTGGGGAGGAAACTGAGGCAGAGTCGGCCTCGACACAAAGTCTGGCGGATGCGTGACGTGCACGCACGTGTGGTGGGCGCTGTCTGACTGGCGTATTGCCAGACCTCCCAAGGTGGACAGGGTTAACGGCCTCCCCACCCCCAGCCCAGAAGCCCCTCCTCCAAGGACCGCATCCTCTCTGAGCTCTGAGCACAGAGAGAGAGGCCTGCAGGGCCCAGCCCTGTCCCAAGAGCATCCACACGGGTGCTATGGTTACCTTTTCGGCCAAGGTCAGGACCGTCCTAGCTTGTATGACGACCACTTGCTCCTCGTTGGTCAGATTCTGCACCCAAAGCAGACACGTGTGCAGTCAGGGGCAGCACTTTCAGAGGTGCCCAGACTGAAATAATGAGGTAGGGGGCAAATGGGGGTGCCGGGTGCAGTGTGGGTAGGTGAATGGGGGTGCCTGGTGGGGGGGTATGAGGAAGGGGATGAGTGGGGGTGCCCAGTGGGGGGTGAATGGGAGTGACCAGTGGGATGTATGAGGAGGGAGGTGAATGGGGGTGGTGGGTGGGGGTGAATAGGGGTGCCCAGTGGGGGGTATAAGGAGGAGGATGAATGGGGGGTGCCACGTGGGGGGGTGAATGGGAGTGACCAGTAGGGGGTACAATGAGGGAGGTGAATGGGGGTGCTGGGTGGGGGGTGAATGGGGGTGAAAGTAGGAGGTGAATGGGGGTGCCCGGTGGGGGGGGTACAAGGAGGGGGATGAATGGGGGTGAATGGGAGTGACCAGTGGGGGGGTACGAGGAGGGAGGTGAATGGGGGTGAGTGTAAGAGGTGAATGGGGGTGCCCGGTTGGGGGGTACGAGGAGGGGGATGAATGGGGGTGCCAGGTTGGGGGAATAGGGGTGCCCAGTGAGGAGTACGAGGAGGGAAGTGAATGGGGGTGCTGGGTGGGGGATGAATGGGGGTGCCAGGTGGGGGGAATGGGGGTGCCCAGTAGGGGGTGAATGGGAGTGACCAGTGGGGGGATGAGGAGGGAAGTGAATGGGGGTGCTGGGTGGGGGGTGAATGGGGGTGCCTGGTGGGGGGGTAAGAGGAGGGGGATGAATGGGGATGCCAGGTGGGGGGAATGGGGGTGCCCAGTGGGGGGTGAATGGGAGTGACCAGTGGGGGGGTACGAGGAGGGAGGTGAATGGGGGTGAGTGTAAGAGGTGAATGGGGGTGCCCGGTTGGGGGGTACGAGGAGGGGGATGAATGGGGGTGCCAGGTTGGGGGAATAGGGGTGCCCAGTGGGAGGTGAATGGGGGTGCCCAGTGAGGAGTACGAGGAGGGAAGTGAACGGGGGTGCTGGGTGGGGGATGAATGGGGGTGCCAGGTTGGGGGAATAGGGGTGCCCAGTGAGGAGTACAAGGAGGGAAGTGAATGGGGGTGCTGGGTGGGGGATGAATGGGGGTGCCAGGTGGGGGGAATGGGGGTGCCCAGTGGGGGGTGAATGGGAGTGACCAGTGGGGGGGATGAGGAGGGAAGTGAATGGGGGTGCTGGGTGGGGGGTGAATGGGGGTGCCTGGTGGGGGGGTAAGAGGAGGGGGATGAATGGGGATGCCAGGTGGGGGGAATGGGGGTGCCCAGTGGGGGGTGAATGGGAGTGACCAGTGGGGGCTACAAGGAGGGAGGTGAATGGGGGTGCTGGGTGGGGGGTGAAGGGGGTGAACCGGGGTGCCGGGTAGGGGCTGCCAGGAGGGGGGTGAATGGGGGCATCGGTGAGGGGTGCAGGTAGGGGGTGATTGGGGGAGCCGGTGGGGAGGGGTGAATTGGGGTTCCTGGTGGGGGTGAATAGGGGTGCCAGGAGTGGGACTGATGGAGAAGCACAGGGGACTGGGGTCACCTCTAAGGTCACTTTTTCTGAAATGGTCTCCTGGGGTCTTCCCCCCTCTACTCCTGACCCTGGGGACTCCGAGGTGCTTCTCTATTCTGTCCCCTCTGTCCTGCATTGCTGGTGACCAGGACACTGTAAGTAGCCAGCTGAGGCGGAGGCGGGGGTGGGGGGGCAGCATAGCACAGGCAGCGGCAACACACGTGTCCCCGCCGTTCCCGTCCGCGTCTTTGTTGAAAGCCAGCTGCCGCGTGTGCAGCCCGCGTTACTATTATTAAAACACCGCCCGGACATGCGGGGTGAATACCTGACACTCATGGCTACGAAATGGTGTCCACCCCTCCCTGGCTCTTGGTCTTGTTCTGCTCAGCGTATTCATGCCTCTTCCCAAGGGGCCACCTGGGTGCTCCTTCTGGGCGAGTCTGGCTTTGGGGCCAACGAGCATCCTCGGAGGCTACAGGCGTTTCACTCACTCGGACCCTGACTCCCACCTGCAGCAGCACCGGGGCAGAGCAGGAGCTGGACCGTCCCCACTGCGGGGCCCAGTGTGCGGGACAGCCGTGGGTGCGGAGGGGAAGCAGAGACCAGAGCAGGGCAGAGGCTGCTGGGATCACTGAGCCGGAGGACAGCCCCCTACAGCCTGGAACACCCCTGACTCAGGGTCAGTCTGTTCAGAAAGCCCTCCCAAGGGCAGGGGTCTCTCACCATCCTCTACCCCAGCAGCAGTCAGCAAAGGGGGGGGGGGGGCAGTGACCAGGTGCCATAGGCGCAGAGCAAGCTGTGTCTTTGGGTCACAGTGACCCCGACTCGGCACAGAGCCGGGCTGGGAAGGCGCTCCTCACACCCCCTGCTCTCGGGGAAGCTGGCCAGGCACCCGTGCACGCCCTCCTCCCAAGACAGGAACCAGGGAAGGCTGAGCAAGGGGCTGCAGGGAGATCCTCCCAGGACATGGTTATGCCAGGGGCTGAAGGGCCTGCAGCGTCCCATGGGGCAAGCAGCCTGGCCAGGAGGTGACCCCGTCCCCAGGCCCCAACCTCAGCCAGGTGCCATCTGCTCCACCTTCCTGGGGTGACCCATCTCTCTGCCGTCCAGGTACAGCAGTGGCGAGTGGCGCCGCCCACCAGGGAGAGCGGGGATCCACTCAGCCCCTGCCAGCCTCTGCTCAACTCCAAGGGCCCCGACTCTTGAGCAAACCAAGGTCTGGGGTTCAGGCACCCACGTAGCCAGTCTGGAGGCTGCGAGCTTCTCGGAGGTGGACTGTGCCAAGCAGCCACAGCACGAGTATGTCCTGGCTGTGACAGGGCTTATCCCTGTCACCTGCTTCAGGTACCAGGCCACTCTGAGCTCCAGGAATGGATCTGTGGGCTCAGGCTCCATGGGGCGCAGTCTTGGGTCACGAGGTGCGTGTGAAGTGTGCCCATATGCTCAACTGTGACCACCTGAAGGGATGTCCTCCAACCCACTGGCAGGAACTGCCATGGTCTCCCCACAGTCACCTGAGCATAAATCTGAAGGTGTGTCCTCTAGGCCCCAATAGCCTCTGTCCCCATACTCTGAGGCCACTTGATGGCCCCATGGCTGTCCTGCCTCCTGGTGCTCTTGAGTAGACAGCTACAGGGTCGGGGAGGGGCCCTGGACTGAACTGGACAGAGGTAGGCTGAACCTACACCAGCTCTGTGACCCTGAACGGGTGTCCTCTTGGGCCTCAGTTTCTCCAGCTGTGAATCGGAAGGTTAACCAATATGGTTCCCAAGAGCCTGTGATGGGGCCTGGCAACTCGGGACCAGACCCCATCCTTGCCACGAGCTGAGGCCTCAACGACCTACAGCCGAGATGGGTCTGGGGAAAGGCCAAATACAGCCAGCAGAGCCTCCCTTCCCAAGTGAAGGGGGGCCAAGGACAGAAGGGTTCTTGTCGACACAGGGCCCTGTACATGTCACAGCTGCTGGGAAGAACAACTAGCCCCAGGAATACGCGTGAGTGCCTGGGTTTGGGTGTGTGTGCCTGAGTATGTGTGGGTGTGTTTACACGCATTTGTTTTTGAGTTTTTCTCTTTCCGCTTCGTGCAGTGCGCTAATTTGACTAAGTACCTTGCTCTTTCTCAAGAGCAGTGACCAGGATGGGGAAACCAAGGTGTCTTAGGATTAGCCGTAGACTGTATGCTTATTGGTATACCTTGGAGGAGGAAAGTTCTGGGTGGTGAGTGAGGCTGCCTTCTAGCACAGCTGAACTGCTCATTGGACAGGGGACTCAATGAGCGCAGAATGATGGATAAAGGGCAGATAGAAGATGGGTGGGTGGGTGGATGGATGGATGGATGGATGGATGGGTGGCTGGATGGGTGGCTGGATGGGTGGGTGGATGGATGGGTGGATGGATGGGTGGGTGGAGGGATGGGTGGGTGGAGGGATGGGTGAAGGGATGGGTGGATGGGTGGAGGGATGGGTGGATGCATATGGGTGGGTGGGTAGAGGGAGGGGTGGGTGGGTGGATGGATGGATGGATGATATGTGGATGGATGGATGGGTGGATGGGTGGGTGGATGGGTGGGTGGATGGGTGGGTGGATGGGTGTGTGGATGGATGGGTGGGTGGATGGGTGGGTGGAGGGATGGGTGGATGGAGGGATGGGTGGATGGGTGGAGGGATGGGTGGATGGGTGGAGGGATGGGTGGATGGGTGGAGGGATGGGTGGATGCATATGGGTGGGTGGGTAGAGGGAGGGGTGGGTGGGTGGATGGATGGATGGGTGGGTGGGTGGATGGGTGTGTGGATGGATGGGTGTGTGGATGGGTGGGTGGAGGGATGGGTGGGTGGAGGGATGGGTGAAGGGATGGGTGGATGGGTGGAGGGATGGGTGGAGGGATGGGTGGATGGGTGGAGGGATGGGTGGATGGATATGGGTGGGTGGGTAGAGGGAGGGGTGGGTGGGTGGATGGATGGATGGGTGGGTGGGTGGATGGGTGTGTGGGTGGATGGATAAATGGAGGACAGAGGATGGAGGGAGGGAGTACAGATGGATGGACGAATGGAGGGATGACAGACAGGGTAGAGGGTGGAGGGAGGGATGCACGGAGGGTGGGATGAAGGAGTACAGTCACTCAGTAATTAGTATTCTTCCAGGAGTTTGCCGTAGAAATTAAAACTGTCTCCTTAATAAGATTTGCAGATTATAAATGGTGCCTGCCCCTCTCCCAAAACCAAGGAGATGGGAACCCCTAAGAGTCTGGGCTATCTAAGGTACAGAAAGGAGCTGCAGAGTATCAGGGGTACGGAGAGGATTCCAGAAACTGAGAAAACACTAGCCAGAAGCACCACTGCCGGAGGACACGGTGTGCAGGCGGAGGCCCCCCCACCCAGCAGAGCACAGCGCTGAGCTCCGTGTCTCTGGCTGCTAGGCACCACCCGGCCGGACACGGGGACAACATGAGAAAGGGGCCGCCCCAAGCGCTATGGCCACAGGGAGGGTGCGGGCGGGCAGGGCAGCTGTGGCAGGTTCACGGTGGGACTCACGGGGCCCCTGACCCCGGGGGGCTGATGGGGGTGGTGGCTCGCATGAGGAGGCATGCACAAGTCAGGAGAGCGACATACACTTACGGCGTTATCCCCCAGGATGTCCAGCTGCTTCATCAGCTCCGCGACCAGGATGTCCTAGAAGGACAGACGGGCTGGGGTGAGTGCCAGCCGGGTGGGCAGCACGGGGTGCAGGGCGGGGGGGTGGGGGGCTTACCGTCACGCCTTCCGCTTCGCAGTAGGCCTGGAGGGGGCTCTTCCCTTCCGCGAACGGGGTGTGGTGGAGGTTGATGGCGGGCGACTTCCTCTCCCTTTCCTAGGACAGAAAGCGGGAGGCTGGCGCAGAGCTGTGCTGGGGACCCGCAAATAGGGTCCACGTTTGTGAAACGAAGCCCCAAGGGCAGCAGGCGGCCCCTGTGCAGACAGACGCTGGCGGAGAAGGGAGCTCCCGGCCCAGACAGGCCCTGGGGATCCGGCTCAGCTCCCTGCTCCCCGGTCACCACCCCCGCTGGCGACCTGCCGACCTGCCATCCACTGTGAACTCCAGGGCTGTTGGGAGCCTCAGGGAGCGGGTCCTACACAGGCTGACCACAGCAAGACCCTGGGGACCCCCATCTTCTCACAGTATCATACAAAATGTGGTCGCTCCCACCAGCGAGGGTCATGCCCTCGTCATCACCAAAGGTCCCAACGGTGACCAGGACTGAGAAGGGGGCCCCCAAGGGGTGTGTAGGCGGCCCGCAGGGCAAACACCAGTCCAGATCACTTCCTCACGCCTCACAGGTGGACCGTATCCCCAGCTGCCCTCATGGGGAGGAGTGACAGTGGCAGGTGAAGGCAGCAATGTGGCCGTCCACGCGTGGCTGGCCCTTTCCCCAAGGGAGCCTTGCTCCAGCTCCCTCCGCTGTAGGAGGCCAGGGTCATGGCAGAGGACAGACAAAGGGCACCTGGTCACCGTGTGGCACCCAGCTGCCTGCACTCAGGGGCTTAAATGAGCAAGAAGGAAACGTCGGCCAGGCTGACCACTGTGGTCAGGCGTGTGGCCCCCACAGCACAACGAGGCACAGCCAGGATTGTCCAGCCCCCACGGGTCTAGAAGCAGACACTCATGTTTCATTCTTCCGGGGTACGTTTTGTCCTTGTTTCCTCCATGGTTCCCCACGCAGAGAGAAGCCCCCTTTCCGGCCCTCCCTCTTGGGGTCATGAACAAAAGCTCAGGTCAGGAAGGCCAAGTGACCAGCCGACAGGCCTCCCTCCGTCCGCGGCTGGTGGCCTGTGCCCCTTGTGCCCACCCTGGCTCTGCAGGCTGGTGGCCTGTGCCCTGACGCCCGCGCCCACCCTGAGACACACCTCCAGCTCCAGGATCCGGAACTCTAGCAGCTCATTCTGGTCTCTTGCATCCTGGACCTCGTGTCTTAACCGACCCTCTTCCGTTTCCATTTGCTTGATCTGTAAAATAAAAGGCAGATGAGATGCCTGAGGTCACAGGTCAACTCCCCAGCTGTCCTGACAGCTGCTGGCTCTCTGTGGGGACAGCTGACCCACCCCAGTGCCCAGAGCCCTCACTCCAGCTGGAGTCCATGTGGGTCCATCCTAGTGAGACAGGGTTGAGTCTCCAGCCGTTGGTTAATCGGGATGGGGGGATGCAGGGGCAGATCAGGGGGCGAGGAGCCCCAAGAGCCCGGAGCTCGGCCTGGCCATCTGAGCAGAGATGGGGAAGGGAAGGGACCCATCAAGGGAAGAGACGGTAAGATGTCCCTGTATGACAGTGCTCCTTAGAGCCCAGGCTGGCCCAGAAGCAATGGAAGGGCCATGAGTCATCGCTGCCTGACCCCCTCCAGAGCGAACTTTACTAATTAGGAGGTTGTTTAAACAGAATCAGAAACATGCACGGCCCATGCCCTCCCAAGGGTGAGTGCCACGCATCCTGGGGCACTCAGCCTTGTGAACACAGGAGAGGGTGTTCCAGAAGGGTGTCTGCTGCGGGCGGGGGCTCGGCCCATCCCCCCGAAAGGAAAGGGTGTTCCAGAAGGGTGTCCGCTGCGGGCAGGGGACTCGGCCCATCCCCCGAACTGAGCTTGGGGAACCGAATACCCTGCTGGGATGCTCGGGGGTGGGTGGAGAGATGGTTCCAGGGGTTCAGCACCCAGCAAGGGAGCCGTGCATTCAGGGGCAGGGCCTTATCACAGTGCATGTGTCACAGCTGAGGCCGTGGGGGAGCACCCACAGGCCAAGAATGTGACCCCACGTCCATGGTAGCCAGAGAAAAGTACAGGTTTGAAGTGTGCACAGTGTTTGCACATGGACATTGTGCATGTGTGTGTTTAAATGTGCACGTGTATGTACTGCGTGCACATGAGTGTGTATGTAAGAAGTGCTTAAATGTATGCATACAAACGTGTGTGCACACAAGCATATATGAGAAGAGTACAGGAGTACAATGAGTATGTATGTGTGCACTCAAGCATGTAAGTATTTTTGTGCACACACAAGCATTTACGTGTGCGCAAGTGTTATGTGTACGAGGGAGTATTTAAGTGTGCACAGTGGTTAAATGTGCTCATGGGTGTGTATGCAAGAACATTTAAGTGTGCACATGTGTTTGCATGCACACGAGTGAGTGTGCACGTGCATGTTTAAGGGCACACAAGATTTTAGCGTGCACGTGAACATTATGTGTGCACACAAGCATTTCCATGCACACACACGTGTTTACGTGTGCAGGTGAGCACCAGAGGTGAGCACAGCTGTCCTGATTTAAGATACAAGCGGGAAGCACATAGGTGTCACTCACTGTTCAAGACATAACACCCAAAGCACAGCCCCGTGTGGGACTGACGGCTTCAGGCGGGGCGGGCGACTGAACTGGGACCCACAGCCTTGGTTTGGGGGCTGCTGGTCTGTGGGAAGCACCGTCGAGGAGGTGGCCCTGAGGCTCGTGAGGACACCCTAGTCTGGCTCTTCTCGGTAAGGGCGGCAGATGCCATGGAAAGTCCTTGGCCCACGGCGAGGGCTGTGGCTGGGAGGGACGGGCCACAATGGCACCGTCATGTAGACATGACGATGGTGGGGCTGCGGGAGCCAACTGTAAGCCCTGGTGGCCTTTCTGCCTCTAAACATGTAGCTCCGGCTCCCATCCTGTTCCGAGCCACCTGCTACAGCACTCTGGGCCCTACCCACTGGGGACGGTCCCCAGCTGCCCAAGTGTCATCTGACGAACCATGTACAGTCCTCGGCCTTTAGTGCTGTGGGTCCCTCCCTGAACCGGCCCCAAGAACGGGCTGGATCAGAGAGGTGGTGATGTAGGCGGAGGTGCCCATGAACGGACGTCTCACATCCAGGGACAAGGGGAAGCCAGGCAGCTCCTGGGAGGAGCTCAGGCCACTAACAGGCACTGGCCAGCTGTGCACCGTGTTTCCTGACCAGTCACATAAAGCCTTCTTCCAGCCAAAAAGCCCCAGTCTGGGGGCGGGGTGACAGGGATGACAGCATTTTGGAGCCTCCTGTTAGCCACAGCCAGGAGAGCCCATGGCCACAGCCACAGCCACTGCCAGGGAAGCTTTGGTTACGTCACATGCCCTCACAGTTGCGCGGTGGTGACAGAAACTGAAGCCCAGCTCCCGGGGACCCTCAAAGGACCTCTTCCCGGAATACAGTGTCCTGGCTCAACAAGGCTTCTGAATGGGGTGACCCCAGTGGTTTTGAAAGGACAACTCTTCCACAGAGCCTGCCTGGCCCTCGCCAACCACAGAGCCCATCCGTGGGACAAAACAGAGGAGCCCAGACGCAGCTCTAGACGCACGGCTCACCGTCTCCAGGAGGCGGAGGGGGCGGCCTCCCGGGAGTGAGCCGCCAGCAGGCCCGGCGAGGGGGCGGCCACGGAGGCTCTGCCGAGCGACCCCCCCCACTCCTCCACCCCTGCCCAGCAGCACTGGCCGCACACGCCCGGGAGCACAGGGGAGGCGGCCAGAGGGCCGGACGGCCACAGACATACCTTCTCCACGAGCTCTTGGTTCCTTCTATACAAAGCTTGCTTCTCTTCAATCCACTTCATGTCCTTGGACGCGGAATTGAATTGGAGAAACAGATTCACCACAGGGTTAATCTCCAAGTCAGCATTTAAATCACAATTCAGCAGAACAGAGGATCCGACCAAAGGACTCAACACCCAGCTTCTGACATGACCACCCGGGACGGCTCACTCGCACAGCTAATGAACACCTCTGATTTCACCCTGTATCTCCTGGGAGGGACCCGGACAGAGCAGACGGGGGCAGCCCCGCTTCAGGCGGACCCCTCGTACCCCCATGTGGACAGCGCTCCCGGCCAGGCACCAGCGGCACGTGGTACCACGTGGACGTCACGGGTCCGGGGACCCTGACTGGAGCCGGCGGGAGCCAGGTTCCCTCGACAGGGTGGGAGGGGGGCGCCCGGTCCATCTCACTCTCGGACACTCAGACGGAGGCATTTGTGCAACAGCGAGAGATGTGTGTGGCCGCCCTGCGGACCCCGTCCCAGGGTCAGGCCTTGGGGGAAGCACAGGGTCTCCGGCGCGCCCCCTGCCCCAGCAGCGTTTCCAGTCAGGTGTCAGGAGGAAGGCCTATTGCCCCAGCTTCTTTCCAGCAAAGTCATCTTCGAAGCTTGAAAGGTTCATCTCAGCAGATGAAAGCCAGCGTTGTCTTCTTTTCTCCTTCTCCTCCTTCTCCTTCTTTTTCTTCTTCTTCTTCCTCCCCCTCCTCTTCCTCCCCCTCCTCCCCTTCCTCCTGTCCCTCCCTCTCCTCCTCCTCATGTCCCAGCTACCACCACTGCGCCTATCCAGCATGGCGTGGGGCCCAGGGATCTCAGTCTCGAAGTCCAGGCAGGGTCCATGAGGACTGTGCACAGCTCAGCTCCAGAACGCCGTTCCTGCAGCCCAAGTGTGCCGTGGCCCCGGGCGGAGATGTGGTGGCCGTGGTGGGGCGCGAGCCAATCTGGCGCTGAAGCCTGGCCGCATGCTCAGGCAGGGGCGCTCACAGTGTGGCCCTGGTGTCACTCAGGCCCTCCTCTTGTCCGGCCGGCCGTCCACCCGGCAGTTAACATGTCAAGGACCGCCGTGGGTCTGCACGGGGCTCGGTGCTGGGCCAGGCGCCTCCCAGGCAGACCCTCCCAGCCCTACGCGGACGTCGTCCAGCCGCATGGTGAGTCCACCTGGAGCTGCGCCATCCAGCAGGTCACAGGCCCGTGGCCTCGAAGAGCCCCGAGGTGGTGAGGGAGTGATTGACAACCTCCAGGGGCCTGAAATCCTGGCCCTGAGCTGGGGGAGAGACGGGGCCCACCCAGACCAAGCCCAGAGAGGCCACGCACTCTCGGCCGGGCGCGTGCCCGCCCCGTCAAGGCTGCTGTCTCCTTCCTCTGGATACAGATTCCTTCCAGTTTTCACATTTTTGATTGAGGTGTGAGTCTTCAGTGCGCAGCCAATAACTTTCACCCGCACGCGCGCACACGGGCCGCCGCCCTCCCCAGGAGTCCGTGCCCCTCAGGCTCCCTCCGACCCCCTGGAGTCCCCCAGGGACCCGGGCTCCACACACCCACCTGTCCCTGCTCAGCCAGGGTCTGCTCGAGATCCTCTATCCGCGTCTGGGCTCTCTGCACCTCTGCTTGGAGCTGCTCACGGGTCTGTAGGACGGGAGGAGACATACATCCAACTTTCTCTAAAAGCCAGGACATACCCACAGGGACAGAGACTCTCGGCGACCTTCTGCCTTCTGCCTCCGCCACCTCTGCTACCGGAGAGGAGGCCGTTCTCCCCTTTGCAAGGAGTGCTCAGCACGGAGGGAAGAACTCTGAGGCTGGTTTGAAGCAGGCGACCTCACTTAGACCACAGGGACGGCCTGCAGACTGGCTCTGAGAGCGTGCTGGCAGAAGGAAGTCTGTTCACAGGATGGAACAGCTGATGGGCGTGCCGGGCGCGGCCCAGGGGGGCTGGTTCCAGTCTCGAGGGCGACAGTGAGGACACTGGCAGGGCTTGGCCATCTGCCCAGCAGGGACCAGACGCCCTTCCCTTCCCTTCCCTTCCCGCACAGGCGCCCTCTGCCGGTCCTGGCTTCACCTGGATTCTGCTTGCTGACTTCACTCACTTTCTCCCCCCGGGGCCCCCTGTGGAAGCCCACCCTCACTGCCCTGGTGCATGCAAGGCCCCTGAGGGTCCAAACCGCCCTCCTGGGAGCTCATGTGCACTCGTGAGGTCCAAGCTATAGGGCACTCCATTCTTCTGGTGCTCCTGCTCCCCGGGGAACAGCCTCCAGGGCAGATGAAGGCACAGGGTCAGGGGTCCCTCAGCTTGGGGAGGGCAGGGTATTCCCTGGCCGGGCCCTGGGTGCCTCTCCTCATGACATCGGTGGACCCAGGCTCTCCCTCCCCCGTCCCCTCCCCTGGCCTCTGCTCTCCATCCGCAGAGATGAAAGTGAAGCTGGCCGGGGTCCTAGCTAGTCCCCACCCGATTCCCTGGAGGCCCAGGGGCTCTCCAGGCAGCCAGGACACATACGGTCTAGGGGAGGGGACCCCGCTGACACTGTGCCCTGGTTCAAAGACGTCCATGCTCAGCCGGCCAGCCAGAGTTGCAGAAATGGCTAAGTGGTGTTGTCCCGTGCGGCTGGGAACAGAGCTGGCTCCCAGGCCCCACAGCAGCAGGGCAGGAGACCCCTTCACTCCACAGGGAGGAAGCTTATCTCTCTATGCTGGGCATGCCCTCTGAGCCCCGGCAGAGCAGGCCACGCATCAGGGACGGGGGTAAAGGGGGTTTGGGGGAGGGCGGCAGGACACAGCCCCCCACCACGGCCTCCCCTGGCGGCCGGCAAGGGCACCTGCCTTTGGCGGATGGACCATGAGTACCTGGCCCAGGGTCCAGGGAAGCAGGGGCAGGAGGGGACACTACCTGCTCCTGGCTGGGCCTGCCTGGTGAGGCTCAGGGGAAAGGGGGGCACGGCATCCGAGCTCAGCGTTTACTGGACAAACAAATAATCTTGGCTTGTTTCAAGAACCGTACTGCGATGCCAGGCCTCCTCTGGCTCTGGGCCTCAGTTACCGGGAGGCCCCAGGAGCGTCACCAGCAGGTTGGCCAGGAAGCCGACTTTACCTTGTCTGCCAACTGCAGTGCCCAGAGGGACAAACCCGGCTCTCCGGGGGGGGGGGGGGGGGCACCGCTCACACCTGTGCCCGGGGCTGCCCCGGGGTCCCACCCGCCGCCGGCCAACGGCCGGCGCCACTTCCCAAACACGGGCTCCCGATGGCCTCGGCGAGCATCGCCGGGCCCGACAACAACCGCGGGACGTGGGAGAGGGCTTGGCCCGGAAGGCGAAGCGATGCCAGCGTCCCTGCCAAGGCCGGGGGGGTCAAGTGGGGAGGAGCCCCGGCGGGAGCCGGAACGTCGTGGAGTAGAAGTCAGTTAGACCTTAACTTCTCGCTCTGCGTCCAGCGTCCCTCCGACCTGCTCCTGCAGCAAGGCGTAGGCTCGCTGCAGGGCCTGGTACTCCATGGTCAGCTGCCGGAACCTCAGCTCCGTCTCCTCCTTGGCCACGCCCTGGAGAGGTGCACGGAGACACGCTGTTACCCGGGGACCCGGGGAGGTGAGCCGGCTGCGCGGAGGCCAGGGTGAGCCTCAGGGGCCGGGAGCCCGGCCAGGGCCTCAGCTGGGGCCCCCCTGCGGGCCAGGTGAGCGCTGGGCCCGAGAAGGCGGTTCTTCCCCACCCCACCGCACAGCTCAGGCTCCCTCCCCACGGCCATCCCCACATGCCTTCGGCCTCAAGGACACCCACTGCCCCCAGGGAAAGGCGGGGGGTTGCGGCTGCCTTGGCGGGGCCCCAGCGGACCCCGAAGTGTTTGCTGCTCCAAGGAGAACTTGGTCTGCTGCGGGAGGGTGGCTGTGTCTGGGAGTGACCGGAGCCCGGCCCCTGCTCCTTATCCCCGGGGCCACTGGCAGCAGCTGGGCTACCATGGCTTAGGTCTCTACGTGGGTCGGTGGCCATGGGGCCACCTGCCCGGATCTGCCAGGGGAGGCCTGGCTCATGGCCCGAGTGCCCCTGGACAGGTCCGTGGACCGCCTGCCACTACGTGTCCTTCAGCCACAGGGGCCGGGCGGGTCAGACCAAACCCAGCACGGGCTTCCTGCGACATGAGGGGGCTCAGATGTCCGCCTGCGTATGAGGGCGGTTCCTTCCGGAAGGGGGGTTGGGCAGGACAGGCTGGCTGGGCTTTTATCAAAGACAGGGCTGCTCCTCATTGTTTTGTTGCCTTGATGTACGTCTCCGTGTGGCCCGGACCCCAGGGCAGCCTGCGAGAGGGCAGGGGTGCAGGCAGCCAGGGAGAGGCACGTGGCCCTCCTCGCCAGGTCCCTGGACCCCCGGAGCCCCGCCCCGGCCCGTGCAGAGGCCCCGTGAGACGCTACCTCATCCAGGTCATCGTCGGGGGTGCACGGGGTCTGGTCCGTCCTGTCCGTTTGGTAAGAGACAGAGGAGCCATCAGATTCCAGGGAAGCCTCTTCGTCGTATCCAAAGAACGTCTCCACCACAACCGGCTTCTGACCAAGAGGGACCGGGTTAATCCACACACGGACCCATGTGCCCTCCCCACCCCATGTCCACTCTATCCAAGTCCCTCCTGCCAGTGTCCCTGACGCTCTCCCAGATACAGGCCCAGACGGTCCCAGGAGCTCCCCGCGGCCTCCTTCTGCTGAGTCCCCAATGGGGCCCTTCACGGTCAGGCTCATGAGGGTCACCGGTCACTAAGGCTGGAGGGCGCCGTGGCCGATGCTCCCTGCCTTCACCATCCCGTCCTCGGCTGCTGAACCTGTCCTGCACGTTGAGGGCTCCTGGCCTTTAACCCAGTTGCCCGGATTCTCCCCACTCCCGCCTCACGGAAGCCCGGGGAGCAGGGGGGCCTGGCGGAGAGCAGCAGGTCCACTCTTACCACTGCACTGCCGGGCTCCCAGGCCTCCAGAAAATCTCTAAATACTCTGCCATAATCCCAAAGATAGAGACCCCCAAACCTTCTCCCTCCTCCCATGGGCCTTTCTGGGGGCCAGAGAAGCCAGCATTTGTGCCTAAGGAATATCTCACAGCCTGTGTGAGGAACGACCACTGAGCATTCAAAAGCCAAACGAGAAAACACTCATTTTGCAGAAAGCAGCACACAAGTTACTGTTCCTTGAGGCTATCTCCTGAATCTCCTTTTTTAAAATTAATTAGTTAATTTATTTGTTCTTGAGACAGAGTGAGCACAAGTGAGGGAGGGGCAGAGAGAGAGAGGGAGACACAGACTCAGAAGCAGGTTCCAGGCTCTGAGCTGTCAGCACAGAGCCCAACACAGGGCTCGAACCCACAAGCTGTGAGATCATGACCTGAGCCAAAGTCAGACGCTTGACCCACTGAGCCCCCCAGATGCCCCCTCTCCTGAATGCCCTCTAATAAAAAGCACACATTTGTTGAAAAGATTGTGCTTCCAATTCCCTACGGGCGCAGGCATGCCTGGGAGGGACCTGTGTGGGGCCAGCAGACAGGTGCTGCAGCCTGCAGTGCTGGCCGGGGACCACGTGGTGATGAGGCAGGCCTGTGGACTCCAGCGCAAGAGGGAACTCTAACTCCGAGCTGGCAGAGGAAGGTCAGGGTCCAAGGCTAGCCCCTCCTCCTTGCCGTCAGAAATCATATCTTCTCTGGGAAAGTTAAAAGCAACAAGGTAGGATTTCTAAATTTAAAATTATAATCATTGTATTGATTTGGGTTCGTTTTGGTTATTGTACAGTAACGATTTTTAAAAACAATTGGGGCGCCTGGGTGGCTCAGTCGGTTAAGTGTGTGTGTGACTCTTAATTTCGGCTCAGGTCAAGATCTCATGATTTGTCAGTTCAAGCCCAGCATCAGGCTCTGCACTGACAATGTGGAGCCTGCGTGGAATTCTCTCTCCCTCTCTCTCTGCCCCTCCTCTGCTTGTGCTCTCTCTCTCTCAAAATAAATAAACTTAAAAAAATAATAGAATTATTAGGGCACCTGCGTGACGCACACTGATGAGCGTCTGACTCTTGGTTTCTGCTCAGGTCCTGATCCCAGGGTCGTGGGATCAAGCCCCGCATTGGGTTCCACTGCTTAAGATCCTCTCTTCCTCCGCCCCTCCCCTGTTCGTGCACTCTTTCTCTCAAAACAAATAAATAAACATTAATAAAAAGGAAATAATAAAATTATCTTCTTTTCACCTCCAGAGAGAAACTCACTCCTGTTAAGTGGCTTTTAAAAACACGCGTTTTGTGTGTGCACACGTCAGTGCTGTCTCCTTTACCTTGGGGAGTTTCGCCATTTTCTTTCTTTGCTTTCGAAATCTCAAAAGCTTATCTCGCTCCTGCAAAAACCAGTGGAAGAGATTTTCTGAGTGGTTGAGCAGCTCAGTTAATGTTCCTGCGCGGTCATCTGAACGGACTTGCAGAGTGCTTTCTGGATGGGCACGCTGTATGCTCATGAACACGCGGCCCAGCTCAGGGAGGACCATCACGCTGCAGGCGCTGATGCCCTGTGGCTTCCGCTTGGGCTGAAGTGAGTGACGGCCCACGTTGCGGGGGGCCCTCCCCTGCCCCCTCCCCCTCCCCACACCCTGCTCAGCGTGCAAAGCCTCCTTCAAAGTGTGCGGGGGAGAGGGCGAGCTCTGAGCAGCACGCACACCGGAACCGGAACCGGAACCGGAACCGGGACCGGGACCGGAACCGGAAGGGACGGCGGCCCAGCCCTGCTCCGCACTGTCTGAGCAGGTGTCTGGAAAACTGCATCCCTGCACAGGCGGAGACGGATGCTGCAGAGACAAAAATCCCGTTTCTCCCCAGGGAGCTACACGGTGTTTCCGTGGCCCTGACCACGCGCCAGCCACGCTTAGACTGCTGGACCACGCCGGCGGGGGAGAAACCCGTGGGGGTGCGGTGCCCCAGGGACAGCAAAGCTGGGTGCTGGCTCCTGCAGGCATCACCAAAGGCCATGTGGGGCACCTATCTGACCCTAATGGATGGGCTTCTCGGCCACTGCTGCAAAGCCTTTGGGCAGGTAGCGAGTGCTGTGTGGGCACAGCCACCTTTGTCTGGACTGGAAGGAGCCACCAGCACCAGGGGTCCCAGGGACAAGTGCCCTGGAAAATGGGCATGGATGTAGGAGAGAGAATTACTCACCAGCACACTCTTCACGTAGCCGGCGGTTTCGAGGGTCTAGGGGGAGAACAGCATGTTAGAGAACTGGGGGCCCACACCTGCTCCTGCGGGAGACCCCGAGCCTGCTGGCTGCCCCAAACCTCTACCGATTCCCACTGCCTGGAGAGGGAGCATGTGACTTGGCCCTCGCGGTCCTTTTTCCCTCCCAAGCTGACCTCCCAAGGGCACCGTGAACCTGCAGAAGTGCCCAGGGGCCCTCAGCTCAGGGCTGAGGTCCTGTCACCTTCCTTTCAGAAACTGAAATAATGTACAATTGTAATTGACCAAGATTTCTTCCTTTTCCTATATTCCCCCATAGATTCTCATTATCGTGGGCATCAACGGTCACTGTGTGCTTGAATAAAGAGGTCAGCTCTCAGGCACGGCCAGAGAAGGCTGTGTTGGGGAGACGCCATCCTGCAGCCCGCAGTGGGCAACTTCCTGCTACTCTGGAAGCAACTTAAGTTGCTTGGGGCAACTGGCCTTGGGGCGCCTGGATGGCTCAGTCCATGGAGCATGGGACTCTTGATCTCAAGGTCTTGAGTTCAAACCCCACGATTGGCATAGAGCTTACTAAAAAAACCAGGAACAAAAATAAAAAAAATAAAAAAAACAACAAGCCAGGCCAGGCCAGCATTTCTGGGCCACAAGCCACACCAGCAAGAGACGATGCTGTCCCTTCGGATGCCCCTGGAGGTCACAGAATGACCAAGGCCACTTGCTCTGAACAGATCTGAATGGACCCCAACAAGAAGCAGAAGGCCCCCAAGCAGGGTAATTGGAGGGGGTCTGATGCAGGACCATTTGCAAAACTGTACTGAGGCTGTAGGGGCCACAGGGATAGGGCAGTGTAGCGGGCTGGATGGGCCCCCCTCCCCGGGAATGCCCAGAACCTGGCTCTGGACCTTATCTGGAATAGCGCCTTTGCAGGTGCGTTTGAGTCAGGGCTCTGGAGGTGAGACCATCCCGGATTAGGGTGGGCAGGTGTCCTCAGGAGAGAAGAGAACGGGAGGGACACAGAGAGCAGGCCCCGCGGAGACAGGCGGAGCTCAGAGAGAGGAGACGTGGCGCTCCCTGAAGCAGCGGGGCCCTGCCCGCAACTTGACTGGATTCTGGCCTTCAGACGGAGAAGCGAGCTAGCCCCCAGGTGTGCTGCTCTGTCCCGGGGTCCCAGGAGCTGACACTGCGGCATTGCTGCCTTTGAAACCCCGGGTCTAAAGCGAGGAGGGGACCACGCAGTTTTAGCGCTGGGGCCTGACAGCGGGGCCCCTAGGGAGGGCCGGGAGGACTCCCCTGCTGGGTTCCCCAATGCAAGGACCCGGTGGGCGGGGATGGGCCGAGGGAGGGAGGAGGGGGAGGGGCCCAGGGAAAGAGGCGGGGCCTATGAGGACAGGGGCTGAGGGAGGAAGGAGGGGAGGGACCGAAGGGAGGAGGGGAAGGGTCGAGGGAAAGAGAAGGAGAGGGGCTGAGGAAGGAAGGAAGGAAAGGACGGAGGGAGAGAGGAGGGAACTAGGGAGGAAAGAGGAGAGGGACCGAAGGGAGGAGGAGGGGAGGGGCCGACGGAAGGAGGAGGAGAAGAACAGGGAAGGAGGAGGGGAGGGGCCCAGGGAAAGAGGAGGGGCCGAGGGAAGGAGGGGAGGGGCCTACGGAGAGACGCAGGGCCTAGGGAGCCGTGAAGGGAGGGGGGAGGGGAGGGGCCGAGGGAGGAGGAGGGGAGGGGCCCAGGGAAAGAGGGGGGAAGGGCCCAGGGAAAGAGAAGGGGGCTAGGAGGACGGGAGGGGAGGGACCAAAGGGAGGAGGGGAGGAGCCGAGGGAAGAAGGAAGGGAGGAGCCCAGGGAGAAAGGACGGGCCTAGGGAGACGGGAGGGGAGGGGCCGAGGAAGGGAGGGGAGGGGCCGAGGGAAGGAGGAGGGGAGGGACCGAGGGGAGGGGGGAGGGGCCAAGGGAGGAGTGGAGGAGCCCAGGGGGAGAGGACGGGCCTAGGGAACGGAGGGATGTGATTGAGGGAGTAGAGGGGTGGGGCAGAGAGAAAAAGAAAGAGTGAAAGGGAGGGGCCAAGGGACACGGGAGGGGTGGAGGGGAGGGGCTGATAAGCTGTAGGGGCGGGGCAGAGGGAGGGGAGGGGCTGGAGGCGGGAGAGGTGGGGCCGAAGAAGATGAGAAGGGTGGGGCCCAGGGACGAGGGAGTGGAAAGGGCTTAGAGGTTGTGGGGGGAAAGGGGCGGAGAGGAAAAGGACGAGAAGGGAGGGGATGAGGAGAGGGGCGGAGGGATAAGGGAGGGACGGGACCCGAGGGGGTGGGGGCGGGGCGGAAAGAGATGAGGGGGCGGGGCCAAGGGCGATGGGGAGGGCGGAGGCTGGAGGGCGCAGGGGTGGCGCGGCGGGACGCGAGTGCCCCGCGGAGGGGACGCCGGGCACCTTAGAAAGCTCGTCTATGAGGTTCTGCTGCTCCACAATTTGAAGTTTCAAGAAGTCAACTTCTCTTTCGTCTTGACTTTGATCCAGGTCGTTTAAGGAGCTGGGTCTCCTTATGATCCCGGCTCTTTGTCTCTGCAAAGCCAAGCAGACCGCGGGGGTGGATGAGGGGTCGACCGGGAGATGGGGGTACGGGGTCTTCTTTGCCAGCGGGCACGCGCAGCCCGTCTGCTGGGGGGCAGGGCCCCTCTGCTCGGGCCTCGGGGCAGCGGGCTGCAGGGCCCTGGGGACACGTGCGGGGCGAGTCTGCAACCCAGGACGCGGCGGCTTGAGCGGCCTGCCATCCCTCACCCGCCGCCTCTTCCCAGCTCAGCGCGGGAAGAAGGCATTTCTGCAGCCGGGTGCTGAGGACACCCCACTCCCGAACATCGTACTGAGTAATTACTCTTTGGCTAAACTCTCGCCCGCGGCCTCTGGGGCCTTTGGGACGGAAGGGACGCAGGAGACACCCCCTAACCATCCCACACTCCGTGGATGTGCAGGAGTGAGCCTCCCCCAACGCGGGGTCTGCGGGGTGCTGCTCGGCCGACTCCTTCCCCTCCACGCAGGCGTTCTGGGACTCTCCCCATCTGTGCCCGAGAGTTTTCAGAGTGAGAACAGGCGCAGTCCAAGGTCCTCGTGTTATACCCGGCAGCAGGCCTGGGGCTGGGGCGGGACTTGCTCAGTGACCTCCCTGCCGGGTTCCCCCAGGCGGCGCCCAGGACCGCTCCCCAGCAGTGCTCGGACCCTCCTCTCGCAGCCAGCAGGCCTGGGCCGGGTCCTGGCCCCACTGCGTACGTGAGGCCCAAGGCCCGAGGCCCGCGGGGATCTTGGTATCCAGCCTTGCTCGCTGTGAGCAGTGGGGGGAGCTAGCTGCTGGTGAGCTCTCGAGCAATCCCGCTGGCCTGACGGACCAGTCAGGGTCCCTTACCATTTCTATGTTCTCCTGCGTGACAAATTTTAGCTTGTTTTCCATCCGACGCAAAGTGTGGGACAGATCTTCATTCTTCCGAGTGAGACGCTTGTTTTTATCCAACAACGGTTTGTATTGACTCTCAGCTTCTCTTAAGCGCTTTAACTGAAAGACACGACACGATTTTAAGTGTGACATGGGACCAACAGTCCCTGAACAGAGTCGGCAAACCGACCAGAATACGCTTTGGCCGCAGTGGAGGGAAACGGTCCGGGGCCAAGGCTCTATTTTGCCAATTAGAGCTGCAGTAAACTCCCCCGCCCGTGACCCCTCGGGGCTCTTGGAGAAGCTCACCCTCAGACACAATCACCTGGAAATTTCAGGGCCTGTTAGGACTAATCGTGATGGCTCCACCTAGGGGTGAGGACCTCACTCATCCCAGATGACACACAGGACTGAGGGTACTTTTGCTCAGTAATGAGAAACCGGGATCAACCAACCAGTGCCTGAGGCCCGCATCTGCCCCGCCCCCCGCCCCCCCCACCCCCGGTTTTGTTCATAAAGCTTTACTGGAATAGTCAAGAGGCCTTACGCTAGCGCTGCCCTTGGAACTATCGCTCCTCCTCTCCAAAAGGAATTTTGGAAGTGGGCGCCCCCTGCCCCTCCCCCACACCGCAGCCATAGACCCGCAGGGCCCAGACCCCCACTCACCAGCTCATTCCTTTCTTCCGACAGCAAGGCATTTCGGTCCTCCAGCTTCCGAATGATCGCGCTCAGCTCTGCAATTTTAAGTTGGAAGCGCCGAGCGTCCTTTTCATCCAACTGCTGTTCCTAAAACAAAAATCAACTGCAAATAACTGTTCACAGACACAGACGTGAAAACCTCTACAATCCCAACACACCACGGAAAACAAAGCGGTTCCGCGTCATGAGCGCCCGTGACTCCAAATGGCGGGTGGGCGGGTGCGGACCGACCCCCGGAGCAGGTGACTGCTGGCTCCACCGCCGGGGGCACCGCAAGCCGCGCAATGGGGACAGAAGGAAAGAGCAGAAATGTCCAGGGGCGTGCAGAGGTGTGAGGCAGGCAAGGGCGTGCAAATGCAGGCACCACAGGCGTGGCTGCTCCGGGCCGCGCTGGGGGCTGCTGGCCAAGGCTCAGGGGGGGGAGGTCCGCCCTGCGCCTGTTTCCCTCCCAATGTGACCTGAGCACAGGAAAAGAAGTTCAACTGAAGGCTTGCAAAGGGCGGTTTCCCAAGAAGTGTGCTCCCTCACACGGAGGTTCTAAAAGGTCACTTTTGAAACGTCTGGAACCTCATTCAAAAATCAGTGAAAACGTTTTGATCCAGTTTCAAAATCTCTCTGGAGTTGACTGCAATCTATCGAGTGCCAGAGCAGGATTTAATTCAGTTAAGCCATTTATAATAAGATTATAAAAAATCATTTTCTATTCTTGAAATGTCGCTGTCCTCGGGCTGGCTCAGCTCAAACCTTTTGTCCTCGGAGCAAACAAATGCATGTCCAGGAAGGACTGAGGAAGGGTTCCTCATTCAGCAGGTGCAGGAGAGGCTAGGGAGCAGGCCCAGCAGGACCCACATTGAGGGTCCATGGAATTTAGATTCCCCACCCCCCCATCCCAGATTTCCCAGAACCACTCCAGAGGGCTCTGAATGAGGAGCAGTGATGACGAATGAATGATGTCACGGCCCTGCGGCTGCTGGCTGCCCCCACGCTGTCACAGCAGGCCGAAGAGCAGCAGAAAGGTGGCATGGTCACACAAAAAGCGGGTGAGGGGTGACTGGTGGGGATGTGGGCGAGTAAGGAGCCAGGAGCCCGTGCGCTCGGAGATGGCCTCATCCCGCTAGCCCGGGGCCGGAACCAGCACCAGCAAGCAAGGGCCCTGAGCCACCGGGGGATCCCGGCAGCTGCAGGTGGGCTCCAGCTGGAAGCCTGAAGCCTTGGGGGCCCACGGGAGGGTGATCAAGTGACGGCCAGTGCTGTGTCACGTTAGCAAGGAAGGAAGTCTGTTTGCCCTCCCAGCCGAGCCAGATAAGCCGAAGGGTCCGGGGTCTGGCTGGTGGGCTGCACATATGGTCAGTCCCCGGGGCAGGAGGTTCTGGTTCTGGACTCTGGACCTAGGCTCTCAACTCCCTGGGGAGCTGCCAGAGCAGGGCCACATAGCTACGTGCAGCGGTGTCTGTCTGTGACTCTGGATCGCCAGGCAAAGCGTGGGGAGGTGCTTACAGGGCTTCCCGAGTGGTCTGAGGCGTCTCCTGCACCGCCTGCGTAAGGAAGTTCCCGCCTGGGGCTGCCCAGGTGCCGATCAGCCTCTTTGACCTGGGACAGCTGCTCATCTAAAGCCTCTTTTTGGAGCTGCAGTCTCTGAGCATGCCCGGCTTGAACCCCTAACTCTCTCTCCAGCACGAAGACTGCTCTGTCTTTAAATTTTATCTCCTCCATCTACAAGGAGAACAGAACACAATCACACAGGCAGGCAGAGTACAGATCTGCGGTTACCATAGAAACAGATGGAGCAGAGCTAGGAACAAGCATCGGGAGGGTCCCCACGGCAGCAGCCCCACCAGCGTCTCCCGGCTCTGAGACCGGAAGGAAACAAAGCAGGTAGCCCTGGACCGAGAGCCCCACCGCTCAGGCCGCAGCGGGACTCCCCCGTCCCGGACGGGGCTCTGCTCTGCTGGGTCAGTCCGAGCTCATGCAACTGACACACACTCCTTCCTAGACTCCGTGCAGCCCTCCCAGCCTCCCTGTGCAGCCCTCCCAGCCTCCCTGTGCTCTGGCAGGACCACCTTCCTGGGTGCTGGCCTGCGGGGGCTCCTAGGCGGCCACCGGGGGCTGGCATTGTCTGGCAGGTCCACGAGGCCCCCTCCAGCTCCGTGATGGGCATGGCAGGGGGATTCCCCGGGTTCCCTGAACCCCATCAGTAGGGGTTGTGAGCAGCAAGGTCCGTCTACACACAGGCAGGCTGTGGACACGAGAAGCAGAGCTCCTCACTGCCTCTTTCCTCCCCTCTCTGAGGGGCACTAGGCCCAGAAGGGGCTGGAGCCCACACGCTTATCCTGCCTCCAGCCTCTCCTTGCTCCGAGGCGTGGACGGAAGCCCAGCTGCTGCCCCACTGTCTGCGGGCAAAGCTGCATTTGTAATTAATCTTGCTTTGAACCAAAGCTTGGAGGAGAGGGATCTCTGGACAAGTAGGTTCCAGCCTGGAGAACAGGAGCCTCTGATCTGGCCAGGCCTCCACATGCCCTCGGGCTCCTGGCTGTGAGGGGCCCGCAGCCCTCCCCACTGCCCCTAGAGCGCTCAGCCCCCCACAGCAGCCACCTGCCCCCGAGGCCCTCGTCCGGGCTGCCAAAGGGCGGGAGGCAGGACAGACCCCACTGCTACCCATTCTTCAGACCCAGTTTAAAACATATTTTCAAAACAGAATAGGATAGGACCCCTCGATGCTTCACTTGCTGTTTTAGGCTAAATAAGCTAATAAATCAGCCATCTGCTGAAGTCAGCTTAGGAACAAAGCGATGAGATGTCTAATTAGCCCAGATCACAGCATTCACAGGCAAGCGATGAACTGAACAGAATAAAAGAAATCCTTAATTGCCAACTTCCCATTTACTCAGGCACACAGAAATGCGGAAAGAGGCAACACACTCAATTAGTGAAAACAAAGGGGCCAGGAAAATAAAATCATATTAATAAGCAGCTGTATTCTGGGTCTGACGTGTACACTCACACACGGATACTTTAGAAACCGTTTTTCTTTCATAGAAAACCAGAAGATAAGAGTCTCTACACAAAGATCCCACTTAAATGAGGTGTTTAAGCCGACGGTTTGGACCAAAACGCAGACCTCCCTGAGAAGTCACCCGTGCAGGTCACGTGCTGCAGCCAAGGGAGGGGGTCCCCCCACAAAGGGAATTCGAGGAAACGTGCGCTCGCAGAGGGGCACAATTTCACTTTTGGAAGGGGGGAAGTCACTTTACGGTCAGTGACTGTCTCCGTGGAACATGGGGTTCTGCACATTCTGCGCTCAGTCTCCGTTGGCAGGAGATGCTGAGGCCACCCCCTTCCACCCAGAAAGCCCACTGGTGGAGGGGAGCCTGGGCGCTCGGTGCAGATGCCAGATGAGACACAGGAAGAGCTTTGCCAGGTTGTGTGGGGCCCGCCCCTCACTTCTAGGAGCAGTTTCCGACTTGGGGCACATATTCAAATACAACACCCAGCCAGGCCAGGGAAGTGGGGGTGGGCAGTGCAGGAGGTGGGGGGCTGCACCCCTCCTCCCCCTGAGGCACCCCCTCACCCTCACCCCCCCCACAGCCCCAGGAGCTCCCACACCTCCAACCCTCCACACCCCCACGCTGCCATCTCCCCACACCCCTCCCCCTCCCCTTACCCCCAGGAGCTCCCCATGCCCAACCCTGCACTCCCTCTCCCTCTCTCCAAGTTACAGAAGGTGGACGGAAACCAGGGGAAGCCCTTGGGAGGGTGGGTCCCTGGGGAAGGGGTGTGCGGGAGGATGCTGAGGCCAGAAGGGCCTTGTGGAGGGTGGGGGGAGACCTGCACCGCCTGACGCCCCCCTCCCCCCCCCTGCCGGACAGAGCAGGCTCGGCTGGGATGCACAGAACCAGAACCGCCAGGTGGAGCCTGGGAGCCCGCATTTAAAAGCACGCCAGCTGACTGCGGGGCAGGCACGGCACGGTAGAGCCTCCGTCCCGCGGTGCCAAGCGCCAGCCCCAGCACCCTCGTGGCCGCTCCCACCTGGGAACCGCAGCGAGGGACCCTGAGGGGTGGCCTTCCGTCAGGACCCTCCCTGGCCTTGCACCTGCTCCAGGGAGGAACCCTCCTCACAGAGCAAAGAAGCCAGCGAACGAACGTTCTTTGGCAGCGTCTGGCCCCGGCGGCTGGAATTCTCTGTCACCCACCTTGCCTAGGACCCAGCCGGGGGGGCTGTGACGCAGTGTCGCCTCTGTGTTTGCAAACGTCCCCTCTGGAAGCTCACCCCTGCCCAGACCCTGCCAGGCTCCGCCAGAGTCGGCCTCTCGCACACTGCCGCCAGTCTGTGTCTCCGTGGGAACCAAGGCGAGCGGGCCCCTTCCCCCAGCGAGCAGCGCTCCAGGAGGACGTGGTCTCCTTTCACAGCGATCTTTTCTAGGGCTTGATCACTGCTCCAGACCCTGGGTGGGGAGGGGACGATGCCTCACAGACTTCTGTGAGAAAGCCAGAATCGGTTTTTGCCTCTCCTTGTCTGGCTTTATGGAACTTCTAGTAACTGAGCTTGTGAATGACTGACGTGTGCCGTAGCTGCCTGTGCCAGACAGACATCCCTCCCGGGTTCAGTAGTCACGGCTGCCCCGGGGGCCCAGCGCCTCACCCCCTCCCCGCCCAGCACAGCCCTGAACAAACTGACTCTGCCTTGGGGGGAAATTCGACCAGGATCCCGCCCCCCCCCCCCCCCCCCCCCCCGGCTGCTGCAGGGGCACTGTGGAACAGGAGTTGGCTCTAGCACCTTCTGAAGCTCCAGGCTCCTCTTCTGTGAGATCAAGGGAGCCCCTGCAGGCCTGGGCCTCACCAGGGAGGTTCTCAACCCACAGTTACCTCCTGAAATCCACCTCCAGCCCTCCCCTCCCCCCCTCCCCGGGCAATCTGATATGTGTCCCTGGAGCCACACCTCTGGTCCCTCGGGTGACAGGACCAAGGTGAGGGCGTGGCTGAGTCCCAACCTCATGGTGTCTCCTACCCCAGGAGCTCCGTGTCCCAGCCCTGCCCTGGCTCTGTCTGCGGTGTGCTTGTGGTCACCCTGCTCGTGTCCTGGCTTCCCTCCAGGTGGCTTCTCTTTGACACCTCTGTGACCCCCACGGGGTACCACACCCCCAGCCGGGACTTAGGGTCTTCGGGTCAAGACAGGGACTTAACTGTCACAGACTCTGCTCTGCTCCAAGCCAAGCTGTAGCCCTGCCGCTGGGGCCCCATCACACCAGGGTGGCCCCAGGCCAGATGGCCACGGACAGCCACGGCCTCCCTTCAGCACCCAGAGCCACGTTCCAGGGGACACGAGGGCTGGAGGTGGGGCAAGGGGGCAGTGGCCAGGCCCGGGTGCCAGCGAGTGTGAGTAGGTAGCTGCAGGGGACCCCCTGGCTTTGGGGGTCGTCCTGGCCTTTACAAAGTGGCCACCACCACTTGCTGAAATCCACTCCCTCCCAGCTCCCTCCCTCCCCCAGCCGGCCTGCCAGTGAGACCTGGCGGGGGGGGGGGGGGGGGATACTTAGACCCCAGGTTTGCCACCAGCAGAGTCCTCAGCAGAGCCCCCTTGTTCAGGGCGTCTGCCACGCGTGGAACATCGTCACCATAAAACTCAGCGCGCGCTCCTGAGCGTCCTGGGCAGGGTGCCCGCGGCCGCAGTGCCCCGTCCCAGGACCGGCCTCGCTCAGCCGCCAGCCTGTCTGTCCGCGGACCTGTGCACGGCTCCCGGCTGCTCTCACACACCCTGGTCCCAGCACCAGCCCTGGGGCCGCACACCAGCCAGCGGTTTCTCCCGCGGGCTGGCGCTGCCTTGGGCACCGGTTGCCCCCTGGCCTTCTGGGGCCTCCACACCTACATCCCAGGCCCTGAGAAGCGGTGCCACACCCCGGAACGGGCCGGGGCCGTAGCCAGAGCCACAGCAAACTCCACCTGACTGTTAAGGAAGTAGGGTTGTCAAGGATCCTCACATGTGACAGCATCGGGGCCTTTCCACGGGGGCAGCCCTGAAAGATCCGGCCACCGTCGCCCTGGGCCGACACCACGAGCCTCTACACACCCAGAGCTGCGCTGTCCTGGGACTGGGGTCATGTCCTCCCTCCTTGCCAGGGCCCGGGAGGCTGCTGTCCTCCCCCTGGACCAAGGGGCCTGGCCGTGCACTGTGCGTCCGGGCTGGGCCCCACCTCTAGACAGCCCCCAGCTGGCCCGTCCCTCGAGCCAGGACCTTTCCCAGACCCACCCTGGTCTGCTGGGCACAGGCGCCTTGGGCCTCCACCCTCCACCTCTGTTCCACCCTCCTTGCAGCCTTGTCCAAAAACGTCCCCAGGTCACCCGTTCCCAACCAAGGCTGCCCCCAACCCCCCAGGCTGGACACCACACTCGGCCGCACGCTTGCACCAGCCACACCAGCTCACGTTCATGTTGTACTTTGGACGTATCTGCACATCTGGGCCTGGGGTGGGGGGGGTCTCTGGGCCGTTTGATGACTGTGAGCGCGACATTCACCCGAGAGACGGTGGGCGCTCCAAATGCTGCTGTCCACAGACACATGCACGGTTCCTGTCCCCAGGGCCGCAAGGGAGCTTTGCCAGGCAGGGACACAGATCTCTTCAGATCAAATCCTCATGTGAATTGGTGGCAACATTTTATTTGTTTCCTCATGAATAAATAGGTGGGATTTTTGCCATGTGTTCACTGTACCCTTTAACGGTTTGGGCATAAGCCCAACAAAAATCCCCGCAGGTTTTTTGTTTATTTGTTTTTAATCTAGGGAAACTGATTTTGAGGTTTTTGTGGGAGTTTGAAAAACTCCCAAGAAGAGTCAAGTGTGTCTGGAAGAAGAACGAGGAGAGGAGACTCGCCCTCCAGACGTCACCACGGTTACCAAGCTGGGTCAGCTCGCGCACGACGGGCTGGAGGGGTCGGAGGGGAGCCATCAGATGGCCCCTGCCCCGGGGGACACACGCTGCCTGACAGAGGTGACCCTTACAACACGCATGCACACACACACACGCACAGACGCACACGTGCACACACGTACACACACACGCATGTGCACCCACGCGCACACGTGAGCTTGGGGCAAGGACTTTCGCACAAAAGGCAAACCATAAGGTTTCAAAAAGATAAAGCTTCGTGGCTTCAGAATAAGAGCATTTCTCAAACAAGACCCAACAAGCACGGGCCCCACAGGAAAGGACGGACACATTAGAAAACCTGAAACCTTTAGATCAGGAGACGCTACCCCTCAGCGCATGGCCCGTGGGGAGAGGAGCTTGCTGTCTTAAGAGTTTTCAGACCGGCTTGTCCACGCCTGCAGGGGAGCGGCCGGATTCCGACAGGCGCGGCTGTGACCTTTAAGTTAATTCGGGGAGAACTGGATCTTAGCAATACTGAGTTTCCTGAGCCTGGGCAGGAAGGTCTGTGTATCTACATCTCCCTCCGTGTTGTTCAGCTGTGTTTTGTGGTTTCGGGTGCAGGTCCCACACATCTTTTGTTAAACTTATTCCCACGTATTTTATTCTCTTTATGCCCTTGTGGGGGGACGTTTTTCAAACTTCATTCTGGACAGGTTGTCTGTCGAGCCTGAAAATACAACTGATCTTGGCAGATTGATCTTGATCCTGAAAACCTGCTGAACTCTTTCAATGGTTCTAGTGGTTTTATGGTGAATCCCCTAGGGTTCCCTATGGTCACGGCACCGGCAAGAAAGATGTTTTAATTCTTCCTTTCTGGCCCCATGTCTTCAGTTTCATTCCTTGGCCTTATCGCCCTGACTCAACTTCCTCAGTGGGGGGGTAAAAAAACAAAAGGTCAAGAAAAGTCCCCCTCGCGACACAGACTCTCTTCCAGTCCACCTTTCAGCCAACCCCACGAGGCCCCCTGGCACTCAAGGACGCCCTCCGGCGGGAAGGAGCACAAGAAGACGCTTTCAGAGCTGATTTTCATCACCACCTCAGAGAAATGAGGGGCCTTCCGTCTCCGAGGATGCGGGAAGGCTACGGAGAAGGAACGTGCTGGAGAATTCAGTGTATGGAGGCAGAAATAAAAGCCTGAGCAGGAAAATTAGGACACGGAGTTGAGGACATCTCCCAGAAATCAGAGCCAACGCCAGGCCAGAGGGGAGAACGGGAAACCTGGGGCGCCAGCTCAAAGGCCCAGTGCCGTGCTGACGGGACGTCCGGAAGGAAGACGGTAGGGGAGACAATCACATGAGATTTCCCAAGCCAGTGACTGAGTTTCCAGTTAGAAAAGCTCCCGACCACATGGTGTGGTGGGTGAACAAATACACCAGGTGCATCACCACCAGGGTACAGGGCACAGGGCTCAGGGCACAGGGCACAGGGTACAGGGCTCAGGGCGCAGGGTGAAGGCTCAGGGTGCAGGGTGAACCCCGCAGGGCTCAGGGTGCAGGGTTCAGGGTGCAAGGCTCAGGGCTCAGGGCGCAGGACACAGGGCTCAGGGCTCAGGGCATAGGGCTCAGGGCACAGGGCTCAGGGTGCAGGGCTCAGGGTGCAGGGCGAACCCTGCAGGGCTGAGGGCGCAGGGTAGAGGGTTCAGGGCATGGGGCCCAGGGCTCAGGGCACAGGGCATAGGGCAAAGGGCACAGGGCATAGGGCTCAGGGTGCAGGGCTCAGGGCACAGGGTGAACCTTGCAGCTTCAGGGGGCAGCAGGGAGTGAAACGGGGCCACGGGAAGATCAGGAACCAGAATGTTTTCCAACTTCCTCAGGCAACGCTGGAAGTTAAAAGACAATGCAGAAATACCTTCAAATTCCCAATGGAAGGTTTTTCCAACCTATAATTCTCTTCCCAGTTAGAGCATCGAGTGTGAGGGTAGAATAAAACTTTCATACACACAGCGTCTTACAACATTGATCTCCACCCTCTCTGTTTCCAGGAAGCTATTGGAGAATGTGTTCCTCCGAAATAAGAAAGTACATTGATCAAGAAAGAGGAAGGGGGCGCCTGGGTGGCTCAGTTGGTTAAGTGTCTGACTTCAGCTCAGGTCATGATCTCGCAGCTTGTGAGTTCCGGCCCTGCGTCGGGCTGTGTGCTGACAGCTCAGAGCCTGGAGCCTGCTTCGGATTCTGTGTCTTCCTCTCTCTCTGCCCCTCCCCTCCACTCATGCTCTGTCTCTCTCTCTCTCTCTCTCTCTCAAAAATAAATGAACATAAATAAAATTTTGGCTTCTTTTTTTTCCAAAAAAAGAAAAGAGGAAGATGTGGGAGGAATCTAGCCCAGGAGAGAGGAGGGGCTCCCAGGATGACGGCAGAGGAGGGTGGGGCTGGCAGCAGGGGCAGCCGGCAGGCAGAGGTCTCCAGAAGGGGTGTCTCAGAAACCAGGTCAGTGGGTGGACTGATCGTTCATTGTTCACCGTGCTCACAGCAGAGGCGCATTTTACTGGAAATCCCGGGGTGAATTAGGAATAGGCACTTAGAAAGTTAATTCCGGGAAAACAAAAGTACGTATAACAAAGGTAATAGAACCAGGGGTCACTGTGGGTCTTTTGTGAGTAACGCTAACACAGAAACAGTCATGCAAACGGTGATTCACTTAAGCCAAGGTAAAGCTCCAAGTGTCCCACGGGACCCTCTCTTATCCCCAAATTACCCCCAGGAGGATGGCCCCATGCTCCCCCCTCCCGACTGTGCTGAGTTGGCTGTGGCAGGGCCCTCCAGGGGTCCGGAGGTCCCGTGGTCGCCGCCCGCCCCTTCTCCAGGGCCCCAGCAAGCCCCTGCTGTGGTCACCACCCCCGGTTCTCCCCTGACACTGCCCACGCCATTGTGAATTGGCCCACAACAGGAGCTGGCCAGGACAATCGAGGCAGAGGCGGGAGCACAGTGGAAACTGAGGTTTCAAGGAGTACACGTTTAAGCATGTTTCTGAGAAGCTGGCACAGACTCCAGAAGAATCGGCTAGAAGCACTGCCCGTAGCTGCCTCCGGGGCATCCACGCTAGGGGTGAGGGACCCACAGGGACCTGCAAGGGACCTGCTAGTTTTGTTACAGGTCCTGAGCTAAGGAGATGGGGCCACTGGCCTGTGCACAGTGAATCCCATGGAGGTGAACAGGGTCTACCTGGAACTGGGCATCGGGTACTGACCGCCCTGCCCCTCCTTCCTTGAGCAGCCTGGGCACTGGCTTCGTTCCTCTCTGGGGCAGAAGAGGAGCCGAGGGGCCATCCTGTCACGTGAGGAACCCCCCACTGCTCAGAGGTGGTATTTTGGCCAGGTCCTCGGTGGCTCAAGGAGGTGCCGACACATGGCTTAGAGTCGTCTGGGGGGTACCCGGAACATGGGACACTCTGGGAAAGGAGGGGGCCCTCCAGGTTGGGAGAGTTCAGGGCCCCCACGTGCACAACATGGCAGCACTGTGTGTGGTTCACAAGTCTGTGCTCACCTCAGGGCCACGGGTCCGGACAAGGGCCACACCCCATCTGGGAAGCGGTACAGCCTGGGGGCAGTGTCTGGACATTAGAGCCCCCCGAAGTAGGGAGAGGTGCCCCGGGTGCACAGCTGTGCCGGCTGGAAAGATTGCTGATCCCATGAAGGGGACCCCCAGGGTCCTCCGTGGGATGGGCGGCAAAGCCAGCTGGGTCCTGGCAAAGCCCCTGACAGGTGACCCAGGGCTCGATGCTCGAGCAGTGTTCCCCCAAAAGCACGGAGGAGGTCCAGGTTCCCGGGGGAGGGAGGGGGGGTCAGGCACAACCCCTCACCAACCCTGACCATTCTCTTCAACTTCTTAGCTCTGGGTCTCTGACAACATGGAGTCTACGGGTGCCGGCCACGGCCAGCCGGTCCCTGGAGCCATTCGGACGCCCCAGAGGCAGCTGCCAGCATTTGGCCCTTCCGACCGGACGAGACGCGCTTGCTACGGCCCAGATGGAGAGGATGCTTTCCCAGGTAGTGCACAGGCATCGATGCCAGGACGGCCTTGGAGGCCCAGGACCTCGCCCCGGGGGCTTCTGGTCTCACCCCTCTGGATCCAGTGAGCTCCCACGCCCCACATCCCCCCACGCCCAGCAGGCCCCGCCAGCAGCGCCCAGCCCCCCGCCCCGCGCCCCACACCCCGCCAGCAGCCCCCGCCCCGCGACCCCGCAGCACGTACCAGCCTGCGGATCTCCCGCTCACACTCCTTCTTGATGCGGGAGATCTCCTCCTGGTGGAGGTGATACACGCTCCTGATTTCCGCGGCCTTGATCTTGTCGGCCTGGATCACGATGGTCAGCGCCTCCTCCACCTGCCTCTTGGCCCCCTTGAGCTCAGAGATCTCCTGCTGCATTTTGATCTTCTCCACCTCGAACCCCTTCTTGGCCTCCTCCTTGGCCTCAGACAGCAGCACGGTCTTGACCTTGTCGGGGGCGCCGTCGCGGAGCGCGTGCAGCAGCGCCTGCAGCCGCTGGTTCTCGTTGTCCTTGATCTTGATGACCCTGAGCAGCTCGGCCTCGTGCTGCCGCAGCAGCACCTCCCGCACGGCCTGGAGCTCCTTCGTCTTTTCCTCGTGCAGCTTCGTCTTCAGCTCGGTGAGCAGGACGGCGCTCTTGTGCTGCTCGTGCTCCCGCACCTGCCTCAGCTCCTGGTTCTTCTCCCTCTCCACCCTGCTCACCTGAAACACAAGACCGCAGAGGCGTGTTGCTGCGGAGCCCGCCTCTGCCGCCGCGGGCCCCGGGGGCCGGGCGGGCGTGGGGACCTCCGGGGTTCTTTCCTGCCAGGCCGGGAGCCGTCTTCCCTTCCAGAATGTCTCCTTGACGTGCGGACTGGAGGCCGAGTCAAGCCTTGCCTGCGGGCGGTGGGACCACGCACCCGTGGGCGTCCGCAGGGGCAGGAGGCTGGAAACACTGTGAGCCTGGAGGGTGAGGTCACAGACACGTGGGCGCACACAGATGTGCTCTGTCGTCTCCCCCGTGGCCAGGCCCAGCCGTGCAGGGGGCCCAGCGGCCGCCTCTCCGGTGAACCACCGGGAAGAGGGCGCGGGAGGCCCCTCGGGCACGACCCTCCAGCCCCATGACAAGGGTGTCACGCTCACCTTCTGTGACGGTCTTGGCCAACGGGGAGGCCCACCCAGGCCGCCGCACTCTGTCTAGATGACGCGTAACGTCTAGATTTTTGGAATCACTTGGATTTTTTTTACCAAATCTTTTGTTTTTATCTAGAACTTCACCCTTGGCTCAATGACCACACCACCCACATGTGGCACAAAGTTGGTGCTCAGAACCTAACACGGGATGAAACAGAGGCTAAGCTGCCCTGGGTCCAGCCTGCCCCTCCCACCCCACCTCCACTCTGCATCCCCATCCACAGCACCTCATGTGGGGCCACGGTCCTTGGCTGCTGTCCCCCCAAGCCATCCAACCCCATCTGACCCTCGACCCTGCCCGAGTGCCTGCAAATCTTGCCTGCAGTCTCCAGCCCTGCCTCTGCACGCTGACCCCACCGTTCACGCCCCTGCACAAAAAGTGCCTTATTCATCCCTGTCTCTGGGACAGAGTGTCCCTCCTGCAGGGCAAGTGTCCCCGGACGGCTTGGACCCCCCAGTGCTGGAGGAAATTCCAGCCCGGGAGCCCTGTCTGAGCCCTCCAGGCCCCTGACACTGGCACAGGGGGCGGAGCGAGCCCCTGGCCAGCTCTCTGGGTTTCCTCCAAAGAATGGGGTGGCTGTTGGAGCTTAGCGCACACGGGTGTTTACTCCTTTTCCATCCAATGTGAACTGCCCTTTTTTCCAGTTTAAATTGAACTGAGGACACATGGAAAAGCAGATTTTTGGTAGCGGTTCTCAGTCGTGGGGGCAGGGCGGTGCGATTAGTAATCTGTACTCTCGAGGGCGCCCACTCCGGGGCGGTGTCAGCACACGTGGGAGGCTGCCACGGCCCCCTCTGTGCGGTGTGGACGCCGAGGGTCGGGTGCCGGAGGTCCCGCGCCTGGACGTGGTGGAGCCAGAACGGCCTCCTGGACGGAACCAGCAGAGAAAAGAACAAGAATCTGCACTCAGAGCAGGTGCTGGTCGGAGCTGGGAGGGCGGGCGGAGGAAAGAGGACCAGAAATGTTCAGGGTTTAGTGCTGACCACCGTCGAAGCCGTCTGGGGGAAAACGGGGCCCTCCCGTCCGGTGCCCATGACCTCCCCGGGACGGTCCGCCAGCGCCCGAAGGGCCTGCTGAACACCCTGACCCGCACGGAGCGCCCTGCCCCGCGTGCCTCAGAATGCGAGCGGTCGGCTCACAGGGAGCAAACGGGGCCGGGGTCCCTTCAGCGCCTGCGTCCCCGCCACGGCCGCTGCGGAACCGGCCGCTGAAGACAGAGGAACAAGCAGAACGGGGCGCTCCCAGGAGACGCTTCTGCGCCCCGGGACTGTCTGCGTCCTCGCTCGCCTGCGGTTCTGGGCTCCCATCTCTGCCGTCCGCCCCCCGTCTGTCTCCCGCAGCGGGCTTCCTCTGAAGCTCCCTCCACGCGCAGCCTGCGAATTCCTCCCCATTTGGCATCTGAGTCTCCCCTACTGGAGATGCGGGATGGCGGGGAGGCGCGTGGCCCCGAGCACGCGGGTGGGGGAGAGGTGGCTGACGGAAAGCTGGCGACAGCCTCACGGCAGCCTCGCAGCAGCCACACGCGGGTCACAGCACCGGACACAGTGAGCAAAGTGGCCGGCACCCTGAGCCCCGGGGGCCCTTTGTGACTCAGGCCTGTTTCAGGAACCCACGACAGCTTTATAGTGCGTTGTTGAGAAGGTTATTGCACCAATGAAGCACGTAGAGATGTTTCCCCGAGATCCACAGCTGTCCCCCGACGGGCCGCAGCCTCCCAGGACCTCATTAAAGTCTGCCTCACGTGGCCACGCGCTGTGGGTGGCTCAGCGGCAGGGCTGGTGGCTGGGGCTCTCGACCAGCGGGGCTGCGGCTTTGCCTTTTCAGAGTCCCGGGGCTGAGCGGTTTCTGCATCTGGGGTGGCTGGTCCCCTTGACGCTGCGGGACGCCCACTGGACCCATTGCTTCAAGGGGCCCAGTTTTCAAGGGACCACGTCGGCCTCAGAAGGGATTTAAATACAGTTGACGATTTCAACCGCTGCTGGCCTCACCCTTACTGGCGCCCCGAGCACCCCTTGTGCGGCCAGTGAGAGGCGGCCCCGAGCCCTTCGGACGCCCCGTGACCCCGGTTGTCTCCTGTCCACCAGGCCGAGTGTCCCGGGCCCGCGTGCTCACCTCCTGCCCACGACTGTCCTCCAGTCGCCCTGATTTCTTGCGATGGGAAATGGTATTCCAGTCACGGCCCGGGCCCCGGGCGGCTCCCTGCTCCGGGCTGGTCTCCGTGGCAGGCCTTCCCGGTGGACCCCATTCACGTGGTAAAACGCGCTGAAGTTCCCACGCGGTTTCCAACTCAAACGCGGGGCTTCTGTCCCAGTTCTTGGCGGCTTCGGCGCCTCCGCTCCCTCGCGCGGAATCTGGTTGCCAAGGAAACCAGGGATGGCGGGAGAACATCCCATAATCACTCCTTCACTTGGTCCGCGGGAGGCGTGCGGTCGGGCGAACACCGTGGCCGCGATGTTCACGCTCTGCCCGCCCGCCGTGATGACGAGAGCGCCTGTTCCCCCACGCTTCCCGCTCCCTCCCCGTCTGTCACGGCCGTGCCGTGCCTGCGTGGTCAGTTCCGTGGCCGTGACGGTCCCGCCCTGCTCTCTGAGCTCTGCGTCTTTTCCTTGAGGAATCCCAGGGTGTCTCCTCATTCTCCCACTGTTCTGCCCCGACAAGACCCGCCGGCCATGGAGCACACGTGGCCTCGCCATCCTCAAGTTTAATTCAGAGAGAAACTGTGTTCAGTGCTGCCCGAAGTCCTTGAAGAAACCTTGGAGCTGGGGGTGGGGGTGGACACTGACGAGACCTCCGCGTCCCACACGGGGCCGAGCCAGCCTTTCCCAGAGGTGGGGGTGCCAGCACAGGAGGACCCCGCCCGGCCTGCCATCCCGGTGGCTCGGACCTGCCCTGGAAACAGAGGGCGCACACTGCCTACAGGCGCGCCGTTGCCTCGCTGGTGGGCGCGACCGTCTCCCCTCCCGGGTCAAGACCGGCTTCACGCTCAGGCCAGACCTCAGCCCCACGAGGATGGCCCACTCGTGGCCCATGACCAGCACAGGCCCGGCAGAGAGCAGGTGCTCACAGGACGGGCGCTCCCCTGAAGGGTCGGTATGGAGCCAGCCGGGCGTCGGGACACAGTCTCCCACCAACAACCTCCTGAGCAGAATGGAGGTGCACCTAGAGTCTTAGCTGGAGAAGCGTAGGCAGGCGACCAAGGTGTGTGTTAGGAGCGGAGTTCGTGTGATTGGCTTAAACCGCAGAGAAAAGGCACGGCTCCAATAGACAGCAGCACGGCCTCGGGCCGGCAGGTGGGGTCCTGCGCTCAGGCCACCGTGCTGGGCAGGCCCCACGGGCACCGGCCACGCCACCAACAGTCCTCCGTCTCCTGACAGGGGCTTTGGGATCCTGCTCCACACCCATTTACGGGTGGAAGCTGCTGTAATCCTTTCTGATGCCATGAACGTTCGTGGCTCTCAAATACTGCTTAACGAATTTGCTCAGAGGTCGACGGAATTTTAAGTTAAATGGATCAACAGTCCCACTGGGACGCTGCCTCGTTGCTTGTGGGCCACGCGGAAAGGACTTTTTTGTCTACGGTCTTATTTCCAGGAAATAGTCTGCGGTTCCCTCAGATATGGGGTGCTGAGGACTCGGCCGTCTGCACGAGGACCCACAGGGGAGCAGGGCCCGCCTCACATGTGCCACGGCTACACGGCCCACTTCCTGGCTGGTGCACAGTCAGGCCTTGCTTTGAATGACTGAATGCACCCCCCCTTATGTTCCACACGGGTTGCCTGTGGCCTTTCCCCATGTTAGGCCAGTTTCCGGAACATTCTGTCTTAGTCTTTGTTCTTTCAAGCTATTAGCTTTATGAAGAAGGCACTTTTTCTCTGGCTCGTTGTTTTGTTCCTACCATGTTTTTGTCTCCAAAGTCCCATGTGGCTCTATTTCCAGTGAGATTTATGTCCAAGTCTCGCCTGACGAGGAGAAGTCTGAAGCTTCCCTGCGGCCCCTCAGGCACCGGGGCGGGGACTGGGTTCCAGGCCTGTAGCAGCGAATGACTGTCTCCCACAGGAGGTGTGGACACAATTAGGATTTGGGGATTTGGCGGTTAAGTCCTGCTGTCGACTCCCACACCTTCCGTGGACAGAGCTGAGGCCACCACTCCCCGTGGACCCAGCCCCGTGCCGTGGGCTGCCTCTGCTCCAGCCTCCTGCCCTCATTCCGTGCCCTTCCCTGCCTGGCCTCCTGCTATGTCCCCTCCTCATCACAAACGGGCAGGACACTTGGTATTTCTAGACCCCCCCACCTCACTGGGTTTGGAAAGACTGCAACCTTCACTGCTTTAGTGTAACAAACACCCTGACCTTGTGACCGGGACACTGCACACGCCGAGTCTGAGGCTAAGTTCATGGTCTCCTAGTAGGTCCTGATCTGCTTCAGGACCCCTCCGCCCTCCCAGGTGTCCCGGTCCAGACAATATGGCCACCTGCGCGGCCCCCATGGCCTGAACTCTGGACCGCCTTTCCTGCCGCTGCATCAGGTGAGCCTTGCCCAGAGCGAGCCACCCTCAGACCCACCTTTACTGGTCATTCTGGTCTCTGTCTAAAACCACCTCTTCTGAGAGGCCCTCCCCGATTTCCAGGTGGGGTGACTACACCCCAGGTGCCTGCCAGCCTGGCTTCCTCTGGCCCGGCCGCCTTCCTGTTCCTTGGTGTCTCCCTCACTGGGACATGGCGGCTCCCGTGAGGCCCTCCCTTTGAGCTCCTCTCCCTGCAGAGCTGGCTCCCTCCTTCCAGAAGGTTCTTCTCCAGAGATGGTCCCGCTTCAATCTCCCGACAGAGGGCGGGCAGGAGGACAGTCCTGCTTCCATTTGAGTCATTTTATTCTTTACTGTCAAGTCTCCATTCACACAAGCAGCCTTCGGTGACAAATTAACCGCTGGCCCGAGACCCAGAGTGCTCTGCTCTGGTGGCGACATTTACTGGCATCTTTCCAGGCTTCCAGCGACTTTCTCCACCGTGACAGCTGCAATCTGCACAACGAGATGTTTCTCCTCCAGAATTTTGCTGCGCTGGGAATTCCTGGTGAGGGGTGGGCGCTGTGTGCAGGTGGGGTCAGTGCCTCCACGGCCTCTGTGAGACTCCTGCCGTCCAGGCAGGCTTGCGGAAGAGGACAGGGTCCTGTGGCCGTCCCCGGACTTCCACCGTGAGTCCAGAATCAAGCTCTCCTCCCTGGGTGCTTCCAGAACATCTGGAACATGCCGAAAACCAGACAGAAGGTGCCAGTCCCGCCTTCTGGGTCTGGTTATGCAAACCTGTCCCGTGGGTGCACCAGGGACACTAACTGTGGCACGTGTAAAGATTTCAGGATTGATGAGGATGAGGCTATTGACGGTTGTGATCACCGGACTGTGTTTTCCACCCCCCACTTCACGACGACCGAGGTGCGTGGTTCGCGGCCCACATGTAGCGTTTTTGCAGCGAGGCTCCTCTCGATGGGCTGAGTGGACAGACCAGCCGGAGGCACCTTCTCAGGATCCGAAGGGATCCTGAGTTACTGAACTGGCTGCTGGGGGGACGGGGGAGCGCAGGCGGGAACTGGAAAGAGGCGTGAGGAATGTGTCACCCACCGGACCTGCGTGGGGTGGGGCAGGTGTGGGCGCCCGTGTGATCCCTGGAAACGTGCACACGGCCGGACCCAGCAAACCCACCTGCGAGAGCTTATTCTGCAAGCACCCTCACACGTGCACACAGGGTGCTCCCTGCACGGCGCCCCGTCAGCCGAAAATCAGAAGCAGCCAGGATGTGTGGGCCAAACATCGGGCACCGGATCGCGAAGGGGTGCTGGAGCCGCTCCGCAGCCGCACGCGGGACCCCCAGGAGCCTGTGTGCGGTGAAGAGAGAGGACCCGGGGGCGGCACTCTGCCGTCATCTCTGCGTTAGGAAGGAGCCCCGGACGTGCGGCGAGGAGCCTGTAACACGAGGCCCCCGGAGCGGGCACCGGGGCCGTTTCGTCCGTTCCTTCCGAATCTTGCACCAACATAAATGGTGGCAGGGCCCCAGCCCCAGGGCCCTTGCCCGGCAGCGAGAGGGCGTGATCTCTGACCCCGCCGGCCTGGGGTGCTGACAAGCGAGGAGGCGGCCCCCTCCCGCTCCCCTGGGCTGTGGGGATGGGTGGGTTTTGGTAAAACCACACAGGAAGACAATGCCGTGGCAACGGGCACAGAGTCGGCACACGAGGCAAGTACCGCTCGGCGATTTCCGCGTGGTGCTTCTGCGCATTGGACGAGGAGCATTTTCACCGAGACGAGGGCCTTGCTGTCCGCGTCCCATCGGACAACCCGTGAGCGGTGTCTGAGGCAGGGTCCTGGGCCTCCAGACGTCTGCACCTTGGCCCTGACTCCACCCACGCTGTGCGCCCGCGCCTCTCGGTGCCGCCCCTGCCGACCTGGCGACTGCCTGACCCCGAGCCGTGCTGACGTCGATGCCACCGGGCTCCCCCGTGGGCTCCGGCTCTCCTGTGGGCCCACAGAGGATGCCTCGCCACGGGAGCGGCCACGTGGTCGCTGTGACCGCAGCCAATGGCATCGGAGCGGCAAGCTCATCCTGGGCCCCTCGAGCCGTCCCTCCCTGGCACCGAAGGTGCTGCTACTGTCCCCTTGGTGCGGAGCAGGGACCTGAGGCAGAGGGCAAGCGCCCGGCGTGGGCCACACACTCTTCCTGTAAAGAGTCTGGCGGGAAGTCACGCAGGCTTCGTGGCTGAACCAGCAGATGGCACGTAGATGGGCAGCGTGGCCGAGTCCTAATACCAGTCTGTTGGACACTGAATCTAATTTCGTGTCATTACCACGTGGCACGGAATAGTACAGCATTCATGATTTAACCCGCGCGGGTAACCCAGGCGTTAGGCAACTGGGCCCAACCACCTGATCCCCTCCCCCACCCGCCTCCCGCAAGAACCGTCCCCCTCCAGACCCGCCTCTCTCCGAATCCTTTCTTCTCAACCTCCCCAGATGGGGAGAGGGCAGAGGGCAGACTTATGGCAGAGAGGGGGGCGGGGGGCCGGTGGGATGCCCACCACCCCAGGCTTGGCCTGGCACTGAGCTGCCCTGTGACCAGCCCCCCACACTCCTCCCAGAGGCCCCGGCCCCAGCCTTCCCTATGGGCCTCAAGGACCCCAAGTGCTGATGTCCGGTGGGGCCATCCGGCGCCTCCCACTGTGGTCTCTGGGCCCCACCACCCCTGCGGGCCCGCCTCCGCGTTTCCGACCGCACGTGGAAACAGCAAGCCCGGCCTGTCTCCTTCATCCACATGCCAGGCCTGCTATATGTGGGCTCAGTTCCACGGTGACCACTTCAGGGGGAAGGGACACTTCCCAGGACGGTGCCACAGGCTGAGGTCCCTCTGGAGGCCCCGGCACCGACCCGGCACGGTCCCCTCACTCACCCCAGCCCGCCCCCTGCCCCGCTCTTCTCCAGAGCTGTCTGTGCACGCCAGCTGCCTGGAGAGAGCTGGCGGGCACTTGGGCAGAGACCCCACCGTGCCCCCTCCGGGCAGACCCCAGGGCCCGGGAGGGTGTGGAGAAGTGAGAGGGGCAGGGCGTGGGGGCCCACCTTGCTCTTCTCCTGCTGCAGCTCAATCTGGATGTCGGTGAGCTTGGCCCGAAGCTCCTCATTGGCAGCCTGCAGTGCAGCGAAGGCCTCCGCCTTGTCCCCCTTGCCTCGGCCGCCCGTGCCCTTCTTGGACATGGTGAGGGTGGCCCACGGGGGGCCCGGGGAGGGCCGCTCGTCTAGGCTGGTCTGTCCGCACCACGCTTGGGCAGGTAGCGCCTCACCGTGGATCTGCTACATTTTCTCCATCACCTGCAGGGAGAGCACACCTGGTGAGCAGGCTGGCCTCCTGCGACCCTGGTGGGAGCCTCGAGACCCTGGCGGGAGCCGCGAGACCCTGGTGGGAGCCTCGAGACCCTGGTGGGAGCCAGGCAACGCTGGTGGGAGCTGGGCTGCGGGGGGTGGGACAAGGCTGGCATCTTGCGCCCTGAGGAAGCCGTCCCGACCGCACCCGGGGTCCCCAGCCCCAGACCACAGAGGCCCTCGGCCCTGCGCTCAGCAGCTCTGATGGGGACCCCACAAGTAAAGCACTTCTCAGCGCCTGGCACGAACGGGGAGCTGGAGAGGAGTTCTTTCTCTGCCCCTTTGGAAGGAGAAGCTGGGGACCCAACTTTAAGGCCCGAATGTCATACCTGGGTGGGTGGCATCCTGGTGGCGATGGTGGGTGTGAACCAGGAGCTTCTCAGACAGAGGCGTAGAGGCAGGGACCCCCAGACCCCCCAGGGGGCCCAAGAACTCCGCCCCGGAGGACGTGCACTCTCACCCTGAGCCAACTTAGGGGGTGAACGCACGCCCTCGTCCAGCCCACGGAGCAGGGGCGCTGCCCTGGGCCGCCCACCCGCCACCACCCCGTGGGCCTGCGGCTGCGTTTCCTCGGTGCCCCAGCGCCAAGTGCGGGAAGCAGGCCCATCAACCAACCGCACAGACGGTATGGGCCCGGGCTCAACAGCAGGAGGCACGGCTGGAGTCCTGCTCCACACTTACTACCCGGGAAGTCCCCTCCACAAAGTGGGGACAAGAATGTCCCTGGCCCCCGAGGCCTCCTTCCTGCACTACAGACACCAGAACTGTTGTCCAAACAAGTGACCTGGGTCAGAGACGCCCTGTGCCCACCACCCGCTCCAGCTGACAGGCTGGGACAGTCCCTCCCAAACCTGGGATATGACGTCAAAGTTCAGCTTTCACAGTGGGGGCCTGGGCGCGGGCTGGGTTATCGGCACTTCCCGGGAAAGGCTCTCCAGACGTGTCCCCACGGCCTCTGTCCTCCCTCCCGGCTCGGTCCCTGAGGCCCCGAGACACAGAATGAGTACAAAGCCCCAGAGGTACAGGGGGCCCGGGCGGCACAACGGTGAGAGGCGGCCGCTAGGAGGCGGGGGCCAGTGAGGGAAGGGGCTCACAGTGGGCCTGGGTGCAGAGCCGGAAGAGGGACTCGGGAGGGCAGCAGCCTCCCAAGGAAGGAGAGAAAAGGGCCCGCCGAGAGTTTAAAGGTGTTTTGCCGTGTCTCAGAAGAGATGCCAGCAGGCACGTGGTCCCCCCGCCCTAGCCCGGTGGCTGGCCCACGTCTCCCTGCCCACAGCCGCCTGTCACGTGAAGCGCTTGTTTGGGGGAGGGGAGAGGAGGGGCTGAGGCCAGGCTCTCAATTTGGGGTGTGTTTTCCAAGTCACCCCTGGGCACCGCTTTGCAGATTTTCCAGCTCCGTGTGCAAGGGTCTTCTGCCGGCTTGTGGTGACCTTTCCCACTCTCCCCCCGCCCCCCCGAGTCTTCAGAGCCAGCGCTGAGACCCGTGGGCTCCTGCTGTGGCTGGTTAGGGCAGGCCTGCACCCCATCCGCGCACCGCCCCTCCGCCGCTGCCACTGCGGTGGTCACGGGCGTCCCGACAGCTGCAGGTGCCTGATGCTCAGGCACCGGGGTGTGTGGAGAGGAGGATAAAATGCAGCCAAGAGAACAGCTGTCTTCCGCCGGCTCTGCTCTGGGAAACAGACGGAGCCGCTTTACAGGGTCCCGGCGGCTCTGACCTGTGTGGCTCCGTTTGTGGGTGGGGTCAGCGATGTGGTGTGGCGGGGCTCCATTTGGGTGAGGGAACGTGTAGGAAGTTAAAAGTCTCATCCAAACTGGAGGAAAAGCCCCCCAGTTCCTGCTTTGGTCGCCAAAAGCGCTTGGGGGGCCAGGAGGCCTCAAGAAGGAATTCACACCGGTCTGGGTGGAATTCACACCTCCAGGCACCTGCCAGCTGCCAACAGGGCCCCTGAAGGCGCTTGTGAGGCACCTGCTGTGCCCACACCGGCCCCACTGGTTAGACCAGTTAGACCCGTGCTAGTTCTGGGCCAAGAAGCCTGCAGCTCACACCCTGAGGGCTCAGGCAGGAAAGCAAACCAGGACAAGGGCTGGGGTTCACAAACAAAAGCAGGGACCTGGAGGAGGGCTGGGGGTGCCCCCGCTCCAGCCATCCCTGGCAGGAAACCACCACAAGGAAAGCTGGGTGGGGGCACCTGACGGGACGGAGGCCCAAGGTGGGGCGGTGTCGGGGGAGGCTCCATCTGTTCACGGAGGCCAAGTCCACGGGTCCTGGAAGGACCCCAGGCCTAGGAGCTGCCTTGACCCCAAAACCCATCACGCTTGAGAAAATGACGGAAAAAGGACTCTGCTCTTCACACACCCAGTGACAGCATTCTGCCTGCCTCGGTGACACGTCCTGGACGCCTCACCTGGGGTGCGATGCTGGTCCCAGGCACCTGCTGAAGCTCTTAAACGCCCTGGCCCGGGGACATCCTTTGGGACCCGCTGGCCTGGTGCTTTGGGTCAAGGGCTTGGCATCTTCAGCCCACGGCCCTCTGCGAGCAGAGCCCCTGTGTCCCGGGACCAGTGTCGGCGTGTCCCCCAGACCCGGGCCTCCTGACCACCCTCCCTACGTTCTCTCCAGGCTGTTCTCTGCAGTGACTCCCACGCCACCATTTCAAGACACAGCCTGGCCCTGTGGGCAGAGAGGGTCGAGGGGCCTGGAAAGACAGACAGACGCAGCTTTCCCGATGCGGGAAAAGTCATTTCACGGGTGCCTGGGGGGCTCACTCAGTTACGCATCTGACTCTTGATTTCAGCTCAGGTCTTGATCTCAGGGTTCTGAGTTCAAGCCCCACATCGGGCTCCACGCTGGGCATGAAGCCTGCTTGAAAAAAAAAAAAAAAAAACAAGAGGAAGAAAAGTCATCTCAGGCCCCGGCCGCCTTGGGAAAGCAGGAAGAAGGACGAGCAGCCGTCATCAGGCAGGAGGCAACCTAATCACACGAGGGATGGCTCATCAGAGGCGCGACCCCCAGAGCCGGTTTGGAGGTGAAGTCTGGCCGGACGCGCCCCCCCGGGGCGACCTCTGCAGGATCTCAACCCCCCTGGGCACCCAAGTCCCGGCGGAGCTGCCCCAGGCCGGCCTCGTGACTGCGGCCCGGACTCCGACGCCTCTGGACTTTTGCCGCCGTGCCGTGCCGTGCCGTGCCGTGTTGGAGCCCCTGCGCGCAAGCCCCTCGGCGAGCGTTAGCCCCTCGGGTGAACCCCTCCCCGGGTGTGCTGTTCAGGGAGACACTGCTTTGGGAAGGATCCGCGTTCTCGTCACTTGCTGCAAACAAAACCCTTCCTCCTCCCGTTCTCTGGCCTGGTTGTGTCTTTTGTGTCCTCGACGCCCCAAGAGGGACCCCAGTCCCAGGTGACAGCCCTGGCCTCCCCCTCACCTGGTCAAGACGCTGCATGTCTCCCCGCTGCCCGCCCCAGATTCCAGTGAACCCCCAATCTCCTGGACAATTTGCCAAGGCTGCCTTCCACCCCAACAATTCTTTACTCAACGTTCTCTAAATGGGTTCATTGTTTGTTACGTGTTTTACCATGAAACTGCGCAGGCCTTTCCTGGATAGACAGCCAGCGTCACCAGGTGTCTAAAGAGGGAGACACCCCGCGCGCAGGTTCCAGACAGACACCTGCCCCACAGCCCTGAGGCGGCACGGGCCCCTCCCCTCCCTGCCCCGCGCCCTCCGCCCACCATGCCTTTTGCTCTGCTTGGAACACGCTCCCACACAGCTCAACACAGACTGATTGCTCTGGCCTGGGCTCAGGGCTCCTGCCCACCACCCCCCAGCCCCTGGGGGCTGAACTGCTCCTCTCAGTACTGACCACCCTGCCCCGACAGTTTTCGATGCAGCCAGGGGTCTCGAGCCCTCCCTGACATCTCCCCAAAGGCAGCATGAGTATCTTTCTCCGACACCAATCTGGGGACACATGTGATAAACGTGTTGACTTTATTATTTGTGGAAATGAGTGGGAACAGAAGAAACACCCCCCCCTCCCCCGCCCCCGGGTCCTCCGAGGGCACCTGGCGGGCCCTGTTCACGCACACCCCAGGCAGGGATTTCGGACGGGCTCCTCCTTCCAGCCCAGGCTGCACCCTCCTCCGGGAGCACTTGATGAGATCACTGCCGAGGGGAAGGAGAGGGGTTTTCACGCCTTACCCCAAGTCCTACTTGTGCTGATGATATCAGCTTGAAGCTTGCACGGGATAAGGGCTTGGTGGAAGGAAGCATCTGGCCCCCGAGACACCCGCCGTCTATGTTGGGGGACAGGCTCCTGCAGGGGACGGACAAGTGGCACCGAGGGTGTCCAGGGTTCCCCTGTTCTGTCTTATGTGCTTCTGTATGCCCCGTGGCTTTGCCCCCTGTGCCCACACCCAGTAAAGCCTTGGCTATAACCATTGTGTCCAGGTCATGGATCCCACATCTTTCCTGTCACCCTGGCAGACAGAAGAGGTGGCTGGAGGGGGACACCAGGCCTTGGGAGGCCCCTGAGCTTTGCTGGATGCTTTCGCCCTAGTGCTCACCCCTGCCTGGGAGAATCACTGGCCTCTGCAAGCGGGGGCTGGGGGTGGAGGGTTTGGTCAGAGCAGGCTGCACCAGCCCCCCACCCACCAGGTCATGGGTGGGTGGGAGTGTCGTCTCCACGGGGCCACGGTCAACACTGCTTGAACCACAGATGTGAACAACCCTGATGGTCAGGCCTCGGGCCTCCTGTCGGCAGAGCTCAGTCACCAGGTCAGCGTGCAGGTGGGGGGCAGGGGTGTGGAGGGACCCAGCAGCAACAGCCCAAGGGGGAGCCAGCTCCCTAAAATGCACAACACTGGGCATTTCAAATATTTTCTGGATTGAATTTGCGCCTCCCCCCCCATAAGTGTCACCAACCTGCTCGGGAGACCCAGGTGTGTGGGAGGAAGTGGGGGGCAGGGTCACGTCCAAGCCTCAGGCTCACGCACCGACCCGATGCCCACTGCCTCCAGCCATGTGGGTCACACTTTTTCAGGAAGTCGCTACACGAGTAGATTAATAGTGCAGTCCGCCCACCTTTGTTTCGGGGTCAGGAGCTCCCTCTGCTCTCGCTGTTAGCGGCTGTATGTTCAGAGAGTTCAGAAGGAGTCAAAGCTCTACAGTCGATGAACGCGCTTGCCCCGACCGCCAACCGGAGCCGCTAACCAGGAAGCGGGTAGGTCAGCGCTGCTCCCCAGCAGGTCCCTGCTGGCCTCCAGGGTTTCTCCCCCGCGGAGCCCAGGCCCCTGTCCTCACTGCACCGTGTAGGGAGAGGGTCCCTGATGGCAGTAAAACCGCCTGCCCGCGAACCGCTCAGGGCAAGGCCCCATGTAATTTGAAGTGTCCTGGGTCGTAAAGGGGTTTCGACCTTGTAAAGTTGATAGTATCTGACCCAGATCCTTTCCAGGTTAAAGATTTTATCTACGGAGAAGAAAGGATAATCTGATGTTCCTAAGCCTTATTTCCATGGAAATCCAAGGCAGGCGAAAGGGAGGGGGGAGCGGAGACACTTGTCAAATCCACAGGGACCCTCCGAGTACAGCCTGTGCTCCCTGTTGGCAGTCGGACAAGGGCCCGTGCCGGGCAGTGCATCTGGGAGGAGAGCGGGCAAAGGCCGAGGCCACGCGTCGGGCATACGTGGGGTGTCGGTGGGGGGCCCCTCTCCAGGCAGGACCCTCACGGGGAGCCCGGCAGAAGGTGGGCCACCACTCCACACCCCTCTCCCATCAAAACGCACTTGTTCTGGAAAAGAGACACCCAGAGCGCAGTCAACCGGCCGCAGGCACGTCTGGGAGCAAGTGCTGACACAAGAACCGGTCCACACCTGCGGACGGGGAGGCAGTCGCGTCGGTGGGGCAGGAGAGCGACTGGCGCGGGGGTGGGGACCGGCCTCGGGAGGAGGGGAGCAGCACTCGGGGCCTGGGTGCCGGCGGGGAAGAAGCCGACCCCCCGCCGGCACCGACCCTGGGACGGCGGACACACAGGCACGCCGGGGTCTTTCCCACCGACGACCACGGGGCTGCACAAGACCGCGCTGTCGGGACACAGAGGCTGAGGCCTCCGCTCCATCCGGAAGTGTGTCTTCTAGAAGCCAGGGGCAGAGGTCAAGAGTCCAAGCGTGCCACGTGAGGTCACGGGGTGGGAGCGTCCCTGACGGCAAGGGCAGGAGCAGACCGCCCCCAGGTGACAACGGCACGGCCCCAGGACACGGACTCCGAAGTGGGTGCACAGGACTCCTGGTGCCGCCCGGGGAGCCTGCGCCCGCCTTTGCCCTCCTCGCCCGACAACCACGAAGCTGCCTTCCGTCTCTGTCTTGCACAAGAATGTGACAGAAACGCAAGCGTGCGGCAGGGGGCCTTGCGGGGACCCACCGCGTGCAGCCCTGGCTCCCTGTGTTTACCGCGGTGCGGTGTTCCCAGCGTGGACCCGCCGTGGCGGATGTAACGGCTCGCCCACCGCAGGACGTCCGGGCGTTCGCGGGGTGGCCGCCGCTAACATCGCTGCTGTACAGGTGCACCTGCGGGTGACTGAGGAACAGTCTTCGTTCCTCCGATACAAACGCTCGCCAGCGCCGTTTCTGGGCCGCGTGGTGGCTGAGCCTTGAGGTGTTGGAGAAGCCGCCACGCCGCGCTCCGCAGGGGCCGCACCACCGTCCCTCTCCCCTGCTTCCTCGCCCGCATTCGGTGCCACTGTATTCGATTTCAGCATTTTGCCAGGCACGACCTCACCGTGGCTTTCCTTTGCTTTTCCTAATCGTGACTGACACCTGTCCGTGCTCGTCTGCCGTCTGCACGATCCCCTCAGTGAAGTGCTACCAGGCTGCTCTCCAGGCCCTTCCGCCCTCGCCACGGTCTTCCTGGTCCCCGGGTCCCCAGTGGACCTCCTTCTTCACCTTCTTCTTATGTTTGTCCTAGATCCAATATCCAGAGTGCTTCATCGTACTGACGGGGAGGCTAGGAGAAACTGGGTTTACCCTGCCTTCCTGGAGGCGGAAAGCTTTCTGCATCAAAGGAAAAATCTTATGCTTGTATTTACCTTCATATAATAATAATGATTATCATAATAATAACAATATAAGTGGTTATAATTTAAGTCACAAGTGTGACTTAAAATTTGCCAGCTCACCTCCCAGGATAGAGGACGCAGATGTTACAGGAGATGATTGTGGGAGCCGACCACCTGTTTGAGGAAACTGTCCTCACCTGCAGCACTGCCTCTGGGCCTGGCTCCCCCCAGAAACCTGGGCCAGGGGACCGCCCCCCCTCCCCCATTGGCAGATGGCATCTGGTCCCATCACACTGGCTTCTTGCATTCATCACCCCAGATACAGGAAGAGTTTAAGTGAAACACTGAAATCTTTTCTATCTTTGTCCTCACGGACAGCTTCTGTGGCTCTCAAACCAGGTAGCCACCGAGCTGCAGCGTAGGGTTGCAAGCACGGCGTCTGGGGTGCTCTTCCGTGTGTGTGTTAACGCCCGAGCCCATCGGAGGACAGCGGCTGTGGTCTGGGGTCGCCGCTCAGCTCGGGACCCCTCAGGAGGCCTCGGCTGAGGATGGGACCCAGCTCCTGAGCCCCCAGCCCGAGCTGGAGGCCAAGAGCAAAATGGCCTGAAACAAGGCAGTCACCACGGCGGAGGAGCAGCCCCGGAAACCAACCCGAGAGTCAGGCTGCTCCTTCTCACGGTCCTGGCACAGACGAACAGGAAACAGTTGATCGAAACAAGTAATGTGAAGGATGATCTTCAGGTGGGTGAGAAGGCAGACTGACAGACGGATGGACAAAAGCAGCCTCCCCCACTCTCCCTCCCGGAGCATCCAGCCGGGAGTTCCGGTGAGCTTTCCCAGGCCTCCTGGGAGTTCACCTGAGGTCTGGCGGGGGGTTTACCCATTTCAAAAGGGTTTGCGTTTCGTTGCCTCAAGCAGACATCAGGCCTGGCCCTTAGCACGGGGCCTCAGCGAGGCCTGCTGTGCCCCGCCTCCCGGGTCCCCTGGTGTCAGGAAAGCGTCACAGGGCCCACTGAGACTCCTCAGCTCACAAGGACCACATATCCAAACAATAGGCCTCGCTGATCCCACGACTAGTCCTACACTGTGGGTGAACAACAGTGATGCTCATCAGGGGCCAGGGCCCTCCAAGGGCGTTAAGGAAAGACAGGGACTGAGTCCGGACAGACAGCGGTCCAGCACCAGGCCCGCAGCTCAGAAGCGGGGCAGCACGCGTGTGTGATCCGGGACAGCACCGCACGCGGGGACAGACCTGAGCGCGGCCGGGGCCCAACGCCCAAGGACAGCGGCTGCACGGCCTCCCTGCCCCGTCACTCTTGGGGAATTTAACGGTGGCAGGACAAGGTCAGTGCCAGCGACCCCGTCCCCGCCAGGAGGGGAATTCGGGAAACACTGTGTTCACGGAACCCACCTCAGAGCGAGGGTTTTGCAAGTATAATTTAGGGGGAAACGCTGTAATGGCTGGAATGAGTGTTGGTGTGCAGCAGAGAGAGAGCAGATTGTTTAAGAAGAGTCAGCCTATAGTTTTAATTGTGTGTGTGTGCGGGGGTCTGATGGAGCCCAGGAATGGGAAGGACAAGGTGACCCTGACCCCACGCCGGGAGGCAGCCGTGTCCACACAGGCACGCAGCACAGCCCCGCCCCGCATCGACAGGGGTCTGACTCCCGAAACAGCTCTTCTGGGAAAAAACAAAGTGCTCAGGACGACGTCTAGAAACACCCACTTCCTGACCTCTCTCCTCGGGGGGCAGTTGCTGGGGACGCACGAGCCCCCACGTTCCCGACGCAGACAGCAGGCCACGTAGCAAACAGCCCAGAGACACGAGCAGCTGCGGGTGTGTGGCCGGAGCTCAGCAAGTGCTGCTGCCGCTTGTAACGGGACCTGCATTTTACCCGGAAGGTCCCGGAACCTACTACTGACGCGGCTTACATTGAAGCTTGATTTTGTCTGTCTCGATTAGCCAGTATGTATTGTGTATTTGCCCATCACAAATATACCTACAGTGATGAACTTCCTTTATTAGTGAGGTTTTGTAGACAATTTACGTGGTTACCATAAATCTGAAATTTTCAGCTCCCTGCCATTTTATCCATGGAAATAATTTGTTTCAGGATGTTTTTTGGAATACAAGATGTCTTAGAAACCGGGCTATTCCATCTCAGCAGAAGAACTGTGTTAATTGAGGAAAGAGGGTCCGCGGTCAGGTTGTGAACACCCAGGGAGCACTCCGCCAGGAGAGCAAATGGTTGGTCCCCCGATATTGGCCACATCCCAGTCCTGGAACCTGTGAACGGGTTTCTTTATGTGACAAGGGGGAGGCCAAGACCCCGGGATGGGGTCTGTGGTCCAATCCAGGCCCACGGGGCCCCAGGGGCGCCGCCTGAGAAAGACGCGGGCCGAGCCGCTGGCCTGGACGCGGGAGAAGACACCGCAAGCCAGGGGCGGGGGGCCTGCAGGTCCCAAGCACGAGGAAATCGAGCCTGCACTCGACAATGAGCAAGATAATGAGCGCCACTAACGAGCGAGTGAGCAAGGACACGGGCCCCGGAGCCTCCAGACAGGAGAGCCGCCTGCCACGCTCCAGCTCAGCCCCCCACCAGACATCGGGCTGAAGAACCACGACGTAGCGGGTCCGTGCTGCTTTAAGCTCCTAGATTTGTGGCAATTCGCGCTGGCAGCCACAGAAGGTTAATACAGAGACTGGTGCCCGAGGTAGGGCTGGAGCCGCGCAGCAGCCCCCCACGGTGACCCCTGCAAGCCAGGCCCGCGTCTCCCCTTCCTTGGCTGCTCCCAGGACGCCGCCCCCATCCCCCCGGGCCACAAGCGCGAGCGGGAGACGGGAGGCACGACAGCAGGAGGAGGGCCCTGGGAACCGGGCACCTCGGGGCCCGTTCGAGACAACCTGGCGGCCACTCCACGTCCAGTCGGAGGGATGGGGCGCTGGGGTGCGTGCCTGACCTCGGGCCTGGAGGGTCTCACAACACCCTGTTCACGCTCAGGGTACACGTGTGTATTTGTCCATTACAACTCGGAGGCCCACGGTTAAACGTGGGTCCTAAAGCCCAGTGGCCGGCCCCAGGGCTGCAGCAGGGAAGGAAAGGGGGCCCGCCCAGTGACAGCTGAGACACCCTCAGACCGAGGCGTCCGGAGAGAGCCTGGCAGAGACACGGCAAACTCTGTAACAGAAAACAGTTTCCCTGGTCAAAACCGTGTCCTTTTGCTAAGCAGGAAAAACCCCAACCTCACGACTGAGAAAGATCACCCCGTTCAGAAACAGGCCCCATTCTCTCCCACATACGTCACGTTCCACGGTAAGGAGAAGGACGTCACCTAAAAACACCAGGCGATTAGCTGGCTAATTGTCAAAAAAAAAAAAAAAATAGATGTATGGAATACTGCCCACCCAATGGAACTCTAAGTGGATTAAAGAGTGCTGAGGATGAAAATCAAAGCAGGGAAAGGAGAAATGAGCATTTCTCAAATCTCTGGAGAGAGAGGCCTTCCTGGGCTTAGAGAAGATAAAAGGAATTCACAAAAGGGAAAGCCGACAGATTCCACCACATTAAAAATTTACGTTTCTTTATTACAGATGGCGTGCAATTAAGCTAAAAATGCACTGAAAGAGTATTTGCAGTAAATCCAATTAAAAAGTTAATATCTTTACTATATTAGAAGACTGTGAAACTCAATAATAAAAACACTAAGATCTCACAAGATAAACGGGTAACTATCAAAAGAGATAATTTACAAAGAAGGGAAAAAGGGGTTTCAAAATCACAAAGAAACCTCCTCTGCTTAAGATGTAGGAAATCGCAAAAGAACGTCTCGCCCGTAAACAAAACCCTGTCTTTCCTTGAGCCCATGAAAGAGTTGAGGTCCCAAGGCAACCGAAGCACCAGATTCCAAATGGTGACCAGCCCCCCTGAGGGGAGACGGGCGCATGATCAGGCGGCGCACAGGAGAAAGAAGTGGGAAGAAATCAGCTCCAATTTTAACACAATTCTAAGGGCTGCACGTGGCAGGTCAGTTTGGAATCGCTGGAGTCCAGACACGAGAGAGGGTGAGGGCAGGGCAGAGGCTGGAGGGGCTCCCCCCTGGTGCAGATATGCAAGAGGCCGCCTGCCGCCTGGGACAGGTACGGGGCTCTCCCCACCCCCAGAACCCGTCCTGCACACAGAGCAAAAGCCATAAGCCACTGGGACAAGGGTAGCAAAGCCTCTTGTCCGCAGGGTCCCTGGGCTCAGGACGAAAGTAAGATCCCTCCTTCCTTCCTGCTCCAGGCACTAGGAAAAAATCTCTGCCTCTACGGTCAGAGTCGAAGCCCCAAACACCTGCCCCTGGGGAGGAAGACGGAGGGCACTGGGGCTCAGGGTCCTGCACTGAAACAGAGCAGAGCTTGGCCGCTGCGGAGGAAGGCAGGGACCCTTACAAGGCCAACTACCCAAGTTCAGGTGCATATGCCTTGACTGACCTAAGGCTGCACCAGAAGAAACTGAGATCCCCTTTCCTCAAAACAAGCCTCACGCCAAGGAACGAGCAGCCGCAGTCAAGCTGGGAGAGGGGCAAGGCTGCAGAAGGAGCCCCTGCATGGTACGGGAGTGCAGGGGGTGTGGGGGCTAGGTGTAGCAGGAGCACGGAAGAGACCCCCAGCACAGTGTGTGGGCAGCCCGCCATGACGAGTCTGAACCCCGCGCTGGGCCGGCCGTAAGGACAGGCTACAAGCCCCTAAGCCGGCTCAACTACTCCCTGCCTTCATTCCAGCCCGCACACTGACACAAGGAGAGATGTGTCCACATCTGTGCTAAATATCATTTTCCAGGGGCGCCTGGGTAGCTCAGTCGGTTAAGTGCCCGACTTCGGCTCAGGTCGTGACCTCGCGGTCCGTGAGTTCGAGCCCCGCGTCGGGCTCTGTGCTGACAGCTCAGAACCTGGAGCCTGTTTCAGATTCCGTGTCTCCCTCTCTCTGACCCTCCCCCGTTCATGCTCTGTCTCTCTCTGTCTCAAAAATAAATAAAGATTAATAAAAAAAAATTTTTTTTAAATATCATTTTCCGCAGATAGATACCTTCTACTGTTCTTCTACGATGTCTGACATTCAACAAAATAATTACAAGACACAGAAAAAGGGAAACAAAAAAACAAAACAAAACAAAAAAACAAGGAAAACCACCCATTGTCAAGCAATCAGAGGAACCAGATTCAGAGATGCTGAGTTGTCGCTGCTACTGGACAGGACATTTAAGTAACGCATATGCCCGAGGGTCTAAAGGAAAAGACGGAGACCCAGCAAGGAAATGGAAACTACAAGAGAGGCTCAAACGCAGTCATTAGAAACAAGGGTCATGACATCAGAGGTGAGAATCAGAGGAACGCACTTGGCAATGGAAGGACTCCGTGAACTTGAAGACAGGACACTGTCTGAGGTGAAACCCAGGAGAAGAAAGAAAACAGAGTCTCTAACAGGGCCAGGCAACATCAAGAAGCCTGGAAGAGGTGGGAGTGGACTCCCAGAGTACAAAGAGAAAACAGGGAGAAGGAAAACATAAAGAAAGGAAACAACAGAGGGTTCTTCAGAATTAGTGAAACACAACAACTTACGGACTCGGAGCTCACAGATCCGCAAACAGCAAAGAGAAATGTAGACACAGGAGTCAAACTGACGAAAACCATAACTAAAGAAACAACCTGGAACAGAATGAAGGGAGGAGAGCACACAACACGCAGAGGAACAAGGCAAGAACTAGCTAGAAGATGATGGGGCCGTGGCTCAAAGAGCCAGAAAAACAAAACAAAACAAAACAAAAACACCCATGAAACCCGAATTCTAGACTCGGCAAAAATACCTTGTGGGGATGAAGGAGCCGACCACCTCACGTCCATTAACACAGCCACCATAAGAAGTTTTTTTAAATAAATATTTTTTAAAACCCAGAAAAGAACAAATGAGAACATGGGTAAACTGGAACCCTTGTGTACCGTTGGGGACGTACAATGGTGCGTTTTCTTCACGCAGTTAAACGCCATGTGGCCCAGCAATCCTCCTCCCGGGGATGTGCCACACGAACGTCACCGCGAAGGTCACTGCAGTGTTACTCGTAACGGCCAGAAAGTGGGAACAGCACCAATGTCCACCAACTGATAGACAGACAATAAAACACGGCATAGCCATACGATGGCCCACCACCCAGCAGTGAGTAGGAATACGGTACCGGTACAGGCTAGTATAGACGCGCCTGGAAAGCGTGGCACTACATGAAAGAGGCCAGACAGAAAAGGTCACATGCTATATGATTACATTGGGTGAAATGGCCAGAAAAGGCAAATCTATAGAAAAAGAAAGCAGATGAGTCGTTGCTGCAGGCTTGGGACACGGGAAGTGAGAAGTGACGGCTAATGGTCCAGGGCTTCTATTTGGGGTGACAGAAATGTTCTAAATTTGTGGTGATAGCTGCAAAATTCTGTGAATACACTAAAACCCCGTGAATTCACACTTTAAGTGGGTGACTTACATATTATTAAATCTGTTACCAAAAAGAAGGAGAAATAGACTTTTGCAGAAGAACAAGAGTTGAAAGGATTTATTGGCAAAAGATCTGTGCGACAAAAAAATGTTGGAGGCAGTTCTACAGGCAGAAGAGATGTTCTCAAGCTGGAAACTGATGCACACAGAGAATGGAAGCACGCTCACAGTGGTGACGATGAGGGTGTGGAGAGCAGGCTCTTTTCTTAGTTTTCATCCCTTTAAATTTTTTTTAACGTTTATTTATTTTTGAGAGGGAGAGAGAGAGACAGAGCACGAGCGGGGAAGGGGCAGAGAGAGAGGCAGCCACAGAATCCAAAGCAGGCTCCAGGCTCCTAGCTGTCAACACAGAGCCGGACATGGGACTCGAACTCACAAACTGCAAGATCATGACCTGAGCTGAAGTCGGTCACTTAACCGACTGAGCCACCCGGGCACCCCTATTTTTCATCCCTTTAAAAGATAACAAATTAGCTAAAGCAAAACCAGGAAGTGCAAGTGTAGAGCACAGCGAACACAGAATTAAAATATCTGAAAACAATACAAAAAATGGGAAAGAAAATGAAAATGAAAGTCATTAATTACATGAGAACTGGCACAATATCAAGAAGGACTGATGAGCTAAAGACGATGTTTAGCCCCTAACATGAGAACTGGCACCCTGCAAGAGAAGGGCAATGAATAAGCAATAGGTGAACAGGGTCCTAAAAATACTCACTCCCTCAGAAGTCAAGAAAAGAGGACCAAGGAAGAGATGACACAAATGGAAAATAAAGAGCAAAAAGCTAGACTCAAATCCAGCCATATCATTAAATATAACAAGCAGATGGGCTAAAAACACAATTTAAAGGCAGGCACTTCCAGATGATATTTTTTTAAAAAGGCAAGCACCAACTTTACACAATCTGAAACTCACTTTAAGTATAAAGGCATAGAGATCAGTTAAAAGTCAAAGGACAGAAAAAGTTATGTCATGCAAACTCTAATCAAAAGAAACTGAAGTGACTACATTAATGCTAAATCATGGAGATTTCAGAGCAAGGAACATTACCAGGGATTAAGAAGGACATTACATAATGAAAAACGAATTGATGGATCAAGAGGACACAGCAATCAAAGAGAACCTCAAAAATACTTTAAACAAAAAACAACAGAAATGCAAGTACAAATAGGAATTTTCACAGCTAGAACTGGAGGCTGCAACACTCACCTCTCAGTAAGCGGTGAAAGAAGAACATAAAAGATCAGTTAAGGATATAAGAGATTTAAAAAACAGTATCAACAAATTCGACCCAATTGACATTTGTAGGGGTACATCATCCAACACCAGAATATGCAGCATTTTCAGGTGCACATAAGACATTCATCAAAACAGACTACGTGCTGTGCAATAAAACAAATCTCATCAAAGTTAAAATAGTTGAAATGATCCAACTGATGTTCTCTGCCCCCTCCCCCAAAAATGAGCTATAAATAAGTAATAGATATCAAGAGAAAATTTAAATACTTGGCAATTTAAGCACACTTTTAAATAACCCATAGGTGAAAAAGGAAATTCGAAATAAATTAGAAACATGTTTTGAACTGAATGGAAATAAAAGCACAAACACCGGAATTTGCAGAGCATAACCAGAGTGGTACTGGGAGGGCACTAAGGACAGTAAGTGCTCATATTGGGAATGAGGAAGGTCTCCAATCATAATATAATCCTAGTCTAAGCCTCCATCTTAAGAACACAGAAAACAAATAATAAAGTAAATGTAAGATAAGCAGAACAGAAACAATAAAGATGTTAGTAGAAATTAATAAATTTGAAAACAAAAACAATAAGAGAAATCAATAAAACTAAAACCCGGTGTTTTGAAAATATTAATAATACTGATAAACCTCTGGAAAGACTGATCTGAAAAAAAAATGAAGACCTAAATTACAATATCAAGAATCAACAAGGGGACATCACTACATGTCCTACAGACATCGAAAGATTTACAAATGAAATGGGTAAATTCCTTGAAAGACACAAACTAACAAAGCTCACTCATAACTTGAGTAACCTTTCATCCATTAAAGAAGCTGAATGTGTAGTAAAATCTTCCAACAAGGAAAATCCTAGGCAGAGACGTATGCACTGGTGAATTCTAGCAAACATTCAAGGAAGAACAACAACAGTTCTACTCAACTCTTCTAGAACTTTTCTTATGAGGCCAACCTTATTCTGATATCCAAACGACACAAAGGCATCACAAGAAAATGTCCCTCGTTAAGGTGGATGCAAAAATACCTAAGAAAAATAGCCACTCAAATTCAGCAAAAATAAATATATAAAAAAAATAGTCCCACTGTATTCAGCAATAATACAATGGGATCAAATGGAGCATGTATAAGGAATGCAAAAATTGGTTTAATATTTTTAAATGAGTCCCTTTAATTCACCATATTAATACACTGAAATGAAAACATAATTATCTCGAAAGATGCACAAAAGCCTTTTGACAAAATTCAAAGATCCGTTCACAATAAAAACGTGTAGCGAAATAGTCATAAAAGGAAGCCTCCTCAACTTGAAGTGTCTGTAAAAGAACACTGCCGCTAACGCCATACTTCATAGTGAAAGACTCCCCGCCTTTCCCCTAAGATACAGAACAAGGCAAAACACCTGTACACACTGCTCAACACTTCCATCCAACGGTGAGCTAGGAAAAGATCTCAAGGCATAAAAAATGGAAGCAAAGAAATCATTTTTGCTCACATGTGACCTCATCACCTACGTGGAAAATCCCAAAGAACGTACCTGGAACACGGGAGTTTAGCAAGTTAACAGAATAAAGGTCAAAGAGAAAAATCGATTATGTTTATCAGTTATATTTCTTCATACTAATAAGATATTTTATCACAAAACAATAACTTTTACAACAGCACCAAAATCATGTGAAATATCTAGGAATAAACCTAACAAAATATTTATATTTATACCTTTAAACCCCCAGATATTCATGAGAAAAAATTAAAGGCCGAATAAACAGAGAGATATACAGTGTTCATGGATCACAAAACTCAACATTGTTGTTATGTTCACTTTCCCCAAATTGAAATTTAGATTAAACACAATCCCAGTCAAAATCCTAACAGGGCTTTTTTTTTTTTGTATAAACTGACAAGCTGTTTCTGAAATGGCTATGGAAAAGGTAAATGATCTACATTAAGCAATTTTGAAAAATGACACACTTGGGGTTGGATATCACTACCGGACTTCCAGCTCACGATAAAGCTATGGTCACCGAGTGTAACATTGGTCAGTGGAACAGAACAGAACAGACCACAAAGTATCTGATCAACTGATGTATAATGAAGGATCCAAGAAAACTCACTGGAGAAAAGATGGTCTTTTGAAGAAATCATGCTGGAATATTACACGTCTTTATGCCCAAAGTCACAAAGAAGCTCCAAGACACCCACAGCTCACCCCATACCTCACATCATATTCAGAAACCAAGTAGAAAGGGATTGTGGAACTGTAAGGTATAAAACCTCTAGGTGAAAACATACATCCAACCTTCACAATATTCAGACAAAAAAGCAAAAACCATGTAAGAAATATCGACAGGGGCACCTGGGCAGCTCAGTCAGTTGAGCATCTCACTTCGGTTCAAGTCTTGATCTCGTGGTTTGGGAGTTCGAGCCCCGCGTCAGCCTGTGCTGACGGCTCAGAGCCTGGATCCTGCTTCGGATTCTGTGTCTCCCTCTCTCTCTCTGTTCCTCCCCTGCCCACACTCTTTCTCTCAAAAATAAATAAAGGTTAAAAAAAATGTTTTTTAAGAAAATATCGACAGATTCGACTTTATAAAAATTTTAAATTTGGGGATGCCTGACTGGTTCAGGCAGGGAAGCAAGTGACTTTTGATCTTGGGGTAGTGAGTTTGAGCCCTACATTGGGTGTAGATGTTACCTAAAAATAATAAAATCTTAAAATAAAGGAAAGAGGGGCACCTGGGTGGCTCAGTTGGTTAAGTATCTGATTCTTGATTTCAGCTCAGGTCATGATCTCGCAGTTCCTGGGATGGAACCCCACATTGGGCTTTGGGCTGACAGCAAGGAACCTGCTTGGGATCCTCTCTCTGCCCCTCCCCAACCCCTCTCTCTATCTCTCAAAACAAAATAAACAAACATTTAAAAAGAAAGAAAGAAAAATCTCCCCCCAAATTTGAACATCTTATCTCTGAAAGATACTGTTAACAAAAAGGAAAAGACAAGCCACAGATTGAGAAAACATATTTGCAACACACACATCTTCTGGTAAAGGACTTGTACCCAGAATATATAGGTATGTATATATTTAAAATTCTCAAAGTTCCGTAACAAAAAGACAACCCAATTTAAAAATAAGCAACAGATTTGCAAGACCCGTCACCAAAGCAAGTGTAGAGACAGCAAATCAGCACATGGAAGGGTGTTTGCATCATCAGTCGTCAAGATGATGCTTAGAGTAAAGCAAGGACGCCTGCTGCACCCCTGGGAGCACGGCTGACCGGGCTGACCGGGAAGGGGAGGAACAGGGGGAACGGAAGGACCGCGGGGAACAGGAGGAACGGGAGGAACTGGGGGGGAACAGGAATTCTACGCAGCTGCTGGGAATGCGCACCGGTTCAAGCACCCGGAAAATGCTTTGTTACTTTCTGAAAAAGTGAAACACACACACAGAGCATAGACGAGCCTGTAGCAGGCTTCTCGCACAGAGAGTCATGACACCGAGGCTTCTTATCCAGGAAGCAACTTTTATTCGTGCCGGCACCGCTCAGTTGGGTTCCCACCCAAAGAACTGAGCGGTGAACATCACACGGCAGAGTCTGTCTGTACATTTTCTATTTCTTTGTCTCCCACATATGGTAACATAAACGCGCAGTCTGACTAAGCGGTCCCGCTTTACAAGGTCATGAGGGATGTTGTCACGTAGGCACACAGCCAGCTTACCTTGAAGTTTTCTCTCCCTTTTCTCTCTCTCCTTAGGGAGGGGACCCTACCCCAAGCCCACGTCTGTGCCCAAAGGGAGCGAAAGCCCCGGTCTGTGCAAAGACTTTGCGTCAGAGTTCGTAGCAGCTTCACCTGTAAGAGCAAACATTGGCGGCAACCCCAAATCCAGCAACCGGCTCAGCGTGTGGATAAACAACTGGGGACAGCCACACATTGCTCAGAAAAAGGGGAAAAAAAGAATTAATTCATGGTACATGCAGCAACAAATCTGAAAATAATTCCACTGAGTGAAAGAAGCCATTTATACATATTTTATAGAGGGGAGAGGGGTCGAGAGAGAGAATCCCAAGCGGGCTCCAGACCCGGCACAGAACTGAAGTGGGGCTTGATCTCACAACCCTGAGATCATGACCTGAGCTGAAATCAAGAGTCTGACGCTTAGCCAACTGAGCCCTCCAGGCACCCCTCAAAGGTATACATATATATACCATAGGACTGCATTTATACACAATTCTGGAGAAACAAACTGATCTAATGATAAGCGGATCGGCAGCGGCCTGGGGGGATGGGGCGTGTCCGTGAGGGAGGTACAACCTCTAGAGAGGGACGTTAAATTCACTATCTTGACGGTCAAGGCAGTTTTGCGGGTGGAAAGAGAAGTTTCAAAGCCACAAATATTCCACGAAATGGGCTGTTTTGAGTATCCCTGATGAGAAAGGTTGGTTGCGAAGGCTCCTCTGGAAAGGAAGGTGATAATACGGATGAACAAATCTCCAGGCCGCCCCTAACTTTTCAGGGCTCTCCTGTCCAGCAGTCTATCCAAAGAGGTCATCTGAATACGGGGAAAACCCCACACTCAGAGATGTTCGAGGCAGCACTGGCTATGATCGTGAACACCTGGAAAAATCTCTACTCTTATGGGTTACGTTTCCGCACAATGAGATACTGTGTGGACTTTAAAGTATTGCTCGGTAAGAGTTTATTCTAAAAGGGAAAGTTTTGTCTTGTTGGTATCTTGTCTTTTTTTTTCTTTTCTAGATTTCTTTTTAAGTTTCATAATGAGAAAACACATCTACTGATGCGTTAGAACCATGCAGACCCTCAGCGGCCCCTCCCATCCTGGGGGATGGGACACATCCGTGAGGGCACACAGCTGGCAGCCGGGTGTCACGGACCCCGAGGGCAGGAGGAGATATCACCCGCCTCCGAGCTGGGAGGCTGTGCACCGAGGCCCGCGTCTCTGCACCCAGGGCCCGTCCAGGAAGAAGCCTTCTCTCCTTTCTTATCTGAGTTTGCTGTAGTAGGTATTCCAGTCGCCCCAGCCTGCGCCAGGCAGGACCCCTCACCTGGTGGCGGGCATCTCCTCTGGTGGCTGTGCTCTCTGACCTTGGAGTCACCATGTGCGTCTATGGGTCTCTGGCCTTGAACATTCACGGCCTTCGTCTTGGGTCAAACCCCTCATCAGGAGCAGGACAGAATCCCCCGCGGAGGAGGATCCCTTCCCCCACGAGGCCTGGGCCTGGCCTCACGTTGAGGTCAGGCTGCTCTTGGGCCCAAGCCTCTGTGTCACTGACGCGGGTTCCTGCAACCTGCCTTGTCCGCTGTGCCCGCTTGGAGATGTTCTAATTTCCTGAGCCGTCACAAAGTGGTGGCACTCAGGCCTCCGAGAGGGTGCCACCGGGTGACCACGGCCCACGGCGCCACGTCCTGTGCAGCATGAAGGCCGGCCCCCGTCAGGGGCTCCCGAGTGCCCCTCATGCTGCTGGATGCCTACGTGGGGGCCAGACCAACAGCACAGAGTCCCTGAGATGGGACACGTGTGCCCATGAGTTTGTGGGGGAAGACGGGGTGGGGGCCATGTTTCTAGAAAGGCCGTGGTCTCTGGGGTCTGTGTCGGCCTTCCTCACCCTCTGACTTCTGCCCCACAGAGGCTGTTTCGGGGTCCCCGCACTTGTGTCTGGAAACGGGGCAGGCGAGGAGAAATGAGCAGACATGACGTCTGTCCTGCGTGGAGACCCCAGTGCGCAGAAGCCTGTACTCAGGATGAAGCCCCGCAAGCCCACACCTCAGAGCAGCGTGTCCCAGACTGAGGGGTACGAATCGTCCTGGGTCCTGGTTCGCAGCCGCCTGGCTGCAGGCACGGCACCCGGCTGTGTGCATGTTGCAGGAGGGGCCTGTCGGTGGCCTCGGGCATGCACGTGACCTCGGGAACCGCCAGAGCCCTGCCCACGGTCAGCACGGGTGGCGGCAGATTGTCTCGGAATCACGGATGCGCTCGGCCCCGCCCCACATCCTCTGCCTGAAGAGGGAACCGACCGCCAGGGACAGGGCTTCCTGAAATCCCCAGAGAGCCTCAGACAGAGGCCGACCGTCCACGCGGGACGTGGGAGTGAGGTCGTGCCCTGGCCCGCTTCCCCGTTCCACCAGCCGCTACTGATCTGCTCCAAGGCTCGGCCCCGCAGAGAACATTCGCAGATGTACGACTCTGGTCCTGGGTTCGAACGAGGGAAAACTTTCTCTCGCTGTCACGGGCGCTCGCACGCCTAGGAGCCCACAGCAGACCCGAGGCGGAGGTGAGCGTCCAAGCCGCCGGCACCCTCCCCTGCCGCACGGCTCGTCTTCCCACCGCGGCGCGCAGCCTGATCGCCTGCGATACCGTTCCCACCATGCCCGCCCCGGTCAACCACCGATGCTCCCTGAACGACCGGGGAAACTGAGGCACGGTGTGGTAGCGACCGCTTCTTTCGAGGAGAAGTGTTGGAAACCAGTTAATAAGCCATTGTTTCCCCCAAACACGAGCTCCTCGCATAAGACGTGGTGTCGGGGGACAACATGTGAGTCCTGAGTAAGTTTCACAGAGAAGACACCGCCCAAGCAGGGGGCAGGCAGGTGATAAGGACGTGAGCCATAAAAGAAACCCAGGCCCAAAGGGCGCCCCCCCTCACTCCCACACCCGTCCCATCAGGATCAGGGAGATCGGGATCAGGGAGGAGGGAGCCAGTGAGGCGCTGACCACACCCAGCAGCAGCCGGGGGTCCCGGCCTGGCGCTCTCCTCTCCCCCCCCCCCCCCACCCCGCACCCACGGCCACCACGTAAACAAGCTCCAGTCTCGACTATGAGATGGGAAAACAACCACGTTCAGGAGGAGAAACCCACTCCCAGGAGGACGCGGGCCCGGCCTCCCCCCCGTGCACGCAGCACCACAGATGGGCGGGCGTGAGATCAAGCATCCCGTGCCGGTCTCTGCACACCTAGCGTGACCTCTCCTTCCACACCGCTAGCTTCCAGCCGCATACGTCTGCATACTAAATATAGAAGCGAATTCAAGTGTAAGAAGCAGAAAGACCCGGAGGCCAGGCCGAGCCAAGGCTCTGCGCCATTCCAAACAGAAACCCTTCCCGCCGGGGACCGAGGCCCCGGGCGCTCACCTGCGCTGCCTCCTGCCCGGGGATCCTTCCAGCAGCTGGAGACTCAGGCCAGCGCTTGCGGCCGGCTCCCAGGGTTCTATGACTCAGCAGAGCACTCAGCTTTTATTTTTCAGTTGGAATTTACCAGCCGTGCCTACATCCAGGGGGAGGGACCGTCTCCACGGTGTTTCTAAGCAGATGCCTGCAGCGGTCCCTCAGCTCTCCGCTGCCCGGACAGGCTTTCTCAGGAACGCCCAGCATGGTGTCGGGTCCCCTGACTGCATGGACGGCCCCTGGGTGGGGGAGGAGGCGGGCTGCTCTGCCCGCCTGCCCTGCAGACCGGGCCGACGGCCGCCTCCTTCCGTGCGCACGGGGAGGACTCCGGGCCCACCTCCTCTGGGGAAAACAAGTGAGGGACACGGGCAGGCCTGGCTGAGTCCTGTGCACACAGCCTTCCCTGTCTGCAGCCGCTGCAGGAGAGTGTCTCCGGCCCCTTTTCCTGAGAAAATCCCCCCCTGGGTTTTATGTGGCTACAGGGTCCATAATATGAAGGAAGTTCCACTCCAAAGGGCGGCTTTATTTTCTTCCAATGGTGAGGTGCCAGAAGGGAGGTGTATCCATTAAGCCCTGGAGAATGAAAATGTAGAAACGAATCCAACGAATGAGACCAGCGCTGGTGGAGCGATTGTGCAGCGGCACGAGCTCTCCTTGCCGGAAATCCGGCCAAGTCCACAATAAACCCCCAGAGAAGCCAGTGCGACCAAAGGAAGACGCAGGGCCCACGGGGCTGAAGCTGAAGGGCACTTAGGAAGAGCCAGTCTGATCCGACCAAGGAAACACGGACACAGATGGTCCCTGCACCTCATGGCCCTGTCTGGGGACATAGGCTGTGGCTGCGCTGGGGTCTAGAACCGTGAGGGGGCGAGGAACGAGGCTCCCGGCCCCGGTTCTCCGGAGTTCAGGCCTGTGAGGGCCCTACTTGTCCCTCTGCCCCCAGCCAGCCCTGCACCCGCCCTTCCCTTTCACCCCAACTCTTCAACTTGGACCCAGACGTCCAAATTTCACCCCATCCTAGTCCCAGAGGGCATCGTTCTGACGGGAACCCACAGGGTAATACCCACGCCAATCACCTGTAGCTCGGAAATGAGAATGCGGGTTATCCTGTGCTTGTCTATACCTGGGCGACTAATAAATTAGAACAAATCACCAAGTCGTTCCGGCTAAGACTGTTGCTGTGCCTTCGAAACAGTCAGAACACCGTGCTGGTTGACGCTCTCCTGAGCTCCTCGTAGGCGTGAACTCGTTTCAGTCACGAAAGCCCCACTGGCTAACTGTCACGGTCTCCCCCGCACAGGCGAGGAAACTGAGGCCCGGAGAGGCTGGGCAGCTTGCCCACCATCACACAGGCGACAGCTGCCGGAGCCAGCGTGCACCTGCCGGGGGGCTCCAGACTACGAGGTCCACACTCCACCCTCAACAGCGCCCCGAGACAAGGTCGCTTACACTCGTGGGCTCGGGTCCAGCCCGGTGCCTGTCTCGGGGCGGCTGCTCTCCAGGCCAGTGGAGGGAGACAACAGGTGGTACATGCCCATGAACTCAGCAATGTGACGCCTGGAAATCTGTCCCAAGGAAATGATAGAATAATGGCGTTTGAGCTTATTCTATGTAACAAACACTTTTATAGCACTTAACCTGTGCCAGGCACTGCTCTGACAACCTCAAATACAACTTATTTAAGGATAATTACGGTGATGTGCCCATAACACAGCTCGAACAATTGAAAGCGTCCTAAATGCCCACAACAGAGATGATTCACACAAACGATGGAATGCACATAAGCCAGACTACAAGGGCACCATTTGGACATGGCTTGTCTACACTTACTGACATGGAGGAGTGTAGACAACACGCTAAATTTTTTTAAACGCCGGTGTGTATAGTACGAGCACATTTCTATTTGAAAAAATAAGCGGGTGCATTAAAGACAGACATACAGACCAACAGAATAGAATAGACAGCCAAGAAAGAAATGCTCACACATATGGCCAAACGATTTTCACAAGGGAGCCAAGACCATTCAATGGAAAAAGGACAGTCTTTTCAACAAACGATGCTGGGAAACCTCGATGTCCCCAGGCCAGGGAGTGAAGCTGGACCCTTACCTGACACCACAAACAGAAATGAACTCAAAATAGATCAAGGAGGTAAATGTAAGACCTAAAACAACAAAGCTCTTCTAAGAAAACAGGATAGGGGCGCCTGGGTGGCGCAGTCGGTTAAGCGTCCGGCTTCAGCCAAGGTCACGATCTCGCGGTCCGTGAGTTCGAGCCCCGCGTCAGGCTCTGGGCTGATGGCTCGGAGCCTGGAGCCTGTTTCCGATTCTGTGTCTCCCTCTCTCTCTGCCCCTCCCCCGTTCATGCTCTGTCTCTCTCTGTCCCAAAAATAAATAAAAACGTTGAAAAAAAAATTAAGAAAACAGGATAAAAGCTTCACAAAGTGGATGTGACAATGGTTTCTTGGATTCAGGGCCAAAGGCACAGGCAACAACAGGAAATGGCCGAACTGGGCTTCAAGAAAATTTAAAATTTCTGTGCATCAAGAGCCACGATCCACAGAACAAAAAGGCAACCCACAGAATGGGAGAAAGTACCTGCAAATCATGTATCTGATGAGGGATTAGTATCTAGAATACACAGAGAATTCCTACAACTCAACAACCAAGAAACAAACAACTCGACGCAAAAATAGGCAAAAGGGGGAGGCTGGGTGACTCGGTCGGTTGATGGTGCAACTCGATTTTGGCTCAGGTCGTGATCCTAGGGTCATGGAATGGAGCCCCACGTTGGGCTCTGCACTGAGTGTGAGGCCTGCTTGAGATTCTCTCTCTCTTTCTCTCTCTCTCTCTCTCTTTCAAATAAAAAATCTAACGGACAGATAGACAGATAAATAAATAAGTAGGCACAGGACTTGCATAGACATCTCTCCAGAGAAGACACACAGATGACCAACGAGCTCACGAAAACATGCTCAGCATCACTCATCACTAGGGAAATGTACATCAAAACTATGAGATACCACCTCACACTCATTAGGATGGTTACCATCAAAAAAATCCCCCAAAACCAGAAAACAAGTGCTGACAAAGATGTGGAGAAATTGGAATGTTGTATACTATTGGTGGGAATGCAAAATGGTGCACCTGCTGTGGACAACTGCAGACTCGCCTAAAACATTAAAAATAGAATTGCCACACGGTCCAGCAATTCCATTACTGGGTATCTACCCAAAGGAATTGAAAGCAAAGTCTCGAAGAAATATTTGCACCCCCGTGTTCACGGCAGCACTGTTCACAAGAGCTAAAACATGGAAGCGCCCAAGTGTCCGCTGACAAGATGAGGGGATAGGAGGGTGTGGTCCATCCGCACGACGGAATACTATTCGGCCTTGGAAAGGAAGGACGCCGTGACACCTGCTGCAGCCCGGGTGGACCCTGAGGACGCTGCCGAGTGGGGTCGTGCAGACACACAGACCGCGTGATTTCACTTACATGACGCACTTGGGTCAAGGTCACAGAGACAGAAGGCGGCCGGCTGGGCAGCAGGGGCAGGGGAGGGGTCGGGGAGTGGGTGTTAATGGGGGCAGAGTTCCGGTTGTACAAGACAAAGAGAGCCCCGTGGGCGGACAGCGGGGACGGCTGCACAGCAGGGTGGATGTGTGTGACACCCCTGAACCGTATACCTAAAAATGGCTAAGATGGTGGGTTGCACGTCGTGTGTATTTTAACACAGTAACAAAGTGAAAAACCGTGTGTGTGCCGTCTTCACAGAAAAATTTGAAGTCCGAAAATGTACAGGCCAGGTGGAAAGCGGCCATCTCTCTGGGGGATGGGATCTCAGATGATCTGACTCTTGGCTTTAATCTTTCCGAACCGTATGCACTTTTTAAACCGCGAATACGTATTTATTGTTAGAATTAAAAAAAAAAAAAAAAACTTTTATCTTCAAACAAACTTTGGCACACGCACAGACCCACGTACACGCCTTTTATCACCATAACCGACATGTCCCTTGCAGACCGCACTCGCACAGAACCCCACGGGAGACAGTAACCCTTCCCAAGACCCCAGAGAGCGAGGGGGGGAGGGGGGGCTACTGAGAAAAGCTCTAATTCACAAAGCTTCAAGAGCCACTTGCCGACCCGGACTCGGAAGGAAGGAAACCGAGGCTGAGCGTCCAGGATGGAACAGCCATGCCCGGCAGCACCGAGGCGCTGCACGGTGGGGGCATTCTGGGAGCACCGAGTGAGAGTGAGTGCTGGGGCACCTCCGTTTTCTCGTCTGCGGAAGACTCCCGGCCACACGGCCCTCTCACCAGGTCCCCGGAGGCCCCTGGGTTCCGATTCCTTCCCTGCAGGTGCCCACAGCCTTTAGGAGAGCTTGGCTGTGCCCCAGGCCATTCCCGATGGCCCGTCCTGCTGTCCCCACGGCTCCAAGCCCCAGATGCACACCTCCTCCGCTGGCCTCACCTCTTCCAGCATCTCTCAAGGGCCTCCCGGAACCAGCACGTCCAGAGTTACTCCGTCCCTCCCTCCTGTTCCAGTGTGGGACCCCCCCAGCCACCAGTTGTCCAAGTCAAAGCCGGACCGTGGTCCCGGCCTGCTCTCTTCCCGCCCTCCAGTCCACCGACCCCACCTCCTGCCAGGACCCTCTCCCCTGGGGCAACGCCGCAGCCCCCACCCTCGGTCACCGTCGCTACCCAGCCCCAAGGCTCTCCTGACCCAGACTCCTTGTCATTCCCGGGCATGGCTCTCCAAGCGTGTCTGCGTCTCCCTTGTTACCGCTCCGTGTGTTCTGAAAAACAGCAAATGTGGTGTCACACTTTGCGTGTCCTTCTGCATTTTCTGCGCTCACTCAACACCGTGTCCTTGAGGTTTCGGCACGATGGTGCTTGTGGATCCCGTCACTCCAGCGTGCTCCCTCAGCATCAAACCGTATCACGCGTTCGTTCCCACCGCCCTGCTGATGGACAGCCAATGGCCCTGTGCACACCCGAGGCACGTCTGTCAGATGGCGGTGGGCAGGTCCCCAGCAGGGCGTGGCTGGCGTGAGGGCGGCCAGAGAAGCTAGCAGAGCCCCAAGAAATGCCTGTCTCCCCACATCTCAGGAAGCGTGACGCCGGCCGGCGTGACGGCTGAGAGGAGACCCCGCTGCGCCCCCAGCCTGGTCCCTGACGACTGACGAGGGGCTCGTCTTTGCCGCGCCGGCTGCGTCCGTGACCCTCTGTCCCCTCCCTCACCCGTGTCTCTGTCCGAGAGTCATCCTTCACTGCTGGGAGGGAGGCCGGTATCTATTCTGGATACTGACCCTTTGTTGGTAAAGTCCTGGCTGGTCTTTTTCGATGTTACGTTGTTTTCCATCCCGCAGAGACTTCAAACTCAACCACTCTGCCCAGCATTTCCTCTGTTGTAGGATGGTTCTGTTTCTCGCCTAAGAAACGCTTCCCCGACACGCTAAGGCACCCTCCGAGGTTCCCCTCCAGACGTTTTCCCGTTTTCCGTTTCCGCAGGCCGTCATCTCACGTCGAAAACCTAGTCCTCCTTAGTGTGGACTCGTCCGTCCCGCCGGTCTGATGCCAGCCTGGCCTCACGCCTCCTGATTTTACGGGACTCGAAGCCACCTGTTCCAACGTCCGGTTTCTTTGTCAATCTCCACGAATAGCGCACTGCCTCATTATATAATTTTGTCAAGAGTTTTGATGTCTGATAGGGTTCGTCTCCTTTGCCCCGTTATGTTTCCTTTTTTTTTTTTTTGACATTGTTTTATTACTATTTTTTAAAGTAGGCTCCATGCCCAATGTGGGGCTCGAACCCATGACCTTGGGATCAAGAGTCAGATGCTCTATTGACTGAGCCAGCCAGGTGTCCTGCCCCTGCCCTGTTGTTTTCAAACTTGGCTTTTTTTTTTTTTTTTTTTTTTTTTTTTTTACCGTTTATTCTTCTTTGTCAACTAGTCCAGAGCTGTGGGAACCCTGTCTGGATTCTGCTTGGAACTACACTGAACTTACAGATTAATTGGGAGAGAGCTGACATCTCTCTTTGATATTGTGTCTCCTTCACATGAAATAGTATAGCTCTCCCTTTATTTAGACCTTTTTTTTAAGTCTTTCAACGGAGTTGGCTCATTTTCTCCAAAAGGTTTCGCACAACGCTTGATCTACGTACTCGTGGTGCCTGACATCTGTGCTGCTATCACGAAAGGTATGTTGGGAGTCACCACCGCCTTTCTCCACGGTAACTCAGACAGTTGCTGTAGAGGAACATTATTTATTTCTTTTCAGATTTTATTTTTAAGTACTCTCTACACCCAACGTGGGGCTTGAACTCACAACCCCGAGATCAAGAGCCACATAAGCCGCCGAGAGCCAGCCAGGCACCCCCATTATTGATTTTTTGGTTTTTTTATATCGAGTTTGTGCGAGCAATGCCCTAAAATTTCTTCCCAGCTCTGATAGTTCATGTCTACATTCTCCAGAAACGGGCATCCTGTTCCTTCCTCTCCAGTCTTTACACTTTCAAACTATTTTTCCCATGCTCTTGTGCAGACAGGACTCCCAGTGCACGTTAGGGAGAAGTAACACAGTTGGCATCTCTCTCTTACTTCCAACTTGAAGACGGATGCTCCTGGTGTCTCGCCACCAAGCCGATGGGTTCTGTTTCTCAGGTTAAAGAACGTACCTGCATCCCAAATCTGCTAAGCGTGTGTTTGTACACACTGTGGGGGCTGCTGGGAGTTCCGGAAGGCTTCTCCTGCTTCTGTTAGGGGAACCGTATGGTTCTCTCCCCGTCCCTCAGAGCCGGCCTCGTGTCCCCCACCCTGCCCCAGGGTCACCTGCCTGGACCCCTCTCACCATTGTTCCCATTATTCCAAGCCCCAAACCTGGCAGAGGCACAGCCCTGACTCTTGAAAGTCTCCCTAAGATGTTTCCCACCCAGACTGAGTGGCGACAGGGCTGGTGGGCATTCGTAGCCCCCTCAGGAGGGGCGGCCTTTCGAGGGTCCGAGCGCGTGGCCGGGTCTTAGTCTCAGCTCGCTTCGGCGAGGCTTTGTCTGGTCTCCCCGTCCCTGTGCGGGTGTGACGGTGCGGGCTCGGGCAGGAACAAACCCCTGCCCGCCCAGCCGCTGGCTGCAGACCCTGGGTCACAGCTCTGGGTGTCTACGCGGTCTCCTGACCCCAGATGGATCTCTCTCCCTCTCCCTCTCCCTCCCTCCCCTGTAAAAGGAGCTGGAGACAACTCTAGACCCTTCAGCCGTGCTGGGAGCAGGGAAGGTCTCCCAGGCTGTGCTCACCGGCCACCTTGCCAACAATTCCTTTCACCCCTTAAACTGCAGCCCCTCCACCTTGATACCACGAGCTTTGAACAAAATGTCAACTTCCCGACCCCCCTCTGGTTCTCGAAAGCCAGCTTCTCGAAACCTGAACCCCTGTGGGCGAGCCCGGCCGGGAGAGTGGTGAGCAGCGTAGACCCTGGGGACCCCAGCTCTGACTGTGCACCCGCCCCGTCCCGTCCTGAAGCGGCCCCTGCAGCCTGCTCTCCGAGGAGCACACAGCGGTGGTGCAGTCCCGAGGCCAGACGTCCCGAGGGACTGTCCTCCAGGCCCCGAGGACAGGGCAGCACAGAGCCACTGGCAGGACCACAGCCCGCTGGTCCTCCTGCTCAGCAGGACAGCTTGGCGGTCACACGCGGCCACAGGTGCTGCGCAAAACGCGGTCTTTACTCGAAAATGTATGAAGCTGGTGTGTTAAGGTCCCTCCTGACTTGGACAAGTGAACGATTCCACCTCCATCCTCCACACGGTGGCCTTGCTTCAAGCAAGAAGATTCTTGACACATCTCAGCTCCTACTGAAGACCCCGGACGGACCCACCACCGCGGCAGGACAAGTGTCTCCTGGGGGGGAGGGCAGCGTGGACACCATCTAGGGGGCTTCACTGCATGACCTTCCCTAGGAATATGGCAACTCGGTCCCCAGCACAGAACCTTCTGGAGGAAAGCCCCTCCCGCCTGCTGCTGGGCCACAGGAGAGGAAACCCCAGCCCTTGACCCGCACAACTGCTCAGAATCAGACAGAAGAGGATTGCCACCCAGAAGCCTGGACAGCAGGCCATTCCACCGTGTGAGCACCCGTTGGGGGACGGCTCCCGCCCACTGGTGCGTAGGGAGCCTGGGGACAAGCACGGGAGCACAGGACACAGAGGGCCACGTGTGCCCGGAGCCCCGGAGCTGGAGGGCTCTGGAGCTGGGAGGGCGTGGCGTCACGAGATCCAAGCCGAACCTTCTATTTTCAATAGAACTTTCCGCCAAGATCAGCTGCGATTTTCCAGAAACCCCGTGGACCCCCACTCACTTCACTAGTGGGTGACTAATCTTTCCACTCACACACCCGTATCAGAGCGCGTGTGACACGGACACACGCAAGCAGGGCACGTCCATCCCCAAGGTGTGGCAGCAAAGCCTAGCGCCCTGGGGAAGGGGGCTCACGCCGTGCCCACTCCACCTCCTGTGGGGGAGGGGCGGGTCACACCCCCCCCACCGGCACCTGCCCTCCAGGGACACGCCCTGAGTGTTGGCTGCTTCTAGAACCCGTGAGCCCCAGTCCCCCCCTCTCCCCTGCACACAGCCTGCACCCTGACCGAGAACCCACAAGGACGCACTCACCAGCACCACCGAGCAGCCCCCAAGTCACCGGGTCGGCCCTGGTCAATGACCGGAGCGCGGCTGGGGCTGCAGGAGCGCAGGTCCCCACCTCTCGCGCCCCTCTGGCTGGGTCGTCCCTGGAGCCCCTCCCTGCCGTGTGCCCCAGTGCACAGGGCGACACGGCCCATTGTGCCCGGTGCTAATTAGCGTGTTTCGTCCAGAGCCACAGTGAAGAATGCCGCATTCATGCTGAGGGGCGGAGTGGGCCACTGTCCCTGGCTCCCCTTTCATGAGGGTCAAAAACACAGGACACAGCTGTCCTTGTTCCAGCCCCAGCCCAACGGGCCCGCTGAGGAAGAGCGGGAGGCAGACAGCACACACTCCTCTTGCCCGGACAGCTGACCGCCAGCTCAACGCGGGGTGCTGGGTGCCTGCGCCCTCGTCCCCACAGCCCTGCCGTGACCCCGCAGCGCAGCGGCCGGCTGTCGCGGCCGTCCCGCCCACGTCCTTCCATCCACCCCTCCTCCAGCGCCGCTCCGGTGGGATCCCATCCAGGGTGCGCGGAGCAGGGACCAGCGGCCGACACAGCCCTCGTGTGGGCCTTCCCTCCGCCCCCCTCCCCTGGCCTGCCCCTCCCAGCCCCCCTCCTATTCCCCGGGACCCCTTCCTAAAACACACGCCCCACACACAGGCCATTTTCTCAGGTCTGTCTCGGGGAGGAAGGACTCCAGGGGACTAGACATGCCCACAGTGGCTGCGGAGAGCTGCCTCTGGGAGGGGCGGCACCAGGGAGGGGTCTGTCACCAGGAAGGAGTGTCACCAGGGAGGGGTCAGTCACCAAGGTGGGGTCTGTTCCCCAGGGAAGGGTGTGGCACCAGGAAGGGGTCTGTCACCAGGGAGGATTTGTCACCAAGAAGCTGGGTGCGGCACCCTCAATGGCGGTGGAGCAGGACGAGGGTGGGTGGAAGGTGGGAGCAGAGGGTCACTCTATGTCCGGGGGGTCACCGTCACGGTCACACGGTGCAGCCGGTGGGTGGTGGACTTGTGTCACGGCATGGTGGCCTTGCACACAGAGGATGGCAGCTAGACCTGCCCGACTGTCAAGCTCAGGCGGGGAGACCCTGGGGGCAGCGGGAAAGGAGCCCCTGTGCCCACTGAGCACGGGGTCCAGGAACCAGCTGCAAACACAAGTCCACCAGGAAGATTGTGCGCGGCCTTCGCGGGTCTCTGGTGCCGAAGCGAGGGCCTGGGAGGAGGAGACGGGGTGTCCGGGTGTCACTCTGGGCTTGGAGAGGCCGTGTCCCCCGCCCCCACAGCCGCCTTTGTCACCTAAGGAAACTAAACACCCCCCGGTGGCGGAGGCGCCCAGAATCGGGCTTCCAGCTTCGACACGCGCGGCGTGGTGCGGAAACCAGGGGGCTGTGTCCGCGGCAAAGCCCTGGGGCGGCCGGTGGCGGGACAGGAGCCAAAGGCATCCCCTCTGTTCAAAGGCAGCCAACGGCGGGGGCGCAGGGAAGGGGAACCTACAGAGCAGCTCACAGAGAGCACCCGTCGGCAGAACCGTCTGGGGCCGGATCCGCGGGTCCTAAAAGGGGGCCCTTTGTTCTTCCAGAGTGTACAGCGCTGCCTCTCCCGGTGACGTGACGGGGACGGGGGTGTCCACACGTGCATGGGAGCAGAGCAGGAAGGGCGCAGGAGCTCTGGGGAACCCGCTCTTCCCAAAGCCCCATGGGCTCTGGGGGGGCCCCTTTCCAGGCGGCGAGGCCTGCTACTGGGGAGGGGGCGTTTCCCGGGGGCAGTCAGGGCTCCAGGCGTTAGTGTTTCAAAGGCTTTCTCTGCAACCAGCGGAGGGGAGGCCGTGTTCACAGGGCGATGAAGAAACTGGTGCCCACAGGGCGGGCCGGGGTGTGGGCAGGACAGTGTCCTGCGGCCGCCTCCGCCCTCACCGGGCCCCAGAGCCCCACGCGAGCAGCACCCCTACCTCTCAGGGAGAAGCTTGGGCTCGGAGAGGTGAGTGGAGTCCCGCCAGGAGCGAGGAGGCCACACTGGAGTCAGATTTCCAGCTCTCGAGCCAGACTTTTGGAAGACAGGCCCTGGGTGGCCACTGGCAAGCTGGCCGGGGGGACAAGGGATCACCAGCAGCACCTCACAGAAAACACAGGCTCGAGTGACGTGCGGTGGCAGGGAGGGAAAGGGCCCTGCAGTCCCGCCGCGGCTGCCTGAATGAGAAGGGGGGTGTCAGAGGGCTGGGACGCCCCCGGGGGAGAAGGCCAATTACTGGGTCCTTCAGCCCAGGGGTCTCACGACGCGGGCTGTTGACCCGCTTGCAGACAGGAAGGCAGCCGCTCATTAACCTCCTGCTGACCAGCTTCCCAAGTTCAGACAGAATTCGAGATGGAAAAAAAAGTCAGGGAGTGAGAGTGAGCATTAATTAAAGCCACGGCACCGGCCGCTCAGGCCCCACGAGCTGCTTTGCAGGCCGCTGACTCTCCCCCGGCTTCCCGGCAGTCTTCCTTCCCAATTTGGTCTCTCCGTGGCCTACAGGCTTTTTGGCAAGGCCTGCTTTGCTTTAATTTCCTCCCAAATGTTGGCGGAAAAGAGATGCTAAATTTTAATTGATTCACGACGTTTCTCAAAGCAATTACTCTGAGTGGTGGTTCTTAAGACAAGTTAGCGACCTAGGCCGGTGGCCCAAGTGACACAGCCGTGTCCACTGCGCACGACACTTTGGTCCTTGCTAACCCGCTCCCACTGGAGAAGGAATCTGCTCCCAACCCCCGCGCCCCGCCTGCCCCACACCTGCCTGCCCCAATCAGGTCACCGTTCGTTTGCTCCCACATCTGCCGACGCTCCTAACCTCGGCAGAGCCTTGCAAGTGAGTGGCTTGAGAGACGTCAATCCAGAAGTTATTTGCTCAGCTTGTCCACCGAGGGAGCTACGTGGTGGCTCTCCCACACGCACACGACCATTTCTAAAATTCTTGGGAGACAGAAGTTGTTGGGAGAAAGAGAAGGGGGGCCGGGCCTTTCCCAGGCTCGCTCCTTACCCTAAGCGAAGCTTCCCTAGCCCGCTGGTTTCTCCAAGCCACGGTTGACACTGGCCGTAGGCACTGGGCTAAGAAATCGTTTCATGATGTGGGTTCCTCCTTCCACATCCTCCTCCAAATTCGTAGAGCGAAGCTCCCTGCTCCCCCCTGGGTCATTCCAAAAGTGAACTTGAAACCCCAACAATATGACCTTGAGCTTACAGTCTTGCTTTCCGTGGCTTTTTGCTAACGGATCCACCTGGACAGAAGCCAACACCTGCAGACCCTCCTTGATTCTCCACGGGGGCAGAGGAATTCCAGAACTCTTTCCCAGGGAGTGGTGGGCTAGGCTGGGTCAGAACTAACTCACCTTCCTCCTAAGACAGCAAAATGCTGAGGGGACAAATCCCAGGTGCCCCCCCCCCCCCGCCCCGCAACCGAGAGAGAAGTGCCTCACTGAAGGACTCAAAGCAGCTTTTGCCTAAGAAGTTGGCCCGCACCCTGCACATGGACCCCTGCTCCTTAGCCTCTTGCGGTGAAGGAGGCAGGAGAGACCCCTGGTACCTGCTCCAGTGGGGCCTTTTGCTGGTCGCCTGTCCCACAGTGGAGCCCCTGGGGGACGTGCTAGAACATGTCCACCCACACCGCAGCCTGACTCCAAGGGGCTGTGGGAAGACGGCCACGGTCGCAGCAGGGAGTCCCCTCACCGAGAAGGGGTGACCACAGATGGTCCTTGCACAGAAGATGGTCTGAGTGGCATCCAGGGCTCCAGGTCCGGCTGGGTCTGATATGGTCCCTACCGGGTGCCCCAGCCGCCTGGCAAGGGCAGACGTGACCCTCCCTAGAGAAGGGCGTGTTCGTCCAAGGTCTCAGGGAAACCCCACGAGCAAATGTTTGAGGACAGTGACAAACACGCAGCTAAGGGAGCCAGGAAACCAGGAAGCGAGGCAAATGAGCGAGAACCAGGTTCAAAGAAACAGGACCTTCAGGCACTGCATTTAACCAGCACAGGTCACAAAAGAACAAGTCTCCCTGCTTTTTAAATAGACCGTATTTTTTTTAGAGCAGATTTAGATTCACAGCAAAACTGAGCAAACAGCAGAACTCCCGTACACGCCTGCACAGAACCCTCCAGGTTTATTTAAGGAAATAAGTTGCAAGCTTGAAAATAACTTCAGGGAGTAGAAAACTGTAAGAAGGGATACGCCAAAGCTGAATAAGAAGAGAGGACTTTGTAAAAACAAATATAATAACTGAAATCAGACACCTGGTGGACGCTCGCGGTGGCAGATCGGGCAGCAGGACCGCGAAGGGGGGGGACAATTCGGAAGAGATTACCTAGCAGTGAGCACAAAGACACAAAAAAGAGAACGCACAGAGGAGGGGTACAGAGAGAACGAGAAGCTCTCCCGGAAGGAAAAATGAGGGGGGGAAACTTAGAAGCTGAATTTGAGGACGTGGTGAACAGGATTCTCAGGGTTTGACGGAAGAAAACGTCAAGACGCAAAGAAAGCCCAAATCTAGGCGCATCGTATGACACTTGAGGGGAAAAAACAGCAAAGACAACAGAAATGGAGACAATCTGCCCGAGGAACCGAGCTCAGGTCGGAAGGCAGGAGGGCGGCGCGATGGGGGCCTGAGGACGGCGGAGTAACGCGTAACCGTGCCTTAAGAGTACCTGCTGAGCAAGAAGTCTGTCCCCCGCGAAAATAGTTTCACCCTCATCCTTGAAAGAGAGACCTCTTCAGACAAAAAAGGGGAAATAAAGGAACCTCCACGGGGTGTGCCTCGGGCGGGAGCGTGATTCCAAACGGACAGTCCAAGAGGCAAGAAGAGAGGGATAACGACAGGAGTGTTACGCACAACAGGAAGTCTGAAATCAGTGACTGTGAAACACTGACAACTTCTCGTGGTGTTATGAGAGAAACAGGATGCAAACAAGATGCCAACAACACAAACATAAAATTTCAAACAAGGATGAGCTCGGCTAAAATTCTCAAGCTCCTTTTTCTTCTCTGGGGAAGATTTGGGTTCGCTTTACCTTCAGTAAGATGATTTTGCTGCTACTTTTATGATAATCATGAAAATAACAGAAAACACACTCTGCGATATTTAGAGGGAAGGGGGGAAACCCCTCAATCGGTGCAAAAGGAGGCAAGAGAGGAGGAGGAGAAGGGTAACAAACAGAATAACACAAAATAAAACACAGTTCAACCCCAAATACACCCCCAAAACCATCAAGGGGAAATTTAAAAACGTACTTCTCAGGTGGAGGCAGAATGGCAGCGACGATGTCATCATTCCAAACACCCCCCCCCCCATCTCCTCTCAACACGGAAATGGAACAGTCAGTGCAAGAAAGCACAGGAAACATCAAAAACATTTTCCACACAGCAAGGTGACAAAACACCGTCCTCCTGCCCGCTGATGGTGTTACCCAACTGCCCCAACACTTACTGGCTTAGAACACGTGTTTTATTCTGCTCGGGGGCAGGAGGGTCGGGACTTGGGGGAAAGCTTAGTTGCGAGGCTCCCTGCCGACCCCCGTGCTGTCAGGTGCAGCTGCGGGGCTGGGCTCCACCCCAGGATGGGGAGTCGGCACGGGCGGGGGTGGTGGGAGCTCAGGTGTCCTCTCCAGGGCAGTGGCCGTGTCCCCAGAGTGCACACCCCAACAGTGGTCTCTCCGAGGGGTCTCTACGGAGGCTTCCTACCAGCCATCCGGGAGCCCCGGGCATCGCCACCGAGAAGAGGGGGAGGGGGGCTCTGCCTGGACAGCGGGGGACCGAGCGTAGGCACCCCAGCAACGCCCACACAGTGAGGGCCTTGGACCCGCTCCTCGTCCGTCAGAGCCCAGGGTCGCTAACAAGTGCTTTACCTCGAAAACAGGGTCTCCACTCAAAGCGGAGCCTCGGCCAGACGAGCCGATCTCGTCAGGAGAGAGATGCTTTGCAATCTTTCAAGGAACACAGAGGAAAGTAACGAAACAGCAAAGCTAAGTGGTAAGTCACAACATGCGGGGCCCTGCGGAGGGGACTTAGTGGCCTACAGCCCATTACAGAGTCCTGTTTGTTTCCTTTTGGTCTGGAAATCCCTTTTGTAATGATCGAGTCAAAGACACGCTGGAAAACACACAGAGCCATTTCAGAGTAGAGCTATTTCTGATAGAGACCGAACAGAGAACGAGCTGCCACCCGGGGATGACCACGCGCCTGCAGGAAAGGAAGGGGGACGGCTGTTCGGTGACAGGAAGGGACCGAGGCGCAGTACTGAGAAAAAGTGGGGCAGGGTCCTGGTCGGCTGCATTTCGCCTAAGACGGGAGAGGGCATGTGGACACACAAATGCATTTGCTGAACCTATTTTTAAAGGGAAATATGAACTAAGAAACTACCTTAAAAATACTGCCACTGAGAGGGTCGCCTGGGGGGCTCAGTCAGTTAAGTGTCCAACGCTTGATCTCGGCTCAGGTCGTGATCTCATGGTTCGTGGGTTCGAACCCCGAGTCAGGTTCTGCACTGACGGCACAGAACGTGCTTGGGATTCTCTCTCTCCCTCTCTCCCTCTCTCCCTGCCCCTTTCCTGCTCATGTTTGCACACGCTCACTCTCTCTCTCTCTCAAAATAAACAGGTAAACTTAAAAAAATAAAAGGAAAAGGAAAAATAAAGAAACAAAATATCAGAAAACGATGATACATTTCTCTTAGAATTTCTTCTAGGTTTGTCCTCTGAAAACCTGGAAAACCGTGACCGGCTCAACAGCCACGGGCTCCCCCCGCACTCGGCTCTGACACTCAGCTCTGTGGGGCTTTCCCACTGACAAGAGCCGGGGCCCCCGGGGGATGCTCAGGACGCGGGCAAGGCGGGCACCTGGGATCCGAACACGAGGCCGCGATGCAAGACTGCTGGGCTCCGCTCAGGAAGACAAGGAGAAAACGTGGGACCACGGGGCCGTTGCGGGGGAGGCCGGCAAGGGTCCGGACGAGACGCAGGGAACAATAACCACAAAGGAAGAAACGGATACATCAGACTTTGTCAAAATTTAAAACTTCCTACGACAAGGAAGAGGCAAGGAAGTCGTGTCTCACGCAGAACTGGGACCTACCATTTGAGAAGACAAACCAGTGACAGAGGCAAAAGATGTGAACCCGCTTCACGTGCTGGCCGCCAACAAGCGCGAACACAGCGACTCCGTGTCAGTCTTTAGGGAAACGGAAACGGACTAAGACTCAGATCAAACGACAGACGCAGCCAGGACGGGAGCAACCGGGACTCTCGCACCAAATGCGTGGCCGTTTTGGGGGAACGTTCTGGTGGCCACTCATAAAATAATTCGTACACCTTCCCGACGATGCCCTCCGTCCGCTCCCAGGAACCTCCTCACAGGACGGAAAGGCGCGTCCACGAAAAGATGTATTAAAGAAAGGTCCCGTGTAGAAAATCCCGTAGGCTGTGTTACGGGAACGAATTTCCCCCAAATCTCCTCCCTAAACTACACAAATAATTCACATCAAATGTTCTTTGCAAAGCCACGTGCTTGGCATTGCATGAACACAGAGTGTCCCCAAACTGTGAGGTCACCGCGAGTAAAAAGGGAAAAGCCAACCGATCCCAGCACCACCGACCCTCACACTTGTGCCCAGTGTGGGGAAATGGGACGGTGCGGCTGGAGGGGTCAGGGACACGGGGTCGGGGGGAGCCACCTCCCGTGTGGGCACCACGGAGGCCGGCCGGTGGCAGGGAGGGGCTGGCAGGCCCTGCACCTGACCCGAGCCTGACCCTGACTCCGACCCCGACCCCAACCCCGAGCAGGGTGGCCCCAGTGACCGAGAGAAAGCCAGCTGAGCTCCTGAAAGTGATGAACTCACTGAACAGAGGCCAGTGTGGCACGAAAGACACACGTGGTCTAAGAGGTCAGCCTTCCAAACACAGAGCTTCTGGGTAGAAAAAGGCAAAAAGAGAAACTCTTAATCAAGCAGAGAAGGAGAAAAGAAGAAAAAAGGGCCAAGACCCTCTCCTCAAAACAACCCCCTGAAGCGTGGGGACTTCGCCAGGCTGGCGGGAAAGGGGGCCGTTAGGTTAGGGATCTTGTAAAATCCCCCAAACACCCGATGTCATAAACACAAATACAAGTCAAGTCCGCAGATGCCCCGTGCAGAAAATCAGGAACGAAATTTTACACAAGAGTTGATGCAAAGTCTCTCTTGTTCAAAAGCAGCCACGAAGCAGAAGAAACCTGTAAAGCCACACAGAATTATGCCCTGGAGGGCACGGACAGCCACCCTGAGTTAGAAATCCAAACACTAAAATGGATCAGAAATGAGGATAAGTGAAAACTTGACTTAACTCAGAAGAAAATACAAGAAAGACCCGAATTATCTCAGCAATGAGCGCTCATGAAGCATTCGGGGCCCATAAGAGCAGGGACCGCGGTGCTGGGCTGGGGTCATGCTCTTGGGACAGGGATGTGCTCGTGGGACAGGGACATGCTCCTGGGCCGCGGTTGTACTCCTGGGCTGGGGACATGCTCTCTGGATGGGGACGTGCTCGCGGGATGGGGTTATGCTCTTGGGACAGGGACGTGCTCCTGGGCCGCGGCCGTGCTCCTCTGGGCCGGGGTCGTGCTCCTGGGCTGGGGTCGTGGTCTTGGAACAGAGACGTGCTCCTGGGCCAGGGTCGTGCTCCTGGGCTGCGGTCGTGCTCCTCTGGGCCGGGGTTGTGCTCCTGGGTCGGGGATGTGCTCCTGGGCTGGGGTTGTGCTCCCCTGGGCCAGGGTCGTGCTCCTGGGCTAGGGACATGCTCGCGGGATGGGGTCATGCTCCGGGATGGGGACGTGCTCACGGGACAGGGTCATGCTCCTGGGCTGGGGTCATGCTCTTGGGACAGGGATGTGCTTGTGGGACAGGGTCATGTTCTCGGGATGGGGACATGCTTGGGGGATGGGGACGTGCTCCTGGGCTGGGATCGTGCTCCGCGGGCCTCCTATTCAGAGCTATGATTCAGGGAGACCTTCCTCGCACAGAAACAAACCTGATCTGCACATTTCAAGGGGCTCACTGGGGAACCCTGAGACGCGCCCAGCAAAACATCTGGATTTCAAAACTAAGGTAAAATCCTCAAAGCCTGCAGGCAAAAAGATCAGTTACCTTCCAGAGTCAAAAGAATGAGACGGGTCAGACTTTTAAACCAACACAGAAGCAAGGAAACAATGGAAACATTAAGAAAAAAATCAATGAAAGAAACCATGAACGAAGGATTTCAGAACCAGCCAAGTCCGGAACATCCGTGGTTTCAGAAAGTAAGAAAGTGCTAAATAACAATGATAATGTAATCAAAATCTCGCGGAACAGACAAGATGGGGCGTGTGGAAGGAACACAGGTGCTCCTAGGCCACCAGCTGGAGCCGTCTGGTAAACCAGCCTGCCCTGTGGCTGCGGGACGCCGACCCGGGGGACGAAACGGTCGTCCGCGTGTCCGCACCCAAACGAAAATCATTGTGTAAAGAACGAGGAGAAGGCGCGGCTTTTCCCGAAAGGAGCGTTCCAACCAGCCACGTGAGCCGAGGCTGGAGCTCCAGGGCCCCCAGCGGCAACGGCACGGTGATGACCGTCAGGCACGGACACGCGGAGGAGGCGAGGCTAGCGAGGGGGGATTTAAGAAGCAGGGTCCACACGCCTCGAAGTATCTCCCCAGGATACCGCCCCGCCACGGCGGAGAAGCCCCGGCCCCTGGACACCCAGGCCAGACTCACCGCGAGCGGGAGACAGACACGGACAACTCGGATGCAGGACGCGGAGGAGAGGACGCCCGCGCGGCCGCGGGCTCCTTGCCAAAGACACATAACCGTGTTCCGATCATGAGAAAAACTCCGATTCTGGGTATTTTTACAACGTCGCTCCTCAGTAGCCTGCAGAAGCATCGACGTCGGAAGAGGACAGGCAAGACTGAGGACTTGTCACCAGCTGGAGGAGACCAGGCAGACGCAACACCCACACACAACGTGGGGTCTGGGGTGGGACCCCAGGGCAGAAGAGGGACGTTGGTGGGTAGGGAGGTCTGAATAAGGTCCGTACTGCGGCACCACCATCGACGTCCCGGTTTTGGTGACGCAGGATGGTTGCGGAAGACGTCAACGCTAGGGAAACAGGATGAGGGGTAAACGGGGCCGCGTGCCATTTTTGCAGTTTTCCTGTAGGTCTGGAACTAGTTTAAAATAAAGCTTTTAAGAAATAAGCACGTAAAAAGATACTTAATATCACTAATGGGAAACACGAATCGAAACTTCAACGAGACACCGTCTCACCTCTCTCTCTCTGTCTCTCTCTCTCTCTCTCTCCATATATAAATGAAAAAGAAAACCAGGTGTTGGCGAGGATGTGGAGAAGTCGAGACCCTCATGCGCTGTTGGCGGGAACGCAAACCAGTGCAGCCGCCGTGGAGAATGGTACGCAGGTTCCTTCAAGTGTAAACACAGAATTGCCACGTGGTCCGGCCATCCCACTTCTGGGTGTGCACCCGAAAGAACAGAAAGCAGGGCCTCAAAGAAATACTTGTACGCGCGGGTGCATGGCGGCGTTACCCACAATACCTAAAACCTGGAAGCAATCCAAGCATCCACCGATGGTGAACAAAATGTGGTCCACGCACACAATGGGATATTATCCAGCCTTGACCAGGAGAGAAATCCGGCCACGTGCCACAACGTGGATGAGCCATGAGGACGCTGTTCTCAGTGAAACAAGCCAGTCACAAAAGGACAAACACCGTCCGACTCCACTTACATGAGGTCCCCAGAGGAACCTAGAGGAGTCATACTCGTGGGGACTCTCACTCGAAGGGTGAGTGCAGGGGCGGGGGAGGGGGACGGGGGGTTACTATTTCATCAGACAGAGTTCAGTTCTGCAAGGTGACAAAGTTCTGGAGATGGACGGTGGTGACCCCGACAGCAAGGCGAGTGTGCTCAACGCCCCTGAACGCACCCTTGAACGTGGCTGAGATGGTCAATTTTATGTGATGTGTATTTTACCACAATTTATAAAAACGAAACAGAAGAGGGGTGCACGGGTGGCTCAGCTCATGATCTCACAGTTCATGAGTTCGAGCCCCGCGTCGGGCTCTGTGCTGACAGCTCGGAGCCTGGAGCCCGCTTTGGATTCTGGGTCTCCCTCTCTCTCTCTGCCCCTCCCCCGCTCACACTGTGTCTCTCTCTCAAAAATGAATACACTTTAAGAAAACAAAACAGAACAAACCTACGAACCTGACCTCTGTCTTCCACACATGTTGATAAGCCCCTCAGCTCTGAGGGTCCAGCTGCCCTAGCAGCCCAGCCTCACAGCAAGCGCCCCCGGCCACAGCATCCTGCCCAGCCTGCTCCTGGCCCGCGGGTCCCCACTGTACCCTCACTGGCTTCCTCCAGGCCCCAGGGCTAGCCTGCTCCTCCCCTCAGATGGCTGTGTCCTGAGCGGCCTCTTGGACCCCCAGCCAGCGGGAGGCCAGGTCACAGGCTCTGGGGGAACTGGGAAACACCTTGGTGGTTTTGGTCACAGCAGAAACAGTATGTGTTTTCACGGTGGCTTAAGGCACGTCCGTCTGGCTGCTGACCACTCCCGGAGGGCAGAGACTACGTCTGTCCCTGTTCACCGACCTCCCCAACTGAGGGCCACGGTGCCTGTCCCAGACAAGGTGACTGATTTCATGTTTTGCGGGCAGGAAAGTCTGGTGGCATCAGGCCCATGAGGCGGGGCCAGGAAGGGACAGCGCTGAGTGACGCAGGGGGTCCCGGCGGTCCCCGGGCACAGTATCCAGGCCACAGCTTCACCTCACGAGTATCCTCCTGAGTCCCCAGGTGGGCCTCTGCTGTCCAGCCCTCTCCCCAGACTGTGTGGCCGCGCTGAGCTCAGATGTGGGTGGACAGCGCAGAAGGGAAGGTCTTTGTTGCTCAAAGGGAAAAGAGACTCAGCTTGACTTTGCCTCCTGGCGTCCTTCCCTCCATTTCTTCATTCTGCCCCCAGGATCTCAGCCCAGATCTGGAGGGAAACCAGCCCAGAGGTCAGCCCAGGGCAGGTGGACAGGAGGTCTCCCTGGAGTCTGGGCTGGCCACAGGGAGAGCCCTGCCTCGAGACTTCTTCCTCACTCCCTGGGCCAGGCAAGAACATTCTACCCTCTGGGGCGTCTGGGTGAGCACCCAACTCTTGATTTCGGCTCAGGTCGTGATCCCAGGGTTGTGGGATCAAGCCCTGCTTGCTTCGAACTCTGTGCTGAGCATGGGGTTTGCTTAAGAGTCTGTCTCCCTCTCTCTCTCTCTCTGTGCCCCTCTCCCCGACTCGCTCACTCTCTTAAAAAAAAAAAAAAGAAAAAAAAGGAACCTTCTGCCTTCTGCTGGCCTCTGGCCGCTCCCCACAGCCTGAGCTCCAGAAACTGAGTGGAGAGAACCTTGGGCCTCCGGATGCTCCCATAAAGATGTGCTTTGGGGCCAAGAGAACCCAGCCCCGTTCTCCTCCTGGAACCATCTGTATCATCCCTGAACTTTCACACCAAGCAGCCCAACCCAGAAAAGCCTGGATTAGAAACCACAGACCAGCAGACTCCCTGTTTATAACACAAAAGATTCCATATAAACGGCATGTGTAACACAGTACAGACTCGAAAACAACCCCAGAAACCCGCAACACATTGATCAGCAGAGGCACAGGCACAGCCACCTTAAGAATAAACGACCAGGGGCGCCTGGGTGGCTCAGTCAGTTAAGCGTCCGACTTCGGCTCAGGTCACGATCTCACGGTCCGTGAGTTCGAACCCCACGTCCGGCTCTGTGCTGACAACTCAGAGCCTGGAGCCTGCTTCGGATTCTGTGTCTCATTCTCTGCCCCTCCCCTGTTCATGTTCTGTCTCTGTCTCAAAAATAAATAAACATTAAAAAAATTAAAAAAAAAAAAGAATAAATGGCCATAAAGCTTCCCAAGAGGAAAGGCCCTTGATAGGACCAACTACGTGAAGCTGGTGAAGCCTGTTTTTGCTAATTATCTCCAATATTGTAATGACCAATGCAAATTTCAGCTGCAGAGGAACTGTCGAACCAGAGAGGACAGAATGGGCGCTCAGCCCCCGGGTCGTTAAAGGGAAGTTAAGCCTGGTGGCAGCCCTCGCAGCCCGACATCCTTCCGCGCTCACGGATGCTGAGGGCCTGGGCTCACTTACCCGGGCAGAGCGCAGAGGGAGGGGACTCTGGGGACACAGCCTGGGCTCACCACGGAGGGGAGGGAGGAGGGCAAGGCATGGCAGGTAACCTTCAGCAGGAAGTCTGGCCGGGGACAAGGCCTCATCACTCTGCTCCGGACCATGGCACAGCACCGTCACTGACGACCCGCGGTCCAGGCCGAGCCCGGCGGGAAGCGTGGAGGAGGGGCACGGAGACCCCAGCGGGGAGCAGGGCAGAGACCGGGACACAGGTCTGGGGTGCGATCCGGGGCCCAGGGGAGGGCCCTTATATGCCAGGACTAAGAGTCACCGATCCTAACTTAGGACAAGACCCTTCCCCTCTCCGGGTCTTGGGCTCCTCACTTCTCGATGATTCTTTGCGATACTGTCATTTTGTCCTTTGCAGGTTCCTTGAGGATGTGGCCCCAGGCTGGTTCCCTCCTCTCCCAGGCCTCCTGCTGCCCATCCCTTCTCTCAAAGTCATGCCCACATACCTTGACACACAGAAATCAGAACAGAGCCTGGCATAGAGCAGGCTGTGTAACAGGTGAGGTTTTTTTCATCCTCACTATTTCGTCTTTTTTATAACAGTTTTTTGTTGCTATGCCATCGTTCACAACCTCTTAGATCTTGTATCATGAAAGCAAACTGCTCGTGCTGAAAGCCCAGATCCTGGAACGCGTTGGTCATGATGTCACCAGCCGCCCCTGGGAAAGGCAGACACCGCGCACTGGTTCCTGGGGCCTCAGGCACGTGGGACAGGGTGGCTGCAGGAACACGCCGTGGCCCTGGGCATCTGCACTGACCCCCTGCTACCAGTCCATCCCTTCACCCTCCCCCCGTGGGCCCGGTTCTCAGCGTCCACCATCAGTACTGATAATAAATGCCAGTCACGCCTGTGTAAATATTTTCAGCACACATGAAGTTCCAAAACAACAGCATGTCTGCTTGAAAATCCTATTTGGACTTGAAATCATAACTTCATCAGCCCCCAACTGACAGGCGCCGCTATAAAACCTCCTTCTTTCCAACCATAGTCTTTTTGGGAAAAAGCAGGTGTGGTTAAGGACTGCTTACTCCCTTCCCCATTAGTGGCGGGAACCCCAACCCACTGCGGCCAGTTGGTGGTGCTGTTCTGTACCCCACAGAGCAGCCGCTGCCCAGGCGGCCCCTGGATGGGGCGTGAGCACCACAGCAGGTCCCCAGTGGAGCCCGAGATCGACTGGGCTGGGCCAGGATTCTTGCTTCTGAAAGCACGTCAGTGTTCTGCTGACCTGTCCCGGAAACGCTTCGAAAGGGGGCATAGCACTCCTTGTTACTGAAGTTTACAAGAAGGTAAACAGGTCTGTGAGCCATTAATGTGGGGGGAGGGGGAGGGGGACGCTGCAGACAGCGGCCAAAGCAAGTCTTAACTCAGGGATGCAGATCGGCTTTCAGAAAGGCAGGAAAGGGGCGGGGGGCGTCCCTCTTTCTAATCCTAAACCCCGGCAGACACACCGCCTGATGCCTTCTCCCCTCCACCCACCCTAAGGCGGGGAGAGCCCTCTGCACCCCCCGAAGTGCCCACCAGCTCCCCGCTCCCTCCGTGGCACCCAAGGCAGAGAGGGTGCGTCTGATTTCCGACTGCCCTGCCAGTGGTCACCCTGGTCCCCGTGTTTGCAGACAACACGCACTCCTTCCTCTGCAGGAAGTGAAGCTGAACCAAAACCTCAGGTGCGGCAGGAAGTCGCTGCCCACAATCCTGCTTCTCCAAGAGACAAGGTCAAAGCGACGGGCCGGAGGGGTTTTCTAGGAAAGGTGTGGAGCCCGAGCCTCCCCTCCGACTCCTGACCCCAGTCGAGCCCTTCACGCTGCGGCTTCCGAGGCTTCGGATACCGTGAGCCTCCGACCGCCCTGCCGCCACCCCCGGAAACAGGAACACGTGAAAGCAAAACACTAGACACCGAGGGGGGTGGGGGCAGCTCAGTCTGCGGTGCGGAAACGCCCAAGTGGCGCGGACCCGGACGAGAGCACCTGCGCGCCGCCCACCCGGGCCGGCGTCCCTGCCGGCACAGAGGCCTGTGCACCTGCCGCCGGCTGCCGGGAGCTCCCGCGAAATGGGCGCGATTGAGACAGGTGGCCCGCGGGGTCGCCTGGAGAAGCCGAGAGGAGCCTGGCTCCAGACAGGGGCGTCCCTGCCGCGGGCCCCCCGACCAACAGAACGTCACTCTGCCACCTCCCCCCCGCCAACCCCGAACCTCCCCCGGGCCGCCCCCCCCCCACCTTACTCACCCCCCCCCGCCATCTCCGGACCCCACCCCGGGCCACTCTGGGGCCACCCGCCGGCCGCCCCGGGGGCGGGGGACAGGACGAGCGCGCGGGGCCACCGCCACCCCGCCGCGCAGGGCGCAGGGGCCCCGGGACGCACGGTGCCAGGCGCCGGCGCAGCGCAGAGGCCCGGCGGGGCGGCGGGTGGCGGGCGGCGGGCGGGGGGGGGGCTGGGGGCGGCCGGCGGCTGCTCACCGAGGCTCCCCGCGGGCGGCGGGCTCCGGGCGGCGTCCGACGGCCCGGCTCGGCCATTGCGGAGGCGCTGCGGCGGGCGGGGGGCGCGCGTCACCGCGGGCGGGCGGGCGGGTGCCCCAAACCCAGGGCCCTCCCCCGACACTCCCCGCTGCCGCCGCCGGGCGCGGCCCCGCGACACCCCAACCCCACCTCTTTTCCTCCTCTGCCATCTCAGGCTGGCGGGGAGCGGGTTTGCGTCTACGGAAAGCCGGCGACGATGCTGCCGAAAATAACCCCGGTGCTGCGCAGGGCGGAGGGGGGGCGGGCGAGGCCCGCCTCGGCCGCACCCGCACTGACCGCCACCCACCCCGTGCTGCCGGGGGCGTCCGCGCTCAGAGCCACTCACCCACACTCCTCGCCGCCGCGCAGCCCGCAGCCCGGAAGACTTGCACGTGCGTGTTTTAGCCGTTAACTCCCGGCTTCCGTCTCCAAACGCTGCCTTCCACGCCCCGGATGAGAGAGAAATGCTCTTTGGAGCCGTGCGTGGAACAATCCTCTCCGTGCTCCGGAACCAGACCCACAATTCCATCGTTAAGCCGCGGGCTCTGGGGCTGCTGGCCTCAGGGTCCCAGCACCCCCACTTCTTCAGGCTCCGGGTCTGGGGGGCCCCCCGGAAAAGTGCCCGCCTCTTAGAATTGCCGGAGGGGCTCCCCGGGCTGATAGGTGTGGCAGGGCAGGGTAAGGATTGTATGAAAACCGACTCGCGGGGCACAATGGCCCCTGGGAAGGACATTCCTTCTCCCACACCCAGACTTGGAAATCAGCAGACCCCGAAGTTCGGCGCGTGAGAGCAAATGTGTTTGCAAGCGGATGATTCCTGGTGACCCTCACAGGTGCATATGCCCCTCCTCCCTTCCTCCCAGACCCAGGCACTTTGGCCGCAGGAAACCCAGAACCGTCCGGGGATTGTTGGCTAAGAACACGTTTGCTAGCACAGAAGCTCACGTGAAGAGTTGTTCTCCCACCACCGGACACCCTGGGGCACCTTCAGCTGGCCCATTCCAACATTCTCTGCCATCCGGACGATGGACACGGAGTAGGACTTGGAAGTCCCACCGTGGCAGCCCCCGTCTGCCCTTCCTTGGTGAGTGGCTCAGTGTGAAAGAGAACGCGCTCTGTAAGTCTCCGGATGGCGCTCCTGGTGGAGACCTGGTGAGCAGGGAAGGAAAAACTACCCCAGGATGAGCCTTTACTCCAATGAGGTCCCACGGGGGCTGGCGGATCACGGGGGCGCGTGGCGTGGCTCTGGGTTGGTCTCAGCTGCTGGTCTCAGACTGAGCGGGAGGCGCGGCAGTAGCCTGGGCTGGGGATGAGCGAGGTCGTCAGGCCCGTGTGGAATCGCCATCACGCTACGACTGGGGCTCCTTCCGCGAGCGGTGTGTGCCGACAGGGGAAGCGGCTGGCTGCCACCTGCAGAACAGGTATCTCCCCGTCTGCCGGGCCTGCGTGGGGAACACGGATATTCCCACACCTGAGCCCGCTCCAAAAGGTCCATCCAGACCCCCTTGACCCCATCCTCCGAAGTGGTTCCTTCTCGGTCCCTGATCATCAGCGTAGGGGAATATGTCAGCTCACTCTCCTTCCAAGGAAAGTGGAAAACCAAACATGCTGCTTGCAGTCACCCACTGGGTGGGCTCCCCTCCACCATCACCACCCCCACCCCCCATTGGGGCCCGTTTCAGCAGTGCCCCAGCCAAGAGCGTCACCGCACACAGAATCATGTGCACAGCAGGCTCCGTTTCTCAGCCGTCAGTCAGTGGGTTTTAGGGAGCTGGTCATAAATCTAAAGATGCGTGGAGGAAAGGTGAGGGGGTCAGCTACCTGCTCAGGCAGCCTATTTACATGTTACTTGAGAACAATCTCGTCTCAGCCTGCTCAGGCGGCCACGACAAAATCCTACAGACTGGGGGGCTTTAACAACACGTGTATCCTCTTGTTGTTCTGGAGCTGGAAGTCCAAGATCTGGGTGCTGGCAGGGCCTGGTTTCTGGTCAGGCCTCTGTCCTGATGAGTGCGGGTTCAGGCTCAGTGTGCAATGATCCCCTAAAGGTCTAGTGTTTTCCTTTCCCTTGTGCACGATCTGGGGAGTGTGGCTACAGGTCCTTTTCTGAAAGGCCGGGAGGAAACTTTGTGAATACTCACGGTGTTAGCACAGGATCCTTCCCCAGGGACACCCCAACCTCTCCTTAATTAAAAGGATGTGGTGTCTGTGAACTGATTCAGGTCTGACCGTCGTGTGAGGGCGGTGACTTCTAGGATAGTGACTCAAGTCTGCTTCTGCTCACTAAATTTAGAGTTTGCTATTTTGGTCGGATGGGTGGAATAGGCCCTTAGGGGGCTTCTCATCTAAAGGCTGAGGGAGACAGGCACGATGGAGGGGATTTATCACGCGCATCCCTCCCACACACCTGCTGTTTCCCCCAGCATGGCATAAAGGCTCTCCCCTCCCCGAGGCATTAAGGCAGACATTGTCAGGGCAGGCGCCTGAATCCCGGGGAAGCCTTGGAGTGGCTGTTCCCACCACTGGTAGTGGTGCCACCATGAAATGAGCAGTCCTGGATAAGGGAACAGCATGAGTACAGTCACTATGATCACAACTTCTCTATATATTTGAATGTTTTTCAAAACAAAAGGTAAGCATGGATATGAAGATTGTATAAAGCATAACAACCGTTTACAACATAAAATTGTACCAGTTCAGAGGCAGCTGGGCAGCTCATTGGTTAAGCATCCAACTCTTGGTTTTGACTCAGGTCATGATCTCGTAGTTTGTGACATCAAGCCCCACGTCAGCTCTGCACTGACAGCGTGGAGCCTGCTTGGGATTCTCTCTTCCTCTCTCTCTGCCCCTCCCCTGTTCTCTCTCTCAAAAATAAATAAATAAACTTAAAAAAAATATTGTGCCAGTTCAGTGTCTCTAGCAGCAAATTAAAAACAAAACAAAACATAGGAGTGCCTGGGTGGCTCAGTCGGTTAAGCATCCGACTCTTGATCTCAGCTCAGGTAATGATCCCAGGGTCAATCAGGAGCCCTGCGTTGAGCCACAATGAGCGTGGGGCCTGCTTGAGATTCTCTTTCTGTGTGTGTGTCTCTCACTCTCTCTCTGTCTCAAAATAAAAATTGGAAACTCAGACAGGGTTGGAAAAACACTCATGAACAGAGAGTTCTGGTTCTAGATAAAATGGAGTGAGCACACTGCCCCCCCCCCCATTTCTGTCCTAAATGCAGCCATAAAATCTGAACAGAAAGCATGGAGTAGCTATTTAAGAATTCTGGAAGGTAAATGGTAGCAGGTAGATTGGGGGGAAAGACCAGAATTTGGAGCACCATCACCCGGTTGTGAGTTTCTGTTACTTCCCAGCCTGGATTAAATCCAGCCCCAACCTGGAAGTGGGCATGGGCTGAACAGAGAGCATTCTGAGAGACGCCTTCCAATTCTAGTTCAGGAAATAGTTAAGGGCAAAACTAAAAGGCAACTGATGCAATGGGAGAAGATATATGCAAAGAATATCGGATAAAGGGTTAATATCCAAAATCTATAAAGAACTTATCAAACTCAACACCCAAAAAATGAATAATCCAGTGAAGAAATGGGCAAAAAACATGAACAGACACTTTTCCAAAGAAGACATCCAGATGGCTAACAGAAACATTAAAAGATGCTCAACATTACTCATCCTCAGGGAAATACAAATCAAAATCACGATGAGATACCACCTCACACCTGTCATAATGGTGAAAATAACTCAGGAAACAACAGATGTTGGCAAGGGTGTGAAGAAAGAATCTTTCTGCACTGCTAGTTGGAATGCAAACTGGTGCAGCCACTCTTGAAAACAGTATGGAGTTTCCTCAAAAACTTAAAAATAGAACTACCCTACAACCCAGCAATTGCACTACTAGGTATTTATCCAAAGGATACAAAATGCTGATTCGAAATTGATTCAAAGCTGATTCGAAAAATGCCCCTTCAGATGTTTGTAATGGCATTATTGACAATAGCCAAATTATGGAAAGAGTGCAAATATCCATCAACTCAAGAATGGATAAAGAAGGGGCACCTGGGTGGCTCAGTCGGTAAAGTGGCCGACTTCAGCTCAGGTCATGATCTTGCGGTCTGTGAGTTCGAGCCCCGCGTCGGGCTCTGTGCTGGACAGCTCAGAGCCTGGAGCCTGTTTCAGATTCTGTGTCTCCCTCTCTCTCTGACCCTCCCCTGTTCATGCTTTGTCTCTCTCTGTCTCAAAAATAAATAAATGTTTAAAAAAAAAGAATGGATAAAGAAGATGTGGTTTATATATACAATGGAATATTACTTGGCAATCAAAAAGAATGAAATCTTGCCATTTACAACAATGTGGATGGAACTAGAAAGTATTATGTTAAGTGAAATAAGTCAGCAGAGAAAGACAGGTAACATATGATTTCACTCATATGTGGAATTTGAGAAACACAACAGATGAACATAGGAGAAAGGAAGGAAAAATAAGAGAAAAACAGAGAGGAGGCAAACCATAAGAGATTCTTAAATGGAACAAACAGAGTTGCTGGAGGGGAGGTGGGTGGGGGATGGGCTAGATGGGTGATGGGCGTTAAGGAGGGCACTTATTAGGATGAACACTGGGTATTATATGTGAGTGATGAATCACTGAATCCTACTCCTGAAACCATTATTCCACCATATGTTAACTAACTAGGACTTAAATGAAATTTTGAAAACTATTTTCTAGTGTAATAAATATGCAGGTATAAGCTAATAAAAAAAGAAGAAGAAGAAATAGGAAAGGGTTTCCCTAATGCTTACCAAGGGGGGAGTACATCCTCCCTCTAATTTTTTTCCTTTCTTCATTCCCTTGTGCACCAACCCCGCAAAACCCAATGGTGGTAGCAGCAACTCCAGGGGCTGCAGGGGCCTAACACCTTAGCAGGAGGGGAGCATCTTCCTCTCTAACTGGGGGACTCTGCTCCCAAAAGGTTGGGCAAATCACTGTTGCTTTCTGTCCTCCTCCTCTTCCCCCACGTGGCCCAAGATGCAGGTGCAGTAATCAGAAGTATATAACAAAGCTTTCTGGGAAAATGCCCAAAAAGAGATGCTCCAGGAAGTTGATAACTATGAGGAGACTGCAGAAAGGGGGTTACTAAGAAAAGTGATAGAAGAAAGTTGTGTGTGATCTCCTGGAAACACCCCTGGGCTGCAAAGGCACACATCCGAACCTGAGCAGCCAACCATAGACTGTGAGAGTGCACAAAGGGCCAGGCTGCTGCCCTGGTCCCGCTGGGTGGTGCACCCAAGGGACAGACCCACACAGTACTGCGCAGGTCAGATGGAACATTCAGCATGAATTCAACTGTGTTACATGCCTCGTACAATGACACTTATCAACATTCTCCATAATTGAACAAGTACCAGAGTCTCCTAACATAATATTCAATACGTACAAGATACAATCCAGAATTGCCTGGCAAACAAAGAACCATGAACATGTCAACTGGAATGTGAAGAGATGACAGTCACCAGTGCCGAAAAAACAGACATTGGGATTCGGTGACAAAGCAAGTATTACAGAAATGCTCTGGCCAGTAAGAGTAAACACTTGAGAAAGTGGAAAGCCAAGAAATAGAAAATATAAAGAAGAATGATATGGAAAATTTAGAAATAAAACATATAATAACCAAAACAAAAAGCCCACTAGAGAGACTCGGTGGTGGAACGAGGATGGCAGAGGAAAGAGGAAGTGAACTTGAAGACAGATCAATAGAAATGACCCACTTTGTATTACAGAGAGGAAAAAGGGGTTCAAAAACAAATGAACAGAGACTCAGGGACCTGTGGCACGATATTGAAACGCCTCACATTTGTGTTCTCAAACTCCTAGAAAAAGAGGAAGGTGTGGTTAAGAAAAAAATATTTGAAGGGGCGCCTGGGTGGCTCAGTCGGTTAAGCGTCCGACTTCGGCTCAGGTCATGGTCTCATGGTCCATGAGTTCGAACCCCATGTTGGGCTCTGTGCAGACAGCTCAGAGCCTGGAGCCTGCTTTGGATTCTGTGTCTCATTCTCTCTCTGCCTCTCCCCTGCTCATGCTCTGTCTCTCTCTGTCTCAAAAATTAATAAAAACATTAAAAATTTTTTTTAATAAATTAAAAAAAAAAGAAAAAAATATTTGAAGAAATAATGGCTGAAAACTTGCCCAATATGGTAACGAAGACAAAGAAAACAATCCTGAAAGCAGCCCAGGAAAAATGATACATCGTGTACAAGGAAATAATATGAATTACTGCAGAAAACATGGAGGATAGAGGATGTGGAACAGCACTGTTAAATGCTGGGAACAAAGCCTGTCAGAATTCTATGTGCACAGAAAATATCCTTCAAGAATGAAATTGCTATGGACTGAATATGTGTGTGCTCCCCAAGTCCATATGCTGAAATCTTACCACCCCGCCGCCCAGTGTGATGGTGGTTGGAGGTGGGGACTTTCGAAGGGGATTAGGTCACGAGGCAGAGCCCTGGTGGTGGAATTAGCGCCCTAGTAAAAGACACAGCACAGGCCCTTCTTGCCCCTCCACCCTGGAAGGACACAGCAAGGTCACCATCTGTGGAGCAGGGAGTGGGCCCTCAGGGGATACTGACTCTGCTGGCACCTCACTCTTGGACTTGCAGCCTGCAGAACTGTGAGACGTGGATTTCTGTTGTTTACGAGCCCCCCAGTCTGTGCTACTTTATTACCGTAGCCTGATGGACTAAGACAGAAAGTGAAATAAAATAGTCTCAGATGAAGGAAAAATACCGGAATTTGGAGACAGCAGACTTTCTGTAGATGAGAGGCATCAGAAGGAAGCAATCAACTGAACTTAGAATGTGGGAAGTTATTTAGGAACAAAGACACATCCAAAAATGTAAAAACAGAGGTGAGTTGAAAGTGAATGGATGAGGAAAAAGCACACCATGTCAACACCATCCCCAACACCACCCCAAACACCACCCCCAACACCAACCCCAACCCCAACTCCAACACCACTCACAACACCACCCCAACACCACCCGCAACACAACCCTAACACCAACCCCAACACCACCCCCAACACCATCCCCAACACCAACCCCAACACCACCCCAACACCAACCCCAACACCATCCCCAACACCACCCCGACACCATCCCAACACCACCCCCAACACAACCCCAACACCAACACCAACCCCAACACCACCCACAACACCACCCCCAATACCAACCCCAACCCCAACCCCAACACCACCCACAACACCACCCCAACACCACCCCCAACACAACCCTAACACCAACCCCAACACCACCCACAACACCACCCCAACACCACCCCCAATACCAACCCCAACCCCAACCCCAACACCACCCACAACACCACCCCAACACCACCCCCAACACAACCCTAACACCAACCCCAACACCACCCCCAACACCATCCCCAACACCACCCCCAACACTACCCCAACACCAACCCCAACACCATCCCCAACACCACCCCAACACCATCCCAACACTACCCCCAACACAACCCCAACACCAGCACCAACCCCAACACCACCCACAACACCACCCCAACACCACCCCCAACACAACCCTAACACCAACCCCAACACCAACCCCAACACCATCCCCAACACCACCCCCAACACCACCCCCAACACCACTCCCAACACAACCCCAACACCATCCCAACACCACCCCCAACACTGCCCCAACACCACCCCCAATACAACCCCAACACCAACCCCAACACCACCCCCAACACCACCCCAACACCACCCCCAACACAACCCTAACACCAACCCCAACACCACCCCCAACACTGCCCCAACACCACCCCCAACACCAACCCCAACACCAACCCCAACACTGGTGTCGCCATAGTAATATCTGATACAATAGACTTTATGGCAAAGTGAATTACTAGAAATGAAGATGGTTGCTTATAATAAGGTGTTCAATTCATCAGGAAGATATATGAATTGTAAATGTGTAGGCATATAATAACTTGGGTTTAAAGTATATAAAACAAAACTTGACAGAAGTATAAGGAGAAATAGAAAAATACATAGCCAGAGTGGAAGAAAAGATTCCGTCTCAATAATTACTAAACAGAAAACTAAGCCGTAAGTATACAAAAAAATTGAACCTCATTACCAACTGGATCTAACAGGCATATATACAAGACTATATTCAACAACGTGCAATATTTTCAAGCCCAAGTAGTTCTGTGCAAGTCTCAAAAAGTTTCCAAGCACATTGACAAAATACAACCTCTTTTCTTGATAAAAACCCTCAAGAAAGTAGGGATAGAAGGAACACACCTCAACATCATAAAGGCCATATACGAAAGACCCACAGCTAATATCATCCTCAATGGGGAAAAACGGAGAGTTTTCCCCCTGAGGTCAGGAACAAGACGGGGAGGCCCACACTCACCACTGTGGTTCCACATAGTGTCGGAAGTCCTAGCCTCAGCAACCAGAAAACAAAATGAAATACAGGACATCCAAATTGGCAAGGATGAAGTCAAAATTTCACTCTTCATACATGACATGATACTCTATGTGGAAAACCCAAAAGACTCCACACAAAAACCTGCTAGAACTAATACATGAATTCAGTACAGTTGTCAGATATAAAATCAAGGTACAGAAACCTGTGGCATTCCTATACACCAATAATGAAGCAGCAGAAAGAGAAATCAAGGAGTTGGTCCCATTTACAATTGCACCAAAAGCCATAAAATACCTAGGAATACACCTAACCAAAGAGGTAAAAGATATGTGTGCTAAAAACTGTAGAAAGCTTATGAAAGAAATTGAAGAAGATACAAAGAAATGGGAAAACATCCCATGCTCATGGATCGGAAGAATAAATATTGTTAAAATGTCTATACTGCCTAAAGCAATCTACATGTTCAATGCAATCCCTGTCAAAATAACACCAGCATGTTTCACAGACTAATACAAACAATTCTAAAATTTGTATGGAACCAGGAAAGACCCTGAAAAGCCAAAGTAATGTTGAAAAAGAAAACCGAAGCTGGAGGTATCACGGTTCCAGATTTCAAACTATATTACAAGGCTGTAATCATCAAGACAGTATGGTACTGGCACAAAAACAGACACATAGATTGATGGAACAGAACAGAGAACCCAGAAATGGACCCACAGACGTATGGCCAACTAATCTTCGACAAAGCAGGAATGAATATCCAGTGGAAAAAAGACAGTCTCTTCAGCAAGTGGTGCTGGGAAAACTGGACAGCGACATGCAGACGAATCAACCTGGACCACTTTCTTACACCAGACACAAAAATAAATTCAAAATGGATGAAAGACCTCGATGTAAGACAGGAAGCCATCAAAATCCTCAGGGAGAAAGCAGGCAAAACCTCTTTGACCTTGGCCGTAGCAGCTTCTTACTCAACATGTCTCCGGAAGCGAAGGAAACAAAAGCAAAAATGAACTGTTGGGACTTGATCAGGATAAAAAGCTTCTGCACAGTAAAGGAAACAATAAACAAAACTAAAAGACAGCCTACGGAATGGGAGAAGACATTTGCAAATGACATATCGGATAAAGGGTCAGTGTCCAAAATCTATAAAGAACTTACCCACTCAACACTCAAAAAATGAATAATCCAGTGAAGAAATGGGCAAAAGACACAGACACTTTTCCAAAGATGACATCCAGATGGCTAACAGACACATGAAAAAATGCTCAACATCACTCATCCTCAGGGAAATACAAATCAAAATCACAATGAGATGCCACCTCACACCTATCAGAATGGCTAAGGTTAACAAGCCAGGCAACACCAGATGTCGGCAAGGGTGTGAAGAGAGGAGAATCTTTCTGCACTGCTAGTTGGAATGCAAGCTGGTGCAGCCATTCTGGAAAACAGTATGGAGGTTCCTCAAAAAATTAAAAATTTTTTGACCCTGTGACCCAGCAATTGCACTGTTAGGTATTTACCCAAAGGATACAAAAATGCTGATTTGAAGGGGCACATACATCCCAATGTTTATAGCAGCACTATCAACAATAGCCAAAGTATGGAAAGAGTCCAAATGTCCATCAACAAATGAATGGAAAAAGAAGATGTGGTATGTATGTGTGTGTGTGCGCGCACACACACACACACACACACACACACACACACACAATGGAATACTGCTGAGCAATCAAAAAGAATGAAATCTTGCCATTTGCAACAATGTGGATGGAACTAGAGTGTATTATGCTAAGCGAAATAAGCCAATCAGAGAAAGACAAATACATGATTTCACTCACATGTGGAATTTGAGAAACACAACAGATGAACATAGGGGAAGGGAAGGAAAAATAAGAGAAAAACAGAGAGGGAGGCAAACCATAAGAGACTTTCAAACACAGAGAACAAACTGAGGGTTGCTGGAGGGGAAGTGGGTGGGGGATGGGCTAGATGGGTGATGGGCATTAAGGAGGACACTTGTTGGGATGAGCCCTGGGTGTCATATGTAAGAGATGAATCACTGGGCTCTACTCCTGAAGCCAATAGTACACAGTACGTTAATGAACTTGAATTTAAATAAATTAAAAAAGAAAAAAACTTGGATAGATTAAAAAAAAACATTTTTTTCGGGCATTAAAATCATACAGAGCAGATTCTCTGACCATAATGCCATTAAATCTGGAAATCAATAACAAAAGATAACTAGAAAATGGCCATATGTTTGGAAATTAATAAACGCATTGCTAAATAACTCATTTTGGTCAAGGGACAAACCGTGATAACAAGTAGAAAACGCTTTTCAATAAGCAATGGTGAAAAAGCTAAATATCAAGCTTGTGGAGTGGACTAAAGTGTACTTAGTGTTTTCATGCCTGAGCGTACACAGCAGGGAAAACAGCTGACAAGAAGGAGCTGAGCGTCCGGAACCCAGGGAAGTGGCAAACCAAACCCCAATGAAATAAGCAGAGAAGCGAATAAATATGAGGCAGAGCGTGATGAAGTGAGGGAAACATACCGCAGAGAGGCAAACTAAGCCACGAGGACTTCTCTGAAAATACCCGCACAATTCATAAGCCTCTGACAAATTTATGAAATCCTTCAGAAATTAAAATCATATGAGTATGTCAATTCTGTGCCAATAAATTTGAAATGAAATGCACCAATTCCTAGAAATGTAGCAAAACTAACTCAGAAAAAAGTGATTTTTAAAGACATTGGATCAGTAGTGAAAAAATCCCCCCCAAACAGAACTCTAAGCACAGATGGCTTTATTGGCAGTTTTCACCACATGCGCAGGGAACAGAAGAAAAATGTCATACAAACTCCTCCAGATAATAGAAAAAGGGGTAACAGTCCCCAACTTGTTTCATGAGAAGAGCAAAACCTGATAAGAATGAGGAAAAAAAACTCATCAATCTTAACATCAGTAAACGTGGATGGGGAAATAAACGCAGGAAAAATAAGCAGATAAAATTCAACGTTGATTCATAATTTTTTTTTTAAATCTGAGCAAACCTGGGGGCGCCTGGGTGGCTCAGTCGGTTGAGCGTCGACTTCGGCTCAGGTCATGATCTCCTGGTTTGTGGCTTTGAGCCCCGCATTGGGCTCTGTGCTGACAGCTCGGAGCCTGGAGCCTGCTTCGGATTCTGTGTCTCCCCCTCTCTCTGCCCCTCTCATGCTCATGCTCTGTCTCTCTCAAAAAAAATAAAAAATAAAAAAAATAAACCTTAAAAAAAATCTAAGCAAACCTGGAACTGAGAGGAACTTCTTAAACCTGGTGAAGGGTATCTTCTAAAAAAGGAAAACAGATCCTCTTAGTGGAAAGATAGGTCATCATAATTGATAGAATTTTCCCTAAGACCAGGAAGAGGTCATAGAGGCCCACAATCATAATTTCCATTCTACGCTGCACTTGGGGTCCCAGACATCATCATAATGCGACGGCAACAACAACCAGAATGTATATGAATTGGAAGGTGAAAGGGAAAACCCGGATTATTTGTGGATGGTGTAGCTGCATATGGAGGAAATCTAAAAGACCTCACATCTGTGGGGAGCTTAGCTGAATCATAGTCTGTGACAGGAGAGCGCAAGAGACGGGGACCTGGCAAGGGACAGAATACAGTGCTAAGCTGCTTACCATTTTCTTTCTGAAATAATGTGCCATTTTTGATACGGTTTTGATCGTTTAAAGGTATATCCTATTCTCTAGATCCAACTTCTGGAGTTCTGCACAAAGAGCAGGTAGGAAAGAAAGAAAGAGGAACGAAGAAACCAAGAGCAAATGAAGAAAAACCCAGTTCGGAGACGGTGGAGTCCAAGCACGTCAGGAGTAAAATAATTGTAAATGCACTGCCTACTCCGGCTGAAAGAGATTGTGAGACTCGGTAAAAAGTAAGATCAAGGGGAACCTGGGGAACTCGGTCGGTGAAGCATCTGACTTCAGCTCAAGTCACGATCTCGCGGTCTGTGGGTTCGAGCTCCGCGTCGGGCTCTGTGCTGACAGCTCAGAGCCTGGAGCCCGCTTCTGTTTCTGTGTCTCCCCCTCTCTCTGCCCCAACCCAGTCGCATTCTGTCTCTGTCTCTCTCAAGAATAAGTAAACATTAAAAAAAATGTAAACAACACACTTCTAAATAATGTGTGGATCAAAAAAGAAATCACAATGAAGTTAGAAACTATTGTAATCTGAGTGATAATGAAAACACTAGAAAGCAAAATTTGTGCATGTGACTAAAACACTCCTGAGGGGAAACGTACAGCTTGAAATGCTTACGTTAGAAGAAAAAGACGCTGGGGCGCCTGGGTGGCTCAGTCAGTTGAGCGTCTGACTTTGGTTCAGGTCATGATCTCAAAGCTCTGTGAGTTCGAGCCCTGCGTCAGGCTCCGGGCCGAGAGCTCAGAGCCTGGAGCCTGCTTTGGATTCTGTGTCTCCCTTTCTCTCTGCCCCTCCCCTGCTCATGCTCTCTCTCTCTCTCTCTCTCTCAAAAATAGGTAAACATTAAAAAAATAATTTAAAAAAAAAGAAGAAAAAGATGCAAAAAGAGGCATCACGGCCCTAGAAATACAGGAGCAAATCAACCCCGAGAACCACTCCTCTCTCCCACGGTCCCGGGACAGCACCCAGAAGCACCCCTGGGCCCCTCGGGCCAAGAGCAGACGGCGTTTCCCGAGGAAAACCAGAGCGGGGGAGAGCGCTGGGCAGGCCACGACTACCGCTGTCCACGCGGCGGCCGGCGTGACAGAAGAGCCGCGCACGCGATCTTGGGCCCGTTCCAAGACCACATCTCGGCGGCCCTGGATGACCCGCTCTTCGGTGTCTTTCACCGTAATTAACAGAGACGGGGGGCACCCGGCTGGCTCAGCCGAGGGAGCGCGGGACTCTTGATCTCGAGGTTGTGAGTTCGAGCCCCACATTGGGTATAGAGTTCACTTAAAAATAAAAATTTTTATGGGAATGCAAGCTGGTGCAGGCACTCTGGAAAACAGGATGGAGGCTCCTCAAAAAACTACAAATAGAACCACCCTACGACCCAGCAAGTGCACAACTTTTATCCAAGGGACACAGGTGTGCTGTTTCGAAGGGACACAGGCACCCCCATGTTTATAGCAGCACCATTGACAATAACCAAAGTATGGAAAGAGCCCAAACGTCCATCTGTGGATGAATGGATAAAGAAGATGTGGTTTATATATACGATGGAGTATTCCTCGGCAATCAAAAAGAATGAAATCTTGCCATTTGCAACTACGTGGGTGGAACCGGAGGGTGTTATGCTAAGTGAAATTAGTCAGAGAAAGACAAAAATCATAGGACTTCACTCATATGAGGACTTTAAGAAACAAAACCGGTGAACGTAAGGGAAGGGAAGCAAAAATAATATAAAAACAGGGAGGGGGACAAAAGAGAAGAGACTCATAAATATGGAGAACAAACTGAGGGTTACTGGAGGGGTTGTGGGAGGGGGGATGGGCTAAATGGGTAAGGGGCACTAAGGAATCTACTCCTGAAATCATTGTTGCACTATGTGCTAACTAATTTGGATGTAAAATTTAAAAAATAAAAAATAAAATTAAAAAAATAATATAAAGTTTGAAATAAAAACATAAAAAGTTTTAAATCTCAAAAAATACCCCACAGATGACAGTGAAAAGAATCACTCACTTTGACGGTCCTGGCGGCCCCACCCCCACATCGCCATGAGGCCCCGTTCTGGGTGAAAAACCTAGACATCTGCCCAGTCCAGCATTCATGGTGCAGGGGCCGCTGGACCCCGGATGTTGTTCTAGCCTCTGTCCTCACAGAACTATTCCATGGGGACAGACAGTGAGACCTTTTTAAGATGTCAGGTATAACTGTTTTGGAGAAAATAAATGCAGGGTAAAACAGGTTAGAATATTCCAGCAACAGCAGCAGGGAGAGAAGCTTTCTATAACATATAAGGAGGTCGGATGACCTACGGAGGTCAATTGGAGAGAGGGAGCCATGCGGGTATCTGGAGAGGGAGCATTCCGAGCAGAGAACAGCAAACGCGGAGGCCCCGCACGAGAACATGCTGTCGGTGTGATGAGGTTACAATCACCCCATCCGGCACTTACTGGCATGACGGAGCCACACGGTGGAAAGGGTTGGAGGGTGAGCTCAATGGCCATACCTCCCGGACCCCCACCAAGGCAAAGACAAAGTGAGTAACACAGCCACGATGGACTGCGGGCTCCCTTCTGGGCACCCACGTGCCCCCAGTCCTTCTCAGTCAGACCCTGCCCGTCCCTAATCAGACCTCCTCACCCCTTCCCATCCCCCCTGCCCTGGAAGGAGTGGGTCTCAAACTCCCCCCGCCAACGCTGATGCCACGTGGCTCCTCCCAGCCTGTTTCTTCTGCGGTCTTTCTGGGCACAGCACATTCGGTCCTCTGTGGGGACCACGGGTGCACCGTCTTCCGGATCCTTTCTCTTCTCACTCTGTGCCGAATCCAGCAACGACAGCTGCCACTCTGTCTCAACGCGACTATACCTTCAGATGGAAAGTTCCACCGTTTCGGCACCCCCACCCCCGCCCCACCCAGGACCGGGCCAGCATCCCGGATCCTTGCCGTCCCCCAAGTGCTACACCTGCTCCTGGCCTCGCCCCAACAGCGGCCAGAGAGATGCCCTAAAACGTGGGCAGTTCACTCCAGCTGCTGCCGGAGCCCCACCCGGTGGCCTCCAGCTGGCCCAGTCTCCTGCCCCCCTCCGCCCGTCTCTGTGCCCCCATCACATGGGATCCCTGCTGGTTGCCCAGTGCCCTGGGCCACTGCATTGCCTGTTCCCCTTCCAGGATGCTCCTCCCTCACTCCCTTCAAGACTCTGTGAAGATGTCACCCCAGCAGCCTTCCTTACATGGCCCAGGCGGGACGGCAGCACCCTTTCCCCAGTCTGCGCCCAGTCTGCGTCATTGCTACACTTCTTCTCCATCATACGAACTGACCTCTGAGATGGCGTGCTCTTTCGGGTGCCTGTTTTGTGTATCTCTCCCACTAGAACATAGAATTCGCAAGGGTACAGACCATACCCCTTGCTCTGCCTTGTGTCATCTCCCCAGAGCCCAGAGCTGTGCCTGTCGCATGGTGGGCTCCGTACAGGTGCACACGAGCGCACAGGTGACCGCAGCATGGAAAGGTGACCGCAAGCATACAGGCGCACGCAAGGACCATGACGAAAGCCTGCCTCCTTTTTCTCCATTCCCACTGGACACCACCTTCATCCATGGGTAAGACCTTCCAAAAACACCAATCTGATCCTGCCCATGCCCTGCTGTAAGTCTTCAGCCAGCAATGAAAGCATCTCATCATCCTCAGGTCGGGTCCAAAATGCTTCACGTGGCCACGAGACCCTCCACAACCTGCCTTCTTCCTGTTTCTCCCGACTTGTCTTCAGCACCCTCTTCTGTTCGCTTATTCTGCTTCATGACGAACAGGTTTCTTTTCCTCAAACCCTCCTGCTTTCTGTGCCTCAGGACCATTGAATGTGTTGAGAGAAACACATTCTCTCCTGTTTCTGACTCAACTTAATGTTACTTCCTCAAGGAACTTTGGAAGGTTGGAGACACGGAAGGGTGGATGGATAGATAGATAGATCAATGGATGGATGGAAGGATGGAGGGATGGGAGGAAGGAGGAAGGAATAGAAAGACGGATGGGCAGATGAATGAATGAACGAATGAAGCCACGCTTAATTGCATTCAGTTTCTCATAAATGTAGGCATTGCTTCTGGATCAGGTTTCTTGGGAAGACACGCACACTCTGGATGGAAGTCGGGTAACCAGTAGAGTCCACAGAGGTGACTGGGCTTCCAGCCAACCAGCTGAGCCTGGCGCAGTAGCCCAGACATGCTTGTCACAACCTTGCCCCTGCCAGTATCCTCTCTGATGTCACTGCTGACCGTCCCCTCCACGGCCCCTGGGTCCTATTCGGCAGGCGCTGCCACACTGGCTTGATGGTTACAAGCGTAAGCTCGGGAGCACGTGACCGAGGTTCAAACTCCTGCTCTGCTGTTCCCTCTTGGTCACTGAGACGTTTACCTCCCTAGCGCGACAGATTCCTCACCCACAGACTGGAGCTCAACCGTCTCACGGGAAGACAGCAGCCCGCACGCTGTGTGTGTTGTCCCGTTGTTACAAGGCCAAGCCTACCCTTCCAGCATCTTGTTTCGGAAGGAAGCTCGCGTCGCCGTCTCCGAATTCGTGTATTGAAACCCTACCTGCCCTGGTCATGGCATTAGGGGGTGGGGCTTTGGGGAGGTCATTAGAGGTAGATGAGGTCACGAGGGTGGGGCCCATGATGGGATTAGAGTCTCCCCCGCCCCCCTCCCCCGCATAAGCATCCCGTCTCTCCAGTGCTCGGGACTCCGGACTCAGGGAGAAGTCAGCCCTCTGCAGCCAGCAGGGGGCTCCCGCCAGGACCCGGCTGGACTTCCAGCCTCCAGAGCTCCGGGAAGCAAGTTGTTCGGACCCTGCCTGGTCTGCGATGATTTGTTACGGTGCCCGGGCTGACCGAGACGCCTCCCTTCCGTGGTCGTGCACAGGTGTGTGCCTTTCACTCAGTTCAGTCTGCAATCACCAGGGAGCACCTGCCACCTGCCACGCCTGGACGCGTGCACGCACGTCCACCGAGGAGGCGCCCCCGGCCCTGAGCCCCCGAACGCCTGCTCAGCCAGCTCTGGACCCCTCTCCGAGCCAGCTCGTGGCGCCTCGCACCCACCTGTGCACCGTGTGCACTTCCCACGCTGCACGTAAACGCTGTGCACCCTCCACTCAAGGGCGACCCACCCCCACGAGGCCACGGCTGTCACCGAGACCGGGGTTGCTCTTGGGGCGTCGAGGACACAAAAGACACAACCAGGCCAGAGAACGGGAGGAGGAAGGGTTTTGTTTGCAGCAAGTGACGAGACCGTGGGATCCTGCCCAAAGCAGCGTCTCCCCGAACAGCAAACCCGGGGAGGGGTTCACCCGAGGGGCTAACGCTCGCCGAGGGGCTTGCGCGCAGGGGCTCCGGCACGGCACGGCACGGCACGGCGGCAAAAGTCCAGAGGCGTCGGAGTCCGGGCCGGGGTCACGAGGCCGGCCTGGGGCAGCTCCGCCGGGACCTGGGTGCCCAGGGGGGTTGAGATCCTGCAGAGGTCGCCCCGGAGGGCGCGTCCGGCCAGACTTCACCTCCAGACCGGGCTGGTGAGTTCTGCCCGTGGGGTCCATCCGTGTAACGCAGACCCCATCAGGACACAAAACGCGACCACCTCCCCGGAGCGTCCCCGGCCGGCCCTGCCCCAGGACCGCAGGGCCGCGGTCCTGGCCTCTTTCACCCGGGAGCTCGTGTAGTGGACACTGTGTGAGGCGTCCTAACGGCTGTGGGTACCGGGAGTTCGCGCCCACGGACTGCCGACGTCCTTGTGTCATATGCTGGTCCCCCTGCCTCCCAGATTCCAATCTGCCCCCCACCTTCCAGCCCACGGCTTCCCCTTGGGGTGCAGTCAGTTTCCTGCGTCCTGGGCAGCTGGGGGAGGCCGAGAGCCAGGGGACGGGCAGGCAGGCGCGCTCAGCAGGGACAAGCCTGTCCACTGCTTGTCCACGCTTGTCTTCGCTACACCTCCAGACTGATTGTAGGAAGACAGTCGTCATACCACACATCCGTGCCGGGGTCAGAAGGACACATCTTAGTGATCAGTGAGCGGGTTACCCACGTGCGGGAGGGCTCCTCCCGCCTCACCTGTGCTGCCAGGAGACTCCAGCGGGCACCTTCCCACGGACGTCACGTGGATGCAAGTGACACGGGCAAGTATGTCCCCTGTGACTATCCGCACCGCGGCCCTCGGGAGTCACGACAGTGACAGCGTCCCAGACACCGTGACTTGGTCTCTTAGATATTTGAAACACAAAAGAGGCTGCACAAGACCATCTCCGGCTAATGGGATGCCTCACGGGAGGCCTGAGCCAGGGGGAAGCCGGTCAGGATCCCCGCACCTCGTCCAGGAGGCCACTCGAGGAAGGTGGCGCCCATGCACTGCTTTAAAAACCCAGTGCCCGACCCCCCAAGGCAGGATCCGTCCCGTTGGACAGGCTGGTCCTTAGCAGCCCAAGTGCTCCCGACGGCCCTGGCCCCGCCCTCCCTCCTCACCAGCACGCGTTGTGTCCCCAGTTCCCAGCAAGGGTCCAGTCCCAGAGCTCTGGGGGGGGGGGAATGGGATTACCACCACCTGCAGCTGATGGGGGGAAAGAGTGGGCTGGCCTAGGGATGCCCTAGTCTCTCTGTTTCCCTTCATCGCCTTCAGGCAGGTGTCCAGCCCTTGGAGCCGTCCCATGAGGGGCAGAAAGTCCCATGAGGGGCAATCCTCCGGCCAGCTTCCCCCCGGGGCCACCGACTGCGTGCTGCCTCCAGGCAGGCGGGCCGCCCAGCAGCCTGTGTGGCCGACCGCATTTCCTGCAAGGCACCACAACAGGGTCCAGGGGACACGAAGGGCCCCTAGGTGGAGGGGACAGAGGATGTCTGCCAGCAAGCTCCGTGGACCAGCGGCCGGCTCCCTCCCCGAGGAGGAGCACAGACCGACACACCCAGGAGGGATTCCCCGGGAGGACCGGGGTCACCTTCTCTCCAGCCGCTGATGCTCGGGGGACTCGGGAGGAGATCCGGGTGCTATGGACAAGAGTGATGGGGCCACGCACCTGGTGGGATGGCGGGCGTTGGGAAAATGCAGAGACCTGTCCAGGGACGTCCGGAGGAGGCAGTCCATCGGGAAGAAAGGATAGAAACTCTGAGTGGTGTGTGTGCACAGGATGGGAAGCCCTCACCGGCTGCTCTCCTTTTCTTTCTTTTGAGGGATAAGGTTAAGGAGCAAAAATGACGCCGGACGAGGAGGGACGGCACCCAAGGGGCACCCTGGCTCCAGCTCGGCACAGGTGGGGCAGTGAGGGCGGTGCCAAGGGGGCGCCTGTGGACGGCGTGGCCATGGACAGTGTGGCCGGTGTGGCCGTGGCCAGTGTGTCTGTGGATGGGACGGGATGGATGGTGTGGCAGTGGATGCTGTGGCTGTGGACGGGACAGTGTGGTCAGTGTGGCCATGGATGGGACAGTGTGGCCGGTGTGGCCGTGGCCGGTGTGTCTGTGGATGGGACGGGATGGATGGTATGTCTGTGAATGGGGCAGTGTGGCCAGCGTGGCTATGGATGGGACAGTGTGGATGGTGTGGCCGTGGACGGGACGGTGTGGACGGTGCTCTCACAGCCTTGAGTGGGGGCTGGGTGCTCGATTTGATTCCTAGACTCTGGGCGCCTGGCAGTGGGCTTGAAGTGGTTAGAGGCACGAAGGGAAAACCAAAGAAGGAAAAATAAAACTCTTGACTGAGGAGGCGGACACGGAAGGAGGGGCACAGCCAACACAGACACGTGCGCGTCTGTCACCAGCTGGTCACCTCCCGAGCCAGCAGGGGAGCAGGAGAGAAGGACCCCGGGTCGTTGACCCCCAGCAGGCGCGGGGCACGGGGGGTGTCCCGGGTGAGGCGGAGAGCCCGAGGCGGGCTCGGGAGAAACTTCCGAGATTGAGCCCAGCGTTCATTTGTGTCTGGAGTGACGCCGTCAGTGCTCCCGCACAGGTGGCCCTGGCTCCCGAGGGCAGGCGGCATCTTTTCCGACCAGCTCCACCCATCCCAGTCCTGGGAAAGCGTCTGGACAAAGATGCAAACCACTGGTGGCTAATTATTATCCTTTTAAGGGGCTGTGCCCGGCCTTGAGCTCAAGAAGGTGGCCCTTGCAGGCATCCTGGGTGCCCCCCCCATGTGCAGCCCCGTTCCACCCCGGGCCCGCGGGCTCCCGTCCTCGCACCCTTCCCCGGCAGGCCGCTCCCCGGCGGTCAGTCCCGGACCAGCCACCGTGGTCCCCAGGTCTGCGCCCAGCTGCACCTGCTGTCATCCCACAGACACCCGCTCAGCGGCTCCTCTTCTCCGTCCCACACTTGGCAAAGAGCGTGACCTCCCCATCTGCAGCCACCTGAGCCAGCGCATCCCCACAGCTTTGGCTGGTCCCTCTCCCTCCGTTGGGCAGGTCACGGCCTTCCCTGCCAGGCCCAGCCTTGGCCCCCCCGGGCTATCCCAGAAAGCTCCCCCCTGTTCTCCTGGATGTGGGGACAGGGCCCAAGCTCTGGGGGCCACGTCTTAGGGCTAAGGGCTCAGAACTCTGCCACTCTGGTTGTGGCTGTGTGTGTGTGGTTGGGGGGCTTCCATGGAGGGACAAAGCCACCGGCACCACCTTAGTTACCACTGCCCACCCCCCCCCCCCCGCCCCCCGGGCTCGTCACTGGCCCTGTCTTCTTGGGGATCCGACATTCGCCGAGAGCCAGCTCGTCACGGCACCTGCGTGTCTCCTTGTAAAATGGGGGCGCCTCCAATGGGGGAGCCTTCCACGTCCCCCCGCTGCCCGGGGGCCCTGCGGCCTGTCCCGCCAGTGCAGCGCTCGGCACTGCCCGCCCGAGCGGCCGCCGGACCCTGGGGGTGCCGCTCACGGAGAAGCTGGGCTGAGGGCGGCCCTGGGTCACGGGCACGTTCAAGTTCTGAGCTCCCGGGCCTGAAGCCTGAGCCTCTCAGTGCGGCTGCCGCCCCACGTGTGTGCCCCTCTGGCCTCCCCCGTGGCCACCACGTGCCGGGGCCGCATGACCGTGTTTGCCCCGCGCGTGGCTCCCGCGCCCCTCGCTGGCTGCTGCACACTCGGCGCTCGGCCGTCTCTCCCCGAAGGAACAGCTGAACTGTCGCCTCACCGTCCGGGAGCAAACAAACAGAGCCCGCCCAGCCCTCCGGAGGCTGCCCTTGGCGGGACGGTGTCTCTGCTCCAAGAACTCCTTCCTGTTTTGGACGTTGCCAGGCAGGTGCCGGCTGGGCTCTTACCAAATAACGCCCTTTCCTTTGGAAGGAGCCTCTGCTCCTAGACCGCCAGGGACGTGGAGCAAGTGCGGACTGGGGACAGAGAGTGACGACGGCACGCTGTTTACAGTTCTAAGCGTTTCGTCATGCCGACTCCCAAAAATAGCCCGCACGGCACGGACTCTCCCGGGAACTCTCGGAAGAGTCTGTGTTCTGCTGGAGGAGGGAGGAAACAGACCGGTCAGGTCAGGTCAGCCCTCTGTCCCTCAGCGGCCCTGAGATAACCAGAGGTCACGGGCTGCCCCCAGGCCGCTGGGGAAACAGATGCCTCGTATTAATCTTTTCCCCAGGACAACTTTTCCTGCCCCGGGGGAACCAAGCCCAGGGCTTTCCTGGTCACCCCCAGATCCTACAGACACACCCGCCTTGGCCTTCGGGATATTGTGCCCAGCGTGGCCCTCCTCCAACGCAGCTGTGGCCCAGGAAAGCCGTGTGCGCACTGCCTGGGGGGAGGCCCTCCCAGCGGACTGCCCCCTCCAGATGCTCCTTCGGGGTCTCTGGAAGCTCTGGGAACCGCCGAGCGTCTCTTGTGGGGTCCCCTGTGCTGTGCTGCTGACTCGGAGACCTCCGGCCTCCCACCTGCCTTTCCCGGGTGACCCACCTCTGTCCCCCAGAGCTCCAGCGGCCTGGCAGGATGGCCTGCCCATCCCTGTCCGGCTCAGCCTCTTTCCCTGGAGCCCGGCCCGCAGCAGTGCCCAGCTCTGAGGGCTGTGATGGGGAAGGACGCCCTGGGCGTGGGGCCGGGTGGGAGGCGGGCTCCCAGGCCCCACGTCCACCTGCAGCGGGGAGGGGACGTGAGCTTGCAATGAAAGCTCTCGGGCACTCCCTCCCAACTGCGTGGACGGGGCCCAGCGGCCGCTCAGGTGGGGACCCTGCAGGGAGACGGGCTGAGGATAGGGGGGCTCATGCGGGCAGTGATCGGTGGCCAAGGAAAGGAGGGGCAGTGGGGGTGCCACGAGGGGCTGCTGGAACGGGGGGAGCCGGTGGGGCACAGTCACCGCATTGGGGGAGGGGCGCTCACTTCAACTCGATTCCCTGAAGCCTCTTCTTGGTTCAGGCGCCATCCGAGCTCCGTCTCTTGGAGGCGCGGCTTGGTCCACTTACCACTGGGATGTTTGTGTCCTCGAGCTTTACTGGGACCACTTACTGTTCCGAATGCTGGTCCCCTGCCTGCGTCCGGAACGCTGGTACCTTCCTCCTGTGTGAGTCGTTCCAAGCAAAGTTCAGTAACATGTTCCCTGTCCGGTAAAACAGAAGGTCGTCAGTGCTGTCCACGTGCCCGGGTCGCCGTGAGGGTTGGTGAGGGGCCGAGACGAGGCCACCGACTCTGCAGACCAGAAGCCCCCCATCAGTGTCGCCCTTACGGGATGAGTCATGTCTTCTCGCACCTCCCTGCTAAACGGTAAACGTTTCTCTGTGTCGTGAGCAATTCTTATGAAATTTATTCTTAGGTACTTTGTTCTTGCTGCTCCTATGAGTGAGAAGTTTTCCATTTCCAAACTGGCTACTGCTAATATTTAACAAACACACCGATTATTTTTAACGTTTATTTATTTATTTTGAGAGAGACAGAGAGGGCGCGAGTGGGGGAGGGACAGAGAGAGAGAGAACCCCAAGCAGGCGCCACACTCAGAGCAGAGCCCGACGTGAGCCCCAACCGTGAGATCAGGTCATGACCTGAGCAGAAACCAAGAGTCGGACACTTAGCTAACTGAGCCACCCAGGTGCCCCTAAGTTTATTTATTTATTTGGAGAGAGAGAGAGAGAGAGAGAGAGCAGGCGAGGGGCAGAGAGAGAGGGAGGGAGAGAATCCCAAGCAGGCTCTGCTCAGGGCTTGAACCTAAGAACTGTGAGAATGTGAGTTGAGCCGAAACCAAGAGTCTGATGCTCAACCCACTGAGTCCCCCAGGAACCGCCCCCAGAAACACCGATTTTTCTAAGCTTACCTTACAGCCTGTATTTTACTGAATTCTTATTTGTTCGGACTTTCTCCGTGCATTGTCTTGAATTTTGTTATTCTTGGTTAATCCACTGATTAATTAGCAAAGCCGAACCTAACACCCACCAAATGCGAGCCCCGGTTCAACACCCATCATGAGCCGAAAAGGCAAAAAGTCCCTCCCCCACGGGACTTACCTGGGGTGCCCACGAGGGGGGATCCGTCGTGACAGTTTTGTGTCTTCCTTTTTGGCATTTAACGGTTTTCCTTTGTCCTTGCCTGTGATTTTTCTCCCATCTCGAGAGTGGGGCTGATGGCGGTCTCGTTGGCGACATAAGGGGACGCGCTAGTATTTCGCAGAGAAGAGCGGGCTTTCCTGTGGGTTTCTGTAGAACTTCCTCTACCTGGAAGGCTCTCAGTCGCAGCTAGCAGAAGCCAGCCCTGGCTGACGCAAGTGGAAAGGGAACTTCCGGAAGGAACTTGGAGGGTGCGTGGAATTGCTGGAAAGGCGGAGCACCAACCTTGAAAACACGCAGGAACCGGGCAGCTACGAGCCACACTGCTCGGCGGTGCGGGAAGGGAACGCCCCAAGAGGCGACACCCCTGTCCCACCGCCCTGGCAGGCCAGGAGGCTCCGATCCCACATTTCTCCAGACAAGGGGCTGGGATTCAGGGGTGAGCAGCCGAGGAAAATGAAGAAAGGTGTTCCACATACTGCTCATAAACCAAGGACTTTGCCCCTTTCTACCTACTAAGTTTGTTTTTGGCGAGCGTGTGTATTTTAAGTCACATATGCTTCACTGAGTTATTCTTGCTTTTTAAAAAATTGTTTTAAACGTTTATTTAAAGAGATGTTTATTTAGAGAGAGAGAAAGAGCTTGAGCGGGGGAGGGGCAGACAGGGAGGGAGACACAGAATCCGAAGCAGGCTCCAGGCTCCGAGCTGTCAGCACAGAGCCCGACGCGAGGCTCGAACCCACAACCCGTGAGATCATGACCTGAACTGAAGTCGGACGCTTAACCGACTGAGCCACCCAGGTACTCCGACATTTTAAATAGCAATTACTCTAAAACTCTAGGGAAAAAAATGTTTTTACATTCTTTCTCTGTCCCTTAAAATTATAAACGTTTACGATGTGAACACAGACCAGAATCACCTGAGACTGAAGGAAAAAAGGACGAGGCCTTTTTAAACAGCCATCTGCTGAAAGGCCCCGGGGAACAGAGATGCACCTGGCCTCCCCCTAAGATGCTCTGTCTGTGCTTTGTGACACAAACGTCCTGCCTCTGGCTCCTCCCTGACTGAGAGCCATTCTCTGAAATGCAAACCTCGGTGGGAGAAGGGAAGGGGGAGAAAAACAGAGAGGAAGGCAGATCAAAGAGACTCAAATGCAGAGAAAAAAACTGAGGGGGGATGGGGGGATGGGGGGATGGGAGAGAGGGGAAAATGGGGGGTGGGCATTGAGGAGGGCACCTTGTTGGGAGAAGCACTGGGTGTCCTAGGTAAGCGATGAACCGCGGGAATCTACCCCCAAAACCAAGAGCACATTGTACACGCTGTGTGTTAGCCAACTTGACGATAAGTTATATATTTTTTTAAATGGTTAAGAAGATAAAAAAAAAGAAAGAAAGAAAGAAAAGAAATGCGCAAACCTAGGGAACAGTGTCTCCTCAGAGCAAACAATTTTGATTGGGATTGCATTGAATGTGTACATAGCTTTGGGTAGTATTGACATTTTGACAATATTTATTCTTCCAATCCATGAACAGGGACTGTCTTTCCATTTCTTTATATCTTCTTCAATTACCTTCATAAACTTTCTATAGTTTTCAGCATACAGATCTTTTACATCTTTGGTTACATTTATTCCTTGGTATTTTATGCTTCTTGGTGCAATTGTGAATGGGATCAGTTTCTTTATTTGTCTTTCTGTTGCTTCACTGTTAGTGTATAAGAATGCAACTGATTTCTGTACATTGATTTTGTATCCTGCAACTTTGCTGAATTCATGTATCATTTCTAGTAGACTTGGTGGAGTCTATTGGATTTTCCATGTATAGTATCATGTCATCTGCAAAAAGTGAAAGCTTGACTTCATCTTTGCCAATTTTGATGCCTTTGATTTCCTTTTGTTGTCTGATTGCTGATGCTAGAACTTCCAACACTATGTTAGACAACAGCGGTGAGAGTGGGCATCCCTGTCGTGTTCCTGATCTCAGGGAAAAAGCTCTCAGTTTTTCCCCATTGAGGATGATGGTGGGCTTTTCATAAATGGCTTTTATGATGTTTAAGTATGTTCCTTCTATCCCGACTTTCTCAAGGGTTTTTATTAAGAAAGGGTGCTGAATTTTGTCACAGGCCTTTTCTGCATCGATTGACAGGATCATATGGTTCTCATCTTTTCTTTTATTAATGTGATGTATCACGTTGATTGATTTGCGAATGTTGCACCAGCCCTGCATCCCAGGAATGAATCCCACTTGATCATGGTGAATAATTCTTTTTATATGCTGTTGAATTCGATTTGCTAGTATCTTATTGAGAATTTTTGCATCCATTTTCATCAGGGATATTGGCCTGTAGTTCTCTTTTTTTACCGGGTCTGGTTTAGGAATCAAAGTAATACTGGCTTCATAGAATGAGTCTGGAAGTTTTCCTTCCCTTTCTATTTTTTGGAATAGCTTGAGAAGGATAGGTATTATCTCTGCTTTAAACGTCTGGTAGAACTCCCCTGGGAAGCCATCTGGTCCTGGACTCTTATTTGTTGGGAGATTTTTGATAACTGATTCAATTTCTTCGCTGGTTTTTTGAAAAAATAAACAAAATTGACAAACCTCTAGCCAGGCTTCTCAAAAAGAAAAGGGAGATGACCCAAATAGATAAAATCATGAATGAAAATGGAATTATTACAACCAATCCCTCAGAGACACAAACAATTATCAGGGAATACTATGAAAAATTACATGCCAACAAATTGGACAACCTGGAAGAAATGGACAAATCCCTGAACACCCACACTCTTCCAAAACTCAATCAGGAGGAAATAGAAAGCTTGAACAGATCCTCAGGGCAAACAAATAAAAGGAGGTATTTGAAAACTGCCCCCCCCCCTCCAAAGCTCAGACAGAAACTAACACAGCTTTCCAAGTTCACTTGATCTGGGAACTACTTGGTCCTAAAGCTAATTTAGGACTGTTAGTTTCATTGAAACAGACACGTCTTTAGAACTATCAGCACTAAATAGAAGACTTTTCTCCTGCGTGTGTTGGCCAGAAGTCAAACAAGTACACGTTCTTTCTTGAAAAATTTGTCAGGAAGAAAGAAAAAAAAGGTAGGAGGAGTGGGAACGTATTTGTTGTTTAGGGAGAAGAACGTGGTTGTGCCCTAAGTGAAGCTGGTTGTTTGCGGGAAAAAACTTTTAAGACAGTATCTGCACGTAAATAGTGAGGTTGTGAAAAGTTTATGGAAAAACGGCATCTTTGGAGAGGAGTTCACGCGGGGTCGGTAAGTGGCTCAAACGAAGACAACTTTTTTTTAATGTGTATTTAATTTTGAGGGGGGGCAGTGCAGAGAGAGGGCGACAGAGGATCCGAAGCAGGCTCCAGTCTCTGAGCTGACAGCAGAGAGCCCGACACGGGGCTCGAACTTGAGAACCGCGAGATCGTGACCTGAGCCAAAGTTGGTGCTTAACTGACTGAGCCCCCCAGGGGCTCCTCAACTGAAGGGAAGTTTAAGTAAGTAAATGAGCTTCAGTGTCAAAATTAACACTGGTGCAACATTGTCTTCGCACAAAAAACAAAAAACCCCAAAGTTTTCTTGAGCTATCGTTCTGCAGTTGATGAAAAATTATAAAGGGAAGTTTTTCTTTACCTTTAAAGTTATCCCCCTCCCCCCACACAAAAGATTCTGTTTTGCCAAAACGGAGTCAATATTAAAAGAGCTACGTTTTGCTCACAACAAGGTATACATCTTGCATTTGGCTTTGACATTTTATTTGTCACTATGATGTGATGAGTGCCTGACATGGGTTCATGGTGACCTGGGATCCTGTTTAATCAAGTGTTTGAAACTTTCCATATTGTTTTTTGGGAAATACTTCCTAAACTCAAATTCTAAAATAAAGCCTTTGGGGGCTCCTGGCTGGTCCAGCCTGAGGTGCGTGGGATTCTTCATCTCAGGGTTGTGAGTCTGAGCCCCACGTTGGGCAGAGAGCTTCCTTAATAGAGATAAATAAGTGAAGTTACAACTCACTATAGTTTAAAGACAAAATAAAATGAAGTATTTTGACCACAAGCGAACTGAAATCTCCCAGAGACCTCCTGGAACATTTCAAAGGTTCTTTGAGAAATTAAAGTAATAAAGCGTATTAGGTATGTGAAAACACATGGAGGCATTATCAGACAGGTGATGTTAGACCCTCTGAGACCTTAGTTATGTAGGTACACTATTAGAATAAGTGTTCCAAGAATTGTATGAGAGCTCCAGAAATCCGATGTCCCGGAAGGTGATCATCTTGATGTGTTGTATGGCACAGAAATAACCAAATGTCCTTAATTGCATTGTCATGTGCTCCAATCGGCTCTGTCACCATGGCTGTTTCAAAGCCTTCCATCAATGACAGACGGTCACACTTTTACTCAGATGCTTCGTCTGTTAGAGCGTCCTGCAAATGTGCTTCATCTCCAGTGAGACTCATGAAAGAAAAATCTGAGTACAGGTTTCTGGTAACTTTAAGATTATAAAATCGTGCTGGGTGGGGCGCCTGGGTGGCTCAGTAGGTTAAGTGTCTGACTCTTGGCTTTGGCTCAGGTTATGATCTCACAGTTTGTGTGTTGGAGCCCTGCGTTGGGCTCTGCTGTAGGCATGGAGCCTGCTTGGGATCCTCTCTCTCTCACTCTCTTTGTCCCTCCCCTGCTTGCTCTCTCTCTCTCTCTCTCTCAAAAATACATAACCATTAAAAATAATCTTTAAAAAAAAACAGTGATAAGACATTTCTTTTAAAGTTTTTTATTTTTGAGAGCGAGAGAGCACAAGCAGGAGAGGGGCAGAGAGTGAGAATCCCAAGCAGGTTCTGCACTGTCAGCACAGAGCCCGACTCAGGGCTCGAACTCACAAACCCTGAGATCATGACCTGAGCTGAAATCAAGAGTTGGACACTTAACCAACTGAGCTGTCCAGGCGCCCCTAAGGAGACATTTTTAAAGAGCTTAGGACCTCAGGAAATATTTTTTAATCCTTTAAATGTGCACCTATAGCCATTTGACAGAGATAATAAGGTAATCAATACAAATCCTTGAAAATAAAAAGGTATTACATTAGGAGAAATGTATAAGCAGAAAACGACATTGAAATATAGGTTCAAGAAGAAAAAATGAAAGATGCAAAATTTCCCATTAAAGAAGGAAAACTATTAACGTGCATTTTAACTGGACACGAGACTCTCCAATGGCTTGGTACTCAGCTGCCAGTGCATATGTGAAAATCAATGAGGGGGCACCTCACTGAAGCGGACTGGGAGGCTAGAAGGGGGGCAGTGAGGGGAGCCGCCCGCTCAGCGTCCATCACAGGAACAAGTGTCAGAGCCCCCCGCACGATGCGTCTCCTGCCGGAGATGGGCCACCCCCACCGAGACACCCATCACCCTGACCTCCCCTTTCCTCCTGTGGACTTTCCTTCACAACAACCCTCCCAGCCTCTCCTTCTTCTCCGTTAAAAAGCATTCCTCTCTTTTGTTTGTTGGAATTGCCTGTGGTTTCGCCTATTGGATTTGTCCCCAATCCCAATTCTGTTATTCCCAAATAAACCCATTTCTCGTTGGTAAAACAACTTTTACTTTCGCGTATACATTTAGAAGCATTATGAGGGGCACCTGGGTGGCTCGGTCAATTGAGCGTCCGACTGTGGCTCAGGTCATGATCTCACGGTTCCTGGGACTGAGCCCTGCGTTGGGCTCTGTGCTGGCACCACGGAGCCTGCTTTATTCTCTCTCTGTCTCTTTGCCCCTCCCTTGCTCGTGTGCGCTCTCTCTAAAATAATATAAACATTAAAGAAACTTAAGAAATATATAAATGTTAGGAAAACTTTGATTAAAACAATAATGATCACGGTATGTCAGAAACAATATCCTTGGCAACTGCGTACATTTATGATGCAGAACTTAAACGTCTATGTGGCGTGTGGAAGGTGAATTTTTCAAAATTCTTTATTATTTTTTTAAGTTTCTTTTATTTTGAGAGGCAGGGGGGAGGGACAGAGAGAGAGAGAGGATCCCAGACAGGCTCCGCGCTGTCCGCACAGGGCCCTAGGCCACCTCAGAACTGTGAGATTGTGACCTGAGCCGAAATCGAGAGTCAGACACTTCGCCGACTGAGCCCCCAGGCGCCCTGAATTTGTCAAAGTTCTTACAGGGGAAATGGGAGCATAGAAGTTTGATGACCACTGCCTGAAAAGCAGCCCTGCTGTCTGTGCAGGGAGGGGGAGAGCAGGGCTCGGGCGGCAGATCTTCGCATCGCTGAGTCCCTTTCCCTTTCCCGCTGGGCTGTCCTTGGACCCCCGCTCTGCTTCTCTGCTTCGGGGCTCCTCAGGCTCCCCGGGCAGGCCGCCTCCATCTCTGCTACGACCTTCGCAGGGACAGTTTACAGGTCGGCCTCAGGCTGCTCACACGTGGGGGGCGGAAAGGGGTCCTCCAAGTGTGGCCCTTGCCCTCTGTGGAAGGTCCCGCAAGGACAGGGAACACCGGGTTGTAATCGCCTGCAGAGAGTTCAGAAGGCTCATAAAATCTGTGTGTTTGGGTGACATCGCAGGATGTGCCCACACACAAACACTGTTATATTATTTCTTAAAAAGTTATTTATTTTATTTTTATTTATATTAATTTATTTATTTATATTTATTTTGGAGGGCAAGAGGGACAGACCACGAGTGGGGGAGGGGCGGAGAGAGAGGGAGACAGAATCCCAAGCAGGCTCCAGGTTCCCAGCTGTCAGCACAGAGCAGACCGGGCCTGAACCTACGAACCCTGAGATCATGACCTCAGGCGAAGTCGGATGCCTAACCGACTGAGCCACCCAGGTGCCCCCTTTCTTTTTTGTTATGTTTATTTATTTTGAGACAGAGAGAGTGGGGGGAGGGGGAGGAGAGAGAGGAAAAAAAGCATGAATGGGGGAGAGGCAGAGAGACAGAGGGGGAGAGAATTCCAAGCAGGCTCCACACTGTCCCCACAGAGCCCAATGAAGGGCTCGAAACCACGAACGGTGAGACCATGACCTGATCCGAAATCATGAGTCGGAACTGACTGAGCCACCCAGGCGTCCCCATATAGTTCTATTTCTATTCTAGTAATAAGCAGTCAGATGAAATTCGATGGCAATGATAGTAACATTAAACGCACGACTATTTGGGGATCTAACAAGATGTGCGAGCCCTGCGGTCCGGAAGCTACACCCCGTCGCCAGGAGAGAGCAGGCAGCGCCGAGCGAGCGAGGGCGAGGCCCGCTGGGTGGGGGCCGGGGGTCTCCCGGGAACGGGCGGCGGAGCGGGGGCCGCAGCACCACCGGTGTGGGGCGCGAACACGGTGTGAGGGGCTTTGCCATTTGTGTCTCCGTGGGGAGGCTGTCCCGCACTGGCGCCGCTGGGACAGGGACCGCGCGTGGGAAATGCTTGTTGGATAAATGAGAATAGCTAGACTGAAGGGGAAGCCAGAAGGACTTGCGCTCCTCGCGGGAGCACCCTTTTCTAGAACGGAATGAAGTCGCAGGGATGGGAGCAGAGGGCTGGGTCCCCCGAGGGCGCTGTAGCTCCCAGGCACGCACGTGTGGCAGAGCCCCAAAGGTGCGGAAGGGAGTGACAGGCCTCACCGTGGACGGGGTGGCTCTGGTGTGCCCTGTGGGGCGCAGACTGGAGAACCAGGGCCGGGGTCGCCGTCGATGGCTAGGGAGCACTTGGGCTTGCCCTGGTGAGTCCTGAGTCGGAGGCAGGGACAGGAAGTGGGGAGGCCCTCGGTGACTGATCAGGTGCTGGCCCTTCCGGGTCATCGTTACAGGGGTTGCTGTGCGGCCTCCTGGACCAGTTGCTACAGTTACTGGTTCGACTTCCTAGAAGTGTCTCTTGTGGCAGCCTGGCTTTCTGACTGACGGCTCGGGGGAGGGCCGGATGTGGGGGTCTCTGCAGGTGAGGGTCTGGGTGTGGGTGGTCGTTCAGGTGAGGGCGGGCCAGCTCCGCCCCGACGGTGGTGACCAGCGCATCTGCCTTCCCGCAGATCCCTCGGTGGCGGGTCTTAGCAGAGGGGATCGCAGTTTCCCAGCCGGCGCCCCGCCCGCGACCATCACGCAGCGTCAGTCCCGTCCCTCGCCGCGCCTGCGCACGCGTGTCCCGGGCCTCGGAACCCCCGCCTCACGCGCGCGCGCCCCGCCCTTCAGTACCCGTTCCGCGCACGCGCGCTGAGCTGCTTAGGCGCGGCCGCAACCCGCCCCGCGCACGCGTCGCACGCGCCGCACGCGTCCCGCGTTCTCGCGCACGCGCAGGCCCCTCCCCCCGGCCAATTGGCGTCGCCGCGGCTTATCCGGCGCTTATCTGTTGTGCGTCCGCCGGCGCGCGTCAGTTGGTCGGGGTCCGGGGTTGAAGCTACGCGCTCAGCTGGGCCTCGCACACGAGTATCGGTCCCCCGCCCGCTCTCCTCGGAGCGTCCGGCGCCCACCCGGCCCCGACCCCGACTCGCGGTCGCAGCGCCGTCGCTTAGGCGCCATGTCTCAGAGCGGGACTCCCGGACTGCAGGAGGAGAACTTGCAGGGTGAGGCCGTGGGAGCCGGGCACGACCCGCGCCGGGGACTGGTGGGTGCGGGGCTGGCAGGGCCGGGCGCGGGTTGGGGTAGTTCAGGGGGCGACCGGGAGCTGGCGGGGCTGGGGCGGGGGGCTGGCGGGGCCAGGACAGAGGGCGGCAGGGGACTGGCGGGGAAGGGGCCGGGGGTGGCGGGAGGCTGGCGGGGCCGGGGACTGGCGGGGAAGGAGCCGGGGGTGGCGGGGGGCTGGCGGGGCCGGGGACTGGCGGGGCCGGGACAGGGGGCTGGCGGGGGATTGGTGGGGCAGAGGCCGGCGGCGGCCGGGGACTGGCGGGGCCGGGACAGGGAGCTGGCGGAGGACTGGCGGGCAGAGGGCGGCCGGGAGCTGGCGGGGCCGGGGACGAGGCCAGGGGTGGCGGGGGACTGGCGGGGCAGAGGACGGCCGGAGGCTGGCGGGGCCGGGGATTGGCGGGGCAGGGGCTGGGGGCGGCTCGGGACTGGCGGGGCCGGGACAGGGGGCTGGTGGGGCACTGGCGGGGCAGGGGACAGATTGGATACCCCTAACAAGCCTAAACACCGCTCAGGCGACTGGGAATCCCGCCCTGAAGTCACAGCTCCCAGAGTCCGCATAGCTTGGTAAAGGCACGTTTTATCGCGTATTCCGTACTCCGGCGTTGATTTTAGCGAGCAGATGCCCAAGGTGGTTCTAGTTGGATTGTGGGCTTTAGATTTAAGGCATTACTAGTTCTGCCCGTGGTGACTGTTGGGACTTACTCGGGAGGCAGGAGAGGACGACGAGGTTACTGTTGATACAGGGTTCAGGTCCACCGGCCACTCTTCTTAGTGTAAGATAAACAGCTTAATAAATGGTATAAGCATGTAAGTGTTTTTTGTTTTTTAAGTTGGGGTTCCATTTGTACTAGAAGGTTCATTGCAAACCAAAGCTCAGGATTGATTTGTGGGACAAAAAAAATCACTGTTCCCGGCCAGCCCGCGGTTCCAGACCAGGCAGTGCTCCGGGGCAGACACGTGCCTCCAGCCTTGCTGGTGTGCCTGTTGTTTCTGGGTCTCCGGACTGTCCTTTTGCATTTTGGGGAGCCAGGGCTCACAGGGTTGCTGGGCATTGCCCACCCACACAGCTAAGTGAAAGGCAGCCTCGAGAGCCGCCTCCTGGGTCTTGCCTCAGTAGAGCTGCGGTGCAGCCCTTGTTCTCTCGGCCCCTGGGGGCCCAGGAGAAACCCGGTGGCCCTGACCTTTGTATTCTCTGAAGCAAAAGTTCACTAATCTCAGTGAGCCTGTAAATAAGCTTTGGGGAGGGCTGTTCAAACCTTTGAGAATGAATGTTTAAGCTTCATTAAGATTGTCGAAATCCTCGTGTTCAGAGAAATCTGGTGAGCTAATTCTTGTCCCTTACAACAGGATCTGACTAGGCGAGTCGGAGTCTAATACTGCGTGTAACGTGCATTTAAAAACTGCAAGCCATTTTAAAATCCTGTAATCTCTTTAAAATTCGACATTGACTAGTTCTTTGAAATCGACAAAGGGATTAAGGGTTTAAAGGTTCTCTGTCTTTTCTCCTGTAAGTTATAAATTCTTTGCCTTGGGATCATCCTTTTTCTCATTGTCAAGCTACTTACTTTGCAATATCGTGTGTCTTTCTTATGGGCCTTGTTCTGAGTGTTCCAGGGGGGCTCAGATCGCCCTCCGTCGACTGACCCCAAAGTGCTGAGTCATTGGCAGTGCAAAATTGCCAGCTTCTGAGTTAAAAGCTTTGTTTTTCTGTTTTGCTTATTCTATAAAAAGATGTTTACACACTGAGTGGAAATTCACGTTTAGGACTCTTCGGGTGGTTCTCTTGCGTGTACGTGCTGCTGGGCACTCGCTCACTATCTGCCCGGTGTGGGTGGGGTCACTTGCGTCACATCACGTGGTGCTGCCCGGCTGCCCTGGGAAATGTGAGTCCGGGCACGGCTCCCGTCTGAGGCGGCGCGTGCCCCTCTCGGTTCTGGGCTGATGACCTCTTGTTTCTCTCTGAGCCCGAGCGGAGCCAGCCTCCTTCAGCCCGCCCTACAGACAGCGGCAGCGCTTTCCTTGAGAGCTGATTGGTTGTTCCCTGGTGCCCCCTGGTCCATTCTAGTTTCAGCAAGATCCCGATCTGCCTTTCTTGTCCCCACTTAGATGTGCAAGTGCTACCGTGCAGGAGGGCGGTAGGTAGTAGGATGGGAGGCGGTGGCATGGCTGACTTCCCACGAGGACCCCTGAATTCCAGGCCGACTGTTGACGAGTGCATGGGTTTAGTAAGGTGCTCACCAGTTTGCTCTGAGATGCCCCCCCCCCACTTGCTTCCTGCAGCCAGTCAGACGACGCTGCTGTCACAGCCAGCCCGCTCTGGGCAGAGGCGTCCGAAGAGAAAAATGGGGTTTCTTTGGCATGGAAATTCTAGTAGAATTGTGCAGTTTTTTTTAATTTAAAAAAAAAAATTTTCTTTTAACGTTTATTTGTTTTTGAGACAGAGACACAGCATCAACAGGGGAGGGTCAGAGAGAGGGGGACACAGAATCTGAAGCAGGCTCCAGGCTCCGAGCTGTCAGCACAGAGCCCAATGCGGGGCTCGAACCCACGGACGGCGAGATCATGACCTGGGCCGAAGTCGGACGCTCAACCGACTGAGCCACCCAGGCGCCCCAGAATTGTGCAGGTTTGAGAGTGCAGGTTTCAGACGTGTAGGTTCTCGCCCAACTCACAGATGGTCACTGAGAGGCCCGAGGCGGGGCAGAAAATCAGGCAGGTGAGCACAAGTATAGGAAGAGTCAGGCTCCCGGTGAAGTGACCCGGGGGCTGCTGGGAGCCCGGGGGGACAGTGCAGACAGGATCCCGAGTTATCAGAGTCCTAGGTCAAGTCAAGTCTCTCGTTCTGCCCACCTGACTTGAGAGGCGCGCATGCATCTATTTATTTACTGTTGTGTTTACTCACTCACAAAAATGGCTGCGCTTGCAGAAGTTTTAGAACGTGCAGTTTCCCCAGGGAGGAAGCCCTCTGAGGACGGAGCGAGTTCCTCGAGGCTTAGTGGCCGCTCCCCTCTGGGAGGTGCGCCTTCTCAAACGTCCTTGGTTCGGTTTCTGTCTGTCCTGCTGTCTCACAGGTTATTGGGACGCCTGCCACCCCCCTGACCAGTCCTTCTCAACCCTGGCTGCCCAAATCGCATTATTACAGCTTTCCCAAAACACGTCCATGCTGGGGTTCTGCCTCCGCATTCCAGCTCGGAGTTTGCAGAGCGCCAGCGAGGCTTCTGGAGAGCGGGAGAGAACACGGCCTCTCCGTCTCCAGGGCTGAGACCTGCTACCCAGACCAGGGCCGGAGGGAAACGGGATGTGCTGGGGGTTCCCTGTGGGCTGTCACATGGCACAGTGGAGGCAGGAGGTGTGGCTGGCGCTTCATCTCTGGCTTGTTCCGAGGTGTGAGCTGGGCTGTGTCCCCGTTCGTGTGGAGCATATGTGGCGGGGAGCGGGGGGCCCGCCTTGGACCAGCAGCACCCCCGCCTGTTTCCTCGTGAGGCCTAACTATGGCTGGTGACTTGGTTTGTTGTTGGTGATTGAGGAAGCTTTCTGAGGTGGTGAAGACACGTTGTCCCCATCTTTCCTGCTGGAAAAGATGAGGGACCTTAGTGGGTGCGTGACGTGGGTGGGCGGATAGCAAGCCCGGTTTTCCCTTGCCAGGAAGTGTGCTTCCTGCCCAGTTGCGCAGGTTAATAATAAAACTCTCTTCCTAGTAAATCATTCTTGGAAAACAGCTTTTGGACCCAAAGCTTTTGCTGTAGAGAATCCAGAATGGGATTTTTTTTTTCCCTCGGGATGCTTAGGACTTTTTATGACATGATTTTAAAAAGCATGGGCTGGTCTCATTGGGTCTTGAGTTGATCCTTGTAATGTAACAAAAAAATAGATATACACTTACATTTAATAGTGTCACATGTCAGTTTTGTCTCAGTTTATTTTTTATTTTTATTATTTTTTAAGATTTTATTTTTAAGTAATCTTTGTACCCAACATGGGGTTTGAACTTGTGACCCCAAGATCAAGCCACACGCTCTTCAGGCTGAGCCAGCCAGGCAGCCCAGTAATATCTGTTTAAGAAAGCATATGTTTGGGGTCTTTTTCCTTGCATCTTGGCACTGAGCTCCAAAAGCCCTTGGGATTTCTTGAGTGACAGTAGTGTATTGAGGAGCCCTGTTGGGACACACGGAGTCTGCTAATGAGGTAACTTAGCAGGGACCTAAGTGGCCTTTGCATGAGACAAACCTGAGACGAGAGGGCGGGCTCTCAGCACCTGCCCCCCTCCGGGGACAGGAGCGGCTAAAGGTTGGTTAGGAAACCTTCATACGACGAGCTTCAGGGAGTTTCACTGGCGCACATGCTGAGGTGCAGGAGCTGCCCCCCCCCCCCGCCCCTGGTCCTCGTACCCTGTCCTGTGTGTGTGTGTGTGTGTGTGTGTGTGTGTGTGTACTTGGCTGTCCCTGAGTTGTGTCCTTTGTAATAAGCGGGTAAGTAAGGTGTTTTCCTGGGTCCTGTGAGTTCTAGGGAAGGACTGGACCCGGGGCAGGTCTTGTAGGAGCCCCTGCATTTGGCGTCTTCAGGCAGAAGCACGAGCAGCCTGGATGCCCCGTTTGCAGCCGCTGTCAGCCACAGGCAGTCTTGTGAGGCGGACTGTGTGGGGCCTCGCTGGCTCCAGGGGGTCACGCTGGAAATGAGTCATCGGACAGCCAATTGGAGACCCCCCCCCCCACCAACACATTCCAAGTTGGAAGTGACATCATGAAGAGACCCCACACCCCTTAGACTCAGGCACCAGAGCTCTTGGAAACCCGGTCGGCAGCCCAGATGGAAACGTCAGATGTGCCGTCTTGGGATGGGAGGTGTGTAGGATGCTCTGAAGTCACTGTAGCTTCTGCTGACACGTGGTGGCCCGTGGCCTGGGCTCCTAGCCGGACGCTGGCTTGTGCATTCATGATGTGCTCCTGCAGCTGAGACAGTCACTGGGAAACGTGTATGACGATCGTGTTAGCAGACTGGGAGGCTGTGAGCTTTGTGGCAGTGTCTTTGATTTGCTTTTTTCTGATGAATGTGACCTGTGGTACAAGTAGCTTACTGAGGGTAGGTTAGGACTCAGAGATGCCAGCTGGCTGGACGGCTGGCCGTCTGCTGGTGCCTCCGGTCCACTGTCCCCCTGACTGCACGGTGTGGGGCCACGTGGGGCGATGGTCCTCGTAGTGCAGTTAGAGGAGGTATGACACGGCCCCCGGTGTCTTTCTGGTACTCGCACGTTGTCTTTTGCAGCCTGCCTCCACCCTGTCCCAGCCCCTGTCCTCCGCGTGCTGCCGGAGCAGCCTTGACAAGTAGCTGGTGCCTGAGATACACAGACCCGTGACACAGAATAGAGAGCCTGTCGGGCTCGGAAACAGACCTGTGCACATTGCCAGCTTGATCTCTGACAGGAGGCAGCCGGCAGTGGGGAGCGCGGGCAGCTGAATGTCTGCACCAGACTGAGCGTGTGCACAGATTCCAGCCAGGCTCAGGAAACCCACATCAGGACCTCAGAGTAGGAAGAGATTGAATATTTGGCTGAATTAAGATAAAAAACTTCTCTTCGTCAGAACAAGACGTTAGCGCAAGAAGGCAAGCCACAGGGAAGTTACTTGTAACACGTTCAGATAAGAAAGGCTTGGATCTTGAATATTGAACTCTTATAGGCAGAGGAAGAGATTTTTGAACAGCTGATGTAAAAGGATGTCATTCAGGTGGCCAGCGAACGTGAAAATCCAGCCGATTTCGTTAGAGATGAAACATGCGCTCCTGGGTGGCTCTGTCGGTTGAACATCAGCTGACGCTTGATTTTGACTCAGGTCATGATCTCATGATTCGTGAGTTCCAGCCCCACGTTGGCCTCTGTGCCTATAGTGTGGAGCCTGCTGGGGATTCTCTGTCTCCTCCTCTCTGCTTCTCCCCTGCGTGTGCTCGTGCTCTCTCAGAATAAACACTTAAAAAAAAAAGCGGGGGCACCCGAGTGGCTCAGTCAGTTGAGCGTCCGGCTTCAGCTGAGGTCACCATCTCACGGTCTGTGAGTTCGGGCCCCGCATCAGGCTCTGTGCTGACAGCTCAGAGCCTGGAGCCTGCTTCAGATTCTGTGTCTCCCTCTCTCTGCCCCGCCCCTGCTCATACTCTGTCTCTGTCTCTCAAAAATAAATGTTAAAAAAAAGAAATCCGAGAAATGTAAAACCACGTGAGACAACGCCACCACGGAAGGGCCACCTGGGAAGACTGGCTGCGCCAAGTGGGCAGCAGCAGATGCTCTGCTTTCTCGGGAGTACTGCGCGTTGGCGCAGCTGTGTGTCGGGGCAGGTGTCTCCCGATAACCCTGATGGCGCACGCGCTCCTCGCCAGGCGTCCGCTCGTAGATCTGCATCCGATGGACGTGAGAGCAGGGACTCCGTGAGCGATGGGCCGTTCCGGAAGCGCCGATGGCTGCCGTCCCCCACCCGAATGGGCCACGGATCCAACAGAACCCCCAGCCTGTGGCGCAGCCACAGCGGTGGGCCCAAGCACGTGCACGTGTCCACCAGCACTCAGTGGCCCCCGCGTCCAGCCCCCAGGTGGTGCCGTTGGGCCCTGGCCCGGCGCCCCCCCCCCCACCTCCCCCCACCTCAGTCCGGGCCGAGCCCGCTGCTTGCAGTGTGCTCAGGACGTCTGGGGGTCATGTCCCCCGTTGTGGGACGGGCCGGGACTGTTCTCGAGCTCTCCCGCCTGCTTGATTCCCCAGACGTGCACGTGCACCACCCACAGCCCCTCCCCAGCCTGTCCCTGCCCAGCACGAGGCTGCAGGGTGGACGCCGTGTCCGTGGAGACGCCTCTTCCAACAGGCAGGCTCCCTCTGGGGGTGGGGGCTCCATCTGGTCCTTTGCTCACAGCCCATGCAGGGGTTTAGATTGGACTGAGTTTATCCCAGGAACTCAGCCGGTGGGCCCGTGGGAGAGCAAGCCTGGCAGAAGGTAGTGCCTTGCCCTGCAGGCCGTGGTTGCCGGGGGTATTTGGTGCGGAGGGTCCGGTGCTGAGACAGCTCTGTGAAGCCACAAAATCTGGCTAGAAGCAGCTTGGGATGTGTGTAACGGATGTCAATTTTTAGTAAGTTTAAGGATGTAGGCTTCCTTCTGGTAACAGCTTGGGTAGCTTGAATCCATGGGATGCTTTGCTCTGGTTAATCACGTTTAGTGAGAAATTACCTTGGTCCTAGACACGTTCATCCGGCTTCTGATAGACGGGAGCACAGAGCAGCGGTCAGGAGCCAGTGTCGGGAGGCGTCAGGGCCAGAATGTGCAGCTGGTGTGGAAATAAGCACACGAGAGAGTTTAAACCTTCAAAACAATTGAAATCTCTTCAGATGCTGTTGATACCCTTTTCTGAAAACTGAGTTGAAAGCATCCCAGTCGGTGGTCCCTGCTGGCCCAGCAGGTCACCGGACACCTGTGCAGGTGCCACCGGGCGGGTATTTGTAGCTTCAAGGAGATGGCTGCGTGTCCCAAGAGTCAGGGCTGGGAGGGTGGCTGGCTCCACCGTAGGTAGAAAATCCAAGCTGTGTCCTTTTTTGTCTCCGGCAGGCTCCTGGGTGGAATTGCATTTCAGCAATAATGGGAATGGGAGCAGCATTCCAGCCTCTGCTTCTATTTATAACGGCGACCTGGAAAAAATCCTGCTGGACGCCCAGCACGAATCTGGACGGAGTAGCTCCAAGAGTTCTCACTGTGACAGGTGGGTGTAAGTACGCACGCGCATCCGGTGCTGACGGCCCAGTGCTCGAGCGGTCACGGTGGTAAGTGCTGCTTGAACCTGAGCTCGGCGCACGTTCAGGAGCGGCCCTCCCCCTCTCCGTCCCTCCTTAGAGAGAGGGACCCTCGCCCTCTGGCAGGAGGGACGGGGCCTGGTCTGTGGAGGGACCACAGTAAAGGGGGGGGTGAGTGCGGGGGGCAGATCCCACACCTGGTCCCCTGGCCTCTGCTCCCCGTGGGTCCTGGCTTTGTCATCTGGGTCACCACGAGCTGCTGGGCGTCAGCACTGCCGGTGAGTTGGGGCAGCGTGGCCTGGTCAGAAACCAAAGCTCAGGTGCTCGCAGGCCTGTAGCAGAGCACCAAGCCATGCAGAGCGAGCCTGCGGGCCACGTCGGGTCCACCCCCGGGCCTGGCTCCCCGCTGCCCGCGCCGCTCCACTGACGAGGCCGCACGGTCTGGCGCTGGCCTGGTGCCAGCGCTTCCTGTCTCGGGAGGTGGCCCCGGGCCGCCGGGTGCTTCGTTTGTCGGGACGGGAATAACGTGCCTGCCTCGCTCTTTTCCCATTCTCGCGTGCGTCACTACCAAGCCCGCCTCGCTCACAGACTCCGCAAGATACGAACCGAGCTTCAGAGATAGACGCCCACAGCGTGGGAGAAAAGAACAGCTCTCAGGTAGGCCGGAGCGGGCTGCGCGCCGGGTGCCATTTTGATGTTTGTATGGTAAGCCTGTCCAGTGGAGCTGAGGAGGGGAGGCTCTGGTGTTCTTAGGGGGGTCTCTTGCCTTTTTGTAAAGCCAGGGGTGGGGGCAGCGACAGCCACCGCTCGGGCCTCACACCCAGCGGGCCAGAGAAGTGCGGCTCAGGTCAGGTAGGGGGCCTCCGCTGCCCTCCCGTGCCGTCCCGAGGACACGCGGGAGGGAGGTGGGTTGTCCTGGGCCTGCAGCCTGGACAGGGGCCTGTGTGGCCAGTGGGAAGGGTGGCTGGGAGCCGGGGAGCCGGGGAGCGGGTGGCCTTGGCTGTCAGTCGGATGGTGAGCGCGTGTTCCAGGGTCTGCTCTTTGGGAGAGCCCGGTGTTATCCACAGAGCCTTTCATGGCCCCCTACCATCGTGACGCTGACCCCTCTTCCTCGATGGATGCTGTAGACCCTTCCAGAAACGATGCCTTAGGCCGTGCTGACTGTTGTTGGCATAATTCATGTGAGGAGCACACAGGCCAGTTACTTCAGTCTGAGCTCACTTTTTTAACATTTGCTCAAGTAGTTAATGGGTCTTACTCACCAGGTGCTTTGGTTGTGTTGTGGGGGCTCCAGTCTGAGAGCGTCAGGCCCTCGTGCTGTGGGGCTTCTCCAGTCCCCCCCAATCCCCCACTCCCTCTCCCTGCTGCACCTGCGTATGTTGGAATGCGCAGAAAGTGTTTTTGTTTTTTTTTAATGTTTTATCTTCTTTTTGAGAGAGGAAGAGACAGCATGAGCGGGGAGGGGGCAGAGAGAGGGAGACGCAGAATCCAAAGCGGGCTCCAGGCTCCGAGCTGACAGCACAGAGCCTGACACAGGACTTGAATTCTTGAACCACGAGATCATGACCTGAGCCGCAGTCGGATGCATAATCGACGGAGCCACCCAGGCGCCCCTCCAGGAAGTGTTTTCTTTGGGTGTTCTCGGTAATTACAAGAACACGAACAATTGACTTCCTTTCCCATATTTATTTCAAAGTCTCTTAGGAAGCAAGGTCTTGAAGTACCACTGAGTCACTTGATCCTGTGGGGTCTCCCCTCAGGGCCTCCCTCCCACCTAGGTTCTTCCAGGACTGTCCCTGGTCCCCCGGGTATCCTGAAGGTGCCCCCAGGCAGCTGGTTTGTTTTGCTGATGCATTCTACAGTATTTCCAAAGTTTTTAGTGGTTTTTCAGATTTTAAAGGAGGAATCACAGGATATATTAAGGTAGAGACAGAGGTTTTATTTTTATTTTTTTAAGTTTTATTTATTTTGATGAGAGGGAGCATGCCAGGGAGGGGCTGAGAGAGAGAGAGAGAGAGAGAGAGAATCCCAAACAGGCTCCACACTGTCAGCAGGGAGTCCGACTCAGGGCTCAAACTCACGAACCGAACCGTGAGATCATGACCTGAGCCAAAATCAAGAGCTTTACGCTTAGCCAACTGAGCCCCCCCAGGTGCCCCAAGTAGAGCTTTTGAAATGCAAAAAAGAAAACTCTGTGATCCTGCTCTTTAGTCCCCTGTGATTAGTGTCTTGTCTTACGGATTTTAAGATGTAGCTTGAAATCACAGGTGCAGGTATGTTTTTGGGTTTTTCACTCCCACTGAACACAAAATCGTTCTTTTAAACTTGATCAAGGGGCACTGTGCCCTTCAGAGCTTGTTTTGGGTTTTAGATGGTTTTTATTTGCTTGTCTCACAACCAGCCCCGTGGTCGGCATCTTTGTGCGGCCCCTTTGTCCTCTGTCCTCACTTCACGTGGCTTCCTTGGGACAGTGTTTGCAGCCTCAGCGTCGGTCCCAGAAGCGAGCCCCCCAACCTGCCGTCCACCCACCACCCGTGGGCCTCCAAGCCCGGCCTGCGTGACGGCGCGTGGGTGGATGGCGGCATTCCGTGGCGGGACCGTGAGGGGCTGACACACTGTTCACGTCGACTCTGTCGCAGTCCGAGGAAGATTATATCGAGAGGAGGAAAGAAGTCGAGAGCATCTTGAAGAAAAACTCCGACTGGATATGGGACTGGTCCAGTCGGCCGGAAAATATCCCCCCCAAGTGAGTGTCCTCGGTGTCGCGGGGTCTCGGTAGACCCGGAGCGCGGCCGCTCACTCGCGTGTGTCCCCCCAGGGAGCTCCTCTTCAAGCACCCGAAGCGCACGGCCACGCTCAGCATGAGGAACACGAGCGTGATGAAGAAGGGGGGCATCTTCTCGGCGGAGTTCCTGAAGGTCTTCCTCCCGTCCTTGCTGCTCTCGCACCTGCTGGCCATCGGGCTGGGGTGAGTGAGGTCGCGCGAGGCTGCCCCCGGGGAACCGGGTCCCAGTCAGCTTACGCAACCTGCGTGTGGCCAGGCACGGGGCTCGGACCCTGGCCTGAGACCCTGGAGGTGCCCCTGCCTCACCTCCCGGCCCCACCGCGGGGGTGGCCCCCCGACTGAGCCCTGACAGCAGAGGCTCGTCCCGCCCGGTGCTTTTCGTGGCGTCTGGCTCGTCAGCACGGACGGCCCCGTGTCTTGTGTCGTCCCGGGCCACGCCTACGACGCACAGGCGTGTCGCGGCCTGGCTTGGCAGAGCCGGGGAAACGGGCCTTCGCGCCCCCTGGCGTCTGGTGCCACTTGCCCGGTGTGGTCCCAGCCTCTGTGCGGGTGGGTGGTGGTCTCACGAGCCCGGGCGCGCCTCATCCCGCTGTGGTTGTAGCTTGTGGGACGGTCCGCGTGGTCAAGATGGGCTTCTGATTCAGGCCGGCACCCCCTGGCCGGAGGGCTCGGGTCCGGGGAGAGGGAAGCCAGGATGACCGAGCCGCTGACGCACGGCACCCTCGGCTTCCTGAGCCCCGTGGACGGGGAACCCGAGCCTCGGGCCCTTCCAAGTTTGGGGGCAGGTGGGAGCTTTCTGGCCGCGTGGGGGTTCGGGGGGGGGGGGGCAGAGCTGCCCGCCCCGCCCTCCCTTCTGAGGCTCAGACCCTACTTCCGCCTGGGAAGTGGCTTCCCCAGGGGCCAGACCCCGTCCCCCTCGCTGCCCGGGGCTCGGTCTCCGGCACGGCTGTGTTCTGGCCAGAGCTTCTCCCGAGTCCAGCTCTGGACTGTTCTCCATAGTTAGCGAGTCAGATGGACACTGGTTAAACGCCTGGTTTGGGCCTCCATTTCAGGGCCGATGTCTGCAGCTGGCGCCCAGCGGGCAGAGCTTGCTGGGCCTCGGGACTAAGTCCGTCTTTGGTCCACCCGAGGCGGCTCCCCTGAGGATGGGCGGGCTCGCGCCTGAGCTCTCCTGCTGGGCCCACCGGCCCCTTTATTTCTGCCCCCCTCTCGGTCAGTCCAAGCCTGACCCGCGTGCTGCTCTCCGGGCCCCGCTCTCGCCCCCGGCCCTGGACCGCCTGAGGGCAGCACTTTGTTGCTCGGGGACGGCCCTGGTGAGGCTGGCGGACGCGAACCCACGGCGAAGCCGCCGGGTCCGCTTCGAAAGAAGCGCCATGGCTGTTGTGTCGTGAGGGCATCTCTGCTTGCTTTGTGGCCTCCTCTGTACTTGGAACACAGCTGGATCTCTAAACGCCATTACAAAATACTATGACAAATCGCTAAGCGTTTGATAAGGTTGCAGATGCTCCTCACAAAGTTCTTAGGACTGGGTGGCAAAGAGGCTGTCCCCTTGCATCCGCTGCCCCCGCCAGGCCGTGAGCGGTGCGCCCACCTAACTGCTCGTTGCTCTCTCTGAAGGATCTACATCGGAAGGCGTCTGACCACCTCCACCAGCACCTTCTGATGAAGAATCAGAGCCCGGCTTTTCCCCGCGGCCGGATCGCCGTGGGGGCCGCGGCAGCACCGACGGAGGCCTGTCCCGACCCCAGGAAGCTGCACCACTTGGTTCTGTAAACGCTGCGTTTCCGCCTTTAGTGAGATGAAAGAAAAGACAGAAGAACCAGGCTAACCCGTAATCGTATCTGTGGGATCAGTTAGTGCGCATGTCGTGTTGGTTAACATCTGCTGTAATAATTCGGTAGTAAATTCTCTTTGGATATTATAAGTAAATAATTTTAACATGCTAGATACGATGTATGTAGTATTCTGGCAGATTATCTGTAACCAGTTATTCAGTTAAAATACTTTATATTTGCAAAGAATGAACGTTTATTAAAATGACTACATGAGGGGTTTATCCCGAGTAAATATTGTGGCCTTATATTCACACTATTATAGGAAAGACTACATTCAAGTGGATGCAGGTTGTCTCCTAAAGACATTTAACTCTTTTAACGCAGAGTTCTTTGTCACGCCGTAGAATCCCGGAACAAATGCAGGTTCCGCTGTACTGCTGGGACACGAAGCCGTGCGTTCCTGCGGGGGGGGGGGACTTCCGTCTGGGTGGCCACCTTGGACGCTCGCCTCCTGCCCAGGGCCCCTGTCCGTGTCCTCCTCTCCTCTCACTCTGGACTGCTGGATCTAGTCCTCCCCGTGGTGTTGGGGTTTCATGTGTCTTAGAATCTGCTCCATCCTGAGAGCAAACCTGTGTCTACTTCAAAAGACTGGAAATAGAGAAAAAATAAATCTTTGCCAAATCCTCGAGAGGACTGTAGTCACGTGTTTTAAAAGTGTTCTAAAAGCTTTGTGGGTGAACCAGGCGTACGTCCCCTTGTCCCCTTTACCTTTCCTACGGCATGGCGGTGGCGGCGGCCTCTCGGACGCACCGTACAGATCCTCCTGTATCTGTTCTGCACCCGTACACTACGTTCTGTTGTGTTAAAAATAAATAACATTTCGAGTTTTTAAAATTTCCGTTTATATTTAAATGATTACCTCCGGTACAGCAGCTCACAGCCATCTCATTTGCAGAAATTTCTGCTGCTTGAATGGGGTCGGAAACCTTCCCGGCGCTCGACTTCTGGAAGATAGGTTCGGTCACGTGGAAATGCTCCGGCCGTGACAGACAGCAGGGGGTGCCCGTCTGTCAGGAGAAACGGGCTGGTCCCTCTGCCGCTTCTGTCCCGAGCGGCCAATGGCCTGATCCAGGGGGCTGCACCCAGCGTGGCTGAGCGGGGTCCTGCGTCTCCAGGGTTGGTGCCCCTTGAGCACGGTTGACTCCCCTGTCGCCCTCTGGGTCATCACTTTTGCCCCGCTCTTGGTGGCACTAGCTGAGCCCTGGGCAAATCTGGCTGGAAGCCCCCGAGGGCGGTCAGGAAAGTGCTTTCCCCCGAGTGACACCGGGAATGAGACCGGGCTCTCTGGAGGCCCCTCCCCAGAGTGTGTGTATTGGCAGGTGTCTCTCTTTTGTCCTTCCTTTCTGGCGTGGTAACAGCACACAGTAACAGCTTTTGCCAATAGCCCTTTTTACCGTTCACTTTACTCGCTGAAGAGTGAGTTTAGGCGTCTGGGTGACTTAACGTGCTGCAAACAGTCTTGGGTCTAAAGAGCGAAGCCTGAAGTTGCCACTTTTAACTGAGTTTTCTGGTCCAGACACCTGCAGACTGGGTGGGGCACTTGGGGGCGGGGCGGGAACCCATCAGCACCTTGGCAACCACCTGTGCGTTGCTGTGACCTATGACCCGTTCTAGGAATCCTCCGAGGATCACCCTGTAAAAGTCCGTTTCTAGCAGCGTGTCACGGGAGAGGCCCCCCCGCAGAGGGTGCGCCAGCCGTGTGGGCGATCGGCTTGGACACCACACGAGGGCCCTCCGGCATCGGGCGAGCTGCCCCAGGCGACCCTGTTCAGAGCTGGACCCACTAGGGCCCAAACTGCAGGCTGATGAACAAAATAAAGACGTATTTGAAAAAAGAGCGTAACCGATGGTGTGCTATCATTCGTGCAAAAATGAGCCAAGGAGGCCCCTGCTCCTTATGAAGAAACCCGTGACCACACCAGAGGAGCAGGCGGGGGCAGCAGGTATGGGGGGCAGGATGGAGGGGAAGGAAGGTGCAGGCCTTTTCCGGGACGGACTCAGCACCTCCACGGTGCCTCGCGAAGCCAAAATCAATCATTGGAAACGTTTCCGAGATAATTCAAAATCGAATGCAAACAAGGAAATGGGACGATTCCTGAGGCCACGCCGGCGGCGGGGCAGGTGTTCGGAGCTGCGAACGAGGAGGACACGGATCCGGAGGAAGGGGGCGGGCCGGAGAGTGAATGGAACTCAAGGTCTAATAGATGCGGGGGAGGCAGGCACATCCTGTGGGGGAGGGGTCTCCCCGCTCCAGCCTCGGGGCCTCCGGTGAGCACTGCGAGCTGGCGGTCCGGATCCGGTCCCTCAGGCCACAGGTAAAGTGAGGCGGTGAGGTCACGACCCGAGCTGCACTGAAATGGCCACGGGGTGAAGCACGGCTCGAGGGAGAAGTGGGCTCCAGGGCAGTGGGGTCTGGAACACACACACACACCGGAGAGTGGGCTCCGAAGCCGGCACAGGCAAAGGACACGGGAGACAAGGTGAAGGAAGTGCCAGTGGCCCAAAGCGGGACAAGAAACAAGCATGGTGGCGCGGTGACGGGCAGGCGCCCTCGTCCACGCCGGCAGCAAACAGGTGGGAGGAAAATACGGGTCTGCGAGTTGCGGGTCCCCGTCAGGCACACGCGGGACCCACGGACGCCGCAGAGTGAGCGGGGGGGGGGGGGGGGGGGGTGCAGCCCCACTACCCCCCTCCCCCCCCCATGGTGGTCGCAGAGACCAAGGCGTCGTGAAGACGCCTTGCAGCCGGGGCGAACCCCCACACGGGCCGTCCGCCTGCGAGGTCGGCCGCCAGCGCACCCCGGGGAAAGGGCCGCGCGTCCAGCAGACAGCGCCGGCAGGACTCGTCCCGGGCCGCCGTGGACAACGGGACGCAGGGGGCCTGACTGGCTCTGGGTGAAGCCTGCGACTGTCTCAGGGTTGTGAGTTCGAGCCCCACGCCGGGTGTAGAGATGATTTAAATATAAGATCTTAAATCTCAACAATGGATTTAGGACCAGAAACCAGAAGCCAGACAAAAACCGGCCGTGAGCTCCCTGACAATGGTCTTGGCGACAGGTTTTTGGATTTGACACCATTCGCAAAAGCAACAGAAGCAAAAATAAACCAGTGGGGCTGCACTAAAAACCTTGTGCACACTGACGGGAGCCACCAACACGGAGCAGAAACCAAGTACACGGGAGCCAAGATCTGTGACGCGGAACCGACACCCTAAGTAACACCAGTCGGCTTAGATAGAAAACACGACGGGTTATTTCTCCGAAGACGACATCTGGGCACGCGAGATGCTCAACGTCACCCCCTGCACGTGTGCGAGGCTCCCAGTCTCCGGGCGACGTCTGGGCCCAGGAGCGGAGCCCGCGAGAAGCGTCAGTGGTGCCCCGAGGGTGTCGGTAAAAGGCTGCAGAGCCTAAGAGGTTCATCCGCAGCCTGGGAAGGTCTGTCCCCACCAAGCACACCTGCAAAGCCCACTCTGAGCGGACTGGTCTCCAGTGACTTACCAGACACTCTGGTTATCAGAGGAATCCCAGGTTTGTTGCTCACGACGTCCTCAACCGCGCGGGGGTCGAGGTCGACAGCAGCTGTCCTAGCCCAGCGCTGGCGTCCTGGCGGCTGGCAGGCCCGTGTTCCGGGGACCGTGCTGCATGAAGCAGGACAGGAAGGACAGGCCAGGTGATCCTGGATGGCGGCCACCCGGCCTCCCACCCGCTGGGGCCGCTGCCCGCCCTGGACACTGAATGGTGGGACCCCACCTTCGCGCACACCCCAAGTAGAGGGATGCACTGTCAGATGAGGTGCCGACGACTCCAACAAGCCCCGGGCCCAGATGACCCCTCCGCACGTTCTCCTGCCGGGGAGTCCCTTCTCTCAGGGCCACAGCTCCTAGGTCAAGGCCACGCTCGGGTGTGAAAGTTCCCTGTGTGCTGCGCTCACCCGCCGTCACCAGCCCTGCGGGGGTGCGGGGTGGGCCCAGGGGCAGTGCGCACACGCCTGAGCCCGCCACCTGTGACCGCGTGCCACAGGGCGGCCACCTGTCCCCTGCCGCCAATTCGCAGGGCCCGTGTGCAGCAAGCACCTAGAAAGAAGGGGCCGCCACCATCAGGGTGAGCGCCCACGCATCATACCCCACTCCTCCCTGAGACAGCCCTGGGTGTGTGTGGGGGGGCGGGGGGCTGCCCCACCCGTACTTGGCCCCGAGCACCAGCCGCGTGGAGACCCCTCACGGGGCACAAGTACTGCCCTCTCTGCGCCGGACACCGAAGGACCGGGGTCCCGGTCAGGTATCCCACCGGCTCATACGAGACTTTCCCGGACGCCCTCCACTCTCCCGGCAGAGCACCCGAGCCCTGTCCTAATGGAAGTGCGCGTTCCATCCCCGCTCAACATCCCCGACACGATCCCAGGGCCAAGCCCCGCCTCAGACCTGGGTTCCGTGCAGAGCGGCGTCCTCCGGACAACAGACACCTGCTGTCCCTTCTCCTGCAGAGCCAGGGAGCTGCTCACTCGGGGCTCCCACTGCTCTGACCCCGTCCCGGACACTCCCCCGGAGAGGCCAATGGCTGCGGGTCCGTGGACACAGCACACGTTTGGAAGAAAAAAGCCCAGGTGCCAACTCCGACATTCGTCTCGACCCCCTTAAGCAAGACTTGCAGACATTTCCTCCTTAAAGCAACGTAGCAACAGAGCCCGGCTCGGCCTGGTCAGAGCGGTCCGCTCGCGCTGACCAGGGATGCTCTGGGGACGGGCCTCTGGTTCGGAGAAGTGGGGCCGCTCAGCTCCTCAGGACGGCAGGTGGAAACGTGGCATTTGTCGTGCTGTCCCGTCACCGGTGCCAGTGATCTGCAGACACAGGACAACCAGGCTGAGTCTCACACTGACTTTCAGAAGCTCCATTTCTCATGAATAAAGATTACCCATCCCGACCCAGGTCACTGGCCTGCGTAGAGCACGAAAACTTCTAGGAAAACAGCAGCACGGGACCCTAAGAATGAAAACAATTCACACAACTGACTTTGAGGAACAGAGACAATTTCTGGATTTGTAAACGAGGAAAGGGGAACGTTTTAGAAAATACGTATTTCATGAAGAACATAAATGAGCGAAATAAATGAAGTCTGAAAACTAGGGATTTTCCCTCGTCGGGGGGACAAAAGGCTCACCTGGAGATGCACGTCGAAGAGGAAGCAGTGCAGGGGAGACATGCCCGCCTCTCGAGCGTGCATCCCGCACAGGTCCCAGCTCCTGAGAGCAAGCGGGGAACCCCGGAGTCGGAGAGGGCGCCACCGGGGTCCGCGCCCCGGCGTTTCCCCTCTGCTGGGTCCCCCGCGACGCAGAGGCTCAGTTTCTACTCAATGGGGAAAGCCGTCTGAACGCACAATGCAAATCCAGTTAAACATTTAAAATTTATTAAACTTTTTGGTCAAAATAGTTGAACAAATATATACAATTCTGTTAGAACTGCTTTTTTTTGCGAAGGACCGCAGCGGACGAACACTTGGAGAACTCTGCTCTGGGTCTCAGGTCTGGAACTTGTGCCACGACGCATGTACAAGCAAGAATTGTTTTACACTCTCCACTTCTAACTGAATGGGAACTAAAGCGGAGCTCTTACGTTAAATCAGGGTAACGAACAGAACGTTCACTAACAAAACATTCGCTCTCACGCCCTCAACAGCGGCGTGTGCACCCGGCGCCCCGGTGCACAGAGGACGCTGCGGTTTGGGCCCGTGTGTGAAATCCCAGTAAGTTCCAGTCCCCCCTCTATAGTTTCTGTCCTGGGAAACCCTGATTTCTGGCATCAAAGATCCTACTTTTGAAATACAGCCAGGCAGCGGTGGCAGCACGTGGGAATTAAAACTGTTCGTTCTGCTGGCTCGAAACGCACCACGAGACTCCGCATGCATAGGGTTTCGGCGCTTTCTAAAGGGACCACCCCCGGGACTCGTCACATTCCCCGGTGTGCGCGGGGCGGCTCACTGGACACCGGTGTCGCGGGCACGGCAGCACCGGTCTATCCTCGAATCCTTTCTGAGGGGCTCCCCCAGCCTTACCTGGCGCGTCACCTGGCCGACTTCTACAGAAACGAAAGAAAATGAACGCAAGTTCGGGGCCGGGCAGGGTCCGAGTTTGAGGTACTGCACGTGCCACCGTCCTGCCAGTGAAGGACGAGGGTTCGAAACCGTTCCAAAGCGTAATTCTGCGTAATTCCGTTATATGCAATGAAAGCAAATAAAAAGCCGATACTTGTCTTAGACTTAAAAACACTTCTCAGAATGTGTCACTTTTATTCACTGGCCAGACCGGAAGGTGTGGCGGCAGACACAGGTGCGTGGGTGAGGAGAGCGGCCGGAGCCTGCTTGCCGAATCCAGCCCGTGGCCGGGCCACCAGGCCTCAGGGGACTGCGGGTGGGGAGCGGTCCCCAAGGGTGAAGGGAGGGGGGCGGGGGAGGGGGGGGGCTCATGGAGAGACTTTTCTCCCGGTGTTAACTTTTTGGTCTATAAACTGGAAAGGAAGGCTCAGACTTAAATAAATACATTTATTGTGAGTAATGGCCTTTATCGAGCACGGCCCGCCGATGCGGTGCCGGGCAGGTTTCGGGCGTGAGCGGCGCCCACGGCTTGCCCCGCAGGCGGGCAGCCCCTCCAGCCCGCGAGGGGAGCAGGGCCCACACTGCTCCTCGCGGAGAGGACGACAGCGTCCCTCCTCTGGGGCAATGGCCGGGCTCAGTCCCCGCGCCGGCCTCCCTAGTTGACCTTGTCCTGGAAGATGTACAGGTTGTTGGTAGCGGCCACGGCGATGATGTTCTCCGCTGGGTGCCAGGCCGTGTGCAGAATCTTCTTGTTGAAGTCCAGACTGTCCACACTGATCTCGTCCTTCTTTCTCTTCCCGCCTGTACACACTTTCCGAGGCTTTAAGCTGGCTCGGGGCTTGCTGTTCTCCCTGGAAGCTTCCAGCGTGACATCCCTCCGTGTATTTCGATCAAACATTCGGAAGAAGTTGTTGTAGGAACCGGTCATGATGGCGCTGTGCACAACGAGAGAGAGCAGTGCTGGTCAGGCACGAGGCACGGATACCTTACCACACGTGGGGGCCCAGCGCCCTGGACGCCCGGCGAGGGTCACCTGCCCTCACCCCTCCCCTACCTGACAAGATCATTTCAGAAGCAAGACGTGAAAATAACGGTTGGCAGAGAAAAACAGTGAAAATCGCCTACTGAACTTCACGTACGTAATCATGTCCGCGAAAAGAAACATTACAGAATAGAAAAGGAACAGCCACACTTGATTACATTGATGTGTTCTGTTTGAAGTGAGCTCCTCACCCGGAGTGGGGTTTGAATTCACGACTCTCAGATCAAGAGTCTCACGCTCCTCCGACCGAGCCAGCCAACACCCCACGTTACTGCGTTTTTAAGAGAAAAAGAAAGAAAAAAAACCCGACACGGCCACCTGTCCCAGCCACGGACAACGGGGTATTTTCAAGTCTCAAACATTTGCACTTTGTCAGTGATACAAAACTGACTTGTGTTCAGTAGACACTAGACCTGTCCGTGTCCCTGCACACACACCTCATCAAAGAATACTTTTTAATTCATTTAATGCCAAGAAGCTCGTTCACGCGAAGCGACAGGCGTACAAAGGGGAAGCCCTCGGGGTGAATCTCAGATGCTGCGGCTCTGCCCAATTCTTCTCTCTCCAGGATTAATACCTAAGGCCTCCATGGTCTCTGAAGTGAAAAAATGTTCCTGCTATACTGCTAGAAACTGCTGGTCTGTTTTTTAACAAAACTGAGAAAAATGGCTGACAAGCGTTGCCAGGATTTCGCCCGTGGCTTTAGAACGAGCCCTGCTCCAGATGAGGAGGGTGTTCAGACCTCGCCCTGTGGATCCCGCAGACCCGGCCCGGTCCCCGTGGCTCCCCAGTCTCTTCCGACGACCCCACGGTCTCCCGGCTCGGGCACGGCTAGCGGCTGACCCCGACACAGGCAAATCCCTCAGTGCCTGCCTCACCTCATCTAAAACCGCACCCGGAAAGCGGGACGGCCAGAGAAGGACTCCTTCCACTACCCGTACTCAGCCTGTGCGGTCTAAGCCCAGGAGCACGCGGCGCTCGGGAGAGGCCCAGCGCCGCTCAGACCAAGGCGCTCCCCAGGTCAGCCTCGTGTACAAGACCACGTCCAAGGAAGGCTGGGCAGGAAGTGTGCCGACGCGGCCCTTCCGTCCACGCTGCTCGAAGTCAAGCGTGTCTGCCACGATTCCTTGGAACAGAGACGGGGAAGAGCTCTTCAGGAGGATGCGGTTTTGTGCTCGACACTGGTGAGAACTGGCGTGCGGCGGAAATGAAAGCAGGCCCACTCTGATAGGTTCGGTATTTCTTTAAAATGTCTGACCCACAAGCCTGCAGGGGAGGCGGCTGTGCCCACTACCCAGACCACGTGAGTGACAACCCTCCTGGGCACCTGGACAGATGTCCTCCTGTTCCCTAGGTGGCCGGGTGGACTCAGGGGTAAGTGGCTATGTCCATTGTTGCCAGACAACCTGAGCACGGCCAAGAGGTGTCGCGGGACAGCATGGTCTCAGGCAGGGTGCGGGTGCCCCCCCAGCGTCACGCCATCCCACGGGGGACGCTTCCTGCAAGGCGGGGGAGCGCTGCAAGGGCGGGAGAACAGGTAACCCTAGCTGGGAAGCCTCTGAGTATTCCTGGGAACCGGCCATCTGAAGGCCGCTGTCAGCATTCCCGACATACCAAAAGGCATAAAGAAAAACACGACTGTCCTTCTACCCATAAGCCACTGCTAACATGGTCAAATCCCACTGTGTACCTCTCTAGACAGACAGATCCCCCCCCCCGGAACCCCTGCTGGGAACCGTTACAGAAGAGGAGTAGCATTCCTGTACGTGTTTCCGTTTGGAGTAGTTATGTATTCTTTTTTTTTTTTTTTTTTTTTAATTTTTTTTTTCAACGTTTATTTATTTTTGGAACAGAGAGAGACAGAGCATGAACGGGGGGGGGGGGGGGGGCAGAGAGAGAGGGAGACACAGAATCGGAAACAGGCTCCAGGCTCTGAGCCATCAGCCCAGAGCCTGATGCGGGGCTCGAACTCCCAGACCGCGAGATCGTGACCTGGCTGAAGTCGGACGCTTAACCGACGGCGCCACCCAGGCGCCCCAGTTATGTATTCTTAAAATCAATACCTTCTTGTGTGTTCTAGAGAACACGGAAATCATCAAATCATACGTATTCTTCCACAGTATGCTTTCTTTGCTTACTATCCTTGTGAGATCCACCCATGTGATATGTGTAGTTTTAATTCATCGGTTTTCACTCGTTTTTAGCGGCAAACGTTACGGACAAACAACAGTGTTCCTGTCCGCTCACCTGATGGCGAACACGGGGGCCCCTCAGGGGTTTGCTAGCTCCGGTTTCTGAGCACGTTTCTTGCCTGCACACGCACCAGGTGCCTGACCCATGTGGGCCGCTGCCAGTCTCAAAAGGAGGGCCACGGTCAAGGCCGTCGGGCTCCGCCCTCAGCCCACCGTTGTAAAGGCTGTGAGAAGGTGTCCTTGTCCCTTTAACGTGCCGACTACTGAGACCCAGCGCTCTCGTCTTCTTTCCGTTTCTGTTAGTTCCCGCTTGTGAGCTGTCACTCTCCAATTCTTTCACTGATTCTGGACACTCCGCTCTTGGCTGGTCGTATCTGCTTTCGTGGGTCTTCACTGTCGCGTTTTGATATAAAACAAGTTTACAACGTTAAAGTGGGTGAAGTTCCCTAAGTTTTTCTTCACTGTCTGGGGCTGGGGCTTGTACAAGAAGTCCTTCGGTCTCTTCCATGTGGGTGCTGCTCCTTCACGGCTCTGGCCCCGTCTCTCAGTCACTCCCAGCTCGTGTACTAGATGGCTGAGGGACAGCTGTAACCTGTCCCCACAGGCAACCAGCTTACATCAGCAGAGCTCAGAGTCAATATTCCTCAGCTTTGCTCACAGGGCCAGGGCTGGTGGTGGCCGTGCGCCTGCCTGAGCTCTCAGAGCCGCCTTCTGGGGTCACGTCCTTTCCTGGAAGTACACCCCTGAGATCTATCCTGTAAGCTTCTGGTCAGGGTGAACCGTCCCCCATCTGAACGCGCTTTACTGCACACTGTTCTGAGCGACCGATCATTTATCTCGGCGGGCAGTGACAGCGGTCACAAGGAAGGACAACACGCTGCGTCACAGCATCCCGTGTACCTGCTGTGCTGAGAAGGCCGCTCCCCGCCTGACTGTCCCTTCTCCAGGTAGCGCGTCTTTTTTCCCCATGGCTGCTTTTAACCTCTCTCTGCCTGCGGTGCCCTGGGATTTCATAGGACACAGACATGGAATTCTGTGCTTCCCGAACCTGTTCCTCAAGTCTTCGTCTGTTACAGGAAGTTCCTGGCCATCATCTCATCGGACATCACTTCTCCATGGGGACTCCTGGGGACGCCTCTAACACGTGTTTCACTGGGTGCCCCGCCCCCAGCCTCCATGCTCGTGCCCTTCTGCAGATCCGACCCCTGGAGCTCCGCGCTGGGCCCCAGACAACGGCTTCTCCTGTTCTCTAACTCCTACTGAACCCGGGATCTCCTACTGAACCCATGGTCATTTTCAACCGCTGAGTAGTTCCTTTCCAGAAGTTCTGTTTGCTCCGTTTATAAATCTCTCGGGTCATTTCTAGTGGTTTTGCTCATGGTTCCCTGCTCAGGTTTTGGTTCCTTCCTTCAGTCGGGAAACATTTTCAGCCCTCTTACCTTATACTCTGCAGCTTACAGTTCCAGTATCTGAATCCGCAGAGGTTCAGTTTTGCTGCTGTTTCGGACTTGTTCACAGTAGCTTTCCTTCACGTACTTGGTAGTTTTTACCTATACATCTGGGGAAATCTCGAGCCCTGGGTGTACCGGGAGAGGCGATCCGCCATGGGTGCGGGGTGCCCCTCCGCGTCTTCGTGGCTGTGCCAAGAATGTGATTCTCGAGTGCTCTCTCCCTGGGCCCCGAGTCTGGGCTCCGCAGCGTCCACGGGCAGGTGGGCTCACCATTTTCTGAGAAGCCCAGTCACGCTGGATGTGACACCAACCCCGCTGCTTGTGTGGCCCGGCCTGGGCCCCTTGTGTCACTCCTGTGCGGCGCGGGAGCCTTGGAAAACCGGTGCCCGCACGGAGCTCACGCTACCCTGCAAGGCCAGGGGTCTGGAGCCCGGAGTCTGCCCTGGGGGACTCGTGTCTCCAGCAGCATCCACAAAACACCAAGAGGTGGAGGGTCGGCACGTAAATCAGGTAAAAGCCTAGGCCCGAAAAGGTCTGTTCCTCCTGATGCCCAGAGCCCGGCCTGCTACGTAGCACCCAGGCCCGCAGTAGCTTTTCCAGATCAGGCCGCCAGTACACATACTCCACATCCTGTGAGGGGGGACAGGCTGATGGTTACAAATCTCAGGGGACTTTTATGCTCAAAGTCTCAGACAGATGTCCCTTGGGACTCTGAATGTAGATGGATGATGCCTCTTCCAGAACCCTCGAGGGTCTCCCCATCACTGTGCACTGTGCGTGGGCCCCAGGCTGTAACTGCACCAGGCCTCAGCTGTGAAGACCTGGGTCCTGGGACCGGATGCCCGCGGGCCAGCCCGGCACCCAGGGTTCCCTTGACCTTCTACTTCCAACCCCGCTTCATCCTGGCTGCTGTGCAGTCTCCTTCGGGCACGTGGGACCGCCCCTTCCCAGCACCACAAACGCAACGCGTCGTTTGACAGCAATGACACGATCCTCGGCACTAAGGGCGTCGTCCTCTCTGACGAACGGGCACAAGACACATTCCCGAGGCACCAGAACTACCACACTGCGGAGGCCACCAGGCCCTGCCGCCGGAGCACCACCAGCAGTGAGCCGGGAGGGCGCTCCCCGCTCCTCTCCCGCAGGAAAGGCCACTGGAATGAGGCCGGTCACATGCTGAGGGGGAAACCACCGCCCCAGTCCCTTCTGTCACAGTCCTCTCGGCAGCAGGACAGGACACGTTACTTTAAAAGCATTTAAAAAACAGCCCAAAAGAACCTTAGTAGCACAGGTACTGTAAGCACCACAAGCATGGGGAGAACTTGCTCCTGAGCACCTTCTCTCCACGGAAACCGTCTGGTGGGGGCAGCGGGCTGGGGTTGGAGGGGGGAGGCACCTGGGTGGCTCGGTCCATTAAGCATCCGACTCCGGCTTTCGGTTCAGATCATGATCTCAGGGTTTGTGGGATCGAGCCCCACGTCGGGCGCTGTGCTGACAGTGCGGAGGCTGCCTGGGACTCTCTCTCTCTGCCCCTCCCCCGTGTGTGCGCATGCTCGCGCTCGCTCGCTCTCAAAACAAAACGTTAAATAAATAAAAACAAACTGTCGAGAGCCTGAAAACCAGCCTTCAAAGCACGGCTCGGCACAACCGGCGCCCCCACCCCCGGCTCCCCACCCTGAAGCCCCCTGCCTCCCGTGCGGGCCTGCCCGCGGCCTCACCTGTCTGAGCCGCCCCAGCAGCACTCGAACTTGTCGAAGATGCAGTCGTTCTCGTACAGAGAGCACAGCTTGCTGCGCAGGTACTCGTGCACCTTAACGAAACCACAGGAAGGTTAGACGGCGCCGCGGGGAGACGTGGCGCCGTCCCGGTGCGGCGGTCTCACCTGGTGGGTCTCGACGGGCCGGCTCTCCATGTTGAGGTCCCACACCTTCACCGACAGGTAGTCTCGGGTCATCATGTACCGGCCGCTGTGACTGAACCTCACGTCGGAGATGGAGGAGATGATTTCGGAGAAGAAGGACCTGCTGCTGGGATCTTCGGGTTCTTCAAAAACTGGAAAACACAACGTGTTCAGCTTCTGTTTAAAAGCCGGAGGACGAACCATGCTCCGGGCTCCAGGCCCTTCCCGGGGACCCCAGAGGGGGGCACAGCCCGCACGCCACTCAAGCTCCTGACCTTTCCAGTCTGTGAGTTTTCTGGCCTTCACCTTCTGTGCTTCAGAGACTTCGAGGAGGTGGCCCGGGGCCAGCATCAGAAACCCCCCGATCCCGCCCAGACCCGGGAGCAGCACGCCCACGGCTGAGGCCCAGGGCTGCGGCCTGGGGAATCTGCCCCCGACATGCCGGCGTGGACTGCGGTCAAGGACCGCCATGCTAACCACAGGTCGCGACCACAGACACCTGGGTGCCCAAGCAGCCCTGTCCCGTGTCACAGGAAGACAGAGGTGGCGCCGCCTGGGCACACTGGGTCCAGACTGTAACCTCCGGATGGTCCCACCCGCCAAAGCCCGTGTCGGTCTCTGCTGTCTGGGAGCCAAGTTCCATTCACAAGACCCAATTACTTTCAGAAAGATTCCAGATGCTTCCTCGGCAGACATTCCTTTCTCCTACAGGTTTTGCGGTTTCAGCAGAAACTCAACAGCCCCCTACCTGCGCGGCCACAGCGGCCCCAGAGGCTCCGTGAGCCCCCCAGTCCCCCAGAGTGCCATCACACCCTCGGCTCAGGAAGCTTCGAGTGAGGGTCTCTGCACTTCACTTTAAGCCGCTTTAGCCTTTTGTTTCTTTTTAAACATGGGAACCTGTATGTTTCTTGGCTCTGCACGTGGAATGAATTTTAAGCAAGCTAGCTACTGGCAATGCCGAGTGTTTCCTCAAAGAAACTGCCGACAAGAACTACTCCTGGGATCTTTGCAAAATGGTCTCTTCAAGAATATCATGGTGAGGGGCGCCTGGCTGGCTCAGTCGGTAACAGTGTGCGACTCTTGATCTTGGGGTTATGAGTTCAAGTCCCACGTTAGGTCTAGAGATCACTTAAATAAACTAAAAAAAGAAAAAAAGACCATTGATCTTGAGACACACAGGTCAACATCATACGAAGCTGACTCTTCACTGCAGGACTCCTATAAAGAGGACAGAATTCTTGAAAACACGCCTTAGCCTCAGAAAAACGAGAATAAGGCAAAAAGGTTCCCGTGAACCAGTCGGCAAGCACATCTGACGTGAGGCGCTGCTGTGTGGCCGTGCTCGGCAGGGGAGCCACCGCAAACAGAACGGTCAATGGACTGACTCCCCCGAAGGAGAGCGCGTCCCAGGACACGGGAATCGAGTCGCCCTCGCGGGCTCCGGGGACGCACCGGCAAAGCTTGCTGTGCAGTCCAGTCCCCACCATGGGACACAAGGGAGGACACATACACGCTTCTGCTTTTCTATAAAGCCGGGCCTACTCTTTATGGCTAAAACTGAAAACAAGATAAAACTCTCCTCACCTAGAAGAAACTTCAAGGCTCAGCGGATTAAAGTGCTAGAGCGTCACCTGAGGGAAGTGCCTTCCAGGGCAGCAAAGCTCACTTGTGAACAGAGCCCATCGCGACAGCCAAGAACGACCACGAGTGAAATGTGCTCTAGCCGCCGCACGAGGTCCTAGCGCACGGAGGTGGAGGCAACACACGGTTCTCGGCCGGCCCCGGCCCGGAAACCCTCAGACGCAGCCCTGAGACTGTGACGGGAGTTCCACTACGGGCCGCCCCTCTGAGGCACATCTAACGGAAAGTCTACGGGACCCTGCCCTCACCGTCCACGTGGTGCCAGCAACGGCCCACGCGAGAGCCCCCCGGGACTGGTGATCGACAGCAGGTCCTACGCCTGCGCGGGTGGGAGCGGAACGGAAGGAACCCTAAGTCTCTGGAGACGGTCTTGCGCCTGGAGAACAGGCGGATTTAAACGAGGCAAGCTGAGCCCTCCAGGCACTTACACTTGGAGTGTCTGTCGCACAGGGCTGAGGAGCGCATGTCGCACAGCCTGATGGTCCCTTTGCTGCTGCTGTAGACGAACACGTTGCACTGGTGCGGGTGGAACTCGGCCGCGGTGATCACCTCCGTCAGCTCCTCCATGTTTACGGGCTTGATGTCCACGATGTCTGCAGGCACACGGTTAAGGCAGGTGCTCGGCAGCTTCGACCACGTCCACGCGAACGGCAGGCGGGAAAAACCCACCGTGAGCGTTAAGAGTGGACACGTAAAGGAGGTGACCACACAGACGGCGTGCAGGGGAACACGCCGGGAAGAGGGCCTGTGTCACCTAAGCGCCGCTCAGACCACAGGGCCGCGGCTCAGCAGGCCCGGACCACTGCTGCCACTAACGTTCCACAAGACGTTCACGGCAAGATCATAGGTGCTTGATGGTGTGAGACCCGTGCGAAAATCCCATACTTCCATCCATACGTCACACACACACGAGACCTGCCAAATTCCAAGATTCTGCTTTTCTAGGAATCTTTTCATCTGCCATCAAGAGCTCGTTCTAAGTAGTTAGAACAGCATAGCTTGCCAAATACGGAAATCACTTAACTGAAAAACACAAGAGGAGAGTGGAATCTGGCTACGGGCCGGGATGGAACGACGGGGGCCAGATGAACCCTTCCACTGACAACTAGGTGACGCCACAGCGTGTCACTGGACAGCACCCAGTGTGGGCAGCGATCCTGGAGGGACTGCAGCCCTGCAGCCGACCTTGTGCACTGCTACGTAGGGTGGAGACCCGGGCCACGCCCAGGGGCTGCTGGGAGTCCAGGGAAGCTCACAGGGCACCCCGGCGCTGAGCGCCAGGGCAGAGTTCCCGGTAAGTTCAAGAACCGGAGTCCGTGCCAGCCCGCGAGGAAACCGCCCAGGCAGGTGGGGAGGCACCCGAACAGAGCGAGCCGCGCTCCCCTCACGCGCAGGGCGTGATCCACAACGTTGACCAGGGTGAGAGGAGGGCCGGCCGTCGGCGAGCGGAGGGGCGCAGAGGTCCAAGGGCACAGGGCGGGGGCTGAGTGTCCGGAAAGAGCACAATTCGCTGCCGGAGGTCTCGTGTGAATGGATCAAAGGTATTTTTAAAGTAATCGTGTTAGGAAAAATAAGATAGTGTTAACAGATGCAAAAAAGTATGTCAAAGCGTATGTGTCTCAAAATCCAGGTCACAAGGAAGGGCGTTCGGAACACGGTGGGGAGACAAAGTTTTATAAAGGCAACGAAAACTGTGAGTGCGTACACAAATCGTTTATGAATTGAGGGCGCTCGCCAATCCTAAGGAAAAACGGGAGCTTCTGACAGGAGGAAAATGACAAGGGACACCAAAGAAACTTCACGCGAACGGACGGTAAATCAACAGCAAATACTTTAACTCACCTATAATCGAGGAAATTAAAACCGGTCCGTTTGGTTTCACTAACGTGAAAAGTCATTTTTCAGAAGATCCGATGCTCTGCTGAAAACAAGCACGCCGAGGGGGCGGGGGCGCCCGTCCCAGAGCCCGCACGGAAGTGGTACCACACACGGCCTGCGCCCCAGCGCCAGTCCCCGGGCTCGAGGGGCGCCCGGAGCACGGCGCGGAGCCGCAAACCCTCAAGGGCTCCAAACCCTGCAGCTACACACCTGGCGTCTCACGGATACGAAAAAGGCGGTCAGAATGCGGTGGAAAAAACGAGGCTGACGGCAGAGGCTCACTGTTGTGCACCAGGCCCCATGCACGCGGCTCCGTGCCCACTGGCTTTGGGGTTTTACAAAGCCCCAGGCGGCCCCCCAGGAGTGCAGGTTTCCAGGGGAGGAGAAAGGCCTGGGCGGCCTGAGGGACTCGATGCTAGTTAAGGTCCCAGAGCTGAACTCAGCCGCTGACATTCCCGAGCGCTTGGAACGTCACGTCACTACCACCAAGCAGAGGGTGAGCCCAGCGCTTCCGCACACACGCGTCCGTGCGCTGCCGGGAAAAGGCTGCAGGCGTGCACACCGCCACCTACCACGGCTGTCTGGAACGGCGGAGGGGGAAGAACTTCTCCGCCTATTGGAAGTTTGCTCCAAACAGTCACGTACTAATGGGAGAAACACTGATTTAAAAGAGAACAATTTAGGGAGAATAAAGACAAGGCAGGGACCATGGGCATGAGCCTCCTAAGCTGGGACGTTTTGCAAGGTTGCAGAGGAAGAGACACAGAAAGTGCGGCGGCCACAGCGGCCCCCCGCTCGGGCCTCCTCCCCCGGCCAGGCCCGCACGCTCTTCGGGAAACGAGTTACCACGGTCAGGAAATAACCGAATCAAGTAAAAGGACAACAGATAATAAAAATCACGTGTGACATGCTTGAACCTGAAAGGTATATACGCTTGATTTCGCGGACTGTCCTGAGTGGAGGCGTCACACGCAGCCCAGGCGACCCTGCGGACGCCCGTCCCGCTCCGGCCAGCCCGACATCGCTCCAGAACATGGGAAATGCTGACCGAAGCCCCCTGACGTGCACATGTGACAGGACTCTCATTTCTGAAGAAACCAAGAACTTGCCTAACCAACAATTGGCAGACTTTCACCTTCGTAACAGGGCCACTGCACCACTCTTTTGAATACTCCTTAAACAAATCTTTTAAGACACAATTCTTACGTGTCACTTCTTGGGTTGGATGATTAAACATCACTCGAACCACAGCCAGCGTTTTCCAGTCTATTATCTACTAGCAGATTTGGGGGGCGGGGGGGCGGGCAGGCAACAACGGAGCCTCCAACAGATGCTATTTAAAACAGCCTCTCATTAACCCGGGGGCAACAGACTTGGTCATTCTCATTTCGTAGAGAACCCTCCCCAAAGGCAGAAAGTAGTTTCCATTTTTAGGGGTGCTCCAAATCCCGGGGAACCTCCACCATGGGCTACCGTGCAGCAAGCGTGTAGAAGAGGAGACTCAGACGCAGGAAGAGACGTGCACGGAGAACCACGTCTCTGAAGGACAAACGTGAAAAAATGCCGAGACCGCCATCTGATGAAGGATACTGAAGCTCCTATCTGTGATTTCTAAATGCCATAGATTAATTCTCAGGTCATCTGCAGAAAGATACGTTTCATGATCACTATTTACTGAAATGGAATTTATATGGTATGTATGAGCATTGGCAAAAATTCGTCGTGGACTTGCTTCTACCATAAGATCCATGGGCTTCAATATTGGAACCTAAAAACGGAAGGAGACAGGAATTCAAAACAAAGATCACTGCAGCATAAAATTACAACACTTCAAGACAGCAGAAAACAAAAAGGAACAAATCCGAGTTCACAGTGAGCTAACGGTTTCGTACAGACAATACCCCAAATAAGCAATTACCAGAGCTATGAAAACAGGCTACAAATGGGGTCCTGTCCCTCCCTGCGGCCACCGCCAGGGCCAGTTACGTTCGTCAAAGGGCACACTGAACTGGCACCTAACAAAGCGCTTCCAGCGCACCGATGCCTAATGCTTGGCTTCTCCTTCCCGTGTGTCCCCGCAGCCACAAGGACAGCAAAGTCTCCATGGGAGACTCCGTCAAGAACCCCCATCCCTTTCTCTCCCTTGCAGCCACTGCCTTTAAAAGGGACACTACACGGCTGGTCTGCTCGGTGCAAATGCCACGCACCTTGGAGGGGGTGCGGGGACAGGAGAGCGCACGGGGGCCCCCCAGGGAGCTGAGGTACCATGCCTGATCTGCTGCTGGCTCCGCGGGCAAGTCAGCCTGGAAATACCCACGGAGCCGTTCACTTATACGGCAGAGGCAGTTTTTGGTACACAGATTATGCTTCAACAAGAAACTTTTAAAAAGGGGGCACAAAAACCCCATCTCTGTGCTGTGCGCTGTGGTCAGGGGACAGGACACCTATGCCACCATGGAGACGTGGAGTCAGCCAGGCAAAGCGGGAGGGACGGGGCCGGCCCAAACACACACATGCCCACACGAGCGGCAGGGGCGCCATTGTGCGTCATCGTGTCCACGTGTGAGAAAAAGAAAAAAGTCCCAACATCACTGACATCCAATGGAAAAGAAGGCAGAAGCTTTAAAATCACAATAAAAAATGAACAGTAGTAACTCGTTATTTTTCTAATTAAAAGCCAGAGGGAGCACCTCTCGTTTCGTCTTCTCTGACCAAAAGTCTGCAAACTGCCTGGAGAAACATGCATCAACACTGCTTCCTGCACCTCAGGCAGACAGGTGCCGACCACACGCTGGCCTCTCTGCCCTGCGGGGCACAGGGAGGGTGGCTACAGCCCTCAACCAGTCTTTTAACTGATCAAGCCACGTGGCAACTTTAATGCCAGGCCTGAAAGCCTCTTCCTCCTAATTAAATTCCTTTTTTGGCGCTAAAATAATTTAAGAGGAAAACAAAATTTAAATAGAGCAGTATTTGGGGTGCCTGGGTGGCTCAGTCAGGTAAGCATCCAACTTCAGCTCAGGTCATGATCTCACAGCCCATGAGTTCGAGCCCCGCGTCGGGCTCTGTGATGACAGCTCAGAGCCTGGAGCCTGCTTTCAATTCTGTGTACCCCCCCTTCCCCCACTCATGCTCTATCAAAAATGAATAAACGTTAAAAAAAAAAAAAGCAGTATTTGACTCCCACTCAGCTAAGTTTAGACAAATACTCTATTTTTAGCTTTTAGAGAGGCAGTTAAGAAATCAAATATGGGCTTAAACTCACAAAGACCAGTCTATTTACAGCCTGTGATGTCTTAAACCCCACTGGGATTAACAAAAGCCATTTCTGAGGAAATCGCACTCTGGCCACCAATTAGATCAATTTTATTTGGGCTGAACACATAAAAGAGCCTCTGAATAAAACCAGCACTGGTTTTTATTTACCCAAATAAGACCTATGGTTTTTACGGTAGAGGCACGTGAGCGTGCGGTGCGCTCAGGGGGAAGCAGGTTTCCAGCAGCGGGGAGAGTGTGCCAGCCGGCGGGCGGCCGGGGACCGACAGGAGGCCAGAGCAGGGCGCCCAATGCCTTCTCCAGCCCTTCCCACTTAGAGGCGCTTCAGGTGTTGGCAGCTGACACCAGTGCCACCGTCACTCCGAGTGGTTTCTCGCTGCCACGTGGATGTGAAAGCGGTAACCGGGGCAACAGAAATCACCAGTGTTCAGATCGACACATCTCGGTTCAAATCAGTTTTGTAAACTCCACCGGAGTATATTACGTCGCTTCTCGGAATCAGCCCCTGGACACACGGCAACACTTGGGACCCGAGAGCCTTGGAAGAGGCTGACCCAGCCCGCTCTCCTCCTGGGCAATGCTACTCAGCCGCACGCTGCTGTTTCCTGAACCACGGGGAGGGCCGCCTCCGCTGCCGGGCTGTGGCTCTGACCCGTGTGCCCGCCATCCCACCATGCTGTGCGCGCCCCGCGTCACTGCAGCGGGGTGTGGTGCGGGGAAGGGTCTCTGCGGGACGGTGTCCTTCCCTGTCACACCTTCCTACTAACCTGGAACGTATGCACTAACTAGGTCTTCACTTGGTGAACAGTATTCAGCAAAGTTTTTAAACCTCATTAGAAAAGAAATCAGCCAGCTGACAATTTTCCCGTGTACCAGGCAGCGGTTTTAGGACAGGCCTCCGAACTAATGCCCCACCTCCTTCGCCATATCCCGTCTCGCTGTACGCACTGGCCAGGGCGCGCACCGGGGGGCCAATTACAAGACCCTGAGAGCCTGTTCAGTTAGTTTTACTCAACGTCATAGATGTTAAAAAGTAAAAAAAAAAAAAATCTAGGTACCAGAAGTGACGGTCATTTCATACTGGGCTCAGGGTCAGCAAAAAAGGGAGGGAAGAATTTTTTTTAATTTCACAGTTAGAAAAACAAGTGATGATTCGGAAACCTGAGAACATGCCCCAGCTAACCCAGGGAACTCCGTGAAAGCCAGCGTCTGCGGCCCACGCAGCTCCACCCAGGGCAACGTTCCAAATCCCACGTGGACGTCACCACGACCCACGCGCCACTCAGGACCTTTGCAGCGAAGGGGGTCGACACACTTAGAGAGATCTGTTGTGGAGTTAGATCTGAGTCTCTTTAGTGTCATCGTGCTTTCTGAAGACGCCGTGTGACTTCCTGCTTACGTGACGCACAGGAAACCCGACCGTAACACATACAAATAGCGGCGACTGTGATCGCAGACAGCCTCCACGGGCCGGAAAAGGCGGACCCCACAGGGGCCCCACTCAGCGGTCTCCTCTATGCAGACGCACGCACTGTCCCCGATTAACTAGCAAGAGAACCGAGTAGTGTGAGGAGACGCAGCGCGTACCCTCAGCGCCGTAATTCGGAATGGGTCTCGAAGCCGTCCGTCTTCATCTTTCAAGTTGTAACCTTCTGCTCTTTTGTCCCGCTCGCTTATTTTCCATAATTTAATAGTTTTATCTGAAAATAAAAATCTTAGTCTCCGTATTAAAAGAAAAACCTTAGCACGCACCACTGTTAGTCGAGTATTACCTCAGAAAACTGTGTGGTTCTCTGTGGATTTCTAAGCTACGAGCCTCTGAACCTTAGCTTCCGGTTACGGATAAACCTGGACGTTCTGTCGGCACAGTAAGTAAAGAAGGGGGGTGTGTGCCGCAGGGCAGCGCCATATGGGGAGCGTGTGCGTGCTCACCTCTGTGTTCTTTAAGTCCTCAGCCTACCACCTGCTGCCTAGCTAATAATTTACCCTCTCCCCAAAGTTTAAATAGAAACATTTTCTAGAATGGGTTAAAGTAAAAAAGGAACCTATACCCAGAAAATTAAAAATAAAATCCTACATCAAATAACCACTTACAAAAACAAAAAAGCTCTTACCATTTGTAGAGAGTAGAAAATGAGCAGCATTCTGTTGTGGTAACCACCTAATTTTATTGATTTTTTCCTCAATTTCTAGACTTTTCAAATAGTCAAACTCTGGTTCATGACTTTGAAAGGTACTGTAAACATTATATTCTCCCCTAGAGTGAGGGCGGCTTTTATTCTGCAAGGAAACAGGAGGCTGTTTTAATGAACAAAGCACAGTGCAAAGAAAAACTCCGTACTACCAATATGACTATAAAATGACCACACACATTTTTAAAAAGTTAAAATCCCGGGTCAAAAATTATTAAACAGATGACACTCCAAATTAATTTACGTGGAAAAAACAAGTAACAGAGATTTCCCAGACCTTCCGTCTCTGTCCTAGGCACGCGCTCCAGGTGCACGTGAGCCAGGGTTCCGCAAACATGAGCAGGTCCTGCCGTGCGTGCACTTCTGGAGTGAGGCTGAGGGCCCACAGCGGGTGAGTGCACCCCCTGGGCCCTGGGGCAGCCGGCCCAGACCGCACTCGTGCCCACCGGGAAGAGGGCCATCGAATGGCACTTATGCGGTGACCACCACCGGTAGAGGATACCTGTTATGTGGATTTTTAACACACATAAAACAATTCTACATGTTGCAGTAAAAGTATAAACACACGCTCGGAAAGATACAGGCCGTCTTCAAAGTCATGACCAACTCTGGGAAGGCCGAGGGAGAGTAAGGTAAGACTTGGGGATGAAGCTGGAAGACGGCACGGGGAGGGCACACGGGAGCCTCACCCACCTGCCAAGGGCTTGGTTTTCTTTTACGAAAGAGTAAAACCTGGGTGGTGGGTTCATAATATACTTATATTAATACCTAAAATCTTCTGTATGTCTCAAATGACATTTTCTATAAAACGGTAAGAATACGTAATTAATATAATTGTTTTAATTTTTTTTAATTTTAAAAATTTGTTTAATTCTTGCTATTGAGTCAGCATCTTTAGTCTTACATTTTTTAACACTTTAGGAAGTGTGTCAGAGAAACTGAATGAGACAGAGGGAGCCTTACGTCTAGATTTCTTTATATCTCTGAGTTAAGATCAAGCATTATGAGGAAACACCCCCAAAGCTGCCTTGATCTCTCCACTGCTGCACACTCCCAGGAGCCACACACGGACCCTGGGATCTAGCACGTGGCCTCCACGCGTGCGCTGTGCTCGGTGGGCTAACGTCCACGAGAGAAGCAGCATTTGCCCGCAGATGCTTCTAACTTGCTGACGAGAAAAATGAAATGGGACTATTTAGGAAAGAAAAATCTGTAGAGTCCTCAGTCCCAGGGCTCAGGACCATAATCCACTTCGAGAAACAGCAGAATCTGAACCAATCTATGAGGTGCCCGCACCGAAGCGCTGCTCTCCTTCCCCGGCCACCGTGTGCAAGAACCAGAATGGATGCTCCTGACACTGCTGGGCCGTCTTCCTGCTGTAACTGCCCGACCAGACCCCCCTCCCCCAACGCCCGCCCCCGCAACAGGCTGAGACCCCGAGGGGCAGTGAGCGGTCTCCACGCCTTGTCCTGTCCCAGGAGAGGCAGAACAGAGGAGAGAGCGAGGGCCTGGGGGAGGGGGCAGAGCCAGAGCCCAGGCCGACGGCCCGAGCCGCTGGGAGCTGTGATCCGCAGGTGGCGGGAGGCCTATCTTGTTGGCAGACGTGCCGAGCGCTGGCGTCAGCGGACTCGATGCAAACACAGCAGTTTGCGCGGTCAGGTGCAAAGCTGTGCTCTGAGGACGAGGGCTGCACAGCCACGTCCCCAAGCTCTGCTCCCTGGAGACTGCCACACCGGGCTTCCCGAAACAGGGCTCTGCTGCTGAGAGGGGAAAAAGCTCCAAGATCAATACTTCGAACCGTGCTCCCTACCCCCGGATGTCTGGAGGGCTCCCTGTCTCCCTGATCGCTCAGCCTGACACTCATGCCGCCCCGCCCCCCACCCCTGCCATCGGGCAGGGCCCTGCTGTGTCCCCGCAGCCCCCAGGCTCCGCGGCTCTGCAGAAACGGCTGGGCCGTTTAACAGACAGCGCTGGAAAAATCCAAGTCTACAGTGAGGGTTACATACAGCAACCACTAAAATATTTTAAAAGCAGATGGAATATGAAAGCTCTTTTTATGTTAACCAAAGTATCGAGAAAAGGATGGGGAAACACATTGCCCAGGGATTAGGGAGTTGCAGGTGGTTGGGTTTATCAAACTTAAACAACTCTGACCACCTGTTTGCTGTATAAATCTGCTGCTGCACTTTATTAATAATGATTTAATCCATCTTAACTAAACACTTTATACTACAGGTTCTCAAAAGCGTTAACATATTTTGTAACAAGATGCTTGAGTTTTACCACAATCTATTTCACAGTTGAAGTAGACAGTTTTTAGATTTCAATGATGACCCACAAAAATGAGGAAAGTTTTCTATAAGGATATCATTAAAATGGCAAACCTTAAGGAGCTGAAGTCAATTCTTAAATTTAGGACAGCTATGGCTCAGCAATCTGCTAAAAATAATCCTTCTGCTAAAAGTAATAAACACCACCAACCACTTTTACTTCTGCCGAAAAGGATCAGGTACACAGTTCTACTTAAGGAGTGCCATGTCCTAATCTACCTCTGGGGAAAGAATGCAAAACTATGAACTTGCCAAATCATCTGTGAAGATTTTCAAAGACTAATGACAATAAATATTATTCACAAGAATTCTCACCATTCCAAATCAGAAAAAATAAGATTAAAAAAATTTTTTAAATTGGGGCACATGGGGTGGCTCAGTCGGGTAAGCGTCCAACTTTGGCTCAGGTCATGATCTCACGGTTCATGAGTTTGAGCCCCACGTTGGGCTCTGTGCAGACAGTTTAGAGCCTGGAGCCTGATTCTGATTCTGTGCCTCCCTTTCTCTCTGCCCCTCCCCCACTCACACTCGCTCTCAAAAATAAACATTAAAAAAATTTTTTTTAGGGGCACCTGGCTCAGTTGGGTAAGCGTCTGACATCTGCTCAGGTCATGATCTCACGGTCTGTGAGTTCGATTCCCCACGTCGGGCTCTGTGCTGACAGCTCGGAGCCCGGAGCCTGCTTCGGATTCTGTGTCCCCACCCCCACCCCTGCTCTTCCCCTGCTCACGCTCTGTCTCTCTCTCAACAATAAATAAACATTTAAAAAATATGAAAAAAGATTTTGTAATCTATACAGACATAGCAAATTTAGAGCTGCAACATGTATATTCCAATGAGATGTGGGCACACCTCGCCTCACTTACAGAAGCCATCCTCCACTGACTGGGGCACTCAGGGCTCCCTCTCCTACAGATGCCCCTACGTGCCTCCTCTCTGGTGGCAGGGCCAGCATTCACTGCCGCACAGATCTGCTAGATTCCAGGGCCCACTAGCTGCCACACCAGTTCTGCCACAAAAACGTAGACACCAGAATCTGCAGATGAGAAAGTAACCCCACACTGACCTGCCTGGACACAGACGAGGGCCTGTGTGTGACTCTGTCAAGAGAAAAGACAGATGGTTTCCACAAACCCAAGTCTGGCTTCCCGGTGGTTCTGCCCCAGAACGTGTGCACAACAGACGAGCAGGGCACCAGGCCATCTTGCTTCCTTCACCAGAACTCATCATGAACTCTGACGAGGCTCCCCAGAAATAAAATGGGGGGGGGGGGGCTGCAAGGCCTGGTTCTGCCTCCCATTCTCCTCTTACGCATAACTGAAAAACATGGGTTTCTCTGCCCTTTCCCCCCACAAAGCGGGAGTGACCGAAAAAGCAGTGCTCGTGATTAAGATTCACCTGTGGGGTCCTTCAGGCCCCAGTGAGGACTCCTTCCTCCCAGCACTGATGGTGGGGCCTCGGGGGGGTGCAAGACTGCTGCTCACCTCTGAGGAGGGACACAGAATTCACGGCCCCCCAACACACACAGAACCTTCCCCGCAGCTAGTGCCGCAGGAGCCGTTCAGAGCATACTTACTGCTGGACAGCACGGCTGGGAGCCACCACCTCCACTGGCTTGTGAAGTGGTTTTCACCGACAGTCACTTGAATTAATTACAGGATGAAAGCAAACGAATGCAGAACCCCACCACCCAATCCTTCATCTGGTCCTCACGACAGCCTGTGGGTAGGGCGAGGACTCTCCTCCCCGAACGTAAGGGCACAGGGGACTTAATCGGAGCTCAGAGGGTGGACGTCAGTGAGCTGAAACACAGATCTTGCTCAGCCCTGAGATAAGAAGATTCTATATGGTTAATGTGATGTAACCGAATCCAAGTGAACTTAGAGACTGAGAACGTGCTGTGCTGCTTTCCTTCCTTCCCAGTGACATGAGAAAGGCTGCAATTCATTTGGTTTGTGTACAGTGAATTACTGACCTCTTGTTCCCGCTGAAAAATAACGACTCTGCCGCCCTTGTCTCCCGTTGCAAGCAGATCTCCAGAGTAATTAAATTCAACAGTTGAGATGATGTCAGCTGTCAATAAAATACAGAAGCAATTTATCAGATTATGATTTTGAAAGCAGGCATAATCAATACCAAAAATCAGTAAAGGTTCAAAAGAAAAATAAAAACATATACAACTTTCTCCCTATTGGATAAAGCAAAATTTTCATGGGAAACTTGTAATTACCAAACAGCCAATTCTGATTCTGGTGCCCAGAGCCCAAGAACACATATGGGCTTATGGGTTTTGCTCAACGGATTGAACACCTGGTCCCTAGGGCACCAGGATTTATCTAGACTGTGATGTCTTGAGAGAAGGATATAGAGTAAAAATTTAGAAAATTAATTTTGAAAAGAAAAACAGAAAAGAACTGGTCCTAGAAGACTGGCTCTAATTTTATAATGCATGCCTAATATGAACTTTTAAAATAAATCTGATTCTTACATGATATTGACAGAATGTTTTTAATATTCTTTGCAGTAACTTTTGCTGCCTTCTGTACACAATATCCCTACAAACAGCACAAACTCTATTTCACCGACTGGATACAGTCACTAGCATTGATAATGACAATAATGACGCCATCATTATCTAGTCAGACACTGCTGGTTGGGTACGGAATTTCTGACAAGGATCTTGGTCATCAGCTCACTACAGGCAAAGGGTACAAAGAACAAAGCCAAGTGCTGGAAAAGTCCTTAGGTACCTAAGGCTAAGGCCTAGAAACAATAGATCTGAACTCATGAAATGGACTCCTGGAGCAAAAAAATAGAAAACCTGGTTGTCTTCAGCCCAGGGGTGCTGAGTGCAGACTGAATCAGGACAAAGACGGCTTCAGTCCTGCACAGGCCACTGTCAGCCTGCTCCTCTACCACCGGGACTCTTCACCTGCCCCAGACAATCTCCTCTCCAGAGGCTCCGAGGAAGGGCTGGAAGGGCTGGATCAGAACCTCCCCCCACTGCTGGGGCATCAACACGAAAGGCCTGTGTGCCTGGCAGATGAGTGTGTGCTCTCCACCTGCGGGGCTACAGCTCCGCCGAGGCCAAGGGGCTTAAACCCAAATACTGCTGCACAACCAAAGCCTGTAAAGAACTTATTAAACTCACACCCAAAAAACAAATATTCCAGTGAAGGAAGACATGGGCAAAAGACATGAACAGACACTTCTCCAAGGAAGACATCCAGATGGCCAATCAACACATGAAAAAAAGCTCAACATCACTCATCATCAGGGAAATGCAAATCAAAACCACAATGAGATACCACCTCACACCTGTCAGAATGGCTAACATTAACAACTCAGGCAACAACAGATGTTGGTGAAGACGCGGAGAAAGAGGACCTCTTTTGCACTGTTGGTGGCAGTGCAAGCTGGTGCAGCCACTCTGGAAAACATTATGGATTCTTCAAAAAACTAAAAATAGAACTACCCTTTGACCCAGCAATTGCACTACTAGGCATTTATCCACGGGATACAGGTGTGCTGTTTCAAAGGGACACAGGCACCCCCATGTTTATAGCAGCGCTATCAACAATAGCCAAAATATGGAAAGAGCCCAAATGTCCATCGATGGATAAATGGATAAAGAAGATGTGGTATACACATACAATGGAGTATTACGCAACAATAAAAAATAATGAAATCTTGCCATTTGCAACTATGTGGATGGAACTGGAGGGTATTATGCTAAGTGAAGTTAGAGAAAGACAAAAATCATACAACTTCACTCATATGAGGACTTAAAGAGACAAAACAGATGAACATAAGGGAAGGGAAGCAAAAATAATATAATAACAGGGAGGGGGACAAAACATAAGAGACTCTTAAATATGGAGAACAAACAGAGGGTTACTGGAGGGGCTGTGGGAGGGGGAATGGGCTAAATGGGTACGGGGAACTAAGGAATCTACTCCTGAAATCATTGTTGCACTACATGCTAACTAATTTGGATGTAAATTTTAAAAAGTACAAAATAAAACAAACAAAAAAAAGACCCTCCCCCTGAGGTTGTCATAATGCAATACAAATCTTAAAGGTGTGAGCAAACATTTTAGTTAGATAGTAGTTATTATAGGACTTCCTGGGAAACGAGCTCTCACTCTACTCTTTCTAAAGAGGCTCCACCCCAGGAGCCCAATGTGGGGCTCAAACTCAAGACCCCAAGATCAAGACCTGAGCTGAGATCAAGCTCAACCCATTGAACCACCCAGAACCCCTGTGCGCTGACTTTTAAACACACACTGAATTTTCTGCCTGGGATTTCTTGCTTTCCTTTAAAAAAACAAAAACAAAAACAAAAACAAAAACAAAAACAAAACAAAAACAAAAACAAAACCAGTTAGATCTGGAAAAGAATTAGGCTTGTTAGAAGTGCCACTTTTTAAATTAAATTACTCAAAATAACCCAATTTGCTTAAATGAAATTAAAATATTCTGTATTGGACTAAATGGCACTAAATCTCTGTCATTCATACCCAGGGGGTGTACAATATTATATAATTAATGGTATTCTAGCTCTGTCAGTGATTTTTAAACTTAATTAAAATGGACTGAATCTTTTAAAAGAGAAACTCCCATGACTGCCACTGGTGAGAAATGACTTTCATTAAGCTACGTAAATATGCATGAATCTAAATTTAGAAAATGCTGTCTGCAGAATTTAGAAGAGCTCTAAAATCAAAACGTATATAAATATACAAACTAAACACCAAGAAGATTACACAACCAATAACATTTAAAGTACCAACATGAATTTAATGTGATGGCTGTTACTTTACAGAACTGGTGTGATGCTAAAAGCATAAACACGGCACTAAGGGCACCGAGCAGCGCCTTTAAACCTGTCATGCCCCGCACGATGGCTCAGTGTCATACGGGCAACGCTAGCACCTGCTGGCCGCCTCTGTGGCGCCGCGGCTCCACACGGCCGCAGCAAGGACCCCGCGCACTGGCACAGTCCGCACGGAGGCACTTTGCCAGGAGGGGGTCATCTGGCCGATGCAGAACTTACTTAGTAAATGTTCAGATCAAACTCGGAAACTATGACACATGCTTCGCAGCCCCGAAGAGCCCACCTCAGACTCTCTGTCTGCAACACGCTTACATCTCTCCCGCTGCCACTAAGGGGCCAGAGAGGAACTGGAAAGGCGTCCGTCCACAAGGCAATGGTGGTGAGCAGGCTCTGACAGACAGGTGATGGCGAGGGGTGGCAGGCGTGGTGGTGACCGTCTTTTTTTTTTTCCTTTTCCTTTTTTTTCCAGAGAGGGAGAGAGACAGAGCGCAAGCAGGGGGAGAGGCAGAGAGAGAGGGAGACACAGGATGGAAGCAGGCTCCAGGCTCCGAGCTGTCAGCACAGAGCCCACCGCGGGGCTCCAACTCATGAGCCGTGAGATCACGACCCGAGCCGAAGTGGGACGCTTAACCGACTGAGCCACCCAGGCACCCGACAGTCCTTTTTTCTTTTTAGATCCAAGTTAGTGAACATGTAGTGTAACAATGGTCTCAGTAGAATTTAGTGATTCATCACTTACATATGGCGCCCAGTGCTCATCCCAACAAGTGCCCTCCTCAATGCCCATCACCCATTTAGCCCATCCCCCACCCACCCAACACCTTTCTAGCAACGCTCAGTTTGTTCTCTGTATCGAAGTCTCTTACACTTTGGTGGGGATGGTCTAAGTGTGCACAGGAGGCCAAGGTCCCAGTGTGCTGAGGGCCTCAGCCAGGCTCCACACCGGACCCTGGGCACAGAGATGGCAGAAGGTCTTGTACTGAACCGCTGGGTCCCCAAGCTTGTGCCCATCCCGTCAGGTGGCGACTCCCGCCCCCTTCCTGATCTCCGAACGCTAGCTGCCAGGAGTGAAGTCCCCACCCTCCCTGGGCCTCCTCTCCAAAGTGACAAATCAAGGGACAAAGTCCTGAAGCTTCAAACGCCCACAGGGCCCGACAGAAAGATCAGCCCCAGGAAGCCCTCCGGCTGGAAAGCCCACCTCGCACAGGACTAGCTGCTGGCTCTGCAAGCGGCTCCAGACTAAACATGAACCGACAGCTCGGGACCTGCAGACAGGGGAGAAAGCGGCCAAAACAAGGGGGCTGGGGGAAAGGGGGACAGCGCTTCAACCAAACCAACAAAACCAACAAAACCTCAAGGAAACGACACTTTACGCCCTCGGGGAGTTAACAGTTAATGCCTGCTAACAGGAGTGACATCACCAATGTCAGCTGAGTGCCTGCGAGGTGCCAGGTGGTATTCTAACTGAGCATAGCCCTGCATTTAGCCAGTGAACCTCCCACACCTATGAAGCAGGGCTCCCATCACCCCCGTGATGGAGAGAAGTGGGCGCTGGATGCTGTATGCAGCTCACCCACACTGGCAGCCCCAGCCACTAATCGGGGGGCAGCAGGGCGCCCCTACGTCCGGCAGGGTCCCTAGAGGATGAGCTGCGTGCTACCTCGAGAAAGGAAAACCAGCCAGTGTGTTTTGAAATTCAAACGCTAATAACAATTTTAAAGCTCAACACCTCTTCCAAAGCCTGGAGCACGAAGACAAAGAGAAGGACAATCACCATCACAGGATCAGGTTAGGTGGCCCATTAGCCAGTTAAGCTCCAGAAAGACGACAGAGAGAAGGGAGTGAAAGAAAAAAAAAAAAAAAAAAAATCAAAGGACGAAGGCAAGAGTCTCCTGACAAGGTCTGGTGAGCGCCAAGCCTGAAAAAACTCCTAGCCCAAGGTGCCTCACCCTGAAAACTAAAACACCCAGGATAAAAGGGAAATTCTAAAATTCCCCAGAGAAAACAGATCACAGACAAAAGCAACCAGACAGGAAAATGGTGGATGGAATACCAACCACCCTCAAAATTCTGAGAAAACATAACTTTCAACCCATAATTCTACACCCAGTCAAATGATCAATCGGGTTTCAGGGAGGAGTAAAGATGTTTTCAAACATGCAAAGAGCAAAAACACCTTTCTCAGAAAACCACTGGAAGATGTTTGGCAAAATGGGAATAAACCAAGGGCAAGGAAGATGGGGGGACCTGACATGCCCACAATGGTGAGGACAGTGCCGAGGCAGGCGTCAAGGACCCTGGAGAGCAGCAGTCCCGGCTGGAGGAGGCTGGCCAGGAGACGTCCTGGGGAGAGAAGGGCTAGCGGTCACCCGCGCCGTGTTTGGGAACGTCACTACTGAGTGTCTGACCATGTCTGCTTAAACTGCACTGAAGACAGAGAAGCAAGCATGTGAAAAAATTAGGCAATCGTTAGCTCTAGGAAAAATGAAATCGGTACGAAAGAGAAAACGCATATATACTTTAATTCAGCAATGAACAGTATTTGCCTGATACTGAGGGAACCAAAACTTGTAAGAGAATTCCGACTCTCTCCTTTTTTTCTTCCCCAGGGAAGGTGGGGGAGTGCACGTGGGTGGAAGGTGATGCTAGTGAAAAAGCACCATCATCAGGTACCGTCGGGACGTCAGGACTCCCTCTTCAAAGCCAGGAAGTCAAAAGTCAGCAGTGAAGACGTTATTCAGGGGCTGCTAAGGATACTTCCCGGCAGGTGACGAGGAAAGAGGCACTGAACATTATGGTGACACAAGGAAGAAGCAGGAACAAGAAATGCGGAGCAGGGAGAGGGGCCCAGAGGGAGAACATACAACGAAGTTTTAGAAGACGGGGAAGCGAAGCCACGTTCATGTGCCCCGGCGCCTGGCGCAGCACCGGGGGAGCCAGGGCACAGGGAAGCAGGGTGAGCAGACGGGTGGGGTCAGGGAGCGCGTGGCACAGGAGGCAGGTGTGGACCTGGGCTCTAGAGGCGGTCTCGTCAGACCACAGCTTTTCTCCACGAGGTATGAGAGAAGATTCATCTGCTGAGAGTGAAAGGGAGGGGGTGCGGGTGAGGTGCGGGGCGTGTGAAGGAAGCGTTCTCGGGCCTGAGGCCACACTACAGAACGCGGGATGGTCTCTGTGCCAGCGCCCACGTGAGATCTGAGGTCAGCAGCTTGTTTTTAAAAACCAGCAAGCCTAGTGAGTGACTACTGTAAGCCATGCACTGCCCTGGGGACACAGCACAGGCAATGTCCCTGCCCCTGACATCTGAGTGGAGGAAAGAAAGGACCCTGAACAAGCCCATCCAGTGGCGCTTCCGCAGCTACGCGGCGCAGGCAGAGGGTTAGACCAGGTCTGGGTTCCGGCAGGAGTGAGAACGGGGGCTGAGAGAGACGAGGAGGCTAAGAGTGAGCAAGGGGTGACACGGTGTCAGGCCCCGGGGTCCAGCGGATGGGTTGGGAAAGACGGCTCTAGCGGTGGATTCGGGGGTGCGTGCGAGTATACAGGGGTTTGCTAGATGATTCTTGCACTTTCCGGAACTTTTAAGTTTTTCAAAACACCAACAAGGATGAACGTGTCATCTCCTCTCCTTCTGTCAACCTTTCCTGCCGCTGCCCTAGTCTATCGTCTCAGGCTGAACGACTGCGACGGCGCCCCCAGTGGCCCACTCCCTTCCTCCGCTGCCCAGAGTTGTGTCCACAGAGCGGACGGAGAGTCTTCCCAAAGGCACGAATAACATCACCACCGTGCCTCAAACCCTATCAACACCCAACTATCACGGCTTGTGTGCTCACCAAATTAAGCAGCACTTACTCAGAACTCACCACCTAAAACTGCTGAGTCACTGTCACAGAAAACGAGACCACAGCAATTAGAAGGGAGGTACGGTTTGCAGTGGTTCGGTTTTTTCTCTCCTCTCTCCCGGTGGTTAAAGACGTAGAGGATTATTTCACCACCACCTCCCGGCCAGCGAGCAGGATGCAGGGGAGACCCAGAGTTGTGCACGCTCCTCCAGAGACCACTGTCCCCGTCCTGATACCCCCTTGTGAGCAGGACCGTGTGAAACACAGTCCCGGGAAGTGGTCACCATTAAAGACAAGCATCTGCTTTCCTTAAGATGTCATCAAAGCTGGTCCTGGGCCGGGAAGCATCTCAAGCGCTGTTCGTCCCCTTCGCCCATCAGGAAGACGGGTGAAAACCGTTACACACACACCCAAATCGCTGCTCCAAGTGTCACAAAGACGGGAACGACAGGAACTCTCACGGGCCGCGTGCGGGACAGAAAGCGCACAAGCCCTTGGAAGACTGCTGGGCGCTGTCCACCAAAGCCAGGCAGCCGCCGTCCCGCGACCCAGAGACCCCGCTCCAGGCACACGGCCGCCAGCACCGCACAGTTGTGGTGTTACCATGGCCTTACCAGCGGCACCTTCACAGAACAGACAATTCAGACATCCAGTAACGTAGGAAGATGCCTCCACGGCGGAGCGCTCCCGCGGTGCCTCCCGTGGCAATGAGAGCGCACGGATTACAGCTACACCTAGCAAAGTGGATTAGTCTCAGGAAGAAAATACTAAGGAGTACTTACTGTTGGATCCCATTTATATCAAGTTCAAAGCCAGGTGAATCTAATCCATAACGTTTAGTCCCTCCAGGGGTAGGAGCGCCCGAGGTACCCGCGAAGTGCTCTCCTGAGCGGGCTGCGCTCCCTGGCGCCTGGGACCCTGCATGCAGCCAACTGCGCCGTGTCTCCCCTGCGTCCCGGTTACAGGTGTCCACCTTCTCACGGATCCTCATCCGTGGGTCCAGTGCTGGCAGGCCCCCGCGTGCCACTCACATGGACAGACCTCCACGGGCCCCCGACCACCTGGCGACCACCTCTCCACACCTGGTCCCATGCCCCAGCTTCTGGCTTGCGAGTCAGCCGCCTCCCTCTCTGCTGAGGATTCTGCTTATCCCTCTTAGAAACCCAAGTGTCCAGGGACAACTGGGTGGCCCAGTGGGATGAACGGCTAACTTTGGCTCAGGTCATGATCTCGCGGTCTGTGGGTTCGAGCCCCATGTTGGGCTCTGGGCTGACAGCTCAGACCCTGGAGCCTGCTTCGGATTCTGTGTCTCCCTCTCTCTCTGCCCCTCCCCCACTCACACTTTGTCTCTCTCTCTCTCTCAAAAATAAACATAAAAAAATAAATAAAACCCACAAGTGCCCAGAGCAGATTGTCCCGCCACCAAGAGAGGGTCCGTCCCACCTAGTCTCCTCGAGGACTCTGCTCCGACGACAATATTCCTGCTCTCTGGAGCCCCATCAGTTTTCTCTCCTCTAACAGATTAGTCCTAATTTCAAACAGAAATGCTGCAGTCTATCATATTTAAAAAAAAAAAAAAAAAAAAAAAAAAAAAAAAAAAAGCTGACCTCCACACTCCACACCGGCCACGGCTGCGATTTCTGTCCCCTTAAAGCAAAGCTGGACAGTGCTCTGTCCTCACTGCCTCTCCTGATTCTCTCTGGAGCTCACTCTGAGGAGTGTGTGCTTCCACCACTCAGCAAGTTCATCTGTTTCAACTCACCAGGTCCTTTGTCACCGTTACCAAACCCATTCTCTGCCCCATCTATGAACTCAGAAGAGGGGTATCTGGGGCACTGGCCACATCGTTTAGCTCCCGCCCTCTGGAGCACTGCTCTGAGTGGGTGGTGTGCATTCACACTGTAGGAACTCCGACAGTAAGAACGTTAACCCCTATGACAAAGAGGCCTTTTGAAAATCACACTCAAAAATCCTGAAGAACACTTTACTGTATATTCAGATTGAGGAGTACCATCTACTCTCCAAAGACAAAGAGCACTCTGAAACCTTCCGTGTTTATACTAAAGAATGGAAAATCTCTTACGGGCAGACACGAATGAATGTGCATGTGTGTACATATGTTACATTTCTAGCTATGTCTTTTTAAAGCAGTCACCAAAGGCAAAAGTTTTCTTTCAGAAAGCACACACGAACTGGCAGTGAGTATAAAAAATGGAAACCCCCCTGTGAGAGATACAGTAAGGTTCTAAACTAGAGACACTATAATCTTAAGAGCACCCCAAATTAAGTTTCTCCCAATTATGAGTAGACTGGATAAAATGTGACAAAACAGAAAAATCTGAATATCATTTTCTAGTCAATCGCTAAAAAAGTTTGTGGCAAGTTATCTAAACTGGAAAAGTCAGAAGGGACAACTGAAATTCAATTTCTCTACTCCTACAATAAATACTATTTTAATAACAGGAAAAGTAAACCGTATCTTAGGAACACGAGGATGATTTACCTTATGAAAATGAACCAACATGGATACACCATTTTAATAGAATTAACTATTCTAACAAAAACTGCACGCTTATCTCCTGCGCAAAGCATTTGACAAGGATAATCCAAGACCTGATCATAATAAAAGCACTCAATACACTAAGAATAGAAGGGACCTTCTTCAACTTGATAAAGAGCACCTACAAAAAAAAAAAAAAAATCCACAGCTAACATCATACTCAATGGTGAAAATGTGGATGCTTCCCCCCATAAGAGCAGGAACAAGACAAAGGTGTTCGCGCTGACCTTTCCAGTAAGCTTTCTCCTGAAGTCTCCAGCCACGGTAATTAGGCAAGGAAAACAAAAGGCATCCAGATTAACGAGGAATAAAGTCAAGCTTCCTCTGCTCCCAGGAGACATTATCTTGTCCATAGAAAGTACTAAGGAATCTACACAAAACTATCAGAGCTGATAAACGGGTAAATAAATCAGCTGATAAATAAGTAACAGTGCAGCAAGGGTAGGGGATACAAAAACAAAGATCGACTGTACTTCTCTACTCTAGCAATGAACAGTCAAAAAATGAAGTAAGGAAATGATTCACTTTATAGTATCATCAAAAGTAATACGGTACTTAGGAATAAACTTAAAGAATTGCAAGATTTACAAGCTACAAGCTGCAAAATATTGTTCAAAGAAATTAAAGAAAACCTAAAAACTGTTAAGATTTCATTCATGGATTAGAAGACTGAGCGTGAAGACGGCAGTATTCTTCAGATGGATCTACAGAACCCAGGCAACACCCCTATAAACTCCCAGCAGTCTCCCCCATGCCCCCGCCCCCAGCGGAAACTGACAAGCTAACTCTTAAAATGCATATGGCACTGCAAGGCTCCCAGAAGAGCCAAAACAATTTTTAAAAAGAACAAAGCTGAAGGTCTCACACTTCTTGATCTCAAAACGCACTGCAAAAGTACAATAATTAAGACAGTGCGGTACTGGCGTAAAGGCGGACATACAGACCAAGGGAATAGAATTCAGAGTCTAGAAAGATACCCTCACATCTATGGCCAATTCATTTTCAACACAGGTGCCAAGACAACTCAAGGTGGGAAAAAAACCCAGTATTTTCTGTATGGAGACAACTCAATATCCACATGCAAAATTAAGACACTGGACCCATATCTAACACCATATACCAAATTAATGCAAAATGGGCCGAAGACCTAAATATAAGAACTAAATCTATAAAACTCTCAGAACACAGGAGCACATTTTCATGATCTCGATTAGGCAATGGTTTCTTAGAAGATACCAAAAGCACTGCAGACAAAAGAAAAAAAAACCCAGATAAATTGGACATCATCTAAATTAAGAATTCTTGTGCATCTAAGGGCACTGACAGTGAAAAGACAATGCACAGAATGAGAGGAAATATTTGCAAATCATGTATCAGGTAAGAAGACTCTAGTCTCTGGAATATATAAATAACCCAATAGATAAAAACCAAAAACCAAAAAACAAAACCAACTAAAAAATGGGCAAAGGGCTTGAACAGACATTTTTTTCCCAAAGAGCATACACAAATGTGGAATAAGCACAGGAAAAGATGCTCCATATCACCTGTCGCTAGGGAAACAGAAGCACAATGGGACAGCACTGCACCCATACAGAAGGATGGCTCAAGTAAAAACAAAAACAAGAACTGTTGGGGAGGATGTAGACAAACCGAAACCCTCATAACACTGCTAGTGGGATTGTTAACATGATGCAACCACTTCGCAAAACAGTTTGGCATCTCCTCAAAAAGGTCAACGTAAAGTTAGCACACGACCGTCAATCCAACTCTTAGGTATCATGGCTGACAAAACTGGCAACACAGGTCTATGTTAAAACTTTTTCAAGAATATTCATAGCAACATTATTGAAATTCAGCCAAATACTGGAAATAATCCAAACTATTCATGAAATGAACTCAAAAACAAAATGTGGTCCATATTCACCCAATGGAGTATCATTCAGCCAAACAAAGAATGAAATACTGACACCTGCTAGATGGATGAAACTTGAAAACATTATGCTACATGGAAAAAGCCAGATACAAAGCCAGACCTATTATATGATTTCAGTTATATGCAACGTCCAGAATAGGGAAATCCACAGAAACAGAAAGTAGGCTAGTGGTTGCCAGGAGGTAGGGGAGGAAGGGATGAACAGTACTTGCTGATGGGTTTCTTCAGGGGGTGATGAAAATGTTCCAGAATTAGACCGTGGTGACGGCTGCACAAGTCAGTGAACATACTAAAAAATACCCAACTATAGTCTTTGAAAGTATGAGTTTTATGTCAAGTGAATCGTATCTCAGTAAGTCTATTATTATTTCTTAACTTTTTAATGCTTATTTTTGAGGGGGGGTAAGGGGCTGAGAGAGAGGGGACACAGAATCCAAAGCAGACTCCACGCTCTGAGCTGTCAGCACAGAGCCTGACGCGGGGCTCGAACTCACAGACCGTGAGATCACGACCTGAGCTGAAGCTGGACACTCAACTGACTGAGCCACCCAGGCACCCCAATCCCATTTCATTTAAACTGAAGGAGCCTCTGTTTCTTTTTGGCTACTTCTCACAAGCATGTACGTTAGGTGAAGGCAGCAGGAGATCAGGAAATTCAGTGTGTGCACATCATTCCCCAATTAAAAGTCTTGTCAGATCAATTCCGGTAGACTTCAAGACTTAGGAAACCATGTTTCACTTCTGTCGTTAAAGCCCAGCAGAGATTTAACCAAACTCTTCAAGGAGAATCTGACTCATACGGAGTATTCCATGCTACCTCCTCCACCCCATCCTAAAAAATGACAAGTTTTTATCCCAAAGGCTATCTGACAGCATAAATTACCCTTTTCTGCAGACATGTTAAGTCACCTGAACAATTTCCAGGGACGCTCTATGCTGTATCGCCTACCTAGTGACTCTGAGTAATTAAGTGCTGGTAATTAAGTTCTGCCACAGCAGAAGTCTGAGCCAAGACCAGTAACAGCACCCTGGCACAATCATCAAAGCACGTACTAGACAGTTTAGAAGAAAATTAAAGCTACGCACTCTCCAACTGAACATCTTGCCCTTCCGATGATTCTCACTGCCCTTACGATAAAGATCACAATCCTCGTTCTGTTCTCCCCTTTGCCTTCTATGGTCTGATGACCGAGGCCTTAGTTTCTCAAACTGGTTATAATTCTTGCTGTTTCAAGCCCTCCTCCAGGCTCTCTACTCTGCCAGGACAGCTCCTCCCACCCCCCCAACCCTGTCATCTATCTGTCCTTCACACCACAGCCCAAGGTTCCATTGCCCAGGGAAGCACTTTGACAACTTCCTTGCTATGTCTCAGGACCACGTGGGTCGCAGAGCAGTGCTTCTACTCACGGCGCATCTGAAGCATGGGTGCACATCTGCAGAACGGATGCACCAAGAAGCAAAAGGAGGACCTGAGAGTTCACCTGCTAACCCTGGTCACTCGCTATGCATCAGCCAAACTGCCCTCCTGCTGCACACCCAGACAGGCGACCGCACAACCGGTCCTTGGTATTTCACACTCACACTGGCAAGAGGACAGTGACGAGCATTTTTGTCGTCTATGTAAAAGGGGCCACTCATCTGAGAAACTGGTCCCAAAAGGGGAAGACTCTCTCTCTAAATTTGGGAAATGACCTAATCTAGTCTGTCGTATTAGAAAAACAGGCTGCTATCATTTCTCTCCTTATATGCCATCTTTTCTCCCCCCGTAAAGTAAGCTCTATGCCCCACGTGGGGCTTGAACTCACAACCCTGAGATCAAGAGTCACGTGCTCCACCAACAGAGGCAGCCAGGCACCCTCTTATATGTGATTTTTTATTACTATCTGTTAGGAACACACACAGCCCTGAGACTGTTCCTTATACCAAATAAACAGTTCAGTTAGACTTAAATACATGTGAAAAAACTCACAGGTGTTTCTCAGAGAAATCCCCAAATAGGCAAGATTATCAAATAAGTGAGTTTACCAGGTAACTGATAAAACAAGTCAAAGTTGTTTTTGTTTTTTTTTTTAAGCTTATTTATTTTGAGAGAGAGAGAGAGAGAGAGAGAGAGAGAGAGAGAGCAAGAGAGCATGTGCATGCGGGGGAAGGGCAGAGAGAATCCCAAGCAGGCTCTGCACCGTCAGCACTGAGCCCGACACAGGGTGACCCCATGAACCCTGAGGTCGTGACCTGAGCCAAAATCAAGAGTCGGATGCTTTAACTGACTGAGCCACCCAGGAGCCCCACAAGTCAAAGTTTTATCAAACTCTAAATAAGCAAACAATAATTACTCATCCCCAGTTTGTGATTTTAGAAAAAGTGTAAGTTATTTTTGACCAGTAAGTTTGTTCAGTGCATATAAATTCAATTTCTAAGTAGCTTTTCAGGAATGTATTTATTCTTTGAGAATAAACATTTTAAGAGTGCATTCAATCATTAAAACGATAGATTAGAAATGTATGATTTCCTACTTCAAAAAATCCACATTTAATTCTACCATAAAATGGAGTAAAATTTGGGGCACCTGGGTGGCTCAGCCGCTTGGTTGAGTGTCTGACTTCGGCTCAGTCATGGTCTCGCGGTCTGTGAGTTCGAGCCCCGCATCAGGCTCTGTGCTGACAGCTCAGAGCCTGGAGCCTGCTTTGGATTCTGGGTCTCCCTCTCTTTTGGCCCCTCCCCCACTCATGCTCTGTCTCTCTCTCTCTGTCAAAAATAAACATTAAAAAAAGGTTTTTTTAATGGAATAAAATTCTGATATATTCAAGAGAATGAGAAGACCAGCCACGTACCGGTAGGAAATATTGGCAAAAGACACAGCGGATAAAGGACTGCTACCCAAAATACAAGAACTCTTCAAACCGACAATAAGAAAACCCAATCACAAAATGGGCAAAAACCCTAACACAAGATCTTCAGACGGCAAAGAAGCACCGGAAAAGATGCTCCCCATCACCTCCTCAGGGAAATGCAAATGACAACAGGACCCCGCTACATACACACCTATTAGAGGGGCAAAAGTGGAAATCGCGGACGACACCAGATGCTGGCGAGGATGGCGAGTCACAGGAAGTCTCCTTTGCAGCCGTGGGGACGCACAATGGTGCAGGCGCTTTGCGTGAAAGTCTGGTCATTTCTTAGAAAACCCAACATTCTCTTCCCATACGATTCAGCAGTTGTGCTCTGTGGTACTTACCCAAAGGAGGTGAGAACTTACGTCCACACAAAAACCTGCACATAAATGTTTACAGCAACTTTAGTCATCATTCTTAACACATGGAAACAACCAAGAAGTTCTTTAGTCGTTGAATGGATAAACTGGTCCATGCAGACCATGGAATATTGTTCAGTCCTAAAATGAAATGAACCATCCAGTCCCGAAAGGCATTAAAGTACCTTAAATACAGGTAATGAAGTGCAAGGAGCCAGCATGAAAAGGCTGCACACTATGGGACCCTGAGCATACGAGATCCTGGAAAAGGTAGAACCATGGAGACAGCCAAAAGATCAGTGGTTGCCAGGGGTGAGCAGAGATGAGCAGGCAGAACACAGGTTTGCTGGGCTGAGAAATGACTGTGTGATACCATAATGATGGACGTGTACCATTATATATTTGCCCAAACCCACGGAGCGTGTGACACCAAGACGGAACTGTAACGCAGAGCAGGTTGATAATGGGACTTGGGGCAATAACGTGTCAGTGTTCTCGTCCTTTCATTGTAACAAATGCACCATCTGGTGGGGGGTGTTGATAATGGGGGAGCGTGTGGGGGACGGGGAGAGCAGGGGGTTATATGGAAAATCTCTGTGGCTTCCCCTTAATGTTACAGTGACCCTAAAACCACTCTAAAAAAAATAAAGACTTAAAAAAAAATTCTGATAAGTGCTACAAGGCAGATAGACCTTAAGAAATTAAAAACATTATGCATAGTGAAATAAACCAGATACAGACGAACAAGTGTTGTATAATTCCACTTACATGGGGTCCCTACAACAGGCATATGAATTTTCACAGAAACAGAAAGCAGAGTAGAGATTATTGGGGGCTGGGGGAAGGAGAAAGGGGGGAACTGTTATTTAATATGGACACAGTTTTTCTTTGGGACAATTAAAAAGTTTTGGGTATAGATGGCAGTGATGGTCACACCACACTGTGGACGTAATCGATGCCACGGAACTGTATGCTTACAAACGGTAAAAACGATCAATATTCAACTATGTATAGCTTACCACAATGAAGAAAAAAATCCAGCTCTCTCAAGAATGTCCTCTCTCACCACTTTTAGTCAACAGGGTACTTACTGAAGTCCTAGGCACAGCAATCGGACAACATAAAGAAACAAAAGGCATCCAAACTAGTAAGAATGAAGTAAAACTGTCACTATTTGCAGATGACAGGATGACCCTATATATAGAAAATCCTAAAGAATCCACCAAAAAACTACAACTGATAAATGGATTCAGTAAAGTCACAGGCTACAAAAGTCAAGGTACAGAATCTGTTGCAGCCCCGTACACACTAATAATGAAGCAGCAGATAGAGAAATTAAGAAAACAATCCCATTTACAATTGCATCAAAAACAGTAAGATACCTAGGAATAAATCTAATAAGGTGAAAGACTGTACTCTGAAAACTGTAAAACACTGATGAAAGAAATCAAAGACAGCACAAAGAAATGGAAAGACATTTCATGCTCATGGGTTGGAAAATCAAACATTGATAAAATGTCTACACTACCCAAAGCAATCTACACGTTCAATGCAATTCCTACCAAAATACCAACAGCATTTTTCAGAGCTAGAACAAACAGCCCTAAAATGTGTACCACAGAAGACCCTGAATATAGCCAAAGAGACCTTGAAAGACAAAACTGGAGGGATCACAATCCCAGACTTCAAGTTAAATTACAAAGAGGCAGTAATCGAAACAGTATGGTACTGGCATAAAAACAGACACATAGATCAATGGAACAGAACAGAAAACCCAGACACAAACCCACAATTATATGGTCAATTAATCCTCGACAGAGGAGGAATGAATACGCAGTGGGAAAAAGACAGTCTCTTCAACAAATGGTGTTGGGAAAACGGGCAGCTACATGGCAAAGAACGAAAGTGGACCACTTTCTTACACCATACAAAAATAAAGTCAAAATGGATTAAAGGCCTGAATGTGAAAAACTGAAACCATAAAAATCCTAGAAGACAGCACAGGCAGTAATGTCTGTGACATGATCAGTAGTGGTATTTATCTAGATGTGTCTTCTGAGGCAAGGGAAAACAAAGGAAAAAAAAAAAAACCCTACTGGGATTACATCAAAATAAAAGTTTTTGGGCTCAATCTCATGAACTGTGAGATCGTGGCCTGAGCCAAAATCAAGAGTCTGAGTCACCCAGGAGCCTTGTGCAGAGCCTGCTTGGGATTCCCACTCTCTGCCCTTATCATACGTGTGTGCATGCTATCTCTGTCTCTCAAAATAAACTTAAAAAATTACAGACGATGTATCTGATAAGGGGTTTGTACCCAAAATAGAGAACTTATACAACTCAACACCCCAAAAACCAAACAATCCAATTAAAACATGGGGAACATTATAAAAGGGGGGGGGGCATCTGGGTGGCTCAGTCCATTGAGCATCGTACTCTTGGTTTCAGCCCAGGTCATGATCTCACAATTTGTGGGATTGAGCCCTGCGTGGGGCTCTGTGCTGACAGCATGGAGCTTGCTTGGGATTCTCTTTCTCCCTCTCTCTTTGCCCCTCCCCTGCTTGCTCTCTCTCAAAATAAATAAACTTAAAAAAAAATTTTTTTTAAAATAGAAATACCCTACAATCCAGCAATCACATCACTGGATATTTAAACCCAAAATGCAAAAACAAAACAAAACAAAACAAAACACCCCACACTAATTCAAAGGGATATATGCACCCCTACGTTTATTGCAGCATTATTTATAATAACCAAATTATGGAAACAGCCCAAGCACCCACCAACAGATGAATGGATAATGTGGTGTATGTACACAAGGGAATATTATTCAGCATAAAAAAAAAATGAAATCTTGCCATGTGCAACAACCTGCATAGAGCTAGAGAGTATAATGCTAGGTGAAGTCAGTCAGAAAGACAAGTATCATATAATCTCACTCAGACAGAGTTTAAGAACCAGAAATAGAGAGAGGCAAACCAAGAAACAGATTCTTAACTATAGAGAACTCACGATTACCAGAGGGGAGGTGGTGCAGGGAGGGACGGGTCAAACAGGTGATGGGATTAAAGAAACATCAACAGGACAGAACACAGGAATCTAATACAGATTTCAATTAAAAAAAAAAAAATGCCTAGACCTCAAAAACAAAAAAGCCCAAATCCACATTAGCCCAAATGTTCTGTATTTTTCTGTAGGATCAAATGAAATGAAAAGACTCCCCCCCCCCCCCCCCCGACTCAGAGCCAGTTCTCGAGGCGATGGTGTGAACCCTCTCCAGCCGGCCCTCATGGCCAGCAACCCAAAGGTAACTGTGGGTGGATTCCTAAAGCAACAATTTATAGGACTGCTATTTTACCTATGCACACACCTTCCCCCGACGGCACTTTAAAGAGCACACAATCCTACCGAGCTCCACGGTTCCTCAGTGAGCATGAAGTGAACAGGATGGGAAAGGGAATGTTCTGGTTCTCTTGAATTGCCTATGGAAATTGATTACATCCCTGAACTTAACAGGGGCTCTGGCAAAGCAGAGTAAGAACGTTTCTGGTAACTACGACTATCAAGACTATCTGACTTTTCCGATGACTTCAGCAAGGGACAGACCTTTGGTACCATTGGTACCATGAAGTCAAAACCAAGACATGTGACTTCTAAACACTCCCTGAGATCATTAAGGTGTGAGAGGCAGAGAGACAGCAGCAGCAGTTGGGGCAAAGCGGACACATTCATCTGCCTGAAGAGAAGTTGAAGGCGGCGAGCAGGGACAGTCTATACATCGTGTTGCGGCAGAAGCTGCCGCTGGTGAGGGCAGGAGACTAGGCAGTTAGTTAGGTTCTAACAGGGTACCTGGAGGCCAGCAACGGGAAGGTGGGAGGCCTGTCCTGGAAGGTTCCACAAGAAGCTGGACCAAATCAGACAGGCCCAAGACGGTGGGTGCCATGACCGGACCCCTGACCAAACAAGGAGGAAAAGGCATGGACCTGTTTCCAAGGAACCACAGCCCCCAGTGATGAATATTTCTCCCCCTGGTTAACAACTGTGCATAAAAGTTAGAAGCCCAAGCCCCAAGGCACAGAGCCCCCCGTCTCTCCCTGGAGCTGCTGCCTGTCACGGGGACAGTGCACCCCTTTTCATCATCGACTTTCCCACTGGTGTCGTCTGCTCAGTCTGTCCTTGAATTCCTTCCTTCCGGGACAAGACCGAGAACCTTTGGCAACTCCTCTGGGACAGGCTGGGCTGGGGTCTCCCTGGTTCACCAGGCAGCAGAGAGGAGGGGTTAGAAATGGAACTGCGAGGGGCGCCTGGGTGGCTCAGTCGGCTGAGCATCTGACTTTGGCTCAGATCACGATCTCGCGGTTCGTGAGTTCGAGCCCCGTGTCGGATTCTGCGCTGACAGCTCAGAGCCTGGAGCCTGCATCGGATTCTGTGCCTCCCTCTCTCTCACGGCTCCTCCCCCACTCATGCTCAGTCTCCCTCTCTCTCTGTCAAAAATAAATGAACATTAAAAAAAAAATTAAAAAAAAAACGGAACTGAGAGTTACAAAAAAGAACTTCAACTTGAACTGTAACTTTTACTTCTTAAAAAAATCTGGAACAAATAAGATCAAGTATTGAAAACATGAGTATTATTAATGTATCATGTTAATAACATACAACTAGATTATTATCTTGTTTAAAAGCCACGTAGAGTTTATCAAAATGTGAGGTGGCAAACAGTTTAGTCTGAAGAATTAAAATATTTCTCCTGTACGAAAGGTGTGCCAAAAAAATCATGACATCGTGACACTTCTTTAGAACGTGCAGGTACATAGTTACCCCACAGAAACAAAGCTGGATGTAGCCCCTGACAATTTATGAAGTTAGGTATGATTATAAATGCACTGATGCACATAAGGCACTGAAGCCCCCCCTTTCAATGATTATTCGCTGAGTTATCATTTTGCTTTGTTTTAAATCTAATTAAGGAAACTCCTGCTTTTTAACGGGTATACTTTTATGGCTATGTTTTGTCGTTGGAGATACTGGGAGAAAATGAAAAGCTAGCAACAATGTTTAGGGAGTTTGCAAACAGCCAGAGGCGGCCGGGATCACAAGCAGCAGCAAGGGAAACTCTCCTGTGTTCAGTTCGTAGAAAGCTAGTCTTCTCCTGTTCTATCTTTACAAAACACGAGGCATCCTTCCTTGGTGCGAAACACAACTGTACAGAAGCTTCCAGCATAAAAGCAGACATCCTGCTTCAGTGCCGAGCCAAACCCTCACTCTCCGCAGGCACCCACTCTGAACGGTGGGGGTGGCAAGGTCCACACCCAGGTTATTTACAACCACGCTCCGTTTTAATAGGGGAGCGCTGTTCTGCCGGTGGCTGTTTTTAATCTCCTGGGTCACAGACCGCTTTCCAACGGGCACAGACCCCTTTAATCCACAATATGGGTGTACCAGAATGCTTTTAATCCCTTCACTACTTTGGGGTATTTCAGTTTTTCCGGATGATTGACCGCTGCGATGCACAATTCTATAAACACCTGGTCCCGCAGTGCTGGCACGCTCCTGTGGGACTCCCGCAAAGTAGAATCATGGGGGTCGCAACCCAGCTTTAAGTTTAACAGATGTACGTGCCACACTGCCCTCCAAAGTATGAGTGTGGGGATAATCTTTCTAGAAATGTAAAGCAAAAGTAAAACCTCATCACTACTTTAATTCTTTTCCTTACTCCTTTTATTTATTTCTTAAATGTTCATTTTGAGAGAGCACAGGGGAGGGGCAGAGAGAAAGAGAATCTCAGGCACCTCCACACCCAGGAAGAGCCGGACACTGGGCCTGATCCCGCGGACCGTGAGGTTATGATTGAAGCAGAAATCAAGAGCTGGATGCTTAACGGACTGAGCCACCCGGGCGCCCCTAGTTGTGGTTTTCTGATCGAGGAAGGTGTAGATGAAATAGACTAAACTCTGTCCCACGCTCTGAGCAAGTCCAAAAACCTTACCGGGATTTCTGTTTTCAAGGTTGTCCCTGCCTCTGGGCTCTCGACTCCAGCTTCTATTCAAGTTCAATTTATGAGCCACTCTTCCTGTCCCACTTACCATTCCTCTCCTAAACCAAGACTGACCACACACGGGTCTGACTTTCCTTAATTTCCAACAGCAAAAAAAATCCCCCTTGTAAAAGACACATGTTCAGCATCCTTAAATGAACTTGAGGTAGAACGTATACGAACTGGGGGGACAGAAGAATTAAAATTCAAGGTTTGGGGCATCTGGGTGGCTTGACTGGTTAAGCACCCAGCTCTTAGTTTCAGCTCAGATCGTCTCGCGGTTCATGGGTATGAGCCCTGTGTCTGGCTCTGCACTGACAGCATGGAGCCTGCTTGAGATTCTCTCTCCCCCTCTCTCTCTGCTCCTCCCGCTTGCACTTTCTCTCTCAAAATGGATAAACAAAATTTTAAACATTAAAAAAATCAATGTTTACAATAGATATTTAGAGATTAATATTCATAGTGTATAAAGAGCTTTTAAAAATTGATTTTCATGGAGCCTGGGTGGCTCAGTCAGTTGGGCGTCTGACTTCGGCTCAGGTTATGATCTCACAGTCCATGAGTTCGAGCCCCGGGTCGGGCTGTGTGCTGACAGCTCAGAACCTGGAACCTGCTTCTGATTCTGTGTCTCCCTCCCTCTCTGCCCCTGCCCGGCTCATGCTCTGTCTCTCTCAAAAATAAACCCTAAAAAAAAAAAAAAAAAACTTAAAAAAATTGATTTTCAAAGACCTCAGTAGAAACATGGATGAATGATGTGATCTAATGACTCACAGGAGAAACAGAAATCACCAGTAAAAAAAATCTCAACTGCAACCCTAACCCTAAACCCAACCTAAATCTCAACTGCCTGGGTGGCTTTGGCTCAGGTCACCTCACAGTTCGTAAGTTCTAGTCTCGCTATTGTCAGCTCAGAGCCCTCTCTGGATCTTCTGCTCCCCCCCCCCCCCCAACTCATGCTCTCAAAAATAAAACATTTAAAGAAAAATCCTAATTGCATAACTGGTAAGGAGATGCAAATTAGATTTGCCATTAAAATAGCTAACATTAGGGACGCCTGGGTGGCTCATTTGGTTCAGTATCCGACTCTTGATTTTGGCTCAGGTCACGATGTCATGGTTATGGGGTTGGGTTGAGCTTCGGGCTCGCACCGGGCACGGAGCCTGCCTGAGCTTCTCTTTCTCTGTCTCCCTCTCTCCCGCTCACATATGCATACGCACACTCTCTAAAACCCATTTTTTAAAAAAATAGCTGACATTAAAAAGACTGATGTTCTCAGCATGAAAGGAGGAAGGAGAAGTTTGGGGGGAGGTATAAGATGGCATCTTTCGGAGAGTGCTTTGGCGGCCTCAAAACGTAAACAAGGAGCCTTCCCCAGTGTGCCCGTTCCTAGGAATCCAGCCACGGAAATGCTCGCCCAGGCAGGTGGGGGCCCAGACAATGTGCTGTCGCATCTTTAGTACTAAACAGCGAACACGGAGACCACCAATGAGACTAGTTCAATAAACAAGAGAATCTGTGTGACGAGATGGTGTGCAGTCATCAGAAGGGACCAAACAGAGCTATACAGCGAGGCGGCATGGTTAAGAATACTGAGTATGGGCTCTGAATCCTGACTCTAGCACCCACTAGCTCTGGGACCTGGGGCAAAGCCAACCGACCTCCCTGAGAGTCAGTTTTCTCATTTATAAAACAAAGGCAACAGTAGCACTTAGATCTCAAGGGGCTGCTGCAAGGGTCAAATGAGCTCAAGCACATACCCGGCTCAGCACGAGCACCCTAGTGACAGCCAAAAAGCTGCAAAACAGTCTTTATGACAGGATCCGCATTTTGTACAAAACGAAAAACTGCCTGTACGAAAACTAAGTTCTAAAGTAGAAAATAATAGATAAAGGCATTGGAAATGGTCTAAAAACACACACACTGTGAAGGGCAGTTACCTCTGGGGAGGATCCCTGGACAGCGGTGCAGAGTAGGAGGAAACCTCACTTTCACTCTTTGCACATCCGTATCACTTGGTTTTCTTTAAAAAATGAATGTTCTGCTTTTGCATTTCGAGACAAGAACAATCAAATCCAGCGAAGACGAGCAAGGGCAGTTCCCGACACGTGCCCCGCCGCGCCTGCTGCTAACGCCTTGCTTTAAAGCAGCAGTTGTCAAGGCGTGGTCTGCGGATGGATCCCAGGGGCCCCCGAGCCCAGAACTGTCTTCGGAACAGCATGCCGACACCTGCGTGGGTGAACCAAAGCCACGGTGACTGAAACTGTCGGCGCCTCCATGTGCATCACGGCTGCGGTGCCACGCTGTACGGAGACAGCCGCTCGGCTCACACACGCACGTGAGAGCCAGCAAGCTAGTCCCCCTAGGTTGGCGACAACCTTGATCAAACTAATTTTGCCCAATCCCAGCCCTCTGGGAGGAGTCCTTTCGCTATTCTCTGTGGTGAAGTGGGCACTACGCAAAAATCACATCTGCTGCATCTCCAAGCACGGTGACCGTCTCAAGAAGCACGTGCATGGCTGACTGTGTTGCAGGCCGAACTAGGCACTTATTTGACGGAACGCCATTATTATCTGAAAGAACAACTCACCGACTATGGTTTTTCAGAAAAGTCTCCTGAAAATGAACAAAGGGAGCCTCTCATTTCACAGAGAACAACCGACAGCATTTGCTGCCAATGTTAACATTCACATTTTCGAGAAGGAATTTGAATTTTGGAAGACATACCTATCACTATTACTGTGACAGCTTCCCACTCCAAGACTTTTCTAAGGAGATCAGTTGTGACATTAACAAACGTGATTTTCTTTGATCTTTTATAATGAAATGTATTGACATTTTGAAGGTCTGAATAACCCAGTGTACCAGTATTTGGTATAACTGGTCCAAACGACCAAGACATGATGTTACCAAATCACACACGGAGTGAGAGAGCCATTCAAAATACAAGGTAGGAGTAAGGGATTTTAATGTAATAGGAAATACAAACTCAATGATACGGTTTCAGGTTCCAAAGCACAACTGAACTTGAAGAAATCATCACGTGTCCAGTTCTGCCACAGTATTAGAGAATATCCAGAATTACATGGAAAGGCTGTTAAGTCATTCTTTCCTTTTCTAATTACAAGTGTGAGGCCAAATTTTCTTCCTGTATTTCCACAAAACAATTTCAACAGATTGAACACAGAAGCAGAGAATCTGAAAATCCAGCAGTCCTGTTTTAACCCCTATACTTAGATGCCACTCTTCCCACTAAATCTTGTTTCTTTTAAGAAAGTTGTTTTTCATTAAAAATGTTATGCTCACGTGTAATAGACCATTATCATTTTAAAGTGAAATAAGTATTTTAAGTTCTTCTGTTTTAATTCAAATTTGGTAAGTACTGACACATAAACCCACACAAAGAAAAGCTCTCTGATCTCCCTGGGACCAAAGACTGAGGACCACTGATGTTAGCACAGAGGCTGACAAACTACAACCTGAGGTTCACATGAAGTCCAGCCTCCGCTGCTTTAACAGAGATGCTGGCCCACCGCCTTACCCCCTTGTTCTGTGGGGTCTGCAGTTACTTTCCAGCTACACAGGCAGACAGACTGGGCTCAGTGGTTGCAGCAGGAGCAGACGGGCCTGCAAAGTCCAAAATATTTACTTTTTGGCCCTTTACAAAAAACAAATTTGCAGGCCTCTGATTTAGAGTAAGCCCGCGTTTCCAGCCTTTATTATCGCAGCAACTTCCTACTGGCTTCTGTTCTTACCCCATCACCAACCATTCTCCCAAGGCCAGAGTGACCTTCCTAAAAAAGGTAAAGCTGATGTCACTCTTCAGCTTACAGTCTTAAAGGCTTGTGATCACGATCACTTCAAAATACAATTCCAAGTTCTCAGCTCGGTGCTTGAGGCTGCTATCGAGCACTCTTTGGCCCTCCCATTCTGCCCCTGGACAAGCGCTCAGGTTTCCCAGAATGCACCAGGCTCTCTCCAATCTCCTCTCCACCGCTTTCCCGCCCCCCCCCCCCACACCCCCCGACTTCTTCCCCGTCACTCCCCACCCAAGGACCACTGGGCACTTCTGGCACATCCCCATCCCCGTCCCGGCTCTGTTCTCGGGATGGTGTGAGGGCTAGTCTGTCTGAACACAGGGCTTCTCGAGGTAGGAAGTGGGTTTCTCTACTCCAATATCCAGCAGCAGAAGCAGCCCTCCAGGGCACTGGTCAAGTGTCAGATGAAGACAGCCCAAAGCCAGCCCTCCAACACCCTTCCCCTTCTTACATGGGCTCCCTGGGGCAATATGGAGCAACTTACTCTCCTTTGCAGGAGTGTCTCGTAAGAGAACGTTTCCACAGTTATTAGTTACTGTGTGCTTGTTTGCCAGAGCTTTCCCCGCATTTATGTGGAATCTTTCTAACAAATTGTAATGCCCACAGGGTATACTACCTCTGTTTTACAGATGAAAAGCCAGAAAGAAGGTAAGTAACCAGTCAAGTTAACACAAAGCTAGTAGGAGGGTTGAAAAGGGATTTGTACCAATGCCTTTCCATACCGAGTCACAGGTTGGAGAGACAAGCCCAACACATGATAAAAGCGGAGAACAAGAGGACACTGCTAAATGCCAAACACCACTATATGCTAAGTAAAAAGAAAGGTCACATCCTAAGACAGAATACCAGGTGTTAGGGTGGCTGAGCAGGTGGGCACCTGGACGGCTCAGTCACTTAAGCGTCTGATTCTTGATTTCAGCTCAGGTCATGTTCTCGCAGTTTGTGAGCTCGAGCCCCATGTTGGGGTCCGCACTGACAGTGCAGAGCCAGCTTGGGATTCTCTCTCTCCCTCTCTCTCTGCCCCTCCCCTGCTCAAGCTCGTTCTCTCTCAGTAAATAAAAAATAAGTTCTACAAAAAAAAAAAGTGGTTGAGCTGTGATTCATAAAGAAAGTGGAATGTGATAAGGATTGGTAAGGTGTGAAGGTAGACAGGAAACAGAAAGCATATCCTAAGTTGAGCAAGAAACCTCAGCAAGGGACACAGAATATAAACAAGAAATATGCCTGGGTGGCTCAGTCGGTTAAGCATCTGACTTCGTCTCAGATCATGATCTAGCGGTTCGTGACTTCGAGCCCCACGTCAGGCTCTCTGCTGTCAGCACAGAGCCTGCTTCAGATCCTATATTCCCCTCTCTCTGCCCCTCCCCTGCCTGTGCTCTCTCTCTCAAAATAAATAAATAAACTTAAAAAAAAAATACGATCAAGAAAGGAGGACTGAATAATAATGGAAAAACCCAGGTTAGACCCAACTGAAGGGATCCAGGGTGGATGAACAGATGGGGGAGAGGTCAGGAAAAAACAAGAAACTGCTATTATTTTATGTCTAAATTTAGTTACAACCAACCCAAAGACCTTAAAATAAATGAGAGTTAATTAACAGTCGTACTTAACATTCAAGCAACACTTTACAGGTAACAAAAGCACTGCACACCGTTTGACTTTGACAAAAACCTTCTCCGGTAATTTCTAGATAAGGGAGCTGAGGTTCAGAAAGTGCCTTCACACCTGACAAATGGCAGACGTGAACTAAACCCAGAACTCATCAAAACAAGACTTTTAAAATCAAGGAATAAAAAAATCAAGGCGTATGATTTCATATTACTGTAAATCTTATATACTTACAGCTGATTATAACTAAGATCAGTCCAGCTTCCTGAACATGCAGCCTGACTGAAGAAGCATTACAATGTAGCTGTACTCATAAACACATTAAATGCCTTAATTTTAAGAAAACCACCCATATCTGATTTCCTAATAGCAGAATCTCCCCATGAAGCTCTCTACTAAATTAAACAGCAAGAATGTTACTAGATCGTTTTCTTGTTTGATGGCTTTCCCCCAGAAGATGCTTTCCTGAAGGCCTTTCTCAATGACATAGATATACTTAATGCTCATTTTCTGCACATAGGAAAAACAAAACCCACAATACTCTAAAAATAATGAATATGACTGAAACGTTGTGCATTCACAAATACTGGATTTCACTGATTCCAGGGAGCAGTTTACCACAAGTTAACATCTTTGAAATCAGATGTATCTTATATTCAACAAAACACACTAACATCTTATACTGATGTCCTAGTGCCCTTAATTTTTGTTTCCCTTCCCCAACTTAAAGGTTTCTTTCTCTCTCACAATATATCTACATAAATACCTTTAGAAAAGGCCCTACCACACCACCCAAATACCCACAAGATTTATGTAACTACCCAGACTTGAGTTAAAGATAAACCTTTTAGTATTTTTTAATATTATTTTTTCAGAAAAAGATTAACATCCAACTCAAGACCACAGACCAGATCATGGATTAAAACACAATCATCTGGGGCGCCTGGGTGGCGCAGTTGGTTAAGCGTCCGACTTCAGCCAGGTCACGATCTCGCGGTCCGTGAGTTCGAGCCCCGCGTCAGGCTCTGGGCTGATGGCTCAGAGCCTGGAGCCTGTTTCCGATTCTGTGTCTCCCTCTCTCTCTGCCCCTCCCCCGTTCATGCTCTGTCTCTCTCTGTCCCAAAAAAAATAAACGTTGAAAAAAAATTAAAAACAAACAAACAAACAAACAAAAAACAAAATCATCAAGTAAAAAGGCAAGACACGTGAGGGGCACTGGGTGGCTCAGTGAGTTAAGCGCCCGACTTGGGCTCAGGTCATGATCTTGCGGTCCGTGAGTTCGAGCCCCGCGTCGGGCTCTGTGCTGACGGCTCGGAGCCTGGAGCCTGTTTCGGATTCTGTGTCTCCCTCTCTCTGCCCCTCCCCTGCTCATGCTGTCTCTCAAAAAATAAATGTTAAGAAAACCTGTAAAATCACCCATGATGAAAAAAGCTACACATAACACCAGATAATAGTTCATCACAAAGCCCCCCTCCAGCCCTCCCCCCGTCTGTCTAGAAAAGCAACAGGCAAAGGCAGCAAGACCCAAACCTTCCCTGCAAGAAGGCAGCTCCAATCCCGTCGAGGTGACCTGGCAGGCAAAATGACCACATCGTGGGATGGGTGCGCAGGTGCTTCAGTCACTGAGCAGCGTACCATCTCTGTGACATCTATTCTTTAATGGCCGTTTTTTCACCCAGGTCACTAAGCTTCCAACATTTTGACAGGCGCTTCCTTTAAAGGCATCTCGTTTTCGTTTGCTTTCAGAAGCAATTCCCTACAATTCCTGCCACAGAGCTCTCCCCCGAGCTCTAGGAGGAGCAATCCCGAGGCTGGCAGCCACACCCCACGCGAGGACTGCATTGGCACCGCCACTAACGGTCACCGAAGCAGCCCAGCGTGCGCGGGCTCTGGAGCCAGTCGGCCTGGCTTCAAACCCTGGCTGCGGTCACGGTGGCTGCTGACCAAGGTCGGTGCCCCCCTCCTCCCCGTGCCTTGGCTTCTGCATCCGAAACCGGGAAAGACAAGGGCGGTGTGGAGACTGGACTCGCGGCCCCAGGGAGCTCGGCGCAGTCTCAGGAACGTGCGTGACTGGCGTTCGACGTCTGGTAGCTGTCGCCACCGCAGACCGGGTCCTCCACGAGGGGCGTGAGTGGGGCCAGCCGGCCTTCGAGCTTGAGGAGACGGGCCGGCCAACGACCGTGATGTCGCGAGACATCTGCCAAAGGCATCCGTCCAGGGAGGTCGTGCGAGAGGGGCTGTAGGGCCCAGGGACTGGGCCATGGGGACCAAACACCACACGCGGAAACGTGACAAACGCCCAACAGCTTCCGCACAGCAGCCACTGCCTAGAGCATCAGGCTTTGCAGGCACAAGCTGACGATCCGTCTCTTCTCCCTTCCTCTGGCAACTCCCCCTGGGTTTTACTTCTTTGGCCGCGGCTCATCTGGGCCTAAAGTTCGCGAATTCCACCGCAGGGGGTGACGGCTTCCCTGCAAGACGTCAGCTTGCTGCAGGGGACGGAGCAGTGACTGTCACTCCCGCATCCTGTCACCAGCAGAACTGCCAACTTCCTTTCGAGCCCAGCTCTACTCCTGCTCCCGGGAGCTGAGCGCGTGAGCAGAACCCCACGCTTTGAAAAGAAAAAGCCGCTGCATTTTACACAGTACGATACTTTCTTCAGGGGTGCTGACTCAAGTCCCGCACACGACTAGTTTGAAAAACCAAGACGGGCGCCCGGCTGGCTTACTCGGCGCAGCAGGCGACTCCTGATCTCGCGGTTTGGAGTTCAAGCCCCTCAGCGGGTGTGAAGACTACCTAAAGATAATCTTTAAAAAAAGCCTGGGTGGCTCAGTCGGTTAAAGCGTCCGACTTCAGCTCAGGTCACGATCTCGCGGTCCGCGAGTTCGAGCCCCGCGTCGGGCTCTGGGCTGATGGCTCGGGGCCTGGAGCCTGCCTCAGATTCTGTGTCTCCCTCTCTCTCTGCCCTGCCCCGTTCATGCTCTGTCTCTCTCTGTCTCAAAAATAAATAAAACGTTAAAAAAAAAAAAAAAAGTGAAACGGAAGGCGAAAGCCTCTCTCCCCCGTACTCACTCGAGTGTTTAGCCCCAAACCTTCTCACGCAACTGAGGCGAGGCCCCGGCCTCCATCCACCTCAACCAAAGACACACAAGTGCAGGGTCACGGAGGCACTTCCAGGTAGAGCCCGGACCAGGACAAACGGCGCGAGCCACAAATCTCAACGCATAAAGGTTACTGCCCTGGAGTTCTCGAACCCAAGCCTCCACGCACGACGGCCTCCTGCAAATTACCCGTCCTCAGTGACCTCTCGGCACCTTCTTCGTGCTGGTTGAGTCCGGACACGACAAGCTCGGTTCTTCGCGCTGCACAACCACTAGCTGGAAGCGATGCCGTTTCCTACACCACGGACTGTGCGCAAGGAATACAATTCGACAGACACCGTCCCCGCTCTGCGACAGAAAGGACACTTCTAAGAGTGTTCGCGCTGACCGATTACCCGGCCAAAGCTTGTGTGGGTCACAGGAAAAAGCTCCCAACACCTACGCGGACTGAAAAATTCCCGAGTGATTACCACAAACAAATCTCACCAGAAAAAGATAACTTGCCACGCAAAACTTCCAGGTACGTTCAAATTTTAATGTAGGGATTTAAAACTGCAAAAAAGTCCCGATTCCGTTCAACCAGCAAAATTATCTCTGCGAAGTTTTTTTAAGGGCACCATTCTCAAAGTGTAATGTCACACTTAAAAGACACCATTTCAGTCGGAATTTGACAAACTCATTCCGTTTGTCAGAACTTTTTCAGAAAAGGAAAATCAGAAATTAAAACAGGCATTAGGCTCCCCCCTCCCAAAACAAACAAGTTTTGCTTTGCTCCTGCTAAAAATTTTAAGTTTAACTGTCACCCACTTGGCCCAAGTAAAATAAAAATATATCTTAAATGAATATAAAAGGCACAACCGGTGAGTTATTTAAGTTCCATAAAACCACCAACTTTCCATCCTCAAATCGTACGCATCTTCACCAATTTCTTCGAGTGCAGTTTTGCCTAACAGTCTGGACTGTGTTAGTCTCGGGGCCACACATCTCCCGGTGTCACACCACCAGGGAGGGGAGAAGGAGCAGAGGGTCGTGGGAGGGGCCCAAGATCGGGACAGGTGAACACACGCGCGAGCACACGCGCGACCGGGGGCTTGGGGCAAGGGGGGTGTATTTCAGGCAAAGACAAGGCCTTGCCACCAGACGAAAGGTTCACGACGTCCCCTAAAACGAAGCCTGTAAACCTGGGATGTCCAGTTTCCGAGTCCCCACACATCACGTCCGGGAAAGAACGGCCGTCCCTACTGGAAGAGCCCGGGCGGCGTGGTGGGGGGCGGGGGCGGGAGCCCTGCAGCGCTCGCGGCCCGCCGCCCGCCACCCGAGCGCTGTGCCCCCCGGCTCATCTCAGGCTTCGATGCAGGAAACAACCACGCAGAACGCAGGGGACTTTAGGACACCGCCGGAGCAAAGGAACCGGCGACGAGCCCACGACGCTAGAACCTTACAGAACGACCGTAAGTATCAGGCAGCCCAGCCGACCGGTTTCCAAGACGAAGAAAACGAAGCACCACGGCTCGCCCAGGTGGTGCCCGCGCAGGTGGCTCCCGAGCGGCGGCCTCCCGACCCTCCCAGCGCCGCGTCCCAGCCGCTACCGCGACCCCGCGTGCCCGGCTCCCGCAGGCACCTCCGCAGCCCCCGGCGCCGGGAGGCACCCACACGCCACCCCGGAGACCCGAGTCCTCGCGAGGCTCTGTGACCTTGGCTTCCTTATATAACCCCTCGGGGCCGCCTCCCTGTCCGGGGGCCGGACCTCCGCGCTCCGAGCGGTGCCCTCGGCGCCCCCGGCCCGGCGCGCCCGCCAGAACGGGGTCCCCGGGGCGGGGGACGCGGCTGCCCCCAAGGAGCCGCGCCCGCCCCCGCGCCAGGGGCGCGGCCTTACCTTCCGCCACGTCCTCGTCGATGGCCCCCTTGACCTGCGAGAAGCACCACTGCAAGTCATTGCCGCCCGCGGGGCAGCCGCCGCCTCCGGCTCCTGCGGACACACCGGGCGCGTCAGGGGCCCGCTCCCGCCCCGCGCCCCCGCCCAGGACCCCCGCCCGGAGCCCCGCGCCCGCCCCGCCCCACGCGCGCCCCTCACCTGCCATGGCCGGCCTGCCGGCGGGCGGGCGGGCGGGCGCCGAGGCGGCGGCGCACGAAGGAGGCGGCCGCCGCGCCGCTGCCTCCCGAGCACCTCAGCCCGGCCGCCGCCGCCGCCGCCGCCGCGGCCGCCGGGGAGGGATTTTTTTTTTTTCCCTTTTCAAAATGGCGCCCAATGCCCGTCGCCCCGCTGGATGACGTCATCCTTCACCGCCTCCTCCGCGGGCCCGGGGCGGGGCGGGGCCGCCGGGAGGCTCCCCCGCTGGGGAGGGGCGGGGCGGGGCGTGCGGCCGCGAGGGCTGCCGGGGGCTGTGGGGCGCGCCTACGGCGCTTGCGCGAGCCGCCTCGGGTCCCACCACGCCCCCCGGCCGGGGCTGGGCCCCGCCCTGAATCGGAGCGGGGCGCTCCAGGGCGGTGGGGCGGGGGCCGGGGCCGGCGCGTCCCTGAAGACCAGCCGCTAGGCCGCCGCTAGCCTCACTCCTCTCTCGCCGGGTCACGCGAAGGGCTCCAAGCCGCCGTCGCCCCCGGCGCGAGTCGGCTCCACCTCGGCCAATGGGAGTTCGGTCCTCGGGCGGAGCAGCCAATGGAGGGCGCGCCCCGCGGCCGGTGGGCGGAGCACCTGCGCACTTATTCCCCGCCCGCCTACCGGCGGGACTGCTGATCACAGTCCTCAGACGCAGCACGAGTCCCGGGAACTCCGTGTCCACTGTGCACTGCAAGTGGGTCCAGTTTATTTTGCGTGAGTTATGCACCAATAAATTGATCTTTAGTCTAGTTTAATATATATCTAATATTCCACCAAGTCTAAAGAAGACTATATGTCTCAAAAGTTTGCAAGAAATCACAGAGGAAGTTACCTGTTAACTGTTCTTACCCGAATACATTTATTTTTTTAAAATTTCTTTGATTTATTTAGATTTCCGCGACTAAATACCATTTACAACATTGACTGTGGATCGTTTTCAAGTTCAGCTTTAGTGGCTAGCTCAGAGTTATCACAGACGTGCCCTGTTGGCAGGGAGCACAGTCTTCCGGTCTAAATTGCATCAGATTTAGAGACTTGTTCAAGTGCAGGGTGTTCTGGTCTCCCTGGGCTGCTCAGGGCGGCCAGCTGGGCTGGAGGGAGTGGCCATGGGAAGCCCCCATGTGTGTGTGTGTCCCAGGGGCTGTTCATCCTTACCATTCGATGCCAGGCGCCACACGCAGCTGTGTCATTGTCCGAGCACAGTGGCTGGAATCGCATGTCTGATTCTTTTTTAAAAAGACTTGGGGCGCCCGGATGGCTCAGTCAGTCGAGTGTCTGACTCTTGATTTCGACTCAGGTCATGATCTCAGGGTCTCGTGGGATCCAGCCCCTCGTTGGGCTGAACTGAGCATGGAGCCTGCTTAAGATTCTCTCTCTGCTCCTCTCCAGCACTTGTGTACTCTCTCTCTCTCTCTCTCTCTCAAAAAATAAATAAAAAGTAACTAAATAAAAATAAGATATTTAATTTTGGAGGGCAGTTTGTTTGGGTTTACAAATAAGATTGAAAGGAAGGTCCAGAGACTTTCCATGTGTCCCCTGCCCCAGCACCTGCACGACACCCCCACTGTCACCATCGTGCATCGGAAGGAATGGTGCGTATTTTCCCAACGATGACCCTGCACTGGCATGTCATTATTACCCAAAGTCCTTAAGGGTTCACTCTTCATGTTGTATGTCCCTGGGCTTGGGCAGATGTATAACGACCTATATCCACCGTGACACTATCACGCAGAGTAGGTTCACTGCCCTAAAAATCCTCTGTGCTCTGCCGGTTTTCCCCCGCCCCCATCCCTGCAACCACTGCTCCTTTTACTGTCTCCATAGTTTACCTTTTCCAGAATGTTTTACGATTGGCTTTTTTCACTTAGGTAGCATGCATTTAAGGTTCCCCATGTGTTTCCATGGCTTCATAAATAACTTCTTTATACGTTAATAGTGGCCCATGGTCCGGAGGGACCGCGATGTATTTGCCCACTCACCTACCCAAAGATAGCTTACTTGCTTCCAAGTCTGGGAAATTATGAATAAAGCCGCTAGACACATCCCTGACCCTATGACCTGACACCCCCATCACTACAGCAGCTCGGCAAGGCATTGAGCTACATTCCACCGTTTTTCTTGACTCTTCCCTGGATTTTTCTCCAGGTGATGACGGAAAGAAAGGAAGGAAAAAACAAAGGACTACGTTACATGATGGGGCAAAAGGGACTTTGCGGATGTAATTAATGTTACAGACTTTGCCACAGGAAAGTCATCCGAGATTACCCGTGTGGGTCTGATCAATCACATGAACACTGCAGAAAAAGCAGAGGGCTTGGCTCCAGCTGGAGGCAGAGCGATAGAGCAGGGAATAGAGAGGGCTTCCGAGTGTGTGAGGACTTGACCTGCCTTGCTGGTAGGGGCCGCGTGGAAAATGCTAGAAGGAATGCAAGCAGCCTGTGGGAGCAAAGACCGGTCCCGGCTTGGAGCCCGCAAGAAAATGGGACCTTCGTCCTACAACCAACCACCGGGAACTGAATTCAGCTGCTTGAAAGGCCTTGGAAGTAGTTGTATTCCCCGGAGAGCCTCCAGCTTTGCGGGGGTGGGGGGGGTGGGGAGAAGGGGGTTTGTGTGGGGGAGGGACTCTCAGTCTCCAGAGGTGGGAGACACCAGGGGGCTCGTGGCAATCTGTTGTGGCAGCGAAAGAAAACTACCACCCACTGCCCCTCCTGCGGTGCCTCGAGCCTGCGAGCCCAGGCATTTTGCTCAAACGCTGGGTCACGCGGACGCGTGCGAGTGGCAGGGGTGAGCGATTCTCACCCGTGACGCCGCCACTTGTATTTGTGTCACATCATCGTGACACAAAGGTGAGCACGTGCCAACACGACAGGCTTGTCTGCGGAAGGTGTTTTTGAAGCCACCGCTCGGGGAGGTGGGGGAACCGACCGCGCTCCCACGGGCAGCACCTGCCGGAGCCCATCTCCCGTCTCCGGCGCTGCCAGTGTCCCGATCGCAAGCGCCTGCGGGCAGTGACCGGTGCTCAGGCTTGCTGTCTCCTTCCCTCGCCCGCCCTCCTCCCGGCCCCTGTGCCCTGAGTCTGTGGTCTCCCTGATGGCGATGGCACGGGTGGGGCGCTCAGGCTCCCATCAGTGCAGGCGGGTGGGCGCGGGGCTGTGGCCGCGAGCCCCGCCCCCCAGCCAGCCCCAGCGTGTCACAGCAGCCACGGGCCTCATACCAGTGGCCGGGAACCTTCTAGAACTCTCTGTGGGCGGCTGTCGGGTCCCCCAACATGATTTAGAAAGTCTGCAGAGCACAAGGGACTTCACCCTGCCCGAGTTTCAGCCATGTCCAGTGGAGAGGTTGTCCACCTTGAGAATCGCTACATTATGAACCTAGATTGAGAAAGTCGTTGGAGAGAGCTGTGCGTTGTCGTCAGTCGGTGGCATCTTCCCCTAACAGCTGGTGCCACGTACCCTCCAAGGATGCTGTTTGTGTCTCTGGGGGCAGTGACAAGTGTGGGGAGGCGGAAGGGGACTCTCAGGGCCTGGGTGAGGCTGGAGCCTCCCGCACGACACTGGCCTGGCCTTCTGGATGGGGACAGCGGGTGGCAGGAGGACGGTGTGCCAGGGGACCCTGTGCCCCGGGCTCCTCAAGGCTGTCCTGCTCACCCGGGAGGGCCTGACTCTGCAGTCACAGGGCCGTTCGGCTGCCAGTCTTGGAACTGGGGACCGGGCCAAATGTAACAAGACCCCCGGGGGAATGGGGCCCCCGGCTGACATTAGGGCTGCTTGACCACCGCACTGTGTCACCGGGCCCTGTTCTGAGCTGTGTCGGAGCCTCGCCCAGAGGTCTGTCCTCCTCAGAGACCTCGGACCCGAGCACCTTGGGATTTGGACTGCTGGTGGAAACTGGCCCCGTCACAGAGGTGCTGTGGGAGGCCAGGGGCCCCTCCCAAGGGCTCACACCAAGTCCCCGGCTTCCGACCGGTCGCAGGCTGCCCGTGACACAGACCATCAGGCACACAGTCCCTGTGACCAAACTGGGGCCAGTGGTCACTGTGAAGGGCACGCCAGTCCTGGCGGCCCCACCCAGGCCCTAAGCTCTACTGGGGGCCGATTGGTGTCCCCGTGAGGGTTGACAGCGGAGCACAGATGTTTCTGGTGGTTCCCTAGGACGTCCCCGTCCCTCTTTCTGCCATATCGTGCTCCGTGACACAGATCTCTGCGAGCAGCCGGCTCATTTCTCCTTCCCAGCTGCACCGAGCCAGCCCGGGCTGCTTACACTCGCCCCTTTTGCTGTCAGGCTGACACCTTTGGACCTGAATATAGTGAGCAACAGTGCTACAGACAGGGGAGGCGGGGGCAGGTCAGGGTCTCTGCAAAGCCAAGGCCAAGGTCCTGAGTTGGGGCTGAAGTGCAGGAGATTCTTGAGAGGTGGCCCTTGGGAAGAGACGATGGGAATAGGGTGGGTGTGTCTGCCGGGCCCTAGGGAGCAATCCTGGGGGGGATCTGAGCAGCTCATCTCTAGTCCTAGGTACCCGACCCACCAACCTCCCTGTGAGGCCGTGCGATGGGCCACTGACTCTCACGGTGCATCCTGCCACATTCCACTGAGCAGAGGCAGGGGACGGGGTCAGACAGGCTCCTGGGCGGGATCAGCCTGGGCTCTGCCGCCCAGCACGTCCTCCTGGGCTCCGGGGACTCACTTCTGCTCCCGCGGCCACCTCGCCTCATTTCTGATGCGGGAGAGGGAGTAGGTGAGCGGGGAGCAGGGTCCCCCCCGACCCGGTGCTACCCACAGGTCCTGTGTGGCCCCTCCATGCCTCCATCCAGGCTCAGAGGCGGCAGAGGGACTTCCCACCACTCGGACTTCTGTGCCCTTTGCGTTCTTGTGGCCACAGAGTGACAGCGTGGGCCTCCAGGTGACCAGACCCCACATCTCTGTGCCGGTGCCTGGAGGAAACCCACATACGCCTTTGGGGAAGATCTTTCCTTTCTAAATCAACATTCACCCACACCTATGTATTTCTTGGTTTTTTGGATCATTTGAAGTTTCTTTCTCTCTTTTCTTTTTTTTTTTTTCGTTTAAAGTAGGCTCCACATGGAGACCCAACGTGGGTCTCAAACTCATGACCCTGAGATCAAGACCCGAGCTGAGATCAAGAGTCAGGTGCCCAACTGACTGAGCCACCCAGGTGCCTCTAAATCAGGTGTTCAAAATATTTTTTAAAATGCTTTTTTTTTTTTTTTTTTTTTTTTGAGAGAGAGAGCAAGCAGGGGAGGGGCAGAGAGAGAGGGAGACACAGAATCCAGAGCAGGGTCCAGGCTCCCAGCTGTCAGTACAGAGCCGAACGTGGGGCTTGAACTCATGGACCGCGAGATCATGACCTGAGCCAAAGTCGGACGCTTAACCCACTGAGCCACCCAGTCGCCCCCTAAATCAGGTATTTAAAAGTGGGAAAATACTTGCCCGATTTAAGTTGTTTTTTTTTTTTTAAGAAATAATTCACAGATGGGTATAACTGCATTTCAAAAATAAAAACGTTTGTCTCATGATATTCCACAATATGTTTTTTTTTCTCTAAATTATAAAAATTAAGGCAGCTCCAGAGCAGTTTAGCACTCTCACGTCAGCGAAAGGATCAGAACTGAAGGCACATTGTTCAGAATATCTTGTAATTTTCCTTTACTGGGAGCCGATTTGAATTCAAATTATGCGCAATAAATGTCAAATCTTCCCCCATTTATCTTAGTAACTTAGGGATTCTGTACATTGAAAAAAGATCTTTGTGCTTCAAAGCCTCCTTGACAGTGTGAGTCTCTTACCTCCCGTGGGAGGAGGTGTCAGCTTGATTGATCCGATGACTTTTAGATGCTGCGGCGACAGGAAGGAAGGGCCCCCCACCCCAGCCTCGCTCAGAACGTGTGCGTGTGCCTTTGTCTTTTGTCCTTCTGTCGTCAGCTCAGGTCTGTTCTGACAAGCCCTTTGTTGTGAGCACCCTGGGCCTACGGAGGGTCGGTGGCAGACAAGCCACCGGACCGTGCCAAACGGAGCGGATCACGGCAGGGGCGTGTTGTGGGTCTCAATGTTGAGAAAGTCAAACACGTGGAGTGTTCCAGAGTCAACGCAAATGCAAAATGCAAGAAGGTGCCCGTCCCCCCCCCCCCCGACCCAAGACCTGACCCCTGCTAGTTCACGGGAGGGGGTTCAGGTCCGAGCTGTAAAAACACGTCCCAGTGTGTGGTCGTGCACGTGGGGGGGGGGGCATACGTGTTATGGCAGCTCCTGGGGTCACACGGTTGGGGTGAACGCGTGCCCCAGGCGGTTCCTGTTTTGGGGGCTTGGTGGCCGGAGGGCTCTGTGCGAGCAGGTGCACTCAGACCCCCGTCACAAGGTTCCAAATCCCCCCTCTGCTCCCCCAGCCTCAGGACCGCACCCGGTTCCCAGCCTGAGTTTGTCTCTTCATCCCTGAGATAGGAGCCACCGTCCCAGCTCTGCCTGCCACCAGGGATTAGGAGGACACTAGAGGGACGAAAGCTCTGTGTTGTCACATGTGTCTACATGTATGTGACCTGTTTTTATCACTGAGCTTTGGAGAGCTGGGAAATCACGTTCTGGGCCAGCCCTCCCCGTCAGGGTGGGAGTCTGAATGGAAGACCAAGGAGGATGGGCTAGGGTGTCAGGGGGGCCAGCTGTCCTGGCGGTAGCTGTCACCGGCAAGCGGGGGCCGGGCCGCCGTTCCCTCGCAGCTGCTGCCCTCTGCTGGCAAAGCTGGGACAAGCAGGAGGGCGCTGCGGGAACCCGCCAGGGGGGCTCCAGGGAGGTGGTTGTCACCCTGGAAATGGGAAGCCCTTCGCAGTTCATGCCCCGAGCTCCCAGCACCGGGCGGACGTGTGTGTTTATGGGGACCCCCGGGACCCTTGGGGCGATGAGCACCTGGGTGGGGCACCATCCAACGCAGAGCCCTTTGTCTCCGCCTCGGAGCTGGAGGACAGACGACCAGCAGATGAGTGCAAACCAGAGTTGTTCTAGAATCCTTGGACCTTGGCCCTGGTGGAGGTGAGGACAGGTCATCTGTGCATCTCTGAGAGCTGCTCTGTGCCCCCACCATCAGCTTCTCCTTCGTCATGGGTCTCTGTGGACAGGGCTTGTGGCTGGCCTTTTGGGAGACATAGCTCGTCCTCTGGCCACTGGTTTCAAGGGTGTGGCTCTTGAAATACAGCCTCTGCTCAGAGACCTCTGGCTGGCCCCGTGGCCAATGTCTGGTAAAGTGTTTGTCATTTGATGTTTTGATAAATGTGATCCACATTCTCAAAGGAAAGGCCTTTTAAGAGGAAAGACACCCTTTATTCTTACTTGAATTTTAAAAATCAAGCCTAGACTCCAAGAGGAGAAGGCACGAGCTGTCTTGCCTGGTCTGAAGCCTGGGGCTGAGGCTGAGAAGGTTGGAACTGAACCGGGCCCAGTTCTGAGACAGGCGGCATTGTCTGCCCAGAGACCCGGTCTGGCCCAGGCCACCAGGGCAAACCACGGTCAGGGAATGTCTTCCTGGAGGGCCACTGGGGATGGTCTGCCCCAACTCCCCAGAAGCCAGTAGTGCTGGCTGGCCCCTTCCCATGTGGCTGGGACATCAGCCCTGCTCCTGACCCCCCTGCAGGGAGAACAGCGGGAACTCAGCCCCTCCCCATGGGACAAAGCAAATGAGCCATTTTGGGGTGATGATAACAATGAAGGTTTTCGATATGAGAGATACAAATATAAACCAAAGAAGTTAAATGGAATCCTGTAAATCAAATTATATCATTAAGCCTGTGGTCTTACACACACACACACACACACACACACACACACACACACACACACACTCCCTGGCTCTGTCCACAGAATGACCTGGAAGCAAAGACTCCTGAGTGGCATCTCTGTGCCTGAATTTTGGTTTCTAAATAATAGTCCCCAGTAAAAGGGAGAAGGACTCCTCCAAATCTGGGGTGGAGAAAATATGAGGGGAGGCCATAAAACAATGAAGACAGAGGCCAAGTGTCCGAGGACCCCAGATCCCCTGCCAGAGACATGGGCTGGTGCCAACCTGCCATCTGCATGAATGCCAGCCACACCGGAAGGAAGCAGGTCAGGGGAATCTGGGATAGGGGTGTTCCGGGGATCCCAAAGAGCTACAGGGGCTGCCAGGAGGCCCACCTTCCATTGCCTCCTGAGACCCCTGGTGGACGTGGGGCTCCCTTAGGGCAGAGCTGGCCCTGAGTCCTGGCTGGACACAGGTCCTTAGTTGTAGTTGAAGGGGCCCCCAAAATAGCATAAGCCTAGTGAAGTATTACAACGCCTAGCAGATAGTACAGAACTTATTTAAAAAATCTACTTTTAAAAGGCAGTTTTTCCTTTAAATAAAAGATGGTTTGAGTAAATCCAAATTGTTTCCTCAATGGCCTGGTGACTTTTCCAGATGAAAGGAAAGGCTCAAGTGGCAGAGGGGACTGGAGTCGGGGCACTGGGGGTGCTCGGGTGTGGGGGTGAGGGGGGATGGGGTGTGGAGGAGCACCGAGGTTTGGGGGCAGTGATCACGGCATTGACGAGGGACCTGGGTGGATGGAGTGGCCTAGGAGGGTCCTCTAAGGCCAGAGCTGTGGGGCCTGCCTGGAGTGAGGCAAGTCTGGAGCAGATTGATAGGAAAGGGGGCATCTTCAGGGCATGAACTGGGGAGCGATGCTTGCTGAAGATTGTTCCACCACTAACTCTGGAAAATAACTTTTAAATCAGTTTAAAAGACAAGGACTTTTAGTATAACAGTAAATGTGTAATAAGTGGAACTTCGCAGCTTGATAAAGGACATCTGCGTGACAACAATTGTGAGAAACTTGATGCTTTCCCCAGGTCAGGAAGAAGCAAGGACGTCCCCCCTCACCACCCCCTTTTGACATGATACTGGGAGTCTTTGAGGTTGCAGTAAGTCAAGAAAAGGAGACAAAGGCATACAGTTTGGGAAGGAAGACACACAATTGTCTTTGTTCACAGATGGCAAGATTGTCTATGTAGAGAATCCAAAATAATTGACACAAAACTCATGGAACTAATAAGACATTTTGGGAACGTTGCAGGATACAAGGTTAAGTACAAAAGCCATTGTTGTCCATTCAGTGAACAAGTAGTATTTGAGATTAAAGACGTACACTATTTACATTAGCACAAAAAAAAAAAAAAAAAAAGAAAGGAAGAAAGAAAGAAAGAAAAGAAGAAAAGAAAAGAAGCACTTAGGTACAAATCTAACAAAATATGTACAAGATCTGTGTGAGGAAAACAACAAAACTGATGAGTCAACTCAAACAAGAACTAAAGGGGTGGAGAGGAATCCCATGTTCATGGATGGGAAGGCTCAATATCGTCAAGATGGCGGTTCTTCCCAAGTTGATGAAGAAGACATTCAGCAGAATCCCAATCAAAATCCCAGCAAGTTATTTCGTGGATATCGACAACCCGCTGCTAACGTTTGTATGGAGAGGAGACAAAGGCCCAGAATCGCCCACACAACACTGAAGGAGAACAAGGTTGTAGGACTGATACTACCCGACCTGCAGACTCACGGTAAAGTCACAGTAATCAAGACGGCGTGGGGTTGGTGGAACGGTAGACAGATGGGTCAGTGGATCAGAGGAAGACCCACATAAGTACAGTCGACTGATACCCGACGAAGGAGCGAAGGTAACACAGCAGAGCAAAGATGGCGTCTTCAACAGATGGTGTTGGAACCGCTGGGCGTCCACGTGCAAAATAGCGAATCTAGACCCAGACCTTACGCCTCCCCGAAAGTGAACCGAAAGTGGGTCACAGAACTAAATGTAAAATGCAAAACTGCAAAACTTGTAGAAAATGACGTAGAAAATGTGGGTGACTGGGTTGGTGGGGAGTTTTTTATTTTTATACTCAATGTGGGGCTTGAACTCACAACCCCACCAAGAGTCACATGCGCCACTGACTGGGCCAGCCAGGTACCCCCACAGGTGAGGTTTTAGATGCAGCACCAAAGGCACAATCTGGGAAGGAAAAATGTGTACGTTGGATTTCATAACAATTAAAAAACCAGTGCTCTGTGAAAAACGCCTTGGGAGAAGAAAAAGATAAGTCACAGACTGCTAGAAAATACGTGCAAAAGAAACATTTGAGAAGGGACTTGCATCCAAAAACATACAAAGAAGCAGAAAAAGCAGATGGGTTTGTGTATTGCTGTCCTGTGGCTACTCTAATAATTAATTACGCAAACTTGGAGGCTGAAAGCAACAGAAATGGAATCTCTCAGAGTTCTGGAGGCCAGAAGTGTACAGGCAGTGTCACGGGGCGAGCGCCAGCCCTGTGGCTGGCCTGCAGGCGTGCCCTGGCCAGCACCGTCCGTGCGCAAGGCTTCCTGCCAGCGGGCTGGGAAAGGAGTTGCTGAAGGTCTCACGGGGCCAAAGCACGGAAGGAGGGCTGGCTGGGCCCAGGGTGCCGACCCCCCCCCCCCCCCCCCCCCCCCCCCCCCCCGTGCTGAGCTGGTCTCCAGGGAGGATGGGGGGGGGGCATCTCTGCGTGGTGTCCACTTGTAACATTTCACACCCTCCATCTGGCCTCAGCAGGGGGGCATTGGGATGGTGGGAGGGTGTGGAGGACCGGGGAGGGGCATCACCACCCTCCGAGGCGGCCGGGAGTGGAGGGCCTCCAGCTTCCTGGAGCTTCCTCCCAGCGGAGCGCCAGCCCCACTTGCGGCCACCCCTCTGTCCCTCAGGGCTGCTCACATCCATGTCCTCGTGGGCTGTCCTTCCAGCCGAGGCTTCTCCTCGCCCCAGAGGGGTCCACTGGGCAGAACAGACATGGGGCCGTCCCTGGGGACTCTGTGACCCCCTTGTGAACGAGCGATGGTGGGATTCGGAGCTCAAACATCAGCTCAGTGCCTGTGCGCTCGGAGCCCAGCTCTGCACTGGAGACCCCTCCCCTGGGAAGAGTCCTCAGCCCTCCAGGAGTCCCCGGAGCAGTGGGGAAGGCAGGGAAGGGACACGCTGCAGGGACGCCCTGGGGGGGCATGTTGTTGACTTCCTTGGAAATCAAGCTCCAGGCCCAGTGGCCCGTGAAGCCAGTGTGGTGGCCTGGGGGTCCTGGCCAGGATTCGGTCTCAGCATAACATCAAGGTCAGGCTGTTTGTTAAGGACGCAGCCACACATGCAAGTTCAGCAAAATAAATGCTTGCATATCAAACCGCATGTGACCTAAAACCACCAAGCGTAATGTTAAAAATTAAACATACCTAGTCTAGATCATTCTAGAGTTCTACATCTGGGGTCACATGTGTATCTCATTTCCTTTCAAACAAACTTTTTTAGGAGGATTCCTGTGATCCCCTCATAGGTGAAGTAATGGCACCAGGCGGGGTAGGAAGTGTCTTTCCCAACATCATCACAGGGAAAACGGGATGGGATGCTGATGAGACCTGCCGGCCCCCTCCCCCACTCCAGGCTGAACCCCGCCCCCTCCAGGGGAGGGCAGGTCAGTGGGGAGGCAGGGTGTGGCTGGGTCTGCAGGCCCCTCCTTCTCCAGCCTCAGGGACCACAAAGAAGAAAGAGGGGAGCAGGGAGCACCAGGCCTCCCCGCCACAGGCAGGGGACCCACTTCTAGCTCCCTCAGAGCCACCCTCAGGGGCGGGGCCAGGACCCCAGCCCAGAGCCCGGCACGAGGGGGCCCCGCACCCCTGCTCCTGGACAGCAGCCCCTCCCTGAAGGTTTTGCCACCTCCTTTCCTGAGTCTGCAAAGTCACCCCGGGGGGAGGGGGGGGGAATCACCTGTCACTGAGCCTAGGGCTGGGTGGGGAGGGGACAGTGCCATGAACCAAGGGCCCAGGTGGAACCAGCCACAGAACCTCTGCAGACGGCCAGACGGCCCAGTGCTGCAGGACGAAGCAGCCGCCGGATGTGGGAGGCGGCCGCGCAGGTCTGGAGGACCGGGGTCGGGGTCAAGCCAACAGCCCAGGATGAGAGACAAAGCCTCACATCTGTCATCGAGGCTGGGGCTGCCCCCCAGAGAGAGAAAGCATGCTGTGCCCCCAGGTTTGCAGCATTGCCGCAGGGGCCCGGCCACATCCCTGTGAACGAGGAGCTCTGGGCGGGGTGGTCCTGGGGACCGTCCAAAGGCCATTTTCTAGGAAAAATTGCATCCGGTTGGAGTTTCAGTTAGATTTGCAGCCCTGGAGGGAACGAAGCCCCTTTCTAGGACAGAGGAGACCCTGAAGGAACAGACAGGGGCAGCCGGGGAGGAATGTCCTTCTGGGGAGGCAGGTGGTTGGGGGGTCGGGCCTCGTGCTGCTCTGCTTCCACCTGGAGGGGGGGTCAGAGCCTCCCTGCCGCCAAACTGGGCCCAGCCTTGGGCTCCTTGTTCTTACCCTCGGCCCAGGTCTTCCTGGACAGAGACGGGGTCCGGGAGCAGTTTGGAAGGGATGGTCAGTGATGGGGGGGGAGTGGTCCAGGTAGCAGGAGGGGGAGGGGGTCAGGGAGCAGGAGGGGAGAGGGTCCGGGGTGAAGTGGGGGTTGGGAGGTGGGCAGGGGGCAGGAAGAGTCAGGGGCAGGGGGTTATGGTTGGGACAGACCCTCAGGACCTCTTCTCAGAGCAGCCAGGGGCCCAGGCCCGAGGGCATCACTGGAACCACTAGGGGCCAAGCCCTGCTTTCCAACCAGTTTCTAGGGCTTTCTGTCACCATGTCCCGCTGCGCCTGGGCCATCCTTTGCTCAGGATAAAGGTCCCCCGCAGGGATGGCCCACCACCTAAGCTCCTGGGACTGGACCCTCGTAATCCTCTGTGTGGGCTGGCGGGCTTCTTGTCGGTGAGCTGCATGAGGGACTGGTGGCCTGTTCACCTCCTTCCTGGTTGATGAGATTTGGTGCCACACTCTGGGAAGGGCCCCATAACCCGCCCTTGAAGTCACATAAATGGAGGAAGGTGGGAGGTCTCCCCCCCCCCCCCCCCCGCCAGGCTGGGCAGGCCACCTCCCCGGATCCCGTGGCAGCAAAGCCACCCGAGCATGAAGGTTGGGAGCCTTTGGGGAGGACAGGGACCTCTTCTGGACCCCTTCCTTCGTGAGGCCAAGCACCGGGGAGCCTCTCTGATGGACTGGGGGGTCTCCATTTACATGGCCAGGCAGGAAGGACTGAGGGCATCAGGGGTAGTGGAGGGACGGGGAGCCTGGTGTCTGGCTGGGGGACCTGCTGATCAGGGCACCGGGTGTCCTGATGGAATGGCTGACGGTCGGTGGGCTGGGAAAGCCAGGGCCAGGGCTCCCCCAAACCCACCGGGCCCCGGGCTTCTCACGGCCAGGGCCACGGCAGTCTGCACGAAGGGCTGGAGAAGACCTGGGGGGCTCACGTCCACAGATGAGGGACACGGCCTCTGAGGCTCCCCAGGGGTCAGCTTGAGGGGGGCGGTCAGGGGGCCCCAGGTGGAGACGCTGGGCTTCGGGGAAGACGTTTGGACAGCTAAAAGCATTGTACCCCAACACGAGGCACACGGTCTTGTTTTCCTCCAGACCGTGAACAACCTGAGGGCCGGGCTGGGTCCGTGCTTCCCCCTTCCGCTGTGGTCAGTGTGGGAGACCCCCTAAGTAAGCCCCTGCCTGCGAACCCTGGGCCCCCAAGTGTCCCGGTGCAGGGCGCACAGGAGGTGTCGGGACGCTGTGCCGGGCGGGAACAGTCCCTGCGTGCACCCTGCTCCCTGCGAGCTGCTCTCCGGCCAGCCCACCCGGCTCCCTAGTTTGCATGTGGCAGGTGAGGAGTGGTGAGCCTGTGGCTGCAGGACTGAGCCTCTGGTGCCACGGACATGCGAGGCTCGAGAGCACTCCGTGCCGTCGGTGGGGTTCCTGGGGAGACCACGAAGTGACGATTCGTTCATTTTCACTACCTTTCTCTAACATCTCCCAATTATCTAATACGCTAAATACATGGATTTCAAATAGGTTTCCCAGAAAATTCTACTGTTAGGCCGGAAGATTCATTTCTCTTGAATTTGGGGCTCGTTTCGTGCTCAACATTTTTTAAAACTTTCTTTGAATTTCTGAACTTTATTAATTTATTTTTTTACTGTTTGTTTTTGAGAGAGGGAGCGAGCACACGTGCATGAGCATGGGAGGGGCAGAGAGAGAGGGAGACCCAGAATCCGAAGCAGGCTCCAGGCTCTGAGCCGTCAGCACAGAGCCCGACACGGGGCTCGAACTCACAGACCGTGAGATCGTGACCTGAGCTGAAGTCGGACGCGCAACCGACTGAGCCACCCAGGCGCCCAGGGGGCCGTGTTTTAAATGGTGCTCTCAGGTGAGCTCTTGCGTGTGTCAGAGAAACCCGGGTCCCTCAAATGCTTTTCTTTTGCCCTGCTTCACCCTCCTGCGCCCCCACGTCCGCCCCAGGTCTAGCATGGCACCCCCCACTTGCCTTCCTCACCCCCCAGCACAGGGCTTTGCAGGTAGTGGCCTCACGTGTTTATCATCATAAATCAAATATGCTTATTTTGGACAGTAGGCAAATGTTCATCAGCTCTGACTTTTAAAATATTTGTTAAATTGGTAGCAGTTCAATTTCTTCCCTTGAACAGAGTCAGAGCCAGTGTTGATTTATTTAGTCTGCTCGACATAATTGCACGGTTGGGTCTTAAATATAGCTTATTAACACTTTTAATAGAATGCAAAAAGAAAAATTTCAACGGAGATCACATTCTGGCACAGTAACAAAAGCTGTGAGGAGGCTTTAGGAGGCGTAAAGTCGACCCCACGCCCTAAATGGGTGATGCTGTGCCTTTAATTAGTAAACGTGGACTTGTGGCTCTGAGGTGCTCCCCGGCAGGGCCACAACGCCACTCTCCTGAGCCACCTGCCCTCCATTTTCCGGGGACGCCAGCGTGGCTGTGGCTCCATCGGCTGCTTAGGCCTTGGCAGATATTCCAGAAACACCCACCGGGCATGTGGCAGGAAGGGGAGTCCTCTTGAGTTCCTCCTCCTGCTTCAGGACTTGCTCGCTGCTTCAGGGCCACTGCCTGGGTGTGGAACAGTTGATCCTCTGGGTGGCCTCACCACCCAGACTGGGGGAGCGCAGCCCTGAGGTCAGAATCGGAGTTTTACCCCTAAGGGGACTCTGCGAACAGAACGTCCCGCCAAGATGGAATGTTCTAGGTTTCTCCAATATGGTGGCCATTAGCCACATGGTGCTATGAAACCTTTGAAATGTGGCTGGTGTGGCCGAAGAACCGAATTTAAAGTTTTATCTGACCTGAACCAATTTGAATTTCGATGTAATATCTGCACGTGGCTATAGTTTTGTGTGGCACGCTCTGTCAGCAGGCCTAGGGCTCGCCCCGTCTTTGCAGAAAAGTAAGGAGCCTCTGTGGCAATTGGCCTGTATATCCACCTCCAGGGAGGGTACAGCCATCGCTGTGCCTGCTGGGAGAGTCCCAGGATGTGGGGGCACAGGTCACTGCTGTGCATGCTGGGAGAATCCCAGGAGAGGGGGACAGGTCACCACTGTGCATGCTGGAAGAATCCCAGGATGGAGAGGACAGGCCACTGCTGTGCATGCTGGGAGAGTCCCAGGATGTGGGGGCAAGCCATCGCTGTGCATGCTGGGAGAGCTGGGCTACCTTGAAGGGCCAGCCAGAGGTCAGATGGCCACAGCATGACCACTGCCTTCCTGTTGGCAAGTTCATCCTTTCTCCAATGTCCTCCCCTGCTCCCCTTAAGTCTTTTCATGTCCACGAATGTAGGTTTAGGGCAAAACTCAGTGCAATTATCATATGGATGTGTGTCACTGATATCCCCGTTTGTCCTCAGCTTCCCAAGAAACCTTGAGTCATTTCTCCCCCTCGCCTCACTGTGGCAGTGGCTTTGCTCCTCGGCCAAGTACCGGGAAGTCGACCCGCCTGCCAGGACTCAGAACCCAAAGGCCGCCCAGAAGGCTACTTGCTGGTATCAGTCTATTCTTTTTTTTGAAAAAGTTTAATGTTTATTTATTTTTGAGAGAGACAGAGTGTGAGTGGGGAAGGGTCAGAGAGAGAGACACACACATGCTGAATCCGAAGCAGGCTCCGGGCTCCGAGCTATCAACACAGAGCCTGACGTGGGGCTCGAACTCGTGAACTGTGAGATCGTGACCTGGACCGAAGTTGGAGGCCGAACCCACTGAGTCCCCCAGGCACCCCTCAGTCTATTCGTTACATTGTTTGGGATAAACGTTCTTAGTTCAGGAGTCCAAGTGGGGTCCCCCTTAGTTCCCAGGCTGGGTGCAGAAGCTCCTCCCCGGAAGGAAGGGGACCACGAAACACGCACCCCCTCTTGTGTAAAAGGGCAGAGCAGGCCCAGCCTGGGGTTCGGGGCTCCGGGTCTGCTCTGCAGCATGAAGGGACCCAAAATCTGTCAGTCCATTTGGCTGCGATCTCAAAATGTCTTGGGATCATAAACATGGGGCAGGTTCAATATAATCAACTTAAAATTTTAGTTTATTATTGTTCGAACGTAAAGCAATATTCATTCTTGCCTCTAGTCAGCTTATAAAGTACTTTCAGGGCTTAGAGGGTTTGGGCAGAGATGGCCATGACGGGTGCCCCCAGGCTGCCTCTCCCCCCACTGTGTGGGCCGTGGTGGGGGCGGCGGGGGCGGGTGCCCCCCATGCTTCCCGAGCCCATACATTTACCTCATCTGACTAGTCCTGTTGTGCTCTGTCCAGGGGTGACCAAGGGACCTGCCTTGACCTTTTTTTTTTTTTTTGGTACATTTTATTTTTACTTTGCTTTTTGCTTATTATACGTATTTTTATTTAAAATATACATAATGTGAAATTTGCATGTTATCGCCCCGCGGGCAGCCACCCCCACCCTCCATCCCCAGAACTCTCCCATCCTGGAAGGTCTGTCCCCATCAGACACCAGGTCCCCGTCCCCTCCCCTGCCCCCTCTGTCTGTCTGCCCTCTGTGAACATGACGGCTCCGGGGACCTCGAGAGGGTGGGGTCACACCGGGCCTGTCCTTTTGCGTCCGGCTTCTGTCACCGGGCATCGCGACCTCGGGGCTCCTCCGCGCGTGGCAGGCGTCTCCCTCCCGCGAGGCCGGGGGACGTCGTGCCGTGTGGACGGACCGCTGCGTTTACCCGCTCGTCCACGGTGGACACTCGGGTCCCTTCCACCTGCGGGCTCCTGTGAATCTGCTGCCGTGCACACGGGGGTGTCTGTCTGAGGCCCCGCTTTCAGTTTGGGGGGGCGCCCAGAAGTGGGATCGCCTGATGGTGTGGTGATTCTGTGTTTAATCTTGAGGACCCGCCACACCGATGTCCACACGGCTACACCGTTTGACGTTCCCACGTCAGTGGACAAGGTTCCAATCTCTCCACATCCTCGCCAACACGTGTTTTCTGGTTGTCGTTGTTTTAATAATCGTCAACTTAGGGGCGCCCGCCCGGCTCAGTTGGAGGAACCAGTGACGCTTCATCCCTGGGTTGTGAGTTCCAGCCCTGTTTGAGGTGTAGAGATGACTTAAATAAACAAAACTTAAAAAGATAATAGGCCACCTAAGGAACGTGCTGGGTCTCAGCGTGGCTTTGATCTGCCAGGTCCCTGAGGATCAGTGACACTGGGCATCTTTTCATGTGCTGATTGGTCATTTGCCTGTCAACGTGGGAGAGACGTCTGTCTGAGTCCTTTGTTTGAGGTGGTTTGCTTATTTTTTTGCTCTTGACCCACCTGGAACTCCAAAGCCACTTCCAAGCCCTGCAAGGCAGTACTCGCCCTGCAAGGAATCAAGTCCCATGTTCCCAGCACGAGCCAGTAAGTACTTGAGGGGCGCTGTGGGCTGGGGGGGGGGCTGTGTGGGGGCCGATGCTGGTGTCAGAGGCTCCTTTGGATGCTCGCCCACAGGCCGACGAGGTGGCCTCCACCCAGATCAAAAGAAGGCACCGGGAGGGGGGCCTCCTGTCTGCTGTCAGAAAGAATGGCTCCTTCTCCTCCCTCAAACTTGAAGACAGGAATTTGGCAGACAGAATGGGAATCATTACTGTCCTTTCACTGCAGGGAAGATCAAATCCCCGCGTAATTATTTGTAAAAGTGAATTTCCCCCCTCCCCCGAAAAGCCCAAGCTTTCAATAATTGGTGTGAGAGGCACACTCCGTGCGCACTAATGGGGGTGACTGAGCGAGGCCTGGCTCATCAGCAGCAACGGCACCAAACGCAGACACCTCCAAAGTGGGGGTGCCTCGGGCCGCTGGTGTAATGAAAATAGGAACCACTGACGGGAGTGATCCTGGGTCATTATTTAATCAGGGGAGAGGCTGGGGAGCTAATAACAGCTCCAGGAATAGGATTTAATGAGGAGAGAAAAGGCAAGAATTGATGCGAAGGTCAGCAAAATGGTGTGGAATCACTTGGCGTGTTTAACGAGCGCTGGTGTCCTGACGTGCTCTGCTCAGAAGCGCTTTGCAGTCACGAACACGGGTGATGTGATGAGGGATAATCATCGTCCTAATAACCCCGTTTATTTACTCCTTGGCAGGTTACAAAGTCCTTGTCCATGTGTTCTGGTGGATCCTTCCCGACGCCCAGGGCAGGTGCCCAGGACTGGGGCCTGGGGTGGGGGTCCGGCCTCAGCGCTGCGTCCTCACTCTCTCCCTGGTGCCCCTCCCCAGCGTGACGTGCCGGCGGCCGGGTCCAGCGTGCCACCCCTGAAGCGAGGGGGCAGAGCCGTGGGTTCTTCTCAGGGCTCCCCCCAGCACCCGTGTCCCTGGGCCACCTGCCGGGGACCGGTCGGGTTCACTGGGCTGTGTTTTCATGTCCTTTTCAGGCCAGGGCTGGCCGTGGGTCCCCCACTCGGGGTCTGGGGACAGCAACGTTGTCTGTTCGTCAGAGCCTCAGCCTCAGGTGACAGCCCAGTAGGCGGGCCTGAGGTCCAGTGTGAGCTCCCAGCTATGACCACAGCCCAGGGCTGGGTGCTCGTGTCACCTCAGCCAGGAAGCATCTGCTGACGCGAGCTGTTCACAAAGGAGGTCCATGCTGTTAGCTGGGGGCAGACAACAGCCGGGAAGGTCCCGGAAAGGCAGGCGGAGGGCCAGGAGCTCAGGAAGCTGGAGGCATCCCCCTCTTCGGCTGCCTGGGTCCGGGGGTTCTGATGCCGGGCCAGCCGTGGGGCTCCAGCCCCTTGCCTAGAACACCCCCCACCCTAGCTCGGCCGGGGTGTGGAGTGCCTCGAGGTGGCCTTGGCCATCCTGTTGCCTTCGTTCCAACCGTTGGGACAGTTCCACACGGCCCAAGAAGAGGCCAGACTGATTCCTTAATTGTCCATCTCAACTCCCCTGCACAGGCTTGTCTCTCTCCACTCTTGGGGAACAGTTGACATCGATCCACAAACTCAACCTCCAGTTTAGGGGTCTGCCCTCTCCCCAGCTGGAACCAGCGGAGGTCTCCCCGAGTTGGTCAAACACGTGTTGTTGGGACGTGTGGTTATGCAGAGATGGCCCCGGGCCAGCGCCCCGGAGTCCGCCCCCAGTCAAAGCAACTTAGAAATAGCGTCTAGAACATCTTCAGCGTAAAACTCCAGCTGCTTTTACAGAAGGACACACGCTTCCAGATGCCGACCCCACATCTGAGACAGCCCGCGTGCCGGCCGGTAAAGCCTGGCGTGGGCGGCTGGGTGTGGGAGGAGGCCAGGCGGAGCTCACAGACAGTGCGGGGGCAGACCTGGGGGTCCCCAGGTCCCAGAGGTTGTGATGACACTCGAAGAACCACAAGAGCCACTCCACGTGGAGACTGAATCGCAGCAGGGACCAGGCAGAAGGGTGCCGTCCCCTCCCAGGCCAGCAAATGTCAGAGGCACAGCGATACCCTCGGAGGACAAGCAGGCTTGGAAGGTTCCAGACGGGGCACGAGGGGCCCTTTCCTCGAGACCTTGCAGGGCCGGGTGGGGGGCGGTGCCGGGCCAGGAGGAGACACAGGCCCCGGGGGTGGGAGCAAACAGACTCTCCACAGGGACACGGCTCCAGGCGGCCTCCCTTGTGTGGCGGGCATCCTTCCCACTCCACCACCCTCCCTCGGGAGGCACCGCCCAGTGTGCCCAGGCTGGAAGGGCCTACTGCTGGCCGGTGACAGCGTTTCTGGAAGGACCTTGCTTCTGGCCAGTGCCCCGCCCAGGCTCTGACTCGCCTCCCCTGTGACTCCTTCCCTGCAGAGCGTCATGGTGTGGAGGAGGGTCGCCCTATTTCAGATTCAGGGGAAATGAGACCAGATTGAGATGGTGCCTCACACGGCTTCTCAGAGTGAAACCAGGGTGACACTTTGGGACAAGAAAGACTTGAAATCATATTTTCACAGGTTGCTTTTTTGAAAATATGTTGATTGAACATTAAACAAATAGGATCTCATGAATGCTTTTCAATTTGGCAACAGAAGGACTTAAATCAGGGGCGCCTGGGAGGCTCAGCCGGTTACATGTCCGACTCTTGATTTCAGCACAGGTCTTGATCTCACGGTTGGCGGGTTCAAGCCCCGAGTCGGGCTTTGTGCTGGCAGCTCAGAGCCTGCTTGGGATTCTCTCTCTTCCTCTCTCTCTGCCCCTTCCCTCCCTCAAAATAAAGAAATAAACATCAAGAGGAAAAAAAAAGTCTCTCTCCAAAGAAAAGAAAGGGACTTAAATCAGGGAAGAAGATGTCTTAGAGACTCAAGCATGCTCAGGGCTCGTGTTGTTTGTGGGGGTGATTTCCGGACACGCCGACCCGATCCAAGTTGGGGTCACCTGCGGACAGCTGCATTTTGTTTCCCCAGAACTGCCCACGAGTGGCTGGTGGGAGGTGAGCCCCGGAGGCCGGGGTGCACTGGCAAGGAAGCCGCTTCAGGAACTGCTCTGTGCAAACACGGTGTTTGTCTTGCCGTCTTCAGCCCCACGGTATTTTGTTCTTTAGGGCAGTCGCGAGTGCGTTGTGACGTAAAGTGTCATTTGTCAAGGTTCTGACAACAACGCCCGCTTGATAATTACCCCCAGGCGGCTTCGCTTTGAAGGAAGGTGCAGCGTGTGCTGCCTGGAGTTTCCTGGAGAAATCGGAACCAAGAGAAATCAGCTGATGGAAAGAGGACTCTGTCAGATCATCCGAGGGAGCTGTTGGGCCCAATGTGCAGAGACCGGCTCCCTCCTCTGGTTTAGCTTAAAAAAAAAAAAAAATCCCCTTGCACCAGGAGAATGCCAGGTTCACGGGATGGAACTTCCTGTCAGAACTGCTTTCCCCTTCGATGGCCGAGAGGACCATAAGGAGGGAGCTTCAGGACGGCCGTGCTGACGCTTCTCTGGCAGACCCGGTCTGCCGTCCAGAATCCCTGCAGACGAGCCCCGTCCGTGCTCGGGCTCCTTGTCGAGCACTCTGGCACATTCCCAGAGTTTCGAGGAAATTTCTCTTTTTTCTTGGTGTGGGAAATGGGTTCCAGGCACGGCCCCCTTCCTGGCCCCAGGACCCTTTCAGTGACGACCTCGTGGGCCAGGACATTTTTCCTTTGTCACCAGACTGTTCCCTAAAGCAGGTAAAGCCCAGGGATGGTAACATCACTGTCTGCTGTGCTGGGGTGTGACGGCCAAGGCTGCGTCTGCGGCTTCTGGATCCCTTTGGTCCGGCGGCCCCCGACTCTGACGGCTGGTCTCCTCTCTGCTCAGCACCCCCGCCCCCAAAACGCCCTGTCACCTGGGCTGGCTGGCTGGGTCACCTCCACGCCCGGGTGCCGCTGGCCTGCGGGGGGCCGAGGACCGTCTCCCTTCGCTGGCTGCTCGCGTCTCTCCCGGGGACGCCTCTTCGCACCCCCGAGTGGGTGTGTGTTTTCGTCAGTGCGTAGGAACCTCCCGATTTAAGGGACATTCACTTTTCACTTAAAGTGTGGCAAGAGTACCAGGAACAAATGATAGACAAGAAAGGTCTTGTGGCTCGCGAGACAGACGCAATTGCTTTGTGGCTTCTAGACACCTCACCTTACGGGCGAAGTTCTCCCCCCAAGGGTGCGAAAGGCTTCTTACCTGGTAATGTTCCTCGGCTCTACATTCCACACGGGGTTTATTTTCACGCACGGCACGACACGGGATTCTGGATTTCTTCCTTCAGAGCCAAAAATGCCCACGCCTCACGCTAACCAAGTCACTGCCGCCGTCGGTCGGTCTGTCTACACTGCCGTGATGACTCGACCAGCTTCAGGCATCTCGCGGGTCCTTGACCTTCCTCCCGGGCCTGGGCTACGCGGTCAGGATCCCCCGGCGACGTGGGGCTTCTCCCATCCGGTAGGCGTGATCCCCGTCTCGCCACTTAAAAAACCTTCTTGGCTACTTACCGACGTTAGGAATCCTCCGTACGAATTCAAACACCATTTTGCTCGTTTCAGAAAAGAAGACACAAGATCTCTTTGGGATTCCGGCCCCCGTGGCTCCAGGCTCACACCTTCTTGTGGAAAGTGTTGATGTGTTTTGCAACGTGAGCTGGTTCCCCGAGGATCACGGTGCCTCCTTCTGTCAACTCAGGTCCCGCTCTGTGTGCGCACTGTCTGCGGAAGGTTCTTTTCCACCCAGAGACGAGTCTCCCTGTCTCGTCCTCCTTCCGGGGTGGGGGGGGGGGGCGCTGAACGTACTCAGCAGTCCCTCTCAGGTTCTGGGGAAACGTTTGCTCTCCTGGGCATTCACGTGGCTCTTTGCTCTGGGACACTGTCTCTCAAGGTTTGTGCCATGGTTATTGTCACGTGTCAATTTGTCTGGGCCACGGCACCCACACATTTGGTCAGGTGTTATTCCAGATGTCGCTGCGGAGGTGTTTCTTGGAAGAGATGAACATCTACGTGAGTAGACTTTGGGTAAAGCAGATTCCCCTCCACCATGTGGTGGGCCTCATCCCATCAGTTGAAGGCCTGAAGAAAAAGTCTGGTCTCCTCTTTGGAAGGGGGAGTTCTGCCAGCGGGGGGCCTTGGAGCTCAAGCCACAACAGCAACCCTTCCCGGCAGTCTGCTGTGTGGAGTTTGGACGTGGCGGCCTCCGGTACTTGAGGAGTCGATCCCTTAAAATCTCTCTCCCTCTGCAGATATCCGTGCACACGCCCATACACGTCCCCGTGGCCCGGCTTCCAGTTCTGTTTCTCTGGAGAGTCCTGAGGAGCACAGCCAGGGTCTCGATGCCGGAAGGAAGCTGGCGGTTTAGTGCCCACCGCTCCGCTCTCCCGCCTGGCTGCTGGCCCGCCCCGCCCCGCAGTCAGCCAGCACACAGTGTTTTCCATCTGCAGCCGGGATTTCTCCCTCACCTGTCCCTCCTGGAGCCGCACGGGGGTCCTGCGGAGACGCTGGCGGTTCTGCACGCACCAGACGCACCGTTGGAGCCGCGGCCGCCCCTGGTCGCTCGCTGGTTGTTGCACGGCGTGGACCCACTTCAGAAGCGTCCTCTTAAGAAATTCGCACATGTAGAGACTGGTCCTTATTCCTGGGACTCGCACGGCCACAGTAAAGCCCTCTGAGCTTGGTAGCTGCCCTCTGCTTGATCCTTTGGAGTTAGGCGGTCTCGGGGGAGGGGAGCCGGGCTCAGCAACTTCTCCTGTCACGCCGTTGACCTACGTCACGACGGATGTTGTCTTGCCAGTAGAGATGGCTGTCTCCTCCCTGCGCTTGGGCTGTCCGTCGTCCGGGGATGATCGAGGGCTTGGAACATCCGTCCTCGTTCCCGTTTGCGGGTGCCAAGGCGCTGGGCATGGCCGGCTGCCCTTCCTCGCCGCGGCATGGATTGTGGCACGTGTCCCCGGAGCGGCGGTGGCTAACTGAGGCATGAGTCACAGGGCACAGTGGCTGCCCTTGTCCGAGACCCGGACGGGGCCGCCGGCACCTGCAGCCCCTCCCCTGGGTGCTGCCACTGAGCCGACCACGTCAGGACGCCAGGCTGGCCCTCGCCCTGGTCCCGGGGCCCGGGATTGTCCGCGCCTGCTGCCTCCCTCGTGCACAGTACGCTCTGAACCATTTCCAACACTAACGGTGCTGGCCGGGGGCCAGGCGTGCCCACCGGGTGGGCGTCCTGTTTACACCGGGTGGGCGTTCTGGGTGTGGATCCCCCAGAAGAGATCCGACGCTGACCCCTCGGGGCCTCTGACTCCTCTCCTCTCTGGGTCCACATCCTGCCCCGCCCAGGGGGCGCCTCACATCCGTTCCTGCCCCCCCAAACCAGGCTGGAGACTGGCACCGGGCGCAGTGGAAAGAGGGTCCCCACCCCGACTCCCGGGGCCTGGGACTGTTAGTTTCCTCGGCCGGGGTGGGGGGGTGGAATTTACGTTGCTGAGCAACTGACCTGAACGCAGGACACTGCTCCTGGCCGTCCACGTGGGGGTCCCCCCAACGTCACGGACACCTCTGACCGAGGGCCCGACGCACGACAACACAGCTGGGGGCTCCCTGCCCAGAAGCCTGCGGAATTATTTCTACCTGGATTAAAACCAGAGCCTTTTCCTCCCGGACAGTGAGGGTGAAGGGAGCCCCCTCGAGTGGCCGTTGGAGCCGCCGCCCAGGGCGGCCCCCGCGAAAGGGGTGCATTAGCTGCCCGGACTTCAGAACGCTTTTCTCAGCGGCTTCCAGCAGGCCGTTTATTTTTTGAGAAGACTGGATCCCGTCAGCCACTTCTGGTAACTCTTGAGCAAGGAAGAAGACACATCAACGTTTTTAGTGGAAGCAGAGAGACCGATGATGATGCTGATTCTCGTCCTTCTCATATCCTCCCGCGTGGGTCCCGTTTGCAGGCGGGTCCCTCCAGACTTGGCTGGGGCTCCTGCCGCCCAGGGCTTCTCCCTGCTCTGGGTCGTTGCACCTGGCAGGTGACCTGGGGCGCAGGGGCTGGAGGGGCACGACCCCCTCCCTGCCCGCCCGGGGTCCCAGGCAGCGTGCCCGAGCTTCGAGCTCCCCCGGTGTCCTGCCAGTGACCCAGATCTGACTACGTGTGCCTTCCTGACCCCCATCCACAGGGCTGGGGCGTGGCCCCCTGGTCCTTTTTAGCCGCGGGACACAAGAGTCACCGTGGCTGTCCTGTGTGTTGTGTTGGGTGACAGCCACCTTCAACGACTCAGGGCAGCTCAGTCTCTCGGGGACACTGAGGACTGTCCCTCCGCCCTCCCTGGAATGAGTGAGGTTCGGGCTCGTAGCGAGAGGCTCGGTCCAGGCTGTGACCTTCCTGGGGCCACATGTCTTGAGTATCGATTTCTCCCCCGTTACGTGTCTGTGCTCACAGCTTACTACGGTGGCTGGGAGACCCGAGGGAAGCTCCACCGTCCCACCTCCCTGAAATAATCAGGTCAGCTCGTTTTCACATGTAGTTTTCATATATTTTGATTAAATTGTAGATACAGCTTGGTATCCTGCTTACCCCGAAGTTAAAAATCTTTTGTATCATCATTTTCTTTTTACTTTTTAAGTGTTTATTCTTTGAGAGAGAGAGAGAGAGAACGAGCAGGGGAGGGGCAGAGAGAGAGGGAGACACAGAATCCGAAGCGGGCTCCAGGCTCTGAGCCGTCAGCACGGGGGGCTTTGCTTCACACCCTCAGCTGGCCCACGCACTCACTCACTCGTGCATTCTGCGCTCACGGTGGCCCTGCGGGGAACCATCCATGGGCCCCTGCCTTTGGGGGAGGCCAGCATGGGAGCTGAGCCAGGAGACGAGGGGGAGGCGGGGCCTGTCTGGGAAAAGGCGCCAAGGTCACGGGCCTGCCTCACGCAGGTGGGAGTGGGCTCCCGAGGGCCCACTGTGCAGGCGGGCGGGTTGTGGGGACAGCAGCGCCGTTCGCTCCGTGGGCAGCAGAGGGCAGTGTCCCAACGTGGATGGTAGGAGTTCCCGCAGATCAGGCGGTGGCTTTAAGTTGTCAGCAGCTGGGGATCAGAGCCGGGCGGGGTCCTCTGGTGTCCTCCCTGAACATCCGTTACCTAAGTCAAAAGGCTGATGTGCCACGGAAACAATGGTTTCGTGTCTGAAATTAATACAGGTTTTCCCCTGGTTATTGCCTTCATAACTTCTTCCATCCCAACAAGCTCTCCAATTTAGCTTTATTATTTTATTTTATTGTATTTTTTTTTATTTTTTAGAGAGAGAGAGAGAGAGCACAAGTGGGGGGGGCAGAGACAGAGAGGGAGAGAGAGAATCCCAAGCAGGCTCTGCACTGTCAGCACAGAGCCCAACGCGGGGCTTGATCCCGCAACCCTGGGATCATGACCTGAGCCCAAATCAAGAGTTGGATGCTCAACCGACTGAGCCATCCCGGCGTCCCTCCAATTTAATTTTAAATACCCATAAGAAAAATTAAAAGGGGTTCCTGGGTGGCTCAGTTGGTTGAGCGTCTGACTTTGGCTCAGGTCATGATCTCATGGTTTGTGGGTTTGAGCCCCTCATGGGGCTGTGTGCTGACAGCTCAGAGCCTGGAACCTGCTTCGGATTCTGTGTCTCCCTCTCTCTCTGCCCCTCCCCTGCTCATGCTGTCTGTTTGTCTCTCTAAAAAAAAATAAATATTAAAAAAACTTAAAAAATATAATTAAAAAAAATTTCCAGTCAAAAGCAGGAGGAAATCTTTGTGATGCTGAGTTTGGTGAAGGTTTCTTAGGTATGATACCAAAATCACAAACCATAAAAGAAGTGAATTGCACCAAAAGGAAACACTCCTCTGTGAAAGGCGCTGTTGAGGAGAGGAAAGGCCAAGCCACATAGGGGGTGGGGGGAGTCTTGGCAAATCACATTCCTGTGAAGACCTGTCTTCGGGATATATAAACAAATCCAAGCCCGTAATGAGAAAACATGCCATTACGTGCCATTTGTGTACAACAGAGCCCAGTGACCCTGTCCTAGGGAGGCACCCCTGGGAAATAGGAAGGTAGTTCACCTATGAACCAGCCCACGCGCGACGGTAGAGGCTTTATTTGCCCTCGTCCAGACCAGGAAACAGCCCAGACACCTTCAGCTGGGAGGGGTGAGCCGGCCACCTGCCCGTCCTTGCTGGGGACCCCCCGGCAGCAGGAAGGAGTGAGCTGGTGGCACCTGCCGTGCAGGTTCGCAGGCGCCTCGTGCCTCGGGAGAGAAACCCTGAGAATGCCCGGCGCTGTCATGATGCCCCAGAAAGGCCGGGGTTAGAAGAGCCGGGCTGCCCGGCTCTGACCACACTGGCCAGCGGCTGACGGTGGGGAGGGGTCGGGAGGGAATTTCTGGTGCCCCAGAATTTCATTGCTCCCTCCTGCTGCTCCCAAAAAGCCAGTGCCCAGGAGCACCGAGGATCCGAGATACCAGGGCCCTCCTGGGAAGATGACTCTCCTGGGCAGCGTGGGACTCTTCTAGAACGTTCTTGGGAGAGGTCCGTGAGGTCCTGGGCCACTTTGGGAGCAACGTGCTGCCGGCCACCTTCGGGGAAGACTGAGGTGACACTTGTGAGCGACAGGTTCTGACCTGCCCTCAGCGGGGAAGAGGCTTGCAACTCGAGGCTCTGAGCTATCGTTGGTCACCTGCCCGGGGACCAGACCGACTCCCCCGCCGGCCGTGCGGGGGGTTAGCTGCCATAGGGAGCCCGTGGGGGGCCTTCCTCGGGGACCCTTCTCCAGTAGGTTCATGGAACACAGTCTCCAAAATAGCTGTTGGTTGTACAATTCCTATATTTTAATTGTAATAAACCTGAGAACGTAGGAAAGTATCAAGGAAGAGGTAAATTCACCTGGAGTTTGAGCCCAGAGATCACCTCTTACCCTACTCCAACCTATGTCCTTCCAGATTTTCTTAAAAAAATTTTTTTTTAACATTTGTTTATTGTTGAGAGAGAGAGAGACAGAGCATGAGCAGGGGAGGGGCTGAGAGATGGGGAGACACAGAATCCGAAGCAGGCTCCAGGCTCCGAGCTGTCAGCACGGAGCCCAACACGGGGCTCGAACTCACAAACCGTGAGATCATGACCTGAGCGGAAGTCGGACGCTTAACCGACTGAGCCACCCAGGAGCTCTTTTTTTTTTTTTTTTCTGTTTCCAATTCCTGGAAACCAGAAATTTGATTTCCTGAACAGATCTAATTCATGTATCATTTCTGTTCTGTCTTCTGTAGTCTCGTCTTTTCGTCCTGCCCTCCAGGAGGGCTCTGGTGACTCTTTCCCCACCACCCTGGCTCTCATGTTTACACGTTCAAGATTTTTCTTGGTCTCCAAATGGGAAAAATAGCATCCTGGTTCTTTTCCATAGACGCCACATCTTTTCTTGTCAAAATCAGGTGATTAAAAATTATAGTTTTTAAAAAGTGTCTCCTGGTGTCCCGCATTTCCCGAGGCAGAAGTGACAAGAGGGCAGAAACGGTATGGCTGGTGGTGGGCTCCCCGGGGGGGTGCAGGCGGGTGCCCGGCGGGTGGGATCCCTGAGGGGGTGCAGGTGGGTCTCCTGCCCGGGGTGCGAGGCCCGCTGAGCCCCTCCAGGGTGCGGGGTGCGGGGTCTGTGCACGTCCCTGGGGCGCCCCGTCCTCCGCGGGCCCAGCTGTGTGGGTCTGTGGGGTCTGCGGCTGCCCAAACCACCTTAGTGTCACCTGAGCCTCCACTTGCAGGGGACTGGGGCTCCAGTTCTGACGTCTGGGGGTCTCCCCATGGTGGCCCCTCATGGGCCTCTGTCCTTACATGGGGTCCAGCTTTCCTCAACCTCTCTGGGTTTCAGTGGGTTCTGGGACAGGGTGGCCGTCGTGCCTTTGTTTACCGGACGCGTCTCAGTCCCCCTTTAGTGCTTCAAGATGAAGTCTCAGAAGTTGGATGGTCCTGGTAGATGCACGAACGCTTTCTGGGGATGGCCTCCTGTCCCCCTGCCCCCTGCCCTGGGGATCACCTCCTATCCCCCTGCCCTGGGGACAGCCTCCTGTCTCCCTGCCCCCTGCCCTGGGGATGGCCTCCTGTCCCCCTGCCCTGGGGACAGCCTCCTGTCTCCCTGCCCCCTGCCCTGGGGACGGCCTCCTGTCCCCCTGCCTTGGGTTAGGCTGTTATCAGGGGCTGGCCCGTTTTCTCCACAGGCTTCTGGGAAGTAGCTTGTTTCGCTGAGGTGGGTGTAGGGTTCCTGCGTTCTAGGGGGCACACTAGTTGAGGGTCGTGGCAGGAGGTTAGGAAACCCCGGCGGGACCCCGTGGAGCCCTTCATTCTGTGGGCAGGTGGGTTGAGCTAAGCAAAGCCAGATGGGCCGTATTCACGGGGGTGAGTGGCCAGGACTTCACGAGGTGTCTGTGGGGCCCGAGGGCCTGAGGCCCAGCCCCTGCCTGTGTGGGAACGTCCCTTAGAGAAGGTGGCTCTGGGGGGCTGGGGGGCGGGGCCCACGGTGGGCCAGGCCTGGAGGCCCAGTCAGCGCTGGGCTCGCTCACGGGACTCGGTGTCTCGGGACAGTGTCAGCAGACAGGGGCCGCTCCGTGACCGCCAGCCACTGCCTCCCCAGCACACGCGTGCGGGGTGTGTCCTGGCCACGTGCTCCGTGTCACAAAAGCATCTCAGTGGGCGGAATAAAGGTCTTGTTGTGGGGCGTTTGGCCTGCAGCACACGTTTTCCTGAGGTGTGTTTGCTTCTGTTTCGTGGGGTAAGACCGAGCTCACGCTTTCTTGGAAGGTAGCCCCTCTTTCACGGAAGTGGAGTGTCGACGAGCGTTTATTTTCCCCTGTGGCCTGGCCTTTCCGGGCCGTCTCAGAGCCACAACCTGGTCGGACCACGAACTGGGGACCTGCTCTCCAGCTGCCTGGAGGGCCCGAAATCCTGCTCCAGACTCCGTGGGGCCTCAGGGGCATCTGGGGGCAGCAGCTGGGCTCTCAGGAGCTGGCCGGGGCTGCTCATGGGGCTTCGGTGGGTGGTTCTCTGGTGAGTGGGCTCCCCGAGGCCTCACTGGATGGTTCCCATGAGCACCTGCGTTGGGGCAGCACCAGGGTCGAGGCACCGCCAGGCACCGCGAGTGTCTGATGAGGCTGAAAACCCCATTTCCTCTCTGTTCATTTTCACTGGGGAGCTCACGGAACCGTGGGCCCGTTTCACTTCCAAGGAAGACGTCTCCCTCCAGCTTGTGCTGGGCACGGCCGCCACGCGGGCCCGCGGGCACAGACGCGGGTCAGTCTCAGGCTGGCCAGAGGCCTCCGGCTCAGTGTCCGAAGACCAGCTGGTCACCCAGACCGTCCAGATCTTGTGGCTTCCGTTGGAGACAGATAGAAGTACCAGTCACTCAGCCGGGGGCTCTGGGAGGAAATTTCCATTTCTGGATGGAAATGAGACCGAGAGCTTGGAGCAGGCGGGGCGGGGACCGTGAGGCACGTGGGCAGCTCTCGGGAGGAGCGAGGGCGCCTGGGCCCCTGCCGTGGGGTCCCCGAGGCCGCCTGCCTCCAGAACCGCCCCGCTCTGGATCTGTGGTCCCCACCAGCGGACCAGCGGACCTTGGCCTTGCACTTGAGCTGGTCTGAGCTGGCCTCTCCTGTCACTGTGGGAGAGTCAGGCAAACGGCAGGAATAGCCCCTGGTTCTGCATGCTCCCTCAGACCCGCCTGCAGGCCCAATTCTGGGGCCCTACCCCCCCCCCCCCCCCCCGCACCGTGCAGCCTGACCCCACGGGGAGCCACAGCACCTCCAGGCCCGGGCAGGGTGACGGCTGGGCTCGGCGTCCTGCCTCCTCCCGGTCCCTGCATCACTCACCCTGGAACGAGAGCCACACCTGCCCCTCCCCCCCCGCCCCCCCCCCCCCCGTTTTCTCAGGGCCAGACATGTTGCCAAGCGTCCTCCCCTGTGGGTTTGTGCATTTGGGGGTAGCACATGCCTCTGAGGCTGGGGCTTGTGTCTCCTGCTTTAAATAGGCCTGCCTTCCAAAGTGTCCCCGGGAACCTGCCACTTCTCGGGCACCAGATGGGGAAGGAAGGTGCCGGCTGCCCTAGACGGGGGTCCACGTGCTCCTGCCAGAGACAGGCCGGCTGGAGACAGCCACAGAGACTCTGTGCCAACCTCAGTGCTGAGGGAAGGTGGCCTGTCTCCCGCCGCCTGGGCCCCACTGTCTCCGTGAAGCAAGACAGACTTCCTCTGCCCACGGTTAGCACCCAGCGCCCGATGCCGGATGTCAGCTCCACAGCCCGGTTGCCAGCGTGCACCCCACTCCTCAAAGCGGGGGAAGGGGTGGCAGGAACAATTCACTGGCCCCTGGGGCCTCTGAGAATGTGCTTTGGAAGCAAATGACTTACGTCCTTTTGTACCTAAGGGATCACCGGCTTCTAAGTGATGAGGCTCAAGGGCTCCGTCCTGGAAAATCTCAGGGAGCAGGTAGTTGGGGAGAGAGAGGCCTTGGACTAGGGTGGGGCTCAGCATAGGTCCACGGGCAGTTTTGGGGTGCTGGTGTTAGGAATGTTTTAGGGAGGAGAGAGGGGCCTAATGGGGTCAGGTGGGCTTGGGGGCTCGGCTCCCTGCTTCTGCTGTGGGGCCTATGGAAGCCTCGTGGGAGTGTCCCCAGACCCCGCCCTGGACGACAGAGGGGCAGAGGGGGCGGCGGCCGGATCACGTCCTGCTGGGGCAGAGCTGGTTCTCGGGTCGGGGGTCCCCGCCCTCTCCCGGCTTCCCCGTCCCGCTTTCTCCACCTGCTTCCGTGCACATCTCGGGGAGAGGTTGGTGCTGCCCTGGGAGAGCCTGGGAGGTGGGGTAGGTAGAAGCTGGGCTTTCCCGGCCCCGTCGCCTGGCCGTCCCCGGATCTGCTGAAATGTATTTGGGTTGATGCTCACACCCACCATCTCAAGACGCAGCGTCTTCTCGGGCGGCTTTGGCATCACGTGTGGGCATGAATTATTTAGTCCCACCATGTTACCTCACGTAGGCTTTGTTGCGGTGGGAATAAAATGAGTTACAAAATAAGGGAAAGCCATTTATTTTGTCTCATGATCTCAGATTCAAACTAAATGCCACCTTTGGTGTTTTCCTGCATCGGGGGAACCGGTGACCTGGAGGGAATAAATATTTCGCACCGGCTTCCCCGCCTTCACGCTCTCGATTTCAGTTTGGAATCACTCTATTTTCATGATGCTCCCGAACATCTAGAGAACTCCTGGAAGACGTGAATGAAACTCCTCTTCGGACAGGATTAGGTAATGCCTTACACTCCACGGAAGGCAAACCCTTAAAAAACCAGGCAACACGCGTGTTACTCTTGGGAAAGGGATTAGCGGGACTTGTTTTAGTGGCTGGGTGTCCGCCGAAAGGTGGGCAGAGGGGAGCCCGGGGCGGGTCACGGGGCGGGGGCACACGCCTGCCGTGCGGGCTGTGATGTGGCCGCTCCCCTCGGCCACCCTGGGCTGTTTACCAGGGCACAGGCAGTGGGGAGGCCCCGGGCCCCCGGCCAGATTGGGAGGAGGCTTCTGGACGCTGCCTTCGCCTGGCCCTTCTGCGGTTCAGACACCACCAAAATTGCGCAGGGTTTAAAATAATTTATGCATGACTGTGGGATTTCGCATTTCCTATTCATGCTCCTAATGAGCAGCTTAGCCTGCCCTGTTAATAAGTGCTGTGAATTGGCTGCTGGTTAGTGTCCTGCCCCAATTACCTGGGGTCTGCATTAAGACCAGGCTTTCCCCTAGTGGCCTAAATCATGAAGATTTCTCTATCATTTGTTGCTTAGCTGCTTCTCCGGGGGTTTTGGAGGATTGCGTGTGGCTGTAAATAACCCAAAACCGCTCTCGGACTTGAAGCCATAAGGAATCAGGGGCAGGACTCAGAGGTGGGGCGACGTTGCCCCCGGCACCGTGTCTGCTGTGACCTTTGTTCTCAGCCTCTGCGCTGTCCCAACGTACCGTCTCTCTGCTGACGTGGCCAGATTTAAAAGTCAGTGCAGCACTTAGATGTGGGCATGAGGTCTTGATCGGAATGAGTCTGCGGGGAGGTGGGACCGAGGAGGCGCTGTGGTCACCGGCCTGGGCGGCCAGCTGCACTGGGAGGAACCTCGGCCTTCCCCCGCTGCCAGGGCGCTCCATGATGGCAACTGGCTATGCTGGGAATATTCCGGCATCCTTGGGGAACCTGTCACTTCTGGATGAATACCCATGTCCTGCTGGGGTCTGGCCCGGCCCTTCTCGGCGCTGGCCTCTCCTTTCTGAGCCCCAGCTACCCCGGGCTGCCTCGGTTCAGTCCCCCCCATGTGCTGGTTTTTCCCAGCTGGAGACTTTGTAGGAATGGTCTGTCCCTTCCTTTGTCCCCTCTCGGGATGCCTGCCTCCAGCCCGGGCGGCCTGTTCCTCCTCCTCCCTTCAGGGGTCATCATTGTCCCCTCCCAGCTCCAAGTCCATGACAGATGTGTCTGTGTCTGACCCCCCTGAAGGCCAGGGTCTGGCTCAGAGTGTCTGTCGTGCAAGTAGGTGGTGCAGTGCGGGGTCCCCCTGGGGGAAGGTGGCCAGCCCAGCTGCAGGCACCACTCTGGAAGCCATCAGGTGGTAATCGTGGGTGAGGTCAGGTTCACAACGGCCGGATGGAGCCTTCCCAGCAGGGGCTGTTTGTCCCTCAAGGCTGGGAGAGCCAGTCTGGTGTCGAACCCGCACGGCTGGCTCCCCCTGCGGAGGGAATGACACGTGGCAGGAGCCGGAAGGGGAAGCTGTCCGGCAGCTCGGCTGGTGCTCACACACGTACTCAGGTTCTGTATCACGGAGGGGACAGTTACCTGTCAGTACGGTTGACTTTGTCACTCCTCCCGGCACGGAGAATTCGTGTTGATCGAGTTGCATTCGGGCCTGGGCCACGTGTCCCGGGTGAACCGATAATTTCACCGGGAGTCTGCCTCATGCAAGGAAAACCCACGAGTCCAGCAGCGCTCGTGTTCCAGAACACAGATTGGAGCCTCGTTCACGGAGGCAAAGCCCTGGGAGCACCTTGCGTGTCCAGGGCCGAGGACGCTGCGGATGCGGAGGGGGAGCCAACGGATACCAAGAGGGCAACGTATGCGTCATTTTCTTGATTCTGTAGAAAAAACAAAGCAGAAGCCCCTGTAAATGTATCTTTGCCTGAATGGCTGTACATTTATGTCTGTATGAGTGGAGAGAAAAATACTAATGCGTTCGTATACACTCTTATAACTCAGTTCCCGGAATCAGGTGGAGAGCAGAGCAAGGCGGGCGGAGGAAGAAGCAGTCACAGGCAAGAGCAAACAGAAAAGCGGGAAGGGAACAGCCCGGGCTCTACACACAGTCCGCACGGAGCAAATGCACGTGCAACTTTGTTAGGCTGTGTGTCTGTGCACATGTGTATAAAGTGAGCAGAAAACCATGTTCCGTTAGATTTTCATGCCCTGACGGGCTGAGGAAACGTTCGTCCTTGGGTCTCCCTGGGGCCCTGGAGACCGTCCATCGGGTCGTGGCCTTGGGCGCTCAGATGCAGCCAAAGGAGTCACATCTGGGGTGAGACGCCGGTGGTGGTGGGTAGGACTCTGTAGGCCTGGCCAGGTCTCCTGGGGCCGCGTTGTGCACCGATCTTGGCCAACAGTGGCTCGGAGCAGAGAGGCTCAGACAGAAAGTTGGCTCCCGCTCCCAGATGCTTAAATGAAAACTTATGAAATCATAAGCCACACAACATAAAACAAAACATCTCCCATTTGCTAGTAATTAAATGCTTAAACATTTAAATTATCCATATCTTATGCTTATCAAATTGCTGGTAGCCTTAAGCTATAAAAACACACGCTTCTCAAGTTCCCCAGATGTTCGGTCGCCTCGCTGTGGTGAATCTCAAGTTGTCAATTAAACCTCTCTCACAACGGAATGGGGCTTCAAAAGCGAACATTAACCGCAGTGCGCAACAAAACCCGCCAATATCAAGATTCCCATTATTAAGGAAGTAAATCTCCTTCCAGAATAAAGACATAAATACCGTGTTTTTGCTGGAAAAATGATGTGGGAAGATGGCCTCCAGAGATCGTCTGCCAAACACCCTTGAAGAAACGTATCTCGTGTTTATTGCAACAAACATTCTCTAAATTGAACGCCAGCTGAAGCTCGCTTAAACGTTGCTGGCCCCCTCCTCCTTCACGCGCTGAATTAAGGTGCAACGTTCAGGAGCAGGCCTGGGCTTGTCGTTCGAGAACCGGCCGAGGCTCCCACAGAACAGAAAGATGGAAACAGGCAGGAGGGCGAGGAAGCCCACAGAAGGGTCTTTGTGGGCCCAGCCGCCTGTGACTAATCTGCGTCCAGAACAGCCTTCACCTGAGATGGTTAACCCGGGCCACTCCGCTGCCCGTCTAGCAGGGTGGGCAAGGGGAGAGTAAGTACCTGAGCCTGGAAGATGCCATCGCGTTTCCCTCGGAATTGGGAAGAGGAAAGCCATGGACCACTGGGCTTGGACTGAGAAAGTATTTCCTCATTAGCACAAGAAGACAAAGCATTTTTTTTTTTTCAGGATCACTTTTCCGGACTTCTCAGTCTTGCCCAGGGTTTTGGATCTCTTGTGTAGAGTGGAGAGGTAAAAGGAGCTGTCACAGGCAGCATCTCAGGCGCTGCGGTGGGGGTACAAATTGCCCCGGAGCCTGGCGGTCGTCTTGTTACGCTCAGTGACGCAGAAGGTCAGGGGTTGGACAGCGAGCACTGGGGTTGGCTGGTCTCTGCCCCACGATGTCCGAGACCTCAGCTGGGAAGACTGGGAGGCTAGGGGTGGTCTGACAGAGGGGCGCTGGAATCACCCAGAGGTGTGGTCACCCACTCTCGGAGCCTGGCCTGGGAGGACTAGGAACCGGGGCCACTCTGGCCTGGCTTCTGCTCAGCACGGTGGCCTGAGGTGGCTCCAAGCTAAGTGTGAGCGTTCCAGTGAGCAAGACAGAACGACATATCTTTTGTGACCCAGCTTCAGAAGTCACCTGTGTCACTTCCGCCTTCCATGACTTGCACACATTTGTCCTGTGGCCAGATCTGATCTGGAGCCACACAGGGAGGGGGCTTCTGGGAAATGCAGTTCCAACTCCCTTGGGGTGGGGCGGGGGTGTTTCTGTTCTCAAGTTCTGTCTTGCTAATGTAGACATTTTCTGAGGGCCATGCCGTGTTGGGCACGTGTACGATTTAGGTCTCCTGTCTGCTGCAAATTGTCTGCAGGCCATGGGGCCACAGTGGGCTGGGGGCCTGGTCATCCTGGGGAAGTGGGGGGGGGGGGTGCTGCATCTGGACGGGAGTGTGGGGTATGGGCCCCCCCGGTGGTGCCTCTTACCTCAGCTGTGAGTGCAGGCAAAAAAGCCCTCGCGTGAAGTCAGGGGAGTTAGGAGTTCGGACAGCCAGTGTCCTTCAACGAGGGAACCGTGTTTTACAAACCTGGCCTTCCCACAGACACACTTTACCAAAGCTCATAAATCCGGGTTGTCTGAGAAAAGGCCAAGGAAGAAAATGCCATTTCAGTCATTTAAGTGAGTCTGCTTGGCTCGCGTGGCCGGCCGTAGATCTTCCCCTTAATGAGAGCTGCCAGGGGCTTTGTGACCAGCACCCACGTGCTGAGATGGATGCTGGGGTGGCGGGGCACTGGTGTGGGCACCCACAGACCGCACGGCTGCCCGTGAGGCCTCCGGATGGCAGTGTCCAGGGAGAGAGCAAGAAAAACCATCACTGCCCATCTGCTTGTCATTTATATCGTCTTCGGCAAAGTATCTGCTCAAATCTTTTGCATTTAAAAACCTGGATTTGTAGCTTTCTTGTGGTTGACTTAGACATTTACGCATGCTTGACACAAGTCCTCGATCAGCTCTATGATTTGAAATCTTTCCTCCCAGTCTGCAACTCGTCTTAACAGTATCTTTAAAAATTTTTTTTAAATGTTTATTTATTTTTAACAGAGAGAGAGCGAACCAGAGTGCAAGCTGGGGAGGGGCAGAGAGAGGGGGGAGACACAGAGTCCGAAGCAGGTTCCAGGCTCCGAGCTGTCAGCACAGAGCCCAACTCAGGGCTCGAACCCACAAACTGTGAGATCATGATCTGAGCCAAAGTGGGACGCCCAACCAACTGAGCCACCCAGGAGCTCCTTAACAGCATCTTTTTTAATGTTTATTTATTTTTGAGAGAGAGAGAGAGAGAGAGAGAGAGAGAGAGAGAGAGAGAGATGGGGGAGGGGCAGAGAGAGAGGGAGACCCAGAATCTGAAGCAGGCTCCAGGCTCTGAATTGTCAGCACAGAGCCCAATGCAGGGCTCGAACTCATGAACCATATCATGACCTGAGACAAAGTCAGACGTTCACCCGACCGAGCCACCCAGGCCCCCTTAACAGTGTCTTTCAAAGAGTAGATGCTCTTAATTTTGATGAAGTCCAGTTTACCAACTGTTTCTTATGGATCGTGCTTTTGGTGTTCCATTCAAGAATTCTTTGCCTGATCCAAAGAGTTATATTCTCTCCTGTGTTTTCTTTTAGGAGTATTATAATTTTTCATGTTACATTTGAGCCTATGCTCTATTTTGAGTTAATTTTTGCATAATGTATAAAGTATAGGTTGAGCTCAAATTTTTTTTTTTTTGCAGATGGACGTCCAATTGCTCCAGAAATATTTGTTGAAAAGATAACCCTTCCCCCATTGAATTGCCTTTGTACTTTTGTCAAAGATCAATTGACCATATTTGTGTGGGTCTTTTCTGGACTCTCGATTGTGTCCCATGGATAGATGTGTCTATTCTGTCACCAATATGACACTATCTTCATCGCTGTAGCTTCAGAGTAAGTCAAAATCTGGCAACATGAGTCTTCCAACTTTGTTCTTTAAAAAAAATATTTGTCAGGGCACCTGGATGGCTCAGTCAGTTGAGCATCTGACTCTTGATTTTGACTCAGGTCATGATCCCAGGGTAATGGGATTGAGTCCCACTTCAGGCTCCATGGAGCCTGTGCATGGACCCTGCTTAAGATCTCTTTCTCTCTCTCTTTCTCTCTCTATCCCTCTCTCCCTCTCTCTCTCCCTCCCTCTGCCCCTCTCTCCCACTTGCATATGCTGTCTTCAAAATAAAAAAATTATTATGGTTCCTTTGTCTTTCCATATAAATTTTAGAATAAGCATCTGCATGTCTATAAAAAATCCTGCTGTGAATTTATCTGGGATTGTGGCAAATGGATAGATCATTTCGGGGAAAACTGACACTCTAACTAAATTGAATGTTGTAATCCATGAACATGGTTTGTCTTTGCATTTATTCATCCCTTCTTTGATTCTTTTCAACATTTTCTAGTTTTCAGTCTATAGCTCTTTCACTTATTTTGTTAGATTTATGGCTACATATTTCAATTTTTGGAGCTAAAGTAAATGGGATTATTTTTAAAATTTTCTTTTCTAATCCTTCATTGCTAATATATAGAAAAACATTTGATTTTTGTATCTTAACCATATGTTTTGTGAGGACATTTGTAATTCATGTATTGGTTCTAGGGCTTTTTCTTTTTGGTAGATTCCTTGGGATTTCTTAAATCATATCATTTAAGTATAGGGACACTTTTGTTTCTTCCTCTCTCATCTGTATGTCCTTTTATTTCATTTACTTGTCTTATTGCATTGGCTATGACTAGTACAATGTTGAATAGGGATGGCAAAAGAAAGGGAAGATATCCTTGCTCTTTTCCAATGTTATGGCAATAGCATTTGGTCTTTCATCATTCAATAACATGCTATTCATAGATTTTTTTTGGATCAATGTGTTTTATTAAGATAAGTAAGGTCTTTTCTGTCCTTTCTGAGAATGAAAGGGTGTTGAATTTTGTCAAAAAAATTTTTCTGTTTTAATCTATGGGATTATGTGATTTTTATTTTTTAGTCTGTTAATGTTGGTGGATTCCAGGAATTAATTTAGTGTTGCATCAACTTTCCATTCCCAGTACAATCTCCAGTTGATTGTGATGTTTATTCTTTTTTTTTTTTTTTTTAGTAACAGGGTTTAAAAAATTTTTTTTTAACGTTTATTTATTTTTGAGACAGAGAGACACAGAGCATGAACGGGGGAGGGGCAGAGAGAGGGAGACACAGAATTGGAAGCAGGCTCCAGGCTCTGAGCCATCAGCCCAGAGCCTGACGTGGGGCTCGAACTCACGGACTGCGAGATCGTGACCTGAGCTGAAGTCGGACGCCCAACCGACTGAGCCACCCAGGCGCCCCTATTCTTTTTTTTTTTTTTAATGTTTATTTATTGAGAGAAAGAGAGGCGGGTGGAGGGGCAGAGAGAGAGAGGGAGACACAGAATCCAAAGCAGGCTCCAGGCTCTGAGCTGTCAGCACAGAGCCCGACATAGGGCTCGAACCCACAAACCATGAGATCATGACCTGAGATGAAATCAGATGCTCCACAAGCTGAGCCATCCAGGCGCCCCATGATGTATATTCTTTTAATATATTACCGGATCCAGTTTGCCAATATTATGTTGAACGTTTTGTGTTTGTGTTTGTGAGTAATATTGGTATGTAGTTTTCTTGTACTGTTTTGTTTGGTTCTGATATCAGGGTAATGCTGGCCTCGCAAAATAGGTTGGGAAGGACTAACCATGTTTCTGTTTTCTAGAAAGACTGTGGATTGTAGTATTACTTCTTCCTTAAGTGTTTGGTAGAATTCATCACTGAAGTAATATGGTCCTGGAGTTTACTTTTTGGACCCCATTTCTTTCTCTCTTTCTTATATGCAAATTCCTTTAATAGGATGATTCAGATGATCTATTTCTCCTTGAGTCAGATTTGGTAATTTGTGTTTTTGAAGGAATTGGTCCATGTCTTGTAAGTTGTTGAATTTGTGTGCATGAAGTTGTGTTAAGTGTTACCTTATGATTCTATAATTTAATGCCTGTCTGGTCCACAGCAATATTCCCTCATCATTCTTAATAATGGTAAATTGTATCTGGGTTCTATTTTATCTTGGTCAGACTGGCTAGAAGTTGATCGATTTTACTGAACTCTTTCCACACAAGCAGCTTTTGGTTTCACTGATTTTTAGTATTGTTTTTCCGTTTTCAAGATAACTGATTTCTGCTGTTATCTGTATTTTTTCCTTATGTCTGCTTGTTTTGTGTTTATTTTGTTCTTTATTTCTCTGGTTTCTAAAGGTGGAAACTCAGATAATTGATTTGAATGCTTTCTTCTTTTCTAATATATGCATCTAGTGGCACAGGTCTCCTTTAAGCTTTGCTTCAGCTCCATCCCATAAATTTTAATATATTTTAATTTTCATTTAACTATAATGCTTTCTTTTATCTTTTTTAAAAATTTTGTTTTATTTTAATTTTTTGAGAGAGAGAGAGAGAGAGAGAGAGCATGAGTTGGGGAAAGGGGCAGGGAGCGAGAGGAAGTGAGGGAGAGGGGCAGAAGGAGAGAGAATCTTATGCAGAGCACGGAGCCTGATCCCACGAACTGTGAGATCATGACCTGAGCTGAAATCAAGAGTCAGACACTTAACTGACTGAGCTGCCCAGGGGCCCTTAATTATAATGTTTTCTAATGTGTCTCTGAGACTTCCTCTTTGACCCATGGGCTACTTAGAATTATTTTGTGTAACTTCCAATTATATGGAGCTTTTCCAAATACTAATTTCTAGCTTAATTCCATTTCTTTCAAGGAACATTCATTTTATGATTTCTATTATTTTAAAATATATACCAGCTTATTTTATGACCCAGGATATGGATCTGGTTGCCTTGGCAAATGTCCCATGTGCACTTTAACAGAATGTGTCTTCTGCTGCTTTGGAATGACGCGCTCTGTAAATGTCATTCCAGTCCAGTTGTTTGATGAGCTTAGGCTTTCTATATCTTTGCTGATTTTCTCTATACTTGTTTTTTTATTGGTTGCTGAGAGATAAATGTTGAAATCTCCAGCTGGAATCATCTATTTCTCTTTTCAGTTCAATCAGTTTTCCCCCATATCTTTTATGGCTCTGTTATTAGGCACATATACATTTATGGTGTTATGTGTTCTTGGTGAGTCGAATGAGATTCCCTGTTCACCTGGTAATTTTTTTTTGTTCTGAATTATTTTTTGCCTGATACGAATGTAGCCACTCCAGCCTTTGTTTGATTAGTTTCAGTCAAATATGTATATACATATACATATATAGTCCATCCTTTTATTTTAATTCATATGTATCATTATATTTAAAGTGGCCTTTCAGACAGTATGTACTCAGATCTTTTTTTAAATCCACTCTGACAATCTCTGCCTTTTAATTTGTATTTTTTGACCATTTGTGTTTAATGTAATTATTAGTATGGTTGGATTTAGCTCTACTACTTTATTATTTGTGCTCTGTTTCTTTTCACTGCTTTTATTTTGTCTGTTTCCATTTTTTGCCTTCTTTTGTGTTATTTGAACATTCATTTATAATTATATTTTAATTTACTTATTTATTTTTACATCATATCTCTGCTGGAGGTCTCATTTCCCATGATACTGAGGCAGGTAGAGTATTCTGGAGATGTGGATGCCTCTCATGGTGACTTTGTCCACACTTCCCTAGATCTGCAGTGGTCTTCCTTCTCCCCCCCCCCCTCCTTTTTGAGGGTCAGATCCCACACAGTCTGACAGTTTACTCTACCTCCCCACCTTCATGGCGTTTTTCCTAAGACATTCCTTGCTTAGGGAGCTCTGTCTTGGGGGTCTGCTTCTCAGAGGATCCCGAAGCAGAGAAGACATGGTGTGATCGGCACAAACACAAGCAAAGGATAAGGCTTCCTGGTCAAAAGCCAGTCCTCTGCCGGGTCCATCTGCTGAGGATGTCCCATCACAGATCTAAGGACCAGGCTTGGTCACCGTATATGACAGCGGGGTAGGGGCTCGGGTGCAGAGAGCAGACCCCAGAGCTCGAGGCAAGGCAGTTCTCACGCATTAATTCTTATGACTTGCCCACTGTTCTCAGAATTGGTCGAGTGGGACCTGGCCTTGGGTGGGAGATGACAAATTCATTGTTTTCCTCATCCATCTGGAGACTTGTAATGGGACAGCCAGACGTCCAGTTTGCATCTACAGATCTGTTTACTTGAAGGTGATTTTGCATCAAAATTCATAAGGCAGCAGAAGCATCTGTGGATTTCAGGGTGGACGTGGGCGATCTGTGTCTACCACCGAGCTTTGTCGGGCATCTGATCTGCATCTAGCAGAGTAATGTGGGCAGCTCTGCTTCCTGGTTCGTAATCTCAGCTGGCTTATGTACTTCTTTAGCTGCAGACTTTTCCTCTTGCTTATTTCTGTGCTTACAAAGTAGAAATAACTTCCAAGGTGGGGACCTCTGGCTTCCCGTTGTTTACCTACCACAGCTACGGAGAAAACACCTGTTGCTTTGGCCCTGGCTTGTGCCACCGTTGTGGGATGAGAACAAGCCTTTTCAGAACAAGCCAAGCCTGATTTGACCCCCAAGAAGCAGACCCAGGCTCCCTCTGTCTGTAGAAGTGGATTAAGTCCTCTGCTGTGGTGTCAGGACGAATGCAGGAGCAGACTCAGGCGCCCCGTGGCCAGGCCGGGATCACCTCCATCCCTCTGAGGCACAGATGATCACTTCCGTCCCTCTTAGGAACAGATACATAGTGCTTCCTGTGAGCCCTTCATAAATGTCCATGATGAGGTAGCCATCGTCTCTTTTTTATGGAAGAGATGATGGAGGTTCAGGGGGACCCGTGACTAGCAGGTGGCAGAACCGGATCCTACTCCATCCGCGTTTCGGAAGGATGCTCTCTCCGCCACACCAGCTGCCTCATGGGCTCCTCCCTCTTTAGGGAGGACGCCCAGTGTGGGAAAGCGGAGGGCTACACGGGTGGCCCGGGGGACCAGTCTTCCCAGACACACCTCTGGTAGCAATGGTGGGCTTGCTGATGGTGACGACACTGACGCTCATCCCTGCTGAGTTGGTCAGAGGAGCGGCCCTGCAGCCACGTTGGTGTTTGCACAAGTCCAGGGACAGCGTTACCTGGCTGAGTTTCCCACCTGCTCTGGTCCTGGGCCCGCCCCACCTGGTCACCCCTGTGGCTGTACACTCTTCGTGGGCTGGGGCTGTGGGGGAGGACGGGCAGGCGGAGGTGGCTGTCCGGGGCGGTGCTGGCGTCCGGCCCATCGGAGGCCCCCCGCTGTCCCAGCTGCGAGGCTCCTGCTGGGCGCACACACTTGTCAGCTGGCCTCTGTCGCTCACCTTGTGCAAATGGAGAGGAGAGGGGCTTCCTGGTCCTGCTCAATCAGCCTTTCCTTTCACTCAAACGCCATCTGCTCACGAAAGAAGCTCTGTGACCACTTACTGCAGGAGGCTGAGTCCTTGCAGAGCACCCCTGGGGCGGGTGCTGCTGAGAGGAGGGGGTGGGCAGGAAGAGAAGTCTCCATCGGGGTGACCTCGGAAGCAGTTGGAGATCACGTTCCTACCACTTCCCCCACTTTTTATCTGAGCTCAGCACGGGGCTGCTCTCTCACCGGGGCTTTGGATTCACAAGATTTTGGAAGGGGTTGAGTGTGGGAAAGACGGCAAGCGGCAGGAGACTGGAGGGACAAAGATGGAGGCACTGAGGTCACCCAAGACCCCGTGTTCCCGCTGGGTGGGGTCACACAGTCCCAGCCCCTCACCCTGCGGGGAGAACGGGCTTGGCGTGCTCATTCATTTAAACAGAAGAAATGTTTCCTTAGAGTGACTTACACGACCTTTACCGTTTTCGAATCTCCAATGTCAGCCTGAACGGATTTGGGTGCAGTGCTTTGTAACCGTTGGATGCCTTTCTCCCCTCAGGCAGTTGCGACTTGCGAGCTATTCTCTTTCTGAATATTTGTGTTTGGTTCACGGTCCCTGATGAGCCCCGAGTGCCGACCTGGGGCAAGGGCACACGCGTTTCTGCTCTCTTATCTGTCTGTGGGGTGCTGGGCAAGAGTGCCTCGAGGAGAAGTTGGGAGCCCTGAGAGCTTTCAGATGCTGCGTGGGCGTCGGTGTGACGCTAGACCGTCGGGAAAATTCCGCGGGGGGAGCCCAGCGACGCCTGGGCAGCAGTGGAAGATGTGCTGTGCAGTCGTCCTGAAGGCTGTGTTTTGGAGCAAGATAAAAAAGTCTGTGCCAGGGAGACAGGAGACAGGGAATCCAGCAGGATGGGCTGTCTGGGTTTGCAGCGTTGTCTAGAAGAGAAGCCCGGACCTTCAGGCTGGAGGCAGGCTGGGCGCCCCTGAGGAGCCAACATCGATCCCTCCAGACACGGCTGTGGGTGGCGGCCCCTGGCTCGCTGCAGCCACCACATGTCCCCATGGCGTGTTTGCAGAGCTTGGTGGGGCCGGGCACCCTGACGGCAGTTCTGAAGCTGGGGGTTGGTTTCCCTGGAGCAGCCAGTCTGTCCCGAGTCCCCCACCTCGGACACTCGCCCTCCTCGACTGGCCAGCTCCGGGGCAGCACCTGGAGGAGAAGGGGGTGGCCAGCACGGCTCAAGGGGTAGTCACAGACCCCGGGGGTCCCCGAGATCCTTCCGAGTGGCTCTGGAAGGTAAAAGCCATACTCATAATCACCCCAAGACTCCCTGTGCCGTGGTCATGGTGTTGAGGGTGGACAGAAGTGTGGTGTCTCAGCGGGAATCAGGCAGCGGCCCACGGTGCTGGGGATGTGGTGCTCCTCAGCGTCACAGGACGGACCCAGAGTCGGCTTCTCTTCGGTGCGGCAAACAGGAACAGCGAGGGGGCGTCTGGGGGACACGAGGCACCAGGGCCCAAGGACCAGCCCGTGCAGTGGTTTGAGATGCAACTCGAACGCCCTGCTTTTTAAAATTTATTTTATTTCAATGAATCGCCTTTTATACCAACAAACGATAGCTTTCCAGGCTCTACTATCTGACAGGCATTTTCACCAAAGAGCACAGTGAACTTGCCGCTTTGGGGAAAATGGAGGGTATTTGTTGCTAACGAAGTTTGGGCAAAACTAGGATTTCGGATAACTGTTGTCTGTTACTGTGACCCTGACAGCTTCCCAATATTTAACAACTTTTCCAGTGGGACTAGCCGTGATTTGAACAAACGTGACTTTTTGGTATCGGGCTATGAAATGTGTCCATGTGATTTGTTGAACCAGTGTTTCCAAATGGCCCGGGCAGGTTGTTGTAAATTCACACACACAAGCAAAAGATCCATCGATGTGCCGGACGGTTCGGTGGGCCTTAATGTGCAGAGGATGAAGGTCGCCGGTTTGGGCTCAGATGCTGCAACTTGACCTTGACAAACCCCGCTTTTCTGTCCACATATTGGTAGTGAGGTTGCATTTTCTTTTCTTTCTTTAAAAAAATTTTAACGTTTTTATTTATTTATTTGAGAGAGAGAGAGAGAGAGAGAGAGAACGATCAGAGGAGGGGCAGAGAGTGAAGGGGACAGAGGATCCGAAGCAGGCTCTGTGCTAACAGTAGAGCCCAATGTGGGGCTTGAAACCACCAACTGCAAGATCGTGACCTGAGCTGAAGTCGGACGCTCAACCCACTGAGCCACCCAGTGTCCTCTGGCCCCATTTGCTTAAAAATTATAAACAAGATACGGTGTAAGATTGAATGCACAGCAGATATGAGACTCTGTCTTCGATTAGCCAGATAGTGGACACACACACATATATATGAAAACATTGATCTCACTATTTTTTTCAATTTGGAAAGTCTAGTTTTTTTCATTAAAATGCTATTTATGTTAACATATAATGGGTTTATGATTGCTGTTTTTACGTGAATCCATCGGTAAATATTTACAATTTCTTCTGCGTTAATCCATACTGCGGTACAAAAGCTCTGTTGCGTCCCCCATAGTTTTTCACCCCTTTGCTGTCAAGTTTGAGCCCCGAGAGGCAGACAGAGGGGAGGCCCCCTGCGGGACGAGTGATCGTGGCCGTGGCTCCCTGATGCCGCAGAGGGAGCGGGCGAGCGCTCCTGTGCACCGTAGCGTTGACTGCAGATTTCGCACCCACTGGAGCAAACTTCTCTCCTGCTCTTTGCTCCCAGAAGCAAAGGTACCAGCCGTGGACCACCAGTCAGTGGTCAGCCTCGGGGTGTGGCTCTGTGGGCAGCTGTCAGCTGCCCGTCCTGCCCGGCCTTACCGCAGGCGAAGCTTTCCTTGAAGTGGTCTCCATCTGGGGCCACATGCTTTTGTACTGGGGGGCAATTGATACACACAGCTTCCGCTGAAGCCCGAATTTTGACTGATGCCCAGTTTAGGCAGCGAGGGCTGGTTAGCAACTAAACCACGGAAGCACGAATAAATAAAACATGGCTACATTTTCTCGCTGTGAGTTAGTAGCTCTGAAAGCAGAGGACTGTTATTTCTTGCTACTGTGAACCCACTGAATAATAAGGAAGCTCTCCCTGTAAGTTCGTCATAACATTCACTATTAGATGGATTTCTTTGGCTAATGTTGAAATTGATTTCCCGCAGCCGTCATCTGCCTCCTTTAGAGCTTTATTTTTTGTTTGATGGACACGTGTAAATAGCGCACCGTAGTCTGCAAACAGCTGAATGATCTATGTGTGCTGCAGAGTGGAATCGATCCACCCACCCGTGAAGCGAAGCCCGGAGGCAGAGGGGGCTCTGTGCGGCCCCGTGGGACGGACATGCAGCAGCGGGATTGGTGGAATCCCCGGAGTCTCCCGGACCCGATTTTCCCGGTGACGTGGAAGGCTGCTGACTCAATCCCAAGCGACGGCCACAGGTCTCTTCCCCCGAGATGCCGCAGTTTAAGCCACACCAGAGGCCGACAGCCTGTCAGTCTCATCCCCGCTGTTCACACTGCGGTCCCCCTGGCGCTGGGGCTCGGCGTGTGTGCGGAGTGAGCTTGGATCTTGCCGGGGACCAGTAGCCCCCACCAGCCGGGAGCGACTAGGAGGCATCGCACGGGTGGCCCGAAGATGGGGCTCCCAAGCGCCGGGCCAGTTGGCTTCCCGGGCACACGCATGCGGGGCTCGCCTGGATGGCCACGTTCCCTGCTCTGGGGTCCTGAGGGCTGCAGGGCGTGGCCCCTGACTCCACTCCGGAGCTAAATGTGCCCACCTTTTCAAGAGGGAGGGCGCTGGCCGGAAGGGGGCGTCCGAGAGGCCCTGACTCTGACCGGAAGGGGGCGTACTTGAACCGTTCTTCCTAGTGGTGCTCCGCCAGCCAGTGCTGTGGATTCACACGCGTGACCTGCTACGGGTTTGAAAACACCTGCCGCGACGTGACTCTTGTTCTCAAGGAGCCTGTAGTCTGGAGGAGAGATGCGCCTCCGCCAAGAGTGGCGGGCGCTGTGGAGCCTAAGCTGGTGAGACAGGCCCAGAGCCCAGGAGACGAAGGGCTCGGCAGCTAGAGCAGACAGTACAAGGGCAGTGGGTCCTCAAGGGGAGCTCGTGAGGACGCTCCACAGGGTGGGTGTGGCCTAGAAGGCTTTGAGGATGGGAGAGGAGTCTGGTAGATAGACATGGGGGTGGCCCTTGAACACAAGCAGGCACTTGGCAGGGAGACACGGGAGGCCAGGGCGTATACGGGTGGGTGCCCATTGCGGGAGTAGAGGGGACACGGCCCGTGGGGACGAGGACCCTCGGAAGATCTTCAGTGTCAGAACGGCTTGGCCGTGACGCCAAGGGGCACGTTGGCTTTGTTTCTCCCGTGGACGTGTTTGGACAAGTGCTGTCTCCTCTGTCGACGCTTCGGGACCTTCTCCAGGTCCCTGCGATGTGTGCAGTCGTGAACTTTGTCGTGTTTATCTTGCTTGGAGTTGGTCTGGCTCTGAGCCGGTGGATCAGTCCCACGTTGCTTCTGGAATTGGCATCCCTTAACCGTCGAGTGTCACCGCTGCCCCGTTCCCTGGCTCCCCTCCTTCCCGAGCTTCATTCCGAGTCTGTCCCGCGATGGCCGCGTTCCCACCGGCAGGACGTGAGGGTTCTGGCTGCTGTGCAGCCTCACGGATTTGCTACGGTTAGTCGTCCTTGTTCCGGTTGTTCCGACGCAGACTGGTCGGTACCTTGTTGTGGCTTCAGTTTCTTTCCTCATGATTGACGTCCGCATCTTTCATGTGCTTATTTGCCACCGGTATATTCCTTTCGTGAATTATCTGTTCGGGTTTTTTTGCCCTTTAAAAAACCCCAACTGTTTGTCTTCTTAATATTGAGCTGTAAGCGTTCTTTAAGTATTTTGGATACAAGTCCTTTATTAACGTATGTCTCAAAAAATTTACCTAGGTCTCTTTTAATTGTTTTCCTTTTTAGAATAAGTGTTTATTTGTTTATTTTGAGAGAGAGAGAAAGAGAGAGAGAGAGAGAGAACACCCATGGGGGAGAGAGGGGCAGAGAGGGAGGGAAAGAGAGAATCCCAAGCAGAGCCCAACTCGGGGCTCAAATCCACGACCCTGGGATCACGACCTGAGCCAAAATCAAGAGTCTTTCACTCAACCGACTGAACCACCCAGGCGCCCCACTGTTTGTTTTCTTAGGAGTGCCTTTCAAAGAGCAAAAGTTTTTTGTTTGATGAGGTACACTTTATCAGTTTTTAAATGGTTTCTATTTTTACATCTTTTCTCAGAAATTGTTGGTTAGTCCAAGATCATGAGAATTTTTTCCTGTGGTTTTTTTTCGAGAAGCTTTATGTTTTATGGTTTACATGCTGAGAGGTGAGTTTGGAGATGGCGTGTGATAGGGGCAAGGACCGTATTTTCTGTGTATGGCTGTCTAATGGCTCCAATGCCATTTGTTGTAAGCATATTTCCCTCCCTGAGTGACTCTGGTTTTTTGTTGACACTGAATTGCGCATATGTGGGTGGGTCTGTTTCTGGAATCTGTTCTGCTCCGTTGATGTGCGTGCCCACCCTTATGCCAGCATCGCTCCACCTAGATCGTGTGCTGGGGTGCATCCTGACTGGGGAAAGTGGACGCCTCCAACTTTACATCCAATTTTCAGAATTGTTTTGGCCAGTAGGTCCTTTGCCCTGCCGTAGATTTTATTTTTTTTAATTTTATTATCATTTTTTAAAATGTTTTTATTTATTTTTGAGCAGAGAGAGAGCGTGAATGGGGGAGGGGCAGAGAGAGAGGGAGACACAGAATCCGAAGCAGGCTCTGGGCTCCGAGCTGTCAGCACAGAGCCCGACGCGGGGCTCGAACTCATGAACCGTGAGATCATGACCTGAGCTGAAGTCAGATGCTTAACCGACTGAACCACCCAGGTGCCCTATGCCCTCCCGTAGATTTTAGAGTCAGCCTGCTCTTTGGGCCCTCGGCATCTTTAATGCGGACCACTGCAGTGGCCTGACCTCCCCCAATCATCAGGTCCGTGTCCCCAGCGCCTGCTGCCTTCCAGATCAATCCCCTTACAAGATGGGTTCTTTTCCCATGGATGCTCTAGGATTATTCAGTTGCTAAAATATTCTGGTTATTAAAATGGGCAAAATGTTTTCGTTTTCCCTCATGCTTGGGTCATAATATTATGCATGTAATTGTTTTCTCCTAAGTCCAATTTTGGTTTTCTTATGAGGGCTGAACGGAGCCATCACACCGTTTTCCCTGAGATTCGTGTTTCTGCTAAAATTGTAGATCATTAAATCTTGACCGCTAGGGTTGATCTGGGCCGCCAGGCAGGTTAATGACGACAAAAATGTCCAGAGGGCGAGAAGCCCCTTCACTCCTGCCTGCGGACCGTGTGCGGCTGACCCGCACGACCTCGTTAATCCTGCCTGCCGCCCCCACGGCCCGCGCTCCGCTCCTCTGTTCGACACACCAGAAAGGTCTTTATCCAGCATGTGATGGGCTCCGTCTGGACCCAGGTGGCCTCTGGTCAGGATGAGCTCGCCGCAAAGCTTGTCAGTGGCCTCGGGGTCCCGGCAGATGCGAATTTTCTGAGCGCGGGCTCGGCTCACCATTTCCCGGCGGGCCTTCTGTGCGAACCTGTGAGCTGCCCCTGCAGATGACTCAGCGCATAACTGGGAAATGTGCAAATCCCCTCACATGCCACCCCCCCCCCCCCGCACTTGAACATCCTCACGGGGGCTGCAGCTGGAGTCCCCGACCATTCTGGGCTTAGTGCGAGGATCCCGCCTCCCTGGAAGCTCCTCAGCCTCAGGCCACCCAGGGCCGTGGGTCCCCCCGACAGCCTACAGCCCCGGTCAGTGCCTTTTTCTGTTTTCCTTCCAACAAGCCGTTACGTGATCAATGGGGTATTTCACAACACACAGAGTCCCCAGAACCCAGGAACTGGACCCAGTTCCCCTCTGGGAGATCACAATGTCCAGCGAAGGCCCTGAGGGATCGCGAATCACTTTGTCACCTCACCTGAGCGTAGAGGGTGGCACCTGCAGAGACACGGGTCCCAGGACGCCACCCCGAGAAAGGCTGCTCGTGACAGGACATCACACGCAGAGCCCCAGGAGGGCAGAAATGTGCCTCCTGCCGGACGGAGCCTTACGCGGGTACCACTGCCCTTTGGGGGAGAGAAGGTCCCTCGCCACAGAAAGCAGGTAGTGAGAGGAAGGGACATTTGCTTTATAAATTAGAAGCAAACACAGATCTGAGTGAATTGCTCTGGCTCCCGGGGAGGTAGCCGTCTGCATTCATTCATTTAACGCACATTTGTGAGAGCCCACCGCGTGACGAGCTTGTGCCCGGCACCACCAGGCTCTTGGCCTTATGGAGCCTACAGTCGACAAGCAAACAGATACATTAAATTATTTCAGAACGTGACAAGTGCCAGAGAGGCAAAGAGGATGTCTTACTCTACAAGGGAAAGAGGTGGGAAGAGTTTTCCAGGAGGGGAGGTTTAAGCCAGGACCTGAAGGGTGAGAGGCCACCGGCGGGGGCCAGGGACATAGTGGTGGCAGGAAGCATCCTCAGGCAGAGGGGATTGCTTGTGCAAAGGTCCCAAGGCAGCAGAGGCGGGTGCTTGCAAAGGCCTGAGTGAAACAGCAGTTGGAGGTCAGGAAGCGACTGTTTGCATGGGAAGCGGGTTTAAGACTCGATCTGAATTATGTTTCTGGACAATTGCTTGGGCTGCCCTGTGGGGAGGGGACTGCGAGGTGGGAGAGGCTGGCCTGTGCCCAGCCGCGAGGTGTTGGGGCCCCCGGGGGAGTGGAGGGAGGTGAGGGAGTTCTGCATGGAGTTTGGGGGGTGCCTGCAGCACAGATGGGACCGGGGAGACCTCCCGCACTTGTGGCAGGGGTTTAGGGAGCACAAGGTGCCAGGCACCCCGGGGCAGTCAGGGAGAGGGCTGGAGCCCCGTTCCCGGAGTTGCTGAGGATGGGGGCGCACGGACTGGTTTGGATTCTTCCATCTGGACCTTAGGCGTGCTGGTTGCCCTCTCGGACGCTGGGGCTCCTGACTCCTGCGCCTCCGTGTGCTGGCTGGGTGGGCCTGAGAGGGGCATCCAGGGGTCACCCCGGGCCCCCAGGCGGGATAGCGTGGCTCATGGCGAGGAGTCTGGCCCACGGTCCCCTGTATTAATCCTTCCTCCTGCAGGAGGCCAGACGACACCTGGTGGCAGGTTGGCCCTGGCCTGTGGTGACTTTGTGTGGCTGTGGCTGTGGCTGTTAGAAACGCCAAAGGTACAGGCTTGATAAATGTGAATTTAAAGGATAGCATCAAATAAACCATCACTGTTGTCAAATTATATTTAAATATGCTCTGTTTATAAAACCAATTGTACTCTACACAAAGCAAATAATGTCCTGAGTGGGCAAAGTGAAAAGTAATCACCCAATCAATTATTAACAATTTTCCGAGTAAAGTTTCTCTAAATGTGGCTGTTCGGTACTAACGATGAGGTCTCAGGTTTATAAAGCACGGTACGTGTCCGTGTGTGGGTGCATTTGGTATGGGGGAGGAGGGGACAAGCCCTGACCATAACTCTCCTCACTCTGCGGGCAGGCTTTTGGAGCTGCCCCATGCCTCTGGGACCAGGCCTCGCGTCTGTCCATGCGTGATCCCCTCTGGCAGCCGTCAGGACCAGGTGCAAGAGGTCTTCCTTCCTACCCCATGGAGCACGAGACCCTTCCAGAGCTTTCTGAGATGGGATGTATTTACCTGTCACAATAACTTCTGGGACGTGGAGAGTGTGGAGTTTTCAAAGCTATTGTTTACTGAGCACTTGCTTTGAGTACTCCCGGGTGCTAAGCGTTTGCACATCAGGTATCATTCGGGCACAATGGCCCCTCTAAGAGCAAAGGCTGTTTCGTGGAGGGAGGAGAGTTTTGATGAACGATGCTGGACAACTGCATACCCCAGATGCACAGAAGAACAAAAGACTCAACTCAATCTGTACACACTGGTGAACATTAACTCGAATACACCACAGACCTAGGGTGAAGCCAAAGCAAGAGAGCTTCCAGAGGAATGCGGGAGGGAATTTCCATGAACTTGGGTTAGGCAAGAGTTCTTAGATAAAAGCAAGAGCCATAAAGATTAATAAAGGAAGTTTCATCAAAATTAAAAATTTTGCATCGATACTACCCAAAGCAATCTACATACTCAATGCAGTTGCTATCAAAATAACACCAGCATTCTTCCCAAAGCTAGAACAAACAATCCTAAGATTTGTATGGAACCAGAAAACACCCCGAATGGCCAAAGCAATCCTGAAAAATCCAAAGCTGGAGGCATCACAATCCCAGGCTTCGGGCTGTAATTACAAAGCTATAATCATCAAGGCAGTACGGTACTGGCACAAGAACAGACACTTAGATCAGTGGAATAGAATAGAGAACCCAGAAATGGACCCATAAACGTATGGCCAACTAATCTGTGACAAAGCAGGAAAGAATATCCGATGGAAAAAAAAAACAAAACAGTCTCTTCAGCAAATGGTGTTGGGAAAACTGGACAGCGACATGCAGAAGAATGAACCTGGACCACTTTCTTACAGCAGACACAAAAATAAACTCAAAATGGAGGAAAGACCTAAATGTAAGACAGGAAGCCATCAAAATCCTTGAGAAGAAAGCAGGCAAAAACCTCTTTGATCTTGGCCGCAACAACTTCTTACTCAACACGTCTCCAGAGGAAAGGGAAACAAAAGCAAAAATGAACTCCTGGGACCTCATCAAAATAAAAAGCTTCTGCAGAGTGAAGGAAACAATCAGCAAAACTAAAAGGCAACTGACGGAATGGGAGAAGATATGTGCAAACGACATAGCAGATAAAGGGTTAGTATCCAAAATCTATAAAGAACTTCTCAAACTCAACACCCAAAAACCAAATAATCCAGTGAAGAAATGGGCAAAAGACATGAATAGACACTTCTCCAAAGAAGACATCCAGATGGCCAACCAACACATGAAAAGATGCTCAACATCACTCATCATCAGGAAAATACAAATCAAAACCACAATGAGATACCACCTCATACCTGTCAGAATGGCTAACACTAACAACTCAGGCAACAACAGATGTTGGCGAGGATGCGGAGAAAGAGGATCTCTTTTACACTGTTGGTGGCAACGCAAGCTGGTGCAGCTGCTCTGGAAAACAGTATGGAGGTTCCTGAAAAAATTGAAAATAGAACTACCCTTTGACCCAGCAATTGCACTACTAGGTATTTATCCAAGGGATACAGGTGTGCTGTTTCGAAGAGACACGTGCGCCCCAATGTTTATAGCAGCACTATCCATAATAGCCAAAGTATGGAAAGAGCCCAGATGTCCATTGATGGATGAATGGATAAAGAAGATGTATATACATACAATGGAGTATTACTCGGCAATCAGAAAGAATGAAATCATGTGCAATAATGTGGATGGAACTAGAGGATATTACACTAAGTGAAATAAGTCAGTCAGAGAAAGACAAATATCCTATGACTTCTCTTATGTGTGGACTTTACGATACAAAACAGATGAACATAGGGGAAGGGAAGCAAAAATAATATAAAAGCAGAGAGGGAGACAAACCATAAGAAAACTCTCAAATATAAAAAACAAACTGGGGGTTGCTGGAGGGGAGGTCGATGGGGGATGGGCTAAATGGGTGATGGTGTGAAGGAGGACATTTGTGGGATGAGCACTGGGTGTCATATGTAAGTGATGAATCACTAAATTCTATCTCTGAAATCATTGTTATACTATAGGTTAACGAACTTGGATTTAAATCAAAAAAGTAAAAAAATAAAAAATAAATTATTTTCCACGTTACTCAGGTAGTTTTTTTTACTTCCAACAAAATTGAAGGAAGAATCGAATCCAGTTTTCCACTGATTTTTTTAATGTTTTTAAGAAGAAATCGCTGAGTACTTTATTTTTTGCATACAATTCAGAAGGAGTTAAAAAGTTAAGTGACATTGTCATAACACTATTCTTTCTTTAAAAAGTTTATTTATTTTGAGAGAGAGCATGAGTGGGGAGGGGCAGAGCGAGAGGGGAGGGAGAGAATCCCAAGCAGGCTCCACAAAGTCAGCAGGGCTTGAACTCACGAATCTTGAGATCATGACCTGAGCCAAAATCAAGACTTGGATACTTAACCAACTGGGCCGTCCAGGCCCACTAACAATATTCTTAAGTTTTATTTTCTTAATGTTTATTTTTGAGACAGAGGGAGACAGAGTGTGAGTGGGGGAGGGGCAGAGAGAGAGGGAGACCCAGAATCTGAAACAGGCTCCAGGCTCTGTGCTGACAGAGCTCGAACCCACAGACCATGAGATGGTGACCTGAGCTGAAGTCGGACGCTTAACCGACTGAGCCACCCAGGTGCCCCACAATATTCTTTACAATAGCAATCTCGTTATTTACACGAACACGATTAGCATTTACATCTATAAAACTGACAATGGGGCATTACTGATGTTGGACCCCATTCCATTTTATTGTTAAGTATCACACGTTAAAGGATACTAAGCTAACTGGCCTTTTTAAAGCTCCATACGTCTCATTAGAAAATTCATTTCCAGTAAAATAATATTTTAAGATTGACGAATTATCAAAATTTGTAATATATTTATGTCAATTCCACACTAATAGGACTTTTAACAGTAATTCAATGGGGGGGGAGGATTTTAATTTGGAGCCTTTGGAAACATTTTAAAATGTTACATTTCCATTCACAGCTATTTTCTTGTTGCAGAGAAATATGATGAAATAATCAATAAACCTAAATTTCTGTGAGAGAAACAGAATGGAAGTCAGAGTTCAAGGAAGCCAAAGAAAAATTGGAAATTTCCAACTGTTAAAAGAGGGCTCATTCATCTGTTTCTTAAATGGATAATGGTAGATAGGAATCAAAGCCCACAGTCTTTTTTTCATTGGAATCATGTCATAATTTATTTGCTTTATGTAAAAAAATCAATATTTGTAATATGTAGAAAATTAGAGTATTTGAAGCTATTATTTAAACTTATGTCAAGACACTTTAGATATCAACTTTAAAGCGTGCCACGTGAAACAGAAGTTTTCAAAATTATGTTCAAGTGCATAAGGGAGAAAGTTTGGAGACCACTTGGCTCTCCCATCTGCCTGCATCAAAGCCGTAAATACCCGGACTCCGCCCCGGGAAAATGAAGTCAGAGTCTCTGGTCGCGTCCTCCCCACCATGCCCACCCTCATGACAGTCGTTTGAGCCAGTGTTGAGAACCACCGTCATGGGGTGAATTAGAGGAACTCCTCCGGGACAGAAAGGGTCTGGAAAAGCACGCCGAGCAGGTACAGAACAAGGAAAGGAGAGAATTGAAAGAGGAGAGAGAAGCAGAAGGAAAAAAAGCAGGAAACAAACCGTTGATAAGCCACCTCACCCCACCCCATCCCGATTATGGCCTCTAATCAGTAATGATTGCATTATTACCGGTGACTCTTGGAAAGTACATTTGTCTTTTTTATTTTTTGTGTTACTGTAATATTTGACGTGCATTAAAAGTCATTTGGATGAAAAACAATTAAAAATTTTGCTCTTCCAGACAGATTGCTAAGAGAAAGAAAAATGTTTTAAAATGTTTATTTAAGAGAGAGAGAGAGAGAGAGAGAGAGAGAGCGCGCGCGTGTGTGAGCAGGGGAGTGGGGAGAGAGAGAGAGAGAGAGAGAGATCCCCTGACCCTGCCTGGGATCACGACCTGAGCAGAGATCAAGAGTTGGATGCTCAACCTACTGAGCCACCTGGGCACCCCTTTCTTCAGTGTTTTGTGGTGACTCTGTGGCCCCGATTCACAGGGTTCTGCCCCCTGAACGTCAGATGGTTCGTGGGTTATGATGTGAGCGACAGGCTTGTAGGGCGAAGACGCGGCATTCGGGGTCGGTGCCCAAGGTCACGGCTGCCCCTGTTTCGACACCATTTCAGGGGTCTAAGGCTGATGAGGTTGGCACTGCAGGTGCGAGGGGCGAGGACCCCGGCAGAGAGTCCACTCGGTCCTGGGTCCTGGCTCTGATGAGCCGCCCTGGCCCCTAGGCCCCTGGCCCAGTCCTTACGTCAGAAGAGCCCAGGGAGGCTGAGGAGGCCCAGGAGGGCTGGGGGCCACGGGGCTGGGGCTCAGCTGTGGGAACGATGGGGCGGCGTCTGGGAGTGAGGCCAGATCCCCCCCCCGCCCCCCCGTGCCCGGGCCCCTCGCGGGAGGTGATGTGGCACGTCGGTCCCCTCCTCCGTGGCACTGGTGGGGTTATTTGAATATCTTCTGGTCGTTGCTGCCTGGGAATGACTTCCTCTGAGCAGGGAGACATCAGCGTGTTGGCGAGAGGCCCGCCTCTGGGAAATCGTAGTTGCTGCTCTCGTGTCCCTGTGCAGAAGTGCCTCGGCGGTTTCTGGGGAAATAGAAGCATGTCTGGAGGAGGTGGTCACTGTCCCAGAGGTCCTGGAGGTCCCCGGAAATGCTTCATGAACACGTTTAATTGAAAGGCCCGGTTCATTCCTGATGGCCTGTTCCGGGTGCCGGGGGAGCCAGGAACGGAGTCACGCAGACAAAGGCCCTCCTTCCCTACGAGGCCGATGGGCTCCATTTCCATACTCATGGTCTTACTGTGCGGGAACTTTGCCGTCAGACGTGTGCATTCCGATTAGGAAAAGGTGGGGCGTACGTTATACAAGACAGCGTTTCCCGGGAGGCCCATGTGGGCAGGAGGGGAGCCCGCCGCCTTCACCAGGGCACCCGGCCGGCCTTGGCGGGACCCTCCCGTGGCCCCTGTGCAACCTGTCCTTGCCGGCAACCCCCTGCTGCAGCCCGCAGGGCCCCTGAGACCCGATGGTTCGAGCTCCTTCCTCACAGGTGCTTTCTCCCGCCATGGTGGGCTTTGAAGAATGAGCCGTGGAAACGAGGTGCTCAGGCGGACGAGACACGGCCTGTGTCGGCCAGGCTTGCGTGAAGGAACTGTCTGCCGTTTCGGCCCCATCCTCCTCTCGGCCGGGGCTGAGCGGTCAGTGCAGGAGGGGAGTGAAACGGGGTGCTTCTGGAGGGGGCAGCTGTGGGCATGGGGCTCCACACACCCCAGGTGTCAGATCCCTGTCCCTAGTCCTCTCTCTCGAGGTCCAGCCCTGCCCACTGTCTGCCCGCCAGTCCCCTGGGCCTCCCCCTCTTGTTTCCCCACAGTCGTGTCCTCTGATAAATGTCGTGTCCTGTGATAATCCTGGTTGGTGTCATCTGCGGGGTGATGGGCAGCGGACATGTGTATAGACATCTGAGTAGGGCCTGTGACGAATGCAGAGGACAGGAGGGAGACACAGTGACGGGGGGGGGGGGGGTGTGTAGGAAGCATCCAAGGATAGTGAGGTAGGAGCCCTATAATCTTAGGGGAGGGGGTCTAGGCAGAAGGACCAGCAGGTGAGAGATTGAGAACGTGCCTGGTTGGAGCAGAGGAACAGTGAGGGGCACTGGGGATACAGGGGGGCGGATGGGGGTCCTGCTCTCATGGGGGGCCCATTCCCAGTCATGGGGGTGTAGGGGGCCGGCACGAGGTCCCGTTCTCACCGAGGGTCCATCCCCCAGGCAAGGACTCACGTCATGCTCACCGCAATTTTGATGGTTGGTTTTCGGGCCACAGGAACAATCTCAGAAAGGAGGGGACGGGTGTGTTCGATGGCACAGAGCCGAGGTGAGTAAATAAAATAGTTTCTGTCCATGCAATCCCCGCTGTTTTAACTTCTGGCTGTGCAGCAGCGACAGAGTCGTGTCCTGGACGCTTCTGTCTGCACCATGGCTGACCTTTCCCGGCTATCGCTTGCCTACATTTTATTTGTTTTAGAAGAATCAAATTAATATTTTATTTAGGAAAGACGGCCATTCTTAAATCATACATAATTCAAAGTTTCCCAAAGGCAAGCTCTTAAATCTTCCAGATGGCTGTTAGTTACTTCTTCCTGGTGAAATTCGTGGGGTGGGGGGGGGGGTCAGGATGCAGGTGGCGGTGGGTCAGGGGCGGGGGCCAGCAGGGCTGAGAATCACTCTCTCCTGGAGCACGAATGGCTGCAGAGGGCAGGTCCGAGGGGACTGCTGGGCCGAGGAAGGGAGTGTCCTTTCACGTGAACCCCCCGTCTGGGAGTCACCTGCAGGGCTCCGCTCTGGACAGCCTGCTGCCTGGGGGGCAGGAGCGGCTCAGGGGAAGGGGCCCTGTGCGCCCACCTTCCTTCTCCGACTCGGGCTTTACTGAGAGCCTGCGTGAACACAAATGACTACAGGTCACGAGTGACGGCCGATCGGCCTGGTTCCCACAGCTGGGCTCCCTGATCCCGGGGCCAGGACACAGATGCCACATTTCCCTCTGCCAGTGCAGTGGCTGGGGGTGGGAGGGGTTCACTCCTTCCCTCTGCTTCTTGTCCCCTCACCCTCACCCACACAGTCCAGCCCCTCGGGACCCCTCCTCTGAGTTTCTGGGTCCTGAGGGCCCCCCTCCCCCCCTCCCGCCTTGGGTAAGAAAAGATAAGGCTGTGAATGGAAACCTTCGTGGCTTTATGGCTGAATTGTGTCACCAAATTCACGGATGGCGTCTGAAGCCCGGTACCGAAGCTGTGGCTGCGCGGGGGCACCTGGAAACACTGTGGTTACGTGAGCTCAGATCCGACCTGACTGTGTTCTTACAAGAAGAGGAGGAGACACCAGGGACATGTGGGGGAGGCCACGAGGACACGGGGGAAGGTGGCCCTCATCATGCCACGGGAGGGAGGCCTCGGGGAAGCCAGCCCCGTGACACCCCAATGGCTGGCGTCCAGGCTCCGGCAGATCCCTTCGTGCAGCCACCCCGACGGGGCCGTTTGTTATGGCAGGTGGCGGGCGCACGGGCAGAGTCCTGGCGAAAACCCGGAAGGGGCTCCCCAAGGAGACCGGGAGCCTCTGACGTGTGCGAGCCGGCCGTGGGGTCCCGGGGGGCGGGGGAGGCGCGGCAGGCCAGCGGCTGTAGGTTCGGGAGGGGAGGGGCCCTGGGAGGCGAGGGTGGGACGGGCCGCGGTGGCGCAGGTGAGGCTGAGGGCAGAGCGTGGCCCGCAGGACGTGGCTGGACAGGTTGGCTTGTGAAGCTGCGTGAGCAGGAGCGAGGGGAGGGCGAGGGCATCCCTCCTTCACCTTCCCGTGTTCAACACCGAAGTCATTTTTTATGAATCGGAGGTACGGTACGTGCACATGGTACCCGAACTCAACAAAACCAAGGGCGCGGCGGAGGACGAAACCGTCCCCCAACCCGCAGGCCCCGACCTGTCCTTCCTGGAGGCCCCCCGAAACACACGCAGGTATGCAGATACCTCCTCTGTTATTTATTGCTATTTATTAGTATGTTACTTATTGTTCTGTTGTTTGCTCTTCTTGCTCGTAAAATATTTAAAGCACATAGAAAACACAGAAAACATCCCAAATACCCACGTCCCGTGACTCATCTCCAGAACTCACACATGAGCAACACGACTGAGGTTCCCCGTGAAGCCCCCCACCCCCACCTCGCTCCCGCCGCAGGGACCCGCTGTTCTGAACTTGGCGATCCTCCCTGGGCACAGCTCTTAATGACACGTATGCGTTCGTAAGCCCCACTTACATCTGTGTGTTCCTGCCGTCTGTGTGCCGGCGACATCGCCTTCCACCTTCCTTCTGCTCGCGCTCGTCTCCCGTTGCTGAGACTCGCGCCCGGGGCTGCGGCTCCGGCCCATCTGTCCCGCGCGGTGAGCGGCGTGCCTGCCTGTCCCCGCTCTCCTGCCGTTGTCACTGGGGTCGGCACCACGGATTCCACCGCTGGGGGTTCGGGACGGTCAGGATTTGGTTTCCGGGAGCGCCTCCAGGGTCGCCAGAGGCCACCGCGTCTCCCACGGACGGGTCTCTGCAGACACCCGTCCCACCTTTGCGGACTGGCCGTCGCTGTTGGTAAGGACGATACAGACCGGGGACCCGATCCGCAGCGAGAAGAAGCAGTGGCTGAGGGCTGGCGTGGAAGATGCCGGGCGCGTGGCCTGCGGCGTCCCGACGCAAGGGGGCGTGCGCTGCGGCCCCACGACGCCGGGGGGCGTGCCCTGCGGGTCCACGACGCCTGACGTGCGCTGCGGCCCACGACGCCGGGGGGCGTGCCCTGCGGGTCCCCGAAGCCGGGACGTACGCTGCGGCACCATGATGGTGAGATGAGCAGTACCACCCTCATAGGTGCCCGGAAATTGGATCAGTGGGGACGCCGACCTCGTGCAGGTGGGGACACAGAGGGCCTTGGTGGCCCTGGGCGGAGGGACTCTGCTGAAAGAGGGGTGAGGCGGGTGGGCTGGTCCCTCCAGGGGCCAGAGGTGTGGCCGTGGATGCGGGGAGCCGTGGAAGCGTCTCCGGGTCAGAGGGAATGGGGCGGGGATCAGAACCGCATCCCTGGGGGCCGTCCCCTGCCTGGGAGGGCGCTGCCGTCTTGGGCGATTAATCTTCTCCTCACTCACCCTTTATTCTGGGTTGTGCTTTCTAAATATGGCTTCAGAGTTAAAAGTAACGTATGGGGGCACGGGGGGGGGGGGCTCAGTGGGTTGAGCGCCGGACTTCGATTTTGGCTCAGGTCATGGTCTCTTGGTTCCTGGGTTCGAGCCCCGCATCAGGCTCCAGCGTGACAGTGCAGAACCCACTTCGGATCCTCTGCCCCTCCCCTGGTCATGGCCTCGCTCCCCTTCAACGATAAACAAAACGTTAAAAAAAAGTAACGTAGAGTGAAATTACGTGTCTTCTTTAGGTGACAGGTCTGTGATTTGTGACATGGGCGAGGATTCAGCCTGTGTCCTCAGGCCTGACCCGGGGGCCACCACGGACACCTTCCCAATGCTGAGGTTTTGTCTTTCTGAGGATGTTTGTTCCAGGGAGGGGGGTTTGAGGCTGGCTCAGCTCCTTCTCTTGGCGAGTCGTCCCTGCGGACGCGAGTTGGCGGTTTGTTCCTACTGTACTGAGTAGTTACTTCTCTTCGGTGTGGACGGCCGAACTACTCTGCCCCCCCTGCGGTGTGGACGGATGGTCTGCTCTGCCCACCCACTTGCTTGCTGAGGAACTGTGGTTGTTTCTGGTTTGGCCGGTGGGAATACAGTGAACAGTCTCGGGCAGGTTTGTGTGAACGCGGGTCTTCACATTTTCAGGGCAAACACCCGGGAGTGGGTTGTGGGGTCGTGTGGTGTCTATTTAACTTTGCAGGAAACCCCAGACCCTTCTCCAGGGGCTGCACCACGATCAGCTGTCACCCGGGTCCAGTCACCCACGGGCGGAAGCCACTCACCTGCTCCCAGACACCTGCACTCAGCACCCGGAGAACGCAGATGTGTGTGCGGCCGAGCTAGGGGTGTGGCCCCGGAGGCTGGGTCCCCGTTCTCCTGACATGCCCAGGACCCGGGTTGTGCACCGGTTCTCGCTCTGCAGTGGGTGCCTTTGGCGTCCCGCTTCAGGGGAAAGCTGGATGGGGTCTCCTGTGCTTCTGTCTGTAGGACGACCCATGGGGGACCCCGATAAGGAGTCACATTGGCCTCCCCCAGCCTGCCGGGGGGATGGGTTGGGAGTCACGTCTGATTTAAAGAAGTGGAAATCAAGTAGTGTGATGTTCAGGCCCCCCCTGGTTTGTGGCTCAGAGCCCCAGCTGCATTCACTGTGCGGGGGATCCGATGTCGTCACCGTCCCGCCATGTCCCCACCAGGACTCGATGGGAGGCAGTGAGGCTGTAGTGACCTCAGGCTGACTCAGCCTTGGCTTTTCCACGTGCGCTCCCCGCTCTGGCCCTGACTGAGGCCCAAACACAAGCAGGTGCTCCCGTGGTCGGCAGAGCTCAGGTGCAGGTGTGGGGGAGGGTTTTGTAAGTCGTGCAGACGTGACACCAAAGGAAATTTTACCCGTTGGAGGGGTGATGTGCGTCTGCAGAGACGAGGACTTGGGGGGACGCCCCTGTCTGGGGGCACCTTCCTCTGCCTGCTGCAGCCGAGGGATGGTCGTGGCCTGAGGGCTCATCCGTCTCGCTCGTGGACCGAGTGAGAGGACGCCCTTCCCTTGTAGTGATGGAGCTGAAGGGGCGGGGCGGGGCCAGCTCAGCAGACACAGCCGATGGTGGACGCGGCCGCATCCCTGTGCCCGTTCACGTTTGGTCAGCGTGGCTGGGAAGACCAGACGGGAGTCAGCACCGAGGTGCGCTCAGGGCCGCTGGCTGGAGATACGTTTGCCAGGCCTCCGGGGAGGGGGCTGCAGCTCATGACTCCCGGTCCCCCTTGCCGGGGGGGGTGCAGCCTCCAGCCCAAGGTCACTCCCAGTCAGTGGACGTGTTCACTTGGGGGCAGCCTGGCGCACGCACTGGCCGTTGGCGGACGTGCAAAGAAACGTCTCTAGGAAGACCAATGTGCCAGCTCAAGTGGTTTCTGTCAGCTTCAGGACCGGGCCTGTTTTCATTCACTTCGGGGGCTGGTCACTGGATCGAGGATCGGCACATTGAGCCGACGTGGCTTCCGAAATTGCCCAGAGAGCTCGGCGGCTCGGCGGCGTGGTTCACGTGCTCCTGACAATTGAAGAAAATTCCCTTCCTTGCTGCTTTTACAGACGGAGCCGGAACGTCATTAAACTTGATCACTTTGTTATGGAATGCATCGTTTGGTAATTTATCTTAAACAATTTCTGTGACTATTTTCTAATATTTGGACAAGAGAACTTCTTTCAGGAAATGCATGTATACTTTCAACCATTTGGGAAAAAACCATGAGCTTCAAATGATGGAGAAGCCGAGGGGATTTGTGGGTCAACGAAACCGTGAAAATTGCCTCCAGCTCTGAGGACGCCAGGACTCTGTCTCGGGAGAGGTGTGCGCACTCAACACTGGCGAATGCGAGACAACGTCCCCTCACCCCTCCAGTCAACGCAGTGGTATGTGGCTGTGCGCTCCGTGGGCCTCAGGGCCATCTTGTCGCTGTACCAGAGGTGACTGTTTGCCCGGAAATGGCCGTCAGAATTTTCCACCCGAGTGTTCTGCCCCAGTGGGCCGCACAGCATCCACCTGACCAAGATAGTACGTCTAGTGCGAGGTGGAGACCGTAAGTGTTTTCTAATATTTCACAAAAATCCAAACGCCAGATTTTTCTCATTCTCGTCAACCACTCCTTGTTCCCTTCCCCCCAGAAGGTGTTCGGGAACAGTTTAAGACGTCAAGGGAAGTGTTACGTGTTAGGTTTGCTCTCCATCAGCCAAATACATTGTCTCGTAAGCTGGTCAAGACAGGAAAGGACCACCTGGAATTTGATCTTGGGGGTGTCTGATGGTGGAGGCATCTAGGAAGAGAGGGAGAGAACAAGGAGGGACATGTGGTAAAGGCCCACGGTAAAGGCTCCGAGTTCCGGCACAGTCGGGAGCCTCCGATGGCCGACTGTGCCCGCAGGTGAGGCTGCTACCCAAATAGCCCAGTTTCGTGTGCCTGTGCTTATCCCTGTCCTGCGGGTTTCAGGTCCTTACGTGGCTGTGGGATTATTTGAATAAGCCCACCACAGCCTCCTGGGGGGGGTGGAGAGCCATAATTCTGGAAGCTGGAAGTCCAAGACCTGGTGCCAGCAGACTGGTGTTCTCGCGCCTGGGTGCCAGCAGACAGGTGCCTGGAGAGAGCACGTCCCGGTTCACGGATGCCACCAGCCCTCTCTGCCCTCACGAGGCAGAAGGGGCGAGGGGGCCCTGTGGGGTCTCTGTTATCAGGGTACTTACTGATCCCCGTCATAGAGGCTCCACCCTCGGGACCTAGTCACCTCCCGAGGCCATCCTTGGGGGTTAGGCACCGTTCATTCTTGGTGAATCTGGGGGGGCACCAACTTCAGTCTGTAGCAGCCCCCAACCCACTGCACCCCTCCCAGCCCGGAGAGGCTGAGCTGTCTGCCGCTGGCCACCGGCAGGCGTCAGAAGGAGGACGGGGAGGGTCACGGGGTCCCCTCCCTCGCTGCTCGGCTGCTTGCTGGTCTGGAGTCGCAGCCCCGTCAGGGGCCCTTTCCCTGAGCACCTTCCTCCGGCTGGCTGACCGCGCTCTCCGGCCGGCCTGCTGGGCCCCACATCTGCACGCTGGGCCCCTGCACGCTGCTCCGTCAACGTCTGTTGACTGTTCGCTTTGAGTCAGTCTGACCTGGTTTTCGCTTCCCTACTGGTTTTAAGGAGGTCTGAGCCGCCTTCTCCCCTCCGGGAGGTGGAGGTCACGTTTCGAACAAACCTGGAAGCAGAGGTGGAGAACGTCTGATCTGCCGTGACTCTGGACTCACTGCTCCGCGTGGGGCGGACTCCACTTCCGGAACACCTGGCGGTGTGCCTGGCGGGCGGCTCGAGCAGTCTGCTTCCCGCGGCCCTGATGCACCTTTGGAGTTTCCCGTCCTGTGGGCAGCTGCACCAGCAGGGCCCCCCGACCCTCCCCCTCCTCCTCTTCCCCAGGGGGAGGCCTGCTGGCCTTTCAAGACGGGCCAGGCCTCCCTTGCTTTGGGGAGTGGGGCCTGTCCCTGGCCGGCATCGGAGCGGGTCTGCGGGTTGTGTCTTCACCCTCGAGGGGGCTGACGGAAGCCTCGCTGAGGCCTGATGGTGGCAGGATGTGCGCGCTCCTGTGCGTGTCACTGTCGTCCCATCCGTCCCCATCCCAACACGGGAAGTGTCTGACGTGGCACGTGGGCCCACCCGGCCCTTAAAGTCCGGTAGACGTTTTGGGGGGTGTGTGGCTGGAGCGTCACGACTTCCAGAGGGAAGAGCGTGACCGTCTAAGCAATTACCGCCAGCCCGCCCCACACCAAACGGCCAGAGGGCGGAAGTGTTGATTCTTGTTTGAATTTGGAGGCACCTGAGACCCTCGCACGCCCCACCGGCGGGAGACCCGTCAGCCTGGCCGCTGAGGCGCTGAGGGTCTGGGGCTTCGTGCGGCCGTCCCCTGACTTGCTGCCCGGCAAGCCCGCATCTTTAGCTGCTAGTATTGCTGCCGTGAAATTCCTCTTGGCTTCACGTCTCTGCATAAATAATTTAAATGACTTTCATCATCAAGACCTGCCTGTTACTGTGCAGTTTACAAAGATTCATCTACCTCCTTAGAATTTAGATCAGCATGGAGCACAGTAGAATGTTCCTTTAGACTAAGCAGGGACCTAATTTTAGCCAGAAAAAAAAAAAAAAAGAGTGAACTGCGTGTAAGATGGTTTCCGAGAATTCCCGGCTTCTGGCGGCCACTTAAAAAGTGCCAGAAAAAAGGGAACTTTTAAATAAAGGATTACAGGCAGCCTGTGAGCGGCTTCTGCTGCTACAGAATTACCACAGACTCAGCGGCTTAAAGATAAAGACGCATCAGCGGACCATCCCGCAGGCGGGAAGTCTGAGCCCTGGGAGTAGTCTGAGCCCTGGGAGCAGGGCTAAGGTCGAGGTGCCGACCGTGCCGCGTCCTCTGTCCTTCCTCCCGGAGCTCTCGGGGAGATCTACCTCCTTGGCTCCACCCCCTCAGCCCCCCGCCTATCCTCCGCCTTCCAAGCCAGTTGTGGACAGCTTCCAGCCTCCTCCCACGGGGCTGTGGCCTCCTCCCACGGGGCTCTGGCCTCCGGCCGCCCTGGGAGGCCCCCTGACCTGCCATGAGGTTACTCTTGTGTCCACCTGTGTGAGCACAGACAAGCCCAGACAGCTGGGCAGCATGACGTCGGGGTGTGTCTGTGAGCGTCTTCCCGAAAAAGATTGATGTTGGATTCCGTCACTGGGCAAAGACCAGCCCCTTCCCTGGTGTACGTGGGCCCCATCCACCCTGCAGAGGGGCCACTGTTGGCTCTTTCCCGCAGGATGCCCGGTTTGTCCTGCCCATGGCCATCGGTCCCCTGGGCCTCAGGCCTTTGGGTTTGGACCGGGACCAGCCCCCAGCGCTCTGGGGCCTCCAGCTTACAGACGGCACACGGCGGGACTTCTCAGCCTCAAAGTCCACGAGGCAATCCTCACGAGAACCGTCTTTCTGTATATCCACGTATGTCCCACTGGCTCTGTGTCTGCGAGGACCCCCGGCTACTACACTCGTCCTGCGTCACACCTACCCAGACGGCCCGAGGTCACCTCCTGTCTCCAGATCCCCAGTTTAATCACATCCAAAAGGTCCCTTTTGACATGCAAGGACATGTTCACAGGTTCCGGGCTCGGGACTGGATGCCTTTGGGAGGCCGACATCCTACAGACCACAGGCTCCAGACCCCCCGGGACCAGCGGGGAACTGAGGGGGACCACGGAGAAGCCTTTCCTGTAGTGGGAACCGAGGTCGGCAGGAGGGAGCACAGTGAGCAAGCCGGCTCAGGTGCCCCTGGGCTGATGCCCACACAGCCGGGTTCCTTCGCGAGGGTCATTTCTGCAGAAGCGCCAGCAGGCCTCTGTGACGGTCGCTCTGTCCCTTTGTCTCCATGTCCACAAGGGGAACTTGCAGCCACGGCCGCTTCATGCCGTGGGCTGCGTGGCAGCACCCGGCCTTCAAGGAGAGAGCTGGTCCCGGGAAACACCACGCACAGAGAGTGGGCACTTTACAAGCCACGTGCACGTGTGATCCTGGTGCAGAGGAACCCCAGGGCCCCCTGCTCTGGTGCCTGGTGGTGTACTCTCCAGGAAGAAGCTTCCAGAAGGCTGCCTGACAGAGGCATTGGCCGGCCTTGCTCTGGTGCTGCCGTGGCTCCTGGGAGACGCGGTCCTGAAGGATGGGGCCGTGTCCCCTGTGCTGGGTGCCCGATGCGCTCCGTCCACACGTGGCAAGTTGGCGCGAGGCTCCTGGTCTTGCGCCGAGGGTGTCGCGTCTTGACAGAGCAGAGCGGGTTTGGGTTCAAGACGTCTGGGCAGCGTTCGGGAGCTGCTGTTTGGGAGCCAGGGCCCCAGCAGTCCTGCGCCTGTGAGCGCAGAGTGATGCTGTCCAGCCACGGGCGTCCGGCTGCTGTCTGTCTTATGTCCGTGACCATCAGTCGAGCTATGGGGATCGGTACTTGTCTTGCCAGTCTGTAGCCCAGAGAACTTCGCTGATGCACCCGTTCGCTTGGTTCTGTTTCCAGACTGTTTCCCATCAAGCAAAGTTCCTTTCAGTCCCTGGGGCCTCTTACCTGGGAGCCCAGGTGACTCCTCCTCTTCTCTGCCATCGTCAGGGACAGAAGACACCTGGGAGACTGGTCCTTCTGTTTATGTCTAGAGCTCTTCACTGGCTCCACGGGGCTGGGGGACCGTGACAGACGGCGGCGTGAAGACCCGGGGCCTTTCGAGGAAGGTCCAGTTTCCAGATATGGGAGTGTGGACGTGGACGGGCCCTCCACTCTGGGACCTGCCTAGGCCATGTGCTTTCTGGGTGAGCTGGCCAGTGTGGCCTGGATCCGGATGACTGCCCGCCACATCGGCTCCTGGGGGCCTGGCCGTGGCCACTGTTTGGGTCACTGTGTCGGCTCCAGTGCCCAAAGTTGTTTCCTCCCTCCCCAGAAGCTCCCAACACTGTCCTGCCCCCAGATGCCGTCCCAGCCTGCTTCCTGGGGAGCCCGGCCTACAGCAGGTAACAAGTGTTCCTGGTCGGCCGCGGTGCTGGGAACTTGAACCTCCCTCCGCCCCTGCCGCTCGCCATTTTGCACATCATCCCATCGATTGCACCAACCTGAGGAAATATTACTGTCCTTGTTTTATGATGAGAAGCTGGAGTTCAGGAGCTGGCACAGGCCACACGGAGGGCCATAGGGCACAGGGGGGACCTTGCCCTCAGGCACCGGTCAGCGGGCCCTCCCCTTGCCTCTCTGTGACGACTTCACTCCCCCGTCTGCCCCTGATTGCACGCCTCCCGCCTTGACCGTTGCCCCTTCTCCCTGGGGACCCACCCACACCCAAGACCTCCGTGGACACCCTGCACTGAGCATTCCCAACCTGTCTGCCGTGCCGACCCCCTTGTGCGCCTCCCTGGCCCGCTCTGTGAGATGATTCCAGATGCAGAAAACCCGGACGCCAGCTGTGTGCCCCTGTCCTGGCCTTGTGGCCGACCACCGTCCACGTCCCCGGCTTCCTCAGTGTGGCTGCCGTGCGCTGCAGTCCCGTGTGGAGGTGGGAGGCTTCTGAAGCCGGGAACCGATTTTTGAGCAATCTGTGTTCTTTTCATCATTCTCTGCCTCAGGTCACTTTTTTAAAAGTCATAATCGTGCTGCTGCAATGAAGTCTTTTCTGTTTCCAAACACGGGCCGAGGGCTCACCTCAGCAGGACATGGCTTACGGCACGTTATCACGTTACGTTATGTTGTTATGTTACGTTATGTCACGTCATCACGTTATCGTGTTGCGTTATGTTACGTTATGTTAATTTTTAAGGACACAGTTTATTGAAACAGCAGCAGGTGTGCCACACAGATTGGAGAGCTAGGGCCTTTTCGGGGGCTGATCCAGGGAAGGAGCCAGGTGTGGGAAGAGCAGGAGGAGAGCAGCCGCTGGGGGTGGGCAGTGGTCCTGGCGGGATTGGGAGGCCATCAGGCAGGTGGTCTGGAGCCGGCCTCTCCCGCAAGTGAGGGGCTGGGCTGTTCACCTGACTGCCGCCACCAGCGTTGGTTGAGGGCGGCTCTGGGGTTTTCAGCTCTGGCGCGTCTGGTCCCTGGGGCGGAGACGCGGGGACCCCCTGCGTGGCAGGTGCTCACGGTCGCCGCCGCAAGGCCACGGTCTCGCGGAGATCCAAGACCTCAAGCTCGCCTTTCCACGTTGGAAATTTAACTCAGGGCAATCGTTTCCTTCAAAATTTTAATAGCTTAAGTATGTTGCATCTATGGGTCTTGATGAAGTTGGGAATAATTCTCCATAACTAAGACTCTAATAACCGCTACTTTGTGGAAATTATACTTCAAAACAACAAACAAACAGACGTAAAGGTGTGACAATTACAGTGTAGCCAGGAGGCTCCCCGGGTTGGCTGTGCTGCGTGGACGCCCACGAGATTCGCGGTGCTGCACTGTCCCCACCGTCCCAGGCTCGCGGCCTCCCTCCTGCTCTCCAAGGGCAAAGTGTGGACTGCGCCTGGACACTCGTGATAATGGCTGAGTGGCCACCTCTGTAAGCGACAGCAGTCCACTGCTTGGGTCTGTCTGTCCTGCCTCTCTCACCGCCTGCCTGTGCCCCCCTTGAAACCGTCTGCACCCCAGGCCCTGCCCCCGACCGTGGTTTGGCAGGAGCCCCACCGAGACAGACCTGTCCAGATATGAGTGTGAGGGAGCCTCGCGGGGATGCCGCTCAGCCCTTTCCTCCAGGCGTCTGAGGGGTCTGTCCCCTGGAGCGCCAACCTTATAACTGCCCGGGGGGCCGCTCTTCCCTCCCAAGCAGGACAGACTGGGGGGTGGGGACGCTGGGCAGGGGTGGGGGGGGCGGGTTGCATAGCACCTCACCGTCGGGAGAAAACCAGCCGAGGCTGGCGTTACGGGCCACCGTGGCTTTCTTCCTGCCGGAGACCCATCTTTCTTCAGTGGTTTAGTGCAGGTTCCTTACAGAACAGCGAAAATCCAGCCGGTTTGTGCCTCCTGGGCCTGAGAGTGAAACACGGAGCTGAGCCTGCCCCCGACGGTGCGCCCCAGTGGCAGAGATGGCTGCGGGCTCTCGGTGAGGGCTGGAGACTGCGCTCGGCTCCCCAGGCTCGGAGACGGTTCGCGATTACAGAACATGTTATCAGAGGTCACGAGGCCGGACCTGGTTAGAGTGTGACCCGCGACAGCTTGTGGCGGGGAAGATCTTTGTAGAGGAGGGTGAGCAGGTGTGGTGGGCGGGGCTCGCAGAGAACGGTCTGGCAGAGCGGCGGGTGAAGTGACAGAAGGCACGCGTGTTGGGCCCCGGGTGCTGGCAGGGGCCCCGCGTCCCTTGGACCCTCCAGGCGCTGTGACGGTCCTTCCTCGTGAGGAGGCGGTGGGAGCTGCCAGCTCGCGGCCCCACCTGCACCCCATCCTCCGGGCGGGGTCAGGGGGAGCTTGGTGAGGACCCAACATGCCCACGAAGCCGCCGTACAGTCTGGAGCTGTGGGGCTCAGGGCTCTTCCAGGTTCCGGAACCGGGCCCGGGAGCTGCTTCCACGTCTCGCCCCACACGCCCCTTTGTCAGCTGCTCGTCCACATCCTCCCGCGAAGCCCTGAACAGGTGCACCACGGGGCGTTTCTCTGAGCTCCGTGAGCCACTCTCCGGCCATCTGCAGCAGGTGGATCGAAAGCACAGGTGCAGTTGGGGTCAGCAGTGGGGGAGGGGCAGCCCCGTGGGACCGAGGCCTTAGCGGTGGGGTCTGATGCCCCCTCCAGGGAGACGGTGTCAGAACTGAGCGGTGGGATGCCCAGCTGGTGTTGCAGGATCGCTTGGTGTGGGTGACGGAGGGAGGGAGAACAGCCTTTCCCAGGCGGGGTGTGGTCCCCAGGACCCCAACAGGGCTTGCTGGGGACGCAGGGCCCTCCGGGCAGCCTTGAGCTTTCCCAGGCAGGCGCCGCGGGCACCGGGGTCATCCGAGGGTTGGGCCTTGAGCTGTTAGAAACGGTTCACGCCGCTGCGGTGATGCAGGGAGGGCTGGGCCTGTCCGGCTAGTGTCTGGCCGGGGTCTGGTCGGGGAGAATCTTGTTCGTGTGCACACGGAAATGACCGCTGGAACCAGTCAGCGTGGGCTGGGGACTGGGGTAGCACGTTCACCGCCTAGCCTTGTTCCCGCGGGTGGAGCCGTGCCTCCCGCGTGGCGGGGAGCCAAGGAGGCAGGACGCTGGGCTAGCGTGGCATCCGGAGCCGGTTCCAGAACCGACCGCTCGGGAGAGGGTGCGCTTTCCTGGAGGTCCCGGCTCAGCCCAGGGCTGCGGGCATGAGGTACAGCACGCTGCCCAACGCGTCCGGCTCTCAGAAAGAGGCTGTGGCTTCGGGTGGGTGAAGCTGGTCAGCAGGACCCATGTGCCCTGGTGACTCACCCAGTTCCTGGGTCCCCGATGCACGGCACAGTGATGCCCTTCTCGCGGACGTCCGCGCTGCCCCTCTGTTGGGGACACCTTCCTCCCTAGGGAGCTGAGTGCCGCGGGGAGGACGCCTGCTGTTAATGAGGGGCAGGGGGCCCCTCCCTTCAAGGAGGATGTTCCAGTGGGGACGGGGAGGCCATAAATTCACGGTCAGGGTGCTGAAGACCGTGCACAGAGCCGGGAAACACAGCCCGGCACCAGCAGCCCGTGTGCTGATGGGTCGTTTGAACTTCTGAAGAGAAGCCCTTCGTGGGAATGGTGCTTCTTGCCTGGCCATGTGGTCGGGGACTCGGGAGTGGGCGATGCTGCTGTCTCCCTGTATGGGGACACATGTCCAAGTCCTCAGCCCTGGTGCCTGTGAATGTGACTTATTTATCTCTGATGGACCCAGCTTCCCTGTGTCCCGAGTGCGATTCTCTGGGCCTAAGGAGCTGGGTTTCCAAAGTGTTTTGCGTGTGCACCCAGCTTTTTTTAAAAATTTTTTAATGTTTGCTTATTTTTGAGAGAGAGACAGAGCATGAGCAGGGGAGGAGCAGGGAGAGAGGGAGACCTGGAATCCGAAGCAGGCTCTGGGCTCCGAGCTGCCAGCACAGAGCCCGACGCGGAGCTCAAATTCATAAACCACGAGATCATGACCTGAGCCAAAGTCAGACGCTTAACCAACTTAGCCACGCAGGTGCCCCCTCTGCACCCAGTTTTGAAGTTTGGCTGTTATTTTAGGTAGAAAAAGGGGCTTAACAGGAGTTTATGTCAAGATTAAGAACCGTGCTTGGGGACAGGACAGACCCCTGTCAAGCGCGGGGCCCTTCGCATCCCGGGGAAGCCGCCAGAAGTGCCGTTGGTGGTCACCTCATTCACGTCCGAAATCTCCGAGGCCCGGTAGGGGGCCAGACCCTGGGAAGGAAGTGGGGAGAGAGCCAATTTCCCGGGAAAACATGGCCAAGGAGAATCCCGATCTTGACAGATGGAGGCCCATGGGGGGCAGGTGTGGCATGGCGGGTGACCTGGGTGGGGGACCCTGGTTCTGCAGGTATCAGGACACGTTGGCCTCAGGAGCTCCCATGGCAGCCGTGTGAGTCTGCTGCCGGGGCATGGCGCGTGTCGGGGGCCTCCCAGCGAGTGGATGAGCGCATGACGGAGTGAATCAGTACCGCGATAGGATCTGCTGTGGGGCAGGGGGCGGGGTCCTTGCCGGGGCTGGAGTCACTAGCATTGGCCCTTGCCTGTGGGTGCACGGTCTCACCTCCCCCCGTTGCTCCCCGCCTCCCCGACCCAGTGCAGGTGTCTGAGGCCACAGGACAGTCCATGAAAGGCCCTGGGCCAGTAGAAGGTTGCACCAGCCCCGGGGGGACAGTAACCAGGACGCAGGACCCTGCTGGACCTGGAAACGCCTCCTCCTCAGTGGCAGGGTGGTGGCTCCCTGACCAGGCGCCTTCCAGTACCTCCGCCCCAGCGCCCCCATCCCCGGAGTTCAGGCCACATCCTTGGCCGTCTGGGCTCCGTGATTTGAGACATGAACACGCCTGGCCCCTCCATGGCCTTGAGGTGGGGGAATGCTCCGGGAGCTTCTTTTCCTACAGTTTCCTTTTCTCCCCTGGATGTGCCCTGTCTTCCCGAGCTGGTGGGAGGGTGGCCCGTGGCTCCGTGTCTTCACTCCCATGACCCAGTCGTGTCCTGCCGTACTTCCCCGAGCACACGGAGTAGGAATACAAACAGTAGAAATTGCACACTGATTGCACAATCATATTTTGATTTTTGATTTTTCAGACAATTCCGTACGTTGCTATCGCTGACGGGAGGCCAGGGCTCTGACAGCACAGCTGTGAGCCAGGATCCGCGGCCCAGCCACGCGCCCTCATGTGTAGGGGCCTCGAGGGAGCAGCTCTACAAATCCTGATGAGGCCTAACCTCGGCCCAGGACACGGTGAGCATCCGCTGCTGACGGGGCGCAGCCGCGTGGCCCTGAGCCTGCAGACTGCCCTCCTGCCCCACCCACCATGGCTCCCCGAGGTGGGTGACAGGGTGTCCTTGTCTGCCCTGGGCTCTCGGGAGATCACTGCGTTGTTGTCCTCTGGCCTCGTGGCTGGCCAAGCACCTGACTCGTGCTCTGTCACTCGGGGTTAGTGAAGAGGCTGCATCGTGTGACCCAGTGCGGACTCAGAGTCAGTCTGATGCGGCCGAGGCGCGGGGCGAACGCTGGCTCTTTGGTCGGAACAGTTACTACTGAGGTGATGGCATTGCTGTCACCAAGATGAGTCACTTGGCCTGGGCCTGACGCTGCACCGGGTCCCTGCCGGGGGACATGGAAATCCTGGTCCCTGCCTCAGGGCTCCTGGTCAGCCCTCTGCCTGCAGAAGGCCTTGCCCTGTGAGGTCAGGGCACCAGCTTGGAGGGAACGGGCCTGGGAGCAGGTGCGGAAGGGAGGCAGAGAGGGGGCGCACGCCTGTACCTCCCATGCAGTGACCCAGTTTTCTCTGTAGAACTAAATATACAGTGGAGTGTGAATTTGGGATATTTTTCTGGAAGGAGCAGCTGGGGGAGAGGAATGGGGGAGATCAAGGGATGGGGAAAGCTGGGGTTCTGGAGCGCAGCTGGCGGGAAAGCTGGGGCCCTGAGACCACAGAGTTGTGACCGCCGATGTCCCACCGAGGGAGGGTTTGCTCCTGTGCAGCCCTGGGTCGGGGGTCCTTGGGGACACAGATGTCTGCACGCTGAGTCAGTCCAACAGAGGAGGCCCTGGGATTGGCCGGGGACCCCCGGGGCTGAGAGGGCTCAGCTGTCTCCACAGCGTGGCTGCTGGTCCCTTGGCTCATTGGGCCAGACGGACCGAGCAGGCCTCCCCTGTGGGTGTGCGAGGATTCACAGCACTGGCAGACCAGTAGCCTCTTGCCCGTGGGGGTGGGGGGCTGGGGTGCACAGGGGTGTGTGCGGGAGGGCCTAGGGGGTTGACCTTTGAAGGTCCTCCTGACCTCCAGTCATCCTCCTCCTCCTCTTGTCCCTGGCCTGGAGCAAAGCTGAGGGCAGGTTTGGGGAGCACGGAGGAGGAGGCCGGTGCTGTGAGCCAGTGGAGGAAAGTGAGGGCAGGGCAAACCCTAATGATACATGTGAGTGCTGCACCCCCAGAGGTGTGGGCTGAACGGACATTTGCACGGACACGGATATGGCCTCAAAACCCAGGTGCGTTCAAAGCCTTTTATGTATTATTTATTTGTTTGAGGTGTTTCAGGAGCTTTTCCTCTTTAGATGTTTGGTCAAATGTGGACATCGGTTTAACATTTAGTCTAGGAAACTCCTGCACTGTAGTTCAGTATGATAATCCTTTAAAATAGAACATTCTCCCAGTACTCATTAAATACATGTCCTTTCATATGAAATAATTGCTCCTTCTCGTCTCGATTGCACGAAGAAACTGTATTAGGTTAGACTTTGAAGGTAGAACTTACCTTAAATCGGAAGATCAAATTAGACCCTGAAACCCGATGCCATTGTTCACTAAAGCCTTCTGCCCACCCTGGACGCCCTCTTTGGAGAAGGAAGGAAGCTTTGTTATTCAGAGATGGCTGGAGAGAAAGAACAGAATTTCCATGAAAGTCCAGGTGATTTGATGAATATTCATATGGACAATTTAATCAGCGACTGTTGATTATCTGCATTTCCATGTGAAGCAGGTTCCTAGAATATAAATAAAGATCACAGATCAATTGTTTTGACTTTCATTCCGGTCTGTGATGCTCAGGTCTCTGCCCCAGGACTGGCTTCCTGTGTGGCTGGAGAGAGGCCGCCTCAGGACCAGGACTGCAGGGGTGGACCCGCTGGCATCCAGCTGCCCCTGCCGGGTACCTGGCACCCACCTGCAAAAGGGCAGGCGGCTTCCCAGAAGGAAGGATCACTAAGGATTCTTAGTGCTGACCCTAGTACAGATCTAAGGTGTCAGCTCGACCCCCAAGGTGTGGGTGCCAGGGGCTGGAGGTGACCGCGTCAGGGGCGAGGGCAGTTTGGGGGAACCTCCGCTGCAGCCGGTGGCCATGGTGACCGTTGTTCTTGGTTGTCTGAGAGGGTGGGGGCTGAGGTCCCGGGAGGGCGTGGCTGACAGACGGCAGATGCGCTGCAGGTAAATTGAGGCTGAGGATGGCTGTGGGTTCACCTTCCTCCGGCGGTTCTTGGACCTTCTCCAATCCTGCATTCGTGAAAGAGCGTTGACCTCACCCGTGGTGCATGAGTAAATCGGAATAAAGTGACAGCACTTTCACCTGTGGCAGTGACAACATGACAGAGAATGAACTTGGGGGCCGGTAACGCGCGGGGAACATGCCGTGGGGTGCAAGCCTCTGGGGGCCTCGCGCTCTACAAAGGTGCAAACCCTGTGATCCTGCAGGTTTCCTTCCAGAAGAAGTCAGTCCTGGAGAAATTAGTAGGTGTGATTTTGCAGGGGATGCTAATTAAGAGAGAATAATAATGAAAAATTAGAAGTAATTTAAATGTTTTTAAAAATTTTTTTAATGTTTGTTTATTTTTGAGAGAGAGAGAGAGAGACAGAGTGTGAGCAGGGGAGGGGCAGAGAGAGGGAGACACAGCATGGGAAGCAGGCTCCAGGCTCCGAGCTGTCCGCCCAGAGCCCGACGCAGAGCTCGAACTCACGAGCTGTGAGATTGTGACCTGAGCCGAAGTCGGATGCATAACGGGCTGAGCCACCCAGATGCCCCCTAAATTGCCCCCTCAATGTTGAATAATCAGAAATCAGTGAGCAATATTATGGGATATCAGTAGATCAGCTGACTATTTGGGCAGGAAGAATCATGCCGAGACTTTCTTCAGGCAGCAGAGGTCAAGCATCAGCCGAGGGCCAGGTTGGACCCGGGAGTTCTGATTTCAGGATGCGTCCCACAGCTGCTGGGAGAGCCGGCACGGCCCCATCACACTGTCTCTTCCAACTTTGGGAGCGGGAATATGCTGTCTCCCATTGTCTGAACCGGCCTCTCCTGGAATGCTTTAAGAAAGATGAACTCTTCTCCGAGCCCCGCGTTGGGATTATAAAAGAGAAATGATTCAAGGACTTAAAGATTTAGCAGCAGTTACAGTCTTAGAGCAGAAAGATTAATGAGCTACCAGCTCAACATATGTCTCAGAAAAAGAACAGCCATTTAATTTCTAACTTTGTAGGACGTGGACCAGCTCCTGTGTTGCAAGAATAACTATTTTGCAACACGATATTTTGCTCTCAAATTAGCTGATTAAAATAAACCAAGGAAGTCACCCAGGGATAAAGAAGGTGGCTCAGGGACGGCGTTCCGGTTCACGCATGGCCAGGAAAGGCCATAAATAGGACGCACCGTTTCGGCCTCCGGAGCTGGGATGGTGGTGGCTGGGACACGGGGCTCCTCCCCAGGCCTCTGGTTGACATCTTCCTTCCTGTGGGGTTAAGTGCAGGGAAGGTCTGGCAATTTAGGAATATGCCCACGCGGGATGCCTGGCTGGCTCCGTCGGAGCACGTGACTCTTGATCTCAGGGTTGTGAGTTCGAGTCCCACATTGGATGTAGAGATTACTTAAAAATAAAACATGCCCACAAGTTCACGGACACTCCTCCCTTCAGAGGTGAAGGCTAATTCAGTACCCTCCCTGCAAACCGCCCGAGAAGTGACTTCTGAGACCCTCTCCGGGGGCTTCTGAAGGCAGGTCCTGGGTGGTGGGCTCCAGGTGAAGCCAGCTCAGCGTCAGGGCCAGAGCCCTGGCGTGGCTGCCGCACATTCTGGCCTCACGGAGATGGGGTGACGTGGGCGTGCTGCTTGAAGCCACCAGGTCCTGGGGCAGCTGGCTCCGCGGGAGCAGAGAAGGCCTGTTTCGTCCGTCTCGCTGCCACGACTCCCACCCCACTCTTGTTTTCTGGGAATTTGAAAACAATCTACATCTCACACCGTTTTGTCTGGAAATAAGTATCTTTTTTTTTTTTTTTTTTGCATTTTTATAGTACAAAGTTGTGGGAAATCACATACCAGTGCGTCTCTCACTCCGCATGTTGACTCGTGCTGTTCACCTGTGGGCTTTCTCCCTGCGAACTCAGGCACTTTAGACAAGTCCGAAGTCCCTCTGTGAACGCCTCTCCTGCCTGCCCTGCGACGCCCTCCGCCGGGAAACTGAGGCACATTCAGGCCGTGGCTGAAACGGGTCCGCGCAGCTGTCCAGAAACCAGGGGGCGTGTGTGTTTAAAATATGCACGGAGGGCAATGTTTTCAGGCTTTCCCTATTGTTGCCGCCTTCAGGAGGAAAACAAAACAAAATTAATTTAAAATTTTAATTAATTAAATTTAAATTAACGAAATTCATTAATTTCTCCCTAATGAGAGAAATGAAATCGTACGGAATCCGGATTTTCACCTCCCTCTCCCCTCCCCAGACCAAACCCTTCTTCTCTGGGGGCGATACCACCCCTGCTGAGCACGAATGATCCCCGGGGCCACGGGTCATGTTCCCCAGCCTGTGACCTGTCACTGGTGACCCGGCCATGGCTGTGAGGCGGGGTCACAGTCTCTCGGCAGAGCAGCACTGACCTTGGGGCCGCCCTGCGCTCCCCAGGATGTCCAACAGCAGCCGGGTCTGCACCTCTGGGCCAGCAGTGCCCCATTCCCCCCGGGAGCCGCCCCACATTTCCGAGGATGTGGCCCACAAGCCTTGGGGTCACTGGCCCCACCCAAGGGGCCACGTGGGTCATGCACTGTAATCCGTGTTGTATTTTCTCCCTTTCTGTCCTGTCGGTGGGTGCCGGATGGGGTGTTGGCTGGGAGTGTGATCAGATACAAGGCACCGAAAGCCGGGTCCCTCCAGGGACGGAGGCGAGGACCTCATGGAGGGAGAGACCCTGTGGGAAGGCCGCCAAGGTCAGCTCAGCGGGTCAGCAGTGTTGCCCTGACCGGAATCTTCCGGGTTTCCATCTGCTGCCCCCACGTTCACCTTGTGGTTGTGCCTCTCACCGCGCATCCGCCTCTGGTGCAGGAAGAAGGTGGCAGAGGAGGGAAACGCTGGGCCTGTGGGGCGGGAAGGAGGGAAGCCCTGTGCCCCCGCTTTACAAGGTGCCACCCAAACGCCCCCCAGAGCGAGGGTGCCGTGCACACCCCAGAGCAGCGTGCGAATCCGCCGGGCCCCGCGTGCCGGTCATCACGGGGTCACGCTTGCTGTGGTGTTTGCCACGCTGATGGGTGTGCAGGGGCATCCCTGGTTTTAGAGTGAGTTTCCCCAGCACCGTCAGGTGCCTTCCCTGCGAAGGGCCTTGTCAGAGCCCTTGTGCCTTTTGTCCACTGGGCGCTTTCTTTTTATTAGTGATTTGTGGGGAAATCACTGTACTTCCTAGATATGAATTATTTATAGGGTGCGTACACTGAGAGCAATTTTCCTCGGAGCCTGTGCCTGGTTTTTAATTTGATGATGTCTCCTGTTATACCCCAAATTTTACGTTTTGATGTCATATTTATGAGTCGTTTCCTTCACGATTTATGCTTTTCTCATTTCTTTTGCTGTGTTTTCTTAGAGTATTCTTGTATATTTCGTCCTAATTTGTTTTTCACCATTAGGCCTTTGATACATTGGGAATTTATAACTGTCCTTGTTGAGAAGCAGGGATCTATGATTTTTCCCAGTGTGGAGAGTCAAGGGTCTTGGAGGCGGTATTTATCGAACGCTGAGTAATCATTTTCCCCTTTGGTTTGCACACCTCCTCTACTGTGTGGTGGTGCCGTCCGTGCGTGCACGGGGGTCTGTTGGTTTGGCCTTTCCAACACACTTCGTAGTGACTGCAGCTTTATAACCGGCCTGGATAATCTCACAGTGAAAGTCCTTCCCTTTTTAGAATTGTCTTGGCTATTCTTGGACTTTTTTGCTTTCATATAAATTTTAGAACACATTTTACAAGTTCCACAAAAAAATCTTTTGGAGCGTTGATTGGAATGGCTTTGAGTTTATAGACTAATTTGGAGAGAACTGGCATCTTTACGAAATTAGGGCTTCCCATTCATCAACACTGTACGTCTCTCTACTTATCCATGTCTTTTTTTAATGTCCTTGAGTAATGTGTTATTCTAACTTTCTCCATAAATATCTGGAACATCTTATGCTAGACTTTGTTTTAGAGAACTTACAGTTTCTTCTTCTTCTTCTTTTTTTTTTTTGCTATTGTGAATGGGATCTTGTATAAATCACATTTCCTAATTAGATACTGCTGAGGTGTAACAATGCTTTCATCTTTGTGTGTCGGGCTTTAAGCAGTGGCCTTGCTGGACCTCCTTATTACTCGTAATCGTACATCTCCTTTTATCTTTCTTTTGTATGCAGTTCTAAAGATCTGCTAATAATTACCTAATCTTTTACAATCTGTGTACCGTATTTTAAAAAACGAACATATTGCCTTGGTGGGAAGTCTGGTACAATGTTAGCTGGGAAGGGGGGTATCAGGCATCTGTGTCTCATTCTCTGGCAGACCCTACTTAGTGGTCTTTGCAGATGCTTCTGGCTGGTCTTGGAGGACAGGAGACTCTACCAGTGTACGGAGGGAGAATGAAGAGACGGGCCCACCAGGCAGAGGAACCGGTGCAGAGGACCCAGACGTGGGGAATGAGGATTTGTCCGTGTTCCGTGCAGCCGCAGTAAAGGGTGTGGGATTCACGGGGAGGAGAGAGGAGATAGCATCCAGGGGTGAGGCCAGAGAGACAGCGTTATGGGGTTTTCAGTTGGGAATGGCAAGATAAATATCTTTAAATCAGCCTTATTACAGTAAAATTTACGTGAATAAAATCGGCCATGTTGGAATATGCAGTTCGCTGGGTTTCAACAACTGTGTACCATCTTCCCTTCATGACGACAGCCAAGCCGTAGACCCGTTCTAGCACTTCACCAAGTTCCTGTGCTCTTGGCAGTCAGTCCTCGGTCCCCCTGAAAGTCCTGGGAATTCTGCCTTTGGAGTCCTTTGTGTCTGGGTTCTTTCACTTAGTGTCGTGGTTTTGAGATTTATCCGTGTTATTGCCTGCATCGTAGTTTATTCTTTTTTTATTGTTGACTATTCCATTTCACAGCTAGACCACGATTTCTTAGGCTCTTCACCAGTTGATGTGAATTTGTAACGGTTCCAGGTTTTGGCTATTATAAATAAAGCCGTTATGAACATTTGCAAGCATGTCTTCCTAGGCTTATATGTTTCATTTCTTTTGGGTAAATACTAGGAATGGGATCGCCAAGTTACATGGTGAGGATATATTTAACATCGTGAAGAACTGGAAAATTATATTCCAAAGTAGCTGTATCATTTTGCAGTGTTACCCGTAGTGAACCATTTTAGTGGATGTGCAGCAGTATCTCACTGTGGTTTTAATCCGCATTTCCCTCGAGACAAATATGTGGCTCGTCTTTTCTTATGCTTGCTGGCCGTTTGTGTATGTTTGTGAAGATCTGTTCTACTCTTTGGTTTTGCCCATTTAAAAAATTTTTTTATGTTTCTTTATTTTTGAGAGAGAAAGAGAACACACATGTCCAAGTAGGGCAGAGTGCAGAGAGAGAGAGGGAGACACCAAATCCGAAGCAGGCTCCAGGCTCCGCACTGTCAGCACAGAGCCCAACGCGGGGCTCAAACCCACGAACCGTGAGATTATGACCTGAGCTGAAGTCAGACGCTTAACTGACTGAGCCATCCAGGCGCCTGTGGTTTTGCCTGTTTTACAATAAACCCGTTTTTTGGTGTCTTCTTATAACTGAGTTGCTAACGAGTTTCTATTTTCTGGTTACAAGTTCTTTATCAACATATATTATGTAATGGTCTCTCCTAGTCGCTTGTCTTTTATTTTTCTTAACAGCTTTCAAAAAGTAAAAGCTTTCAATTTGAAGGAGTCCAATTATTCAGTTGTTTCTTATGGTTCTGCTCTCTGCATCCCATCTAAGACCTCTTCCCAGCCCGAGCTGCAAGACTTCTCACAGTAGTGTGATGGTTCTCTCTCTTTGTTGGGTCCAGGACCTATCCTAGGTTAGTTTTTGTGGGATGGTGAGATATAGTTGGACATCCGACTGTTCTGGAACCACTTGCCGGATGGCCACTTTGTGTTCTGTTTTTCCTTTAGGTACTTCATTTGGGAAGTTCGTATTTCTGTTGTTCAAGTTCACTAAAATTTCCTTTCAGAGTTGAATCTGCTGTTGTTCCCATCCAGTGTATTTTTTAAATAAATGGTTTTGTTTTAGCCTTGGAGAACTATTGCAGAGATGGTTCAGGGAGAGACTGTGTACTCCACACCCAGTTTCCTCTACTGTTGACATCTTAACGTTAGTAACAAACATCTGTCACAATTCACGAACTGATAGCAATACGTGATTATTAATACAAGTCCATACTTTATGCAGATTCTCCTGGGCAAGGCCTGGTGTGTAGTCTATGGGAGGCTCCAGATTCTTTGAAACAAAATATTCCCATCTCTTCAAAACAGAAGCATCTTTGACTGTTCATTTTGTGATGTATAAGCAGAGCCATTTCTGAAATTGTGCTATCACTCAAAAGAACTAATTACAACAAGTTAATTAAAAAAACTCTTGCTCAGCAACAAGGCAGGGACGTCCCCTTTCACCACTCCTTTTCAACATTGTACTGGAAGTCCGAGCTAATTCAGTATGAAGAAAAAAGGACATAAAAGTATACAGATTGGTAAGGAAGAAATAAAACTGTCTTTCTTCATAGATGACATGATCATTTACATGAAAAATCTGAAAGAACTGAAAACAAAACAAAACGCAACTCCTGGAACTAATAGGAAATTATAGCAAAGTTTCAGGATACGAGATTAATATACAAAAGTCAATCACTTTCCTGCCTGCTATCAATGAACAAATGGAATCTGAAATCAAAAACACATTATCATTTACATTAACACCTTACAAAATGAAATTCTTAGGTAGAGACTTAAAATATGTCAAGATCTATATGAGAAAAACCTCAAAATTCTGATGAGTGAAATCAAAGAAGAACTAAATGGATGGAGAGGAATCCCATGTTCATGGATGGGAAGGCTCAATATTGTCAAGATGGTGGTTCTTCCCAAATGGTCTAGAGAATCAGCACAATCCCAATCAAAATCCAAGCAAGTTATTTTGTGGATATCAGTAACATGATGGTATCGTTTATATGGAGAGGAGACAAAGGCCCCGAATTGCCCACACAACCTTGAAGGGGAAGAACAAGATTGTAGGACTGACACTGCCTGACCTGAAGACTCAGTAAAGCTTTGGTAATCAAAATTGTGTACGGTTGGTGGAAAAGTAGACAAATGGGTCGATGTGGGTCAGAAAAATAGACCCACAGAAATATGGTCAACTGATGCTTGAAAAAGGAGTAAAGGCACTACATTGGAGCGAAGATGGTGTCTTCAACAGTTGGCACTGGAACAGCTGGTTGTCCATGTGCAGAATAAGGAATCTAGACCCAGACCTGACGCCTTCACAAAGGTTAACGGAAAGTGGGCCACAGAACTAACGTAAAATGTGAAACTATGAAACTTGTTGAAAATGACATAGAAAATGTGGGTGACCTTGGGTATGCAGATGACTTTTTAGATATAACATCAAAGGTACAATCTATGAAAGAAGTAATTAATAAGCTGGACTTCACTGAAGTTGACACTTCTGCTCTATGAAATACAGTGTCAGGACAATGAGAAGATAAGCCACGGACTGGGTGAAAACATTTGCAAAATACACATCTAGTAAAGGGCTGTTACCCAAAATATACGAAGAACACTTAAAATTCCCCAATAAAAAAAACCAACAACCTGATTTAACAATGGCCAAAAGACGTGCTCAGACACCTCACCAAAGGAGACATGTGGATGGCAAGTAAGCATATGAAAAGATGTTCCATATCCTGTGTCATTAAGGAATTATAAATTAAAACAACAAGGAGATAATACTACACCAATTAGAATGGCAAAATCCAGAACACTGATAACAACAAATGCTGATGAGGGTGTGAGGCAACAGGAACTCTTAACTCATCACTGATGGGAATTCAAAATGGTAGAGCCACTTTGGAAGACCTTGGCAGTTTCTTAGAAAATTATGACCCAGCAATCACACTCCTTGGTTTTTGCCCCAATGAATTAAAAATGTGCATCATTTAAAAGCCTGGTGTTCATAGCAACTTTATTCATAATTGTCACAACTTGGAAGTGATCAAGATGTCCTTCAGTAGGTGAATAAAGAGACTGGTCTGTCCAGACAGTGCAATATCATTCGTTAGTAAAAAGAATGAGGATTGGAGTGCCTGGGTGGCTCCGTCAGTTAAGTGTCCGACTTCAGCTCAGGTCATGATCTTACCATTCATGGATGGGTTTGAGCCCCACGTTGGGCTCTGTGCTGACAGCTTGGAGCCGGCAGCTGCTTCAGATTCTGTGAACCCCTCCTTCTCTGCCCCTCCCCTGCTCATGCTCTGTCTCTCTCTGTCTCTCTCAAGAATAAATAAATTATAATAAATAAATTATAAAAAAATTTTTAAGCTTTATTTAGTTTTGAGAGAGCAAGAGAGAAAGAGAGCACGAGTGGGGGAGGAGCAGAGAGAGGGAGACACAGAGTCCAAAGCAGGCTCTAGGCTCCGAGCTGTCAGCACAGAGCCTGATGTGGGGCTCGAACCCGCAAGCCGTGAGAACATGACCTGAGCTGAAGTCAGATGCTTAACTGACTGAACCACCCAGGCACCCCCCTGAAAAATTTTTTTTTGAAAGAATGAGGGTCAAGCCATGAAAAGACAGAAGAATCTTAAATTCGTATTGCTAAGTGACAGCAGCCAGTCTGAAAAGGTTGCGTAGATACGATTCCAACCTTATGATGTTACCGAAAAGGCAAAACTATGGAGATGGTAGAAAGATCACTGATTTCCGGAGACTGAAGGAGGGAGGGATGAATGAGAGCCCAGGGGATTCTTAGGGCAGTGAGACTACTCTGTAGGATACTATAACGATAGATACACGTCATTATACGTTTGTCCCAACCCAAGAGAGTACAACACCGAGAACCAGCGCTGCGATAACTATAGACTTTGGGTGGTAATGATGAGCCCGGGTGGTTCATCGGTTATAACAAAGGCACCATGTGGTGGGGATGTGGACAGTCCGGGGGTTGTGCGTTGGGGGGCGGGGTGACTGGCAACTCTGTGTACCGTCTGCTCCACGTTGCTGTGAAAATCGCTTTAAGAGAGAAAGTTTGCAGTAAGTCAAAAATGCCAGAAAAAAAGGCGCTGAAATTTCAGTGCGGATAATGTTGTATAATAACTTTACAAAGTCGCACATTTTAAAGTGATTGTTCTCAAAGATCTTTTTTGGGGGAGTATTTTGTCTAGCCCACTTTTCTTCCCAGTGGGAAGGTTTTCCTCCCTAAATCTTCTTGGATGGATAGTGAATTAATTGAATTGCTTTATTTATACTGTCGTTTTCACTTGATGACTGCCCTGTTTTTTTAGAACTCCTGAAATAACTTAGACAAATTAATTAAGATGACAAGTTGAGCATGAATATTGCATTTCCTTTTTAGAATCATGATTTGGATAGACTGTAATTTGAATTTATTGCATTTTAATTCCTAAAATACTGTTTCAATCTTTGGGGAGGGGAAATGCATCTTTTCAGGGATACATTCTTGTTGGGAGCCAGTAGACTTTCTGCCATGGACGTGTCTGTCTTGAAGAGGCTCCAGGGATGGGTGTGGACGGGGGGATGCGGAGCTGGTCCCGCATGCCCGTGGCTCCTATGCCGGCCAGCTGTTGCGCCTTCTCTTTGCGGGTCACTGACTCAGCCACATCCTCCCACGATGTGGAAACGATGTGGCAGGGTGGTCAGCTTCAGCCTGGACACAGACCTGAGTTTCAAGCCAGGCTTCCCGGCGTCCGAGGATGTGCAAATGCTCTGTGACGTTTCAATGAGCACCACGGAACGTGGCTGGAGGCCACGGCATGTCAGTGAGCTTGTCTGGAAGAGGAGGTGGGAGCAGGAGGGAAGAAAAGGTGCTCAGGAGACTAGGTTTGAAGACCAGCCCTCATCGTCCTGTGTGGGAAACACCTGCAGAGTCTGGTGTCCCCGTCCCTCTCTGGTGCTTGGGGCAGGGGCAGTGGGGGCCCGAGTCAGGACTGCCTGCTCACAGGTTCCCGCTTCCACGTCAGGGACAAGATGACTGTCCTCCCCTGCATTCCTCCCCCATTTGCACCCACAGAAGCGAGACCAGGGTCCTGCTGGACTGGCCTCGAGATGGCAGCCTTGCCCAGTGATGGCCACCGAGGGTGGGGGGTGGCTCTCAGGACACCTCCCTGCTGTCACCTCCGGAGGCCCCTCCCATCCAGTGGACCAAGTTGTGTCCTTGTCCACGCCGCCCTGCTTGCTCACATCCCCACGTGTGTCTCACTCTCCAAGCAAGTGAGCTGTGGGATGGGGCCCTCAGCCCCGCCAGCCAGGAGCCTCTGGGACAGGGGCCCCGTCCTTGCTCAGTGTCCAACCCCAGCACTGCCTCTGCTGCTCCAGGAGGGGTGCAGGGCCGCAGCTCCTGGCCCCTGGCTCCTCGCTCCTCGGAAACTTCTGTTTGGTTCTCAAAGTAGGTGCTGTTCTTGCTGATAATTGTTGTTTAAAGTCACGGCCGTGGTGAAGAAAGCACCATAGTGGAGAATGGGCACATGCTGCCTCAGATGAGCTCGCTGGATGCGGACGTCTATGCCCAGCTGCCTCTCCTCCCAGGCCTGGACACCCGCCAGCCCTTTTGCCCTCTGGCTTCTGCTGGGCCCAGGCAGGAGGGTGGGGAGGAGGGCAGTGGGCAGAGTCTATTCTCTGACCCCTCCCTGGGGCCTTCTGGAGTTGGCCCCCCTCCTGGCCCTGCTCCTGACCCCCTTTAGGCCCCACTTCTGGCCCCCCTCCTGGCCCTGCTCTTGGCCCTGCTCCTGATCCCCCTTCTGGCTCCGCCCTTCCTGACCCTGCTCCTGACCCCCTTCTGGCTCTGAAGCGCTCTCCCGCGGGGTCTCACCGTCAGCTGTGCCCAGCAGGGGTGACGACAGTCCTGCCGGGATGGTCTTGGCCTCCCCACACCTCTGGAGCGGACCCCTTCCTGGAACCTTCGGACTGTCCCAGTTTGCTATGCAGGGACCGCCAGGTGTGCTGGGAAGTCTTGGGAGTTGTGACTGGGATCCTGGCCAGGTCCTGTGCTCCTTGACCTTGGCGGTGGGACCCCAGTGCCCGAAGTTCCCTCGCCCCCTTGCCAGGCTCTCTGCCGGAGGCCTTCCCGGAGCTGGTCACACGGGTCTGGGCGACAAACAGCGTGGCAGCTGGACGTCAGGGTGGGCTTCCTTCCGTTTGTCCCCGAGCAGTTTGGGCGGGTGGATTATTTGGAGCCGTTCTCCCCAGCGGGTCCTTGGCTTGTAGGTGGAACTGGAAAATCTCATCAAGGAAAAAGGGAAGCATTTTCACTTTCTCAATTTGGGACTTTATGGTAATAAATCAGGAGTGCCTACTCTAATAATCGTAGAAAAGCATGATAACATGTTGTATTCTTAAAAGTATTTCTAATATAATACTAGAAAAATTGTATTTCAGCTAATACCTGGTTAGCCTGTTGTGAGTGTACGCAAATATCTCTGGAAATATTAACATATACTGCCAGCTTTAGCTAACTAAAGAAATCGTTTTGGGAGGAAAGGCCTCCTGATAATTTAATCATGGTCTGGTCTTTGCAGAAAACTATGGTATTTGTTATTAAGTTCTCTCTGATTTTCCAAGGAATGAGAAATCTGATACAATATTTTACCATGTGAGCCCAAGATTAAATTTTATTTAATTGTGAAAATCGTTCGGATCTGAATGCTTTTGAGCCCAGTTGCAGGGTCTTTTCTGTCGTGCGGAGCAGCTGGGGGTTTCTTCGTTGGGGCTTTAACCCGGACTGTGCACGTCGCGGCCAGTCAGTGTGCCGTGCCCGCCAGATAAATGGTTCAAACAAGGGATCTCTTAAGGAGGGTTTGTGTGCTCAGACCTCAGGAATAATCTTCTCACAGAGACTTTTTGGGAATATTTTAAAAAACGATATTAATCACGGCATTAATTCCACAGTGAAAACGTGGAAAGGTCCTAAGTGTCTGGTGATTGTGGTCAGATAGCTGGCTGTGTCCACATGACACGTTCAACGTGGTCTCAGGCTCTACGGTGGCGTCTTCTGAGTTCTTAAAACAGGTGTAGCTACAACTTGGAGTGAAAAATGCAGAAGTCAAAATTGTTTATATTAACATGACCTTGGTTTCGGAAAAACGATCTCTAGCAGAAGAACTGGGAGGGGGCACATGTCAAACGGACACCTGCGTGGTCGAAAAGCGGCCCGGTCGCAGGGCATCTGACGCTTAGGCTGAGCCGGCCTGTTCCGGCTGAGGTGGGGACTCAGCTCCGGTTTGCAGGGCTCGTCTGCCAGGCTGGGTGAGACCCAGGCCCCCGAATGCCAGTGCGGGTGGCAGGAGGGGTCTGACTTCCAATTCATTGCCCCAGGTCCTCTTTGCAGGCATGTAAATTGAGAAGGAAGAGGTCCAGCTTCAGGCCAGAGGAGGGGTCTGGTCCAGCGCCACCCGGACCTGACCCCAAACCCAGACGTGGGCAGCAGGAGAGCCTGAGAGGGGGTCCTGCGGAAGGGGACTGGCGAGGAGCTTTGCTCGGGGGAAAACCTGCCGTTGGTCACCCCACCGCAGAGTGCTGGCTGACGGGCATGCAGGGCCCCGAGCTTAGAATAATGACCCCAGACGGGGTACCGAATCCTCGGTCCCCATTCCTCTCTACTGTTTCCTGATTTCTGCTCCCCGAGCCAGATAGAAACAACACCGTCTGTCCTCTGTTCCCATAGCATATTTTTTTTTTTACACAAACGCTCATCACATTAGATTACAGTTACTACATATGTGTGTTTTCTTTGCCAGGCGGTGGGTTTATCATGGGCGGAAACTGGATTTCATTCTCTGAGCGTCCAGCACCTGGCCCAGTGACCAGACCAGCCGTGTGATAAATAACTATTGTGCAGAATTAAATTAATTGCCGTGTTCAATCAGAATAGAGAAACACGTGGTTTTACGTGAATAAGTACGCACGATGTATAAGTATCTGTGTGTTTCTGTGTCCTGTCTGTCCATCCGTCTTTCCACCTACCTACCTTCTCATCCGCATGGTGCATCCACCTGTCTCGGCAGTGTGCACACCTTCGCCTATTAAACAACCAGACGGAACACGGATGTGTCGGTGTGACTTCTCGGAGAAGCCCAGAAGGTAATGGTTCTTGCGTTGCGATCAGGCAACCATTTTCATGTTTCATTTGCAATCATCTGGTGAGAGCAATTCCTAGGTATTGTCGTTAAAATAGCGGTTTCGTGTGGTGCCATGTGACTTCCAGGCTGCATGTGAACGTTTTTTGAAGGTGCCCGGAGGTAATTTCCCTGAGGGAGAACCTTCCCACGTTTTATCAGGTTTGGGAAACCACCCATGACCCACGTGAAGTTAAGAAATGCTGCCTTGAGGCTTGTGTTTAGATCGTACCTGCTACACGAAGAGTTGATGTTCAGTAAATTCACACATTTCGCTCTAAACAAGCGAGGACCCTGTGTTCAGGGCAACTTCCGTCCCCAGGACACGGCCAACTTTACTTTTTGGAACATGCGACCCCTGGTGGCAGCACGTTTTAATCGCAGATTTGGACTTTTGAACAATGGATACATTTGGAGAAAAGGAGGGGGTGTGTAAACGCCAGCACACGGAAGGCCTCCAGAAACATCCCTTCGGGGGTCGGAGACAGGCCGGCTGGGCTCCCGTGGTTTCACTGACCTCCCAGAGCAGCTGGGCACGGCCAGGAGCAGGCAGAGCCTGGTGCCGAGGCTGCGGCACCCGTGTGACCAAAGTTCCCAGCAGACGAGGGCTTGATCTCAGAGCCGCCAAGACCTCGGGCAGAGCGGGCCTCCACGCTCGTGTGCGGCGGGTGTAAACCCACCTGCGGGCAGCCGGTTCCACTGGGGTCAGAATCCGAGACTCTCAGACGTACTCGTGTCTGTTGAAAAAATCCCATTCTTTTGAAAAGTGCTTTCAGCGCTGTCCTTACGGAGTTAAGCGTTGGCCTTTAGAGGGCACATTTATGGCCACTCGCCGACCCACTTTCCCGGCCAAGCACACTCCCTCTTCTGCTGTTCCTGCCAGGGCGATGTGCGCAGGTTTTATGAATAAGTGCTCAAAACAAACCCGGAGTCCTGGGTCTGGAGAGGGGGCCCGACTTCTGGCCACAGAGCTCTCCGGGGCGGGCAGTTCCTAACTACACTGGAAGGGCCTGTCGTTCAGGCTGCGGCCGAGCCACAGGCCCCTGTAATTGGAGAACCTCTTGCTCAGGATTTATCTCTAGATGCAAGAGCTTTGGGGAAAAGGGAAGGGAGCCAACCTTTGCCGAACTTGGGGAGGAGGCGACGGCAGGGGTGAGAAGGGAGGGCAGACAGGACGATTAGTGGTCCCTGCAGAAAAGCCGAGTGGCCACCTGCGCTGTGGGCCGTGAGCGGGGCAGGCAGGGCTGGGGGGTCGCCGGTCACCGAGGGCCGCTCCGTGGGGTCAGCCTGGGGGGTATGGCGCTCACCCCGCTTTCCTGCACTCATTTTAACAATCACCTCTCGGTGACCCGGCAGCAGCATCCACCCGCCGCACCGAGAGCGTGCTCCGTCACGTGTTCGTCCAGTCTCAGAGAACGACGCTGTCCCCCGGACAAGGGTGGGGGCTGCACGTCCCTTCATCATTGTCTATCTTTGTTCCACGTTGCATGGTGGCCCTTCCCGTGTCTCCTGCAGTCACGTGTCCACATCCGGAACGCACTCACCCTGGACTCGGAGGACACGCACCAGGCTGCGGCCACTCCTGCCTGAACTGGAGCGTCTTCGGAGGTTGTCAGGTGCTGGCCGGCCCTGCCGTGCTGTGCGAGCCCCAGAGGGTGCTTTCTTCCCAGAAGATCTCACTGTCCCCTTGCATGGGCCGCTGCCACATCCCCGTGTCAGGGAGCTGGCCAGCTGGGACGAGGGGGTCATGTTCACGGCCCACCACGGGGGAGGGGCAGGGCCTGGAGGTCAGGCCGCAGACAGCGGAGGCCGAGACTGGCATGGTCCCCCCGGGACCCCTCGCCGTGGCCCCGGCGCCCCTCCTGCTGGCTGTGACCCTACCTGACTTTGTTCTCCACCAGCCTTCCGTGGGCGATCTACATCAGAGACGCTCTCCTGAGGCGTCCGTGTGTCCGGCCTGCTCGGGGGCCCTGTTGTCCACTTGTGTGTCTCTGGACTCTGGAAGGGCCTTGGCGGTGCAGACATTGGATCTGTTTTGTGCTCCCACTGAGACCTGCTCCCTCGCTGGGTCACCTGAGTCCTGGGCCATATTCTGAGTTCAGCACCCTTGCTGGCCACCCCCAGGCGAGCAGAACTCCTGACCACGGCCCAAGGTGCTGACTGTACAGAAAGACAATGGCCCAGGTTGTATATAAAAGTACCTAACAGTAGAACGATGAACACATAGTCCACAGTAACAGCCCCAGAGGCCTGCCCCTCACCTGCAGAGACCCCCCTGCCCCCCACCTGCGGAGACCCCACATCCAGCCCCCCACCTGCAGAGACCCCCCCACATCCTGCCCCCCACCTGCAGAGACCCTCACCTGGAGACCTTGCCTGGGGCGCCGTGGTCAACATGCCCGTAAAAACTAAGTGAGGCTTTCAGCGAGCTCTAGGCTGTAGTCAGTTTTCGATTCTGATGCTCACCCAGCACACAGCGGGTGTTACGGCAACAGGTGCATTCGTATTAAAACACCTTTTGCGGCATGACAGTGAGCCAGTTTGCACAAGTTCTGGAACATGTCCGGGGTCTCTGCTCTGCCTAAAGGAGGATGCTGAGTCGCCCAGAGCTTCATGGGAGCCGGGAGAGAGCCTCGCATGCGCGCAGGGCCATCTTTACTGGCGTGAGATGAAGCTGCCCAAACCCACTCAGCTTAGAGAAAGGAATGCGTCTCATAAGCCCCCGTATTAGGAGGCAACAAACAACTTGAAGCACATTATAAACCAGTCTTCAAAACGCTTCACATTTTCAACATGGAGCCCAACTCTAGAATCCAATAGTATCACCAGAATAAGTTTTTATGCAAATAGGCTGTCAGGTGAGGCTGTGATACTGGTCTCTAGTGTGGACGTGCCGATGAGGCCACTGGGCTCGTTTACATATGCAGCATAGGGCTGTTTATATATGCACCACTCATTACATATGCACATCCCATTACATATGAAATCCCATTACATATGCATAGCTCATCAGGCTCTCACAGCCCCCACGGAGAGCTCAGCAGCAGGGGCACATTCTTGTGCAAGCCGTCCTGGATCATGGGCTCCCGTGTGCCCCCCTCTCAAACGAGGATGGTGGACCAGACCCTGCCCTTTGGAACAGGATTCGTGCGGGAGGGTACTCAGTAATCACTCAATAAGTGTATGTTAAATGGAATAAGATGAAATCAGCTTTATCCAGGACTGGACTAGGATGTGTGTTCCGTGACAGGGGACTGGGGTCCCGGCCAGGTAGCAGGGAGGGGCCCGCTGGTGCCCACGGAGGGAGGAGCCAGCCTGGCCTCGGGCACCCCGCGGCGGTGTGCGTGGTCAGCGGCGGGCTGGTGACCGAGGAGAGCAGTGCTGGGACGGAAGGGGCTTCTCCCCAGCAGGGATGCAGCACTGGCTCCTTGCAGAGCGTTTCTTAAGAACAGAGAGGCGTTTAGAGCCAAGAGAAGGATGGTTTCAGTGTCACACATTGCCTTCTTCCGCCCAGTGCACCCTTCTCTCTGCTCCTTGTATTTTCCAGAAAGTCAGAAAGGGCACTAGTGTTAGAATGGACATAGCTCAAGTTCAGCGCCTCCCCACCCTTGTGGGGCACCCTTCTGTGGCCGCGGAAGACCGTCTAGCGCCGGGCAGGTCAAGGGGCTCCAACACACATTGCGCTGTGTTTTCCGTCGGCCGCGGCCCCGGGCCGAGTAGGGGAAGCGGTCGGCAGGGCAGATGGACACCTGCTCGGGAAGGTCTGACGTTTACGGAGGGACCCTGCTTGTTGCGTCAGGAGCGCTGAGAGCCCGCGGCCAGCCTGCGGACTAAGATGTGAGCGCGACTTGGCGACTTGAATCGGACGACACGAGTGCATAGTTGTCAGATGGCCCCTCACCGTGTTGGGGCGCGCACTTGTAGAAAGACGACAGGTTATCGGGGAGCAGGTCCGATGGGGCCCGGTGGAGCCACGCCGGGCGGGCACTCGGGTGACATGGGGAGCGGCTGGCAGCCAGTGTGGCCCCACGCAGCGGCCAAGCGCCGGGCGAAGGCCGGGTGGTGCCCAGGCCGAGGGTGCGCACACGGACGCGGGAAGGGAAGCGGTCTCCATTCTCCCATGTACTTGGGACTCCAGGGACCGTCAGCTGGAGAGCACTGGGAGCCTGGTCAGGTGGGACAGGGTGTGCGCAAGAGCGGGGGAGCTCCGCGTCTAGGCCGACGGGTTGTGGGAAAGTGCTCCGCGGTCCCGCAGAAAAGAGAAACCACACCAATGGAAAACACGCTTCTCGTGTGACCCAGGCACCAGGCAAGGACTTTATGTAGGTTAGTTGCCCTCGTCCTCCCGCAGGCCTTTGGTCACCGGCGGCTAGATTCTCGTTTGATAGGTAAGGACACTGCGATGCAGAGAGATTAGTACCTTGTCCAAGGTCACACAGCAGGTGAGAGGCCGAGCGTGATAGGAAGTGAGGTTCTTCTTCGTGATTTCCCTCCCTCCCTCCCTCCCTTCATCTGTCTCCCTCCCTCCCTCCTTTCCTCCCTCCCTCCCTCCCTTCCTCCCTCCCTCCCTCCCTCCCTTCCTCCCTCCCTCCCTCCCTTCCTCCCTCCCTCCCTTCCTTCCTTCCTTCCTTCCTTCCTTCCTTCCTTCGAAACAGAGAACAGGACGCAATCTAAATTATTTTACTCGAGATTCTGACAATCACAGCTGTGGTGTCTCTGTTCTCTGGTGACTACAGAGGGATGCTCTGACACATTCTTCCCTTGCTCCAGGGGCCCAATGACCTCTGGGGTTGACACGCTGCCCGTCTTTGTGCTGGTCCCTGGTATCCCGTGGGGTCTAGGAGATCTGTCCTCGCCACCTTGAGCGCTTGAAAGCACCGGATGGACCGCGGCCTTGATGCCCTGGGGAATCCGGGGCTTGGGCGGGGCCAGCTGAACACCTTTTCCTGGAGAAGGGATAAGAGGTGGGGTTGGGGGGGGACGGGCAGTCCTCACGGGCCACAGAACTTTGAGCTTTCCAGTGGTAAGAGGAAAACCATGGGCCCAACGCGGCGTCACTCAGGCCGAGGCCCCACGTCAGCAAACCGAAAGACTCAACACGTAAGCTGCCTGCAGTTTTACCCCACCCCGCAGGCAGTGAGCTTTCGCCAGCAGACGCGGGATTTCCAGATCCATCCCGGGAAACTTTCTGACAGAGCCCTTCCGGTCCCCTGGGGGAGTAACCCTGCTGATAAACCCCTTTCTTCTCGCGTTTACATCCTCTCTCTGCCCTTGCCAGCCTTCTCTCGGGCAGATCAGCGGAGCACCCCTCCGCCTCCCGGGTGGGCTGCTGCCCCACTCACGAATCGCTCACCAAAGCCAATTAGGTCTTACATTTGCTTGGCCGCGTTTTGTTTTCTGACGCTGATATACCGTGGGCGAAAACTGCAAGACTGTGTGGGGCGCCTGTCTGGCCTGGCTGCACGGGGGCCGACGTCCTTCCTTGCCTGGGGGCTAATTTACAGCCCTGAGTTGTGCAGACTTAGAGTAATGCCCATAGAATTGCAAATAAATTGTGTCTGGGGGAATACAACTGGCCGGATACGGACCAGTGTTTACTTACTTACAAACTCATTTCAGAATTCCTGATTGCAGCGTGTACGTGTGTTAATCCTTTTACCAACTGTAGTGTCTTCCTGGTTTCTTCAGTAGCTAATTAGTTTAACAAAATCTCTGATGTGTTTTTTTTATAATTTTACGGCAGTCATAATTTTCCCTTTATACAAAAATTTTATCTTCTAAAAATATTTGGATGAGAATGTTGTGTGTGTGTGTGTGTGCGTGGGTGTAATTTGTCACACGCCTCAAATAAATGTCATCCAAATAGTTCAACAAGTGCTTGTAATTAGAGCCTGTACTGCCTCACTTAGCATTGCCATTCTGATGGTGAGTTTTATGTGTCAACTTGACTGGGCTCAGGGACGCCCAGAGAGCCGATCAAATGTTACTCCCGGGTGTGTCTGTGAGGGTGTTTCTTGAGGAGATTCGCACGTGATTCAGTAACTATGAAGGAGGTCGGTGGTCTGCCTCATCTAATGGGCGGGCCTCATCTAATCTGGTGAAGGCCCAAATAGAACAAAAAGGCTGAGGAAGGGCTGCTTTACTCTCTCTTCTTCGCCTGGGACGTCCGGCTTCTCCTGCCTTTGGACATCGGAGTCCCTGCTTCTCAGGACTTTGGACTCGGACCGAATCCCACCACCAGCTTTCCTGGGGGTCCTGCTGGTGGACGGCAGACCCTGGGGCTGCTTGGCCTCTATAACTGCATGAGCCAGTTCCTGAAAGGAACCTTCTCTTTTGTATCTCTGTACATCCTGTCCGCCTGCTTCTCTGGAGGCACCGGCTGGTGGGAGGCGTTGATCACACGACAGGCAGGAGAGAGAAAGGACGGGCTGATCACTCCTCCAGCTCAAGCGTAGGTGCTGGTGGTGCCGGTGGTGATGTCATGCAAAGGCTCAGCCCCTGTTCACGGGACACCCGCCTCGTGCGTCTTGCCTTTCTTTCTTGCATCAGATACATCAAATGCTTGTCTTGTCCTTGCTGTCACCGTGTCTTTGGAGGAGGAAGTCCCTTCCAGCCTCTAGGGAAAGGCACCCAGACGTAGCCGCTGCCGCTGGTGCTCTGGGCTCATGGCAGGATCTCGGGGTCCCGGTGCATGTCTGTGCGTGGAGCCCTTCCCAGCGCCGAGAATGAGGAGGCATCGCTCTCCGCGTGCCGACCTGCTTTAACAGTGTGAGGCATGAAAATTGTGACACGTGTAGGCTGACTCTACCCCTAGGGGCTGTGGGCGTTTGCAATATTCTGCGGGTGGTTACTTAGTACTTCAGATATTATTATCAAAATCGACACCAGAGGGTCTAATTGGATGTTAGAAATTGTTTTTCATTGGTGAACTGAATGGAGTTCAAGATCACCGGATGGTTCTAAGGATTGTTCAGACCCTGCCAGCCCTGATGCAGCTTGAGGTCAGCGAGTCCAGCAGGGTGAGCCCTTCAGCGCCTCCGTCGGGGTCTAGGTCCGTTGGTCCTGCCCACTCACTGCAGGCAGGGTGCGGAGTCTTGGCCCGAGGGCTCATGCGACGCCTGTGCAAGGGGTCAACGCATCTACGTCCCGGTGAGATTCTGGGGCAACGTGCTTGCAGACAGTGAGGCCGCCCGCCCGTGAGCCACGACAGGAGACGTGATTGCGTGCGTGGAAATAAAGGTTTGCACGCTCAGCCGGGTTTGGTTCCACTTGCTTCCCTGTGCCGTCCTGCCCTTGCACAAATCATTCCCCTCAAGAGGTGGCAGATGGACAGTCTTTGCCTGTGGACCCGCGGGCCGTATCACTGTTTTATTCTGGGCCTTTCTTAGGTGACAAATCTTTTTTTTTTTTTCAATTTGTCTTTTTTAACATTTATTTATTTTTGAGAGACAGAGAGAGACAGAGCATGAGCAGGGGCAGGGGCAGAGAGGGAGGGAGACACAGAATCTGAAGCAGGCTCCAGGCTGTGAGCTGTCAGCACAGAGCCCGACGCAGGACTTGGACCCAGAAACCGTGAGATCATGACCTGAGCTGAAGTCGGACGCCCAACCCACTGAGCCACCCAGGCGCCCCTAGGTGAGAAATCTTTAATGGCTTCTGATCACTTTCAGCAGAGGTCGATAAGCCTTTTCTTCAAAGTTCCAGAGGATAAATAGTTTAGCTGCAAGGGCCCTGTAATCTATGCTGTCGACTGCTTGATTCTGACGTGGACACAGCCCGGTCAGTGCGGAACCAGAGAAGCGCGGCCTGAACCGATGAGGCTTTATCTATCACGCTGAAATGTGGGTTCTGTATAATTTTCATGTGTCAGGAAATATTATTCCTCGTGGTGTTTCAACTACTTAAAGTATAAAAACTATTCTTAGCTTGGTAGCCATCCAGAAAGAGGCCGTGATCTGCTAGCCTTTGGATCTGACCCGAAGGCTGTGATCTGTTGACCTCTGGATCTGACCCCAAGGCCATGGTCTGCTGACCTCTGTCCTTAAGATAAACTTCGAACTCCTCACCAGGTTCTCATGTCCTTCTCAGTCAGCCATGATCAGAGAGAATCTGCCCAGGAGAGCATCTAAGGACACCCACGCGTGCCCCTTCTGCTGCCAGCCCTGCCCCCCGAGTCCTGCCCCCCATCCCTGTGCTGAAGGTCCCCTGGCCCTGAATGCTGGGGACCCATCGGCCAGCATGTCCCCAGCACCTGTGTTCTGAGCCCCCTACCACCCAGACCTTGGCCATGCGGCCTAGGAGCAGGTGACACGGCTCCACCCCAGCACGGATTCTGTCACCTGCTTCTCGTGCTTCCCAGTGACAGGGTGGAGCCTCTGGCCCCACCCAAGTCCATAGGTCCCTTGGGGGGGGCGCATCCCTGGTCGCTCGTTCAGGAGGCTTTGCTGCCAGGAACCACAGCCCCACGAGCAGGGTGGGAGTGACCACGGCTCAGCCATCTGCTATTGACAGACACCTTTGTATGGCCTTGATCCCTGTTTAGGCTTGTTTGGGGCCATCCTCCCGAGTCTAAGCAGCTCAGGGCTCCCGGTGGAGTTGAATGCGGCAGGAAAAGACACGGCATGGGGGAGGGGACCTTGCCACCTCCAGTGTCACCCTGTCCCGGGCCCCACACCCCCAGGCCTTTGAGTGTGAGGTCAGAGGTCAGGGCCAGAGGATGGAGGCAGCCGATCTGCCTCTTGTCCCACCTCCCAGCCGCGGCGGCCCAGGCGGCCAGAAACCCTGGTATTTCCACAGAACTGGGTAATTATTTCAGAAAACTGTTAAATACTGGAAGATGCTGTTTTCCCCATTTTGTATAACTTAAGGAGTAAGTATCTGGAAAGACATTCAGGCTGTCCACACCTCTTCTCTGGATTGTTTCCGCGGTGCGGACAGACACACAGCGTGTCTGGGGAGGAGGCCGGGCGCCCGTCTGGGGAGGCGCTGTGCTCTCTGGGCACCGGGCACCGTGGCCTCCTGGCGGCGTGGGCTGGTCGGCCTCTTCGGTTACACCGGTGAGGACTGTGAAGGAGCTACGGCAAGGGTAGGGACTTGTAGAAAGGACACGCCATTTACTCGAAGGGCGTCTCGCGGGGCTTGGGGTAGGAATGAAGGAGGCCTCCAAACTAGTAGGCGGGGACCTGAACGTTCCCGCTGCGCCTTGTCACCCATCCGCCTCACGCTGGCGCCTCAGCGGGGGCCTGCCGGGTGTTGTTCCTGCAGTCACCGGGGTCAGAGCCAGAGTGGCCCAGGCTTCCTGGCGACAGGCTCAGAGACAGTCAGACACACAGACAGAGAGGGCTCTGGAGATAAAGGACCAAGCTTGTGCCATCATGGAGCGTGGTTATGATATCAAGGCCCCCCCGGAACCCAGCCGTCCTGGCGTCCTCGGTGAACGCGGGTGACCTGGGCTGCGGACAGGCCAGCGCTCTGGAACCGACGGTCTTGCTGGCAAGGCTGGGGCGCACGGGCTGGTTCTGGCGGCTTGGGTCCCACGGGGCGAGGGGCCGGCCCTCAGCGGCGGACGCTCAGCCGTCAGGGTGGCGGCAGAGGCCCCCGCGCCGCGCCGGCTCCTCTGCCCTCCGCAGGGACAGATGCCTCCCCCACCCGCGGGCTCGTGAGCTGCTGTCACTGTCCACGAGGAAGAGCAGCGAGATGGCCTGCCCGAGCAGAGGCCCGAGTCCTGCTCCCTCGCGGCTGAGCCGGGCTTCCCCGCCGACCCCCCCGACCCCCGGGGCCTGGCGGTCACGTGCACAGCGGTTCGCCTCTGCTGCCCCCGGGGGGCCCCAACGGCCACGTCCTTCTTCCCTGGCCCCTGGCCCCGCGTGCTGGGTGGAAGGTAATCTGATCTGAGGGACAGGGGTTCAGGGGCTGTGGGGCTCGGCCCCCCCGACGGCGCAGGGAGAGCGGCTGGCACGTCGCTTCCGGGACGGCGGCTTCCGGGACGCTGGCTTCCGGCGGGGGCAGGCCTGCTGGTCACGCGCGGTGAGTTCCGAGGAGGCGGCGCCAACTTTTGGGGCGTCCTCCTCCCGTCCTCCCAGAGCCCGGGGCCCCGCCCCGCCCCTCCCTGTCCCCCGCACCGGCCTCCGGGGGTCTCCACCTGCTCCCCTCCCTCTCCCGGGGCCGAGGCCCAGCGACGGCTTGGGGTCGCCGTCGGGGCCTGCCGAGACCATCACGGGGCTGTCCTGCCTGTCCTGGAGCACCAGGCGGGCTGGTGAGGGGTCCCGGCCACCCTGAGGCCGGTGGGCAGGAACTGCTGATGGGGACACAGAAGCGTTGCTGGCCTCCCGGCCGAGTCCTTGGCCCTTAGACCTGTTGCAGTGCTGGTGAGCGGCTCACGGTCCCCCGGCCTGCTTGGACCCCATCCCTGGGACACACACACCCCGAGGCCTGGGCCGGCTCCTTCCCCGCCAGCCTGCTGACCCCGGCTCGGCTGGTCAGCACCCCCGAGTCCCAGCGAGGCACAGTGCTGCGGCTGGTTCCGGGTGTCAGGTGGCCTGGCCCTGCGGAGGCCCCTTCCCGGGGGCCTTGCTCCAAATCTGCCACCCCAGGGAGCCGTGTGGGTGCCTGTACCCTGGTTTCTGGGGAGGGGGCCAAGCGTCTGATGGAAGCCGTGCCTGCTGCGGGGACTCTGCCCACCGGGTGGCTGCCCTGGGCTAGGAGCCAGCGGGGGGACAGTGTCTGAGTCGTGTGTGTGACTATGTGTGTGTCTGTGTGAGCATGTACCTGCTCTGGGGCCCAGCTGTCTGGGTGTGACCTCCACTGACCACCTGCTTATCACCTGCACGGCCTGGAGAGGGTCAGCGGACACTCCCAAGTGCCCCGGGCCTGCCCACGGCCATCCCCAGGCCCTGGCCAGGACGGTCGGGCACGGGGCAGTCATAGCACGTGGATGGCGCTGATGCACTGTGAGTGATGTTCGGGTTAGACTCGTCCCCTGCGTGTGCGTGGGGCTGAGTTAGTCCTCACTAAGTGCTCTGACTGCTGCATCATGCACTGTGTTTGTGCATTGTGTTTGTGCATCATGCACGCTGGGGGTGGGTCGGGCCCCGGGAAGTGCTGGGGGAGGGCGGTGGCTGCACCTGGGGGGGCCAGGTTTCGGGGGCAGGTGCGCTCAGCCCCGCCCCACACGTCCTCTGGAGTCTGTCCTTGTGACCGTCTCCTGAGAGGTTTCATTAATATCTAGGTCCCTGAAAGAGGAAATCTGCCCCCACACCTGCCCTCAGGACACTCCCTACTCTGGGGCACTTTCTGTCCCATGGCGCTGTGAGTGCGCTAATCACAGCTCTGCCCCGACGGACAGGGTGGGCGGCCGGGTGGACCCAGAGCTTACTGTGCAGCCCTGGAAATCGGGGGGCGGGGGGGGGAAGGCTCTAGCGGCCAGCTTGTGCTAAATCGCGGCTGGCTCAGTCCCTACCTTCTCCCAGACTCAGCCTGGACGAGCCCCAAGCTCCTGCCCCGTTGGCTTCCCCAGCTTTCCGCAGCCCAGGGGGGCCGGGCCTCCGGATGGACGGCAGCTCCAGGGCCCCTGGTCCCGGCCCCTGGGTCCCCCAGCGCTCCCAGGGCTCCTGCTCCTCTGGCCTCCTCTCTGACATCAGTGCTTTGCTTCCAAGGGGCCGCCCTGTGGGCCACCTGCATAGTCAGAAGGAAGAAACGTGCCGAGCCGTGCTTCTCGGAAATGATAGGCACCGAGTCTGCAGGTTGGATCCCTGAGGGACTAAACCTCGTTAGCAGCCTGGCCGTGAGAACGTTTCAACTATGTTTGGCGAGAAGCGATTTTCTTTGGCCCTGTTCTCCAGCTCTAAAACACACCCCCTCTTCTGATGAGCTCCTTCAGCCAGGGCAGCCTTCTGGGGGGGTCTGTTCACCTGTTTTGGTGGTGCCAGGGGCTGGTGAGCAAGGCCCACGCTCAGAAGCAGCGGCTTGCCCGCAAAAGGGTGGTGGACGTAGGACGAGGCTGCGTCCCACTCAGAGTGCAGGGCACGCTGAGGACGCTGTCTGTTTCCTTAGCTGTAAGACGTCCACCCAGACCACCTTGGGGGGCCGAGGGGACACAGGGACCTACTTTTTGTGGAATGCCGGCCCACGGTCCCTCTCTCCTCACCCCATGGTGGACCCCCCCCCCCCACACACAGATGTTTGCTGCCCTCCTTTCCTCTGAGCTGGGGGAGCCCCGGAGCGAGGGGTAGGAGGCGCCTGCCTCTTCCCGGAGGACAGCTCCAGGCCGGGCCGTGCGGGGCAGGGCCAGCTCTTGGCAGAGTTTCCAAATCAGTGACGGTTGTTTGGTATCTTCCTTTGCTTCTCTCTCCCCATATCACCAGGCCCAAGTTCAGAGGTTAAGAGCATGAGCTCTGGGGTCAGACAGGTGGGGCTGCAGGGACACCCCCACACACGGTGCCCTCTCCGGGCTGCTCCCTCTTCTGTCCTCCCCTCCTCACCTCTCTGCAGTAAAGGGGCCTTAACTTCCAAGCTGTCCCCTGTGGCTCTGGGTGGGGGGACACGATGGCTGAGGGGGGTACCCGGGGTTCAAGACCCGGTGCAGGGGGGAGAAAAGCCCCTCGAGGCCTAGCCGCACGACCACATGTCCTCCCGGACCCTTTGCACTGCAGCCACAGTGATCTAAGAGCACGTATCCCGCAGTGTCCCCACCCTGGCCAAAGGCTCTCCCTCTGTCCTCGTGACACTGAGGGGCACCTGCCTGCTGCGTCCGCACTCACTGTCCCCTCACCGCTGTGTCCGCCTCCAGGCCCCTGCCCAGGCGGTGGTCTGGGGCCGACACCATGGCCGTCTGGGATGAGCGTTTTTGTGGGTCGGGTCTCGCCGTGGCTGTAACTTCTCCCAGGGCGTCTCCTCTGACGTGGGCCTGTGGAGGTGTCCGTCCCTCAAGCCTCCTCGGAACCCCAAGCTTCATCGACCGTTGGCCGCAGAGTGACCACTGAGCGCTCGCCGGACGCGGTCAGACCGCCCCTCAATCTGCGATTGTGGGCGCGGGGACCCCGCCTCTGCCGTCTGCCTGGCACCCTAGGTGAACACCCTGCGCCCGGCACCTGCTCCAGCTGTGTGGGCGGCAGGCGAGGTGTGGGTGATTCGTCCATGGGACACGAGCGGTCAGAGCTGGGGGCGCCGCCACGCAGGCTGGCTGACGTCTGTGTGTCTTTTGGGCTCCTCCTAGGCTCACGTTGATGCCTCGTGTCTGGGAGCTGTGGTCTCCGTGTCTTCTTTCTGACTCTGGGGAGCTGGAATGGTGCGGGGAGGCGTTGCAGCCCCGGCTGTGGCCCCTCAAACTTGGCTCTCACTGGCCTTTTCCGGGCCCAACTTGTGTCTGGCGGGTTCCGGCCATCTCCTTACACGAAATTCTCGGGGCAGGGGCCATGGAGGCCAGTGTGTGTTCCGCACGGTGGCCGGGCGGGGGGCCTGGCCTCGGTCCACCCCCCCCGTGTCTCCTTATGCGGGGTCTGTGGGTTGTCTGAGACCTGGCGAGGCGCACCCAGCGTGAGCCGGTGAGGTGTGTCCACGGCCTCTTGAATGCAGCCCGTCCTCCACGAGGGACAGTCGTCGGGTGGGGGCGGGGGCACTGAGAGCAGCAAAGGGCCCCAGGGCTTTGAAGGGAAGGAGCCTCCAGGATGGGGACCTCGGTAAAGGGGGAGACAAGTCAGAGGGCACCCTGAGTCCTGTTTAACGGAAGAGGAAGGAGGGCTCAGCAGGCTGCTGGGGGACAGAGCTCAGAGCGCTTCCCCTCAGGCCAGGGCAGGGCCGCTGGGCTCTTCTGCCTCTTTGGGTCTCGCCCCAGGGCCGACATGCTGGCCACCGACCAGAGGAACCCAGGCTTCAGAGGCCACGGTGTCCCCGGGGGCTGCAGTCATGGGCCGTGTTCTGCGGCTGCCCAGATACCGAGTCCGCAGCCCCCAGGGGATGGTTCTGGACAAGGGCTCGGGGGCAGTGAGATTCCCTGTCAGGGTGAGACGCACAGGTCAGGCGCTGCTGACACGGTGTCCTCCCCAGCCTGGCGGGCTTGCCCCTGCCCTGGCCCTCAGCCTCCAGCCTGCGGCCCCTCGGTGACTGCAAAGGGGACGGGGTGCGGGCACAGACGACCGTTAGGAGGTCGACGCCAAGCCCAGCAGTGTGCAAGCACGTGGATGCTGAGGTGTGTGTGCACGTATGTGCTGTGTGTGAAAGGGTGTGTACGTGCTGCATGTGAGAGGCAGATCAGGGGAGGGGGGGCTCCCAGGCCCACTGCCCCCCCACCTTGCTTGCCCCTCAGGGGTGTGTGTAGATCGGGGTGTGGGCCATGGTCCTGGGTGGAGGAGAATGGTGTCTCGGGTCCTGTTTCAGGATGGCAGGCGGCCGCCCCCTTTCCCTTGCTCCCTCGTGGTGTCCCCACCCCCTGGAGGAACGTGGCCTGTCGGGATCTGGGAGCGTGCTCCCGCACCCTTGGGAGGGGCGGACGGTTGCCCCCGGGAGCCGCCAGTCACCATGGTGGAAGACACCCAGCGCCTTCTCCATCCGGCTCCGTCTTTGGTTTGAGTTTCCATGGAAACCCCAGTAGCAGGAAACACAGGCCCATGAAAGTTTTTCAACTATCATCATTTTAAAGCTTCTCACTCCCCCTTCCTGGCCCACATTCAGATGGCGGTTTCCATGGAAACTGGAATGGAAACCGCGGTGAGAGAGGAAGTCAAATCTGGCCATTTCCCGTGGCTGGCTGTCATGTCTGCCAGCGGGAGCACGGGGAGGGCAGGCGGCTGCGTGGCGGGAGGGTCTGGTGGTTCCGGCCCGGTGTTGCCAGCGTGAGCTGGGCGGCCGCACCCCCATTGTGCTCTCAGGGAGATAACGGCTGCACCGTGATGGGGGCAGGGGCTCTGGGGCAAGCCCCCGATCTCTGGGACTCCTCCACCCTTAGTGCTGATGGCTAAGCCTTTGGAGGGTGAGACCAGGAAAGGGGAAACTTCCAAAGAAGCTTTCTTCCCCAAAGTTCCCTGGATGTGATCCCCCAGTGCTCACAGAAGTACCTGCCAGGGCCCAGCGGGTCCCCTGGCCCGCTGGAAAAGCTGGTTCTCACCTGGTGGGCAAGGGTGGGGGTCAGTGTTGCCTAATAGGGGGGACTGTCATCGCTCCAGTGTTGAAGGTGGCGGCCCTGAGGCCGCAGATATGTCCCCCAGCCCGGCCTTGTACCTGACCAACAGCTCAGGTGAGAGCGTGTACCAGCACACAAACACAGAAGGAAGCATCCCTTGCGGGCCTCCTGTTGCCAGGGCTCTGGTGGGTGGAGCCGAGACATGCAGTCAGGAGAGCCGTGAGGGGTTCCTGTCGTCTCCCAGAGCTGCACGACAGGCGAGAGATCCTGGCTTTTTGCGCGGTTAGCTCGTTGTCCCTGCGGAATGGGTGGAATACTGCCCGCCCCAGAGGTATGCCCACCGGGTACCCGGGAATCTGTGAATGTGACCTTATTTGGAATAAGGACCTTATTTGCGGACGTAGTTAAGGATCTTGAGACGAGCTCATCCTGAACTTAGAAACGAAGGGAGAGAGACAATCAATAAACAACAGGTGGGGACTCGAGTGCCACACTTTCAGTAGTGGACAGAAAACTAGACAGAAGGTACAGAAGGAAAGAGAAGGGGCAAACAATGCCATCTGTGAGCTGGACCCAAGAGGCCACCTCGGGACGCTCCAGCTGGCAGCAGGACACATGGGACGTTGTCCTGGGTGGCCCGTATGTTTGGGCCAGGGTAAGTCAGCATGTGCTGAAGAATCTGCAATCATACAGAGTATCTTCTCTGATGATATTGGGACAGAACTAGAAATCAGCAGGGGAAGGAAATTTGGGAAGCCACAAGTACACGCACATTCCACAACACAGTCTTAAGTAGCCACTGGGCCAAAGAAGACACTGCAAGGAGGTTAGGAAATACTTTGAGATGAGTGGAAATGAAAACATTAATGTACATAAACCTACTGGGTGCAACTTACATAGTGCTCAGAGGGAAGTCTGTGGCCATGAACGCAAACGTTAGAAAAGATTTCCAGTTAATAACCTCAGCTTCCACCTTCAGAAAGTAAGGAGAGCAAACTCAATGTAGAGCAAGCAGAAGGGAAGAGATAATTCTGATAAGAGCGGAAGTAAATACAACGTAGAATAGAAAAAATGGTAGAGGAAAATAGACAAAACCCCAAATCGGTTCTTTGTAAAGACCAACAAAGCTGACCAAACAGACACTGAAGACGGAGATTACTAACATCAGGAATCAAAGAGGGGGCGATGCTACCAACCTTACAGAAATAAAAAGGATTAAAAGGGAATATTTTGAGCAGTTGTGTGCCAATGAGTTACGCAACTTAGAGGAAATGGACAAATTCCTGGGAAGAGCTAGACCAAAACTGACTCAAAAAGATAATGAAAGTGAAAATAGACCTATGACAAGGGAAGACAGCAGGAGGGCAGTTAACATACGTCCCCAAATGGGAGCTGGATTCGCTGGTGAATTCTACAAAAATACTTCGAGAAGTGTTAACGCAAATCCTTCACAAACTCTTCCAAAGCTATCGAAGAGGGAGCTTAGCCCGACTCTGACGTCGGTCTTACCTCCGCGGCCAAGCCAGAGCCTTACAGGAGAACTACAGACCGATGCCTACCACGAACGTAAACACGAAACTCATCCGCAAAACAGCAGCAAATGGAGCAGAGAGAGAAAAAGGACTGTTCACCACGACGGAGTGAGATTTGTCCCAGAGGCACAAGGCTTGGCTAACATCGGCGAATCAGTCCCTGCAGTGCCTCTAGGGATGGAGTAAAGGAGAAAACCGCACGATCCTCTCAGTTGAAGAGAAAAATCACTCGACAAAATCCGACACCCTTTAATGATGAAACTATTCCACGAAGCAGGGGTGGTAGGGAAGTGCCTCGCCTGGTAAGGGCCGTTTATGACAACGTTTGTGACAGGCCCACAGCTAACCTCGTACTTGGTTGGGGCGTGCTACGCGTTCACAGCACGAAGGCAGGACACACGCCCTGTGTGCTGGACAAGGAAGCCAGGCCGCCTCGTCCCAGCCTCGACCCGGGGTTGCGCCAACCGGGCCTGGGGTGGGGAGACTGGCCCCGCCCCCGCCCATTTTGGTTGGAGCCTGTCCTGCTTTTAGAGTGAACGAGACAGCTTTTGTTGCCTCTGTTTGCCCCAAGGGTGTTTGCTCCTCGGCTCCTGTGGCCACACCCCACTTCCCCCGTCCCCCGGGGCCACTCGGCTCCTGTGTCTTCCCTCTGCCTCGGCACCTGCACCTCACATGTGAGTCAAGATGTCTTCTGGTGTCGTCCCTGCCTGTTCGGTTGCCCAGGTGTCTGCTCCTTACTCGACAAGGACAAAGGCTTCCGCACACCCGGCCCGACTGCAGGAGATGGGAGGCCACCTGCCAGCGGAGCGCCACCCCCAGCCCGTAGCGCCGCAGGCCACCACGCGTCCCGCCAGATGTCCCACACCCCTGACAGCTGAGAGGCTGCACGGGGTGCTTGTGGAATGGCCGTCCCCTCACCTGTCAGGTGCAGCAAGGTGGGGGTGTGTGTGTGCCACGGGGCGTCCAGCAGGAGGCTCACGTGGGCAGGGCCCTGTTGGGTCCTTTGTGTGTGGAATAGTGGCCAAGATCCCAGGCTCTGGCCTGGCCGCCGCTCGGGTGCGGGCGGTGGTCGACCTGCGGCCAACACTCGGGTGTTTGTGACTCGGTGGCCTGGGGGTGACGGGACACCGGCCACTGAGCCCTCAGAGCAGGGCCTGCACAGCCGACGGGCTCCGGGGACCGCGGTGTCATGCAAGCCGTGAACCCCCCACGGGGACGGTGCCACCGAACCAGCCCCGGGGCCTCCACTGCTCTCAAGTGTCCACTGGAGACTGCAGAGGCGGGTGAGCAGGGGAGGAGGGTGTCGGTGCCCAGGACGGCGCCCTCCCTTCCGGGGCACAGCCTCATTTGCATAGCAGTGGTCCAGCTCACTCTCTCTGGGTAACATTTGAATACAAAAGCATCAACGGAATTTTTAAATAGTAATTAGCCTGCTTTTATTTCTGCTTAAACCCTTGAGGCTGAAGAGCAGGGTCACCGTCTTCTCCCAGAAAAGGCTCAAACGTCCTGTGGGTGCAGGTGGCGGGCAGGCCTGTGCCCCCCCGAGGCCGGCCCGGCCTCGTCTGGCCCCACGCTCCCTGCACACCCCCCTCCCCCGCAGCCCCTCTGGGCAGGTGCACAGAGTTCCCAGACGCACCTGCCACACAGCCCACCTCCCACACGTGTCCCCTGGGGGCCGCTGCTTGCCCTGGGCCACCCCTGCACTGGGTTCTGTCTACCCAGACCTGCAAACAAGGATGCTGGCGTCACCATGACCTTCTCGCTCCCTCTCGCTGCCCCACTCACGTCAGACCCCAGTTCGGCCGCCCCAAGGTTGTGGGGCCTTCCGGGGCCTTCCAGGGCTGCTGACCCTGTCCTGGAGCCCAGCCTCCTGACCCCCGCTCACCGGCCAGAGGCCTCCTGAGGAAGCCAGCAGTGCCCCCGTCCCAGGCGCCGCAGACCCCACTTCCTCAGGACTCGGTGCACCAGCAAATGCACAGTTTTGTGTTTTCACATTTTCACTGATTTCACAGGAAAAATGGCATCTGTCTTATGCCAAATAGCATGTGACGCATGCGACCGTGACACTCAGATAAGCTTGTCTTGGCGGGGCGGCCACCAGGTCCTGCGGCGGCCACGCTGTGCACACAGCTGGTGCCACGGGTGCCAGCACCTTCTGGCCCTTCTCACGGGTCAGTTTTCGCAACCGTCCCGTTTATTTAGGACGAGGTATAGTTACGCTGTCATATTCCATGAAAACTAGCTTGGATTTTGACTGAAATAGGCTAAACTTACACATAAATTTGGAACAAACTGAGTTATACGTGTTTTTCTTTTTCCTTCTTTTCCTTTAAAACGTATATTTTCCCCTGTCGCTGCTATAACAAATTACTACAAATGTAGGGGTTTGAAGTAACTTAGGGTTTGGGAGGTCGACCTGAGCGGTGGGCAGGGCTGGTTCCTCCTGAGTCCCCAGGGAGCGGGTCCCTTGCCTTCCACACCCCCCACCCCGGGTCGTGGCCCCTCGCTCCCCGCCAAGCCGGCAGGGCCCAGCTCCCTCCTGCTCTCTGGCCCTCCTGCGTCCCTGTCCTGAGGACCCTGGTCATGACGTCAGCCACAGACAGTCCAGGCCCGTGCCCCCAGGTCACCATCATTCGCTTTTGCCGTGTAAGGGGACACATTCACAGGGTCTGGGGACCAGGCTGGGCACCGCTGTAGGACATGGTTTTGTACACGTGCATATCTCTCCTTTTCCTCGTGTGCCTCAGTAAAGTTTTACAGCTCTCTTACAAATAAGTCTCTCAGTCCTGTAAAAACGTATACCTTCTGCTGCTGGAATGGAAGGTATTGGGATTTTCCCCTCACTGATTATTGCTACTCTACAGAAAAGCTATAGAGTTATTTACACAGTCATATTTCCAGCGCCTTCCCGGAAGTCTTTTATGAATGCCCGTAGGCTCTCGTCATATGTCCTTGAGACTTCCCAGCGCCAAGGCACTGCCCTGACAGGTCAGGACGATTTTAACTCCTGAGCGAGAATTAGAGCCCACACTTGCAGGGTATTGGATGGGATTGTTAGGGCTCCTCAGGGGTGGCACAGGTTGTTGAGTAAGGGTCCCCGTGTTGTGTCACCTTCTCACAGCTGCCCCCTGACGGCTCTGTCCCTCACCCAGGCCCTCGTCCTGCAGAGGTGGCCAGCGGTCTGGCATGCTAGGTAGGGGGCAGATTTCCCCGCTCAGGTGTTTCTGTGGGTGTGCAGGGAGCAGGAGCGATTGTCATAACCAAATCTCTAGGCGACGGGACATAAAATATTTATATCTGTATCAGGGAAGACAAATTAAGCCAATAATAAAAACAGTCTGGAGACTAGTGCCAGCTCTTTTATTTATGAGAGGGCCCCCTTCCCAGGGGACGGGAGCGGGGAAAGTGATTGGTGACAGTTGTTCTTTGTGGGGACGGCTCTGTCCCCGCATCCCACGAGCTCGGTGAGACCTGCTGCCCTAATGAGCTCGGTAAGACTCGTAGCCCTAATGAGCCAGGCAGGGGGACGCTCAGCTCCAGAGTGCGCTGGCCCTCCTGTGACGGCCGCACTGGCCTGTGGCACCCTGGGGGTCGGGCTGCATCACGGCTGGCGGCCACGCGGGCAGACCGTGGCCTCTGCTGTAGGGACACGAGAAGTACCGACGTGCAGCACGACTTCGTTGGAGGGGTGTTGGGAAAAGGGCACGTGTGTGTATATGTGTGCCTGCGTGTGCATGTGTGTGGGTGCATGCGTGTGTTGGTGTGTTCACGTGTGTATGTGAATGCATGTGCATGTGCATCTGTGTGCAGGTGTGTATAAGTGCATGCATGTGTACACGTGTCTGCATGTGTATGGATGAGTTCGTTTGTGTATGCGTGTGTATGAATTCATGCATGTGTTTGTGTGTATATGCGTCTGTGTGCAAGCATGCATCTCTCTGCATCTGTGTGAGTGTATGTGTGTGCCTGCATGAGCATGTGTGTGGGTGCTTGCGTGTGTTGGTGTGTACACGTGTGCCTGTATGTTAGTGCATGTGTGTCTGTGTGTGCAGGTGTGTATAAGTGTATGCGTGTGTCGGTATGTACATGTGTCTGTGCGCACGCATGTGTCTGTGTTTGCATGTGCATGTGCATGTGCCTACATGTGCGTGCATGTGTGTCCGTGTGTGCCTGCGTGTGTACAGGTGTGTTGGTATGTACATGTGTGTATGTTAGTGCATGTGTGTCTGTGTGTGCATGTGTGTATAAGTGTACGTGTGTGTCTGCACGTACATGTTTCTGTGTGCGTGTGTGTGTGCCTGTTTGTGAATGCATGTGTGTGTGCATGCATTTGCGTGTGCATCTGTGTGAGTGCATGCGTGTGTCCGTGCATACGTGTGTCTGTGTCTGCGTGGGTGTGTGTGTCTACTCCACGAGGCACGGGGACAACTCTGTGAGTTAGCGTGTCCCGAGCTTGAGCAGAGCAGCAGACACAGCTCAGCCCCTGGTGCCGTCAGGAGGTATTTGCGTTGTGTTCCCTCCCTCTGTGAGTGCTATGTCCCCACGATGCCCCGGTGGCTGTCAGGGTTTCTGTCTGGTTGGAGACCCCTCCCCGTGGGCCCCTGTTTCCAGCACAGCTCTACCCCCTCCCCCCCAGGTGTACCAGAGGAAAGGGGAAGGGGAAGCAGGAGGGGAAGGGCAATTCTCGGGTACACCTCCTCCTCTCTCCAGGGTTTGTCACGTGTCTGCCCCATGCTGGCTCCGGTGACACACGGGCAGGGGCGTCCCTGAGTGTGGGCAGATTAAGGCATTATCGCTTCCCAGCTGATGCCAATGTGAGCACACCTGCACACGCACGCCACACGTGTCCACCCACACTGCACATGCACACACAACACGTGTGCGTATACAACCCACACCATGATATTCACACCACACACATGCACACACTGCACACTCACACCACACATCTACACACACACGGTGCACGTATTATAACATGCACACACCATATATGCACACACAACACACGTGTACACACATGCACACTCACACCACACACATAACATGCACACACACGTGCACACACAACACGTGCACAATACAATGTGCATGCAACTCACATGCACACAGAACACATACAGGTACCATGACATGCACACAATACAGGTGCACACACAACACATGTACACACACAACACGTGCACACACTGCATACTCACACCACACATGCACCCACACCACGCATGCACATGCACACCACGTGTCCACCTATGTTGCACATGTACACACATGTGCATATACTGCAACCCACACCACAATACACCACACAATGCACACATCACACGTAACACACACCTTATAACATGCACACACGACACGTGCACACACTGCACACTCACACCACACACATTATAACATGCACACACATGTTCACAGACAACACACAACACATACATATACAATGACGTGCTCACAACACAGGTGTACACCCACATGACACACGCACACATGTAACACGTGTGCACACACACCATGTGCACACGCACCATGTGCACACACACCACATGCACACACACCATGTGAACACACACGCCATGTGCACACACACCACACGTGCACACACAACACATGTGCACCCATGCACACAGTGCACCCCCACCGACACGCATCACACGCGCATGTGCTCTGATCACTCAGGGGCCTCCCTCTAGGCGGGCTTGGTGCCCGTGAGCTCTGTTCTCCCGTGACCGTGAGCCCGAGGGCCCATAACACAGCACATGCTCCATGTGTCGGGGACGTGCTTGCCCGAGGGGAGCTGTGTGGCGCCCACACGGGGGGAGGGTTGGCGGTGGAGGAGACAGTCGGACTGAGTCACTGCAGGGCGATTTAGCGTCAGCAGAACAGCATCATCTGCTATGTTGAATTTATATTTTTCACTTGAATTCTGTTGCTCTTGTATTTTGTGTTTAATTTATAAATGTGTTTTCTTTTTAAAGTCATATAGGAACAAAAGGAAGAGGGCTTTATACCTAGCTGAACGTTTGTATGTATTAACATAAGATTCTACAAAACTATTTTAGTTTAAAAGTGGGGATCAAGAGCCCGTTTCTGTGTTGTCCTCCCTCCACTCTGCGGTCACCTGCATTTTACTGCCCTTCAGGTGACAGGGCCTCAGGCTCGGGGTCAGCAGACCAAGCCCGTGGGGCCACCGCCCATTCTGCCAGTAGAGTTTTACCGGGATGCAGCCACTGCCGTTCCTTCGCATGTTGTCTGCGGCGGCTTCGGGTTCCCGCAGCGGCACGGACCGTCTGCAAAGCCTGACATACTTAGTATCTGCCCCTTAGAGGGTTTGCTGAGCCCTGCCTTCCAGCTGCTTCTCTCAAGCTGCTGGACATCACGAGCAACAGGTGAAATTCAAAAAATGAAAATACGAGGCTGGTTTCCGAGCCCCGATTCTGACTCAGGATCAGCGGGTGGCCCACAGCACTGACTTCTCTACAAGGTCCCAGGTGGTTGCATTGTGGCTCTGGTCCCTCCAGGGGACCTGGCGGTGACACCCAGGCTGGGGCCCAGGCTAGACCTCGATTCCGGCCCGTGCTCAGAGGCCGCTCCGCCCCCCGTGGGTCCACTCTACCTGTCGGAGAGGCTGGGATGCCTGTCGTGTGATCTGTTTAAATTACAGATTCATCATTTTATTCCCGTGACGTATCTATGTAATTGACCACTTCCCAAGCCATGGGGAGATGGGTTTAAAACATTTTCTCCGGGGGCGCCTGGGTGACTCCGTCAGTTGAGCCTCTGACTTCGGCTCAGGTCACGATCTCACAGTTCGTGGGTTCGAGCCCCATGTTGGGCTCTGTGCTAACAGCTCAGAACCTGGAGCCTGCTTCGGATTCTGTGTCTCCCTCTCTCTCTGCCCCTCCCCTGCTAGTGCTCTCTCTGTCTCTCTCTGTCAAAAATAAATAAAAACATTTAAAAAAATAAAAAGAAACGATTTCTCCAATTTAACTGGCAGTTCAATCAGACATTGCCAAGACACCTGGCAACGAAGCGAAATGATTTCTTTGCTCTGCTCGTACAGAGAACAACACCGGATTCCAGGAAAGCAGAACATATTTATTTAATAGAATGAAGGAGGTTTTCCCTGGGCAACAAAGCAGGGGCAGAGGGGCCTGGCCGGGCCTGTCAGGGGACCACCCTGGACCCTCACGGACGCTGCACGCAGGCTGACCCCGCACACAGAGTCGGGCCCTGGAGCCGCCGCCGCAGGGGTAGGTAAGCCCAGGGCGAGGGGGATGCAGAGAAGGGGCGGCGGGAAGGGAGAGTGGGAAGCAGGACAAAGCCCACAGGAAGGATGCTGAGGGTCAGGAGAAGGACTGCCCGGCTTCCCCCCAGCACGGGTGTGCCGGGACACAGACACGATGTGACTGCCTCTGGGGCAGCGTCATTTATGTCAGCCGTGGGATGGGAGGGCATCTCTGGGAGAAGAACCAGTGACTGGATTTTGGTGTGGCCGTCGGTCACTTGATAAAAAGAGGTTTCCACGGGGAGCAACGGCCTGAGGAGGGGTGAGGCCAGCAGGAAAGGAGGGGGCTCAGGACAGAGCAGGAAGGGAGGGGGCTCAGGGCCCAGCAGGAAGGAAGGGGCTCTGGCTCAGCAACCCTGCTGTGTGGTCCGACCAGCCTCTTCCCCAAGTGGGGGTGACGTTCGTCCTGTGCAAAAAGAGATAATCTGGTCTGAAGAAAGTTCTGTTTAAGGGAAACAAGCAAGTCAACCCCGCCCGGGCTGATGGGCACCTGGTGAGCAGGCAGTTGTGCTTTTCGGCTGCTTCTTGGCCTCGTCCCAGAGCCACAGGCCCGAGCGCCTGCGCGGGCCCAGATCTCGGGCACAGGTGCCCCGACTCCGCTGGGAAGGCCTTGGCCACGTTCACTCTCATCCTTGAAAATGGCAGTTCTGCCTGCCGGGTGCAGCACGGCCGGCCTCGCCACGGACGCTGGGGAGTACGGGGGCCCTGGCCGCCTTCTGCTTCTCGGGCGGACTTTGCGGGACGGCTCTGTCCCGCACCAGCTCCGCGGAGGCCAGAGGGTGTGAGAACACGGCTCCGGGTCACGGCTTGCGCCACATGCTGGGTTGACCAGGCTCTTGGGGACGTTTTATATCCGGACACGTGAGCCTGTGTGCTCACAAGGAGAGAGACCGCCGGCCCGCAGCGTGTCAGTGGCTTACAGGTCATTCTGACCCCCGGGGGTGAAGTGGAGAAACGTCCTATATGGCTTCATTTCCCCGAGAGGAACTGGTCTTAAAAACTATGCCCCAGCTTCTGAGGCTCCACTCTGGAGACGAGCCAGCCGCACACGCTGGGTGCCTTCTTCCCAGGAGGTGCCGGTGGCTTGTGGTGGCAGAACACTTGCGTAGGGAGAGCTGAGGAGGACACGTAGTGGCGGGGGTGGGGGGCAACATCTTCTGGGACAAGAAGGGACAGACTGGTAAGGCCGCCCTCCCCTGTACCCCCGGGGGCGCGACGTGTCCAGCAGTGGTCAGGGCTGGGAGTGAGCAGCGGCCGGAGCCCCTAGCCTCCTGGAAACAGAAGAGGGCAGGGGTGCCGGCTGGCAGTGCGGGGCCGGGCCGAGCCGTGGGCGTCTACTCAGCGGTGAGAGGACACAGAAAATTCGGTGATTTCACACGTGCCCACGGCACCCTCGATGGCTTTCAGGCCTCTGTGTGCTGCTGGGAGTGTGGTTTCTGGACACTGGTCCCCAGGGCGACCTGGTGCAGGTGAATGAGGCTGAGTTTGTCGTTACCTGACCTGGAAGAAAGATCTAGAGGAGAGGCATGTGGTGCGGGGGACGCAGGTGTACACAAGCCTCTTCTTTCTTCGTTTTTGCTCCGAGGGTAGCCTGGCCGGCCGCCTGGAGGCCTGGAGCTGGGGAGCCGTCAGAGGAAGCGGTGTGGCCACAGGCCCCTCCGCCCCGGGCCCCCGGGAGCAGCTGACCCCCACCTTGGCCTCTCCGACCTCTGTCCCAGCGCGGGAGCCGGTGAGGCCCAGGCGCCACCTCCGTCCTCACAGCCTGGGTGGTGGGCACAGCCCCGGGGCAGGGGGGAGGGGCGCTGAGGTGGGACCTCGTTTTCCACCCGTAGCGCACCCCCATGCTCCAGGGTGTGCAGGGCAGAGATGGGTCAGACTCGGTGAGTGGTGAGCGCAGCCCCGGGGACAGACAGACGCGTGGCCAGCTGCGTGTCACCGCCTGTCCCCTGCGGCCACTGACTGCACCTTCTCCCAGGAGCCACGCCCTCTGCTTGCCTCCCCTCCCCCCGGGGACCCTCCGGGCCGCCTGCGTCTGAGCAGAGCCTTGCTCTCTTCTCTCTGTGGCTCGGGCCGTGATGCTGGGGCTGGACAGGCAGAGGCCCCCCCCCCACCTCCACCGGCCCTGCCCCCCCCACCCCCGTGAGCTTTGGGAGAAGTGGGGTGGGGCCAGGCCTTCTCGCTGCCCGGGGGGTGGCTCCTGCCCAGCACCTCCACCGTCCCCTGGTGCAGGAGGACACCGGCCCCGGGGACACAGGGGCACCTGCACACTGGGGACATGTGACCAGGTCCTGGCGAGGGCAGACGCCGCACCGTGCGGGGTCCACGGGGCGTGCTCAGGAGCAAAGGGGGCAGCCAGGAGCCTGGCCACGCAGACTTTGCTGTGATGCGCACCTGGTCCCCACGGACGCAGTGACCAGCTTGTCTGAGTAATTGCACAGGGTGGTGGGGACTGGAGGGCCCCGTCCATGGATAAGGAGGCTGTTGGGGCGGTGACCTTACCTGCCTGTGTCCGGGGGTGGGAGGGTCGTGGGGAGGCCGTTCAAGGCCCTCCTGGTTTCCCCCACATGGCATGTGAGGTCGGATCCTGACCCCGGCCTCACCACACCCGTGTCCCAAATGCCGACCTGATGTCCTCACGTGGACTCAGCAGGACGCCGGCAGACCCCTGGATTCCCATCCCCACCGTCCCCATCCCAGAACCACCCCGAACTGCAAACCCCCTCTGCCCGGTCTTTCTCGGCCAGGAGTGGCTGCGCTGTCTGTCCGGAGACCACAGCTGGCAGGGGTTTGATTCTTTCTTACCTTCTCTCCTCACGAGAAATGCCCCGGCCGGTCCTCCTGTCCTGCCGGCTCCGTGAGGGTGTCCCTGTGCTCACCGCTCTGTTGCCACGGCTACCTGACCCCCCTCGCCGGCTGCTGGAGGCGCCTCTTGCTGCCCTGGTCCCACCTGCTCATCCTGCTGCCTCTCAGCTCCCTCGACCCCCCTCGACCCCTTCATCCCCCCCTTCCCCCTCGTCCCCCGTGGCCACCTCAGCCGCTCGGCAAGCAGGCGGGAAGGTAGCGAGGTGTGTCTGGGGCTCAGGAAGAGACAGAGGTGCTGGGGACGTTACGGGAGGGGCACAGAGTAAAGGCGGACAAGGCAGGGACGGGGTCGTGGACGGGAGGCCGTCAGAGCTGAGGGGACACGCTGCTCAGCTTGGAAGGTCTGTGCAGCTCCAGAGAACTGACGGGAAGGAACTCATGCCCAACGGGCAGATTGTAGAGGGAGAGATGGAGACAGAGAGGGAGACAGACAGAGACAGAGAGACGAGACAGGGAGGGACAGAGAAACCAAGAGACTCCCCATGAGGGAGCTGGCGTCAGGGTTGTCCCGACGACAGAGGAAGGGTCTTGGTAGGTCTCAGCCACACTGGGTTAACCTCGGACTCCAACAGCCCTGGAGTTAGGGGCCACACACGCACGTAGAGTGACGGTGTTCTCCAGCCCACCACGGGTCTTCGGAAAATGCATCTCTCTGGAGCCTTCCTGCTGAGGCTGCGAGGGACGTGCTCTGGGCGAGGGGGAAGCCCAGAGGGTGAGTGGATGGAGCGGGGGAGGCAGGGGTAGCTCAGGGGCCCAAGGTGATGCTCGCGGCCGGCCGCCGGGGGCCAGGGGACGGCGTGTCCCAGAGGACGAGGTGGGGTCCAGTCACTGACAGGTGACCGAGAGCCCATGATGGCCATGCCTGGGAGGGGAGACGCAGCCTTGTCCTGCCAGCAGGACGAGGGAGAGGAAAATCCAGGAAGTCCTTCTGGCATTGAAATTCATGGCCAGGAGACTACTTACACCATGGGAGGGGTCTGAGCTCCTGGTGGGAAAGGAGGGCAGCGTCCTTTTGCCCCTGAAGCCTCAGCTCTGACCTCAGACCCGTGAGGAGGAAGACGCTGTGTGGAGAGAAATACACTACCGCAGTCGGCCAGCGCGGGATAAGTGTCCCCAAGCTTCTGAGCCACAGGACAGGACAAGGGGACATGCCCAGGAGCAGGTCACAGGTCAGAGCTCCAGGACCTCTTGCCGGATGGGTGAACAGATGAATGAACTTTGCCTGGTTTTCCCCAACATTGTGTCCCAGCCAGGTCACCCGTCTCGTCCAGAGAAGGGTCACAGCCGGCTGGGTCACATCACAGTATTGCTTAGTGTCCCCAAATTTCCTCCCCAGCTCTGCCTGTCACCCGCTCATCCGCATGGCCCCTAGAGCTGCTCATTTCCCTTCACAGCTGTCCCTGGCACCTGGCGCCTCTGTCCCCGAGTCCCACTGGGAAGGGGGTGACCACCCCTGCCCCGGGGACCCCGAGGCCCTGCTTTATGGGGCTTCTGCATGACGTCTTGTGCAGACCCCAGCCAGGGATGGGGCTCAGCTCCGTGGCCTTCACGCTGTTCTCGACCAGCCCTGTTTCCCCCTGGGAAGCACAGAGCCTGGCTCCGGGAGGTGCCAGAGCATCATGTCTGAGTATCTTTTGGCAATACATTCTTCACCAGCTGTCCCTCCCTCCCCCGCCCTGGCCCTGTGTGCACACAGGGACACCAGGTGTAAAGATGGGCAGCTCCCCAGGGCCCCACCAGTGCAGGGCAGGCCTGGAGTCACTGCTGGGTCTGGCTGGCAGGGCTGGCTCTTTCTCAGGCCAGGACAGAGGTCCCCACCTTTTCTGGAGGTCAGTAGGCTCCTGAAGGCTCCAGAAAGCCATACACACACACACACACACACACACACACACACACACACACACCCACGACCCACTGTGGGGCATGACAGTGGGGAGGGGCACCCTCAGTCGTCGTCTTTTGAGCACCAGCCGTGCCACCCTAGCCCCGTGACGTAGCTCTCAGGACTGAGCTAGCAAAATCGGAGGGATCGGGGGCACAGAAGGCGGTGGGTGCCCCAGCTCCGTCCGTGGTGGGGAGCGGGTCTGGCCGTGTTTGCCCTCAGCAGGCCGCCCGGAGCGGCGCGGAGCCTCGGCTGCGTCTCACCAGGATGGTGCCCGTAGACTGCCTGGCACCGTTAGACACAACTGTTTTCTTCTGGGAATCAGTAAATTCTCACTAATTTCCCCAAACATTACCAGAGTCTGTTTTCTTAAAGTATAAACATATACAGTATGTTCGTCATTTAAAATATCATTTCCTTAATGGCTGAAAATGTTCTCTGGCTGTTTCTTTCGAGCTGTGAACAATTAGAGAACGGCACATTTCATTTTAGAATCAGCACGGCTGGTGACGCTCGTAAACATCGCATGGCGGGTAATTAAATTAGGGCAATCCGCTAGTCTCTTTGCGAATCCCTGACAACCCGTTGTGGCCGTGAGGACGGATTTGTGGTGCCGGACCCACCGGTGGTGCCCACGGTAGCTGAGGCAGGACCCCCGACAGACCTGCATTCCCGGGGGCGACACACGCTCCCCTTCTGTTTCTGCAGGAAACACGGCTTCACGTCACGTTTGTCTGGAACGGGCACAATGACTGAGTCACTGTGGGTCCCCGTGCGTGAGTCTGTGTGTGCACGCGTGTGTGTGCATGTGTGTGTGCGTGTGTTATGGGTCTGTGTGCATACATGAGTGTGTGGATATGTGAGTGAGCGTGTGCAGTATATGGTGTGTGTGCGTGCACATATGCGTGTGTGTGTCCTGCCTGGACGTGTGAAGGGCAGACTGGGTTCTGCACCGGCTGCCAGCCTGGCTGTTGGGGGGCACGTTGGTTTGGGGCTCTGGGAGCAAGGCCGGGGGGCGGTGCCCGTGCAGCCGGGGTCAGACGGCCCGGTGTTTCCTCCCGGACTTCGCGCGCGTGACTCTGTGCCGTCACGTCAGCCCTGAGCTGCTGCCAGTGGCCGTGGGCAGGTGTGGGCATGTGTCCTTCCAGCTCCCTCCTCCCTGCACCCTCGGGGCCCTGAGGGCCGCCGTTCAGGGCAAGTGTGTGTGCAGCCCTGTCCTCTGTCCTAACGTCCCTCAAGCAGGTAGGTCACACGGGGCGTGCCCGCCTGTCCGCAGCCTCGGGTCCTGTGGCGGAGCGCGTAGAGGACATCCGTGACACCGGTACCGACCAAACCCACGGCCCACTGGTGGCTAAAAGATGCCATTTGTGGACACGAGCAATCTCCAGGCTCCAAAGAGTGGCAGAGTGGGGTCTGGCCGGAGGAGGTGCTTGCCTGCGGGACCACTCCCGCCCTCCTGCCCCCGCGGGGCACGGGGCCCACGCAGGTAGGCCCCCAGGCGGGCTCCCTGGGCTTCTGGGCCTCTGCTGGGTCCGCGGCTGGGGGCCTCGGGGGGAGGCGGGAGGGAGGGGAGGGACGTCGGCCCGTGTGCTTTCCTGTCCCCTGCCTGAGTCGTTGGCCGATCGGCCCGTGCCCCCGTCCTGACCCCTGCCCACCTCCCTGCTCCTTGCCCTGGACTCTGGGCGGCTCTGGCCGTGTCTGCTGGGCCAGGTGCCGCGCTGCCCCGGAGATCTCCCCGCCCTGCCAGGCTCTCCGAGGTGGCTGCCCCAGCATCCCCCTCACCCCCCGGCCCCGGGAGCGTTGTCCCTCTCCGGGCCGGTCACCGGGCGGTGCGGAAATGCATGGTGTCCGTCTGTAACAGTTTACCCCAGGGCTTCCCACAATGGTCCTGGGAGCAGCCATTGTCCCCATTCTCTGTGTGTGTGTGTGGGGGGGGGGGAGCAGAATCTGCACGATTCAGGGACTCACAGAATCTGTACCTCATGACGTCTTGACCCCCATGCTCTGGCCTGTTTTCCTGCACACAGTAGGTGCTTTGCGTGATTTGGACTGGATTAGGGCTCCTGACAGGTACAGAAGCCGAGGGGCAATGAGGGAGAGGCCCAGACCTTGGCTCTGCAGACGCGTCTGGCCATCCTCCCGTGTCAGGCCCCGGAGGGCCGTTCCCGGAGAGGAAGGGCCAGGCAGGGCTGCCGTGGCGCAACGCGTGTGCGGGCTAGTGGTCCCGCGCCCTCCTGCTTCTCTTGAGCATGTGGCTGAAACCCAGACTCTTGGCCTCCCCTGCACCTGCTCTGAGGACAAAGGACCCAGGTGCTCAGGTGCAGGGCGGAGTCTTGGCCCTTCACACGGGGTCTGTCGTGAGCCTCAGTAAAGAGGGGTTCTGGCCTTGACGCCACTGAAGTAGAAATCAGCCGCACAGAGACCTCAGGAAAGCCTCTGAACACGTGGAAATTAACACGCTTGTAAATAATTCATAGGTCAAAGAAGACGTTTCAAAGGAAACTACAAAGGAAAGCAGACATGAATAGAAACAAAACCCCATCACGAAATCCGCGGGTGGCACACAGCCGGGTGCCGAGGGCGACCTTGACAGCCTCTCCGGACGCTCGGGGTCTCTGGCCGGCCCAGCGGGCGTGCCTGCGCCTCCGGAGAAAGCTCCTGCAGAGCCGCACTGCCCGCCTGCCCGGATCTTGAGCGCACGCGAACTTCGGTTTGAATTAAGTTCCTCTGGTAAGTCCAGCTCATCTGCTCTGGCTGCTGATGCAGAGGTGACCACAGAGGCACTGACGCGTGTGCGTGGGTGCGTCTGGGCTGTGTGCGTGCACTCCCGCGCCCCGGGTGGAAAGCGCTGCTTGGGGGAGCACCTGCCTGCACTGGGATGGACTCCTACCCAGGTGGGGTGAGTGTGACAGACAGCAGGCTCCTGGCGAGTGAGGTGCGGGCGGACACGGTCCCCGCAGCTGCGTGCCCCGGGATGCAGCATCGTCGTGGGCGAGGAGCAGCCCCGTCACCTGCTCAGGGAAGAAGGCTCCGGAACGCGGTGTGGTTTCATGGCTGGGAGGGCCGGGGTGGCTGTGGGCAGTGCCCGTTTGCCTCTCCTACGCATTATGCTTTTCAGAAAAGTGTAATTGTCATGTTTCCAGAATTGGCGGCGTGAGCCTGGAAGGCAGGGGCACTTTAACACCTCGCGCTGCGTATCAGATATTTTCCCGTATTAACTTTCGGTTTGACACTTCACTTATCTACGATTATTATCCATGATTTTGACCCGTGTGAGCAGCGGCAAAGTGTCTTAAGGGCGTATTTGTATTCTCTTACCTTACAGGCCAAATCCCAGGCACACTTTCCAGTAAAGTGTGGTCCCCGCAGTCTAATCGCACGGAATGAGGCTCCTGGGATAATGTGGGGGTGTCACGCTCTAATCACGGGCTGTGTCACAGGGCGGCTGCCTGTCACGTGTGCCATTGAGTTTGGAAATAGAAGGGGAGCAGCAGCTCTGAAAGGTTTCCTACCGGCTTCCAGTAAGAGTCAACTAACCGTGTTATTACAGCAGCTGGGTAAAATTATGAGCCGCTTGCCAAACACCTTTGGAAGTCAAAGCCTGAAGATGCCTTTGTAACTCTCGTTTGCATATTTTTTGGGCTGTGATTTGGAGGCATTTGGTGTTGCATCCACACCGCTATATATAGCCGTGGCTCCCATCCCTTCTGCGCGGGAGGCTCGTGATGCGGGAGGAGCACCTTCTCGCCTGGCGGGCACGGTGAGCTCCGAGTAAGCCGTGCTGCCCGCAGAGACCCAGGTCCCCCGATGGGCTGTGGGGGGCAGCAGGACCCCTCGTCTCAGGCACACAGCCAACTGGCTGCAAGGGGGATGCCTCCCTGTCCGGGCCTGCCGCAGGCCCCCTGCTCTGGAGTCCCTGGACTCCCTCTTCTATCTGCTTCCTTCTCTCACCTTCCGCTGACCCTCCCTGCACCCTGAGGTGCTCCTAGTGCGGAGTCACCCGCAGGGACCCACCCCAGCACTCATCTGGGGAACAGGCCGGAGGCTGTGGGGGGCCTTCCCACCGGCTGCACGTGTCCAGGCTTTGCCCCTGCTCCGACCTGGATCCGGCCTCTGGCTCACCTCCCGCGTCGAGCTCTGCCCTCACCCCTCGCCCCGGTCCGCTGTCCCGGCTGACCTCTGCCGTGCGCTTGGGTGCCCAGCTGCTCGCCCTGTGTCTACCGCTTTTGCCGGCTCTGTCCTGGGCACCGAGGCCGAGCCATGGAGTCGGTTCTGGGCTGATGCTCACAGAGGGCACCCGGCAGACGGTCGCAGAACGCAGAGGTCCGTGTGGCCAAACTTCCTTGGAAACGCGGCGTGGTGACTAATGCGGCCGTCGGTCCTGGGCCAGCCGGCTCTCAAGCACCAAGTAGGACGTGCCTGGAATGATTTGGGAAATTTAAGTGAGGACAGTGCAGCAGAAGGTTAAACAGGTGCAACTGTGACCGTCGCGAGGCTCTTGTTCTCACGGAGACAAGCTGAAGTGTTTACGGACCGAGGGTCGCCATGTCTGCAGGCAGATCCCAACGTGGCTCGACCAAACCATGTACACACCCGCGCACACACATATGCACGCCCACCCACCCACACGTACCCTCACGCACATACACAGGCCAGCGACAGTGAGCTCCGCCACACAGAGACATCTAAGCAAGTGTTTGGGTTGTGGGTTGGAAGTGTTGTCTGGAGATCTCTGAACGGTTGTATCCTGGCAGAAGGAACATGTCCCAACTGCGCAGCCTCCCCTGTGCGTGTAGCTGGCCCGACGCCTGGGTTGGCTGCTGGTGGAAGCTCCAGGATCGTAGGTCCCGGACAGGACGATGTCAGCCATTGCTTACGTTATTGAGCACTTCTGTCCTCAGCTTATTACAGACATCAGCTCATTTGACGTTACTCAGCCCCGGTGAGTTCCACGAAGGCACAGTTTTGCAGATGGAGAAGCAGGTGCCCAGATTCACGAGGGTCCTCACGGTCCCGGGGGAGCATGTGGGTGGCCGTCTACGCACCGGGCCAGAGTGAAACACTCCAGAGCCGCCACCCTGGCCCAGCAGCGGGACCACCGGCTCTGGAGCAGCAGCGACTCAGGCGTCAGGCGCAGCTGTCCCTGAACTGCCACAACTGTCCCCTAACCGCCGCACCTCACCTGTCCCTTCTGTTGGAGTGGCAGGGATTGCGCCAGCCTCAGCTCTGGCGGGAGACGAGCAGCTCACCCTGGTGGCCACAGGCCCGTCTTGCATGTCTGTCTCCTGTTTCCTAACTGGACTGATTTAGGTCCGAGGATACGGTCGACCTGCACCCCTGCCCATACGATTGGACCACAGAGATTGCCCTTTAATCGTATGACCAGGGAGCTCTCAGTCCACTGACCGCTTCACGGAGCCCGAAATGGCTGTGGTGAAGCGTGCTCATGACTCCTCGTAGGGACAGTTCATAGCAGTTCTAAAACCTTGCTCATGGTGATTTTTGAGCTTTCAGTTTTGTGACAGGGGGCAAAACGTGACCTGTGTTCTGCAGGAGGCTGCCTCCATCTTGCCCCGAGGTCTCAGCAGAGCCACCTGGGTGGTTGGGGAAGACAGCCACATGGGGACAGGCAAGGTCCCAACTCCTAGCAGCTTCCTCCTCACGCTCAGCAACCTGACGGCCAAGGACAGTTTCGTATTCAGATGCTGCGAACGCTTACGTGTGGGAAGGAATCCATGAAAAGGGGCAAACGATGGGAAGATTTACTAGCACCATTCGCAAGGGCCAGTGCCGTCGGTGGCGTTTAGGGCAGCGCTGTGTGGAATATGTGTGTCTTTGGGGACACCCTCGGGGGTGTGGGAATAGGGAAGGTCAGCTGCACGGCAGCAGGTGTGTGTGTGAGGGCTGCTGGGGAGGCTGAGGACTCTGGGAGGGGGAAGGACCTCCCTGACCCCACACCCCTGGGACCTGCGGGCTTACCTCTCCCTACATCGCCTGTGTGCACAGGAGTGAGCGGCCCAGCCGGGGTCCTCGAGAAGGTGGCGCCTCCCCCTTTGTTCTGTGGCTTTCCACGCGGCGCCTCCGGGTCCCCTTGAGCGGCGTGTCCCTCTGATGTCCTTCCGGCGTGAACTAACCCAGCCCCCAAAGGTGCCCGTGTCCTGCTGTCCGCAGCCTCTGAACATGTTCGTTTCCACGGCAAGGGGGAGTGAAGGCTGCGGGTGGAATCGAGGTTGCTGATGAGCACGTAGGAGGAGGACGCTCCCAGAAACAGAGGATTGCAGAGTAAAGCAGCAGCAGGACGCGTCTTCACGCCCACGTGACTGGCAGGAATGAAGGTCTGTCAGTAGCAAAAGGCGGGACTTACACTGATCCTCTCATTTCAGAGATGGATGGAGAGTCGTGCACGTGCTCTAATCTCACTCCCCCCGCAAGCTCACCCCGCAGAAGCTCTTACGCATGAGAATACAGAGGCACGGGCAGGGCTGTTTCGTGGAACACTGCTCCTGACAGGGAAGAACTGGAAACCCCAGTGGCCATCAGTATGAGGAGAATGGATGAGAACTTTCTGGGACATTCGTACATGAGCTGTGCTATAGGAAGTAAGGCAAGTGAATGAGAGCTGTGGGCATGCAGGTGGACGGTGACAGGGAAAGACGACCAGTGGATCTTGGCTTCTGACCACAAAATCCGTCGGAGACGTACCACTGGGGAGGGGAGTTCGTGGAGAGGCTTACCTGGGGTGTCCGTGGTGCCCGTGATGTCTGATTTCTCTGGAATGTCTGAGGCTGACAAGATAGTGTAAAATTTGCTAAAGCTGATTAATAACACTATTCGGCGAATTTACTGTGTGTCTGAAATGTTTTATGTAGAAAAGTAAAGTTGCAATAGTCTTTAAAAAGAGGATCTGTAGTGGGTTCTGGGGACCATTTTGAGAGCAGACTCTTTGTGGGGCCTGATGGGAAGAGCCGGAGAGGGGAAGTGGGGCCTGTGGTCAGCTGGGAAACGGTTCCCCAAAGACGTCCACATCCTAACCTCTGGAACATGTGCATAAGTCACTTCACGTGGCAGAAGGGACTTTGTAGATGTGATTAGGATCTTAAGAGAGGGGCAGCCGTAGGGCAGAAAATGCTGTTCCTGACTTTAGTCCCCCTCATGAGAAAATTGCCAGCAATGATCCATGAAGCCATCGTGAAAATCCTGCAACCTGAGGATGAGGCCACAGAACCCCGCTGACCCAGAAGAACAGAGAAAATGCACAAGAAGGGCAAGAGGGGCCCCTGACTCTGATCACCCCGCCCCCAGGCTGGCAGAGGGTCCTCCTGCTGCTTCAGTTTCTACCGGGAGAAAAAGAGCTGAGAGGGAAGGGTGCTGATTAGCAACATAAAGCATCACGAATATATAAATTTCACTGATGAAGGTAAATATACACTCAAGGTCAAGGTTCTCTAATGTTTTCATGCTGCTGTGTAAATCACGTTCAACTCCAGTTTAAATTTAAAAACGGATGTATTAAAAATAACTATAACCTCAACAATTTGTTATTGCGTGCACAATATAAAAAAGATATAAATTATAACATCGGGGCACTCAGTCAGTTTAGCATCCGACTTCAGCTCAGGTCATGATCTCGCTGTGTGTGAGTTCGAGCCCCGCGTCAGGCTCTGTGCTGACAGCTCAGAGCCTGGAGCCTGCTTTGGATTCTGTGTCTCTCTCGCTCTCTGCCCCTCCCTCCACTCATGCTCTGTCTCTGTCAGAGACAACCTAAAATGTGAGGGGGGAGAAGTAAATGGATAGGGGTCTGTATGCTATCAAAGTTAAGTTGTTAATGGTTTAAAATACAATTTTATAACTATAAAATATTACGTGTAAATCCCATGGTAACCATGAAGAAAAATCTTTAGTGGATACTCAAAAGATTAAAACATATCATCATGAAAAATCACCGAATCACCGAGGAATCACCAAGGGCAGAGAGAGAGAAGGAAGGGACAAATGAAGTTCAAAACAGTCAGAAAACCATGAAAAAAATGGCAAGGGAAAATTCTTACCTATCAGTAATTATTTTAAATGTAAGTGGATTAAATTCTCGAATCAAAAGACACAGAATGGCTGAATGGCTAAAACTCTAGATCCAACAATCTCCCGCCTGCAGGAGACTCACATTAGCTTGCAGGACACACGCTGGATGAAAGTGAAGGGTTGGGAAAAGATACTTCGAGTAAATGGTTTCCAAAGAGAGAAGAGCGCCCTATACTTTAGAGACTATAGACTTTAAGTCACATAGACTTTCAGCCATGTTGCTGACCTACAAGAGACAAAGAGGGTCATTACATAATGATAAAGGGATCAATTCATCAAGAAGATACACAATTGCGGATAGTTATGCATCCAACACATAGTGCTACATACACACAGCAAATACTAACAGAACTGAAAGAAGGCATAATCAGCAATACGATAATAGTAGGGGACCTTAATGCCCCACTCTCAAAGGTGGATAAATCATCTCGACAGAAAATCAATAAAGAAACAGCAGATTAGAACAACATTATAGACCAAACGGACCTACCTGACACGTACGGAACATTGCATCCAACAGCAGCAGAACAGAACCCAGTTCTTCCCAAGCACATGTGAAACATTCACTGGGCTAGATCATATGTTAGACCACAAAACAAGTCTACAGTGTAAGAGGCCTGAAATCATGCCACGTGTCTTTTCCAACTGCAACGGTATGGAAACTAGAAATCAATTATAAGAAGAAAACTGGAAAACTCACAAATATGTGGGGATTAAACAATGTACACCTGAACCACCGGTGGGTCAACAATGAAGTCAAAAGAGAAACAAAACGTATCTTGGGACAGGTGAAAACGGAAATGCTGTATACCAAAACTTGTGGCTTGCAGCAAAGGCAGTGTTAGGAGGGAAGTTTGTAGTGATAAATGCCTACATTAAAAAAAATAAAGATCTCAAGTAGACAACCTAACACTATACCTCAAAGAATTAGTAAAAGAACAAATGGAACCCAAAGTTGGCAGGAGGAAGGAAATAATAGTGATTAGGGTAGAAACAAATGAAGAAGAGAATGGGAAAACAGTAGACAAGATCAATGAAACTAGGAGTCCGGAGTAAAAAAAAAAAGATAAATTCAATAAACGTTTAGCCAGACTAACCAAGAAAAAAGGCATAGGATGCAAATAAATAAAATTATAAATGAAAAAGGAGCCATTAAAACTGGTATCACAGAAATACAGAGGTTTATAAACTCTATGAGTGATTACATGCTAAAACTGGATATCCTTGAGGAAATGAATAAATTCCTAGAAACATATAACATACCAAGACTGAATCATGAATAAATAGAAAATTTGAACAGATCAATAATTACTAAGGAGATTGAATCAGTAATCAAACAATGTCCAATAAAGAAAAGCCCAGAAAAAGATGTTATCACCAAATTCTACCGAACATTTAGAGAAGAATTAACAGTAAGAGTTCACAAACTCTTCCACAGAATTAAAGAGGAGGGCACACTTCCAAACTCATTTTCTAAGGCCAGTATTATGTTGATACCAAATCTGATAAGGACTCTAAAAGAAAAGAAAACTATAGGGCAATATCCCTGATGAATATAGATGAAAAAATTTGCAGCAAAACACTAGCAAACTGAATTCAATGGCACATGATAAGGATTATACACCACAATCAAGCAGGATTCAACCCCGGAATGCAAGGATGGTTCAACATCTGCAAATCAAACAATGTGAGACACCACATTAACAAAATGAAGGACAAAACCCAAACGATCATCCCAATAGATGCAGAAAAAGCATTTGACAAAATTCAGCATCTTTTCATGATAAAAGCTCTCAGCAGATAGAGAGTATAGAAGAAATATCGAAACATAAGAAACCCATTTATGACAAGGCCATCACTAACATCATACTCACGGTGAAAGGTTGGGAACTTTCCCTCTAGCATCATGAGCAAGACAGGTGTGTCCACTCTTACCACCGCTATTTAATGTGGGACTGGAATTTCTAGCCAGAGCATTCAGGCAAGAAAAAGAAATCAAAAGCATCTAAGCTGGAAAGGAAGAAGTAGAACTCCCTGCAGATGACACGACCTTATGGATAGAAAACAAAGAAGACTCCAGGAAAAAAAAAAAAAAGCTAAAACTAATGAGTTCAGTAAAGTATTGCAAGATACAAAATCAGCCATACAAAGATCAGTTGTACTTCTATATGCAACAAAACATCTGGGAAAAAAAAAAAGAAACCAATCTCATTTCTAATATCAAAAAACAATAAAATGCTGAAGAACAAATCTAACCAAGGAGGCGAAGGATTTATACTTTGAAAACTGTAAATCTTTGAAAGAAATTGAACAAGACACAATGGAAAGGTATCTTGTACCCACGGACTGGAAGAATTAATATTGTTAAAATGCCCATACTTCCCAAAACAATCAACAGATTCAGTGCAATCGCAATTCCGAAGTCGGTTTTTCACAGAAGTGGAAAAAGCAATGCTAAAATGTGTATGGAGCCACGAGAATTTCTGAATAGCCAACACGGTCTTGAGCAAGAAGAATGAAGTTGGGTGTATCACACTTCTTGATTTCAAATGGTATTACCAAGCTATAGTAATCAACAAAGCACTAGAGTAAAAACAGACACAGACTAACGGACACACGGACTGGGGGAGCCCAGAAATAAACCCACACATATATGGTCAATGAAGATTCGGCAAGTCCACCAAGAACACACGAGGGTAAACAAAGATAATCTCTTCAATAGATGGTGTTGGGAAAACTGGATATTCACATGCAAAAGAATGAAATTGGGCCTTTTTTAGAATACTGTTCACACAAATGGTCTCAAAATGGATTAAAGACTTAAATGTAAGACCTCAAACAATAAAACTTCTGGAAGAAAATATAGGGTGAAAGCTACTTGGCATGGGTCAGGGCACTGATTTTTAATTTCTTAAAAATTTTTTAAAAATATTTATTTTGAGAGAGATTGAGAGACAGTAGAAGAGGGGAAGAGAGAGAGGGAGAGAGAGAATTCCAAGCAGGCTCTGTGCTGTCAACGTGGAATTCTACATGGGGCTTGAAGTCATGAACCAGGAGATGGTGACTTGAGGTGAAATCAAGAGCCGGATGCTTAATCAGCTGAGCCCTGCAGGCACCCTTGGCAGTGACTGTTTTAGGTATGACAAAAGCACAAGCAACAGAAGCAAAAATCCACAAGCAGGACCAAGTCAAACTGAAAAGCTTCCGTGCAACAAAAGAAATAATAAAACGAATAAGCAAAGTATGGAATGGGAGAAAATATGTGCAAACCACACACCTGATAAGGCTTAATATCAAAATATATGAGGGACTTACACTTACTCATACTCAATAGAACCCTCCCCCCACTATCTGATTAAAAAATGGGCAAATGACTCACACAGATATTTTTGTAAAGAAGACATAAATGGCCAGCAGGTACATGGAAAGAGGCTCAACATCCCTCTTCATCAGGGAAATGCAAATCAAAGCCACAGTGAGATGCCACCTCACACCCGTCAGAGTGGCTGTTATCGGAGAGACAAGGAACGACAGTTTCGGTGAGGATGCTGAGAAAAGGGAACCCCTCGTGCACGGTTGGTGGGAATGCAAACTGGCGCAGCCGCTCTGGAGAACAGTGTGAAGGTTCCTCAAAACGTGAAAAACAGAACTACTCTCTTAGAAATTCTGCTTCTGGGTGTACAGCCGATAACGAGGTCCCAATCTTGAAGAGAGAATCTGCCCTCCCATGGTCACCACAGCATTATTCATAATAGCCAGGAAATGGAAACAGCCTCTATGTCGGTCAAGGGGTGGATGGATGAAGCAAATGTAGAATAAATACACAATGGGTATTTGTCAGCCATAAAGAAGAAAACCTTGCCATTTGTGACCACATGGATGAACCTGAGAGCATTTCGCTACGTGCGGTAAGTCAGACAGAGGAAGGCCGGTCCCGCACGGTCTCACTTAGATGGGGATCGTCAAAAGGCTGCACTCACAGGAACAAAGAAACAGAGCAGAGCGGTGTTTCCGCTGGGGGTGTGGGGGTGGGGAGATGCTGGTCGGGAGGCACGAGCTTCTAGGCGTGCCTGGAAGATTCAGGCCGTGATGTACAGCGTGGCGACCACAGTGTAGGTGACAGTTGCTGAGGCGGCGGATCCTAAGCGTTTGCGTCACACACGTGAGGTGACGGGTGCGTGAACTAACCTTATCGTGGGGATCACGTCCCAGCGTGTGCGCGTCATCACACCACACACCTTACACTTCGCAATGTTCTACGTCATCTCAGTACAGCTGGGAAAATACTGCTCGTCGTGTTATGGTGAAAGGTGTAACGTTATCAAGGAAACAGATGATTTTTATTTATTTTTTTTATTAAAAAAAATTTTTTTTAACGTTTATTTATTTTTGAGACAGAGAGAGACAGCGCATGAACGGGGGAGGGGCAGAGAGAGAGGGAGACACAGAATCGGAAGCAGGCTCCAGGCTCTGAGCCGTCAGCCCAGAGCCCGATGCGGGGCTCAAACTCACGGACCGCGAGATCGTGACCTGAGCTGAAGTCGGACGCTCAACCGACTGAGCCACCCAGGTGCCCCAAACAGATGATTTTTAAAACAAACATTAACAACACTGGCTTGAGAAGTAGAAAACGTAAAATAGACCGGAGAGAAATGGAAAATACCGTCAAAGAATTCCCTCAGGAAAAGCACCAGATCCCCCTCCCCCACAATCTGAAAAGTGGGAGATTATCCTTGATTACCCAGATGGCTCCAGTGTAATCATGAGGGTTCTCACAAGGGAATTCATGATGATAGTGGACACAGAGGTCAGAGAGGAAGGGGGTGGGGTAAGGGCGGGTGAGAGACAGAGGCAGAGGGGTGACACAGACCTGGCTGCCCAGTGGTCCCATCTCCAGCGGGGACGTAGGACACAGCTGATGTTGGAGAGACCCATCTCGTCACGTAAAACCTCAACCCCAAGAAGTTTCTGTTGGGACCCCCGCAGGGGAGTCCTCGGACTGACTTAGGATAACGGTTCACAAGTATCTCAGTGCCCATCTTTTAATCAAAAGTCTCTGCTGTTTTGTTCAAATAAGAATCTAATGAGAAAGCCAATACCAGTAGAGGTGAGAAAGAGACGTGAAACTTACAGAAATCCCCAAAGCAAGCGGTGAGTTTCAAACACATGAGTTTACTTTAAAAAGCCATTGTCTTCATTAATTTTTAATCCGTATTCATAAGGAGAACGTGTGGCCAGAACAGTGATCTCTGAGTGTCCCCAGGCCCCTTTACTCTCCGACGGGAGGGAGGAGGGCCTTCCCCAAGGCCCTGGGAGATTGCAGCTCCACTAGCCGTGACAGAGCTCGCCCCACGTGGGAAGGACCCACTGCCGGAGCCCCGGGAGCATCGTCTGTGTCTGGTCTTCAGAAGGACGTAGTGTCACATGGTTGGACAAGAAGGGCCAAGGGTGGGACCCCCTGGGGCCTCTCTCACAGGTCTTGGGGAGCACAGGGCTCTGGCCAGCCACTCAGGGTCCCCCCTTTCCCTTTCTGGACAAGCTGAAGGCATAGGAAGTCTTCTGGGGATGCCCTTGGGGGGACCAGGGTGTGAGGACAAGACTGGCCTCACGGTCTCGTGGCGTCTGGGGGAAGTGGGAGGGAGGGTGAGTTACACTGTAGGGCTGGCAGGGGCCTCACTGAGCGGATCCCCCTGAGCACCCTTACCCCCACGCCATTATTCATGCCATCTTCCCACCGGGGACACCCTCCCCGACATTGGTGCTGACCTGTCCCTTGCTCAGACTGTCACCGTGTATACTTTAGATGAGTAAGGCTACCAAGTCCCCTTACGTTGTAAGTAAGTAAAGTCTACACCGTCCCCTGTGGTGAGATACAGATTTGAATCCACTGCTTTGTCCGGGGCAGAGGGGAGGTTAGGTTCCCACTTGGCCCTTCCTCAATGTGATAACCCTTAACCCTTGCGCCAAGGACCCAGTGGCGGGGGTGGGGGGTTGCAAGTCAGTCTCCATCGTTCATTTGGGAACTGGGGCATGACCACGGGGTAGGACCGTGGGCCCGGAGGACATACTGTCATCCGGGCCTGGGCCTAGATCTCCTTTACTACCTGACTCCCACCTGCCCTCCTCCCGTCTGGGGGCCGCCATGACTCTCCCCGTCCTTGGGCATCGGCAGCATCTCAGACGCCATGGCCGAGAGCCCCCGAAACGTTCAGGCCTCTCCTCTCCCAGGCGCACAGTTGTGGGAGGAACCGGGGATTCTTATCGTGGGTCCCCGCCCCGGTGCTGCAGGGCCCTCCTTCTGGGCGAGGGCTTGTGGCTTTTCACAGGGCAGCTGTCGGGCCTGGCCCCTCGGGCACACAGAGGACCCACCCGAGCTCTGGTACCGGGTCGACTTTGCCTGCGTTCCCCCTCCCCCCACCCACAGCTGTCTGTCGCTGATAAACACCCCGCATGGGAGCCCCATCCCCACGTTTGCTCCCAGAGGGCCCAACTGTGACAGCTACTTGTGGAGATGCGGGCAAGGGGTTATTCTCGGGGGGCTGCCTGAGGCCAGGATCCGGGTACCTGGTACTTCCTAGGGAAGTGCTCCTGGAGCCAGAAAGGGGGGAAGGCAGACAAGGGGCGATTCCAGTGGAGCCCCGGACTCCGTGGGGTGCGTGGGGCCAGGCTGGGTCTGCAGACAGGCCACTGCAGTGGCTCCAGCCGGGAGGCACGGTTCTCTCCACCAGAGCCCGGAAGCCAGGGGGCAGGCCCCACTGATGCGGGGCTGGTGCAGGCAGGTGTGGTCCCAGGATGGCCGGGGTCAGGAGGTCGAATTGTGGCGTGGTGGTACAGGAGGGCAGCGCTGGGGATGCCAGCCATGCCCCCCGTAGCAGCTGCCGAGCCCCCGGGCAGCACCCACAGCCGCACAGGTTGTGCACGGGCCCCACTCCAGACCGGCGCGTCGGAACCCTGTGGTCCTGTCGGAGCTCCCCGGTGTGCTTGCCATGGCTTGAGAGCCCCGCCCAGGGGGCTGGTGGGCTCCAGTGGGCTCAGGTGAGCACTGAGGATGGGGGGTTGGGCAACAGGCAGCCAGGCCCCCCCGATGTGGCTTGGGCCTCAAGGACGGGCCCGAGCACCTGCTTGTGTCCCCTGTCCCCAGGTGACACCGGCGCTGCCGTTCCAGGGACCCGACTGAGAGGCCCCACCGGCTAGCGTGTCACATGCTGTTGTCCACGCGGAGGAGGGTGGGACGGGATGGAGGAGGCCTCGGCCTCCTCCTGAGGGGGGTCGGCATTTGGCAGGAAAGGGAGGTCTGTGACGTGGCTCGGCGGTGGGGACCGAGCAGGGCTTTAAACAGGGCTGAGGAGGAGTGGGGCGCTGGCTGCCTGCCCGCGCCCGTGGCCTCGTCACTGATGGGCCCGGACACCCTGCTGGTGAGTTTCCTGCCCTTCAGCGTGCGCCCGCGAACCTGCAGCGAATGTGCCGTCTAAGTCCCCCTCCGACCAAGCTGCTGAGATCTCTTCTGCTCTCCTGGGAAGGAGCTGAAGGGGTCAGAGGCCAGAAAGCTGGGCTCTGGGGACGAGGCGCGGGCGGGATGTGGTGGGAACGAGCCGGCGCTCCCTCCTCCTCCGGCGTCCCCATCAGCAGCTTGCGGGGCTGGCCGTAATCACACTGTTCCGCCTTTGCAGGGGAAATAAATCCAGCTGTGTGCTGTGATTAGAAAGGGGCATTGCGGTTTCGCGGGAAGGCAGGTCATCACAAAGGACGATCCCTTTAGGGCCTGGCAGGGCGACCGTTATCGGGCATCAGAGGCCCGACCATGCGCACAACGAGGTCACGTGGCCTGAGAGACCCACGGCGAGAGACCTCCCCGGGCGGCTCCCGGCGCTTCTGAATTTGCGGGTGGTCACAGAGACCTAGGCCTCCGGGCAGGCTCCAAAGTAGCAGGTCTATGAACGCCAGCTGCAGGAGGGGTGACTCCAGGTTTTCAGGGCTCTCTGGAGGCCCCGAGCCTGGGGCTGTCCAGGTGCAGGCGTCCCTCAGGCAGGCGGGGGCCTCGGTGGTCAAGGGGAGTCTGGCTGGATGGCGAGGGTCAGAACCACAGGGCAGATGGCTCCTGGAGCGTCGGAGCCCACGGGCGTCTTCAGGGAGGCCCTGCCCTGGTTGTGTGTTTGCTCGTGTGTGTGTCAGAGGGGTGTGAGCGTGCGGGCTGTGTGTGCACGTGTGTGTGTCAGCGGGGGGTGTGTGTGTGCATGTGTGTGCGCCAGGGTACAGGGGTTCCATTTCCTTGGCTTCCTCCCTCAGGCGAGGTCTGAGCAATCAGCCTGAATGTCACTGCTTCAACTACGTCCAGCAATCAGAGCAGTCCTGAGGGAGACCTGATCATCAGCTCGAAATCTTTTAAAAACATGCTCATTAGTTATCAAGCTTGACCTTGATTCTGCTTTTATCTCTGAAGGATAAAAACCACGCAGGAAGAGGCGACTGCCTATGGGCTGAAGCCTACAGAGCGTCCTCTTTCCCAGTGCTGCCGAGTTTATGGAATCAGGGACGCTGTGGAGTGCGAGGGCCCGAGGGTTGGGGTTGGCCCCAAGGAGTTGTCTGCAGGGAGGGAGGAGAGGCGAGTGCCTGGAGCCGGGCAGTGGTGGACGGAGGTGAGAACCGGCCATGGCCCCTGTGCTCTGAGTGGAGCACGAGGGGACTGGGGCCCAGCAGCCTGAGTCCCACGAGGCTGCAGAGGCAGTGACGTCCAGCCGCGGCAGCAGCCCCGTGAGGCCCGGAGGACGGGCGCCGACCCCACGCTGGATCTGCCGGACGGGCTCAGGGAGGGACGAGAGGGTCAGTGGGGCGCAGAGTGGCTCCCGAGAAGACGGGCTCCTGAAAACAGTCTGCAGCACAAACAGCTTGCTCGCTGTTACAAATTCACCAAAACTCGAGTTTAAGGACCATTTGAAGGACACCTCCCTGACTCCGCGCACGTCGTGTGGAGCACGCGGCTTTTTCATCCTGTGCCTCACGTTCCAGCGCGTGTGCCTCGTGAGCGTGGTGGTGAGTGTGTCCACGGAGGCTAAGCCGCTCGGCGAGAGCCGGTTTTCGGTAAGCGCCGTGTGTCTTCAAGCTCCGACGAGAAGCGTATATTGACAGGAAGTGTGTGCGCATGTGCTTGGGTTAGTTTAGATAATTGCTCATTAAGCAAATTGATTTTTTTCTACTCTTTTTCTTTTTTCCAAATGGACCCGATTTGTGGGCATGACGGTGGTGCAGCTGAGCGTGTATGGGCGAGGAGGGTGAGGCGGGTGAGCCGGGCAATGCAGGCGGGGTGGCACCGGCCGCCGTGCTGCGCCGGCTGCCAGGCGGCCTCACCGATCCTGAGGTCGCCACAGAGCAGGCGACATCGTGACCGCGTTTTGCTAATGAGAAGCCACCCGACTCCTCTCACGCCCCTCATTTCTCAGTGCGGCTACCTAGCAGGTGAGGAGGAAGGACTGGCAACTCGGAGAAAGCGGGGGTACAGGTCTGGGGGTCTCGATGCAGCCAGAGAACATGCACGGGGGGTATCAGGGCACAAGAGCGGGAGGGGACACGGCAGCCATCCCCAGGGCGTTGGAGGTGGCGTTCCAGAGGCCCTGCCCAGGCCGCGGGCACCCAGGCACCTGGGGAGGGGTCCCGGGAGCGAGGCCTTTGTTGCTAGGCAAGGTGGTCAACCGTCCACACGGGTGTCGGCAAGCCTTGGGCGGGAGGGCATGCCGGGCTGGCCCAGGAGGCGACACAGGGAGCGTGTGGGGGCGTGTCCTGCCCCCCCAGCCCCCATTTGGTACCCCATCATTTTCAGCCTCGGGGATCCTTCTAAGAGCCGTGTCCCCGTGAGGATCCCTGTCTTCTGAGTGTCATCCCTTGCCCTCAAATTCATACCTAAGGACAGACGTTTCGCCTGAAAGATGACGACAGGTCAGGTCACAGGATGTCCAGCTGCAGAGAAAACCTGTGGGCAGCGTCTGCACTCGTGAGGTCCCGGGAGGGTCCCTTCTCAAGGCCACTTTAGCTAACGAGTCGCGGGATAGGGACAGCAGCACCTGTACCTGCCGTGGGTGTTAAGACCCTCCCCCACCTCGGACAGGTGAAGGGCCCTTCCACGGCCAGGCGCTGCCCCACGGCTCTCCTGCCCGGATCACACAAAGCGCTCCCGTCTGTGGAGTGTGGTCCTCGGCCGTGTCCCCGTTCACGTCATTCTGATTTTTGTGGGAACAATGGCTGGGTGGTTTTTAATGGCAGATCTCTCTAAATCGTCGGAGAACAATTTCAGTCTCCAGTGAGATTCAGTTATGTAGCAGGATTTGGGGTGGATTTGGAATAATGAGAGTCATGTGGAGACCTTCGTAAAAGCTGATGGGGTTGCAGGGCCCCGTGCCCGCGGGCGGGGGGTCTCTGTGCCTGTTGAGCGGCGTGGCAGACATCCGAGGTCCGCATCCATCCAAACCCCGAAATCCCTACGGAAGACGCCATTAATTGTCACCCACAGGACTAACCTACCGCCCTCCGGTCCCTCCCGATCAGGCCACTGCCCCCAGTAGAAGCCATCACACCACCCTGACCCGTGCTGACCCGGGCTCACGGAGAAGCCCCCGTGAATGCGCCCCACCCGCCGACGGGATCTCCCCTAACGCAGCCCCTGCAGGGCGCGCTCTCTTCTGGGAAGCGCTTCCTAACATCGGGTCTCTGGAGCCCCCGAGGGCCTCTCCTTAGGGCGGCCCCGGCTCACTGCTCTCCCGCCGGTGCTGACTCCCTGCCCGGCACTGCTGGCCAGCTCTGCCCGTGGGCCGCTCTCCTCTGTGGCGCCACAAGGGCGCGTGTCCAGGGCGCTGGTGTGCCGATGCCCCATGCGCTCGGTCTGCACGGAGAAAACAGCAGCCTCTACCTTACCTAATGTACCGAATCTGTGGTGTGAGTGCATCGTCTTGGCTGGCCCTCATGCACACCGCCGGGAGCCCGGCCGGGTGAGTGAATTATTTCTAGAACTGCAGTCTGGCTGAGGCAGGTGGATCCCTGGCCAAACTCTTTTTCCCATCTGTTTTGCACCTTATTTCTAGAAGGAACCCACACGATGGCCACTTACAAGGACTGCTGAGCTTCCGCGGGGGTCCCAGCATTCTTCAGCATGTGCGTTTTCTGGGCCATTGTTTTCTCACTTTTTTCTATGCTTGTGAAATAATTTTCAAAAATCTGTACCCTTGACTTCCAGGAGAAAGAAAGCACAACGCTTTGAAATAACGTACATATGCTTCATTTGTCTGATTCTTGTTCAAGTTAACAAAAAATTTTTCCGTGTAACATCAGTGTAAAATCATACGTATGCGTCTCCCGTCTCCGTTTCATTACCAGGTCTCCGGGCTGACCCATTCTCTTCCCCCAGCTCCTTGCAAAGGACAGGTCCTTCCAAGCTTTGTGGTAGGACGGCCTTCCCTGCACAGGGTGGGAGATGAGGCCGTGAGCGCTTGGGGTCACCCACCACGGGAGGGAATTGCCTGTCGGCTGACACCCCGTCGTCCCGGGCCTTTGGGAGACAGAGCAGACCGCGTGCCAGGAGTTAACCCGCGCTGGGGGAGAGCGAGTTGGGGCCACACACGGAGTCTCCTCCTTCCTTGTGTCGGGACTGCTCCCAAGGAGGCGACCTCCCGGTAGCAGCGGCTGGGCCCTCGGGTTGTTAACACGCGGAGGTGACCGAGCCAGAACCTGGAGGGTCAGCGCCACCGAAAGCAGGACTGGTTGTTACGGGAGGAAGGAGAGCTGTGGCCGGGCGCCGGATCCACAGGCTTATGGAGCTAGGGGCCTCTCCGCTCCATGGGGAAAGACAAAGAGCTCGGGTTCGTAAAAACCATGAAAACATTCTGGAAGGGAGAACAGCTTTGCATCCCTAGCTTCCTGACAGTGGGCACGGTTCCCATCAAACTGCGGCCCGACGGAGTCACGCACGTCCTAGCAGGACCGCCGGGGGGTCATCAGGCACACGCACACTGTCTCTGTCCTCGGACCCTGGCTGGACAGTCTCTGAAAGGCCGAGAGAGGGAGGGGCCGTCCTTGCTGGGTGATGTCCCCGCTGTGCACGGCCCGCTCGCACCTGCAGACCGTCGTACCTGGGGGGGCGGGGGCAGTGAGCGGTGCTGCGCCCTCAGCAGGCCCCACTGCCGCCAGCGTGTCGGGGGCTCACGCACTCCTTGTAGATGTGATTTCCCAGGCCGGGCGTGACACACTCGAGGTGGACACCCCGAAGGGCCCGAGCACCTCTGGGCGGAGGAACCTCGTGGCAGCGCTCGGGCCAGCCCGTCAGCTACGACAAGTGCGAATTCAAAGGGCTTTTCCAGGACGAACCAGAGAAAAACGGTGGGTTTAAAAGCCTCTTCCTAGGGGCGCCTGGGTGGCTCAGTCGGTTAGGCGTCCGACTTTGGCTCAGAACTGTGATCTCACGGTTCGTGGGTTCGAGCTCCGCATCAGGCTCCGTGCTGACAGCTCGGAGCCTGGAGCCTGCTTTGGATTCTGTGTCTCCCCCTGTCTCTGCCCCTCCCCTGCTCATGTGCTGTCTCTTTCAAAAATAAGTAAACATTTAAAAAAATAATAAAAGCGACTTCCTAAAATCGTGCTGCCTAGCTATGCTGTGTCAGCAACGTCTTCTGGGTCTTGTGACCCTGGGGACGGGGATTGTGGCAGAAGCAAGGCCTGTCCCTCCCAACTGGAGGCCCGGCTTGGCCTTGTGTTCTGCTTTGGCCATTAGGTGTGAGCACACGTGATGGGTCAACTTTGTGGGGCAGGCTTTTGGGCCCCTCTTTCCTCTGCCCCATGACCGGCTGCCCGCTGTCCTGTGTGCCTGGTCCTGGAGCAAAATGGTGACAATGGGGAGTGAGGCCTCTGCCCCGGAGACTTGGGGGCCATTTGTCGGGGCCTTGTCCTAGCTCGCTCTGACTATCCTAAAGCAGCTGTTGCTTAACAAAAGGGGCAGTTTGTCCCCCAAGGGAGGGGAAAGTGTGAGTGAGGGGTCCTCTCTGGCTGGGTGGGCCGGGTGCATCCACGGGATGTGTGGGTACAGTGACCTGGGGGCTGCTGCCTCTGCTGAGGGAGGCTGGGGGAGCCCGTCGTGTGACCTGGCCCCAGTCCTAGTGGTCACAGTGCTGGCGCGGGAGGGGCAGGGAGAGGAGGGCTCTCCGGGGGTCCGGCCAGCTGCTCTACAGGGTCCTCCCGCGTGAAAGCGTGGAAGGTTCAGGCGGTCACTCTCCGCTCAAGCCGGAAGGGGGTGGCTGTTAAGTCGGCCCTGTCGAAGGCGGCACGGGGCGGGGGGGGGGGGGTGTGCGAGCCGCTGTGGGGGGTCCTCAGTGGGGCTGACGCTGCCACGGGTCCAGGGGACGGTCCCCAGGGGCGTGCGCCGGGGAGCCGGGCAGGGCGTGCCGGGGGCCTGGGCCCGCTGACCCCTGAGCTGTGCCCCTTGTGACACCACCAGCCCCCTACGCCCTGGCCGTGTCTGCGTGTTTCTGGCATGGTCACAGAGCACGGCCGCCCCAGCACTGTTCGCGCCCCTCCGGCCGGAGACAAAGAACACGGGCCGAGCGCAAGGCTGTGCCCCCTTCCCCGGCGAGAGTGTGCAGAGGCGTGGAAGTCTGCGGGCAGGGGGCCTGCCTGGAGTCAGACGCCTCCTCCCCCGACGTATCACAACACGGGAAGACTTAGATCCAGTGTTCCGAGGCTGGAGATAAAAACCCTCATTCTGCCAGAACTGTGAATTCATGATCTGAGTTTGCCTTTTGATGAGACGCTGGCTTCAGGGGGACATTTTCACACACGGCGAGTTCCACAGAATATTTCCCATGAAATCCGTGTAGTCACGGAGGGTCGGACAGGACGCAGTTCATCCCGCGTCCTCCTCGGGGCTCACGCCAGGAATTAGCCCTGATTACGGGAAGGTCCTTGAGGACCCGCTTAGCAGCCCGATCTGGGCAGCGTTTCCCCTCGGATGAAGGGGCCCAGCGCAGGGCTTCCCCACGCCGTTCCCACCATCCACCCCCCGCCCCGGCCGTGCAGAGGGCTCCCCGCCCCCTGCGTCAGGGAGGTGGGCTCGCCCAGCGTCCACAGGAGGAACCGTCTGGGCTGTGGGTACAGGTCTTTCTTTGTCTCTGAGCCCAGCTAAGTGGTTCCCAGAGACCCAGAGCTGCTGCAAACCCGGTTTATCCGGACTCGCCGGCCCCTCGGGGCCCCAGCATCTGTCCGGTCTCGCTTGGCTGAGCCGTCACCTCCGGGGGGAGCCCCGGCTGTCTACACTGGCACCAGGCAGGGGAAGCATGCACGAGTCCTCCAGGCGGGTGAGGCAGGGGAGAACCATGGACTTGAAGACACGAGGTACACCAGAGCAGGTGCACAGCCCCTCACAGGGTGTCTGGGACCGAGGGTCTGAATGGGACACCAGATGACAGGTGGAAGTGTGGCCTGTGACAAGGGGCCCGTAGTTGCCTCGAACGGAGTTTCCCAGACAACAACGTGCACACCTGGGATCTTGCTGAGATGCAGATTCTGACTCGCTAGGTCTGGGGGGGGAGCTCGATATTCTGCATTCCGAGCGATAGCCACCAGTCATACCCGTGCTGCCGACCCACGGGCCACAGCTTCACAGCAGCCCCCACCTCTGTGCTGTCCACTAAGGAAGCCACCACCTACCCGAAGCCACTTAAATCTAAGTAGATTAAAAACGTGGTTCCTCCGTGCCCTGGCTGCGCAGCCATCCCTGACTTGAGCCACCGTTCCGGACGGTGCAGGGGTATCTCCGTCACAGAGAACGTTCTCTTGGAGGGTGCCGTGCAGATCGTGGGCCTTCGGTGAGAAGTCTGAGACGACGTTCAAAGAGTTACCACGTCAACAGCAACCCCCTTCGAGCGTACTAAGTGTTTTCTTGTAGCTTGATTACCAGTCAGACCGTGGAGGTATAGGAGAAAATTAAAACAGCTGTTAAGTTAATTTGAGTCCATATTCTTAGGGAGCTGATTGTAAATTGGGAATTCTAGTTAATCTCATCTCTCACATTGTCCCCACGGGGCGACCGGGGCCAGTCTAACGGCAGCGGGAAGATGGCACCACCCCCCGGTCAACGTCGGTCAGACTCTGTGCTTCCGGCCAGCAGTCCGCGGGGACGGCTTGCTGCCTGTCCCAGGCCAGTGCGTCATCCGAATCCTGGCACAGGTGAGCCACTTCTGGCGGGGCCCTGACCCTCCCAAGCCTCTGCAGTGCTTCTCAGCCGCTATGTCGCCCCGCGGCTTCTCTCCTGTCCCATCCACGCGTCCAGAGAGGCTCGGAAACCATCAAACTAACTTGCCTTAAGGCTGCGCATTCTGGCCGTGATAAGGCAGGAAACAGAAAGTGAGGCCTACTGAACAGGAAATAACCGAAGTATTTGCAGGCATGGGATTGGTCCCTAGAAACACTCACGAGGAATTAGTGAAACTCATTAAGGCCGTGCACGCACAAAGCTGAGCACATTTGTTTTTAATTTCAGATGATTTCTTTAGATGTTTTATTTGTTTTTGAGAGGGAGAGCTTGGGTGGGGAGGGGCGGAGAGAGAGGGACAGAGAACCCCAAGCAGGCTCTGCACTGGCAGCAGAGAGACAGATGTGGGGCTCGAAGTCACAAACCGAACCGTGAGATCATGACCTGAGCTGAGGACAGACGCTCCGTGGACGGAGCCATCCAGGGACCCCAACTTCAGATTATTTGTGATAAAGAGCATTTCCCTAGAACAGCAACAGCCAATTAGCACGTGTAGAGGGACACGCCGAGGGAGGTGGCTGGGGACTCGGTGGGACTGTCCACCAGCAGAGCTTTTCCACGCTGCGTGGCACGCCTCCCTCCTCTCGTGGTGGGCCTCTGGGATGACCCCACCTGCCATACCTCCAGGCTCTCGGGTTTTCTGAGACAAAACGAAACAGAGCCGGTCCCACAGACGGGACGTACGTTGAGACCAGAACCACTCCAGGTGGGAGGTACGGGCTGCCTCCAGTGCTGCGAGCTTTGGAAGAACACGGTGTTTTCCTTCTGCTTTTTCACGGTCTCGGTGCTCAGGTCTGGACTCAGACCCTCCCCTGCAGAGAATCCGCACATATGCTCTAGGGTGAGAAACCTGGTGTGAGCACGGAGGGGACCTGGGGCCCAGAGGCGCAGGACACACGGTCCCTCCTTCCACATTCTGACTTGGAAAAGTGAACTTGGCCATAGCTTCTGACGGTGGAAACACAGTGAAAGCCCCTGCACGGCCTCCCCAGAGCCCCTTTCCATGAAGAGAGCAGAGGAAGGACAGGCCCAGCCTTTGGTTAATCAACAAACGGATGCCTGGGGCAGAGCCCTCAGCCCTGTGCCCGGGACCCCTTCCAGAAGCCGAAGCCGGTGTCTGGGAAGTCATAAGTATTTTGCGTTTACATTTCAGATGAGCAGGCCACGCAGGGCTTCCCATGGGGGGGACACTTGGAAACAGGCACCTCCCTGGGAGAACCCGCTGCTGCCCATAGTCCCGAGTCAGCACAGTACGGCCCCGACGCTTTCTTTCTGACACTCAGAACAGTCGCTAGAAAATTAAGGAATGTGTGCAGCTAATTGCTTTGCCCTTTCAAAGCTGTTTGTGCTTTGGAGCTAGTCTATCTGCCAAACCTGTCTGCGTCACCAGTAGGCGCGTTGATTTGCACGCGCCGTAATTCACGTTGCTCCTCTCCGCTTGTGCTCGTGCGCCGGCCGTGCGTGGAGCGGACTCAGCGGGGAGCGGACACGGCGTGGGCACAGCGTGGAGGGGCCACGGTGTGGAGCGGACACCGCATGGAGGGGCCACGGCCCCGGGGCCTGGTGGCCCCCAGGGGGGCACACGCTCACTCATGGTGGTTGCCACCCGAGAGCCCGTGCATCCCAGAATTAAGAGCTAAAAGATTCCTGAAAATTGGCTGCTGCGTTGTCCAGAATTAATTTCTTTGTTTTGCGGCAGAGTTGTGCAGAGCTGGGCTGGCTGAGGGATGGAGCCTCGGCAGAGCTGGGCGGATTCCAGATGAGAGCGGACAGTCGTCCCCGGGGGGGCGTCTTCACACAGATTTCGGGGCGCCTGTGACAGTTGTCCCAGATGAGCCAGAGGCCAAGCCGGTGAACGAGGACAGTCTATTTCTTGCCACATGAAAACACTGGGAACGTGCTGAAATCACGGATTCTCACTGGAATAAAACGTCACCCAACTGAATAGCCAACAGATGAGCCGCCTCCTGCCTGCTGTCTTGAAGGCAAGTGCTCGTTTAGCGTTCTCACCTCCAGAATGACGCAGCTGACACGGAGGATGGGAGCCACCCGTTAGCCCAGAGCCACCGCTGCCTGAAAGATCCTCAGTGGGTCCCGCACCAGCCAGCGCTTGCTCGGAGGAATGGACACACGGGCTGCGGTGTCTATGTTTTAATTTCCTGGTGTAGTTTTCAGGCACCACGATCCCTTTTCTGCCGTAGCCGTGTGACAGCGCCCTGCACCTCGCAGGAGGTTAGCCCAGCCTCCCGGAGCACAGCGCCGGCCGTCAGGACTCGGAAGACCCGGCGTCCTGATCCTTGTCGTGGCACGCTGTCCATATGGGTAGCCACAGGTATTGTCTTCCTTCCCTGTAAGGAAAACTGAAGAAAGGTAATAGAAACTGTGTTTGTCGGGCCGCGGATTACCAGAAAACTCTGCAATAACCAGGGGCTCCCGGGTGGCTGGGTCAGCTGAGCGTCCAACTCCAGAGTTTGGCCCAGGTCATGATCTCATGGTCCTGGGATCGAGCCCCATGTCGGGCTCTGCCCTGAGCGTGGAGCCTGCTTGGGATTCTCTCTCTCTCTCTCTCTCTCTCTCTCTCAAAATAAATAAACCTAAAAAAAACTGCAATAACTACAGTCACTTTCGTCAGAAATCATGGAAATTTTGTGGACTCTGTGATCTGATACGTGTGTATCTAAGAAAGCCCTTGCACACGAGAGAACAGGTTTCATTTCTATTTTCGCCACCCCCCTTCCAAGCCTGAACAGGGGGAGTCCCGTGCATGTCTTGTCCCACCACCAGGCGCCCCACGGGGGCCTGGTCTTCCCGCCACGCCTGTGCCCCATCCTCAGTCCCACCCACCTGGACAGGGACAAGACGGCCAGTCCTTCCTGACACGGTCCTATCACCTGAATTCGTTGTGTGAAAGACTCACTTTGCAGTCCATTTTGAAATGTCAAGGAACAAGGACAGCCTTGAGTATTTATAGATGTTGGGACCCTCTTGCAACGTATTTTAAAGAGGGAAAACATGAAATGCGGAGGGGCAGAGGGAGCCCGCCTGTGCATCTTTAAGTAGAAAATCTGCAGAAGGAGAGGACGGGGGTGGGTTTCGGCCTCTGGGGCGGGGGGCTCTCCTGGGCCTTTGCTGCCCGCCCAGGGGCTGCGCCTGGCACCGCTGTGGCTCTGTCCGTCTCCCGTCTCCGCCTCCCCCTCTCTCACACCTTGTTTTACACTCTGTAGGAGGCAGGCCTGGTCTGGAAAGCTCGGCTGGCGGTGGAGGAGCTGGTCCGGTCGCCACCAGAGGGCTCCCCAGGGCATAGTGCAATTGCATTCAGCACATAATAACGCGGAGTAACCAGCCACTGGAACGTGCCTCCCTCCCTGCAGCTGTTACTGGCCTTTCCTTCTTGCTGTCAGGCCCCCGCTCCTGCTCTGACGCTTATGCTCTCCGGCCCCGCCCACGCTGACACGCATGGTCAGCCTCCGTATCAGGATGGATTCCTGCTGCCCATTTGAGCTTGCGGCTCGGCGGGTCTGAGACCCAGCCCACGGTGGCCGGACGTCCTGTCCCCACCGGGGGCAGCTCTGAGTGTTTGACTCTCAGCCTCAGGTGGCAGTGCCTTGTTCTAGAATCCCAGATGGCTTCCTCTCTCTGTCTCCACGGTTACTGATCTCATCTGTTACCAATCCCACCCCAGGTAGGTTTTATTTCATGTGTTGTTTGTTTTCTTGAAGTTTCCACTTAACAGCTTTCATTTGTGTCCTGATCGTGCTCAGGTTTTCTTTACATCCTCGGGTGTGTTTGTAATATTTATAATAAGCGTCTTTACGTCCTCACTGGTCACTGGCTGTTTTTAATCACTCTTGTCATTTTGGGGTCTGTTTCTATTGCTTGGTTTTTCTCCTGATTGTGATCCTGTTTTCTTGGTATTTCACATGCTTGGTCAGTTTGATTGGATGTCAGCCGCTGTGACATGCATTTTCAGTGCTGGATTCTGCTGCGTTCTTTTAAAGAGTGTTGGGCTTTGCCCTGGACACCAGGGTCTTACACTAGGACTAAGCAGGGGGGCTAAGCCCCACTGAGGAGGAGCCTTTCTTAGGACTCGGGCCCACGTCCTGTGTACCTCAAGCTCTCTCCATTCTCTGTGAGGGGAGCACGAGACTTCCCTTCCCCACGTGACCACTGGGAGCCCTTTGAGCCACCACTTTCTGGTGGCCCCTTCCTGCCTTTGGGTGGCTTTTTGACCAGCCGGTGCTCAAGGGTCCCCTGCTGCCTGCTGTCTGGAGAGAGGACCCCTCCCGGTGCCTGGTCCTGGTCCCTGCCTGTAGGCTGCAATCTGGGAAAATTTCAGGGTTCACCTGGGGTTTCTCCTCTCCACAGGATCAGTCATCTGCTACCTACTGCCCAATGTTTGAAAACAGAATTTCATATATTTTATTGGGTTTTCTATTTGTTTTTGCAAGGAGGTCAATTCTCAAGGCAGTTAATGTTTTGTGGGTGAGAAGAAGCCTACTGGGTATGAAGTGTTTTTATTCCGTTTACCTTTAAAAACAACATTTCTGCCAGCCTGCCTTATTGGTCCGTTCTCTCCTCTGGAAAAAACAGAGACTGTGGTCCCATGGGGGCCGCTCCTCCTGCAGTAAACCAGCTCTGGGTTGAATTCGCAGCCCTGACCGCACCACACCTGGCAGTCACCTCTCTGTTGCCTCTGTCAGATGGTGAAGCTGGGGGAGGACGGGGGCCAGGACTTCTCCGTCTTTGGACCACGTCCGCTGACAAGGTGCCCGGCAGGTGTGTGCGAGGGGCAGTCCGCGAGGAAGGGGGGGCTCGTTGGAGCACACCCAGCCTGAGGCAGGGGCTGAACCAGAACAGGTGCTCCCACATCTGTGCAAAGCCCCTTCTCGCCCCGGGGAGCCAGCCCTGCTCCAGCTTCCTCTGTGTGCTGAACACGCATGGGACGGCTCTGGGCCCCTTGGTCGCTTCTCTGCAGACAAGGCCTCGGAGAGACGACCTCAACCCCAGGAATACGAGGATCTCATTGGAAGAGGTGGCTAGGCTCGTAAGGAAGACTTTGAATTAAGGTTACTGGGGAGCGCTGTGGTCTACATAGGGCTCCACGCTGGGTTGACGGCGGAAGATTAGGGGCGTGAGCGTGCCCTCTGGTCGTGTCCTTGGACCACAGCGCAGTGCGTGGGGCTTCGGTGGCCCTTACGCCGTGCGTGGTGAGCTCCTGACCCTGTCGTGTGCTGGCAGGGGCTCACTGATTCAAGGTGTGAGCTCAGGGCTGGGGCCGCTGGGGGCTCAGGTGGCCAATGCCAATCCCCAGTGCTGTGGAAAGGGCATTTTCCAGGCTGCATCCTTAATGCTGGGTCAGAAGCGGCTTCCTGCTTCTGGCAGAGCGGAGCAGACCCTAGCATGCCAACGAAGGAGCACTGTTGTGGGGCACACCTTAGCGGGATCGGGGTCTGCGCCCCGTGTTCTGATGTGGTCTGAGAAGCCTACCAGAGCTCACCTGGACAGGCTCACAGAAAACGGGGCTCCGAGGGACCAGCTCCCTCACCGTAGGAAGCGGAGAGAGCCTGAGGCCCACAGAGGGAGCACGGTTCGCCCAAGGCCCACAGCCTTTAGGAAACATCAAATCCATAGTGCCTCTCGGGGCTCTTTGGGGAAGGAAAAGGCAAGAATGTAGGGCAGCCTGGCCAATGGGCAAAGGACTCATACTGTGCATTAAAATGGGGCTGAATGCTCCCATCCATCCATCCACCACCTACCCAGTCATCACCCTCTAGACACCTGCCACATCCCAGGAGCTGCTCAGAACCAGGCGTGTGTCCAACAGAGAGCATGTAAGGCAGACAAGGCTCGTGCTCTCTCTCCTAAGCCTCCAGTGAATCTGACCTTATTCTAGGAAAAACAGACAAAATGGCGATCACAGCCATGACCACCGTCATGGGCTGAACGTGTCCCCCTGAAATTCGTGGGTTGAAGCCCGACCCTGCAGCCAGATGGTGTTTGGTGGTGGGGCCCTTGGGAGGTGAATACAGTTGGGTGAGTTCATGAGGGTGGGTTCTCTCCATGGGGTGAGTGCTTTTCGAAGGAGAGACACAAGAAGGGTGGTCTCCGTGTGCTGTGTGAGGACACTATGCCAGGGTGGCCTCTGGAAGCCGGGGGGAGGGCCCTCACCAGGAGCTGGCCACGCTGACGCCTTCCGGCCTGGGCAGCTGTGAGATCATGAACTTCTGTGGTTTAAAGCCACCCAGTCCGCGGTCCACGGTATTTAGTTGCGGTAGCCCGAGGTCAACTAAGACGACCATCATCAGCAAACGGGACAGAATGTGAAGGATTTCCGTTTCCTAGAGCAAAAAATAGCGGTTGGCCAGCCTTTGTTGACAAGGATGACTATGCATCTAAGTTTTAAATCAGATTTCAAAAAGCATCAAAGAGACAAAGCCAAGCTTTTATCTAGTTAGCAAGCATTCTTGAAAGTAATTTGCTGATGTAAACGCACGGCACTCAGCGGCCCCAGTGTTTGTGGCCCTGTCTTGTTGTAAAGGTCCCTGGGCTTCGTTTCGGCTCCCATGTGACTTGTAGCCATCTTCAGATGCAATGAACGCTTTCTTGATTAATACCTTCATAGAGGAGTGATTTCTACATGAGAACAAGGGGGGCTGGGTTCTGACGCCTCTGATCAAGGAGACTCTGCCGCTAACAGTGACCATCCCCCCAAGTTCCTTGACACTGTGATTAACAGCGACCATCCCCCGAGTTCCTTGGCGCTGTGAGAAGATCTCTGGCCAAGAGCGTGAGATCCATTCAGCAGATCTGGACCAGGGGCTGGAAGGGACCACAGAGCTCGCTTGGTGCCATATGTCATTGTAGCCAAGAGGAAAGCGAGGTTTGGTGAGAGAGGGGATGCCACTCCTCCCTCCTGGAACTGCCCAGGGTAGGAGAGGGCGCTCAGTGGGGAGGCTGCACCTGCTGTGCGGGACAAAGCCTCACGCCCTCCGGGAAGCACCAAGGCTTCAGGTGCACGTCAGCAGCCAGTTTGTTGCGGCATTTCTGGAACCTCTGTCGACCATTCTGGGGTCCTGCCTCTCTGACATCGGCTGCCCCGAGACCGCCTCCAGGGTCCTGCCTTGGTGACATCGGCCGCCCCAAGGAAGCAGTGCTCGTGGGTGTTGCTGCGGACGCACAAACGCCGGCCCCAAGGATGAAGCGGCAGCAGGCAGTGTGGACAGCGTGGGGGCCAAGGGTGGACTCCCTGCTCTGCCCCTAGGTTGAAACCATTCTGAGGAGTCATCGAAGACCTTTGAGTTTCTCTGCATTTCGAGCTCAGAATTATGATCTTCTGTAACACCTTCCGTCTTGTAAGCTTAATGCTAACGATGTTGACTTTGGAAGCCTGAGCATGTTTTTGCGCGAATGTCATTTTTCATTTTTCCAGGGTAGATGTCCAGGATTGCAGTTGAAGGTTAGCTGAATAAGAAACTGCTGTTCTCACCCCTGCCCATCACGCGTGTGGCTCCAGTCTCTCTGCGCCCCTGCCCGCATGCGGTGGTGTCCCCATGTGTACTTTAGAGCCATCGACGGTGCCGGCGCACCGGGCCCGTGGGGCGCACTGACACTGGACGTCTCTCATGTGGTCCCCTGGTCCCCTGGGCTGCGCCCCCATCGGAAGCTAACTCCCCGTGTCCGTTGTCCAGCCTGTGCTCAGATGGTCTGCTTTTCCGCGGTTGAGTTTTGCGAGCTCAGTGCATTCAGATACTCCTCATGTATTGGGGGTGCTGTTTGCAAGTATTTTCTCCTTGTCTTGGGCTTGTCTCGTCATCTTGACTCTTTCTCAGAGCAAACACTTCTGATTTTGATGCAGACTTACCCATTTTTCTTCCCTCATGGTCCGTGCCTTTGATGTTGAGTCTAAGACCTCTTTGGCTAGACTGAGTTCCTGGAGATTTCCCCTGCATTTACTCTAAAAGTTTTATGGTTTTATATTTTAGATTGAAGTCCATGATCCGTTTTAGTTCAATTTTGTATAAGGCGTGCCGCTTCAGTCAAAGCTCATTTTTTTTTTTTTTTTGACTATGGATGTCCAATTATTCCAGCAGCATCGGTGGAAAAGGCCATCTTTCCTCTGTTGAGTTGCTTCTGCACTTTTGCCAAAGGTCAGTGGAACGGTTTTTGTGGCTGTGTTTGTGGGTTTCCCATTCGGAGCCATTGGCCGATGCATCGTGCCCCTTCCAACACCACTGCTCCCCCCCCCCCCCCCCACCCGGGGACACTTTGACTTACCGATCGGGTGCTTGCGCTGACTGATTTCTGCTGTGGACTCAGCCCTCCAGTCTGGAAACCAACCTCACTTAGTCATGATGTGTGATTCCTTTTACACATTATTGATTTGTTTCATACGTATTTTGACAATTTTTTTTAAATTTTTTTTTAACGTTTATTTATTTTTGAGACAGACACAGAGCATGAACAGGGGAGGGTCAGAGAGAGAGGGAGACACAGAATCTGAAACAGGCTCCAGGCTCTGAGCCGTCAGCACAGAGCCCGACGCGGGGCTCGAGCTCACAGACCGCGAGATCATGACCTGAGCCGAAGTCGGCCGCTTAACCGACTGAGCCACCCAGGCGCCCCTGACAATTTTTACATGTAAGTCGATGAGACGCTGGTTTGTGTTTTATGTGTGTTTTTGGTATTACCTTTACCTGGTTTTCGTATCAGGGTAGCAGCGTCACAGAATGGACTGGAAAGTGTCCCATCCTGTACTCTTTCCTGGAAGAGATTAGGTAGACTTTGTGTTAATTCTTTTTTAAACATTTGGCAGAATTCTCCAGTGACACCGTCTGACATTGGAGGTTTTTTGTTTTACCTTTAGAAGTTTGCCGAGTTATAATTTCCGTTTCCTTAATAGTCATAGGGCTCTTCAAATGACCGATTATTTTCTCGGGTGAATTGTGGTAGTTTGTGTTTTTGAGGGGTTGGTCCACATCCTAGAATTTGTCCAGCTTTTCCCCGTGAAGTTATTAGTAGTGCCTCTTTGGTGCCTCCAGGGTCTGCGGTGATCCCTGCTTCGTTCCTGATGTTGGCCATCGGGGTCTTTCCACTTTCTTTCTTCTTTGTTATTTTGGTTAACGGTTGGACAATTTCACCAGTCTTTTCAGTGAACCTGCCCTGTGTTCCCTTCATTTTCTGTTACTGTTTTTGATTTCATTAATTTCTGCTCCTACCTTGACTCTTTCATTCTTTCTCTTTGCTTTTGGTTTATTGTGATCGTCTTTGGGGTTCTTGAGCTGGGAGCTTCCCTCGTCGATGTGAGACTCTTTTTTTTTTTTTTTTAAATCTGTACCTTCAGTACCATAAATTTTCCTCTCACAGCTGCTCTATGACGTGTCAGAAATTTCATTGTGTGTGTCTTTATTCTGTTCAGTTAAATATATTTTCTGATTTCCCATGAGACTTCCTCTTGGATTCACAGATTATCAAGAAGTGTGTTTGTTTTTTAATTGTTTGGAGATTTTCCTGCTATCTTTTGGCTGATTTCTAGTTTCTTCCATGTGGTCAGAGAACACACTTTATGTGATTTCAGTTCTTCTGAACGTGCTGAGGTCAGTTTCATGGCCCAGGACGTGGCTGTCTCGGTGTGTGCTCCGTGGCGCTTGGAAGGAACACGTTCTGTGGTTCTCACTTGGGCTGGTCCGGAAGGTCATTAAGTCCTGCTGGTTAATTGTACCATTGAGTTTTTCTGTGTTCTTGGCTTTCTGTCAGTGGTTGTCTCCGTTGTTGAGACAGGAGTGTTGAAGTCTCCACCTGTATTTGTGGGTTTTTCTGTTTCTCCTTTCTGTCTCACTGGTGTTTCTTCTACCGGAATGCAGCTTGTAATTTGGGGCATATATGTTTAGGAGTGCTGTGCCTTCCTGGCGGACTTCCCCTTTCATCGTTACATAACGTCTCTGTCTCCCTCCGGAGGTTTTCTTGGTCCCAAAGTCTACCTTACCTGGTACTGCGAAGGCTGCCTCTTACGGCCTTCCCTTTGATTAATATTTACCAAATATATCTTTTCTCGTTCCCTTTTCTTAAACCTGCATACGCTTCTATATTTTGTGTGGGTTTCTTGTAAAAAATTCAAGTGTCTACTTGGATCCTGTTTTTCAATCCACTCTGCCAATCTTTGCTTTTTAACTGGTGCATTTAGACCATTTCCTGTTAATGTAACTACGTGTATCTTACATCTGCCCTTTTGTTATTTGCTTTCTGTTTGTTATTTCAGTTTTTCATTGTGTTCTCTATTCCCTCCCTTTCTCTGGGTTACTTGACCTTTTTTCTTCCCCCCTCCAGATTCCGTTTTGAGTTATTCATAGTGCTTTTGAGTGTATGTTTGCCCAGGTGACAAAGGCTCTCTCTGCGACCACCCGGGAGGGTGGGCACAGCGTCATGGGGGCAGGAGTCTGGGCTCCGCACTGACCTCTGCTGGTGTGGGTGGATGCGAGTCCACCATTTTTCTGTGATGTCTGACTGGACCAGAGGGACGGGTTATTGTTTGAAATTTGTTTCTTGCTGGGTTGATGCTTTTCTGGTCCTTGTCAAGAGAGACCAGGCTTTCCTGGAGCTTTTGCGTGTGTGTGTCCACTGGTGTTTCCGCTTGCCAGGTCCCTCAGCCCCTGGTCTGTGACGTGCGAGGCAGAAGGAAAACCCAAGTGGCTCGCCGTTGTGTCCCCCGGGTCCTGCGTCCTACAGCCGGTCCTCTCCACCTTTCAGGATCTGCTCAGGCAGGTTCTCGCACGGTGTGCAGGGTTTTAGTTGTGCTTTGGGAGAGGAGCAGGGAAAGTACGTCTGCTCCCTGGTCCTGGGAGTCCTGGTCGGTGGTGTTTTAATTCACTAAAACTGTGGCACTTGCCTACCCAGCAACAGAAGACTGGTATCATATGTATTTTTTCTGAGATATTTTATTGTAATCTTGATTTTATTTGGAACTGGAAAGTAGCAATATTATGTTTTGGAGAAATGATGTTTCCTGCAAAAGATTCTGCTGTCTGCATAAAAAGGACAACACCATGCGGACGTCTGGTGATCAGGACAGCTCTTCAGAGGGAACTCGCTCCCCTGGGCGCCAAGAACACACCACAGCCACATGCTCGTAAGGAGCCAGCCCAGGTGAGGAGCACACTTCGCCGAATGCGATTCTGGGGGATTCCCAGCACTGGCGGAGGCTGGGGACATGATGCCCCGCGGGGCCGGGAGCACACGGTCGCTGAAACAAGAACCACCTCTCCCGTGGGGTCTGCTGACAGATTCCCACCCGTCCAGGGCAACTGTGGTGCGCCGTCCAGCCAAGGAGGCGACTCCCCCCCCACCCCCCGCCGGCTGGGTCTGCCTCTAAGCCCGCGATGCGCCCCTGCGCACCTGACCGACACGTCATTTCCCCAGCACGTGCTTTACTTCGCTGCTCAGCCAGAGAGCGCACAGCTAATAAACACCACCAGCTATCAAGCGTGTTAACTGCAGAGCCATCCCTTAAGATGATTTGCAGAGTTGTACCTCTTGTCGTAACGGGCTGTGTGGACACAAGGAGGGCTTCCTGAACCTCCCGGCCACTCACGGGCTCACCTGTCTGCGCGTTTGCTCTGAGCACCGAGGGGCAGCCGAGCAGCTGGGCCGCTGGCTGGGTGGGGAGGGAGGAGGGAGAGGGACACGATGGGAGCCAAACACGGCTCCGGCTTCCAAGCACAGGTTGTGGGCTTGGGAGGGACGAAGCGGGAGAGATCCGGACAGGAGGAAGGAACTGTGTCTCCCGTCTTACTCGGAGTGTTGGGAAGCGAGCCCGGGCTTCGCCCCAAGGACGTCGGAACGTCCGGCTGGCCTTTGTTCTCGGTGCTGGTCACTGTGGGTCCCGCTGGGCCAGCGCCCGGTCTCACCTGCACCTTTGACGGAGCTGCGCCCGTCTGTCCTGCCTGCCCCCGGGGCTCCGTGACCAGCAGTGCGCTCGCTCTGAAGGAGCTCCCTCCCTGTGTTCTCTCCGTCTCCAGAGGAGGCACCCTCAGGATAAAGAAGCCCGTGATGTTGGCCCATTGCGGGGTTGGGGCCACGGTGCTCGTGCGGCTTAATTACAAGCACCCTCCCTGTTACACCGGCTCGTCACCATCCGATGACTCAAAAAGATAAGTCTAATGAAGGCTTAGACACAGCCTGCCACAGCACGAGGGAACCTTAAAACGCCACCTCTGAAGCCTCCTCTAACTCTGGAAACACTGGGTGCCGCTGGCCCCTGGGGCGCGACGGCACAGCTTTCGTGGGAAGGGGCTGAGGACCCCAGGCGCCCCCTCCCCGCCGCTGGATCCCAACCCAGCTCCGAAGAACTCACAGATTTAGGGTGATGCACTTAATCCGAGGCCCACCTTCCTTCCCTCCCCAGTTTTGTGTGGTTAGAAAACCACTCCCCTTCCTTGGGCTCACTGTGCGTGCACCTGGCTTTCTCTTGGTCCAGAGCTGCTCCACACACGTGCCTTTCCTGCCTCCCTCTCCGTCCCTTTGGTTGCTGTGGGTATTCCACCTAAACACGGTCCTCGGCTTTGCTTGGCTCCTGTTCCTCGTACTGTTTCTAGGTGTTGCCTCCTCTTTTGCCCCAGGGCCTTTGCATATGCTATTCCCTTTACCCAGAAAGCCTTTGGTCCTTGTCCATCCAGCCAGTTCCTTAACCCTAGAGTCCAGCTGGGAACCCTTCCCCACCGCCTGGGCACCTCTCTCCTGTGCCTGACTTCCTGCTCCTGGACATTCTCGCCACATCCAGGGTTGCTCTGCTCAGCGCCCCCAGGGCCCTGCCCGGTGAGCGGTGGCCACACAAACGATAGATGTGGCTCCCGGAGAGGACTGGAGGTATCTGTGAGCCACCTTGCTGTGTCCAAGGTGCCGCTGACACGTCACCGCCCAGTTACAGGGACATTCACGTATTCTCCTGCTGGCAACAAAGATTATCACTTCGATAAAATAAGGGCCAGACCCACGATGAGTTTCAGGGACGCTATAAAGGAAATCATATATTGAAAAAAGGGAAGTAAGTTCTAGAAAGACACAACAGCCACTGGGGAAAAGCAGCGTTCTTAAGAGACTGAGAAGTAATTGAACAGCAAATTATACCTTCCAGATGGCACACGTACTTAGCGCTTGGAGCCCTAGACACAGACCGGGAGGTGTTTGCAGCAGAAAACAACAGAAGCTACGGAAACACTTATCCCCGGGAATTGGGCAGGAGGGACGGTAGAAGCAGGGTCCTCTGTTCGAGACGTGGATGGAAAGCGTCTCGTCTGCAGGCCGGTGTCACCGTCTGTCCGAGAGCTGAATATTCACGGCAAATCTGTCTGCTTCGGCGGTGCTGTTCTTTCCAGCCACACAAGCTAATTCCAGAGAAAGGTGTTCTGACTGAGCAGGAGACGGAGGTCTTGTCCAGCCCTGGGGGCGTCTTCTCCTGGGCACAGAAGACGCGGAGGGGGCCCACCCCGCCGAGGCCCCCGCCTCTCCATGCCACCCCCCCCCCCCAGGCTCTCCCCTCCCTCCCACCCCCAGTCTTCTGCTCTTTGTCAGGTGCAAACCCCCAGGGGCTGGGACAGTTGTGGCTGGAGGCTTGGGCCCCTGCTGGAGGGACGGGCACCCCTGCTTCCTCACCCCACGGGGGTCCCGCTCCATGACCGCGGGGCTCCTGTTCTGCTGTGGGGTGCCGCTGCCCAGCCAGGCCGACCCCGGGCTTTCCCTCTGCGGGCCGAGGCCACCGGTATCGTGGGAGGGCAGAAGGGAGCCATGTTTTATGGTGACATAAAGGAAACACTGAAACCGTTGCAGAACTTGAGGGATAAAAATGGACTTTTAAGAAAATGTGCTAAAACTAAAAGAAAAACTGAAACAATATTTCCCACTTGGATGGAAAAGGAGCCACAAATAAACAGGAAAAAAACAACCAGGGTAGAGTAATATTCTCCGGGATCCCTTGGAAATGTTTTAAAGGCAAGTTAATGCCACCTTTTATTTTAAAATGATCAGTTTTTAGCGTTAAATTAAATGTCAGCTTGCAAGAAAGATTCTGTAGTGCAAACGATCCTGCTATTTTGGGATAAGCGCAGGGCCCTTGTTTTAATTAAACCCCGAGACCCCGCCGCAGGGGGGGCTCCCTTTGCTCAGGGATCCCATCAGCAGGTGCTCTGCATTCACAGGTAGAGGAAGACACGTTCGTGGGGAGAGAATGGAATTAAATTGTCTCCCTGGGCTGCTTCATGCTCCGAATTTCTTAGCGCCGGCTAATCCTCTCTCCCCTGCGCCCCCGCCTCTGGCGAGCGTCTAGTCCTCCATTGACTGGAGAGTTTCTAAGCACCGTCTGCCGGCAGAACACCTCCCCATCGTGCTCCGAGGCCGGTTTTCCCTCCACACACACTTCCCGGGAGACCCCTGCACGCTGACCTGTGCGGGCAGATGCGTCCGGGAACAGGCGCACGGCCGTGTGCATACTCACTGGCCATGGCAATGGCGACCTTGGCCACTGACCTACACCTCAAAGACGGGGCCGCGCGAACGTGGAGCTTTGCTACGGCTGCAGTCGCGAGTTTCTTCGACCATCACGGGAGCAAGGACAGTCCAGCTTTTACCAAAGAATGATTTGCGGGCTTTCCTACCATCTACGAAGTTGGACAAACTCGACAGAGGGGGGAAGTGACAGGTACCAACAGGAAAGCGGAGCAGGAGAGCCGCCCAGTCACCTGTCCTTTGCTTGAAGCCCCACAGAGAGCCTCAGCGTGGGACAGCGTGGCCCCATCGTGCCTCTGGGATGTGGCACCTGCAGGCCCGGTGTCCAGGGCCGGCTTCTGCTCCGGGAGAGCCCACGGGCAGGCATCGGCTCATGACCGCGGCGAGGGTCGCGGACATCCGTGATGCTCCAACTGAGGCTGCAACACCTGGTGACCCCATGGATGCCCGAGGTGACGATAAGGCCCCACAGCCGGCTGAGAGCCAAGTGAGCACCCACAGCAGGGCCAGGGGGTGAGGTGTGGTCTCTGGGCCCTGCCTTGGTGATCAGGGCATCAGCAGAGGAGGAGGCCGGGCTGGGGGACGGCTCAGGCTGCCCCCTGGTGAGGGCAAGGCGGTCAGTCTCCCATCCACACACCCAGCAGGGCACACGGGTGGCCACCACCTCGTCCTCCCCCAACGTCCAGAACACAGAGGCCTCCCCAGGAGACATGTGGCCATCCTTTTACAGATCCCAGGGGCTCCTGGAAAGACCGGTCGGTTCAAGCACAGGGGACATCTCCTGTGCGTCGTCTGTGTCCCGGGCATGTGACACGTTACTCTCTTTGTCTCAGGGATCAAAGGTGACCATGTTTTATTACCCTCAGTTGCAGATAAGGAAGTGAATAGTAGCTGAGCTCCATTGGACCCCGCCGGTCTGATCCAAAGCCTGAGGACCGTGGGGCCTGGGCCAGATGCCCGCTCTCTCCAAAGCCGGGTTCACAGTGGGCATGAGGGTCAGCCCTGGGAGCGGACGCCAAGTCCACAGCCAGAGCTCATGGGCAGCTCTTGCCCCCGCTGTGGCTGCCCCCTTGCTTCTCCCCACCAGCTGGTTTGTAGATGACGTTTCATGGCTTGCTCCCACGAGGGCTCCTGGGTCAATCTGGGTCTGTGATCCCACACCCCGGGACCACGATTCCTGCTGCACACATCAGAATTTCAGTCCTGAAATCACAGTCCTGACAAACGTTTTTAGGGAGCCGGGTAACTCTTCACTCAGCCTTGCTCAGAGGCAGTGAACGCACATAGGTGGCCACGAAGCCCAGCTTATCTGCATCAGTTTGCGGCCCTGGAAACGATCTCTGTTTCTTAAGGCTCCAGCTGCCGGGGCCATGATAGTTTTTCTTTTCATGTGATATCACGCCTTGAGAGTGGCTTGGGTTTCTGAGTCCACGGTTTCGGCACATCTTTGCAGTGAGGTTGTGTGTCCGTCCGATCGTTTTTCGGAGTCGAGGACAAGCCGTGGCCGTGTGGGAAGTGGGTGTATCACCAGTGCGCAGTGGGAAGGCCTTGGAGGGGTGGGGGAGGCCCAGCCAGAACCTTGGGGGTCCCCCTGGGATGTTGTCACCAGAATGCTGGCATCCCGTTTACCAGTTCCAGCCGGAAAACAAGTTGACTTGCCTCCGCTCTGTCGTGTTGTCATTTCCGGGGGGAGAATGTTCCCATGCCAAGCCCTCTGCTGGCCTGTCCTCCCCTCCTCCCCTCCTCCTGCTCTTCCGTCTCCCTGCCCCCGCCTCCCCGCCCCCCCCCCCCCCCCCCCCCCGTCCTCCTGTCCTCTGTGGTCACCATAGAGCTGCTTTCACAGAGTCAAAGTCAGTGCTCAAGGTTTGGAACTAAAAAAGCCAAGAAATGGGAGTCCCTGTAATAATCAGGAAACAGCAAGAAGCCGTGGGCCTTGTTTCCAAAGCTGGAATTTGTATCAGGCCAAGTTTGGAAGCCGCCCCGAGACGCCGGGACTTTCTCTGGCTCTGAAGGAGCCTGATGCTCGCGCCTCATAAGTAGCCTGTCAAGCGCTTGCTGGGGAGCCCGAGAAGAATGAGACGGTTTATCTGCTCCTCACAGAAGACCGCTGTTACTAGAGGAGCATCTACTGTCACTTCCTGAGGAGTAAAGACATTAAAGGTGGTTGATAGTAAAATTATGTTTATGTTGTCTGTAAAAATGTGACAAGTGCGCCCATAAAGGCCGCGGGGAACCCGCCTTCTGCTAAGTGGACAGTGCAGAGCCTGGTCTGGAAAGGCCCCTGGCGCTCGGGCCACGCTGCCCCGGAGACCCCCCCGTCCCTCTGGCTGGTCCCCCCCACAGGGCATGGGCGTGGCCCAGGGACCCCCGCTCGCCCCTGATCTGGTCCCTCTCCCTCGGTGTCGGGGCGCCCGGGCTTCCCCACTGCCAGCCGGCAGCTCAGTTCTGGCTCTAGTTTCCTAACAGGCCAGTGGAAATGGGTGTCAGCGGCTTTGGGGATCGAAAGGAGGAAGGAGGAGGAGGTCGGATGCCAGCGAGCTCAGCGCTGGGGGCCCGTGGCATGGACACGTGGATTTGCGGTGCAAATGAACTAGGAGACAGGGAGGGACCTGGCAGGGCTCTTAGCGATCAACACGCAAACGCCCACAGACTAGGAAGTGGCCTCCAGCTCCGTTTTTGATGGGGGCCGACAGGGCACAGGGCACAGTGGCCTTCCTGATTCCGGCAGGGCACAAATCAGCCCACCGGAGCCTGGGATGCCCCAGACAGGCCTAGTGTGCTGTGGGCTGGGAGGCAGCGGCCGGTGGCACCACGGTCATCGCGACACATCGCTGGGCGTGGGGGTCACTGAGGGTCTCCGGAAGGTGGAGGGACCAGTGTCTGCAGACCAGATCAGGAGCACCCCTGGGGACCAGTGCAGCCTAAGGGGTCCTGCTGTGGCTGGCTCCCTGGACGGCCCCCAACCAGGGGGCCGGTGGCCTGGCTGGGGGGTGGCCTGGGCAGGACCTAAAATCCTTGCTGATGAGGTTTGTGGGTATTGTGGGGCTGTGGAGCCGACGGCCAAGAAAGAATCCCTGAAGACGTCTTTGGTGCAAAAGATCTCATTAAAGCACGGGGACAGGACCCACCCGTGGGCAGGAAGAGCTGCCCTGGGGTCGTGACAGGTGACTCATTATATCCCTTCAGGTTCAAAGGGGTCAGGGATAGAGTAAGTCCCTAAGGAATATTGGAAGCAAGGTTTCCAGAACCTTGAGGGGCTGGCTGTTGCTAGGGAAGCTCCACTTATTACCGCTTAATGAAACCTCAGTCACGAGACCCTCCAGATGTGTATCGGGGGCCATCAGCTTGGGGGTGTGATCGCCAGCATATACTTGGGGGAGTTGAGATAAAGGAAGTAGACATGCAGGATCCTGGGGGTTGGGATGACGTCAAGCTAAGACTCTCTTTTGCCCCAGCAAAGCGTCCTCATCGAGGCAGCTGAGGTCCTAGAGGGAGGTCACTCTGCCGGTCTCAAGGACTTGTGGATGGGCTGTGGCAGTAAGGGAATTTAACTTTTCGTTTGCCTGAGTTTCCCACATCGGCATGGCCAGCACTTAAACCCCTTTCCTTTGTTCTCGGGCGGCCAGGAGTGTCTGAGGAATGTCACATGTATTCCCCTGGGTTGGGGGGGGTTGCTGCTGTTAGCCTGTACTCTGCCCTCTATTGTCCCTCGTCACCTGCTACTCCATTTCGTCGCTGGGACTGGGCCGGTCCGCTCATCTCATGGTCACCATCACGCGGTTCCGGAGGCCGGGCCCCTCGAGGCTGCCTCCCTTCGGACGGCCGGGGCCGGGAGCGCTGTGCAGAGGGAGGCAGGGCCACGTGCGGCCCGGGAGGCCCGTGGGGGCTGGGCTGCCCTCAGTCCCCCTGCACCAGACTCCCCGTGGCGGAGGCCAGGACAGGAGCGGCCCCGGGTGCGTGTGTCGCCCACTGGAATCCCTTCTGGCTCCTGACTTCGTCCACCTTTGGAGGGGAAGCGGGATCCCAAAGCCCCTTGCGGCCGAGCTGTGAGAAAGGAGCCACGTTAGCCTGTTTCCTGCTCTTTTCCCCTTCTCTGTGGGGTCACGGCGTGGGGGCGGGGATTTATCGACCTTTTCCGTGAACTAGTCCTTGCATAAAACAATATTTAAATACCAATCCGAGATTTGCAATGACAACTAACAAAGCTAATTAAGGGTAATCAGGAAGCCCTTTATTACGCACAGAGACGTCACGGGGAGCTTCTAAGATAGGATCATAATGAAAGATCAATATGGCTAGTGGACAAAACTCAATGTGACAAATCAACAGGGACTCGCTTGAAAGTGGAATATTTTACACTTGTAAGGTGAATTAATCTCCGTGTCAGTAAGGAAAAACAATTACAAAATGGAAATTAGCCACATGTTCCCGCAGGACATGTGAGAAAACGGACGTTGAGGAGCAGTGGCCAGCGCTGGTGGGACCGTCAGCAGGGGAGGGGCCCGAAATGTTCTCATTCCCACAAAGCCCCTGGGCAAGGGCGGGGCCACCATCTTGGCCGCTATTTCAGGTCCTAACAGATGTACCGGGAAGTTAGAACCCCCTCTGCTGTCTCCCACAGGGGATGGGTAATTAAGGTTCACTTAGAAATTTCAAATGTATGGGGGTGCCAGGGTGGCTCAGTCGGTTAAGCGTCCGACTCTTGATCTCACGGTTCGTGCGTTCGAGCCCCGCGTTGGGCTCTGTGCTGACAGCATGGAGCCTGTTTGGGATTCTCTCTCGCCCTTTCTCTCTGTCTCTCTCTCTCTCTCTCTCTCTCTCAAAGTAGATAAGTAAACTTAAAAAAATAAATAAATAAATTTCATATGTGTGTCTTTGCCGTATAATATCCAGAGTGGCATGGAGATTTGGGCTGCCTGACACGCGGAGCTGAGTTTTCTGTTGGTTTATAGCTTAGCATTACTTAGCATGGTATTAATATTCTGAATATGAACCCCACGTACATGCAGTGAGGGGAAGCAATGACCCCGAAGACCAGGAATGCACACAGGTAGTGCACAGAGCTCAGTGTTAAAGCCCGAGCAGAGAGCTTCACGCACACGCAGCACGGTTGACCGACCTAAGGAGGCTGGTGTGACGTCGGCCAGAAGAGGCCCATTTGGGGGAACATGGCTTAAACTTGCAGCAGGTACAGGTAACGGGGGCTCCTCGTCCCCAAGGGAGGAGCGGCGACCACGACGGGCGCAGAGATTTGGGTGTCCTGCTTAGTCCAGCCCATCGGACAAGGACAGGCATCTCGGTGTGTCCTGGGAATTGTGGGGGAGGGGGCAGCTGATTTCGCTAGCGGTTTGGGGGCTTCCGCTGGGGGTGGGGTGCTCCGGAAGCACACAACATGAACGGCTAGCAGGGACTTGGGTCTGGGAGGGCTTCCTGGAAGAAGCGGCACCTAGGATGAGACCTGGGGTCCAGAAGGTAGCGAGTGAGGCGGAAAGAGGGAGAGGAGGGAGAGTCTGCCGGGCCCAGAGTGGGGAGCCCGCCTCCCTGAGGGGAGACACGGAGCTGGCTCGCACCGGGGAAGTCGAGGCAGACAGGGGAGTCTCCCGCATGGAGGCGTCGGGTGCTGGGGAGACGGGGCGAGCTGTCTGCGGCCCCCGAGGCGGGGCTCTCCTGAGCCCCAGATGCTGTGGCCCCTGGCGGGCGCCCACCTGTCGTTGGTCTAGATTGCTGCCTGGAATTTGGAAACAAAGGAAAACAACCACCCTTGAGGTTATGTTCTAAGCCTCTTGGGTCAGGAGAGAGACGGCGCTCGCTCAGCCGCTGAGTGTCCAGCGCGAGGGCGTGTGGCCAGCTCTCGGGGGTGGACGTCAGGAGGCAGAATCACAGGGACGCGTCTGGTGACCAGGCGACCAGGGAGAACGCGGCCCGGGCTCCTCCCTCAGGCGGCAACGTTCACACACAGCGTTGAGGGGTCACAGGAGGCGAGCACACTGATGGAGAAGGGCTGTGGGGGTCTGTGGGAAACAGCTGGGGCTCCATCCGATGCCCTGGGGGCAGGGAGGGGTGGTGGTGATCCGTGCCCCGCGCTGTCTGGGCAGGTGGGTGTCCCACTCAGTGTACCCCCGAACGGCAGGTAGGAGGGGGTGGTGTGGGCTCTACCTCACAGGTGGGGCTCAGAGGCCGAGCGAGGGAGGGCTGTATCCAGAGATGGGATTCCATCCTGCCCGGGGGCCTCCCTCCCTGTGGGGGGTTCCAGGGCCCCAGGAAGGCCCAGGGCTACCTTCAGGGATGAAGAAGGAGTCTGTGGAACAGTTTGGGAAGTGCCTGGGGTGGGGTGCAGACAGGAGGGGGTGGGGGGAGCCTGCCTCCCTGGGGGGGGGCGCTGCCCTCGGCAAGCTCTGTGAGACCCCCAAAGCAGTGAGGACCCGCAGTGGGTGGGCTGGGCACCTTCGGAGAGGTTTCCATACGAATGACCGTGTCAACCGAGTCAGACGGCGTCCTGTGCTTTTGCCACGTGATAGAACAAATGTTCAGCCTCTCAGGTGGAGGGCTGCAGGGTCCGGGAGAGAGACGGAGGCCTGGTGCACACAGCCCCCCACCCCACTCCCCCACCCCAGAACTCGCAGTGAGCCCCGCTTGCCACACAGGAGAGGGGGGGACCTTTCAGAACAGGCGGACCCGAGAGGCCGCTGGCCGAGCCTGGGTCAGGGCCAGTGCGTTTCGAGGCCAGCCACCAGCTGATGAACTTGGGGAGCGTCGTTCACTGGTTCAGTTTGTTTAGTGACAGCCGAGAATGGGATGCCAGAGGAAGGCCACCTGTGTCCTGTAATGCAGCAGGAGTGTGGCAGGCAGCAAGGGCAGAGGGCAGGGTCCGTGGGGGCAGACGAGTCCTCCTCCCAAGGGCTTGTAGGGAAACCTCAAAGTCCTGCCTCAGGCAGCCCGGGCTCACTTGGCCACATGACCGTTTTTAGCATCAGACCCTGAAGTCCTGCTGCGGGGCCCGAAGCCTCCCTCCCCCACCCCCGCCCCCCCCCACCGGGGCCCACTGGCTCTGGATCCCCCGAAACAAGCTATTCATCTCTCTTCCGCGGGTTTTCTCCACAAAGGTTGGAACGCTGCCAGGGTTTATACGCTGCACAGAAGAGGTGCGTTTCATTGATTTCAGGAATGTGCTGAATCTTTCTAAGCTCATGCATAATAAATGTCCTTTGATTTTTTTCCCCCCAAAGTTACAGGTGGAGTTGCTGTGAGGTGTCTAAATATAGTACGAGATGCACTCTTGAAATAGCGGACCCAGAGCCCGAGGGCAGAGTGAGGTCCCAGTTCTGTTGGACGAGGGGGAGGGCGGGGCTCCTTATGGTCCCAGGGGCAGCCTGTGACCTTTCCCCTCGCTGTGTCTTCAGCCTCTGGGGCTCCCGAGTCCCCAGCCCCCTCCCAGCGGCCCCCTTTCCACTTTTTCACTGGTAGCTTTGCCAAAGGCAACTGCGCATCTGAACGCGGGGTGGCGGGTGTGACGTCAGCCACACGGGGCGAGTTGCCCGTGTGCTCAGCTCTGCGGCTGTCTTCAACTTCAAGATTTTTAGAGCCAGCTCTTGATTTCCTATTTGTTTTGGTCGCATAAGTCCTGTTCTGCAAACCTACCCCATTAATCCCGGCGACGCCGTGTGGACACGGACCACAGGTGCAGCCCCCGCTCCCACTTTCCTGGCACCAGTTGGTCCCCGGGGTTGTGTTTGGTCCAAGCTCAGCGAAGAGAGAGGCGTTCAGCTCAGCCGGACTCTCGTCCTTAGACCTTGCCGTGTGTCCTCCGCCTGCAGCTGGGTCGCTCGAGTGGTCTGGGCCGACTGCCCCAGCCGGACCCCCCCCCACCGCCCCGGAGCAGCTCCCTTCTTCTGTGAACCCGCGGCCGCTGTGCCTTTGATCCTCACAGCGTCTGAGAGTTAGGGGAGCAGAGGTCAGTCGCTCAGCCGGGGAGCGGGGAAGGACGACCAGCCCGTGCACACGGGGGCACCTGCCCCCTGGGCCGGCCTCAGATGGCCCCGTGGGCTGGACAGCGGGCGAGGGGAGGCCAGGACGGAGAAAGCCGGGTCCCGCTTTGTCGCCGAGGGCTTGTCGCGGACCCGGCCGACCTGAGCACGCCACACCAGAGGAAGTTTCTGCAGAGCATCCTCTTGCGTTACTCTGAACACATCTTGTCCAAAGATGTTCGACACTGTTGTTTGTCGTGTTTTCAAAGCGTTGCAAGCAACCCACGTATCCAAAAACAGAGAATCGAGTAAGTAAATTATCGTGTCTCAGTAACACGGGACAGCGTATAGCCTCTCAGAAAGACGATGCAGGTCTATTTTCGTTTCCTGTCTCCACAGCTGGTGAGAGCTGCAGAGGAGGCCGGGTTATCGGATTATTGTTTTTACTTCTTCGCTTCCTCTTTCTGCCCTGTGACCTCGCAGCCCCTGGGTCGGGGGGCTCACGCCCACCTGTTGACCAGGTCTCGGCCGCCTTAGCCACGGGCCTCAGCCAGCGGGGGGTGAGCAGACGTAACACGGAACGTGCCTCAGGGCTCTGCCAGGCACGAGCCAGGCCCGCTCGTCTGGACCGGAACAGGGACCGCGCCCCACGGGGCCCGTCCCGGGCAGCCGGGCACAGGGGACCCGCAGAGCCGAGCGCTTGAGAATAAGGCCACGGGTAGTTGGAGGCTGTTCCCTGTGCATTAACCAGCTGGCTCAGACAGGAAATTTGACAACCGTTTGCGTCGTGTGATCCTGTGTTTGTGGGGAGAGGTGCTAGTATGCACGTGAACGTTCCTGCCCACGTTGACACTGGCATGGAATTCTGGGAAGATACACAGGTAGCGTTTGTCCTTTGGTGGTAGGGTTAGGAAGCTTCTCTATTTGTTGTTTAATGCTGCTCTGTATCCGCAAACATGTAATTTATACACCCATTTTTTTTTTTTTTTAAAGAACACATCTTCTTTTTTTTAGGTGAGAAAGGATCAACTCTCTTTTATCACTGCAAGTATCTCTGCAGTCATAATAGTCAAATTTAAAATCTACATCAGGCCGAACTTCCTAGAAGAGTCTCTGAAGAGGGTGGAGGCCATGTCTGTTTTACCGCCTCGACCACACAGAAACGCTCACTAGCTGCCCACTGATTGAATCAGACTACTCGCATAGTGCCACCTCACTCCTCCGCCCCAAATACGATTTTCAAAAATGATCCAGCTGATAGGATTTTGTGCAAAATTCGTACTTCTTGTTAGCCATCTGCAGTTCCAAGCCGGGCCGGTGAACAAACACCGATTGACTCCCCCAATGCAAGAGTCAGGTGCTCGTCTTCTGTCCACGGATGCGGAGATCTCTGCCTTCTCTGCCCATTTCTGCTTGTGGACGTTGGATCCGGAGGTGGAGACTGTGTTCCCAATCACTTATCTTACGAGCGCGGGACCACAGGGGCCCTGGTGGAAACGGCGTCTTTCTGTCACAGTTGCCGCACGCGTCCAGGGCTGTGGGCTGGAAGGGGCTGGGGCCCGTGGCCAAGCCGCAGAGCGCTCTGGGACAGCTCTGGGACAGCTCTGTGACCCTGTCCTGTGCACAGACCCACAGAGCAGGCCTCTCGGATGTAATAAGCCAAACGTAATTCTTGTGAGTAGTGCGCGATGGTGGGAGGCTCAAGCATTGCACGTGTTTCAGTTTTTCTGTGCCAATTCCGTGTTTTGGATTGTATGATTTTGGAGGGTGTATCTTTCCTCCATGGGGACGTAATGTCTAGAAATGTACGGTTCTCTTCTATATAAGGAATAAGCCTCTGTGGCTCATGTAAGTAGCTATAGACCTTTTGAGGAAATCTACAAAGATGTGCACAGTCACCGTCTCCAGAGCTGGGAGGAGATTTTGCTGATTCCAGCAGCAAACGCCAGCAGGGCCACGATTCTCCAGGAGCTGGCTCAGAGCTCCCCGGTCAGCAGTCTCCGGGAGTCTTCCAGAAAGCTCTGTGGGCTGTGTTTGGCTGCCCTCCAGGCAGGGAGTTTTCCATTTGAACTGCTAATAGCTTTCTTTGAAAACCAACACATCAGTCCATTCTGATCTGACCCAAAAGACTCCTGAGCAGTTGTGTGTGGCCGGGGAAGGGGGGTAGGGCAGGTCTGGCTTTGGGGAAATAGGGTGTCTGTTTGCACGGGCTTAACATACAGATAGACCTTCTCTCCCCTCGCAGTGTGCGTGGATACCGAGCTGCCGACTGACTGACAGATCAAAGACAAGCTTTCTAGAAAGTGGATGTAGTGAACGTTGTTCCTTCTGTTCCCTGGCCATGTATTGTTACCGACCTCCTTACCGGGCTCGTTAAAATTGATCTCCGCGTGCACGTGCTAAAACACACTCTTCTTGTTACTAAGTCCCAGGGAAATGATTTTTTCTTCGTGAAGTTCCCATGGGCCCACGACCATGGTGTTGTCTGTGGGATCTCTGGTCCAGGCTCACAGGCCGCCTTCCATCCCGGGCACCCTGCCCTCTGGGAGGCAGCCGCTGATTGAAGGGCTCCACGTGGGTGATCGTGCTGTTGATCTCACCCAGGCTGTGACTTTGTCCAAGATGATCGGCTGCTCCCGTCGGAAACCGCTTGATCTGTTGTTCGGGGTAATTTGGACAACCAAGCAGTGACGCCAGGTTCCTGTGGGACCACGTTCCACTTCCCAGTCAGTCGGCCAGACCTGGTGGAGGGTTGATTCAGTTGGCCTCCACTTTAGGACAAACAACCTGAGGCTCTAGTACCTTTTGGCCTGAAGGGTCCAGATGCCCACAGAACCCGATGAATTAGTGAGGCGAGCGGCCCCGCTCCAACCGGGGGTGATAAGTCCTTGCTGTGGGTGTGCCGTGAGCCCAGAGCTGCAGACGGCCTGGGAGGGAGGCGGGTTGGAGGCTGAGAGAGGAGGCCGGGCTTTCCTTTCTCTGCCTCCTGTAGGGTCTGTAAGGGACGGGACCTGCCGGCTGACGCCACCCCTGCGGCCTCCCTCTGGCTCCAGGGTCACCGTTGGCTCAACGATGGAGAACCTGTTGTCTATTCTGCCCTGGCTGGTCCACCCAGGGGGCTGGGCCTGGGACGGCCTCCCTTCCAGAACGAACTGCCCTGGAGCTCCGCTGGCTCTGCGTCGTGGCCTCGGGGCTGACTCAGCGGCCTCTGCGGCGTTCAGCAGGGACAGGCCTTGCCCGGCGGGTCAGGGGCCTCTGATCCCGTGAACGGCGCTGCACTTTGGCACAGGCTCACTCCTGCCTTGGGTTTCTCCCTTCAGTGAGCCAGAATCAACACAACGCTATTCACATAAGACTCAACACGAGGGCAAATCACTGGCAGTTTTGCGGGTCCCGATAGAACTCCCTTCGGCACATCAGCGGAGCCACTTTTGTAGGATCTGTACGCGTGGGATTTGGACAGAGCCCTGCTGGCTCGTCTTCTGGAGTGACTGATTCGCACCCCTTCACTGACTCACAAACCTCTCCCGGGGGTGCGTGAGGGCGAGCCTCTCCCACCTCGCGGGATGGCTTGGCTGCTTCAGAGCGAGGCATTTTGATGACATCTCCCCCAGTGCATGGTCTGCTCACTACTGGACAGCTGTCTCCTGCGTGTGTTCAAGGTTTTAACGTATCTTTCTTTAGCGATTTACATTTTCATAAGAACGGAAACGTACAGGCTCGCACAATTGTGTTGGGATTAATTGAAGGCTGGGTCCGCGTGCAAAGCCTTTCCTGATTTCGAGGGGAAGAGTAACGCTTTGCTATGATTAAATGTGCACGTGCTTTTGGTACGTCAGAGGACAGTGACGCCACACACACAGACAATGCCAGCAAGGGAAGAGTTCAACTTTGTTTGGACTACGAGCTCTGAGTAAGTGTCTCAAACCAACTTGCAAGAATGGGAGGCAGGGGTCGGTCCGTAAACTCTGGGCCAGTAGCATCGTCCCCCAGCCCGGGCAGCATTCTGGGGGGGGTCATGTGGAGCCTGGGGGCTCGCGGGAGGAGGGACAGCGACCCTGAGGGCCGGCCTGGTTCACACCGCAGTCTCGCAGGGCCTCGAAACCGGGTTCAGCAGGGTTTCTGATGGGGCCTCTCGTTGCATCTCTGGCGAATGAAAGAGAAAACGTCAGGCTGGAGATCAGGACCCGGGCTGCAGAGGCCAGGCAGGGGCCCCACTTGGGCCTTGGAGCTGTCTCGGTGTTGTGTGGGGGTGGGTACGCACGCCATGGCTCCCATCCCACTCTCCATGGAGTCTGACCCCTCCCACGCATGAAGACCACCAACACGGAAACCCAGTGTGTCAGATTCTTGGGTGAAATGCGGCAGGAAGAGGTGCTGAAGCCCACGGTGGAGAGTGAGGCGAAGGTTGGAGCCATGGGCAGAAGTGGCCCTGCAACATTGAGGACGGAGGGTGGGGAGAGCCCCCGACAGAATCTTCATTCCGGTGGCCACGTCCCGCGGGGGTTTGCGGGCACTCCTGGGGGGGCGAACGGGCACAACCTTTGGCAGGTGATCGGGTGACTGGTATCGGGGTGGCAAACGCCCCGAGACCCATCGAGTTCCCCTTCAGGCCGTGAACGGGGTTGGATTCGGATATGGACCGTGTCCCCCCGGGAGTGTTTAGGACAGCGAGACTGTGGGATCTGCCCCCCAACCCACGGAGAAGATGATTCAATGAGTTGTGCTGCATCCGCGGGGGGTGGGCTGGGCGGGAGACACCGTGTGGTGGAAACACGGGAAAGGATCCCTAGTCCCACAGTGAGACTGTCAAGGTCTGCAGGCCTCCAGAGCGCTGGAGACGCACAGCGACTTGGCTTTGGACAGTTTTCCACCTCTGACTTGGTTCTTTCAGGATCACTGGCTCATCCTCTGGGGTGGACGGGGAGCGTTCCAGAAGCCCGGGAGAGAACCACGCACCGGGCCTCCCTCAGCGCCGGCACCGCTGGCCGGTGGGCCGTGGGAGCCCCGTGGGGAGAAGCATGCTGGCATCAGATAGACGTGGCCGCCTCGGCGGGAGTCCTTTCCGCGGACGGCCGCTCCGTCGTCACGTTAGAAACCCTGGACACCACAGGCCGCCCTGCCAGCAAATAGACCCGTGACCTGGCCGCTGGGGGCGCTGGGGGACAGCCGTGGTCCCGCATCTGGACACCCTTCCCCACACGCCTCCTCTCTGGTTCCCAGTCCCCGTTCTCCCCGACCCACCACGGGCGCGGAGGATGGTGCTGGAGCCCGATGTTCGCTGGGAAACCCTTCGCCTCTTGAGACAGATCGTCTCTAGCCTTGGCTCCAAACACCTGCTGGCCTTCCAGGGCAAAGGTCAAGCGTTCCGTCTGGTCCGTGACTCGCCCCGCGCGGTTCCCATCCCGGTTCCCACGCAGACGTGGGCCCCCGCACGGTTCTTCACAAGAAGAGGCTATTATCTCAACAGCTCACAGCTCTGAAAGACCTGATGCGTTTCCCAACAGGAGCAGATTTCTTTAACGTGCATCCGCGAAAAACTCAGCCTTGTGTTTCTGAGGGTAATTTCCCCCTTGGTCTGGGGTAAAATCTTGGCGGCAGGGGTGGGCGGTCAGGCCGTAGACACGCCGGACAGGGGGTCCGCCTGGCCCGCCGGGCATCGGTGGCTCCACGACCGGTTCTTCCCCGGGTGCTTTGACGACACATGATGATGTGGCCGTTCTGGGCATGAACATCCCGTTCTCTGCGACCCCCCCCCCCCCCCCCCGTTCGGGCGGGAGAGCGCCTGAATGAGAGCTGGAGCCCCCGTCTCAAAGTTAGGCAAGCCAGATGGCGCCCCACAGTTCTGTGTTAGAAACTGTCTGCCGTTAAAAATATACTCTATATGCCACCGAAACTCCCTGCTCCAAAAGCTAATGAAATACGTCGAGCGGTCCAGGTTTCCCGCTGACCTCCCCCCCCACACCCCTCCCGGGTCTGCGGCAGGCCGGCCCCTCCCCCGAGCAAACCTCAGGGTGCAGACGGTGTCTGCGTGGTGTGGAGGCCACGCACCGCTCACGAGACCCGCCGACGGCCGCGGCTGGGGGTCAAGGGAATCCGGGGTGGGGAGGTTCACAGGCTGACGGACGAGCCTCCCCCATCACCTCACGAGCACAAAAGGAGCCTGTGAGGGAGGAGGAGAGGAGAGAAAGGAGAACATGGCCAGAGTGTGTGGGTGTGTTTCGTTTTTAGAGAAACTACAGGTATTGTTTAAAAGTAAAATAACGTGATGTTGAGCACTGACATTTTAAATATTAATATTTGTCAAAACGTTATTGTGTGGTTAAAAATAAAATAACGTACCCTTAATATGTCACATTCAAAAATGTTTTAACGTTTATCTATTTTGAGAGGCGGAGGCAGAGTGTGAGCGGGGGAGGGGCAGAGAGAGGGGGAGACACAGACTCTGAAACAGGCTCCAGGCTCCGAGCTGTTGGCACAGAGCCCGACGCGGGGCTCGAACTCGTGAACCTCGAGATCGTGACCTGAGCCCCAGTCGGATGCTTAACTGACTGAGCCATCCAGGAGCCCCTGACATGTGACTTTCAAATGATTCAATGTACCTCCGTGTTACTGGAAGAGCAGTGTGGACCGAGTGAGCGAACTCGGTCGGCTGAGAGCCGTCTCCCTGTGTTTGGGCATCCCCCTCCCGCCCGGGGATCCGCCTGTGTGGCTGTGGGCCTCTCAGCTTCTAAACAGCTGCTTGTGGGGGACGGACTGTAACATGGCCCTGGGATCCCCACGACCTAGTGTGCATGTCCGAGGAATCCCTCCTCCTGTGACACGCCCCCTGCTGGGGACACTCAGGGTGTTTCCAGGGTGCGTTCTGATGTTGTAAATGACCCCGTGGCAGAGCCTTGGAAGACACCTCCCGGAGGAGGAGAATCGGGGAGCGGCCCCCTCCCCGGGATCTCTCTCCTGGGATCCCGAGACCTAGATGTGCTTTCGCTTCACCGTCTGTCTGTCTGTCTGTGATTCCGTGTGCTTGTTGGCTCCCCAGGCTCCAGGGGCCTCTGGCAGCGCTGACCCTCAGAACACTGTCCTGACCATCCGCTGCCTCCGTGAAACACTCCTCAAACATAAAGACGCAAATACGTTACTAGCACAAGCGTGGAAACAAATATCCCAGGCTCACCATCACCGCAATAACACCAGAGTCCTTGTGCCGGCATCGGAGTAGGTTTCAGAGAAAAAGAGGACGGCTGGGGATGAAGCGGCTCCTGCGGTGATGTTCCAGGGCTAATTCATCAAGAAGACACGACAGTCCCCAGCACTTACGTACCTAATGACAGAACTTCAAAAGACACAGAGCGAACAAGGGTGAACTTACAGAGAGAAGCGTCCATTCGCCAAACTTAATTCAGAATCCATCATAACGCTGACGCTGAACGACGAGAGAAGAGACAAGACCGTATCGGAGGTGATGTTTGTGTCCCAGGTGAACAGTTCTTACATCATCAGAAGCACGATGGGTGTGAGAAAAACATGAGAAATCTGGCTTCCTCAAAAGTAGCAGTTGCTACTGTTTCAAAGACACGGTGAAGTTAACAAACACTAGCAGACAGTGTTTGCAAGCTCCGTGGCTGGTAAGAGTTGTCTGCGGGATATAGAAAGGACTCTGGAAGCTCACATGAGAAAGTGAATAATCCACTCAAGAGGTGGGGGAGGTGCTTGGACACGGCACCAAGGGCAGTGGGGACCGGAGAGATGCTCAGGGTCACGTGTCATTCGGGGGATGCGGATCGAGACCGGAAAGAGATGACCGCAAACACGGCTGGGTGGTCTACGGGGAGGCACCGGCGGTCCCCAAGCTGGTGCCGGTGGGGGCAGAAAACGGCACAGCCGCTTGGCCAAGGGTCAAAGCCCCGCGCGCCAAGTGATCCAGCCGCTGTGCTCGGGGTGCTTACACCCCGAGGAGGCTACGTTCAGGCAAGAACGTCTACGTGAATTGTCACGGGCGTGTCATTAGCGATACATCCAAACTGTAAAAAACTCGAAGCGCCACAGGTGGAAGGAAAAAAGATGGTAGCAAATCTACCCAATGGAATATTACCCAGAAATAAAAGCAACGAATTATTGCTGATAATACAACAAGACAGAAGAACCACAGAATAATTATTCCGACTGAAAAGAAGCCACTGGAAAAAATAGTGCCTGACGTGTGATTTTATTTGTAGAAAAAGATGCAAATTGGTTTGTAGCAACGGATAGAAGGTCAGTGGGGCCTGGACGAGGAGGGGGTCAAGGGCAATCTATCGAATGCCAGTGATACGTCACTAAAAGTGCTAACAGCGAGAATTTGTGAGCCACCTGTTGTTGTGCCAAAGTACCGATGGAAGGTCACTTCCTGGTCCCGCTAGAGCTGGCCGCACTTCCCCGACGGGCTGCTTCTCTGGGCGGGAGGGACCCGAGGGCAGGGAGACACGGGGCCCGGCTCGACCGGAGGGCAGGGCCCGTGTGTAACGGCCCCGGGAAGGCCACCCCGGCGCCCGGTTTGCGACGGGACCGCGGGGACAGCGCCGCCCGCCCACCGGCCGCCCGCTCTTACTGCTTTGCAACCCGACGTGAAAGCCGTCCTCGCTCCGTGTCACCTTGCGGGTCACCTGGAAAAGCGGGAGGAAAACCAGGAAGGCCTGCGAGACACTTGAGGTAGAAATTGCTGCTGGTGATTTATGGTTTTAATTAAGAGCTATTTAAGCTTTAATTAAGAAGGTACATGAGCATTCAGTATTTAAGAAAAACGCCTTTGTGTTTGGGTCAATTGAATAACATAAAGTAAAATGAGATACATATTTCTAGTCAGAAGCGTCACATACGAAAGCAGTGAACGTAATTAAAAAGTAAATTTAAACTGATTTGGGCAGAAAGGCTTTCTAACGGGGGAAGCTGGCTGAGGGGAATATATTTCCCTCTGTCGCAATGTGGCTGGCTCTCTGGGCACAGAGACGGGCCCGCGAGGGTGTCCTGGTGCCGGCGGTCCCGGGGCTCCTCGGAGTTCCCCAGGGGGAGCGTCCCTGATCTCTGCGGCACGGCCGCTTCCCCGCTGTGTGGTTTCCTTGGCATCTGTTTGCTCCCAGCGGCGCAGAGCGTCAGTGAACGCGAGGTCAAAGTCTCACTCAGCGACCGCGAATCTACCACGCACGCGGTCAGGGGCGCGCGGGGTTCACGAGGAGGAACAGAAGCCCGGAGGAAACTCACTCATCACGCCCTTGACCGCGGGCGAGTGCATCAGAGCTCAGGACTCTGGCCCCGGGGGTGCGGGCGCTTCGCTCTGGGGAGGGTCAAGGGCACACTCCTGTTTGAGCTGCTGGCCCCAGGAATGTGAGGGGGCACCAGGGACAGCAGCCCCGGGACACAGGCTTGTTCCGAATGCTCACCCTCTGGAGCCACAGGCCGGTCGCAGGGGAGGGGGATGGGCGTCGTGCTCCTCGGCTAGGGACAGCAGCTGCAAGGTGCCGGGCGCCCCTGGACCACAGAGCCCGGAGGTGCCACGAGTGACCCACGCAGGGTCAGCTCTATACCGCTTTGCTGGCCGGACCTCTGCACTCTGCGTCTCCCGGCCGTGTCCCTCGGTAAGCCCGGAGGTTCCTGGGAAGCCGCAGCCCCCTGAGCATCACTCCACCTTCGGTTGCTGGGCACTCGTTGGCAGAGTTCCCAGGACCGTTGGTAACAGCACTGACCTGGCCTCCCTGGGCCGAACCTGCACAAACGTGTAGGCTTTCCACCTCCATGAAGTGACCTCCCGGTCCTCAGGACTATCTGCTGTGCCTTTTCTAAATCTCTGGGATGCCCCCTGGGGGGATGGTAGCGGCCCCTCCGGTCTCCTTTGTCCTCTCCGGAGGAGCCTCCGATGTCTTCTCCGATGTCTTCTCGGGAATTTAGTCTCGGCCGGGCTCTGGCCATTGGTAGACAGGACTTCCCCCGAGGCAGACAGTCGGCTCCCGATGACCTGCCATGTGCCTGGCTGACGAGTCCACTCAGTGGTCTCCCTGCGGGGAATCATATATTTGGAAATACGGATTTTTCAGGTTAAGCGAGCTGTTGCTTCATAAATGAGCAACACAAGTATTTATCAGACACGCAGGTTTTGAATAACAATCTTGACCACTACCACGTAAGGGATAACGCAACTTACCCGATGACAGGTGCACATCTCCAGGGCCTGCTCCCGCCCCAGGTGCTGGCCTGGGTGCTGGCCCCGCAGCCAGACGTGCTGGGCTTCCTGTCCAGCTCGCCTCTCCCCATCAACCACCTGCTTTTTTGCCTCATGATACTTTGTGATTCTGAAGCAACACAAATATCAAAGGGAAAAGCATCAAAACCACGAAGGGTTTCTCCACACCCCAAATACTTCCTTTCCAAACGGCAGTTTCTCTTTGGTCATCACGTGCAAATCGTGCCCTCGGAGGTCGGGAAGGAGGGACTGCGGAGTCGAACGCAATCCATGCCAGGAACGTTTGCCCCCTCATCCGTGACCACAGCTCAGATGGCTTCTCGAGGGTCGTAAATTAACTCCGTTCAAGGGCCTGGATCACCCCGTAGGTGCCTCACCGAGGACTCGGCACCCTGAGCGCACGGAGACATCAGCCCAGCTCGGCAACGTGATGGGACACGCTTGGCACACTTCTCACCTCCCCGACCACACATCAGACTTGAACATCAGTTGTCCGACATTTTAGTCACCAAGCAGCTGGAAATAGGTTGGGGTCTGAAGTCGCGCTTGGGATGGCAAGGGAAGGCAGAGAACTACCGTGGGATTCCTGAAGAGAAACGTCATGTTGTTAAAACCAGATGAAAACGAAACTGCAAAGAACTGACACATCAACTTTCAAAAATTGTGCTCGGTACCTTGCTGCACCAGCTCCCGCGTTTCCCGCGTCCGCACGCAGCCGATGGCTTGTCTGCCGGTCAAAACCGCGGAGCCTCCCCTGGCCCTGGGGCGCCCGCCTTCGAAGAGAGGGTGTTGACAGGGAGGCGTGGGGTGCAGTCCCAGGGCAGCTTCCGGCTTCCAGTGTCCCGAAGCCGCTGTGCACGAAGGACGGGGTCTGGAGCCCAGGGTCCACGTGCCCCGAGACCCCTGCTCTGCAGCCTGGGCCACGCCGAGCCGGGCAAGCCCCGGACTCTGGCAGAGACGTGAGTTGACGGCCCGGGGGACCGTGTGACTCTGCCTCTATTAGGGAAATTGTGAGGAGCAGTTTGCTGTCGAGGAGAAAGCGGACGAGGGGCCAGCAAAGGTGGTGGAGTAGGAGCCCCAAGGGCTCTCCCTCCACAAACACACCCCAAAAAGAGGACTACACTCTGGAGACCAGCTTTGTCAGAGCTCTGGAAAATAGTCCATGGCTTAGAGGAACCACGTGAACGCTTAATCAAGAGAAAGGTGGCAGGCAGCAGGAGGACTCTGTGGCATTTAGCGTCAGCGTCGCCTTGCCCCCTTCCCGTGCCACTCTCAAGACGGTGGCCCGCACCGCCCAGGTGAGGGCCCCTGATTCTGCAGGGGCAGAGAGGGTCTTGCTCCGGGCGTTGCGTTGGTCTGTGTTGACTTGTCCAGGCTCCCCGAGGGGCTGACACCAGGCTTTGCCTGACTTGGGGCTCCCTCAGCACGGAAAGGGGCAGAGGAGAGCCGTCCTGGAAAACACGAGACCAGGTGAGAAGCTGCTGATGCCTGGGTCAGAGTGCAGGGGTCAGAGTGCAGGCAGGCCGAGACCTGGAGGGAAGAGCTGGACACGCACTCTGCAGGTGGAGGATGAGAGGACTTCCTGAGCATCACAGGAAATCTGGAATGCCCCGTGCAGGGCAAGCACGGAGACAAGTTTCACTTCTGCTGACCTTAGGCTTGGCCCAAGCAGGAAGTAAGACCCAGGCTGAGCCAGGAAAGCCAGGGCTGGGGGAGGGAGGCGGCACAGGGCCTGAGGGCAAAGACCAGGGGCCTCCCTCCCTTCCTCTGCCCTCCTTCGCTCCTCTCCCCCCCTGCCTTCTCCTCCCCTCCCCTCCCCTCCCCTCCCCTCCCCTCCCCTTCCCTTCTCTTATCCTGGAAGAATTCTCCATTCATTCAAGGGAAGTTGTCAAAACACAGTTGAGCACAGACTAAAAGAACAGAGATTTCAAGGATCACACACAACAAAGAATATAGTCTTCCAAAGTAGTTTAGAAAAGACACCAACTAGCCACCTGGCTGCATCCACAGGAAGGAACCACCGACTGGGGGACCCACCCCTTTCTAGCGGGGACCTGGGAAGGTCGTCTGATAGAATCAGTCTCCTAATTGAAAAAAAAAGGCACAAATGCAACACAGCATTTCTTAGGCTCAAGATAAATCATGACTGTGATGATCTGTATGCAGGTTAACACCCTGCGAGGTGCTGACCCAGGCCCCCGACCAGGCACTGGTCTCTCCAGAGTTTGCAGAGTTGAGGGATTTTCCTGAGACCAAAAGCTCAATGTGGTTTGACCTAAAAGGGTAGACTGGGAGGAGGCAGAACACAGACACCCACCTGTGCAAACACTGTGAAGGGCTGTGGGCACTGACTAATCCCACCTCCTTATTTTCCTAAGTGGAACCAGACCCAGAGGGCTTATGTGTCTGGCTCAAGCATAACCCAGGATCTGTGTCCATGAGGGTGGGCATGGGCAGAAGACATTCTGGCAGAAACTACATGCCCCCCCCTTCTGGCCCCAGAGTGCTCCGGTGCTGCCCGCCGGAAGGGGTGCGTGGCCTGGGAGAGGTCCAGGGGCAGAGGCGGCACTTTGGACAGGGAGCAGGGGCCAGGTAGAGGGGTAGGGTGGCGGCTCTGGGGCCGTCCTTTGGGCCCTGCTGGTGTGGAAGGGGGCAGCCACATAGGTCACCCTGTGTGCATCAGGGACGGTCACTTCTCACACACTCCATATTGCCACCTTTCCAACCATGGTCTCCACCATTCTCTGGAGGACTTCTCTGAGTCAAGAGCAGCCCCAACAGGCAGTCACAGAATCCATGACCCCAGGCCCCTCAGGGACAAGCAGTGGCCCAGGCTCGAAGCCTCAGAAGCACCAATGGGAGAGCTTGATTTGGAGAAAACATTGGCTGGCTGGGGTAGCCCGAGGTGTTCTGGATCTTGGTGGTGGCCCCAGAGGTCTTTCCAAAGGGCAGTGAGGTCAAGTTGCTGATGATAGAAGGGGCGCCCGTGCTGGAGGCTGTCCTGTGGGCAGGTCAGGGTCCAGCGATGGTGTGGGGGTTTCCTCCCAACAGGCTCTGTGTGTGGCGTTGGGCACAGCTCTGGCCCTGACCGCGGGTCTGTCTCTTGCTGGTCATTTGGGGCTTAAGCCCCCCCAAGTGGAATCTGTTGGAAGTGGCTGGTCCCGGTGGCCCTGCAGACCCCCACCTCTTTCCAAACACTAGTGAGGGTGCCCGGGCAGAGCGCCAGTCCGATCTCCTGTGCTGGGGGGTGTCTGACCCTCCGGGTTCAGGGGACCCGGAAACATTTCCCATTTGCTCGTCCTTTTAATCAGAGCAGCTTTGGAGGCTCTGATGGCTAATCAGGGGGCACAGTGCAGACTGAGCTCAGCATTGTCAACCTGCCTCCAAAGTGCTCCTCTCTGTTTTCGGAGCCGGGAAGCCAGCAACACGCCCAGGAAACGGTCATTTGTACGGGATGAGGCTTTGGGGAAACACTTGTGACACACGACACCTTTTCAAAGGCAGGTTTGAGAATCAAGATATGTGAGTGGGAGAAAGTAATAATTCTAAATACAGCGAGTTAAAGTGGGGGTTCACAGCCGGGAGCAGGTGGGCGTCAGGGGTGGGAAGTCACTGGGGAAACGTCGGGGGTCAGGGGTTCTGACAGATTCATCCTGAAGGTGGCCGGGGGCCACGGGACATCGCCTGGGGGCACTTAGGGCGCGAGGAGCCCCCCCTCACACACGAGGGTGGTCATCGCTAAACTGACTTAGCGGGATTGTCCCTAATACTGGACAATGAGGAGGAACACGGATGCTGGAAAGCCAGTCTGTTTGAGAAGAGTTCAGGGGAACATGGCTAGGGTTTGGTCACGGAGGGGCTGTCAGGATGTGGACTGGGGATCCGGGAAGCACTCTTCAACTAGGAAGAACCTGTGAGTTTGACTGCATTCAGATCAAGGACTTTTGTCCAAAGGACACCGGTAAGAGACTAGAAGGGAAACCAAAGAGTGGGGGAAGGTTTGCGGTCTCACTGGAGTCAACGGTGGGCTCCCATCCGGAACATGTAGAGAATTCCCTTAAGTTGGCACAAAAGTCAGTCTGGTGGAAGGACGCGCAAGCACACACTAACACTGGATGCCTCTTTGCCGAGTGAGAGACCTACCTCTGTCCCCCTGTATCCAGACGGCAGACGGGAGGGGCGAACCCCCCGAGCCACCGGCTGGTCTCGTGTGGGAAGCGCTGTGACAGGTGGCCAGGGCCGGGCGAGGAGGGAGGGACGTGGGCTCGGCGGGGGGGGGGCTCTGGTGCCTCTGGCAGCAGACCCTGAAGTTTCCCCTCCCCCCTGTTCTCTCCTTCAATCAGGAAGGAAGACTTTGACCACCGCGGACACACCGTGTTCAGGAGGGGCGTGTGGGTGCCCCAAACCCTGGGCTCTCAGCATTCATTCTTCCTTATTACATCGAGTTGAATGTAATCAAAAACCAAAAGATTCAGGGGAGTTGTCAAACTGTCCTGAAAATTTATTCCTCATTCCCCGTTATCAGAATTGCCTTCTTCTCATCCATGCAAGAACCACTTGGTGCCACTAAAATTTAGTGCCTGTGGGGCAGCAAGGGAGCCGGTTTCCCACTTGACTTTTCCAGAGGGTGGGGGCGGCGGGGGGGGGGGGGTCCAGGTGGGTGGCAAATGAGGCCTGGGGTTCACGTCGTGGCTCTGAGCTTTGCCTCTGCGGAGCCCCTGGTGAGCCCACGGCCGAGGGAAGGTCCTGTCCCGAGCCTCCCGGCAGCCTGGGCTGTCTTTACCCGGCTGCCCAGGCCAGGGTCTGCCTTGATGAGACAGCTTCCCAGGGAAGGCCCTACAGGTCTGGGACTGTCCGCCTGACGCCCAGGCTGGGGGTCAATAGTGACGGGCAGGGTGAGCCGTGGACAAGAGCGAGGTTCTGCCCACAGCCCAGCTCCTCATTACCCAGGCAAGGGAGGGTCGCAGGATGGCCCTTGCGTCTCCTGGGCTGCCTGCGGCTTGCCCGGGCCTGTGCTGCTCTGCCGGGACCCCCTCAAGCTGGGCTGGGGCACGGTGGGCAAGGAGGCTCCCAGAGATAGGGTCCCAGCCTGGCCTGTGTGGCCTCGGGGGTGCTGGGCCCTGCATCTGCCCTGGGGAACTGGCGGGAAAGGGCCGGTGGGTGAAGACAAGCTGAACCCTTGACGCCTGCGGGTGGGGGAGACCCAGCCTCCCTGAGCTCCAGCTCTGTCGGCATCACAGGAATATTGAAGGCCCCTGGATCCTGTCTCCCCGTGGCCCTGGTCAGCTCAGGAAATCATGTGACCCCTGCCGCCGTGGTTTCTGTGCCTGTGCAGCAAGCAGCTGGCCACAGGACCCCGTGTCCCCGCTGATTACTGCTGGGCATGTTCCCTCCTCCTCCCAGCTGGTCCTCGGGGGCCAGCGGAGAGGACAGACAGACGCAGGGGAATGTGCCTGGAGACGCTCCATCACCCAGCTACCCTCTGTGCGGACCTGCCTGGACCCAGCGGGGCCCAGCTGGTCGGGCGGCCCAGGCGGCCCCCTGTGCGGCTGTACTGGTTTCTCTGAGCCCTGGACCAGCCCTGGGTGGTCCCCACCTGCAGCCCCCAGCTCTAGCCTGGTCCTGGTGGCAGGGGGAGGGCACCTGCGTGGGGCCTTCTCCCAGGAGATCCCCCCTCAGGAGTACCAGGACCTCCCCTTGCGGCGTGCTCGCTCCTGCGTGTCCTCTGTCCCCTCACAGGGCGGGTCCCTTTCCTGTCCCGGCCTCAGCTTCCTCCCCAGGCGGCTGCGGCAGGAGCCCCTCCCCGCCTCGCTGGCCCCTCTCCCCTTGTTCTCGCACCTGCTGGCTGTCCCTGGCGCTCTCTGACACCCCAGCCCCTAATCCCCGCTAGTGATGGTGGCCAGCCCACACATGGTGGGACCTGCTCCCCGCTGCTCTGTGGCATCTGAGCTGTGTGGACCAGCCCCTTCCCTCTCCTGGGAGCCGTGCTGGGTGAAGGGCCCTGCCCCCCTGCCCCAGGCCACAGACGGGGGCCGGCAGACACACCCACAGCGGGTTTACGTCGCTCTCCATCGTGACGATGTGCTTCCTCCTTGGTCACAGGACACAGGAGGGCTTGTACCCCCGTGGGGGTTGGGGCAGGCTGGGCCTCAGGGCAGGGCTCTGCGTCCCGTTTTGGGGGGCAGACAGCCGAGGAGCAGAGGCTACAGCAGTGAGAACTCGTTCCATGTGGTCCAGCCCCAGACCTGCGACCCGGAGCCCCAGACGCGGCCCTCGCTTCCCAGGCTTGAGCCACAGACCGTCCCCTGCCCGGTCCCGTGGGCCTCACGAGCCCGCAGCCACAGAAACCAAGGATGGCCCGTGGTCACCGGGAGCTCTCTGCAAACCGGAACAGACATGGGATTAGGACCCAGTGGCCAGAAGGAGAGTCCCTGCTCTCTTGTGCGGCTGCTGATGCTGGTTCCCATGGTAACCGGCCGTCGCCAGGCAGGAGCGGGAGGTGGTGGCGCGGCCCAGTCCCGCCCGTGAGGGGCCGGCTCGCTGCACAGGCTGTGCAGTTATAAGAGGGAACTTTTCGTCTTTCAAGAAGAAAATTTCCAAACTCTCCCCATAAATAAGAGTTTTAATTATGAATGTAGCCAAGGAAAATCACTGCTTTGATGTAAGGATATGCTGGGCCTGTGATCCAGTCGAGTCCCCCGGATGCGGAAAACCGTGGGCTGTGTGTCCCGAAGGCGCGGCCCCCTCGTGTGCGCGGTGGGGCGGGGGCTCCACTGGCCTCGGGGCGCCTCGTGGGGGCTCCCCGCGTCTGCTTCTTTCTGCTGGGCCGCCTGGGTCCGCGCTGGCGGTTGAGGCGCGTTCATCCTCCCCGCCGTCCTCCCCTGCCTCTCTGCCATCCATCCTGTCTTCCGTCCTGTTCTCGGAGGGGGAGAGTCTTGAGGGGGCGGTGGCTCGCTGGCCTGGGGTGCGTGGGCGGGAAGCACCCGGGGCGGCTCTCGTGAAGCCCCCCACGTCCCCAGGGCACAGCGGAGCCTCGAGCCCAGGGCCCCGTGGGGCCTGGACTGCCAATGCCGCCGTGGGCTGGGCGGAGGGCTGGGGTGCGGCCCCCAGGGGCCTGGCCGCCCCAGGGAGCGCAGCCTGCCCTCCTTGCGGGCCCCGGGCGCTCTCCGGGAAGGTGCCCGCGGGGGACGTGGGCTCGGCGGCGGTGCCTGCAGCAGTTGGCCGGTCCACCACCGCCGGGAGGCCAGCCCCGTGTTTCTTCCATCCAGGAGGTCCTCACACAAGCAGAAAACCGTTACTGGTCCCGGGGTCCCGCGTTCTCTCTCCACCTTCAGGAGCTTCTGTCGGCGGCCCTGGGCACAGTGCGTCCGGACCCGGCTGGATGGTTCTCTCCTGTTGTCCCTGCTGATCGCTCTGCTTCCTCAGCCGTATCCAAGCCCAGCACCCTTCCTTCGGCTGTGTTTCGTTCACCAGCTGACTCCGCCGGGGACCGTGTTCCTCCAGGGACAGTTGTTCATGTCTAGAGTGTCCCTTCGGGCATTTTCCAAACTTGACTGGTGGATTTCCTTTTTTCATTTGGACAGTTCTTGCTTCTCTGTCTCTGAACATTTGAAAACGTGGGAGAATAAAGGACCAAGATGCTTTTGAAAACCCTCATAGATTATCTTGCCAGATATCAGGCTGCTTCGTGAAGCTACAGCGGTGAAACACATTGAGAACAAATGTATTGTGTTGACGGACAGACTGGCGAAGCAAACGTCATTGCCCAGAAACTGGCCTATATTCGTTATGAGAACTTGGTATTAACAAGTGAGTGGGGGGGAGGGGGCGCCTGGGTGGCTCAGTCGGTTGAACGTCTGACTTCGGCTCAGGTCACGATCTCCCAGTTTGGGGGTTCAAACCCTGCATCGGGCTCTGTGCTGACAGCTCGGAGCCTGGAGCTGCTTCGGATTCTGTGTCTCCCTCTCTCTGTCTGCCCCTCCCCTCATCAAACTCTGTCTCTCTGTCTCTCTGTCTCTGTCTCTCTCAAAAATAAATAGACACTAAAAACAATTTAGAGGTGCCTGGGTGGCTCAGTCGGTTGAGCGTCTGACTTTGGCTCAGGTCACGATCTCCCGGTTTGTGGGTTCCAGCTCCGCATTGGGCTCTGTGCTGACAGCTCAGAGCCTGGAGCCTGCTTCAGATTCTGTCTCCCTCTCTCTCTGCTCCTTCCCCACTTGTGTTCTGTCTCTCCCTCTCTCTCTCTCTCTCCCTCTGAAAAATAAACAAACACTTAAAAAAAGATTTAAAAAAAGTGAGTGGGGGAAAGAAAAGTGGAGCCGGGAAAATTGGTTACCCCAATAGCAAAAGCAGATGCTATCTCACTGGCTACAGAAGAAATCCATTAAGATCAAAATGTGAAAAATGAAATATTAGGAGTTTTAGGTGAGCTCCTAGGTAGAATGTCTTGATGACACTGTGATAGGAAAAGCACAAATGGCCCAGGAGAGGGATGCTTCTCACCGCGTTCCTTTCCTGGGAACAAAACAGACAACAGACAGGAAAGAAAGGGAGACCTTCCAAAGGAAAAAAGAAGCACCTTAGACACAGCTGGTAATACAATTACGGAGCAGGACAGGGTATCTGGATATAACGGACAGAGCTGAGGCTAAACTAGTGAGCTCTTACAAATTAATAAGAAAAATATAAATGAGCAGATTCACGAGCAAAGAGGCAAACCGGAAGTTTAGGGCAGAAGTTACCTGAACAGACAATGAATGAGAACAGAGATGGTCAACCCCACTTGCAATCCCACCTGATGCCAAAAAGTGCCAAGTAAGCACCTGTCCCGACCGGGCGTTCACTACCCAGTGCAGGGGGTGGGGGTGGGGGGGGGAAGCTGTGTTCCTATGCTGGGAGCACAGAGCACCGGGAGCAGTGAGCACTGCTCTGTAAACAGCTAGAAAACTGGACAACATACAAGAAAGCGCGTTTCCAGACACTGGAGAGCAGGTAGCACAGGACAGCGGTCTGTGACAGCACAGTGGCCAACGGGGCAGGTCCGCACTGGCAGCAGCTGCAGCCTGGATTCTGCAAGCTTCAAAGCAGCCAGGGGCACACGGAGAGGGCCTGGCAGTCTCCCTGGGGTCAGGAAACAGGGTTTGGAGTTGGAGGAGCTGGGGGCAGCTGGAAAGCGTGGGGAGAGTCCCCGGGAGGAAGGGCCTTCGAGGGACAGGAACCTCAGTTACCTGGGCAGAGCCCCCGCAGACTTGGCTCGAGTCCTGACCTGACCGCAGGCCAAACCTCAGGTCTGGAGAAGGAACCTCAGGGAGGCAGCGGCTGATCACATCCTGGAACAAACACAGGCTGCAGACAGCCTGTACCCCCGCCAGTCGGGAGGTCAGCTTGTGTGGGCACACCCACAGTCATTCTAAAATTTACATGGGAGTGTAAGGGACCCAGAGGAGCTGAAGTCATTGTGAAGAAGAGAGAGCAAACTTGGGGGAGTGCACTAGCTGAAATGAAAACCTAGGATCAAGCCTTGGAAATCAGTGGTGTTATATTAGCATAAGAATAGACGGATAGATAAGTAGGACAGGACAGAGAGGCCAGAAATAGAACCACGGGTGTTTGGTTAAATGATTTTTGACAAAGGTGCCAAGGCTATTCAATTGGGAAAGAACATTCTTTTTAACACATGCTTTTGAAAAATTGAATATTTATGTAAAAAAATTGAATCTCAATGCTTACCTTACATCGCGTGCAAAATTTAGCTCCAAATGATTCATAGAGTTCAATTAAAACTTCTTAAAGAAACTAGGAAAGTATTTGAGACTTTGGGGTTAGGCAAAGAGATTTCTTAAATTGGACACAAAAAGCAAAAACCAGATATGTGAAAGAAAGTGATACATTAAACTTCATCACAACTGCAACTTTTGCGATTGGAAATACCCTAAGTGAGGGCAGTGACGGGTCAAGCCTCAGACAGGGAGAAAATATCTCAGAACCTAGGTCTGGTAAAGATCTGGTACACTGAACCCATGAGGAGCTCTTACAGCTCAGTAGTTAGAATAGAGACATACTGATAAACATTGAGCCAAGGACTTGAAAAGATACTTGCGTAGAAATGGCCAACACACACAGGAAAGATGCTCTCCACCATCAGCCATTAGGTAAATACAAATTAATGCGAGTTAGTGATGCCACTACTCATCCACCACGAGGGATAAGCAAACAGAAACAAAGGAACCAGCTGTGCTTCAGATTTGTAATTCAGCACATTGGAGGGGAGGGAGCCATCCCAAGTGACTCTTGAAAGCAGTATTTGACTTTGTACCCCCAGGCTAAAGACAACAAGTGGTATTTGTTAGCAATTCCGGAAGTTCTGAATGTGCTTTAGGGGGTCGAACAAATAAATAAATACATTGTGGATGGTGGTGGGAGGTACCTCGTTGTAAGAGAAATGAGGAAATGGGAACTGTACAGTTGGCTCTATGGTATGGGGTTGAAGCAGGTGTCAGTGTGGATTCCTGGTGATGGCAGATCGATAGACAGATAGATGCGTTCTCTCCGTGTGTGTGTGTGTGTGTGTGTGTGTGTGTGTGTACAATACTCCATAAGAAGGAGTCAGGAAAACTATGTCTGAAGCATTTTCTAATTAGATCTGGGTTGGGAAAGGACAAGGGAATCCTGGAATAGCTTACATCTTTCTGTGACAGAAAGGAAGAATATGGACAAAGAATGACCAAAGGAAGAATATGGACAGGTCATGACCAAAGGGCCCAGGGCTCAGCAAAGACAAAGAAGCAGTTTGAAGGGACTCCTTGGCTGAATATGGAGCAAGTTAAGCACTGAAACAAAGGATGACAGTAATAACATGTGTAAAAGAGAAGAATCCATGAAATTAAATAGATCACCTACACACAGACACATATACACACACCTATGTACACCCATCCATACACACACACACACACACACACACACACACTCTCTCTCTCTTCCCTTCCTTTCCATAAAATCCTACCAATAGAGGTACCAGCAGTGATGGAATTAGAAAACCATCATTTGTCAACCAACACATTAGTAATTGCTTGAGGCAATGGTCACCTGGATGCTGGGAGGAGCTGGATGAAGAAACAAGGTTTTTACGTGGTCTCAAAGCATCTGGACACAGGACACCCATAATTACAAAGGAAAAACAGTCACTTCACAGCAGAGAGACCTGGTGGACACCACTGTTACCAAGTGGCCAGAGAGAACGTCACGGGCAATGGGCCTCCCGATACGCTGCACTGAGAAGAACACAACATCTCTTTTCTACTGTGGCTGACAGATGCATCACCCGAAGCAAAGCATGAAGAAAGCACTAGCCAAACGCTAACCAAGGGAGGGTCACCTTACAAAGCAGACAGCCTGCACATTTCAAAAATGCCAAGGTTATGGAGAACAAAGAAAGATGGCGGAACTACCCTAGGCTAAAGGACCAGAGGCAGGAAGGATGCCACAATATGGCGAGTGGCACAGGGCTGCCTTGCAGATGCTCTTTCTTCTGCCTGAAAGAACAGTCGTGCTTCGACTGTAAGATCCATAAGTCAGGGCACTGTAGCATGGATGCCAATTTCCTGACTGTGATGCGCGTGTTGTGGTTGCACAAGATGATGTCCTTTGACTTTAGGAAACACATATGGAAGCATTTGTGGGTAACAGGACATTGTTCAAGAACTCATCCCCAAATGGTTCAGAAAGAACATTTCTGCTAAGAAAGGAAGGGGGTGTGCCGTGTCTAGGAACCTAAATGAGGGCAGATGTGAGTCTTTCGTGTTGATCTGGCAACTTTAAGTCTGAAATTATTTCAAAGTACAATGTAAATAAAATAAATGTAAGCAGATTAAATTATAATGAGGTATCATTTCGTGTTTACCATTGGGAGAAATTAGAAAAATATGTGACCATATCTGAGGGAGACTCAGCCATACCATGGGGGTGTGGTCTTCTGGGGGTGGTTCTAACAAACCTTTGAGAACCTCCAAGGCACACACACGTGCCCATGGTGGACATACTCCTGACGGAGTACTTAGCATGGGTTATAATAGCAAAGCCCCTGGGAGTTCCTTAAGTGGCCAGCAACAAGAAACAGACACATACATTTTGTTGTGCTTACACAATGAACTTGTACAGACAGCAGAAACAGTGACGAATCTTTTGGGTGCACCCAAGTACAGAATCCCCCAGAGCCTTACTGAGAAAAGTTTCAGAATGTTCTGTGCAATATGAAACATAGGGTTTAAGAACATTCAAAACCATACTTCTCTATGACTTATGAATATACATTACTTACTACAAAACTCTAACAAATAGCTCAGGAATGATATTGACTTCAGCAGAGTTGTTATTTCTGGGAATGGAAGGTGGGTATGGGGGGGGCTTAGAAATATAGGGAATATTTCATTTTATGATAAATTATCTGAAAACAGTCTGATGGAATGTGAGGATTTATGAGTCTGCGTGGTGGGGATGCGTGTGTGTTAACTTAATCTCTGTCCTTAGCAGTGTGATTGGAATGTTTCCTCATAAAACAAAGTAATCTGGAGCATGGCTTCATTTGGCCTGAGCCCCTTCCCCACCCCTGGGCCTGCCCTGTGTTCCTGGCTGGGGTCCGCCACGTGGGGCCCCTGGTGCAAGATCACAGGGGGTGGCCTGGGGGGTCCTGGGACTCGGGGCTTCAAGGGCTCACACCCAATGGCTCTGGGAAGGTAAGGGTGAGCTGGTCGCCTGGATCAGAAGGGGCGGAAAGAGAGACCCAGTGTGTGTGCCCCATCCCTTGTCCCCACCTCAGAGGGTCTTGGGCTGGCCGTGACCCTCCACCAGAGTCCAACTCCGCCAGGCAGCACCCCCCCGCCCCCACCACATGCCCACCTTTCCTTTCACTTTGCCCTCCTCACCTCGTCAGGCCTGTGGTGGCAACTGGGACCAACCCAGGCCACCACCCCACTCTAAACCCTGTACATGCCTGGCCAGCCTGCACACCGTCCTCCTGCCCCGCTTACCACCTCGCATGGTCTCTAGGTTTCCCAACTCCTCTGTGCTTAGCCTCTGCCGGGCCTTCAGCACCGTTGCTCCGATGGGCGGGTCCACCCCTCCCCAGAGCCCACACCCCTGCTCTCGGATAAGGGCACACCTTGCAGCTTCTCTGTGGCGGACGTGCCCCCCTTTCCCCACAAGAGCAGGAAGCAAGATTCGGGGTCTGACGCCTCCCGGCGTGCTGGGTGGGAGACATCCCTGAGCTTTGTCACATGTGGTTTGCTTCCTGCGTTTCAGATTGTGTTGATAAACTGTCACTCCCCCTCCTGAAGGTGCTAAGGGGTTTCTGGACCTTGCAGCTTCTCTGGGTTGGGGATGAAAACTCTGTTCGTTACCTACCGTCGAGAATGATCGTCTTTCACAGAACACGTGGCTCGCTCAGGTGAGGTTTGGCTCGTGCCGTTTCAAAGAACAGAAATTGGAGCTGGAACAGTTTTCTGAAAACTTCTCACTAAAGTGCAGTAAATATTTCTATTCTGAGCATTTCATTTGTCTGAGAGTAGCTTATATTCATTTATGACCCAGGGAGCCCATATTTCAATTTTATCAGGCTTAATAGGTTGTAAACTAAGAACAGCAAATCTAACGCTACATAAAATTACCAGCGATGAGCCAAACAGGTGAATAATTGGCATCTGAATGACTTTGAACTATCAACTTTTGTGTAGAATAATGTATTTTGGCGGTTTCTATGCTAGGCTGGCCACCGTTGGATTGCTCAAAAGACATCCACTTAATAGTGTCATTTCCTTAATTAGAATAGGCAGCTAGAAACCCATTTTCACATAATGAAATGCAGGGAGTGCAAAATAAATTTTATTAAAACAACTGTGATTTCTTAACTTCAGTATGAGAAAGGCCTCCAAGAAATAAAAGGACTCATTCTGGTAATGCGATTGTAAAAGCAGTTTTCAGGGCATAAACTTTGTTTTCCACGTCGTGATTTCAACAGACACGCCGCTGATGCTGTCCCTATATACACATATGTGTGAGCTTGCAATTACCTGCTATTACGATCCTATTAAGATGTGCTGGGTGGTCAACTCAGTAGACCTCTAATCTTGATGGAATCAGAGACTCGAAGAGCGAGCCATAGACGCACTCTTGGAGGGAGCCTGGACTTTCGGGGTTCGGCCGCCCCCGGGGCTGCCTGGCCCCCTGCGCCGTGCTCGTGGTCCGGGCCCTCAGGGCAGGGCAGCCGCCATGTACCCCAGGTTTGAAAGCTTGCTGTGCTCGGCCGTGTGACAGCAGCGTGTTCGGAAGTCAGTGTGGATTCTGCGTCTACCACTGGGTGGTGGTTGAAGTTTCAGTTTCTTGTTCACCCACAGGAACGTCAAGAGAACACGTTGACGATGGCTCTGGAAACCAGTCAGGTGTATGCACCATGGAGTGAACGTCTACAAGAGAAAGCCACATGCGGCATGGCAGGAAGTCTTGTGGCCTTTTTGTCTGTTCTTGTCTTGCCACCTCCCCAGTGTGGCCGGTACGGTAGCGGGAGCCATCGGACCCCGGTTCCTGTGTAGGACAGCGGGAAGGAGCTGAAGGGCGTTGGGCTGCCCGAGGGCTGGTTCCCGTGTTTTCTGAGCGGGAGCGGCAGGGGATGGAGCCTTGGATTTCAGGCCACGGGCCACTGAAGGCGGTGGTGGCACCACGGCCCGTGAAAACCGCGGGGCCTGCGGAAGTCTGGGGGGCAGGAAGTGATGGGTGGAGCAGTGCCACAGAACATGTAAGGCTCTGAGAAGAAGCCAGGGGCGGGGGGACTCTTAGGGAAATTAAGACCTTTAAAAGCAGCCATGTGGACGGGCGAATTGGGAAAACAAGTGGACGCACCGGCCTGGGGGGCACACGCCTGGAAGAAACCTGGGAAGAACTCCAGGCTTCTGGGATCATCAGGACACAGTCAGATGACAGGCACCGGGCAGGCGGATGCTTTTTCAAGTGGCCAGTTATCAACACAGATCACAAGGCGTACATGGAAACAGGGAAACGTGGCCCATTCAAAGGAATAAAACGTGTCTCCAGAAATTGACCCTAAGGAAACAGGTACTTCAGATTTACTTCTTAGACAAGGACTTCAAAGATCTCCCTTATGTGTGGTCAAAGAGCTAAAGGAAAACACGAATCAGGAAAACAATATACAAACAAAATGAGAATATCAACAAAGAGGGAGACATTATTAAAAAAAGGACTGAACAGAAATTCCTGAGCAGAAAAACCCAGATCTAGACCCACACGTGCATGGTTAATGGGCAGATGTGCAGAGGCAATTCAGTGAGAAAGGGTGATGTTTTCTACAAATGATGCTGGGCCCCTGTCCACATGCAGGAAGAAAAAGTAACTTCAATCCTTATCTCACACCATGTACAAAAATTAACTCAAGATGGATCATCGATCTAATTGTAAAACCTAAAACCGTAAGACAGGAAGCCATCAACATCCTCCGGGAGAACACAGGCAACAATCTCTTGGACCTCGGCTGCAGCAACTTCTTACTAGACAAGTCTCCAGAGGCAGAGGAAACAAAAGCAAAAATGAACTATTGGGACTTCACCAAGATAAAACCTTCCGTACAGCAAAGGAAACAATCAACAAAATTAAAAGGCAGCCTATGGAATGGGCGAAGATATTTGCAAATGACATATCTGATAAAGGGTTAGTATCTATTTTATCTATGCTAAAATCTATAAAGAACTTATCAAACTCAACACCAAAAAACCAAATAATCCAGTGAAGAAACGGCAGAAGACATGAATAGACACTTTTCCAAAGAAGACATCCCGATGGCCAACCGACACATGAAAACATGTTCAACATCACTCATCATCGGGGAAACACAGATCAAAACCACCATGAGATACCACCTCAGACCTGTCAGAGCGGCTAAAGTTAACCACTCAAGAAACAACAGATGTTGGCAAGAATGAAGGGAAATGGGAACCTTTTTGCACTGTTGGTGGGAATGCAAACAGGTGTGGCCACTCTGGAAAACAGTACGGAGGTTCCTCAAAAAGTTAAAAATAGATCTACCCCATATCCCAGTAAGTGCACCACTAAGTATTTATCCAGAGGATACAGAAATGCTGATCAAAGGGGCACATGCACCCCAATGTTTATAGCAATGCTATCAACAATAGCAAAATTATAGAAAGAGCCAAAATGTCCGTCAACTGATGAATGGATAAGGAAGATGTGGTGTGTGTGTGTGTGTGTGTGTGTGTGTGTGTGTGTGTGTAATGGAATATTACTCAGTGGTCATAAAGAATGAAATATTGCCATTGGTAATGACTGGATGGAACTAGAGTGTATTATGTTAAGTGAAATAAGCCCATCAGAGAAAGACAGATATCATATGATTTCACTCATAAGTGGAATTTAAGAAACAAAACAGAAGAACATAGGGGAAGGGAAAGAAACACAAGATAAAAACAGAAAGGGACGCAAACCATAAGATACTCTTCAGTACAGAGAACAAATTGAGGGTTGCTGGAGGGGAGGTGGGTGGGGGGATGGGCTAGATGGGGGATGGGCATTGAGGAGGGCACTTGTTGGGATGAGCACTGGGTGTTGTATGTAAGAGATGAATCACTGGGTTCTACTGCTGAAACCAACACTACGCGGTATGTTAACTACTGTGAATTTAAATAAACAAATTTAAAGAATTCTAGAAGAAAACATAGAAAGGAACCTTTATAACCTTGGGTTATGCCACCAGTTTCTAAGATTTGACAGCAAATGGATAATCTGTAAAAGAAAAAAAAAACATGAATCGCACCACATCGTATTAACAACCCTTCTGTTTGGGATGCACTGTTAAAAAAATGAAAAGACAGTCTACAGACTGGAGAAAGTATTTTCCAAATCACATGCCTGAGAAAGGATTTGTACACAGAATATATAAAACTCAAGATGGAATAATAAGAACACAATTCAATAAAAAAGGGCAAAAAAATTTGACCATATGCTTCACAAAGATGATATGCAGGTGGAAATAAGCACATGAAAAGAGTCTCTTTCTCTCTGTCTCTTTCTCTGTCTCTGTCTCTTTGTATTTGTCTCTGTCTCTCTCTCACACGCACATATAACACAATATTTTAAAATGAGCCTATTTTCATGGAAACCGCAAAGCTAAAACCTACGACGTACAAGAGACAAAGGGAAGGGAATCCGAGCACGTTACTATAGAAAATCATCAATTCACAAAGAAAGGCAGCAAGAGAGAGATAGAGAGGGAGGGAGAGAGAGGGAAGGCAACTGAAAAATGACTAGAAACAGCACATAAGATGGCAGTAGTAATTATCCTTCAATATCCTTGTCCATCAGTAATTACATTAAATGGGAATGAATAAAATTTTCCACTCTTTTGGCATTGAGTGTCTGAATGGATAAAAAAAAAAAAACAAGACTGAAATATATGCTGTAAGAAACTCGTTTCAGCTCAAAGGACACACATAGGCTCAAAGTGAAGGGGTGGGAAGAGATATTCCACTAAAATGGAAACTAAAGCAGAGCAGGGGTAACTATACTTACATCAGACAAAATAGACTTTAAGTCAAAACTGTAACGAGAGACAAAGAAGGTCGTTACATAATAATCAAGGAGTCAATTCATCAAGAGGATAGAACAGTTATAAATATCTATGCACCCAACATCAGAGCATCTAAATACATAAAGCAAATACGGGCAGCTCTGAAGAAATAGACAGCAATGCAGAAGAAGCAGGGACTCCAGTACCCCACTCTCAATAATGGATAGATCATCCAGACAGAAAGTCAATAAGGAAACATTGGACCATATCTTAGACCAATGGACCTAACAGACACACACGGAACATTCCATCCAACAGCAGCAGATACACATTCTTCTCAAGCACACAGAACACTCTCCGGGATAGATCACGTGTTAGGGCGCCAAACAAGCCTTAGCAACTTAAGAAGACTGAAGTCATACCAAGCATCTTCCCTGACCCCAATGGGGTGAGACTAGAATTTGGTAACAAGAGAAAACAGGAAAATTCATGAATGTGTGGAAATGAAACAGCACATTCCAGAACATTTCTTTTTTTTTTAATGTTTATTTATTTATTTTGAGGGGGGAGGTGAGGGACATAGGAGGGAGAGAGAATCCCAAGCATACGGGGATTGATTTCATGACCTCGAGATCATGACCTGAGCCGATGTCAAGAGTCAGACGCTCAACCAACTGAGCCACCCAGGTGCCCCCTGAACACTTCTTTGAACTGGGTCAAAGAAGGAATCAAAATAGAAATCCAGAAACATCCCATGGGGTGATAAGCTCTCTCTGCCTAAAGAAGGAAGTCGAAGGCAGCCCAGACCCCGAGGTGGCAGGAACCTCCAGCTCCTGGTGGACAGAAGGCCTCTGGGGGATGTGGGACAGAGAGGGGATGAAGCCAGGACAGTCCCTCCAGCGGGGAGCAGAGCCCGGAGGTGTGATGGTGCACGGGGTCTGGGGACCCGTCATGCTGGCAGGAGCCAGGAGCCCCTTTGATGCGTGCTGCCAGCCGGCCCAGCTGAGGGGGCAGGGGCCTCATCAGGGGCTCTGAGAACAGGGGCTACCGTGCATCCCGTCCCCTCGTCAGCAACTCAGGGCCGAGTTGTCCTACCCCTGGGCTCAGGCTCAGGCCGGGCTGGCCTTCCCCGGGGCCAAATGCAGATGCTCTCCAGAGAAGGCATGGCTGGGGTGCGGTGGCTCTGTAGGACGTGTCCAGGGCACACGATGACAGGCCTGAGCCCACGCCCGGTGTGGCAGCACCCCCCCCCCCCGCCCACGGGAGATAAGCTCATTGTCTGCGGGGCATGTCCTCCACCGGCAGTGCCACGTGCGCAGACACCTCTGAGGGCACGGAGTCCCCCGCCAGGCTCCCAGGCCACCTGCGATCGGTGTCTTCTTCGAGACCAAGGGAGGCGCGAATCAAATGTGGTTGTCTACCCGCAGGAAGTGAGAGCCCATCTCTCTGGGTCGAGGCCCCTGTTCCTATGACTTTGCTCCCAGAGGAGGCTCCGTCTGCCAGGTCTGTGCGAGGCCCGCCCTGTTCCCAGAAACGGATCAGTGGCTGGGGACCTCGGCCAGCGACAGGGAACAGACAGGCCCTGTCCCACCCGACGTCCTTTCCAACAGTTCATTTCCGGGGACAAAGATGGGAACTTCTTCCTGGTCTGAACAGGCCAGGAAGAGAGAACTTACTATATGTATATTATTATTTTTTTAATTAAAAAAAATCTTTATTCACTTTTGAGAGACAGAGCATGAGTGGGGGAGGGGCAGAGAGAGAGGGGGACACAGAATCCCAAGCAGGCTCCAGGCCCTGAGCTGTCAGCCCAGAGCCCGACGCGGGGCTGGAACCCATGAACCGTGAGATCGTGACCTGAGCTGAAGTCGGATGCTCAACCGACTAAGCCACCCAGGTGGCCAGAATTGAATTAATCAGACATTTGGCGAAAGCTGGAGCAGAAAGGCCCCCCAGAATGAGATCTTCTTGTATCTCATGTAAGGAAATACGAAACCGCAACCTGAGTGCCTGTTCTCAATGCGCTCGGAGCACGGTATCTCAGCTTTGCCGCAACAGAGGAGAAAAGGGGCTTCTCCACCGCCCGACTTCAGTCACAAAGGTGATTAACCCAACGTGCTGGCTGTCCTCCTACAGCTAAGGTCTCGCCGTGAAGTCAGCGGTACTCAGTAGCCAGCTGATGTGGCTCAGCGAGCCTCGATGTTCACAGGACTTAGCGTTTTATGAGTGACATAAACGGCCATATGGAATTTATAGGAAGGAAAGCTCTCTGTCCCCACAGTTCCTGGTTTGGACTCGTGCCATATTTACATAAGAAATTAGATTTGGGTCTTATTTGCATCTCACACCGACAAAACACCACTTCTGAGAGTGGCGGCAAAGTTAGCGGCATCAGACAGCGCACGTGTGTGCCAAGTGTCCCCGAGCAGACGCAAGCCGGGGCGCCTGCCTTCAGCGACACTGGTTCCCACACGAACTTGCTGCTTAGGGTGGCTGATAAACAAGTACGTTAGGCCGTCTGACCAGAGGTCTGCAGTCCCCGCGCTGTGGGTGAGGCCGGTTGACCTGCGGCTGCGCCCGTTTTAATTAAGCAGAAAATGAACCCGCGATGGTGTTCTTACAGCCACGCGTTTGGGCCATTTTTGCGTGGTTTTCTTCTCGGTGTCCTGAGAGGCATCAGGGACCTTCCAGAGAGGTGTGGGAGGGGAGGTGACCCCAGCCTCCCAAGGGCCAGGCCCAGGCCGCCGCGTGGAGAAGCTCGGGAAACCCGTGGACAGAGGGTGACGGCAGGTAAGTGGCAGAAGCCACGAATGTGCCACGAAAGCTGTGCTGACGCCCACTGAGGGGGTCCAGGAGGCTGGCTGCTTCTCTCATCAGAGAGTGGAAAGGAGACCCACCCTCTCCCTGTGCACCCCTGCATCCCTGGAGCTCTCTCCCTGCACCCCAAGAGAACGGGGTCCCCACCCGTGGTGACGCCGAGCTGGCAGTGCCTCAGGCCACCATGTGTCCAGTGCAGGAAGGAGGAACGCAGGGTCATCTCGCGTGGCGGCGTCTGCTCCTGCACCCTGCACCCCACACCTGACCGTGGTGCGGGGACCCTGCCGCACAGGCGCGGGCATCGGGAGCCCCGGGGCGGAGCCACGGCAGCCCGGTCCCAGGCCCCAGACCCACACGGCCACCCGGCCATGGGCAGGGGGGAGCACGATGGGAACCTGGCGTCCTGTCTGATGCAAGGCACGCGGGGAAGCAGACCAGAACGTGCCAAGAGTTCCGCCGGGGGGGCTGCGTCCTCAGACTCGAGCCCCCCGCGTCTTGGAGAAGAGTCTAGGGTCTGAGGCAAACCGACACTCTCCCTCCCAAGTGGGGTGCCGGGGGGGCCCCGGCGGGGTGCTCTCCTGTCTTGCTCTGTGTCATCGACGGTACAGGTGACTCAGCCCCGCCCTCCCTCCCTCTCACACCTGCCAGGCGCTCGAACCTCGAAGGGAGGTGCGTCCCTGCAGGGTCGGCCCTCAGTGCCCGGCTGGGCGTGTGTGGGGGGCAGCGTCTGCCAGAGGGAGGGACAGCACTGAGCTCGCCGGGCATTGTGGGTGCTCGGCCCCGGCCAGCTGCTCCCCTCCGTCTGTCCCTGTCCTCCTGTCCTGCCACCCTTTCTTCAGCTGCTTTGAAACCTGCACAGTCCACGGGTCCCCGCAGGCCCCTGCCCCATCTCCTCACTGCCTGTGTCTGTCCCGCCAGCTTCTCTCTGTCTTCAGACCCCAAACTCAGGTAACTGCTGATGCCCTGTCTCGGGAAACCAATACCAGCTATTTTTATAAATGACTGGGCTTGACAGGAAGCAAGATTTGAACTTTCTGGTTGATAAATCCCTTTTTCGATTGGTGTGAATGTTTCCCTTTGGGACTCTGAACGGGAACGGAGACTCAGGAAAATAAAACCTTTATTTCTCTGTGCAAAATCTGCTCCTGGAATTTAACTGTGGCCAGAAACCTCTCTGTCTCCTGTGCATCCCGGAGGATTTGAGTCTGGCCCTGCCTGGTGACACTGTCCCTGAGCAGCTCTCCTTCTGGGCCGTGCCAGCTGGAGCCGCTCCGCCCATCTCCCCCTGGGACCCTGGCTGTGTGGCCGGGACGGGGTGGCTCAGCTGCTCCTGTCTGCTCCGTGCTCCATCCTGAGGTTCTGATGTGTCTGGTGTGGGACCTGCGGGCTGCTTATGTGTGCGGGGCCCTCGGGGGTCTCTGAAGTGCCCTCTGCTAGTTTGTGGGGTCCTCCTGTTCCACACCATTGCCAGGTGGAGGCCTCTTACTCAACAGGCTTCTGTAGGTGCTTTTTGTCCCCACACCCCGCTCAATGGGTCTCCCGGCTTCTTCTGCACCCGGCCGGGTGCCTCTCTCCTCCACTGTGCTCCCCTCTGCTCCTGGGCAGGGCTCTGGTTGGACGCCAGCCCGCGGGCGGCCCTCTCCGGACCCAGGAAGGAGAACAGCTTCGGGGTGAGGGGGCTTGTCACCTGGCTGCACCCTGGGTCTGCTGTCCGGACGCGGGACAGTTTCCAGAATGGCAGGGCCACTGGACGCTAACCAGTCGGGAACGGGCGCGACAGCCCCTCGAGCGAGCCACGCCCGGCATTCAGGGGAGGCCAATTTTATCTGGACTCCGCACAGCAGCTCGAGAACATGCTGGTTCTGGCACACGGTGATTGCAGCAGGTGCCCCGGGGCCGGAGACGGCCCCCCAGGGGACACAGCAGTGCGTGGGCTGCAGGGAGACCCGGGGTCAGACTGTACCCCAGGTTGGCGGCTGGGAGCTCCGTCCCTGGCTCAGCTTGGGCAGTGCTCGCTGCTAACCGCTGACCGGCGTTCCAGGGGCTCCTCTGCGCCCTTCCAGTCAGAGCCCAGAGGCCGCCCCAAGCCTGACCGCCACTGAAAACACGAATCTGCCGGTTTTGAACTTCGTGTAAACACTCTTTCATGCCTGGCTTCTTTGACTCCGTACGTTATACTCGTGGGGTCCATCCATCCCGCTGTCTGTGAGCAGGTCGACCTTGCTCGTTGCTGCGCAGTACGTCTTTGGATTAACACACCGCACCTCGGCCATATTTGCTGGACCACGTTTGGCTGTTTCGATACAGGTGTCATCAGCATTTATGTTCCGAGCTTGCCGTGCGTGTGGGCTTGCGGCTCTTGGCCAGGAGCAGGCTGGCCGGCTCCTGGGACGTGGGGTGTGACTGCCCATGACAGCACAGCCCCTCCCTGTCCTCCTCGAGGCCCTCGGGCTCTTCCTCTCAGGTTTGCCTCATCGGGCCGGGCCGGTCCTTCCCCGGGGCCCGGAGGCTTTGTTCCCATGGCTTGTGTGCTGAGCTGCTGCCGTTGGTGCATCTGCCGCCAGGCTCTGTCCGTCCAGGAAAGAGACTGTTACTGCCAGAGCTGGGCGCAGACAGACGTGCACACAGCGTTGGTCTCCTGGCCCCCATTGTAGTGTCTTCTGGAAATCGCGGACTTACGGCACATCACCCTCTCTGCAGGGACCCACGTGGTCCTTCTTCGCAGTGTCACTGATGACGGTCAGTTCTGAGCGCCTGCCGTGTCCCAAGCTGGGGTAAGCCCTGGGCACGTGTGGCTCTTACCGTTCACAGCACCCTGATGAAATAGTGTAACGCTTCCACTTTCCTTTCCAGAAAACAGACTCAGAGACATCCAGACACATGTGCAAGATCACACAGCCTGAGTCTGGACGGGCCCCTCCTGGCACATATCTCCATCTGGGGCAGAGCCACCTGCTCCCCTTGAAGCTGGGGCGAGGGCAGTGTGCTGTGGAGTGGTGGGGGACGGGCCTCCCTCACCTGAGAATGTATGGTTGGGGTCCTGTCCCCCCCTGGAGTCGCCCTGGCTCTCTCACTTCCCACACTAACCTCTCAGCAGGGCCCCTTTCTTCTGGACCCCCGCATCCCACGCCTCGCCCGTCCTGCCCAAGCCCCTATCACCCTGAGCCCGTTCCCTCCCTTTCTTGTCCAGCGGCCGTGGCAGCCACGGTCCGTGGGGCTGGTGGGTGCCAACAGGAAGACAGTGGTCTCTGAAGTTTGGACGTCAGGGGGTCACCGTCCCTGTCCCCACATCTCCGTGCTGGGCCACAGCTGGGCTTCAGGCAGCGCTGTAGATGAGCAAGCACCCGTTGTTTTCTGCCCCCGAGATGTGGCCCCGACCTTGTCTCCTGAGTCCCCCGCCAGCGGCCACCTCGGGCACAGCCCCACCCGCCACGGGGCAGCGTCAGCCACCTCCCCCACCACCTTCTTGGGAATGGCTTTTTAAAGCCTTTATTTATTTATGCTTAATCTGGCTTGTTTAATTCTTTAAGAGACTCTGGTAATCACTTAAACAAGAAGAAACGTGATGGGTTATTATTTCTTCCAGTGTTTTCCAGAGTGGACGTCTCGGCCTCGCCCGTGGAACAGCATGAAGACTCCCGGGCCGACGCGGGGATGCCTGCTGGGCGGGCGCCGGGCGCCGGCAGGGATGGGCCCCGCTCCCTGTTGGGGTGACCGCCGCCCTCTGCTTACCCCGGGTGGGGGGTGGCAAACTCGGCCTGGCCCCTTCCCGCCCGGCGCTCACACCTGCCCCTGGAGGGAAGGCTTGGGAACCCCGGTTACAGACCAGCTGCAAAGAAGGGGCACGTGTGCTGGGGCGTCTGCGGGCGCGAGTGCGGGGTGTGTGGGGAGGAGGGTGTGCGGGTGCGTGCGTCTTTGGATCTGGGTGTGCCAGCGGCTTGGGGCTTTTGGCGGCTACTTCCCCCAGTTCCGACGGTGAGAAAGCGGGAAGGCCGCCTCCCCAGGGGCCTCCCCACTCTCTTCGGTTCATTGCTGGCTCACCCTGATTTCGGAGCCTCACCTGCCGAGACGAGGTGAGACGCTCCCAGGCAGCCCAGGGGGGAGGTGGGGGTGGAACCTGCCCGCCCGGGAAGCACGACCTTCCGGAAGCCGCTCGCGTTCCTCGGGTCTGACGTGGGCCCATGCCAGCCCTCGGAACAAGGACGAGCCGCGCGGAGCCCTTCGGGGAGTGGCGGGGCCTGTCGTGGGCGCGCCCTCGGTGGTCACGTCGGGGTCCCTGTGCAGCTGGGAGGGGCTTGGAGCTGCCGGGGGGGGGGGGTGAGGGGAGTCTTGTCTCTGCCCACCACACGGGACTGCGTCCCAAGGGGACCTAACTCGGCCAGGCCTGCGCAGATGCGGGGACAGGTGACTGGGTGGGCGGGACATTAGTGTGGAGGCCACACCCCGGGCCCGGAGCCTGTAAGATGCCGACCCGACGGCCAGTCCCCCTGAGCCGCGTGTGCGTGTGACGCTGGCCCCGCTGCTTCCACACAGCGCTGCGCACCAAGAGAACAGGGTCAGCTTTCGGGAGCCTTAGGTACAGATCGCGGACGTGGAGGTGAAGGACGGGCCCCGGGCCTGTCAGAGCAGGCGGCGACGTGAGTTGTCCTCCTCCGCGCCTGTCCTGTGGCCAGCCCTCGCACACACACCGGCACGCACGCACACGTGCTCGCACACACTGGCACGCACGCACTCGCACACACACGCGCACACACTCACACACAGATACGCAGGCACACGCACGCACCCGCACGCACGCTCGCATGCAGGCACACGCTCGCACTGGCCTCCATCATGCTCAAGGGCATCAGACCCGCAGCCCTGGAAGGCACCCCATCTGTGTACCAAGAGCAGTAAGGCGGCGGTTGTGGGGCCACGTCCTGCCGCCCACGACAGGTCCAGTCCTTTCCTGCACACACAGGGGGCACAGCCACTCCCTCCCCCAGGGCGGCCGTGCCACATGCTTCTGCCAGTGATGTAAACGGATGTGGTGCGTGCCCTCGGCAGGTGGCCCCTGCGTGGTGCTCCCTGCCCACCCCCCCAGCCCCCACACTGCGGGAGGCCACACGCTCACAGGAGAGAGTAACGGGGGGAAGGGACACACCTGTGCTGAGCCCCGTGGACCCTCACTGGGGGTCACAGGGAGATGACTCTCTGCTGAGCTGTGGCGTCTGGGGCTGGTGGTTCCTGACACAGAACCTGTCACAACAGCCCTGTGGCGGCCACTGCCACACTTCTCGTTCTGTGGAGAGGGCGTTTTCACGTGGACACACGACACTGAGCCCGGAGGACACGTTCGCAGGGACACCCTCTCCCTTCTGTTCAGAAAACCTGGTTTCATCACCCACCTCCCTCTACAGCCCTTCCCACCAGAACGGACGTCATAGCCCCAACCGGACACAGATGACAGAGCACTGCACTGACCCAGAAAAGCAGCCCGAGCTGCCGTGTAGACAGCGGCCCGCTCCGGGAGAGTTTCTCTGCTCGCCGTGCTCACAGGGGAGCCCAGCGCCCTCCCCCGGAACTCAGACCCCTGCACCGCAGACCCACTGTGCGCGATGAGCAAATGTCTGTGACTCTTAGGTCTTATCTGGTGCCTAAAACAATCTGCCTTCAGAATCAACAGATTTAACCTTAAACATAGAAGTAAATATGTGTCTTAAGGCCGTCTATAGGTAAGCCTTCAAGAAAGCCTCAGCGTATTTTCCGACATTAGGGACACCGGATTTGTCCTCAGATTTTGTATGTCCCACGACCTGGTCCTCGTGGGCTGGCTGGGAGGAAGCCGGTCTGGAGCTGGGAAAGAAGCTTCCTCTGGCCGGTGTCCGTTTACACCTGTTTGACGTTCAGTGGCTGGTAAGAGGGGGCGATGACGGTAAAGTGACTCAGGCTGTCCACGAGTGGGGTGGGGAGCGACACGAGCCAGCTTGGCCCCAGGAGGGGCCTCCGGGCCTTGGGTCCCTGGCCTCCCACCTGCCTCCCCAGTGAAGTCAGCTCAACTGAGTGGTAAGCGGACCTGATGTCTCAAGTCCCCGTGGGCAGCCCAGAGGACCTCCCATGGAGGGTGGCGTGGTGGGGGTCCCTTGGCAGGTGGCTCCCCAGCCGGGTTGGCCTCACTGGGCACCTGCACCTGCCCAGCCACCAGGCGCTGCAGCCCTGGGGCCTGGATGCTGCCTTGTCCCTCCCTCGGGAGCCCCCTGGGGAGGGGGTGGGGGGTCTGTCCTTCACCTCTCCCAGCAGGGCACACGGGGTCTGACCCCTGTGAAAAGCCAGTTCTAGCTGATGCCCCAAGGGAGGCCCCCACCTCGGGGATTTGGTCCCATGACTGTGGGTGTTTGGGGTTACTTCTTTGGAACCGGCCACTGTCAGGCAGCAAAAGCCTCAACACATTTGTCACTGAAACCCTCAAGGCGTTTTCTCTGGGACTCACACCATCACCTCACGCTCAAGCTCTTCTGGCCCGTGGCCATCCCACCGCTGACACACAGACGGCCTGCATCACTGTGATGGGCCGGCCAGTCTCAAAGACCGTGCGTGTCCCAGACGGCCACGGCATCCACGCTTCCCTCCACTCCATAGCACTGAAAGTGTTTTTGGGGACCGTTGTTTTGCTGGTCTTAGGACGTGGTTCCAAGATTCGTTTCTGCCCTGTGGTGCAACAGCGGATAATTCACTTTCCTGCAGATGAGGGACTGTTTGCGGCTGAGGCTTCATTCGGAGTCTGCAGTAACAACGCCGAAAACTCCCTTTCCAGACACCCGATTCTCCGTGCTTCCACTAGAAGGAAGTTCCACTGGGAAGGAGCCGTGCCACTGGAGTGGAATTTTCCCACTGTTTGAGTCAGCCTCCCGGCTGTCACAGGGGAGGGGGCCCATGGGAGGACAGGAGGCGGCTCAGGTCTCATCTGAGGGTAAATGCAAATTGTCGTCTCCTGTGCAAAACAGATAATTGCACGCACTGATCGATGACGCTGCATGACAGCCTGATGACACATAGGGGTCTTTTACTGCGAGCATGTTTATTCAGCATCTGTGGGGCCGCCTCCGTTTCCTGCGCTGATAAGCTTTCACAACGAAAGCGTCTCATCACAGAGGATGTGTGAGACCAGGCACGGGTGCAGCCTCGGGCACGTCCAGCTTTGCCATCAGCACCGGTGTGGACACGGGCCTTCGTGGCTCCCGGAGGCCTTCTTCCCGGACCAAAGTGCCACTCGAGGGTCCGGTTATGCTGGTGCAGAAGCAGCACCTGGGGGGACTGGACCCACCTGCCGACGGAGCCCCTCAAGTTCGCGGGAAGGCGGGTAGCCAGGAGGACACTTTCCCAGCTGGCGTCCCTAAACACCTGAGGTCTGCAGACACATCCTTGGGGGTTGAGTTCTCTGTGCTCGGGGGGATCGAAGGCCCCTCGTGAGTCCGATCTGCCTCGTGCTTGGACGCAGTCAGAACTCCTCCCGAGAACTCCCACCTGCCGTTCCAAACTCCAGGCTAGAACTGCGCAAAACCCTTTCTCAAACGCCACGGATTCCCCTTCGTGCTGATCCGCAGCTTTCCTCTCGTTTGGGGTGTTCCTCCTGCCCTCTGAGCCGCGTCCGGGCTGCATCACCTCGGGGAGCGCCCGTGGCGTCCTGGCTCGTGTATTCTAGTGCGGCAGTGAGTGGGCTGCGAGCGGGAGCATCCTGGCAGAGCACTGAGCGCGGCCGACGTGGAACTGCCCCTACCGATCCGCTACCGAGAAGATACTGTAGATTCGAAAGCGCACCTCGGCTAGCATGTTCTCGAAGAAGCAGGGGGAGGCCCCCTGTGGCCCTGAATGGCTCTGCTCGGCCCGTGATGCTGGCTGGTGGGGATTTCAACCCAGGACGGATGTGACACCGCACAGTTCCAGCCACGTGCTGGGCGGTCATGTCTACCTTGTTCAGCTGTGGTCCGAGAGTCTAGAGCAATGCCTGGAACATACTGGAAAATAATACATACCTGCAGGTGAATGCATGAATCAGAACTGAGGAGGCCCCTTTATCCTTTAAGACAAAGGTCAGCAAACTCTGGCCCAGGGGCCAAGTAGCTCACAGCCTGGTTTTGTAAGTGAAGTTTTGTTGGCACATGGCCAACTCCATTTGCTACTATTACGCGTGGCTGCTCTCTGGCCACGAGAGCAGAGGTGAATCGGTGCAAACGAGAGGGTGTGGCCCGCAAAACCTAAAACGTTCATTCTCTGGCATTTCCTTTCCCAAAGACGTTCGCAGACCCCTCTGATTTCAGATGCCACATTGGACTAGATGAGGAGAGCGGGGACCATAGGGCCCCATGTGCTTCTCTGGGCCCCCTGCTACTTCCTGTCCCACCGTGCCCTGTGGAGATGCCAGGGCGCCTGGACCCCAGTTAGTGGGGCTGCAGGGTTCTGGGGGCGTGGCTGTGCCCGCACCTTGATGCAGCCCGGGACTGCCCTGTACGTGGCTACGCAAGCCCAGGGGTGGAGGGTAAGGGGTGAGAGCAGAGGAACCACATCCGTGTCCACGCCTCCCCTCCTCCCTGCTCCCGGGGAAGAAGGGGAGTGCCCGTGGGCTGGGTCCGCCTTTCTGCCAGACTCCCCTTCAAGGGGTGGCTGACCTCTGAGAACCAGTGACGCGAAGTCACAGGGCCACACACACCCCAGGGTGGGGGAGGACACACGGTGTGACGCATTTAAACTCTGCTGATGAGAAGACCCGCCCTTGGCCTTGGGGCTGTCTTCTCACCTTTATCCCCTGACCCCTACTCGGTCCCTCAGCTGCCTGGTGTGTAGAGGAAGGATCCCACGAACGCTGGATTCTCTTCATCAGAGTCCGAGGCAGTGAATCGGGACACTGTCATTCCCGGAATGGGATGTTCTCTGAGTCTTCTTATCTAAAAAAAAATTTTTTTTAATGTTTATTTATTTTTGAGACAGAGGGAGACAGAGCACGAGTGGGGAAGGGGCAGAGAGAGAGGGACACGGAATCTAAAGCAGGCTCCAGGCTCCGAGGTGTCAGCACAGAGTCCCACGCGGGTCTCACGAGGTTCAGACTCGGGAAATGTGAGATCGTGACCTGAGCCCAAGTTGGACCCCCAACCGACTGAGCCCCCTGGGTGCCCCTGAGTCTCCTTGTTGTAGTTCTCTTTCTGGTCTTCCCCTCCGTGATGGTGCGGTGCCGACACGTTATCTCCCTGAAGGCTGCAAGGGGGCAGTTTTCTAACACTGTCACCTGTTTCTCACCTTATCCACTGTTGGTGCAATATATTTTTGGTATATTTATATATATTATTTATATTTATATATGACCCTGATCTACTCAAGACTCCAGTCTGAGTTCATTTCTAAGGGAAACATGGGAATCAGATGCTACCATGAAGAAGTCAGGGACCAGCCATGCCTGGGATAGGGACATACTGTGGGATGATGGACAGGGGACATTCTGTGGGACAACGGACAGGGGACATTCTGTGGGACAATGGACAGGGGACATTCTGTGGGACAACAGACAGGGGGCATTCTGTGGGACAATGGACAGGGGACATTCTGTGGGACAACGGACAGGGGACATTCTGTGGGACAGCGGACAGGGGACATTCTATGGGACAATGGACAGGGCAGTGAGTACAAAGAGAGGGGAAGATGGAACCTTGGATCGCACGCTCCAGGCTCCCATTGGGTTTGGCCAATGGAAGGCAATCGTAGAAGATTCAAAGATTCAAAGATGGCACAGGAGTGAGTCCGAACACTGATCTCTTGGATCGCTCCCTTTAGATGCTTTTAGAGTAGGCCTCTCCACTAGACCTGCTGATCCTGCCCAGTGGCCCTTCAAACTCGCTCTTTGGGGTCCCCAGTGGCAAGGATGTCGCTCCTGTGGTGCCAGCCCTGGGAGGCTTCACTGCTGTCGTGTTTTCCCTAGGTCCTCTATGTCCTTCATTAAACTTACTCACTGGTGTGGTTCGATGTTCCATCCATTTTCCCTGTGTTGACACCGGGGTGAGACGATATGATGTCTGCAACGTGCCTGAAAATGTCCCGGTAATGGGGCACCTGGGGGGCTCAATCAGTTAAGCGTCCGACTTCGGCTCAGGTCATGATCTCACAGATCGTGGGTTAGAAACCCATGTCAGGCTCTATGCTGACAGCTCAGGCTGGAGCCTGCTTCAGATTCTGTGTCTCCCTTTCTCTCTCTGCCCCTCCCCTGCTTGTGCTCTGTCTCTGTCTCTCAAGAATGAATAAACATTAAAAAAATAAATATCCTGGTGTGAGCACCTGTGCACCAAGGGGACACACGCTAACTCATTGGGGGCAGAGAATGAATATAACAAGTACATCAAATGGCTGTTGAGGTTGTGTGACGTGCGCATGAAAATTCATTATTCTCTCCATAATATTATTAATAAAAAGTCATTAGCAATCCAGCCCTTCCCCAAAGCCCAGATGGTTTAAAGGACAAGATCTTTCAAAATGTGAAGGCAAATGACATCACCTTGCTATTTATTTCAGAACACAAAGAAAACTCAATCTCTCGTTAATTTTATAAAGTCAACATAACTCCCCCCAAACCTGACTCATGGCCCCCCTGAAGGCCCACTGTAGCCCAATACTACTCATGAATGTTTAATGCAGAAATTCTAAGTAAAATATTAGCACATTGGTGTGGGCTGAATTGTGTTCTCTCCAAACGACATGCTGGAGTCCTAACAGTGTGTGACCTTATTTGGAAATAGAGTCACTGTAGATGTAATTAGTTAAGGTGGGATCATCCTGGGAGAAGATGGGCCCTTCGTCCAATATGACCAATGTCCTTAGAAGGAGAACATGCACATGTGCACACGCACACACATAATGTCACATGGAGGCAGAGAGAGAGGCTGGAGGGCGCGGCTCGAAACCAGGGGCGCCTGGGCCACCGGAAGCTGGGAGGGGCAGGAGGTCTTGGAGGAAGGCTTCTCCAAGTCTGGAAGAAGTAGGCACTGCCAGCACCTGGGTTTGAACTTCCAGCCACCGGAACCGAGATTACAAATTTCTGTTGTTTTATGCCACCTGGTTTGTGGCCATTTGTGATAGCAGCTACCGGAAACTAACACATACATCGAATCAGCATTTAATAAGATTAATATGATATGCTCGAGTATGGCTTATTTTAGGAATGAAAAGGTAGTTTAATATTGGGAAATGTATTAATATAATTTATCACATTAATTGTTCCGAGAAGAGTGTATATAAAATCACCTTGAAAATAGGGATTTGATTAAAGTTACGGCCGCTGAGCCCAGAAAAATGCTCACATGCCTCTCCTACACACAGAACGTCCTGTGTTTGCCCATCTGGAGAGCCTGAGGACATCTGAACAACTCTGGAAACAAACACGAAGGAGAAAAAACGACCCACAGAAATGCCCGCAAACCAGGAGCTTTGTGAACGCCAAACATCAGGAACGGTTAGAAGGCGTGATGAGTAACGTAGCCTCATAACCACACCAAACGTAAATTCCTGGAGGGGAGCGTATGTGCTATGCAATCGCACATGAAGCAATCTATAAAATTTTACTGAAAGATATAAAATGAGACAAATGGATGGAAGGATTATTAACTCAATATTATAAAGATGCTAATTAATCTAAAAGTGCAATCTTGGTCGAAATCCCCAGATGAGTCTAAAGGTTTTCAGGATGAGTAAACGAACAAATAAAACATTTCTGATATTTTTGCACTCTGGAGGGGAACTTGCTCTAATAGATATGGAAATGTTTCCCTGAGTCCAAATGAAGGCGGGGCGTGACTGGGTTGGAGAGAGGACGGAAAATCGGTGAAACGGAGCACGAGATCTACAGCGCTGCCCGCGAGAACACCGGCTCTGTAAGGTGGGACGTAAATTTCACGTGGGAGGCTGGGTGACCCAGGAGACGGCAGTGGGGCAGCTGATGGAATTTGTAGGGAAAAAGGTAAATCGAATCCTTAGTGCAACCTGCAAATCAAGATAAGTTCTGGATTAATTAAGTAAGAAAAGAATACATGAATACATTGAAACACGAAGAATGAAAACAGGTGACCTTTCCCTGAAGCCGTAGGGGGAGGTACGTCTGGAGGCAGAGGCTGGCGGGAGCGGCGGCTGAGTACGTCCTGTTGCACAGTCACCGGGGGGGGGGGGGGGGGGCGTCTTCAGAAGGGGACTCCTCTCCCTGTGCCGGTTTTCTCATCTCTGAAACGGGGTTGTGGGGTTACGGCAAAGATGAAATGAAATGACACGTAACCTGCTAAGAACGGGGCATTCGAGAAACACCGGGTGTGTTCTTGCTTACGCGACAATTAAAGATTATGCACGACGAAAGGACCCCGACACATGGACACACGTCACCGGGACATTTGCCCTGCACAGGATCGGCCCTGTCTCGGGCACAGTGTTTGGAACGCTTATGCGTTCGTTCCCTTCGTGGAGGCCGTCCTGCACGCCCCCTGTGCACCAGCACAGCCATACGCATGCGGGGAGCGCGAGCAGTGAGAAGGCCCCGTGACCGGGCAGCACTGGAGAGCCAGCACGCGGGAGCGGGATTTGGGCTCGGCCCCGGGAGGCTTTTCCGTCCGTCACGGTGCTCCGCTCTGGTGTACGTGTTTACCCAGCCTCCCCATGCATCTGGCTTTTCCTCCACGAAATGGGGCCGTAATAGCAGCTTGCGGTTGGGCTGTTACGAGGGCTAAGTTAATATTTGCAAAGTGCTCAGAACAATGGTGGGAACACAGAGAACACTCTGTCGGCATTTGCTGACTGGTAAATACATAAAGTCGTTTGCTTTTTCAAATTTTAATGTGACTTTTCTCTTCTGCATTTCCAAGAACGTGACTTCCGTGCTGGTGGCCTCGAGTAGTCATCTTTATGAAGGAGGGAGATCAGGATGTGACGCACAGTAACAGGAAGACAGAAAAGGAGGACAGACTAGGATGGCATGTGAGCAGTGGCTTTGAAGGTCACGTGGAAGAGGTCTCACCTGAGCCTCCGTGGCCCACCGTGGTCTAACGTTGGAGGGGGGCAGGTGATGGTGCCCTTTGTGCAGAGAGGGAAGGACCCAACCTCCAGGCGGGGAAGAAGGGAGCCATCCCAGAGGCCCCTCAGCCACGGGGTGGTGGGGGGAGCATGGGGAGGATGGAAAGGAGGACTGCCTGCACCTTCTCTCCCTCAAGCATATCTCCCAGCTCCTCCCCCTGAGGGATGCTCCCAGCTCCTCCTCCCTGAGGGATGCTCTCAGCTTCTCCTCCCTGAGGGATGCTCCCAGCTCCTCCCCCTGAGGGATGCTCCCAGCTCCTCCTCCCTGAGGGATGCTCCCAGCTCCTCCCCCTGAGGGATGCTCCCAGCTCCTCCTCCCTGAGGGATGCTCCCAGCTCCTCCTCCCTGAGGGATGCTCCCAGCTCCTCCCCCTGAGGGATGCTCCCAGCTCCTTCTCCCTGAGGGATGCTCCCAGCTTCTCCTCTCTGAAGGAATGTCTCCAGCTTCTCCTCTCTGAAGGAGTGTCTCCCAGCTTCTCCTCCCTGAGGGATGTCCCCCAGCTTCTCCTCCCTGAGGGATGCTCCCTGCTCCTCCTCCCTGAGGAATGCTCCCAGCTCCTCCCCCTGAGGGATGCCCCCAGCTCCTCCTCCCTGAGGGATGCTCCCAGCTCCTCCTCCCTGAGGAATGCTCCCAGCTCCTCCCCTGAGGGATGCCCCCAGCTCCTCCTCCCTGAGGGATGCTCCCAGCTTCTCCTCTCTGAAGGAATGTCTCCAGCTTCTCCTCTCTGAAGGAGTGTCTCCCAGCTTCTCCTCCCTGAGGGATGTCCCCCAGCTTCTCCTCCCTGAGGGATGCTCCCTGCTCCTCCTCCCTGAGGAATGCTCCCAGCTCCTCCCCCTGAGGGATGCCCCCAGCTCCTCCTCCCTGAGGGATGCTCCCAGCTCCTCCTCCCTGAGGAATGCTCCCAGCTCCTCCCCTGAGGGATGCCCCCAGCTCCTCCTCCCTGAGGGATGCTCCCAGCTTCTCCTCTCTGAAGGAATGTCTCCAGCTTCTCCTCTCTGAAGGAGTGTCTCCCAGCTTCTCCTCCCTGAGGGATGTCTCCCGGCTCCTCCCCCTGAGGGATGCTCCCAGCTTCTCCTCCCTGAGGGATGCTCCCAGCTCCTCCTCCCTGAGGGATGCTCCCAGCTTCTCCTCCTTGAAGCATGTCTCCAGCTTCTCCTCTCTGAAGGAATGTCTCCAGCTTCTCCTCCCTGAAGGGGTGGCAAGGAGAGCGGAAGTGGCTTGGGCCAGCACAGTCTACATGGGGCTCAGTGAGGAGCTGGCTCACAGATTGCTCCAAACCCACAGGGGCGCAGACTTGACCAAGTGGCTGTGGAAACTCCACAGTGGGGAAGGGAGACCTGGGCCGGGCTCTTCCAAGTGCCCTCGGGTCCCGGGCCGTGCAGGAAATAGCTGAGTGTGTCGACGTCCCCAGGGCATGGCAAGGTGGCTCCGCAGTTCCGGCTGCAGACCAGCCGTGTCACAGCCCCATCTCCGAAGGTGGTCACATTCGGCGGGAGCCAGAACGAGGCCAGGGTCGCCCCAGGGTCTGAAGACACAGAGAGCCTGGATCGCATGTCACACCAGCCTGGAGCGTCGGCCTTGACCCTCCCTGAGAGCCTGGCAGCACAGGTGGCTGCCTGGCGGGAGGCTGGGTCCTTCTCCCCCAGGAGCATGCACACCCCACGCGTGCCCCAGCAGGGCACCTGGACGCCACCGCAGCGAGTGGCAGGGACCGGCAGCATCGCCTGGCGTCCAGGGCTAGGCTATGGTTAAAGCTGGCCGAGCCACCTCATCTTTGCCTTTCTTTTACTACTTGCCATCTTTGCTTTATTGTTTATTACTTTTACTTTGTTATTAGTTATTCATCCCCCTACCAAGCGGAGGAAGAGAATCCAGAAAAGACAAAATAAATAGGACGTACTTTCTCTGAAACTCCAGTTGGAGTGAGAAATTCTCCAAGCTTGTTTTGCAAAGGATGAATGTATTAACATGAAATCCCTTAATTATAAGTAAGACAATGCGTGTGCAGAGGTGGAGGCCCCTCTGAGCTTCCGGTGTTCCCTCCATGGGGCACCAGTGCTCCTGGGGAGGGTGGCCTCTTGGGGGCCTGGCTGTGGGTCCCCCTGGGAGTCCAGTCCCTGATAGCGGGGGACAGGTCACTCCGCCTATGTTAATGGGCATAGATTTTCTCGACGTAGGCGCCCAAGAATGAGCAAGACATAAACACACCAAATACACTGCTTGCCATCAAGCGATCAATCATCCCATTAAAAAAAAGGCACAAAACAAGAAATGTAAAGACCTGAACTTAGAGACAACGCAATTCCCTGGAATGGGGAAGGGAAAAGGAGGCGTGTATAGAAATAAGAAGGCAAACTTACCACCAAGTGACCCAGTCTCTGAACTAAAATGTGTTGAGAAAGTCAACAGATCAAAATGTGTGTGTAGTTGGGAATGTCCCAGAGCAGGGAGCAGGAATTAGGAAATCAGAACATAAGAAAGTGTTGTGGAAGGTGGCAAAGATCATCCAAGCTGGTGTGGGTGTTCGGAGAGCCCGGAAAACGGGGTGAGATTCGTCTTCAAAGTTACGACATGAGGGAATTTCTGCAAAACGAAGTGGGATGTACAGACGAAAGAAAATTCCACACAAAAGCCTCGACAGAGCCACATTCGGTGGTCTATGTGGAAGGCTGAAACTTGGAGATGTCCACACCCCCCGATCATCTCTGGAGGGTGGGGTCTTGGGTCACCCCTTTTATTGATCCACTTTCTGATTTTTTGATGGTGTCATTGGATTCCGTGTGCCGTGAAACACCGTGAGAAGAAACAATGAGCATGAAATACAGCTGAAATACAGCTGGCCCTTGAACAGCCCTTCTCACCCCGCACAGTCGAAAATCCGGGTATAACTTTCAGCTCCCCACAACTTAACTACCGATAGGCTATTGTTGACCAGAAGCCTTAACTGATCGCGAGCAGTTGATGAACACGTATTTTTTGTGTTACATCTATTATATACTGTATTCTTCCAATAAAGTAAGTCAAAGAGAGTGTTGTTGAGAAAGTCATAAGGCAGAGAAAGTATGCTCACGGCACTGCACCGTATTAGTCGGAAAAACTTCGTGTGCGGTTGGACCCGGGCAGTTCACACCTGTGTCGTTTGAGGGTCAGCTGTGATTGGCCTGGGGGTCTGGGGGTGAGCACCTAGGAGGAGGACAGTTAGGCCGAGCTAACTGAGCTCCTGGAGGAGGGCAACGTCTCATTTCCGGGACCAGCAGGCCTCCCTCTGTGTGAAGATCTGTGAGTGCTGAAATGCCACTGGCCGCCTTGAAGGTTTTGACTGGTGGGTCCACTCTGGCCCCAGATCCCTTTGGATATCTCCGCTGTGTCTGCTGGCACATCTCTGGGTTCCAGGAAGGGCCCTTTTCTGTCTCTGGAGCCCCCGGGCAAGCGGGGCCAACCTTCCCGGAAGAGGGGTCAGTGCTGGGCCCTCCCGGTGGGGTTTGCTCCCATCACCCCGGCTTCCACTGAACTCACACAGTCTGTTCTTTTTTTAATGTTTATTTATTTATTTTGAGAGACAGAGAGAGAGCGAGCAGGGGAGGGGCAGAGAGAGAGGGAGAAAGAGAATCCCAAGCAGGCTCCACATTGTCAGCTCAGAGCCCAATGCGGGGCTTGAACTCCAGAACCGCGAGATCATGACCTGAACCGAAACCAAGAGCCTGACACTTAACTGACGGAGTCTCCCAGGCGGCCCCTGCATAGTCAGTTCTAAGAAAGGATGCGCTTTAGTTTACAAAAATATTATTCCTTTCAGTATTCAAAAACTTGGTTTTGCAACACCAGGACTTTTTAAAAAAACTTAATGAATAATTCATTCTTGAATTCAAAATTTCGGGACTTTCCTGGTGACATATAACGTGTCCCTCTTCTATTATTTCTTGTAGATGATCCAGTGTCATTGATTTTCACTGTCCCGAGGGAACGTTTTAGGAGATTTGCCTGGAAATCACATCTCAGGTGAAGTTTTAATATAAACCGCAAACAAAGAAGACAAGCGACTTTATTATATTAAGAGATCATTTATTCTATACATTTGCAGAGTTATCTGTAGAGTCTCAATTTTATAACCATCTGCAATTTAAACGAGGCTCCTTTTGTTGAATCGTAATGAGCCAGGCCACTGTGAACCCCAGCTGCTGTTTAGATTAAGACAATGCCTTTTTTTTTTTTTTTTTAAATGAAACCTCCCCCTTGTCTGTCCCACAGTCCAGATTTCATTTAGAGAATCCTGAACAAGACCATGGGTATTGTAACGTTGTCTTACTTTAAGACGCAAAAGGAGTCTGTTTTTAAAACAGCAAACACCAGCTGAAGGATCGCACGGTTTCACAACCTAATTATAAACACTCCATGATCTCTGAAGACACAGCAAAGCAAATAAATGCGTTTCTTTGGCAGAGGAATGGCGTCTTTACAGTAAAGTACTGCGTGCTAGGAAGTAATTAAGGCAAAGCATTCGTTCTGATCCATCATGCTAACGCACACTGGGGCTGCCCTTGAAAAACATATTTCAGCTCTCTGCACTTGGGAGGGGGTGGGGATCTGAAAGCCAAGCGGCCCACGGCTGGGCCCTGGGGCTCCCCTGATGAACACAAACTCTTCACAAAACACCCACTGCCGTCAGAGCCGCCTTGCGAAGGCGACGGGGCAAGACTAAAGCCCGGTCCTCCTCGCTGCCATCAGGTGCGAAGACAACACCGTCCACATCCCAGTGACCAGACCCTGTCCTGGCTTTTCCACGATCCTGCTTAGCCACTCTTTGTCTCCGTGCGTCTGCATGAGGTAGGCTGCGATGCGGGGTCACACTGCCCCTGCATAGGCGTCCCATTTTGCAGATGAGGAAGAGGGGCCTGAGTGGCCCAGGAGAGCCCCCTCGGTGACTCAGTGATCCCCCATGGCCTCTGCTGTTCCCGCATTCTCCACCGCCAAAGCTGCCTGCACATTTCTTTTCCTTCTGTGTCGGTGCCCACGCACGCACCCACACACACCCACACATGCGCACGCATACATGAATATGGACTCACATACACGCACATAAGTGCACACACACGTAGTCACATGCACACGCATGCACAGACTTGCGCACACGTGTGCACCCACACGCACAGACTCACACACGTATGTGCTCACACCGGTATGGATACACACAGAGCATAGATAGACGCATAGTACTTTTCAGATGAAAGTATTACAGACATTGTGAGGCCATAGTTAGAGGCCTCGTGACTTTATTAATTTACTCCGTTGAGTGTGTGTTAATTTATCGTATGCCATTATGCCGCAGTCCAGCTGTTACAAAGTGCACACCACACACATCTGAACTGCAGAAAATCGTAATGAAAACAAAAGTAAGGCCTGCAGGTCACGGGGTTCCCTGCGACTTGCGTGTTTGCAGAATCATTTTTGGCGGTCCCCTCGTGCAGATCTTTCCGTTGCTGATGATCGAGTTCCACCGGCTACGTATACCGTTCTGCAGGTAGGCTCTCACCTGGAAGTCAGTGGGGACCCCAGTGCCTGTCACGGCTGCAGGCTCTGTGGCGTTCCGGAGGAGCCGATTTCCCTCAGTCCCGGTTGTCCCAGAGGAGGGACGTGGGCCCCCAGCGGCCCCTCCCGGTAGATGGCACATCAGCGCCCCGGGGACCTGCCCTGGCTGGGGCGTGGCCTGGGGTCCGCCTGTCTGTGTGGCGGCCGCCGCCCTGCTGCTGGACCTTCTGGGTGGTTTTGTGGTCACAAGAGCATGAGGTGAGGGCCTGGTGTCCCATGTGCGTCTCTGTGCACCTCGCTGGTGACTCCCTTCACCTACGTGACAGGAGGAGAACTTTCCAGGCATTCGTTGGAAGACTCTTTTGCGTGTTTGCAAATTACCCCCGGAAGGGTGTCTGCGGGGGCACGCGGCTGACAAGGAGCAAGCTCGGGTCACAGTTCATTCCTTGTCCTCTGACCGTGGAGACCCGTGACTCCCTGCGCAAATGGCCATCAGGCTGGCTCCCCTTTCCCTCTGTTGGGTGGCCTCTGGGCGCGGGCGCTGCCGGGACACGGCCACACGGTTGCCGTCCCCGAGTATTGGCCGTGCCCCCAGGAAGACTCCGCGCCCAGAGGGTTGCCGACACCACCCTGCAGCCGCACACGAAGGTCGCGTGTCTGGACTGGGGACACCTTTTGGCCGGACTCCCCGGTTGGATCCACCCGTCACCGCCCATCACTTCGTAACGTGCTGTCAGCGAGTCAGAGCTTCCAACGGAGGGATCAGCCTCCACGTCAGGTCAGGGCTTGCGGGCAAAGCGCACTGTGACTTGCTCTTTGCTGCAGAGCCTGTCTGAGCCTTCACTGTGCTAATGTCAGCGAGGAAGACGGAGACACACGGCCCTTCCCGAGCCCCACAGGCTCAGGTTCAGGAAAAGTCCTCTGCGGAGCTTGAGCGCCCACAGCCCTTGAACAGCGCGGGGCCTCTCTGGTCCCGACCGTTTCCGTCCACGGCTCACGTTCGTCTTTACTTAGATCTCGACTCGATACAGTCTTTGAGAGAAAGTTCAACCTTCCCACTTGAGGGCACAAAACAGTCATTAAGGATCAAAATTTAAGAAAGGAAATTCTCTGAAAGTTTGTGACAGCTTTTTTGAGAACTTTCTACGGTCTTGGACTGAGTCTGTGTCTCGAATTCAGGCCCTCCTAGTCCCAGTCGCCGGAAATACCAATTACCCACACCACTGCCCGGGATCAGGAGGCAGTGGGGGGGTGCCAGAAAGCCGCTGGCCTGGACGGTGGGACACTGGTTTCTGATCCTGGTTATGCCACTAACTAGTTGTGTGACTTCAGACACCTTCCTCACCTTTCTCTGTTGGTTTCCTCGGCTATAAAAGAAGGATGCTAATCTAGATTCTTTGGGGACTTCTGCTTCGAGGGGGCCGGGAAAGGATTGTTTTATCCCTCGATCCCACTGGCGGGAGCTCGATGCGCGCCCCAGGGCCTGCGCACCTCCTGTGCTGAATGCGGGGATCGGAGGACAGCGAGATGCCTGCCCCCGCCACACCACGGGCCCGGGACCCGCCATGCTGGGGCCTCTCGGGGGCTCCCATCGCAGGAAGTGACTGCCACCGTCACCTCACGACTTCTAAGTACATCGCAGCAGCATCTTGCACACCTTATGTGTACATAATTTCATTAATAAAATGCCTTAAAGGAAAAGAAGGACGAAGAAAAGGGCCCGGGACGGTGAGCCGCGGGAGGTGGGGCGTTCGTGGAAGCAGACCTCGGTTCCTGATTTCTGCACGGGGCCAGATACTCATTCCTATGAGCAACCGAAGTGTAATATTTTGTGGTGGTTTTTCTCCTGATTGAAACAAAGCAGATGCAGGAAAGCGGCATCCGATGCGGTCTCGTTTCGCAGCTCGGAAGGAGCTCTTTGCTGAACGTCCGCTTTCCAGCAAGCTGAGTTCTGATGTTTCCACACTGGGAACAACTGTCCGGTTCGCTCGGTCAGCGGTTCTGACCGCGTGTCTCTGCCTTGCCCCCCCCCCCCCCCCCCGGTGCCCCCTCCCTGGAGGATCTGCTCCCACCCCTCCGTGCCCCTGCTGTACCCTGGCTCGAGGACCCAGCACGTTTCCATCTCAGTGTCCCGGCTTCCAGCTCAGGTGACACCCCGTCTCGATGCATAAATGAGGGGGTCAACACACACATCCTGGCCCAATTCCGCGAGGCACAGGCTATCGATCTTAGGGTGCATTTTGACATTTCCTTTGGAAAATACGCAGACGGGATCTGCTGGTCTGTCCTTACGTCCCTTGGAGGGCTCATCTGGCGTCTGCGGCTGTGAGCCCTGACTGGTCCTGACCGTCCTGCGTCGCCTGGCTTTGAGCGCCTTCTTCTGGTCACGGTGCAGGTTTCTGGCATCTGAACTCAGTGTGAGCACTACGGGGTCTGGGTTAGAGGCCACCGGCTGAGGCACCAGGCCGGCACACTGAACCCAGAGCCTGGTAAGTTCCCAGTTTTCATCAATTAAACTTTGTCTGCACGGGCGCCCTTCTCTCCCTCCGCAGCCCGTAGCCAAGTCTGTTCTTGAAGACTTCCCTCTGATATCAGTGAGTCAACCTTGCCGTTCTGTAGGGCTTATGTCTTCCCTTGGGTTCCGTGTTGTAATTAGTTTCCTGGGGAGATCGGGGAAGAGTCTCTGCCTCTAATTATAGCTCAGAAGGAAATGGGATGTGGTCACGATGCGGCAACGACGCCGGGATTCTCATGCGCTAGAACAGTCTCTGGAGAGGCCAGCTGCCGGCTCCCACGAAGGGGCGGCCCCGGCAGATGCCTCTCCTGGCCAGGAAGGCTCAGTGGGCTGGTGGTTTGTGAGGGGCCCGGAATTACCGTCATCCTCCCAAACATCCCCGCTCTAATTTCAGTCCCTTCTCGTCCCCAGTCAGTGCCCTACTTTTCAGGTGAGAGACCTGCAGAGGCCTTGAGCACACGCCCCACCTTTGCTGCAACCCAACAGCCCTGGGACCAGACACAAGAGGGAGGAGTCTCAAATGTCAGGCGGTCATAGAAACTTCCCATTCCACGGTCACATTTAAACTGGGAATTTTTAGCTCTGAACTTGTTTTATTTTTGTTTCTCGTCATAATTGGAAGCCGCCAACCTGCTCATAGGAGCTCGAATTCCTCATGCCATCTTCGTGGCTTTCAAATGTAGCAGCTTGGTCTGCCGGAGCCCCGGCTCCCCAAGGCACTTTCTCCTACGTGCAGGTGACGGCTTAAGTAATGGCTTCCACACTGTGCACCATTGAGGGCCTGTGTCCTGTCCCCGGGGGGGTTAAGCAGCCTGGTTGTGAAACTGTAGCTTTGCTACCTGTGGATGTTTCTGGTAACAGTTGTACTGAGGTTCTTCGTTGCAGGTGATGGCATATATCCCTGCTAATTGCAGCACAAAGGGATTGGCTTCTATAGATCGTTCAGGACTACTGGCTGCTCGCAGAACTTACGGGACAGTCAGGGAACCAGAGGGGAGTGGTTCCAGTGAGAAGCAAGCCACCAGGAGAGATGCCCGGCTGCCAGGGGACGAGTCTCGTAGAAACCCCAGTTCCCCTCAGCAGCCACGATTCGGGCCCAAAGTCAGAGCTTTCCGTATACATTTGTCCTTGAAGAGCCAAAGGCCTTGTCTGGAAGATCTGACGCTCTGATCTGCCTGCCCACGGCTGCACCTTTACGTTGTTGGCGTCTGTTTCACAAGGCTAGGGGCCGCGTGGCTGGATCCAGGGTGCACCAAGCCCTCACCCTGAGCTGTGCTGGGACGTGCGGCACACGAAGGTTTGCCGGGAGGGCTGTGGGTTCCAGCAGAAAGAGCAGGCCTCTGGCCCAGCCAGCTGCGTATCATCCGGGAGCCCTCTCTCCTCACCAGGTGTTGACCAGGAGGCTGCCCCGTGAAGATCTATTTGTGACTGGTAAGCGGTTCTGCAAATGTGAGTTCTGTCCACACGACCCCATCCCCACACCTTCCTTTCCTCTGTGCTTTTGAATTATAAGATACAAAAGCTTTATTAGACATTTGGAGCTAGATGCTCACTCCGCCTGCCCTCCCCTTAGTGGATAACGCCTCCAGATGACAAATCCCGTTTTTCTTGATTTGAATATCTACAGTATGTATATTTTTCATGCACCTAGATGAGCCTCATTTAGATGGGCCTTATTTTATTTTGCACATACTTCTGAAAGCAAAATGCAATTGACTTGTAATCATTGGAAACTGCTTCGTCTATTATAGCACCAAAGACTCATTCAATCAATGACAACTTCCCAGTTTGTGATATTTATATAGGAAGCATGAGATAAACTTGTGGGGTGTTTGCATTTTGGTGTGTGTCTTACCTGAAAGTCTGGAGAAACAGAGTCAAGATACTGTGGAAAACTTGGATTTAAGAATAATCTCGGTGGATACGGGAGTCCTGCTCTGCTGGGCACTTCCTGACTCATGTCGGGGGAGCCCTGGGGTTTTGAAGCCTGTAGTTGGGCTCACCTGGGTGAGTGAGTCCTGGCTGCTGTCCCCGGGCGGGTAGGCCCTCTGTGGCCGTCTTGCTCCAATGCTTGGATTCAGGTTACGATCGGAAGGGAGATCCACCGAGGGCAGGAGCCCTCATGATGCCACTTGGAGAGGGGCTCCTTCCTCCTGGCCGCACAGTGAGGGTCTGTGAAGACGAACTGTGTGTCTGCAGCGGGGCTTGTGCAGGAAGTGAACGGGCAGACGGTTTCCCGGAATGTCCAGGGGCTTCTGAGCGTCCCCTTGGATCTGCGCGGATGATGGAGCCTGTGTGCTGGCTGGAAACGGGGGACATTTTCCCAGGGTGATGACGCCCTCGGGTCACGGCACAGAGCACCATTCGAGGAACGGGGGTATGGGTGGGGACAAGTCTGGAGCTGGGCGGACGCAGTGGCCCAAGTGCCCTCTTCCTTCGTCGGGAAGGCCACTGCTGTGCTGCTGAATTCTGTTCTGCATTGTTCATTGGCTTTGGCCTCAGGCTTTACAGTGTCACTGCTTCCAGTGGTGAACTTGGGCCCCTGAGTCGGAGCCTGGGTCCCAGACACCCCGGGAGCCGGCCCGCAGGTTCACGCCCAGGGAGGGAGGGCCCTGCGTGTCTCCTGCTGAATGCACAGTGACTGTGACTCTCCTGGGCTCACAGGCCACAGGCCTTCCCAGACGCCCCGTCACTGTGGTAGATTGCCCTCGAGGTGACCCGGCCACCCCGACAGGTGCCATCATACAGCAAAATCCTCGCTGTTGCCACCACCTATATTTCCCTTTAAATCTGTCACAACACCGCGCACTCTGCGTGGCCGGACGGCAGCCGAGGTGTGGCCTGAGCCCGGCCCCCCATCAGCACAATTGCTCAGATGGTTGTGCTGTCATTTCAAGCTGAGTGGGAGCCTGGCCTTCACCCACAGTGCGAGCTTGCATGGAACAGGCAAAACGCAGGCTTTCGCGAAGCCACTCGAGCATTTCTGAAAATTAAAGGTAGAGGGTGGACAGCGGGACACCGCGCTCTGGCCCAATGACTTGTTCAAAAGACGGTCATCACCTGTTGCGTAAGAAGCAGAGAAGACGCGTCAGAGTTGGCTGGTCGTCCACGGGAGTGAATTTGCATGTGCTGCCATATACAGCCTTCTTGATCAACTTGAAGTATTTCCAGAATCTTCCAATTGGTGGTAAATTTCACTTAGAAGAATACCTTTTTAGAAAAAGTGTATTTATTTATTTTGAGAGAGATAGAGAGTGCAAGTTGAGCGGGCAAGGGAGGGAGGGAGAGAATCCCAACAGGCTCTGCACTGTCGACACAGAGCCGCACACGGGGCTCAAACTCACGAATCATGAGCTCAGGACCCGAGCAAGATCAGGAGTCGGACACTTAACCGACTGAGCCCCCCAGACGCCCCTAGAAGAATAACGTTTGAATCAGCATGATTACACTAATAGTTTCCGCAAGAATGACACATGTGACTTTCTTCTCTTTTTTTAATTAGCAAGGTCAGGAAGCGGTCAGTGTTTGCTATTGAGTGTAATACTTTGGGGGCTTGCTAGGAAATAGTTGTGTTACCTGATGGTTACGGCCTTGACGTGGCCTGGCTTTGGTCACTGTGTGTGCACAGAGCAAGAAAAGGGTGAGACTGGAGGGGGCCCAGTTGCTGGACGTCCTGGAAGGAAGGAAGGGTGGGTGGTGGGCGGGTAACCTGCATGGACAGAGTCCGGGGGGCAGACTCACAGCTGGGATGTGGGAGCCGGATAATCCAGGGCTCGGATGAGGTCAGCTCACCGGGAGGTGGAACCGTTTCCGGAAGGGGAGGGTCTGGGGCTCCTCAGATCTGGAGGGAAGATGGGTTCCGAGTCACACGGGTTGAACATGAGGTTCCTGTGGGCGTTTGGGGAAGCTCTCTGAAGACGGGGGGTGGGGGACATCGGAGCCTGGAGCTTGTGGGGGGTGAGATCCGGGCTGGAGCTCACGGGTCTCTACTCCTGCCGGTATTCAGTGTAGCCTGGCTTCCTGACAAATTCTGCTCCCTCCGATTTCTTTTCCACAGAAAACATTTCATGTGAGGACCTTTCGGGCTCTGGGCTGTGATGGACGTCGGCATTTTACACGGTATTGTGTGTTATGGGATCTGTCAACTGTGACTCAGGAGGAGACGCTCGTGCCCCGTGGCACGTTCCCGTCGCAGTGTCGGCTCCGGGGCCCCACTTTCTGTGGCTTTTTAGCTCCAAGTGCACGGTTCGCTGTTTGCGTTTTGAATTCGATGTCTGCACGTCCGCAGGTTTTCTACTTTTATTCCCAGCTGGGAATCCCTCACACGACAGGCACTAAAAACCGAGCTGCCAGGAGGCAGCTTTCCTGGCCGGTGTTCAGCTCTTTCTGAGACGCACGGGATTGATGGAAGCAAGTCAACGGAACCTGACAGCCGCTCAGCTGGGCTCTAGTGGGCTCAGGGGCTCCTGGGGAGGGGCCACGGCTGCAGAGGGCCTTTGTCTTTCTGTCTGCCTGTCTGTCCTCCACCTGTGATGACAGATGAGCGGGTTCATCAACAAACCAGGGCCAAGGCCCCAACCAGTAGTGCAATCAACCAGTGGCCGTGCCGGGGCCCCCGGGACTCAGGTCCTCTCCTGGAATTGCCCGGAAAGCCACATGTGAACACTCATTGATGGACATAGCTGGGAAATAGGACAAGATGTGGTCTTTCTCTGCAACACCCAGACAGCCTCTCACAGAAGAAGGGGCGAGGAACGAGGCAAGGCTTCCCCGTCTGCCTCATCACAGGTGTATGCAGCCCGGCATGGAGACTCAACTACCCACTGGCCCCAGCCTCGAGGCCTCACTCCCACTCACAGCCAATGTCAAGGCCTCTCCAGCTTTCCTGTCCTTGGAGGCTCGTGGAGAAGATTCGCCGGCCGAGAAAGGGTGGGCTGAGGCTGAGGGTCAGGCAGGGTCCCTGCCTTTGTGCGCAGGGCCGGTTCTGGGGAGTTTGCGTACTGAGAGCGTGCTGGAGAGGCTTCTCCTCCCGTGCTCTGCAAGCGTCTCATTTGCAATATTCCTTGGCTTCCGGCATCATTTCACGGGCTCCGGTCCCCGGCCCTGACTTCCCCCAGCTTGCCGCAGACAACGGCAAGGTCGATGTGCCATTTAACAAGCAGACGTCTTGGAAAGCCTGGTGATCTCTCACGATCTTCTGGAACTGTCCTGACCGTGCCTCCTGGCGCCTGCTGGCCACATTAACTAACACATTCTCCTTCACATGGAAGGAAAAGTCAAGTGTGAATGTGGAAAAATTTTAGGTAATTTTGCCCTCTGCTTTTGCTGCCCCTGAACGTGAGACGGGAGGCGTTGCCTAGAGTGAAGTCATCCAATCTGGGAGTCCCCGTCCCTGACCTACGCACTTGGTGAGATAAATAGTCTTGTTACAGACACGGACAGGACTGCTCTGCCTTTGTCGTCTGAGTTACGTAGCACACGGCAGAGCCCCCTGGTGTCCCAGGGTCAGAGCCCAGTTCTGGGGATCTCACTGTGGTTCTTCAGTCTGGAGGGTGTCTTGTGTGTTAACCGTCCCTCCCGGACCACCGGCTCCTTGAAGACGGTGCCACAGACGTGGTCTCCCTCGTCGCCCAGCAGAAGGCTTCGGCTGCACTTGGATTGGATGCTGTTTCAGGGGTGGGTGAGTATAATCGCTAAGAACTGTCACAGAGCAATTACAGAAAGCAAGGATATTCTACCCTTGAAATTGCTGAGGAAAGCCAGCACTCACCTGCTTACCTTCAGCTGATGCATCGTGGTTCATTCCTGGGTTCCCCTGCTACAGCGTGTGGGAGATTTCTACCTCCTGGCAAACACCACTCATCCGATTTAATCACCTTATGACTTGCTTTGCATCTTTTAAACATCTGGTTGAGGATAAGTTCAGGTTTGAGTGGATCAGTGGAGGCTTCCAAGGAGATCGGGAAGCTGTCTGTCGTCCCAGGATGTCTGTCCTTAAGGAAACAACACATTCCCCCCGGGAGGAAAGCTGGATTTGATTTCTGCAGACGCAAAGTACGTCTCTGGACAGATCTCAGTGTGGACATTCAGATCTTTGCTGACTATGTGAATGTCACGAATGACATTTTTAATGTTTTTACCATCATCACTTTGCCCAAACACCAACCAATTCATTACAGTGGCAACGGAGCCTTCAACGACATGGGCCAGTGTTGTGTGATTCCCACTTCCCGGAAGTGAGGGCTGCCTCTGTTTTTAGGCTTTGTGCCCCTGTAGGACCCTCTTCCCACGCCCGGGACGGCCCCTCAGCTGGCTTCCTGGAGAAGCAAGTCCCGCTGTGCTCTCCGGTGTGAACACACTGTGTTTGCAGCAACCCCCCCCCCCCGCCCCCGCCCTGGTAGGAGAAAAAACTTTCCCCTTGACAAAATGTGGTGGTTTCTTACTCAGTTTTGAGGCAGAATGACGGTGACCCAGGAAGAGAATGGGGGACGCCTGAGCTCCTGGGTCAGTAGAGAAAAGACCTCCCCAAATCCCAGTCCGCTTTGCTGAAAACCAATCAAACTGTCCTTTGGGCTCCTGGCATCCTTCTGAGGGGATGAGCCGGTCCTTGCACCTTAGCGGCCACTCGGTGGGGACCCTAGGCCCCGGGCCCTGGCCAGGGGCACACGAGGGAGCGTTTGGAAAGAAGTTTCCAGGAGAGCCCCGCAGGAAAGCCCACCTTGTCTGGCCCTCTGGTCCAGACTCCTTTTTCCTGAAATGCGGATAACAAGGCCGACCTCAGATGAGCGGCTGGAACGACGTGGGATCAGAGACCCCAACACACACCCCTGGGGGTGGGGAGACCTACTAGGTCCAAGAGGAACAGTTGTGGGGCGGCCACCACAGAACAGCACCCTTGCCCAGAAGGCGTAGCTTTTAATCTCGAATTCACTGGTCGGCCCTTGAATCGCTCCTTGTCAGTCGAGGCCGGCAGCTGATGGGCGCTGGCTCTGCTTGGCGCCGGGGTCGGGCGTCCCCCACGGAGAGCCCAGTAAGACCGTGGCAGTGACAGCAACCATGACAGGTGCTGTGCCCTGTGGGCTAAAGACGGCACCTGCATTTCCTTTCCTCTCCAACGAGGAGTGTTTAACTCACAGTTTACAATCTCCTTGAGTCCTGGAGTAACTTCCCATTAAATTGGAACTCTATCCGATAATCTACCTGCCTAAAAGTTAGATGTACGTTTATCGTGTGCAGGGACAGACATCAGCAAACTTGGGCATTCCAGGCACCTGCTGCGTGCCCCCGGCTGCTATGTCTCCCTGGGTCCTGGGCTGCTGAGCAGACCCTCACCAGCAGGGAGGACCCCCAGCTTCCCGACTCCGTGCTCCCGTGAATGCCCGTCTCTCATCCCCCTGGGCTGCCCTCTGCCTGGTAGATGGTTGGTGCTCCCTCTGTGTAGACGAGTAATTAGACCTTTCCTTTGTGAGGAGTGAGACCTGAAAGCAAGTGCAGGCAGGTGGACAGTCCTGCAGGAGGCTGACCGAGCCGCCCAGGCTGCAGTCCTCTGTCTTCTGAAGGGAGCAGCAGCCGCCGTGGGCGGACACACTGTCCAGACCTCCGAGGAGAGATGTGAGCAAGCCCGTCGAAGAAGTAAGGTGCACTTAGAAAGCATTACTTTGCTCTAAGCAAATTAAAAAAGAATTCAATTTTCCTATGCAAATTTCTACATCTTGCAAAATTTTTCAGCGCCCAGGTGGGGCAGTAGACATTTCCCCATGGAGAGCTCAGTGGAGTAGCTAATTCTTGCAGCCTCTGGGTCTGCTGGGATCATGGTGTGTGTGTGTGTGTGTGTGTGTGTGTCTCCAGATCCTTAGAGGCCCTCGGGGCTTTTTGCCTTTTGCAAATACCTTGGCAGTCTCTAGGTGAGGAAGAGGTGAGAATGGTCTAAATTAAAATAAATATCAAAAGGAAAACAGGCTGACTTTATGGTGTCAGATTCCAACGCTTGGATACAGCGTGTGATATTTCTGACGTGCTCAACAGCCACTTGTACGTGAATGAGACAATCTGACTTGGAGAACGAGAACAGGTGCCTGCCCTCAGCCAGACCCCCACCAGGAGCAGGTGCATTGCAGTAGGCAGACTCCCACCCTCCTTCCACCAGCTTGAGTGGAACCGACCACTCCTCACACAGAGAAGAAACCTCCGATTAAGCCTAACTACATAATTGTCCCCATTAGGGGACAGGGCAAGTTAAGTATTTGGCTCTGGAGAACTATCCTAACGGCTAAGGAGAAGAGGGAACAGAGAAGCATTGTTGTCTTTATAAAAGTTTTTTTTAAGCTTTGTTTTGATGCTTATTTGTTTTTGAGAGAGACAGAGCTCGAGCCGGGGAGGGGCAGAGAGAGAGGGAGACACAGGATCCGAACCAGGCTCCAGGCTCCGCGCTGTCAGCACAGAGCCCGATACAGGGCTCGAACCCATGAACTGCGAGATCGTGACCTGAGCCGAAGTCGGACGCTTACCGACTGAGCCACCAGGCACCCCAAGAAATGATTTAGAAGCATGTTTTTGTTTTATTTTAAACGAGGGATGCTTATTGTGTCAATGATACGTATTGTGTAAATTAACTAACTGGAAGCCAAGGTCTTGGAATGGGGGCTCTGGGGATAATGACAGGGCAGTTTTCACAGACTGGTGAAGACAACTTAACTGATTAAGGGACATTTTAGCAGAACACAATGGGGGGTGGTCATGCTGGTGCCTGGCAGGATGTGCTCCAGATGGAAAGGCGAGCATGTGCAAAGGCCCCGAGGTGGGTGGGCGTTTGGCACATGGGGGGAAGATGTAGGTCTGGAGCTGGGCTGAAGGAAACTATCTGCTGAAGCCGATGCCTAACGTTTATTAGCGCTCAGCATGTGTTGGAAGCTGTCCTAAATGTGTGATGGGCATAGACTTGCTTGTTTCCAGGACAACCCTGTGAGGCAGGTGGCGCTATCATTGCCCCCACTATCAGATGGGGAAACTGAGGCACAGAGAGGCGACGTACCCCGTGGAGGGTCAGACAGTGAGTAGCAGAGCCTGGGTGGGACCCAGGCGGCCGGCTCCAGTGCTCTCCTCTCTGAAACCCTGTGCCCTGCAACTATGCAGATTGCCAGATCTGCAGAAGCCCTCCCCCCCGCCACCCCCCTGCCCCATTTCTCATGTGGAGAAGGGGGGGTGGGGTGAAGAGGCCTTGAGCCTGCCCACTGTCCCTGGATGGACACTGTCCTCGGCGGGAAACCAAAGCTCTGCGTAGCTGAGGCCGCCTGGACGCCCTCCACGGACAGCTGCCCAAGGCCGCACCCTGTTATCCTTTCCGAAATATTTACGGGGCACAGCCTGTGCCAAGGATGTTTAGGGTGTTGCCAAACAGGCCTGAGGGGCCGAGGGGGCGTGGCCCCGGCAGGTGTGTGCAGAGAGGAGCAGAGGGCACCCGCCCTGGGCTCCTGGGAGCCCGCGAGGGGGCATCTTGTTCCTAGCAACCTGGTGGCAGGCCGGTGGGGGGGTGGGGGTCTCTGGGCTCCACGTTTAGCGGAGAGAACCGGCCCGTCCCCACCTCCGAGAGGCGTCACCGCTGAGCAGCAGAACCGGGGCCCCATCCCTCAACTCATCGGGCCCCAGACCGGGGCGCCCAGGGAAAGGGGGATTCTCGGGCCTCCCCTGCCCCTCATTGTCCCCGTCTGTGGCCCTGGGAGTTCCTGCTGAATAAGCCCCAGGACCCTGGCTGAATCTCCCCGGGAGTGATGCCACTTCTAAAGGTGAGAGGGTGAAGGGCCACCTGCCCGCCCAGGTGAGGCGAGACCGGGAGCCGCTCCCCAGACGCGGGGCCTGCGTCTACGCGGTAGACCGCATGTGTGACCTGGGTTATAGGTTGTAAGAGAACCGTGGGGAGGCTGGGGGCAGAGGTGGAAAACACCACTGGCTTTGGATTTGGAGAAAAACAAAGTTTGGCAGAATTCAGCTTATTTCATTACAGTAAAACCAACACATTACTCTGTGTGAACGCCCGGCCGGTATCTTCCCTTACATTAATAAGCCTTTTATTAGATTATGTAAAAGACAACAGTGTTTGTCATTAACTTCCCCATGAATCATTTGAATAATGTTTGTGGTTACTGAGCTAAAATCCAACCTTTAAGCGTGTTGTGATGTATTTTTGCAATAAAAATATCAAGTTCATTTAAACAATTACTTTTTAAAACACTGTCTCTCCCAGTGGGTTTTCATTGATCAGATTATGAAAAGGCACCTGCTGTCCTGATTGTCTCAGTAAATCCCAGACACGAGGCGGATAAAATGATCATTACGGTGACTCACTGGCCAGCCTCAAACCCGCACGCCCAAACTGGGCTAGATTACTAGTAAATTGTGTTAAAAGGCTGCAAAAGGAAATTTATAGTCCGCGTGAACAACAATAAAACGCTGTATTTTGAGGGATTTAAACTTACAATATTATTCTCTGAAAATGGATGTTGGCAGTATTTCCGAATTGTCACGGTAATAGAACAAGCAGTCTTTTCTGAGGAAGTCCAATCCGGACCCACTGCCTTTCTGTCCCAGCGCACGGGGAGGGAACCGGCCTGGGAGGCGTGCCCTTCGGCGACGGCTTCGAAGGATGGGCTGTCTGCTCGATTTTCCGCCACCGGCCACCGCGTGACGGGGGCCGTCCTCTCTAGTCCCCGTGGTGACACGTGACCTGGAAGACGCCCCGACCCCCGGGGCCTCTGGCCGGGAGCTGGGCCTCCAGGCTGGGGGACGTGTCACTCCACGTTTCTTACGCCAGCTCTCTTGGGCCAACAGGTGTGCGAGTGCGTTCAGGGAAGAGATGCCCATAAGTCTGGGAAGTGGCCTCACTGAGGTGTTCGGGGAAACCTGTGCACTTGCTCCCGCGTTGGCCTGCTGGGCCTGACGGGTGCCCGTCCCCCAGCGGCTGCCACTTCAGAGGGAAACGGACGCGGACACAGGTACCTGAAGACAGGGAGGGAGGGGCGGACAGGGCTGTAACGTGGGGCCGTGGGGACCCGCCTGAGCTCAAATGTAACAGAGACACCGTTGTACATGTTCCGCGTCTGTGGGCCCACCGAGCCCCGTGACGTGGGGGTGTCCCGGGGCTCCCCTACGAAGGCTCAAAACGATGCCAATGGATTCTCTCATGTTCTGGAGGCCGAGTGGATCCAGCGGAGGGTCCTTCCTGCCTCTTCCAGCTCCTGTGGCCCCAGGAGTCCCTTGGCTGGTGGCTGTGTCTCCCCAGTCTCTGCCTGTGTCTTCACGGGGCGGCTCCTCTGTGTCTGAGTCTCTCCTCTCCTGCCTCTAATAACGACACTTGTCATTGGATTTGGGGCCACCCAGATAGTCCAGGATTGTCTCATCTGGACAGATCCTTAGCCTAATCACCTCTGTAAAGTCCCTGTTTCCAGGTAAGGTCACCTTCACTGCTACCGGAGGTGAGGACTCAGACACATATGTCCCAGGCCCTCACTGACCTTAGAGGAAACCCACGAATCTGTTCCGTTTGCGTTTCAGATGCAGGTACCGTTAAGGCAGGAGGCCTCGTAGGCACGTGGGCGACCCGTGCAGAGGGGGTCCAGCTCCTGGTGTGGAGACGTGGCCGAGGCAGAGACCAGCAGGGTGGTCAGCCTGCCACACGCCAGGATGCGGAGGTGGAGGGCTGAGGGCTAGTTAGGAGGGGAGCTGGGGACATGCAGAATGGGGGGGTGGAGGCGTACGCGCTCTGTGAGGGGCCGACAGTCAGCAGACCCCGCCCCCAGTAGGAGGGGCCTGGGCGAGGGCTGCAGAGGAGGGCCTGGAGGGGTGCAGTCCTGCAGGCGCTGGGTGGGGACGGGACACCCTACAGCTGCCCCCAGGGAGCAGGAGGAAAGCCCACCGGTTGATGAGGTGAGGACTGGGACACTGTCTGTGCTGGGAGGGCGGGGTCCCCCTGACTCCGCCCCCCCCTCCCCCATCAGTCTGAGTGAGTCGCGCAGCCCCAGTGACCCTGGGCTCAGCACACCCCCCCGCCGTGCGCTTTGGGGGAAGATGGTCTGCAGGGCTGCCTCCTGCTCCAAGATCCAGCGGTTTGAACTCCTGTCTGGTTCGCAAGCCCACGGAGGCCGGCACATTCTGCCGGAGTCAGATTTCTGTTTCTAAAGGTAAGTTTGTACTTTCGTATGTCACAGAGGAGGGCCCAAGGCATTTCCCCACTTTCTTGTCTTGGAAGCGATTGTGAGGAATAAGATGAGTTCTAGGTGACGGTCACCTGTGTCCCTACCCTTCTGTACCATGTGAACTTGTGACCTGCCACCGGTTGTGTTTGTTAATAGACGTTCCCGTGCCTCGGACAAAGGCCATCGACTCAGCTGTGCTTACGTGGTTCCGGGCTCCAGTGATCACGGCAAAATGGCCGATACATGTGCCGGTGAGCCCAGCACCAGCTCTCTGCCCTGGACCGTCCACAGACATCCTCTCTGAGACCTGCAGGCGACTCGGTGGGCACAGGGGTCCGGGCCTGATGGCGCCACCCCGTCACGTCCCGCGACTGTCCCCGCATGGCCCCAGCTCCTGCACTGGGCTTCTGCAGGTCTGTGTGGCTTTGGCCGAATACCGCCTCCCTGGAGAAAGTCTTCAGCTGCGTGTTCCTGCGGCCAGGGCAAAGGATGCTCCGGGGAGACCAGCCTTCGTGACCCCGCAGGTGCATACAGCGGAGGGAAGCCCATCGCTTAGCGAAGGGGGCAAGGTGGAACAGTTTTCTACTAAATGCTCTGTTCGACAAGTGTCGACAGAAATGTCCCCCTTTGCCATCTGTTGTGGTCAGTGACTCCCGGGAGACAAAGGCAGTGAGGGAACACGTTAGGGCCGTCTTACTGTAGAGCTAAAGACTCCCTCCCATGCTGGACCCAGCAGGCTTGAGGCCCCAGAGCTCTGAGCTGCCCACCAGACGCCCACCTCTCTTCTCGCCTCAACCAACCGCTCATTTTATTTCAGGGTATTAGTAGGTCCCAGGTGAGACCTTTGCTTTGTCCCAGACTCATGGGCCCCTGGGATGACATGTGTCCCAGTTCTCAGGGGACAGCGGGGGCTTGAGGGCTTTCATTCTCTTGGTGACGGAGAGCTTCCGTGGCTGTGTCCTTGCCCTTCCCCCAGTTCTAGAAGGCAGACATCTCTTTGGTTATTGTTGAAGGCATTTTGATTTTTAAAAATTCCTGCATTTTATTGGTTTCCTCTAGCTTTTTAACTTATTTGAAAGTGAGAAGCGTTGACGATCTTTTTAATCCTAGGAATGGCATGGTTGCAGGGAGCAGGATGAGGGGGTAGTGAGTCAGGCACGTCGGGCACCATTCCTCACTAGGGCAAGGCTCCTGACCTCCCAGAAGTGATATTGCCTGGAAAACACAGAGACAGACTCAGATTCAAGAGAGGTTCAGCAGAGTCAAACCCTGAATGTCAAGCTTTAGAAAATCTTAACCAATTGTTTATGTTATGGTATTTTATATCATATATCACATTATATTATATAATATATATTATAATTTACACACAGTTAAATGCATGGATTGAAGTGCACATTTAGTGAGGTTTGATAAATATATATACCCGCATAACCCATAACCCATCCCAATATAGAATATTTCCATCATCTCAGAATGATTCTTCCTGCTTCCCCATCCATCAATCCCCACCACCCAATCTTTAGAGGCAATCTCCATTTGAACTTTCATCGCCGTAAATCAGTTTGATCCGTTTTTAAATTTCAAGCCCACCAAAGTGTCTATTATCATACAGAATGTGCACTATGAATGTGGTACTTACACCTGAAAAATGTCAGTGAGGTCAAGTCTGTCAATTGTATTGGTTAAATCTTTTGTATCCTCGATTTGTTTGACATGTTTTTCATTTGTGGACTTACCTATTTTTCCCCAAATCTTTGTTTACTTTTGCTTTTTGTATTTTGGAGGTCAGTTATTAGGAAAATATGTTTTAGGATTACTGCATCGTTTGATGAGTTAACCCTTTCATTGTTTAGGGAGAGCCCTCTATACCTCTGAGGCCACGTGTCCCTAGAAGTCAGCTCATTCCTGCTGATACCCCGCCAGGCGCTCGCACTTAGCGCACATGCTGGTCTTCAAACTTATCCCTTTATCCTCTTTGCCTCGGCGTTTAAATCAGTTGCCTTGTTAGTAGTACACAGATATAAGATCCTGTTTGTTTTCTTTAATCCATTCTGACAATTTCAGCTTTTTAATTTGCATGTATAAGCCTTTTGCATTCGATGTGATTATGGACATGGCTGATTTTAAGTGTGCCATCTTGCTGGTTTCTCTCACTTAATCCCATTTCTTTGTGTTCCTTCTGTCTTGCCTTCCTTTGGATTATTCAAGTATTTTGAGAATATCTCATTTCATATCTTTTCTTGATTTTATGACAAATCTCTTTTTAATCTTAGCCGTTGAGGTAAGGATTATCATATGCACCCATCACTTACCATGCTCTACAATGAATTAATATCATAACACTTCACATAAAGCGTGAGAGTCTAACAACTCTACGCTTTAATTTCCCCCTGATCCTTCATTAATGTTGTCATGTATTTTATTTCAACAGGTCATAAACCTGCTGTTCATTGTTACCAATTTACAGATAGTTACTGGCCTTCCAAGTAAGATGAGAAACATTTTTTCACCACATGTTTGTATTTCGGTGCCTTTTATTCATACCTGCTGACCTGTGTCACCTGCTGTCCTTTCCTCCCAGACTCAGGGCTTTCGTCTGTGTGTCTTGTCCTGTGGGCTTACTGGCTGCACATTCTCTCCACCTTTATTTATTGGAAAATGTCTTTATTCCACTTTTTTTTTTCTTTTTTCTGTCTTTCTTTCTTTCTTTGTTTCTTTCTCTTTCTTTCTTTCTTTCTCTCTCTTTCTCTCTTTCTTTCTCTCTCTCTTCCTTTCTTTCTAGTTGAATAAGGAATTCTAATTTTTCCGGACCTATTTCTAGCCCCTTCTGCCTATTGTCTTGCTGTCTCTGGCTTTGTTTTGGATGAGAGCTCAGCACTCTTTCTTGCGGTTGTTCTGCTGCTCACAATGGGTATTTTTCATCTGCTGCTTTTCAGATTTTTTTCTTTACCTTCTCCGGTCTGACCATGATATGTCTAGTTGTGGTTTTGTTTGAATTGATCATATTTGGCACTTTTTACACTTCCGGAATTTGTGGATGGCCTTTTTTCTCTCACCGAGTTTGGAAAATTTCCAGCCAGAACGTTTCCTCTATTAGTACGTTTTTTATCTTTTTCTCCCTGTTCCATTCTCCCTGTTCTCTTCCTCTGGGAGTTTAATTATACATAATATAGACTGCTTCGTACTCCCCACATGGTGCTGATTCTGTGTTCACTTTTTGGTAGCAACGTCTTTGTTTTTTTCAAGAAGGAACTTTTAATTTTAAGCAGTTTCAGATTTGCAGAATAATTGCCGAGGCGGCACAGACAGGTCCCGTTTACTCCGTGCCCAGTTCCTCTCGCTGCTCAAACCTTACGGGAGCACATCTCACAAAACTAATGAACGAGTACCAGTAACTAGAGTCGGTATTTAGTAACATTTCTTAAGTTTTCCCCCAATGTCCCTTTTCAGCCTCAGGATCCCACCCAGGACACCGCATGACGTCTCATGTCTCCTGGGGCTCTGCGAGGCTCTGACGGTTGCTCAGATTTTCGTTTTTCATGACCACGACGGCTTTGAGGTATTTTGTAGAACTCCCCCGACTGAGAAATGCTTGTCTCACAGTTCTGCGGGAGTGGGGCGTCTTTGGGGGAAAGGGCGCAGGGGTGTGCCCTTCCCATCACATTATTCCGGGGGTCCCTCTACCAACACGACTTACCGTGGCTTCTCTTAGCCTTGATTGCCCGGCTGGAAGTAGAGTTTGTCAGGTTCCTCTGTGCCCGTCTTTCCCAAGCTGGGCTCTTCGGGAGGAAGCGTGCAGGCCACATGGGGCGCGGGGAGTCCGCCCCACCTCTGAGAGGGTGCAGCATCTACATGAGTCATTTGGAGTCCTTCCCCACAGTCGCTTCTATTCTTTCCAATTTTTTAGTCCATGATTATACCTGTAGGAACTCATGGTTGGGCTTTTTTTTTTTTTTACACTTTTGGTTATAAACTGATATGACTTTATTGATTTTGTTGTTCAAATGACTCCAGCCTTGTATTGATTTTGTTGTTCAGATGGCTCCAGCCTTAGCTGCTGGGAGCTGTTGGCTTCTTTACCCCCTTGCTCTGCCCTGTCGCTGGGAGGTACGATCAGCTCTTGCCTTCCGAGTTCTTGCAGGGTCCAATCCATTACGAACCCCACGACCCGTCAGGCCCTACCAGACCCCTCTTCCCTGCCACCTGTCTCCACCAGGGCACCTCCTACAGGTCTGGAAGCTGCCACGTCTCCAACACCTTCCCTGGGGAGCTCTAAACTCCCAGAAATCCTGTTCATCTGCTCTCCTTTGTGAGCTCCAAAAGTATCATTTTTATTTTGTCTTATTTAAAATCTTTATTGTTTATTAGTGAAAAACATGAAGGTTATCTCTCTGCCTGGGATTCTAAACTGCTTCACATAGCAGGGATCCATATTTTGGTGTCTTCCTGAAACTTACTTGTCAGTTGAAACGGGACAGTTGTCATGGGACGATACTCAAGAGTGAGGTTTTTCTCCAATAAACAAAGAGCATTCCAAAGGTGGCTTGTGTCAACCAAGAAACCCACGGTTGCCATAGATGGAAGAACACAAATCTTTCCCACAAACTGAATGTAATTTATACATTAAAATATACGATTTAATTTAGCAATAGGTTATCGCTAGATCATTGGTTTTGCTCCCACACTTTCTGAGTGCCGCTCTGTAAGAGGTACTTGAAAACAACCGTGACTGTCTTTCCCTGTTTGCTCTTAAAGCGCCAGTTTTCTAAATACGGTTGTGTGGCCTTTCAGGTCCGCGAACGCTGCGGGAAACCAAGTGGTGGCCGAGTGTGGGGATCTGGCTTCTCATTCTAAACTTGAGTTGGGGTTAAGTAAGGTTTAAGACAGACGTTGAGGAGCGCATGGGACTCTATGCAGGTTGGCATTTTCAGAGAAAAAAAGAAATGGGGTGTTGTTCACATGTGTTTTATGAATATGAAACATGCAACTAATCATGTTTTTCACAAAGTTAAAAAATCTTTCGTAACAACTGTGCACGTAAAGGCTACGGGAAGCACTTTTTTCGGGTCGTGGGAGTTCAGGGCCAGCGGACAGGATGTAGCTGTCTTGACAAATGGATTCCACATCACACGTGTTTATTATTTGTGTTTGAAACACTTGTATTTTTTTGTTGCTATGCATTTGAGGAATTGTACGTTCGAGTCACAGGAACAGATCAACGGTGCGAGGTGATGTATTGATCAGGGCTCCCGTGTGCGCACCCTGTCGGGGCGTGGGCAGACTCCCTGCTCTCAAGGGAGTGAGTAAGAAGACGTCCGTGTGCACTCGTGACAGGGGGTGGTGGCCATGAGGCACACCCAGGGCCGCCTCAGGGGTGAGCGCAGAACCGGGGATCCCCGGGGCCTATCAGAGCAGGCCAACGTTTTATGGCCTCACTGTGGAGGGTCAGGCATCCCGACATTTGTGAGGGTCTAGCTGGGCTAATAAATACATCCATCATCGCTCTCGTCCTGGGCACACGAGGACCGTATTCGCCCACTGGAGACACATTGCGATGCATTTTGAGGCCCGTTTCAAAGTTACGTGCATCCTTGTCACAGACCACCGAGAATGGGGTCTGGAAGGAACCCACCCGCCACTGTTTCCCGAAGCGAACCCTTTTCCCCTCTGGGGACAACCTGCCGAGAAACTGCTGCATCATCCTTACATCTGTGTCTCATCAAACACTCCGAGTCACCTGCAGACCCACCAAGCCCTTGCTGCCACAGAAGTATGCTGGTGAAACCAAGAAGAAAAACTTTTTTTTTTTTGCTTATTTAAAAACATCTGCCATTTAAAACTTTTTTTAGAATTGTAACAGATCTTTAAAATGTTACCTGGAATAGATAAGCCGTGCCCACTGCGTGGTTTGTTGAGGCTAAAAGTGAGACCACGGGTCTGAGAAGCGAGCGGTGCTGTTTTGGCCAAGGCTGTTCCCACCCTCGTCACGGCGACAGAAGCTAAGGGCTGTCTGGACCTCACGCGTCAGGCACAGACCTCAGCGACGGTGTTTCGCGTCTTAAATCCACACCAGACCTTCCGTCATGGGCCCGTCTGCAGACACTGGAGAGTGTTAACGCACTCAGTCTTTCTAGCTAGAGGGTCGGCAACCCCAGGGCTTTGCTAAATGGTGACATGGCTGATATTAAACCACTTCGTATTTGAGCACAGCCTTGCACTTTGTAACCCAAGGTTGCTTCAGTAAGTAAACCTCCTCCACCAAGGCTATTTGAAGCCTTTTCAAAATGAAATAAACAGTAGTCTATAGAGAAAGTTCAAATAATTTCATATACTACACTTGGATTTTAAAAACTCTCATACTTTGTCTTATTTCCCCCCAAATTTGCAATTTATAAACTTTAAATAAAATACATGGATGCCTGGAAATTAATCAGATTGTGATAATTATTAACAAAAGTGATGTTTGTTGATATCCTAGAGCAGAATTTTGGACAAGACCCACCACGAAATAATAAGATTCAGTTTCTCACGTACTCAAGCTTGGAAACCCCCACAAGCTCTCATTTATTTAAAAAAAAAAATTTAATGTTTACTTTTGAGAGAGAGAAAGAGAGAGGGAAAGAGAGCACGAGTGGGGGAAAGGCAGAGAGAGAGGGAGACACAGAATCTGAAGCAGGCTCCAGGCTCTGAGCTGTCAGCACAGAGTCCGAGGCGGGGCTCGAACTCATGAACCATTGAGATCACGACCTGAGCCGAAGTCGGATGCTCAAACGACTGAGCCACCCAGGTGCCTCACAAGCTCTCATTTCTAAGTAGCTCATCTTGGGAACCAATGTTATTGGTCAATTATTAACATTTATTAGCAAAATGTTTTTTTCCCAAAGTCAGATTAGAACGAATGGTATTATCTTTCGCAGTAAGTTTATAACCGCAGACACGTAGAGATCTTGTCATAATTCATGTTGGTTAAAGAGTGATTTTCATGGAAAACACATGTTTGGTTTTTGAGCAAAAAGGAGCTTTGTCTCTTTCTGCCTTTCACACGGACTTGGCTCCCTCTCACGTTACCCGGCCCAGTGCTCGCCATCAGGAAGCCCCAGATCACAGGGAAGGTTGTGGAAGACGTTGCAGGGTGTGGCAGGTGCCGGAACAGGGGGCTGTGCTACAGGCGGAGAGGAGCCAGGGTGAGAGCTGGGCCGCAGGAAGGGACAGGGGTGGCTACACAGAGCCCTGCAGCCCCGGATGGCACCACCCCAAACCTCCCTTGGCCGCTGTCTCCACCTCCCACCCCCAGAATCACGGGCGGTCCTGAGCTGGGCGGTGGGGGGGTCCCTCTAAACACCACGGCTGGCTGTCCTCCCCATCTCTGGATTTGAGGCCCCACCTGTCTCTGTTTCCCTCACTCCCCGCGATCACCCTGGTGGCACAGCCTGGTCACTGGGGTCGCTTCTGCTGAGTGCCTGCGGTGGCTGGTGCTCAGGGTCCTGCTGACAGGTCCCAGCACCTGGGTCCCTCCCGCGCCGCCCCCCCCACCCCCCGGGAGAGTCAAGGCCCTGCCCGTGCTGCTCCAAGGCCTCCTCACGCCTCCTCAGTTACATGATGGGCTTTTCGTCCATTAACTGCCCGCCTGCTGCTGGCACAGTGCCACACGGCCACCTACTCTGTTTACGGAGCCTGCCGCTTGGAAGGTGCCGTGCCGAGCCCTGGACAGGCCGTCTCTCCCAGGCCTGAAGCTCCCCTCTGCATTTTCATGCACACACCGGGTGTGGCTCTGAGAGTCTCTGCCACCTCTTTGTTATGGCGCTAAGAACTGAGCAGGATATGCCTCCCAGCAGGTGCTCGTGTGCTGCCGTGCTGTTGCCCGTGGACACTGTGCTGTGTAGCCCAGCCTCAGAGCTGCCTCGTGTGGCACAGGCGACACTGTGCGCGCCCTGAACAACGTCCCCTCCTCTCCCCCATCCCAGGTAGTGCTCTTCTACTCCGCTGCTATGAGCCCAGCTTTCTCAGATTCCACACGGAAGTGAAATCACGCGTTGCTTGTTTTTCTGCGTCTGGTTTATTTCACTTCACACAGTGTCCTCCCAAGTTCACCCCTGCTGTCTCCCCTTTTCCAAGGCGCTGTGTGTGCATGGACAATATTTTCTTCATCCTCTCACCGTGGATGGACATCTAGATGGCTTCCACACCTTGGCAGTTGTGAGTAATGCCGCCATAAACGTGGCGGCATGCACATCTTTTCCGAAATCCTGATTTTGGATATATACCCGGAAGTGGGATTTCTGGGTCATGGGGTAATTCTATTTTTAATTAAAAAAATTTTTTTTGAGTTTATTTATTTTGAGAGAGAGAAAGAAAGTGCAGGGGAGGGGCAGAGAGATAGGGAGAGAATCCCAAGCAAGCTCCGTGCCGTCAGCATAGAGCCCGACGTGGGGCTCGAACTCACAAACTGTGAGAGCATGACCTGAGCTGAAATCAAGGGTTGGACACTTAACCAACTGAGCCCCCCACTGCCCCCTAGTTTTTAATTTTTTGAGGGACTTACTTTCACACTCTCCCATGATGGCTGGGCCATTTTCCCTTCCCGTCTCCAGTGCCCAAGGGCTCCGACCTCTCTCCATCTTCACTAACACTTACCTTTTGCCTTTTTTAGGATAGTAGCCACCCTAACAGGCGTGAGGCGATACCTCCTCGTGGTTTTTATTTGCGTTTGCCTGAGGCTGAGAGGTGGTGAGCACCTGTTTGCGTGTCTGTTGACCATTTGTATTTCTTTGGAGAACTATCTATTCAAGTCCTTGTCCCATTTTTTATTTTTAGCGTTCTTTATATACTTCCTTATGTAAATCTTCAGGAATTCTTTATAAGGGTGAGAGCTCTTTACATAATCTGGATATTAACTCCTTACCACATATCTGGCTTCCAACTGTTTTGCCCTGTCTCGTAGGTGGCCTTTTCACTGCGTTGATGGTGTCCTTTGTTGTGCAGAAGCTTTAGTCCCACGTAGCTCTGCTTGCTTATTGTTGATTGTGCCACCTGTAGTGGGTGTCGTACGGGTGAAATCATTGCCGAGGTCGACGCCAACAAGCTTTCCCTCTGTGTTTTCTTCCAGGAGTTTTACAGTTTTGGGTCCTACGTTTATCTTTAATCCCTTTTGGGTTGATTTTTGTGTGCGATGCAATGTAAGAGTCCAATTTCGTTCTTCTGCGTGCGGATGTCTGCTTTTCCCAGCACATCTGTTGAAGAGACCAGGACCAGGTGGTCCTGGCACGAGGACAAGACACACAGACCAAGGGAACAGAATGGAGAGCCCGGAAATAACTCGCACACATGTAGCCAACTGATTCAAGAAGATGACCCAAGAAGACAGAATGGGGAAAGGACAGTCTTTTACTTTTCTTTAGGAAGTAACGTTCTGCGTTCATTATAGATGCTGCTTAAAATGCAGGTTTTTACTTGACTATTTAGAGACATCAATTAGGTGACAGTTTTCAGGGAATTCTCTCTGTATGGTCTGTCTTTTGTCTGTACATTTATGATTACACGCAAGGTCCGAGATTTTACTAGACATTTATTACACCTATAAACTTTTAGAACAAACAGGCAGTGGAAGTAGGAGGAAAATAAAACTTATTCTTTAGGACACACATTGATCACTAGCCTTTTACTGACATTAGACACTTGCCGGACATAACTCGTTATTGGCGGAGGTATTTGCTGACACATGTGACACAGAGATTTCATCGTCCGTCAGTAAACCACATGACCCTCAGCCTAGCATTCAAGGCCCGTCGTAAAACGGCCTCAGTCACAACACCTACCTGGTAGATGCATATAAGGGTGAAGTTGGACAATCGGCAGAAACTGTCGAGCCCGGCGTCTGGTTCCATGAAATGCGCCCTTCTTGCCACTGTGTTTCGCGTGTGTGTTATTCTCCCTGCTGACCTGGGATTGGGCACAGGTGTATGATTTGTGCGTGGACTGAACACGCGTCACGCACGGAGCTCACAGCAGACGCACTTTGAGACGAAGCCACTACTGGGTTAGAATCAACCTCAGATCCATAGACTCAGCCGATCTAATCATTTCATTTACATAACCAGGAAGAGTTCACATTACAGCTCCCGGTCAGTTAGAACGGTGGCTGAGCCAGAAGCGTCTGGAACACGAGTCTGCTGGTTGGCCATAAATCAAAGCGTGGGTACATTCGAATGGGACGTGAGTCCAGCGTCCTGGGCTACAGCCCCTTCCTTGGGGGAAAAGCAGTGTGGGAGTTGTCCAATTTGGGGACCGCCTGAGGAAGGACACGCCTGGCTGTGGGGCGGGCTCGGTGCGATGCTTCGCCTGGGTTATTTTGTGTCATCAGTGCTGACCGGGTGGTGAAGCTTGCAATTATTCAGTTTACAAGGAAACGGAGGCCAACGGAAGTCAGAAAATGTATCACGGCCACACAACGCGCACGCACCGAGATGCGACTTAGACTCAGGCAGCCGGTCTCGAGGGGCACACCGCCCCCCTGTGTAAAATTACAGACCTGATTGGCCGCTTGCTCTGGCGAAATGGGTCCTGCAGCCTGTAGGGCAGAAGAGGGGTTCGTGTGGCTGAGTCGTGGTGCAGATCCCGAGGGAGGCTGCTGTTTAACTCTCCTTCCTCCTGCAGGGCGAGGGGCTCAGATTCCAAGATATAAAGGCAAAGTTCTAGGGAGTGGGGTTTTTGCTTCTAACTGGTGTGGGAAATGCAGCATTCATTGTGGCTCCTGGCATTCTAGAATGTTATATGTCTATGATTTAATTCAATTTAACCTTCTGTTTCAATATTTATCTTCAACCTCAGGTAAGTGCCTCCTGACAGCCAGTTAACTTCTCACGAAGGTCTCTATCCCCGGCTGTCACCTTTGCCTCAGCCCTGTTAGCCCACCCGCCCGCGCCTCCCCTGCCTTCCAGCCAGTTAACAGGTGCCATTGTGCTAAGGTCAATTCGGGAGGCCTCCCAGTGGCAGGAGAAGGCTGCCTCTCGGATGACCAGCCTACCGCCGGCAGGAGCTGGGGTGAGCGCAAGGGACAGGGAAGGAGGCTGAGGGCCGGGAGCCGGACGTGTCCATCGTGGCCTTAATGGTGAGTGTCTTAAAGACAGAATGAAACCGTCAGCGGCGTGGGTGAGCAGCATTCAGTCAGGAACGCGACTGGAAAACACAGTGAGGGCACCCTGGTCAGCAAACTGTTGAAACCAGGTCCTTTTTAAAAGTGAAAACCAGCTTTGAGCGTGTGCAGGCAAGTGGTTCTTCCTCACGCGCGAGTGTCCTTTCCCGGGTCTGCAGCACCTGCTCTCAGCAAACCCGCTGCTTCTGCTCAGGGAAGTCGACCACAGTGCCGCGGGCGACACTACGCAGGTGTGCTGCCGGGCGTTTAGGGAGGGTGGAATAGAGCGACTCGTGGTTTTAGGGAACTTGCGGTCTATCAGGAAAGATGAGATATCGAGAAAACACAGCACAGCCTCGCACATCTGTGTACACACCCATGCACGCACACACCCATGCACACACATGCGCGCACACACCCATGCACATACGTGCATGCACACACGTGCATACCCGTGTGCACAACATGCACGTATGTGCATGTACCCACACTCACAATGTGCACACACATATACCTGTGCACACACACGCTGTGCACACACACAGACACCTGTGCACACACATGCACACGTACACACTGTGCACACACATGCACACATGCAAACACCTGTGCACACAATACACGTGGTGCACACGCACACACACACATACACACTGTGCACACGCACACACACACATACACACCGTGCACACGCACACACAGCTAGAAGTTAAGGTGACGACGAAAAGCACGAGGTGGACCTGAATGAGACAGAGACGAGGACAAGGAGGTTGCCGGGAGAAGTGGCCCCTGATGTGACTCTTGAGGGACAGGAGGAGGCAGCTGGACAGAGTGTCCCGGTCAGCTCACCTGTGGTGAGGAAATCCCACCGACGGGGCAGCGTGAACAACAGACACTCGTTTCCCACGGTCTGGAGGCTGGGAGCCCACGGTGTTGGCAGGTGGGTTTCGCGCGAGGCCTGGCCTCTGCCGAGTGCGTGCTTGGAGTGAACTCGGGGTCTCCTCTCACGAGCGCCCTGACCCCACCATGTGGATTATCTCGTGACCTCATTCAACCCCAATTACCCGCCGAAGGCCCATCTCCAAACACCGTCATGTTGGGGGTCAGGGCTTTGATATGTGAATTGTGGGGGCACAGACGGTCCATAACAGAGATCGAGGAGGAGGACTCCAGGCAGGGGAACGGCCCTTGCAAAGTCTCGAGCAAGAAGGAGGGGGTTTCTTGTGAGCAGGTGGTGATGCCAGCGTGGCTGAGAGCAGGAGGGAAGGAGGAGGGGGTGGGGGCTGGGAGAGCGGGGGCGGGGAGGGGGTGCCGGCCGTGTCTGGGGCCCCCAGCCCCGTAGGCCCTGGCAGGTGGAATGGAGTCTACCCTGAGGGCAGTGGGGAGCCCTGCAGGGTTCCGCACAGGGCACGGGAGGGTCCTCTGGCTGCTGTGTGTTTGGGAGGGTGGTGGGGGAGGTGGTGCAGCGGGAAGCCTGGACAGAGGGGAGGGAACGAAGGCCGCAGGCCCGGAGGCCGGGGTGTGGGTTGGGGGCGGGGAGGTAGAGGCTGTCTGACAGCAGGGGTGTCCGGCACTGGATTCTGCGGGGCTCGCTGCTGGGGGCGTGGGGCGGGTCCCGAGAGGAAGAGAGTGCGTCCCAGACGGCCGGGCTGTTTGCTGAGAGGCGGGAGCCCGTCTGCCCGTCACCCTGAGCCCCGTGCCCAGAGCAGCTAACTGCGGGCACTCCCTCAGTGCTCGCTGACCGGTAAGTGGGACGTAAGTGAGGGAGGAGGAGTAGTTCTGGAGAATATTCCAGATTACTTTCAGGCGCTTCAGCTAAATGTCTCCACGACACTTCAGACAGGAGGTGCGGAGGTGTGTGCAGAGCTCAGAAGGATGCGTGCGTGGAAACGGAAGATGGGGCCGCTGGCCCACGGGTAGGTGGGGCCCCACCGTGGGGCCTCGGATAGGCCAGGGAGAGGGCACGGAGTGAAGAAGGGGGCGCAGGCCGTGCCGGAGGAGGCTCCCTGTTCAGGGCTTTGGCAGAAGGAAGGAGGTGGGAAGGGTTCTTAGCAGGAGAGGCGGGGGGGGGGGCGGGGGGAGAGCGAGGTGGTGCGACTCACCGCAGGTGGTGCACGGCAGGAAGAGGAGGGCCGCCAGGGGGCCGAGCGCGTGAGGCTGGAGATGCCCCCCTGGCTCCAGTGCCTTGGCTGTGACCGTGCCCGTCAAGGGAGAGCAGAAGCCAGCTGGCAGGCGTTGGGCCAGATGGTGCTCAAAGGGACAGGCTTTGGGTCTGCTGCCCGAGCTGGGCCAGGCGCGGGGGCAAGAAAGTCGCGGTCCCCAGGGAGGGGACGCACCCTGTCTGTTCAGAGAGGGTGGGGACAGCAAAACCTGCGCTGTCCTCAGGCACCGTGCGCTCTGCCTTCTCTGGTGGCGCTAAGATAGGGGCCAGACGGCGTGCTTGTTTGGCGTGTCCTTCCCTGCCGCCTTGACGGGATTTGAAACCATGCTTTGGTGCCCCAAACACCCACATGAGTCATGCACCGAACGCCACTGGGTGACGTGAGCTGACCCACCGGTTGCCCGATGGGCTGGCAGGGAGACAGGGAAACGCGACACAGGCTGCCGTCTAGCCTTCCCAGTGTCCATGGAGGGTCCCTTGGGAAGGGGTTTTCACTCCACACTGTCATTCCACGGATGCAAGTCACGCCCCAATTAATAGACCCCATCCCAGCAGAGCCAGGCTCCGCCTCCCACCCCTGGCTCCGTCCTCAGGAAGTGATCAGTGGGAAAGTGATCGACATGCGTCCTCACGTGCGGCCACTGTCGTAAGGCGTGAGCCGGGAGCTGCACGCTGGCTGGCCCACGGACTCCTAGCCTGGCCACCGGGAGGGACACGGACGCGTTTCGGCAGAGAGACGGAGTCAGAAGCCTCACCACATTGGACCCCCGGTCCGCGGCGCCCCAACGTTCAGCGCTCTCTCCGTCAGTGAAAACACGACTCTGAAGTCTGTAAGCACTTAATCTCAGGCATTATTAGCGCCGCGTCGACCAAAATTGTTTTACGTACTGAGTGTGATGGAATTAGCTTTCTAAACAGAGTCTTTTTTCTTGCTCTTGTCGAATCTATGTCCTAAACCTCAAATTCCAGAGAGCGTCCTGCCTGCAGGCACATCCCGCTTTGCTGCCAGATGCATTTTGCCCCTGCACCTGCTCCTGTGGGCCGGAACCTCTGTCCCCATGGACCCACCTGGGCCCCACTGCCCTCTCGTTGGCCCTTTGCCTCCCACTGGCAGCGTAAGCTCTGATCCTAATAGGAAAATGGGCCGAGACCCAGGGGGAGACAGCACTGGCCCATCCAGGAGCTCAGGCCCCGTGGCCCAGAGGCCGGCACCTGCCGGGCCTGCCCGTTCTTATTTCCATCGGTGGAGTCTGAGATGTCAGCGTGCATTTGCAAAGTCCCTGTGGGCAGTGTTTACAGAGATCCCCGTGACGGCCGCTGCTCAGAGCAGACGTGGCAGCACTGGGGGCCCTGGCAGGACCACGGGGGCCCAAGGGGAGCCGGACCTGCCTGCCGGGCTCCTGGAGCCTTCACCTGGGACAGACCCTGTGGAAGAGGGAGGGAGTCGGGGCCAGCCAAGAGCAGGGGCCTGAACACCTGGCTTTCAGCTCCCTGGGCCTCTCCTCTCCTTCGGAGGGGGTCCCGTCCTCCCGCAAACCCGATCCAAAGATGCCGTGAGGAGCATGGGTCCTGGCAGCTGCCCGCTCTTCCTGTAACGAAAGCTCTCCCTTTGGCCTCGTAGAATGATTGTGGGAAGCATTCCGGTGAATTCCCTGTAGAGTGCTAAACACCGCAGTGCTTGTAACCTCAAAGCCGAGTGGTACTGAGAGGCGTTTCAGGGGAGTCTGTTCTCATTCGCGTTTCTCACGCTTAAATGTTGGGGTCAGGATGAGCCGGGAAGGTCTGAAAGTCACATTCTCGACCTTGACCAGCCCCTCGCTCAGCTGGGACTCCGGAGGGACTCTGTGTTTGGCTCGTGGCGGGGGTCTGGCAGTGACGAGGGGGGTGGGCACCAGGAACGCGCCCCTGAAGGGGGCCGCACGCTGGCGCTGGGATCACACGCTGCCACCCCGTCTGTGTGCGGCTTGCACACCTGTCCCCGCCCTGCCACCAACTGCTCTGCAGCCACTGCTGTCCCCCCGAGAGCCTTCTTAAAGGGAAAGGCCATTGATTTTAAGGGGCTCTGCCCTTTTCTCTGCCCACCTCGCCTGCAGAGGACCCTGCCTAAGGCTCAGCCTCTCACTTTCCTCAAACCAGAGCTACTCACACCTGGGCGTTTGGACTTGAGCCCTGCAACGCCCCGGGTTCTGGGCGTAGGGAGGGACACACGGCAGAACCAGAGCAGGTTCTGTGACCCGGGCAGTCGGGTCGTGGGGCCTGGCTGCGCCCGCCTGCTACTGTACTCGCTCACGGAGGAATCAGTCCTCCCTCAGGCAGTAAGAGCCCGCAGAGGGCCTGAGGACACTGTGGTCACTCGGGTCTCTGCACGGTCAACCTGCAGGTTTCTCTGGCACTGCGGGAGGGCTCTTCCCTCTGGACTGGGGGCCCCAGGGCCAGGAGAAGGTGACCTGATGGCCTGTGGGGCACACTCAGCTCCCACGGTCTCTGTTGGCCCCACTGTCAGGGCGGTCCCTGTGGAACGGTGGCCCCGCCAGGCCGAACCACGGGTCCCCGGCCGGTTCATGGAGTCTGAGAGCCAAGAGATGCGCCTTCCGTGGTCTTCAAGGCGGAGCCGGGAGGGCAGGGCGCCTGCTATTCCTTCCGATCCCACCGGCTGCCAGCCAGGGGCCCCCTGGTCGGAACGTGAGACGCCGAAAAGGACCACACTGCGTTTCCGAAGTTCCAAAGGGCCCTGTCATTTCCTCTGGGAAATCTGCTCCACCCGGATGGGCCTCTGGAGACGAGGACCCACTTCCCTGAGGCCCAGGCCACGTCCCGCACAGACAAGTGCACACAGCCAGCTGGTGACGGAGCTATGGACGGGGACTGTGTGAGCAGAAACACGAATCCCGGTCGGGGCTCTCCGGCCGCCGATGCCTGTACACTTTAGGCCGCTAGCAAAGCCACATTCTTCAGAGAGAAACGTGACGCATCGTTCTTGTGACTCCCAAGTCCACCCGAGTATCTGGTGGAAAACGGGAGAAACACAAGGTGGCACGTCCCCCGCGTGGACTGCCCTGTGCTGCCTCGAGCTCTTCCACAGAAGTTTCCTCACGGGTTTCCCGCACCACAAACTCGTGAACAGGCTGCAATTAGGAAGTAAACCTCCTCACGTGATCCCTGGAACAGCCGGCATTCACCCATTCACACAGTGCACAACGTGCACGCGCCCACCATGCACACACAACACCCAAACACACACCCACACACAATGTGCACACACAACACACAGACCCACAACACACACCCACACACAATGTGCACACACACACCTACAACAAGCACACATACAGTGTCAGCTCCCTCCCTCCCTCCCTCGGTCCTTCAGGAAAACTGTGAAAGTAGAGGACGGATGACTATTTCCCAGATGAGGAGACTCGGGTTGTCTGTGGTCAGGGGTCAGGGCCAACACTGACCCCAGACCCTAACTCTCAGGCCAGCACTCTCTGTTGTACATGACATTAGTTCACAAGATAAAAGATCTAGTGAGGTGTCACGTATCCACGTTGCTGTGGTTCTTTTCACCAATGTTGTTTCTTCTCCCTCCAAGTTTCTCCAGGTCCCCATGTCTCCCTGTCTGTCCACTGCACTCACTGGCACGTTTAAGGAAGGGCATTGGAGTGTCACCTCTGAGGCTGTGTTCCCAGGATCCCAGGAGACCCAGGCTCACAGGCGAAGACACAGTGAGAAACAGAGCTTATGCATGACCTTCTGGAAGGTCCTCTTTAGTAATATTTTAAAAACAGCAGTAGTGGAATCAGGACGATTATAGAGAAGCTAAAAGGACAGAAATGAGATCTTGAAACACATGAGATGTTTAACATGGAAACGTTATATGCTTCCTAGTTAACTTTAGGAAAAACTTGAAAACGTCTCCGTATTATGCTGGATTCTGTGAAAAAGGTAACAATTTTGTTCCAACATAAAACTGTAATGTGAGAAAATTCTTTGCCGAGTTAGATAATACTTTTGAATGCTGGAAGAATATTTCCTCAACGTTTGTGCTATTCCAAATGTAGCAGCTGCAGAACAGCACGCTTTCATGTTTAATCTGTATTGTTGACATTCTCTCCGTCACTCTCTTGTCTGGTAAATCAACAAAATAATACATCAAACCCTGACTGGTAACACTTGCCAACTTCTGTGGTGTAAATACTCTCACCACAAGTGATTTCTGATTCCAAGCTACTGACCTGACATATTTGTACACAGGGCTGGGGGGAGATGTACAATTGCACACTATTACATGGCACTCCCACCGCATAGATGCAAGAGAGTTAGGTAACCCCAAGAGTGTCCATAACAGTAAAATACAGAAGAATAACTGGAATGTTATGGGTTTTGAATATTCATGTCCTTTGTTCTTAATATGATTTATTTAATAGTAAGTTATATAATTTAGTTTTTAGTAAGGGTTATGTTTAACCAATGGACTTCAAGATTCCTGAAAATGTATCAATCTTACAAGGTGGCTCCCGCATGCAGGTTCTCCATGTGTTTATTCTAAGTTTAAGGAGGACTAGTTTCATGGAGAATGCCCTTATCACAGTGGAAGCAGGTAAGGAAGACACACCATGCTTCCCTGAGCCAGCGCACACTTACTCCTCCTAGTCTGCACCGGCCAAAACAGATCACCTGAGCAGCCTGAAGTCAACAGGATCAGGATGCATAGTTCACTCAGAGTGGAGCCATGGCAAGATGTGGAAGAAAGGAGGAGTTTTGAACAAGTGAGATAGTATATTAAAATTTTGAGTGACCATTTAGCTGGGTATACAATTCTAGTTTGGCAGTAATTTGACCACAGCATTTTGACTCATGGCTCCATTGTCTTTTAACATCTGTTGTTGATGAGAAAGTCATTCTCATCTAATGGTTCTGTAGGTAATTTCCTTTCTTTCTAGTGGTTTTTAAAATAGTTTCTTTATTCCTGATCTGTATTTTCACTATGGCTGGTTTAAATATGGAGTTTTCTCTCCTTAATACTTGAAGGATATGTTTTTCATCAAATCTGGAGACTTCTCAGTTATTGGCTCTTTATACATTGCAGCTACATTATTCTTTCCACATTTTTCTTCTGGAGCCCCTTACAATTTAAGATTTGAGTCTGAATTATCTACCTCTCTATGCTGAATTTCACTTGAATTCCACAATTCTGGCTTATATTCCTCTTTGGCTATATCTACTAGAGAATTGATAAATATATTAAAATTCCAATTTAATTGACTATGTTACTTATTTTCAAGATTTGTTATTGTCTTATCTCCTTCTTGTTTAAAGTTTAATGGACATTATATACCTTCATGTATCTTTCTGAGCACCCTCAATGAAATTATTTTAAGGTACTTTAAGTTTCTTTTCTGGAAGGATCTTTCACCTAGAGTAATCATTGTTACAGTTATTGATTTGGGGGCTGTATTTCTTTCTTTATTAAAATATAATTAGCATACAAAGTTATATTAGTTTCAGATGTATAGCATATTGATTTGACAGTTCTATACATTACTCAACGCTCACCATTATCTGCCACCATACAATATTATTACAATAATGTAGTCATCAGCTGTCAACATATAATGTGATTACAAAATTATTGACTGTATTCCCTATGATGTACTTTTCATCTCTGTGACTTATTTTATAACTGGAAGTTGTATCTCTTATGGGTTGTATTTCTAAGCCTTGATATTTCTTACCTGTACTGAATTTGGGGTTGGGAGAGAATCTTCTTGTTTGATTGATTTTTTAGTTGTTGTTTTATTATGTCTCTCCCCTTCTGTACTTACCCTTCTGGCTGTCCTGTGGTTACTTTGGATCCTCAGTCCCAGGCCAAGTCTATAAAGGGTGGTGGTTCAGGGTCTCAGCCATGAGCTGATATTGAGGCTGCAATAGATCCCATTACCATGCTAGTGAGTGATGTTACTTAGTTCCTGGCTATAGGGCTTCCCTATGTCTTCCTGCTTTTTTTTGCACATTTTCTGGCTTTTTGCTGTGGCTTCAGCAGCACCCAGCAATATTATTGTGCTCGGGCTTGTTGCACAGGTGGGAAGACCCCTCTCCACCCCCCTGGCTTTGACATATAGCTTGAATCTGATTGCCAGGTCTCACATGGCACATTTTTAGCTTCCTTTGGCCCATGGAAGCCAAACCCTTGATAGCTCTCCAGGCCCCTGAACCTGGGTCCCAAGAGATCCCACATTTAAACCCTGCTCATAGCATTTCTGATGTTTCTGGTTCACAAAGTGAGATTTATCTTGCTTCTGAGCTCTGAACTGTCTTTCTACTTTTTTCTTTTATATTTCATCTATTATTGCTATGATTTTGGAGCAAAGGGGATGCACCAAAGCATGAACACACCATGACAACCTGACAAAAAGTAAGGTCATTTGATCTTTACTGCTAACTGAACTGGAGGAGTCTTGTGTCTAGAGATTAATCTTTTTAGAGACATGAGAGTAAAACCAAACTCTGTGAAACCAGCTTGGATGCACTTGACTCAAAGCGGAAATCTTACAACCCATTAGGGAGGCTGGTGGCAAACAGGCCACAGTTGTTGTTTGCTTACAAGCCACGGGGAACTTCAGAGAATTAAGGAAAAGGCACAACATTAATTCAATCTCTGTAATCATTTGAAAAGAGGACAGATGAGGGTCATGACGCTTGAAAATAATTTCCCAGTGCATGGTGACTTTAGACCCCTCCATAAATAAAGAAATGATACTCGTCCCACAGAATTACAGAACCCTCCGTTTCATAAGAGCTGATAATGAGGGTTTTACTAGATTCCTTAATTGTCCTGTTCAGTCATGGCCTTGAATCTCCTCTCTGATAATTTCATCTCCCGAAGCAGATCTGAAGACAACCCTTCGTTGGACAGGAGGGAGTGGTAGCTGAATGCATGTGACCCAGGCATTTGGGACTGTCATGTGAGCCCGTGAAGGGAGGCACAGCCCATCGGCCACAGCACCGATTAAAGAGGCTTTGGAGTGTCCAGAGGCAGGACAGGGAGGCATGACTCCAGGGCCCGAGACCACACAAGGGAAGAAGGCACCAGAGGGCCGGAAAGGCACAATAAAATACAATCTGATGGTGTCATCAGAAATTAATCTACCGAGGGAAAAAAAGAAAATGTCTCCCAAAAAGTCAGAATGTCTCTGCTGAGGTTAGCTTTGAGGTGGACACAGAAAATAATAGAGAGGAGGTTATGACCCTTACAAAAAAGAGAGTGGTGTAAATTCTGTGAATGTGTCAGGGAGATGAGAGCCCTTGACTGGCTGAGGCCTCAGAAAATGCCAAGGAAGGACACCTCATTCCAGATGCTGCAGGCACAAGGGCATCTCAGGGACGCTTGGGGTTGCTGTGTGGGGCCATCGAGGGGTGTTGATGCACAAAAACGTTTCTCAGTTCCTGCTTGGCTCCTGTCTTCCCTCAGGGAATAGTCTTCGGACATAAAAGGCAACCTTATCTTTGGAAGAAGTGAAGCGAAATGTTTACAAGAGACTACTGTACAGGGGAACACGTGACAGCCCAGGACTGGCCCAGGAGCTCCCTGGACCCAGATGTGACATCAGAAGGTAAGTGGAGACCAAACAAAGCACCAGACAGTTAAAAAGAAAAAAAACCTGAGCGATTCTAACTTTCCAGAAGATTTAGAAGATGGAGACAGCTTGCCACATACTAGTGAGTTTGACGGCAGTCATGGGCCAGAGTTAAGAAGATACATCAAAGAGTTGCTTTGCACACAGGCAGGAGAAGGAACGATCCCACGGGAAGCAGCCTGAGCCCACTGAGAACAAGCTTTCTTTCTCGGGCAGTTTTCCCAGACGGACAGGCAGACAGGGAAAGCCGTCGACGCAGCATCGGGGAGACACGGAACTGGTGCCAGCGTCTGCCTCCTGGTCGTGTGTCTGCCTGGGCTCCGGGCAGCCTCCCTGCCTGACGTGACAGCTCGAGGAGCAGGTGCCGTCCACCCCGAAACTGTTCTTTTTCTGCCCAAACATCTTCAGTTCCTTCAAATGCTCCTGCACCTGCCATGTTCAGTCCTGAGCATCACGGATCAGGAGGGCAGGCTCCTCTTAAGACGGAGTGCACAGGACTAAATGCGGACAGGATTGAGCCAATTTCTGCCAACGAGTCCCACACTCGGGAGCCTACAGCAGCCGCCTCATGCTGACCCACACGGCACTCCCGGTCAGCCAGGACTCCAGCCATCTGGTTCATCACGTGCTGCTTTATTTTAACCTGCAAATAATTATGGAAACATAACGTGGGCGCCTGGGTGGCTCGGTCGGTTAAGTGTCTGACTTTGGCTCAGGTCACGATCTCACGGTTCGTGGGTTCCAGCCCCGCGTCGGGCTCTGTGCTGACAGCTCGGAGCCTGGAGCCTGCTTCGGATTCTGTGTCTCCCTCTCTCTCTCTGCCACTCCCCTGCCTGTGCTCTGTCTCTCTCTGTCTCTCAAAAATAAATAAATGCTAAAAAAATTGTTAAAAAAAGAAACAATACCTGACTACGTCTCTTGGGTCACCCTCCTGAGTCTGAGGGCGGCCAATTTAAGGAAAGAGTAAGAGACTGAGGATGAGCCGGGCCTCATCTGTGGCCTGGGGTCACATCTGGACATCACACGTGTGGCCTTTTACCGCAGGTTACAACAGCAGTGACACCTCCCTGGCAACTGGCCGTGTTCACAAGAGGAGGAGGAGGATTTGCCGAGTGTCGTCTACCCAGGGCTTCTGCGCACCGCACAGCTGGAGGAAGCGTCAGCTGTCATCCTCCGTGCCCCATGGAGCCCATCCCCCGCGCTCCATGTCCTAAGCCCCAAGCTGGAAGGCCTTTTGGTCTCTCATAGCATCTGAGATGGTGTCTTAGTTGGGCACGGCCCTGAGATGCAGGTTCCAGGGCAAGCAGTTTATGTAGGAAGAGCGAATAGCACTGCAGGGGGAGCAGGGCAAAGAGGGTGGCAGGGAGGGGCTTCCAATGAATGGCACGTCAGGCCAGTTGCCACCAAGGGTGAGTGAAGGTTAATCCAGTGGGGAACTCCCCTGAGTCTGTGATCGGGGCAGATCCCCAGAAGCAGTAATGCCCTAGTACGTTCGTCCTGCTACATGGGTCAGTAAGTCCAGAAAGCCCGGGCCAGGAACTCGAAAGTTCTCATCTGCTGCAGGGGTGCCGGGGGTTCCAGGTGGTTCTGGGCCTCCTCAGCCCCTGAGCGTCTATGATGAGCCAGGACTGCTGTGTGGCTGCCCCATCTAAAGCCTAGAAAGTTCTCTTTGGGGCCTGTCACCTCTACCCAAGAGGTGTCCCCAAAGTGCACCTAGTGCCCACATGTGTCCCGGGTGTGCGTGGTGGGGGCCACTGGCCGGTCCCGCCCCGGCAGGTTTGTGAGGCCAAAAGTTCTGAAACAACTATGCCCAAAGTGGAAGGCTGCGGGTCGCCTCTCTGAGCTGCAAAAGGCAGTATCTTGGCAGGAGCCGAGAGACATCCCTTCTGGTCATTTTCATTCGTTCAGAAACCCATCGGGAGCTCGTTGCAAGCCATACCCTGAGCCTGTAGAGGTGGGGAGACAGACACGACACGGTTAGAAAGGCCGAGGAGGAAAGCTTCGGGTGCGGAAGTATGTTTTGGAAGCCTCTTGAGAATACATTTACGAAGGTGGGGGTGGGCAGAGAGAATACCGGAGAGCTTCCTGGGGGAGGTGGTCCTGGAGGAGGTCAAGAAGATGCTATACGCTGTATAAGATGGAAACACGGCCTCTTAGAGCCGGATTGGTAATCACAAGCTTCTCAATTATCCTGTCATGTTGACGACAGGGGGACACACGATGGTTTTCTCAGCAGCAGCATTTCTGGAGGCGTCACCCCTAACTCATGCAGGCATCTGACCTGGAGACATGGGGATTGTTTTCTGTTCACCCCCTCCCATCCCCACCATAGCCAATCAGTTTCTAAGTCCTGCAAATTCTACTGTGAAATATTTGTCCAGTCTGTCTACTCCCTCATTCCTTACTCCCCTGCTTGGTCCGGGCACCCATCATCTCTCACCGGGGCTACTCCAGCCCTGCCCACTTGGCTCTTTGACTGCCTTTTGCCCTTCCTCAGACCTCTGTCTTCTTTGTCCACACCCCAACAGGTTACTCTCGAGGGGCCCCAGCTTCCAGGGCCAAAGCAGTAAAGTCACCATCAACAGCTCCAACCCACAAATCTCCTCTGCCTGACTGTAGTGAGGTCTCATGGCAAGCAGCTGGACCCCACCACACATGGGTCAGACACACACACACACACACACACACACACACACACAGGCGCACTCAACACAACTCCTTGGAATTCCAAGAAACACACTCATCTTCTGAGACCTTGCAAGGTGACATGTCAAAACATACCTGCTTCCTTAAGACGCTTAGAGACAGGCAGGAATGGGCTTTTATGTAAGATTTGGTTTCCACTTGCAGCAGAATTATGAGGCCATTAAATTGGCTTATAGGGTATTATTTCTGTATTTCCAACCCTGACCAGGACTGATGGGTGGATATATACCTTAAATGAAAAATAATTAAAGAGATAATTGAACTGTTTTAAAATCTTAACCTGAATTTGAACTCAATCATTTTTAGTTCAAAACGAAGGCAGACTCAATAGGGGTTGAGGCTTACCTCCCTTCGTGTCGGTGATCTATTTCCTCTAAGCGGCAGATTAGAAATCAGAAGTGGGGGGTCTTCAATCTGCAGTCTCGTTGGAAAGTTGGGAGCCCGGGGTTGGCTAACTTGCGGCCACACGGTTTGAAATCCCCCTGCTATCGCTGCTGCTGAAAGACCCCTGAGTGTGTTTGGGATTTAAGACGGGAAGGAAGGTGGGGAGGAGAAAGAAGAAAGTGACAGAGAAGGTAAATGCGGCACGCCAACTGTGCCTCCGATGTCTGGTCATACTCCGGAGGGCTGAGAAGTCACTGAGGACGTTGTGTGTTGAGACAGAGGGCCTGGCGGGGGTTTGCTGTGTGCTCACGCGTGTGTACAAACGCACGTGTGCGCGGGTGAGCATTCACCCATCTGTAAGTGCTATGTGCACAGAAAGAAGCTGTCGAGGGGGCAGTTGGCAGAAGTAGGTATGGGGACCCCACGTGAAGGAAGGGACTGTCTGGGAAACACAGGACAAGACTTCACTCGTGCCCAAGCTTCTGAGTGAATTAGTCATAGTCCTGGTCACCAGGGACCAGCCTTAGGGGACAGCTAAGGCCATTTGGAAGGGCCCAGCTTGGCCCAGGCCCCTCTGGAAAGCATCTGCCTGTGAACGGGCACAGTCCTCCCAGGGAATGTGCCTGCAGAGTTCAGCTCAGACAACCCTGCTCTTAGGTGACGACCCCTCCACCCACCGGCCTGGGCGTTAATATGCTTCCTGTGATGTGTGCCGGCCCCTGGTTGCTCCGAATGTTTAAGGAAAGGTTAGCTCTGTTTTAGATCCAGATTTAAACTTCGGGTCCCGCCAAGTAACGACAGCCATTCAAAACCGTGTGAAATTGTCCCAAAATGAGCCAAAGCTGGCCCGTCCACTCCCATTTCTAGCTGATTTGCAGATCGAATCGGGCTACAGGCTGGCGGTCTGTTGCTTCCTTCGATGGCCCAGGATTTGCCGTGTGCCCACCCTACCCCGTTCTGGAGCAGTGGGGCGTCAGGCAGGGCCCCTCCGCTCCTAAACCCAGTGGCGCCAGCTGGACAGATAGGCCTTGAGCACGCAAACACATCCGTCAGTGTTTAATCGCAAGCTGTGATGTGTGAAGAGAAGGCAAAAATGGCTGGAAGAAGGATCAGGAGCACCTAACTCAGCTTCGGGGGTCGGGGTGGGGGTCTTCCTGGAGAAGAGCCAATGAGGCTGAAGGATTAGCACAGTTCTGGTGGGGTGGGGGTGGGGGGAACACTAAAGGCGGAGGGGAAGGTACAAACCCATTGAAAATGGAACCGGCTAAGTGGACCCTGGGCAGGGGTGGGGCTGCTGGGGGTCTAGTCTTTGCTGCAGTGTATATCCTCTGGCCGGCCTCCACTGCTGGCCTCCACCGCCGGGTTCCACCACGAGCCGGCCAGGCCCCGCTTTAGTTCTCGCCCTCTATCTTAGCCTCAGTGCTCAGAAACCAGAAACCCCTCGCTGAGACTGCAGTTTCAGGGGGCGGGATGAGGGCCAAGGGGAACGAGGCAGGGAAAGAGGGGAACCTTGTGTGGGACGTCATCAGGCTGACTCCTGCCGAGGGTGACTGACTTCTCACTCCTCCTCCGGTTGTCCAAGATGCCCTGGAAACTGTATTTAGCATTGACTGTTGGGAGGGGGAAGGTGGCACAGCGAGGTAGCCCATCGGTCAAGGACGGGCCCCGTGGTGTGTTAATTACTGCACATCTGGTTCTTGGGGGGTGGGTGCCCAGCCGGGTCCTGTGACAACTCACGTCTGGCCTTGGCCAGGAGGTTGTGGGGGTGAGAGGCACAGGCGAGCTGCCGCCCTCCTCCCCGCCCTCCTCCCCCCCGCCCTCCTCCCCGCCCTCCTCCTCCTCACTCTCCTCCTCCCCACCCTCCTCCCCCTCCCTCCTCCCCACCCTCCTCCTCCTCACTCTCCTCCTCCCCACCCTCCTTCCCCCACCCTCTTCCCCACTCTCTCCTCCCCACCCTCCTCCTCCTCACTCTCCTCCTCCCCACCCACCTTCCCCCACCCTCTTCCCCACTCTCTCCTCCCTACCCTCTTCCTCCCCACCCTCCTCCCCCACTCCTCACTCTCCTCCCACCCTCCTCCCCACCCTCCTCCCCCACCCTCTTCCCCACTCTCTCTCCTCCCCACCCTCCTCCTCCTCACTCTCCTCCTCCCCACCCACCTTCCCCCACCCTCTTCCCCACTCTCTCCTCCCTACCCCCCTCCTCCCCACCCTCCTCCCCCACCCTCCTCCCCACCCTTCTCCTCCCCACCCTCCTCCCCACCCTCCTCCCCCCCCGTCCTCCATCCTCCCCTGCCCTCCTCTCCCCACCCTCCTCCCCTGCCCTCTGTCCTTCCCCTGCCCTCCTCCCCACCCTCCTCCCCACCCTCCTCCTCGCCTTCCTCCCTGCCCTCCTCCCCATCCTCTGCAGCACATGGGCACCGGTTCTGCTTTTGGAATCTGAAAGGCTCCTTCCACTCTGGCCCTTATAGTTGGTCTTCCTCTACCCACACTCCTGTCGTGGGGCCCCTCATCCAGGGGGCCCCTCATCCAGGACACCCCTTCCCGGAGGGGCCTCCTTGGTGACCCTGCTGAGCCAGCCTGCCCCCCTCGTTGTCTGATCTCTAGGCTCCACCCAGAGACTCTGATGTGCAGGTCTGGGTGCACCCAGCATCCTGCACCGGCTGCCGGGTGTCCCCCATGCTGTCCAGCAATGTACTGGGTTAGTGCACATTTTTAATTAGATTAGAGAAAATGCATTTTAAGAATCATTTTGTTTGCCTCCATGCAAGAATGTGGTATTGACTCTTGGTTAACTGTGTAAATCATTATGGTAAGCAGACATTTCACACTGTGAATCAGATGGTCTCATAAATTCCTAAGGATCCATGACAAATAGAGTGTAGAAGGAACAGAGGCCACCACCGAGGCCAGCTCTCTGACACAGTGACAGAGAGCCACCTTTCCAGCTCCTTGGATTCCAGGCTCTAATCCCATCAGGAAATCGGCCGGCCTGCAACCCCTCCCCCCATTACGCCTCTTGGCAGAAGCAATGGTTTTCTTGCAAACAGATTTCTGGTTCCTGTAAAGAAGCTTCCATATGTACAAAAGTGGGGAAAACCCTTCTTTGAGCCCATCAACTAAACTCCAAGTTCTGAGTTAAAAAAGCCCACAAACCAAGGGCAGCCACAGCACATATCCTTTGGAGCCAAAGAAAGGAGGAAAGTCGTTCACCTGGACGGTTCGCGTCCCATGGACACTGAGAACTCAGAAGCAGGTGCTGCGTCGGGTCTGAGGCTGCCCCTGACCACACCTGGCAGGGCACACCCGGCAGGGGCACACGTGCAGCACGCTCCAGTGCCGCTGGGTTTGGAGTCACTGATGGCAGGGACAGCCCTTGGCTCGGGTCCAGCGGCAACACCCCCGGGATGGGCTGCTGAGGGTTCTGCTGTGCCCTGCGGCCCAGGCTGCGTGCAGGGCTGCAGGCATCACCACCTGAGGCCACTTCTCCCTGTATCCGTCCAGGCCCGAGGCCGCCGGCCACCCACAGTCCCGACCAGCGTCCTCTGGCCCACCCGCTGTCCCCGCACGCCGGGGCCCTTCCCAGAGCGCGTGTCTCGATTCTGCCGCTGGGACCCTCTTCCCCGAGCGAGATCCTGCTCCTGCGCCAACCTGGGTGGCGGCGTGTGCAGGGTGAGACCCGGGGCTCCTGGGTTTCCGGCTCGTGCCGCTGTGGGGTTTGCTTGTCCCTGACCCTCTGCCCCATGCGCGGGCCCAGTGGGAGGCTGGCGGCTGGGGTCCTTGGAGGACACATGGCCCAGAGCCCACCAGGACAGAAGCACAGTGGCGGTCTGAGGGCCACCACGCGTTGTGACCCTGGAGCCCGCAGCCTCAGTGTCTCTGGTAAGAGGGGATTTGAGACTGAAGCCACCTCTGACGGCTACGGCGGGGACCACACCACAGGCGGGGCGTCCAGGCGTCCACGCGGCCTCTTGGATTAGCCCCTTGCGTGAGGCCCTCCCTGCGTGTGCCTGCGTGAGCTCCCGGTCCCAGAACTCTTCAGAACTTACTGCGGAGAGAACCAGCCGAGCCCCCCTACTTAGGTCACTGACAGAGTCTTGAATTAGTCCTGGGAGGAAACAGCAGATTGCTCTCCCCAGACGTATTTATGAAATAAATCTCAGGGAGAGCAGGTGGGATCAGATGATGGCCTTAACCCTTGTGCCCACCCTCGTAATTAATCACCACGTACCCTCATCCTAACTGGTGAGCCCGTAAACAAAAGTCTTCAAATACAGCCGTACGCGTCGCCAAGCCCTAGGGTATTTTCTTCTCGGTGACCGTGTTTTTTTCCCGTTGCCCAGTTCCTGTTTTCCAAATCAGTAAAAGCTTATTGGATATGACTTGGGGGTTTGCGGAAAACTAATTGAAATAATGTTTTATGTAATGACAACATTTCGGGAGAGCAGTAACGATGAAAAATCACGGACAAGAGACCACGTCTCCCAACTTCTGCCCGTATCCGGGTCTACTATTTTTAAATTGTTAATCAAAGCCGCTGACTTATTGCTTATGGGGAGATGGAATAAATCTTTATATCCCAAAAGCTTTTTAAATTATTCACTGTGCTTACTACTTTGCTTCTGAAGGGAGATTATCCCTTTTAATTGGAAATCTTCTATTATTTGTGTCTGAAATGTTTGAACGAACAAGTTGGGGGCTCAGCCGCTATAAATAGCCCGCTGGCAGAGAGGACGATAGGAGGCCCGGTTGCCAGTAAGCTATTCATCACGAGTTATATTAACCCGCTCATTTTCATTAATCACATCCCAAACCTGTGGCACAAATGCCCAGGTACCAGTTGTATTTTGTCAGGTGGCTCGGAATCTCAGCCTCTCTTACCAAAGGCGGACCTGCCCTTTCTTTAGCCGCATCACCGGGGGCCGGGCTCCTGTGTCTGCACGGTGTCCCCGCGTCCCCGCGCCCACCCGCGCCCGCTCCCCAGGACGCGCTTGGCTGGGGACGCCGGGATGGGCCGGGCCAGGACCACAGGGCGGGCTGGGGCAGGACCACGCCAGCAGACCACAACTGCGACTCCCAGCTGCCGCTCTGGGACGCACTTCACTCTGATGCCATGTCCTGTGCTCATTGACAAGGTCACACAAGTCCCGGGAAGGCTTCGCCTCAAGGAACCGGAAGATGACTTCGGGTGGCAGCTGTGGTTCGCGGTTAGTACACCCACCTCATGCTCCCGGCGGGGCACCCAGGGGCTTGCAGTATAGACGAGATCCGGAAGAAACAGCTGACACCCTCATGGGAGCTGGACACAGGCTCCCCAGGAACACGGGTGAGTCCAGAGAAACAGGTCAGAGCAATGGAGGCCGAGACGCCTTTCTTCCTGCCTCAGTGGCCTCATCTGTGGCCAGCCACGTGGGCTGTCGTGATGTTGCCAGAAGCCACTTGTGTCACAGCCCCGCACATGCTCAGTCTGCCTGAAAAAGAATGCTTGTGTTTCCCTTTCTTCTTCTTCCCTTTACGACGGTGGTAAAATCTGTGCCTCCATATGCAGGGGAGCTTTCTCGAAGCTGGCTGTGCTCCTTCCTCTCTCTCCCCCTGAAAACGAGTAAGGAATTTCTGCCCCGGGGGCGGGAAAAAAGGGAATTCGCCCAATATATGTCCACATGAAGTCTTCTGGGCCAAGACGAGGGGCGTCTTCTTGGCTCACGTGTGGTCCATCCCACGGGAGCACCCACGACTGCCCAGGTCTGTCCTCGCTCCCCACGTCCTGAGCCCGAGACCCCGGGCACGTCCACTGTGCCAGCCCAGCCCCACACAAGGCGAGGGCTCTCGCCTCCACAAGAGCCCGGCTGTGCGGACCAGCCTTTGAGGAGCCCGTGCACCTGGCCGCTGGCCTGGCTCCCCCCAGACATGGCTCCCCCTGGCTCCTGGCCTGGCTCCCCCCAGTCATCTCTGGGGCCCCTGCCCAGGAGCGGAGCCCAACAGACGAGACAGCTGAGGGCCCCCCTGTGAAGCTGCTCTCGGGGACACACCCGGACCCGGCTCACAGCCCATCTCAGAATTTAGCACAAGGAGAAGGGATACTCCCGGGTGACAGCGCACTTTCCCTTGAATCAGACGGGAAGAATGACTCCCTTCTGAGTTGTGAAGGTCAATGAGCTGGGCTCTAAAATTAATATTCAAAGGTAGTAACCATGGCGACATACTTTGATATAATTATCCCATTCCTTCCCCATTCTGCAGTGGCCTTATTAAAAAAATCATATATATGTAATTACATACTATATATATATATATATATAGTCACTGCATATTTTTCCTTTGTTTACTTATACAACATCCACACCCTACAACTCGTATACGATTCAGCGGCTTAGGTGTATTCACAGAGGTGTGCAGACGCGACACGGCTGATTTCAGGGCGCGTCACTGCTCCGGGGGGGGCCCCCACCCCCGTGGCTCTCTGTCTCCCGGTGTTCCCGTCCCGGGCGTGTCGCGTGAACGGAGCCCACAGTATGTGGTCCTCCGAGCCTGGAGTCTTGCGCTCAGCCGGGCTGGCAGCAGCAACCTCAGCAGCTGTCAGTGTGCGCCCTTGTTCCCGACTGAGTGATATTCCAGCGCCCCCACATTCCGGCTCCTGCCAGCTGGGCTCCTTCCGCCTCTGGCTGTCGGGAAGGAAGCTCTGTGAGCACCGTTCATCAGCTGTGCTGCCGGGAGTGTCCCCGGAGCCCCTGCCCCGGGAGGCCATCGGAAGGGACCCAACCAGGGGGCTGCATGTGCCCCGGCTTCTCGTTGGGTTCAGCCACAGGGCGTCTGGCGGGAGACCCCGGGGAGGGGGAGCCGTCCGCGATTTCCCCTGTCGCCTCCCTGAGGGGTCCTGTTTCCTGGCCTCTCTTACACAAAACTCTCTGTGTGTCTCTTCTCTCATCTCTGTCTGCGTCTCTGTCTCTCTGTGTCTCTGTCTCTCCATCTCTGCCTAAATAAAACACAGACCAGAACTACCTTGCTGCTTCCTTGTCCCCGCGCCCGCTCTACCCCCGACCAGGAGCCCGCCGACCCCGCTGTCCCCTGCTGTGGGGGCCACGGGACGTGAGCGGCAGGTGGGGCGGTATGTCCCAGGCGTTGCCGCCGTCTCTCTCTCTCGTGGATGGACCTTCACATTAACAACGTTTCCTTCGTCATCTTCCTACGGCTCACGGAGCGTGTGTGTCCTTGGATCAAATCCCCGCTTGGTGAAGGGGATTTCTGGCCCCCTCCCCTCACATGCAGAGCTGCGTGTTTGTGATCGGTTGCCTGTCCTCAACCACATGCCAAGACCTTGGCCAGCGCGTGAGGCTCCCACGTCCCCCGTGACTGAGCCTCGGGCACTGCCCCTCGCGCTGCGTTGGCTTCTCCGCTGAGCCAGCGTATGGGTCCTGAAATTATTGGACTCACTTTAAACCTGCCTTCCCTCTTAACGTGCACCAAAACGCGTCTTCAAATACCAGGCTTTGCGGCAGGTCAAGCACTGCTCTCCGCGTGGTCAGATGCACCGTGAAAATCAAATGCTGTGTGCCAAGGATCCCTTGTCCATGACAATCAGATTCGTCTGTAGCCTCCTTTTTGTAGACTCTCCTTCGTAACAGATGTAACACGGGGCCAGACACAGGCGAGCGGGGTGCCCTCCAGGGAAACTTCTGCCCCCACTGAGCTGGGGAGAAAGAGCGGCAGTGTCCACACTGAGTGAACCAAGCAGTCCGGTCTTGACCTCAGAGCCACAGCGCGCCTGAGGATCTGCAAACTGGCCACCGCAAGTAACTTTAGAGTAACTTAAGCTTTTTCTTGCATTTCCTAGATCAGAAGGGTCCCCTTTCTGCCTCACGCACGCCTTTGTGAGTTACTTCAGTCTCATCTGCTTACGAGGAATCCACTGGAAACTTCCTTTTACGTAAAATCAGCGACACACATGTTCCTTCCGTGTCTCCCCCATCGCTGCCTCCCAGCCCATTCTACCATCTGAGGCAGTGGCTTCTCTCAAGGGAGCCTTAAGGACCCTTGCCAGGGCCGGGGGACCTGAGGTACTGTCCCCCAGTGACCGCTGTGCCCCAGACCTGGGTCCGCACGGTTGGCGTGCTCTCGATTGCCTCTGTAGTCTGTCCTCCAGGGGTGACACCCCAGAGTGACAGGTGGATGTGCTCCTGCAGGGTGGGTTTGCTGCGGGGAGGAGGTGGTGAAGACCAGCCCAGATCCTGGTTCCCTGTGTCAGGAAATGCGCCCTCCCCCCCCCCCCCCCGCCCCAGCCAGCTCATGGGCTTGGAGGGTCCCAGTAACGACTTCAGGCCACCTCTACGGTGCCATAGTCTGAGCTCCTGGCCGCCATGCCAGCAGGGGCATCAATCAACCAGCGACTGGCCTGGGGACACTTGGGCTGCCCCGTTCCCCTCAAAGATGGAAATCAAATGCGAACCCCAGCTCGTCACCACGTGAAATCTGAGAAGCCTGCAGATGATCACGTCCTACACGGGACGGTGGCAAAGCCTTCCTCTGTGTCCCAATTTAAGGGAAATGACACCCTCCCATAGGCTGTGACATTTTAACAACGGCATTTCAGCGGGGCTGCTGGTCACCGCGTTGCTGGCTTCCCAGCTTTCGGCACGCGGCGTCTGAAGAGGAGAAAGCAAGATGGCCTTTGTAGCTCAGGTAAGGAAGTCACGTTGTGACCTGAGAAGCTGTTGGGACGCGAAAACATTGCCTGCGCTTTCCCTGGTTTGTGAGCGCTCCGGGACGGTCTGTGCTCCCTGGTGCCCGGTGAGGTGCTGCCCCGTCCGTTCTCCTGGCTTCCCTCCGCGCCGTGCACGCATGGGCACCCCTGCCGCCGGACCGGCTCCGGGGGTCACAGACCCTGCCCTGGGTGCGGGGCGCCGTCCATCCCAAAAGGGACCCCCACGCTGGCTTCCGAGCCCTTCACGATTTCGGGCCTGACACCCAGCAGATGCGCCTCGCGGCTCCATGTGCCCCTCGGTCGTGGGCTTAGCACGGGGTCAGCGGATGCTCCGGACAAGCCCATGGGCGGCTCCCAGGAGGACTCGGGCTTTGCGGAGGCCCGTGACCAGGGAGATTTGGAAATAGTCAATAAAGTCCTGAGACCCACAATGTCTGAGTTCCTAATTCTTGAGAGCAAACGTAGCTATTCCAACTCCTCCAAGGACACCCTATTGTCCACTCCTTGAAGCATCGAAATCTCATTAGAAAAAGATCCTAATGAGGTTAAAGGTGCCCATTGCTATGATGCCTTTTTGCTGATGTAATCTGCTCCTCAGTTAACTTTTTTTCCTAATTTTCCTGTGGCGGCACGTGAATGCACAGCAGCCACCCCCACACCCTCCCACGCAGCCCTGACCCTGCTCTCAGAGGAGGCAGCAGGGGAAACTGAGGCAGGCCGCATCTCGGTGCTGCCAACTCCCGCAAGCAGCTCTGGAGAGGAGCGGAAGAGAGCCACCTGCCTTTCTTCTCGGGTCAGAAGTCGCAAAACCAGGGGCGCCTGGGGGCTCAGTCGGTGGAGCGTCCGAGTTCAGCTCCCGTCATGATCTTGCGGTCGGTGGGTTCAGACCCAGCGTCGGGCTCTGTGCGGACGGCTCGGAACCTGGAGCCCGCTTCGGATTCCGTGTCTCCCTCTCTCTCTCTCTGCCCCCCCACCCCCCCCCGCTCACTCTCTGTCTCTCTCAAAAATAAATAAACATTGATGTAAAAAAAGTCGCAGAGCCACAAATGAAGCCAGCTTCAATGTAGGATCTGTCAGTTGTGAATCAGACCGTTAAGATGTCCTGCGTCCTGGTCACAGTCCTGGGGCGGCTCCTGCGGGTGCTGGTAGCACAGTCACCAAGTTCCCAAGCATTCAGGAAAGGACGAGTGATCCCCCAAAAGTCTGGGGGTCAAGGCTTTCCTTTCATTTCTCTTTACCCCCGTTCTTCCTTCTCTCCCTTCCTCCCTCCCTCCCTCCCTCCCTCCCTTCCTTCTCTCCCCTCCCTTTCCTTCCCCTTCCCCTTCCTTCTTTTTCTTTTTGTTTCTTTTGAGTTTCTTCCTGTTGCCTACAGCAAGGATCCCATTTTAAGGAGCATGGGATGCCCTGATTTGGCTCAGAGGGTTTAGGAAAAGGAAAGGCTGACTGGGGGTCTTCTGCTCTCTCATGTTCTGGGCCGGAGTCTGGGTGGCCATCCCCTTCCTTCCTGGGGTCTTTGGGCAGCTTGGGTTGCCCCTCTAGAGACATCCTTGTCTCCTGCCCACTGCTTGTTTGCACACACCTGAGCCGCAGAGCAAGTGGGGTGCTCCCGCCCCATCACTCACCAGCTGGCAGAAGGCCTGTCCTAGGGTGCTGGCGAAGGACTCGAGAGTTTGTGGAGCCCGGGAGCCAGGTTCACCCCTTTAGTGGGTCACTTTAAGAGACACTTGTGGCTCCTATAAACTGCCTGCCGTGGAGGGTGAAGGAGGAAGGAGAAGTGGCTTGAGAGTCACCAGGAAGGAGTGACGCTTGGGCAGGGCTGCATTCCATGCCTTCTGTGGCCTCTGTGGTGCAGCCAGTGGCCTTGCGTCCTCCCTACCAGGTCCCAGCCCAGCCACGGCTCTGCGGCGCCGGGAGCGTGGACGGGGTGCCTGGGGCTCGCCGAAGGGCACGGAGCCGCAGCCGGAGAGGGTTCTGGACTCAGCGGCGAGGGCAGCATGAGTTCCACTAAATGTGCGATTTATTGTCATTGGTGCCAGTTAGCTGTCACTGCTAAGACAGATGTCTCTGGTAAATGTTCAACAATAATCTTCCTGACAAATTTGTCACAGTCACAGATGGACATTAAATAATAAGAAATTGTATTTATTAAGAAGAGTCATTTTCAATCACCCTGGTAAACGTGGGCCGACTACTCCCTTTCTGGCGCTGACGGGCATCGCCTCGGTGTCAGCGATCAACGGGGAACAGGAGCACTTTGGCCGGTTAAGGGCGGGCTGTGTTATTTCGTGTAGTTACTGGTTTATAATTGCACTTGAAAGACACCCTCTTTTTTCCTTCGTGCTCAAGCCATTTGTCAGATCGGACGAGCAGGATGTGTGGCAAGCAGCGTTTAAATGAAGTATGATCCTATGATTTATTTAGGTCACAGTGCGGTTAATAATTAACGAGGCCGGGCTCTGTTGATGTGAAGACGAGTTGTGAAGGACTCATTCACTTTGCTCCAGACATTTGCTACTGCAGGCGGTTGCTGGGACTGAGCACCTGAGAGGGGCTCTCCTTCCCGGGTGGGGGCCCCTTGAGGCTGTAAGGTGCACTGTGTAAGGACCGCCCCCGCCCCCGCCCCCGCCCGGTGAGGACCGCCCCCCACCACGAGGTAAGGAACGCCCCCCCCCCCCCCCCCCGCCCGGTGAGGACCGCCCCCCACCACGAGATAAGGACCGCCCCTCCTCCCGATAAGGACCGCCCCCCTGCGCGGTGAGGACCGCCCCCCCGTGAGAACCGGCCCCCACCACCAAGTAAGGACCGCCCCCTCGCCTGGTAAGGACCGCCCCCGCCCCCGCCTGGTGAGGACCGCCCCCCACCACGAGGTAAGGACCGCCCCCCGCCCGATAAGGACCGCCTCCTACCCGGTGAGGACCGCCCTCCCCCCCCCCCCCGTGAGAACGGGCCCCCACCACGAGGTAAGGACCGCCCCCTTGCCTGGTAAGGACCGCCCCCCACCCCGCCCGGTGAGGACCGCTCCCCCTGTGAGGACCGCCCCCACCACGAGGTAAGGACCACCCCCTCCGCCCAGTGAGGACTGCCCCCCCCCCAACACAAGGTAAGCACCACCCCCACCGCCCTGTAAGGACCGCCCCCCACTGCCCGGTGAGGACCGCCCTCCCTTTCCCCCCACCCCCCGTGAAGACCGCCCCCCACCACAAGGTAAGGACCGCCACCGCCACCCCCGCCCGGTGAGGACGGTGCCACTTGATCCTGTGCTCACCAAACACCTGCCCGCACATCACCGTGGTGGGAAACGCGCCGCCGGCTCTCCTGGAGAGGGTCCCATGTGCCGCCGGGTCTCCGCAAGCAGGTTCATGCCGGGCCTAGGAACGGCAGGCCGCTCAGAGGTCCAGGCAGACCTGGGTCGGGCTCGGCCGGGGGAGGGGAGGGGAGGATTCTTGGGTGAAATTGCTGAGCCGGTGGCCTCCAGCCTCAGCCACACCCGGGCGTCGTCCCTGGGGTGCTTCCTGGAATGGCCGGGACCATCGCAGCCACGGGGGATAGAAGGAAGTGCGCTCCCGTGTGGATGGCCTCCCCGAGAGGACTTTCCGAGCGTGTGCTGTGCCCAGGTGACAAGCACGTGGTCCCCTCCCTGCTGGTCTCATCAGCCTGTCACCGCAGGCTCAGGAGGGTGACCACGTTGCTCAGACCCCTATGGTGGCCTTTCCAGAGCAGACAGGCCACTGTTCATGTGCTACCCAGTCACCGCGTGTCAGGATGTCCCCACGCTGGGCCACCTGGGTGCCTGGGGCACTCTCGTCTGGTTGAGCATTTTGCTCATCTACTCCGGGAATGTAGCGGCTCAGACACCACCCGATGTTCTACCTGCTCCCAGAGCTCCACCGTCTGGGCTGACGCCCCTGCTGACCGTCACCAGCCCCTGTCTCAGCGGGCAGGCCAGCTGGAGGCTCCACGTGGTCTCGGTGTCTCTGTCTTGGCTCCTCTGGGTCACCTCGACAGCTGGTCCCCCACAGGGTAGACAGATTCTTGAGCGGCCTCTTCTCTGGTCTCGAAGCACAGCAAAGGGGAAGTCTCCAGGGCCCCTTCCGGGCTCAGGCTCGGGCCCAACACAGCGTCACTTCCTTGGCATCCTCTCGGTCAGAATCAAATCTCAGAGCCAGCCCGGACTCGACGGGGCGGCTGGCCAAAGTTGTGGACACCGGGAGGTCTCATTTGATGGGGCCAAGGAGGTGACAGTCCACCAGGATTAGTTTGTGCTCTTGTCTCTTCCTGGGACAGCCTGTGAGCTCACACTGACCCTTCGAGGGCCACTCTTCCTCCCAGAAGCCCTCCTGGGCCCCGGTCAGTGGCACTCCCCCCCGCCCCCGTCCTGGGTCCCCAGCCCCCATGGAGCACACTTAGGGGTGTCACTGCTTGCCCCAGGAGTCGGGCGGCTCTAGCCCGGGGCCCTCTCTGCACCTCCACATGTGCACCTTTGGGAAAGTTGATTCATCTCCCGAAGCCAAGGTCACTGCAATGGTAGAGGCACAATTGTTCACTCCCGGACAGCGCTCCAGGGGACAGAGCTGTCCCTCTCAGGACAATCACGCCATCACGCCTGGGAGGCTCCAAGCTCGGCGCCTGGCCACGGATGGACTGCCCTCTCTGGCCCGGCCGTATGTTGCCTTGTGTCAGGGGGTCCTGGACGTGCTCTCCGGCCGCAGGCCCCGGGGCTGTGCCCCACTCCCGCCGCCCACTCTCCTGAGGCTTCGGCCCGAGTCCTGGGGTCCAGTGGATGTGGTCTTGTCAGACGAAGAAAGTATTTCAACATGTAGCACGTGTTGTGCATGTCAGCAGATGTTTGTTCGCTGGAACTGGTGGCGTAAAGGTGGAGACACGCTTCCTCCAAACTCGACCCGCGTCTTTGTCCTTTAAACTCCTAGCAAAGCAGGGCTGCTCCTTCCCGGGAGAGGAGACCCGTTTATCGGAGGCGAGCTTGGCGTCGGCTTTCCCTTCTCTGCAATCGCATCTCCTGGCGGTGAGTCCGGACGCAGCGTCCAACGACCGCTGGGCAGAGGGACTGCCAGCCCTGTGCACCCGGTTCTGCCCCGCCACGTCAGAGCCATGATCGGGCCGGGAGGAGAACCCGCCACAAGCGTGTGTGCGTGGAGGGCAACGGAGCGGACCCCGTCCGCCCGTCCGGGCTCCGCTGAGTTCTTCCGATGGCCCTCAGGGAGCGGCACGATCACGCCCAATGCGTTTGACTGGTTTGCTCCTGCGATGGTGCTAAATCCGTGACGTCCCGGCGAAAGCCCAGGGGTAGGAAGTGACGTCTGCAGTTTGCTATTTCACTGTCCCAACAGGTGCCTGTTAGGACCACCCCGTGACACCCCGTCTAAGGGTGAAAGGTAGGAAGCAGTGTGACAGCACGGTTGTTATTTATTTCCACACGTGACCTAGAGACGACCAACGTTTTACGTCAGTGGCAGCTAGGGGAGAAAAAGCACTAACAGGTGAGGCCCGGTGCCCGCCCCCCCCCAACTAAGGCTGCAGTCCTGGGGGTCCTGCAGCTGCCCTGTTCTGTTGCCGTGTCGGAACATCACCTCTTTCCCCTGTTTGAACAGACACGGCGTCTTTGCTGGAGTGGGACCAACCCTCACGTCTTCAGGGATGGCGGGCACGGGCTGATCAAGGCTTCTCGGTGCCCACCACCAACCCAAGACCCGGCTGGGGGCGGTGGGAGCCAGGCTGTGTTCTCAGCACCCTCCCCGTGACCCTGTGCAATGTCTTCGTTCGTGCTGTGTGAACCGTTGCAGCCAGTGGCCAGCCACGTGGGTGCACTGTCCTCCTGGAGGTGACTCTGGGACCCAGACCCTTCCATCCCTGCATCTGTCCTTCCTTGGGCCTGGTGAGCTCCGAGTGTGGCCGACAGGCCGAGGAAGAGAGGGGGAGGGGGTGTGCAGGGTTCATAGACACCTTGGCGGGGGGTGGGGGGGACACACAGCCCTCCCACACACGTTTCTGGCCGGGCAGGTCCCTCCTGACGACGGCTCTACTGATGGAGACGGAGCGTCCACTTTGGTGAATAATGGCTGAGGGCGCGTCCCATCTACATCCGAGGGGACCGGGTCTCAGGAGGAGTGACGACGTGCGCCACCGGCAAGGGGCCGGCGTGGGCCTGGAGGGTCCACGTGCCAGCAGGAGCCCACCAGCCCATGCGTGTGGGCCAGAGCCGTGGGAAAAGCCACAGGGAGGGCTGAGAAGCAGCCATGCGCGGCGGTTACAGGGAGAAAGCAAGGCCGAGGCTCTGCGGGTTAATCAGGAGGCAGCACGTCACAGCCCTCGGAGGAGCAGACGGTCCCAGTGGAAGGCGTGGGACGGTGGAGGGGCCGGGCCGTGAGAATTCGGCTGCGTGAGGACGTGCACGTGGTGCCCGTGGGGGCTCAGGGCGCTCCCGCACGTCTGCGCTTTCTGTCCCACCGGGAGCTGCGCTCCGGGACCTTCCACGAGGCCGTTCCTTCAGTGCTGTTCCTGATAGAAGGAATGGAAGCAGCGGATCGCCCTTCGAGGAGCCGGCGGTGAAGTAAATGGCGCTGAGGCCTGGCTAATCCATGCGGGCGTTAAAGCAGAACCGCGTGAATCAACAGCGATAAGTCTAAAAGACACGATGTCAAGTGCAAAAAGTAAGTTAGCTTCGTCTTAAGAAAAGAACGGGCCAGATCTCCGCACTTCACCCCTAAATCATACAGTTAGCCACACGGCAGCCCCAAAGGTTTGTCTGGTCGTCATGCGGGAAACTCCTGCTTGAGCCCAGTTGGGGAGCAGGTGGAAGAAAGGAACAGAGAGAAACGGGGGACAGAAAACCGAGTCTATGTTGAGAACCCGGGACGAACACAGGTACGGCCCGGATGCAGGCAGCGGTAGGTGGCTGGGACGGCCTGTGGGAACAGCCATGTCCACAGGGGTCTGAGGACCAGTAGGACCCGGGCCAGGCCCCAGGCCCCAGCCAGGCCCCGCAAGGGAAGGTACTACCGTGAGCAGAGTTTCTGTCTCTGCACAGAGCCGGAGGGGTGGCCCCCGGGCCCTCGCAGGCCGTGGGAAAGAGCCTGACTCATTTGGAGAGAATCCCCATCCACTGATCTGATTCATGCTGTAAGACAACCCGGGGGCAGGGGGGCAGGCTGTGGACAGAGCGAAAGGCTTTCTTTCTTCCACCTGCTCCCCAACTGGGCTTGAGCAGGAGTCTCCCGCATGACGACCAGACAAATCTTTGGGGCTGCCATGTGGTTAACTTCATGATTTAAGGTCAAAGTGCAAATATCTGGCCCATTCTTTTCTTTTTTTAAATGTTTTATTTATTTTTGAAAGAGAGAGTGGGGGAGAGGCAGAGAGAAGGGAGACACAGAATCTGAAGCAGGTCCCAGGCTCCGAGCTGTCAGCACAGAGCCCGATGTGGATCTCGAACCCACGAACTGTGAGATCACGACCTGAGCCGAATTTGGATGCTCAAGCGACTGAGCCACGCAGATGCCCCTGCTTCTTTTTTGAGATGAAGTTAGCTTACTTTTTGCATTTGACATTGTTTTTATATTTATCTCTGTTGATTTGTGTAGTTCTGCTTAATGCCTGCATGGCGTTAACTAGGACTTAAAGGGTGGGGGCGGGGAGAGCAGAGAGAAGCCATCGTGAGTCTGTGGTTCAGGCGCGGGGTGCAGAGAAGGTGGCCAGATGCCCTAGGGCTCAGGGTTCACAGCCTCCTGGGGGACTCACAGGGGAGGGCGAGGCAGGAGTTCAGGGAGCGTGCCCAGAGGTGTAGTGTAAGCAGGGCTGGGCAGATCCCAGACCGGTCAGCACACAAGTCCCCCGTGAGGAGCTGTTACCCCCAGGATCCGCGGGGCTGATGTGCCCTGAGAAGCATTCAGGGAAAACACACCTCATTCATAGATGATGGCAGAAACAGACAGAAAGTGCCACTGCCCCCCTCGCCACCTGCATGAGTTTGGGAGACAGGGACTCACAGTGCGAGGGGTGCCAGGCTGGAAGCCCCCACGGGTACCCCCACGGGACCCTGACCGCTTCCCAGCAATTCCTGATCCAAGCCCTGTGCCCAGCACACTGGCCCCAGCAGGGCTGTGTCCCCCAACGATGCGCCCTGGGGAAGCCAGCCATGGCTCAGACCCTCCCCTGGTGTTTGGGGTGAGGGGGTGACTAAGGACCACCCCACAGAACTGAGACACAGGCGGGGGCGGGGTGGGCTGGAGACAGAGAAAAAGCAAATGCATCTGTTGCTGTGAATTGTGCTGAGATCATCGAACTTTCAAAAACGCAAACATTCATCGACTGTGGATTTTTTCCCCTCTCAAAGATATTTTCAATTAAACTTTTCCTTTTTAGAGAAGTGTAGGTTTAGGTGCAGCTGCGAGAAACAGCACGGAGGGACCCCACGCACCCGTTCCCCAGGGTTCCCGCAGCAGCCACACCTTGTGAGCCTCGCCACGGCCAGGTTTCGGCACTGATGCTGCTCCCGCTTGAAACTTGTGTATTTAAGTCTTAGTCCTGAAAACACCAGGAGTGCTCACCGTTACATGAGCAGGTATCTAGTGGCAGAACAGTGAGAAACAAAAAGCAGTGAGTTCGAGCAACAGGAACCCCGAGAATTCTCAAGGACGCACCCCGTTCCTGTGGGGCGACACATGCACGCTCACGCTTCCCTGCAAACACCACCGGGGAGACCGCGATTTCACAGACGGCACACGCATTCCAGCAGACCAACTTCGAGGAAAATACAACGTAAAACTTAAGTGAGGTTAATGACGTAATGAGTGACAGGCTGAGAGGTAGACGTGTGGCTAGACTGACCTTGTAGGGCACCAGGAGGCGGCCCCACACTCTCTCAGTGGCCGTACGATTGGTGTGCTTCCTGAAACTAGTTTAAAAAAAAAAAAAAGTTGCCCGGCTACTCCTGCAAACAGCTGTCACGTTATTGCAGGAACATGCAGCAGTTACGGGACTTTCTCGGTGGGACATATCAAAGAGTCGCTAGAGGGACACTAAGGAAGCTGACTGGTAGACGGGGCATTCCCAAGTCCCGCTAAGTGGCTCCTAAAGTGGACACAAAAGCCACACGACACGGTTTCCTACGAGCCGTGAGTGGTCACCAATTGTGAGTGGAGGGGGTACGTTGGCTGATGAGGAGCAAGTGGCAGAGGGAAGCAGTCAGGCAGAGAGAGAGATGATGTGGGGGGGGGGGTGGGGAGTGGGTGCAAGGTAGAGGGAAGTGGGGGAGAGAGAACCACACCGTTGGCAAAAACGGGACATAAGGGCTCCCACCCTGCTGTTACCATGGAGACACCAGTAGTTATGACCCCTTGGGTACCTGAGGACACACAGATACCGTCATCGTGTAATAACGCTGTTGTGGCAGAGACTTGCGACCCTCGGGACCAAGTGAACGTGTGCAGATCCTGGAAGTGTGGGATGCGTATTTGAAAGACTGTTTTCTAATGACCCGGACCAAAGCAGTGCCGCTTCACATCTGTTTAATTGCGCTCCAAACGCAGCGGGGGCCCCACGAAGGCTCCTGGCTGTTTTGAGGTGGAAACAGAGAGAAGCAGCTGTGCCCAAAGCCTCACCTGGAAGAAAGGATCGGTGTTCTGACACGAGCGAGACCCGAGTGCTTCTGAACACTTGGTGGAGTTGAATCTCACGGATCATAATGTGCACATTTGGCTCTCGGAGTCAGTGGAGCTCTAGAGCGGGGTGTGAACTTAGAAATTCCCGTTGTCAGACTCCCTTTCACACCAGCAGAGGCGGACTCAGAAAGAAGTGTGAACAGCTGCTTCGGAGCTGCACAGATCGGAACCCAAATGGCCCGACTCTCAGCCAGTAGCACAGGAAATGCGAGCGGAAGCGTGTGTCAGACGTGGCGGAGGGAGGGGGGCTCCAGACTCGCTCCCCAGAAAGAAGCGGAAACTGGACAAAATGACCAGAAAAGCATTCCGGTGCCCTGGAGGTGGACCAGACCCTCCCGATGAGCGGATACACTTACTCCGGTAAAACCAGCGAGCTCTGGGCAAGACCGGAGGGGTCTGGGGTGCTCCAGCCTCTGCCCCTCGGCTCCCGGTGGCTCTGCCTGTCTGCTCGTCGTAGCCAGTCAGGGCTGGCCACGTGTCGCCAGCAGCTTCCGTCCTGGAGGGAGCTGGCTCCACTCAGAGCAACAGGGGAAAAATCCCTGCCTGTCGGTGTTGTCCCAATCGGCAGCTGAGTCTGAGATGGCTTCCTGGGACAGGGAACAGACTAGAAGCCTAACGGGGAGACACAGGGAAGACACAGTGAGACGTCGCCACGTATCCCCGCCTGGCGCCTGTACGCAGAGGCACAGAGAGGACCCAGAACAGGTCGCGGGTCATAAGAGCGCGGCAGGCTTGAAGGAACCTGTGCTTCGGATGTGATGCTGAACCCGGACACAAGTCCACGCACAGACGGCGGGAGCTTCGCCAGACAGGCGTGTCGGCCCAGATCCTGACCGACCGGTCGTTAGCCGACCACCAAGCTGAGGCAGCGGCAACCCCTGGGAAGGTAGGCAGGAAAACGATCAACCACACTAGCAATAGACACCCGAGACAAGACAGACAAGACGCCACTGGCTCCAGGAACCAGATGCAACACTTAATCCAGGGGAGGCACTAAGTAAACAGCAAAACAACAGCGCTCGGGTGGGAAACCCGAATCTGGAGTCGCTGCAATATACTATTGAACAGATCCAAGATCACTCTGACACCAAAGCCAGATAGAGACATCACGAGGAAAGAAAATTGCCCGCCAACTTCCCTCGTGAAGATAGATGCAAAACCCCTTAACAAAATTTTAGCAAGCTGAGTCCAGCAACGTATAAAATAGATCAATGGCCAGGTGGGATCTAGTCCAAGAATACAAGATGGGCGTAGTGTCTAAAATGAACTGATGAAGTGAATCACATTAATAGAACAGAGGACAACGTACACACGATCATCTCAATAGATGCAGAAAAAGCTTTCGACAAATCCTTCACGCACTCTGGGCGAAAGCACTCAATTAACGGAACTAGAAGGGAGCTCTCTCAACCGGACAAAGGACACTCACTCACAACTCTCAGCTCACGTCATACGTAATGGTGAAAGTCCGGTGCTTTTCCCCAAGACGGAGGCGGAGGCGAGAACAGCCACTCCTGCCAGCTGTTCGTCAGAGTGCCGAGGTCTGAGCCACTGCCATCACCCAACACCACCCAGTTAGAGGCATAAATTTGGAAAAGTAAAACTACCTTTATCTGAAGATGGCATGGCCCTGCATATAGAAAATACTGAAGATTTCAGAGAAACTACCAGAAATAATAACACAAGGTTAGCAGTGTCGCACAATGTAAGATCAATAAAGAATACATTGTATTTTTACATGCGAGTGATGAACAGTTTAAAAATGGAAATCAGGAAGATCAATCCATTCACAACAGCATCAGGAGAAGAGAATACTTAGGGGTCATGTTAACAGAGGAAGTGTAAGACTTGTGCCCTGGAAACTGTAACTATAATTTATCACTGATAAATTATACAAGAACTGAATAAACAGTCCGTGTTCATGTACAGGAAGACTTAATGTCATTAAGTTGGTGATTCCCCTTGATTTCAGCTATAGAGTCAACACAATCCCCACTGAACTTTTTAAAACGGAAACCGACAAACTGATCCTAAATTTTACGGGGAAATGCCAAGGATACAAAATAATGAAAGTGATTTTGAAAAAAGAAGAACACACTTGGAAGACTTACTCTACCTTACATCAAAAAGCATTAGTGGGGCGCCTGGGTGGCCCGTCGGTTAAGCGTCTGATCAGCTCAGGTCAAGATCTCATGGTTTGTGGGTCTGAGCCCCGCATCAGGCTCTGTGCTGATAGCTCTGAGCCTGGAGCCTGCTTCGGATCCTGTGTCTCCCTCTCTCTCTGTCCCTCCCCCACTCACACTCTGTCTCTCTCTCTGTCTCTCAAAAATAAGCATTAAAAAAAAGCATTAGTAATATAGAAAGCTTTAGTAATTAAGACCATCTGGTATTGGCATAAAGACAGGGATATAGGTCATGGAACAGAATCCAGAGTCCAGAAACTAAACCCTTACATGTATGACCAATAGATTTTCAACAAAGGTACAAAGACAATTCAGAGGGAAAAGATAATCTTTTCAGCAAAGGGTACTGGGACAATTCTACATTCACATGCAAAAAAATAGTATGTTCTTATCTTGACCCATACATTAAAAATTTACTCAAAGTGGATCATAGACTTAATGCATGAGATAAAACCATAGAAACTCTAGCATGAAATATAGGATAAATTCTCCATGACCTTTTGGCGAGCAAAGAATTCTCAAAGGCATGATCCATGAAAGAACAGTGGGTCTGGGTGAATTTATTAAAACTTCTATACTTCAAAAGTCACTATGAAGACAATAAAAATACCTGACAGAGACTGGGAGAAAATACGTGCAAATTATAATTCTGATAGAGGGTTTGCATTCAAAATACATAAAGGGTTCTTAGAGCTCAATGAGATAAAAGAACTCAATTGAAAAAAATAAATGATTGTTAGGTATGAAGAGCCGTTTCACCAAAACAGTGGCTGAAAAACACCTGAAAAGGTGTTTCGCTTCATCAGTGATTAGGAGAACGCAAATTAACGTAACGGCTCCGGGAGTCTAGGAGGCCGACACGGAAGGCTGCTATGTGTGGTCGGGAGTGAGCAGAAATGCTCCCCCGGGGAATGAGGACCGTCCCCGTGGGAGAACAGTGGATGTGTCTGCACAGGACTTGTGCGTGCGTGTTGGGAGCAGCAGTATTTAGGATTTCTCCAAAGCGGAAACAACCTCGGGGTCCATAAAGGGGTGAGTGAAATGTGGTCCAGCCACATCATGAAGACTACTGAGCCACAAAAAGGAGCTGCTGATTTATTCTAATCTCAAAGTCACGGCGTGTGAGGCCATCGCCCGTCCAGAAAAGGCACATTCAGAGAGAGAGAGAAAAGAATGGTTTCCTGGGACTGGGGATGGGATCTGGGATCCACTGGAAACGGGCGTCAGGGAACAACCGTGGCGGTGGAGACGCTCCAAAACCGGCTTGTGGGGGTGGCTGTGCAGGGCTGTCCGTTTACTGAGAGTCGGTGCATCACACTGTGTGATTGCTGAATGTCAGACTATGCATCCCCCGAGCTGTCTAGACGGCCTCCTGGCTTCCCATCCACGGCGGTGGGCACAGGCACCCTGCAGCTGCCCTTGCCGCTGGGACAGCCTTCCACCGTGGAGGCGGAGGCTCGGCCTCTGGGAAGACTTCTGTCCCGTGTCTCCGGGCGGACGCCAGCCTGACCATCGTCACGGCCTGAGACAGCCCTTCCTGCTGCCTGCGTGGCTCTGGTGTCCTTCCTGCCTTGGTCTGGGCACCACACCCCCTCCTTCAGTTTCACTGACAACCCCCCTCACTTCTCTTTTCTTTTTTCTGTACCCCCACCTGCTTCCACACTGTCCTGTCCCCCACAGAGTTCACGGGACACGTGTTTGTCCCCCACTTGGGTGGGCACATGGGGGTCATCCCGGCAGGAGGAACAGGTTCTCGGGGTCCGGCCGATCTGGTTCATCCGAACCGAGAGGCCCACAGCGGGAGCGGGAGCCCTCTGTGCCCCCCGGTGCCCCTGTGCCCCCTCTCTGACAGGTGACTCCAGGGGCAAGGCTCCCCTTCGAGTTGGAGTAAACTCATGTGGCGAGCAGGATGGCTTCACAGAAAAGGCACAGCTGTTGAAATTCTGTCCTGAGTCGAAAGCCTCAACGGTGCGATGAACCTGTGCCTACAAGAGGAAGTGACACGTCAGCAAAGTCCATGACAAGCTGAGCTGGAAGGCACTTTGGAGAGCCACTCGCTATTTCAGAAAGTAAAGGGGTCTGTCCCCAACCTGGCTAATGCCTTCTCTCCTCTAGGTCATACCTGGGGAGCCAGAACAGTGGTGCGGGACCCCAGGCTGCAACGCCCCGAGTAACTTCAGCCCAGACGCTCCCCAGGCCTGTGGGAAGCTCACTGTGCACCCTTATCATGGAGTCATGGCTGGAAGTTGTCTGAGCCTGCTGGACCTTTAGAAGAGAGCAAAGGCATTTCTTCTTTTTCTAAATACTGGAAATACTTCAAAACCCAAACTCCACAAGAGGGCAACTTCTTCACCTGGATTCCCCTGGGGTTGCTCTTGACCATTTTTAGTATTTAAATTGAATCTTCAAACATTGCAATCCTTGGCTCTCCCCTTCAAACTTAATACATTTTGTAAGAGCTGCATTTATGGAATACAGATTCTGAAGAGATGGGTTTTCAAAGCCCAAGTTCAGCTAAGTCTAGACAGCGCAATATTTTGACAGAAAAGCATTAACATGCATTTGTACATTCTGAGAGTCGGCTCATTTTTCTTTCTTAAGCACAGTTTAGAAAAGTCGTCGGTTGGGCAGAGCTTGGAAACTTCCATGGTGCAGTGGATCTGGGCAGATGAGATGTCCATGTGCCCGGCCGAGAGGCGTGTTTTGCGCATGTCTGAACCACGGAACAAGGGCAGGATCCGTCACCTCGAGTTCCCCGTGTGGCACTTCTGAGCCGTGGGACTCGTGATCGCTGACTGGCTGTCCTGCCTCTGATTTTCCCCTTGAGATGATCAACCGCTTAACCCCTGATGATGTTCCAATTACGTTTGGTGATGCTTTCCGGTATGTTCCCTTGGAAACACCACTGTCAGCGTGGATGCACGTACTGCTGGGGAGTTGACCCGGCGCCTGACACACGGGGTCCTCTCCAGGGACAATCGCGTTTCACGGTGTGGTGGAGTCTGTAGTGTGACGTAACCACCCTAATGATGGGTTCCTCACAATAATACGTGAGGAAGGAAAACGATCTGGGTACATTTTGTCAGAACTTTTTAAATAAGAAATTTAAATACATAAAAAACACATGTCCTGATTTAGGAAAGTTTAATAGTCATAGATCCAAATTCATGATCAGAAAGCATTATGCTCTGCTTGATATGAAGACACTTTGATTTGATCCAGAGACCTTCGAAGAGAAGCACTCCTAATGGAACAACGTATGTATTAAAAAAGACGACTTTAACCCTTTGACAACATCGAGGGTGGAAAGGACACCAGAATATGCGGAGCCCTTATTGTGCGTTTTGGAGAGAGGCGGAGGAAGCCACTCTGAAGTTACGAACGGGAGGCTTGGTAACGGGGTATCGTCAGGCTGCACGTGGCGGGGCCACTGCACGGGGAGCCGGGGGTTCTGTGATCGTCGGAGACTGTGGTCAATGCTCTGTCCATAGAGAATATGCTGGAGATGAAGGCCAGGGCCTTGGGGCTTGGGGCCCTTGCCCCGCCCCACCCCCTGTCTGCACCCTGAGACCCTTCCCAGTTTCTCTGCTCTATACCATCAGCACCTGCTTCCTGGTGGGCGACCAAAGCATGAAATTAAACTATTGGGTCCACAACATAATTTTCACAAACCCCTCGTCTCCGTGATCCGTGTGGCTCCTTGCAGGCATCTTATCACCACGCGTGCAACTTGTACAGCCAGGAACTGATTTTGCTAAAGTCAGTTGAACCCAGTTATAACCTGAAGTACAACGTGTAGCCACGGTTTGCATTCTGCCCTCGCTCACGACGGAGGCATTTAGACCGCGCGAGAGAATGGCCAACCACGGGCCCTCTGACAGTTTATCGAGCATTTCAGAACAGGAAACCTCCACGCTGGCTAAGCACGTTAAAAGCCAGACAATTATGATAATGGGATGCAAATTCATATTCCAGAACACCAAACAGAAGTGAGCATAAAGGGAGAAACCTTTTCTGTAGCTGAGAACAAGTGCAGGTATTTAAATCAAAGTGAAAAGTGCCGTGGTACCATCTGCACCGTGGGAGAAGCGGTCTTGAACACTGGGAACTCGGCGTGATCAAAGAGGCTTCAGCATATGGGGAAAGTCCAGTCCCTAAAGGGCGGTCCCTGCTGACGGCCGTCACTGTGATACAAATTCATGATTCTGGACCAGAGCCTGGAGAGCTGGCAAGTGAGGAGCGGGGAGGGGAGCAAGACAGCCTGTCTCCTGCTTGAGGCTTTTACGTCGTCTGGAGAAAGATCACTTTTATCCCAGACTTGAATATACCATAATTTGGCTAGGCCAGATTGTTGAATCACAATCTTGGCTTCCCCCAAAAGTCCCCATCTGAATTAGAGAACATTCCGGGCGTACGGTCTCTCCTTTCCAGTGACTCTTAAGAGGGAGGCCGCTCTTTGCCGTGTGGGAGACTCGTCCTGGGTCAGCAGGACTTGGAGGCAGTATATCTGAGTAGCCGAAGCCACTCGATGTGAGATGCGTAGCCCCGGAGCGCGGAGCAGTGACCGTCTCACGGGGCCAGCGCGCCTTTCCACCCGTGAGCTCCGGGCGCCAGGAAAGAGCGTGTCTCCCCAGTGCTGAGGTTTGGGCCCCTGCAAGGGAGTTAGCCTTTAAGTACTTATGATGAGCCAGATGCCAAAATCTGTAGGGTAACCTTTTCAATCCCTCCAACACAATCCGCTGCTGGTAACACAGTCCGCACCTAGAGATGTGAGGCCGAGGGCCACTCCGTGACAAGCTGGGGCCCCACTGTGGCTCCGGGTGGGCAGCTCAGGGTGGGGCCTCTTCGAGCTGGCTGACCACTAGGGCCCAGCACGTCTGTGGACCCTCGTACCCGAGCAGTTCAGAACAAGCCGTCAGCTGCAGTGAAGGAGCTGGGATTGGGCTACTGCAGACCCTCAGCGGAGGGTCAGCCGGGGTGGGGGGCGCTGGGTGCCCGGGGCGTGGAAAAGAATTCTAGGCAAGGGTGAAACATGGGCACAGAGAGTTGGCACAATCAGGGTGGGGTGTCTAGGGGAAGGTTGGGAGGGAGGGATAGGACCAGGGAGGCTACATCCTGGCGGGGTTGGGACAGGGCCGGGCGGGGAGCGGGGCTCTCCAGGAGGCCTCTGGACCACAGGAAACAGAGTTGGAAAATGTGCTGTTCACTGAGCATCATGCAGTTCTCAGGGCATGGAGCCGGTCAGCCCCGCAACGGGGGCTCCGGGGAGCCTGGCCTGGATTTTCCAGGGATTCTCCAGCAGTCAGTAGCCGTGTCTTCTCCGGGGGTGGATCGGACTGGGAAGAGCGAGTTCCCTGGGCGGGGGGGCGGGAGGGAGGGCTGGCTCAGCCCCGGCACCTGCTCCTGGGCCTCTCCTCTGCACGGCCGGGCCCTGTGGCGCCTGCCTCCCAGGGTTTCTGTGAGGCTGAAAGGGAGGGCTGGGCAGGGTAAGTGCTCAGTCGGGCAGCTTGTGTGACTGAGAGGAAGGGGGCCTGTGTGGCTCGAATGTTATGCTGCAGCCCTGCCTCCCGCCCTCCCCCTTCCCCCCAAGCCTTCTCTTCCCCTGGTGCCTCCGAAGCAGCCACCTCAAATCCCTCTCCATCACTCAACGACTCCCAGGCAACTTGACTTCTTCTCTGGGATCCGTTGCCAATACCAGAAATGGCTGGGCCCACAGATGCGATCAGGGCTGTGATTCCCTCACTCTTGAACTAGGGCCTATACTCGCTGGACACTGACCTGGCATCTTCCTGTGCAGAGGTTCTCTGTGCACATTTGTGTGCATGTCTGTGCATGCATGCATGTTCTTGTGCATGCATGGGTGCGCCCTGTGTGTGCATGCCTGTGTGTGCATACATGGGTGTGTAAACGTGCATGCGTGTGTGTGCATGTGCACGCCTGTGTGCATGTGCACATATGCCCCTATGCATATATGTACATGTGCGTCCCCGTGCACACATGCGTGTGCGTGTGTGCGTGTCTTGTGTGCTGGCTCCCGTGTTAGAGCTGGAGCTGTGCGAGGGGGGCTGGCCATCCATGAAACCGCCTCCCATGAGGCTCTGCTCACACGTGTGCACAGCTTGCTCCCACCAGCCAAAGGCCCTGCATGCTGGGGCGTGCTCTCTGGGGACACTCTGGGGACACTTTAGCCGGCTATGGAGCACCCTGCAGAGGACTCACTGGGAACGTCTGGGCGGGAGGCCGTCGGAGCTCCCCAGTGCTCCCGGACGGAGCAGTGCTGAGTCCGATGCTCCTGAGGATCGTGCCTGTTTCCTGAAGTCGGTGTCTGTGGCTCCAAAGGGACAACCAGAAACGTAAAACTTAACGTTTTCTCCGAGAGGCATTTTGCTGTGAGTCTGAAGGGTCGCTTGGCTCCGAGGTTTACGGTGAGCCGGCTTCTCTTGGCCTCTTACGTCGTCCGTACATCTCACTGGCTCTGTTCTCACATCTCCACTTCTTTATTTTTTAGAAAACAGTCACTTCCCAGAGAGTTTGGGAATCTCGACCTCTGGAGAATGTCGAGTTTTCCTTTGCGCCGTGTCGCATCATAAGGAATAAAATGAGAAGAATAAAATGAGAATTGCGTTCTTAATGCCGCATCCAGCCCACATCGCTTTCAAGGATCTCGGCGTTCGACGCCGGTGTCTGAATACAGGCTTTTTAAAAAATGCACTTGGTGAAGTGTGAATGTGTGTTAAAGAGTTGTGCACTGGGACGTGGCTCTGTGCAGTGACGGTGACATTTCGGTGCCGTGATAGCTGTTTCCACAGGACACACGGTGTGCTCCTTGCGGAGTAATGTAACAAGCAGGGTGGAATTCGGGAAAGGGGGTGAGGTTTGAGGTCCGTTCAAGTGATGTGTCAGCTCTGCTACAGAAGGCGGTGTGGGCACCTCGGTGCAGGGTGTGACGTGTCTCCGTGGTCCCGACAGGAGGTTTACTGACATAAAGCTGCAACTTAGTCAATAGCACAGGCTTAGATGTGTTGGGGTTCGGTGGGACTTTTATATAATTTACTCTGATAAGGACACAGCCCAGCAGATCCAGAAGCAACTCCCCTCAGACACAAAATTCACTAGCGAATTATAGAAATACAATACAGATTATATATTATTATTATTTTTTTCAACGTTTATTTATTTTTGGGACAGAGAGAGACAGAGCATGAACGGGGGAGGGGCAGAGAGAGAGGGAGACACAGAATCAGAAACAGGCTCCAGGCTCTGAGCCATCAGCCCAGAGCCCGACACGGGGCTCGAACTCACGGACCGTGAGATCGTGACCTGGCTGAAGTCAGACGCTTAACTGACTGCGCCACCCAGGCGCCCCTATATCATTATTAATATAGCTATAACTAAATTTACATTTAGAAGGATACAATTATATATGAAATAAGTACATATTTGTAATTATAAACTACATAAAAAGTGCAGAGTGGTTTATGCCTGATGGTTCAGGATTGTCCCCCCTTTTTTTCTTGTCCACTGATGACAGTGTCCCTGGTGCTAAGCTGGTGCCTGGCTCACGGCGGTTGCTCAAAATCCAGTCCCGAATGTTGAATGATGTCTGCATTCTGAAACAGCTGCCTGTCTGTCCACAGGTAATGGCTTGTGAATGTCACCAGCTTCATGTAAACACATCTGATGGAAAATGCCAATGTGACAATGACGTCACATTTATTGCACGCACCTGTTGGTCCAAACCTTCCTGCAGGTTTTGGGGTGCTTAGCCAAATGCACGGCTGTATTCGGACCTCTGTCTGGAAGTCAGTTTACTCTTTTTCTTAGATTGGCAATGTCATGGCCACGGAGAGGATGGGGCCATGAGTTCCCGTTAACCCACAGCCCTCTGCCACTCCCCGGCGAACCCCATGTCCGAAGGACGAGCTGTCCCCTTTCAGTGAGAGCTGGGGCTCAGGTTTGGGGAGAGGGGCGGGGCCGGGACCTGTCCCAGAGGCTCCTGACTCCAGCAAGGGTCGCCTGTGCGTCCGCTGACTCCCCGATGTGCTGACGCCTCCTTTTCTCCACCGCTTGAGGAAAAGACACAGTGTCAAACAGTGAATTCTCACCATCTTGTCGAAAACTCTTTCTATCGCACTATCTATCTTGATAATTTTTTTGATCTAATGCACACAGCCTGAATCCCCAAAATGTGTCTTGCCAGCTGGCAGGGTGTTATTGAGCCATACATCACACAGTGACACCACGGAGAGCCGACCAGCGCAGTTACAGATGGCGGCCAGCCACTCTGGGACACCTGGGCCTGGCAAGTTATGTCCAATTCAGAGTCCTAATGGTCTTTCCTTACTTGGCTTTGAAAACGACAGAATATCAACCAACGCGCTCTATAATCCCAAAGACCAAGAATGCTGGAAGGCTTTTGTCCTCTCATTAAAGATGAATGGGGTTGGCATTTAAATAGATCACTTCCAATAGGTCCTTGGGACTTCACTCGTGTAATTATTAAACCCATGTCCCAGCACGTCGCAGCCCAGCCACACCCGTGTGGAGGCACAGCTCCAGGGGAGAGAGCAGCCTGGTTCATCACTTCCTGCCCGGCTGGCGTTGCCACGGGAAGTCTGCGAGGGTGGGGTGGCCAAGGCTGTGGCTGCAGTGCACGTGTCCAGGCAGCCGGGAGTGACTGCCGGGCTCCATCCTGCTCGGGGGAGCCTGCTGGCCTCCCCTCCCCCCAGGTCTCATGCTGCTTCTCAGGCCGTGTTTCTCGAGTGACAACTGGGGCGCCAGGGGATCAGCCTGGCCAGACCACAATGCCCTGAGTATTTAATCCCCTGGGGTCTGAGCCTGATCTACGGGATCGATCAAGAAATCTCAAAGGTTGGAGTACCAAGTTCCACGATGATGGTATTAATCATTCCCCTTAGCGACGCTGATTGAACAGTGCATTGTGACCAGGGTTCCAGAACAAAACCTGTTTGAGCGGCCGCCCCATCTCCGTCTCTGTACAGGAAGGCGTGCACCCCTGGGCTCCTTCCCGTCCAGGGCTCCCATTCGCCCTGTGGCACATTTGCTGGTTTCCTGCCTCTGCCTGTGCCTCTGGTGAGGGTCTGGGTACCGTGTGACGGCAGAGGTTGTCACGCGGCGTGGGAGGAGGAGCTGCCTGCCCGCCCACCAGTCCCAGCCATCCTGCGGTGGCTGACCTGTCACCCAAGGCCCCCCACGTCCGTGCAGCCCATTCCCACCTCGTGCGCCCACCCTCAGCAGTGAGAGGACAGAGCTGTGCCTCCTCCCTCAGTTCCAGCATCTATAGCCTCCACCCTCGGTAGGTCTCACGCTCCCCGGACCAGCCCAAGACCAGGAAACCCGAGCTTCATCTTCCTTCCCAGTGGCCGGATCCCTTGCTAGATGTGTCCTTTGTCTTCCCCGCTTCAGCAGAAGATGCTCCTCATGTTCTGCGCTCACCCGAGGGCCCGTCTCTGTCACTCACCCACATGTGTGGTCAAGAGGAGCCTCGTGGGCTCGGGCTCCCCCCGGGGCGTCCCAGCCTTCTTTTGTCATTTCCCTTAGAGCCTCCAGCTCTGGGCCAGAGAGAGGGTAGGTCTGACTCAGCACCGGGAGAGGGACACACCGTTCTGTGGTTTTGCCGTTCGCCCCCAGGGCGACCAGAGCTCGGCCCCGCAGGCTGGTGTCCCTGGGCCTCCTCCTGCGACAGCCCAGCACCTGGTGGATGACAGGCCTGGAGACACCACATGCAGCCTAGTGTCCCTGCCGTCCGGTCCCTGGCTGCACCGGCCAGATGGGCCCTGCCTGCGTCCTGGGGCCCGGCCTGCCTCCAGCACATGGTCAGGAACTCACCTCTCCAGAGGTCACGGCTCATCTGTCCCTTCTGGGAAATAATGAACATTTTCTCCGCGCTAAAGACCTGTCACAGGTGTGCCGATCGTGACAGGAGATGGGGCCACAAGGAGCCCTCAGTGTGCAGGGTGGCGGGGGGGCGGGTGTCCACAAAGGAGGAGGGGTGGGGAGAGGGGAGGAGCAGGGAGGGGAGGAAGAGGACAGGGATGGAGAGGAGGAGGACGAGGTGGGCAGGGGCGAGGGGGGGCTGAGAGAGAAGACACAGTCGGTGCCGATGACGCAGGGGGGACCTTGTGGCCCGTGGCCCGGGCACTCAGGCATCTGGGCCCCGGGCCCCCTCGGGTCCCACCGTCTTCTAGCCCCAGGGAGAGGTCGATTGGTGCGTGGTGGGGGTGCCAGCTTAGACGGGGGTCCAGGCCATCCCAAGCCTCCAGGACGAGGGGGGGGAGGTTGAGGTGTTGCCCGCTCCCCGGGGCCTCGGGCTGGCGCTGTTCAGGGCTGAACTCGTCTCGTTGCCTGGACGGGTGCAATTAAGAGCTTTAATTAGTTCACCTGGGCTGCAGGTGAGTGTCATTAGCACGCGGCCCGCTTCAGCTGGAACGGGGACCTGGCGATCCTTCCTCCTGCTCGGGGTCGATCCAGTACAGACGTTGAACTTCTCTCACCTGGAACCTGGACCCCAAGTCAGAAGATTGGCTAGGTTTGTTTTCAATATGAGGAGTCAGAGCCTGATGTTTGCGGATCAGACTCGGGCTCTGATGGTTGATTGTGGGAGCCGGTGGCTCACGAGCAGATACGGGGAAATCGGGCAGACAAAAGGCAAAGCAGACGCAGTGTGGCTGGGAGGGCCGCGGGCACGTGGGGGACACAGCTGACATCGGGCCGGGGCCGCGGTAGGTAAAGTGACCACCGTCACTCGTGGTGGGTGCGGCCGGGCCGGGGGTGTGTGGCCAGTGCACGCTGGGGTCTGAGCCCCGGGAGGAGCCAGTCTCCTGAGCACAGTTCTGCAGCAACACAAGCAGCCGACTCGCAGAAAGAGGGTTGCCTCCCTCCTACAATGCTTTCCCACGCTGGGTCCCAGAGACACGGAGGGGATCCTTCCCCGCCACCACTCCCGGCTGCCCATGTGTCCAGGAGCGTGCATCGTACAAATGCCCCTCGCCCCAACTCTCTCTCCCCCTCTCTCTTTCTCTCTCCCTCTCTGTCCCTCTCTCCTCTCTGTCCCTTTCTCTCTCTGTCCCTCTCTCTTCCTCTCTGTCCCTCTCTCTGGCTCTCGCTCTCTCTCTTTCCCACTCTCCATCCCCCTCTTGCATACACACACACACACACACACACACACGTGCACACATAAAGATATCAGGGGATCAATAAATTTTCATTTAAAAAATATAAAATATCGCTAAATGTGCAAAAAGGAATTTTAGACCTAAAAGCACGAATTTAAATGATTTTGTATTTTCTTTCCTGTGTCTGCTTTCCATCTCCATGAGCAGTGGGGAGCCATCAGGGGCTACCTAGGCGGCTCACATGCTGATGCTTACACGCAGGAGTATTGCTGCCCTGCCATGGGCCAGGGAGCAGCCCAGGGTGACACCAGGCTCCTCGCAGCCCCGTCCCCTCCTCCAAGCCACGGATATACCCTCCCCCCCTCCCCTCCTGCCGGGTCAGCACGGAGACCCAGCAACAACACCAGAGCCTCAGTGCCTTTATATGATCCTGTTCCAGATGCATCTAGGGCAGGAGGGGCTAGAAATATCCAGCAACAGATGACATTTTAGCTGGTTAGGTGATCCCGGGTACTCAAGGAAAGGGCGTTTCTGATGTGAGAACCAGGTTGCCCCTGCAAACGCACTGGAGAGCCTGGCCAAGGGCGCGTGTTGGCCCCGGGAGAGGTTGGGGAGCAGCCCGCCACACAGTGTGGGGCCCGGTGCAAAGTGACAACGTGGAGTCCCTTGTTCAAATGTTATGAGGTCTTTCAAGGAGGCAGCAACCGAGGCTCCAGTGACGGCCAGTGCGCCTGAGCACGGGGCCTGTGCCACGGCATCTGCCCCACGTCACGGCCACGAGGCAGCTGCTGTGGGCAAGACTGAGACCGGTCACGTCCGGGGCTTGGGCTCTGGATTCTGGGAGTGGAGACACCTGTGGGTCCAAGTCAGGCTTCACCCTCGCGCCTGGCTTCACCCTCGAACAGGAGAACGTGACATGTGCTGAATCGTCGCAAACTCTCCGAGGAGAGGAGCTCTCTTCCGACCGCCCGCACATAGACACGGGCACGGCCACTCCGGGCGGAGCCCCTTGTCCCCAGGTGCCTGGGAACCCGGTCCTTTTCCCGGCTCTCACTCACTCAAGAGCAGGCGGCAGCTGGTCTGGAGGCTCCTCCCACATCACCTCCCCCCCGCACCTTGGGGTGCACGCAACTCTGGACCCCCGACGCCACCCCTGCCCACAGGAGTCTGCAAAGTTCCACCTGTTTTTTTACAGTCTACTTATTTGGAGAGAGAGAGAGAGAGGGTGCAAGAGCAGGAGCAGGGGAGAGACAGAGAGAGAGGGAGAGAGAGAAGCCCCAGCAGGCTCTGCCCTGTCAGCACAGAGCCCGATACGGGGCTCGATCTCGCAACGCTGGGATCACGACCTGAGCCGAAGTCAAGGGTCCGACACTTAACCGACTGAGCCACCCAGGCGCCCTGCAAAGTTCTACTTTTGAGGGTTGACTCTATAGGATGAAACGTATCCTGGTTCACACTTGGTTTATGCCTGTGGCGCACTCGGAAAGCAATTCTATGGGAACCATCGCTGTCCTGTTTGGAAACTTACTGCACGTTTTGATTAGAAGTGTCTTATCTCACTGGTGGAGGCATGGATCGAGCACTGTAGCATATGCTTAACTTCCTAGAAAACACCAGGGTGACTTTAGTAACGCAGGTAGCGGAAGGGGAGAGGTAGCCTGCTTCCTACCTAACCGCATAGAAATGGGGCCCTCGCCTGTCGCCCTTATGAATCAGACGTGATTCTGAAGGAGCCGAGGGTTTTGGTAATTTTTCGAGACAAGGTCAGTGGCTTGCCGCTTGCCTTCTGATGTTGCTGAAAGACGGACACGAGCATCTTTCGGGTCCCACGGTTTCCACTTTGTGATTTTTTGCTGTTCTAAGGTGTAATTTGGGGTGAGACAAGTACAGAGGTGCATGTGGACTGCAGTGGGACGAACGTTCCAGAAAGCTGTGTGCTACCTCGTGCTGCACCAGACAGACACCACAACAGCTGCTGGGGGGGGGGGGGGGGGTTGGGGCGCGTCCCTCTCTGTAGCCAGATGCTGGCACCAGGTGGCTGTGATTGGGGGTGGCTCTTCCGGCCTAGGATTGCCCCCTTCTGGAAGGAGCCCCTGGGGCCTGAGGGCTCCCGCCCCTGACTCCTTGCTGTGCCGGCCCAGAGCTGTGCTCCCGGCCCAAGGGGAGCACGTGTTCAAGTTAACCAGAAGGGGGCCTGGGCTCTGGGGCCTTGCAGTTGAAACCTTTCAACAAACACCTAGAAAAATCCAAGTTTAGACGCATTAAAGACAGGAAGCACCCTTAGTTGGCTTGCAGTTCAATACTGGTGTCAGTGCCCCGGGTGGGAAAGTTCCACAGGGTCTGCCTCAGTCCTCGCGAGGTTCTGGGGGCAGGAGGTGGGCCAGGATCGCCCCCTGGGAAAGTTCGTGAGCCCCCCCTGAGCCGGTCTGGGCTCTGCCCACGCCAAACCCCAAGAGGCTGCTCTGTGGAAGAAGCCAGAGGCCTACGGAGGGAGGAGCCGAGGCCTGGGGGTTGGGCCAGGGCAGGGCAGGGGTGGGCGGGGCAGGGGAGGCGTCTCAGGGCCCAGGAGCTCAGGCTGTAACAGGCTTAAAATGGCACCTTGGGCGCATCAGAAGGACGTGAACTTCCCGGTCGCACTGGTTGCCCCGAGGAACGTGGCCGTGGTGGCCCAGGAAGTTGCCCACATCCAGGGGCGAGTCCTGGAGACCTGGGGCTGCCGGGCATGAGGGCACTGCCTGGGGGGATGGAGCACCTGGAAGGCAGCTGGGTCTCCACAGACACGCAAGAACGGTGCCCTCACCTGGAGCCCGCACCGCAGTGAGCAGGAGAGGTGGGCTCGGCGAGGAGGGGGCGCGGCCTGCCTGCTGGGGCTGAGGTCCCGTCCCCCACCCCGAGCATCCCACTCGGGGACAGCCCGGGGGAGGCTGGGGTCTTCTGAGCGGGGAGGGGCAGGAAGGCGCGGCCCGGCATATGAGGGGTCGGGGGCATTGGGGGCTCCAGGCGTGGAGTGAGGAGGGTGGATGGGGTGGGCTCCTCTTACCCTGAGACATTTCCACATTTATGTCACTTATAGTATGAATGGGCTTTTTTTTTCTGATGATGACGGCTGGAAACTTAAAAATGATGGCACTTTTAGTGTTCTGCAAACTGTCTCTTCACAATGGAAATAAATCACATAGTGAGAAGCAAGCCTTGGGGTGGCAGGTGCCCCCGGGTCTCCCGTATGACACGAAAGTGTCATCAGCCTGCAAGGGCCCCTGGTCAGCCTCCAGAACCCCCCTCTTCCACGGCCGCACGTGCAGAATTAGCAGTCTGACGGAGCGTTAACAATTACGAGTTGGGTAGGCGTTCAGCCAGAATTCCTTTTACGGGGGTGCCGCACACACTCAGCCTTCCATTATGAATGGCTTCGATGTGGCTCAGAGCTGCATGGACTTCAAGACACTAAAGCCGTCATCGCGGAGGCGGAGGAAACAGTCACCTGCTATTAAGGCGGTGGGTCTGCTCTGCAGGCGGCTGGAAGCGGGTCCCTTCTGGGACCCCACCCCCGGGGGGAACCCCCCACCATTCAGAGCCACAGCAGAACCTTCCGCTTTGATTTTTGTTTATTTATTATTTATTTATTTATTACAACATTTTTTTAATGTTTATTTATCTTAGAGGGCAAGCAGGGAAGGGGCAGAGAGAGAGGGAGACACAGAATCCGAAGCAGTCCAGGCTATCAGCACAGAGCCCGATGCGGGGCTCAAACTCACGGACCGTGAGATCACCACCTGAGCCGAAGTTGGACTCTCAAACGACTGAGCCACCCAGGGGCCCCTGAGTTTTGTCTTTTAAAGTAAAGGTTGAGCTCAGGTGTGGTTCCCTCACTGGCAGATGCATCAGCAGTTTCTGGAAGAAACCCGCATCTGACACAGTTTCGTTGTTACTGAGAGGTGCTTTGCTCCTGGGCCTGAGCCCCCAGTTCCAAGGCCACACCTCCGACCTTCTTCTGTAAGTTTCTGCTGGGCGAGTGGCCCATGTGAGCAGTGTTTGGAGGAGCCTGATCTGCCAGGGGCCGCACACCAGCCGCAGAGCTCAGCGCCTCGTCCTCTGCTCCGCGTGCGCTTGGCCAACATGAGACGGTGCTCATGTTCCTGGCAACATGAGCAGGAACCTGGGGACCCCGCTCGGGCCTCCGCGGACCCTCTGTCACTGTCCCCAGAGCACACAGGGGCTCTTCCACTCAAGTGAGAGTTGCTCTGTGCCCGTAGACCTGCAGAAATCGAGTCCCCTTGTCACACTTTTTACAGTTATATCCTGGAAAAAGGAACAGCTGGCTGAGTTTCTTCTTATCTTGCTGACCGATGTCATACAGCAATATTCCACGGTTGCTGCGTCTGTCCCAGCCCTTAGGGCTGCAGCCTGGTCTCAGGGACGCTGCAGCCTTAATGACGTCCCCAGGCCCCCTGGAGGCTTCACCAGGTCCTCACCACTAAACCCGTCATGTTTAATAAGTAATGTTCAAGCAGCATATAGTCAAGATCCTTTAATAAGACCTGTAGCTCTCTTTTTTCCTAGCAGAAAATCTGCTTTTAACAATCTCCTTGAAATCCCTTGTAATGCATATGGAATTAAAAACTGAGGTCAGACAGTTCAGAATGAAACCTTGTACAATGGTTGCGATTCCTGCTTAAAATTGGATATTCACAACCCGCTTGACGGGGTCCTGGTATCTTCTTAGAACGTTAGCCTGCACTCAGCTGTCCCAGCCCCTTCCTTTCTTGGGAATTAAATTACCCACATAGGTATACACACACTTATTATTTTTACCGTGAGCGAGACTAAATTGTTAAGCGGTTATTTCATACGACGTTTCCAAATTCATAGCACTGACCTTGATCTCAGCAGAGCACGGGTTGGGCTGAATCGCCCACGCGTTTCCATGTGTGAGTTTTTTTTCCCGCAATCAGTGCACATAAGAGTTCTTACGGATCCACCGGATGGCGGGCTCCGTCTGTGCACGTGATGCCCTCCCACGAGTGGATGTTTCCATCTGTAGGCTGGCAAGCAAGCCCTGGCTTTGGGGCCCATCCTGGAAGATTGTGGTGGACACGGGCCCTCGGGAACCATGACCTCTCTGCGAGCAGACACATGGTTCCGGGGATTCCGAAAGATGCTCCCTCTCAGCCCCACATCCCCCTGAGGGTCCGCAGCACGGGGGTCCTGGGGGTGACGCCCGGTGATGGGCTCTGGATTCAGGGAGGGCCGAGCCTACCGAGCTCATGGCCCTGCTCGCAGCGCTCTGGATGCAGCAGAGACCGCTGCACGGCGTGATGGCTTTGGGGCCCGACGGGAGGACAGTAACCCAAGCTGGCCGAGCCCATGAGCTCTCGGCTGAGATCCAGCCCCTGCAAATGCGGGCACGGTCCACAGCGGCACGGTGACTTGGGCTATGTTGTACATCTCTTGTGCCCAGACCTTTGGACAATATTCCACGCCCACCTTTCCACGTGGAAAGGTGTGCTGCCGACTCCTTTGGGCTCTCTCCTTCAGAGAGTAAATTTGCCGCAGTTCCCTGTCTCTCTGACCTAAAAGCGTTATCTCTCACTTCCCGGGCAGCTTGATGAGATCAACCCAGCCTGACTCAGCTCCCGAGCTCTGAGCCTCTGGGCTGCTGTCCTTGCTGTTCCCTCTGCCGGGAACACTTTTTACTTTCGTCTCTTCCTGGAAGGTCATTCAGGCCCAGGCCTGCTGTCATGTCCACGGTGGGACGGTGACTGACCTTGACACAGCGGTTAAGCAACTGCGTTCAGCCGCCTGGGTGACTGGCTCTGCGTCCTGTCTCATTAATCGGTAATTATTTGTTTGCTTGTCACCGTCCTCGGCACGGCGTGCGCTCTGTGACAACAGCATCTCACCCAGCATCGCCTGCACGGGGCCTGACACATAGTAAGTGCCCAGGAAAACTCGGGGGAGTGGATCCATCATCCCCTTACCTGGGAGTGACTTTAATCTTCATGAGAATTTCTGAAGGGAGGGGGGAGAAAAGTTCTCCTTCAGATAAAAGCTCTTCCTTTGGGTTATCTGGATGCTGTATTTGGTCAAGGCCATTTAAAAAGTCAGATTTCATGAGAAAAGGTTCTTCAATGTACTTAATGACACGGAGTTTCCAGATCTGCTTATTAGCAAACATTAAAAAAAGTCAATTCTAGCCATTAAAAGGAAGGGCATTAACTATATGTAGGGCTAATGATTTTCTAGTTTCAAAATATACTTACCACACAGGAAATTAGGCGGGCGGCCCTGGGAAGCAAGACACAGTGTCAGAGACCCTCGACAGCCCGGCTTCTCCTGGCGACGGCTGTGGGCTCCCTGCCAGCCTGCTGGTGGCAGCCACGGAGATGAATTTCTTTTTACTTCGGGCTCGTTAGCAAGAAGCAGCTGTTAGCTCATCCAGGACTAGTGTCGGCTTGTGGAAGGGGCGAGCCGGGTGCCCCACGTGTGTCCGGTGGGGGCCACTCCTCACACGTGGGGCACCCCCACCGTCCACGTCTGGGTCCAGGCTCCTTCCCCAGGTCTCGAAGCTCCCGTGAAGCGCGGTCAGAACCTCACTCGGAAAATGGTACTGTGGATTTATCTGCTCTCCAATCTCAGCAGATCGTGAACTAGAGAACTTGGACCGGGTGATACACACGCACGCATCACATACACACGTGCACGTGTACACACGTGCATGCATGCGCACACGCGTGTGTGTGCCCCCACGCACAGATGTTTCCCAGCACCGAGCTCTGTGCCTGCGGTGGACGCCCAGCGACTGTCGTCTGAGCCTATGACTTGTGTCCCTGACCCCCTTAATTCCACCTTAGTTTGCTATTTATGTCCATGTTAATAAGGTGAAAACCTGACTTTCCAAATGACGACGTCTTAACCTTCTCCCCACCTTTGAATTCCTGGCACTTTATACAATCTTTGGTTCAAAGTAGCCACTTAACAGGGAATTGATGAAGAAATGCGGGAAGTCGTAAACCCGGGTAGGTCCATACGTGCGTCCCCATGTATATACACCAGCGTGTACTGGGTATGATGGCTTTACTACCAGCTGCCATCCGGCAAAATTCTGGAAACCAGAAACACATTTGTAAAGTCTTACTCAAGAAGCACTTGTATACAGCATTTAATAAGTTAAATTCCCTTTTCACATAAATAATGACAGTGCCTTTCTTTGGGATGTGTCTAATTTTAGAAACTTTTCCATTATGATTATTGTATATTTTCACTAGTTATTCTAAAATGTACACCTTGGGAAACTTGACAAAGAATAAAGAAAGGTAAAAAGAAACGCCACAACAGGAGTTTTCGACGAAGGTGGGGACGGTTCGGTGTTGGGAAGAATTTCATCACGACAGTCCATCTGATGATGGTTGACGAAGGTAACGGAGAGACACGGTCTGATGATGTCAACACATGCTGGAAGGATATTCTGTAAAGTGTCGGATTTTATTAAATTGATTCAGTTCCTAATGTATGAGGACTTTTTATTTTTTAAAACACAGGGAAAAACACCTACTACCCCTCCCGCCCTGTGAGCGGTCACAGGGACTCTGTTAAAGGGACAATGGCTCTTGTCACTGTAGTTATTTAAGATTACCGTCCAAATTCTAAATAACGATTAGAACACGAGAAATGAAATGTCCTGATTATAAGAAAGGCAGAAATACATCACCAGGACTTCTAGGCGGCCTATCCAGACCCTGAGTGACTCAGATAAAAATCACGTGGAGGCCGCTCGGGTGTTTGGTGATTGGTTGGTTAAAAATAAATACGAACTGGAGTGCCTGGGTGGCTCAGTCGGTTGAGCGTCCGACTTCGGCTCAGTCATTATCTCACAGTTTGTGAGTTTGAGCCCCGCGTCGGGCTCTGTGCTGATGGCTCGGAGCCTGGAGCCTGCTTCGGATTCCGTGTCTCCCTCTCTTTCTGCCCCTCCCCAACTCATGCTCTGTCTCTCTCTGTCTCAAAAAAAATAAATAAAAACATTAAAAAAAATTAAAAATAAATAAATACGTACAACTCAACATGCCTGAGTGCTAACAGCTTTTTGACAAATGCTCTTGAAAACATTCCAGATATATTGAAATCTCATTTACAATAGCAATCGTTAACAAATGTGTAGGAATATATTTGTCAAGAAATGCGCACACCTAAGCAAAGCAGAACTAAGGAAAAACCGGGGCCCAAACACCTGTCATCAGAGATGCCGTTGCTAAGCACCTGCCAGACAGCCACCCCCCGGCCGCCCTCTGTCACCCTGCCCACTAAGCTTTCCTCGAGACACCTGTTGTCATGTGTATGTACTTGCTCTCTCAGACCTGCCGGCCTCTCAGGCCTCTCAGGCTTGGGTCGTGAGAGGAGACACTGTGGTTTTCTTACTCTCTGCCGAATGCCCCAAATCATGTAGTTAAATGGTTAAATAAATTTATGGTTCAATAAATTTTACCAATTTTTGTTGAAAATTAGTGATTCTGAACAAAGCAGTTTTTGGCTTCCTTTGCACTAAACTCAGTCTGCTAACATGTTTGGAGTGACCTACTTGTCACCGTGTAGAGTATATGCTTATTATTTGTACAATTAGAATGTAATGTCTTTAGGACACAGAGAACATTTGCAAATATATTTGCGAATGGCTTATGACAAAGGATCAAAGATTAAAAGCAGGCTCCAAGCTGTCTTCCCTGGGCATCGGCTGTCAGACACTGGGGAGGCTGGCCGTCGACAGGGCGTCGGGAGCCTGGGACACTGGTTCCACCTGCCCCTGTCTGCGCGTCGGGCGAGGAGCGGCCCGATTCAGTAACCAGCAAGAAATAAAAGATCTCAAAGTGTATACCTAATACGACCTCAGTTTTGTTTAAATGTGTGTGTCTGTGGGCGTCTTTGTGGGTTTTGTGTCTGTGTGCGTATATGCGTGCAACTGCCTGCGTGTCTGTGTGAGCCTGGGCGTGCGTGTGACTGTGTTGGCGTGCGTGTCCACGTGTCTGCGTGTGGTGTGACCTCACCGAGCGAGCAGTTCTACCCTCGGGAGTCTTCCTCGGCTTCCAGCCCCACGTTTCTGTACCCAACCGTTTCGTGTGAAATTTGCAAATATAGTTGTGTGGTGACTTCACGGTCCCTCTGGTGGTTTCCCCGGTCCTTACGTTACCCAGCAGGTGCTTACAGGGTGCGCGCCACGTCGGGGGCGTGGCAGGGGGGTCAGCGAGGTGACCGCAGGGGGTTTAGGGATTGCGGGTTCGTTTAAGAGAACAAGCAGGCACCTCATGTCACCCTGGTGCCTGAGCTGTGCTGCACCCCGATGCCCCCGGATGTGTTCACCCTGTCCTCCACCACTGCCTTCACTGAGCCAGCCCCAGGGGTGTTACCTGGAGATTCTTCCCCAGGTGCTGGAGGGGGAACCCCGGTGAGGGGGGGAAGACCCAGGGGAGGGGCCCATGCTGTAACCCCAGCGAGCCTGGTCAGGGGGTTCAGGGACTGGGCAGAGCAGCTGGGGGCTCGGGAAAGGACCTGCTGAGTGGAGCCACAAACCACCTCCCAGCCCAGGTCATTTGTGTGCAAAGTCATGCGCCTCTTAATCCTTAACAACTAGTTTGCAGGAAAAATCCAGGGTGAGCCTCTGGATGAGGTGAGCACTGAGCCTAAATGTTCCAGGTCCCCTGGTGGAGGCAGAGGTGAGGCCGGTTGAGGGGAGGGGTGAGTGAGGAAGGGGGTCCTCCTCTTCCCCAGCGACCGATGGCTACGGAGTTGCAGGTGGATCCCCCTCCGTCCCTTCTCGTGCATCTCTGCCCAGCGCCCAGACTCCGATGTTTCGGCACGCCCAGAATAGCAGGGATGGTACTCAAAACTACAAAGTAGAAACGACATCTAAATAATTTACATTTGTTTCTCTCTCTCTGCCCGTATTGGAGACGGTGGCCGTCGAGAGAAGCAGGAACCTGAAGTAGAAGGTAATGTTCCAAACCGCGCTGGGGTGTAGCATGAGGGGGGGCTGCCCCACAATGTTGGGGGCCGCGGGTGCCTCTCCGCGGGGCTGACGGGGCTGGGGGACACTGGCATTGATGGGGGAGGGAGCCTGGCATCGGCGAACTCCCTTTGCTGCTCTGGGTTCTAGTCCTTCCAGACGGTGGCCAGGCCTCTGGGGTATGTGTTACTTGCTCTGCCCTCGGCCGGGAGCCATGTGCTCGTCCCCACACCGGAGGGCGGGCGGGGGGTGAGGCCGCTGAAGCCGGTGTTGAGGAGAAGGACCAGCACACAGGGCGGGTGTGGTACAGGGCCAACCATGCCAGCCAGCCCGGTTGAGACCGTTCTCATCGGCCCCGATGAGCGTCCCCACGTTATCGTCACATTTAATCCATTCTGCAGACTTGCTGGCACCAAATTCCCTAGACAGGAAACACATAGAGGAAGAACCAGTGGATGAAGACACAGAAATCCCCAGACACAGGATTCTGGGGGGATCTCACTTGATAAAAGCCCAGTACTTTGCTCACGGTGCACAGACCTAAGTGTGTCCACACTAGAGGAGATTCATTTCAGACCCATGTTAAGCCACAGTCGAATCTTCAGGTTCTGAAATGATTAAGCCCACCACGCTGACACGGCTTTGAAGTCCAGAGGCGACAGGTAGAACCTTCCGTGGCATCCACCTCATGCGGTCGGAGGCGCTGCCCCTCTTCTGGCCGCGGCTTCCTTCGCGGAGAAACCCGTCGGGTCCGGCCAACTCAGTGGCTCCTTACTCATCGGTCAGTTGCCATTCTAACGGAAGTCAGAAAACGTGGCTGTCGTTTGGGGCAGATTTGATCATCCCACCTCTGCAAAAGTGCCTCTCCCCGATTTTTGAGACGGAAGGATGGCAATGTCCTTTTGAATTTGTACTGTTTACCGGGCAAAGGCTCACAGAGGACACGCAGGAGAGCCGATATTTGAACGTAGGTCTTAAAGAGCCAGCGCTTTCCGGTGAGAGAATGTCCTCTACGCGGAGACACAAAGATGGGGCTCTGTTGTAGGAGCTGCTAAGGCACCCCCTGCCCTCTCCCCTGCCCCCTGGTGGCCTTCAACGGACACCATCTGTCCCCTGTCCCTTTCCCTACAGAAGAGACCACCAGACAGAAGCCCTCTCCGGAGCGAGGCGAATGGGGGAAAACGCCAGGTGCCCCGAGGTGGCGCTCTCTCCGAGAGTGTGCACACGCAGGTCGTGCGCAGGTAGACGAAGGGCTGCTTCCTCAGTCTGGGGTTTTTTAACCTTAGAGTGATGAGCCTTGGGAGGAAAGGCAACAGAAGGGGGCTGCGGGTGAGTGGGTTCGGGAGAAGGGCGGTGCCCCGTGCCACCGGCGACTACAGGCACGCTCTGCCGTCCCAGGGCCCCGGCCGGGCGGGCTGCTGACCTCCTCTGAGCCTCGTGTCCCTCACCTGCGGGACGGGGAGGATGGTGGTGAAGGTTTGTTGCGGTGAAGCGCGCCACACTGGGCACTCAGTAAACGCCCGCCATTCTGGCCGTCCACGGGGACACACGCCGTAGAGGTTCCCTAAGCTAGAACAGTAACACGCCGTCTGGGCACCTCCAGTGCCTTAGCTGTTCGAGCATCGGAGCCCCCGGGTCAGCGCGCGCGCACGTGAGCGTATTTCACGTGCTCGTTTCCTGGGGGTGCCACCCGGGGGCAGCTGTTTCACACGACAGCAGCCGCGCTGCCGTGCCTCCTGTGTCCTTGATTTTGTTCAGTAGCAGCCTTTTCCACCGTGTTCTGGCCCACGAAGCCGCCGGGTCCAGCTATAATCTGAGAAAACAAAGTCTCCTAAACTTGAATTATGGGCACATTAAATAGTAATGGCCAAGGGATTTGGAAGCGGCTTTGACCCAATGTTCTGTCCAAAACTTGGGCAGCCGCCCAGACTCGGCTGCTGCAGCCCCTACAAAGCAATTGGGTCTTGAGATCTCTGTGCAAAGAGAAGGGAGCCTATGTATTCCCCTCCCCCGCCCTCCCTCCGGTCCTCTTTGAAAGCACCTGGTCCCAGGGCTTCGCGTCAGCCGCTGCCGGAAGCTCGGCTGAGGTGGCAACAGGTGCTCCAGACAAGCCTGCCCTAGACTGCATGTCCCCACTGCTGATCCTCGGGAACCACGGGGACCGCCCTCCCTGTGTCTATTCTGTTCCCACAGCAACAGAGTGGGAAACAGGAGTGGGTCAGGACTGAGGGCGTGGCTTGGGTCGTTTGGATCCCCTGGGGCGGCTTCAGGACAGTGGAGGGTCCCTCGCACCGTCCTGCCCTCCGCTTCCCCTGCCCCACCCCTGTCCATTTCCATACCCCACTCCCCAGGGAAGGCCTTGAATCTCACATCTGATACACGGGAGCTCGGACAGAGACTGCCGTCACTGCTGGGAAGCAAGCCCAGGAAGGAAGGTCCACGGGACACCAACGTTAGGAAGGGAGGAGGTCCGTGGGACATGATGCAAGAAGCAAGGTCCACGTGACTCCAGTGTCATAAGGATGGAGGTCCTGTGTAGACGGGGTCCCAGGTGGACAGGAGAGGGCACTGGGCACGAAGAATGTGTCAAGGGCAGAGGACCCCACTCCCCTGTGGAAGGCGTACAGAATGGGGCCGCCCTGGGCACCAAGGTGAACTGGAGACCAGCCACGCCGTCGGACCCACCAGGCAGGGTTCTCGGAACCTTCTCTCGCTCACCTTCTGTGCACCTCCTTCCTTTTTCAATAAAGCGGAGGCCATCTCCGAGTCTGTGCCAGAGGACGCAATCGAAGACAGGTGGTCCGGGGAGGTTTCCTAGAAAGAAACTTGTAACCTGGATTCAGAGCTGGCTCTTCCCCCAAAGGGGTGAGCACCAGGACCCTAATGTTGATGGAGACAGGGGTGTGGACCCCCCATGCTCTCACGGGGCAGCTGTGAAGACATTTACCACTGATGATCGACGTGGTGCCCAGCTTGAGGGATGCAGGAGGGAGGCATCGCTGGGAGCGGCTGCAGGACCCTGGGCAGGGTGGCGCCGCTGAGACCCCGCGATTCTCGCGGGAGACAGAGTGAGGAGCTCAGGGTGACTAATCCCCGGTTCAAGGAGTCAATGTGACAGCAGTGGGCGGGGTGGGGGGAGGGAGGCTGAAGCAGATGGTCATGACCCGTGGCTAGAGGATGGAGAGAACACCTGACCGGGTCAGCCTCACGGGGAAGGTCGTGGAGAGCGGCCAGAGCACTTGACCGGGTCAGGCCTCATGGGGAAGGTCGGGGAGGATGGAGACAGCAGGTGCATTTGCAGCCCTGCCCGGGGTCCCAGGCCAAGGTCGAGTCCCTATTAAGGAAGGGACGGGAATGGGGCCCTACGGGGTTGGAGCAACTGACAACTGGGACGCTCAGCTTCCTCGGTGCCCTGGACAGGAAGATGGGCCTGACAGGTCACCCTTCCAGCGATAGCTGAGTGCAGTCCAGACAGCACGAACGTGTGGGTGCTTCTCAGGACAGCGCTGGCTCCAGTGACCCCACCTCCCTTCCTGGACCCTTAAGAAGAGTCAAATGCCAGCCTGGCTTCGGCTTCTGGTCACCACGAAGTGCGTGGCCCTGGATTTGCCCTTCCACAGTAAACAACTAGCACGTTGGACACAACATGCGAACACCTGCTTTCAGACGTTGGGCAACAGGCAGGACAGGGCCGTGCACCGCGAGGTGAAGGCCCTGATGTTCCGCCCGGAGGGATTTTCTAGATGGCGGCACAGGATTGAGAATCAGACCCGATCAAAGCGTTGCTGCTGCTGTGGTGGGGAGGGGGAGACGAGAGCTGAGGTGGCCCTCACTGACGCTGGGGAGTGTGCACGTTTGTGCACGTGTGTGTCTCACACTTGGCCCTACGGTGTGGAAGGGCCTAGGAATTCCAGACGAGTTGTTCTCAGAAGGCACGAACTTTGCTCCAAGAATCAAATGGGTGGGGTGCCTGGTTGGCTCAGTTGGTTGAGAGCCCGACTTTGGCTCAGGTCATGATCTCTCGGGTCGTGGGTTCGAGCCCCGCGTCGGGCTCTGTGCTGACAGCTCGGGGCCTGGAGCCTGCTTTGGATTTTGTGTTTCCCTCTCTTTCTGCCCCTTCCCTGCTCACACTCTGTCTCTCTGTCTCTCTCTCAAAAATAAATAAACATTAAAAAAATTAAAAAAGCAACAACAAAGGAGGGCAGCAGATGACTTCCAAACTGTAAAAGGAGAGAAACATAGGTGCCTGGGGGCTTGACTGGTTGAGCGTCCTGTTGGCTCAGGTCATGATCTCGTGGCCCATGACATCCAGCCTGAGTTGGGCTCTGTGCTGACAGCTGGGAGCCTGCTGGGATTTTCTCTCCCTCTCCTTCTGTCCCTCCCCCCCTTGTGCTCTGTCTCTGGCTCTCTGTCTCAAAAATAAATGAACATTTAAAACAATTAAAAAATAAAAGCAAACGTATCAGGTTGGCTGGAGGGGAGGTCGGCATGGAGGTCGCCGCCCCAACCAGGCGCCTCTCGAGGGGCCGTGTGACCACCCTCTGCTGATGGGAGCCAGCCGCTTGACTGTGCCCCACCCCCGGAACTGCCCTTGACCACGGATGTGGCATCTAAGGTGTAACCTCCCGGCAGGGTGCTGGGGGCAGGCATCCACGTGGGGTGGCTGTGAAGGGTGTCCTGGTTCCAGAGCCCCCAGTGGACTTGGTGAGAGTCTCGTGTAGCCACAGGGTCCGCTTCTCCATTTGCCCCGTTTCTGTGTGGACCTCTCTCAGAAGCTCTGCCCAGTCACCGTCCCTCTCGGGGAACCCAGTCTAAGGCCACCCCCAGCAACCGCTGCCTGGCGGATGTGTTTGTCTCCCACCAGAACAAGATGAGCCTGCTTCAGGTCCCACTGGCTCATGGCGCAGTGATACCCAAGAGGACTGAGCAGAGGCTTTGAGAACTAGCAGTGTGAGGCACGTAGTCCTGCTGTGACAGGGCTCTGTCCTTCAGACATTTTCTGGCTTCGCTTCTGTGACAACTTTTTGGAAACTGTCAATAATTACAAAGAAAACAAATTACATGCCTAGAGCATGCTTCTTATGGGGACCCAGAAGCCCACAGTTGCAGGATTCTACTCCGTAGGAGGGTTTCAGAGACCCAGGATGACCGTTTGTGGCTCCCTCAGTGGTCCCAGAGCGTGAGAGGCCTGCCCCTCCTTTTGCAGATAACCGGGCGGATCTTCGCTCCCGTGCTTTCAGGCGGGTCGCAGCGGGCCCTGGGGTGGGCGCTGGAGCGGGTCGCCTGGCTCCGCGTGTGGTGGCAGCGTGGCTGTGGGTGAGCCCGCTCTAGTGGCTCACCCTGGCCTGTGGATCGAGTCTCGCTGCAGCCAGACCGCCCTGGGACGGGAACACAGCAGCTGGCGGTGGCTGGGGGACAAACAGTTTGCGGAGGAGAAAACCAGGAAGCAGGAGGCGTGGTGGGGAGTCCAGGGCTCTGGCCGCAGAGGGGACAGGGACGCTCGTCACGGCCTTCCCACCCCCCGCTGCAGGAGGAATGAGCATTGGCTGGCCGTGCACAGGGCTGGAGGTGATGGCTGTGGGCAGAGACCAGCAGGTGTAAGGCCCGGGATGGGCAGGGCCAGGCCCGCTCTGCTCTGGGGCTGGCGGGGCAGGGTCCCAGGGCCGAGCGGTGGGGATGCGGGTGGGGACCAGAAGGAAGGGGTCAGTGAGCCGGCCATGTAAGCCCCAGGATAATGCGGGAAAGGGCTTTTATTGTATGTTCATTCATTTTTAATTCCGAAGCCATTTGAGAAATTCCCAAAAGCTTCCCGCTAGACTAGTGACATAAACTGGTTTACAATTTCAAGATCACCCTGCGCTGGGGAGCCTGTGGAGAGTGGAGGCCACCGAATCGGCTTGGGGGCTGAGTTAGGGCAGCAACATCCCAACCCTTCCTTCCTGATGGCAATGCCTGCATCAGGCCCGCTGCCAAGGCCAGGCACCTAATCCGTGCAGGTGTCCAGGCACAAGATAACTACTCTGCAATGAGACTCCGATGTGACCTGGTGGCCCTGGACATCTCAGGGAGCCCAGAGCAGGCCTTCAGAGGAAGGAGAAGTCGGGTGTTGTTTGTGGTTCTTCTGTGCATGGCGTCAGCTCGAAGTATGGGGTCTGCCAGCAACCTCTGCCCCTTTGCCCTGCTCTGTACCCAGGAAGGTTGGCCTCAGGGCCGCACCACTGGATCCCCTGACTTCTTTTTTTTTTTTTTAACGTTTATTTATTTTTGAGACAGAGAGAGACAGAGCATGAATGGGGGAGGGTCAGAGAGAGACACAGAATCTGAAACAGGCTCCAGGCTCTGAGCTGTCAGCACAGAGCCTGACGCGGGGCTTGAACTCATGGACCTCGAGATCATGACCTGAGCCGAAGTCAGACGCTTAACTGACCGAGCCACCCAGGCGCCCCCTGACTTCTAATTCCAGTCAGGCTGAACCCACGAGAGCATCAGGCAGAAGGGTGAGGTGTGGGGTCCCCAAGTCCCCAGCAAGAGCAGACTCGCCCGCCTCCCTGCCTGCTGCTGGACGCTGGGTGTGTCAGCCCCTCTCGTGTGCCGTGAGCTCTGCCCACACCCCCGTGGCTCACAGCCTGTGGAGGGGCCCCCTTTGTGCCGGCATCCTGACCAGGACCATGAGACGTCTTCCTTCTGTACTTTCGAGTCCTGTAGGATGCCCAGCACACGGTGAGTCGTCCCGAGCAGGGCTCACATCAGAGCCATCACCTGGTTAAGGAGATTATTAACTCGCCTTGAGTATCGAATGCCTACATCACTTAATTATTAAGCCCACAGCCCAAGAAGTTAGAGAGAATGCTAAAGAAGTATTCCAAAGCAGCCACACTTGATTCTTTATTCTCTTTTAAATTAGCCATGAGCATTTATCATGTGAGCTATTAGGAAAAAAAAAAGAAAGAAAGAAAAAAAAAAGCTTTAAATGCTCTGCACGGGCAGCTAAAAGCCTGGAATTGTTACCAGAAGAAATGAACCAGAGGTCGCCAATGAAATTCTCTAATTTTAATGCCAAGTGCATTGTTATTTATCTAGTTTCTTAATGGAAAAATAACACACAATAACCTTTAAAAGTTAATGCAAGGGGGGAGAAAATACTGTAGAGATGTATTTATTGTTTTAAGTTTCGGTAAATCACTCTTTGCCTAGAGCTCAGGGATTCCCCGTGGGAGTCGCTCTCTGGTACACTTTGGGGTGACAAAGGCATGATGCCACCTTATTTTTCTTCCATGTTCCCTGGGACTGCCTCTTCAGGAAGACGTTTCACCCCTCGGGTGGGCTTTCTGTACCTGGAAAGAGGTCCCAACACTTTCACTTAAAATAATTCCTTTTCAGGGCGCCTGGGTGGCTCAGTCGGTTTTACAACCGACTTCGGCTCAGGTCATGATCTCGCGGTCTGTGGGTTCAAGCCCCGTGTCGGGCTCTGTGCTGACAGCTCGGAACCTGGAGCCTGCTTTAGATTCTGTGTCTCCCTCTCTCTCTGCCCCTCCCCCACTCATGCTCTGTCTCTCTCTGTCTCAGAAATAAATAAACATTAAAAATTTTTTTTAAAATAATTCCTTTTCACTTTGATTATGTTTCTCAATTATGAAAGATTATAAAGTAACAAATGATCAATTTTTGAAATAATTTTTAAAGTTTTTATTTAAATTCCAGTTCGTTAACATACACTATGATATTAGCTCTAGGTGTACAATACAGTGATTCAACACCTTCCAGAATAACCACCGCTGCTCATCACAACAGGTGCCCCATCAGCTACTTAACCCACCTCCCGCCCTGTCTCCCAACAAGTGATCGTTTTCAATCTCAAACTTTACGAACGTGGTTAACTCAGAAACAAGCACCAGCGATAGTTAGTTTTAAAAATATTATGTCTCTTCTTTCAGGAATCTTCCTGCATATGAGTTCCTCTTGTGGTTTGTGTGCATTTATGTAACAGGGGGTGACACTTTCTCATCTTCGACGTGCCTGGCTTCGTCTGAACATATTCTAAGCGGATTAATCCACGATACAGGAAGGTTGTGAAGTCCTCTATCACAAGCCGCAGCGTCACAAGGTGGGGTGGTCTCGCTTTGCACCTGGGTTCCAGACTTGGTTTCTAACTTCGCCACATCACAAAAGTATCCTAATATGTCAGATTTTTAGATCATGTTTTAATGGCGTCATGATATATCACCTGGATGGATGGCCAAGAAGTTACATATTTAGTCTTCTGTTAGTGGACATGTAAGTTGTTTGAACCTTTTTTCCTTTTCCACTCAAGCCCACCATGATTATCACATTATATGCTTATTTGTGAACTTGTGACGGCAGCTTTTTTTCCTCAGTAAATATCAAGGAGAAAATCTGGCCCATCAAAGGACGTACACACTTTTCATTTCACTAGACAGTGACATACTGATTTGAGCTCCTCAAAATAGCCAATGGAAAAGGCTGTTTCCCCACATCCACACTAAATTTGGGTATTACAGGCTTTAAAAAAAAATCTTTGCCAATATGAGAGGGACAAATGTTGTTTTTATTTGCATTTCTTCGATTATTAGTGAAGTTGAGTGTATCTTCAGTTTCATATTGATAATTTGCATGGCTTTCTCTGATGATTCTTGTCTTATCCACTTTTATTGACTTTCTTAATATTAAAAAAATTTTAAGTTTATCTATTTATTTTGAGAGAGAGAGTGTCTGAGCAGGGGAGGGGCAGAGAGAGAGGGAGAGAGAGAATCCCAAGCAGGCTCTGTGCTGTCAGCACAGAGCCCCACGTGGGGCTCAGACTCATGAAGCGTGATGAGATCATGACCTGAGCCGAAACCAAAAGTCGGTTGCTTAACCGACTGAGCCACCCAGGTGCCCCTGACTTTTTAATTTTATTATAATGTAATAGATTTTCTGTAATAGTTTTTTGTGTTATTTTATTATTTTGCAAGATATGAAGGATATTGCTGTATAAGTTTGCAGTCATTAAAAAGCAATAAAGTAGGTATTCATAAGTCATCATGAACTGTAGAGTTGAATGAATAAGTGAAAAATATGACATAAATAACATTATACTCTTTGTAAATTGAGATACCACATTCATGACTTCTTCTGGAAAGAATGGACAGGTTGGTTTAGACCAACACTGAGGACATTAGAAAATCTGGGGAGACCGATAAGGAAGTAGGGCAGGGTGTGGGGTGCGTGAACTGGGAAACTCAGCATTTCAGAGCCGCCCATCGTCCCCAAATTTATCTACAGAGGCAACGCAATACCAGTCAGAGCACCGACAGGTTTTGTCTGTTTGTTTATCGTTAAAGTGTTTACACATTAGTAAACAAATTCTGAAATTTATGTGGGAATGAAAGGCCTTCAGACCTAGAAGGCCGGATCGCAGAACAAGAGGGAGATTTTGATTTCCCGAATGTCACTGTTCGTTTTCAGTGAGATTTGCTGTTGGAACAGAGGTGGGCACACGGGCTAACATAACAGGGTCAAGTCCGGACAAGAACCCGCGCCCCCCCCCCCCCCCCCCCGCCCCGCGGACACTTGACCCACGGCGGGTATGACACAGAGCACAGGTGCACCAGTGGAGATACGTCTGTTTCTCCCAGAGTCACAAGAATGAGCTTTTCCCTGACTCACTAGTAAACACATGCCATTCCAGGGGGGTTATCATTCTAAATGTGAAAGGTAATACTACTATTTTGGGGAATTTCGGGGCAGAGCCAGGTGCAGGGTCCACACTGACACTCCAGACTCACCTCTCGGGGCCGCTCACCGGGGCACACGGGGGAAGGTGCAGGCTGTGGGCGCTGCCCGCGCAGGGAACAAACAAAGCTGCTGGCCGTCGCACCGGCTGGACACCTGGCCGGGCAGCCCGAGGGGCTGGGATGCTGACTCAAAGCCTCTAAAACGCAGAAAGGGGTTTTCAGTAGCTTGAATCTGTAGCGCGGCTTCAAAACGACTTGTGCACCCTGAGAAGGAGTGAGTGAAATAATGCAAAATGAACCTCAAATAATCTAGGCTTTTGAGGAGGGGGATGCTGAGATCACGGGTAATCGAGAAGGCACAGGAGAAATACATCGAGGAGGGGCTGAGGGCCAGCTGGCTTCTCGGCAGGGGTCGGCGAGCCGGAGGTGGCGGGGGGGGGGGGGGGGGGAAGGGGCATCGCGGGAGGGGCCTGCCGTGCACCCAGGATCGAGGGCCCCCGCACAAATCCCTCAACGGTGAGGGTAAAAGAGATATTTTGTGACAAAAAAGAAAAGCAAAGGAAAGAAAGAAGAGAGAATATACCCAGCAGAGCTTCATGGAAAGAAATACTGAGGAGAGGCCTCCAGGAAGGAGGAAAATGACCCCAAGGGCAGCGGAAGCAGGGAAAGTCAGGAAACCTGAGCGGTAAAGGGAAACCATAAATACATGCGTAAGTGGACACTGAGGACTGATTGCAGCCACCAAATTAATATTGTCTTGTGTGATTTTCAACATACTGAATTCAAGTTTCAATTTAATTTTTAAAAAACTTTTAATGTTTTTTAATTCATTTGTGAGAGAGAGAGAGAGAGAGAGAGCGGGGGAGGGGCAGAGAGCGAGAGAATCCGAAGCAGGTTCCAGGCTCTGAGCTGTCATCACAGAGCCCAACACGGGGCTTGAACCCATGAACCGTGAGATCATGACCTGAGCCAAAGTCCGACGCTTAACCAACTGAGACACCCAGGCGCCCCTCAGTTTAAGTTTTAAAAGTTAAAAGGCCTACCAACCATCCCTCAGAAGCAGGAGGAAGCTAAATGCACCGACAGGGCTCTAAGGGTCAGTTCTTGTGGGAAATGAGAAGATGACGTTTGCTCTGGATTCCAGCACAACCTGTAAGAGCGATGAGGGGCTGCGTGACTATGAATTCAATGGAGGGGAAAATCAATTACACATATCCAGTTACCCATGAAAAAGACGACAAGGGGAAGAAGAAGGGACGTGGGAGGGGTGGGTGAAGCCCAGGGATCCGAACGACAGGACCCACCAGAGGGGATGGCGATGCCACCGACGTGAGGCTGCCGACGCTCTTCGAGGCTAGACCATCGGAGTGGGTGCAAGTCAGAACATCAAGTATGCGCTTTTCACGGAAGATGTTATGCTTGATGTGAAGGTGCAGAGATCCTGAAGGCCCAAACCAGACAGGGATCCCCGTGCACACGCTAAGTGTGAGCCCGCGTGCATCCAACATCGTAGCTTCAAGGGACGAAAATAGGAAAACATTATTCAAATGGCAATCAACGCATAAGAAGGCGGTTCTCTTTGTTAATCATCGAGGAATTACAAATTAAATTGTGGAACGCAAATAAAATTAACGTGCGATGGTGCCACAATGGCTGACACTTTTCAAAAGGTGGACTCCAGAATCTGGCAAGCTTGGGAGTCAGCTGGACCTCCCACGCGATGCCTGCCATGTGCGCACTGGCGCAGTGGCCTGAAACACTATTTTTGCCCAGCGATTCTGAGTATAAGCCCAGCGGAGACGTGCGCATGCGCACTAAAGGGTGTGCGTCGGCTGCCTATGCGGCGTTTTATGAAATAGTCCCAAACTCGAACAAATCAAAACGACGATCAACATTATGACAAACACCGATGCCATGAAATACGTACAGTACCAACATGAGCGAACGAAACCCCCGTTCACCACCGTGGCTCCCGCACACGTGACATCGGGTCAGGACCCGGTCACAACAGAATCCGTGCTCCCAATGCCAGCTGCATGGGGCTTACGGGGCTGCCTTTAGGAGGAGGGTGGGGTCGCCCGAGTGAGGATGGCTTCGGGCGGCCGGGGTCTCCTGTTGCATCGCCTGGAAGATGACCACCTCCACTTTTCTTTTGTGATAACACACTGAGCTGTGTGTTTAGGATCTCTGCATTATTTTCAGTGACATAGTTAAAACACAAGTGCACAGGGAGAACTCCACCACCCCGTTGCACAAGGACAAGATTCAGTGAATCCACTCACGAGCATGTACGAAGCATGTGAGAACGGTTCCCTCCAGCTGGCGGGGGTGCACGTGGGGAAGGAGCAGAACAGGGGAAAAAGGGAGTGAAGAGGGGAGAAGAGGGAGGGAGGGAGGGGAGGAGAGGAAGGAGGACGGATAGACAGATGGCCCAGGAGCTGTGCTCGCTGGGAAGGGTCCCTGACCTCTCCTCTCTCCTCCAGGCGCGGGAGCCGGGAGCCTACAGGCGGTGGAAGGCGCACACACTCCCATCGCTCTGTACCGCACACCCCGTCGCGCGCTCGTTCAACAGTCATGGGGCTTGGTGGTGACTCACGGAGACTGAGTCTGGAGGTTGATACACCCCAGGCAAAAGAGGAGTCTGAATGACACAACAAGTTTGGACGTTTCCCAATTTTGCTGTGAATCTAAAATGGCTTTTAGTTTAAGTTTTTGTTTATTTATTTTTGAGAGAGAAAGAGAGAGAGAGAGAGCAGGGGAGGGGCAGAGAGAGAGAGGGACAGAGATAGAATCCCTAGCGGGCTCTGCACCATCAGCACAGAGCCTGATGCCGGGCTCGATCCCATGAACCAAGAGATCATGACCTGAGCCGAAACCAAGAGCCGGACACTTAACTGACTGAGCCACCCAGGCGCCCCCAAAACTGCTTTTAAAAATAGTATCTTAATTAAAAAAAATCAAACTTAAAATAAAGATACAGTGACTCCAGGCATTTGCACGAATACCTTCCAAGCTGTCTTCAGCAGGAACACAGGACTCAGCATAACTCAATACCTTTCCTCCGACGCGGCCCCATTTTATAGATGAGGAAGGACAGACTCTCCTCCAAGGTCACGCGTTGTCTGCAATCAGAGAAGAAAACCCGGTTTCTACTCTGCAGTGTATGCCCTGTCCTCCCGAAATGCACTCGAAGTGATTTTAGTACCCGCAGCAATGGGACGTTTAGAAAATGAATCTGAGCAGAACATACCTCATGTTTATAGTTTTTAAAGAGCATTCTAAGGACATTTACCCAAATGAGGTTATTAACACAACTTTTTCTAGCTGTCAGATCCATTGGTTGCCTCCTCTTTCTTTTCTTCATTTTCTTAGCCAATGGGAACAGTCAAAGATTTGCTTAGTAAACTAATTTTTTAAGTTTGCAGAGAAATACGAGCTGAGAGCTCGCATTGCCTCTTCCCTAATCTTTTTAGCTTAGCGAGAAAATTTACTGTGGTCCCTCCCATTTTTCCTTTCACAGACCATTGGTGACACATCATAGGGGATAATAAGTGAGAAAATGAAATTCTCTCTCCCTTCCAGGGATACGCAGGCACATCATTCACGCCCCTGGCACTTTTATCCCTCCTTTCTGGCTAGCTTGCCCGAAGAATCATGCACCTCGAAGAGAGAAGCCCCAGGGTGGTGTGCCACCATATTGCCCATCTGTCTTTAAGGGCATTTCCAAAATAACGCCAACATTACCGGTTGTGCCCCGATAGGTAATCTTCCTTTCCGAAGGTTGGTGCACGGGCCTGCAGAATGCCTTTTCATTGCCGGGCTCCATAGGGTGTCACATTTTCTGGAAAGGTGAGCAAAGGAAGTGGTTTTCAAATTGAAGGCAGATCGTTACAATTAGGAGGGAAAAACACGCACAGTAAAAGGTCTCAGGTGGAGTCGTGTGTGTCTTGGATTCTCCAGGGCCCTCCAGATCTTTCCAGAACTTTCCAGGGCCCTCCCGATCTTTCCAGAACTCTCCAAGGCTCTCTCCAGAGTCTTCCAGGATTCTCCGGGATCCTCCAGAATTCCCCAGGATTCTCCAGGGCCCTCCAGATCTTTCCAGACCTCTCCAGAGTCTTCCAGAACTCTCCAGGGCTCCCCGAGGAGGCCCTGCTGCTCCCTGCTGGTCCCTTCCCCGTTGCCCCCATCTTCTCTGCCTGCACTCCTGCTTCTGACAACAAACACCTCCCCCACAGGAGACGAGTCCCCGACCAGGCCCTGCTGGTGGCCCAGAGGAGCCTCGGGGCAGGACCGGCTACAAGTACTGGTTACTCTGGGTCCCCACCTTAATGGATTCCATCCGGTTCCTGCAGTCCCATCAACACGGACAGGTCTGTTTCCTGTCTCTGGGGGAGCTCTGGGGGCTCTGCGACCAGTATGCAAAGATGCCCTCCCCCTTCCACCTGCCCCTGCCTCCACCCTGGTCACCCCTGCAGGTTATTTCTAGCCCTGGTGTTTCCCTCTGAACAATTACACCAAATGAGGGCTAGCTTTCTGCACCAACCCCGTGACTCATCTCCTCTCGTCCACCTCTTCCTCTGGTCTGTTCTCTCCTAGAGGGACTCAGGGGTCTTTCTAAATTGCAAAGTGGACACTCACCCTGCTTGGAGCCCCTGAGGGCTCCCTGCTTTCCTCAAATAAAGTCCCAGGATCCAAGGCTCCCAAAGTCCTGGGTGACCTGCCCAACCCCCTCACTCCTTCTCCCCCCTCCCTGCCTCCACTCCCCCCTCCTCCCCACTGCAGGAGCCTCATGCACCCCCCTTCCCCCCCCCCCCGCATCCACACACACTGAGGTTTCCTTGGCCGCTGCATAAGCCTCCCAGGGCTCCCATACTGAAGCTCCTAACAGCCCCGGACCTGGAGATGTTTCTCAGTCGGTACCTGTTGACCCGCCGAGGGTGGTGGGGAGAGGCGGAGGGCTCTGCAGTGAGGCCTGAGACGTGGGGTCTCCTGCGTCCTCATGGATCCACACGCTTTTGGGGTCAGCTGTGGATGGTCAGGCAACGGGGCAGAGGGAAGCTTCAAGGGGCTTCGCGGTTTGCAGGGCTGAGGGTGGAGAAAGGCAGGTGGGGCAAGGGTACAGGCCAGACATCGGAGGCCCTTCCCCGTGGCTGCCCACCAGCTCGGTGCTCGGCAGAACTCAGGGCCGCGTCGATGCTTCCCTGACCGAGCGGCCACCAAGCTGATGCACTCGTGCCCAGCAGAGCTCCCGGAGAGGCTCTGCCGGGTCCGGGTTTTCCAAAGGTCCTTCGACACACCGTGCCGTCTGCGGCCCTGTTCCCGGCTGCTGAGAGTGGAGGAGACCAATGCAGAGCAGGCCCCGGTGAACACGGTCTGTGCCTGCCCAGTGTTTGCTCCGGCGTGGGGTCTCCGGCTGGCGTGTCTGTGTGTCTGTCCACATCCGAAGGTCAGTTGCTAGGGAGAGACTGAGGCCCGGATAGTCAGCAGAGGCCAAGCTCCCCCACCGCGGGCGTCCTGGGTGTGCGACACCACGACTGGGGACTGCTGCTGTGGCCCGAGTACCGGATCAGGCTGGTGAGGTTTCTGTGAGGCCCACGGGGTAAGAGCCGTCTTTGTGGCTTTGTTGTTTATTTTTCTAGCAAATTCACGTTCCCCACAGCAGTGTTGGGGGACCATCTCGCGGGCACTCACCTGTATGAGATATGATATTGTAAAAATTACCTAAATATCACTTTAAAATGCCATGTTTTTTTTTTTTTTTTAATGTTTATTTTTGAGAGAGAGACAGAGACAGAGAATGAGCAGGGGAGGGGCAGAGAGAGAGGGAGACAGAGAATCCGAAGCAGCTCCAGGCTCTGAGCTGTCTGAACCTCTGATGCGGGGCTCAAACCCACGAACTGCGAGATCGTGACCTGAGCCAAAGTTGGACGCTTAATCGACTGAGCCACCCAGGAGCCCCTCTTTGTCCATTTGTAAATTGGGTTAAAGTTTTAAATCAACGTGTAAGTATTATTTATTTATATATTTTAAATACAAGTTTCTTATCTGACATAGGGTTTGCAAATATTTTCTCCCATTATATAAATTGTCTTTTCGCTTTCTTAGTGATATCCTTTAAAACATGCAAGTTTAGGGGCACCTGGGTGGCTCAGTCAGTTGAGTGTCTGACTTCAGATGCTCAGGTCATGATCTCGTGGTTTGTGGGTTCAGGCCCTGCATCAGGCTCTGATAGATGATAGAGCCTGCTGATAGAGCCTGGTGCCTGCTTCAGAGTCTGTGTCTCCCTCTCTCTCTGCCCCTCCCCTGCTCCCACTCTCTGTCTCTCTCTTCAACAATGAATAAACATTAAAAAAATAAAATAAAACATACAAGTGTAAATTTTTTTCGTAATGGTTATTTTTTAGAGAGAGAGAAAGAGACAGAGTGTGAGTGGGGGAGGGGCTGAGAGGGAAACAGAATCCGAAACAGGCTCCAAGCTCTCATCACTGAGCCTTAGGCGGGTCTCGAACTCACAAACCGTGAGATCGTGACCTGAGCTGAAGTCGGACACTCAACCGACTGAGCCACCCAGGCACCCCTAAATATCACTTTATATTTTGTCATCATTAAATGCATAAGTCAGTAAATTTATACAGGTACCAACACGAGATTTTTAAATGAAATATAGTTATAAAATCTAATAACTAATGGAGATTTCAGAAAACATGCAAAACACACCTTCAGAAAATCCCACAGCAGGGAAGTAAGATACCACAGTGATGGGGAAAGCGGGCCGTGTTTGTAAATCATCGAAAACATCGACAGAAGAACGGCTCTGTGGGGACACAGCGTCCACAGGTGAGGGACAGGGGCCCAGCACCCGCGTGCGCACCTGATGTCTAGGTCGCCTGTGCCCTGTGCCGGAGGCCGTCTGCCCCACGAAGCTTAAAGTATTCCCTGTCTGGTCCTTTACGGGGAAGGTTCGCTGACCCCTGCTTTGGGCCGTGGACACACTGAGCTCGAAATCCCAGGGGGGAGCCCGGGACGGGTGTGGAAGATGAGGCCGCACGCCGCCACCTGGGGGCGGTAGGTGCAGCACCAGGCAGCACCTTCCCGAGACGAAGCCAGCTCTCCCCGGACCCCCGCACCAGGGTTCACACGGCTTCACAGCATCCTGGGTTTAGCCCCAGCCCCGGTGACAATGAGGAGAGGTGGCCAGCGCCAGCAGGTTTGGAGGCAGGTGCCGAAGGCCGTGGGGGGAAGATGCCAGAAGGCGGCCAAGTCAGAGCAGCAAACCTCCTCGCTTCCGGGGCAGCGCCCGGAGGGCTGTGGGCACATCACCGGCTCGAGTCAACCCGCGTTGTGAGTGGCGCTCCCATTGGCTCCGGTTCCCGTGTCACCTCCCTTCTTGGCGCTCGAAACTCTGCTGATCCCATTAGCGCCCCTCCTCCGCTCTTTCTGGGAGATCCACGTTCCTTCCTCCTGCCAAGAGCGGCTGTGCCTCACATTAGCGCGTTTTTACAGAAATCGTACTTTTCTAGAAAGTTAACGCTTGAAGCAATGTGACGATCTTATGAATAATAAAGTGAAAACTTGTTCCTTTTTTTTCTTTAAATTCCTATGCCTGGAAGGGCTGGAGTTGGGGGTTGGGGGCAATGCTGTCTGAAGCATCCCGTCCGCGGCCGTGAACCGAGAGGTTATTTCTCTCTTACGTGAGCACGGCTGCCCGGGCGCAAGCTGGCTGGGGACGGCCACGCACAACCCAGCAGGGAGCTTCATTCGTCCTGCAACACGCTGTCTGCAGCATCGTGTTGAACTCAGGGCTCAGTTTGTTGTTTATTGGGATGCACGTGTTAAAATCTGAAAAGTGTTTGCTGATGTCCTTGGCAGCTTTCCCAGGGGTGTGGTGACAGTTCATCCGTCACGTCCCCTGGCAGTGCAGCTCCGTGGTTCCGTTCAGTGGATGCAGCCGGCCCTCTGAGAGGGGGTGTGGGCAGCACACGTGTGGCTCCCCTGGGGAATCCAGCCCCTGGGGTGCATGGGATTCCGGGGGCCGCTGTACCAAGCACCCGATCTGGTGCCTTAAAAGAAAAGGAAATGTACTGTCTTGCAGTCTGGAGGCCAGAAGCTCATAGTCACGGTGCGGGAGGGGGTGGGGGTCCCCCTGGAGGTGTAGCATCCTCTGGCCCTGCTGGCCCTTGGCTTGTAGACGCATGGCTTCATTCTCTGACTCTGCGTTCGCGTGGCGTTCCCTGTGTGCGTCTCTGTGTCCAAACTTCCCTCTTCTTAGAAGGACTCTAGGCCTTGGATTTGGGGCCCACCCCAATCAGGCATGACCTTATTTGAACCTGATTGTATCTACAAGACTCTATTTCCAAATAGGGTCACATTCACAGGCTCTGGGGCTTAGGCCCTCAGCCCATCTTCTGGGGACGCAAGTCGACCCACAAGTGACGCTTTCACTCACACCATGTCTGTGGATGGTCTCCTCCGTTTGGGTTGTGGCCCAGCTGACGTGACGAGAACGAAGCTGACGCTCCATGCATGTCACCCCCCTGCAGTCCCCCAGCAGCGGCCCCGAACTTCCCCAGCGGGCTCCGATCCCCCGTCTGACCCTCTCAGCAGCCGGTGGGTGGACGTGAGAGTGGCAGGGAGCGGGACCCCACGGACAAGGCCCGGGCCCCTGAGCTCCAGATGCCGGCTCACCACCACATCGCTCACATCCCGAGTCCGTGGGTTTGGGGCTGGTTGCGGGGAACCAGAGGCTCCTTCCCGCCACAGCACGGGGTCCCCGAGGATGGCTCCTCGGTGCGCCGTCCCCGTTGGCCAAGTTCCCGCCTCCTGCCGGCCACTGGTCCTGAGTTTTCTCCCCCGACGGGCTGGTAAACAGAGAATAGAGTAAGTCCGATTCCCGCTTGGGAAAACTGGCTGCATCTTGATTTTGTAATTGCCCTGAGCTTGGGCACCTGATTACAAACCTCACGTGATGGGCACAATCTTAGCAAGTGACAGAGACATCCTGTCTTCCGGCTACCGCCCTGCACTTGAGTCAGCTGTGTGGGGATCGGTCACGGAGCTATGGGCACGGGGGACCGAGGACGGCCCTTGTCTGCAAGGTGGCCCGCGGTCCTGGGGCCAATCCCAGGTGCCGTCCGGGGGCTGAGGGCCCCTGAGTGTCTGCACCTGTGCAGGGGGTGCCTGGCTGTGGGTGGTCCTGACACCCCCGTCACCCTCAAGCCAGGCCTCTTGCCTGCCGGGGGCGGCCGGGTCCTCAGCAGCGGGCCACCCGCCAAGGCTTCCACAAGTGTCATGGTAAGTAGCACAGCAGCTCGGCCTGTGGTTGAGAGGAACACATTCAAAGTGCTCCGTTCTCATGGATGAGTTTTACGGAGAGCTGGGTAGCTGTTAGCACAGACTGATGGACTCGTGGCCTGCATTTTCATAACTAGTGTGATTTAATATTAACCGTTACGATGAAAGGTAAGTGTGACCAGCCGCGGAACGGCTGTGATCCCCCTCGGGTGAGGAACCTGTCACGGGCTCCCAGAGACAGCTCTTCTGGCCCGAGTCCCCACCCAGAGGCGGGAGATCAGTCAGATGATCCGCCTACAGAGATTCCTAAGGCGGTGCCTGTTTTCTGCAGCTAGTTTCGGTCTGTCTGCAAAGCTGAGGGTGAATTTAGGAACAGCTACCCTGCACTCGAGAAAACGCCGAACCCGAGGGAGCCTGAGCAGTGACACGGAAGTGTCACGCATCGGTGACGCCTGCAGCTCTGTGAGCCTCTTCGTGCCCGTCGTCTCCTCAGGACCCCACGTCCCTCCTACAAGGCCTGTCACTCCGGGCCCTTGCTCCAGAGAAGGGGTCCGCGGCCTGGCTCTGCAGGTGACGGGACTGCGCCTGGCGGACCCGGTGCCCGTACGGACGTCCGGGGCCTCTCAGATGCCGCTTCCTTGCCGCCTCCTCAAGCCTCGGCCTGGTCAACCCGTGCTTCCCGGTTTGCTCATGAGATGCGACGTCCCTGTCTCACGCGGGCCGCATGCACATCACCTCCGTCCTCCGGGCTCTGCTCCATCCTCTCTGCCTCCACGGAGGCCCTTGGCTGCCTGGGGGTCCCCTCCCTGCATTTGGAGATAATCCCTGGTCTGCTAGCCCTGGTCTCCATCAGGTCCGTCTGCTGGGAAGCTCCCCCAAGAAGGCCGAGGGCACCGCCTCCCGGGAAGGGCTTATCTCTGCGCCGAGCCTCTCTGGACGCCTCTCCGCGGTCTGACTGTAAAATGCCGGTCAGAACGCTGTCGCATGCAGGTGGTTGGCCTCGGACGATGCCTTTCCAGGTCATCTCTCCAGGTGGGGCCCCCCCCAGGCTTTCAGCAGGCATGCCCTGTCCCCGGGGCCCCGACACAGCAGTAGTGTCGTCCGTGAGGCTCCCCGCTCCTCGCTGGTCTGTGGGTCCTGCACAGGGGCCAGCAATGTGTGCTCTGGGCGAGGCGCCCCGGGTCCGGCCTGGGTTTGAGGCTTCACCCTTACCTGTCGCTTGTGCGCCGTTGGCCGGTGACAGGGTTTCCAGACTTCGGTCCCCGGGGGATTAGTGAGAGGAAGGATTCCCGTTTTTTGGGTCGTCCTGGGGACAGTGGAGATGACCGAAGGCCCCGGACGAAGCCAGCACAGCGGGGTCCTGTGGCCTGCAACGCCGCATTCCCGTCGGACCTGCTCTGTGGTGCACGTCACTGGGGCGACTGAGTCCGTGGCACCAGACAGTGGATCTGCGAGCACAGAGCCACGGCTCAGAGGAGACGCAGGGTCTGGGTCCCACAGGCCTGCCGTCACGGCATGTTTCTTAATGTGTAACTTTGCTGTGCTCATGCTGTTGAAAGATACCTCGTGTAACGCGTGTGGTGGTTTTGTTCACGTCGAGCTCACGGCCAACAGCACCGCCACTGGCGCCCGAGGAAGCTTATCCAACACACGTTTTTCCTCCAGAAGGAGCACGCACCTCAGCCTCTGGCGCGCAGGGCCCCTGGACGGCACCTCAACACGGTGCCCAGGGGCCAGTGAAGCCGCAAAATCACCCGCAAACAGCACGAAGATGTGAAAAGTCTGGAACTCAACAGACCGTGGCGTGAGACCTGCTCGTAGTCTCAGCACCGAGTCAGGAAGGCGGCGTGTCGCGTGCGTGACCTCGGCCGGGAGCGCGCACGTGGGGCCGTTCAAACCCCTCACCGCCCGGAGCGCGCCCGGGATGATTGCAAACTCACTCCAGGCGTTGGTTTGGGGTTACAAGTAAATTGTGGCGAGCAGGTGCGTTTACGGATGTGGAAGTGCGACGGCAGCGGTCGGCCGTATCCGCCAAACCCCCACCCAAACCCGCCTCCACCCACCGGGGACCCCGCATCCCTCCTGGGCACGTGCTCGCACACCGCGTTCTCCCGCGCCCCCCACCCCGTGCGTCCCTCCTGGGGGCTCTGCGGGTCGGACAGTGGGACGGGAGGGAGTGCGGGGTCCGGGCAGGAGGATGTGATCTCCCGCTGCCTCCCGCAGGTGCGTGGACCCGGGCCTTCCGTGTCTTCCTCACCGGCTCCGGTCCTCCGTTTCGTCACCTGTGTCAGGTGGATGGTGCTTCTTATTCGAGGAGGCAGGCGAAATGAGGTGGGCCCGGCACGCACCGTCAGGGGGTCCGTCCCGGAGGCCTCCGGCAGCTCACCTCTCCCCTCTGCGCATCCTGTCGTGCCTCCGCGGTCCTGCCGGAGGGACCGCGTCAGGGCCACTCCCGGTGGGGCCTTTCCACAGAGCAGATGGGGCGAGCCACACGTCGGCGTGGCCCCGGCCACGGTCTGTGGGTTCCCCCGGGGCCGCCCCCTCTGTTCCCAGCATCTCACCAGGAACTCCCTGGTGGGGAGATTGAGCTGTTCTCTGCTCCTTGAAGAAATGACATTTATATCTGTTTTGATGCTCCAAGCAAATAAGGCTTCTGAAGTATAAAATGTTTCATGTTATTTATTGCCGTTTCCAAGAAGGAAATCTGAATTTAGATCTCTGCCATCAATATTGGTTAGTATTTACGGCCCCGCGCATTAATGTGGAATTCTGAAGTACCTGCCTCCATTTATCTGGCCCATTTCTATATCCCAGTAAATGGAGCCCGTATTTCAGGGCGAATCACCAGCTGCTGCGGTGGGGACAGAGTTTCAACTCTGCTACCGGATCCGACCAGTTAGACCAGTTGGCTTACGGGGCACGGGTGTCCCCCCACAGTGCCCCCAGGAGTGGCACTGAGGCATGCCTGCAGAGGCTCAGAAGGAATGCGATATACTTGGGCGCCCAAAGCGTGTGCCCACAGAGAAGGTGGTTCCTGGGTGATGTGGCAGCTGGGTGGCCAAAATGAGAGGCAAAGTTGGAACCTCGTCACCCGGGGGCACCCTCTCGAGGACGGGTGGCTGTGGAGGGGGCGGCCATCACAGACCCCCCCCGCCGCCCCGAGTCACCATGCTCCGTGCCTTTGGGAGCCTCTCTCGTGGGGCCGAGGCCCCGTTAGTGGACACTGATGTGGTCTGTGGCTCCTGAGCTGTCGTGGCCCGTGACTCTTCTGCAGTGAAGCGTTTGGATGTCTGAGTCAGGCCTGGGGCCGCCACGCTTGGGGGTATGGGGCTCATCTTCCGTGCACCAGGCTTGGCCGGGCCGGGCCCACAACACAAGACCTCAGGTCAGGAAGGCCAGCAGCAAGGGGATCGGGACCGACTCTTCCAGCTGGTGCTCCGGTGGTTCCAGCAGCCACACTCCCGCCGTCAGCTCAAGGTCGAGACCTCTGCCCCTCCCCCGTCGGCGGTTAGCCCAGCCGCAAAGGACCCCCTTCCCTCCCGCTCCCTGCAGGCCGGCTTTCTCTTCAGTTCCTGCCCCGGGTGCTCATCTTCCCTCGTTGTTGTTGTTGTTGTTTTGCTCCTTGTGATGACTTTGGGGGTGAAGTGCACAGCCTGACAGCCTCCTTCCCCCTCGCTGACAGGTGATGCGACAGGTCCCCACGGAGGGCCATGTCCTTGAGTTCTGCCTGCTGCTCAACCGCCTCTAATGAGCTGCGGGAGCAGGTGGAAATTGTTCGCTCCAAGTTCAGAGTCACGAAGTCAGACCCTGCCCGCCGGGACCCAAAAGGGATCCTAACGTGGCCGTGGTGCCATGATGGCCAGAGAGCCAAAAACTGTCAAACCAGGAGGAACATTTTGTTTTAAACGAGCGCTGTTTCATGCTCGAAGTCTTGGCAACAGCTCTCCAGATGGCCGGTGGCTTCCTGCCCCGAGACAGGGGCTTTTCTTGCTCTTCTCTGTGGACCGAACCCCACCGTCATTAGGACTTGGCACAGGAGAATCCCGGGTGACCGTGGGTGGAGTGATCACAGATTGTGGGGGGGAGCCCTCTGCCGGGATCTGGAGATGTAGACGCGACGGGGTGCCTTCTGGAAGCTGGATCCCAGAGTGGCTGGCTCCGTGGGGGGTGGGGTGCCGGGGCTCCCCGTCAGTCTGACTTGAGGGCTTGAAATTAATCATGAATAACTAAACAGGAGCATGGCCCCTTGGCACCTTCCCTGGTGGAGCGGAGGGCCACCGCACGCCTCTGGGCCCGGGTCTGGGCGCGTTAGCCTCGCGTGGGCTTCTCTAGAACACGCCTTCCGTGTGCATGCAGCATCAGAGCTGTGGCCCGTCCCATCAGAACAGCACCCCGAACACACCTGCGAGGGAGAAGCCTCAAAAGTCGTGGCAGCTTCCCGGCCGGCTGCCTGCTGCTCCCATAAAAATCAGCTGTCTTTACCTACATGTGTCGGGGCCCCCACCAGGACAGCTTAGCTCTAGCCACGCAAACCCGCTGAACACAGACTTTCCGATGGTGATTGAGCATTATCCAATCGCAGATAACTTCAGTCTTAATGTGATTAATGCTCAGCTCTGTCTCCTGGTGGTCAGCGGCACGTTGACTAAGACAGTCTACTAAAAATGTCGTTGTCTGGTCCGCGTGAAGCTGGCCAATGCTCCTGTTTGTGACAGCAGAGGACTCAGCAGCTCTTGTCACATCTGTATCATGCTAATTAGATTGCAAGTGGCCACCCCACCTGTTAGCACCATTTAGAATCAGGAATGGGCCCGTCTTGGCAAATCTGCCCATTCTCAACGGAAGTGTCTGATATAGATTTAGGGGATCATTCACAGGCTGCAATCAATATTAAGAGGGACTCGAGACACGGGAACTGTCTGTGGGCTGAACCGCCCCGGACTTATAAGGGATCAGCAAACACGGCTCCCGGTCATGGGGGCGCGGAAGGGTTTACCCAGGAAGACAGGAGGGTGGTGAAGACTTCGGTCAGGAAGTGGTACCCGAGTCCACACTACCGTCCAGGGTACGGTACAGGGTAAATAGATGAATGAACATATAGAGATGGGATGAGAAATCAAACTGTGCACTAGCATGTGGTTCAGGGCAGAAGGATGTGAGTGCTGGGGGAGGCTTCTCCGGGTAGATTCCTGCTGAATCCCAAGTCACATGCTCCCCGGCTCCTTCTGCAGAATCGCGACTCCACACCGCCCCCCGAGCCCAGGCCCTTTCCAGGGGCCTCTGTCCTACACGCGCCCCAGGCCTCCTTGGTGCCTCTTGCTGCCTGTCCCACCCCACACCTGTCCAACATCGGGGTGCTTACGACCAGGTTTGCTCTGTGAAGACAGCTGCTGTAGGTTTTTTCGGTCTTATTTTCGGGACGAATCAAACATTTATTATCAGTTCCTAATCACAGAGTAAAACATCGAAGTCGCCACTGTGCCGTCTTTCCAGGCAGCATCATTTGAATGTCTACGGATGCATGTTGAATGAAAACGGCCCCTGGGGGGGGGGGGTTGCCCAGAGTATTAGGGTGCTCTAGAGGGTCACAACCAATTAGATGGATACATAGATTTATTGTAAGGATTTGGCTTACGCAATTACGGAGGCCAGAGAGTCCCAAGATCTGCAGGGTGAGTCGGCAAGCTGGGGACCCAGGAAAGCCAATGGTGTCATTCTAGTCCCAAACCACATAGGCTCAAGACCCAGGAAGAGCCGATGTTTCAGTTTGAGTCTGAAGGAAGGGAAAACCCCACTGTCCCAGCTCGAAGGCGTCGGGCAGGAGGAATTCTCTTACTCGAAGGAGGATCGGAGTTTTTGTCCTCTTCAGGCCTTCAACTGACTGGGTGAGGCCCACCCATGTTGGGAAGGGCAATGTGCCTTACTCGGTCTACAGACCCAAATGTTAATTTCATTCAGAAACACCTAGACTAATATCCGGGCACCCCATGGCACCGTCGCATGCCCAGTGGACACGGACACTGGCTTCCATGAGGCGCTGCCGGGGTTGGTCATCTGAGCTGCCCTCGTCCGCTGCTGGCTGGGGCCGTGCTCCAGGTTTCACATCCGTTTTGCCCTCACCGTTAGTTGAGTGGTGATTAGTTCACTGCCGCGGCTTCTTCAGCGCTTGTGGACTTCTCTGCTCTGCTCCACCTGCACCTACTCTCCACGCCATCACTGGTGGTTGATCTGGACGCGCTTGCTCTGCCCTCTCTCCCCGCACACGTGTTGGCCTTGTTCTCAGCTGGGAGACCCAGTTCCTGAGGGCAGAGTCCAGGTCTGATCCATCTCAGCGCTCAGAGGACAGGGTCTGAAATGGAGACAAAGCCTGACCCGTAACCAAGGATGCCCCCCCCCGCCCCCGCCCACGGCTCCTACACCAAGACTTTCCTCCTAGTTGCGGGAGCAGGAGTGGCTGTTGGTGCCAAAGAACCCGCAGCGGAGCCCAAGCTTACTCCAAGCACTGGGACGAACGGTGTGCCTCTCTGGAACCGAATTTTGTTCCTCCTTACGCTTGCACCCACCGCCCTCCTTGCTGCCACATCTCATGAGCTTGAGGGGTTTGCGAGCGCCCGGGATTACTGGCTGGTCTTGTAGACCCTTCCCCCAGGAAACCTGGTCTTTCTTGAGGGAGCTTTCAGACCCCAGTCTACACTGGCCAGATTCTCAGTCCACAGCAAGGCCGCATTTCAGGCAGATGGTTTCCCGATGCACCGCGAGAGGTGGAAGGAAACTTGACTCCACGTCAGAGCGGATGTCGACACTGAAACGAGCTTTTATTTCGGCTACCCTACATCAATTTGCTGTCAGGTTACACTATCCAATTGGGGAAGGAGAGCTTGGAGGCCAGATTGGGATCGTTCTCCAAGGGGCTTCGCTGAGGGGACGTCGATGTGGGGTTGATGGTGCTCCTGGAGCCTCCAGTCACATTTCACCAGCACCCACGCTGGACGGCAAGACGAACGAGTAAGCAAATGAAGTATCCTCTGTGATGACGTTGCAATTGTCCCCATTCCTTCAGATTCAACAGACAGCGCAATGTCGGTGAGCAGGGGTCCACCGAGGCGTGGGAAAGTCGGCTTCCCGTAGACACGAGTGCATTGAAAACAGTGTCATGAGGGCCCTGCCCTAGAGCAGGGGTGAGGAAGGTCTGAGGCTTACGTGTGCATTCCGAGTGGAGGAGAGCATCACTTTCCTGCCTTGATTTGGGACACAGGCCAGACAACCAAGTAGAGGTATGGGTGTAGGTGAGTGCCTGTTTGAGGTGTCTTTAGGGTGAATATGTCAGAGCGGAGATGGAGAGGGTGGTGAGGAGGCCAAGGCGCCAAAGTGGGGGTCCTGTGGGCACAGGACGCTGGGCCAGTGTCTGCACTCTCGACGGGCACACTCTGCTCAGTCCGGCAGAGGCCTCGAGACCTGTCGGGACTTCCTGCTGAAGTCCGTCTCAGCGGTCCCCAAGCCGTTGTCTGGAGAAGCCCCGCCATCCATGGGGAGCCACACCCATCCAGAGGGCATGCCAGGGGCTGCCAGCTTCCCATCCGGGGACCAGGAATAAAAGCAGGAAGTGGTAACTGGGGCCACGTCCTTTGTCAGGACAACACCTGTGGTGGTTGAGAGCACGGCCCACGGAGCCGAGTCTGGTGAACTAGTGGTGTTCCTGGGCCAGGTTTCTCCTCTCCGCCTCTGGCTTCCTCACGTGGAGAGTGGGGTGACAGCTCTGTCTGGCTGGTGGGCTACTATCGCAAGGGGGGCCTGCGTCCCCGCATGACGGGTGCTTAGGGAGAAACTCTTGCTCCTGTGTTATTCGCCTGCCATTCGCGGCCCTCACAAGACACACTGTCCCGTCAGCCACAGGGTCACCGAGTGACACTCTCCACAGCTGTGTGGACGGGGGTCCAGACTGTAACGAGCTCTTGAACTCTGTCCTCATGACTCTTGTGAACAGAGGGGTCGCCTGGAGCTTCAGGATTAAAACCAGTGTAGGGGCACTGCGGGGGGCGGGGCCTCCATTGGTTGAGTGTCTGACTTAGCTTCAGCTCAGGTCATCTCAGGTCATCATGGGTTCAAGCCCCCCATCAGGGTCTGCACTGACAGCACAGAACCTGCTTCAGACTCTCTCTCTCCCTCTCTCTGCCCCTCCTCCACTCACTCTCTCTCTCTCTCCCCAAAATAAATAAATAAACATTAAAAAGCAAAATCAGTATTAATAAATAATCAAGAAGTGTGCAGGGTGAGAAGAGAGCAGGCACGGCACTGGTGAAGACGGTTGCCCGAGCCTGGCGGGAACACCCTTCTGCTCAATCTACTGGGCGGGATGTTCTGCGTGGCGGTGTTGGGTGCTTTATGTGTAAGCGTATCTTCACATCATTCATTCCAGACACATCTCTTGGTTGGCCTCCAGAGTTTTCAAACATATTTCTTCAATGTACAAGTATACATTGAGAATCAACATAGCCAGCCCATCTTCACTGTCACCTCTGAGAGCTCTGTCGCCATCTGGACTCTGGACTTAGCACGTGTTCTCGTAGAACTTTGACCCCAGGGCATAGAACAGAATCACAAATAGGAGAAGGGAGAATGGTCCTTTCTAATTGCACAACACACCTGACAAATTTATCAAACTTGAAAAAACAGTCTCCGTGGCAACGTGACCCAAGAAAGCAAAGATTTGCAAATAGGTGACCAGTATACACGCAGAAGCGTGATGAGGGGGCCACTGAGCGTGCACCCTATGAACGCCTGACTTGAGGCCAAGGACAGATCCTTGCCCAGAGCGCCACGGGGACATCCAAGCCCCAGAAACCACAAGGTCTCATTACCCAGGGCATCCTCTGAAAATGGCATTTCTGCTCCCACAGTTGACTTCCTTCCCCCTTGAACAGGCAAAGATGCCACCTGCAAGGTCACACGTAGCTTGGGCCGGAGCTGATGGCCTTTAAATGTCAGCTACTAACAAGCCTGAAGTCATACCTGTCTCCCGATGGCTCCCCATCCCGGGCAGATGGTTCTGTCCTTTCTACAACTTGCGTATGTCCCAGGATTGCAGCCCCTGGGTCTCCCCAGGCCAGCTTTCCCCAACCTATTATCCGGGAAGGATTAACAATACATTAAGATAACAAGATTTTTCTTAAATGTGGACATTAATTTAAGATGAGCTCATTGTGTTGATGACTTAGGTGGTGACAAATGGGCCTTCCTCCCCCCACTCTGGGCTGTGCAGACAATCTCTTTTCTGCTGCCATTTTGTTGCATTATTTGGGAAAACAAAGATAAGCAGCCTTTAATAAATTAGATCAAGCTCACTTTTGGAGAGTGTCTCCTTTGTAGACTCTCTGCAGCCTCTTTAATGTTGTTAAAATGTTTGCATTTTAACCTCGTCTGTCATGGGGGCGGGATACTGGCGGTGTGAATCCTTAGGAGAGGATGATTTGTATGTTGTCTGTGGTGTAACATGGGATTTTCGAGATGGGTGGTGGGAGAGGTGAGAAGCTCTCAGGCACAGAAGGGGGCGTGAGAAGGTGGAGGGCAGGGTGCACCCCGCCCATCTGGAGAGTGGACGGTAGCTGAGAAGGCCGGGGCCAGAGGCCTGAGGGCGGTCAGGGCCACGTTGGGACAGGCCCGCAGGGCCCAGAGAGAGGCTGTGGCGGGCTCGGCGGGCTGGGCCCGGAGCGCCTCAACCTCTGTCTATATTTCATAAACTTAGGGAACTGGGTTCGAAATACCCTGAGGATCCACAAGAAACTATGGAAATGCCTCTTGAGATGACGCCCCCGGGCCTTCACATGGACACCAGATATTCACGGTCCCTTCACGGCAAGAGGGGAGCCAGCCGGGGTGATAGTCTCCTGTCCTAACCGAGTGTCAGCTCTTTCCTTCTGTCATTCATACGCTCAGTCAGCGTCTGTGTGCAGCGTTCGGTTGGTAACTTTCCGTTCAGAGCAGCGAATTCTCGTTCCGGAACAATCGAGCAACCCTGAGGTGCTCCTCCGTTGTTCCCGTTTCTGTCGTCCGGTCCCAGTGCCTGCATTGCAGCATCTGCCCTGCACCCCCACCTTGGGCCCCAGTCTCTGACAAGCTGCAGTTTAAAAAGGCTAAACACGCTGGGATGTTTCAGGCGTGGGCCTCGCCCCCAACCCGTCGGTGGGTCTTGACCATTGTGATTCTGTTAGTGAGGAAGAGCGCAAAGCTCAAAACCAGGGCGTGGGCTGGACCCAGAGGGATGTCCCCACCAGGGAAGGGCAAGCCACTCCGGCAGTCTGGGCTCTGGGAGACGACGAGGCAGCTTGGAGCCCATTGCTGCAAAGGCAGAGGGGCGGGTCCTGGGCTGCTGGAGTCCAGCCGGCTGTGTGTGCGGGAGCTTCCCAGAGCCCCTCCTTTAGGACATCGCGGGAGACCGCCTGACAAAGTCAAGTGCATGCTTTGCACCGATGAGCTCCCAGATGTGGGCAGCAACATTCGCAGGTGATTACTTTCACCAGAGATCTCCTAGTGACTAGATCTGACCTCTAAACGCCTTGCCCTGGGCAGGCCAGGTTGGGGGGACAGCAGGCCCCACCGAGACGTGACTTGGCTCCTGGAACGAGCGCACCGAGTCTCAGCGCTGAGCTCAGCAAGCTGTCCTCTTGCAAGTGGCGTCGTCTGCCTCCGTGTACTTCCTTTTTTATCACTCCATGTGTTTATGAATCATCCTGATTCAATCAGACTTCTCGTCGATACTTTGCTGGTGTATTGCTTCACAGAAGAGAGTTATTCCAACAGATCTGCGATCGTAGCTTCCTACCCGTGAACTCTGAGGAAGAACGCAACGGCAGCGAGGGCTATCGTTGGTGAGATTGCAAAACTCACTTCTTAGCGAGCATCCTGGGGTTTAAAGATTCTTACATATCTTCAGATTCTCTTGGGGGGTGTGCATGCCCAGAAAGGCCATTGCCTCAAACTTTTGGCCAGCCGTACCCGTGTTTCTGCTCGTTGTGATGAACACTCTGCAGGGTGTGAGCCTTAGCTGTCCTGGCAGAGGCGCCAATGGCCTCGTTCCACCCCATGCAGACAGCTCAATAAATAGGTGTGCCACAGGGACGGGATGAACCGGGGAGCATGGGGGCAGAGTTGGCGGTGGCCCGATGTTTTAGGAGCATGGCTTAAAGCACGGATCAGTGGATCCTGTCACTTGTTCTGTGTGATTTATCGGGGCGCAAGAAGATCAACGAGGCTGGTAATGATTATTTGTGAAGGTCTTTTCCGCATAGAGCTGAATCAGCAAACGTGATCAAGATGATACGCCGGCAGATCCCCCCGCGAACCGCTAACCATCCCGCCTGCAGGAACGAAACCCGAAGAACAATGTGTTGCACTGACTTAGCTTCTGAGCATGTCTGTCATTACCTAGGAAGCTCTCCCTCATGTTTGGAATTTGGAAATATGAATTGGAAGGCGGTGTCCAAGTTCCCCAAGGGGACGCCTAGCCTGTGCCTCAGGTGGCCGATAGCTGCCTTTGTAGCTTTAAGAGGAATTGAACGCCCGTGTGCCTGAGCGAGGACACCTGGGCGTCAGGATGGGCTCAGGGTTTCTCTAGCTGAGAATTCTGTGATTTTAGCGACACGAACGGTTCACTTTGCCGTCTACTGGTGCAACGTTTCTTGAAGGTACTTTGGGGACGGTAGGGAATGTAACATGGAGTGTAAAACGCGAACACCCCAGGCTCGTTCAGCGTATTAAGAGCTTGTGAGGAACTTGGCATCCATCAGCTGCTTCGTTCCCACACCGTGGGTGCCGACCACGGGCCTCATTGTTCCTGGGGAGAGAGACCTAGCCACTTACTCAAGGCTGAAGCCCAGATGGTACACCTGCTCCTAAGAATGCAGACAACACGGGGCACCTGGGTGGCTCAGTCGGTTGGGCGTCCGACTTCAGCTCAGGTCATGATCTCACAGCTCGTGAGTTCGAGCCCCGCGTCAGGCTCTGGGCTGACAGCTCAGAGCCTGGAGCCTGTTTCAGATTCTGTGTCTCCCTCTCTCTCTGCCCCTCCCCTGCTCATGCTCTGTCTTTCTCTGTCTCAAAAATAAATAAAAACATCAAAAAAATTAAAAAGAATGCAGACAACACTTTCTGCAAACAGCTGTCACCGGAGCACACATTCTAGGGGGGGAGGCCAGCGGAGCCAAGGACAGGCAGGTGTCAGATTCCAGGCCGCCTCGCAGAGGGATCTACGAGGCTCTGGAGGCAGAAGGTGGATGAGGGAGTGAGTGCACCAGCCAGGGTGGAGAACTGAGTGCTGGCAGGGGAAAATCCCTGCCCTCTGAGCTCGCTTCCCAGGCAGGAGACAAACCGGGGCCAGACGCGTGGATCCATAAGGCTTCTCTTGGACCAGCGTCCTCTCCTAGTGCGGCGCCCTTCTGCTCTCCCCTCTGCGAGTGCTGATTCAGCGGTGTCAGGAGTGTAATCAGAAAGGCCAGCGGCCAGAGACGTGACCACTCCAATGAGCAAGGGGTCAGTAGGCGCTCCCGACCATCAGAGCACTGCCCTGCTGTAGCGGGGAGAGGACACTGCAGAGGGCTCTCCCCGTGCGGAGGCCCTGCTCCCCGTGCACACAGTGGGCACTCACACCATGGAGGCCCCCAGGGACCCCGGGAGACACTCATTCCTGGCGACACTTGCTCCCCAGTGATACTGGAGCAAATCCAGGCTGTGCGATGGTCCGATTCGCGGGACTTTATTGAGCTACTCTGAGGAATAAGAAATCACTGCCAGAACGAATGCCCCATTTTCCAGAGATTTCCAAGTAGTGCCAGAAACTAATGACAAGGGACTTACATCATCCAATCAATGACTGCCCCTCAAGCAGCCCATAGAGGTGCAGGGTATAAAACTGAGTGTTTGGAATCTGCATTAAGCTTTACCTTGAAGAGGTGCAGGCCCGTGTTATCCTAGAGCGACCTGAAGCCCGGTGCACAGATGGAAAGGGCGAAGCTCTGTTGTCCGTTCCTGTCGGCAACAGGGAGGACAGTGCAGTCAGGCTGGCCGTGCCGCAGATCACTGTGCTCACTGACCGCTGGTGCGCTGTGGAAGCGAGCGAGTGAGGTGTCCCGTACGCAGGGCGCACGGCTGTTTGCGAGCGTGAGCGGTCCACGCCGGCACGCAGCAGGAGGCGTGATGCAAATGAGACCCGGGTTGTGTAGGCGCTGCATTCCTGCCTGGATGCCTTTTGTTGGGGCTCCTTCCAAATGCCCTGGGTGTTCGATGCAATTTTAGTATAATTAAAACCTGACTCGCTCAAATTATATAATTAATTACATTTAGCTTCAATCATAATTCCTAATTGATCCCAGTTGCTAACTCTGCACCTGGAGACCTTGGTGACATCAGGATCAGCGAGCAGGTGGCCCGGCCCCGCAGCATCCTGGCTCACACTCAATAACCACTTAGGAAAAGGACTCAGGGCAGGTCGCAGTGAGTCCACTCGAGGTGCACCTGTGCCCAAGAGACGCAGCACATGGTGGGGGAGAGGGTGCCGCGTGCTGACAAATCAAAGACGAGCCCGAAGACCAGAAAGGTGGGCCTGGGTGTCTGAGAGTCTGAGAAGAGCCGTGTGGGTCAAAGGAGGCAAAGGGCCCTGGGGGCTACAGAGACTGGGCTCGGACTCAGTTCAGGAAGCACACACTGGCCATGCACCTGCTGGGATTCTCTCTGACCCTCTCTCGCTGCTCCTCCCCCCTCACACGTGCATGCACGCTCTCCCTCAAAATGAATAAATAATCTTTTTTTTTTTCTTTAAAGAAAAAGACTAGAATAAGAAAAAGATTTATTTTTACAGATAGGTCAAAACCCGTATTTGACACGAAGCAATCTGCTTTGCAGGCACTTCAATCCTTGAGGAGACATGTGCACATGTGTGTAACGTGTGTGTATGTGGCCTGTGTCCGTGCTTTGACTTTTCAAATTGCCAGAGACAGACAGAGAAATGCCCAGGCTGCCTCCTGGGATGAATGTGAACAGGCCAAGGGTTGAGCTCCAGCCAGAGCTGCAGAGGAGGGGGGCGTTCTGTCCCCTCGCCAGGACGGCGGGTCCCCTGCGCGGTCAGGGCGCCCACAGAGCAGCTCCCGGAGTAAGGTTGTTAGGCAGGGTTTTCATGGAAAAATCCCGCACGTTTGTTACCGCTAGTCCTACAATTAGGGGGGTGATGAAAACTTCAGGAGGGTCCCCGGCTGAAGACTCATCAGTTAAAAAATCTCTGCTCACCCTTTCCATGTGTCCGCGAAGGAGCGCACGAATCTTCCCGCTGCGCTCGTTTACTGGATGCAGAATTTAACAGAATATAAAAACATGCAGCTGGATAGAGGCTGATAACGCCTGGTTATGAATAACATTAGCCGATAATTCCAGCTGGAGATTGTCATCCTCCCCGTCACCTCAGAGATTGTTCACCAGATAACGTGGATTTTTCAAAATCTTTAATAGTTACACATTATTCTGAGCTTTCAATTTATGCGCTTTCTTTTCCCTCGTGTTTATTTATATCCCACTCTTTCCCCTCAAATCCAAGACACCTTTTACGCAAATGGCTTATTTTTCAGCAGGATGCCGTTGGAGCCTCAGACATCCAGGATCTGTAGCAAAGGTGTCAGACATTCCGGAAGACCCGAGCGAAATGTGCACATGTGCCTGGGTTCCAGGCTCAATTCCGAGTCTGCGGGGCTGACACAGACAGACGATTTCTGGGAGGAAGCCGGTCGCGTTTGATTTTGGCTGAGGCTTCGGTTAAAGTTTAAGGCCGGAGAGCCTTCATTATGAAAGGTTTATGTGAAGGATTTAAATAAAGCCAGAGAGAGATGGGGATTCTCATGGCTTTATATCACTCCCCCCACCTACACACCCGCACATCCACACGCGCACGCACACGCACAAGCCATGAGCAATCGTTTCATCTAGCCGCCACCACCACGGAGGTAGTGGAGAGAACGGTACATCAGCTGACAGCTTTTCAAATGAGCCCCTGAATGTTGAGGTTCAGAGTGTGGGTTTCGGGGTGAGACACGCCTGGGCTTGAGCCCTAGGCCGTGCCGTGGGCCAGATGCGGGACTCTGAGCCTCAGCTTCCCATTTGTGAAATGAGCTGGGCCATGTCCCCTGGAGATGGGGTGAAATGCGCAGCGGGCGTTCGGTAAATCTGTCTTTCCGTTTCTCAGGATGGGCAGAGTGTCCTTGTGCCTGATTCTGGGCAATCTCACACCCGAGACAGGTGAGCCGCCGTCCCCGTGTGCCCGCCACCTTCCCGGTTTAGAGACTGAAACGTGTCCCAGGAAACCGGCAGTCCCAGGTAAACCAGACGGCCGCTCATCCCGCCCTTGTCCCCTGCCTTGGCCACTGCCACAACGACACACGCCTGTCCTCACCCCTGGAATCTGGGGACAGAGTTTTACTATAATCCTGGTGAGAAAACTACTGCGAGCAGAGGCTTTGGAAACGCAGTCTGGCCGACCTCATTGATTACCTTCGTACCAGCAGAGTGATGGGTCTCTCCTTGTTAAATGTTTGTGACTGCTTCAAGCCCTTTGCAGTCTAAGTAAACAAAGAGCTAATTTATGGCACCGACAGATCTTGCCCTGTGACTTTGCCCTGGATGATGGGTTTTTCTTTCTTTCTCTTTAAATATATGTAGTGAGTATGTTTGTCTAAATATCTCTCTGCAGGTTCTTTTGTTCAAAAAGCTGCGAAGTACTAGGAAGTGTTCTACCATGGCCCATATATCATTCTGTCACTGTTTTACAATAGTTACCCGTTGTGGCAGCGGAATGGCATCTGCACAGACACCCGACAGCGTCCGTGTCCAAATCCCAGAACCTGGGAGCTGGTCAGGCTACGTGGCCGAGGAGAGTTGATGTTGCCCACTGAATTAAGGTTACGAATGAGCTGGCTCTGAGGAACTGGGGAGACGGCCCTGGGCCATCTGGACGGGCTCAGTGCATCACAGGGGTCCCTGAAAGAGGAAGAGGGGTCACAGACAGAGACACCCCGCCGGCCAAAGCAGAGCCAGAGAGGCAGGCCAGGGGCCACCAGCCAGGGAAGGCAGGCGCTTCTAGAAGCTGGAAAAGGCAAAGAAGTGGGTTTCCCCGGGAGCCTCAGTTTTAGCCCCGCGAGACCCGTTTTGTACACGTGACTGCGGCTCTGTTAGGTAGTAAATTCTTGAGTCTGAGCCACCAAGTTTGTGATTAGCTACCGCAGTGACGGAAAACTAATAAATCTGTATGGGGATTTAATGTGGGCATTTTTACCCGTAGTCCCTGCTGCTGGAAAGAGTGAAGAGGGGGTCAGGACTGGCTGACTCCCTTTTCCTGCAAAGTCTGCGGGCAGAAAGGGCAGTGGAGAGACATTCTCAAAGGCAGGTGTCATTTGAAGGCTTCCCTGAGTTCATTGTCGCCTGGCGGCCCAGCCGTGTGGAGGGGCTGTCCTGGGGGTGCTCTGGAGTCTGACACTGACAGTCACATATGTCACCTAGACCCTGGGGAGACTGTCCTCTCGTGCCCGGTTTCCAGTCCGGGGAGGGATAAGTGCGGGTACGTGCTGCGGACACTGAGGGGCCTGGAGTCTGGCACCAGGTTTTCTCAGTGTGTAGGGTTGGGGGATGTTCGCGGCCATGGGTAGGCTGGTGGCCTCCGGACCCACACAGAACACGGGTCAGGACAGGTGAGAGGCGAGGCAGAGAGGAGAGAGATAGGACCGTGTGGACAGAATGGGGGTGGTGCGGGAAGCTAAAAGCCCAGACAGCGACCACGTGGGCCCCGAGGACCCCTCCCGGGCTGGCCACCCACCCTGGGGCAGTTAGGGGAGACCTGCTTCCGCGGAGCAGCATCCAGGCTGTGTCAGGGATGCGGAACGCTTACCTGAGTCAGGGACTTGCACGTCTGACGGTTTTATCACATCCGCTGTGCCGTTCAGATGTCTGGATCCCGGCCCTGCCCCCACCGCCTGGCCAGCCCTAAACCGGGGCCGGCGTTCCGTCCTCAGCCTGCCCCTCGTGGCCTCCCCCACCTCCCATCCATCCACGCTCCCGTGCACTCTGCAAGGAAGCCACCGCTTCCCGGGCATCCTTCCTCACGCCGCCCCCCGGGCTCCCTGCCCGCCCAGCTCTCCCCTGCAGCCCACGCGTGGGTGGAGACTTGCAGTCTGCAAGGGGGAGCCTCCTGGCCCTGGATGCCTGTGGCCCTTCCGCTGCCCGAGCAGCGGCCACCTGGGACGCGACAACCCCAGCATCGCCCGTGGCTATAGGAGGCCCTACTCTCTGATGCGCTGCTGCCTGGCCGCTTCATTGGAAACAGTCAGTAAAAGAGGAAAATTATGCTAAACGCTACAGAGCTCAAATTTCTTAAGTGCAACATTAATGTAAAATCTCGGCACGGCACTTGGAGTAGAGCCAGATGCTTTCTGCCCTTGTGGGCACTGTGACCAGCGGTCGCTCATCAGGGGCAGGGTGTCTGTGTCGTGGTCAAGAGAGCCGTAGGTCACCCTCGTGGTGCTATGGCTGAATGGCTCCAGAGAGTGACGTGCCAAGTTTGCGGCTTGGTGAAGCTCCACGAGCCCAATTTTGTGGGGCAGCTTCCCCCCTTCTCCTCTGCTCCCCACGCCCTCCCCTGCAGAACAAAAAAACCCAAAACAGATGAGGCGTAAAGATAGCAGGGAGCTGTGAGCATCATTTTGATCTCTCTCTCTCTCTCTCTCTCTCTGTCTCACACACACACACACACACACACACACACACACTTGAAAACATTAGAGACATTCACAAAACGTTTTGAGTTCATTTGAGACGCCCGTGGGTGACATTCGCTCAACCTGAGAGTCAAAGCCATAAACCATAATGGTCGATCGCCTCCAAGTAGCTACTCGAAGTCACTAAACAAAAATAATGTGTGTCTCATGGAAAATCACAAGCGTTCCTGCCTGGTGTTGCCATGCGTGACGGAGGCCCTCAGCGATACCGCTGTCCGGGGCGAGAACGGTCCCCCCCCGAGCCGGACCCCCAGCTCTGCGGGGGCGGGGGGGGGGCACTGGCCCCAAGAGGAAACATGTGGTCTCCTGGGGGGATCCCTCGAAAAGGTGCATCTGAACGTCTCCTGCTAGGGCTCCAGCCGAGCCACACATGGGCGTGTCCGGGCCTCACAGGCCCTCCCAATAAGTGGCAGAACAGCGTTCACGAGAGTCTCTGTGACAACTCCTCAGGCGCTGGGGAAATTCAAGTGAGGGCTGGCGGGGGCACCTCTGCCCCAGGAGATGAGAGGGACCCAGGGGACACTGCTTCCAACGCACCGGCATCTTCTGCCGGCATGACTTCCGGCTGGCCCAGCAGATCTCAAGCTCCCACGCAGGAAGATGCTCCTCAGTGACGAGGCTGAGGATCTTGGTGAAAATCCGATCACCGAAGGGGAGCCCTTCACAACGTGCTTGGGCAGTTCGGCGAGTGCGTGTGGACCGCGACCCTTCTCTGCTGACCAGTAGATTGGGATGTGAATCAGGTGTTCCCCACGGTGTTATGTCGGGAAAGAGCCACGCGGGGGACTGGCCACCAGTCAGCACGACCAATTTCACCCCCTTTTTGAAAATTTTGCAGTTTCTGATGGCATTGTTTTTCTTGGTGTTAGCTTCCCGTGCTTGTAAAATAAAATTGACATTTTCAGACTTCAGACCTTTCTTTTGGATCTCTGCATGGGACATGAGAGAAAATGAGGTAGAAAGCTTTATTTGTACGACGCGGGCATCTAAGGATGATGCGTAAGTCCTGCCCGTGAATTGCACTGCCCTTCTCTCCAGTCACTGGACTGTCTGTGGAGAGGGGGCTGCAAACAGACTGGTTGTGGCACCGGCCCCTCTGCCTCCGTGGGAGCCTCAGGTGGGGTGCTGTCCACCCAGCGCTGGCCTCGGGGGTGACATCGGGGTTGGGTTGGGGGCTTGTGGCCGAGTCTCACGCTTCGCAGGTCCCTCTCAGCCCAGACCCACCCTTCCCGGGTCCTTCCTGCTCCCAGGACCAGCCCGCACCCCCAGAGGGACTAGCCCCGGGCTGGGGGTGACAGGTGTGGGGCCTGGGGCCTTCTCTTCACCTACCGGTCTCTGTGCCCTGTTTTGGGGCTGGGTTCTCCCGGGAAACAGGACTGAGAGGCTCGCACGGTGTTCTTCGTAAGACTTGCTCTGCTCGCTCCGCGTTCTGCAGGTTCCCGAGCCCCCGTGAGGCCCCCTCTCTCTCCCGCTTCCTTTCCCAGCAGAGCAGCGTCTTGTCTATGAGCCCACAGCGGGCGGCAGGGGTGCAAGTAGGCCGTGGGCTTGGGCGCCGGGGACCGAGGTTCGAGGCAGGACCACCTCAGCAGCAGGGTCTGTGGGTGTTCCTCCCCACAGCTTTAGACAGGAGGCACTCTCCAAGCTTCTGGAAGGAAGGGGAGGAGGGGTGCTGGGGAGGCCCTGGGCGTGGTGCCAGCCCACAGCAGGACCCCAGGGGACCACCCGACATTGGTGTCTCTTCCCAGAAGGACCCTTCTCTGCCCGGCCGAGCCCAGCCCCTGGTCTTCAGCGTTGGATGCATCAGGGTTTTCCTGGGAGCTTAAAATATAAGGGATTTGCTGGCATTATTTGTTTTTATTTGTCTTTTCTGCCTGGACAACATTTATTTTTCTATTGGCTTCTAAAATTCTCTTTCCTTTTAGGTGTGTCTATCCCTCCACCCATTCACCATCCGTCCATCAACCATCCACCCACCCACCCACACACACACCCATCCGTCCATACGTGTAAAATACGCCTGAGCTGGGCTCAGCCCAGGAGGGGTCCTGATGGGATCCAGCTGGCTCAGCTGCAGCCAGAGTTGGTGACCCCATCTTGAGGCCCCCACCCTGTCCAGCTCCAAATTCAGGCCAGTCCCGCCCACCAGTCACCTCCCTGCCCCCACCTGCCACCTTCTGTTCTCCGACCAGCCCATCTACGGCGTGGGAACACCACGCCCTGACCTGGGCTGAGGCCCAGGCGCTCAGGGAACCCTGGGGGCACGGAGGAGGGGCGAGGGGAGACTGTGTCTGTGGCTCCCGTACGCCGCCGTGGGCCAGGGCGGTAGACCTGCCTGGAGACCATGGCTCTCCCTGACCTCTGCCCCCTTGATGCGTCCCCAGGATCGAACAGTGCAGAAGTGGACAGCAGCCCAGGACCCCCACACTCAACCCTGTGGGGATAAACCACAGGGAAGCAACACCTTCTCTCACCGGTGGAAGTTTTCATCCGAAATGCAGGCACGCGGATGGATGCACGTGTCCCCATTTTTACTGATGTGTCGCTGCAAGGCGGAGCCCTTGGCGGCTCCAGCTGTGACGCCTCCAGCTGTGACGCCTCCGCCTGGCCGGCCCTGCGCGTGCTGCCGCGTCTGGATGGGCCGGGAGGGAGGACCGGGCGGGGCTCTGCTGGCCGCATCGATGGCGAGCTTTCTTCACCAACCGTAGGTGACACGGATTCCTAAGCGCGGGTCAGGCCGGTACGAGACGACGCATGTGATGAGACACCCGGGGGCATCCTCATTGGCGGGAGAGCGCGGAAGGCTCTGGTCACAGTGTTCGCGGAGGAGAGGAAGGTCGGCGTCGGGGTTTTGGGGAGCACAGACACGGACTGCTGCGCTGGAATGTGTTTCAGCCCGTCCTGGGCACAGATAATGTGGCCCCCTCGGGGGAGCAGATCCCTCAAAGCAGCGACCAGGACGGTGGATGGCGTGAGGTTCTATTTACCAGCTTGAAGAGCCACGCGGAGCCACAGATAGAGAAACCGATGCCTCGTCGGTCAAGCCTGCAAAGGCTCCCGGCTCATTCAGGGTGCCTGGGCTAATCAGCCATCAGGACCGGCCGGCACAGCTCGGGAACAGGCCCGCCCGCCCCCCAGAGTCGCCTGGCCCCCCTCCTCGTGCTCCTTACTGGGTCCCGCGTGCACGCTGCCCTGACTTGGGGAAGAAGCGGGGTGGCTGCAGCCACAGAGGCCGGGCCGGCAGAGGGGCCGAGGGCTCCCCCAGGACAGCGGGGCGGGAATCTCTTCCTCCGAGGTCACAGCACCAACAGGGAAGGGCCATTCTGTGGGCAGAGGGAGGCCTCCGGAGCCGTTTCGGTAAAATCTATCTGAAGGCACAGAGCCTCTTCTCCATGAATGAGAGTATGAAAAATTCTGTCACCAGAAAAAATTGGCTTAATTAAAATATCGCACAGCTATTTTCAGAGGCTCAAGAAACGAGGACATGCCGTGTGCGGTGATAGTGATAAACATTCCAGTTTAGATGTTCAGGGTCCTAAAGACGTTTAGACGAAAGGCCATCATTCCAGGCTCTTGTTGTGAAAGTAAGTTCCGGTCCGGCCTTTCTGAGTCCGTGAAACTTACTCCTGACAGGTGGCCGGGGCGTCTCCTGCCCTGGTGGCAGGGGTGACACCAGACGTCTGGCTGCTGGGGCTGTGTTCCCCCCACAGCATGGCCGCCGGGCCCTGGGGTGCACACCCCTCCGGGAAGACAGCCCTGGCTTCAGGGACCACGGTCCAGGAGGGAGACAGGCACAAGTCCTGTCATTGCACAACTGACTATGAAGGTTTCAGTGTTATATATAAGCGTCACAAGACGAGAAGTTTCAAAAGAAGTGTCGAAAGACGAGAAGCTATGCTTGGGGTGACAGGGGTCAGGAAGTCTCTGTGAAGTGGTATCTGGGGTGAGGGCCCTCGGATGAGCAGGGGATGGTAGAAAGGATGTTCTGTTGGGGGAGCAGAAAGGCTGCCAGAGCAGCACGTGCAAAGGGCCTGTGGCAGGAAGGCAGGTGGGGTAGAGCCTAAACCACAGCAGGTGTGAGAGGAGACTGGGGTGGGGTCTTTCCAGACAATTACAACATGATGACAAGAGCTCTCTGCCTAGGCTTTTGAATAAATAAATAGTGTTTAAAGTCAGGCCATTGATAGAAATGTGGAAGTCAACTATAGTTTTAGAAGTAATTTCATTTTACCATTCATTTATGGTAATCTTGGTTAAGGGTTTAATCAAAATGTAGAAGAATTCAGTTATTTTTTGTAAAAAAACCCCTGCATTTTGGGCTGCTCAAGGGGATAGAAAATCTCATTTAAAATATCCGACTTTAATAATATACAATAAGAGTATTCCAATAATTATAAAAATCATATTTAGCAACTGGTTTAGAGTATTTTTAAATTTTATTGTGATGAGACATTTTCTGCATTTATTATGCGTTGGGGAGAGGCTTGTCAGAGGCTACAAAAAAGACACTTGTTTTCACCTCCAGGCTCTCAGAAGGGCCCAGATTTTCCAGACCGAGGCTCATTGGAAGAAACCAGTCTGTGAGACGGTCACCTTTTCAGAGACGGGCCTCCCTGCGTGTGTGTGGGAGGGGGGTGGTGCTCTCCAAGACGGGAGGTGAGCGGAGTTTGACGTCCAGAGAGCTCCACACAGAAGAGAAAATCTCTCTCAATCTTTAGCACCGCGTGAATAAAATGGTCAAGAAAGCATAAGGTTTAAAATTGGCATTTCTTTGCACTTAAAGGTTTTAGAGATTTGGGTTCCAAACCTCATCTAAACGGGACGACCTTAGCCCGGGACCTCGAAAGCCCCCTGGCATTTCCCAGACACTGGTGCCCACACTCGAATGACAGCGGCTGCGAGGCCTGTGGGGGGGCCGACCCCCACATCGTCAAGGCTGGTGGGTCGGTGCCATCACCTCGGCACACACAGGCCCCAGGGCCTCCCGGGCAGCAGGAAGATTTCCCGAAGGACAGAGGCCTGGACCCTGGCCACACAGCGGCGTCACCCGGGAAGCTTGGAAAAACCCGAGTCTGGGCACATTCGGAACAACCGGGTCAGAACTCGGGGGAGGGACCCAGGTGTCAGCATTCGGGGTTCGTGCAACTCACGCTGAACCGGCTCACGGAGGCGATGCTGGAGCTGAGGTCTGAAGGGGGATGAGGCCGGGGATGTGGGTGGTGCAGAGCATTCGGGGGGATCACAGCCCTGTCCCCGGGGTCCCGCTCCCTAATCTCCTTTCAGACACTTCTTCCTTCCTCGAAAGTGTTTCCCACAGTCGGGAAGTGAGATCTGCTTGGGGGAAGCTGACAACGGGGAGGGGGTGCTCTTGCCAACGACACCCGTGGGGAGGAGGGGCAGGCTGGGAGGCAAGGCGAGCTGTGGCCCCTCTGAAGGGTCCCAGCCCGCGGCTCGGGGCTGAGCCGATGCACGGACCAGGCGTCCCCAGTGGAGAAGCAGGACGGTGGGCCAAGCGGCTCTGATGTTCCCGCGAGGGACGAGGCTGGGAGCCCCGGCCAGACTCCCGGGGGCTGGGGCCGCCGTATCTTTGTCCTGAAAGGTAGGGGTTGGGGCGGTGTGTTAGGGCGTCATCCCCGCCCCCCCCCGCCGACTGGGCAGGGCACCTGTGTGCTTCTGACAGACAGAAATTGAGACTTGGGAAAGATTCGATACCACACCCCAGCATTGACAGCGTAAGAGCCACATTTCCCCGGAGCATCAGACACGAAAATGCCGAATTACAATAACCACACTTAAAGACTCCGTGGCATAGTCTCAGTTTATCACTTGGCATCTTGGAATACAAATTTTTATTTTTAACAATGCCTATTTAAAATTTAATATTGTAAAGATGTCAAGTCTCCCTTAATCACTCTCAAATGCAAATTCCCGTCAAAATCGTCCAGCACTTCCTTTTGTTTTTCCAAGAAACGCACCAACTGATCCTAAAACGCGTGGAAAGTTAGGAAGAGAGAAGTCACTCTTCGGGACGTCAGAAAGCGCCTTCCAGCTGTCCCTGGGGTGAAAGCTACAACTCGCGCAGGACAAACGAACCGAACAACAACGCGGATGCCCCGGCGGGAGGCGGACGTCGCAAACACGGAGGTAGCTCAGTGCTCGGCAGAGTGTCAGACCTGATTTCCGTTCGAGGGGAAGCAGAAATAAAGCCTGGACCCCATGTCCCACTCTCCGCGTGGACTGCACGTGTTGTCCGTGGACAGAACGGTACGTGTAGGGATGAGAAACGGCGCCAGAAGGAGGTAAAAGGCAAAAGGCTCTTTTACGTCCCGCGGCTCGAGGGCAGCCTCCTGGAGGCCGAGTGCCCCCTCGAGCCACAAAGGAGACTCAGGCGTCCTGCTGTGGCACCTGGGTCTCTGGGAGGCGGGAGGGCGGGTGGGACACCGTGTTTCCTACAGAGAAACAGAGGAGAGCGGAGGAAGAGGCCACCTGCTGGACCGCGGCAGGAGAGGGGCCCTTGAGGCACCGCTCTGGGCGTGGGCAGGGGACCGAGGGGACGCTTGAGCAGGGAGCAGCCTCAGGGCAGGGCGGGGCTCCCCCTCCACAAAGCTGGAAACCAAAAGCCGTCGCAGAAAGCCCCTAGAAACCGTGGGAGCTCCGGTCACGGTCGTGAGCCGAAGGCTAGACTTCCTGACCCACAGAGGGGCCTGCTGCGGAGAAGACACGGGTGGCCTGTAGGAACCTGGGGGCCTCGGGTGGGCCAGCCGAGACCCAGCGTTAGGGGCACAGCTCCGGGCTGGGACCAGGTGACCGCTGGAAGGAGTAACGTCATTAGACGCTACGACATTTTTTGGACATTCATGTCTCCCGCTCCACAAGACGGTGTCACCGGACTCAGAACCAGGGGGGAAAGGAGACCCCAGAACAGGTTGTTACTGACGCAGACCCTGAGGCTGGGGGCAAGGACCTCGCGGTGACCATGTGACTGTGTTAAAGATAGTAGATGCACATGTGGTGAATTGACGAAAAAACGGAGGCCGTTACAAGGATCGGACGTTCATGAAGATGAACCGATTGGAGATTCTGGAATCGAGGAACTACGCACAAACAGGAGGCCCTGACCGCAGATTTCCAGCGGCCGCAGAAGGTGCCGGCAGACCCCGCGCCCCCAAACGGAAGCACCGTGAGGGAGGGTGCGTGGAATCGGGGGCTCAACAGAAACATTAGGCATGCTGGAAAGTTCCCAAATACCAGCGGCAGGAACCCCCAAGGGAGAATGTGGAGTAAAAGGAAAGAAGCGAAATTCAGTGAGAAATCAACAAGAACTTTCTGGAACAGGGTGCATTGATGGTGGGCGGGGACGGGGGTGGATGGGTGGCACCTGCAGGGCCGAGGGGCTTGGGCACGGAGGGCTTCTCAGAGGAGCAGCCCCGGGGATGTGTCGTAGGCCTGTGAGGGCGGGGGGCACATCCTGAGCCCACAGGGGTGCCCGTGCTCCTGTAACAGGACACCGCAGACGGGTTAACCAATGTTTATTTCACACGGCCCTGGAGGCTGTAAGACAGGGATGGGGCCTTGGGGTCTGGCCTTGGGGACGTCCCCTTCCGAGCACACTGACTGCTGTCCCCTTCTGTGCTCACGTGGTGGAGAGACATCTCTGCTCTCCTCATCCCCTTATGAGGGCACTGATTCTGTCCACGGGGGCTCCCCCCTCACGACCTAATCCAAAAGCCATCACTGGGGATTTAGGGTTCATTGTGTAAATCTGGGGACAGGGAGACACAAATGTCCCATCCACAGCAACCTAATTAAAAATAGGCACAACGGACGCTTCTCAGGAACAAGATATTTGAATGATTGATCAACACATCGAAAGATCCACACCATGAGTCCTCAGGGGAATGAGAAGGAGAACCACAGAGAGCACTTTCCGGTCAACGTCGACGTGAACCCCAAACTGCTCGAGCGTCTACTAAAAATAAAACCACGGGGAGCTGCCACTATCCATCCACCGGAAAGGCTAACGAATTCTTCTCACGACAATCCAAGTAGAGCGAGATCGTGGGACAACCGGAAACCCGCACCTGTAGGCTGGGGCCCCAGACCCTGCAACCGGCTGGATGGCTGGGCGATTTCTTACAGGGTCAGGCACACTTGCCACCTGGCCCCGAATCCCTGTCCTCGGCACTAACCCAGGGGAAGGGACACCTGAAGGTCGAAGACAGGCTTGTTCATGTTTGTCCATATCTGCTTCACTCACGACCTTAACGCGTTTCAGTGAGAGGCTTGAATACACAAGTCGTTTGGATCATATTCAGCAATAGACATGAATAAAATGCCGGTTCATATGGCCACACACACAAACCACAAAACCGTGATTCTCGCGAGACCCAGGACAGAACATACCGCATGCCCCCGCGTGCGTTTATTCAGAATTCTGGAAGAGTGAAACCAACCCACAGAGACGGGGATGGGCCAGTGGCTGCCTGAGCCCAGGGGCGGGGAGCCTGGCCAGAAGGGACATCAGGGCCTATCTAAGATGATGGAAATGTATATAGTTGTCAAAACTCATCAAACTAGTCGCTTAAAATAAGTGCATTTCATAATACGCAAATTGTCCTTCCGTAAATTTGATTTACGGCCATGTCGTGTTGATTTATGGCCACGCTACGAAATGGTTAAAATTACCACAGTGGATAATGCTGGGTGTTTGCGGAAACCCAGAGTGACTGGAGCCCTTACGGACACCCTCTAGAGTGTTCGCTGCAGCCTTACTGGCCGCAGCTCAAACCCAGAGCAGCCCAGCTGCCCATCGACGGCGGGAAGGGCCACAGCAGAATCCCGTACGGCAATTACCGATGGGTAGTTGAACGGCAGCTACACCCGACGACACGGGTAAATATCACAAACCTAGTTCTGGCCGTAAGCGGACAAACTCAAACGTGCGCCCCGTGTGACTCTAGTGACGCACACGGTGGGGACCCGGGGCAGCCACCGGGGAGGACGGGGGCCCCGGGTGCAGGCGTGGGTGACCGCGTGTGGGGAGGGCTTCTGTGAATGCCTCTGTTTCCTCATCTGGCTGCAGCCACCCCGACACTGCCCTGTGAAGGCTCGTCCCATGTTATCCTCATGGTCTGGGTCGTGTTCTAAAAGCTTCACATGCTTAATAAAGGCTTTACTTGACACCGAGTGTCAAAAACGAGGAAAAATATAAATGTCTCAGGAGAAGAGTGGACGAACTATTTGGCTGGGATCGAGGAACACAGGGGGGCTGACTGTATATCAGCCAGCGGGCGGTGGTGACTGCTGGGGGTCGAGCGAGGGCGACGGCAGGCTCTCGGATGTGGCGGGACCCTTGGGCCCGGCCCCCGCGCCCCGGATGGACACGTAACGGATCCATCGGTGGCATTTGATAGACACTTGGCAGATGTGCTTGGTGTGTGCTCTCGTGTGTGTGCAACCGGTTCATGAGCGACCCTGGGAACGTCACGCTCTCGGAGAGCACAGCTGGCCGCAGGGGCGACACCCACCCAACGGTCCTGCGCTGGCACGGGAAGCGTTTTACTGATCTGTTTCTAATAAGCTGAACACATTCAGCAAAGGGAATGAATGGACACAGCATCATCATCGGAAATCAATAGCTCCCCTTCACGTCAATGAGAGAGCGAGCTGGAAAGACAGAGCCTGCGGGCAGTCGGGATAAGTCTAAACAGCCCGCACTCAGCAGCAGCGCAGGGAGACGGCGGGCGGGAGTGGACACACACCCCCGAGAGGCGAGGCGAGGCGAGGCGAGGTGAGGCGAGGCGGCTGCCCCAGCCGCCCGGACGCACCTGTGTCCGCGACAGCGATGCCCCTAACTTTGCTCTTCTGGCTCTGCGGTCTCCTGAGTTATTTTTAGAATGTGCTCTCAAAGCTTGGTCTGTGCTTTGGGAAGGGATGATTTATTTGTCAGAAAAATAATTCGAAAGTAGACAGCCCATGAAGAAAACAGATGTCAATCGGGCACGTCACCTTTTTCTCCAGAAGCACGTGCCGATTCAAACCCAGCGAGGCTGAATGGGGTTCAGTACAAATGCATCAAGCTCTCAACGTGTGGGACAAACCGGCTGGGAAGACTGGCCCACCCCTGCAGTCTTGGCAGAGGGAGAGCTCTGGAGGGGGCGGAGCGCGCACGTCCGTTATTTCTGTAGGTCAAGCTGAGGTGCGCGGGCAAGAGAGTGAAGACCGAGGGAGGCGCGTTTGGACTCCACGGGCTCTGCCTCATGCTTAGACTTTGTTCCCAGCAATTACACAGTGACTTACAAAAGAGAAGACAGGGAACCACCTTCACTTGTTCCAGGAATGTCACATCAGCAACCTGGCGATCCTGCGGCAATTTGTAAACGAAGGAATCGGGGCACAGAGAAGTGCGGTCTCTCGGCGAAGCCGGGCCGTGGATTTGGACGCCAGGAAATCTGAATCCCAAATTTCAGACTCCACATCGCTGCTTGTATTCCGTGCTATTTTGTTTTGTTTTTAAGGACTTTTGGTTGTTATGTTTCAAATATCACAATTACCCACCCAGCCAAGCAGAAGACCTGATTCATGCCCGTAATTAGGCATTTTGCTTTTTTCAGAGTTGCTGGAAGCCCGGTGGTGGGCTAAGCACCCCGCCCTCCCCTCCCATCTCACACCGAGGACGGACTCCAGACACGCTCACCCCACATGCAAGCATGGCCGCCACACTCGGGGTCTCCCCACACACCCTCCCCCGCCGCACAGGGACAAAGTGCTCTCCACACCCCTTTCTAAGGGACATCATCCTAACACACAGCTACTTGCTAAGGTGGGGGGTGGAGGGATGCTATTTGGAGATGAGGAAGCTTCCTTTGGAACAATTATGTTTCTGATAATGAAGGAGTAAAATGTTTCAGACGTTTAATTTTTTTTTTTAATTTTTTTTAACATTTATTTATTTTTGAGACAGAGAGAGCATGAACAGGGGAGGGTCAGAGAAAGAGGGAGACACAGAATCTGAAGCAGGCTCCAGGCTCCGAACTGTCAGCACAGAGCCCGGAGTGGGGCTCAAACCCACGGACTGTGAGATCATGACCTGAGCCGAAGTCGGGCGCTCAACCGACTGAGCCACGCAGGCGCCCCTGTTTAATTTTTTTTTAACATTTATTCATTTTTGAGAGTGAGAGAGATGGAGCCTGAGCGGGGGAGGGGCAGAGAGAGAGAGGGAGACACAGAATCCGAAGCAGGCTCCAGGCTCCCAGCTGTCCGCACAGAGCCCGACGCGGGGGCTCGAACTCGCAGACCGTGAGATCATGACCCGAGCCGAAGTCAGACGTTTAACGGACTGAGCCACCCAGGCGCCCCATGGAGTAAAATGTTTCAGACGTTTAAAATCCTTGCATGGCACTAACTTTCACACAGCACTCACTTTGCGAACCAGAAGGAAAAAAAAAATAGCGGGGGCAGAAATGATGATTTAATTTACATGTCAGAAAAGCAGCCAAGACAACATAGAACAGCTTGGGAATGCAGTCCTGCCACGATTTAAAAATTCATCTCGACTTTGTAAAGAAAATATTTCTCCTCCCACCTCTGCAGAGCACAGAAGGAGAAGCCCCGGGAAGCCTGCTGGCTGGGTCACAGTGGTGACGGTCACCATGAGGTGCCCATCTCCCCTGGAAGGAGCAGGTGCGGTGCAGGTGGGCGCTGTCCAGGCACCTTGCCCGGAGGACGGGACGGGCTCAGAGCCGTGCTCCGTGGTTGAGTGTCACCGGCCACCCGTGGTCCTGAGCCGCAGGACGCTCTGCCTCGTCAACCAGCAGGACAAAAGAATGACGGCGACGTTGGGCTTCAGAGACCAGGTTCTGGTCCCCAGGCTCAGGGTCTAGACTGGTGAGATCTGACAACACCGACTGTCACCACGTGACCCTGCAGTGAATTCTCGGGAGCAGAGCCACGTCTGATTTGCCTTCCTGTCTCCCAGCATGGCACGGCACTTGGAACTTAATAGGTGCTCAACGGATTAGTCTCTTCACTAAATGGATCCGGTAATGATGCTGATCGCAGCAGAGGGAAGCGTTCATGCGCAAGGCTTCGGATACCCCTGTGTCCCAGGCACTCGTGTCCTCACAGCAGATGACGAGTCTGGGGTTCCTAGTGGCCACGAAAGCTGGTGTGGGTTTCACTCCCAGGTGGAGGCAGAGCCGTGGCAGGAAGTAGGATCTGCTCGTCCCGTGGACTCGAAGTCTCTCGTCACTCGGGTGTCCGGTGCCCGTAAGGGAACAGCTGGATGTGAGAGACTGCACGCTGCTTTCCGTGATCCACGCGGCTTTGAGACAGAGAGGGAGGGAGCTGTGGACGACAGATGGACACAGTGCACGAAACAGAAGTTTGGGTGTATTTTTCTCCCTTACAGACGCCCTCGGTGCCCCGTGCACGCCGGGTACAGATGGGCAGCAGGGGCAGCCCCTCAATGATGCGTGCCCTGCCCCAACAGAGTCCCAGTGTCGTGAGGGCAGCTGGCCCTAGGGAAGCATGCAGCACGGCGTGACACGTGCCTGTTATTTCCAGAAGCATCGAGGAGGATTGGCCACCTGCGCTGGGGTGTTCAGGCAGACGTCAGCAGCAAGGTGCATCCGACCAGGATCCCGCAGGAGGAGCCAGACCCGTGGACGGTGCCGCAAGGACTGGGCTTTGCGGAGAGAGACGCGGGGTACAGAGCACGCGGTGGGAGAGGACCAGTGGGCGGGCGAGTGCGGCGAAGGCGCCCGTGGGCCGTGTTGGCGGTGACGAGGGGCTGTGATGACCCGCGTCGGGTGTCGGTGGTGGACCCGCGTCGGGTGTCGGGTGTCGGTCGGGTGTCGGTGGTGTCAGTCTAGCCAGAAGCCGTGTGGACGATACACACGCAAAGGGAAGGTGCTCCAGAGCGGGGAAGCCTGGGAGAACGGAGTCGTCCTCTGTCGCTCGGACTCCGAGGCAGGAGGAGGGGTTGGACGGAAGAGAGGTGGGTGGACGGGGCAGATTCAGGGCCGAGCACGGGTGGGCGGCGAGGGGCACATGTGCCCCGAAGATGGCAGGAAATGTCTGGAGTGGGCGTTTGAGAGGCTGGGGCATCCCCGTCCGATAGCGATTCGGCAGAGGCAGGTGTTTAGGGCCTGGGAAAACGATAGTGAGCTTTGGGCTTTATCCCGAGGTGCCTGCTGTGCAGGTGGGACTCGGCAGAGCCTGGAGTCTGGGAGCTGGAGGGCAGGATGCTGGATGCTCTGTGGGGGGTTCAGCGGCAGGTGGCCGAGGTCCCTCAGGGCGGGTGCATCAAGAGAGGGCAGGGGGCAGAGGAATTTGAGAAGGACCAAAGGGTAGAGGTCAGGCTGTGAGAGACCGTGTGGGGTGTCCCGTGCGGGGTGTCCCAGAGAAGGCTCTGGGTCCCGGGCCCCAAGAGAGGAGAAGGTCAAGGAGGCGGCTCCGAGAGGCAGAAGTGGAGGCAGAGGGAGCAGCGACGGCCATCGCCCGTCATCGTGCTGGGGACGAAGCTCGGGCCGGGACCCGTCAGACGGTGCTCCGCGACGTCCTCCCGTCTGGAATCCCAGTCCTGGTGCTCGATAGAGGGTGTTGAATGAACGAGTTCAGGAATGGCTCCCTCTTGCACGTAAGATCGAGAAGCTGTCAATGTGCCTAAAATGATGCCGGTTACAGATCTGCACCCGTTGAGTCCTCAGGTCGAATGAGACTCGTTGGTTCACTGGGCGAAAGATGAACTGAGAGCGACTGTTGCCGCTAAAGCTCTCAAGACCACTGCCCCAGGGCATTTACGACGTGGGAGGAGCTAGCAATGCTGAGGGTCCCCTGCCCGAGGGCGCCCCACCAGTGAGCATCGAGGGGCCAGCTGACCCGGAGTCCCTGCCCCTTTGGCGTCGCTGCCATCGTTGCCTTCCAGGTCCCAAGGGTGCTCCCCGTGGATGGCACCACCCCTCCATCCACAAAGACCCTGGGACCCACAGACGGCACAGCTCCTCCCCTGGGAAGTAGGGTCTCGGCAACAACCGCGGCCCGAGATCCCAAGTGCGTGGCTCCAGTTACAGCACCGCCTCCTGGTGGACTCCTGGGTTGCGGGATGTCTCCATCCGGAGCGGAGGCGGCGCTGAGGAACATCTGTGCTCCTCTCTCCATCTGCAGGAGGCTCGAGGCGACCTTGTGAGAAAGAAGCCGCTGATCTCCGAGGTCTCCCCCGATGTGTGATTGCTACTTGGCGGCAGGACCCTCCTCCGGGTGTCCCTTTCTCGCCCACAGGAACTCCTCTGATCTGTCCATGAGTCACATCTTGTCCAAATGTTACTGCACAGATAACATCACGCTGGAAGGAGCCGCAGTGTCTTCCGCAAAACGTCACCATGTTTTTCCTCTCCTTCGAGTGCTGGCGAGCCTTACGTTTTGTAAGAGATGTCCCCTCCTGTCCCCAGAGCTGAGTCCTGGCCTGGTCTCCCTGGGCACCGTGCACCGTTCGGGTGGTCCTGCACCAGGAGTGGGATGGGGCCCTTGGCCTGGCAGACTGGGCCACCCCGAAAGCGCTGAGTCCCCTTCAGCCTCACGGGCAGCCGCGTGTCCCGCGCGAGGCTCTCCGATGACCCTCTGCGCTCGCACTTCGGGGGTCTGCACGTCTCCTGACGCCGGGGGGCTTTCCTGCGGTTCAGCAGTTCTGGTCCTTTCCTCCTTCCCGACTAGCGGAAGCGGCACCTTCCCGTGACCGCTCAGGGTGAGGCAGGGCACACGGCCGGTGGGGACAGAATCACCGTGCGTCACCACCAGGCCAAGTTTTTAATCATCGACGTGAGACCCTCCAGCAGACAGAGGAAGCCGAGCGCCCAGATCATGGAGCCTCTGGGTCTGGCCTTTGTGTCTGGTTCCTGAGTCACTACCCGAAGGGGCGTTACCCTAAAGCATTCCCAGGAGCACGGCAGAGCTCACACGAGCAGGAAATTCAACTTTGTTTGCCAAGGCCGAGGTGTGGAGATGTTGGCGACTGTGCGACCTCACCCGCGCTGACAGATACACCCGCCTCGAGCGCGAGTATCTCCGTCTTCTGAGCACCACCCTAGCGTGGTCCCCGCACCCAGTAATCGTTCCCTCCTCCCCCCCAACCCCCCGCACCACGCTGGGCTTCTGCCGGCTCCTGGGGCTCCTGCTGTCACTCGAACACAGCTCTCATTAGGCTCTTTGTCACGCTCTGTTCCAGCTGCCCCTTTGCACGTGTGCCTCCCGTCTGCAGCACGAGCTCCTTAAGGACAAGCATGTGACTGTCTTATTGATGGCTATAGCCCCAGTGTGTGTTCAGGAATGTTTGTCCGACGAATGAATGAACGAAAGCTTTGCAAAGGGAAGAAGGACGGTATTAATGGAAATGACCGCTTGCTAATTTATGGTTCATGTGAATTAGGGATATTTTATGTTGGGTTTGCTTTAAATGGGACACGTGTTATACCGCTGCCAGAATTTAATTTTAATTAAGCAGACACTTCAGCCGAAGTTGTTCTTGGTTTAATCTTTTAACGTCTCACGTTGCTCGTGAACGCTTCTGCGTGTTACCTTCCCTTCCGCAGCCCGACTTTCACAAACAGACCTCTGTGTTTGCCTCACAGTGTAGGCGACTCGGATGTGGGTGCTGGGGGTGCTGGGGGTGGCTCAGCGCGCCTTTCTCCGGAGCCATCCACCTGCAACCCTTCTCCTCTAGAACACTTACGTACACACGCCTGTGCACACACGTGCATACACACATGCACAGAGACATGCACACGCGTATACACACGTGCGCACCTGCAAACGTGCACACGTGTGCACGCTCATATGGACACCCACGCACGTGCAGCCCCACAGACACATGCATGCACACACACAGAGACAGGTACACACGCACGGAGCCACACGTGCACACACGTACACACGTGCGCACCTTCAGACTCTGAAGACTGCCCGGCAGGGGCGGGCTGCCCCGTCCAGGGTGCCTGAGCGGTGGGAGCACCACGGGGGCAGGGCGAGGCTCGTGGCAGCGTGGCCCGAAAGCTTGTCCACAGTGCCTTCAAGGGAGCCATGGATCACCGGGAACTTTTCACGGGGGCACGGTGGCACTCCCGTCTCCGTGCTGTGTGGACAAGGACAAGTTCCCCAAACCCTCGCTCGACCAGAGGGGCGTGATCTGCTCTGGGGGATTTCGCCAAGTTCTCAATCCTCCTCATCTTCAAAAGGAAGCCCCTGCTGGCCTGCAGACCGTGTGAAGAGACACGTGACAGACAGCTGGCGGGGAGAGGGACGGGGGTCCCCTGAGCTGAGGTCTCCGCCGGCCACCATGCAGCCCGCGGCGAGCAGAGTTAATTCAGAGACAGTTATACAAATTGGGTGGGGGCCTATTTGGGTGACTCATGTAGCCCTCCTTTTGAAATCAAGGGCTGGCACCTGCCATTTTGTTTCCTTGAGATGTTCCAACGGGGCCTGACTCAAACACGTCTACTATGAGTCATCGGGTCAGAAGCTCCGTGGGAGGCACCACGGGGAGGGAAGAGAGCCCTCGCGTGTGGAGCCTCCTCGCAACTCACGCGGGTGTCTACCAGGCGTAGGCACTGCGTTGAGGCAGGCGCTCCTGGCCTTGGCGGGGGGGCCACGCACACCCCTGGCAGGGCCCCCCGCGGAGGTGAGCGCCACGAGGCCGGCTCGTGAGGGGTTCCCTTCCCACGGGTGACACTGGCCCCTCCTCTCCCACGGCCACAAATGCTCGATGACGAGGGGGGGAAACCACACGCACGAGGGGCCCCGGGCAGCGAACTACATTGTCCTCCCGGCTCTCCACCCGTCATCCCTCGTTGACGTCCGCGGCCTCCATCACTTCATGCTGTGGACGCGACGCGATGGGCCGGCCGGAGAGCCCGTGGGCCCCAGAAGTGCACAGCGGGCTCTAGAAACCAGGGGAGATAGCGGCCGCCCTCTCCCTCTCGGGGCACACAGGAGATCCCTCGGCACCGGGGCCACGCGGGATGGTGAGCCAGGAAATCAGCAGAATATTTCTTGTTAATGTGGGAGATGAAAACAGTTATGCTGAGCAGACATATTTCTCCACTGGAAATCTGCAGTAATTGATTTTTAAAGCTCCCGTAGAAAATGCTATCTTCCCCGTTCGTTTCTTTGTTGTTAAAATAGTGCTGTGTGCGAACACATTTCTGATCCTATCCCCTTCTATCCCCACGCAATAACTAATAATTTTGTCAGATTCTCTTGCCAGGATGCGCCCTCATATTTCTGCACCTAAACCTTCATTTGCAAGCGGCGGGCCCCCCCACCCCCCCCGAGCAGAGCTGGAGGGAGAAAGTCGGAGACCGTCTTTGCAAAATGACGGGGAAGCCATGGGAACGGCTGACTGATTTTTCTGGGGCCTGACAAATAATTAGCAGAGGAAGGCTCTGCTTACCCAGTATCTCTTACAAAATAAAATATGTTACATCTTCTGAGCGTGTCAAAGGCTCTTGGGAGCCCAAATCTGGAATGATGTGGTTGGTCTCAAAGCGTCGGGCTTGTGGTTATAATGAGCTATGCGTGTGATGCGTGGTCACTGCGGGCGTCCCCTTGCCGGGGCGTGAGCATCTCTAGGAGACTGCACGCGACAGTGGGGTGAGGGCGCGTCATCTGTGGTCGTCGTCATCCGTTCTGGTCCTAGTGTCCAGCTGAGGGCGAGGGAGGTGCCCGGGGTAACTGAGGCCCCCGTGGGGTCCGTGGTGGGGGCCCTGCATCCCTCACACAGAGCTCCAACTGGGATGAAAATCAGTGACGGTCCGGGTGCAAACTACCAATTTTGTGAGCACAGAAATGGAACCCAGAGAGTAGCATATTGGCTGGTGGGAGACGTTAGCCACGCGTTACAGCTGAACTCGCCCGTTGATAGAAGGCATCCCTACCGAAGGCCCATACACCTGTGTTGTGTTAACTCATTCTTGGTGTAGTGTTTTAATGACACCAGGTAGTTGGGACACCAGCGGGATTTGTGGGGTGGGCTCCTAGACGTGGGGGGCTGCTGGGCCGGCCCCCCTGGGACCCTCGTGCCCTGGGGCACCTCCTCTGGGGAAGTCTATCAAATTCCCACTCACCACAGCCATGGCGTCAGGCACTCGGGCCCACTCTCCCTCCCCAGCCAGCCGTTTCGAGGGGAGGCCACAGCACCGTGGAGCGACAGGGCTGGACGGCGGTCCCAGGAGCACTGAAGCGGGTGCGTCGTGTGGCAGCCGGAGTTCAGGGTGGAAACGAAGCTAGGGGATTGAGGATAGGGTCTGTGTCCCTGTGGCATGGTGTCCCCCCCACCCCCGCAGAGCCGACCGTGACGGAGGTGGGAACGGGCACGTCGGAGCGTCGGTGGCATCTTGCTGGAGACGGCGTCCCATGCTGGCCGCGGATCCCCAATTCTACGCTGACACACTCCCAAGGGAGGGCTTCTTTCCCTGACACTGAGCTATAAGCTGCCGTGGACGGAGATAAACCAATTTGGAAGGAGGGCTATTATCCTGCCACGTGGCCGAGGGGAGAAGAGGGGCTCTCGGCTCACGCTGGGAAAAGCCTCAGTGAACGGGAAGCTACTGCATCTGGCACGGCTTCAAAGCATTTTCAGCTTCTGGTTTAATAAGGTGACATTGAAAATAACCTCACATTTCTTTTTAGACTCGGAAAAAGAAAAACCTCTTCAGATATTCTCTACCATAAAAATAAGTCCAAATGTTAGGTGAAGAGGTTCTAAATTATAAACTGGATGCTTCGTGGGCTTCCCTGCGACCCCAGGCCCCACACCGCGGTCACCGTCCCCATGCCAGGGCAGTGCACGCGGTCATTACCTTCTCCCAAGCATGGAGAGACGATCAGGGGAGAGAGTCCTGAGCGCTGGAGATTGCTTTCATCTCTGTAGCATTAAGCGGAGAGATGGCAAAAAGGAGCAGCGGGTCCAAACTTCCGGGGTGCCCCAGAATGGGGCTGCCCAGACTTCAGGGGTGCCCCGGAATAGAGCGGTCCAGACTTCAGGGGTGCCCCGGATGGGGTTGCCCAGACTTCAGGGGTGCCCTGGATGGGGTTGCCCAGACTTCAGGGGTGCCCCAGATGGGGTTGCCCAGACTTCAGGGGTGCCCCGGAATAGAGCGGTCCAGACTTCAGGGGTGCCTCGGATAGGGCTGCCCAGACTTCAGGGGTGCCCTGGATGGGGTTGCCCAGACTTCAGGGGTGCCCCGGATGGGGTTGCCCAGACTTCAGGGGTGCCCCGGAATGGGGTTGCATAGCGAGAACTGGCCCAGACTGAGAGAGGGCAGGCACCTGGGGAGGTGACATTGCCCTGAGCCTGGTCCCAGGATCTCTCTCCTCCCCCCTTTGCCCTCCTTCTGCCTCCGTTGTGTGCCCGATGGGGGTCTCTTCCCTTCCAGCTCTGACAGGAGAGATCCCAGAACCCCCTTCCCACTTGAGGCCCTGCAGTCAGGGCTCCCATGTGACCGAACAGCACCCCTGCTCCGGGACAAGCCTGGCATGTGGCGGGGAGAGTTTTCAACCTTTGTTCCTAAGAAAACAGGAGGTATGTCTGTTCTCAGATGGAGCCCTGACAGCTTTGAGGAGGGTGATCCAGTCTTACGTGTCACCTGGCCAGGCTGTAGTGCCCCTGAGTGAACCAGACAGCAGTCTGGGTGTGGTGTTAGGGACGACACACAGTTGGTCCCCCTCCATGATGTGGGTGGGCCTCATCCAATCAGGCGAGGGCCTTAAGCACAAAAACTCAGGTGTCTCAGAGCAGGAATTCTGTCTCAAGACTGCAGCCCCGGATCCCGCCCGAGCCTCCAGCCTGCCCTACGGATTAGGACCTGACACTACAGCCTTCTAATTCCCTACACCCCTCTCTCCACAGAAGGATAGACAGATGGTCAATACAGGTACAGGTCAGGTGTAGGTATACACACACACACACAAGCACACACTTCTGGTGGTGTTTCTCTAGAACACCCTCACTGATGACGCACTTCGGCATAACAAAGCATGTAAGCACAAATTAGCCTTCTCTTAATTTGTCTTGGGCCATATTCAGGGAAACCTTTAGCGTCCATCTGCCCGGATGTCACACGGAGTGAACCTAACTGGGGACTGGGCACAAAGGAAGCCTGAGACCTCTGTCACCTGCTCCACAACGGGCCACATAACTCGGCCACTTGCTTATGTGGGAGAATTATTTTAAGTGAAATTGTTAATTTGGAAAGCCAAGTTATAAATAAGTAGTTTGGGGGCGCCTGGGTGGCTCAGTCGATTTAGTGACCGACTTCGGCTCAGGTCACGATCTCGCGGTTCGTGAGTTCAAGCCCCACGTCGGGCTCTGTGCTCACAGCTCAGAGCCCGGAGCCTGCTTTGGATTCTGTGTCTCCCTCTCTCTCTGCCCCTCCCCTCCACTCACTCTCTCTCTCTCAAAAATAAATAAACATTAAAATTTAAAAAAAAACAAAATAAAAAAATAGATTGTTTGAATGTCGTTGAGTCCAATTCTCTCACTACTTAATTTATTTCCCAGAAGCTGCCTCTGGGGGATTTTATTAAGAAGGGACTCAAATCATTTAATTTTTTTCCCAGGCTATTTTTGCAGTTGAAAATTCAAATTTCACAATAAAGTAAACATTTATTTAATTTTTATCGGTGGCCCCACAACTAATTTACTTACAGATTTTCTTTTTTCAGAGAGAAGAAAAAATCCTCTCTCCTGTGAGCAGCTGCCCAGGTCAGGGATCCTGCATCGAGTAAGTTCCAGAAATTTAAGACTAAGTATGTTAGTGCATTGATGCATCCTGCTTCTTTTAAAAATTTTTTACTGTTTATTTATTTTTGAGAGAGACAGAGACAGAGAAAGACAGAGTGTGAGCAGCGGAGGGGCAGGGAGTGAGGGAGACACAGAATCCGAAGCAGGCTCCAGGCTCCGAGCTGTCAGCACACAGCCCGACGTGGGGCTCAAACTCACAGACCGTGAGATCATGGCCTGAGCCAACGTCAGACGCTTAATCAACTGAGCCATCCAGGCGCCCTGTTTTTAGTGATTTAAAATTTTTTTTTAATGTTTATTTTTGGGAGAGACAGAGCATGAGGCAGGGAGGGGCAGAGAGAGACGGAGACAGAATCCAAAGCAGGCTCCAGGCTCCGAACCTTCAGCACAGAGCCCGACATGGGGCTCGAACTCACAAACCACAAGATCATGATCTGATCTGAAGTCAAATCCTTAATAGACTGAGCCTCTCAGGTGCCCCTTGATGCGTCCTGTTTCTAACAAAACAGCCAAAGAGTCAGGAAAGACAAAACAGCAACTAGAATCATCTAATTCTTGTGCTATTTGTCACACGAGATTATTTATTATTATTATCATTATTATATTCAGGAGTGGATCCATGCCAATAAGGCCAGTGAAACACGGTTTGTGGGGCTTTGCTCTGCTCGCTTTGGGACTCTGTCCCACGTCCCCACGTCAGGCCCTCCAGTGCCCCCAGGCCGCTCCCTGGAGCCCAGCACCGTGCTCCCCACGGCCTCCAGGTCCCGATGCAGGGAGCCTGCGGGGTCCAACGCCAGCTGGACTGCAAGTCCCAAGCACGACCTGTCCCCAGGGGATCTTCCTCAAGGCACAGGGAAGTGGCCTGGAACCAGACCGTCCTCTTCTGCCACCGAACTTTCCCTCTGCTCAGCGAGGAGGACCCCGTGGGTCTGGATGAGCCTGCCCCTCTGGGTGCAGCTTGTACGGAAATGACTTTTGACGGTCCTCGGTCGAGTGCTCTCACAGAGCACCACCTAGATGTGCCTCCCTCCCTGCTCCGTGGATCCTGAGCATGGCTGAGCCCAGACCCGCGGTATTGACTTCATGTGTTTTTTTTTAATTTATTTTTTAATGTTTTATTTATTTTTGAAGGAGAGAGAGAGACAGCATGAGTGGGGGAGGGGCAGAGAGAGAGGGAGACACAGAATCCGAAGCAGGCTCTGGGCTCTGAGCTGTCTGAACCTCTGATGCGGGGCTCAAACCCACGAACTGCGAGATTGTGACCTGAGCCGAAGTCGGACGCTTAACCCACTGAGCCACCCAGGTGCCCCACTTCATGTGGTTTTCATAATGTGTTTGGAGACTGGAGAGTGAAGGTATAAACACAGATGCCAAGACCAAGTTCAAATCCCTGCTGTCCCCTCCTAGCTGTGTGACCTTCCACAAATTGCTTAACCTCTCTATGCTTTGGGCTCCTCAGCTGTAAAATGGGGATGATGATAATGGAAACAGCTACATCCCAGGTCTGCTGTGGGGATCAAAGGAGTTGTGTGTTTAGTTTTCTAAGTTTATTTATTTATTTTGAGAGAAGGAGAGAGAGAAAGAGAGACAGAGAATGCATGAGCAGGGGAGGGACAAAGAGGGAGAGAGAGAATCCCAAGCAAGCTCTGCACTGTCAGCACAGAGCCCAACCTGGGCCTCGAACCCATGAACCATGAGATCATGACCTGAACCGAAACCAAGTCATGCTTAACCGACTGAGCCCCTCCCCCTCCGGTGCCCCAGGGGTTATGTGTGTAAAGGAGTGAGCGCAGTGCCCCGCACAACTGAGCACAGATGGGTGCTTACCCTAAGTGCTTGAGACCCATCATCACAGCACAGGTTCCGATTAGATTTGTTCTGTGCAGCAGCTTTTTAAGTCTTTGCAAATTAGAGTGAAATGTTCCGTGGCTCAGGTCTCAGGCAGTGATTTGAACCCCAGGTAGAGCTGGGAGCCCCGTCGCAGGCTGTGATAAACTATCAACCTGCCTGCCTCCCTCAGGTGACCCAAAAAAGCCACAGGGCTCCGCGTGGCCCATTCTCAATAACGGCACAAACAGGAGCGAAGTAGGTCAAAGTAACAACAGAAAGAAATCCTCATGTTTAAGAAGCTCTCCTCCCAGGAAGCCAGGAGGGTGGTGCTGAGATCACATTCGGGCTCCTCATGTGCTGAGGACCCGGTGGCCTCTGTCCCCCTGCCGCGATTTCGGTCTGCGGGGCTCCCCCCTGAGGGATCGGGCTGGCTGCTCCCCCTCCCGGAGATCCCGCTCCCCCGCCAAATGAAGGCTGATGGAGCCTCTCCCCACCTCGCCTCTGCGAGCACCGGGCCTTCCTGACAGCAGGTACATGGGCTCCCGCGTGCTCCCCCGTGATGCACAGGGGTGTCAGAGGGTCACCGGCCAGGGGAAGGCGGCCCCCACGCTCCACAGCCCCCAGGCGCACCCCCATCCCGCCCGAAGTTCGGTCTCCAGCTTCAGGGACTAGGTACGTCCTCGGAGACCACGAGGTGCTACCAGGAGATCATTCCCTTCCTGCAAGGACAAGTACGCTTTGGCTCTTCAAGATTTATGGACAATAAAATCCCTCACGCGCACAGAGATGCTCGGCACGGCCACGTGACATGTCCGGCAGCGGAGACGCGGTTCTGCTTCCCGCTACCTTTGCACCTCGGGGCGGATTGTCTGCGTTGACGCTGAGGGATGTAAACGCATCATCATTCAGCGGAGCGCGCCCGCTGGAGGGCAAGCAGGGGGCCCCGGAGAGAAACGGGCTTCACGCAACGATGGCCCGAGTCCGGGGATAGATGGTGACCAAACAGCAGGCCTCCGGAGGGCCATTGATTCCCGGGGGATGAGGACTGAGCACAAAGTCCCCCTCGGACGTGACCTGCGTAACTTACCCTGGAATTTAGACTGACCCCACCCCCTCCCCCGCACGGCTACCGCGGAATGAGGGTCCGCGCTTGGAGCTGCGCGGGCGCCACCTGGAGGACGCGGCAGGACACCGGGGGGAGGGGTGCCAGGGGCTGGGGGCTGCACGGCGGCGGGTGCACTGCCCCCCTCCACTGTGGGAGCGAGGGACGCTTGAGGGGGATGCGGGGACTCAGCGCGCTCACCCTCAGTCGTGACGTAGTGGCGGCCACGCAGGTTCAAGGGCAGACGACGTCCCGAACGCCGGGGTGGGGCCTAGTAAACACGCCGGTGGGTGGATCTGATGCAGGAGGCCTGGACACTCGGTGAGACAGGCGTGAACGAAGGACGGACCCAGTCTACGTGCTGCCTCCTCTAACAAGGTCAGGCTGGAGGGGGCTGAGGTCAAGAACTGGGGGGGTGAGGGGGTGGCTGCCACCAGCTGGAGGGGACAGGGAGGCCAGCATGAAGGTGGTTCGTGGGTGGCTGTGTCATGGGGGCAGGGGTTGGGGATCCGACAGGCACTGGCTTTGGGAAACCCCACTCCCCGCAAAGGCCCCTGTGGGAGCCGTGTGGACAGATCGCTGGTCGGGCCGTGGAGGGGCGTTTGGGATTTTGCTGAGGGTCAGCTGCAGAGCCCTGTGAGGGGAGGGTCCCGGGCTGCAGCAGGTGCCCAGGACAAGCCGCGCAGTGAGCCGGATGGTAGCAGGCCCCCCGGGAGGTGTGCTCAGTCTGGAGTCGCAGCTAAGGCCAGTGAGGGCAGCGACCAGGTGGCTCGCCCCCTGCAGGTCAGCCCGGCTGGTTCTGCTTCCAACTGCTGCTTGCTTTTCCTGCAAACTCCAGGGCCTTGGGGAGCGGAGGCTGCCACACGAGAGCCTGCCGGGCCGTTCGTGGTGTCCTGCAGTGACCGGTCCGATCTGACATTAACGTGACCCTTCATCATTTACCGAGACCTGGTGGGGCTTTGCCAGTGTCCTCGCTGGAAGGACTCCCTCTGGAGGAGGCTGGCGGGGGGCGGGGGGGCCTGCCTGGACCACGGTGCCTCCCTGTGACCATCGTGTGAGCATCTCCCTGGAGATGAGCTGGCGCCGTGTGTGCACAGCGCATGGCGAGGGTTGCACCCCCCTCCTGCGGGGGGCCCTGGGGGAGCATCCCGCATGGGCACGCTCAGTGATTTCCTAAAGCCCCCGCTGCAGGACAAGCCGAGGGCTTGGTCTCCTCTCTGCCCCAGCAGCCTGGCGTCGCGGGCGCTGGGGCACCCCCCAAAGTCCGGCTGCTGCTTTGAAATCCTGCCCTGTTCCTTTCCGAGCCTCATGAGCCGGGTCAGGCTACTCGGTGCTTCTGTCCAGTGTCTCCATGTGCCAAGTAAGCGGCCGCCCCGCCATCTCCAAGTGCTGCTGGGGGTTTACATGCGCGTGTGCACGTCCGGGCGGAGAGTGATGCCTGGCTCAGTAAACACACACAATTATCTCCAAACAGTTTTACCGCCAGCCCCTGAGAATTGAACCGCAGATTCCCTGTGTGATATGATTTTCTCTCGGTGGAATGGGACAATTATTTTTGGTGAAGCCTCACCCCCCCGGGGGTGCGAAAGTCCTCACTGGCCTGTCTGCACATTAACTAGCTTGCTTGTTCTCCTGCGGGGTCCCTTAGACCCGGGGAAGGGGGCCCTGTTTCTGTGCACGCGGGCAGCACCGCTCCTGTCCCCACCTGGAACTGGGGACGACAGAGGTGGTTAATCTTCACACCAGCTTCCTGTGGCGGCCCCCAGTCCGTGCCCCTGTGGGATCCACAGATTCCGCACGATGCCTGGGAGGAAGGATTTCCACTAGCAAATCTCAGGACCTCAGGAAACCCATCAAGCAATAAAATGCCCTGTGTCCTCAGGGTCTGGCGTCTGAGGCAAACTTCATGCTCCAGATCCCTCGGTGGTGACCTGACGTCAGGGACAATGGGTGTCAGACCTCGGGTGCCTCAGAACACCCTGAAGGGACGCAGCCTGGAGTGTTGGAGCCGGTGTTCTGGGGCGTGACCTGAGAATCTGCATTTCTATCAAGCCCCCAGGTGAAGCTGGTGCTGCCTTGCCAGGAGCACACTTGGAGAACCACGGTCTCAGATTGCTGTCCTTCTGGAAAAGCGGGATGTTCGCTGGAGGAGGACAGAGAGGGAGGAACAGGGGTGGAGGAACGAGGTTCGCCCAGGCCCTGGGGTGCGGGCCCCCTAGCTCTGCAGACGCTAATGTTTTGAAGACGCTGTGCTCGCCTGCTGCTGGCAACTCCTCCTGGGGCCTCTGGGCTAGAGTTGCAGGAAGATCGCACTAAATACCGAGCCAGCCCCCCGGGTTCAGCTCCTGCCCGTTTGATCCCGCACGTTCCCCACGGTTCAGTGAGCTCTGCAGGGTGGTCTTGTGTCCGTGCTCGAAGAACCTAGGCTACGCCCACCGCTGGGCCCTGTGACGTTATGTATTTACCAACAGTTCAACACACGACTGTGGTTAAGTGGAAAAGTCGAACTGTTCAGCAAATGGTTATGAACTGATTGTATTTAGTTCGGTGCCTGTTGCCACGTGTGACACCAAGCTGTTGGCATCACCCCGGGGGGTGTTGATGGGCCCGGCGCCCCCGCCATCCGCCCCAGGCTCCCTTTAACACAAGAAACTCCCGCTTTGTGTGCAGGCTTTTGTCACCTCCTCCAGATGCTCCTGGAGCCCTGGTGACGCTCCCTCAGGAGCCCCGGGGTCCGACTGGCTGAGTTTGGGAAGAGCCGGCATCCTGCAGGGCTGAGTGGGGGACAGCAGGTGTCCCGTGGGGCTGAGGGGGGAGAGCAGGCCTCCCCCAGGACGATGCTCTGAGCAAGTTGCTCCCTGGGAACATCTCTGGACCCCACCTTGTTTTAAACAATAACAAAGCAAAACCACAGAGACAACCCCAAATTTAGGCCACACTTTCCCCTGTGTGCCTTGAGGACACTGTGATTTTGAAAGTCAGGACACGTCAGTGATAAGTTTATGTGCTACGTGCCCAAACCCATATATGCACGTTTCTGTGTAGACACACATGTGAGTAGGTGTGCAAAATCTCTATTTCTCAAGATAATCCTAAAGAGCAGGACTCGTAACTGCCGTCTGGGAGGTGGGGTCCAAGAAGGCCCCAGATCTCGCATCAGTAACCCAAGACCACGTAACTGGCCTCGAAAGGGCAGAATTAAAAGCAAGCCGCTGTTGAATCTCAAGGGATCGTCTGCCCGTGATGAAAGAGGTCGCGTCCCGGGTGAGGACGCTGGGGAAAGCCAGGTGAGCGTCCGGGGTGGGGGTCAAGTTTGCGAACAAACGCAGGGGCCTCCTCACAGAGACCTGCCGGCTCCGTCTCTGCCTTCCCGTCAGAACAAGGTGTGCCTGTGCGGCCTGGGAGGAGGGTCCCGCCCAGGCTTCTGTCTCACCGCATGGAGTCAGCCTCAGGCCGCAGCAGGGGCATCGAAGGCTTGGCTTCCCCATCCAGACCCCTTTCCTCAGTCATGGACCATCCATCCCATTCCATGTCCTGTCTTCTTATCCTCTCCCTAACCCTGCCCCCAAGGGTCAGCCCCGCCCACGGCCCCTGCAGGTGATAACTGAGGTGGGGTGACCGCGTGCCAAGGCCGGGCCCTTGTTGGGGCCCATGGACGGGCCCACAGAGGCTAAGGGGCAGCTACTCTGGGCCACGGAAGCGTTTGGTGCCCCTGAGACCCTGCTGCAGAGGCGGACCCCCTCTCCCAAGCGCAGACCAAGCTCACTCTGTCAGGGGGAAGGGCACCAACAGGGCGAAGCACCCGTGCGCTGGCCAGAAGGGAATCCCGCTGTGGTAGATTCCCAACCCTGTGACGACTCACGGTCCCCCCACGCTAATCCCCGGCCTCCGCCGGGGACGAGCTGTGTAAGGGGCTGTGAGCAAACACGGCACGGGCAGAAGCCTGGACAGCCCTTGTTGGGTTGGGCTTCTCCGTCTGTCCTTCTGCCTTTGCACCACGTTCCCACCGCGTGCTGGGGGAGGGGACGCACGGAAGAAAGCCATCGTAGGCGTGTGGAAGCCACCCCACCTCCAGACGAGTGAGCGAGTCCAGCTGAAACCAAAAGACCCGCCAGAGACCCATGACTCACGAGCCGGATAAATGTTTGTGTTTCGGGCCATTGCGCGTGGGCCTCATTTGTCACGCAGCGGGCGCTGTGCTGAAGCATCACCGGTGCACCTGCCCTATCTGAGCTGAGAGCTGCAAACACAGGCCCGGGGCCGCTCCCGCTGAAGCCAGGGTGCTCACCGAGGCCAGAAGAGCTGCACGAGAGACTTGCCCGTGGGCACCCTGGAGCCATCGACCCCGCCAACCCCTGCCTTAGACAGAGTCGTCGCAGGAAGGGACAGAAAGCCGCCTGCCAGCCCTTTCTGCCACACGCTCCCCTGGGTGCTTGGGGAACTACTGTTCTCCTGTTTTGTGGCTTGAATGATCACCCTACATACTTCACGGGGAAAGAATAAGCAAAGGAGTGGACGTGTTCCCTTTTAAGAAATGAGAGTGGCACCTTCCTGGGAGCAAACTGTACGTCCGGGGGAAGAATGAATCATAGTCATGAATCTCAGAAAGCCAAAGCCTGATTTTTCTTTCTGAAATGGACTGCCTCATCTCACCATAAATGCAGCTGCCTGACGACATGCTTTTACAACACGGGGATGTAATAATCAATACTAAGAAGATAAAATGATGCATTTGGACAGGGATGAACCAAAGGAGAAGAGCATTGGTGGAATTAAATTAAACAAAAATCCGAAACAGAAGCAGACACTGACTTCCCATTATTTGAACTAAAGAAAAATTCATTTCTGTAAACATTTTTTAAAAAGGTTTCATCCAAGTTATTTCGGGATCTCAATTACTCTTGAAAATGAGACAAGCTGGCAATTTAAAACATCTTTCTTTTAACTATTCAGTGCCAGGGGAAAACATAAAAATGACTTTATTTTAATGAGTAAAATTTACATATACTATTGACCTTGCGTGAAACCTCGCATTATGGGAACTATACCGCACACCGTATCGACTGAAGTGCATTTTTCCTTTCAGACGGTTGACATTTAAATGTACTTCTTAGAATCAAGGAAAACAAATCACATTAATCTGGCTTTTCCGTGATCCAAAGAAAGGATGGACATTTTTCATCGGCGAGGGGGGCACGCAGCCAGCGTTCCCATAGCGCCGGAGCCCAGGGCGCGGGCGCCTCAGCAAGTGAGGCAGGGGAGGGGGGCCCCTACGGAGACCCGACGGATTCCTCCGGAGACGTGTGCCCCCGTTCCCTCCAACGCTTTTGGTCGTGCCCGTGAACAAGGTCCGTCAGCCCGCGGCTGCACTGGGTTGCCTCAAAGACACGGCTTCTGCAAGGAGGAAGGCTGGCGGTCGGGGGACCTCTCACTTGTGTCCCCAAGCCTCGCCCTGACTCATGGACCATGGCTTTGCGCGGAAGGCGGCGGAGTCTGACCAGCAGGCTGTCTGCTCCGGCTGGGCCCGCCAAACAGCCATGTCAGCTTTCCAACCACACTCTTCACTCAGAGAACGTGTTTTGTCCTTATCTCTGCCTCTGTCCTCGCCAAAGGCCGGTTTCCTTGTTTTGCCTCACATTTGCCACACAAGAACACTGGCCAGTTTCCTCAGCTCCTCTTTGGACGAAGAACCAAGTATCCCTGCTATTGTCCATTCCTCACACCTGTGAACACGGAGGCAGGGGCCTCAGCATCATCAGAGCACGAATCGTTCGTTCGTTCATTCATTCATTCATTCATTCATCCAGGTGAGGGCTTGCTGTACGTGGACAGTTGGGAAAGAATTCCTGTCCTCAACAAAATCCTATAAAAGGACACAGTCATACAATCAAGACATAGGATGAGCTCTGGGAGTAGAGCAGGCTGTGGGATTAGACATGTCACAGAAGTAATAAGATGCTTTTCATAGGCGAAGATAATTGATTCAAGCCTTGAAGTATGAGGAGGGGAAAAAACGGTGGGCAACTTTCTTGGCGGAGTTTGCATCAGGAGAAGACATTTGTACCACGGAATAAGGAGCAGGGAACGTGAGCCGATCATTCACAATAGAAGGCATATGCGTGGACATTAGTTAATAAGCATGTTTTTAAAAACGATTCAACCTCAGTAGGAATCCAATATATATAAATTGAAACCACAAGAAAGGGTTAGTTGTTGCCTGCCAGGCTTGAACGATTTCAAAAACGATTAATGCTCTGTAACGACACGAGATGGACTGACTACACTCCCACACCAGCGACTTCACAATGTGTATCAGGAATGTTAAAAGGGCCCCTACCTTTTGGCGTTCTGTAATGTGAAGACAAAGATTTATACTCAGAGACAGTCATACGGTATTGTGCAGATTAGCAAGACTGGGAGGTCCTAAATATTCATCACGGGGACATGGGACACTCACATATGGACTATTCTGTGGCTGTTTAAAATCACGTTTGTCAGAAATGTTTTGCAACATGGAAAAATAAAGACGGTGAAGTAAAATTTGTCACAAAATTGCATAATGAATGCTATCATAGCATATAAAAGGCAAGAACATATAAATAAAACCTCGTAAAAGAGAGTGTGTAAAAAAACCCTCAGGGCTATAGTTTTTAAAGCTGAAATATATAATGGTTAGAGACCATAATTATTTTATTTTTTTAAACAAAAATAATTTTAAACAAAAAGTATTTAAATAAAACTAGAATGTGGGAAAGAAAAGTGTAAGATAATATTATATGATTCTCATTCCACCTCCATTTATGACAAATTAGTTTATAAAAACTAACTTATCTTTACTCCATCAATTAGAAAACTGGACAAAATATATAAATATGATTTTGGAGTCTTTCATTAACTGGCAACTCAGGAGTGTAGTCCCTGAGATCCTATGATCACTTCACCTTTCTCCCTGGAGGTATTTCCCAGACTGTGGCACAAGGAGTGGAGGCCTGTGTGCATGTCATACATATAGATGGTGTATGACAGTCTTTCTGAGTTGAGGACAAAAGTCACAGTTTAGCAAGGCTGATGTGTCTGGGATTTGCAGAGCAGGTCACTGGACAGGAAGAAGCTATGTAAAGAAGGGGCTCCACGAATTTTCATAGGCCTCCCGTTGGCTAGTCCTATGAAAATTTGGCTGAATGTTAAGCTGCACATGCACAATCCGGAAATCTGTATAAAAAGTGAGAACGACTGAAAGAAAACTGCCTGTGGATGCAAAACGAGCGATTCCCATGGCTCACAGGAGCTGGAAGATGTTTGTGTTCTGACTGGCCAAACAAAGGAAGGTGGTCTTGTTTAACGCCAGATCATCTATCAGAGACATAGGGAAAACAACAATAAAGACAGGGATGTATTATGGAGTTTGCAGCACATACTGGAGTCCAGTGAGTGCAGGTAACATACGGGGGGGAAGCGAAAAATGAAGTATATGGTTGTAAGTTTATGGGACTAAATGTGAAGTTGTGTATTTGTTGAAGGCTGATTGTGATATTTTAATGATGCTCAGTCTCTATAGCCTCTACTAAAAAGACAAACAAGAAGATTTAGCTAATAAGCCTGTGGGAAAGAGAAAATGTATACTAAAATTTCTCAATTAATCTAAACAATTAGTAAAAAAGAGGAAAAGCAGGGGAACAAGCTGAAGAAGAACAAATGGGACAAACAGAAAGAAAATGGCAAAATTATGCACTTAAGCCCAACCCTGTCAATAGTTGCACTAAATGTAAATGGTCTAAATTACAATAAAAAAGCAGATGATCACACTGGGTAACAATACAACACAAACCTATGCAGTCTTCAGAAAATGTGCTTTAGATATATAAAAAAAGAAACACTTGGAAATGGAAAGATGATGAAATATGCCATTAATGATATTATTGATACTAATGATAAAATATTAATGATAAATATTAATGATAAATATTAATATTAATGATAATGTAAATATTAATGATAAAAGGGCTGCAGCTGATTTATTGTTGCTACACAAAACATGTTTGAGAGAGATTATCGTAAGAGGTAAATAGCAAACTTCTGCAACAAGGAATGGATCCGTTCGTCAAGAAGGCATAACGTCCTAAATGTGTGTGTGTGTGCCCAGAATGAGACTTCCAATACCTAAAGACCAAAGCTCAGGATTCAAAAGTAAAGAATAGAAATCAACAATTATAGACTTGGTATGGAAACAGTGGACTCGAACAGTGCCATCAGTCACCCTGATCTAGTGCTCACTGAATACGCCACCCAACAGCAAGACACATGTTCTTTTCAAGTACACAGGAAACTCCACCAAGATAGATAATAGGTGTCCTTGAAACAAATCCACATAAATTTACAAGAATTGAAATCACATAAGCTATCTTCTGTGAACCAGTTGCAATTAAATTAGAAATCAGGAAGAAAAATATCTGGGAAATCTCTAAATATTTGAAAATTAAGCAAAAATGTTTCGAATCCAGTGATACAAAGCACAATGTATCAAAGCTAACGGTATACAGATAAAGCTGATGTAGAAAGGAATTTAGAGCTTGGAAAACTATGTCAGAAAAGAAGAAAGTTTTAAAATTAATCATCTAAACTTGTACATGAAGAAGCAAGCAGAAAAAGGAACAATATAAACTCAAGAATGTAGAAGAAAGGGAACAATAAATACGAGAAGAACTCAATGAAGTAAAAAAGTGAACAAAAAACAGTGGAAATAAATGTAAAGTGATATTTGAAAAATCAATAAAATCCATGAGTCTCTAGCTAGACTTATTTTTAAAAACAGAAAAAATACAATCTACTAATATCATCAGTAAAAGAGGTGATATCACTATAGATCCTACAGAAATTAATAGGACAATAGGATAGCAGCATGAGCGACTATATTCCAATAAATATAAAAATATAAACAAAGTTGGAAAATTCCTTGAGAAACAGTAATGTCACACAAATGACACAAAAATAAATACCTCTTATCTAGTAGCATAATTGAATTTATACTGAAAACTCATTCACAAAAGGAACTGCAGACCCAGATGGCTTTCATGGTGAATCTTATCCAAATGTTTAGGAAAGATGTAATGCTAACGTTACGTAAGATCCCTCACAATATAGAGGAGGGGGAACTCTTCCCAGCTCATTTATGAACAGAAAATTACAAGAAAAGGAAGCTACAGACCAATTTTCCTCATGAATATAGATGTAAAAATCCTTAGCTGAGTATTAGCAATTCAAATCAAGCAATATATAAAAGAATAATATATTATTATCAAGTGGTGATTATTCTCAGAATGCAAGAGTGATTTCACATTAAAAAATCAACCAATGTCGCTTACCATATTAAAAGAGTAAAAAATAAATGACCTCAATATATGTGGAAAATGCATTTGATGGAACCCAACATCCATCCCTGAGGAATGGTGTCAGCAAACTATGAATAGAAGGGCATTTCCGCACCCTGCTTAAGGGTATCTAAAATAAACTATTGACCTTGTATTCTTTGCCCTTGCAAAATTCATGTATAACTTCCCTGATTTTGTTCTCTTCTGAAATTGTTTTGGCTCTGCTGGTTATTTTTAATTTTCATAATGGTCATACTATCTGACATCAAGACTTACGATAAAGCTACCTTAATCGAGAACATGTGCGATTTGCTTTCAGCATAGATTGATAGGTCAAATTAACAGAATATAATGTCAAAGTAAGTCAGTGGGGCCCGTCTTTTTAGAAGCCACTTCCATAATGGCTAGGACCTCTGAAAATCCATAAAAGTGATGAAAACAATGTAAAGAATTACCAACATCTATTTTTAATACTAACACCTATAAATTAACCATAGGCTTTCCACAATCCGAGGAGCATTTCTTCCAGAAAAATGCCTGAATCTTGGAATCATATCCAAAACAATAACTGACTCATACAAGCCAATAACAAGATAAACATTCTGAGAGAAAATAGGACAAGTATTTGGACAGGCACTTCAACAAAGAAGGTCTTACGTTATACACATTGAATTACACACTTTAAGTCAGCACATTTTATTCTACATAAATTAAACCTCGGTGGAATTAATTTAAAATTTTAATATTATAAGCTTGGCAAAATATTTGAGGACAGCTTGATAAAGCAATATATAAAAGTGACCAATAAGCATATGAAAAGATGTTCAGTATCATCAGGAATCATCAAAAGGCCAATTAAAGCCCCAGTGAGACAGGCTCACAGGTGCAGTAGCAAGGAGAAAATCTTAAACACATTTAGGTGAATATGAAAAAAAAAACTGGAACCCTTCTGCATTTCTGGGGAGATTAAATGTGGTACAACCACTTCGGAAAATTGTTTGGCACTTGATTATAAAGTTAAACACACACTGTCACATAAGCCAGAAATTCCATTCATATATTTACCAAAAGGAAATAAAAACATATGGCCGCATAATGACTGTATGCAGATGTCTATAGCAGTGTTGCTCATGATGCCCTAAGTTAGAAACAACTAAAAACCCCATCAGCAGACGAACTGATAAGCAGGTCTGGGTATACTTAGACACGGAATGCTACTTATTAATAAACAGGAGCGTGCAGCTTGTCCTCACCAAAACACGCATGAGTCCCACAGACATCACGCTGAGCCCAAGAAACGACATAAGTTGGTGAAAATTGCAAAAATGCTTTTATGTGAAATTCTGGGGCAGACAAAACTAATTAACAGGACGCAAAGCAGGTCAGGGGTTGCCCGGAGCCTGTGGTGGGGGATGGCTTGCGGGACGATATTCACAGGGCACTGTTTGAGGGTCGTGGACATGTCCTACATCTTGATTGAGGAGGTGGTTACATCGGTGTTTATATTTGTCAAGCCATTGGAAATGGATGCGTTTTATTGCATACATATAACATACATCCCAGGAAAGATAATTTAAGAAGTAACAAAACAAAACAAAACAAAACGAAAAAACACCCAAAACAAAACTTACAAAAGGCAAAAATCCAAATGATTAGTATTTCCCTGTAGCAAATTCACGTCTCCAAAAATAAGAGGAGAAATACCGTGCATTTCTCCAAATTCTAGGAGAACCTGCCAGTCTTGAGAACGATGCGGCCTCTGGGAAACTTTGTGAAGAACTCGCAGCACACTGTGCGGGTGACTGGAAAGGAGGCGATCTGGGGACGGCTGACCAGCCAAAACACCTGGTGCCTGAGCCTGTGAAGGTGGCTTCTCTCTCCTGGCCCCCCAGCCCCAAGCTGGCTGTTCGCTCGGTGCATGTGCATGACCAGGGTGCCGGAGTCCTCTCTTTCATTCCGTGTACAAGATAAAAATGATACCCCAGCTACGAGTTGCGCGGATTTAATGTGAATGCCTGCAACGTGCCAGGCACAGAGAGCTCGAGGTCAGAGAGTAATGACCATGGGAGTCAGGGTGCCCACAGGCACTTAACCACTCAGTATGGGGTGCAGCATCTCCCAAAAGGGCATTCTCGTATCTCGTGTCGTCGAAAATGTCGGTGAGGTTGTCCCCAAGTCTGCTCTGAAAGCACCGACACAGCTTACTTGGAAGTCTGCACTTTTCTCAAAGCGTAAATTCTCATGAGAGATTCTCCGTGGTTGAGATTGCTGGTTGTCACCTAACAGCCTTTTTCCTTCCTACAGAGTGATAGACTTTCTCAGCTGAGACACCTGCATCTCATAAATCTAAACATTGCACCTCCCAGAATCTCTGGCAGACAGGTGTGGCCACAGGACGAAAGACAGGCCAGGGGGCCCTCAGGCACGTGGCAGTCTTTGGAAACCTTCTTAAACATCAGCTGGCACGCCCCTATTGGCGTTTCTTGTCCCTTTCTTCGTCCCGCTTATCCGTAGCTGGAGCTCCACCTGCGACCGTCTGGAACACGCCAGTAAGGCTCAGAGTCGTCTGGGAGCAGACCCTTTGTCCTGGGTGGCTGTCCCCAGCACTTCTACGTGCGAGAGAGAAAACCCGAAACGTTAGTGCTTAAACAAGATACACACACAAAGCAAACGTATTTATTTGTGCTACTTTTTAGCTGGACCTGATTTCAATGATGGGTAAAAAGCACATACAATTTTATTTCTGAGGATATTCTTACCTACGGGGCATTTCTATCAGGTGCACTTACAGAGAAATCCATCTATCCTATGTGCAAATGGAGGAGAGCAGAGGAGGAAAGAAAGGGAAGCCCGAGTCACCAGATGTGAAATGGGATGGGGGACGGGGTTCTCTGTTTACCCGATGTTCAGGGAATATGTCACATGTCCACGGGGCTTCCCTGACCGTGAAGACCCAGCCCACGTGCTCCTGAAAGCGGGGTGCAAGGACCTTTACAGAGAGTGAATATTTAGCGCGGCTTTGCCTGTGTCATTACAACACAGTAAGGTAAACGTTAGGGGGCCTGTCCTATTTCCCAGAGCAGGCTGAGTGGCAGGTGTAAAATGCCTTGCTTTCTGTCACTCAGAAAGTGGTTGACCGGGGATTCGAACTCTAGTAGCCAGACTCCAATGCCCATGTTTCCCAAAAAGTGCAGTGCCTCTGGAGCTCGGCAGCTCACGGAGGACGGGAGACGATGACAGGGCTGGGAGCCGAGAAGGATGCACAAAGGAACAGGCCAGCAGCAAAAGACATGGATAAGTGGGACCTCATCAAGACCGGAAACGTGTGCATCAGGGTGAAGAGGGCACCCACAGACTAGGAGAAAAGACCTTAAAACCATGTATCCGATAAGGGGCGCATATCCAGAATATATAAAGAACTTCTACATTCAACAACAAAAAATCAACAACCTGATTAAAAAATGGGTAGAGCGCCTGAATAGACAGTTTTCTCGGGGCATAAAAAATGGCCCGTAAGCTCATGAAAAGATGCTGAACTTCCTTAATCATTAGGGAAATTCAAATTAAAACCATAAGGAGATACATTACCACGTGCACTACTATTTAAAAAGAAAAAGAAAATAACAAGTGTCAGAGTTTATGAAGAAAAATTGGAACCCTGGGCACTATTGGTGGGCATGCAAAACGGGGCAGCTTCTGTGGGAACCATTAGGGTGGTTCTTCACAAAACTAGAAATAAAATTACTGTATCGTCCAACGATTCTATTTCTGGGTGTGTCCCCGAAAGCATTGAAAGCAAGGTCTTTGAAGGTATTTGTACACCCATAGTCACAGCAGGGTTATTCACAATTAGCCAAAAAGCAGCAACAATGGAAATGCCACCAGGGATGAACGGATGAACAAACTGTGGTCTATCCAAACAACGGAACGTTATTCAGCCGAAAAGAGGCAAGAAACCCTGACACCTGCTACAACACCGACGATCCCCGGGGACACGACGCTCAGTGAAATAAGCCAGGCACCAAAGGGCAAATGCTGTATGACATCCCTCGAGCTGTCCCTCGAGAGACAGAGAGTAGACGGTGGGGAGTGCGGCTGGGAGACAGGAACAACGGGGGGCTAGTGTTTAATGGGCCGATCGACCACGTTCTGGAGATGGATGGTGGGGACACCTGTATCACAACGACACTTATGACGCAGTGCCACCGAACTGTGTACTTCCCAGTGTTTGGAGGAGAACTGTTATGTGTATGTGTGTGTGTATTTTTCCAGCGTTTTCAAATTTTAAATTTAAATAAAAAAGAAAACAGACACCAGGTAAATGGAGGCATCGGGACCGGGCATCTTCCTCGTGGAGAGATTCACAAATCCGAGAACACCTGAGGACCGACGTCACTGCTGTGGGAGTTTTGGAACCCAAACGCGCTTTGCCAAGGTGGAGAGGGTCACTGAGGGGACAGAAGTAACTAACAACTGCTATGGAAAATAGGCACACATAACATTTTTCCACGTCTTTGCATCCCACCATCCGCCCCCATAAAATATTCTAAATAACTTCTAGCGATCTGCGTGCCAACTGTCCTCCGATGCCGAGGCTTCACACGGCAACCCCTTCTTGGCAATTTGTGGAAAAGGATGAAATAGTGTGTGGGTTGATGGTAATTAACGCATCAGGAAAATCTGTCCTTGGCATGGAATACGGTTCTCTCCCCATCAACGGAACGAGTGTAGGCTTGCTCGCTGCCGGCGGGGTAGCCGGGTGAGGGGCCTTCCATCCCCTGAACCGCCACGCCGGGCACCGGGAGCAGTCCTGGGGCACTTCTTGGTCTTAGAATCGCCTGCCTGGGCTCTCTCTACCGTCATTGCTGCTCCCACGCCAGCTCTCGTCTGCTGGGAAGGATTTCGCGCAGGGACTGACAGATGATGACACCAACAGCACCCTTTCTTTATTTGTTGAAAATATTTTTTTTTACATATTTGCATCTTCTTGTTTGTTTTTATGCAATCATATTTGGGGGGGGTGAGGGTGTGCATTTAACAAGCTGATTGCATCACCAGCCATGGACTACAGCCGTGTGTGACAGCATAAACCTTTCTTCCTTCCTTCCCTCCTTCCTTCCCTCCTTCCTCCCCTCCTTCCTTCCTTCCTTCCCTCCTTCCTTCCCTCCTTCCTTCCCTCCTTCCTTCCCTCCTTCCTTCCCTCCTTCCTTCTTTCCCTCCTTCCTTCCTTCCTTCCTTCCCTCCTTCCTTCCTTCCTTCCTTCTTTCCCTCCTTCCTTCCTTCCTTCCTTCCTTCCTTCCTTCCTTCCTTCCTTCTTTCCTTCCTTCCTTCCTTCCTTCCTTCCTTCATTTCTTGCTTGCTTGCTTGCTTTCTTCTTTTCCTTCCTTCCCTCCTGTTTCTTTCTTTTTTTCTTTCTTTCTTGCTTTCTTCTTTCTTGTCCTTCCTTCTTTCCTTCCTTCCTTCCTTCCTTCCTTCCTTCCTTCCTTTCCTCTCCCTCCCTTCTTCCTTCCTTCTTTCCTTCCTTCTTTTTTCCTTCCTTCCTTTCTTTCTCTCTCTTTCTTTCCTTTCTTTTCTTTCTTTCTTTCTTTCTTTCTTTCTTTCTTTCTTCCATCCATTACTATGTCACACACTGATGCCTGCTGTATGCCAGGCACTGCACTGGGTCCTGAATAAATCCGAGGCCTACAGTTTTGGGAGGAATGGCCCACATGGATGTTTCATGGCCACCAGTGCCAATGCTATGTGAACGTGGAAAAGGCAGTGACCACCTTGGCTGGAAGTCCCAGATCCCCACAAAAGTGACCTGGAGGTGGACACTGGAGAGACAGTAGGATGTGTATAGATGGATGAGAACACTCTAGGAGAGGACAGCAAAGGCCAAAACGAGAGCAAACTTTCTTGCATGCTGGGAGTGGCCAGTGCCCAGGCCAGCTGGATGGAGAAGTCACCCCTAACATGTCCCTGGTGACCCTTCCCAGGCCCCATCCTGCTCCCCCTGCAATGGGCAATGCGGTCCTTCTTTTCCTCCACTGCCTTCTCACCCTTGAGGCTGGACACCTACCCCCCAGCCCACCCCGGGAGACTCATCCTCTGTGGCCTCGATGTGGCCCCTGTCCTTCCTCAGCCGGTCCCATTGGCTGGCAGTGTTTGCTGGTGAAGAGTCTTGTCCCATGGAGGAGGCTTTGGAGGGAACAGAGGACGAAACTCCAGCCCCACAAAACTAAGTGGTTTGAAACTCACGTGAAACCCTGCTTGTTTAGAACCCATTCTTCTCCGTGACTTCCAAGGCGGGTTTGCACGTGTGACCGCGCGGTGTGCTCGTCCTTAGCGGGAATTTCACCTCCTAAGGAGTCTGTGCTTGGTCTTAGGAGGGGCCCGGGACCACACCCCATCCACATCAGGGTGACTTGGCCCTGACACAGCCTCACCGCACAGCAAGGGTCTCTGGGCCTCAGCCTCTGCTGAGGTTTCTTCTGTGTCTTTTATTCATGGGCTCTTCGTGAAGCGGGCTCCCAGGGGACATCCACAACAGCGTGAGTGATGTTATTTAAAAGCATCTTGCCACTTGATGGTAAAAGTGGAATTATTCTTGTGGTGCAACCCATCAATCTCGAGATACGGCTTTTTAGTGCTTCTTCCTACGGAAGGTCCAGTTTGAATGGAATAGCAGGAGGGGCATCTCTGGTGGCTGGTTGCTGCTTTGCTTCGTGTTCCTCCTTAAGGAATACGAGCAAGGAATTCTCCCTTTCGGGTGTCATTCGGAGGGATTGATGCCGTGGTAGGAGCTCAGCCTGGCGTTCCCCGAGAGCGGAGACACTCTGTGGCATCCACTAAAGTCGCTCCTGCACAAAGTGGAGGTCTAAGAGGACCGAAGCCAGACCCTCCTTCGGGGCATGATGCTTTCGTCAGCCGTGGGGAGGGGGTCTTCACCAGGGAGCTTGAACCGTCTTGGTCAAAATGAATTGGAAAAGAGGGACGCCCGCTGGAGTAGCACAGGCATCTGTCTTTGTGCAAAGTCATGCCCGCCTTTTCACTGAACTAGCGGTGGGGAGATTTAGGGCCCTGTTTCCCAGCCTCTGCGTGGATCCTGGTCAAGCACAGGACACAGAGACAGAACCCCAGGAGTGAGGAAGCCATCTTTTAAGGAGAAGACTCCCAAAGTGGTCCACATTGCTGTCAGTCACGTGAGTGCCGGGTGGGTGTGTGGGTGCGCATAATAACCACCGGCCTTTACTCCAGGGTGGCTCTGCTTTGGCTGTCTTCACAGTGGGTCTCTTGACGTGGCTTCAACGTTTGCTTTTTTTTTTTTTTTTTTTTGCTATTTTCTGACTCAATGGCATTGGGTCTCAATGTTGAGGGGGTTCCTTGTAAGGGACATTTGCCAATGTTTGCAGACATTCTTTCATCATCGTGACTCGGAGCACTGTTACTGGAACCCATGGCGAAGGGCTAGAGACGCTGCCAAAGGTCTGGTAACAGCAGGACAGCCCCCACCACACAGGGCGACCTGGCCCGAAGGACTTCTTCATGCCCCAGACAGCATCGCTGGGGATACATTGCCCACGAAGAGTGCACACTTCCGTGGTCTTTAGTGCAACTATCCCTTCAGTAAATTTCAGAACATTCTCATCACCTTAAAAAGACCCTCCCCCCAAATTTAGCTATCATTTATTTCCCTATCCTGCCTCCTCTCCAACCTTAAGAAACTACCTGTTTAGACAAAAATCACATGACTTCACTCATATCTGGAATATAATATACAAAACAGAGGAACACAGGGAAGGGAAGCAAAAATAATATAAAAACAGGGAGGGGGACAAAACAGAAGAGATTCTTTTTTTAATTTTCTTTAACATTTATTCATTTTAGAGAGACAGACTATGAGAAGGGGAGGGCAGAGAGAGAGAGGGAGACACAGAATCCGAAGCGGGCTCCAGGCTCTGAGCTGTCAGCACAGAGCCCGACGCGGGGCTTGAACCCACGAACAGTGAGATCATGACCTGAGGTGAAGTTGGACGCTTAACGCCCCCATGAGAGACTCTTTTTTGTTTTAATTTTTTAAAATGTTTATTTATTTTTGAGAGAGAGAGAGAGAGATTGAGTTAGAGCATAAGCAGGGGAGGGGCAGAGAGAGAGAGGGAGACACAGAATCCGAAGCAGGCTCCAGGCTCCAAGTTGTCGGCAAGGAGCCTGATGTAGGGCTTGAACTCATGAGCCGTGAAATCATGACCTGAGCCGAAGTCAGACACTTAATTGACTGAGTCACCCAGGTGCCCCATAGAGACTCTTAAATACAGAGAACAAACTGAGGGTTGCTGGAGGGGAGGTGAGTGGGGGGATGGGCTAGATGGGTGATGGTCATGAAGGGCACTTGTTGGGATGAGCACTGGGTGTTACATGTAGGGGATGAATCACTGGGTTCTACTCCTGAAATCATTATTGCTCTATATCCTAATGAACTTGGATGTAAATTAAAAAAAAGAAAAAAAGAAATACAACAAATATGGAGTCAAGGATTAAAAAAAAAGAAACTACCAATCTATTTTCTGTTTCTACGTGTTTGCCTATTCTGGACACGTCATAAGAACTGAATCGTATAATGCGTGATCTCTCGTGTCTGACTTCTTTCACTCGGCATCACGGTTTCACGGCCCACCTGTGTTGGAGCACGTCCGCGCTTTCTCCCTGCTGATCGCTAACATTCCGTTGTAGGGACCTACCACGCTTCGTGTGCGCATTGTCAGCTGCTGCGCATTCGGGTTGGTTTTTCCTGCCTAACTAACTTTTGACAGAGAAGTCAAAACAATTCCAGAGAGGAAAGAGAGCCTCTCAGCAAGTGCTTCCAACTGGAATCTACAGGCAAAACAAACAAATAAAAACAAAACAACCTAATTCTCACGCGTTGTTCAAAAATTAATTCAAAATGAATTATGGGCTTAATGTAAAACACAAACCATGAAGCTTTTAGGAAGGACTAAAAGAACACAGGAGGTAACGTCGATATCTAGGGCCAGCCAAAGAGTTTCTAGACTTGATACCAAAACTATGACTCATAAAAGGGAAAAAAATGAAAAAAAAAAAAAAACCCAGACATAAAAATTAAAATATTTTGCTCTGCAAAAGACCTTGCTAATGAGATGACAAGAATTGTAAACACTGCAAGAAGGTGTTTGCAAATCAGCGGTCCAACAAAGGATTATCTCAAATATATAAAGAATACTCAAAACTCAATGTTAAAAAACAATCCCACTAGAAAGTGGCCCCAGGTATCGAGAGGATTTGACCAAAGAGGATATACAGATGGCAAAAACGCAGGAAGAGAGGTTCGATGTTACCACCAATTAGGGAAAAGCAAATTAAACCCACCACCAACTCCACATCTGTCAGAATGGCTGCTGAGTTTTTCTAAGCGACAACACCAAGTGCTGGTGAGGATGAGGAGAAACTTGATTTTTCATACGGGAACATGAAATGGTAGAGCCATTCCGGGAAACAATCTGACAGTTTCTTTGAACACCAAACTGTCATATGACCCAGAAATGGCATTTCTCAGGGACATGCAAATGTGTTTCCACAAGAACCTGTGCGTGAATGTTTACGGATGCTTTGTTCATCATAGCCCAAAACGCAAACCAATCCAGACGGCCATGAAATACCTCTGAACAAACAGCTAAAGGGAATGCAGTGTCGATGCATATGACAAGCTGGGTAAGTCCTCGGAGCATTACGAGGAATGACAACACCACCCCAGAGCTTACATGCCCTGTGAATCTACTTGCACCGCAATCCCGAAGGGACCCACTTGGAATTCTGGAGAATAGATTAGCGTCCACCTGGAGGTAAGGAGGTGGCGGGAAGGGCGTGGAGGTGGGCTTGGCTGGAAGGGCAGTGTGTGGGTCCTGGGGACGATGACAGTGCTCTGTTTCTTGACCGTGTCCATGCCGGTACCCTGGTTGTGACATCGTACCCCAGTTCTGCAAGATGTTACCAAACTGGCTAAAGGTTCACAGAATGTCTCTGAATGATTTCCTACAACTGCCTGCGAATCAGCAACGAGCTCAAACGAAAAGTTTAATTTGTAAAGGCGTAAAACAAGTGTTTCTTGCTTAGGAGTCCTTTATCTATGTTTTGATGAGATAAATGTACAGAGAGTAAAGCACACGTATCTCGAGGTAACGATTGATGAATTCTGATAAATGTTTGCACCCACGTAACCCCATCCACGGAAGATCCACAACATGTCCGTCTTCCAAGACAATTTCTTTGGGTCCCTTTCAGGTCAATCCCCACCCGCACCACAACCTGCGTTCTAATTTCTATCGCTGCAGATCAGTTTTTGCCTGTTCTTGGATTTTGCAAAAAAATGGAACTAAGTACGTATTCTCTTACGTCTGGCTTCTTTCAGTCAACATAATGTTTTCAACGCTAATCGATGTTGCAGTTTTCAGGAACTTTCATTACTTTATTGCCGAGTAGTAATTCAGTGTCTGAATGTGCCAAAATCCGTTGTCCGCTGTTGATGGACATTTGGGAGGTCTCCGGTCTGGGGCTGTCATGACTAAATCTGCTCAGACATTTTGTACAAGTCTTACTGCTGGCATGTTTATCGTATTTCAGAATGAAATTGTAGGTCACACGACCAAGGTTAACATTGAAAGAAACTGGCCAACAGAATTCCACGCTGGTGGGACCATCGGCGTTCTCTGCAGTGTGTGAGTTCTGGTTACACCACAGCCTCAGAATATTTGCAATGCTCAGTTTTGTTCGTTTGTTAGTTAATTTTAGTCATCCTGGGGGTATGTGCAGTGCATCTCCCATGGGTTTTAATTTGCATTTTCCCAGTAATTAATGATGTTTTGTGACTTTTCAGAGCTTGGTGACATTCATGGGCATCAGCCATGAATTTTATAAAACGTCCCATCAACTTTTCTTATTGAATTGCTGTTAATGCATAGAAGTTCTCTGTGTAGGCTGGATATTCTTTATATTTTCTGGATCTTTTGTCAGATATATGTGCTATGAATTTTGTTTCTCCCAGTGTGTGGGTTGTTTTTAAAAATTCTCCTAATGGGGGGGGGGCACCTGGGTGGCTCAGTCGGTTGAGCATCTGACTTCAGCTCAGGTCATGATCTCACAGTCCGTGAGTTCGAGCCCCGCGTCGGGCTCTGTGCTGACAGCTTGGACCCTGGAGCCTGCTTCAGATTCTTTGTCTCCCTCTCTCTCTCTGCTCCTCCCCTGTTCATACTCTGTCTCTCTCTGTCTCAAAAATAAATAAACATTAAAAAAATTTTTTTTAATTCTCCTAATGGTCTCTTCTGAAGAACAAAAGTTCAAATTTTGTTTTGTTGCGTTTCATACTTTTATCCAGGAATTCCACGCCATTTGTTGAAAAGACCTTTGAGTAGTTTTCGTTATTGAATGGCTCATTACGTCTGGCTATTCTTTTGTTTTTTTTATGTTTATTTATTTTGAGAGGGGGGAGGGGCAGGGAGAGAGGGAGAGAGAGAATCCCAAGCAGGCCCAGCACCGTCAGCACAGAGCCAGATGCGGGGCTCAAACTCACAACCCATGAGATCGTGACCTGAGCCGAAATCAAGAGTTGGATGCATAACAGACTGAGCCACTCAGGTGCCTCACATCTGGTTATTCTTAACCCTGTGCTTGTAGATGTATTTGAGGATTCGTATCTCAAGTTCTATTAAGAAACAACTTTTGATTATCCTGATTGCATTAAAATGATACATCAAGTTCGGAAGGACTGACAGCTTTAAAATATGAGTCTTTATATCTCTATATATGTTTTATCCACTTTTTAAGATTTTTCTCAATATCTCAACAATGTTACACGATTTTATCCATAAAGAAGCTACACATTTTCTGGTAGATTACTCTCAGGAACCTCATCATTTTTATTACTATTTTAAATATTACATATTTTTAAGTTTTATGTTCCACTTGCATGTATCATGGAAATGCAAATAATTTCTTTATATATTGGTTTTTAAAAGCTTGCCAAACTCTATTTTTATTCTTTTAGTATTCGCTCTAGAAATTCTAACATGCATATTTAATTTAACAAGGTTAAAATTCAGCGTCTTTATTTCTCTCCAGATTTATGTGCTACTTGTTTTGGTCCAGTATGTTATTCCCAACTTAATTTTTTCCTCCACCAAGGATTGTCAGGTGGGTGCAGGTGCATATTTTGCGCGCGTGTCTAATGCTTCCTCTACTCACTGTTCTTGCTGGCATCTCTGACCTTCCTCCTGGGACCCTGCTTTCTCTATCCAGAGCCTCTCTGTAACTCCCGATAGCGAGGGTCCATTGGAGTAAATGCTCTCAGTCTTTGTCGGTTTACACAAAGCTTTGTTTTGCCCTTGCCTTTGTCTTCCACAGATGTTGGGCCCCGTGTTCCGTATTCATCAAGAAGGCGGCCGTCGTTATGTTCATCTCTTACGCACCTTGCTGATTTCCATACTCTCCTGGCTGTTCGTCCAGTTGCTAAGAGAGATGCGATAGACTTCCCTAGGATGACTACTGAGTTGTCTGTTTGAAAAATCTACTAATACTTATTTTATGTATTCTGAGTTTCCGTTGCTAGGTACGTACACCTTTCGAAATGTTCTGTCTTGTTACTCGTTATTTGCTGCACATTTTGATCATCACTCTTGTCTCCAAGTATTCGTCGATATCAGCGTGCCTACACCAGCTTTCTTTCTTTCTGCTTGTACACAGCACTGCCCCTCGTGATTGTGGGGCCTTGGGCAAATACTTCACGTGGGGTCTTGTCTATGCGAGTACCTTGATTTTAAAATGTCTTAGAAAATCCGTGGGACCCATTCGAGGTATTAGGGTTTATCCGAGAAGATTTACAACAGCGGAGAGACCAGAAGGCCCCGCGTGTTGGTTTATTCTCCGACAGGCGCCCATGAAGATCCTTGGTCATTTCGAGACAGCATGTCTTCCTGGTCGGGTCCAGGAGTGCTCCCTGCATGTTATTCATTGCCAGAAGCATCATTCCTGGCCAATCTCGTAACTCCGGACTTGGGAAGAAGGGCGGCAGAGCTGTTGTGACTCTCGGAGTGCGGCTGCTTCGAGTGTGTGGCTGGTGCCGTGTGCACATTCCCTCCCACCTGTGCAGCTGCGTGAACTGTAGCTGCATCCTTACTCCGGAAGCTGTCCGTCGGTCCTGCTGCCCCACACCCGATCAGGGCTTGTCCTGGGGCCTCCTCGGTGATGGCCACACGCGTAGAAAATGCGTCTGGATCCGTCGCACCTCCAGAAGCAGGGACCTGTGATTCCTGTAAGCTCTGGAAAGTGATCATTATCTCTCAAAGATTGCCTCCCCCCTTCTCTTCCTTCGGTCACTTTCCAGAACTCTTACTAAACACACACGAGCCCTTTTCCCGTATCCTCTGAACCTCCCGGCCCGTGCTCACGCCCCCAGGCTCCTCCTCTCTCAGGCCATTTCTCTGCTTTTTAATCCACATGCCATGGACACTGAGCTCTTCTCTATGAGGGTCATTAAATCACTTTACAAATTCACCTAGTTGTTTTTCATAATCTCATTCTTTAGCTGCAACTTTAGGAAATTACTTTAAAAAAATTTTTTTTAATGTTTATTTATTTTTGAGAGACAGAGAGACAGACAGAGCGTGAGCAGGGGAGGGGAGAGAGAGAGGGAGACACAGAATCCGCAGCAGGCTCCAGGCTCCGAGCTGTCAGCACAGAGCCTGACGCGGGGCTCGAACCCACGAACCTGAGCCGAAGTCAGACGCTTAGCCGACTGAGCCACCTAGGTGCCCCAACACATTACTTTAAACTATTTTAGAAATAGTTTCTACAGAGTGAGCTAAAATATTTCGATTTTATTTAAATGTGTCAAGGACACAGATTTTACATCCCAGGCCCAGTAATTCTGACATTTTCGTCTTGGGGTCTGATCCTTCCGTTTTAATTTCTTCGCTTCAAACCTGAGTGAGGACGACTTCTTTCCCTCTTTCCCGGGGGGTTCCCATCCAGACAGGTGCCTTTGATCTCCTTCTGAGGCTTACCTCTGGGGACTGGATCTAACTGTCTCCTTCCAGAGGTTGATACTCCTCACTGCCAGTTGCCTGGGGCCTCCTTCCTTCACGGGCCACTTCAAATGGTTTTCTGTGCGGGGGCGGTGTGAATTCTGACTCCACGTGAGGACAGTCTGTGGTTATGAATTTCCAGAGGACACGTTTCCTTTGACAGCCGGCGGCAGGTGCACAGTGGGCAGGCTCCTGTCTCGCCTCGCGGGACGCTCTTCCTGGCTCACACGGTGGCCGTCACAACTCCTGGGCTCCCAGCACGACGTGGGGTAGCTGCCGTCCCCAGTGTGGTCTCCGTAGCGACAGTACAAGGGGCGCAGGCGTCCCCATGGGCAGTGAATGCCACGTGGTCAGATGACAGCCACTGCCTTGTCACGGCTCCGTTTTGGGTTTTCTTGTCATTTTTGGCCCCTGACCTTTTCCTTTACTTGTTTGTTTTTAACTAATTCAGCCTTGGATTTTTCAAGAGTTTCATTCATACTTTCTTTCCACATTTCATACTAGAAACTCTGTTCACGAGGTAGAGTTTGTAAAAGCCTCATTCAGCAAGTGCATATACCCACCGGCCGACTGTGCTTTGGTTCCGAGAACGTGATGCGTACAAGCTGAGAGTCTAGAGATTCTGGCTGCAGAAGGAAGGGACAGTGCCCTGTCCCCCGCCCAGCCCACAGTGAGGGCCCCACACAGGCTGTTCCGTGCGGACAGTGAGCAGGGAGCCAGTGATGAGGAGGACGGTGTCTCCATCCATCGCAGGAGGAAGGATGAGGGGCGACAGGTGGCCCCTGGGCAGAGCTTGTAGGCGGGGGGCATGGCTGTGCCAAAGTGCTCCTCGGTGGCCGGCAAATGGAACCCGGACAGAGAAGGGAGGACTGTCCTTGGAGCCTGTGGGGGTGGAGGGGCGGGAAGGAAAGGCTCTCCGTTGTCCCAAAGAATCAGGAGCAGGGGACTTGCACAGTTAGGGGGGTGCAGGGCCACACTGGGGTTCAGACCGGCTCACTGACCCGGCACGTCCCCGGCAGGAGGTCGAGGGACGGGAGGTGAGCTAAGCAGGACACCAGGTGTGGTGTTGGCACTCAGGCGGCTCACGATTTTATTAGGAAAAGGAGGAAAAGCAACGTGGCGTCACTGTGCTGTGGGCCCCGCCCTCGCCCGCCCTGTCTGTCAGGTCGGAACTTTCGCTTGGGTGGCACAGGGCTGAGGTCGGACAGGAACCTCTGACCTCGGGCCCTCGAGGCCCGGTGCTGCTGATGCAGTGGGCTGGCACTTGGGTGGACGCTTAACTTCTGCAAATCCAAGCAGTCGTCCTGGTCAGAGAGAGAGCAAGCAGGGGCAGAGGCGGAGGGAGGGAGGGAGGGAGGGAGGGAGGGAGGGGAGCCCCTCGAAAGAAACACCTGGGGCCCGGGGGCCGCCCCACTGAGGCTCTGGCCGCTCCGGTGGGGCTGGGGTGTTGATGCATCCCAGCCCTCTCCTTCCCCAAGCCAGTCTGTCCGTCTGGCATGGGTCCTCACCTTGCTGACGGTAGAAAGAGCAACGGCCGTGGAACCAGGACCCTGGCCCCGGCTGGGCTGCCGGAAGGGCCTCACGTGCCCCCTGGGGCGGCCGCGGGGCTTGGTGGGATGTGGGGTTCGCAGAGCTCTGCCGTCTGTAGGTGGGCCCGGGAGCCCAGTGTGCATGGCCTCCTGCCCCCCAAAGCCCCCAGAGCCGAAGCTGCAGCAGCATCTAGAAGGGTTCTGCATCCCAGCCTGGGCTTGGCTCTGGAGTGCACGGACCGTGTCTGGTCCCGTGAACAGAGCTCTCTCCTCGAAATGAAGGGCTGAGGGGCCCAGTACGCGTCACTCTTTTGCCCCTTTCAGGGATCTTTTATTTTATTGTTATTATTTTGCTTTTTTCTCTGACTGCGGTGGAAGGTGTCCCTTCCGAGGCCCCAGAGGCGTGCTGGGGCAGGCCCTTCCCGCACCTGGCCCAGGGTGCGGGGCGTCCCGAGTCTGGGGGCTCGGGGTGGGTGAATCTCTCAGCCAGCTTTGCTGCTGGGAGTCCAGAGAGGCTCTGGACAGAGTCCCTCTGACAATACCGGCCTCTCCCGGGCTCCCGGCAGGTCTTGTTTATTGTGGAATGGAGTTTAGGGGGTTTTCTGTATGCATGCTGTCTGAATGTCTGTCCCCGCCCCTCCCAAATTCATGTGCTGAAATCCTACCCCGCAGTGTGGTGGTATTCGGGGATCAGGCATTCGGGAGGGCTTTGGTTTGCTGAGGTCACGAGCCCGTGAGGGGCTTGGTGTCCTTGTAAGAGTTCCAGGAGGACTCGCTTCCTTCTGCTGTCTGTCACGTGAGGTCACAGCTGTCTGTGAGCCAGGAAGCAGGACGTCCCGGCACCAGACCTGCCTCCCGCAGCCTTGAGGAGAGAGTTTTCCTGCACAAGCCCCCGTCCGCGGTATTCTGGGACGGACGAAGATGTGGATGTTTTCTCCCTGAGCCACCGTGGTCCAGGCATCGTTCCGGGCAGTGGGGACACGGCATCGCCAAAGGAGCTGAGGAGCCGTGCCTGTGCCGTTGCACAGAGAACAACAGTGAAACCCGGGGACTTTATCAACTCCCGGCAAATATCCCCGTGAGCATTTGCTCGCTGTGCCTCCATGGGAGCCTTGCCAAGTTGTGCGACCTGCTTCTGGCTTCTGTCTGGGGAACCTGAGTCTGGGCAGGTGGCAGAACTTGTCCCAAGTCACAGGGCCCCCCAGACACATGCCCAAACACTACTGGAGACTGCTGACTCCATCCAAACCCGTCTCCCACGCGGACACCTGAGGTCCAGCTCTGTCAGGGCCTTGGCCAGGGGGACACTGGGAGCCACAGGATCTTTATGACCTGCTGAGGGGACTTGAAGGGGGAGCCATGGGCCACCTGCCCCCAGCCCCTTGTGGATGTCTCACGTGAAGCCTGGCACGGTGGCAGCCCCAGGAGCTCACGGGGCAGCTTTTTAGCAGCACGGTGGCCCTGCTGTCCCTCCACCAGCATCCCTGTGAAAACTTCACTCTCGGGGCCTGGGACTTTCATGTTTGTGCCTCTCCTTTACCACTTAGCTCTTTAAATACTCCAAACTTCTGCCCTGTCCAACTCTGAACGTGGAAAGAAGGTCAGAAGTCGGGTGCCCCAGAGATTAGTCCCAAAGCAAGTATATTTCAATATATTTATTAATGAGTTGGAGGAGTCAGAGAAAAGGTTAAGTGGCAGAATTTGCTGAATGCAGAGAATTACTTAAGTTAATGGTTCAGGGAAGAAAAAACAGATGATCTTCTACGAACTTCTATTTTTTTTTCTTGCCCTAAGAATATTTTATCAAGGTGAAAAATATTAAGACAATCAATGGTGCAGAGAGCATGTTTAGTCGTATCCTCGATTTTTTCTCGGTTGAAATGTGATTTATTATCGAGAAGGGAGAATTTGGATTTGGAGGATTATGGTCGCTGAGTTCAGACCTGCCATTTTCGGGAGTGGGAGGTGCTGCATAAAACCAAACATTTGTGCAGAGAGGCTTCGGGGCCCAGATGCTTCTGAAGAGAAGGGAAGAGTGGAATCAGGCACAGAGGCTGAGGACGGACAGACACCTCAGCCTGACCTAACGACACCCACTTCCGCCCTTAGGTTTTGTGCTTGGAGCTCGGCGTGCAGCTGGACCGCGGGCTGGACCCCCACGTTCACGGTCAGGGCACACAGAAGCCTGTGTGACGGCCAGCATGGTGGCCCCTGCATCCGGGCAGCTTGGATGCTGCTGGGGGGAGCGAGGGCTGTGGATCTTCAGAATTCCGGTCAGCTCGGGCCCGTGTTGGCAGATAGGTGCTGAGCCACCAGGAGCGGTGCAGACCATCCGCTCCCCGGGAATCTTGTCCCGTGCCTCTAAAGAAATGTGCTCTGGGTTATGCTGTGAATCCAGATCCTGTGCTGGGGGGTTTGTGCCCATCAACTGACGAATGGATAAAGAAGATGTGGTTTATAGACACAATAAACTACTACTTGGCAATGAGAAAGAATGAAATCTGGCTTTTTGTAGCAACGTGGATGCAACTGGAGAGTGTTATGCTAAGTGGGATAAGTCAGGCAGAGAAAGACAGATACCATATGTTTTCACTCCTATGTGGATCCTGAGAAACTTGACAGAAGACCATTGGTGGGGGGGGGGGAAGGGAAAAAAAGAGTTAGAGAGGGAGGGAGGCAAACCATATGAGACTCTTAAAAACTGAGAACAAACTGAGGGTTGATGGGGGGCGGGAGGGAGGGGAAAGTGGGTGCTGGGCTTTGAGGAGGGCACCTGTTGGGATGAGCCCTGGGTGTTGTGTGGAAACCAATTCGACAACAAATTTCATACTAAAAAAAATAATTTGAACCTGGTTGGAGTCTGCAAAGTGCACGAGGAAGCTGATTAGCCTGCAAAGAGGAACGACACGCCTTTGGTGTGTAATTGCCAAAACCTCTCACCTGCTTGGAGGTGGCGTGGCAGGCTTCCCCTTGACCTCCCATGACCTCGTGCTACTGGTTATGCCCCGAAACAGTCAGATTGTGTGAAAAATGCACCCGACACTCTACGTTCTTCCCAGTTCAGACCAGACTGCTTCTCCTCCTGAGTTATTTCCAATCAGCAGAAATGTTCCAACAGGTTTTCGGATCGCGGCCCCTCTTACAAGTCAGCATGTGGCAAGGCCACAGGGCAATTAAGCGGAGTGGTGGTCAAATGTGCCTCTCCACAGGGACGTGGATGCTGGGAGTCCCCACCCCCTTCTCCGACCTAGTTAAGAAATCCGGAGAAAGAGCACTTCATGCCGGGCAGATCGGAACCGGGTTAACACGGTTAATTCGTCTGGCATGAGGTCAACGTGTTTTGACAGAACAAAATAAAAGCATACCTACGTGTAAATGTTTGTGTCGGAATGGGAAATTTGGGTCTGCTTAGCATGCATCACGGCGCTCTCTCGTTGTCTGGTCGGGCTTCGTAGTGAGAGTGCAAACCATTTCGAGTCTCCAAAACCCACAAATCATGCCGCCAGATGTGTGCCAACAACGAGGCAGATAAATCGTCTGGCTGGTGTGAATTCATTGCACTGTGTGTCTCCTCCCTCCTCATCGTAAGGGCCGGGTAACCCAGGCTCTGAGACTGTAGACCCCCAAACCCCCACCCAGCAGCTGGGGCTGCCGGGCAGTGGTGGGACAGTAAAAGGCACAGGGAGGGGCCGGGAGCTGTGAGGGCATTAAGACAGACCCCCCCCCCAGCACTGCCGGAACCTGTCTTGGGGGTGCCCCCCGTCCCCCTGTCCCTGACCTCCGTGCCTTCTCAGGTCATCCTTGTCTGAAGAGCAGAAAGCAAGGAATGAGTGCACTCAGAGCACGTAGGACCTCCTGTACCCCCTGCCCAGGGCCTTCTGCTTTTTACGAGCGAGTGTTTGGTGCTGTCACTTCATGAGGCACAGCTGTCTCTCTCTGTCATTCTCTGGAGCCCAGCACCCAGGCTGCCCTGCTGTGGATCTCAGGAAGCTGCCCCTCTGGGTGGACACACCTGGCATGTGGCTTGGCAGATGGCCTGGCTGGGTCCCAGCCCCTCTCCTTGGAAACAACCCGCAAAGCCCTGGCTGTGTCACTGTCTGTTGGCTGGGACTCGGTCAGGTAACAGATCTGTCTCCTGGTCCCGCAAGGGCTCAGGGGAGCTTCCCGCACAGACCTTCCGTTCGCTGGGTGCTGGGGGACAGAAAAGAGAAGCACATTTGGTCTCTGCCATCCCTGGACTTCCAGCTGAGCTGACCCAAGAGGTGCACGTGGTGACCCAAGAGGTGCCATGACCCAGTATCAGTGTGGACCTGGGGACGTGTCTCCGGGCAGGGTGGAGGCTGGGGGCACGGGGAGAGGAGCATGGTTCCCAAATTGTCCTGAGAATCCAGGGAGAAACCGCCTAGGGCTCTGGTTTCACAGCGGCCTCGCTCTGTGCACACGCCTCTACACCGTCCATTATTTGGAACACTTTACATGTGTCATGGGTGAATGGATAGATGGATGGATAGACAGGTAGATAGGGAGATTAGATAGGTAGGTAGGTAGGTAGATTAGATAGATAGACACATAGACAGATACATAGATACATAGACAGATTAGATAGATGACAGACAGATTAGATAGATAGATAGATAGATAGATAGATAGATAGATAGACAGACACATAAACAGATAGATACATAGATAGAAACATGGATACATAGATTAGATAGATGACAGATAGATTAGATAAATAGATAGACACATAGACAGATACATAGATACATAGACAGATTAGATAGATGACAGACAGATTAGATAGATAGATAGATAGATAGATAGATAGATAGATAGATAGATTAGATAGATAGATGACAGATAGATAGACAGACAGACAGATAGACAGAGTTTTGTAACTACAAAATGAAACACAGGCAGAGTTGTGTCGGCTACCAAATTCCCATTAGGGCACCTTAACTCCGAATCACCCGCTATTGATAAGTGGGCTCTTCTGAGAATTTTTAATAATGTGGAGGAATGCTCACGCTATGAAGTTGGGTGAAAAATAAGATTTAAATTATATACAGCACAAGGTGAATCAAAACTATTTTGTTAGAAAATGCAACTCAGTATGAAATGCGATATTATAGGATGCATTCCATGTGATGTATACCCAAGACACGTCATCAGCTGGGGTGAGCCCGCCCCCATCCCTGCCCCCAGGGACGCCGACAGCTGTCACCCTCAGCTCCCAGGCTGACCCAAGCCCCGCACCCCGTCCACGACTTTGCCCCCGAACTCCCGAGTGCGTTTCCAGTTGTGACACGGTGCATCTTCCCCGATTTCCCACAGGGGCTTCTGAGTCATCCTGCTTGGGGCCGCCTTCTCCTCGCTGCTGGTCACCCCCGAAGTCCTCACCTCCAGGAGAGATGCTCAGCTGCACAGGCTCCCACGTCCACCAGCGCTTTACCCGGAAGCTTCTTCTTCTGACCCGGCACTGAGTCAGGCACCACGTTGTCAGCTGTTGCCCCTGCTGTGGCGGCCTTCCTGGCTCTTGTCCAGGACCTCATCATGCCACAGTTGGTGAGTGTTCAGCAGGGGAGGACGAGGTGGCATCTGTGTTTGCTTTGTGACCATGTTCCGGCTGTGTGGGCAGGTGGGCGGGGCGCTGCAGGGGGGACGCCTCCCGCTCCACCTTCCTCCCCTTCTCCGGGGCCTTGTTTTAACTCTGAAGGTCTGGAAGGGAGCATCTGTATCTTTCCCATTCTTCAGATTCTATTACTTTTTATTTAGGAAAACAGAACCAAATAACTTGGAATAAAAAGAAAAGCCTTTTAGAGCCTGCAAAATCTTATTTCATTGATCTCTCCCTAACCCCCAACATTATTTTTTCCTGAAAGGTGAGAAACAATCCAGAACTCGTTAGCATATGTCAATAACTGACATGTTTTCTCACGGTGTGGATCTCCTCTTCCCTGTCGGTCTCAGCTAGAAATTTCTGCTGGTTTTCCCTGAATCACACAGGTGGACTTAGGGCTGTTTTTATTGGTTAGGAGACCTTGACACTAGTTGTGTATAAAAGTCTTTATAAAGAAAATGTCTCACTGAGACAACCGACCTGAATTTGTGGGGTGCCAGCCATGTGCCCCGCCCAGGGCGACCCCCCCCCCCCCAGGGGCACTGCCGGGCAAGCAGACCTGCTTACCAGTAGTACAGTATCTATCTGGCACAGAGCCTCCACCTGCGGATGGGCGGGTCCTTGATTTCTGGTCCTCAAGGAGAACAGGGCTTCCTGCTGGAAGAGAGGCCTTTAAATCCCGCTGGGATTAGAGTGTCTATGAGGAGAGCTTCTACTATCTCAGAGGGTTTAGGGTTGTTCCCGGGCTGAGTAGGGTGTAGGGGGGAGACCCTGGGATGAGGCTGAGTGGGACAAGAGCCAGAAGTGGGAGATAAGCCCGTCTCCCGGGTCTCCCATCATGTCCGTTAACGCATTAGTGGAAACCACTCTGCATCTGCGCTGTCGCCAGAATGGGGCACGGTACAGGAAAGAATTCAAAGCGTTGTAATAACCGGGTACAGTTAAGCCCATGGCAGGAAACGACAAAAGAGTTTGGACTACTTTGAGCTTATGTGAGTGAACAGTTACTTGGGATTTTCTAGCTGTCATTCAGAGCCAAGTGGTTGCCCAAGGCACCTGCACTCAGGGCACTGGAATCCCCGGGGAGGGAATAAATATCAGCAGGTGACAAAAGCTGCCTTCAGTAGAACCGCTCCAAGGACAGTGCTGTGTAGGAGTGGGGCGAGAGTCCTCCCCAAGTGCTTGCCGAAGCGCCTGGGATGGTGGCTCGACCCTGCCTTCCCAGGGGCAGGGAGTCAGTGCGCGTAGCCCTGTGTTCACGCAGAAGCAAACGAGCTGGACGTTGCCACGAGTGGTCCCCGGTCTCCAGTCCCCTGGTGAGGAAGAAGGGACGAAGACTCCTGTTCAAGCAGGACCCTTAAGAGGTCCACGTTAGCCTGCCTAAAGACGCCCGCCCCGAAAAGCCTAGTCTGGCTGTGGCCTCAAGATCACGTGTGTATGCACAGACAAATAGATGCACACGAATCAAGGGCTTAAACTGAATAGTAACAGACTCTAATCTGCAGAGCTTTCTGATTTTAGGTGAGAAAAAACCCAAAATCTTGCCAGTACTTTTGCATCAAAGAGAAAGCTAAACTTGCTAATTGAAAGCTGCTTTGCATGGAGGGAAGTAGGGGGATGCCAGCTATGTAAATTAGCATATGCCCGGATCTACCAGAAACCATGCCAGGCCAGGAGGAAATTAGGCAAATTAGGACGAGCACACAAGGCCAGAAGCAAGTTGAAGGCGCCCTGGTGGTCTACCTTCCCTGGGGGGGATGTGGCCTCCAGTTCAGAGGTGATGAGATAATGCGGTCCGAGGGGGTCTCAACTGTGTCCGTGGGTGTGGGTGGGTGGGCGCATGCTGTCCCTCTAGGTCAGGGTGAGCTTTCCAGACAAGCTCTTGGATGCGTGCATTCGAAGCCCGCCCCCCTTTCCGCTTTAGGCGGCCGGAAGCCCCTTCATCAAATGCTGCACAGAAGCCCGGGCTCTGCTCGCTGCTGGTGGGCTTTGCTGGCTTAGCGACCTAAGCAATTTATCAGCACATGAGTCGCCCAGGGCTGGGCTAAGTGTCCGAGCCGCTGTTTGGGGCCAGGGGCACACGGAGGTGATGCTGATGGCGCTCCTAGGGACCAGGGTCTGCAGCAGGAGGTGGGCCCGAGCGGCTGCGACGCGCCGCCTGGCGGTGACTGCGTGTGACCGGCGCTGTACCTGCCGGCTGTGCAGGCTCAGGCTGTGCTCCGGGCTGAGCGAGGGTCCTGGGAGGAGGGATCCGTCCTCAGCCCCAGGCAGCTCAGGGTGCTCGGCAGAAGCCGCCTGCGGTGGGTGGAGGCACAGTCCTGTGCCTGGGGGAATCCAGGACCAGTTCACTGTCCGACCGCGGGGCCAACCTGTGCAAAGGCCCGGAGGCGACCTGCCTGCTGCGTCGCAAGGGAGCTAGTGGGGCGTGGGGCACAGGCCGCCGGGGCAGAGGACCTACCTGCTGGGGACTCAGGGAAATGTTGGGAAGATTCTCCCGAGAGATAAATCTACTCGTCCCCAGTGGCGATGGATGCCTGCGGGGCGTCGGGTCCGCGGCCGGCACCCCCTCGGAGCCCTGAGACCCGAGACCCCGGCGCCGCTTAATCCGGGCAGAGGGCGGCTGGCGCGGTGCCTGCTCGCGCCCCCAGCCCCGCCCGGCTCCACCGCCGCCGCCTTGGCCTCCGCTGGCCGCCGCGCGTGGATTCCGCTCCCGGGCCCGGCCGAGCTCGGGGCCCCTCCGTGCGCACCGTCCGCGCCACTCGGCGGCCTCCCGCGCCGCACGGGAGCCGGGGGCGCGATCCGCGGGACCCCGGTCCGCGCGCCCGCGCCACCCCCCCACACCCCGCCCCGCCGCCTCCGCCCGCGCCGCCGCTGGGGGTCCAAGGGCGCGGGCGGCCGCAGCCTCGAGTAGGGGCGGGGGACTGGGGGGAGGGGCGCACGGGCCCGGCCGGGGCCCCGGGGGCGGCGGCGGCGGCGGCGGCGGCGAGGGCGGCCGCGCTCGGAGGGGGCGGGCGGCGGGCGGGAGGAGGGGCTCCCCGCGCGGGGCAGGGGCGGAGCGAGCGGTCGCGCCGCGGAACCAAGTGAGTTGGCTCCGGAGCCCGCGCCGCCGCCGGCCCGCACCTCGGGCGCCCGCCGCCCCCGCCGCCCCCGCCGCCGCCGCCCGCGCGGGGATGCAGGATGCTGGTGGGCGCCAGGCTCCCGCGGCGGCGGCGGCAGCAGCAGCAGCAGCAGCAGCCCCGGCGGCGGCAGCCTCTCCTCTGGCCGATGAACGCAGACCCGCCGCCGCCGCCGCCGCCGCCCTGGGTATGGATGGTGCCCGGCGCGGCCGGGCTGCTCCGGCTGGGCGCCGGGGTCGCGCCCCCTCCCGTGCTGCTGGCCGCGGCGCAGCCCCCCGCCGCCCCGCTGCTCCCGGGGCCGCCCGGCTGGCCGGCCCCCGGCGAGCCCCTGCTGCCGCCGCTGCTGCCGCTGCCCTCTGCGCCAGACCACGCCGCCGCCGCCGCCGCCGCCGCGCTCCACTACCCCTTGCTGCACGGGCAGGTAACGTGTCCGCGGCCCCCGGCCCCGGCCCCGGGGTCGCCGGCTGGGCCCCACCCCCGCCCCACCTCGCCCCCCCCCCCCCCGGGCGCGGCTCGCGCCTGGCCCCGGGGGGCGGCCCCTGGCCCTGCGGCTCGCGCGCCCTTTCCCCGCCCCCGGTGGTCCTCGGCTTCCCGAGCCATCAGGGCGCAGCCTGGCAGCCATGCCTCGGCGACAAAGTTCATGCTTCGACGGCCCGCGCTGCCTCCCGGCAGGTCCTGCGGCCGTTGGCGCCGGGCTGCGTGGGCCGAGCGCTCCGGACCCCGCACCTCAAGGCCAAGTTGGGACCGCCCTGGCCGCAACTTTCGCCCGGGCCGGGGTCGCTGTCCAGAGCGCGGTGCGGAAGTCTCCGCCGCTGCGGCCGCGAGCCGGGGCTGACTTATCGCAGAGAAGTTAATACTTTTACAGTCTCTGCCAGACTTGAAAAGCAGGCTGGGAATCAATAGCTATTTCTGATTCTGATCTGGGTGGTTTTTTTTTTTTGTTTTTTTTTTTGAAAATAGACTCAGGACAATGCTTGAGAGAATTCAAACCAATGGAAGCCGGCAAGGAAATCCTGCCTTTAATATTGGGAAATATTACGGGCGATTTCCCCTCCCACCTTGGTCAGCCTGAGTCCACCAGATTAGCTAATGCCGTAATGCACTTTAGAAGAGTTTGGGGTCGAAAGCCTGGAATTAAAACGAAAAAGTGACTGTGCCTTTGATTAATGGTGCAACAGAGCAAGGCAGCCTGCTTTTGGCAAGATCCATTGTTTGCTATCTAACTATGCAGATGCATTTAAATCAGGGAATAACATGTATTTTATTCCAAAGATTGCCTTCATTAGCATATTCAAATGAGTGGTGTGTTAGAATACATCATTTAATTAATTTAATTCCAATATTATCCTGTGGGCTTTTCTAAAAGATATTATTAAACTCCTCCTAATTTGCTCTTTAGACTTAATGATACATCACATATGTGGTGCTGGATATCACATTTTGATGTGTGATGCAGTTCATATTGGGTTTTATTGAATAAAACGTTGGTAGCTTTTTCCATGTTTTGAAGGGGTTGTTATATCAGAGTGCTACCACTAGAGGTGTATAATGTCAAGGAACTACGATTTTTTTTTCTGTATAGAACACTGCATTTGTGTGTGTGTGTGTGTGTGTGTGTGTGTGTGTGTGTAAATTTAAAAAGAAAAATCCAAAACTCTTATCTTCTAAATATTTTCGTGCTACATGTTTTCTGTTAAATAACAGTATTTAGAACCAGAAGAATATTTTCCCATAACAGGAAAATTAAAAAAACGCTTTTATGATCTTAAAACAAATAGATATCGAAACGTTCCATACCATTGAGCAGTGATCTTCCTGGTTCTCCACTGATGAAGATTCAGTTATTTTTAGGGAGACCGTCTCCTAAATTGTCTGCCCCCTTTCAGTGTTTGCTGTTTTATTCTGTGCACTGGGATCTTCGGTTATGTGATAACCTCACTTACCTTTTCTTTGCCTTGGAATGTATTTGCATTTGTGAACCTTGGGAAACTTTGAATCTTAACCCCTTAGCTGATTTTATTTTGAAAATATTGGTTGTGTTGGCTTTTTAAATGATAAGCATAATTAATACAACATGTTGTGTTGAAAAGATTATCATAAAATACAACTCCCTGCTTGCTTATGAAAAGAATTCAAGAATTGTAAGAGGAATGCCCAGCATTTCGTCTTTCCACTGTGGTTTCTCATTATCTCAAGGCAGAAACCCATTTCTTACCACATTCTTACGGTTTTGTGCTTGGAAATTCTTTCTCGGTATGGAAGAATGCAATGTTGGTGATGCGTTGTGATGATTCAAATAGGAAAACTTTTAAATTTTTAAAATTTTGTGAACATTTACAGTTTTCCTCCACTGTTGAAGGAGGGAATTTCTCTCCTAATCAAATGCATACACTTTTAAATTCTTTTTCAAAAGCATTTCCCCAGGTATCTTGTGGTACGACCTAGCTGATCTATTTAGGCTAATGAGCACTCCCTTCTCTTCTCTTGGCTTTCAGTGGCTGTTTGGTGGCCATTCTCCGTCCATAGGACTGACCCCTTCTTCCACTGTGGAGCTGGTGCCCATTTTCCCACATGTCTGCCCAGCCGCTCTTCCTCCTCCTGTTGGGAAAAGTTGGATAGACAAAAGGATACCTAATTGTAAGGTAAAATGCAAGCAGTTTAATTAGATAAGGGGACCTTTAATTATTAATTTGTTGGGTCTACCCACAACAGCAGAAAACACTGTGCATTTTCTGATTGTAATCTGTAGGTCTAGAGAGAAACCTTTTCAGAGTAAAATCAGTCTGTTCGAAAGCACCAGCAGAGGTTGGGGGGGGGGTTCCTTTTGTTTTAACTTAAAAATGTGGATTCCATAGAACAATATGAGATTTCTACTTCCAATCAGAATCTACTTCTAAAAGTTTTCAGTTTTTGAATCTATGACTGTTGATCGGAATCTAGCCTGAAACATTATATAATTTAAGTATGAATTCTGAAAGCGGGGTTTTCTTGCCGTTATTGCTTTGAGTGTCCACCTTTCTGATGCTTCATCTTGGCGTTTGAATCCAAACCTAATGGCCACACTTTGTTTGCTCGGAAAACTGAATGCAGCTAATATGGTGGCTTGCTCTACGGCAGACTGTTGACCTCAGTGGGCTGATTCTTCAATCTGTAAGCGGGCTGCTAGGTTGAAGTGACCAAGCCAATAGTTGAAGACCAGCCCAGAAGACTTTGTCCAGAAGGTGACTGGTATCAGAGCCTCGTGGATCTTTAAATTTTAGCATGATGCTTTTGCAGAGCGCCCACTTACAGAATCTCCAATATTCGATCAAGGTTGGGGAAGAGAAATATTTTATAGCAGTGTTTAGCTTTTATCGTGTGTCTTGTCTTAAATGTTACGCTTGCTTTATTTTTGGACAGATTTTTTTTAACAATTCCTTTGCTCTGGACTCAACATGGATATATCCTGAGGAATCAAGGTTGTTCCATGGGCACGAAAAGCCTCACTTGTTGGCGAATCAAGTGGCGATGTCTCTGTCCAGACCAGCTCCCGCCTCCAGGCCTCTTCCTACACTGGTGCTGGCGCCTCAGCCGATACCAGGTTGGTGCCCGGTGCCCTATGTACACACACACACACACATATATATATGTGTGTGTGTGTGTGTGTGTGTGTGTATATAGCATATATATATATATATATACACACACACACATATACATATGTATATATATATACATACACATATACATTTGTATATACATACAGACATACATATTTTTATACAGCAAATATATATACATATATACGTTTGCTTTAGTCATGTTAATTTTAGGTATGAAAACCATATTTGTCGTTTTAAACAAATGGTTACTTCAAGTTATAGAGTTTTTCACGAGCATGATTCCTTTTTATGAAGAAACTGAGTGTTAGGTATCCCATTTACTGCGTTTTTAGACTATGGAATCTGTTTTTAAGATGAAGATTTGGTAGAGGGGATTTGCACAGAATCATATATTTCTGGCGCTCAAATTTTCGAACAGGACCACATCTTCTGCCGATAGCTCTTGGTATGAGCGCTAATCAAACCCGTTAAACACGTGTGGCCATGCCGACTCAGGTGCGTGTAGCAAGCTCCTTGATCTAGGGGCAGGGGCACGTGCAGGATGTTTATGAATTTTGCCTGCACGTTGGGGGTGATATTGGGACTGGCCTGTAAAAATATACCGTTTGGAAGATGGATTTTGTTCTATCTTTGGAGTCTGGTGGCCTGAAAGAACATTTGTCCTGGAACAGACTTCCATGAAACAATTTCTGGATGAAGGATTGTATAATAACCCTATATAGCAACAGGGGAATAAAATCATCTTATGAATTTTTAAATTGATTTTTAAAATCACCTTAACGTAGATCACATTATAAAAGCAAATGTTGTCCATGCCAAGATTATCTTGCAGCGCCTTCCATTATGGAATATTTTATGACTTCAGAATTACATTATCTCCCTGTAATTTCCTACCTACCAAGCTTTTCTCAATATGTGTCTCTAAAATTTAGTAATAAGGACATGTTCCTGTGGATAACGCAGTGCTGGTTTAGGAGACGTATTTATTTTCTTCTCTCTTTGCCTATCTTATGTATTCTAATTTGCTATAGATCTTGTTTAGTAATAAATCAGGAAGAACAACTCAACTATTAGTGTTTTTCACAGGCTTTAATGATTCTTGACTGAATCTTCCCTTCTGTCCTTGTAATTATGCATTACTGAGTTATTAAAATCTGAATGAGTATCATACATACATTTATAAACACTTTACGCTGAGATGATCCTGTTTCCTATTTAATTTAATGACCATAAAAGATGATCAGATAGCACGTCGTATATCAAGATTCTGTGACTTTAACTGGCTTGGGTGCTATCCTTGAATATCAGAGAGACATTTTTCAGTAGACCTAGTCCTCTTAGGAACCCCCTACTATGAATGTGTGAAATATCTAGTTGAAGAAGCTTATGGCAACTTTTATTTCCTATGGAGATCGTTTATTGTTTGGGAAACAGATCACACTTTCTTCCAAGCATATTTGTGTTAGTTTTACCTTTGCCTTCTGGCTAATCTATCTTAAAGAACAAAAGAGAGGAATATTTCTTACTAACTTGGTGGATAATAGAATGACCATTCTGACTTGGTCTGCCGTGTGTCGAATCTCTGCTTTCATTTTTCCCCGTTTTTTTTTTCTTTTTACTTATAAACCATAATAATATAGCACTTACCGTTTTGCTATCTTCTGGGGAAATATTTGTCTGCCTTCATAGATAATTTTATAACAGTTAAATGCATGTGTTTTGAGAGGGGGGTTTCTGAACTCTGTGAAAAACTTGATGTTTTGATGCATTTCAGAATTGTTAGGGATCACTATTCTGGAAAGTATGTGTTAAATGTCTTGTGTTCCAAAGAGCACATTTAGGGGTTTGTTTATGTGTTACTAACTGCGTAACAGAGGAACTGGGAAGGGGTGCCAGTAACTGGGCGAGGCGGGGGAGGTCAGCTCCAGGTCAACTGAAAAAATGCATCGTGCCAGGAGCACCCTAGTTAATAAGAAAATAAAACTTTATGAAACATTTTCCATGTCAAGTTGTGGATGTATAATTAAAAGTAATTATTAAAATTGCTGTGAAATTTTATATCTTGTTATAAATTGATACATTTAAATATTATATTAATTTGTTATTATATAGTTACCCATTTTAAATATAAAACTATATGTGGTATATTAATGTATCATCTATAAATATGGTATATAATTGATATTTTAAGTTGATCGGTCTTGTTATGAATCGTTATATTCATAAGTAAATGGCCTTCCATCATAGATCTATTTTATTGATCTCTTTTCAATTAATCAAAGAAGCACTGTTAGAACTCCAAAAGAACCAGAAGAATGAGTCAGTCCCCCTCGTTTTGAACAGGCCTACCGAGGGAAGCTCATTTTCCTTTCTTGGATGCATAGCAATTTCTGCATAATAATTGTTTTTGAAGTAGTGATTTGTACGCAGTGTTGTGCTGTGTGTAGGGCACGGTCAGAGCAGACCATGAGCTCACGTGATGTGACGCTAGAATGCGGCTGTTTGAGTAAGCATGTTGTTTGCCGAACTGAATTAGAGGTTGAAACAGGTAGGGATGTTGGTGTGGGTAGGTGATCCCTGAGACTCATATTAATATCGCTCCCCCCCCCAGATATACTGGTTGGTTAGGAATTGGGGTGCCTGGGGGGCTCAGTCAGTCTCAGCTCAGGTCATGATCTCACGGTTCGTGGGTTCAAGCCCCACATCTGGCTCTGTGCTGACAGCTGGGGGCCTGGAGCCTGCTGCGGACTCTGTGTCTCCCTCTCTCTTCCCCTCCCCGACTTGCACTCTGTCTCTGTCTCTCTCTCTCTCTCAAAAATAAACAAACATTAAAAAAATTTTTTTAAAAAGAATTAACTGCACGGCAACAGGGTCTCATGTAATATTAGCACAACTTCGGATTTGGGTAAGTCTTCAGAAGTCTAGTAAATATTATAAAGGACTTAACTTTATTTTGATACATCCCGGTCTCCCTCATGTTGACCAGAATAGTGATGGTCCGCCACCATATGCAGGTCTGAAAAAAAGCCCACTGACCAGTTTTAATCATGGAAGCGGATAGTTAATATCCTATTCCCGCCTTCTTTCATCAGGTAGGCTGTCACTGTGCACCCCTCCCCCCGCCCCCCCCCCCCCCCCCGCAGGGGTGACGCCTGAGCCAGGGCCCTGCGAGGCGCCACGAGGGAGATCATGCTCCAGTGGGGCTTAGGCAAGTTGGCAGATAAAGTTACACCACACGGATCATGTATGCTGGCTGCAGGCCTTCGAGGAGATCTTAGGAAGGGGATTGTCAGGAAAGACCCCCAGGAGGGTGACGCCACCGGAAACACACGAGCAAGACGTGGCAGAACTTTAACGGGGCAGGAAGAGGGGAATGGGATTCCAAAGAAAGGGAGTGGAATGTCCCAAGACACAAACACATGGGAAATGTTGCATCCGGTCATTATAAGCAGCTGGGTGTGGCGACACCACAGAGGCAGGTAGGGGGGAAGGGATGGATCTGGGATCAGCAGAAGGGCCCCATCATCCCTCTGGTTCAGTTGTGAGGAAGCCGCCGCTCTTCACAGAGTGCTGTGGAATTTTCCATCCTTCCTTGGCTGAGGACCCGTGGTCCCTTCAGCACAGTGAAGCAGAACAGACACAGAGAAGACAGAGAGTTTTCTCATTGAACAGTAAACCCCAGCGTTTAAAACTATGCAAAGTTACAGCTGTACTAGAAACTTAAGTCTCTGATGAATAATTGAGCGGCTTTTTAAGGAATTATCCCTAATTAAAGTGTGAATGGGTTGCACTGAGAAACGAGCCAGGACTCACTCATTCCCAGACATCAGAAAGTGATTCAGGGCAGGACTGCTGGGGAGAAGAGGCGGCTTGCCACCAGCTTGGCCTCCCTCCCTTGGGAAAATCCCCCAACAACGCCTGGTCAGAGATGACCAGGGAGAGAGGGAGAGAAAATGAAAGCTGAAGTGCGGAACTCTGCTTCATGAAAGGCTTATTTACTCAACAGATGAGGGAGAGAAACAAACCTAGGAAAAGGTTCTTGCACAGGAACTTGTAAATATGTTGGGTAAATCAACTTTTGGTTTACCTTAGTAGGAAAAAAAAAGTTTTATGAAAAGAGCAGCGAAAAATGAGATCGAAAGGGAGCTGGTCAAGGTGCAAAGTCGTGGGGAAGATAGTTTGAAGAGATGAGGAGATGATACAGGGAAATTTTGAACCCTGGCCGTTAAAATCAATAAAGAGAAGAACCAATTCTGGACGTAATGACAGATGACAGCACAGGAAAAGTCTCGAGCGTATGTATCTGGGACAACAAAAAAGATGAGAATAGCTAGAGAGAGTGATGTGTAAAATAGAAAGCAAACGGCACGTCTATTTTTATTTGACCTCCATAGGAAACGGAGTGCGGCTCAAGTATTACCCGTGGCCGGGCCGGCTATCTTTCTCGCTATTTCCTGGTAAACTTTATGCATGGTAGGGGCACCACTTAACACAGGAGTGGACACAGCTTCACATCATCCTACAGTATTAGATGCGATTGGTTGTTGGGGAAGCTTTAGAGAATCATGAGCAAAAAGTTTGTGATTGAAGAAACGTGTGTCCAACGGGAAAGTCATATGCGTAAGCAGGGAAAAGACGTTCTCGAATAAGCCACGATGAGCTTTGTCGCAGCAAGTTTTCACCTCAAGTTCGACTTTGTCGGAAGTGAATCCTGCCTCTGTCCTACCTGGACAACTATTCCACGGCACGGCTCCCTCTTTCCTGTCAGTGTTGCCTCGTCGTTTGTTTTAAGCTTAGGTTAATCATTTAAAGGCACAGCCTCTGCCTTTGCCTTTTAGAGATGTAGCTCAGCATATTTAGAGTTGATTTCCTGTTTTTATATTTCTTCTGCCATATTATTATATCCTGTTTCTAATGGTATTTTGTGATTCCTTTTTTAAAATAATTTTTTAAGTTTTTATTTTAATTTTAGTTAGTTAACATACGGTGTTAAGTGATATTAGTTTCAGGGGTACAATGTAGTGGTCCAGCATTTCCATACATCACCCGGTGCTCATCAGGACAAGTGCACTCCTTAATCCCCATCAGCCACTTTGCCCGTCTTCCTACCCTCTTCCTCTCTGGTAGCCATCAGTTTGTTCTCTGTAATTCCTTTCTTTTACTCTCTTTTTACTCTCTTGCTGTGCTATTTGTGTTTTGACTTTGTTCACGTGTGTTTTATATGGTGATTCGGAATGTGTCAATACTGATCCTCTCTTCTCAAGCAATTACCAGTAAGATTTTGAAAGGCAGACTTGATCCTCTGTTTCCTCTGATTTCCAAACCATGACAGCACTATCTACTTCAGAATTCTTCTATAGAATATGAGAATTTTGGGAAAATTTTGTCGTAAAAATGTATAGTCTCTCTTTAATATCTTCTACTAACTGAGAAATTAATCTAAGGCAAGAACCAAGAGTGGATTAGTTAGGCTTCAAAATATCTATAACTATCAAACATCTGTCAATCGTACAGAATACTTGTTAATTTGGTTACAGGAACGAGTGAAAAAGTCCAAGCAATATTCTTCCTAGAGAAGGAATTACAATAATGATAGTGATTTGAATAGACTACCTCAAATTGTGTTGTGTGTAACTAGGGAGACGAGAAATGAGAGATGTGAGTACGAAGGTACAAACTCTTTTAAAATCCCTCAACTTTGTTAAAAGCAGCAGAAACACTAGAAAACTCTCATACTTGAAGCCCAGATAACGTTATCTGCATCTGAGACTGGACCAGGGCTCCTGCCCAGCCTAGCACAGATGAGTGAGGGTCACAGCCATCTGCCACTTACCAGGGTAAGACCTGGAGAGGGACCCTTCTTCTGTGGGGCAGGAATATGAGGATGGCTGAAAATTGAGGGGGGGTGCTCAGATATTAGGAAAGTCTGTCAGATACCCCAGAGCTTATCCTCAGCAAAAGGCATCGTTAAAGGGCTTTGAAGCCTATGGGACACTGAAGGCAACTGCGGCAACAAAATCCAAATCCAGGTCAACCCCCGAATACGCTGACGTACCTCATTCACTAGCAGCTTCACAGAAGAAAGGGCGTGCCCACTTCTAGGAGTAAATCCTATTTGCCCCACTCTCTGTTTTCTATCCACGATGTGTGGCATTCAATTAAAAAGTCACAACACACACACACAAAGCAAGAGATGCTAAACTATCATCAAGAGATAAAGCAAGCGACAGAACGAGACCCTCAGATGCCGCAGATGTTGGTGCTTTCAGACGGGGACTTTGAATTACTGCCATTCATATCGTCATGTGTTTATGGAAAAGGAGGACATGAACAGATGGAGAATTTCATCACAGATATGGAAAATAAAAACAACAACAACAACAACCTGAAATACTAGGGAAAAAAAGCATATTATAAGAAATGAAGACTACTTTGGTGGGTTCATGAATAGATATGATTACGTCCGAGGAAAGAATGAGCCAATGTATAGACACATCGATGGAAATTACTGAAATGGTAGCGCAAAGAGAAAACGAGTGAAATGATAGAGGTCTGACATTATAACAAATGGTTTAACACATGTATTCACTGAACTCTGAGGAGGAGGAGAGAAACCATGGCAAAAAACAAAAAATTATTTGAAGAAATAATGACCAAACATGATTTTAAAAATTAGGGAAATTGTCAAAGCATGGCTCCAAGAGACTCAGCAAACTCCACGACTGAAAACTAGACAAATCACTTTAAAACTTCTGATTCAAAGATTGAAATCAAATCTTGAAGACAAATAAAGAAAAAAGGCACATTACACAGAAACAAAGATTAAAATTGTAGTCTTATTGTCAGGACCTATATAAGCCAGAAGGCACAAAATGACATCGGAAAAGGACCAAGATAAAAAATCTCTTCTCAAGGGGCACCTGGGTGGCTCAGTTGGCTAAGTGTCCAACTCCTGGCTTCAGCCCAGGTCATGATCTCACAGTTTGTGAGTTCAAACTGTGACTTGGGCTGTGTGCTGGCAGCACGGAGCCTGCTTGGGATTCTCTCTCTCTGTCCTTCCCGTGCTGGTGCTCTCTCTCTCTCTCAAAATAAATAAATAAAATGTAAAATATCTCTCTTCAAGACCTTTTTACCAAGATAAAACAGTTCTCAAAAACAAGGTGAAATAAATATTTTCCCAAACAAACTAAAGCTGAAGAGAATTCATTGTCAGTAAACCTGTAGTTCAAGAAATGTAAAGAAGCATATCAAGCAGAAGTAATATAATAGAGGGAGTAGCTAGCATGTGCAAAAAGAAATAAGAATCCTAGAGATTAAATACAGTAAGGTAACATATATTTTCCTTTTTCTTAATTGCTCTTAATTGCTAACTGTGTAAAGGATGAGCAGTAGTGATATAATGTATGTAGATGGCATATATAAAATCAACATATATGTCGGCGATCACAAAGAAGGGAAGGGAGAAATTGGAAGGGTAGAGCTGTACGTCTATTACACCACACATCAAGGGTTATATTATTATTTGAAGGCAAACTCTGGTGAAGTAAATGCATATTATAAAGCATGAAGGGAGTGCTCACAAATTATTTAAAAGGTTGCAACTAATAAAACAATAGTGGAGATAAAATTAGAATCATAACAAATAACACAAAAGCAGGCAGAGATAGGAAGAAAAGGAGCAAAGTACAGATGGAACAAATGTTAAAAAAAATAGTAACTACAACATGGTAGGTTTAAGTACAAAAGTATCAGCTCCCAAATTGAAAGGCAGTATTCATCCTCAAGTACGTGATGTCCATAAGGAAGTCATTTTAAAAATAAACATATAGAGTAGATAAAAGTGAGACTATAGGAAATACACAGCATGCAAGTACCAATCAGAAGAAGGCTGGCATGTCTGCATTAATATTAGGCAGATTGGAATTCAGAGCAGGAAGTATTACCAGGGATGAAAAAGGACATTATGTAACTAATAAAACATACTTAAAAACATACCAAAAAGGCATGACAATTCTAAACGTGTCTCCATGTGGGGTGCCTGGGGGGCTCAGTCGGTTGAACATCCGACTTTGGCTCAGGCCATGATCTCATGGTTTATGGGTTCAAGCCCCATGTTAGGCTCTGTGTTGACAGCCCGGAGCCTGCTTCAAATTCTGTGTCTCGCCCTCTCTCTGCCCCTTCCTTGCTCCCATTCTGTCTCTCTCCGAAAAATAAACAAATATTAAACGTGCCTGCATGCAGTGAGAGAACATCAGCATGCATGAAACAAGGATGGACTGAACAAAGAAGTAGACCAATAGTAGCTGGAGACTGCGGCACTTGTCTCTCAGGAGTTCACAGAGTGAGAAGGCGAAATATCAGTACAGACGTAGAGACCTTACACAGGACTGTCCGCCAGTTTGATCAAATCGACGTTTATGGAACACTCTGCTTAACAAGATCAGCGTGCATAGTTTTTGTGTGATTCACCAATATAAATCATATTCCTGACCAGAAAGCAAGTCAACAAATCTTAAATAGTTAAAGATGTATATCATCTGTTCTCTTGCCACAATATGATTAATTTAGAAATCAGTAGCAGGGAAAAAAAAAAGTCCAGAAAATTTCCAGGTATCTGGAAATTAAACGAAAAACTGTCAGGTGCTGTATAGCTGAAAGAGGAAGTGATGGAGGAAATTTAAAAATATTTAGAATTGGATGTAAATGAAAGTCAATTTTAAAAATTCTTGTGGGACATAGCTAAAGCAGAGTATGGACAGAAATTTATTGCATTAAAATGCCTATATTAAAAAAAGAAATTCTCAAGAACATATTAGCAAATTGAATTCAACACATTAAAAGGAGCATACGCCATGATCAGGTGGGATCCATCCCGGGATGTGGGGATGGTTCAACACCTGCAAATCAATAAATGTGCATCACATTAAAAGACTGACAGATGAAAATCATATACTCCTCCTAATAGATGCAGAAAAAGCATTTGATAAAATACAATATCCTTTCATGATAAAAAAAAAAAACCCTCAACAAACTGAGTACAGAAGGAACATACCTCAACATAATAAAGGCCTATGTGACCAGCCCTCGGGTGTCATTGTACTCAACAGTGAAAGGTTGAAAGTTTTTTCTTTAAGATCAGAAACAGGACAAAGATGTCCATTGTCACCACTCTTATTCAACGTCGTACTGGAAGTCCTAGCTAGAGCAATCAGGCCAAGAAAGAAATAAATAGCATCCAAAACAGAAAGAAAGGTGTAAAATTATCTTTATATGCAGATGATATAATCTTATATGGAGAAAATCCCAAAGGGTAAGCCAAAACTCTGTTGGAACTAATCAAATTCAGTAGAGTTGCAAGACACAAAATCAACATACAGAAAGCAGTTGCCTTTCTATTTCACTACTTCTATTTTCTATTTCACTAAAATATCTGAAAAAGAAATAAAACAATCCTATTCACAATAGCATTAAAACCCATAAATAGTTAGAAATAAATTTAACCAAAGAAGTGAAAGATCTGTGCTATGGAAACCACAGGACTTTGACAAAACAAATTGCAGAAGACACACACACACACAAAGGAAAAAAACAAACAAACATTGTCTGTGTTCATGGATCAGAATAATTCATATTGTTAAAATGTCCATATTACCCAAAGCCACATATATAGATTCAATGCAATTCCTATTAGAATTCCAATGGCATTTTTCACAGAAATGGAAAAAAATCCTAAAATATTTATGGAACCACAAAAGACCCTGAACAGCCGAAGCAATCCTGAGAAAAAAGAATAAAGCCAGAGGCATCACATGCCCTGATGTCAAACTATAATGCAAAGCCACAGCGACCAAAACAGCATGGCATTGGCATAAAAATAGACACATAGACCAATGGAACAGACTAAAGAGCCCAGAAGTGAACCCCTACATATGTATGAAACTACTATTTGACAAGGGAGCCAAGAATATTCAATGAGGAAAGGATAGTCTCTTCTGTAAATGGTGCTGGGGAATTGGGTGACCACAAGCAGAAAAACGAAATTTCATAATATATAAATGTTGAATTACTATGTCCTTCACCTGAAACTATTACAATGTGGTAGGTCAGCTATACTTCAATTAAAAAGGCAAATTTAGACCCTTATCCTACACACTCACAAAAATTAAAGACTTAAACATAAGACCTGAAACTGTAAGACTCCTAGGAGAAAACAAAGAAAAAACTCCCTGATGTTGCTCTTGGCAACGAGGTTTTGGATATGATGCCAAAAGTACAAACAACAAAAGCAAAAATGCAAAGGTGGGACGACATCAAACTTAAAAGCTTCTGCACAGCCAAAGAAACAATCGAGAAGATGAAAGAACAAGTTATGGAATGGGGGGAAGTATTTGCAAACCATGCATCTGTCAAGGGCTAATGTTCAAAATATATAAAGGACTCCTACAACTCAGTAACAACAGAGCACACGATCCAGTTAAAAAATGGGCAGAAGAACTAAATAGACGCTTCTCCAAAGAAGACGCCCAGATGGCCAACAGGTACATGAGAAGATGCTCAACATCCGTCATCATCAGGGAAATGCAAATCAAAACCACAGTGAGACACCACCTCACACCTCTCAGAATGGCCGCTGTCGGAAAGACAAGAGATAAGTATTGGTGGCGGTATGGGAAAAGGAAACACTTTTGCACTGTTGCTGTGGATGTAAATTGGTGCAGCCACTGTGGAAAACAATATGGAGGTACCCCCCCTCCCCAAATTAAAAATAGAATTGATCCAGCAATCCCACTTCTGGGTATATATTCAATGAATTGAAATCAGGATCTGGAGGAGACACCTGCACTCCCATGTTTATTGCAGAATTATTCACAGCAGCCAAGGTATGGAAGCGATCTCAGTGTCTGTCTGTGGATTAATTGATAAAGGATAAAAAAGATGCGGTACATATACTTAATGGAATGTTACTCAGCCACGAGGAAGAAAGAGGTTCTGCTGTTTGTGACACCACAGATGGACCTTGAGGCTGTCGTGCTAGGTAAGTTAGGCAGAGAAAGACAAATACTGCGTGATTTCACTTCCCAGCACAATCTAAAAAAGCCAAACTCACGGAAACAGAGAGGAGACGGGGGATCGCCAGGGCAGATGTTGGTCAAAATGCACGAACCTGCAGTTAGAAGACAAATACATTCAGGGGATCCGAGGCGCAGCTTGGCGTTGATACTCAACAACACTGTGTTTATACACTTTGAAGTTGCTGGGAGGCTAGATCTTAAATGTTCTTACCAAAAACAGAGAAACAAAGAAAACCAGAAGAAAGTTCTGAAATCAATGATCAAAGCTTCCACCTTAAGAAACCAGAAAAGAGAGAGAGCTAATTAGCCAGAAACAAGCAGAAAGAAGGAAATACTATTGACAAGAGCAGAAATCAAAGAAACTAGAAACAGAAGAATATAAAGAAAATCAATGAAACCAATGGCTTTATTTATGTGTTTGTTTATAGAATGGTCAATACAACTGAAAACCCCCTGGCTATAGAGAATAATTAAAAAAAGAGAGACAACACAGATTGTTGACGTCAGGAATCAGAAGAGGGACATCACTATGGGTCTTAACATAAAAATGAAACAGAAAAGTATTATAAACTACTTCATGATGATAAGCTCAACAGTTTACATCAAGGAGACAAATTTGTTGTGAGTCACAAGCTACCCGTGCTCACTCGAGAAATGAAAAACATGAATGGCACTGTTATTAACAATATTGAATTCGTAAAGTCAATCCTTCCAACAGCGAACACTCCAGACCCAGACAGCTTCAGTATAGTTCTACCCAATATTTGAAGAAAATGATACTAAATTTAAGTAAACTTGTTTGGAGATAAAAGCGGGAATAACATTTCTCAATTTTAATTAATTAATTAGCTAACTAATTAAATGTACGTATGCATATGTTTCTTTTTGAGGTCAGCGTTCCTCTCATAGAGAATTCGAATAGTGCAAAGAGAGACAGTTACACACCAATATACTTCATAAACAGAGATACAAATATCCTCAACATGATATTAGCTAATATGTAAAACTGCTAATACATTATGACCAAGCAGGGCTTCTTCTAGGAAATCAATGCCGGTTCAACATTAGCAAATCAATGTTATTTACTTTACCAAAAGGATAGAGAAAAAAAAGCAATATGACCATTTCAACGGATGCAGAAAATACATTTGTCAAATTCAGCATCTCTTCAGATTAAGAAAAATAAAAACAACAAACAAATCTTGAAGTCAACTAGGAATTACAGGGAGCTTCCTCAGACGAAGAAAGGACATCTTTTAAAGAGTCACAGCTAATATTATATTTACAATATAATATTATATTAGTGAATTCCTGATGCTTTTTCTCAAGGCAAGGATTTACGCTCTCCGTACTCCCATGCGAAATTTTACTAGAAGTCCTAATCAATGCAATAATACAAAAAAAGAAAAGAAAAGCATACAGTCAAAATGCAAAAATATATAGACAAAATGATTGCATATAGACCATCTCAAAGAGTTTACCAAATGCCACTAGTTCTCATAAGTCAAGTTAGCAAGTTGCAGGACACGAGGTTAGTGTGAAAATCCACTTGTGTTCCTGTATTACTATTGATGAACAACTGGAAATTAAAATAAAATAGCAGTAGCGTTAAAACACCAAAAACAGGTTAACCTGCTAAAATATATGCCCTGAAAACTACAGAACATTGATGGGGGAAATCAAAGACATTAATAAGTGGAGAGATGTTTTGCATTACTGGGGTGGAAGACTTAATGGTAAGATATCAGTGGTCTCCAAATTGATCTATAAACTCCACGTAATGCTGACAAAACGCCAGGTCCTTGAAATTGACAAGCTGAGTCCATCTGGAAAGCTGAAAAAACGGGAGGAATCACACATAACTGATTTGAACGTTCAGGATAAAGCTGCAGGAATGAAGAAGAAGCATAGGAACAGAGATCGATAGAACGTAGCAAGAGACCTTCCAGAAACAGGCACACACGGGTAGGGTTAATTTATTTTTGACAAAGGTGCAAAGGCATTCAGTACAGAAAACTTGCCTTTTGCAATGAACAGTTTAGGAACAATTGAACATTCATCTTTGCAATAAACAAACAAACCCTAACCAGTACTTTGTATCATATACAAAAATTAACTCAAAATAGATTACGGACTTCGTTATAAAAGCCAAACCCCTAGAACTTCTGAAAGGAAACATAAAAGTAAAAGTTTTAACCTTGACTTAGGCAAAGATGGCTTAGATAGAACACCAGAAGCCCAAACCATACAAGAAAATGTATCAATAAATTGTTCTTCATCGACATCAAATGTTGTGCTTTGAAAGGACTTTTAATGGAATGAAAAGAAAAGCCACAGACTGGGAGAAGATATTTGCAAAACATATTATCTGATAAAGAATTGATATCCAGAATACACAAAGAACTCTTGTAAGTTAATAATAAGAAAGCAAACAACCCAACAAAAATAGGCAAAATATGTGACGAGCCACATCACCAACAAAGATACATGGATGGCAGTTGTGCACATGAAAGTATGTTCAACGTCTTCTATCATTAGGGAAATACCAATGAAAAACCATAACGAGGCGCCCCTTTGTATCAGGACGGCTGTGATTTAGACGATACACAGGCAGCCCCTCGCACCTGTGAAGGTGGGGACCAGCTGAAACTTTCCCAACTTGCTGGTGGGAGTTCGACACGGGAGGGTCACCTGGGAAATCAGTTTGGCAGGGTCTCATATACCCTGTGATGTCAGTGCTAGGTGTTCACCCAAGAAAAACAGGCGTGTCCACACAAAAACCTAGACACGAGTGTTTGTACTGGCTTTCTTGGTGAGCGACAAACTTGGGGGCAATCCAAATACCCGTTGACTGTTGCATGGACTGACGAACTTGGGCGCGTCCAAACAAGGGGCCCTGATGGGAACAGCGAGGAAGGGACCCCTGGTACGCGCAGCGATGTCACTGAATCCCAAAGACATTATGCTAAGTGAGAGTCCAGAATCAAATGTGTGTTGCATACGATTACGTTTTTGTGACATGCCATGGAGCTGTAAGACCAAGACCAGATCAGTGGTTCCCAGGGACTGATTGGGGTGGCAGGAAGGTATTGACCATAAAGGGGCAGAGGGCATGTTGTGGGGTGTGGACAGGTATCAGACTGTGAGGGTGGCTGCATGACTGCAGTTGTGGACATTCAGAGAGCTCTACTCCTAGAAAGAGCGAATGCTGCTATACGTAAATTATGTCTGAAGGCGCCCAACTTTTTTTTTTCTTTTAAACAGAGTCATAAGAGACGTACCCAGTAAAATATGTAAACTTTGTCTGACCTTGGTTGGAATAAACCAAACAAAAAAATTGTAAGACAACTGGAGAAATCTGAACAATAAGTGTTTAATAATTCTAAGGAATTATCGTTAATGTTTTTATTTTTATTTATTTTTATTTTTGAGAGAGAGAGACAGAGTGTGAGCAGGGGAGGGGCAGAGAGAGAGAGAGAGAGGGAGACACAGAATCCGAAGCAGGCTCCAGGCTCCGAGCTGTCAGCCCAGAGCCCGACTCAGGGCTCGAACTCACCAACGGCGAGATCATGACCGGAGCCAAAGTCGGGGACGCTTAACGACTGAGCCACCCAGGCGCCCCTAGGGGATTATTGTTAATTTGGTAATTTGTAGGTGTGATAAGAGTCCCATGCTTATGCTTTTGAAAAGAACCTTCTAATTGAGAGACACCTGTTACACCATGTGGGCGGAGCTGAAGCCAGTCACGGGTTTACCGGATCAGAATCCGGGTGTGGGGCTGGGGTGGCTGGGGTGTGAGCGTGGACAGGTCTAAAGCCTGCCGTGAGCTGACACTTGTGGGGCCCTGGGGCCCTGGGGTTCGTCACACTGTTCTCTATTGTATCACTGTTGAAAGTAAAAATTAAGGGAAAATGAGCAAGAAAATGACACCCGGAAGCACACCTGAAGGAGTTACAAGAGGGATTGCGCAGATCACCCGCCTGTCACTCTCATCGAACTTGAAAATCGAAGGTGAACTGTAAGGAGACCCCAGCATCCGGGAAGTGAAAACACTACCCAAGAATAAATGAATAAAGCAGGAATCAGTGCTACAAAAGTAAACGCTTTATGCAGTGACCACACACGATGTGTGCGCATGAGAAATGGTAGGTGTGACGGCCGTGCCGCTCGGAGAGCCCAGCATCAATTTGCCTTCGGTCAAGGCAGCAGGAAGGGAGACAGAAATAGGGAAAATGTGAGGAAGCAAATGATAAAAATAAAGGCATACGTTTGTAGTTTTAAAAACAAATAAATTGATTTTAAAAAGCACGCCCCACCCATGGTGAGAAAAAAAAAACAGATTAGGTGGAAACATTTCTGCTCAATACCAGTTGTTTTTTAAATAATTAGATGAACTGTTTTCTGGGACGCAATGAGCTATTCAACTCGGGCCAGGGTGGGGTAGCCTGGGTCACAGCCCCCAGGACAGGTGCTCAAACACTTGCCCTCACGGCTCCCTGCACCTGTCTCTCTTCTGCAGCCTGGCACCCCCAGGTGTGACCTGTAAAGTCTCCCGGACTCCAGCCAGGGTCTTCTCCTCATACAGAGTTTGTTTCAGAATGTAGAAAATGGTATGATGCTGACAGATTATGAAGTCGGCCACCCATTTCACCAATGTTTTTCAAAAATAGGAAAAAAAAAAAAAAAAGAAGGGAATAAATGATTTGGACAGATCTCAGTTGGAAAGGTGGCTGTAAAATCCTAAAAGCATTATTGAAAATGTAACAATATAGTAACGATAACATCTGCCAGGATTCAGTGGAACACATTTCATGGTTGTGGAAATTGGATAGTAATAAGGGCGTTGGCAACAACGTCATGTCTGTAGGTTTAATGAGAAAAAAATATTCTTTAACTGCATTTCAGGAAGATGTATTGTTTGATAGAACTCAACAACCATTTAAAAAGTGAGAACACTAAACACTGAAGTGTAATTTCTCAACACGATATGTGATGTTTATCTAAAAACTGCCATATCGCACGGCAAACATCACCGTTATTCCCATGGTAATCGATCCCTGTTTATCTTTTGACTATTTGCTGGAAGTCCCAGCCAATGCAATAAGAAATGAAACACAAATACGAAATACCGCTCGAAGTTTTTACGCTTTAATATTTTGAAAACTCACGACATTCAGCTTAAAAACTGAGAACTAGAAAGGCAGTTCAGCAAGAGAGATGGATAAAATGCAAACATACAAAAGACAATATTTTTCCTACATATTAATAGTTGTTTTAGAGGCTGCTGTGGGCAAGTGCACGTGGACAATACATCAAGTACCTGCACACAGCCATCGAGAGCCATCGGCATGGGCAGATGACTCAGAATCTTCACCTGTGTGTGACTCTAAACAAAGAAAACTGAAAATGGTATTTTTTCGCTGGAGAGACTCCTTATGTGTTTGGATGGGAAAATGGAACGTGGCCAAGTTACCAATTCTTCTCACATTAGCTTGTGGATGTGACACAATGCTAACGAAACTACTTTTTTGGAATGTGAGAAAATCATTTTATAAGGGTTGATCATGGAATATGCACAGGAGATGGACAAATATGTATTTTTAAGAATCTGTAAGGTGGATTTCACTTCTTATTCTCAAGTTGCATCAGTTTTTAAAAATGTGGTACTAACCTCCATACAGATCAATGCAATGAGTGTTAAAAGAATTGTTACATAGAACGGCATTCTAGTACATAATAAAAAATGAACAGACATAAGCAGCTGACTTAGAGAATAATTATAAATGATCGTTATGCGGTATGTGGATGACTCATAAGTAATTCAAGGAATGCAATTTTAAACCACCAAATATAATATTCCTGTTAAATTAGCACAGACTTTCAAAACCCTTGGCTCTGTTCCGTGTTTGCAATAGTGCAATGGGATGTACACTTATTCTTAATGCTACGAAATCTAGAATGTAATGGGTCATGCAGTCTGACTTTCAGATCTTTTAAAAAAGTTAATATAATTTCACCCAGTGATTCTACTTCTTCAAGAAAGAGCAAATATATATGTAAAGCGATTCAGCGCATCATTATTTATACCACTAAGAAGAAAAATCAAATCTCAAATGTCTATGACTAGACATTTGGTCCAGTGAGTTAGGATACATCAGTATTAAAAAGTAAATGGTCTTTAACCTTGAATAAAATCCTGTTTGGAAGATTATTTAGACAAAAGGGAATGTTCTTGTTTGTTTTAATCTAAGAAGCTTAGTTTAAAAGCTTTTTAGTTTAGTTTACTTTAAAAGCTTAGTTCAGAAACTAAAAAAATTAGTTTAAAAGGTTTAAAAGCACGTTCTGAAGTGTATGGGCAGGATAGTTCAGTTTGAGAGCACCGTTCACACACGCACACTCACTGGCACACACACTGGTAAATGATGAGGAAACACTCCAAAATGGTAGTACTTATTTCTGGATGCTGGAATGGGGGGGGGGGAACCTTTGACGTCCAACTATAGAGTATCTTTTATTTTCCATTTTTAATGAGCAGCTATTACTTTATAATCAGAAAAGTGCCACAAAATACACGAGAATGCTTCTTTCTCCTTCATGGCATTGAACGTGAGAATACGAGTTGCTTCTAGGGCCTCTCAGCAGAGCCCCGCAGAAGGAAGACAGTGAAGCTGTGCCCATCTGCGCCACCGAGAAAGGGCCTGGCTATGGCCGTGCCCCATTTTCTTTCAGCCCCTGCCCTACCGGGGAAGGAGCAGGGCTCTGTCTTGCCACGCAGCCTTGGACAGGTGGAGAACCCAAGGAGATGGCTTTCATTTCCTCCTTGGATACACAGCCCTGTGGATCCCGGGGGCCAGCACAGGCACTCCCTGGAGGTGGCGTCCCCGTGATGTAACCTGCTCTGGGCGGCTTGATCCGTGCCCTGGCACTGGATGTCCAGGTGCCAGGGTCGGGCGAGGGGGTAGAGTAGGATGTGCACAGAGCTAATCACTGCCGGCCAGGACTCAGCCCAGCTCAGTGGGAAGCACAGCCGTGACGTCGCAGCCCCTGTGCCAACAGGGCCCGGCGATTTCTGTGGCGAGAGGAAAGGCACGTAGATCTTCCAGGACCCCCAACTTTACTTGGAGGGTGGGGGAGACACGCCACCTTTCTGTGACTGAGAAGCGGGCATTTTAGTAGGCGATGCAGATGTGTTTGACCCTCCAGAAAACAGGAAGTCCTCAAGGGACTCTGGGCTTGCGGTGGCCAGTTTAGAGTCTGCCCCGCACCCAGCGAGTAGGTTCATGCTTCCCTCCAGTTCCGGAGAAAACTGTGTGCGGGGGGAGTGGGGGGTGGCGGGGAGAGCCAGGAATCCCTGTGAATTGTGCCAAAGGCAGAAAGTCAGAAAAATATTTACATTTGAAAGACATCTTCTAATAAGTGGCTTGAAAGTTTGCGTTAGAGACGAGGCATCACAGATAGCAGATGGCCTGAGTTCAGAGTGTGACCTGCCACCTGTTAGCTGCGTGGTCCTCAGTGTTCCTCATCGCTAAAGTGGGCTTCTTTCAAGACTTAGATACATTGTTACTGTGACATTAGTAATCGATGTAAGTGGTCATGTCCCCACCATCCTGGATGCTGGCGCTCTCTCAGCTGCTTGGGGGAGGCATTCTTCTCCAGGCGGGGTGGGGACAGTGCCTTCTTGGAGACTGAGTCATCACTTTATATTTTCTCTGTGTCTAGACTGTACTTCAAGGCTGCATCTGTATGAACACTGTTGTGTCCCTAGAACCAGTGGTGAAGTATTCAGACATCAGCAACAATTGAGAGGTTGCCTAGATAATGAAATAATTAACCAACATAACTCGTCTCCTTCTATAGAACTAGGGGTTTGCATCCTGGGATCATTTACTCTTTGAATTTATGGGTGACATTCCCCAAAGTAATGGAACAGTTTGTCTAAAGATGAGAATTGTAAGTTACAGATTTGATCCTGAGTCATTGTATTAGTGCTGACCCCCATTCCGAAAATAACTAGGGGAGTGTCAGAATTCCATGATAACTGTGGACTTCAAGATCTAATTTAGACATGCTTATTCCCTACTTTCTTCTCAGGGGAAGTTTCAATAGGCTGGTACCTATTCTAAAGCACTATTCCCTGGGCGCCTAGGTGGCTCAGTCAGTTAAGCGTCCTGCTTCAGCTCAGGTCATGATCTCTCGGTTCGTGGGTTTGAGTCCCGCGTCGAGCTCTGTGCTGACAGCTCAGAGCCTGGAGCTGCTTCAGATTCTGCCCCTCCCCCGTGTGCACTCTCTCTCTCTCTCTCAAAAACGAATAAACATTAAATTTTTTTTAAAAATAAAAAATAAATTAAAAAAAGCACTATTCCCCTTGGGAAATGTAACGTGAACCTTATATAGAATTTTTAGTTTTCTGGTAGTCATATTTTAAAAAGCATAATGAAAGAGGTGAAATTAATTTTAGCAATTAATTTTATTTAGCTCAACATATCCAGAACATTGTCATTTCAACATGTCATCAGTACAAAAATATTAATGATGTATTTACCTCCTTTTTTTATTTTATATTGTCTTTGAAGTCGAGTGTGTTTTACACGCACAGCATACCTCAGTGCAGACCAGCCGATGCTTGATTGCCTCATGTGGCTAATGTCCCTGTGTGGGACAGGGCAGCACAGGAAGATAATAACCAAGTGTATCTGTGGAGACCTTAGAGATCTATTTGTCAGGATATTTTATAGAATGCCTGCTCAATAAGGTGTTGAGACAGCATTTCAAGGAAATTTACTCAATGCCCATTCTGCAAACAACTTGAATTTAAATGTGACCTTTCCATGTCTATGATCTTCTAAAAACAGTTAAGGCACCAATTTTATCCCACATCTAGAATATTTAGAAGGTAATAAGCGTGTGTGGTGTTTATATGCACAAATGGATTGCCTTTCATTTTAACATATTTCATTTTTGCCCACTTAACAATTATCCACATTTGTTAGGTATGGAAAAATGTAGAAACTACCAAAATGTAGAAGGAAGGAAAAAAAGTCACCCAAGGCTCCAGGGAATGTTTCTGAGCAATGCTGCTGCTGTGTGGCTGCATTGCCAGATGTGATGCGATATTATAACCACAGTTTTGCATTCGACTCTGACTTAATATTTTAATACGTATTTCTCCGTGATGGAATAATTTAGTAAATTAGTAAATGTTACCTTTAATTTTTTTTTCAAAATCCAGCTGATGAAGCAGAGTTTACTTGCCATAAATGCACCAGAAGAAACTATTTTCACATTTTCACTGTGCATATGTATTTTGTAGGCATTTAGCATAAACTTTCCCTAATTCCCCAGTCTTCTTAAAGACTTCTCCAGCCAAATTGTCACAGTCTTTGCCTTGCTTTATAGGACACGAGACTGGTTTGCAAGAACCACATCTTGCTCTGCAAGATGATTAAGAAAAGGATTTGTTTCTTCCTTTCCATTCTCATGCTTTTTAATTCTACTTTCAGAATTTTTATTTTTACCTTTGCTGTCCAGGACTGTCAGTGCAATAACTAATCTAGTCGTGATTGTAGGTGCTCTGTGCAGTTCCCATTTTGAAGGGATGCTTTTAATCCTTCCCATTAACAATGATGCATGTTGTAGATTTTATTAATTACCCTTTATTGAGCTTAGGAAAGTTCCTTCTGTTCCTCATTTGCTGGTGGTAACTGCTTGTTATCATGATTTAGAAGTAAATTTTTGTCAATTTTTTTCTCTTTCTATTAACATAAGCACATTTTTCTTCTTTTAATTTGTTATTGTAGTACATGCTATTAAAAAGATTTATAATGTTGGGGCGCCTGGGTGGCTCAGTTGGTTAAGCGTCTGATTCTCGATTTTGGCTCAGGTCATGATCTCACAGTTTGTGGCATCGATCCTGACGTCCGGCTCTGTGTGGAGCCTGCTTGGGATTCTCTCTTGCCCCCTCTCTCTACCCTTCCCCTGCTGCACTCTTTCTCAATCAATCAGTCAATCAATCAAGTTTAAAAAAAGATTTCTAATGTTAAATCACTTGCATTCTTGGGTAAATCCAAGTTCCTTTTTACAAGTTGCCATTTTTACGTAGAGCGCTGCGTTATTGTTATTCTTTTGTTTAGGGTGGTTGATCTGTGCTCCTGCACCTTCGTTTTTTTCTTACTCACCTGGTTTTAGTGTGGAAGTTGTATCGCTTGCATAGCATACATTGAGAAGAGGACCCTCTTTTTTAATTCTCTGGAAGTGTTTCACACTAGAAAGGGATGCTTCAAAAAAAAAAAACACAACAACTTGTAGGACTTTTCTGTCAAAATATAAAGTCCTGGTTTTTCCTTTGTGGAAAGATTTTAAACTCCTGATTTAATGTATTTAATTGTCTTAAGACTCTTCATGCTTTCTACTTTTTATTCTTGCCAGGGTTGGCAAGTTATATATATATTTTCTAGAATTCATACTTGAACTTAAATTTTCAAACTGTTTTGGTATACGGTTATTTATGATATTTACTTTTTGTTTTAATATACTATATTAATAGTTATCTCCTTGTAAACATATAATATTGCTTATTTACAAACCTCTTTATATAATTTTTTAAATGTTTATTTATTTATTTTTGAGAGAGAGAGGGAGGGAGGGGCAGAGACAGAGGGAGACAGAGAATCCCAAGCAGGCTCCTTATTGTCACCACGGAGCCCAATGCAGGGCTCAGATTCACAAACCGTGAGACTATGACCTGAGCCGAAATCAAGAGTCGGATGTTTAATGGACTGAGACACGCAGGCGCTCATACAAACCTCTTTACTTAAAAAAAGTTTACTTGCTCAACTTCACTAGAGATTTGTCCATTTTGTTAGAGCTTCAAAGAAATAACATTTGCGCTTTAAAGATATTTTCTATAGATATTTTTCAATCTTATTTATTTCTGCCCTTCGTTCTAGTTTCCTCCATTTTCTTTGGATTTACTCAGATTTTTCTTTTCTTAACTCCTTAAGTTGTACATTTGCACAATAATTATGTCTTCTTTTCTAATAAAAGATTTAAAGCTACCCCTTTCTCTCCACATATCATTTTCAGTGCTTTCCGTAAATCTGTAAATGTCTATTTGTCATTCAGTTTTATAGATTTTACATTTTTATTGCAATTTTATGTCTCGTGGATTTTTAGGATATATCTGTTTAATTAATTTTACAATTTGTAAGATTTACAATTTTCTTTTTGTTATTCATTTATAATTTAAATAAGTTGTGGTCAGACGGGTGGCTTATTTAACAACAGTTCTTTTGAAATTTGTTGAGATTTGCTTTATGGTCTGATACATTATTCGTTTTCATAAATGTCCCATTCATCATGGTCGATAAGACTGGGCATCTGTTAATGCTGGACAGATGTAAACAAAGAAGATTAAGAGGTCTGCCTCCATAGGTCTTACATTCTAGCTTATTATTTTGTTAACATTTTAGTGTATCACGTTCATGAATAGATTAAAATACTCTTGGTGGAAAGTTTTCAGATAGGCACACCCAGTCTCTCTGGTGCGACACCCAAGGCTACTTTCACTGGTTTCTATAATGAGGAATCGGTTCTCTTCTGCTTACTAGGTATTACCAACACTATAAATGAAAACAAACGACATGAAAACGGCACTAGATCTCCTAAAAAGCGATGCCTATTTCTAAGATGCCCTGCAGTCATGGTCATAGTTTTCGTAATTAAATTTGCTGAATTCATGTAAATGTGATTTCAGTTAGAATTCTGAGAAAATTGAAAGCTTAAGACCTCAGTATCTGGCTCCTATGTGTGTTCCAGGAGAGGGGGATGGGATCAGTTCTTTCCAAGCAGCTTTGCAGAAACAGGGGTTTTCAGCGGTACTGGGCAATATTTACTTTTAGATACTGAAGGAAGGTGGTAAGAAGTGGAGGACCAGGTGTTTCCGACCATGACGTTTATGCAAATTTTGTTTCCTTTTTAAGGAAGAGAAGACAAAATCACTAATAGGAATTCAGGATAGAGGCTTGGGAGAGTTCGTGTGCATGAACGCTCTGGAGGTTAAGCCTCACGAATGTCAAGTCAGATCTGCCTTTGGAAACAATAAATATCTGAGTGTTTCCCAATGACCAACCCTTGTATTTCTTCTTGGGATAATGACCTGGTGGTCCCGAGTTTTACCTGTAACTTCCTTGTTCCTCCTTACATCAATATGAATGCCTCTTATATAAACAATACATTAGTCACTCTTTTAAGGAAAATAAGTATTCACTTCAGGTAGTGTTATCTTCAACACAGAGGATTTTTTTTAATTGGAAATGAACCTGGAATCTCTTTGGATCTAATTAGCCTATTTGCATTCATTCTCCAGGAAAGAGAGACAAGTCTGCCTCAACGTTTCATTATGCGGGGTGGGGGATGCACGGTGTCCTTTAGGCGCGTGTTTGCGAGACCTCGTACATAATGGACACTCAGAAAACATCTGCTGATTCATTAAAAGGAAGACCGAGTGTGGTTTGGACTATGCAGAGAATGGAGTGTTACAGTTTGCAAGGGAAGGAAGCAGGTTAGTGACTGTTGGCGGTAGATGATTGCCGTTGAGATCACAAGAAAGAGGCACAGAGACACTGATTCAGGCTTGACGAAGAGGGAAACGGTTCCTGCCGAGGACCACACGTTTTATGAATGAAATGTTGTGACTGAGTCTAAAGGTCTAGAGAGGAGAGGAAGGGTGGGGTCACGGGGTTGGCTTGGATTCCACAGTTATGTCGGAGGAAGGAAAAGACAGGGCCCAGGACAGCCTGCCATGGTCCGCCTCTGGCTGCAGAGTCTCTGGTGGCGAGGCCCACCGCTGCCCACCCTGAGCTTGTCACAAGGGCTTCTCCATGGCCCTTGGGTGAAGGTGCCGCTGACTCCATGCACTGCAGCCACAGAGGAGACGGGGGTGTGTGCAGAGGTGTCTTCCTGTGCAGGTGCAGATGCCGTGCGCAGCTTAATATTGAGGGATGCAGGTTCGCTCTGCTGGGCCCCGCTACACGGGGAGAAGCTTCCCCCAAGTGGACTCCTGGTGGGAATCTCCAGTGGGCTTAGGGTGCACGCCTGAGGGTGTGGCTTCACCACTACGTTGGAAGGCAGAAGGGGAGGTTGAATGTGGGCTGAGACAAGTTTGCCTCGGGTGTTATGGCCACTGGGGACCTGCTAAAGCTCTGAACTCACTCATCCACCTTCCATTCCTTTGGATCATTTTGAGGACTCAGTACGTTGAGGTGGGTCTGTTGAAGGACACTGGGTGGCCTGTGTTCCTTCTGGGTCCATCTTGATTTTCCATCTCCTTTGTTGGGAATTTTCATGGACTCCAGACTGATGTGACCATGGTCTTCTCTGCTTCAGGTGCTGTCACATGCGTGGCACACATCTATCTCGCCAAACGTCATTTCTTCCAGGGCTTGTGCGCTTTGCTCCTGTCAATGATGGTACTGAGTTTCTTTGGCCCCTCCTGGGAGTGCTTTGGTCATAAGAAGTCAAGGCATACCGCGATGCCTGGGATTTACACATAGGAATGGTGGTTATGACAATACAGTACACCAAGCATCTCATGTTCCTGCTTACCTGACTGCCTCTGCCTTTTGTCCCCCCTCGCTCCCTCCGACCCGTTGTGAAGGCAGCACATGTTTGCAACACCTGAAACTTGCAAGGACGATGACCCGTTTTTACTTGAGCATGAACTGTGTGCAGTTCATACTGCTTTATAAGGGGAACTGGTCACCGGCTCCTCACACAGGCTCTGTGGACGCCACAGTGTCTGGGGACACTTGGTGCTGCCGTGAGGCCAGACCAGGTTCTGGAAGGGCATTGTTAAACCAGCCGGCCAAGGTCTCCTGGCTGTTATGCTTTGAGGCTGCAAGAGAGACAGGCTTTCAGGGGATGAACTCATAAGTGCGTGCGCAGCTGACAATGTCTGGTATGTGGGGGGGGGGGGGGGTGGGTGGGAAATGTATGGGGACTAGAGGGGGTGGGTCATCATGAAGGGGGACATGGGAAACCATCGGGGTGACCAGGCAGAGCTCCTGTGGCAGGACAGAGCCTGAGCCTTCAGGGACCTGAAGGCCTCTCTCGGGGCAGCCTGGAGGCAGGAGGGTGGTCAGCTGTGAGTGTTGAAAAGACCCCAGGGGCTCAGGTGTGGAGATAATTTGGGGGTGGGGGTGGGGCGCCCTGCCTGCACTGCACAGATGTGACCCCGCGGAGGTGTGTGTTACAGACAGGTGACCCATGCAGGCTCTGGGAGCTCAGGTCCTTCCCAAGACCGCAGGCTTGGAGTTGTGGGGTCAGGGTCCCCAGTCGAAGCCCTTGGGGCCCTGTGGGGCGGGGTGCAGCCAGTGGCCACTGCACGTGGCCTCCTGAGCAGCCTGGTTCTCTCGGCTTCTCTCTGGGAGCGTCTGTGAAGCTTTCTAGCTTTTTCTTCAGCCTGAGCCTTGGCAAGTGAGCAAAGCCCTCATCCACATGGGGAATGAAACCCAAAGCGCATGGTGGTCCCCCCTCACCCCCTGTCACTCCTCCCCACCTCCCAGGAAGCCCCTGCCCCTTTGGCTTCCTCCACTTTTCAAGCACCTGCCTCATGGCCTTTGCAACTGCTGTTCCCTCCTCCTGGATCGCCTTTCCTCCAGAAATCCTTGTAGCTCACCGCCTGCTGCTTCCTTAAGATCTGCTGAGATGTGACCTCTGGGACCAGCCTCCTTGCCCGGCCCTTTTACGGAAGAGTGCCCAGGCCTCTGTGTCCTTTCCTCACATCCTTGCCCAGCCCAGCCAGCGCCTGACTTTGCACCATAAACCCTGCCCTTGGCTGTTAGCCACTGCTCCCCGGATGAGGCAGGCCATCCCTGAGGTGCTCCGTATGGTCCGCTAAGGCAGTGCATGAACACGGCCACAGGGAACACCGACCTTTGTGGCAAGAAGCAGAGAGCGGCCCTTGTGTCACTGGCGCCTGGCCCAGCCACCACCTCACCTCCTGCAGGAGGTCCTTGCCGCCCATCCCTGTAGCTGCAGTGGCTCCGTGACAGGGGCTATTGTTGGGGCTCTGGGGCGGGCACACACCTGCCACCGAGGGTCCTCGTGATTCAGGGGCCGGGGTTCAAAAGTGGACTAAAACCTCCTCCATATCTTTCACAATCTCTGTAACGAGCCTGCTGATTTCAAGTCCCTTTCGTCCTTGGCGGTCAGCGTGTGGGCTGCAGGAGCGGAAGTTCTGAGAATGGCCCTGCGAATCCTCCTGTTCCCTGCAGTCTTGGTGTGAGCAGAACTGTGATTACCCTTATTTCTACCTGCACCTGGATTCTGAAAACTCAGACTCTCGTCTCACTTGGGGTATCAATTCTTCAAGGACAGACGTGGTTGTACCATATTTTGCCATAACGGAAACATGAATCCCGTACGGCATCTTTCAGCAGCGGCAGCATATGGTGAGAACGTTTTTCTGAAAGTTTCTGTCTTAAAATGTTCATTCTCAAGTACCGTGTGTCATCGGGGATGTGTACAGAACCCTGCTCCAGAGGCTGTGTTTAGGGACAGCGCTTGGGTCGCGAGGAAGAGAGTAGTCAGTGTGGACACGGTCACCCTGGCGTGATCCGTGAACGCCCCACCTACCTTCCTGAGCCGTCTTGCAAGTGAACAGCCGCATGCATCTACCTGGGGAAGTTCAGGGGACAAAACCACCGTGGCAGGTGGTGAGGGGAAAGGCATATTTGGTGTCTCCATTATGAGGCGTTCAATCATCTTAATTTCATAATGAAGATAGACGCAGCAAAGCAGGAAGGTTCCTAAAACTCGTCAGCTGGTTGATGGCATCGCTGTCTAAATGTGTCTCTGAAGAGAGAGACATGGGCTGAGAATAATTTCCTGTGCTTTATGACTGCCAGGGGATATTATGAGTCAGGTAAGAGGTGAGTGTAAATCATGTGTGCGCTGAGCATAGTGAAGTGGGTTGAAACAGCTGCCTGATGATAAACAGCATAGTTTTGCTTAACGCATTAAAGAACCCTTCACACAACTTTTGTTGTCGTGCAAACAAATAAGATTTTGTCCTGCTTCAAGGTCAGCAAAACCTCAGGCTTCCTGTCGGGAATGTAAATACATTTATTTTTAGGCGAAAGGTTAATCTTTCACCAAAGCCACTGCATTCCACAGGAAAACGCACTGCCTTTAGGGACAGCGTGCACCGTTGGCCCCCCAAGCGCGGGCTTCTCTCAGCAGTAGACTCACAAGTCCGTATGGACCCGTGAAACCCGCTAAGCCACTTATGGAGTGAGTCCTTCAGGAGACAAATGCTGTCTCGGAGCCGCCTGATTGGCATGCATCCATTAAGCACCTACTGCGTGCACAGTACCTGGGCATGTCTTACAGGTACGGCCCCACCCCCAAGGAATTTGTGTGTGTGGTAGGGGTGCCTGGGTCCTGGGTGTTCTGATGGCAACTGAGTCCAGAGCAGGCCAGGCGCTCTGCCGAGCCAGCCCTTGGGTTCAGCTTGGCCTGCCATCATCACCTCCTTCCTGTGATGGCACTGGGGTTCCAGAGAGCGGCTGCCGTGGGAGGTGCTGGCCCAGAGCGGAGGCCTGGGCTCACGGCGTTCAGTAGAAGCTACCATTAGACGGTCCGTTGTTTCTTAAGCAAATTGCCACCCTGATCTCTCTTCTCCTTTCCTTCCCTGACTCAGTTTATTGCCACAATCAGGACATTTAGATTACCCAGTATTAGTGGCAATTTGTTCTTTGGGGTAGTATAATTAATCTCTGGTTTTAATAAAATGAATTTTCACGTTATTGTGTACCAAGTTACATGACATCATAAAAATAAAACAAGTTAGTATTTCTAAATTGATGCACAAAGCGAAGTGAATTTGCCACCCTGTTAGCATTAAATAGCTCATCTGTCCTTGTCTTGTACCGTCTGCAGCACCCAGGCTAGGAGACCTAATTCCATGCTCCTGCTCCCGGGGGGTTAACTCAGTGATTAGGAATTCGGGCTTCTGTCCACTGGGGGATGGGGTGCTCATTCATATGGATGCGCTGGTATCCAGTGAACGTTCTGAACAACCATCGTCAGGTGTCCTTGGTAGAGACACACGTGTCAAAGCCACACCTTCTGCTCTTTAGCTCCTTGGGAGGAGACCCAGAGGGTCCCCGTGGCTGTGAGAAGGAGCTGAATTCATCTGGGCTGGTGGCCCCTTCAGTGCCAGGATCCAAGATCCATGGACAACTTTCATCATACGATCAGGGGGTGTGGGGCTCAGAGCACCACCGTGGATTTTCAAGTTCTGCACCCACAGCTGTGGGCTTGACTCCGAGATCCTGAGTCTGCCCAGCTTCACCCAAGATAACAAGGCAGAAGGTTGGGGGGAGACTGGAGATGTCAATGGGGTCTCTATAGGTCCACATTCACCATAGCACCCGAGTGTTGATACAAGGAGACAAAATGCCACCCAGCTCTGACTCAGCTCCTCAGGAAAAGCTGGCTTATCATGTGGATGCACAGAGCCCATCATCATCCTGCTAAGAGGATGTCCTCACTCCCGGGAGCTGAGTGTCCAGGCTCTCAGGGGCCAGGAAGGGCGATGGCAGCTGGAGCCTCGAGGCCGAGCCCTGCGTCCTTCCCCTCTGCCCGCCACAGTCCCCGGACTTGCCTCCGTGAGCACCATGCACATGCACCAGGAGCCTGAAGTCACCGCTCTCATCGAACAGTCGTTTTTGCAGAAATAATTACCAGTTGGTAGATATATCGCCTGAAGGATTTCCACCGGAGCTGAAATCATTTGCTAAATAGACATAATAAACTAATGATTGTTTATTTTTTGGAATGTGTGGCTCAGCACAGAGAAGGCAGCAGCTGGCATTTGTCAGGCAAGGTTTCCTCCTCTGAGGACTTGCCAGCCGCCCATTGTTTACTCTGCACCCTCTGAGTTCTGGACGCCTAGGGGCCCTCACCTCTGTGGGCGCTCTCACAGACACACGACGTGTGCGCTGCCTGCCTCCTGTTCCGAGAAGATGCAGAAGCTAACCGGTTAGCCTTTATCTACTCTGCAACCCACCGGCGGTTCAAACCCCAACTTCGTGTTTGGTGACTCTGTGACGAGTCCCTCTGCAGGGTGGCTGGAGGCCCAGAGCAGGGGTGCGTCCCCTCCAGCACCGCCTGCCCCTGCTTCGGTCTGCAGGATGCAGCTGAGGCCCTGTGGGCCAAGAGCACGCCTGGAACAGAGGTAAGACCCGGGGACCAGGACAGACAGTGCCATCTGAACCGAGTGCGTACCTAGAACGTGTACCTGCACTGGGAGGTTCTAGACTCCTTGACCACATCAGACTCCCATGTCCCGGCTCCCACGGCCACCAACCTTTCTCGTTTCCTTGTCCAGTCCTGAGAAAAGCAAAATGCAGCTGCTGGCTGACTTCCGGTTTGGGAGGAAGCTTCTGGAAGGGTGTCCACAGCCAGTCTGCCTGTGAGCACAGCTGATGACGAGAGCCCGCCTGCCCTCCAGGGTCCTGAGGCCGGTGTGGGGTTAAGTAAGCCAGCGCATCAGCCATGACCAAGGGCTCCCTGTGCGTGTGGCCCCCGGTGGGCTCCGGCCAGCAAAGGAGGAAGGCGTCCAGCCGCTGCTGTCCACCACGTGTCTCAGACTGCCCATGGCCAGCCAGGTGGGGCCCCGGCACCAGCCCCGCAGGGGGATTCGGGTCAGACACACCCGCTCTGGGGTTCAGGTGCCCTTGTGAAGTTCCTTCAGCCTCGCCCACCCCGCTGTCTCTGGCCACAAAGACAGGAGAATTTCTCCTTCATGCGGTACTAGAGGGACTACTGGGAATAAAACATGCAAACAGAGCTCTTTTGCAAGTTGGGAGTCAGAGAAGGAGGTAGACAGTGGGAACAGTGATGAAAACAGCAGCCTGGGGCCGAGGGCCTGGCCCCCGGAGCTCCCCCAGCGGCGGGCCTGCACTCGCCTCAGCCCGTCCTCAAGCAGAGCTCGCGGTTAATTACGGTTCTGCTTAAAACGTTGATTTTTTTTATAAGTAATCCTTATGGGATAGCATTCCTGGCTTATCTTTTAGCTGGCTTAACAGTTTTCTTTTGGCTGGACTTCTTATCTCACTGTTTATTTACTCAACTAAGGGATTCTCTGCAGTCCTTTGGGGAAAGAAAGTTATGATAGTTATTATCAGTCGACACAATTTATCCAGTGCCTGCTCATCTTCCAAGACGTGGCTCAAGGGGCATTCCTCGGGGGAGCAGCCGGCGTCCCGGGGCTCTCACTGGCTCCGCGCACCTGCCGGCCGGTGTCCACGGGCAGGAGGCACCTGCGGGCGCTTATCTGTTTGCATCCGGTCTTCCCAGCCGCAAGCTGGGCGCAGTCTGGCAGGTAGAGATGCTTGGTAAATGCCCGGCTGAGGGGTGCGGGAAACGAAACCGAGAGGAAAAACACAAAGCGGCCAACTGCCTCCCGAAGCTGGGCTCGCGGGATTTTGTTACCGCGCGCTCACCTGTAACCGTTCTCCAGCACCCGCCCGCCTGGGCTCCTGCACGCAAGTCTCCACACACGCGCAGGCGCACACACGCCTCTCCACACAGGCGCATGCGCGGCCCGCTCGCGCGGGCTCCTCCACACACGTGCAGGCGCACACGCTCCTTCACACACGCGCATGCGCGGCCCGCCCGCGCGGGCGCCTCCACACACGCGCATGCGTGCCCGGGCTCACGCGCGCTCCCGGCGTGCTGGAGGCGGGCTGTGCGTTCCGCTCCGTCACACCGGCCACCTGGTTCGTGTGTCACACGGTGAGTTCGCACGTTACTCCGCCGCCTGGAGCCTGGCCAAACCCTTGCCGCGGGAAGACCAGACCTCCTTTCCATCCCACCCACCAATTATGACCATCATTTTGCCGATGTTGGTTATTAACGTCCTGACTTCACTGATATTAATCAGTCGATTTTGTGACCTGGAGAGGGCTGCGTTTTCATATGTAACCAAGTGAATTCAAAGCAGGTTAAAAAATATCTTTCCAAGCTGTTTTTGTGTTTTGAAGAGGCAGCTCAGGTTAACTTACTAGTGTTCCTTTGTGATTGACTCATTTTTTTCAGTTTTATTGAGAAGTAATTGACATACTGCATAGGCTTAAGGCGTACAGCACGTTACATCTGTTGTAAAATGGTCACCACGATAGCCTCCGCTAACACCCACCTGCTCATATAGAGACAGCACAAAGAAAAGAAAGAAAGAAAGAAAACGTTTTTTTTTCCGTATGATGAGAACTCAGGATTTACTCTTTTAACCACATTCCTATAAATCGTACATCGGTGTCAGCCACGGTCGCCACGCTGTCCGTGAGGTCCCCAGCACGTGTTTATAGTATAACTGGAACTTTTACATTTTGACACCTCCCTCCACTTCCCCCTCCCCCACCCCCTGCCTCTTTAGCCACAGGACTAATCTCTTTCTATGAGTTTGGTTTTTTGTTTTTATTTTTGTAGTTTTTAAGATTCCACATATAGGTGAAATTGTGTGGCACGTGTCTTTCTCTGAACGATCTCACTTAGAATAATGCCTTCAGAGTCTATCCATGTTGTCACAAATGATAACATTTCCTCTTTTTTTATGACTAACAGTCTATTATGTACGATTTTTTTCATCCATTCATCCATCGACGGACACTTGGGTGGCCTCCGTGTCTTGACTGTTGTGAGTCGGGGTTTGAGTGCACGTAGATCCATGAGTTAGCGTTTTCGCTACCTTTGGGGATAATTCCCCGAAGTGGGGTTGCTGGATCTCAGGGTAGTTCTGTGTTTAAGTTTTTGGTGGGCCTTCCACACTGTTTTCCTCGGTGGCCGCACCAGCTTACATGCCCACCAGCAGCGCAGGAGGGCTCCCTTTTCTCCACATCCTCGCCGGCACCTGCCATCTTATCTGGGGTTGATGGCCGTTCTAACAGGCGCCGGCGATGCCTCATTGTGGTTCAGGTTTGCATTTCCCTGGTGATGAGTGGTGTGGGGCACCTCACTACATACGTGTTGGCCTTTCATGTATCTTCTTTGGAGAAATTTCCATCGGGATCCTTTGCCATTTTTAAATTGCATCATTTGGGATTTTTATTCATTTGGCGTTGAGCGGTAGGATCTATATTTCTTTTAATATATGTTTTGGATATAAGCCCCTTATCAGATATACGGTTTGCAAATGACTGTTTTTCCCATTCTGCAGGTTGTCTTTTCACCTTGTTGATGATTTGTCTTGCTGTTTGACATGGTCCCGCTTGCTGGTTTTGTTCACATTGATTGACCTTTAGGTACGATTTCCAAAACATATCTGCTTTCTTCTAGGTTCATGGTTTCAGGCCTTATGTTTCTGTCTTTAATCCACTTGGAGTTAATTTCTGTGAGTGGTGTAAGATATGGGTCCAGTTCCAGGGCGCCTGGGTGGCTCAGTTGGTGAAGTTCAGGTCATGATCTCGTGGTTTGTGGGTTTAAGCCCCACGTCGGGCTCTGTGCTGACAGCTCGGAGCCTGGAGCTGCTTCAGATTCTGTGTCTCCCTCTCTCTCTCTGCCCCTCCCCCCATTGAACTCTGTCTCTCTCTCTCTCTCTCTCTCTCTCTCTCTCTCTCTTTCTCTCTCAAAAATAAATAGACATTAAAAACAATTTAGAGGTGCCTGGGTGGCTCAGTCAGTTGAGCGTCTGATGTCGGCTCAGGTCATGATCTCGCAGTTTGCGGGTTCAAGCCCCGCGTGGGGCTCTGTGCTGACAGCTCAGAGCCTGGAACCTGCTTCGGATTCTGTGTCTCCCTCTCTCTGTCCCTTCCCCACTCACTGTCTCTTTCTCTCTCAAAAATAAATAAACATCAAAAAAATTTTTTAAAGATAGGGGTCCAGGTTCATTTCTCCAGTTATTCCAGCACCGCTTACTAAAGAGACCATCTTTTCTCCACTGAGTGTTCTTGGCTCCCTTGTGAAATGTTAGTTGATCATTTATGTTTGGGTTTGTTTCTGGGCTCTTGGTTCTGTTCCATTGGCCGATTTGTCTGCTTTTATGCCGGTACCATACTGTTTTTGTGAGTAGAGCTTCATAGTATAGCTTGAAATCAGGAAGCGACGTATTATTCCTGACAACAAAATCACGCGATAATATAAACGTCCCCACACTTTCATCTACAAAACGCTCTTGCATTTAGCCTCTGCTTCTTTGAGAACATCAGCAGTTGCTTTGCCATTTATTGCTAAGAGGTCATCCTCATTGTAAAGAACAGGTTGAGTTTATTAGACAGATTCGCCAGGCAACACGTCCCCGAGGCCATGGAACTTGGTGCTGAGTTACACCGGCAGGTCTGTCTCTGAGCAGCGCAAATAGGTGGTTAAACACCTCTGGTGAGAGCATCTCAATGTATAGATCCCGAGGGAGAGAGGCCACACTTAATAAGAAACATTTGCAGAGGCCTCCGCGGTGTGTCGACTTCCACAAAAGTCGACCACCTCATTAAAGTGATACATGCACCCAAAAATACACTGTTTTGACCCTGAACATCTGTCCTAGAACAATATATGCAGAAATGAACTTTTTTGGCAAACAGTCGTTTATGTCATGTTTCTTTACAGGAGGGAATGCCTGTTAGGACGGGGGATAGTAGTGAATACGGCAAATTCGAGTGTCAGGCCTAGTACCTGGAAGACAAGACCCCGGTTACTAATTGGACGTGGGTGAGCCATTTGATGGTAGGGGAAGTGTTCATTTTGTAAAGCTCGCGACAAAGCTGTGCTTGCGCTGTGACGGTGGCCGGACCACGTGGCCAGGAAGCTGCTGATTCCTGCGAAACAGAAGACCAGCGGTGCTCAGCTGGGGAGGCCGTGGGGACATTTTGATACGCTTATTCACTCCATCTTATAAAGTTTCTATAATGGGCTTTTACCATCAAGTAAGATCATATATTCAGGACAGTGGTTTTTTGGTTTTTTTCTGTAACTCCATACATGGCAATGAGGACATACCACGACACCCTTGTCAGAACGGCCAAGATCCAGAAGAACACGGACAGCAAAGGCCCGCGAGCATGAGCAGCGATAGGAGCTCTCGTTCGCTGCTGCTGGAGATGCAAAATGGTGCAGCCACTTTGAGAGGCCGTCTGGCGGTTTCTTACAGAGCTACATGTTGTCGTACTGCACGGTCCAGCGGGCGCACTCCTTGGTATTTGCCCAAATAGAGAACTCGCGTTCTCACACATGTTTATAGCTGTTTTATTCATAATTGTGAACACTTGGAAGCCACCAAGATGTCCTTCAGCAGGTGATGGATAAGTAACCTGTGGTCCTTGCAAACAGTGGAATGTGGTCCAGTGATAAGAGGAAGGGAGCTACCTTGGCCATGAAAAGACAGACGTCAAAGATACGTCGATACGTGGACAAAGCCAGTCTAAAAAGGCTACATAACGTGTGGTTCCAAATATAAGACATTCTGGAAAAGGCAAAAGTACACAGACAGTAAGATGATCTGTGGTCTTGAGGGGTGGGGTGGGAGGAGGGATGAGCAGGCAGAGCACAGGATTTTAGGGCAGTGAGACCCTTCTGTGCGACAGGGTGGAGGTGAGCACATGACGTTATGACTCGCACGTGTGCAGCACAAACAGTGAACCTGCTCTAAACCAGGGGCTTTCCTTCATGACAGTGTATTGGTGTTGGCTCCTCAGTGGCAGCAGGTGCAGCAGCTAGCAGAAGACGGGGTGATAGGGAAGCTGGGTGCAGTGGGATATGTGTGAACTCCCCGTACTTGCTGCTCAAGTTTTCCATAAACTTGAAACTACTCTATAAAAACTAAATCTGTAAAACTTGTATATGCCCGTCAAAGGGAATGTGAAAAATACGGAAAGACAGAAACGAAGACAGACTCAGGAGGGTCTGGCTGAGGGCAGCCAGAACCGAGCTTGCCCTCTTCTGTCTGTTGCCAACGAAGCAGCCGGGACGATGCATTAAAATGGGAGTCAGCGCATTCCCCTCACTCCACATCATGCCCTCCCGTCATTGACGCTCCAACCCCCACGCCCCACCCCCACTCACATTTTCTCATCTCTGCCCCTCCGCCGCACCTCCCTGATCACCTTGCGGCTTCTGGAACACAATGGCTAGGCGCCTGCCTCAGGGCCTTCGCACATCCTCGCCTCTCCCTGGCCTGCTTGTCCCCTCTTGCCTCCTGCAGGCTGTCACCTACGGGTTCCCGTCCCAGGGCAGACCTTCCTGACAACGCCGTGTGAAGATGAAACCCACCTACCAATTCCCAATCCTTTCTCCCTGCTTTACTTTTCGGCATTGTGCCCATCAACCTGTAACACAAAGCAAATAAACAAGGAAAGCGTATTCCGTGTATTGTCCCTACCTGGGAGGTGTGGTCCCTGAGGGCAGGTCTTCTATCTGTTTGGTTCACTGCTCCATCCCTAAGAGCTAGAATATGCTTGGCATCTAGTCAACCAAATATAGATTTGTTGACTGAATGGTGTAGAAATAGAAATGATTTTGTAATTTGCTTTATTTACTGAGCATGTTGTGGGTCGTCCCCTGTGGCACTGAGTGTTTCTCCTTGTGTGATTCTACTGGCCGTTCAGTGTCTCACTGAGTGGATGCACCGTTGTTTATACAACCACCTGCCCTTTGCTGGTATTTCTAATTTCTCACTACAAACCTTTATCTGAAGACGTTGGATATGTGGGCGGATTATAGGAAGGGAAACATTAGATCAAAAGTTGTGATCCATATTAACATTTTAAAAACATGTTTCCAAACTGCTTTCCAGAACTGGAACCATCAATGTAAGCTGGTAGCTGCAGAATATTTCTTAGAAACCACAATTATTTTAGGGACTAAAAGACTTCACAGAAACAAAACAGATGAGCATAGGGGAAGGGAAGTAAAAATAACATAAAAACAGGGAGGGGGACAAAACAAAGAGACTCTTAAATACAGAGAACAAACAGGGTTGCTGGAGGGTGGTGGGTGGGGGGATGGGCTACATGGGGGAAGGGGCATCAGGGAGGACACTTGTTGTGATGAGCACTGGGTGTTGTGTGTAGGGGATGAATCACTGGAATCTCCTCCTGAAACCATTATTGCACTAGATGCTAACTAACTTGGATGTAAATGTAAAAATAAAAATAAATAAATAAATGATAAATAAAACTTTACAGGAAAGGCACAGACAGAAGCAAACTGTCACAGTTTCCCACTTATGTCAGGACAGACAACAGACGGCCTGAATTCCAGGTTTGGGGCCCGACCCCTCATGAGGAGCCATCCAGGCTGACGGGGGTATCGAGTTTCTCCGCCGCAGAGGCTGGGCAGGTGGCAGCCTCGGGGAGCAGCTGAGCCTCCCCACGCCGACCCACAGCTGCGTCCCGCTCCGGGCCCGCCGCCCGCCTTTCCGTGCCCCTCCCGGGCCCTCTCGCGGCTCCGAGTCACTGTGACCTTGTCGCCAGGAGCCCCGGTTGTGTGTGCCACGCGCACGCACTGCAGCAAAGCCACTTCTCTCCAGGGCACGCACGTCCCCTGGTGACTGGACTTTGTGCCTCTGAACGTCGCACGGCAGCGTGCGTGTGCTCTGTGCCCAGTCGACGTTGTGACAGGTTGGGGACCATCCCGTGTGTTTCTGGGGTATCGGCTTCCGAGAACGGGGTGTGGGCTGCTCGTGTTCTCCGGGCACTCGAGTGTGGCCCGATGAGGCGGTGCCTCTCTCTGGCGGCCACCGGGCACCCCCGGGCTGACCTCCCTGTCCCTCTTCTGCAGGTGGTGGTCCCGACAGCCTCAAGCCCGTCGGCAGCAGCCCCGCCATTGCCATCGCCGCCGCCGCCGTGCTGTCTGTGGAGCCCGAGGGACTTGGGGGCCCGTCCCCCCCCAGCACACAGCCCTGCCACTTCCTGACGTTGGCCCCCATCAAAATACCCCTGCGGACCGCCCCCTTCTCCGGTAAGCACAGAGCACGGGCGCTCGGCGCCTGGAGCCGGTCCAGAGCTCACGGTGTGGGGAGCTGGCAGGAGCCGCCTGCCTCCGGCCGCAGAGCCCTGGACTCCCATGCCCGCGGCCCCCCAGGCAGGGACAGTCGGTAGTGGTCGTACGGGTGCTGCTCGTCGTCAGATTGCACAGATGGACCCTGGTTCCTTCGAAGAAGCTCTTGCTAGGCCAAGCGGGGCTTTTTTTGCCGTAAAGCCTAGCTCGAAGTCTCCGTCTGGACAGACGAGGCTTCCCTTTACCAAGGGTCTCTGGGGAGTAGTGTAGTGACTCAGAGTGTCAGGATCCCCGGAGGTTTTCAGTTTTGGTGCACGGGGCTCGGGAGGAAGCGAAGACGGCACGCCGGAAACTAGCTAAGAGCCCGAGTCTGTGACACACAGAGACGCGCAGTGCTGGCCACGCCCTCCCCCGGGCCTGCTGGCTGGGCTCATTCTGAGCACAGGGGTGGGGGGCTTGGGCGGTCCCCGTGGCGCAGGGCTGACTGTGAGGCGTGCGTGGCCGTGAAGGGTCTTGGGTTCCTTAACCGTGGCTGCGCGCTTCTTCCGGAAGGTCTTCGAGGCAGATGTGGGGCTGGTAGGCACTCCACCATCCCCGGTGGAACCCAGGTGCGTGTTGAGGGGCTCGGGAGGGAGACGGAGGGCTCCGGGTCCTGGGCTGGCTGCAGCTCCGTTGTCCGTGTGTGGTCACAGCTATAGGTGTGTCCGTTAACGGTGACCAGCGGGCCGTGTGTCCAAGCCACCTGTGGACGCGGGCTCAGGTCCTTCCCTTAAATGTGGCAAGAACAACATTGATTCGGAAGGACTTTTAGGAAGGACTCAATCTTGAGAGCTGGTACTGCTAGTCCAGTGTTGGGTTTGCACGCGATAAGACCTGGGTAAAAATGGTGGGCGCGTGGGTGGCTCAGTCGGTTGAGCGTCTGACTCTTGATTTCGGCTCAGGTCATGATCTCACGGTTCATGGGTTTGAGCCCCGTGTCAGGCTCTGAGCTGACAGTGTGGAGCCTGCTTGGGATATTCTCTCTCTCTCTCTCTCTCTCTCTCTCTCTCTCTCTCTCTCTCCCTCTGTCTCTGCCCCTCCTCTGCTTCTGCTCTCTCTCTCTCTTAAAAAAAGTTAAAAAAATATTCTATGGGTTCTGATATTAATTCTCTGCTAGAATTCTAATTTTAGCATTAATATCATCAATTGCTAGGTTATTGCTAATACGAAGCATCACTAGATTGTGAGACACACACACACACGCATCCAAGTTCATGGTAGAAACAGGAAAACCTAGTTTCGTTCTTTTCCCATTTTGGTTTGCTGACATTGGTTTTGATAAGTCTAATGTCGTCTTTTTACTAGACCTTTGGAGCCCGTATTTCCCTACCGGCTTGATAAATTAGTTGGTCGGTGGGACATTGTACTCTCAAGAACAAAATCTTATTTTAGGCTGTTAGTGAACACGCATTGAGGGTGTGATGGGGAGAATAAATAAAACACATAAATAATCTCTTGTGTGGAACATAATTTACAGTTGTGTCAAGATTTCAGTTAAAATCCATCAGTCCATTGGCATTCATTAAGCGTGACTTTGTATTTTCTGAGAAAATTAATCTCGGAACCAAAACCCACGTGCCCCTGGGTGGCTTCACTTTCCATGCCTCCTATGATTCATAAAGTGACATAATAATTAGGCGTCTTTCTGTCTTTGCATTTTATAAGGCCCCGTAATCAAATTTGCTGTAACGCGTATTCAGTCAGGAGACCAGCGGCGACATTGTCTTGTACGTAACTGCCAACATGTGCCGTCGGAAAGCGGGAGGGAGGGGCGGCACTCCAGAGATGGCTTCTCAAACGGCCCGTGGCATTGACCCCCAAACCTCACGCTGACGCAGAGGGGCCGGGGGTGGGGGAATGAAATACAGTCAGGGGCTGGTCCGGACGCATGACACCCAGCTCTGTGCACCGCTGGGTGACTGCGGAGCTCTGTGCCCCTCCCTGGAGCCAGCGTGGGCGTGGGCCTCCCTGGGCGCCCTGGAAAGCAGGGTGCTGGCGCGCTAACACCACCTAGCAGTGTTGAGCTGGCGGTGTCCCCTTGACGTCAGTGAGCGACACTGGCCATAGCTGGGGTGAAGCCTTTCCAGAATTTCCCTGAACGCCTTCTGGGAAACGCAGCTTAGAGGCACCTGAGCGGTTCGGCCCTCAGAACTCGTCTTAACCACAGTCAGGAACTCCGTACGGTGAGGTTCAGTGAGGTTGAGGGACGTTCTTGGTGCAGGCTCAGGCGGCCAGCTGGGACATTCCCAACACCCCTGACACAGGTGACGGGGTGGGGGGGACGGGGGGGGGGAGGAGGAGGAGGTGTCCCGTCAGGTCTGGGTGGGGCCAGCGGGGCGGAGACAGAGCAGCGACCCCAGCAAAGCAGATTTCACAGACGAAGGCAGACGCACCTGTCTGTGAAGTGTGCTCCATATTGAAGCTGATTTCATAAAAGCGGGTGAATTTTCCTTCATCTGCAGATGAATAACCTTGTTTTTATTCACAGCATTCCCATCCGGTAAATAAGCTAGACTACTTTAGCTATGCTCTTGGCTCGGTCGTGAAAGCCAGAGAGCCTTAGGGGCCCTACAGGGGTTAGCTTTCTGTTCTCACCTGGAGGTAGGTATGGGGTTTGACAGATTTTGGTCACCATAAGTCTGGGGGGGGTGCTCCTGGGTCTGGGGGCAGAGGCCAGGGACACTCCCCACCCCACAACCCCCGGGGCAGCCCCATGATACGGAAGTGTCCGGCCCAAGGTGGTAGTGCTTCTGCTGGGAAACCCTGGATTATATTCTAGAACCGCACTTGACGAAGCGTGAAAACCTGCACTAGCATGTGACTAGGCTCCCCTGGGAGAGTCAGGCACCTAGTAACTGAAGGAGCCTGAAGGAAACAGGCTGTGGCTGGAAAGACGATCAGCCGTAAGAGCCGCACTTGGTTAAGTGCCTTTTACGTGGTTTAACGTTTCGAGGGAGACACCGTATTTGAAAAGCCCCACGCGCTGTTCCTCCCCAGTCACAAACGGCTGTTTCCTTCCAGACCGCTGCCTGCTCGCGCGGCTCAGTGGGTCCTGGCCGTGGCTCTTCGCAGGGCCCGCGCACTCCTCGGGAATCTCCCGGGCCGTGCGCTGGCGTCTGTCACTCGTCTGTCCCCCTCCCTGGCCTGTAAGTCCTCCCCTCCTGGCCCCACCTGCGTCTGCTGAACCCGTGGCTCTGGGCACCGCATCCTTTGGCGGCTTCCCGACGTGGGCGACCATCCTGCAGACCGCACGTGGGCACCTTGAATACCCAGTTCTGTCAGCCACGCCATCGGCTGCTTCTCACACAGGTGCTCCCAAGTCACGGGTGACTCACGGGGCGGGGAAGGCGGCCTGGAGACACGACTGTCCCGTCCCCGATGCTGGCAGCGCGGGGCCCCTGGATGAGGGCGTGTGGCAGCTGGAGGGCCAGCAGAGGCGGGCGTCCTCGGTCGCCTCTCTGTGGGCTTGCAGCTGAATGCAGCTTGCCTCCCTCCATTCGTACTGGCCTTTATGTGTTAGAGCGTAGGGGAAAGATGTACCTTGTGTTCCATTTATGGAGACCCTGGGGTTTCTGGGGAGGATGAGGCACCCAGTGGAGGGCTGCTGTCCCGGCCCCCGGGGCTCCAGTCCCCCCCCCCCCCCAACCTGCCTGGAGCCTCTGTCCTCCGGCCACGTGGGGCCACGGTGCAGCCGGGCTCCACTGGTGTCCCTATTTGAGGAAATAAATGAACTGATACTTTTTTTTTTTTTTTTTATGAATGACGGTAGTTATTTTTAAACCTTTGCCACCATTTTGCAAGCATTCGAGTGAGAAAGGTAAAATATGAGTGATAGCTACGGTCGCTAGCCGAGCGGATGACGATCGAACACAACGATTAAAAAGCACCATCTGCCTTGCAGACCATTTACCACCTGTTCTTTTGCTTCCAGAACTATTTAGTGGTTTAAATTTCACATTTTGTCCTGCCACACAGCAGCTGGGAAGTGACTGTTCTTTCTTCTATCAGAAACGCTCCGCCCGAGCTCTGCGACAAGCCAGGAAAAGCCGCCACGCCGCCTTTCATGGGGCCGTGGCTCCCCTCGTTAGCGGCATGTGCAGGTGCTAAAATAGGTTCATGACAATGACCTGGCGACTGGGGAGGAAGCCTTTTCTTGTTTCATCCAGGCATCGTTTCCTCCTTCACTGTAATCAAAAACGTCATGACACCTATCAACATTTTAGAGACTTTCAGAGACAGAAATACCGTCACGACGAAATTGCTTACACCCCAAAGTGCCTGGGACTCATTGGCTTCTGTGAGAAAGACATACGTGTTTGTGATACAGGGATCGAGATGCTTTTAGCAGAAAAGGTATTGGATTTAAACAAACAAAAAGGCTTTGTGTGTAGTGTGCTATCCACGGTGAACTCAGGTCAAGGGTTCCAGCTACAAATGGCCAAGTTGGCAACATGAGCTTTGCACACATAAAGTGCAGATTTTCCTTGAAAGGACGTCCCACGGCGGGGGCCCGGAGGGCCTGGGGGTCTAGAGGACCTGGTTGCTGTGGCCACAAACCGTAGCACGGGCATGTCGCCTTTGCATCGGTTCCTTCCTGGGCCTTCCCACTGTATCTGGGAGAATGGCACCGTTGAAGCAGCATCCGTGGCCAGTGGCCATCGGAGGCAGGGGGGCGGCACCTGCTCGAGGGCTCGGGAAGGGACCTAGAACCCTGAGGTGCCCTAGAGAGGGAGGCGGCCGGTCCAGGGACCCACCCGCAAGGGTCTCTGGGCTAAGCTGCTTCGGCCTTAACTCTCAAACAGCGTCCTCCCGAGTGCGTGTGCTCTGGAGAAGGTCCTCCCCTGGCCTGTTTTCGCCCCGGGGCTGGTCCCATCCTGCCACCCACCCTGAGAAATGCCTGACCCTTCAGCTCTGTTAGCTCAAGTTCACTCTCGGTTTGAAAGGAAAAATTGGAGATCCATCGCACATACAAAAGCACGTGTGTGTTTATGCCACACGGAAAGAACGCCGACACAGTAGCACCCGCAAATACCTCCCTCTGAGCCTGAGAACGTAGACGTTTCCGTACCCCTGTGCCCCGGAGCCTCGACTCCTGACTGCCCCGGGGCGAGTACTCTGGACTGTGTGCCAGTCGTTGCTTTGACGTTTTTAGAAACGTGCTTCCTGTGTATGTGTTATCTCTAAACGTGTGTCGTGTAATTTAGGCTTTTTTGAATTTTACATAAATACCATAATTCACGCGTTCTTCTGTGATTGCCTTTTTTGCTCAAAATGACGGTTTTGTTGTTGTTTGTTTGTTTGTTTCAGTCATACCAGGATGCATGTGCTTGTAATGCAATCGCGTCCCTTAGGTAAAGCCTTCCGTCGTTTGTGGGAATCCGCGTAATGCGTCCGGTGTCCCGCTGCTGGTGGGCGTCTGGGCTGTTTTCTGAAATGCCAAGCACAGTGGCCTTCTCTCGCCTTCTGGAAGCACTTTCCTCCCCTGCTGGTGTTCCTAGGGGGCGGGGCGCTGTGCACAGGGCTCTGCAGGGTGCCAGACGGCCTCTCTGGCGTCCCAAACCCTCTCGGGGATAGTAACTCACGCAGCCTTGTCTCCAGGGCCCATTCCTCCCTTGACCTCAGCGTTGACGGATCTGCTTTCCTACTGGGCACCTGCACTTTCTGATGGATGTCTCAAACTGCATTTTCCTATGAAGGAAGTATTGATTCCCGACCCATGGGCCTGCTCATAAAACAAAACCGAACTCGAGAATGTGTTCCTCCTGCTGGGTTCTGGTTAAGCCTGCTTGGCTCCTCCCTTTGCCTGACCCCTCACGTCCAGCCCATCCGCCGTTGCCCCTCCTGAAGCCCGTGCCCAAGACCGCCTTCTGCGTTTGGGCCAGCACCACCTTCAGACTGTGGCTGCTTCACACAGTCTCTGCTCCCAACGCGCCCTTTGGTATAAGCTGTTTTCCACGCGGGAGCCTCAGGTGGCTTCTCAGAAATATGTGCCAGATCAAGCCTCCCCTGCCTGAGACTCCCAGGAGGGTTGTCTCCAGAAGCTTGGAGCAAACTCCAGACAGCTATCTGGAGTCTCTGGAACCCACCCTTTGTGATCCTGGCCTGTGCTTTGGCTGCCACTTGTGCCAGTCCTCATTTTCCCGCCCTGCCTCAGGGCCTTTGCACTGGCCACTCCCTCTGCCTTCAATGTCTTCTACACATGGCTGGTTGTTCCTCTGTCATTCAGGCCTCAGGTCTGAGACCCCCGGTACCCCATTCTGCAGTGTTTGTAGCATTTCTCATCATCCAGAATTATCTGTAATGTCTGTTTCTGGCTTGTTTTCTCTCCACCCTCCAACCCTGAGTGTCGGATCCAGAAGGGCGGGGGCTTTGCGTGAATTATTCACTGTGAGTCTAGAACCAAGGCCAGTGCTCAGGGCGGAGCTGTCTCCGTCTTTGCTGCACGCGGTACACCCAGTAACAGCATGTTGTTCCGGAGAGGTGACAGTCCGCTCTGACGGGGTTCACCCCGTGCCCCACCCCGCCCGGCCCAGGCCTCCCCCACAGGGTCGTGACACGGGGAGACTTCTCCACGCTGCGGGCTTTCTCAGCACCGTTTGGGCCAGAGAAGTGCTCCTGACATCGCTCATCAGCTCAGCATTAGTGGTGAAGGACTTCGAAGCAGAGGCCGTGCCTCAGTCGCTACATTCTTGTCAGATCTGAGTTTCCTGAAACCCCAGACTTTCACCCTGAAAAGGCTCCTAGACCCCACGCAACCCATCCTGACCCTTACAGCCGGGAGGCAGCGTGGGGGGCTGGTGCAGGCCGCCTCACCTACGTCCCGGTGCTGGGAAGGGCAGGGCCGCAAGCTCCCAGCCCCGGTCCCGGAGCCGTCAGTCCCTCCTTCCCGGCAGCCACATCCACACCCCGCGATCCATCGAGCCATTTTGTGCTAAAAGTCAGTGACCAGGACTCCGGCGGTGGGGCTGTCAACCGGATCCAGCCCTGTGGCCGGCCCCGTCTGCACGGGGGCCTTCACCGGGAGGCTCCAGCCCGGGCAGAGGACGGTGGCCAGGCCACACTCACACACAGCGGTGTACGTGGTACAGACCCTCTGGTGGGCCTGGTGATCTTGCAAGGGCTCTGTCTTTACAGGGGACCCTGGAGGGACTGTGGGAAAAATGGGCTGGTCTGAGCCAGAGGAGGGAGACGACAGCCACATGTCGGCTGTTGCTTTAATGGAAAACCTCCTCCAAGGAGGCCTGGTGGCTGTGGCCACAAGCCAGTGTGTTGTCTTCGCGTCGGGTTCCTTCCAGGGCCTTCCATCGCATCTGGGAGAGCGGCACCGTGGAAGTAGCATCCGTGGCCAGTGGCCACCCGAGGCAGGGGGCGGTGCCCGCTCGGGGGCTCGGGAAGGGGCATCGTACCCTGACGTGCCCTCGGAGGCGGCCGGTCCAGGGACCTACCCACAAGGGTCTCTGGGCTGAGCTGCTTTGGTCTCGACTCTCAAACAGACCCACTTGGTGAGGAAATAATACCAGGGCCACACAGACACTCTGCATGAAATGTATGGGCACCAAGTATAATTATTTCAGGGATTTGGAAAGTCCCAGGAGAACAGCATTGAGGAGGATGAGACGAAACATCTCACTCTTACGACTTTCATTGTAGGTCACATTTGTGACCACATAGTATCCGCACGTCCCCTGATTAAACCCTGATAGTAGCCGTTCCAGCAGCTGGATTTCTGGCAACCTGAGCCATCTGGAACACAGTAGAAACTGAGGCGAAAGGAAGGAGGAAGGAAGTCCTCCGAGTGTGGGAAAACAGCTGTCGCAAGGTGTGTGCCTTCTCCTGGCCTGGGAGGCGGCCTGGCAGAGCTTGGGTGGGATCTGGAGAGAGCAGAGGGGTGGTGGAGACCCGGGCTGGCCTGAGTGGGACTGCGGTCACGGGAGCGGCAGAGGGAGGAAGGGCTGGGTCATCCTGGGGGGGGGGGGGGCAGGAAGGGCAGGTGTGGGGAGGGTGGGATAGAAGCGTCAAGGTTTGCCGTCAGTGTGGACAGGCTGACCCACGGCATTGGACTTGGGGGCCAGGGCGCAGGCTGTCTGTGTAGACGCTGGGAGGGCCCTGTGGCGGTGAAGCCGCTGTCCGTGTGTGCTGGGATCCCCGGCCCTGAGGGATGTGCGATAGTGGTGAGCGGGGCTCCGGGACGTGCCCCTGATGACTGTCAGCCCGCTGACGTAACGAACTGGAGAACTCTGGCTGGTCCTCCACCCTCCGCGGCAGGAGTAGCTGGGATGTGGTGCTCACGCTGTCCCCCAGCGCAGGGCCGGGCTCGCGTTGACCCCCTGCTCAGGGCCGGGCTCACGCTGACCCCCAGTGCAGGGCCGGGCTCACGCTGACCCCCAGAGCAGGGCCGGGCTCGCACTGACTCCTAGTGCAGGGCCAGCTCACGCTGTCCCCCAGCATAGGGCGGGCGGTCTGCAGGCTCAGCATGGTCCTAGGTCCTGAGAGAAGTGTGCTCCTGGGAAACTGCTAAGCCAGGAAGGACGCGTGCTGTCGAGACACCCCGACAGTACTTGAAGTTCTATAAAGGCCGGCGATGGGGAGTGTGAGCTACTTACCCCCAGGAAGTCGGCCAGTGGCCTTGCAGTCTCCCTCTCTGGGGGGGGGGGGGGGCGGCGGGGGTCCCATCGCAGAGCGATCGTGAGCGAGCCCTGCTTCGATTTCCTCCCGCCTCCCAAAGCAGTGGGAGGACAAGCAGTGCTCGGACTGGGTCATGACTGACCCAAGACCCCGTTCCCCGCCCAGTGTGGTGTTCCCGGTTCCCAGGACTCGGCCGTCGGCCGTCCTGCCATTCGCGGGTGCGCCCACGGCGGCCAGCCACCCGCTGTGTGCTGAGCGTTCCTCGGGGGCCAGCGTGACGGTTTAAAGGTTCTTGCGGGCACGTACCCGCCGCACAAACAGCCTATCAGGAAGTGCCGGACCGCAGCCTCCTCCCCCGGTGCGGTCCCTCCCGACCCCAGTGGATTGTCGCTGCACCGACCATCCGGCCGGGCGCTGCGGGCTTTGCAGCAGACCCATCCAGAGGGAGTAACGCGCTAGTCGACGTTGTCACCCAGTGAACTAGTTGATCGGGGACCCCCCGTGGGCCATCGGTCACGAGATTGACACACAGAAGGCGGTGGCTCTCCCCGAGGCCATGTGGGCCGGCAGGGTGCCCCGGGGAGCAAAGTGCAACTTGGTGCTCAATCCTTAGCCCTTCTCGCCTGAACCCAGAGGGGAGACAGAGGGGGAAGAGAGCAGACTGACACCCTGAGCCGTGCGCCACGCTCTGCTGGGACCCTATCTGCTGAGACCGTCACTCTAGCTGCTGGGGGCTCACCCCTCCCCTCGGGCGGACGCCCACGGGCAGGACCCTCGTCCTTTCCCTGATGTCTGTCACTCCAGCTGGCGGCGGGGAAGGGCTGGCAGCCATGTGGGTCCCAGGCCCTTCTGACACCGTGTCCCCCCCCCGTGCAGTGGGGCCCATCTAGGGACGGGCTGCAGGACCACCTTTGTGGCAACGGGGGACCCTCGGAGAAGAGCAGGCACGCAGGGTTAGAACCGCAGCCTGACGTCTAAGTGCTGTGCTTCCCACCTGCTTTTCTGTGGCCTTTCCTCTCCCTCCATCCACACCCCAGCCCATTTCTGGACGTCCAGGGGAGTGCCGACCTCGTCCGCGGCACCTGCCTTGAGCCCTGTCTGCTGCCAGACCGTTCCCAGGCCCCGTACTCTTATCCTGTGCCTGCCTCTCCCGTCCCTTGCCTGGTAGCAGATGGCTCACCAGTCCAGACCTGGGCTCCCCCGGTGCTGCCTGCACACCCGCTCGGGCTCAGACGCTCATGTGCACTCACGGCAGCGGCTTGGTGTCTTTCCCAGGCAGGAGACTCGGCAGCCGGAGGAGACGCAGCGACTTCCACTGGTCAAGTTAGGCAGGATTGTTAAGATTATACCGCTTCACAAAATGGCCCCTTCCCTGCTTGTGCAACACGCACAGACCGTGGTCCTTTCCCGTTATCCGTCCTGGGAATACAGTCTTGCCCCGAGAAGGAAACAGCCCGGTCATTATGTTGCATTTCCCCCTAAAGGCATCATCGACGTCTCTGGTCTGCTCAGATCCCTGAGCCGTGGCACCCGCACGGCTTTACTCAGGGAACGGGCTCCTGATTCTTTCTCCAGACACTCAGGGGTCTTCAGAAGCCATCTCGTTTGCTCTGTGCTGCGCAGAAATTGGCACATCTCCTGTGCCATCCAACATAAGAAAGAGTTCCAGGCACGGAGCCTGAGAAGGACCGTGTAACCCACTCTCGGGGACTGACCTTTGTACCGGCCGGGAAGCTGCCCGGCGTCACCATTTGCTACTTGTGGTGGGAGGCCCTCCCCCCTCAAGGGGGTGAAGGGAGAGCGTGGGTGCGGAGCCGGGAGGAGCAGCCCCTCATCTTGTAGAAGAGGCTGACAAAGGGTCCGGACCGTCAGCCAGCCCTCCCCACGAAGCCCAGTCCCAGAGAGCTTTCTGCTCTCTTCCGCGGTCAGGTCAGCTGGTGGCGCCCACAGGACACACGCCAGGTCCCTCCCTGGTCTGCTGCACCTGGGCGGCCCCGCCGTCCCCTTGGGCAGGAGGGGGCTCCTGCCGTCCCGGCCCCTGGCCTGGGAGCCCTGCTCCTTCGTGCTGGATTGAAGACCTCCGGGTCCTTGCTCAGAAACATCTCCCACGGACAACTTCCGAAAGTCTGTCTTCCTTTATGAGTGAGGCTGATGTGCAGTTTTATTGAGTTTTCACACGTGAAATTAACCATCAGCCACTTTGCAGTGTGCGCCTCGGTGTCCTTTATGGGTCGCGTGCTGGGTCCCCAACACCGCCGTCTGGTTCCAGAACGTCTGCACCCCCGGAAACCCCTGAGCTCGTTATCAGCCCCTTCCACTGCTGCCCCGCCCGTCCCTGGGTGGCCTCTGAGCTGTGGTGATGGGTTCCATGCGATTGCAGTCAGTGTGTGACCCTTTGAGACCGGCTTGTCCTGGCCTCGGAGAGTAAGTAAGCTCGCGCTCTCTCTCTCTCTCTCTCTCTCTCTCTCTCTCTCTCTCTCTCTCTTCGTTCTGGAAGAATTTATGTAGGATGGAAGTAATTGGTTTCTTTCTTTCTTGTTTTTTAATGTCTTTTATTTTTGAGAGAGACACAGAGACGGAGTGTAAGCGGGGAAGGGGCAGAGAGCAAGAGAGGGAGACACAGAATCCTAAGCAGCTCTAGGCTCTGAGCTGTCAGCACAGAGCCCGAAGTGGGGCTCGAACCCACAGACCGTGAGATCATGACCTGAGCCAAAGTGGGATGCTCAACCGACTGAGCCCCCAGGTGCCCCTGGAATGGTTTGTTTCTTGAAGGGTGACAGAATTCTCCTATGAATCTATTTGATCCTCTGATTTTTCTTTATTGGAAGAGTTTTAAGTAATAATTTGATATTTTTTTCTAACCACATGACTAAGTTTTCTTTGTTTTCTAGAGTCAGTTTTGGAATATGTTTCTTTCCTGGAATTTGATCATTTCTTCTAAACTTTTAAATTTACTGATATAAGGCATTCCCAGGCTTTCTGTCTCTCTCTCCCTCTCTCCCTCCCTCTCTCTCTCTCTCTCTCTCTCTCTCTGTTTCTCTCTCTCTCTCATGATTTTTAAATTTCTGTTGTGCCTGCATAGAATTCACTTTAATAAAACAGGCTTTGCTGTAGAATGATCAGCCTTGCCTTTCTGGGAGCCCCAGCCAGTCTGCTGTCTGCCTCCGGGGTGGATGTGCCTGTGGCCACCACCCGCTGTCCCCGGCTGAGCCTGTGAAGACAGGGACACTTTCTCCTTTGCTTTCTCTCTCTCTTGCTTCACGCAGACCCACCCAAAGTTTCCTCACACGATTTGGTGGGAGGATGGGGAGGAGAGAGAGGCAGGTTGTGTGCGTGAGACTGTGGCGGTGGGGAGGGAATCGGGGGAGCAGAACAGCACCCCCCTCCCTTGCTGGGATGTTGGAAGGACCAAGCAGATGTTGGAAGGACCTACGGGCCACCAGAGGCCTGTTGTGAGCATTCAAAGGGGTGGAGCCCGGGCCCCTCAGAGACGGGGCGTGGGGAGTGGGGTCTCCTCAGGACCTGGGAAAGTAGAAGAGATTCCAGGGCGCGAAACCCAGCCCCCCAGCAGGCCAAGTCCGTGCCGAGTCCGTGACTGTGGGCTCATGGCACGAGGAGCCTCAGTGCCATGGTCCCTAAGCGCCAGGCCTGGTCCTGGTGGGCTGCGGGGTGCGGTCACTTCCCACTGCCCAGAGGAGCCGTGGAGCGAAAAGATTGCCACCTCCTGTGGGCAAACTGGGCCAGGGTTAATGCTGGGGGCCGACAACTTGTGGGAATCCTCTCTGTCAGTAGTTGTAAGGAGTATGTGGCACATCACCGTGCGGTCCACGGACTCTCAAACCCTGGGTCAGAGGGGGGCTCTGAGGGCGTGTCCGTCTGTGTCTCCTGCACACAGCCCAGCGTTAGGGGCACGGGACTCAGCCCCCAGGGCGGCGGTGTGCAGGGCACGTCCCAATCACCCGGGCAGCGGTCCCTCACATTTCAATTTTCCCTCCGCCCCGCCAAGCTCCTTCTCCCCTTTCCCTTGGCCCAACCACTCCCAGCCCCGCCTCTGACTCCAGTTACAGCAAGAAATGCGCCCACAGGGTCAGCACAGCTTGTCCATCCCTTTATAGCTGTGACAGAGCCCTGGTGACAGTGGCCTCCGGTCTAGCTGCTGGAAAACCGAAGGCATCTTTTTGTGGCTGTTGTTGCCCTTTTCATTATATCCTTCATAGATTTCCCCAATTATTAAAGTGGTTAATGCTCACTTAGAACACTTAGAGAATAGTCAAGAAGCATAAATGAGAAAATTAAAATTGCCCATAATCCCTCGGCCTCTGAGAACCGTTGACACATCTTTTTTCCATGCAGGCAGTGCGGGACAAAGCGGGATTAGCCTGTGTGCGCAAAGGTGCACCCACTTCTCAGCACTCGCCGCTCCCCTCCACGTCCTCACGATCATGCTCGGTGCAGCCGCTGGAGGAAAGCCCGCGCAGCCGGCCGGGCCGGTGGCTTTAGCTGGACTGTCTCTAAGAGGGTCGTTCGGGGGCCACGTGGTCTCCACCGGCTTCCCGTCGGGCATGAGGCAGGATGTGTCCTCAGTGGACTCAGCGGGGCCCCTGCTCTGGTCCGCTCGCCCTCATGGTTAAGCACATAGTAGAGCCGCTCTGCCCTGTCCTCTCCCGGAGGCTCTGCCGGCCCAGGAGCAGGTCTGGGTGCGGCGTTCACGTGGGCATTTGGGCAGGTGGACACCGCTTTCTGCAGGCATAGCCGTCTTCACGGGGCGAAGACCAGTGTCTGAACCATCCCGCAAGTGAGGGTGGAGTACTGCCTTCTGTCCCCAGGCGCTCATGTGCCGGGCACACAGCTGGTGTCCTGCGATGGTCTGGAAGGGCAGGAGGACGCGGTCTGTGCGGCCTTCTCTGAACCCACCCCCAGCGTGCACCAGCCCCGCAGCCACAGTGGCCAGCGTGCCCGCGTGAAGCAGTGCTCTGCGGTTTCCGGTGGAGACATAGACGGTTTGGTAATTTATACGGGGGGACCAAAAGTTCTGTCTGAGGCTTTTCAAGGACTGAAACTCGAGGGGTGCCCGGGGGGCGTCGTTGAGCATCCGAGTCTCGAGTCCAGCTCAGGTCACGATCCATGGGTCATGGGATTGAGCCCTATGTCAGGCTCTGCACTGAGCACAGAGACTGCTTGGGGTTCTCTCTCTCTCCCTCTGCCCCACCCCTGCTCACACTTTCTGTCTCTAAAATCAAAATTAAAAAAGAACTGAAATTACAGTAGTACCCATGTTTCGTTGCTGGAAAGGACCCAGTGTGTGTGTGTGTGTGTGTGTGTGTGTGTGTGTGTGTGTGTTTCCCTTCCCTGGAAAGGATGATTCTTGTCCAGGAGCTCGCAGACACTAGACTGTAGCCAGCCAGGTGGAGGCCGCTGTCGGGGTCTCACAGGTTCAAGCACCGTGTGAGCAGGAGGCTCCGTTGGCCCCGTTTTCTTTAGAAGCTGGAAGTGGCACCTGCTGGGTCGGCAGTGACAGCCGGAGGAGGTGGTTCCTCAGCAGCACAGTGTAGACAGGAAATCTCCACTTTCTTGAATGAATTACCTGCTCTGTTCCCTGCTCAATAAACCACCAGCCCTACGCCCCCCCCCCCCCCCCCCCCCCAGTTCTGGGCACCTGCTGTATTCCCAGCACGAGGCTAGGCTCCACGTGTGCAGTTGTGAGCAAAGAGAGGAGATGTCTTCCCCCTGTATGGACGCTAAGTCGGGTGCCCTAAGTCAGGGGAGTTGCTTCGCAGACCGGGACCCGGCCCCTCTCGGCACCAGCCAGTCCCGCTGAGGGCTGGCCCAGAGCAGACGGTGCTCCCGGAAGCAGACTCTGGATGCAGGTGTGGTGCGAGCATCGTAGGGGGAGGAGAGTATCAGGGTGCAGAGGCGTCTCCGTGGGGTATAATTCCTCTTGGCCGCGGGGGCTCAGGCTTGCTGGGGACTCGGGCGGACGTTCCAGCATCTTCTTCAGGGCGTTCCCCTCAAGGCTCCAAGGCGCTAGGCTCCCTTCCATTGACTCTCCCCTGTGTTTGGTCAAAGGGCAGTTCTGGCGTCTCCAGTTTCATGGCATTCCTTCCAGGCCTGCACCTGGGCCGAGACCACCCTCAGCCTGACAGGCCCAGGGCCGAGAGAGACTTAGCGGGAGCAGGCAGCGGCCATCGGCCTGTGTGGGGGAGCTGCGCCCTCAGGGAATATGGTGGCACAGCAGGTGTGGCCGGTGGCCCAGGGGAATGTGTGTGCCCTGGGAACAAGGTAGGCTGGTGACATGAAGCTTGGATAAAGCCTGGTGTTTCTAGAGGTCATAATTAGTAAGGGTTCCAAGCTGGAGACACAGAGACCTTTCTGCCATCTTGGAACTATGACCTTTCTGGCCAGGGGCAGGGCCCGGGCCTGGGCGGCGCCTGAAATGGTGGTTGTTGTAAAAGGAATCCCCTTAGTTCGCGAGGAGTTGAGATGTTGGTGGGGGCCCTCCAACTCTAGACCATTCTTCAGGGCTCTCCCCAGGCTTCTTTTGTCCTCGGGACCACTGTTCTTGAACAAGTGGGCAGTGACACTGGCCCAGACGACACAGGGCCAGAGTGGACTTGTAGATGATGGTTACACAGAGAAATGGGATGCAGGGTGGAGGGTGTTACAACTTCACAGCTGGCTCAGCCCATGGAACCATCCGGCCCATGATGGGTATTCGGTGAGTGTCCATTGAATGACGGGGCAGCCTGTGGGCATAATCACCGTGGAGAGCAGGGCTAGGTACTAGCCCACGGCGGGTCAGGAACCAGGCTCGGCCCCTGGCCCGAAGAGCTTAGTGATGCTAAGGCTAACGGCACAAAAGGGACTCGGGGGTCCGAGTCTCAAGGGCTCTGTGAGCTTGGTCACAGCACTCCTCTCCCTGACATAGCTTTGCTCAGTGGTGAAGAGGGACGCCAGGGTAGGGGCAACCCTGAGGGGGCTCCCTGCCTCCAAGGGGCCACGAGTCCACAAAGTAGGGTCCATGCATCCAGGGGAGCAAGACGCAGGAGCCAGACGGCCTCCGAGGTCAGGGCGGACACGGCCATGGCCGCCAGGTGCAGCCTCTGTGAGTGTGTCCGTGACTTAACGTTCTTGCCCCAGCCCTGTCAGTTCTTTGCAGTAATTAACTGGTCCCGTGGAGTCGTCATTAAGTTACTTACGTGACTTTGGACAAACAGAGAGCTGTGACAATGACATGAATAACATGCTGGAGGCTTGGGTCAAGCAGGTGGTGGGGGTGGGCAGGGGCCCGACTTTGCGCCGACTGAGGGGTTCACTCAGCAGGCTGGTCGGCGGGATGCTTGTGCAGGAGACGGAGTCCAGAGTGGCGTCGGTGATCTTCCTGAGCGTCAGGAGCCTGTGGGAGCACCATCCATCCATCAGGGTGCCTGGGCCGCGTGGACGTGGGAAGGCAGACCCCGGGACCCCGAATTCCTGTAGCATCAGCCTGCTTCCCTCTCGTCTTAAACAACATTCCTCCAAATATGTGGCATATGTGTGCTGGTTTCAGCTTCTTTCTCTCTGATTTTATTTTATTTTTTATTTTTTTTTTTAGTGTTTATTTACTTTTGAGAGAGAGAGAGCACAAGCGAGGGAGGCACAGAGAGAGAGAGAGGGAGACACAGAATCCTGAGCAGGCTCCAGGCTCCAGGCTGTCAGCACAGAGCCCGATGGGGGCTTGAACTCAGGAACCATGAGATCATGACCTGAGCTGATGTCGGACGCTCAACTGACTGAGCCACCCAGGTGCCCCAACTCTGATTTTCTTTTGAACGTAATCCAAGCAGACATTGGTTCCACTGAAATTGCTTGTACTAGGTAACCAAGACCTGGATTTTCCAAAATCTCAGTGGTGTGGTGAATACTTAGTCCTACTGCTATTGGCTTGGTATCTACATTTGCAGAGTTAATCACTTTCTCCTTGAAATGGCTCTGCCAGTGTGCCCCCAGGCCGTCCCGCGTGCAGGGCTAATCCCACCTTCCCGGATGCCCTGCCTCCATACCTGGTGTTACTCCTGTCAACTGACCACCGTTAAATGCCAAGCTCCCCCAGCTGGGTCATCGTTTCCTACCTTCTAGACCCGTACTTGGCTTCTCCAACACAAGCACCTGTGCTGGTGCAACTTCCAATAAAATTATCCAGCTTCGGGGCTAAATTAGCACGTCTGCATTGTTGCCCCAAATTTCTGTCCTGGGACGCTGGACCATTCCCCACTTCCCGACTCGTGCATCCAAATGTCTACGTGACGTTCCCCGTTGCATACTTAATAACCACCTCACACTGAACCGATCCCAGACGGGGCCCAAATGTCCTTGTAATGTTATCAAACAAGCTCACATTTTTATTGTACTCATTCTTCTCAATGCAGCATCTGGGGGGGGAAATGGAAAGAGTATCTATGGTGTAAAACACGGAAGATAGGTTATGGGCAGTGGCTGAAGGGACAGGTGGCAGGAGGCTTACGGCGTCCTTGTGTTAGAGTTTCATGGCCGTTGAGGTTGTGCCCTCGCTCCTGGAGGGGATCTGGAGACTGTGCTAAGAAACCTGTGGTCTGACAGCATGTGCACAAACCATCCAGTCTGCATTGATTCTGCGTATGTAACTGTCCCTTTCCATGCACTGTAGAATTATCAAGTTTGTTGAAGATTCACTTACTTGTGAAAGTATACATACAAGATGAAGAACCCAGTGACTAAATGAGCAGAGGATCTGAGTAGATGTTTCTCCGAAGAAAAAGACATACGGATGGCCAATGAGCACATGAGGAGATGCTCGGTACCATCAAGTCATCGGGAAATGCAAACCCAAACCACCATGAAATCCAGTGACAGAAAGGAGAAGATTACAGGTCCTGTAGGGTAGAGGGACGGTGGGGAGGGTGTGTGGAAGCTGGAAGTGATTGCGAATGGGTACGGGGGTGACAGCGTTCTGAAACCGATTGAAACTGGTGGTTTCAACAACTCCATGAATCTAGTAAGGGCCACCCACTTGTCCAACTCAAGTGGGTGAGTTTTAGGGTACGTGAACCGTGTCTTGATGAACCCTTTATGGGAGAACAAACAGTGCAGGCACCCGTTTCCTCTGCAGCCCCCACGGGCAGCTCTGCAGGGGGGCGGTTCACGGCCCTGTGCGGCCCTGTGCCGGGATCTCTCTGGGGTGAAAACCACTTCAGAGCCCAGCAGTTAAACACCCCTCCTGGGGAGAGTGCAGGAGCACTCTGTCAAAGTGGCTAATTTCAGTAATTTCCTATGTGAATGTTTCCAAGTAATTTTCAGCTCTTTCCTGGTAGCTTTGCAAATTTGCATGACTGTGGCCGTCATCGTCGCAGAGGCCCGGGGTCCGCGGGTCCTGCAAGGGAAGATCTCAGGTCTCAGTCCCTCCGCTGCCCTGCTGCATTGGCCTGGTCGTCTTGAGGTTCCAGCCTTTTCCCCAGGATCAGGCAGTTGGGATGGGGGATGGGGTACAGGCGAGGGCCCGTGGGCCTGGGGGGATGGGGAACGGAGGAGGGCAGGAGAGAGGACTCAAAGGCAGTGCACGCCCCTGCAGCCCTGAGCCTGGGGTCAGGAAGAGAAGGTACTGAGTCTGGGTGAGGAGGCCAGGTTTTGAGGTGTGGGTTCTTGTGTGGTTAACGCAGGGAGGGGATCCTGGGCGGCCCTTCCTCTCCAGGCCCTCGGGGCACGAGTCATGGCCTGGTACAAGGTGAAGCCGGGATGGTCGTGGAGGGGGACCCGCGGAAAGCGAACCTGGTACCTCGTGTGATCACGCGCACGTCCTCAGACACATTTTAGTAACTGGTACGTCTATGACTTTGAAAGCGATTCCATTAATTTCCCAAGTGCATATACAACTGTTTGCGTTATTTGGCTCGTGTGTGTCGGATCATTTTGTAAATCTTTTTCTTGCGGCGATGACACGGGAAGGTGACGGGTGTTCTGGTTCTGTTTGCAGTGGGGCCGTCCCGGCGAAAACCTCCGGGAGGCCCTTTGATGTCTCCCGGAAGGAGTGGACGCCGGGAGCCCCTGCTTTGCCTTGAGAGCAGGGCCTGTGTTTGTCACGGTGGCTGTTTATGTCCCTCCAGCCCGAAGAGCTGCCCTGTGCTCTGTGTAGGGTCCTGTCCTCACTGCTGGGCCGGGCACTGCCTGAGCGGAGCTGAGGCCCCGGCGGGGACGCTTGTCAGCTCACGCTGCTCCCATGTAGCAAACTCCTCAGTCGGGAAAATCTCGAGCCAGAATGAGGTCCCCACCCAGCGAGTCAGGGGTCCTCAGCCCAGAGCGAGGGCTCCCTGGCCCCCAGCCCTCACTGACACGCGAGCTCTGTCTCCCAGGCTCCTCCCACGGACGGTCCTCCCCACTCACGGCTGCGGGTGACACCCCAAAGTGCTTGCCAGGTCAGGATGATGTCTGCTTCCTGTGGCACTTTCTGGAGAGCGATCCGGCTGCTGGACCCCAGAGCGGGCATGCGGCTGAGGCTGTGGACCCTGGATTCACGTGTGTGTGCAAACACGTGCCAGGATGTGGGTGCCAGTAAGTGTGAGCTGTAGGGTGCGTGTGCAGGCGTGAGGGTGCGTGTGTGTGAGTGTCACACAGGGGCCCGGGTGACCTCGGTGATGCTGGGCATGGGGTAGGGGTGGGGGACGGGGGGAAATGGCTGTGAGAAGTGGATCTGAGGGTCTGGAAAACAGTAAGGGGACAGACATGGGGGGACCAAGGATGCGCTGTGGGGAGAGGGTGTCACAGATGACCCGTGCTAACAGCCCTTTGTGACATGACGTTTTAGTCCTGCCTGTCCTCAGGTGACAGGCTTGGGTCTGTGCCCCAGGGGCTCGTCCAGGGGGGTTCTGTGGGCCCTTGAGGTCGTTTAAGGGAGTGAGTCCCCAGGCAGGAGGAGAATGAGGTCAGATGACGCTGGTTTATGTGCACGTGTTGCAAAATTCGACAACGGTGAGCAAGAGAGCACAGATGTGATTTGCTACAGCTCATGCATAATCGTACTTAAGTATATAAATACTTAATTTACAGTAATTAATAGAAATGAATTTACACACAAGACACTTTGCGTCTGCCCGACACAAGGCAGGTTTGAGGACCGCCGTGTTGGCTGCTGCTGGTGATGGAAATGTGCCAATCGCTGCGTGTGCTGTGGGGGCATGGAACTGCCCATTTGCGTCTCGTCTGAGAGGTGCCGTGACTTTGTCTGCGCCCCGACATCCATCGGCTTGGGAATTCGCGAGCAGTGGGTGGAGACGGTTTCGGGAAAGGGCGTTAGTTGGTTATGTTTGAACACGGACTGCTGGTAACCACATCCCTGGGCTGCGTCACTAGCCGCCAACCGCCTGCCCGCAGGGCCCTGAGAAGGACAGCGCGTGGAGGGTCTGCAGCGGTGAGGGCGTCTGGCCGGGGGGTGGTCCCACCTGAGGGCAGAAGGTGGTGCCCAGGCTCCCCTCTGGAAACACCCTGTAGCTCTCCCTGCCTGTTTCCAGGGCCACAAAAAGCACAGGGCGCCGTCCAGACCACAAGGCTCCCAGCCTACAGCCCCTCGGGCTCCAGCATCAGGTGCTGGCCTGCTGTGAGAATGCCTCCTGGCCCGGCCTCTGCGCCCTCACCAGCACGTCTCTCTCCATCACTGCCCAAGCCCAGCACTCGCCGCGTCTCTTGGGAGCCCCACTCCCCTGTCCACGGTGGTCCTGGCCAGCTCTTGCTTGCCCTCAAACCTCCAGCTGGTGTCACCTCCAGAAAGCCTTCCCCAGTGCACCTGCCCCAGCCTGGCCCCTGCGCTCAGCTTACGTGCTACTCGTGCCCCGGACAGCACTGCGCCCACCTGCCATCGGCGAATCGTGCAGGGCTGCTCCCTGCCGGACTGGGAGCCCCAGAGGGCCCGGCTGAAGTGTAACCTCCCTCCTGCCGGGCGCGGCCCAACACCGGGAGGTGCCCCGTCAGCACGGGGGCCAGGATGGAGATCCTGTTGGGGGCACCAGCACCTCCTCCCGGCAGTGGCTCTTGGGCTCAGGAGCGTCAGAGTCCAGACATCAGTGACGCTGACAGCCAGCCCCTCAGCCCGAACCCCTGCTGAATCCCAGTGCAACCTCACACAGCTCCCTTCTTAGATGACAACGGCCCAGGTGCATGTCCCAAATCTGTGCAACACCTGCTACATCCCTCCCACTCACGCAGACCGTGGACCGGCTCCTTGTGAAGACGTAATATTTAACGGGTAATCAGAATGGATCACGGTGGCTGCTTTGGGAAGCCCGTCTCTGGCCTGGGCTGTCACCACGAAGGGCCTGCTAATGTGCAAGCCTGCATCTCTCAGGACCCCCACTCCTCTGTCCCCGGTGGGGGAGGGCCAGGAGCTGCTGACGTGGCGGCGTTTCTGGCTCCCGCGTGCGGACAGCCGTGGCCTCGTGCAGAGGAAGTGAGTCAGGCGAACGAGGCCGATGTGTCTCGTGAAATTACTGTTGGCCTTCTGGAAGCTAAATCCCGTGCAAACGTCTCACAGTGTTTTTGAAATTTATTATTTTAAGCCTATTAACAAGCTATGATGCTGGCTGTTATTTCCAAGAATAATTAATCATAGACAAACTCTAAGAATTCCAAAGAGGTTAAGCTGGTGGCTCTGCCTAATGGATTAAATGCTGTAATTAATATGCTCCTGCCGCCTCCCTTCACCGGTCTCTGTAATTAGTTCCTCTGAGCCGCTCTCCGCGTGACATGGGCCGAGGCGCCCGCTCCACACGCGGGGCATGGGTGCCAGTGAGACCCTTGGGGAGTTTGCCACATCCTGCTGGCCCATCGCTGGCCTGGCCGGGAGGGTGTGAAGGGATGCCCTGGGGACCCAGATGGGGCCTCTCCTCACCCTGGGCCAGAGCATTCCGCATTCGGGCCCTGCAGGACCTCCTGCTCCCTGCGTTGCTGCCCCAAGGCCGGGGTGTCTTGGGCAGGAAGACACCCTACCCCACCTGTGGTCACGAGACGTGAGATGTGCTGGTCTTTCATGACTGCCTCCCCTGCCTGGGGGAAATGCCGTGATACTCCTCCTGGTGACCGAGCAGGACTGGGACCCTGGACCCTGCAGTCCGTAGTGTGTCGAAGCCACACTGACAGTTTGTCCACAGGGAAAGCACAGTCACCCTGTGCTCAAAGCACAATCACGCCATGATTCCAGTGGCCATGAGCTGGAGGGGCCCAGCTGATGCTCTTGAGCCAAACCTACCTAGGACATGCTCCCACATCCCTGAGACCAAAGTCCGGGCTGTGGCTGGTCAGGGACACAGAAAGAGCAGCACCCGCAGTTGTGCAGTGATTGGTTATGAGTTGGGGGAGGTGAAGTCAAAGGAGAGGCCTCAGGAAGGACTTTGATGTGCTAACGAGGACGCCTAAGATCCCTGAAGGGAGGGCTTGCTCTTGTGGAGCTGAGGCTGTTTTCCCTCTAGTGAGGAATGAACATTAGGGCAGCAGGGGGCCCTGGAGAAACTCCTGTTCGGTATTTGCTTCAAGTATTTGCCCAAGGGCTGCAGGTTAGAAGGAAACATAACGTTACCTGCCATCTCCTTCTGGCCTTTGTTCCCACATCACTCTGGAGGGGAGCGCGACGTTGGGGCTCCAGGAAACTGAGTCTACAGGGGTCTGGAGGTTAGGCTGTTGACAAGATTGCCTTTTTCTTGTAATTTACCGAGACACGTACACTGAGGGAGACGCCTGTCCTGCAGGACTGTGACCTCTATCAGTTACCCTGGGTTTTTCCCTTTGCTTTGTTCTTGGGCAGCCGGAGAGCCCAGGAGAGTCCCGCAGATCCCACCTCGGGACGCAGGGCTGTGAGCTCGGGCTCTGCCGTCAGCCCGCCTTAATGCTCCCTCGTCACTCGCACCACATGACAGAGTGTGACGCCCGCTTTCTGACCCGTCCTTACGTAAACGCCACCTTTGTTAGGTTTTTGCTTTGGCAGCTTCCTCTGTACCCGTCTCTGTGACCGTCCTCTACCGCGATGTAACAAAGTGCCCCAAAACTTGCGGCTTAAAATAGCCAGTATTTATTTGACTGGTGACGTGGTCAGTGCCGGAGGCCGGGCTCCGTGGCAGGTCTTCTGCTCCTGGCTGTGGCCCTCGGGGACCGCCGTCAGCTGTCACTCTGCCCCTGGCCGTGGTTGGCTGACCGAGGCTGGCGTTGATCATGTGTCCAGTGGGCAGCCAGGGAGAGAGGGGCGCTGGCCACGTGCCTCCCCTGAGCAAGACCACGTTTTTCACACGGAGCTCGGGGGGCAGCAAGAGCGGGTGAGCCTCGAGGTGTGAGCCACGTTCAGATGTCCACGTCAAGTCTGCGGCTGCACCGCCGGCCAGTGCGGGGCTGGGGATGGTGGGCTTCCAAAGAGCACGGACGCAGAGGTGGGAGAAAACTGGAGGCTCGTGGCTCCCACGGCCAGAGCATGGTTCCCCACGCCACCCCCCGAGATGCTGTTTATAGCACTTTAGACAGTTCAAACCAAATAGTCTTAAATAAGTGGCAACGTAAACCGAATACTTAAATGTCTAATTCCTCTTCCGTAAAAAAGGCGAGTTCCGTCCCTAAGATGGTGACTCTGTTCCTTTTCTTAATAACGTGAGGATATTCACCTCCCCGTTTCCCCCTCAACTTTGAGTCCTAAGCTCTACGTCTCCATCGTCAAGGGTGGGAAGGGTTACACCTGTCCACAGCCACGCCCCTAGTTTCCTGCTTTGTTCTAACCTGGATCCATGTGTTAATGGATGCCCCCCCCCATCCCCCCGCCCGGGGAAAACGCTGTGGCATCAATGTCAGCCAGGCCCCTCCTGTTGCATCAGGGGCTTCTCTCCACCGTGTCCTGGATGCCTTTCCCACCGGCTCCTGCCTGGCGCCCTGCCGTTCCTTGTTTCCCCGCTCCTCTCACCAGGGACATTCTCCACTTGCTCACCGCCCTTTCTGTCTCCTTCCTGCCCTTCCCCAGGGCAGCTGCGGGCGGGCTCGGTGTGGAGCCTCTGCCCCTGAATCTGGCGCCGTCCCCTTCCTGGTCACACCTGCCCTCTCCCGGGGCGGACCCCAGCACGATGCCCTGCTCTGATGTTCACATTTTCTCACGTGCCCTCACGCTTGACTTGTAGGGTGTCAGGTGATGCTAATAGTTGCTTGAACTGATTTTCCCTCAAAATTTTAAAGAAATGACCGTGTCATCTTCTAAGATCTTCAGAGTCCCTTCTGAACTCACCAAGGGCCGCATTCCAGTCTGTGTGACTTCATTGGTGGCTTGTCTTGGTGTTTTGTTTTGTTTTGTTTTTGGAAAAATGCTGTGGTGACAGGATCTCGTTTATCTTTGATGTTCAGTGATTTTCCGATGATATCTACACATTTCTAAATATTAATTCAGTGGAACATTCTATGAGCATTTTCAACAGAGAGATTTCTGTCTTTCTGGAAAATTCTCTTCTGTTTATACATACACAGACATGCATTCACACAGTACTCTTAGTATATGTTGCATATTACATTTTTATATTATGCTGCACATCATATTGCGTATTACGTATTGTACACGATGCGTGATGTTTTATGTGTTGTATGTTGTACTGTGTCTTAAGTACATTATGTACGTTATGTACATTAGAACGTAAAATGCACACTACGTACAGTGTGGTAGGAACCTCGTGCTCTCTGTAACTCCCCTCCCCCGCTGCTACATGCTTGGTTTGGGGGCTCCTGTCAGCGGACTGCCAGCTGTCACCGGTCATCCTTCCTTGTCTCTTTTCTCTTGTATTTTCTGCCTCTCTGACTTTTCCCCACATTCTGGAAGGCCTCCTTATCTTTGTTTTCCAAATCTACTGAAGCTTTAAAACACCTGTTTGCACCTTCCAAAGCGTTTCTGCCTTCTCTGAGCAGGTGTCTCACCCCCACACTTTTCTGTTCTTCCTGTGGCACACGTGGCATCCGTGTGACTCACTCTGTCTCACTTGCCGCTCTGTTCCGTCCCCCTGCTGACTTTCTCTTGGATCGTCTCGCCTCAGTCTGTCTTTCCTGCTCCCTCTTCGCCTCTGCCTTGTCTGCATAGCTGTTCCTCCTGATTTGAGGAGAAATCCCAGATGGGCGTGGGTCCCATCTGTGTGGGAGCAGTGGCGTGGAGCGTCTTGGAGTCCAGCCAAGGGACCCGCCGCCTCTGTGCCCTCCCAGGGGACCGGCTCCTGTCTGCTTCTCCTTCCTAACACCTGTGGGAATGTCTCACCTGTTAGGGACCCCCTTTGCCCACCCTGACCCCATCTTGTCTTTCTGGCTGTTCCATATCTGTATCAGGAGGCCCTGAAGCACAGGTGTCTCCCTGAAGTTTTGAGGCCTCAAGCTGGGTATTGTGCTTTGAGAAGGTTTGACCAATGTCCCTGCTATGGGACTGAACTCCACCCAGATGGGATTGTGCTCACTGTCATATCTCTATTCCTTGTCCTGGGCCTGACTTCCTGGGTAGACGCTCACCCTTTCACCTATTCACCCATCCATTCACCCGTTCACACATTCACCCATTCACTTACCCATTCAGTCATCCATTCGCTCATTTACTCATTCATTCACCCATTCATTCATTCACCCATTCACCCATTTGTCCATTCATTCACCCATTCACCCATCCATTCACTCATTCACTTACCCACTCAGTCATCCATTTGCTCATTCATTCACTCATTCATTCACCTATTCATTCATTCACCCATTCACCCATTTATCCATTCGTTCACCCATTCATTCACCCATTCACCCACTTATCCATTCACCCATTCATTCATCGATTCACCCGTTCACCCGTCCATCCATTCATCCACCAGACATGTACTGAACACTCACTCTGTGCCAGAACTGTGCCAGGTTCTGGAGATGGTCAATTTGAAGAAGAGGCAAGGGTCCCCGCTTTCCAGAAGCTTCTGGGTTAGCCACAGGAGACACGATAAATAAGCCCATAAATGTATTCCATAAATGAATGGACGGGGAAAGTATAGGAGTAGGAGGAAACTTAGTTCCTATGTGGATGACAGCGCCCGCTACCAGCAGCAGGACACAGGTGTCTGTCACATTGCAGGAACACTGCTGGTGGTCTGGCGCATGCCTGCTCTGTGCACGGCCCCTGCCCAGAACTGGGTGTAGCAAGGGACTGCGTCAGGCTGGGAATGCAGTCCTGAAATGAGGCCATGCGTCTCTGCACAGAATTAAAGATGGGTCAATGTGGTGTTGCTGAGTTCTCAGGGTCAGAAATTCTGAGGTCTACAGTCATGTCCATTCACAGGGGCAGGGCAGGAAGGATATTCTGGGGAGGGACCCTTTCCCCAACCCCAGGTACCCCATTTTCTGGCACCACCTGACTTGTGTCTGTCTGGATGGGGTTGCTCTACTCCATGTCCTGGGAGGTTTTTTGAAGACCTTGCATGCTAGGGAGTCATGAGAGCCCTGAGGGGGATCCTCACTCCAACCCGAGTTGGTGCAGAGTCTCTGCAGACTGGGAAGGAACCACAGTCCGTTGTGCAGGAAGCTGGGCATGAAGCCAAGCGGTGAGATTTCCACAGCGCTGAAGGTGATTTCTCCCCAGTGTGCCCGGCCTTGAGGTCTTCAAGGTCAGTCCCGTAAGGACCCTCTGCCCATGCTGCCCTGTGGACCTCTGTCTACTTTTCCTCTGGGCGCGTGGGGCTCGGAAGCCCCTGCAGATACAAATCGTTAAGTGTGGTGTTGGTGAGAGATGTCTGATTATTACCAAACTTGTTTCCTTTATTTGACCACTTGTCAAATCTGCAAAAAGCTTTCTTTCGGAGTAATAAATAAATAAACAGATAACAAGGGAATGTATTCTTTGTTTGACATGTCTTTATTTTTAGGAGATAAGATGTACGCTGACATTTAATTCTCATTTTTAATCTGGGTGTTACATAAACGTCTTTTACGGCAGGTCCTTTCTATCTGCATATCTTTGGTTCCCATGCAGCAAACAGGTTTTGGACTGTTACTTCTTTTTTATGTCTGATAAAGGCTGCATTCAAGCGAAGGCGTAGAATTAGACCTTCGAAAGGCAGCTGCAGATCTGACTTCTGTTTCTGGGTGGAGGTGACTGCTCAGCTCTGCGTTTTGTTATATCCCAGCTTCCTGGCGTTTGGCAGCCCTTAATACAGTGTCCTTTGGGGAAGGTGCTCTGTTTGGTTAACAGCATATGAAAAAGCACACAGGCTAGTTGGGGCTTTTGTTTTCATGTTCTCAGAGTTCGAGTATATGGCAGGAAGGAGACTCCGGGACCAGCAGGCACATGTGCCTGGTGTGTGGTTTGTGCCGGGGACGTGCCGGTGACCAGTGCTGTCAGGCAGAGGGGCTCCGGGCACAGCTGTGTGGAGCTGAGGCAGCAGCCGGGCCCTGTCCTGTCTTGACCTCACCTTCACGATGAGGACAGAGTGGCCCGTCTCTCCAGCACAGCCCCCAGGACTTCGGAGCAGTCTTCACAGGCCTCCCCCAAGTGTGCTTCTAACCGAGGTCCTTACTCGCCCTGCTGGGGCTCGTGCTGCAGGGTTGCAAATACAAGTGTGATTTCTATTTCGCAGAATCTTGGAAGGAACACCAGAGATAATGAATGTACCAGGAAAAGCTCCCAATAGGAGCCCACATAACTTGCAGAAAGCCTCTCTCTCTCTCTCTCTCTCTCTCTCTCTCTCTCTCTCTCTCTCGGATGAGACTTCTTCCCATTGTTTCACGGTGGCCATGCAAGACACAGAGCCCTACTCACTGCCCTTGCTGCTCAGAAGGATCCATCGGGGTCAAGGGGGAAGCAGGTGTCCACGTGATGGAATTTATAAGAACCGTGGGTCCTCGATTCATATCAAACCAACATGTCAGTCGAACCTGTTACTTGCACCAGCCTATAGGGGCGGGTAGATGTTCCTGCTTCCCTGACTTGGTCCTTTTCTTCTCGGGGCCTCAGCTCCTGGCAGGCTCTTTTCATGGACTCAGTTGTCTCTATTCAGTGTCTCCACCCCTGGGTAGTCCACAGCTGTGATCCAAGGGGGACCGCGGATAAAAAGACCTCCAGTCCTTCCACCCCGTGGGGATGGCTGTGATGGAACACGTGTCATGTTGACTGACAAATGAGCTGGATGCTGTGACACACGTGGGACAGCACCTTCAAAGGCTCTTCTCCGAGCAGCGGTGACCTTCTGGTGCCATGACAGCACGTGCCCCGTTCTCTCTGTGATCCTGGCTTCCATGGCCCGTTACCAAATGGCTGTTCTCACTACATTGCTTGAATAAATCACAGTAATGACTTATTTTCTGAGAACCTTGTTTTAATGGTCTTTATGGTTGAATCCGTTGGATTGTAGATCACAGACTGAGGTGTATGACCTTGTACATACATTTAGACACTGAGGACCACCAACCAGAGCAGGGCTAACAAGGTTCAAAAGCTGAGGTTTGCACGTAAGCAAGACACAATACACAATATCTTGGGAGATGGAGAGGGCAAGAATCACCCTGGCATTTGGGGTTTAATTAGGTATTGCAGGTATATTCACTGCCTGGCACAGGCGTCTAGGTGAACCTCCATGTGATGAAATCTCTCTCGTTTGTTCACATGGAAAGACACCATTTGCATTCTCATTTTACTATACCTTCTGTAGATTTCTTTAATTCAGAAACTGTTTCCTAGAGATCATGTTATTTTAAAGTAATAGACAAATGCATTTTCTTTTCTTTTTTTAACGTTTGTTCATTTTTGAGAGACAGAGAGAACGTGCAAGTTAGGGAGGGGAAGAGAGAGAGGGAGACACAGAATCTGAAGCAGGCTCCAGGCTCTGAGCTGTCAGCACAGAGCCCGACGCGGGGCTTGAACTCACGGACCGCGAGATCATGACCTGAGCCAAAGCAGTCGCTTAACCCACTGAGCCACCCAGGGGCCCCTGCATTTTCACGTTATAAGATTCATACAGAACAAAGGTACACAGAGCAAGACATCACCACTTTGGCCCCACTGTCTGCCTTTGGTGGCCTCTCCAGAACTTCCCAGACTATTTCTGTGCTACAAGCAGACACAGGCCTGTTCAGAAGGCTTGCAAGAACAGGGCATTATAAACGTTGTTCTACAAGTAGTTCTTTTTAAAATTGTGGGTTAGAACACTCGCATGAGACCTACCCACTTACCGTGCTCTTACGTGCACGAGGCAGTGATGTTAACGACAGGCATCGCGTCGTTCAAGAGCTCGGAGTGTGTTCATCCTCCATCACTGAAACTCTGTGTCCCAGAACCCTGGACAGCTCCCTTCTCACTGCAGCTGTGACGTTGACTCTTAGGTGCATTCTGGAAGTGGAATCATGCAGTATTTGTCTTCTGTGCCTAGCCTATGTCGTGTAGCGTAAAGTCCTCCAAGTTCATCCGTGCTGTCACGTATAACGTTCCACTGCGTGCACATGCCACGTTGCTGATCCGTTCATCTGTGACCGCACGTTTAGCTTGTGTCTGTGTCTTGGCTCTTGTAAATTGTGCCGAGTGAGCGTAGGGGTGCAGGTGTCTCTGCAAGATCCTGGTGTCGAATCCTGATGTCGGTAGATAGATACACTTTCGGCAGGACTGCTGGATACTATGGTAATTTCCATGTTTCATTTTTTGAGAAACCTCCATAAACTTTCCCCCCTTTGGTCACTGCATCATTTCACATTCCCGCCAACAGTGCACAAGGGTTTCAATTTTTCCACATCCTCACCAGCACCTACTATTTTTGCTTTTCTGGGAACAGCCACCCGAAGGTGTGACGACTTTGTCTTCCCTGATGACCAGGGACGTTGCACACAGTGTCAGATGCCTGTGGGCTGTTTGTATAGCTTCTTTGGAGAAATGTCTTTTCAAGTCCTTTGCCCACGTTTAATTAAGTCGCTGATTTGTTCATTTGTTTGTTTGTCTGTTGAGTTGTAGGACTTCCTTATATACTTTGAGTATCAGTCTCTTATGACATGTATAGTTTACAAATGTTTTCTCTCATTCTGTAGATTTTCTTTTCAGTTAATTCAATCAATTAATTGAAATTAATTCAATCAATTCATTATGCTTTACTGCTTGTGCTTTTAGTGTCAGACCCAAAAAATCATTGCCAAACCAAAGCCAGGAAGCTTTTTCTCTGTTCACTTAGTTTTATGGTTTCAGGTCTCACATGTAAATCTTTCATTCATGCATTTTCAGTTGACTTGTGTGTATGGTGTGTGATGAGGAGCCAGTCTCATTCTTTCCCGTGTGCCTGGGCAGTTTTCCCGACTCTCTGTTGAAGGGACCACACTGGAAACTATAAAAGTGGAATGAGAGTGATTAAAGACACAAATGAATGGAAAGACATCCATGTCCACGGGCTGAAAGACTTTTATTTTTGAAATCTGAGCTGTCCACAGATTCAGTGCCGTACGTATCAAAATCCCAATGGTGTTGTTTAGAGAAGTCGAAGCAATCCCTAAAATTTACATGGAGCCATGGAAAGACCCTGACTGGCCCAAAAAATCTTGAGAGAGAGCCAAGTTGGAGGCATCAACCTCCTGGTTTCAAAACACACCACAAAGGGATAGTAATCGAAACAGTGTGGTTCTGGTGTGAGGACAGACCTGGAGACGGATGGAAGAGGGTAGGGGGAGTAAACCACTGCTACCGTCAACCGATCAGCAACAAGGTGCCGGGAACACGCAGGGGGAAGGGTAGTCTCTTCTGCAGTGTTTATGGGAAACCTGATAGTTTCCCATAATCATTTCTATTGGAATGGCTTCCCTGTCAGCACACGTGGATCCTCTCATTCTGTGAAAGTGCATGTGAACACTCCCCACTGGGGAGCTTCTGTGACTCACCGGCCTATAAATATTGCTTTTAGCTTTTGATCAAAGAGAGAGTGAGTGAGTGCAGGGGATGGGCAGAGAAAGAGAGAGAGACAGAGAGAAAGAGAATCCCAAGCAGGCTCCCAGCTGTCAGCACAGAGCCTGAGGTGGAACTTGATCTCACGTGAGATCATGACCTGAGCCGAAATCAAGTGTCCGACTCTTTTTTTTTTTTATTTAAATTTTTTTCAACGTTTTTTATTTATTTTGGGACAGAGAGAGACAGAGCATGAACGGGGGAGGGGCAGAGAGAGAGGGAGACACAGAATCGGAAACAGGCTCCAGGCTCCAAGCCATCAGCCCGGAGCCTGACGCGGGGCTCGAACTCATGGACCGCGAGACCGTGACCTGGCTGAAGTCGGATGCTTAACTGACTGCGCCACCCAGGCGCCCCTCAAGTTTCTGACTCTTAACCAACCGAACCCCCCAGGTGCCCCTTGTGCACCTCCTTTGGAACAGACTCCCAAGAATGGAATTGTTGGCCCAAAAGTTAAGCGCTTTTTAATTTTTAATAAAAAAAAAAAATGGTGCCCAGTGGCTTCCCAGAAGGCCCCACCAGCCTGTCTCCCTGTCAAGGGGTCATCACTGAAATTCGTGTGGAAAACGCGCTGGATTGCCTGCCACTCTCGGCTCTCCACTCGTGGGAAGTTGCCACCTCCTTACACCGCTGTCCCCGCGCCTCTGAACCTGCAGGGGCTCCTCAGGGGCGTTCTGCAAGGGGGCGCTCACTGCTTGCAGCATCGGAGCAAGAAGGAGGGAGTGTGCGCTTCCTGCACACGTACAGTCCCTTGAGCTCATCTCCAGTCCACTCTCCTGACCCCTGGAGCCTCTCCAGTTTTCTCAGAACTTTCCCATAAAAGACTTTAATAATTTTCTCCATAGCCATTCATATCCCATTCACTATTTTACCCTTTCGTGTGCCTAACCGCTGGTGATAGACGACAACAACAACAAAATTATTTGTCATTATTTGTCATAGCGACCATTCCTGAAATGACGTTTGTGAAATCAGCTTGTCTTACTGTGAAATATTTTTCTGACAGCGTACCTAAAAGGTGCACTGAGTCTCAGGAGCGACGGACTGGGGTTGATGGAGCAGGAAGTAATCACAGCAAAAATACCTGATGGTCTGCCTTCAAGAGTTTTTAAGGAATTAAGGACGTTCCTAAATGTTTAATGAAAATTAAAATGACAGATCCTCTTTCCCCTGCAATCTGTATTCCATAGTTTCAAAATTTATGCTTTAATGTAGCATTAAAAATGGATTATAAAGTCGCACATAAAACCAGCACTAACGAGAGAAAATATGGGGACCAAAAAAAAACTAGTAAACTGTACGGTGGAAGAAAAAAGTTATAAAAAGACAGAAATGTGAATGCATAATCTAAATTTCCTAAGTCTGTCTCTATATATATACGTATATTATACACACAGGTATATTAACATTAGCTCTTATAAAAAACATAATGCATAGAAACATAAAGGGATCAAGAAAGTAGAAATACACGAGTTAATGAAAATACAGAGTCAGTGTAACTTTGTTAATAATCAGAAACTACAAATTGTAACAGTGAGCTCTCACTGCCCCAGAGGCCTCGCAACAGGCTCAGACACAGCTTCCAGCAGAACAAAGTGTCTTTGTGCCAGAATTTTGGGGCCTCGAGTCGTCTTTCTTGGCACGCTGACAGCCTCGAGTCGTCTTTCTTGGCACGCTGACAGCCTCTGACCCACGATCTTCCTCAGGGGAATTCGGTCTCAGGAGCCGGGAGATTGGCCCCAGGCAGAGCTATGTGTGACATTCGGACGCACGGCGTCTCCCGTAGCTGTGTAGCCCATTCTAACGCGTATATATACGTCGTTCTCTGAAGTAACTCTGCTGTGTAGCCTGTTCCAAAAGCTGTTTACAAAGACTACAGGCTGGTCACGCCTGGCGCTTTCAGGCGCAGAGGTGAGAAGCGCGAGCTCGCTCCCTGGCCTCGGTCCCACGAGCCGGAGGGAGGGGGGCTTTGCAGGCGCCCCCCACCCCCACAAGCAGCTCCTGGCAAAGGGCTTTCTGTGCACACAGTCACTTCACTCCTGGAAATCTTTCTATCCAATGCGATCTTGAAGAGAAGGAACAAACACTATTTTTAAACTTACTTCAGGATTCATCAACTCCCGTGACTCAGTTTTTTGAGAACAAAGATGGGCTGTGGACCAGAGCACATGCAGTCAGTCGAGTGTGCAGGCTTCGCCCCGGCCGGTCCTGCGGGATTCAGGTGTGTGTGTGCAAGGGCCGGCGGTGCGGGGAACATTAGAGATCTGTTCTGTGTGTGTGTGACGGACAAAACCTTGGTGGCAGGAGGCAACAGGCGCCCCTGGCGGTCCTCCCCAGTCATCTGGGTAGCGGTTCACCTTGGCTGGGCTCCGGCGGGTCAAGGTCTTGGCAGGTGGTTGTGGGACCTGGGTGGTTCCAGGCGGAGGGATGGGAGATTTACTGGGCTCCACACGCCTTCCTCCTCCTCAGGCCGCCTGCCAGCCGGGACGCCGGGGATGATGGCAGGGGTGTGGACGGACTGCCTCCCCTCCGCAGTGTGGCCGTGGTGGTTTGGGACCAGCATTCTGCAGCCGGTGGTCCAAGCAGTCTGGGTCCCGGGGTGCACACTCTCTGAGCCCCAGCTGTCTACCACTGGAGCAAGGCCAATGACATTTGTGTCCAGATGTGACATTGTGCAGGCCTGTCACACAGTAGGCGTTCACCGAGCTGTCTCCACTGACTGAATTCTCTTTGCTCTCTGAGACCCAGTGCTGATATCAGCGTGGGAGCCACCTTGAGGACAGCTGTGGACGGACTGGTGGCTCGTGACTGTCAGAAGCCCCCGGTGTCAACCGTGCAAACATCCCAGCCTCCCACGAGCCTGCCCGGACCCACACGTGACCCCAGCCGAGGGCCTCTCGCTTCCCACTTACTGAGCACCTGTCGGCTGATTCGCCCCGGGCGGGCAGGCCGACAAGGCCACAGTCCCCCTCCTGCTCTGACTGTCACGCTGCCTGCAGTCCCCTGGGTCGGACCGTCTACTGACAACACCTTTTTATGTGGTTTTCAGGCCAAATCCCAATCTCGTGTAGTTTCAGGGGGCTTCCCCACACGCAGGGAGGTGCCCCGTGCGGGCCCTGCACCCGGCTCTCGGCAGAGGCCCCCCTGCACGGGCGTGGGCACCTCCTCCCCTCAGGAGCCACCTTCCCAGCCTGGTGGATGCCCGCGCCTCTCCCTGTGGCCCGCGGAGCTCTGTGCTGCCGCTGCCCCTGGGTCCTCTGGCCACGAGCAGCCTTGAGCAGGCCCTGGAGACGGCCGATCGCCTCAGGGATAATCCCAGGCCAGTGTCCGAACAGAGCTCAGGCGGCCAGCCCACCGGTGGGATCCGGGTGGGTGACCCCACCTCAGACCCCAGAGGTGTGAACGGGGTGAGAACACAGCCCAGCTGGGACGCTGTACTGATTGTTGGTGTGTTTGGTGTCCTCTCGTCTGTGAGCAGGCGTCCAGCACAAATACTCTTCTCATTTGTATGTACTGAATGGCCACTGCTGTACTCACGGCCACTCACACCCGGTGGTTCAGAGTCATGGGCATGAGCCGTCGGGCTCGAGTGGGAAGCTGTCCCGTGGCCTCGGCCTCAGAGGCAGGACAGGTGCGGGCAGGCTGAACGAGGTGATGCTCACACAGGTAGAATGAGGCGCTTGGGAGCTGGACGGCTGGTGAGCGGATTCGGAGCCGCACCAGAGAGCGGCATCCAGGCCCTGCCAGCGAGTGTGGGGAGGGAGCGGCTCCCTCTGGCCGGGGCCCGGAGGTGGGCGTACAGGCCGGCGGGAGGCTTCTGAAGCAGGAGCCTGTGGGGACAGACTTTTCTCCAGTTCAGAGGTGCTCTAGGCCAGCGCCCCTCACGCTTCCATCCCTGGGAATCCTCTGGGGACCTGGTTAAAATGCAGCTTCCGATTCAGCAGGTGTGGGTGCGGCATCCCTGATACATAGCCACAGAGCCCCGTGTTTGCCCTGGGTTTCGTGTGGCCGAAATCAGGAAGCAGGGCCAGTGAGATGCCCCATGAGAAATGGATGAGGTTTTCCTTCAGCATGTATTTGCATATTAACAAGTAGAATTTCGAGCCTGTCTGTGAAACTGAAGGTGAGACTTTAAAGGTGCACATGTATTTCGTTGTACGGATACATGTTTGTGTATGTCCCACACGTACATGTGCCCGTGCACGCACATCACACGTGTCCGTCTGTGTATTAAGGTTCTCCGGGGAGAGACAACCAACAGGGCGACGCGTACGTCTATGTATCTGCGTAACTATATAGATACATCCTGGGAATCATAGTGGGATATAATGCGATTTGTTAGCCGGGACTGGCTCACGCGTTTGTGGGGGCTACAAGCTAAGACTCAGGAGAGCCAGAGGTATGGTCTGAAGGCTGGAGAACCCGGAACACAGGGTGCAGGGGATAGATTCCTGGCTCAGTCGTCCGGCAGAGCTAAGTCATGCTTCCCCCACCGTTTTGTTCAATCCGGGCCCTCAACCGATCAGACGGTGTCCACCCACACCTGGGAGGGGACAGCGTCTTCACTCAGTCCACGGACGCAAACGCTAACCACATCCAGAAACGTGCCGGCAGACACACCCGGGACAGCATGCGATCAAACATCTGGGTACTTCTCGGCCCCGTCACGTTGACACATAAAATGAACTATTGTGTGTACACATAAACTGGTAAAGTAGAAACTTAATTATGTAAGCCAGGTCTTACTCTCTTTATAGAATGTTTCACAAAAATGCCTTTAAATAGCAAAACCCCAGGTGCTTTGAATAGGCTGTGTCACAGTCTCTAAAGGTACGTTCCAGAACACGTGCTCTGACCAAGCAGGTGTGTGGCCTGCGTGACACATTGAAGGAGTGAGCCTTGGCACCACCTGCAGCACCAGGCTCTGAGAGCAGCCAGCGCTTGTCGAGGGTGAGGACTGGGGCCAGCGGCAGTCCACAGAGCATGCACCTGTGTGGCCCGGGGTGAAAGGGTGTTAGCTCTGCTGCCTGGGGCGTGTCTCCATTTGCTCTGCTCTCCTGGGCTGTGGAACGGCTGGCTGCGGTTGGGGCGAGGACTCTCCAGGATGACTGGAGTCTCCCTGCTACACCACACTCACCCAGGAATTGTGCTGAGAAGCTGAGTGTGGGGTTCGTGGGTGACCCAGGACAGTCCTCCCTCTGCTCCAGAGATGCTTCAGGGCTCAGGACCGGGTCTGTGTAGGGAGGATAGAGATGAACTACCCTGTCCTCATAGAATGCAGCGACAGGAAGTGTGGAAAGTGCAGCCAAGTGCAGTCGTGACCTCCCGCAACCCGGCTGCTACGAGAGCTAGGAGGCCACGCATACCGGGCCATGATTCTTAGTCATTAGCTTTCTCACGGTAGAAGAGCCCTATATATCTCGGGTTATCCTGGGGTCTCGTTCACCTCCCAGAATCAGAAGCTGATGAGTAGTCGGCATTTGTACCTGTTTCTTAACCTTCCCTGTTACTTTGACCTTCACTCGTGAGTAGTGAGGTTGGACTACCTTATCGCTGTGGGATGAACGTTTGAGTAGGCATTTTGGCGATGGGCATCGAGGGTGGGAAGCATAAAACATGTGTTATTGACCACCACGACTTGCCCTTCTTAAAGATCTTGGTATGATATGTGAAGGCATTTAACTTCCCCAACCCATCCATCAGGAAGGGAATTAAAAATAAAAAAAGGGAATTCTGAAGGAAGCATTAGCCCTGTGGGCTCTGTCCTTCAATGGAGGTCATCCTAGAGAAGCAGGGCCCTGGCTGGACCCTGTAGTGATGATGACCCAGAGGCTAGACCAGGAATAGAGACCCACAAAGGGGTGGAGAGTCCCTTTCCTCTGCTCTGAGGCATGTGGAGGCAGTCCAGGTAATGCTACTGGGATGTCCCTGAGAAGCACCAGGTGGCTGAGGGCTGGGCAGGACAGGTGCAGCCTCATCAGGGAGCAGAGAATGTAAGTCAGGGTGCGGGAACCCAGGGAGGACCAGGAGGGGGAGGAGGGTGATGGTAGGAGCCGGCGGGACCATCCGCGAATGAGAAGGGTCCCAGCCTGTCCCGTCTGAACCACTGGTGAGCCCTGGCTTTAAATATAGCGGTGCTCAAATTGAAATAAAAATGCTACGCAGATACCAGGAGAAGAGGTTCCCCTTCTGCTTAAAAAGTGTGAAATAAAGAATATCACTTATGAGTGATTAATATTTTAATGAATATGACTGTCCTCTTTTTTGAAAAACCACAGTGTGTGTCTTAGATGTGTGATCATGTCTGCTCATCCGTTCAGCCCCAAACGGCCAATCCAGCGAGACAGCCAGCTTGACTGCTGCAGACTCTCGGTCTGGTCTGGTTGTGTGGCTGAGCTGAGCGGTCACTTCGATGCAGAGCACAGAGGTTTGCGGCTGCAGATGGTTCGAGCTTCTCCATCCTTCCTCCCCCGAGCCTGAGCCAGGTGGTCCGTGGAGATGCTGGCCACGTCGGGTTTGCATCCGGCGTGTGTGTGCGCGTGCGTGTGCGCGTGCACGCGCGGGGTCGGGGAGGGGCTGTGCTCTCCTGCCCAAGCCCAGACGGCAGGGAGACTGAGGACCAGTGTGTGGGGGCGACCCGTCCACTTCTGCCCACACCTCCTGGCCCAGCTGAGTGCATTCTGCTGCTCCTGATTGCCAGCTCTGAGCCCCGCCCAGGAGAATGAGAAGTGAGGGGGCGTCTTTCCTGAGACCACCGTGGACGGGCATTGAGAGGGCGGCCCTCCACAGGGTCACATGCTGGGTTGAGCTCAGACCAGCCATTGCATTTCCAAGCCTAGTGGCCAGCTCCACGTGAAAGGAGACCCCCTTGCCATGACCACACCCACAGAAAGTTCTGGAGAGCCGGCCTCTGAATGGAGAGTCGCTCTCTCCTGTGGCCTATGAGGGCCAAGGGCCAAGCCAGTTTTCAACATTGCTGTTGTGAGGAGGCCAGAGGCAGGGGACACACCTGGGGCAGGAGGTGAGCACCGGGGAGAGGGGAGGGGTGCCTCCTTCCTGCCCAGAGCCTGCCTGGCCTGGTGCAGTGGCCGCCAGCCGCAGGAGTGACGGAGACCAACAGTGTAAGAACCCCCACATTTGGGTCTTCTGAAGCCGGAAACCTGAGTCCCCCCCCCCAAGTTTCACCCCCACATTAAAATAGAGCATTTTGTCTGTCCATCCACCCTTAGGCAGAAGGACAGGATTCCTCTGTGTTCAAGGTCAACCCAGTTTTTGTTGCCTCGGCTTTAAAACTTCTAAACCATAATGATTTTTGATCACGTGTATTTACTATGAGGCTAATCTACCTTGAGTGCCTTGAAATTGAATCTGTGGGATGTGTCTCTCCCTCTGCCACCAGCTGTCCCAGCCGTGATGGCCCACTTCCTTCGGTTGTCTGCTTAATAAGAACTTCGGTTCCCCGGCCGCCAAGCAGAAAGCCCGCTCCTCCTGAATGCTGATTTTCACGGTGTAATCCTAACTCTAAAGGGTCCAAAGGAAATGTTGAAAACCCAATCATTTTCTGGATTCCCCATTATTCTGGAAAGGTAGTCACCTGTTTCTGGGACCGAGTGGGGTTCTTTGGAGTGAGGAAGCACCAGGCCAGGTAGAGGTTGAAGAACAGTTAATATCTGGGGTCCAGTGTGGGTTCTGTGGGGTGCGTGTTGCTTAAGTCAGTTCATCTCATAGGGAGATTTAAAACAAGTCGCTGACTTTGAGTCTGCCTGCTTTCGGGGCCTAACGCTGACTTCGGGCATCCTGCTGTGCAGAGATCAGAGCATCACTCCTGTGAGGGGCTGGTCGGCGTCCAGGGATGTGGCATCCTGACGTGGGCATGTTCTCCATCTGCCCCTCAGGGAGTCCTTGCCCTCGTGCTTGGATTGACCACTTCCGTTCCAGCTGTGGGATTTGGGGTTTCCCTTCACGTGTCCTGCTTTGGCCATCAGCATTAAAGTGCATCCTTGCTCGGAAATCAAAGCCAGCTGGGTGTCCCGAAGGCAGCTCAAAAGGCAGAAGCGATGCTCTGGGCTGGCGTCCCTGAGGTCATGACACTAAAAACGTGAGGGACGCCTCTGATTTTCGCCTCTCTGTGTGTGTGGGGAGAGCACTGTGCTGGCGTGAACAGACTTAACTCCCGCTCTGAGCCCATCCTGGGGGCCCTCCCCGGGACACTGCTTGTAGTGCATTTCCAGCCTGCGTGGCCCGGCCGGGTGTCTGTTCTCTGGGCTTTGCTGCCGGATGTTGGTGTCTGGGGCGCAGGGCCCGTCACAGAGGGAGCTTCATGGGGCTGCAGCGGCCCAGCTCCCCGCAAAGCCTTCTTCCTCCCATACGCCGGCCCCCTGCTGATGTAGAAGGAGGTGCGAGCTCCAGCGTCCGGGGGGCTCTGCATGGCCAGCGGCACCCTGCGCGGGGGCTGCGGGTTCCAGGGCCTTGTTGTGCCCGGCTGCGAGATGGGATGATACACAGATTTCTCCAGGGTGACACGTGGACAACGTGAACGAGTCAAAGTGCAGGATGGTGTTCGCTGCCCCTGCGAGCTGCCCACCGAGCACGTCTGCTCACTGCGGAGCGCAGAGGGCCTAAGAGGTCCACACGCTCTGCTCCGAGCAGAGATACACCCCGCCAGGCTTTTCATGTGAGACCTTGTTACTGCCAGACTGTCCTGCCTTTGGTGTTCCCTCTGGAGACTTGGGGGAGGGGCCTCGGGGACGGGGAGACCACCAGGCCCCGGGGAGACACCGGCCGCCTTCGGGTGTGTCCCCCGTCACCCTCCTGCCGGTCCTGGAGGGGGGCACCGTCCATGTCCCAGAGAGAAGCCTGAAGTTGGAAGGCGGCCGGATAACTGGGCCAGAGGTGCTCAGCCGCGCCCAGGAGGGTGGACGGAAGGGCCTCCACTGGGGCTTGGAGACCAGCTTCGGGGGAGCCCTGGGGCGGCATTGTCAGGAGCTGGGGACGTTGCGGGACCCGCAGACAGCGGGAAGGATCTCCGAGATGCCAAGTGTCCTCTGTAGAGCCTTGGTGGGTTGGGGCTGCCCTCGCCGCCGTCCAGGGGACAGAGCGAGGAGAGGGGGGCCTGGAAGGACGGCCAGGACTTGGCCAGCACGGTGCCGCGGGGGGATCTGGGGTGGGCATGTGGAGTGTGCATCCTCAGGGTGCCGGTTACAGCGCGTCCCCAGGAACAGTGGGCCCGGGGAGCAGAGGACTCGGAGATGACCCTGGAGGCTGCTGCGAGGGGCTGGCCGGAGCTCGGGCCACACCTGCAGGCCAGTCGTCCCGGAGGACGCTTTCCAGGGCAGGCTGGTCCCCGCATCCGAGTGTGCAGACAGCCGTGTGGACAGAGCCCAAGAGAGCCTGGGAAGGCGTCTGAAAAATCACCCTGGGGAGAGCAAAGTTTATCCCGTTAGCAGACTCCTGGCGGGAGCCAGAGGGGGTAGGACACAGACTCTGCCGAGCACAGGGTCTGATGTTCCAGGAGATTTTGCTGGGAAAAAGTTAATCGAGTGATAACTAGACTTCACCTGGCTCAAAACCACGTGTGTGAGTGTGTGTATGTGTCCGTGTGAGTGTGCGTGTGTGCATGAGTGTACGTCTGTGTGTGAGTGCATGTGTATGTGGGTGTGAGCACATACACTCTGGTTTTTTCATTTTTGTAGCTGTTGGTTTTTAAGGTAAAAAACACGGGATATGTTTATATTCTAAGAAAAAAGGGCCAACAGCAAGAAAGGAAGGATGGACTTGCAAGAACTTTAGAAGAAGTCATTCTGGGCGGTGGCTCTGCCCTCCCCAGAGCCGAGCTCAGCCCCGCGGTGGTGTTGATGGGGGGGTGGCCATCGGGGTGAGATGGCCCACGCCCTGGCACGCCTCGCCAGGGTCTCCCCTGTGCTGGACACGGCTCAGCTTGTCCTCTGCCTCAGTGCCCCCTGGGGGACCCTACCTGCCAGGCCAGCGGCCCGGAACCTGCCCTGGAGAAACGGTGAACCCCGCGGAGCATCTGCAGGGCGTCTCCCGGGACCTGCCCGGAGGCTGAGTCGGGAAGGACCTGGTCCAGCCTCTAATCCACGTGGGGGAGGGGGGCAGGCCAGGTGACAGGCTGTGGGCACAGTGGCACGAGGGTCTCGCTTCCCGAGGGGGACGGTCCCACACAGCCGGAGCTGTTTCAATGGACACCCACTTGGACTCGTGCGGAAGCCTTTGCAAAGGTCCCTTGTGCTGAATGAGCCACCTGAAAACCTGGAACTTCCCTTCTGTCCTCAGGGAGTCTCAGGACTGGCGTCCACACCCTCGCTGGGGGGCGGGGGCTTCTGAGGTAGGTGGAGAATTCTAGTGGGTTTGCTATCTGCCGGTAGAGATACGTGCCTTTCTCAGAATGCTGGATCCTGCGGGAAGAAGCCAACACATTTTTCAGGCTCACGGCCCGTTAGAACAGCACGGATTTGTACGTGAATGGTAACTGGGTCATGCATGGTCCAAAGGCGGCCACCGCTGCCCAAACAAGGACACCATTTGTGGTGATTCTGAAGCATTTGTCAGATTTGGACACCCCGGATGACTGAGTGGGCATCAGTCATTCTTTCATTTGATGAATCGGCGCATTCGCCAGACTAACACCAGCAACGGCCGTCTTAATGGGCTGGAACCTGTAAGGCCGTTTCACATTTACTGCGTAATGGGCGACACGGTCGCGGTCCAGACTGAGTGAGGCTGGTTTCCTGCGGATTTGGGGTTGTTGAGGAATGCGGGATGGGACTCCGTCCTCCGCGTGCCACAGGCCCTGGGTAAAAACGGGAACACCCCCAACCACAGTCAGCCACGTGCGTTGGCTGCAGGATGGCTCTCGGTGGGACGGCCCCATGGAGCCCCGTGTGCTGTGGCAACGGGCCGGGCCGAGCAGCCTGTGGAGACGCCTCCTCTGCCTTCGGGACAGCAGGACGGCGAGGGCGACGGACTCCCTGTCTGGGTGTGACGTGCTCTGGGGTCTGACCCGCGTCTCAGCTCGGGGACCCGGCCAGCTGTAAAAAATGGCACGTTACTTCCAAAGGCTGCCTCCCTGCTGTGTGTCTTGGGGAAATTTCCCGTTCGCTTCTACTTACCCGGCGGAAGTGGGTTCTGGGGGAACGCCGTCACCTGGACGGGGTCTTTCTTTCCTGTGTTTCCTGTCTCCTCCCCGGAGCACGACTCAGGGCACCTCCTGGAACTGTCAGTGTGCCTCCTGCTGTCACCCGGAAAATGTGAGCTGTCAGGTCAGCTGCCTTGGGTGTTACAGGCAACTTTCTCATCAGCATGTCCCTAATGCCTGACTCAGGGTGTTGTTGAAGCTGGGCCCTTAATAAATGTCTGTGGTTAACGCATGGGCACGATCGGCCATCAAAGGGTACTGACTGGAGCGTGTTTTGGCCGGGGCTGGTGCAAGGTGGGGAGGCTGAGGGCCCTGTCCTTCAGAAGGGGTCCCGCTGGTTGGGACACCTGTGTGTCCCAGCCACGGGGCCCTCCCGGTCCCAGGCTGCTCTTACTCCCACAGCTTTCCTGCCCAGAGGCTCCCTGGCCAGGAGGGTGCTACACCTGTCCTCGGGTGGGAGATAGTTCCCAGCTGCTCTGTGGCTGCAGGGAAACGGAGACAGGCAGACGCTGGCCGGGGGTGGGAGGGACACAGGACCACCCGATGGAGCAGTGCTGTATGTCCCCTAGACGGGTGGTGGCCCTGACTCCAGGACAGAAGCCATGATGTTAGACACACACGCTTGTCCAGAAGAGCGGTTGGCAAAGTGTGGGGTCTGCCCCCCGGGACCCTGCCTCCACCACCCACCGTCCTCCCTTACCCTGGCCTTCAAGCACTGCCAAGGGGACAGACAGTTTATCAAGGTTGGAGTTGCTGCGGGAGCTCAGGCAAGCCCCTTCCCCACAGCCGAGGAAGGGCCCCAGGGGCACAGGGCAGTGTCCCCAACCCCCAGGGTGTCTGCACTCCCCCTTCTGTCTGGAGCCTGTCCCCAGCTCACAGAGGGGGCTCAGGAAGCCCAGCTCGTCTCTCTTTATCTCGAGTCCAAACCAGAAACAGGAGAAGAACTCCACTGGGCGGACGTGGGTCTCACGGTCCTTAATGATTCGCCAGTCTGTGTGCAAAGGGCAGGAAGTGGCTGCTGGCTACCCCCGGAGGGCAGGGCCTCCCTCCACCCGGGCCCTGACTCAGGCCGGGCTCCGACCTCACCCCCCAGCTGGCAGGCACCCGTGCTGGTGCGTGATTTCTCGTCTGAGCACCCCCCCCACCCCGGCCTCGGCCAGCAGCAGGCTGTGTGGATGTCGCACTGTGTCCACACTTCACCGTCTCCCGTGTGATCCCGTGTCGATGAGGGGCCTGGCGCGTAGTAGGTGTTCAGCAAGTATTTGTTGGTGAGCTGAGTGATGCGTGGCCCTCCCTGCAGCCTGTGGCCTGGATCCTAAGCTCTGTGGGGGCTGTGTGTGCTCAGGTCCCTGGGCTGCCTTCCTCACTGCCCCCTTGTTCCCAAGTCCCCCTGAAAAGCTTTCCCGGGGGGCCCCCAGGAGTCTCCCAATGGTGTCTGGGACACAAAGCCCACTGAACGAGGGTATCCTGATGAGTTAACACTAGTGACCGGAATCTCCCTCTGTTGAGGGGAAGCTACTTACACCAGCTGGTCAGGGTGGAGCACCCTGGGGGAGTAGGTGGGTTAGAGGGCACCGTCGGCACGCACTGCCCTGCTGGCCCGGGGCCCGCGCTGGGGGGCTGGGATCGACTGCCTGCGGGGCCAGGCCCAGAGCTCAGGATGGAAGGGCCTTTTTCTGAGGGCCTGTTTCTGAGAATCCAGCAGAGCAAGGAACAGACCATGGTTGCAACAGGGCTCCGGGTGTGAGGGCCGCCCAGCCCTGCACGCGGGACACGGTGATGCTTGTGGGTTCCTGATTGCAGACTTCTTCGTCTTTAAGCAACTTAATTAATTTACACCTGATAACTTGTTTTTACCACACCTAAATATCTTTCTATATTTACACAATTGATTCTTTTTAACACCGGACTCATTTATCTGGTCGCTCTGTCAGTTTTCAATACAGCTGGAATACATCAGGGCCACAGGGGACGGGCTGGTGTCCCCGCAAAGGACAGCACAAGTGCATTTACAAGTTATTTGGGGGCCGCCTGGGGGACTCAGTCGGTTAAGCGGCTAACTCTTGATTTCAGCTCAGGTCGTGATCTGAAGGTTCGTGGGTTTGAGCCCCACGTGGGGCTCTGCGCTGACAGCATGGAGCTTGCTTGGGATTCTCTCTCTCCCTCTCTCTGACCCTCCCCTGATTGCTCGCTCTCTTTTTCTCTCTCAAAATAAATAAATAAACTTAAAAAAAAAGTGACTTGGGTGAATCTGGCTTTGCCCCCGCATCCCCTGATCTGATTCCAGGGGGACGTCCACGTACTCCTGATGCTGTGCCTTCTCCCGTTTATGAGTGGGGCAGTTAGAATGTCCGTCCACGAGAGCCACTGGGAGGAATCGTCATCGCACGGTGTGTGTCTGCAGCGTGCTTCGCAGGTGGGCACGTGCCCGACGGTGGAGTCCAGGGTCCAGGTTTTACAGGATTCATATTTGGAAGTTTTATAAAAGGAGAGCCCCACAGCAATGTATATGATGATAAAAAGAGGAATATTCTCAGAACCTACCCTAGAAAATCAATTGCCGTTTATAAACCGATGAAAACCAACAGAATCAGCTATAATGGAAGATAGGCCAATATTGATTAACTAGATGGAATTGGGTAGTGTTTCCCCAGGAATCAGAATTCATAGAAATCGTCATAGGGCTCTGTCTGATCGGGGAGGGAGTGTGTCTCCCCAAATCTTGTGCTTATGAAAAATTCAAGAAGGGGGAACTTTCCTATGAAGGGGGCTCTTGTTTCCTGGCCGTGGATCCTCCTTAGCGGAGCCCTCCAGGGCAGGTGCCAAGGCCGGTCACTGACTCACGCGTGTCTCCAGAGGCTGCGTGGGTGCAGCTCTCGGCACCAGGGGCCCATAGAATCCCATGCAGTCTCCTCTCCACACCCACCTCTGCCTCCTTGTTTGACAGCAGCTTGCCTTCCTTGTGCTTTGATGGTCGGCTTCTGGATGGGAAGTGGGTTCTAGGTGATGCATTGGCCTGTGTCAACCACTGATGCCTTGACATTCCACACCCGGTGCCTGAAATCCACAGGTTGAGAAAGGGGTGGTGTCTCCATGGAAAGCAACTACAGAGGCGAATTAAAGTGTTGCTAGATCTGAGCATGCTCAGAGTTTTCCTGCATCAGCTGTAACTGATGCGCAATGGCAATGCCGTGGCTCCTTGCAGGTCAGAAAGGGTGAGGGGTCTTTGCAGGGAAGGAGCCCCTGGGCTCCCCTCTCTCTGGGGTGAGGGAGGACAGCTAATAGGGCTATGGTGTTTCCATGGGGCTTTGTTTTGTTACGTGCTTTATTTTATTTCATTTTATTTTTTAAAGTCTGAAGATTTATTTTTATTTTTAATGTTTGTTTATTTTTGAGAGAGAGACAGAGTGCAAGCGAGGGAAGGGGCAGAGAGAGAGGGAGACACAGAATCCGAAGCAGGATCCAGGCTCCGAGCCGTCAGCGCAGAGCCCAACGCGGGGCTCGAACTCACGGACCGCGAGATCATGACCTGAGCCGAAGCTGGACGCTTAACGACTGAACCACCGGGCACCCCTGTTATGTGTTTTAATAACCGGCTCTCTGGGGCGCCTGGGTGGCTCAGTCGGTTGAGCATCCGACTTTGGCTCAGGTCATGATCTCACGGTTCATGAGTTCAAGCCCCACGTCGGGCTCTGCGCTGACGGCTCGGAGCCTGGAGCCTGCTTCGGCTTCTGTGTCTCCCTCTCTCTCTGCCTCTCCTCCACTCATGCTCTGTCTCTCTCTGTCTCAGAAATAAACATTAAAAAAATTTAAAAAAACCCAAAACACGGCTCTCTAGCAGTTTCATGTATCTGTCAGATGATTGTCACTTCCCAGTACCGCACTCCCAGAACTTTACAGAGAAGTATAAGCCAGACTCCTGTGCTGTCAAAACAATGAAAGTGGACGCACTGGGGACGCCCTCGGGGCATGGGAAGGGGGGGAGGTGTCTGCAAGAAGGGATGGCCTTGGGGAAGAGGCAGACCGCTGACCCCACAAGCAACAGGGACCCCGACTGTGCCTGACGCTCCTACTTGTGGGGGTTCACACTCTTTCAACCTTCAGTTAAGAAGCCAGTTGTCACCCGGGGCCAGACGAGAGCCATCCTCGGCCTGCGGGTGCCTCCCACTTTTCCCCTGGCTTTGCAGTGTGGCCACCGCCCTGGTCTCCCGACACACCAGTGCCGGGCGGGAAGATGGGGTTCCCTGCGAGGTGCCACAGCCCCAGCGGTGTCTGGGAGCCAGACTGCAGCAGACCACAGCCCTGCCTCCCGTCCCCTTCTCTGCAGCCGCGGTCCATGAGCAGCAACGTCTTCCTCCTGCAGCCTGGCGGGGGCACCCGGCTGTGGGGACCGCTGGAAATTCATGTGGCCGGCCTCCCGCGGCTGGCCCATGGTCCGCCCAGCATACGTCGCTTCATAAGTGCCATCAGTGTCTGTCCACCCACCTTGGTCGGCGCAGGTGAAATCCCACGTCTTGCTCCGAGTGTGGGGCTGCTTCCTGAGGTCCGTTTCCCGTTCGTCTTCCTGCTGCCCTTGTTAGAGTCCCAGCAAAGTGGAAGAGAAAGCTGTTGGAAAAATTGGCTCCCGTCCTGACTCTGGCGGGAGGAGACTCCGTTTCCTGCTCTGTAACCCAGGATAACATGACAAAACCTGCTGGAGTCCACAAGGCCGGGGCAAGCCCGTTTTATCCAAGATTCTCAGAACCACTCCGGGAAGAGGCCGAATCGTGTCCAAGCTGAAGGCCTCGCTGATGTGAAACAGCGACGGTGGTGGGGTCTGTGGCGGGCTTGACACTCCCAAAGCCGTGCCCACCGTCTCTGCAGGCACCTGTGGTCCCCGTGTCACCCCCTATTGCGTGCACTTGACCCGCTTTGACTTCACACATCTTGCACACGCTCTCTGTTTGCTCAGGACTCTTGTCCTGTTTCTCTGACTTAAACAGGGCGGAGCTTCGCTCGGGTCGCTGCTTGTGTGCAAGAGGCCTGGCCTCCCTTGAGCTCCCGTTGGTCACTCTTTTTCTCAGTCGTGCGGTTTTGCCGTTGAAGACATTTTTGTGTTTGTTTGCGACATACTGGCTTTGTCCTTCTCTGTGTCTAGTTTCTGGGTCTCTGACCTATGAGCGTGAACCCCGGGCCCACGACCGTGTTCTCCCCTCGTTCTTGCCTCCATCCAACAGCAGCCAGCTTTCTTGGGGGACCAGCACCCCTGGAACCCGCATGCCCCACCACGTTCCTTCCAGTGGCCCTCCACCCAGCGCGGTCCAGTTCAGGCCAGGGTCCCTACTGGTCAGACCCCCCAGGTCTCACGTACACCCGAGGACCTCCCCAGACTGAAAGGCTGCTGCTTTCACCAATTTTGTTTGTTCCATTTGAATCAAGCTGCATTGGAGTGACAATTTCCATTTATGTTTAAATATACATCTAGGGAAATTTTCTCTCAGCAGTTATGTTTGTCTAGCGGTGAGTTCCCAACTCGAAACACTAGCATGACTTAGAAAGAGTCTTAGGTGATTGGCGTGCGTCCTGGCTCCCCGTGGGGTGTGGTGGCTTCTGCAGGGGAGTCACTGGTGTGCGGGTGACACGAAAGCCTGGCTGACCCACGGCCTGGAGTTTCCATAGGATCAGAAATCATTAGTGATGGGGTTTTTGGGGTGATAGTGGGGCTTGCGGGGCCCGGAGCCGACGGGCAAGAAAGAATTCTTGAACACGTCTTTGGTGCAAAGAGGTGGTTTTATCGAAGCACGGGGACAGGACCTGTGGGCAGGAAGAGCTGCCCCAGGGCCAGGAGGAGAGACTGGTGATATACTGTGGAGTTGGGGGGGAGGTAAAGTCCAGGGGGAGTTTCCAGTGAGACTTTCATCTGCTAAAGAAGATTCCCAGGATACCGGAGGCCTAGCCATCATCAAGCTAAGGTTGTTTGCCCTCCAGCAAAGCATTAGCATCAAGTCATAGGGAGTTCCTGGAGAGATGTTCTACTCTACAAGTATCTGTCACTGGGCTGCAGGTTATAAGGATGTTTCTTCTATCTGCCGTTTCCTTCTGCCTTTGTTTCCCACATCAGTTAGTGGGTCAGGACCACTAAATAAAGTGGCACTGACTGGGGCACATCTGTATGGGGATGTGTCCCACTTGTGACCTGAGTGCGGCAGGCAGGCATCCAGAGAGGTGCCGGAGGGGGCCGCCAGCCTGGCTGAGCCCGCGCTCCACTGGCCCTGTGCCATCCTGGGCGAGCTGCTCAGCCCGGCTCGGAGCGCCGGCTGCCCGTCCGTGAGCGGGGCCACCACCAGGGCTGCTGTGACAGCTCCTGAGGCATTTGGGGGGCGCTGGAGGCGTGTGGGCAGAGTGGACACCCACGCCCTCCCCCGACCATCTCGAGGATTCTAAATCCTCCTTTAGGCTGAACTGAAGCTTCTCCCCCCCCCCCCCCCCCCCCCCGCAGTGGATTCCTCACTTCCCAAGAGCCAAGGGCCTGATGAGCCTTGCAGCAAACAATCCCTGGAGGGAGGCAGTCCCTTTCCCTCCTGATGCGCAATGTTCAGTGGAAATCAAAGTGTCGAGGATGGTAAATCCTTTCTTAAATAGCAAATATAAAGATTGCTTTTCCAGGAGGAGGGCCTTACTCTGGGAGGAGGGACACTTCCAAACCACGAGGCAGAGAGGCCAAGCGGGGCAGGGTGCCGGCGGGCCTCTGGCCGTGAGAGCAGTGGAGACGTCTCCAGAACCTGCCACATCGGCCTAGGGCTCGGAAGTGAGCCCCCCACCCCTGCCGGGACCCCGGGAGCCTGCGGGTTTCTCAAGGAGCTGGAAATTCACCAGCGAGTGCCAGTTCTGTCGACAGACGGTGTTGTGTTTTGTTTTGCTGGTGTTATGTTAAAGGTGTGTCCTCATCTTGAACGGAAACCTCTGCTGTGTTATCGATTCACTTCCACGCTCACTGGAGCCGTCCTCATGCAGGACAGGCTGGCGCTGTGAGCCCTTCTCGGGACCTGGGACCACAGTCCTCGCGACGCACCTGCCTGGGGCAGCGGTTCTGTTTTCTCCGTGTGTTGTGCGCGGTGCAGCCCGTCAGTAGCCCCGAGCTCAGGCTCCGCTGACTTCTCATGTTTCTGTGTAAATTGTTATTTCAGCTAGGCCTTTGTTCAGCAAACACAGCAGAGAGCAGGATACACAGTCGCATTTGCTCAGGGCTTACCTGGGCCAGGTGCAGTTCTGAGTGCTTTGCATAAATTAGCTCATTGAACCTTCTCAGCAAGGAGCTTCGGCATCTCTGCTTCTTGTCCCCCTTCCACAGACGGGACACAGCCAAGCCAGCCAGGCAGAGGGTGGCTCAGCTGAGCTGGGATCAGAGCTGAGGCTCCAGGGCTGAGCCCCTGCCTGCTGCCTGATAGTCACTAGGACTTTGCAGAACAGAATCGTGTTTAAACACCTGTGGACATTTACAAATATCTAGTTCCAGTGAAGAAGTTTTGTAATATGAACTATTGTTCCAATTATATCTATTTTCAATATTTGCATTTCTCTGGGAATTCTGAACAAGTGGGCCGCCTGGATATCAAGCCCCACCAAGGTCACGGGAGGGTCGATGTGCAGGTGGTGAGCCTGAAATGCGCCCTCTTTCCGGGCGCCAGGGCCATGCTGATCCCAGGAGGGGACCCATCCTAGACTCCGGGGGCTGCAGCCGGTCCTCAGTCCCACAGACACCCCTCACTGCCCATGCAGCCGCTGATTGGGGCTGATTAAGGAATGGCTTTCTGGGCCTCCTGCCTCCCTGGGGCAGACGGGAGCATTTTCAAGCTGATTACTAATTAAAGTCTTCAGCTCCAACTTGCAGCTGAAGGTCAAGTGGCTGAGAGGAGAGTGGGTTTGGAGCCCTACTGTGGAGAGTGCTCTAGGGGTGTGGCCCCACACAGGGCACCTTCGTCACCTGCCCCAGCACATGCCGTCCAACTGTCAGAATTACCCATGCCTCAGTTCTCTTCATCTGATTGTAAAATGAGCTTTTATACGCATCTGTGGTTGCTCACAGCATTCACAAGTTAATTAGCTGTTTTATTAGCCACCAGTTAATAGGCCTAATTTGGTAGTTCCAGGTGTAATTAAGAATCTTGGCATAGCAGCCGTGTGTGTGTATAAACTAGCGGGTGTCTGAGACCCTTCAAATTGTCTATGTGTATTTGATGTTTCATCTGGAACTTCACCCTCTCTATTTGTCATTCCACTTTGGAGGTTAATTTAATGATAAGCTCATTAGCTGGGGGCTTGTGATTTTGTTCTTGCATATGCCAAGATGAATGAGTGAACTTCCCCATCATGCATTTGAAGTACTCTTAACTTCGGGTCATGTGGTGTGGACACCGTGGGGAGGGAGACATTTTTCCTTACCCTTCAGAATTCCTGTAGCTGGACTAAGAATTAAATTTACGTGAGACAGATTAACGGGAGAGAAAAACCCAAAGTTTTATTGTGTGCACGCGGAGGCCCAATAATGAAATTGAGACCTAGAGAAATAGCCAAGACAGGCAGTTTTTATACTTTTTAGACAAAGAGATAATAAATCTGTGGGGGATCGACAGGACAGAGGACACTTCTCTCCAGTAGCTTCGGTCAGGAAGAGTGCTGAACAGAATGTGGCTGGAGCAGTAAATGAGTAAGAAGTAACAACGCCCTCTGAGCCCTGCGTTTCCCACCTCTGGTCATAAGGAAGTCTTCTCCTCCTGGTACAGGGAGGGCACCTTCTGTGTGGGAGGTTTATTCCCTGGTTTCAGGGGACAGAGGGAAGTCTGAGTGCCCTTCTTGTACAAGCCTATCTCCTAGGTAACTTTCATTTAAAATAATCAATATGCTGGGGCTCCTGGGTGGCTCAGTCAGTTAAGCATCTGACATCAGCTCGGGTCATGATCTCGCACTTCGTGAGTTCAAGTCCTGCGTCGGGCTCTGTGCTGACAGCTCAGAGCCTGGAGCCTGCTTTGGATTCTGTGTCTCCCTCTCTCTCTGCCCCTCCCCTGCTCACATCTGTCTCTCTCTCTCAAAAATAAGTAAACATTAAAAATGTTTTAAAAAATAAATAAAATAACCACTGTGCCAAGGTGGCACATTTGGGGGCAACCTGCCCTTGGGCCCTACAACGCTGAGAAAGACCTTTGAGATCTTTTCCTTAAGACCCTGCAAAATAAACCATGTTGTGGGTCTGGGAGCACTGGGGGGGTGGGGGGGGGTGGGGGGGGGAGGGGACAGCCTTCTAGCCCAGTCCCTGAGTCTGTGTCAAGATGGTGTCAGCAGGTGGAGAGAGGGGACTAGGAGGCAGACACGCACTCAGCCGGCCTGACCGCGGGTTCGTGCCTCACACAAGGGGTGAGACCGACATCCTCTTATCCAGCCTGGAAATGAGGGTGATGTGATCCAGTGCACACCTGAGTCACAGACTCTTCGTGCTTTGTGTCTGTGAGTTTTGCCGGAGCCAAGACAACACAGAGAATTGAATTCAGCTGGCAGATTTTAGCGGCGGGAGCAACTGTACCCTTCTAGTCTGGAAATAGAATTCTTCGCTCTGAGCCAACTCAGTGCAAAGCTGTTCCCCTAAACTTCTCAGTCATCCCACCCCAGAGTAACGGCAGCTGTAGCAGCCATCACTAACCCTACCTTAGGGCAGGCAGGGCTCTAAATACTCACCCAACTTGTTCTCCTTGCAGGCTCAGGGAGAAGGCACTGGGAGGTGTTGTTATGATTCCCTCCCCAGATGAGGGAGCTGAGGCACGGCGAGACTCTGCCTTTCTCCCGTGTCCACACAGCCAGAGGGGCAAAGCGGTTTCTCTCTGCAGGCCCCCCTCCCCATGCTTCTGCAGGTGGCAGCAGCTCTTGCAGAGAGAACACCTGTCCGTGACTCTGTTTGGGTGCTTCTCTGCACAAAATCCTTAGAGTTGCTGTGTTTTATCATCTGTCGCTGCTTCCCGACCCGGGAAAGAAACAAGAAGGACTTACGGTGGTCATGTAGCTTCCCAGCAAAGGCAAAAAGACAGTTTCACTTAGGATTAATGCTGTGGAAATTTCTGCTAATTGGATTACTTTGCTGTTTTACAATCCTCGCATAATCCTTTTCAGCCTCCTTGTCCCCTCTCTCCACCTGCTGACACCATCTTGACACAGACTCAGGGACTGGGCTAGAAGGCTGTCCCCTCCCCCCACAGTGCTCCCAGACCCACAACACGGTTTATTTTGCAGGGTCTTAAGGGAAAGATCTCAAAGGTCCTCCTCAGCGTTGTGGGGCCCAAGGGTAGGTTGCCCCCAAATGTGCCACCTTGGCACAGTGGTTATTTCACTTTGTTTATTTTAAAAAATTTTTTAATGTTTACTTATTTTTGAGAGAGAGAGACAGATGCGAGACAGAAACCTTTTCGGACAATCCTTTGCCACCAGTCACTGTGCATTCGAGAGGCTACTGGGGGTGGGCAGCCAGTTCTCTGGCTTGTCGGGGTGTACCCCATTGCCAGGCCTGAGGCCACGTCCTAGTGATGCCCTTTCTCTGGCTGTGCAGTTTGAAGCCCTACATGTTAATAACGTACATCACATGCATGAGAGAGGCCATTCATGATCTTTCTGGCAAATGTCTTCCTGGGGCTGAAACACAGGACCTAGCTTCCGTTCACCGTCTGGGAGGCGAGTGAAGACGTCACCACGTAGCAGGGCGTTCCTGTCGTGCCGTTCGTCAGACGTGAGAGCTTGCGCCAGATCTGGCGTGAGTTCTGGCCCCTCCAGCTTTTACCACCCAAGGCCCTATCGGTCTACACCACTCACACCACGGATCCTTCTTTTAAAGGTTTTGTGGCGGAATAAATTGCATCCACGTCCTAATTCTGTTCCCAGGCTGAGCCAGGCACTCCCTGGTCAGATCTGAACCCGAGCATCACTGTCACCGCACTGAGCCCTTCCATTTCGGTGGCAAGATGGCACCTGTGGGTGAGGCCTGGGCTCTGAGACATGGGAGACCGTCCATGAACTTCTCACTGCCCCATGGCCTTGGCGCTCCGCTTCCTCCGTTTGAGAGCCTCTACTCTTCGGTGTCTGACTTCAGAGTGCTTGAGGGTTTCACTGAGCAGGAAGGCAAAGGGACGCCCCCAGCACACCTGATGACGTCAAAGGAGGCCGGCTTGTCACCAGGGATGCATCTGAACTTGTGCAAATGCAAATAATTACTGTGGCTCTCTGTCCCTTTGCATGTTAGTTAATTTTATTCTGAAAATGTCTCCTTTTGCTGATGGTTCATGGTGGGTTATGGTGGGGAAATTGTCTCCCGGCCTTCCGCTTTTCTCCACCATGGGCGGTGTCCGTAGGTGAGCGGGTGCCATGGGGAGACGCACACACACAGACCCGCACAGTGTGGGGGGAGAGACAGAAAGGGACAGGGACACATACACACACAGAGACACACAGTGCAAGGAGAGAAAGGAAGGAGGGAGACAGAGAGAAAGACATATGGTGGGGGGAAAGACACAGGGAGAGACTCAGAGAGACAGGGAGAGAAACACAGAGAGGAACAGAGACAGACAGGGAGAGACACAAACACAGAGACTCAGAGACATACAGAGAGAGGGAGGAGAGAGACACAGAAAGACAGAGACAGACAGAGACAGAGACACGGGGGGCGGGGGAGAGAGCAGGCTGAGCACAGGGGACACTCTGTGGGAACCTGTCCTTCGTGTTGTGCGTTTTGGCTCTGCGTCCTGGAGCACCGCCCCCTGCAGGGCCTTGAGTGCGGAGGGTGGGCTCTTGCTTCTTGGCCCTTAGGCCTAGGCTGGGGCCCTGCCTGTGTGTGCTTCCAGTCACATTCCCTTCCCTGGATCTTGAGTCCTCCCTGACCCTGTGGCTCCAACGCTCAGTCCCTGGCGCTGGGTTGCCTCCAGGGGACCGCACGTGAGTGTGACGGTCCAGTGTGCGTGACCCGGCCCAGCCTTGGGAAGGCTCAGAGGAGAAGCCACATGAGGTGGGGTAGGCTTCTAGAACTGGCTCTATTTCCTTTATTCCCTCCAGGAGAGCCAGCTGCTGTCTAGTGGACCGTGACACCTCCAGCTTGGTTAGGACCCAGCAAGAGCAAGGGTTGGGGGTGGGAGGCACGAACGGGACCTGGATGGGGGTCCAGGGTGTAGGCTAAGTGGGGTTGGGGATGGCAGCCTCAGCCTCCCCAAATCGGGGCCGGTACCGGAGAAGCGATGTGCGGCCCAGAGGTGAGGAGGATGGCACTGGTCAGCGTAGGTCCCTAAGTGGTTTAGGGCTTGGGATCCATGGCTTTGAAGTCACATATCTGGGGTTCAAAATTTAGCTTTATCTAATCTTAGAGAAGCTCCTTCATTTCTCTGAGCCTCAGTTTCTTCAGTTTAGTGTATGAATTGTGAAGGGCAGAGGTATATGGAAGAATTAAGCGAAGCACCGTATCTAAGGATGCTTAACGTGGGGCCTCGTACAGAGTCAGACTCCACGAGCGTCAGCAGCTGTACTGAGGACGGTGATGGTGGTGGGGACGGCGGGGATGATGATGGCGATGGCAGTGGTGACGACAGTGACCACGGTGAAGGTGACGATGGTGGTGATGGTGGCGACGGTGACTCATGTCAGTGGTAGTAGGAGTGTTGTAGTGAGGGGCGGGGACACAGCACAGCATGGGTCCACAACGCCAGGAAGGGAATCGCAGTAGGAATCCCGCCCCCACCCCAGGCACAGGGGTCAGTAAGATAGAGCTGTGATTGGCTGCATGTTCAAGGGCCCAGTCAGATTCTCCAGGCTCATCGGACTCTGTCCTGATTTGGGGAGTCTAGTCTAAGTAGAGTCCTACGTGGAAACCTTGAAGGCCCAGGGTGGCCCCTGTCCCTCCAGGCTGGCCTGATCCCTGCATTTGTGGCCCTGACCGCTCCAGCACCCAGACGGCATCCTCCTGTCTTCCCGTCAACCCCACGACCCTCCACGGCCGTTCCCAGAGCACACGTGTCTACACGGCGGGCAACGTCTGCAAACCGGCATTTAGAGTGTCCCCAGGTGGGTGTGAGTCAGAGGGGCAGATTGAACGAAATGCCTCTAGGCATTGTATTTTGATTAAAACATTAAAGTGCATGGCAGCTCCTTGTGGAAATTGTAAATCTTCACTGGAGGAAAATGAGAAAATGGCAAGGACATGATATAATGACTGGGGGTTTCAGTGGCTTGCAATGCCTGCTTGATTTTTACATGGGGAACTGTGTCCTGTAGCTCCTAAATTAATTTTTGGAAAATGAGTTATTGACTGCAGATATAATTTATTATTAATAAGCAAAATGTGTCTGCAACCTGGGCCTGATGGGGTAGTTAGCATAGCTGGAAGAAAGAATAATAAGAAGTGGGGGAGGGGAGGGAGGCCCCGTAGGCGGAGGGAGGGGAGGGTGTGCCCCCAGGACAGACCTGACAGGCAATCGAATCCTGCAAGGCTCTGCTCTAGTTTTCTTAGTATCTGTTGGGCCAAGTAGCACTCGTGAGTGGCACAGCTCGACCCCACCCGGAGACGATCCTGTCTTCTCCTGGATGTTGCCCATGGAGTCCCCATCACTTGGGAGTCCCCTGCTGGAGAGGGCTTTGCGGGGCTGTGGTCCCCTCAGGGAGTGAGGTGAGAGCTGGGCAGGTTCTCAGCTCTGCCCTAGGTGGTGGCGGGCTGGGGGGCCGCGAGGGACTGGGAGGTGTCCATCTGTGAGCGGACACCTGCCTCAGAGCTGGAGGCTGGGAGCACCACATACCTCCAGCATCCGTGTCCCCATCTGCGCAACGGGCTCCCGCGGCTCCCAGTTCGGGTCAGGCCGGGTTTTCTCCTGCCAGTCTAATCTCACTGATGTTCCTTGCTTAGCCAGAAACACATTTTTGAAAACTAGTAAAAGGACAACATTCTCTAGATTTTTTTAACGTTTATTTATTTATTTTGAGAGAGGGAGGGAGGGGAGGGGCAGAGAGAGAGAGGGAGAGAGAGAGAATCTCAAGCAGGGTCTTCTCAGCACAGAGCCTGACGTGGGGCTCGATCTCCTGAACCGGGAGACCATGACCTGAGCCGAAACCAAGAGTGGGACACCTAACCGACTGAGCCACCCAAGCGCCCCAGCATCCTCTCGATTTTTAATTGTCGCTTTTGTCGGTGTGGCCGGCCTGGTAAAATAACGATAGCTTCCCGATAAGCTCTGATCGATGAAAGCTGCATTTGTAGGTGGGAATATATTTGGGATCTTGCTACCGCGGGAGCTGCCTTGTCGAGATTCTGATTTATTAGACAAAAACGTTGAGAAAGCATTTACCTCTGAAAATTAATATTAAAACCGTAAAGTCTTCCCTCAGCTTAAAAGTATTTGCTGATATTTACTTAGATAACTATAAAATGGCTTACTTAATAATGTATTGTCGTTAAGTATTTAAATGATTCTAAAACGTAATGATTCCTGGGTCGCTGCTCCGGGGTGTTGGTCAGCGCAGGGGGAAGACAGATGGGCCTTCAGCTGCCGGGACGTGCGGGGCAGGGACGATCCCGGAGAAGGCTGGCTCCCGCACAGACAGCGAGGATGGTACATTTTATATTTATGAGGACATTTATCTAGAACATTCACATGTGTGATAATGGAATTATTTTACAAGTCAAGCCATGTGCGTAGAAAAATGTCTGTTCCTCAAAGTTCTAATAATGATCCCCTAATGCTTTTTAAACAAATCTCCAATTTTTTTTTATCATAATTACAGTAGGCGAGTATCCACTTGGTGTTTCATTCTCGTTTCTACTGAAAAGGCTCATGGTTTTGCAGGGGTGTGAAGGCTGGGCCGAGAGCCCTCCTGGAGGTGGACGTTGGCCTTTGCTCCTCACTGGCGGTGGCTGGGCGCGGACGGATCACACAGGGTTTGTGCATCCCCACTGTGTGCACGTGACTCCTACGGTGAAAATCTGTCCGCTAAAACACAGACCGTGGAGACGGTGCTGCGGCAACAGAGGCCCTGTGTGAACCGGGGTCTCTCGGTGGCCGGGGGGCTCACGCCGCCATTCCTGCCTGGCCAGAGCACATGCCCGTGGAGCTTGTGGTCCTGGACTGGGTCGTGTCCCTGCTGGCACCGGGGAGCTAGAGCCCAGGGGGAGCAGAGGAAGGAAGGCCAGCAGCCCCTCCCGGGCATGGCGGCCAGGGCGACCGGATGACAGAGCCCTCAGAGCTTTCCAATGGAAGTAGTCTGGGGATCCCCCAGGGGAGGTCCAGGATCTGGGGCATCCCTGAGGGAAGGGTCCAGAATGTGGGGGATCCCTCAGAGGAGGGTGCAGGATTGGATCTTCAAGAAGATCAGAGGTCGCTTAGGAAGGTCAGTCTGTTTTCTCCCAGCCTCCGGGTCCTGTGCCCTGTTGTCCCTGGGGGGCTAGGTCGGGCCGGCTCTGTGGTTGGGGGTGGTCCCAAGGGTCCCTGTGTTAAAATTATGCCCAGAATTTGATTCATAGCGATGACTGCAGGACCACATGCAGAGGCCAGGCACCCCCTCCCTCACCCCCACGTGCAGACCCTCCAGGCTGTGTCCTGCCCCCTTCCAGCCCGCACTGTGTCCACCTGTCTTCCCCCAGCTCCAAGAGCCACGATGGTCCGGCCCTCGGTCACTGATGGGGACACAAGGCCTGGTTGCCTCACCCCCTCCCCCTGCTGCGGGCCGTGAGCCCAGCGATGGGGGGTCCCTGTCTTCATGGACTCTCATCCGTTGCCCGGGGTCCCGATCGGCCTCCCAGGTGCTGGCCGCATCCGCGTGCACCAAAGGTCCACCGCTCTGCCCCTCCTGGTGGCCGCCCGGATCAGCAGCTGCCCTTCGCGCTGATGGCTGGTTGCTGCCCAGGTGCCTGTCCAGGAGGGCCGGTGTCCCGTCCCGAGTTCTGTCCTTCCTGGATGTTGGGGGGCTTTGGAGGCAGTGACAAGCCCCCCAGCCCATCCCTAACCCCCGTGCCCCGTGCTTGAGCGCACCGCCTCCGCGTCCACCCAGAGGACCCTCCGCTGCGCCCCACTGTGTTCGGTCCACCCCCGGGTTGACAGCTGTCTGTGGGCCATCACTCCCATCGCCAGACCTGGTCCTTCTGAGGGGGGCCCCTCAGCCTTCTTGTGAGGGTTCTCTCCCTGACCTTGGCTGGACACCCAGCAGGGCAGGGCAGTTGATGCTGGATGTATGCTGGCGACCTTGTCTGTACTGGTTATTCTAGAACGCAGGGCTACCCGCCAGTTGCCCAGATGGGAACGGTGGGGGCCGTGAGTGTCTGCAGGGTCAGGTCTGCAGCCCCTGGGGGTCGGGTGGGTGGGGCGGGGGCCATCACCTCGGCCCCACGACACCAGCCACGTCCTCGGCTCTGCGTCTCAGGCTCCTGTGCCTCTGGTGACTCGAGCACGGCTTGTAAGGCAGTCGGGTCTGTGCAAAACTGGGCCTGCAGGCCCCGGGGGCGTCGTCGCGGAGGCTCCAGGGAAAGGTCCACCGTTCCAGGCTGTGGCCCTCGTTAGGTCCACACAGGAGGCCACGGAAAGAGGTGCCCTCTGCAGCTGGAGCTGCGGAGGAGGAAGTTTCTATTCTTTTTCCAAATACACGTTCTGCCCACTGACGAGTGTCCGTGTGGGAGCCACGTGGGAACGAGGCCGCTCCGCGGGATCATCGTGGGAATGATTCGCGTCTGATGTGGTTTCGTGGCCGGTGCCGCTCTCAGAGCCTACCTCCCTTTTCCTTTCCCTCACTTGTTGATTTTATTGCCATTGTTTTTCGACGTCAGGACGAATTGAAAGCCTGTTTAGGTTTTATAGCTTCACATTTTAGAGGTAAGTGACTCTGCCAGGTCGCCAGGACGCATCTGATTCGTGCCTCACGACCAGGCCTTGCGTCCCTGTTTAATTACGCAGCGCCTCCTCCAAAGAGGTTTGCGGGCATGAAAGCACCAAGTGCGAAGATGAACATTTTCTCTCTCTCTTTAAGGGAGCCACTTATCAAGCACAAAAGGCAATGAAATCAGGTCTGATGAGACCGGATTGAGGGAGGATGGGTCTGGTTATGAAATGAGCCGTTTGATGTGACGCGGCTGGCTTCCCACGGCAGCCCCAGAGAGAACACGGGGCCAGTGTGGAGACAGAGCCCGGCCCCGGGCCAGACCCTGGACGTGGACCGGCCGAGCCCTGGGCCCACGGACGTGATGCTGGGCTCGGGGTCTGGAGGGTCTCCAGCCTGCCTGCAAACCTCTCCCTCCATCCACTGATGAAGCCGGGAGGTGGGTGACATTATTCCCTGGACTTTCTCTTGGTATAAAGGACTAAATGACATTTAAGCTTTTGAGTATCTCAGTTTATACATTTGTGACTCTTCTGCGCAAACCCCTTGGTGGCTTCAATTTGTAATAACTTGGAAGCAGGAGCCATACTTTGTAGCATCCTCTAAAAAGAAACCCACTTCAGAAGGACGCTGGGCTGGATTTAGGCTGGCCCTAAATCCAATGATTGGTGTCTTTTCAAGAAAAGGAGAAGGACGCAGAAATGGGGAACAGAGCCACATGGCCAGAGTAAGGGATCCGCATTGGGGAGGGGTGATACAGCCACAAGCCTAGGGATGCCTGGAGCCCCCAGGAGCGGGAAGAGGCAGGAGGGACCCTCCCCTGGAGCCTCCGAGGGAGCACAGCCCTGCTGACACTCGATTTAGGATTTCTGGGCTCGGGAACCATGAGGGAACACATTTCTGCCGTTTTAAGTCAATTTATTCAGGAAGCCCCAGGACACTAGTACAATGAGCAAAGTGAAATTTGTTAGAAGTACTGGGAGAGTGTGTGATGTACGTGACGCAGCCCAGGACGTCCTGCCCCCCTCCCCGACCCCCCGGTTTCCCCACCGTCCTGCCGCGGCTTTCCTCTCTGCTCCCGCGGGGACTCTTCACCGGCTGGGCGGTCACAGGTCTGGCCTGTGGCCCCCCACTGACTGGGGGCCTGGGAAGCACAAGGCTGATGGACAAAGTCCCCTACCAAGGGGGCTTCTCCCTTACGGGAAGCCTTCTGCTCTGAAAACAAATTTCCCTTTATCACATCGCAGCTTCCATGGTTCATTTTAGCCACCAGAGGAAGAACGTTGGACAGATGGCTCCCGTGGAAGGACACGGGCATGCGCTTTACCTGAGACCCGCATCTCATTGGAGCTGATGGGCGGTGAGCCAGCAGTGGGGGTCAGCTGGTATTCGAGAAAACTCCTCCCTTTGGAAAGAGTGCAACAGGTGCTTCCTGGCACCTGGCGGTGGGGGGGGGGGGGGCGGGGGAAGAATCTAACCGTGATTCCCCCCCCCCCCCCGCCGTTGCTCCGCCACGTGTATGGAGGTTATGAGGACAAGTAAGTCGCTAGTTTTTGGCGCCTGCCAGTGGTGGGTCTGGGTCGAGATCCATGTTCTTTCCTGGAACCCCCAGGTGCCCCTTTATTTCCTTCCAGTTTGCACAGGCCATGGAGGGGAAGGGCTTGTCCTGGGATCCAGGAAGGCTGATCCTCCCAGCCAGGGCCCCCCAGGACCCTTCCCACTGCAGGGTCAGCTTTTTATTGCTGAGGACTGGCAGCAGCATTGGCAGCCCATGAGGGCGCAGAAGTGTTCAAAATTGGTGAAGTCCAGCGGAGGATTTCAAACATCCTACTGATCTCTGGGATGTCCTGGAGGCCACACGTGGTGGTGGCAGCACACCCAGGGCCAGATGACCCGATTACAATGGCTGTAATTAAGAGCAAATGTTAAAATTAATCCTCTCCTCCGAAAGCATTGACTTTGTCCCCAGGCAAGCCAGCTTTCCGTGGCAGTGAAACTCTGTCCCCCTTCAAGGAACGGTGTGAGAAAGGGGGTGCCAGGTCGGTGCCCGGGACCCTCATCCTGGACTCTAGGAGACCCCCACCAGGACCCTGATGAGGGATTCCCAAAGGTCCCTGGTGGAACTGAGATCGGGGAGCCTGATGACCTGTGGCCACCTGGCAGGTAGGGTGGTCACACCAGCCCACGTGTTGGTTTGTGGCCTAATGTGCCGCCCGCCGGCGGCCATCTCAGCCATGCTGTGGTGGAGACACCAGCTGTCCCTTCTGGCTGTGTGGTTGTAGCTGGGAAGTGGCTCCTGGGACCAGACTGCGGTGCCCTGGACACCCAGAGCCAGGACGGCTCAGGCGGCCAGGCCACCCAGCGGGGCGTATGCAGAAATGATGAGCATCAGGTCCCTGGCACGGCAGCCGGGAAGGGGATGTGTGTCTCCCACCTCGAATCCCTGCCTTCCTTCCGATCCCGGCCACGCTGAGGCTCTGGGGATGGCGGGCTCCCGAAAAGGAAGGAGTCGTCGTCGCTGACGCTGATTGGTTCTGACACGGTGATGAATCATCTCCAAACTCGAGCGGTTTCGCACGGCAGGGAGAGCCGGTGAGTCCCGTACACGTGTTTCCTTAAAGTAGAAACGTGTTCGTGTGGGTGGGGCCAATTTAGAGAACCTACCAGGAACGGTTTGGCCGATGACAAAAGGGCAATCTGGCACTTCTCTGCCATCAACCTCCTTTAACGCCCGGTCCCTCATCCTTCACCAGAATGAGCCACGTCGAGTGCTGTGCGGTGCGCTGCGGTGACGCACCGGCCACCTTGAAGGGGCCTCTCGCCGCAGACGCACTCAGGGAATCACAGGGTCTGGGGGCCCTTGATGTAGTGTGAGCACCACTCACTCCCACTGCAGCTCCTTGACGAGTCCTGCCCCAGCTCTTCCAGATACTTCCGGGGCTGTTGTCACGATGGTTCTTGAATTCCTGAGTGGCGTCGGTGTGCCGCGTCACACGTGTGCCTGCCAGTGTGGCCGTCGCCACTCTCCCATCATCTGAGGACCAGAGAAACCTCTCAGCCCAAACCTCCACTTAGGATGGCAGTTGATCGTCTGCTCCGTCAGGCAGAGTCTCAAACGAGGTGTGGGTCTCCTGGGCTAGAGACTTGATTGGTTAAATGTTTGCTTCTTTCTAATTAAAGTATAAAATGTGAATATATTCTGTTTAAGAAAGGGGAACAATTTAGAAGCATATAGAACTCTACCTGCTCTCAGCCCTGTGCTTCTCACAGAAGAGACGTCTGTTAGAAGGTTCGTGTGATAGTCAGAATGTTTTGAATGCATTATGTGCACACACATTCATTCACGATTGTGTGGAGAATGCTTGTTTTAACTTGCATGGGGTTCTGTGGTGCAGGTATTTCTAATTTTTTACTTAGCCACGTACCTTGAAGACCAAAATGCAGTGACACAGAAAGAACTTCCAATCTTAACTGCTCTAGGAGTATTCCGTGGTATGGGCATAAACATATTTGTTATATTCCGTGGTATGGGCGTAAACATATGTTGTTGTTGTTGGACAAAGTGTTCCTAATGTGGACCCATCACAAACAGTCCTTGGTGAGTTTTTTCTACATGCTTCTTCAAGCAGGTGGCAAAGTATCATGTAGCTGTCGATAATGTAACTTGGTACAATGCTTCTAGAAAGATATGGGTTCATATCAATCAAGATGCTTAATGTTACAAATAATTGAGCCCAGCAGCTGCAATCCTGGGACTCGGTCCTAAGAAGCCCTGTTGTCAGCAATCCAGGACAGGGCTGCAGCCCCCTGGACGGGTCGAGCCGGCTACTCCTGCATAGCCTTGGGGTTTGACACCTTCTTGTTCGATCCCTTCTTTCCTCCCCTCTAAAAAGCAGCCAATCGAGTGGACCACTCGCACGGGGCTCGCCTGGACATGGGGTGAGGTAGGGATCAGGCTCCTTAGCAAAGTGACCTGTCCAGCTCAAGCTTGAAATAGCAGCTGAAAGTTTAGAACATGATGACAGGTCCGCAGCCACAGAATATGGTGTAAAATAGGGCAATCAGAAATAATAAAAGTCTAAGTGTCCAACAGCAGGGACTGAGCAAATTGTAGTCTACGTTTCTGTTGAGAGATTAGGCAGCTGTTAAAATCATGCTCCTGTCGTGAAGGGCTTTGGAAGCATGGACGTGGTCTGTTAAAATAGCAGATAAGGCAAACAGTCCTGCTGCTTCAGCCACGGGTTTGCAGAGACCTGAATGAAGCCCAAGCTCCCGGGCCCCCTCCTCAGACTCCTCCCAGACCCCTGGGGAGCTCCTGGCACTGTGTGCACTTGACCCTGTGCTCACTTCAACTCTGCAAAGATGCAGGCTCTGTGTGCCGTCTCTCCCCACCACCCCTCCTCGGCTTCTTCTGCGGGGCGGGGGTGGGGTGCTCCTGGGCACTCAGGACGCGGCGTGGGGAAGTGAACGGGGAGTTCGCTTAGTGTGGCAGGTGCGGTGGGGGCACCTTTCTGCTTCCGGCAGGGCAGGGCCAGCCATGCCAGCGAGGCACGGCTCCCAGGGGAGCCTCCTCTGCTCTCACCTGCACGGGGGAAGCGTGCGGGTGCCCAGTCCCTCGGGACCAGGTGGGAAGCAGGTCGGTGAAAACGTCCCTCAGTCCTCAGATGTGTACAATGGTAAGGTGAGGATTCATTCCTTTTTTTTTTTCTTTTTTAATGTTTAATCATTTTTGAGAGAGTGAACAGGAGAAAGATCGAGAGAGAGGGGGAGACACAGAGTCTGAAGCAGGCTACGGTCTCCGAGCTGTCAGCACAGACCCTGACGCAGGGCTCAAACCCATGAACCCTGAGATCGTGACCTGAGCTGACGTCAGATGCTTAACCGACTGAGCCACCCATGCACCCCGGTGAGGATTTATTTATAACAAGCAGCCTGTCTGAACATACTCCATCAGGAAGCATGTACATGGTAAGCACACCGTGACTTCCCATGGTAATCCCACAAAACCCCAAGGCAGAACTTTCCAGAATGCCTGTGCCGTTGGGCAGAGCCCTCAGCATCATTGCACCCAGCAGGCGTGTCTGCCTGTGTGGCAGCTTCAGGTGGCACGGGTGGGACCACAGCCCTCTGATGGACGCTCCGGACCAGGCAGGGGGTTCCTCTTGGTCCTGTGCTGCCCCCACCCCACCCCTACCACGGAAGCCATGGGAGGAGCAGAGCTGCAAGACCATCTGGGAGAACATCCCTAGGAATAAGCTCGCATTCCTGGCGCCCATTTCAGGAAGGGATTCCCAACTCTAATCAACCTTGAAAATCAGGGATTTCCTTTTTTCAATGTGAGCTTGATTTCATAAGCCGGGTTCTGGCTGTACTCACAGGGGCCTAAGCATTTCGGATGATAGGCCTTGCTGTGGGCGTCCCGCTGTGGTTTCTGAGCGGAGATGTGCAGCTCACGTGAGGAGGACGGCCACACCGCTTGCCCCGTGAGGACGGACAGGCTGTGGTCCCGGCTTACCGTTCAGGGGTCCAGGCTCCTGGGAGGTTTGCCAATGTGACAAGAGGACTCACTTGCTCCCCGTCTCACCACCGTCCCCGTGCTTGCTGGGGCAGGTCCCCAGCCGCTTGACCCCGAAACTCACCTGGGCCAGCGGGAACGTAGGCAGCATCTGCGGACACCAGAGGTCCTGGCTGTGGGGGGTCTCTGCTGCTGGCAGGGACCCCAGGAAGAGGGGCAGCAAAAATGTCGAGGGGGTCGGATTTAGCAACATGGGTGTGTCGTCTGCCAGGTTCCACCATCAGCTCTCTTTGCCCTTTGATCTTAAAACAGCGTGTGTGTGTGTGTGTGTGTGTGTGTGTGTGTGTGTGTGTGTGTGTCTGTGTGTGCGGGGCCGCTGGCTGCAGGAAGGGCTGGAACGGCAAACTTTCAGCTGTGGAAGGTGCTGCCCACAGAATGGATGTCCGGGGGCCATGCTGTCCACAGTCATAATGATGCCAGGTCTGTCTGCATCAGAGCGGACGTCCGGGGGGCAGGGGATCTCATGTGGTTTGCTCCCCGTGCGCTCCCCGGCAGCATCAGAACTGTGGCTGGCACTCGGCCCTCGGGGAGGTTCTCCACAAACATTTGTTCAATGGAGGAAACAAAGTCAAGTGCTCTCTCTTAAGACAAGCATCATGTCTCCCACTGGCCCCAGGGGGCACCTGATGCCCCATCGTGTGGCCAGGAAGCCAGGCAGCCAGGCACTCCCCGCGGTGGGAGGTGTGGTCACTGATTAACATGAGAAATGGGGGGTGCCTGGGTGGCTCCGTTGGTTAATCATCTGACTTTGGCTCAGGTCATGATCTCAGGGTTTGTGGGTTCGAGCCCCACATAGGGCTCTGTGCTGACAGGCTAAGAGCCTGGAGCCTGCTTCAGATTCTGTGTTTCCCTCTCTCTGCCCCTCCCCTGCTCACACTCTGTCTCTCTCTCTTTCTCACTCTCTCAAAAATAACATAAGCATTTAAAATTTTTTTAAAAATGAGAAATGGGATGGTCAATTCGGCAAAGGTCAAAATCACAGAGACCGTGGCCTCTGACCCAGCCACTGGCCTCTGGGGCTTTACCTGCGGGGTCAATAATAGCAGTGATAGCAAAAGACTGGAAAAATCTTCATGCCCAAAACAATAGAACACAATAAAAATTAGCAGGTTCCGCTAATTTTCATGCAGAGCACCTAGGAATGGGGAGGGAGGGAGGGCTATGCAACTTCAGTCATCCATACAGTGACTATTTAGAGCTGTTCCCAAGGGTAATGCAGACTTTCTTTACCTGGATCTCAAACATACATACATTATTAGATTTGAGGGAAAAGGCACAACGCAAGTATGTGTGACTGTATGTTTGTGTACAGAAACAAAAAGAAAGCAGGTGCACTCGTATTCGTGTGTAAATGCACGGAACACCCAAGGAAGCTCACAGAAGACAGGGCTGACACCCGCTGGTTCCAAAGACAGTTGTGTGTCTGGGGTGAGGAGTGAAGGGAGCTATTTCCCATTATATTCTTCTGTATTGTTTGGAATTTGAATAGTTAGGCGTTGGGTAATTATCTATTAACACTTAAGTTGATTTAAAAAAGAAAGGTAGAGAATCAGGTCCCGCATACGCGTGCATATGTAACTGTCACATGCAAAACACTCGAAGTCGAAACTAAGCATTTATGTGAAACGTCTTTTGAGTTTTCTGCAATAATTGTCCTGAATTAACGTGAATCATGTGCCCGTTACTGAATGTAGGAGTCACCGAAATACAGAAATTCAGATTTGTTTTTGTGATACTTAGATGCGGGGCTGGCTACAAGTGCAATCTGCCTTGTGTTTCGGGGGCTCGTCGCCCTCTGGCTGTGGTCTGTATGTCTCCAGTGTGGATACGGTAGTTGAGCCAGAGGCATCTTTTATCTTCCCGTAAAAACTTTGAAGCCCGTTGTCTCGATGTTCTGCGTGGAAACTGGCAGCGTGTGCCCATATTTTATCGTGTCCTGTTGTATCAGGCGGCACTTAGATTTCCACCATTTCAACTCATAAACCTTGCCATCAGTGAAGCTAATTGCATCAGAAACGGCCAGGGAACTTCAGGAGCATTCAACGCCCATAAATAACACCGCCAATTAACCGCCAGGACTGCCGAGTCCTCCTTCTTGTCAAAAGCCGTGAGCTCAGGGCTCTAATTGCACCGGAGGTGGGCGGTGAAGGTGTGTGCTGGGGTCGGAGCGGAGACGATGCCTCCCAGGAGGAGAGCGTACGTTGACTCACTTCCAGACCGATTCCCCTCCAGGCCGGAGACCAGCCAGGAAGGGGCAGTGGCTGTGCGGGCCGCGTGGGGCGCTGCCCTCTGCCGGGGACCTTGTGGCTCTCCCCCTTCTTTTGACGGGCTCACCCCAAGTGCCCCAAAGTGGCAGCGGGACCCAGCGCTTCGTAGAGGTGCTGCATGGGCCCGCAGGGGCGCTCACGTGGCCCAGACATCCCACGCAGGGCTGTTTTGTCTCTGGCAGATGGGTGATGGGGGAGGGGGGCGGAAGGAAGTTGGGAAATTCGAGGGAGAACCGAGGAGACCCGCAAGGGGCAGATTATCTCGGCCTTTAATTTTTCCTTGTGGAATGAACAGAACGCAGGGCACACACACCTCCTCCTAGCAAACACCCAGCACTGAGCAGGGGTGGGGGGGTGGGGATGAGGGCCAGTCCTTAACAAGGCCATGGGGTTGAATATCAGCAGAGCGGAGCACCAGACCGAATGCTCACGGCCGGGCCCCCTGGACATCAGACGACGGGAGTGTCCAGAGCAGCCCTGGATGAGCCCTAGCCAATACCTGCCACTCCCGTCCTCACCCCTCCGTGCGTCAGACCCTCCTGCACGGGTGGCTGGGTGGGGGTGATGGCGTCCTTGACCGGCACGCCCTGCCGTCAATGAAGTCACTGTCGTCTGTATTAAGGGACACGGGTCCTCCATCCAAAGTGCTTTTGGCCCGTCCTTCCGGTTACCCGTGGTGCTGTGGTGTGTGTCTGGTGGGCGTGCGTGATTGTGGGGGCCAGAGCGCATGTCAGGGTGCAGGGAGGCTGCGGGCTGCAAGGGAAGGGTGCCAGCGGGGCTCCCAGTGCCGAGAGGCGGGCAGGTCTGGGGCCTTCTGAGCAAATCACGTTTGAATTGGGTTGTCTTCTTGTTAAGTTGTAATGGTTCTTTGTATATTCTGATGCTCAACCCTTTTCAGAGAAGTGATTTGGAAATATCTTCTGCCATCCCGTGGCTCTTGTCACGTCCTTGACACTGTCCTTTGATGCATACAAGTTTTTCATTTTGGAGAAGGTACAATTTATCAGTTTTTTTCTTTTGTGGCTCATGCTGTTGGTGTCCTAGCCAGTAACCCACTGCCAAACCCAAGGTCACATTTCTGTCTTTTTTAAAAGTCTCGATCACATTCTTCTCTATTTGGAGATAGTTAATATGGTCTTTCTTATGTATATACACATATATTAATATGAAGTCATATCTGTATTACACATATAGGTGTAAGCTGGAATAGAAGTATATGTAAATATACTAGGAAAGATATATACATATATATATATATATATATATATATATATGTGTGTGTGTGTGTGTGTATCTATATGTAATAGAATATAATGTGTATTAGCGCCTTTATATATTTGTTCCCAGGGATTAGTTATGTTTTCTGAGAGTTATTTTTGGCAGCATTTTGTTCTTGTTTCATGGATACAGCAGTTTCTTAACCCCCTTTGAGGGCGCCATGCAAAGCATGAGCAGACCCTAATAAGAACACTCACGTTTTCCTCCGTTACGTGAGGTCCGCTGCCCCCCGACCTGTGTCCCACGGGTGGCCTCGTTCTTTCGTGCCGCAGACGTGCTCAGGTGTCTGGCAGCCCCGGGCTGCCCGTTCGGCCTTCAGAGTCAGCCGGTACAAAGTTGACTACGACTTCGGTCTCCTCAGGGAGCGTCCAGAGGCAGATCTTGCTGGAGTTTGGGTGTGCTGGGAGGTAGCCATTCGGTGGTGGGACCTGTAAACGATCGGTGTTTCTCTGGAATGGAGAATCCCCACACTAGCTGCCTTGGCTTCTGCAGAATTTTGTGTCCAGTTTCTTGTTTATTTGCTGATCTGTTTCTCTTTTGTTTGACTGCTCTGCACACAGGAGGGGGCAGATGGATAAGCCCGCTTCTCTCTTCCAGAGGGTGGTTGTTCATTCATTTGAGTACAAATGTAATCAGCCATCCAGCATTCATTAAGCATCTATTTTGCATCCATCACACAGTTGATTTAAAGTAGATTTAAAGATTAAAAGACATGGCTTCTGTTTTCGGAGAGCTCACAGACATGAAATGAGTCATTTAAATGTGATATGCTAGAATAGGAATATATATATTTGAAAATACAGAAGGACAATAAGGTCTTTACTCTGTGTAGCCATCTATGGGAAGGCTTTGCAGAGGACAGGAGCACTGGCGTTCTCTACTGCACAGAGGACAAGGGCTGTCAGGCAGAAAGGGAGACAAATTCTAGGAAACAGTAACATCCAGGACAGATACAGGGACAGACAGAGGCCCAGGCACAGACACAAGCACAGGGACAGGGATAGACACAGACACAGGGAGAGACACAAAGACACAGGAACAGACACAGGGACAGGGACAGACGCAGACACAGAAACAGACACAGGGACAGGCACCGGGACAGGGATAGATGCAGACACAGGGACAGGGACAGACACAGACACAGAAACAGACATAGGGACAGGGACAGACACAAGCACAGACACAGGGACAGGGACAGACACAGACACAGAAACAGACATAGGGACAGGGACAGACACAAGCACAGACACAGGGACAGGGACAGACACAGACACAGAAACAGACATAGGGACAGGGACAGACACAAGCACAGACACAGGGACAGGGACAGACACAGACACAGACACAGGCACGGATAGCGGGTGAGATGGAAAAGCCCGCAGCCCGGCCTGGCCAGATGCAGAGAGAAGGAATGGTCACTGAGGTAGAAAAGTCACTTTGGCTAACGGAGCTGGGTGATCCCCGTGAAACCCCCAGTTCCCGTGCAGGTGCATGATGGACAAAAATGCTAAGACATGGTTTCTGCCTTGGGAGTTTATCTCCCAAGAAGGAGAGATTCATTAGCCAACAATTTTAGTACAATCTGTAAAGACGTGAGAAATAGAGCGGAGGGCAGAGCGAGGAAGTCGGCTCACTGTGGAGAGTCCCGGACAGTCGCAGGGAGGAGGAGAGCTGAGCTGTGTGCGGGGGAGGGGTGGGGAAGGCATTCTGCGCGGAGCAGGTGTGGAAAGCACTGGAACCCTTGTTCTGGGGAGGGATTCAGGCAGCGGGGGCTCCTAGAGAACAAGATGCTGAAGGGGAAGGGAGGGGATTCGAGTCTGTCTTGAGAGGAGGGGGTGCCACTGAAAGGGTCCACGGTCAGACGTGCAGTAGATGTGCTGGTCAATGATTCTAGTCCACGAAGAGCTGCCCGCTGTGGTACCTGCCCCGGGGAGCCGGGGGAAGGTCGACTCAAGACTTCATTTGAGTATTTCCGAGATGAAGGTTTCCTTTTACCACGTGTTCCATGCCAAGAGTAGGATTAACTGTTTTTCATTTTTAATACCTTTACAAGAAAGTCATTAAAAATGCAGGTTCCTTAGAAGGCATCTACCATTCTCCAAGGCAGCGCAAGTCTGATTTTCAGGCCACCAGAGTGCGCAGAACACAGATGCGCTGGGTGTCCTGCTCCTGGCGCCCCATGTTGTAAAACTGGGTTTGTGTGCGTGAGCAGATGGGCCGGCTTCCCGTGGCCTCCGTGGGGGCGGGGGGGATCATTCTTTTCGGGGGACGGGGGTTTACTCTGACGCCACCGAGTCAGATCACACAGGCTCACATCACAAATCACTGTGCGCGCAGCACTGTTTTTTAATCCCTCAGCACACGACGAGCGATCCCCAGCCTGTATTTGTTAAAGGTTATGTTTGCCTTCAAACTAATTAAAGCCATTTGTATCAAATGACTGGAAAAACTTCCCTTCTGAAAATAAAGAAAATACTTGAAGGAAGTTGGGTTTTTTTAGAAAGTCTGAGTTAGTTTCATCAACTGTAATGAGAAGTGCACTATTCATTTTATTACATCTAAGCGTGAGCATAGATCAGCTAGGTGAGGGCTGCATTTTCACATAGATGCGACCGCAGAGTCCGAGCGGACTCTGAATCAGCTCTTCGGAGAAGCTGACTGCGAGTGCTGGGGCAGCAGGCACGTGAGCTGGGCCACCACGATCGGATGTGCGGTGGCCTCCGTCCGTCCTTTACTGTCTCCTGCTGTTTCAGGCACATAGAGTTACGAGAAACACAACTTTTGTGCACAGGGCATACACCCCGGTAAGTATCTGTTCATTGAAACCATGCAAATGAGTTCGGTCAGGACGAATGTATCACAAATCATGATTTATAGCTAAGACATTTTTTTTAAATAAATGCTAATCCTTTCAATTTATGTACGTGATGGGGTCCAGCCGGTGCCCGCCCCACCCCCACCCCCAGGCAGGTGCGGGGACCAGAAAGACGCCGGGTGAGGAGGGCACCCTCCCACGGTCTTGTGATGTCCCCTTGATACGTGTTTCATCTCTGCCATACGATGCCAGTGCCGGACGCAGCAATTAGGACCCGTGAGAAAATTCTTCAGGACTTGTTTCTTATGTCTGCTCACAAGGAGCCCCGGGGCCAGGGGAAGGGTCTAGGACATTCAGCAGGGGGCTTGATTCAAAGCCTGGGAAAGCTGGCACCTGCGCACGGTTAGACTCACTGCTACGTCAGAGGACCACTGGTTTCTGCGCCCTGATACCCGGCTGCATTTTAGTACAGCCAGGATGCTTTGGGAGGATTGGGTGCTCTTTCCCAATATATTTGAAAGGAGCTGTCAACGTTTCCCTTAAACTCTTTGTGGTAGAATGGTTGCGGGGCGCCTGGGTGGCGCAGTCGGTTAAGCCTCCGACTTCAGCCAGGTCACGATCTCGCGGTCCGGGAGTTCGAGCCCCGCGTCAGGCTCCGGGCTGATGGCTCGGAGCCTGGAGCCTGTTTCCGATTCTGTGTCTCCCTCTCTCTCTGCCCCTCCCCCGTTCATGCTCTGTCTCTCTCTGTCCCAAAAAAATAAATAAACGTTGGAAAAAAAAATTTTTAAAAAAGAATAGTTGCAACGACAAGTTTGAAAGACCCTGCTGGAGATACAGGCTGCATCTGTCAAAGGGCCCAAGGGGCCCGAGTTTACCATGGGGGGAGCTGGGGCCCAGAGAGCCCCTCTGCTGCGGATCCACAGGGGTCCTTTGTGCTCGCCCAACCCCAGATGAAGCTGCTTTAGGATGACTTTGCCACCATAACTGCTAGAACCTCATTGCGTGCATGCCGGCCGTGGCCGAGGACTGCCTGTCACCGGGATCTTCCCTGTGGCTGTGTATGGACTGGATGCCCGTGTTCCCCAAACTCGCATGTTGAACCCCAGCCTCCAGGGTGATGGTTTTGAAGGTGGAGCCCTTGGGAGCTCATTAGCTTTAGATGTGGTCTTGGCGGGGGGGGGGGGGGGGTGCGCTCACCGATGGCATCAGTGCCCTTGTAAGAAGGGTCGCCAGAAAGCGCTCTTCCTCTGCCGTGTGAAGGCGCACCAAGAGGTGGCACCTGCCGGCCAGGCCCAGGCTCCCCCAGGACCCCACAACGCCAGCACCTAGATCTGGAACTCCCAGCCTCTGGAACTGTTGCAGTCCCCTCGACGTGTGGTATTCTGATAGGAGAGCTCGAACATTGTTTGTCCCATTCTGTTGGGAACACTGAAACTCAGGGAAGGGACGGGATTCTCCCTGGAGAGTAGGAAGACCTCCCCTTCTGTGTTCTCGGCTCGTCCAACAGTTACATTGGCGTAAAATACATTACCAGGAGAAACACAGATTTGATCCTGTGTGGACCGGAGCCCCACGAGGACGCGAGAGGCCCCTCCAGCGTCAGGCAGTAGAGGCTTCCGTGCCCCCTTGAGCTAAGGACAAGGGGTGGGGTCCGGCTTCCAAGGGAGGACAGTTCATGGGGAGTGGGAATCCCAGGTGTTTGCAGGGCTGTGTGAGGAGAAGTCTTTCTTCTGAAAAACCTTTGGGAAGAGCTGTCTTCCTGGTACAGACCCCTGTTTAAACTCCCCAGGGCAGTGAAGGGGGAGATCAACGGCCTTTCTTGTTCCTTGGGCCTTGATGGTCTTTGGCTCGAAATAATCCACACGCCAAAGGGGCACATTCCTTGGCGGCCTGCCCTCCGCCCCTCGTCCCCATACTTCGGGGTAGGAAGTGGCTGAGCTGAGCCTTGATTCCCAGGCCCAGCCTGGGTGCTGAGCCCCTGTCCAGTCTGGTCCCTGAGGATGCGTCAGCCGCTGCCCTATCCTCCCTGATTCCTGGGCCTCCTCGGCCAGGGAAGGGGAGGGGGTTCCTCGCTGAGCCCCAGCGCAGTTCTGTCCTCCCAGGCCGGGCTCCGTCTGTGGTGGGGCTGGAGGACTGGGGAGTCCCAGCTGGGCCGACCCGGAGCAGTGGGGGGGGGGGGGCAGACCGGTCAGTTTCACGGGGCAGTGACTTTGGGGGGCGCCGTGCCCTTCCTGGGCTGAGCGCGGAAGGGCCTGTCAGGAGATACAGCCAGCAGGCGCTCTTGAACCCAGACACCCAGCCCCACACCCACTTTGAGCCTGCAGCCACAGCCCGGCCATGACTGGACACACTCAGCGATCATGATTCCTGTTCCAGAAGTACGGAGCGCAAACCTCCCTATCATGTTACAATTGCTTTAATGTTGGATCCCATCGTTCTACAGAAATGTTCCCGTTTGGTAAAACTTAATGATGTAATTTAAAGTATGCATATGTTGAATCACGCTTTCTCTTCCATTTGTAACTAAAGGTTACAAAAAGGTGCTTTGGAGATGTTTGAACATCTGAAGCCTCAGATAACCCGCGCCTGCATCACCACAGCGTTAAGGCAGTATTTGAACCGTATGGCTGCGAGACTCGGTTCCTGCATTGTGAGAACGCGGCCGCGGATGTTGTAGGCCCCCCTCGAGGTTCCTTTTATCTGGGAAGTAATAGGAACAGTAATTAGAGGGCTTGACAAATAATTTTCAGTGTGAAAATAAAGCTGAGTCACTTTTGTTACGTGCAGAAACAGGAACATTCTACGCGTGATGTATCCTGAAAGCATTGTCTACGTTGGCCCCAGTCACTGTCCTCACATTTTCCATCTCTTGATGCTCGTGGACGTGCAGATGTGGGGAGGGGACTGCTCCGCTGGGCGGTGGGGGGCCTGGCTCCCCGCTGGCCCCACCCCTCCAACCGCCCCGCCCCAGGGTCGGAGCTGACACAGGAGACTTTGGCTCCGGGACCTTGCGTCTGCTCTTCCTTGTCTCCATGTGGTGCTCCTGCCCCCTTGTCCTCACGCCTTCCCATCGTGGGGTCTCCGTGGAACGTCCTGGGGACTCTCTCCGTGCTCACTGTGTGTGCAAGTTGCCCGCCCCACTGGCCTGGCCTCCCCCAGGCGCCCTGGCGACACGTCGGTTGGCCACTCACCGCTGACCGCCGAAGTTCACGCTGGCCTCAGACGTGCCCTTCCTGTCCCTCGCTCCCCCTCACACCTCATGCGGTGCTTAGAGCAGGGCAGTGCCGGGCACCAGCTTCGGGGCAAGAGAGGAAGAAACAGCAGTAAACCCTTTGTCTTTGGGGAGGACCACTGTCCGGGGGCACAGAGATGAAAATGGCGGCCACCCCTCTGTGGCGGGACCCCCAGGGGTGTGTGGGCTGTGACCTCACGGAGAGACCATCCCATAAACTATCGCCAACTCATGGTGCTGTATTGTTTAGGGTTCTGTTCCCTTGCTGTAGATCATAGACTGGCAAAGTTGTCATGAACCTCAAAACCCAGATCGAGTATGTTGTGTGGTCCTTGCTTAGTAACCTGGGATTGGAAGAGGTTGCTTGCTGGGAACCCCCGACCCCAGCTGTTCGTGGTGGCCCCATTGGTGGGCGGGGCCTTGCCTGAACTTTCAGGGTCATGAGGTTGGAGATGCCACCACCAGGGTCCACCCTGGTTGGACCCCAGGCTGCCTGTGGCCTTTGGGGGAGGGAGGGGCCACACTCTCCAGGACACAGGGCGCTCTGAGGGACTCAGTCTTCATACCCCTGTTTAGCGATTCTCAAATTGAAAGAAAAGTCTGAAAACCGACTGAAATGATCCACGTTTTGATGCGTCTTTGTTTATAACTTAAGCCAGTCCTGCCCGTAGTCATGGCACGGATTGTCTCCACAACCCGGAGAAGGAAACAGAGCGTCCTGGCCACGGGCCACCCGCAGGTGCGGCTCAGAGCCCAGGGGGCCGCAGGGTCGTGGCGGGCCTGGCTGTGCGGGGTGGGCCTGCTGTGCGGGGTGGGCCTGGCTCACCCCGCACAGACCTGCTTTGTTCCTACTGTGGGCAGAGCCAGGGGCCGTGTGATCCTGGGGGCCCTGAGCCCCCACGCATGACACTTACTGGCTGCCATAGGGCTGGACTCCTGTCCCTCGAGGGGAGCACGTCCCTGCAGGACACAAACACGCGTTCACGAGTACATCTGAGCTATTAAACACTGGAGTCCGATGCGGAGCTTTGCGCGGCTCTATCAGAACGGCTTTGTTTTCTCATTAAACAATTAATTTGTGGCTCTTTGGAGTGTGCAGCAGAGTCCCATCTGTTGATTCTGTTATTTAACTTGATAAAAGAGAGCCATCGAGTGTGGAAAACCGGATCGTCAACCTGGGAGCATTTATGCCGAGGCGGGTGCTTAGCAGCGGGTCTGCGGGACTGGGGGCTTCCGCACCGCGTGCCCCGGTGTCTCCACGGCCAGTTTCCGAATCCGGGCGAGAGCCTGTGAGAGCAGGGTGTCCTGTGCACGAGGTCAGGGAGCCCCGCCTTCTCGGCGAGGCCCCGGGAAGCACACTCAGCCCCGGCCTTTCAAGCCGCACTCCAGAGCCACAAGAGGCTCATTTTCACATCGATCGCGGCTCGGCTGACGGGAAGAGGTGTGCACGCTGCGAGCCGGCCTTTTCCAAAGCCGCTTCGAGGGCCTCGCGCCAGCTTTCTCCTTCCTGCGTTAGCCCGGGAAACCTGCACCGGGGTGAGGCGAGGGTCTGCCAGTCCAGGGGTGGGCCCGAGGCCCTGGGTGTGTGAAAGCTCCGAGGAGACCGCCAGGAGGCCTGAGAAGGGCTCAGGGTGGAGGGCCGGGGGCGGCTGTCCCAGACGGACAGGCTGGTCAGGTTAGAGATGGCCACAGGCCGAGGTCTGTCAGCAGAAGAGACAAGGGGAACTGCTTGACCCCAGAGGCCCGAGGGGCTGGGTGGCTACCGTTTGGGGTGCGGGCCTCGTGAAAGACTGAAGAACACAGACGGGTGGGTCTTGAACGCTTCGACGGGGGTGCAGAAGGGGAAGCCTGTTGGCCCCGCAGCCTTGTGGGGTCATGTCTCCGGGCCCCTTGCCTGCTCACCCGCTCGGCGCCCCAGAAGCAGGTGTTGGCTGGGGCCTTGGAAGGCGTGCGGATGTGAGTGGGACCGCGCACCCTGCCCCCGACCCACCGAGGAAGCAAGAACGCAAGCGAACGTGGGGCTGTGCCCTCGGGGCCAGAGGAGGGGCTCCCGCTAAAGACGCGCTTTGGGGCAGCGTTCACAGATGTCGTCTGTGTTTCGGAAGCAGCGCGTGGCATGCGTGGCTTTCCTAACAGAGACAACTTTTCTTCCATTCCTTTCCGGCCGTGTGGGCCTGAGAGTTACTAACTGAGCAGGGGACCGTGGCCAGCGAATTTCTCCTCTGGGACGGCTAGGAAGCCATCCCCAAACCAGCCTTGTCTCCGTGCACGCGTGTGCGCGGAGGGGGGCAGCGTCCGTCTCAGGGGACACCCAAGCAGCTCACGTCCCCGGAGCAACCGCCGTGACCAGCACTGCCGTGACCTCGCGGGGCCAGTCTGGCGGAACGGCCCGCGTGCGCGTGGAGGGAGTGAAGCGGTGACCTCGGCCTTCCGAGGCCGTCACTCTGCACGGCCCGGACGGTAGGTGCTGCGAGGGTGATGCAGCCGGACTGTGAAACGGGTGCGCTTTTTGGAAAAGCTCGCACGCTGGGCTTTTGCGGCACGTTCTACCGGAGCCCAAGGGGACGTAAACGATGGTTTGCGGGTGACAGGAGTCCCTCTCCCTCTTTCCCCCCCACGCTGCCTGTCTCCACGTCACCCCTGTGCCACTCACAGGCCCCTCCACACCCCTGTCTCCACCTGCTCCGTTCCTGTCCTCTTCCTGGTCCGAGTTGGTGGCAAAGTCCACCGCATAGCGGACAGAGGGCTTGCAGCTTCCTTTCTCATGGAAATTCTCCTTCGCTGTGTCCCTCTTGCCTTTAATATCCTTACTTTTGGATAATAATTATAGCTTCGGACATAGGTGTTTTTTTTTTGTTTTTTTTTTTTCAACGTTTATTTATTTTTGGGACAGAGAGAGACAGAGCATGAACGGGGGAGGGGCAGAGAGAGAGGGAGACACAGAATCGGAAACAGGCTCCAGGCTCCAAGCCATCAGCCCGGAGCCTGACGCGGGGCTCGAACTCCCGGACCGCGAGATCGTGACCTGGCTGAAGTCAGACGCTTAACCGACTGCGCCACCCAGGCGCCCCCGGACATAGGTTTTGAAGTTGTGTGGGACTCACCTGTGGGTCACTCGGTCACTCACCGAACACACGTTCATTGGGGTCAGCGAGGTGGCTCGGGCACTGGCCCTCCCAGTCCCTCCACACACAGATGCTCCCGGGTGCCGACCTGCTCTGCTCGGGGCCCCGCTGACTTTGGAGTAGGTCTCCGGCCGTGGCACAGCATTGGAGCCATTCCTCTGGAAGACCCCGACCTCCCCTTGGGCCAGAATACCACGTCCAGGCGAGAGGGGCACTGCCCACTCCTCTCTGCCTCCTGCCAGACACAGGGGAGCCGCGCTGTCCCCACCAGCATTCCACAGCCTGGCCTCTTCCACGTAATCCCGTTGTAAGGTGGGCGTGCCCCATCACAAGCCTGCCTTCATCAGAGAGCTGCAGGGGCTCGGATTCTAGAATCATCTGGTGAGGATGACCCATCATGTCCACAGGGGTGACATCAGCTCCTTGTTCACCCACACAGACCAGCAGCAGAATCTGCACGTGCAGGTGTGGGAGCTTGGCGGGGGACGGAGGGGACAGAAACCCGTCACCAGGGTGAAAACATGTCACAGCCAAGCTCACGGCCTCTAAACTGAGTGTTTTAAAACCCTTTGTTCCTGCAAAGTGAGATCCAGGATGTTACAAACAGGTAGAAAATGAGTTTTCTCTGCAGCTTGTCAACTCTGGGAATCACTGCCCATGAAAAATTTAGAAGGACTCAGAAATGATTTGCCATTTATAGGAAAATAGTCTTCAGTTGCAGCAGAGTTCCAGAAGGTGCCCTTAGACCTCATGTGGCAGCCTCTGCTGGGGGAAGAGGAAGGCGGGCCAGGACACAGCAGGTTTCTGACACCCCTGGCCCCTTCGAATGACCCTTTGCACCCTAGGCCCTCCCTGCACGTGCTGTCCCGGCCTCCCGATGCTGTACCCGCTGAGCAGGCTCCAGGTCACGGTCTCCGAGGCTCCGCTGCCCGGCACTTACCAGGTCTTTCCGTCCCCATGAGACTCTCTGAGCAAACGGCCAAAACTTGGCTAACCTCAGGATTTCTGCCTTTGCTGTCGGGGCGTGGGCTTGCTGGGAGTGGACATTCGCAGCCTCGTCTTCACACCCAGGCAGCCACACTCCCAGGTGTCCGGGGACGTTGACTCGTGGCCTCCTGATCCCGGCTGTGGGGGCCACTCTGTATGGTAACGCGGCTTGAGAGGGTGGGAGACCCGGCCTGGGTGTCCCTGGTGAGAGGAGGGGACAGGAGAATGGGATCCCTGTGACCGCCCACCTTTGCCTCCTCTGTGCGCAGCCACGCTGACTGCCCAGCTTGCCGGCACGGCGGGGAGGTTCCCAGGAACTTGGGTCTCCGTCTCCGCCTTCCGGCCCCTGAGCTGGGGGTTGAGAACCCGAGGGCAGCCGCCCGGCCTTGCCCTTTCCGCACAGTCCTCACAGCAGGGCTTGTCCTTCCGTGGTGACCTTGTTAAGGCCCATAGGGACCGGGTGAGGGGCTCCTCGGGGCGGGCGGCACGATGAAGGGCAGAGGGACGGAAGGAGTGACCTCCTGTTCCAGGCCGTCACAGCCGCTCCCCCGTCACTCTGCCAAGGCTGGGACCCCACCTGTTTTCAGCCTCTGGAGTCCGTGCCTCTCCTGCTTGCATCCGTCTGTCCGTCGGCACCCTGGACCGGCGGCCCCTGCTGACTCACCACGGGGCAGCAGTCAAGGGGAAGCCCCACTTTCCCGGGGAGGGGCGGGGTCTCCCTTCGAGGCGTTAGTTCCCCGGAAGCAGACTCTGAAAACCAACGTGCTCTCCCAGCCTCATTTAGAACCATGTACGACAGGCCAGAGTCTGTCATTTTTATTATCTTAACCATCAATTGCACTTTTCTCCTTATTTTATTGTCAGATATTCAGGGGAGCCCGATGCCATTTAAATTGACAAACCAAGTCTGCCCTCCCTGATGGGTTATTTTGTAACCTGGGAAACGGCTCACCTGGTCTGTTTTCCTTACATGTAAAACGAGATGATCGCCCCTGCTTTGCTCGAGCGTCGGGGAGATAATTTCAAGATGGTGCTTGTGGGGAGACCGTGTGCAAGGTGGAAATAACACCCATTATTCTCCATAAGACACTGCTGTTTGCACGTGATGAACTATCTGCTCTCGGAGGTGAGAACATTCAAACGCGGAAATGAGGTCGCCAGACTGTGGCAAACACAGACAACGGAGCCGCCGTGACTGCAGGGGTGTCTGTCCCCTGACACCCGCATGTACAGGCTTCTCGGGAGCGGAGGCCACTGGGAGGAGACACCTGTGTGTAGGCACGGCTCCCCCGCCGTGGGCCTCTGTTGAACCCGTCTCACGGCTGACGTCCAGCATGCTGCAGGCTGAGGCCGGCGAGCGTGGTGGGTCGGTGATGTGGATCTTCTTCCTGTACGGCCAATGGTCTGCAACAGCCGGAGGACTCCGGATGTCTCGTGGTCCCCTTCAACCTCGTGGCACCCTGGGGGAGACGTGGGCGAGTTAGGGGTCCCTCGGCCTACGAGGGGACTTCCCACTTAATTCCAAATCCATCGGAGAGGGTGGGTTCCAAAGGAACCGTCCATCAGAGGTCCTTACTGGCTTTCAGAATAGGAACGGTTGGTTATCTCTCCTGCCCTCTTCCTTGGGGTTAATCCATTTTCCAGAGTTGGCCCTTCTCCCCAGCAGCAACCCCAAAGACTGTTCTCACCATCCCCCCCAAGGTCACTTCTCTTTCCTTGACATCTACCCCCAAGAGTTCCCAGCATGGAGATGACTCTTCGAGTCCCCAGACCGGAAGACACTCAGGCGGTTAGTTTATTTTGTAGATGGAGAGCCTCAGAGCAAGAGAGGTCAGTACTTACTGAGTTGGAACTAGACTGAATGTAGAATTTTCCTGTGGATGAGGAGATACTGATACGTTTCTCGTGTCTTTTTGAGAAGTTAGGCACTTTTGACTTGTCTGCAGTTCGTTTTAATAATTAAAACAACCCAGTGTTTTGAATGTTTTTAGAAAAGCCTAGTGCTTTGTCTAATATGTGTAGCGTCTGCTGAATGGAGGGCAGAGCTCTCAGCAGGCCTGCTGCCCCATCCTGTGCCCTGAGAGCTGCCTTTGATCTGGGGCCGGAAACCTCGGTTTTTTCCAAGGGATTAAATGACCGCCACTGCTCGCCTTCTGAGCGTCCTCCTCCGTGGTCTCCTCGGGTCAGCCTGACGGACGTATGATTGCTCACCTCACTTGCCCCGCACCTCCCCCACCGGCACCGGGGCTGTGCGGACTCCCCGCAAGCGGCAAATAACTACTTGTCAGTTGACGGACGTGGGGATTTTCAGCAGACACCTTCCCTCCGTCCGTCCTTCCAGGCCCACTCGCCTCTCAGCCCGGCCGGGAGGAACATCGAGCCGCAGGCCATTTGAGAGCACTTCAAATCGCGGAGCTGGGCATGATGAATAGGCAGGTAGCCCTGAAAGTTCTGAGCGCCCGCCTCCCTCCGTGGGCGAAACGCAGCACGGGCCCGGGGGCCTCGGTGCCCCTGCTGTCACGGCTGGTACATTTCCCTCCATAAACTCGTTCTCTCTGACACCCCGGGGAGTGTTTTATGACATCAGCAGAGTCTGTGGAGAGGCCCAGAGCAGGGAGTCCGTGAACCTGTCAGAGCAGACCCCACAAGTGGCCCACGGGGAGCCGCAGAGCAAGCATTTCCACGGCGGAACGGCCCAGACGCCGACCCGATCACGCGTGAGAGCCCACGGTGCCGCGGGCGGCTGCAAACCCAGGACTGTTGGAAGATGCAGACTCTGTGGGAGCACGTGTCCCGCAGAGTCTGGGGTCTGGGGCTGTGATGCGGGGCTTTGAAATGATCTCCCCGGCCTCAGAGAGCCAGTCACAGGGAGCCGTGCAAATCCATTACCTCCAAAGCCAGATTCCGGAAGCTGATTTTCACCAAGATCAACTATTTTCAGCTATTTTCATGCTGTGTTGAGATAATGAGGGAGTAAAGCTCAGTAAGGCAACTTGCATTTGAGATTAGCTGGGCGAACCCCAGCCCACGGTCAGGTCTCCTAGCACACTTTCCACGGTGTGTGTGTTACTCTCACGCGGAGAAGTCAGCGATGCGCATCCTGGTTCACGAGTGCTGCGACCTTCTGCGGAGACACCACAGGGAGGCGTGGAGTCCGTCATGCACAATGAGACCCGATCTCGTCTCCCTGCACGGCCCCTTCAGGCCTGGCTCCGTCCCCTCATCTCTAGCCACAAAGCCAGGCTCAGTGCCGTAACTAAACAGGTGGAGTCCCGGGCCATCACCGAAGAGCGGGGCTCTGCTCCAAGTCAGAGTCTTTCTGCCCCTCAGGCCTGCTTTGGGCTGGGTCTCTACGGGGACACAGGAGGGTGGGCTCAGCTCACTCTGTGGCCTCCCTCGCGCAACAAGGAGCATGGGTCTGGGGCCCCGCCTGGCGGCTCTGGGAGCCCCTTTAACGCTGTTCCCTGAGGGCTCAGAAGCAGTGCAGGTGGGCGACCTGCTTCCGTCTCCTGGCTCCTTGGGACACCCGCCGTCCGTGGGTCCTCCTGTCCTCCACGGTCCCCCTGACACAGGCCCACTCGTGTCTCTGGCCCATCTAGACATCCCCCCGCCCACACCCAGACTTGGCTGCACACTGTCTCCCAACCCTGTTTCCTCCGCTGCTGGTGGGAGAGGAGTTGGGGGCTCCAGACCTCCTGGACGAGCCCTCTCCCGTCTCCAGCACAGTTGGTGGGTGGCCGGATCGAGGGGCCATGGGCTGCAGCCCAGATGGGGATCCCTGGGGTCTGGGGTCTTGTTACAGGCAGGGGCCCCTGGGATGGGTGCGGGAGACAGGGTATCAGGAAAGTGTGCCCATGATCTAGCTGAATCGCCCGCACTTGCTTCTTGGCTGGTTCCAGCAGAGGAAGACAACATGGCTGAGGTAGCCGGATGTTTAGATCATGAGTCTTTGCGCACAGATGGTCTCCACGGAGTAGAGCGGGGAGTGCGCAGCTGCGGAGGAAGTGTGGATGGAAGGGGCTTTGACGTTGACGCTGGTGAATCAGGCATCATTAACGTGAGGACGCGTCATCCCCGCGTACGACATAAAACACTGACGGAAGTGGTCCTGTGATTTCAGGGTGAGAAACCCACCCTCCTGAGACATTCGGTAAACTGAGTCCTGCTTGTCTCCCCTTCGCTTTCCCGGGCAGCGCCTCACTTTCTGCTGTGTTTTGCTGCCGCGTCTGTCATTTCCCCCATTTAGCCGCTCCCTCTGCGTGGACGTGAGGCCCCGCCGCCTTCCGTGCCGTGGGGCTGGGGGTGCGGGTGGCGGCACAGGCCTGCGTGGACCCGCAGAGACCTGGGTGCCCAGGCTCCCCACTGCTCCTCACACCTGGACGAGAAACGGGCCTTGGGCGGCAATCCCTACGGGTTCTGGAGGTGTCGGCGCGGCCCTGGGCTCTGCTTATCTCCGTGAGCGACAATAAAATGTGTCCGCTGCCCGTGAGCTTGGAATGTTCTTGACTCAGGTTCGGTTTCCCAGTTCAATGAAAGCTGGATGGTTCCTCCCCAGGGCCGATCCGGAGGTGGACCCATATTGGGGGTTGCCGGGCCCTCACGCGTGTCCCCTGCTGGTGGTCACGGCTGCCCCGGGGCCCGGTGGTCAGAGCTGACCTCCTCTGGGCTCTGGGACAGATTGCCCTGCAGGACCCGGGTCTGTGGCCCCAAGGGTTCCAGGTGTAGACGCCCGCCGCGGACAGATGCAGGGCCCCACGAGGGGTCCCCGCCCGTGTGGCCCCTTCCCGTGGCCTCCTTGCCGGGATCGGCGGCAGAGGAAGCCAGAGTCTGCAGCAGGGTAAGGAAGGTGGGGTGGAGGTAGGTGGCCCCACCTGGCCTCCCAGCCCCGCCCTTCCCTGCCCCGCCCTGCGAGCACAGGGACCTTCCCTGCCCCTGCTCTGTGCGTGTGTGTGCACATACGCGTGCACGCACACACACGTGTGAAGTGGTGCTGTTTCTACGCCTTCCTCCCTTCCCCAGGGAACCATCAGCCAGGGCCTTCCTAACTTCGGGACAGACAGCAGCCCCGGGGTCCTGACCTTCAAGCCCCTTCCAGGATGAATCTGTTAGGTTGGCGTGTGGTTAGGTGGCTTGGGATTTTTAAAATCCTTAGTATTAAAACAGTGGCTAGTCTCGCTGTGTTTCACTGCACCTGTTTCCCGCTTGCAAATGTCTGAGGGTTGAGTGGACATGTTAGAAGAAGGTGAAATCTAATCTCTGTTCTTGTACCCAGAATCTGTGTTTTTGCCGTTTCCCCCCCTCCCTCACCGCAAACGACTACTTTTCAAAGTGCTGTGGGGGTCGTGTACTGTGGTGACTTGGGGTGTGACCGTCGTGGGCCCCGCCCGTCCCCTGGTCAGGATGGGGGCCAAGGGTGGCCCATCGTGGCCACCAGCCCCCAAAGCCTGAGAAAGCCCGGTTCTTCGGCCCCACGTTGACCCTTTTCCTCGTCAAGGAGGAAAAGTCTGTCAGGTTATGGCCGTCAGCCCACACCCCCCGGGGCCTGGTCCATCAGCTGTGGCCAGTAGTGCTGTGGCCGGTGCACAGGCTCCGATGGAGTTGCCGGGGAGCTCAGCGTCGTTGGAGGGACTTGGTCACAAGGCCCCGTCAGGGCCTGTGCCAGCACGGCCTTTCTGCGGGAGGTCCACCGTGTGCAGCCAGTTTGAACGTCCGAGGCCACTTTTTGTCCCTGTTTTTCCAAATTGGTGTGACAGATGGGATGCTAATGCAATTGTTTTGGTCCAACAGATAAAAGCAGAGAGCGCGGCCGAGCGCCCTGTCCTCCCGGCCTGATGCTGCACGCGGACAGGAAGAGCCGGGCCGGGGACGGAGAAGACAAGGTTGGTCTCTGGACTCTGCTTGTGCTCTGCAAGCCGGAACCCCGGGGTCAGAGGCACCGGGCCCAGAGCACCCCTCGGGTCCTACCCCTCACCCCTCCCCCTCCTGTCGTTCGCTGACGCTTTGGGGTCTGCTCTGTGAAGCGGAGTCAAATCCAGCGAGAACGTGGATTCCAGATCACGGACGAGAGGGGTGGGTGCCCCGGGCTTTGGTAAAAGCCGCCAGGCCTTCCCCTCGGGTCCTGGCTCCAGGCCTCGCAAGGCCGGGGCTCCGTGTGGTGACCTGGGCTTCCCGGGTGTGCTGCGCCCACTTTCGGGAGAGGGCCACAGACGCCACAGGGCTGCAGGGCCACGGACACCACAGGGCAAAGCCAGAGCCTGTTTCCGGATGTTTAAAGTTCGTGTGCGTCAAGCCCCACACACATCGGTTTTTTCTCCACACTTTCCAGTCTCAGGCCCTTCTCTCTGCCTCTCTGCCAAGTGGCATTTTAAGGATTGACCGTGGATGTGCTCAGCACATTTACCTTCCCACGAAAGACCCGAGGGATTAGCTTTTATCGCTGTCTTTGAAAATCACAAATTTCATTCGCTCCAAGCTGTCAGGTATCTCGGAGGCCTGTGGTCGCCCCAGGGTCTTGTGAACGTTCTGACTTCACCTCCACGGGTGCATCTCTGCTCCCGCCGGCCCTGCGAACCCTCCTGTACCCACGGGCTGTCCTGCCGGTTCCCCCCCTTAGGGACGGTCGGGGGGACCATCATGGACACGGGTGCCTCTTCTCATCCTTAGGGCCGGCGCTAAATGGTGTAAGTGGGTCACGAATGTTCGTGCAGATGACACCTTTGCTCCCTGATGCAGGATTTCTCTGGAAGAGATCAGCATCTGTGCCAGTATTACATGTTTATTAAACAAATACCCTTTCTAGTGCCTTAACTACTTCATCACTGGGCTCCACACCTCTAATTCAGTTTCATTACTTTAGCATGGAAAGGGAGTTTTATGCCATGATTAGCCATTTTTATCACCAACAGGAAATCATAACTGGCGCGTGCAACAAGAAGGAGACCCTGGTAATTAGCAGTAGAGAATCCCCGCATTGCCAGATTTGAACGTCAGTCCCCGTCACAAATCACGCCGCGCCAGATCTGCGTGAGTGATTAGCTGGGGTAATCTAGTACTCAGAGGCTCTCATTGGGTTTCTACTGTTCAATTAGCTCCATAATGAAAATCTCCCCTCGTTTTTCTAATTGGATTAGTAATGGAAACTGTGGTCTCAATATATATATATATTTTAACACCACTGTCTGAGTCCTTCCTGTTACACTCATTATTTATCCTGACCTTTTTTTTCCCCCCTCACAGGAAGGAAAGGCATCTTCTACTCCCCAAAAAGTCTAAAAGAAATTATTCTTAAACTGTAGAACTTAAGGATAATTGTATAAATTAAGCCTCACGTATTCAGTGAAATTTTCTGTGTGGGTGAGCAAAGGGTCGCAGGGGGCCCCCAGCAGGGAAGCACACGTGCGAAAGAGGCGTCGTGACCCCTTCTCTCCTGGGCGTTAGGTCTGTTGGAGACGTGCCTTGCCCTCTGCCCTCACCCGGAGGCCACGCAGGGACTCTTCCGGGGGAACATTTTCATCCCACGACTTGTGTCCTTCCTCTTGGCCGGCTCTGCTCGGCCAGCTATTCACCCCCGACCACGTGGGCCATTCTGTCCCCAGCTCGTGGGTGGGCAGATGGCAACAGGGTCAGCCACGCAGATGCCACGTTCCTGTGCGTGGGACTTACTGCGGCCCGGGCTTTGGAGACACTGGGATTCTCTCGGCTTTTTGTCTGGATCTTGTGTTCCCGTGCCCCCAGGATCTAGCGTTTGCCTTTCCAGCTCCTGTGTGTGAAGGGAAGCTGACGCGATGTACAGGGGGTGCAGCCCTCAGGGCCCCGGATCAGCGCATGGACTTCTGTGCCCGCGCCCTCCCCGCTGGCCGGCTCTGCCATGTGCAGCGCTGACCTCCCAGCCCCGTCACCCACACGGGCCGCTGATCACCTCACCTACAGTGTCTCATCCCATAAGGTCCTGGCACGAACAGTGGTGGGAATAGAGATCCCAGAATTTTAGGATGGCCTTCTTCAATTCAATTCAATTCAATTCAATTCAGTTCAATTCAATTCAATTCAACTCAATGAATCCAGAGCCTTAATTGCAAATGACAGTCTCCTCTGAGAGCCTGGTTGTTGCTTTGAGTACATTCTGGTGTTTTTTTAATCTCATCTGATTTTTTCAGAGAAGGAGAACACAGTGTTATTATTCTAAGTTTGAGATTAAAACTGTAGAGACAGCCGGGAGAGGAAAAACATGTCCTTACCACACCGCTAAAGTTTTTTTTTTTTTTTTCCTTTTTAATATTAGACAATACATCTTCATTTTCTTCTAGGTGGTGTAATGTTCAAACATTCTTTGTTTTCTAAATAGAGCCACAGACACAGAGTGATTTTCAAACCCAAATCTGCCCCAGAATCCCTTGCACCACCCGCCATCTCCGCCCCCAGCTAGGTGCTCGGGAAGGAGAGAACATCACCAGATGCTACAAGGACGTGGGCTCGTGCCCCCCGCCCCCCGTCCTCAGGGGCCCAGATGAGGAAGTCCGGGTGGACCCAGGCCTCCTTGCACCTTCTAGATTCCCTCCCAGAGCGCACAGTCTTGGAAGCACTGGACCCCAGCCTCTGGGTCGGCCCATTTCTGGAGATGAATCCTGTGTGATGTTTTGCCCGTGAGATGTTAAGGCATCCACAGGCCATCTCTTGGTGGTGGCTGCCTTTCTCTGTATCTGCAAAAGCAGATAGTCTAGCCAATCTGGGGTGATCAGGGAGATGCCTTGGTCTGAATTCCTCAGCACGGCCTGTTGTGCCTTAAATTCTGTATTCTCAGCATAATTGCTCAGTCCCATTGGCTTAGCGGTACTGAGCGGGTCATTATCCAGCAGGTGTCTGCATGAACCGTGTTGCCCTTCACTTGGTTACCTAATTGAAGACGAGTGTTTAAATTAAAAAAAAAAAAGTGCTCTTCTTCTCTTTCTGTTAAAAGGAGCCTCCGTCGATACTAGTCACAAGAGAGGACAGCGCAGCAAAGGGCAACCGACCCGTGGCCTCTACCCCGGTGCCCGGATCCCCCTGGTAAGATGCCTCAAGACATGGGAGCGATGGTTAGTTGGCACTAAAGAGAACGTGCACGTTCTTAGATAATGCCGTGCTTTAAAAAATTAATTTGTGGCTCACGGCAGGTACCAGCACCATACTGTTGTCAAATGCTGCAGAAAGAAAAGTAGCATTTAAGTGATAAGTTATCCTGCTCCCGTGCATTTGCAAATCTGTGTTAAAATAATAAGTTGTTGCGTATATATCAGTGAAAGACGGTGTCTGAAGAAAAGGCAGCACGCATTACGCTTCAAAGAGCTGTTTTCCCTCCAAGAAGCTAGTAACTGAATGGCTGTTAATTAAAGATGTGTCTGGCTCTCTCCAGCTGCCCTGTGAGGATTCCTGATCTTTGAGTATGCTGTGCTCAAACTAGCCTCCACGAGGGAGTCACTGTCTTTGGTTTTTTAAAATGTCCTTTTATAATGGAGTAATTTGGAAGCAGAAGAAAAAGGTTATTATAATAAAAATTAGTTTTAAAACCTGAAGATTAGAAGGTAGGACAGAGCCGGAAGGAGCAGCTAATTCGGACAGCACACGCAGCGCCCTGGGTTGGCTTCACGTGCCTCCTGGGTAGGAAAGCCACCCGCTACTGGTCCCCGTCTGACGTGACCACCGATGCCCCCATCACCTGCTTGTTGTGGTAAATAATGCTCTTAACTGGAGCCACTGGACCATTCCTTCCTTCTCTGCACGGTCGGCGGTCAGCGTCGGCCAGCACCTGGCGGCCTCCCGCCCTCTGTCTTCGGCCACAGCCACTGTGCACCCTGAAAACGCCTCTTGGGGAAGAGCCTCCTTCTGCTAACACAGGGTTCACACCCGCTTCTCCAGGGGTCCCAACACTTAGGGAGCATCCTGCAATTCAATTCAGTTCCGACTCCAACTCAGAGTTGCCCAGGCCCCACAGGCTAAGGGCTCAATCCCCCAGTGCTACCCTCGCAGCAGATCTGGATGCAGATGGGGTCCCTGGCCACCCGCACTTTGGTCTGGCTGATTGCAAATTCAGGGGTTCCCACGACCTCCCCGCAGGTCTGATAATTTGTCAGCATGACTCACAGAGCCCAGGAAAAAGGTTTACTCACAGTTGCAGTTTGATCGGGAAGCATAGACCGGCAGACAGAAGAGACCCGGTGGCTGAGCTGTGTGGGGAGGGGGGTCCAGGAACATCCGTGCCCCGGAGAGCGCCACCGCCAGGGCAGGAGTGTCCACGAGCAGGAAGCTCCCCAGACCCCGCTCTTCTGGGGGCTTTCTGGAAGGTTCCTTACGAAGGCATGACTGATTGCATCACCGGTGTCACCGGCCGGGGGACTGGACTCCCATCTGCGGCCCCTCCCTGGCGGCTGGGGGTGGAACAGAAGGACCGACCTTCGAATCACCTGCTTGGTCTTTCTGGTGACCTGCCCTGCCCTCCAGGAGTCACCTCGTCTGCGTGGACCCAGCGGTGGTCAGAGGGGCTCCCGGCGAATAAAAAAAAGATGTTCCAATCACTCAGCCAATCCCAAGGGCTTTAGGAGGTCGGTGCCAGGGGTGCAGTGAAGGACGAAGACCAAACATTTCTTTCTTATTATGCCACACGTGCTGCTGGGGCCTTTTGGGGCCTTCTGTAAGCAAACTCTGCCTGGTGTGTGTCTAAGGCAGGTGCACTTTACAAGTCGTGTGTAGGGGGTTGGGGTAAATTCAGCACAGGGGAGCGGCCCTGTCACGCCGAGCTGGGGATGCTGCCCTTGTCTTGCAGGGTTCTAATTAGGTGGAATGTGTGACCTTGAGCACTGGGCGTTTCTCACTGTGAAGCCGTGGTCTGTCTGCCCCGTCGGTCATACCGTGTTGGACGCACAGTGCTAAGCGGGGTCGGGAAATTGCTCGCTGCAGGGTGGGTCCTCGGCCCGCAAATTACACGTCGGCGCGTGCCCTTCCCGGGCCTCCGGCCGAGCGGCCGGCAGCGGGGCCCAGGCTCCGGCGTCTTCTCCCCGCCTCGCCAGCAGGATGGGGCGGGCAGGCCTTGAGGACGCCGGCTGGACGGAGGCGTGGTCGCCCTGTGCACGTGCACGGACGGGCCGCCCGCCACGGGGACGCACTTTCTGAGTCCGAATGACACTCGCTGGCTGGAACCTGTGTTACTGCTCCGATGTGTCGGGAGCTGCCGCCTCGTCTGTGTCTTCCGACCCTGTTCCGCCTGCAGCGGAGCTTCTGGGCTTCGTGGCACCGCCATTGGGTGAAGGATGTGAGTGTTGACGGAACCCCCTCCTCGCCCTAGGGGCCGAGTTTGCACGTCCCCTGCAAATGGGGACGGACCCCTGACCTTGCTGGGTGAAAGGGCCCCCACTCTCTCACTCTCCAGCTGGGAGGGGGCTTTGCGAGCGGAGTGGTCTGCTAATCGCGGCGTCGCGCGTGTGGGACCCTCTGTAACCGCACTCTTTACCGACACCGCCATCTGTCACCGGCAGCGACGCTCTCCCGCCCGGAGGAGCCGTGTCTCCTTCACTAGCTTAACCCGAGCCGCCCACTGCCGGCCTCGTGCTGGGGTTTGCTGGTAGTCGGCCCTTCTCGAGGGTCAGCCAGCTTCTCAGGCAGTCAGGGGGCAGAGGGACCCACGGCGGGTGAGGGATTTGGGCTCTATCACCCGTCGTGCTCGCCGGCCACTTGTGTGTCTGGACATCTGAACCTGCCCCTGGTGCTTTAAGGACACCCTCACCCAGATGGAGTATTCCAGGAGGGGTTAATGTGAGGTGGAGGTCGGGGAGGGTGGGGGGGTGTGACTGGGTCCCTTGGAGGTGAGTGGGGGTGTTGGCATGTCCGGCAGCTGCTGTCAGGTGACCCAGGAGCGGGGCGGGACCCCCAAGAAGCTCTGTGCTTTCGTAAGTGGGTCCCCTGTCACAGTCCAATGCCCAGGGCTCCCTGCTCAGGTCTTGAGAAATCTCATTCTGGAAGGCACACCCTCTGCGTGGCGGTCCCCTGGGTCAAAAGGCCCCCTTCCTGCCTTGGGGAGCAGACCCTCCTCTGGAGGGAAGGGTGAGGGGTCAGCCTGCCAGCCCTGGTCAGATCTGAGAATTACATATCACCTATGGAACCTGAGCCTTAATCTCGGACCAACATTCTCCAGAGAAAATGTAGGATTTCTAGAAGATTCTTGAGGATCCAGGGTAAGTGGTGCAGCCCACATGGGCTCGGAAAGGATCCTCTTGACCGTTGCAGAGCTGGGGGTGAGGGGGAAGCTGGAATCACAATAAAGAAGTCGAAGTTTTGGAATCTACTCAAAACACGTAAAGTGGAAATCAAACTATTCTTACTCTGTTGCCTTGTTCACTGTGGTCACATTTTTAGCCAGTTGGAGCTGAGAAATTGAACGTGTGGGAGGAAGAAGCAGGGTCAGCAAAGACCCTGACGGTGCGAACGCTGGTCTGGAAGTGAGAGCGGAGAAGGCACTGCTTCCTCCCGGGCAGGGGGGCTCATCGGTGTGCGTTAAGCGCTGAGCCAACAGCCTCCTTAATTGTCCTCACCCGGCTAAGATTCTCTCTGCTCTTCTCGCTGCCAGGAGACACGGCCAGATGTACAGCCTTCTTAAAAATATTGGCATCATGCTAAGCCCTTCAGAAATGCCAAGTCAGTGCCCTGACACCGAGTGGACACAGGGGACAAGAGTGTGTGCCCGCTTAACCACTGGGCGTGGTTTCAGAGCCCAGAAAAATTTCTTCGGCCAACTCTGCCATTGAGAGGCTCATTTAGCTTAATGCCCTTGGGAGGTTTTAAGGATGGCATAATTGGGGGCATGGTATTTTAAGGAGAAAGAAGAAAATGAAGACAGTGTGTGAACTTTCATAAAAAGGGACACCCCATCCACCTCGAAGTGGGAGTCAGAGCCAGAGGGAGAGACGCAGCGTCATCTGAGCTGTCCTTCCCAATCTGCTCCTGCTTCCGGGTATGTTAATTCTAGAACAGTCTTCTTTAGTCTCTTCCAGATTTCTGTTTCTCCATTTCTCCTTCCCATCCTCCTCTTCCTTTTTTATAACTTGGCTTTCGACCCACATAGCAATTCCTCTGTTTATTGGAAAATAATTAAAACATATTCCTTGGAATTGTTGAAGACACGGAAAAAAGTCAAGAGTAACTATCAAATAAAGTGTAAAATTCATGAGGTTTTCACTTAAATGACAGTAAATGCCAAAGCCGGCGATTAACGTTTTGAAATTCTTGAGAAGACTGTGGGTTTACAAGTAATTCACTATTTTTGTACAATTAAAAAAAAAAAAAAAAAACAAACATTGGGTTTGAAATAGTACCATTTTCCAAAACGCCAGGGTGGACGTAGTACAAGTTTTCCATCTGCAATGCCGTCATAGCAAAACGGGAAGTCCTCTCCCAGCAGCGTGGGACGAGACCACGGTGTGCTCAAAGACGAGGGGACGCTCACCGTCAGGAAGCCGGCACCGACAGCAGGTGCCACTGCGGCCGGGCTTCCGTGCGGTTACCGTGAGGACGGAGGTGGTCTCGCGAGAGGTGCGTGTTCGTGGCCGTGGTGGGGCCACGGGGAAGCCGCTGGCTGGTTGTGGCCTTCTGCCCTGGAGCGAGAGGTCAGGCAGTAGCGACAGGCCCTGGAGGCACTGAGAGACGTGCTTGGTGCAGCCACTGTGCGCGTCAGGCTCCGGCGGCCCCCCTTGGAACAGGTGCCTGGAGGTGCAGCATCCCGGGGGGCGCTCCCTGCTCCTCCCGACTTGATGTTAACGCCACACTTTTTATTCTGATTTTATTGGATATTTTAGCACCTATCGGTGGTGTCTCTTTATTCACTCATAACTCCTAACTTACCGAGTGTGATGTTTTAAAAGTAGGTTCTCCAGATTTTTCTAAATCCGGGTAGTGGACGCTTTTGGCTTTAAACGAATTAATATAAATACAAGTTCTTGGAGGAAGTTGGTAGCACTTTTCCAGAAAGAAAGGAACGTTCCCCAAAGCACAACATACATGGATGATGTTTGGCAAGAAGAGAGTAGTGGAAAACGCAGCCCCGAGGGCGCTGGGCTGGTCGCGTCGCAGGGCGTGCGCACGGGTCCCGTGCGGTCACGGCAGCTGGGCCCGGAGGCCGGGCACCATCGCTGCCTCGCGTACGTCCCACTGAAGAGACGCCAAGTGTCACGCTGTCCCCTTAGCACAATTGAGCCTTTCGTTATGTCGAAGAGGGGACAGGTGGGACATTACTTGTCGGGGAGGGGATTCTAATGTTCAGTGAAATGTCAAAGTGGTTCGTTAAGGCAGACGGAGGAGACGCATGAGGAGGCTGCCATTTAGATCTGCACTTAAGAGGCCTCCCGGTAGCAGCTCCCGGAATGGAGCGCGAGACGTGCCGCTTCTGCTCTGCTCTTGGCTTAGTTTTATTAGTCTTCAGGCGGCCTCGCTTTGATGCCAAGGCGGGGATGGAGTGTCGTGTCAGGAGCTGCCGTGGCCCCTCACCTGTGCAGGGCAGGCTGCCGGTTCTGTGTATCTCTGGCCGGACAGGGTACCAAGTGACCAGCACTCACAGCCCTGAAAAGGTCCTGTGCCCGCAACAGTGAGGGAGGCGGCGCTTTGGATCTCCGTGAAGGCAGACTCGTCGGGAAGCCTCGGCCACGGTCAGGATGGGGGTTCCCAGGGCCTTTGTTGTGTGAAGACGGTCTGGGGGTCCTGGGCCTTGTTCCGAAGCTGAGAGCCAGCCTCCTGGGGCTCCTCGTCTCCTCTCCGAGAGGCCGGACGGACAGCAGGCCGGGTCCCCGGAGCAGGAGCCCAGCTCTGCCGATGACTTCCTGGCGCTTCTGTGCTGCTCATCTGAAAACGGGAAGAGAGGTGTCGTGCAGTAACCAAAGAAGGACAGACAGATGCTCTCAGGAGTTCTGCAAAGACATGGAAGTCACTGTGGTCGGGAGCACAGGCCGGCACGGTTCCATGGACCTTCGTCGTCGAAAACACCCTGCGTGGGGGCTGCGGAGAGGACGGAGCCTGGGAGCGGCCATTCCTGCCCTTCCCCCCCCCCCGCCCCCCGCTCCTGTCTTTTCACGCGCACGCTCAGCCTCCCACACAGGGTGGGGGGCAGGAGCCTCGTTCCTCCCTCAGGAACACGGCAGGACGAAGGGCACCGAGCGTTGCGGTGGGTGAACTGTGTGCCCTCGGCATCTTGGGCGGCACCCCTTCCCAGCAGCGGGACGACCTGTCTGGTGTCACACTGGGGTCTCACCAGTCTGACCGGCCTCCGCAGGAGAGATGGCCCGGCCTCCACGTCCTGGAGCTGAGCGCACACGAGCCGTCATCAGCGGTTCCCCACGATGACAGGTCCTGTGGGGTATGGCCGGGCCCTCGTCTGGAGTAGCAGGTGTCCACCTGGTTAGCTGTGTGCTCTTCCCTGAGTAAGTGCTGTGGGGTGGAGAGCAGGCTGAGGAGGTACAGACAGAAGCACGCGCCCGGGTCTGCTGGGGTCACAAGACCCCAGAGCACGATGCCTGCCGTGGTGGACTGTCCCATGCCCAGCATTCGGTGACACCAGCTGTGAGGCCTGCAGGTTAACTCAATGGGACACTGTCCACCTGAAGGCCACTCAGATCCCATAGGTCAAGGGCTTGGTCCCCCGAGACTGCCCCTCCTCAACTTGAGACCCCAATCCCAAGTCCGGGCTGTCCCCTGTGCTTCTGGCTATGGATTAGAGGTCGCAAGACCCCCTCCTGTGTCTCGATTAATTTGCTAGAGTGGCTCATGGAAGTCAGGAAGCATTTTACTTTCTGCATTATTGGTTTATTACAAAAGGATACAACTTGGGAGCAGCCAGGTGGAAGAAATGCAGGGGCGAGGTGTGGAGAGAGGGTGAGGAGCATCCATGCCCTTTCCCGGGGGCCACTCTCCCCCAGGCTCCATGTGTTCACCAGTATCTGGAAGCTCTCCGACCCTCCCCCTTTTGGGTTTTTATGGAGGCTTCGTCATGTAGGTACGATTGACTGAATCATTGGCCATCGGTGATGGATTCAACCCCCAGCCCCTCTCCACTCCCTCGAGGAGGGGGTGGGCGGGGTTGAAAGTTCCAACCCTCTGGTCACATGGTTAGTTCCCTGGCCACCTGCCCCCATCCTTGAGGGCTGCCCCAAAGTCACCTCATTAGCACAAAGGGCTTGTCATTCAAGTAGCAAGAAGGCCATCTTGCCTTTTGTCTCTGCTCTCACCTCGTAGGAAACGCCTAGGGTTTTAGGAACCCTGTGCCAGAAACAAGACCAAATGTGCATGTCTTGGTCCACATCACACTATCACAAGAGGGAAGGTTTTACTCCTTCCTGAACCTGTCACCCCATCCAAGCCGCCTGTGCGCCAGCCACAGGGCCCTTCCTGGACGTGATGGGGGCGGTGAGGACAGAGAGGGAAGAGTGAAGGGCACCCACACCCTGCCTTTCAGTCCAGAGCCCTCGGCCCTGGGGGTGAGTTGCAAGGGACATCAGGCTCTGTCCCCTCAGGACAGTCCTCCTGGGACAGGCAGGGACCCGAAGTGAGTCTTTGCCTGTATGTGGGGTGGAGGGCGGGCATGCTTGGAGAGAGAAGCAGAAACACCCCTCACCCCTGGAGCTTGCAGCCCTGGGAGTTCGCCGTCCAAAAGGCGACCGTGGGAACCCTTTAGCGCACCACAACTGCAAGCCCAGATTCCACTCGATGGGATCCGGATCTTCGTCTGTTAGGGCTGCTAAGTGTGGATGTTCTGTACCAGACTTAAATAGCTATGATGTGCTAATCACATCCTCTGGGATACTGGGACAGTTAAGGAGAAGAGGGACTATGGCAGCTATCCAAAAATTATGCAGCATGATTAAAGAAGGCGAACGTATACATATTACTTAAAATGTGCATAAAATGGTACATAAAATTAATTTTGCATGTTACAGCTGGCTCCATCTAGTTGAAACCAACCATAACAAGTGGATGGGCAGATTTCTCTTGGGGATTCATGTTTATTTACCCTGCCACCAGCTCTTTGGTTCAATTCCTCACGTGTCCCTACGGCACAGGAACTGGGTTCTTTGCAGCCTGGATGGGAAGTGGGTGCCATGTTCATTGTTGACCCTCGGCTCTCTTCCTGGTAATAATCTCCTAGTAAGGGTCTGATTAGCCCCCGTCTTTCCGTGTTCTGGACGCTCGGTGATGGAAGTCAGGGGGCAGTGACTGCTTCTACACTTTGGGGCAGTCAGGGTGCTGGCCCTTCCCGGGATTCGGATGCCAGCTGGGTGTCTCTGGACCTGGCACCGGGAGCTTACGGAGTCAGCGTGTCCCCGGAACAGGGGACTGACCCAGGAGCTGGGGAGGATGGTACCAATTAAGTTCCCGGGTGTGAAGTCTCTTCCTGGCGGTAACAGCGGTGCCTGGAGCCTGGTTGCAAGCCCCTTGGGACAAAACGAGCCGCGTCCACCTGACGGAGAACATCGGGGGTCCTGCCATCGTGTGGCTCTTTGGAGCACATGTTTTCTAGTGTCTCTGCACACGGGCTTCATCGGGGAAAGGAGAGGCAGCAGAGGGAGGACCCCGGACGTCAGACTGTCAGCCCTCTGCAGCGGCTCTCGAGAGAACCAGATTTCCCGGCTTGCCCTGATCCCTGCTGGAGTGTTATTTGGTTTTCTTTGGAAACCGACACACTGGGAGGAATTCAGGGCAGGGTCCCACAGGCTCTGCTGGAGGTCAGTCCAACCCGGGCAGCCCCCACCTTGCTGTCTGCACTAGGGGAGGTTGGGTATCCAGGGGTCCCTCTGACACCATTTAGCCTATCTGGGGTAGGCTTCAGTGGAGTCCCTAATTCTCTGAACACAGCTGCCCAGAGCCCCCTGCTGGCCCAGGCCTCCTGTCCAGACCCCTCCGTGACCAGCGCCAGGCCTCCTGTCCAGACCCCTCCGTGGACCCAGCCACCCCAGGCCTCCTGTCCAGACTCATGAGCCCAAGCCCATCTGCCTAGACCCACCTGACCATAAGCCACCTGTCTGAACCTACTGTCCAAACTCACCTGCTAGACACACCTGCTTGGACCCCTGCCTGGACCCTGCCTGGACCCACGAGCCTCCCTTCAGCCTAATGTCAGGACAACATGATATGGGCAAGTGGCAGCCTAGGGCCCAGAGTTGAAACCCCATCTCTCTTAAACCCCATGGCACCACATGACAGCTGTGGGCTTGCCCAAGCCAGGAGTGGTGGGTATCTTCCCTCATCTGTCTTCAGCGTCTTCTTGTTCTCAAGTCTCCTCCCTGCTGTTGACCAGAACATTCTTAGGACCCAGCACACTGCCCGGGCCTTTGGGAAACCAGTGACTTACAGTCAACAACCTAGGAGGCCATCCGCTCCGTGAGTGGGGCAGCCTCCCAGAGCCAGGTGAGAGAGCCTGGGGGTGATCTGAGGTTGGTCCCCGTGATGGACCTTGGGGGACTGGCCTGGAGCCAAGGCCGCCCCCTCTCTGCTCCAAGCCACTGGGCACCTGCCTTTCCGAGGCTACCTGCTCCTCAGTAGTTCTCATGTGAAATGACCCAGCTACTTGTGGGACAAACTGATGTGCCCCAGGACCGTGTCACATCCACAGGCCCTAGTTAGCCATTTCTCCATTTCTCCATTTCTCCACGCCTGAGTCCTTGAGCCACCGTAACGATGACAGTTCTGTGTTTGGTGGGATCAGGTCTTCGTTCTGAAAACCCACAGTGCAGGTTTTCTAGGGCAGAGGGGGGCAACCGTGTCCCCGGCACGGGCACCACCTGCTGTTTCGCCTGTTGGGACATCTCCTGAAACACAGTCCTTCCTCCCCTTTGGGCTTTGTCCGGATCAGATGTCCCAGAAGGAGCGGCAGGCAGGGATCTGGATGTCTGTGTTGCCAAGGAGTGACTTCCGGGCAGAGGGGAGAGGGGAAGCGGCAGGGCAGCTGAGGCCGAGCCTGGGGGCCCTGGGCCACGGACCGCACCCGCCCCTTGACCCCAGCTGAAGTGGGGGGCTGCAGACTGCCCCGGGTGAGGTTGCGACTGGCTGAGCAGAGCTACCTCGGACGTGCGGCCGTGACCCAAGGCCGCCGGGCTCCGGGAGCCAGGCGTGGGCGCACCTGCCCGGAACGTCGGTCTGAGGGGAGGGACACCAGCTTGACCGTGACTGGGGTCCTGGCACGAACCTGGAAAATTGCGAGAGAAGTCTAGAAACTGGAATCGAAGCCTGGAGGGACTTACACGACCGTCTGGGACCAGATCCCGGTCCGCCAACCTTCTTTCAAAAATGAGGACGCTGAGGCATGAAGCCACAGGCTTGGGTGGTACAGACGCAGAGGCACAGCCGCCCCAGAGGGCAGGTCTCCAGGCCCCTGGACTCCCAGCTGAGTGCCGTCTCCCTCCACGGCTCTAGGGGAGGGAACAGGTCAGTCAGCGTGGGGGGCGGGGCCCCCGGGGCTGGTGGGGGCGGTGGGGACGGGACGCCCGGCTGCTGGGCGCCGAGGGCCCGTTAGGTGTGTCAGCCACAGCCAAGCTGACAGAGGTTATTCTCTGTCAGGTGAGGTCAGGGCTCCGGGGAGACGCTGTGGGTCCACGCGGCCCCTCTTTTATGTCAAGTGAGCAGACGAATGCAGGGGCCAGGGATGCTTTAGAACATTCCACTCGGGCCCCGTGCTGTCAAACAGCATGCACGACGCTGCGGCCTGCAGCTCCCTTTCCAGCCACAGCCCAGCCCGAGGAGGCTCCCGAACCACGTTGGGGCCGCGTGCGCCCCGAGCCCGAAGGCACACGGGGCAGCGCGCAGGAAGAGGCCGGGGGTCCGCCGTCGCCTCCTGCACGGAGCTGGCCTCCGACGTGGCTTGACCCACAACCTTTTTCCAGGTGAGGCTGCCGTGAGGACAGGAAAACCAGCCCCCTCCAGTCCGGAGGTCACAGGCCAGGGCGTGGGGGTGGCCAGACCAGGGCTGCGTGTGGTGAGGAGTGAGGCCCCCTGACGGGCGGGGAGCCTTCTGTCCCCGGAGCTGCATCCGAGGGGGAAGGAGGCTCGCGGCCCTGACAGGGTTTATGGTCCCTGTTGGCCCAGAAGCCCGTCTGGGGAGCTCACACGGTGGCTGAACTGTGCATCACTTACGGCCAGCGTGATTACCTTCGGCTTCACGCTCCATAAAAGCTCTATGCCGCCGGGTTGCGCGCTGTAAAGCCATGCACCCCCCCCCCCCCCCCCCCCCTCCCGGCCTGCAGGGGTTAGGCAAGGCCCGCCCAGGCTGCCTGGGGCAGGGGAGGGATGGGAACACTGTGTTCCCGGTTGCCAGCCCTCCCCCTGGACCTCCAGCTCCAGCGCGGGCAGCACCCCTGTGGCCCGGGAGCCCTCCCGCCTCTAACAAAGGCAGGGGCCCCGACGTCTTGCTTTCACGTCCCCGTAGCGGGGGGGTGTTGGAATAATGCAGACTTCCGTTCCAACCCTCTCCTACACGGATGATGGAACAGAGGCCGCCAGGGTGAGGGAAGCTCTCAAGGTCACCTGAAGGTTAGTTAAGGACAGGTCTCCAGCTGAAGATGTCAGCCAGAGGGCAGGCTGCTGTCTCCTTCCTCCTGGGATGCCTGGGCCAGTGGTGGCCAGTGCCTGTGGGCCCGGTGCCTGGCACCTGGGTCACTGCTGGCTGGAGGCGGGTCCCGATGCTGGTGCCCAGGATGGAGAGGGGCCACAGGAGAGCCCCGCTGACCGGTCTCCCACAAACCCAGGTGCTTCAACTCCACAAATGTATCACCTCACCATTCTGGAGGTCAGAAGTCCCACCCGGGTCTCACAGGACTGAAGTGCAGGTGTGGGTGGGGCCACATTCCTTCTGGAGGCTCCAGGGGGCAGTCTGTTCCTTGCCTTTTCCAGCTTCCGGAGCTTCTTGCCTTCTGGAGCCCCTTCCTCCACCTGAGAGCCACAGGGGGTCTTTATGTGTCTCAGGTTCCCCGTGCGGCTGACCTCTGGTTCCATGAAGTCTCCCCCTCTGATTCGGACCCTCCTGCCTCGCTCTTCTACAAAACAATCCAGGATCCTCCCTCATCCGAAGATATTAACTGAATCACATCTGCAAAGCACCCCCCCTTGCTATGTTAGGTCACCTGCTGGCAGGCTTGAAGGATTAAGATGTGGACGTTTTAGGAGCCATCATTCTGCCGACCATGCCCTTGAACCTGGCCTGGCTGGGGTAGTAAATCCAGCAGACCATCTCAGTGTCACCTTCGGGAAGGAGACTGATTTGTTAAGAGTTCCCAGAACATGGGTTCAGCGCCCGAGCCCTCTGTGCGGCCCGTGGGAAACGTCTTCCTTGGTGTGCTGGGCTGTACATTCAGGGCCGGAGGGGTTTCCTCTGTGCAGAGCGGAGCAGCTGGCGACGGCTGGCTCTATCCTGATGGCAGACGGCTCCATGCCACTGGCTGGGCAGGGGAGGAACTGGTTATCGGAGACGAAGGCCGTGCCTGGCAGGCGGTTCCCGTTGGGCAGAGGCCCCCACCTCAGGGGACAGTCAATAGCCAGAGGGTTTCAGCACACGCGGGCTCTCCTGCTCAGCCCCCAGCACCAGGAGTCTGAGATGCCTGGGGCTGCAGGGCGCTGAGAGATCACTGTGGGCAACTGAGGCCCAGGGAGGGGAGAGGCCTTGTCCGAGAGGAAGCTTCTGGGAGCCCAGGCTAGCACACCGCTGCTTCCCTGCCCCGTCCCGGGACGAGTCTCGGGACAGAGCCGGAAGCTGGGCTGGTGGCCTTGAGCGGCTGCGTTCTTTGGGACCCCAGATCCAAGTCCTTACAGATCCACACACACTCCTTCGGAACAGGTGAAATAAATTCTTTTGTTTTCTTCCCTTCTTTTTAATCTTTCTCCTGCCTGATAACCTTCCCCAGATACGGGGTCCTAAAATTACATATTATTCCTTCTGGAGGTGTTAGATTCCTACATATGAAAACACAAAGCTTCACCCTTTGATCTTTTAGAAACAAGCCAGGAAACGAGGGCCAGAGTTGCTAATCAAAGCAGCCCTTTTAATATCTCTGATGCCGGAGCGTATGGACTCCCTTGGGCCACGACGGCCCGTGAATCCACCCGCGTGTACGGTACTTCGGAATGTTTAGCGGGAAGCCCCCTGCAAAGTATGCAGTCCTTGGGGCAGAGCGCAGGGTCCGAGCTATGTCAAAGCCGAGACTGTTGGCACGCCAGGAGGAGCCTGGACCTCCAAGGACCTTGTCAGGCTGCTTGCTTTGCTCCACTTTGGTGTCCGTCAAAGGATGGTTAGGATAGTACCAACCTGTGAATCAAATGGGGACGTACGAGAATCTCTGTGAAGGACCCCTAAAAAGCCAGACACGGTCATCATTATTTGTACAGGGTTTATAATTGGGTGAGGGTGCAGGCCAATGATTTCTTAACTAAATGTCTCCGAGGGTAACTTAGGTGAGTTTTCCATTCAAACAGGTGTGTGGTGTGGACGGGAGATGACCGGGTTTTCTTCTTCAACCCGACGATGCAGCTGTCCGTGTGGGAGAAGCCCATGGACCTGAAGAACCGTGGGGACCTCAACAGGATCATCGAGGACCCGCCCCACAAGCGCAAGCTGGAGGCCCCGACAGGTGACTAACAGCGGGGCTGTTTGCGTCCTCTTTCCTAGTGTTTGAACTGCGTGTTCCTGATGGTCGTGATGGGAAGCGGGTTTTCCCGGTTATGCAGGAAATTTATCTTTAAAGAATTGTCTTGGCTACTCTAGAATTTAGGAATTAAATTTTTATGGCACTTTCTGCTGAGGGCACGTCCTTCCCGGGGGCTGGCTGGGGCTTCCTTGCCGCATTATGGAAAGTTGTGAACTCAGAGAGGCCTTCTGTCTGCCTCTGGAAGCTTCTAGCACCGTCATCAGCCAACATTGAATTTTTATTCCAAATGTTTCGTGAGCTCCACTTGAGAGACCAGACGCTCACAAACCAGAGCACATTTCCTTCTACCTTCGTTTTAGAGCCTTGAACAAAATCCATCCATCGTTTATTTGAGGGGTGCTTGAATTCCAGGGAGAGGTGGGCATGTGGGGGACGTTCCTGCGTTCCTGCTGTAGGGAACGGGCTACTTGGCAGGGAGGTGATGGTGTCTGAAGACACCCGTGTAAATCTCATTTCCCCAGAGTCTGAGAAGAACGTTCAGCATTTTCAGCAAGGATACTTTCTGATTAGATGCCATATATTTTTTTATTAGCTGTGGTGTTGGGAAAGCCCCATTCCCTGAGCACGTGGGTTAAAATAGCATTGGCTACGCTGGAGAACCTTGAAATCGGCAGCACTCTCCCGACCTGAGATGCACGCGCTTGGCTGAGAGGCCAGGAAACTGGATCTTGACCCCTGGAAAAGGGGTCTTTATTTTTATGGGGTGCTTTATTGAGCTTATCGATGGTTTTTATTCCATCATATAGGGCCAACACAAGCCAGCACCTGCCCACAGTTCTTAGTCAAAGGTAGAGGCAGAGGCGTTAACTACAACTTTAGAAAGCGGTATTATAAAAGCTTTCTTAGCACTTTTAACAGCGCTGAGAGCCTGGAAGGTGTTGCCCTTCCGGAGCTGGTGGTGGTCCTCAGGATTGAGAGGTGACAGTGTGATATGCTTGTTTCACATAAGACGGCCCTCCCTTCTCCAGAGAGCCTGGGGCAACCCACATTGGGAAAAGACAAGTGCTTTAGGTGCATCGTGAACTGAATCTGTAAAAACTTGGCTGCATTCAGGGACACTACGAATTGGGTTTGTGATTTTGTTTCCTCCTTTGACTGAGTGGTGTCCGTTTTTACAGGGAATATTTTGTTGACAGAAGGTCTGAAAACAAATCCTCATAGAAAACCATCCCCTGACTCACGGACCACAAAACACTGCACACCTTGGGGCCTCACAGGACTCCCCAGTCCCATTAGAAACACGGGGTGCAGTTGTGATAGCTGGGATTTTATTTGATTGGTAAAAGATGGATAATGCAGGCAGTGTCCTTAGCTTACGTACTTATAGGTAATTGGGTACTATTTCTCCTTTCCTCCCTTCCTCCCTCCTTCCCTCTCTTCCTTCCTTCCTTCCTTCCTTCCTTCCTTCCTTCCTTCCTTCCTTCCTTCCCTCCCTCCCTCCCTCCCTCCTTCCTTCCCTCCTTCCCTTCCTTCCCTCCTTCCCTTCCTTCCTTCCCTTCCTTCCTTCCTCCCTCCTCCCTCCCTCCTTCCTTCCTTCCTCCCTCCCTCCCTCTTTCCCTCCCTTCCTTCTTCCCTCCCTCCCTCTCTCCCTCTCTCCCTCCCTCTCTCTCTCCCTCTCTCCCTCCCTTCCTTCCCTCCCTCCTTCCCTCCTTCCCTTCCTTCCTCCCTCCCTCCCTCTCTCCCTCTCTCCCTCTCTCCCTCCCTCCCTCCTTTCTTCCTTCTTCCCTCCCTCCCTCCCTTCCTTCCTCCCTCCCTCCCTCTCTCCCTTCTTCCCTCCCTCCCTCCCTCCTCCCTTCCTTCCTTCCTTCCTTCCTCCCTCTCTCCCTCTCTCGCTCCCTTCCTCCCTCCCTCCCTCTCTCCCTTTCTCCCTCCCTCCCTCCGTTCCTTCCTTCTTCCTTTCCTCCCTCCCTCCTTCCCTGTCTCCCTCCCTTCCCTCCCTTTCCTCTTTCCCCCCCCCGAAGTATTGGTAGGCATGAGGAAGGAGCTCATTAACAGTCAACGCATGGTTGCCCTGTGGCTTCTGTCCTTTGGGTCTAATGAAGCCAGGTCTAGGAGAAACAGAGGCATGCACAGAGCTCCCCGCTGAGTCACCTGCCATTTCAAGGCTTGTGGGTATTGTAGGTGGAGGACTGGGTTGAGGATTAGCTGAGGGATATTAAACATTTGAAGAATTTGTTTGAGCAGAAGCCGGTTCCAGTTGGGGAGTACCAAAGCAGGAGCAGTTCAGGGCAGCGGCGGAGGTGGGGCGGTGAGGGGGGACAGACGAGGTGGGGAAGCGAAGAAGAGAAACCGTTTGATTGGCGGCAGCTTCAGACACAGGTGCCTATATGTGATTGGTCATCCTTAGCACTTTTTTTCACTGTTTATTTATTTTTGACAGAGAGAGTATGAGCAGAGGAGGAGTAGAGAGAGGGAGACACAGAGTCCGAAGCAGGCTCCGGGCTCTGAGCTGTCAGCACAGAGCCCGACTCAGGGCTCGAACCCACAAACTGCGAGATCATGATCTGAGCCAAAGTGGGGCACTTTGCAGGCTGAGCCACCCAGGCGCCCCGGTCATCCTTAGTGTTTTGATTGGTGTTGCAACCTGAGATATTTACTGGCTTAGATTTCGGTTTGCTTAAGTAGACCTCCAAGGAATCAGAGCCACGTCAGCCTGGTGGCCTCCTTGTTTAATTAATTTAACGGCAGGGATCTGAGTTACGTGGGTCATAGATCAGTGCTCCACTTGAGTCTCCCAACAGAATCTCATTTTAGACTTAAAAAAGGTAGACAGTTGAGTCTTAAGTCTGACAAACACACGCAGAAATATCTGATGAATTTAGATTTATTGTATCAGGATATTTTGTCATCCATTAACCTGCTACTATGACCCAAACTACTCTACCTAGATAGATATGTGATTACTAAGATTATGTGTAGTTACAAAACAAGTTTTCACCTTGCTTCCTCTTGTAAAGAGAGGAAGAGATTTTCTTAAACCAGTATTTTTTTAACCTGAATCTTCAAGATATGCAAATGACCTCAGTGCAACTTCCTGTCGCAGGGTAGGATTGACATTTACGTGCATAATTTCTAATTTCCTAAGACCCACCCGCCCAAATTGTTGTGTTTGCCGCAAAACAATTAGGACAGAGGGTGTTTGTGGAGGATTAATTAGCGATTAGTGGGCAGAGTTGATGACCTCCAGCTTTCAGCAAGTGACATTTTTCCCTGGCTGTTCATCCATCATGACTCATCAGTGATCTGACCCTAATTATTATAAGACTCAGCTCCAGGGGAGATTGTTCTTGGTGGAGGATTTTGTTTTTCACATTTTGTTCGACTGTGAGTCATTATGGATTTGAATATATGAATACCTGTTTCTGGTCTGGAATGGAACAATTAAGCCTTCCAGTGGATACCAATTATCTTTCAAGAGGCAAATGAAATACACGAGTTTTATAAAAGAGCTGCCACATCTAGCTGCGATGGTTCTAGAAGCGCGCGTGCCTGCCGGGGACGTGAGGCAAACAAGCAGGGGCTGATGGTGCCAGAGGGCTTCGGGGTCCAGGACACAGCACGGCCAAAAGTGCCGAGCCGCTCGTCAGTCAGCAGACGAGCAGCAGAGCCCCTTCATTCTGGTAGCGTCGCTCAGAGAGTCAGACAGAGCCCGGGACCGTCTCCTGACCGTCTGGCAGCGTGTCCTGATTGGGTTCGGCTCTCGAAGTCCACGGCTCGTTGAGAGTAGACACCTGCGGAACCGGAGTGAACGGAGAGGCGCCAGCCTCAGCCTGCACCTGCGACCCCCCCCCAGCCGCGCAGGGGCCTTGGCCGGGGCCTCGGTTCAGAGGGCGCTCGCGCTCGTCCGCGGGCTTCGGTGTCCACGGCCCCATCAGACGCTCGGCTCTTGGGCCGCATTCCCCTGCGGCACCAGAGCCCCCCTTTCTCGTGCCGGATGGAGGGCTCCCGGCCGTCCGGGCCTCGCACCTGGGCTGCGGGTGGCACGGGTGGGGGAGGGCAGGGACGTGCGCACGGAAAACAGGGGTGCGTCGCCCGGCGGGCCCAGCCCACCCCAGCCTCACCGGGCGGGCGCCGTCTGTGTGAACTACCCGTCGCTGCTGGGACACACCATCACACGCTTAGCAGCTTGCCACAACGCCAGTTTGTCACGGTACTTAAGTCCCAGGGTGTCGGCAGACGTGTTGCTGGCCGCCTGGTTTCCGGGGATCCGGGCCCGTTGCTCTACCACAGAGGCAGCAGCACAGCACCTCAGATCCTTCTGGACACTCTTCTGCCTTCCTCCTCCGCTTGGCAGGGTCCTTCTGATGAGACTGGACTCACCTGGACGACCCGGATGCTCTCCCATGTCAAGGAAGGATGCTTTGCAAATCTCCCTTTGCAGCCTAACCTGATATAGTCACAGGCTCCAGGGACCGGGCACGGCCATCTTTGGGGTCATCATTCTGCAACCCACTGGCTTTGTACCCATTTTACAGAAGAGGGGATAAAAAAGAGATGGCCCAAGGTCACGCTTCTGTCAGGCGGGGAGCCCGGATTTGCACCCTGGTGGGTCCGACTCCACCAGGCTTCTCATGAGCTGCGAGCCTGTGAGGGGAACGCACCTCCCCCTGTGCCCGACACACCCATAGTCAGGTGCAGGCGGCTTTGTTCTCTAATGCCGCTTTGTCCCCAACCTGCAGCAGAGGGGGCACGGACGTCACTTGGCTTCAATTACTTTGTAAACATTTTAGTCATTTATATTCAAGACAGATGTACAATGCTAATGACGTTCATTTCGCCAAGTAGGACATAGAACCATCCCCGTGAGTCAACACAGCTGTGACTTCCCCGGCTTTGTTTGCCCAGGGACAGCACGAGGATCTCCGAGCCACAGGGGGACCAGGTGGCCGGGCTCAGCGACTCGTCCTCCACACTCCAGTGTGGGCATCACCTGTCCCTTGGGATCAGGTTGCAGAGCCCCCACCCCAAGCAGAGTTCAGCTGTCCCGGCTATTTGGGAGGGACGCTGCCCTTCACATGTGACATGTGTCCCACACCCGACAACACGTGGGGGCCCCTCCCGTGGCTCCTCTTTGCGGGATGAATGACCCAGACCCTAGATGGGGCAGGTGAGTGGGGACAGGTCATGCCTCCAGAAAGCAGGGTCAGGGGGCCTGAACTCCTAGCAGAATGTGCCAGGCAGCCAGGACAGGCATCACAACAGGGGTCTTCATGAAGCTCCGTAACAGTCACCTCCCTGTTTCCTGCAGATGGGTGGCCAGGACGGCAGGGCAGAGGCTCAACCGGGGTCAGCAACACTGCTGAGTTAGCGCTGATGCAGGGGCTGGGTCCCGTCTGTGCAGCTGTTAACCCCGAGAGGCGGGAAGAGCATTTTTCAAAGTGGTTTTCCCCAGAACCTAATGTTCAAGCTGTCACCCCCTGACTGCGGACCCAGGAATGAAGGAGGAAGGGAAGGAAGGGGAAGGAGGAGGACATTAGTTCCTTTCCAGACCAGTCATTTGTGTACTTGGGGACGGGGCTGACACCCGACCCCAGCAGTGAGCAGGGGGCCTAGGGGCAGTGGGGGAGGAGCAAAGTGAGTCCCAGACCAGCAGCCAGGCCGTAAACTGAACACCACCGGCAGACAAACAAGAAACGCAGAGACCAGTTTTGGTGTCAGGAGGCCCCCAGCTGGTGGAGGTGATGGAGCCACGGTGCAGGGCCCTGGATCTGCCCCGGGATTCCCTCGTGTCCCCCGGTGCTGACACCCCCACCCACCTCTGCCAGCTTCCCTGACCCAGCCTGGGGGACAGGTTTCGGGGCTCGTGGCCAAGCAGGAAAGTGCACCCACCTTGCCCCTCCGTTCGCCCCGGGCAGCCACGGTCTTGGGGGCTGCTTCTCCTCTGGGTCTCGGAGGGAACAGGGGTGCCCATTCTTCCCATTGGCTCACAAACAGCAGTCCTAAAGAGCACAGGACAGCAACTTTTATGTGTTTATTATTATTATTTTTAATGTTTTATTTATTTTTGAGAGAGAGAGAGAGACAGAGTACGAGCGAGGAAGGGGCAGAGAGAAGGAGACACAGAATTGGAAGCACTGAGCTGTCAGCGCAGAGCCCGACGCAGGGCTCGAACTCAGAAACCACGTGGTCATGACCTGAGCTGAAGTCGGATGCTTAACCGACTGAGCCACCCAGGCGCCCCTGGGACAACGATTTTAAATGAATGACTCATCTGTTGCAAATTTCATGGATTTTAGGAAATGCAGACAGAGCTGTCGCAGGGCGATTGGCAGAGAACTCAGGTCAGGGGTGCAGCTGTCCCGTCAAAGCTTGGCCCCCATCGAGCGGAAGGACAGGCCTGCTGAGCCTTGTGTTCTGGGCGTGCCCGTGGGGCAGTCCTGTAGGCGGGACTCGGACATCTGGCCAGCACTGACCCTGGCTCCCGGGGCCCAGGCTTCTCCCGCAGAGTGCTCAGGTCCTCTGTGCAAGGTTCCCTCCTCTCTCCCGTTCCCTCTCCCTCAGCTGGACGTGCTGATAAGAATGTCTTTGTGCACATATATTTATCTTAGGAGCATCTGTACAAGCGTTTGTATTGTACAGATTCGTATTATTTGAACTGCCAGGTCAAAAGGTACATGCCTTTCAAATTTTCCTCCACAATAGCCCAGCTCCCAGACCCACTAATAGATTCTGCACACTTCTGCAAGCACCAGAGATCATCCACATTTGAATTTTAAAACCATTCTTTGTTTCGACTGGCGTTTTTTAAGTTTTGAGTGAAATTGAACCTTTTCACAGGTTTATTGGCCATTTGTTTTGTTTTGTATTCCGTGACATGCTTAAGGCTTTGTCTCTTTTATTGAAATATATGGAGTGTTGTAGATACCGGTATTTGGGCTACAGCACGATTACAGTATGTTTTTCCTCATCTTTTGATTTTTTTTCCATAAAAAATCGGTCCCGAATTTCTTCTGATTGTACTAAAGTATACGTAACTTGGCGTCTGTCTTTGTAACCATTTTTAAGTGTGCGATCTGGTGGCATTAACTTCCTTAATGTTGTACAACCATCACCACATCCTCCAAAGCTCTGTCTTCACCCCAGACAGAAACTCCGTAACCATTATCAGCAAGTCCCCGTGACTTTCTTCCCGCAGCCCCGGGAGCCTCCCTTCCCCGCCCCCCACGGCTATGGACTCGCCGGCTCATAGGCCTCCTGCGAGTGGCACCAGGCGGTCCTGCCCCCTTAGTGTCTGACTGGCTTCACCGAGCTTAGTGTCTTCTCGGCTTATCCGCATAGGCTGTAGCCTCTGTCGGACGTTCGTTCCTGTTTCCAGCCGAATGATATCCCATCGTGTGGATGGACCCGTTTCCTGTCCGTCCGTCGGTTGATGGGCGCTTGGCTGTTGCCTCCGTTTGGCTACCATGAATTGTGTTAGTATGAACATCGGCGCACAGATACTGTTTGAGTCCCTGTTTTCAGTTCTTCTGTGTCTATACCGAGGAGTTGAATTTCTGGCTCAAGGGGCAGTTCTACATTTGGCCTCTTGAGGAGCGGCCAAGACTTCTTCTGTCACAGCAGTGACGCTGTTTTACGGTCCCAACGCGGGGGTCTTCCCATCCTTCTCTATCCCCGCCAGAACCCGCCGATCTCGTTTTTATCGTTAGTATTATTATCACTGCTATTGTGATCACCACCATAGAGCATGTAAAGTGGCGCATCATTCTGGTTTTGACTGGCGTTTCCCTAATGGTTAAGGGTGTGTAACATCTTGTCCCGTGCTTCTTGGCCACGTGTATGGTTTCTTTAGAGAAGCGTGCCTTCACGTCATTGGTCCTTTTTATAACTGGGTTGTTTTGTCTTAGTTTGTGGTGTTGTTGTGGAGCAGTAAGAGTTCACCCATGGTCCGGGTGCTAATCCCTTGGCAGATATGTGATTTGCAAACATTTGCTCCCATTGTGTGGTCATAGTGTCCTTTGATGTACAAAAGTTTTTAATTTTATGAAGTCCCATTTCTCGGGTTTTCTTCCTTTTATCGCCTGTGGTTTGGTGTCATGGGTAAGAAACCATTACCGAATCTGCTGTCAGGATGGCTCCCTGTGTTTTCCCCTAAGAGTTTTATGGTTTTAGCTCCCACATTTACCTCTCTCATCTGTTCGCAGGTCATTTTCCTCGGGAATGGTTTCTGTCCAATTCTTGTTTCTCGTGAATGGGCCACGCTTTCCTATTTCTTTGTATGGGTTGCAATTTTTTGTTGAGAACTGGACTTTCTGGGTTTATTACATGGAAATCCTGGAAAACGGATTCTCCTATCCTCAGGGGTTTCTGGTTCCTGCTTGTGGAGGACTGGAGGCATCCATTTGTGAGTTTTCCAAACGATTTTCTTAAACGTGTGATCCTTGCATGTGGCCTCTGGAGTTTCTGCTCCGTTATTATCTCTGTGGTTATTGAAGGCTGGCGGCTCATCCGGGCGGCTATGCGGTCTCGTCCGAATCCAGAGCTCAGTGGGCGTCCGGAGGAGCTGCCGACCGCAGCGCCCCCCGCTCTGCCGAATGCGTGATCTTCCTCCTGGTCTTGTACTGTTAAAGGCAGTCGCAGTACAAGACTTTTCCTTTACGGCTTCTGGATTCTGTGTCTTGGTTACTTTCCTCACGACGAGACTATCCGCAACAAACCAACAAAAGATCTTTAAAAAATAATCAATAGCTTTATAATTGTATGACCTCATTCTTCCTGAAAAAAACTTCTGATTTTTCACGTGTACCCTTTGCCCTCCCTCAAGTGTGTACTGGAGTGGAGCAAGGGGCGTGGTCTGCCTCTGCTCCACTTGGTTTCTTATTCTGGCCACACCTTGCCTGCTCCCCGTCACCCCCGTCCTCTCTGCCTGAAAGGCCAGCAGATGGCAAAACACAGTCCCTCTCTTTCTGCGAAACCTGGCTGCAGCGTCCCTTCCCCCCAGGCGCTCTGGGAAGGAGGTGCACCTTCAGACACCCTGAGATGCAGACGGGCAGGCTCACGGCTGCTCTGGGGTCACTGAGGCGGAGCCCCTGGGGGACCCCTGTCCCCCCCGGGGCAGAGGGGCCGGGATCCAGTCCTGGCGTCTCAGGTGCAGGGGTCTGGCAGGCATGGAGGCAGGGACGGGGGAGAGTGGGTACAGGGGTGGACAGGTTGAGTGTGCAGGGCTGGGGTGCCCGTGGGCCACTGAAGCAGAGAGGCCGGGTGGGGAGGACAGGGTAGGGGCAGGGAGGTGCGTGTGCCTCTTGGGGCAGCGGCCTAGAAGGGCTGACTGTTGGCGCCCTGGACGGGCCATGTGGGAAGAGAGTGTGGAGCGTGAAGACGGTGAGTCCCCCCCATATCAGCTGGTGTCACAAATGCTCTCGTCTCTAGACCTGGTTCTCAACCAGGAGGGGGCTTCTGTTCCCTAGGGGGTGTTTGGCAGTTTCTAGAGACATTTCTGGCTGTCGCACCTGGGACCTGTCCCCCCTGCTACAGGCATGTGCTAAGCAACCTGCAGCACGTCCAGCCCCAAGCGTCACCAGCGCAGGAGGCTCCCTGCGCGAGGGCTCCCCAGGTGCCGCTGAGGCTGCCGGGGCTGAGGTCCCGGACCACCCCTCCCCACTGTCCCACAGGGAGCCCCGCTCCCCATCTTCATTTGGACAGTGTCCGTGTCTGTAATGTCTCCTTCCTGGGCGAGCCTCTTCCAGAAGGTGCTTCCAGAAGGTTCTTGGCAAGCACCCACTGGTCCCGTGATGGCATAGTGTAGTGCACGCAGCTTGGCGTGGGTGGCTGTGCGTGGGAGGAACCCCAACCAGGACGACGGCTGGGCTGGGGCAGCCGGGAGCTTCCAGAACCTGACTCTCTCCTCCTGCAGGCAGCCCCACACTGAACATAGAAAGAAGCCTATGAAAAGGTGGGGGGCGGAGGCTTCTCTGGGATTCCAAACAGCGCATCCTTCGTGGCCCCGTTCTCATGGCAGAGCCTCCCCAGGAAGGGTGGAGTTCAGGCAGCCAGGTGGGCTGGGGGACGCGGAGACCGGGGATGCTTCACGGAGCCCAGCCCCCTGCACCTCTGCCCACACGGGACACGGGCACGAGAAAGTGGTCTCCTGTGCATGATGGACACAGAATGAGAAGCAGGGCAGAAATCAGTTGTGACGCCAGGGAGCGTATGGAAATCATTCATCTGTCAGGACTGAAATAATAATGCTCTGGAAGCATCCTGATACTCATTTTTCCTCTTTCCCTTTTGGAGACAAATAAGAAATGCTGAAGCACCTTTTTACTTTTTCATTCCAAAAGCTCATCAAATATTTACAAGGCCAGCCTCCTCAGGATGGAAATAGGGGGCCTGTCTTCAAAATCAATTTGGGTTTTTGAAGAAGCTGCATGGCCAGTAGTGAGGTACATGCCGTGTGCAGAAGTGGGGTGATTCACGGAGCGCCTGGGTGGCTCAGTCGGTTAAGCATCTGACTTCGGCTCAGGTCACGATCTCGCAGTTTGTGAGTTCGTGCCCCGCGTCGGGCTCTAGGCTGACAGCTCGGAGCCTGGAGCCTGCTTCAGATTCTGTGTCTCCTTCTCTCTCTCTGCCCCTCCCCCACTTGTGCTCTGTCTCTCTCTATCAAAAATAAATAAAATATTAAAAAAAAAAAAGTGAGGTGATTCACTGCAGTGGACAGAGGGAGGACCAGGTCTCTCAGGTCACTTGTGAGAACCTGCTGGGGCACGTGACACAGAAGGGCTTATCCAGGGCCTGAGTCCCAAGGTGCCGGCGGGGCAGGGGGGTGGGGGTTGGGTGATGCCCACCTCCCAGTCTCCAGCCTCTGGCTTCTCTGGACAATCTAGCAGCCTCTACACATGGGCGGCAGCTAGAGATGCCTTCTCTGCACGAAAGAGAATCAGATCTCTCTTCTGCTGGAACATAGAGCGAGTACCAAGGGAAGGTTGGTTCCAGGATTTGATATCAGTCTTTGTGGGAAGTATGTTTCCTGACCCTCCAGCTGACTCCGCTTGGAAGTGGGGGCTGCCCGGGCTTTGCCAGGGTTATGGGCGCTGACCGGCAATCTTGTTAACTTGGTTTTCTTCCAGCCGACCACAGCGATGGGTCGAGGTCTGAGGATGGCAGGGAAGACCGAAACATGAGAACCAAGAGGAACCGGTAGGTGACGATGCCTTTTGCTCCTGTGTCTCTCCTTAGTGGGTAATTGGGGGGTGTGGAAAGAAAAGGGATCGTTCTGGCCCTGCCGTGTGAGCAATGAAGAGGTGTAACCAGTGGACAGGCAACAGGAGGTCCCAGGTTCCTCCTCAGTGACTGCTCCGGGTGCCCTGTGCCTCGGCAGGCAGGTGCCCGGGAGGACTCCAGGCACCTTGGACACTGGCCAGTGTCGGGCCCGCACTGGCCCTCTCCCTGGTGCCCACATGCTCAGCCCTGGCCTGGCACCCGGAGCCCTGAAGGTGTGGATGGAAGGTGCCAGGTGTGGGGGGAGGAGAGGACACCATTTTGCGGGTCAGGCAGGTCTGGGGCTGGAGTTGGGCGCCTCTTGCTTTGTGACTTGGGCAAAATAATTCCACCCTGACCTCAGATTTCCCACCTGCGCGAGATTGCAGAAGCTCCCGATGACAGCATAAGGTGACAGAGGATGGGGGGGGGGGGGGGGAGGGGGCGTGTGACTGTGGTCACACTAGCGAATACACAGCTCTCTGTGCTCGTCACCCTGTGGCTGTGGTGCGGGCAGCACACGCAGGTGCGGGACCCTCCTCTGACTGCTACCCCTGCAGCCCCTCCTGCTGGGCCGGTTCCGTGGCTCCTTTCCTTCTGACCCCCACATCAGGGGTGAAGCCCGGGTCCGTGTGTCTAAGCCCCTAGGAAGCGGGCAGAAGGTGTGGCCGTGTGGTCCGGCACCCGCCTCTGGCAGAGAAGGAGGGGGATATAAAAGGCCACCCGTGAAGCATGAGTCACGGGCTGCTTCCTGAGCTCAGGGGGTGCCCATGTCCTGCCAGAGCCCGGCCCTCATCATGGCCCAGTGGGTGCTCCCGGCCACACACCAGCCGCCCCCTTGTCCCGCCTCTCACGGGATGGCCTCGGCCGGCGGCAGGGATCAGCGTGCCCCCGGAGGGTGAGCACCGTGGGTACGTTCTCCTTACACAATGTGCCTTAGAACCCGAGCACGGAGGAGGCAGGTGCTGCAGACAGAGCCCAGCCCCCACCCTGCTCACGCAGAAAAGAGCCTCACGTTTGAAGTCATTCTGAAAGGAAAGCGTTTGAGACGAGTCTCTGGACACAGAAACAGTGCAAAGAAGAGCTTCGTTGTGTGGACAAGGGAGGCAGATGGCCGGGTGGGCGGGCTCCAGCCTGCCATCGGGGCTGTGAGGGCGAGGGAGACAAGGGGAAGGTGCTGGCTAAGACTCCAAAGCCAACTTGTGAAAATTGGTGGTTTTTTAATAGCATCACAACGGAAAGTGTGATCACTATAGTGGTAAAGAAAAATCATCGTCTGTATATCTGAGGAAAATAGACCTCACATCACTGATCTATGTGTTTTGGTGAAAACCATTATCTGTCACCATTTCCATGCCACCCAATTATTCTTTTTTTTTTTTTTTTTAACATTTTAAAGATTTTCTTTTATAAGTGATCTCTGCACATAACATGGGGCCTGAGATCAAAAGTCACATGTTCCACCGACAGAGTCAGCCAGGCACCCTTTTTTCACCTGATTCTTCTTTACCCTTATGTTGTACAGTCTTAAAAATACACTCTCAATATTATTTCTACCAAAAAAAAAAAAAAGTGCCTTAGAAGTAAGACTTCCGCAGTGACACCTGTTTACGGTGATGAAGGAAAATGCCATCTTGTCTCAGCCTGTGCCCATCCCGGCCTCTTCAGCCCTTAGGGGCGGCTTCCTGGCAAAAGAAGGTGGGAGAGAGGGAGGGAGGGAGGGCGAGCGCTGGGCACCGGGCGCCTGACACCTGACCCCCAGTCGGGATGGGACTCTTCTCTGGGACTGAGGACGGACCAGTGAGGTTGGAGACCCAGACCTGCAGAGTTAGCCCTGTGTGGTCCCCATTCCTTTCATGTCGATGCCTTTGGGTCTCTCCCTATTATGCACCCCTTAAAAAATCGTTTTGCTGACCAGGGCCCAGGTATGTTGTAATTTCAACTGATCACAAGCAGACAGCACAGAACTTTCTAGAAACACTGCAGGGGATGGTGAGCACTGTCCTCCCCAAGACAGGGGTCTGTCTGGATGCAGGGATGGCTCCTCCCTGGGACGAAGGGGACCAGGGCTGCCGGTCAGCACGGCCAGAGGCTCCCTGTGGCCATGTGCCTTTCACGGGGCCAACGGCTCCAGGAAAGGGAGTAGAGTGTCATGTCTTTGTTTTTATGTTTAGACCATGGGGATCAGCCAAGCTAGTCTCTGTTGGTCTTTGCATACATGTATCCACGATCTGAAAAACAAAACGAGCTTCCCGAGGCACCAGAAATATGCACATGGAGCCACCATTTGATGATGTTGGAGTTGGGTTGGAGGAGACGCTGGATGGGGTCCAGAGTAGCTGGGACATCTGCCTACACGTGGCCCCATTTCACTCATGTTCCCATGGGACTGGCCTTGAATTCTGATCAGCTGGCATTCAAGTAACGTCAGAACGTTAATTTTGGTCTTACTCGTCTGAATGATTTCCGCAAATGAGCACCAGCTTTGGAACAGACCCAGAAGCTGTGGGCATTGCTGCCCCGGTTTCCTCCTGCAGACTCCTTCCCTGGCTGGGGGTCCCTGTCCTGGCCACGCTTTTCTCCCACTGAGCTCTGGCAGGAAGTGCTTCCTCTGTAGTGAATGCAGCTGGACTGGGCTTCTAGAATATTCCACCTGTCCTGGTCATTCATCTCTGAGCCATTTACACACACCACGTGTTCTGTTTGGAAGGCTCACTCCTGTGCGGTTTTTCCAAACTCCCCCCACAGCCTGATCCGCGTGTCATTTGCTCAGAGCTAATTGCCCTGGGCTGCCAGACCACCGGCATCTCCGTGCACTGTGTCTGTCTTTGGGAAGGTTATTGTCAGTGAGTCCGGGCTTTTCTCGAGTTCCTGACTGCGTTTGTGTATTTTTAATTGGCGGATTCTGGCATAGATATTAAGAGAACAAGCCTTCAGAGGACCTGCTGAAATCAGTCCCTTCTGACCTACCTTTATTGTATAACTAATGAAATTTTTCGTCATCAAGAAGTGTGTCAAATCCTCCTATGGCGTGTGACTCAGCAGCCACCATGTTCAGGAAACATTAGACGTTGCTTTCTGCTCCTGCGTTTCTTCCAAACCCCGACACGACTCGTATACATCTTGCACACTCTTCCACAGATGGAATTAGCTCAATTGTTCCAATAATTCAGGTCTAGATGATACTTTTCCCAAAACTCCCTGGGAAAAGAAATACGTCCCAGTGACAGCCTTTCAAATTACTAAAATATTTTACATGACCTGGTGAACAGTTTCAAGTGCCTTGTTATTTACTACTTAATGGGATGCGCCCATGACATGTGACCCTGCATCTTCCCCGGGACTGGGAAGTGGGAAAGTGATTGTGTCTCCCTGTTTTGCCGTTTTGTGCAGTGTCTACGGGTTTTGCCGGTTTCTGGTTGAGTGGTCTTCTCTAAGTTCAGACTGCTTTTCACATGTGCGGTCTATTTTAAGAACTTAGGATTTATGTCAGGTAATTGAACGGTACTATCTCAAGGATCCAGCGAATGTGAGTCATATAGTTTAAACATCAGAATGAAATGATCCACAAGACGCATTAGAGAAGAAATTGTCAACGATATGTGTGGCTTTTAGCGGTGCCTGATTTTACCAGTTGATGGGCTGGGGGTTCCTCCTCACTAATGGCTTCCTGGAGCACGAAAGGGTGGCCTTGCTCCTTCAGTTACCACTGGCCCCACAGCTGTGGCGCAGATTTTTTATCCTGTGGGTGACCAAAAGAAATCTCTTGGCTTGGAGTATTGCTTATTTCTAAGTTTGTAACTTTTGTAGTTTGTAAGTTTGGGGATGCCCAGTTGATGGCTTTGGGTAGAAGGGGTAAAGTTGGCCTCATCCCATAAAAAAGTCGCATCAATAGGGCGCTTTCTTGGGGTCGTGAGCAGCGTGGGCTGGAGACCTAAGAGAACATTGAATCGGCAGGAAGTGCCCGGTCCTTTTTCTGTTTGCCCCAAGTACGTCCCGCATATTTTCTCTTGGTAAACCAGTGTGGCCAAGGCACGCCCCAAGCAGGGCCTCTGGACAAGGCTGGGTCTTGAAGGATCTTTGGGGTCACCTGAGGAGGTATCCCCATCCTCCGTGTCCACACATGATCCCGAGGTGCCCCGCACAGAGCTGTGAGGTTATGATCTGTCTTCCTGGAGTTCTACACCCCACCTGGGGGCAATCTAGGGCTGGGACAATCCATCTAGTACGAAAAAAACATTAGCATCCAAAAGACAAGCCTAATATAAAGTGTGGAGGTGTTGCAGACACTGCCCCTGACACTGTTCCCCAGTCAAGCCCGTATCCAGACAGAGCCAACTGTGGAAGGTGGAAGGAAACCCTCTTACCGCAGTCAGAAAGCCGTTGATCTCCGGCGCACAAGCAAACGATTATCAGTAAGTGTGGGCAGCGGCGGGGGCATCACGCCACAGAGACAACCAGGAGCCAAGCTCTTTCCTTTCTACATACCGGGTTTCTCGAATCCCACAGAGGTTAGCTGTTGAGAAAGTGAGAGCATCGCCTCTTTGAAATGCCATCAGATAATGCTAGAAAATAGGTGGGCTTAAAAATAAAGTTGCTATAAAACTGTATCTTTAATTGGCCCTGATAGAACGAGAATGATCCGCATTCCAGGGTCAGGGTGGGAGTCTCACGTTCTTCTCCAGGAGACTCCGTAAGATAGGACAGTGTGTCGTCTTTCTGTGGTCTTTGACGAGCATGGAAAACAAACGATTAACGCCCACTGCCCTTCTGCTACTCCCCGTACATAATTCATGATTTCAGCTGATCAGTGGGGTCTGTATAGAAACCTGTGCCACAGGTCACTAGAGCGTCACACACAGGTTACCTTGTGACAGCTGCCTTTGGGATGGAGTGATCAGTTGTGCTGGGATTTCACTGTCTTTTTGAACTGGAACACACATATTCCTGCCATTTATTTTCTCTTCAAAAAGAATTATAAACCTCTGTGTTTTTGAAGGGGTGACCAGATACCAGCATTGGTAAGGAGACCCGTGTTGCACGCCAGCTGCACGCAGACGCGGTGGGCGCTGCCCCTTGCCTTGGGGTGAACAGGCAGACTTCTGCTGTCACCCGTCACGCAAGGGTCTCCCATGGAGAGATCTGAAATCCGGCCTGCAGGAGGCCAGGCCAAGTCAACCGGAGCCCTCACCCCCCCCCCCCAAAGTTCCCCCGTTGGCTCTTCGTCAGAACTCTCAGCCTACCTTTTCTTCCTGGGACTCTGGTTTGCCATCACTTACCTTTGCGTGGGAGGGCTGGCCAGGGGTCTCTGGGGACCTCTAGTGCTGCAGCAGGTGCCTGAACTCTGAGATAAAACTGTGATGTCTATGATCAGTCTGTCTTCCCTCACATGGGGGAGGGACTGCTGGAAAATTTTCTTCCACGAGGGGTCCATTCATGCCGTCGAGAGCACACCCACATGCAGGGTGCACAGGAGACCCTGGGGACCTTCCCGGCCTGCCGTGACCTCCTAAGGCCAACGTGGCACCCGCCCACAGGCAGGCCAGCAGAGAGAAGCTAGGTTCTGGCCCATGCATCCGTCAAATGCTAAGCACCTGCTGTATGTGCTGCACTGTGTGCCTGGGCCCCCGGTGTCCTCCAGGTTGTCCCCGTCTGGGAGCTTCCCATGGCCCCCATCTCTGTGGTGGGATGGACACTTCAGGGACAAGATGAGGCCCACGTCTGTCAAATGGTCATGCATAGGAGGCCTGGGGCCTCCCACGGAAGGCCATGGCTCCTGGAGAGACAGACAGAGCGGATGGATGGACAAACAGGAGGCCATGTTCCCAGATTATAACCAATCCTTGGCTCTCCCCTTCTCTTTCGGGCGTGCGCCGAGCAGATGCCCACCGCACCTGCTGTGTGGGGCCCAGGGACACACAAACACTTGGGTGTCGTTTTCTGTCTCCGGCAGCTCTATCCCAGGAAGACAGGAGTGTTAAGGCCATGCTAGACAGACCCAGCATCCCAGACGCTGCAGCGCGGCACCGCTGGACCAACCGTATTTCCTCCTTGGCTTGGGGCACCCCGGGGCCAGTTGGTTGCAGCAGAAATGTCTCCGTCCCTGGTGCCACCATGTCAGCACTCCCCGCTCTAGCCCTTGATCCCGGAACTTGCCATCCTGTGTCTCTGTGCTGAAGCTGCCGGGTGTACGATAACCACGGCTGAGCTGCAGCCCCCTCCCCTCGGCACAGGGACCGCCTGCCGCCCCTGCACTGGGGCCGGGCACAGTCACCGATTCCGGTCTGTCCCTCCGTGGGCATCTGGCTTCTCCTCGGGCCTCTGCATGACAGAACCACAGCTGTTGTTTGATCTGAGTCCCTGCCCAGGAAGGGAGGGCCCAGCGCGGGTGTGACACGGGCCATCGACACCGGAGCTGTGCCCGTCTGCATTGCCTTCCCTGAGAAAGCATTCAGGGGGTCCCTGCAAGGCCACGCAGACATTGGGTGGTCAGGGAGGCAAGGCGTCAGCTGAGTCTCAAACAATCAGGACTTTGACAGGCTTACCCAGGATGGAGGAGCCCGAGGAGACGTGTGGGGTCTGGGTTCACGCTGGCCTTCTCTCCTTCCACCACGATGAGCCCCGGGGGCCTCCCCGGGACCCCTGTGCAGTGCCCTCTGCCGCCCGCTCCCAAGGGAGCTTAGGACAGGACCGCTCCTGGAGATGGTCTTTGATTTGAGAAGACAGTTTCAATTTCCACCTCTTCCTCAAAATTCCCACTTTCAAACTCTCCGTCTTAAACGGAATCCAGGGAGTTTCCTATCCCCAGACTCCTCTCCATCCTGCTGACCGTGGCGCACCCAGGGTGACTGTCCCTACCGAGAGGTCATCACGGCTACAGCTGCTCCCCAGAAGCCGCTCGAACGAGCGACCAAGCATCAGCAACCTGCATGCGTTGCCTCGATTGCAGTTAGGATGTCCGAAATCACTGCAGCCCTTCGAAGGGGAAATGCGAAATGCGTTTTCTGCCTCAGCAGACGTTGTTGTGCGGCGCGCCCAACGGCCAGTGAGGGGAAGGGGGTGCGGCCTGGAGCCGGGCGCCTCCTGCGACAGTGAGCCTGTCTCCTGCAGCCCTTCCGTCCAGTCGACTTGACCCTTACGGCGGTGTGATGGCAGTGTCACGGCGGGGACACAGAGAGACGTCGCCACGTGCTGGCCCACGTCTCACCTCCCTCTTCTCCAGACTGGCTGTCAAGAATTTGGGCTCCCTCCCTAACCCCGGGAGGTGTACGCGTGTGACAGCCTGAGGCAGCCTTTTCTCTTGTGTCCCGTGAGCAAGAATGTACATGCTGCAGACCTGGGAAAAGTAATGGGTCAGCTCTGCGCCCTCTGACGGTCGTGTCTACCGCGAAGAACGCTCAGCTGGCGGGAGGCAGGGGGAGGTGGCTGGAGCAGCAGCAGGGCGGCGTTTGCCTCTATGGTGACAGACACAGAGCAGGTGCGGCCCAAGAGGATGGTCCGCGATGAGAGCAGGATTGTGTGCAGGGAAAACGCAGGTGAGGTCAACTCAGCAGACCCAGCCCTGAGTTCATCCTTCAACTTTTCAACGGGGCAAAGTTCAGTATAGAAAGGAGAGCAGGACATCCGCCCTCCGGGGCCACATTCCCGGCCTCAGTAACGTCACGGCCAGTGCAGCTCATGTCTGGTCTGTGCCCCCCACTCAGACTATTTGGGAACAAACCCAGGTCTCATATAAATTCCGTTTGGACGTATTTCAGGGCGCAGGACTAACATACCACATTTTTAGAAGATATCCGTAGTCACGCCTGAAAACAAGCAGCAAACAATAATTCCTTACTGTGACCAAATCACCGCCCGGACACTGTTCAAATTCCCTTGATGGTTTTCTTTTTCTCTTACTCTTCGTTTTCGCACCAGCGTCCGAGTCAGGTTTGCTTTCCACACCCTGCTGATCACCTTCCTGAGTCTGTTTTAATCTGCGGTTTTATCCTCTCCTGCTCCAGTTTGGTTTTCTTTATTTGCTTTGAAAGAAATCAGCATTTCCCCCGACCCAAGGTCTGCATCCGTGTCCTCACGTCCATGGGCTCCACCGCCCCTGAGCTTCTGTGCGTGCAGCCACACGTACAGGCCGCCCCAGCTCCGGTCTGGTCCACGTTTGGTAAGAAAACCTTACGGCAGCACTGAGCTCCCTCCGCCAGGAGCCTCAGCATCTCTGGTCACCTGTCTTTTTGTGACATGAGTGGGTGATTTGTGTAGGACTGCCATTTCCATAAGGGTTGTTAAACACCAGTGTGTGAGTCGTCCCATTTTATTTGCACCTGCTGGATTGAACACTTTACAAAGAGCAATGGCCTCATAAACTTTTTGGTTCCCTTAAGTTATAACCCAGATAGAAAACAGGATAAAAGCTGGATTCTTCCCCTTCCAAGCTCATTGTCAAAGCCTTGTGCTGACTTGGTAGTGTCCTGCAAAGGTGATGAACTCACGATGAGTTCCCAGAGTTAAACAGTTGATGTGTTTCCCCCTGTTACGGGTCCTGTCATTTAAAAAACAAGGAGCTTGGTGGGGCGCCTGGGTGGCTCAGTCAGTTAAGTGTCTGACTTCAGCTCAGGTCATGATCTCATGGTTCGTAAGTTCGAGCCTCACGTCAGGCTTTGTGCTGACAGCTTCGGAGCCTGCTTCGGATTCTGTGTCTCCTCCTCTCTCTGCCCCTCCCCTGCTCACGCTCTGTCTCTCTCTCTGTCTCAAAAATAAATAAAGAGGGGCATCTGGCTGGCTCAGTCGGTTAAGTGTCCGACTTCCGCTCAGGTCCTGATCTCGCGGTCTGTGAGTTTGAGCCCCACGTGGGGCTCTGCGCTGACAGCTCGGAGCCCGGAGCCTGCTTCGGGTTCTGTGTCTCCCTCTCTCTCTGCCCCTCCCCTGCTCACGCTCTGTCTCTCTCTCTCTGTCTCAAAAATAAATAAAAATTAAAAACAACAACAACAACAAAGTGCTTGTCCCTGTCTTGGTGATTGTTGCTTGACTGCCCCGGGCATGAGATGTACCTTTTCAAAATGTCGGTGTACATCTTTTTAATACGAGGAGATTTTCTTGAATTTGTGGGGTTTTTTTTTTTAGAATTTGTTCCATTTTATGCTTTGAGCCTCCTTACTGGCCACTCCAAGGACACAAGTAGCTCTTTGCCTTTCTATGTCACTTTCTTTCACATCCTCTTTGTACCTTTCCTGGTTTCTTTAGGTTTTTCCCTCTCGTTCTTATCTGTTAATCTTAAGGCATGTTTGTGCGCCTTCTGGTTTATGCTTCATTTCTAATTTGTTTCCCTTTAATTTGTAATTTCCCGCATCATCCAGCTGTCTTTTCAGATCTTTATTTGGTGCAACAACATTCCCCTTTCCCCCTGAATTATCTACTCTGATATAGGCTGTGATTTTATAACCTCCACCACAGCCTTTGACAAGTGAGCTCATTTTCGGGGCACCTGGGTGGCTCAGTTGGTCGAACATCCGACTCTTGGTTTCGGCTCAGGTCACAATCTCACGGTTCGTGGTTCGAGCCCCGCGTGGGACTCTGCACTGGCAGCTGGTTGGGATTCTCTGTTTCCTCTCTCTCTGCCCCTCCCCGACACGTGCTGTCTCTGTCTTAAAATAAAAAAAAAAAGAAAAGAAAAGTTAGCTCATTTTCAAGTGGTTGGTTACTATTTTCATCAGATTCTTGGCTGACTTCGGGCCTTGCTCCTTCTGTCTGCAGGGGCATCATTGTTCTCTTACTCCTGTACGTGGGGTTGCACGGTGACATTTTTCTGCAGCTCGAGTGAAACGAGAGGGTGCTAGGGAGATGGTCCAAGGCGGCATTCCTGGTCACCGGGCTCTGAAACACTCCCTCTCATTGTCGTGACACGGGGATGTGCCCCTGTGTTTGGAGCCTGTCCACGGTGCCCCCCACTTTCACCCTCCTTTCCCTTTCCTTGGTGTCTCTGTGTAATTCCGATAAGTTCACGCCATTTTCTCTTTGTCCTTGTCCCGGGTTTTAACCTGAGGGACCCTTAGCTCGCAGGCCCGGCCACCATGCTGGCTTCTCTGAAGCCGGAGCCCCTCCAGGTCCAGCCCCACCCCTTCCGGGCAGCCGCTGCCCCGTGGCTGCCTCTCAGCCCCGGGGACACGTCAGGCTCCCTGGGCCTCCGCCACCTCCCTGCTTCCTGGGGCCGTCGCTGATACCCGAGGGCCCGCTGGTGCCTGGGGCCTGGCTGTGCCCACCACAGTGAGAGTTCCCAGGGAAGCCTCTGCCCTACTTGTGAAGATATTGTCTGCGGGCTGTCTTCCGCGGTCCTGACGGCCTGCTGTAGCGTGAGGATTTGGGGACACTGAGAACTTCTCTGCCTTTGCTTTGTTTCACATCAGGAGGTTTTCCTGTGGTTTAAAGCTTCAAATGTCCAAGAGTCTTGTGTCCCGAGGTGTGTGGGATTGGGCTGATGCATTCCTTCCAGTGCTTCCCCAAAGTTCTGTCGTGACTGTTGCAATGCAAGTGACACGGCAGCCTCCGTGGGCCCCGGCCCACGTCCCCCAAGCCGAGGACGCCCCCCACCCCCCGCAAGCCTGGGCGTGCTCAGGATTCAGCACGGGGCCACCAGCCCCATGCAAGGAGGAAACACCTTCTTGAGGGACAGTGAGGACCCATCCGCGGGCCCCCTGTGCTGCCATCGTGTGAGATCAGGTTCTGGGTGCTGAGGCCCTGTGCGTTCCCAGATGAGACCGCACAGGATCCGCCGAGGCGTTTGAGGACCCCCAGCTGCTGGGAATTTGTTCCGATTTCTCCAAGACAAGCACTGAAGCCAGGACAGCATGGCACCTCACGGAGCTGGGTCGTGAAGCGGGACTCTACTCAGAACCTGCCCTTTTGACAACCAGACCGACCCATTTCTGGAGACAGGGGTCTGAGCTCTATGCAGTCCAGAATGGGGCCGTCTGCCATGAGCCAGAAAACAGCCTTCAGCCGCTGCTTTCCACGGAGGGGACCTTGGCCTTCGAGCGCAGAGATGGCCTTTAGGCTGACAAGTAAGTCTGCAGCTGGCACCCCTCGGTCTCTCTGAAGGCCGTGGCCAGCAGAGCATCGTGTGGTAGGAGGTCCTGGCTCATAACTGGCAAATCGTAACTGTGTGCACAGAAAGGGGACGGCTGAGTGGTCAGCCCGCCACGGAGGGGTTGGCCTCGGCAGAGCCGGGGTGCCTGTGCTGGTCCCCAGCCCCACACCCCCCTGAAGGTGTCATCAGGGCCAGAAGGTGGGGCCGGGCGAGGAGACACACAGAGGTTTGCCAGGGGGTCCGCGGTCAGTCAGGCAGAGCAGGGCAGCGCTGAAAACCCGAGGTCCCAGGCCCGGCCTGGAGCCTGAGTCCTGCTCCTCCGGGCGCACCTTGTGTCCCTATCAGCCTTGAACCTCACCTCTGTGTGCAGGCAGGGACAGCCACATCCCTGTGCTCCCACAGCTCCTCACTCCATCCTGCCCGGGACTGGTGCTGAGGCCCCGCAGCCAGGATCCTGCCCATGGCTGCGTTTCATCCGGGAGAGGCGCCCTGCTCGAGGCCACTGCTGGATCCCGACCATCCGCATACAAAGGGCATTGCTGGAAGAGCCGGCACCCCTGCACCCTCCCACCCCGTCAAGGGACCTGGAGCCCACCCTGATCGATGCGCCAGTCTTCTGACAGTGGCCAGGGGCATGCTACCGCGCTCTGTGTCAGGGCTAAAGACCAGAGAATACGCATCTTTCAAAGTTCGCCTCATCTGAAGACTATTTGTTACAACCACACAACATAATGTTTGAGGCCCCACAAGGCAGAGGTTCACAGAGACTTTGATTCTTGCAGAATTTCGTATTGTGTCTGACACCAGAGTTACAGGCTGGCAGTATTTTGATGATGAATTCCCAGCCTTCTTTGCCAGGAGAAAGAACAAGTTCTCCCCTTCTATTAAATCAAATAAAAGATGAGACATCATCCAGCCACATAGAGGACTGGATCCCAGTCTTCGGAGGGTTGGTGTGTGTGGTCAGAGGCTGCCAGAGACAATGAAAGTGAAGAATCATCGTTACTGTTATCACCACTATCACGTGGCACCATCCTCATCATAGCCATCACCACTATCACCACCACCATCGTCATCACCACCGTGCTCATCATCACCACCACCATCACCACCACCACCACCACCACCATCACCACCACCACCATCACCACCACCACCATCATCACCACCATCACCACCACCACCATCACCACCATCACCACCACCACCATCACCACCATCACCACCACCATCACCACCATCACCACCACCATCGTCATCACCACCATCCTCATCATCACCATCATCACCACCACCATCACCACCATCATCATCATCATCACCATCACCACCACCATCACCACCACCACCATCACCACCATCACCACCACCACCATCATCACCACCATCACCACCACCACCATCATCATCACCATCACCACCACCATCACCATCACCACCACCACCATCACCACCATCACCACCACCACCATCACCACCACCATCACCACCACCATCACCACCACCACCATCATCATCACCATCACCACCACCATCACCACCATCACCACCACCATCATCATCATCACCATCATCACCACCACCATCATCACCACCACCATCATTATCATCACAACCACCATCACCACCACCATCATCATCACCACCATCACCACCACTATCATCATCATCACCACCATCGCCACCACCATCAGCAGCAGCAGCATCAGTACTATGTATAGAGCAGCCATTGTGCTAACTACTTTTCAGGCATCATCTCAGTTTTCCCATCTGTGGAGTGAGGATGATAACCATGTCGCCCTGTAGCACTGGGATTGAATGAAGTGATGTAGGCAAAGTAGGAGGATAAGGTTTTACACACAGAATGTCAACAAATATCAGGTATTCATATTACTGCATTTAATTCTTACAACAGATCTTAAGAGTCAAGTACTATTATAATTCCAATTTTACAGATGAAAAAAAAAAAGAAAATGATGATGCTTGTCTGAAAATACACAGCATGTTTGGATGAAAGTCCAAGTTCAAAGACAAGTCTGTTGAGATCAAACCATTAATGCCCAACAAACGCTCTGCCTCCTGTGTCATCCCTACAGTGTAGATCTGCCCTCCTCCTCTTTCTCTTCCTGTCCTTCCCTTTCCCCTTCTTCTCTTTTGCCTCCTCTTCCCCTCACCCATTCCTCCCCCTCCCTTCCCTCTCCCCTTCCTCCTCTTCCCCCTTTTCTTCTCCTTCTTCCTCTTCCCCTTCTTCTTCTTCTTCTCTGTTTTCTTCCCCTCCTCCTTCTCCTCCTCTTCCTCCGTGTTCCTCCCCTTTTGAGGACAAGGACTATGAAGCTTGAAGAGGCTAATGAATATCCAGAAGACAGTTACCGTGAGCCACGGAAGGGTTCTAGTCTTGCCTGGGTCCTGAAGCGTTGCTCTCAGCCACTTTACATGGCACAGAGCGGTGGATACCAAACCACAGGACATTTACAAAACAACCTTGTTTTATGAATTCCTTTGACAACTCTTCTCAGAGAGAACAGCCATGCATTCAAGAAGGCTTACACAAATGTGTTAATTACATCCAGACAAATTTGAGAGGAAACGCTCAGAAGGGCACCATTCTGTGGCTGTAAGAAAGACGTCTAAAGACCACAACACCTGTCCCCTTTAGGAAGTGAGACCTGAGGCTCTCCTGCATTTAACGCGTCTCCTAGGAAATCACAGGGAACAAACTCAACCACAGAATCTAAGTCAGCAGTTTAGCCACTGCCTTCTGGGCACCCAGCACGTGCCTAGGGCTGGAGAAGAAGACATGAACAAGCCCTCATGCTGCATGCAGGGACGTGCCTGGCAGCCAGAGAGGCAGGTCCCCAGGTGGCTCCGACGAAAGCATCGTGTGTCCGGGCCACCTGCTGCAGGAACCCCACACCTGCGAGTGCAGAGGAGAGAGCGGCTCAGTCACTCAGGGTAAGGTATGGCGTGCAGGCCAGGTGACCAGATGGAAACCAAGCCAGGCCTGTGAGCGGACAAGGGGCAGGAAGAGCAGATGTCAGGATGAAGCGTCACGGCGAAGGCACAGAGGTGAGACAGCCATGAAGACAGGAGGCAGGTGGACTGATTGGCAGCCTGAGGAGCTGAGAAAGCACGTGGCTCTTCTGTGGTGATGCCACCAAGAGGCTCACAGGGGACACCTGCGTGGGCTGTGGGCAAACAGAGGCATGTCCTGGAGAAGCTGAGACCTCTCTGCACAAACCAACGTGAATGTTTTAGAAAAAAAGCCATGACCCAGGCGGTCTCCATCCCTGGGAGAGTGAGGTTGGTGCGGTGCTTCCTGGGTTGGGGGGCATGTCGGAACCCCACTTCACACACAGGGAGACCTCGGGCCCCCGATTTCCAGCCTGTTGCTTCTCGCGTTGAGAAAACCTGGACCGTCCTGGAGGGTGTGGCACTTTCCTGCCCAGTGAGAATGGACCTGGTTATGGGTTTAATCGTGTCCCCCGCCCCATTCATACGTTGGAGTCCTAGCCCCAGAACCTCAGAATGGGGCCTTATTTGGAAATAGGGTCGTTGCAGATGTAATTAGTTAGGATGAGGTCATTAAAGTGGGCCCTAATCAAATGACTGGTGTCCTTAAAAATGGGGGCCATTTGGACATGAATGCACATGGGGGAACGCCATGGGACCACGAGGGCAGAGACCTGTTGGATGCCTCTACGGGCCAGGGGACACCAGGTATAGCTGGTGAGCCACCAAGCCAGGAGGGACTGGGGACAGAATCTCTCGACCTCTGAAAGGCACCCATCGGTGATCCTGGCTGAGTGCTGCATGGTTGGGGGGGTGGGGGGTCTGCCATGAATGACCCAGGAGCCCAGGAGCCATGCGGCCTGCCCTGGCCACCGGGGGTGACACAGCAGGCCCTCAGGCACACCTGCTGACAGAATAAAAAAACCCAAAAACCTGTGCCTGCCTTCTGAGGGTGATTCTCTGAGAGTCACCTGGTGTCCCACACTCGAGTCTGATCGTAACTGCCCCCAGTCGGCACAGACCCCACAGGTGAAGTCCAAACAAAACTGCCTCCACTCCAGACACCAGCAGACGGGGGGGGTCTCCAGCCTGTCCCCACTTCTGTCTGACTTGGCTGTAAATCCGGGGGTTCTCATAACCTCTCTTCAGGTTTGATGATTTGCTAGAATGATTCACAGAGCTCAGGAGAGCACTCTACTTCAGGTTGTGGTTTTATCATAAAGGGCACAACCCGGGAACAGCCAAACGGTAGAGATGCATAGGGTGAGTTCTGGAAGGGTCCTGGGCCTCTGTCCCTGTGGATTTTGGGTGCACCTCCTTCCTGGGACACCGGCCCACCAGCCAGGAGGCTCCTCCAAACCCACTGGTGTTGGTATATAGGCAGGACGGATTGAATCACTGGCCTTGTGACCGAACTCGACTTCCAGCCCCCTCCCTTCCTGAGGGTTCCAGCCCTCTTTTCACGTGCTGGTGTTTCCAGTGGGCCTGGCCCTCCCTTGAACCTGTCTGAGGGCACACCCCGAATCACCATGTCTTGTAACCTCAGGGATGGCCAAAACGGGCTCCTTAACAAGGACACCCCAGTCACTCAGGAAATTCACAAAGAAAGCAGGGACAAAGACCAGACACAGTCGTTATTACCTGATGGAACCACCCCTGTCAGCTCATCGCCCGGCCAGCCGGCCCTCGGCAGAGTGTGGCACCAAGTGGTCACCGGTTGCAGACGATGGTGGTAAAGCAGAAATACCATCCAAGCTACCCTCCCCCTGGGAAGCGGACCCAAGGACAAGGAGGGAGGGAGAGGTGGTTTAAATGAAACCAAGGTCACTTGAGACGGGCCACCAGCACCTCGGAGAGCACTGCAGGCTGGCCGTCTCCTGCAGGGACCCCAGTGGTGGCCGTGGCCGTGGCACGTGCAGACACAATGCTGCCAGGACACTGCTCCCGCCGTGGCCGCCCCCCTGCCCGTCGCCCACCTGGGAGAACGCAGGGTCGCCTCGGGGCGGGGCTGGTGGGTCCCTCCAGAGGCCACTGCCCTGGGCACTTCCTGCTGCACGTTTTATGACCATCTGGATGAAGATGTGGGAAGCCTCTTACCAAATTTATAGTCAAAACCAGGAGGCAGAGCTAATCTATGGAAGAATCCAGATGCTGGACTATTTCACCAGGACTAAGCGAGCAGGATCCCATTTGCATCACAGAATGGAGGTGCTTTGAGGCGTGTCAAGATCGTCTTGTCCAAACCACCTGGTTTTACCAAAACGAGGTCCAGAGAACTTCCATAATTTGCCCAAGAGTTTGCAACAAGCCGTCCCCACGGAGGCTCAGAAGCACGTTGAATTCTGCACATCCACGTGTGGCTTCTTCTCCGGAACCGGGCGTCGGCCTTCACCTCCCTTCTGCTCCAGTGCTGCCGTCGGCGCGGCGTTACGGCGAATGCCTTCTATTTGTGCACAGCCTCTCGCGTGATGGTGTTAGAAGGGGGAGGGGAGGGGAGAGGGGAGGGGGGCGGGTGCTCGGAGGGGTTCACAGGTTATCTCACGGATCCTCACAGCTCGGTGAGGTGAGCACTGTCATCGCCCCACATGAGGACCCTGAGGTGTGCGGACCTCAGTCCGTCGGTGCAAACCGAGGTTTGGCCTTTGATGGGTCCAGCCCCACGTGAGCTTCCCCGTGGGGTGGCAGAATGATGGCACGCTGGCGAATGGACACTGGGGTCAACAGCGGGTGCCTCAGACGCGCTGAGCACCATGCCCCCCAGCGCGCACCTGCTACGGTGACGGTGCCACCTCCGGGCCTCCTCCCCTCCTCTCCTGGAGAGAGGCGCGTCTGCAAGTCCGAGGTGGCCTCTGGGCACACAGCAGATGTGCAAAGTCCCGCGACCTGAGCTCCCTCAGCCTCAGATGAGCTCATTAAAGGTTGTCATCCACAAAAAGGAAACCGTGACCAGACGTGCCGCGTCTAGAATCTGGTTGCACGGAGCATGCGTCTGGTGAGTTTTACCAAATAGCCTGCTTCCCTGTGCACATGGGCGAGGTCGGCAAACCCTGTCGCTACAGACTTAGCGGCCGGGTGGACGCCACTCGTGCTCACGTACGCAGGCCATTAGCGGTTCAGCTGGACAAGCTCAGTAGCAGTCAGAGGGCAGAGGGAGCCAGGAGCCAGGGAGCTGCCCCTCAGAGTGAAGGGACCCCAGCACCGCGGCCCAGACTTGGGGACCCCTGCTCTGCGGGAAAGGCTGGGCAGGACCAGGCCCTTCTCAACCTATGCACTTGACCTGGAAGATGTCCCACAGCAGGGTGTCGACCTGGCGAGGGGTCTGCCATGCGGCAAAACTCTTTCTGGATGAGAGGCCTTTCCCACCCACCCGGCCAGCAGGACCTGTGGGCACCAATTACCATGTCCTTGGGGTTTCTGCCTCTTGTCCCTGGTGATTTGGCCTGAAGCTAGTTGTATCCCAAGTACTAGAGTTTGCTTTTTGGTAAAGGTACAACACTCATTCAGCCATGAGACTATTAAAAATATATTTAGCAAGTTTGCATTACTTTTGACCGATTCTAATTGAACCGATAGCTTCACAATATGGAAGGCACCCAGCACCTCTGAACAAAGTATTGTGTTGAGTGAGCAGTAAAATGTGATCATTGCTGGGCTTACAACGTTCCTATTAATCTTGTTTCAAGTTACAATACGTGTCTTGTTTCCACACTTCTATTTTTAATGAAAATTTATTACAAAGAACTCCTAATTATACCCTTTGGATTATGATACAATTGCAAATCCACTGGTAATTTGCTTTTTCTTGAAATTCCACATAATCACATAAGCAGCAAAGAATGTAAGTTCTCCTGAAATAGTTGGTCTATAAATAAGATTCCCTAATGGGCTGAGCCAATGTTTTTTCTTTTTTTTCCCTTCACACATTTTGTATTAGGTTGGATTAAGCCATAGCGCAACCCTGGTGAGTGTTAGACATAGAACATTGTATATTCTCGGCACATCCTGAAGCCGGTAACTAACGGATTTCTGCGGTATCTTGGATAGACAGTGATGGAAAAAGCAGGTGTCAGGAGGCAGGGACCACCTTGGTCCCGGCCACTAAGTGATGGTATGACCTTCAGTGGGCCTGCCCCCCTCCTCCCCAAACACGTGGATGGTGGATATTTGCCGGACAAGCCCTCGCGGGCATCTGTCCTGTGCGAGGCAGGGCATTTAGCAGCGCGTCCGGCCTCTATATCTCCAGGTGCCAGCAGCGCCTCCCCGGCAGTGATAACCACCAATGTCTCTAGGCACCGCTGGGTGTCCCCCAGGAGCGCAGTCCCCTTGGGGGGGCACCATGCCACACCTGTGTCAGGAAGCCCCTCCCTGTATCTGGCGTAAGTGACTCTCACTGACTAACTCCCAGGGAAAGGCTGGGTTTGCAAAGAAGCAGGGACGTGCCATGCTCTTGAGGGGCACATCCTCTGCTCTGACGTCTCCATGTCGGTGCTGGTGGGCCCGTAGGAGGTGCTGAGTCCAGGCGCCTCCCAGGGGACTTCTCTTTACAGTCGCTGGTCTAACCTGACCAAAGCGCATCAGAAGTGAAGGTTCTCTGAACCAGGGGGTCTCGGGACACAATGGATTTGCACCCGTCCTTGCGGGAGTCACTGGCCGTGGGACCTGACTGTGGGGAAGCATGGGGCAGGGTGGGCCAGAAGGAGGCCCGGCAGAGGGTTCCGGGGGGTCAGAGCGCGTGGCTCTCCAGGCCGGGGCAGGGGGAGAACACGCCTCAGGGCAGAGCCCAGGCTGTGAGGCGGGGCAGGCGCGGCGGCTGGACGGGCTTGTTCCCATCGGGGAACAGAGGGTGAGAGGGGCATCGCGAGAGAGCCATGTCTGCTGTTCCCTGAACATCTTGCAGCAACGAATGCTCAGGTGTTTGGGAAGCAGGTTCCCAAATGCTGCTGGAATGAGTTGTGGACCCGAGAGCACCATCGAGCGGCCGGGTGTGTAACAGAAGGCAGGTGCCAGGTTGGTGCTTCGCGAGAGTGGGCTCTTTCTTTCCTCTCAGCCGCCAGCCTGGTAAAGGTGGCTTGTTGGATCCCCTGGTGCCCGCCGGGCCCTGGCTTGTGCCCTCTGCGTCTGGGCGGTGGCTGTGGGCCGGGGGGAACCGGAGGGAGGGAACAGCTCCAGGGCTTGCGGGTCCCACTCTGCACCGATCGCTGCGCAGACTGCCTGGGGTGGGGGTTGAGTTCCCCCTGTTGTCACTGAAATCTCCCTGTCGGGCTAGACCCCGGCACGGCGTTTTCTGTACGCAGAGTGTCGACGGATTGGTCTCCGGTAATTGTCTTCCTGCATTTGTCCAAAAGGAAGGTCTTCCCTGAAACGAAACAAACCCAAACAACAGGAAGAGAGCCAGGTGTGGGCTCCCGTGGTTTGTCAGATGGAAAGGCTTCTTCACCTCCTCTGACGGCCGGGTCTAGGCAGTGAAACGGTGACTCTGGGCTTCCTCCCACCTTGTGGGCCCTCGCACGCACCCACCGCTGCCTTTGCTCCCTGCCGGCGCCCCTGGGGTCAGGGTCTCAGCCTCAGCTCTGCCCCAAACGCAACAAAGCAGTCTTCGCCCCAGAGCAAAAATCGCCACCTTTGCTGGGCTGCCTGCACCAGGCTTTGAAAGGTTCTCAGAGTGTCTGCTTCTTAAAGAGTTTCCTGGGGGACTTTTAGGGGTTGGCAGGTGGGTCTCCGAGGGCACGGCTAACTGTCTGTGTCTCGTGCCCTAAAGGACAGAAGGCCACGCGAGTCCTGGGCCAGAGGAGGCAGAAGGAGCGGACAAGGACACCAAGACGCCACCTCCCCAGATCCTGCTGCCGTTGGAGGAGCGGGTGACCCACTTCCGAGATATGCTCCTGGAGCGAGGGGTAAGGAACCGCTTCGGAGACGTGCTCCTGGAGCGAGGGGGCGGGTCCCGAATGCAGATTACGGCTCCCCTCGGAAGCCAGTCAGCGAGCCGTCTCCCCCGCAGCCCGAGGGATGCTTTTCCTCCTGCGCTGAGTGCAGGGCATCGGGCCGAGTGAAATTCAGGTGCCAAAAGACTTGAGGCTGAAGCGACATGAAAAGGGGCCCCTGCTTCTGGTCTTGAGGGCTGTGGTTGTCGCCCGGCCCCCTCCCCGCCGCTCATGCCGGCCCCGGAGAGGCGGGCGGGGGACGGGCACTGGCGTTGTGTACGGACAGCACCTGTGTTGGTAAGCTTCCTGCTGCAGCCCGGCCAGGTCCCGGGGTCCGTGCCCCCCAGAGGGGCGTCCCCTGTTCTAACTTGGACAAGCCGGGATTGTCACGCCTGTGGGTCCGTTCAACTATTTTTAGTAGAATGAGGATGTCTTCATTATAGTTGACTTGTGAACCTTGTTTTGAATTTAAGAGAGAAACATTTTAGAACCAGATCTCCTTCCAATGACTTTTATGTCCAGCTTTGGCTCTTGGGTATAAAATGAGTCAGCTCTAATAGCCCAGTTGGGCTTCTTCACAAAATGAGGCTGAACGCGGTACCGGGGGCCCTGTGTGGTGGTGACGATCACAGACACTCTGGTGGCCTTGGGAGGCCTGGCAGAGGGAGCAGATTCCCTCCCTGGTCGATCGCTGTCCCCAGGCCGCCTCCTGGGCCGGCCCTCCCAACAGCAGGTGCCGCGGGCCCTGAGGCCGGGTGTCGGGAGACCCCACCTCCCCCGGAGCGGGAGGTCGAGCAGGGCTCCCCAGAGTCAGGCTGGCATGAGGCCCTGGCGATGCAGGGCGACTGGGGCGTGTCAGCTTTAAGTGTTACAGGTAGGAGGGAGGTGGTCCACAGCGGGGGCCTCTCTTCCTTCGCACCATGGGTTTTAACGTCTGCATGGCTTCATCGGTCTTGTCATTCACTTACAAATGAAATACAGCCCTTGGCCGTGAGGGCCTGGAGGGAGAAGTCGCCTCATGAAGTCAAAACCGCGGTGGGGTGTGCGAAGCCCAAACTGGCACGGATGCGAGGTGACACGGCCGTGCCGGGAGGGGCGCTGGGGGCACAGGCCCATGGGGGCCGGCCTGTGTGCGCTGATGGCGATGGGTTACTTGAACAGACGCGATGTTCAAACCTGCATGTGTTGGGCTGAAATTTTATCTTCAAAAGGACGTCAGTTCCTGCCTCCCCACGCAAACAATTGTTTCAAGACGTTGAGACCCTTTGGGGAACAAATCCTGCCATGTGCAGTGGCCCGGGGAGCAGTGGGCCCCCTGCTCCCGCCCGGGCGGCTGCGTATCTCCAACAGGACAGGGAGAGACCCGCTGAGCCGGGACAGCCCTCACTGGGGCCTCGCTCTGCTCTCGGCCTTGTCCTGCACTCTGCTCAGCTGGGCCTGCTGGGGACGTGGGCCTGCGGGCTGCTTCCCCTTCTTCCCGGGGGGGTCCCGGACGCTGCCAACAGAGTGTTTATGCCGTCACTGCCACCCTTGGGGCTGCTCGGGTTGTGACGGTCCGGCTGGCCTCATGGCCCAGTGTCACCACCCTGCCCTGTCTCTGCCATGCCCTGCCCGCCTTCTGCTCTCGCCTCAGGTCCCCTGCCCTGCCGCCCGTCCCCTGGCTAACACAGGATGCCAAATGACTGTCCTGTGTCCCTTCCACATTGTCCAAGCTGCCGTGAGAGGCCTCAGCTCCTGAGGGTCGGGACTGCCTGGTGCTCCCTTGGGTCCCCAGGGCCTGGTGTGCAGCAGGCGCTCAACAACCTCCCGAGATTCCCTCAGTGTCCACGTGGACGCCATCTGGGACTGGGCTGTGGTGTTGCCGCACATGCCCCCTGACCCGCTGGTCCTGGAGCCCGCCCGCCGAGCCCGTGACGAAGGGGCTTATCTCCGAAGCACCTGTCATTCCCCGTTCTGTTCTCTCCACGAGCATGGCCACCAGGCGTCTGCAGGACAGGTCTCGGCATCACTCGGGAGACGTGATAAAGCATACTCCTCCCCCTACACAATCGCCAGAATTAGCTGCTTCTGCTCTGGAGAGCCATAGGCGTGGACGCTCCTGAGGTTTGTCTCTAGTCTCATTAGGCGTTGATCAACACGCGGGTGGCTGTCTGCCCTTGTCACGCACAGAAATATATGTAATTCTTAGTGTCTGGATCGACCTGGCCAGTCTGTTCCTGTTGACCCAGCCAGCAGGAGACGTGACCCCTCTTCCCTGAGACGTGATGGCATTAGGAGCCTTTGAGAAATGGAGGCAGGAACGTATTTTATCTCGTCTGCACGTCCCCCTCTTTGTTTGGGAAACCAACCAGCCCGGCCTCACCAGCACAGCATCAGACCGACCCCCGGGAGAGCCCAGGGCTGCCTGAGACACCTACCTGTGTTTGCTAAGCCTGCCGGCAGGCCAGGGCTGTGCGGTTTCTTGAATTTATCCCAATGGCTGTGGTCGAGCAGCTTTACTAATGAGATTTTCACTACGCTCTTGCCTCACCGGGTGGGTGATTCCTTTCGGCCCTTGATTCGTAGATTCTTCTGCGTGAGAACCTTGTGTAGGTCGTGTAGATGTGAATCAGCAAAACAACACAGAAATGCCAAGTACCCACCCGGAGTTCTGAGTTTTCCCTGGAAAGAAGAGACCTGGGCGAAGCCTGAACCCCTGTCTTAGGAGGATTTTGCAAGAATCCCACACACAGCTCATGAATAGGAAAGATTAATCTGAATTTACTGCTGATGTCATAAAGCAATGCCACCATTTATGGCTTTTTGACTTTATAAAATATGCCAGCATATTTTATAAGTTACTCAGTGCTCAAGAGAATTTGATAGCTAAGCCCATAAGATTTCCTGTTGCTTGAAAATGAGGCACAGAAAGGTCACTTTTTTCATGGACTGAGTGATTAATAATGTTTTTTATTGCATTTGTACAATGCTTCAGTCCAGAAATTCATGTACTTACGGAACGATGGAGCTAGGTCCTGTGGGTTTCTCGTAGTTTAACAAGGGCATGTTTGGGGTTTTTCCGTGGGGATCACAGATTGGGGAAGGGCCTGTGGCTTTGCGTGTTTGTAGTATGTATCTGACGGCTCAAGGAAGGTTTTATTTTTGTTTTGCTTTACTGTATAAAGCACAGTAGAGCCTTAAAAAAAAAGAAAAAAAAAACTTCAGCGTATGAAGGGGCAGGTCTCGTCGAATAGCAGATTGTTAATGTGATCCCTCCTATTCAGGCAAATGTATTAGAAGCATTTTATTGAGAACATCTTCCTCCTGCAAAGTATCCCTTAGAAGTGGGTACGGCTGGGGCACCTAGCCATAGGACGCTGGGGTTAAGTATCCGACTTCGGCTCGGGTCATGATCTCACAGCTGGTGAGTTCGAGCCCTGCGTCGGGCTCTGTGTCAACAGCTGGGAGCCTGGAGCCTGCTTCAGTTGAATTTGATGAATAAACATTAAAAAAAAAAAAAAGTATGGCTTTCCAAGGGCCTTTGGAGAGTCCCAGATCCTACCTTAGGGACTCCACGGCCCAGACCTGCTGTGCTCTCTGGGGTCCCTGTGTGGGTGACCCTCGGCCAGCTTCCCGGCGGTGAGTGGCCTCAGGGAGACGGGCTGGCATGGTGGCTGACTGTGGAGCTGAGCTCCGTGGAGTTGGGATCCGAGTGTGTTAGAGAGAGGAACTCACAGACCACGTGTTCACACCCACGGGCCACGCCCATCTCTCTCTGCACTGAGTCGCCGTCCACCGTGACAAGGCTGCCGTAAAGTAACAGTACTGGGTGCCTTCTGGCTAACAGGGCGGCGGGGGACGCCTTCTCCCGGCAGCAGAAAGCGCCACCTCGCTTCCTCCCCGTGAGCCGTGTCTGGCGCCCCTTCTCTCAGACACGGACATGGCGTTGCCTCCGGACGCACGCGGGAGGGCTCCGTCATCCTCGTGACCAGCGGCCGACGTAGGCGAGACGGCCCTGGAGGCGACGCGTCTCAGGTACCTGTGTGAGTCCCCGCCTGGACACCTGCGGTGTCTGCTCCTCGTGGACCTATGGCAAGTCCACGAACCCTGCAGGGCACACGTCACACCACTAATAACACACAGTCCTGCTGCACAGTGACGTGTGCATGGAAAGAAAATTTGCCAAAAAGAATATCTAATTCACCCCAAGTCCTATCTGTCCTAAGAGATCATTATTTTCATTCAGATACATTTCTTTCCAGTCTTTTGTTTCTAAAACTAGATTTAAAAATATCAATTTTTAAATGGTTAGAACATAACCAGGACTGACCTGTAGTTGAACATGGTTCAACCAAACATTCTGATGTAGTTGATTTTATGAGGTTTAACCTACTTATACATTTGTGTACTGTTTTTCCTTTTTAAGCATGAAAATTAAAAAAAATTTTTTTTTAACGTTTATTCATTTTTGAGAGACAGAGAGAGACAGAGCATGAGCGGGGAAGGGGCAGAGAGAGAGGGAGACACAGAATCCGAAGCAGGATCCAGGCTCTGAGCCGTCAGCACAAAGCCCGACGTGGGGCTCGAACTCACGAAGCGTGAGCTCATGACCTGAGCCGAAGTCGGACACTCAACCGACTGAGCCACCCAGGTGCCCCAAGCATTAAAAAATTTTTAAATGTTTATTTATTTTTGACAGAGAGAGAGAGACAGAGAGAGAGAGAGACAGAACATGAGCGGGGAGAGGCAGAGAGAAAGAGGGAGACACAGAATCCGAAGCAGGTTCCAGGCCCTGAGCTGTCAGCACAGAGCCCGACGTGGGGCTCGAACTCACGGACCATGCATGCAATCATGACCTGAGCCAAAGTCAGATGTTTAACCAACTGAGCCACCCAGGCACCCCTTTCCAGCATTTTTAAAAAGCATTCATATAATCCTTTGGAAAACACTTGGATGAGGTCATAATATTCAATTTGTCGTCAATTCAGAAATCCTGCATTTTCATTCATTTCTTATATTCTCCAAATTTGCTATTTCAAATAATACTCTGATGATCATATGGACGTGTGTATTTTGTGTGCGGAATTGTTTCCTACGGGCTACGAACATGTGGTCGATATACCGAATTGCTCTGGGAAGAGTAGTTCGGTGGCCACGTCTGAGAGTTCCTGACACGGCGTTTCCCAGCAGCCCCAGCAGCACTGAATAGAAAGAAACGTAAATACCATTTTCTGAATACTATAACTCTTTGCCTGGGGTTTATGTCTTGCCTCGCTCCTGTGCTGTGGTTCCTCTTTCCTGGACTGACGGCCGTGGCCTTTGGCAATCCAGATCTTCAGATACCTGTGGTTAGCGATGAGACCCTGTTCTAATCATGAAGATGCCCTTGGGGAGGGAGGCGGACCACCCCTCTCACTGCCGGAGCAGGATTCCGCCCGTCGCTAAGGTGAAAACAACCCGCACACGTAAATCAAATCGGCGGAGGATGTTGTGCAACGATGGCACAAAATTCTGTTTATCTGTCAAAACAGAAGAAAGAAGCTGAAGTTGCTAAAGCCCCATGAGCACTGGGAGGTGAGGGCGGGAGTCGTGCCCAGAGTTCAGGGGAAGCGGGCAGACCCCTTGCTCACCTCTGGACCCACCTGTAGCTCACCTGGCTCACCTGGGCTCGTGTGGACCGCTCCCATGTCTAGGTTTAGAGGTTGGACATCTCCGTGGATGACTTTGAACCTGGAGGTAACCCCCACGTCCCCGTCCTACGCGGGACAAATCTCAGGCAGCCGTGGGCCTGCTCCACGTGAGTCTTCCGAGGTTGCCGGTGGCCCGCCGTGGTCACCTGCTCATTTGTGCGGCGTCCTTGGCTTTTCTCCTCCCAGCATGCCTGCGGCTGCCCCACAAACACACCGCCTGCACCCAGGCCTCATCCCGGCGACCTACAGGGGTGCCCATGCCTCCCCACCAAGGACGAGCCGAGCTGGGAGCACGCCTGTCCTTCCGGCCTCTCGCGCTGCCTTTAATTGTCAGGAGCTCCGGAAGACACAGCCATGCGTTCCAAGAAATTGGGTAAAGGGGGTAATGGTATCGCTAATTACAGCGAACACTGTATTCGGTATCAGCCTGAGCCTGTGGGATGCAGCGGGAGAGGAGGGAAGAGGGAGGACGGGAACAGGGGTGGAGGGCAGCTATGCAGATTCTCGGAACCAGAACTCGTCCGCATAGACCTGGTGCCACCCGGGTTTGTGGGAGATGGCTGGCAGTGGGGGGGGGGGGGGGCACTGCGGTGCTCAGGAGGAACCGGTCCTGGGAGGGGAGCCATGGGCGGACTGGGTGGGGAGCTGAGCTGGGGCTGGGGGCTCCTGAGTGGATGGACAGAATGGCAGGCACACCCCACGCAGACACAGACTAAACAAGGGGCCACGTCTCCAGCCTCTGGTCCTGGAGGCAGAGGTCAGTGGGCTCAGGCCGGAGGGAGGTTCTTGACCCTTCTCCGGGGGCCACTGGGCCTCTGGTGTGGCTAGACAAACACTACGTCCACCTGCACCCAGTAGTCTTGGGGTGCCTGGGAGACCCCTGCACCTGCTCCCCGCCTCCCTCCATCTGGTGACAGATACCTTCTGCTGCCCCCGATGGACACTTTGGGGAACTTGCCTGAGCCCAGGGGACCAGCGATGGGGCCCTGCCAGGGGCCGGGGAGCACGGCGGGTCCCCGGGGCCCAGCCCAGCCCACTGCTTAGCAGCTGCGAGAACAGGCCGTCACCTCACACGCCTGTGAGGGGTCTCGCTCTCCTGTTTCTCTTTTCTTTGGTTTTTCACGTGACATGAGGAGACGTTACACAGGAGCCTCGCTCACCTCTCGGCACCAAGACAGCGTGTGCAGACAGAAGCCTAAGACAAGAGCCGACTGGCCAGGCAGGTGCGGCCCGTGTCTCGGAGGCCAGGGTCCTTGTCACAGAGCTGGGAGGTGCTTGTGACAGATGCCCTTCTGCGGGGCGTGGAGGCCGTGAAAACCAGAGGGAAAAGCCACCCTACGGATGGACCGTCCACCCTCCAGGCTCCGTTAACACATTTAGGAACGCAGAGGCAGGAAAGAGTAAACACGACGTGTTTGAGAATCAAATTTGGGCAAAACCGTTGGCTTCTGAAATAAGTGCATTTTGTGTTTGAGATGGAAATTGCCCCCGAGACCCTGAGACCACCCAGCTCCGTGTTCCTGAGCCCAGCCAACAGCCAGGGCACCCCGACAGAGCCCTCAGGAGGTGACAGGACAGTGCAGGGGGGCGGTGCCGTGGACGGACAGGCGACTCAGTCACATCACCTGTTCACAGGCTCATCGTCTGCCCCACAGGGCATGAGAGGGGAGCCCCGGTGGCCCTGCCACCCCCCAATGTGCCCCGGAGCCCGCCATCCTGCCAACTGACCCTCAAGTTCGGGGCTGGGCACGAGCCATCCGTTTCCAGCCTTCCTTCATTTTCTCTGGTCCTTAGGGTCCCTGGTCTTGTGTGTGATCCAGTGAGTGACAAGCTCGTGAAATGGCCTTTGGCTTTGAAGATAAAAGCAGCATCTGCCTGCTTCCTTCGCGGCGTCCTGCCTGCGGGGGCCTTTCCGGTTGTGACGGCCTCCCGGGGGGCTCTTGCTGGCATATCACCTGGTGTTCCGGGTGGAACGCAATGCGAGACCCTTTTCCTCCGGTTTCAGAGGCTTCGGTGACGCTGGGGCTGAGGTCAGAAACAATCTCATCGGCGATTTTTCTTCCTCGTGCCCAAGACCTTGGTCACCTTCAGGGGGCTTCTGATAGAGGGTGGGTCTCGCCTGTGCCCAGCAGGTGGAGGGGGCCGAGGAGGTCCCTCGCTCAGGGAAGACGGGCCCTGCACGGGAGCAGCTCAGGGCTTGGCTGGCCAAGAAGCCGCCACGGGGGCCCTGGCTGAACGAACGGCTGGCCAGTCGGATCTCAAGAAACGGAGCCCTCGGGAGGGTGGGTGCTGGGGTCCAGGGGAAAGAGCGCTGGAGGACGGGGAGCAGTTTGGGGACCAGACCACCGTCTCCCAAGCACTGCAGTGACCAGCCTCCATTTGCAGCTGGTTCCTGCAAAACACGCGGGGGTTTTCCCAGCGAGGTTGTCTCCGCGGGGAGCACGCTGACAGCGGCTGGAAGAGGGCCCGGCTCCTGCGGCCATGGTGCCAGCGTCTCCCCTGCCTCTCATCGTCCTCCCCCTGCCTCTCCCAGCAGCGACGTCTGTGGGTGCAGACGTGCCACACAGGAACAGCCTCCCCAGCCAGCCATGTGGCACCTCTGGTCCCCGCCCGGAGGTCAAGGCCTGTCCGCAGGCCATCTTACAGCTGCGTCTGCCAGGAGTGTCCTCGGCAGCGTAGACGCCAGGGAACCAACAGCAAGTCAGGACCTAGAGACGACGGGGAGGGCACGTGCCCGAGGAACGCCAGGAGCAGGAGGCTGTGCGGGAAGAAGGCAGGGCCGTGGCCCAGCAGTCAGTGACCCGTCCAGCACGTGCCCACGACGCTGGCCGGCGATGACACCCCAGCGTGGATGAAATAGAGAACGTGCGTGGGGCTCAGGAGAGGCTGGCGGCAGAGTCTCCCGGTGGCCGGCACACCCAGGCGCTCAGACGTGCCTGGATCACAGTTGCTGATGGTCGGCAGCTGATCGCGGATCACGGAACACGGCCCCGCGGGGGAGACTGAATCGGCACAGAACACCGCCCGGCTGCAGAGGGATGGCAGGACTCTGCATGCGAGGGTTTAAAACTGCTGAAAAATTCCACCGTTCAAAGACGAAATCTCGGGGAAGTGCCAAAGTGTCGGGAAGTGTGGGCTGGACATAAGAGAGAAACAGTCGTGTGCTGGAGTCAGTCCTGGGCCCACTGGGTGGGCAGGATCCTGAGGCAGCCCCAAGGTCCCCACCCCCGGGTGCACCCCCGGAGTAACCCCCTCGTTTGAGACTGGGCAGGCCCGTGAATAGGGTGGTGGGCCAACCCGGAAGGACATTACGTGACGTGACGTAAGCCTGGGGCTCGTACAGACTCTCCTGTGGGTGTTGGAGAAGCCAGCCACTTGGCATGGGGTGGGGGGCCACGGCAGGGAACACGGTGGCCTTGGGGCTGAGAATGGCTCCTGCTGGCACCCAGCAAGAGTGGGGAGACCTCCTTCCCGGCCCCGTAGAATGAACTTACCTAGACGTGACCTTGGGGACATGGGAGGCGCAGGCCTAGTGAGATCAGGCTGTGTCTGCAGCGATGCTTGTAATCGATCGTAACGGCAATGATCCAGGGTCCTCTGGGAACAGCTGGGTCTCACAGACAAGGCTGTGCCCCCACAGGTGGCGAATGTTCCAACATGGCCATCCATCCGTCCCATCTGCTCTGATCCCCAGCCCTGGGTCCCACACTTGGTTGTCCCTCTCGAAACCACGGCCGCCATTCTCTGAACTTGGGCAGCACCTGTTAGCATGGCTCTCAGGTAATGTGACAACACCTGTTCTGTCACTGTGAATTACAGTCATTGAAGACGCGGCTTATCTCCTCTTACAGATTGCAAATTCCTTTGGAGGCAACCATATACCATTAATTTTTTTTAATGATTTTATTATACATCTAGAATCCCCCAAATTCTCATAATCCTGGTAGAGTTAGTTATGTGACACCGATTCTGTGACATCCTCTGCCCTCCCTAGCGAGCTGAGAGACCGGTCCCTAGCAGGTGGACAGGAGCCTGTGTGCCTGGGCTGAGCCGAGGCGGCCCACAGTTTCTCTCCACAGCTGTCCTAACGGTGCTGTGGTCGGGAGCCAAAGAATGATGGGATCGCTCTGCCTGGATGCTTCCCCGGGAACCCTGCCCCCAATCCCTGGGCTGTGTCCACACTTCACCATGTTCTCCTTGGAAGAAGTCCCCGGGTGGAGCCTGGGTCATCCCGCCCAGTAACGGAGCTCATGAATATTAACAAGGGGTTTTGACTTTTGTTAATAAAGGTAGAAAGCGTCGATTAAAAAAAAACCCACACGTTGTGGTGTACCCAGTAAAGCACCTGTTTATTAAAATAGTGTCTCTACCAGCAACACGTCAATGTGCTCAGAGGTGAGAGGGTGAATGGGTTTTGTTTTTGTAAAGCCACCGTTAGCTTGCTGTCTCCTCTGGGCCCAGGGTTCATTCCCCGCCCGTTGGGCCGGAGTAGCCTCCCTCAAATGCGCATCACGTGTGACTGCCCGCCGTGGCTCCCCAGGTCAAGTGCAGGTCCTCTGTCAGCCTGGGACTATCCCGCCTCTCCCCGACCCCTCCCTGCCCCCCAACGTGCTCTGCCGTTGTCACATACCCCCAGCTCACGAACACGCCTTTGCACCCCAGACAGCCCCTCCTGGACCCCCCGGCCCTTCGGGAGCCTGAGGAGTGTCCATGTTCCAGAATAGTCAGTGTTCTGGAAACCGATCCCTGGGGATGGGGATGTCCCTTCGCCGTGGCCTCTCCGTGTCCGGGAGTGTCCCTCATATGGCACAGATGCCTCGCAAGGGATCATGAGCTCGCTTGTCTGCCTTGCCCCAGGCCACGGGCTCTCTGATGTCAGGACCTTGACTTTCTCTGAGTCCTCAGCACGCAGCGTGGGGCCAAGGGCATAGTCAATCCCTAGTCCATGCTTTTAAGTGGATAAATTATTGTGTAAATGACTTAAACGTTTCCTTGCTCTGTCAGCGGGGAGAAGCTAGAAGCTCCGTGTCCCACGGCAGAGAACCAGGTCACGGTTTCTGATTTGTTCTCCAGCAAAAGGAACCGTGATTCTTGGAGAATTGTCTGACTCTAGGGCTGGGGCAGGAGAGACACAAGATGAGGCCGGGGCACCTTGAAGTTCCAGAAAATAAGGAAGGGCCCCCCCAAAACGATGATGGGGTACACCAAAGGCACGCTGGAGCCAGTCAGAAAACCTCTCAACGGCCAAAGCTGGAAGAATGTGGGCAAAAACGAAGCGTCTGGATGATATTGGGTTATAACCCAGGTTAGAAATACCCATCAGCCTGTAATGATACAAATAAATGATGCGATAAATAAGTAAATGTGGGGGAATTGGTAAATATCCCCTTGAGAGTTCCAAATAGCTCGTATTGGGATACCCCCCTCAAGAGGTGGAACATAACCCGAGGAGGGGCTGCACACAGTGACTTCCCCCCCAGAAAGCACAGCGGGAAGGGGACAGAGAGTGAGTGTGAGCAGGACAGAGCTGGTGAGCACAGCCTCAGCCCAGTGGTCTGGGTCCACACCGAGTGTTGTCAGTCACGGTGACAGGAAGCACTGTGATGTGATGGATGAAGACAGCACCTTGTTCTGTGCTTTTCCCCAAACCCAGAACCTTGGTCTAATCATCTAATTATCTAAAAGATAATCCTAATAGAGGCCATCTTACAACACTCCTGACCAGCAAAACCGTCAAGGCCAGAATAACAAGGGAAGTCGGAGAAACTCACATGACACTGTCCCGTGCTGTCCTGGGTGGGATCCTAGGGAGAAAAAGAAAACTGGGTCAAAACTAAGGAAGTCTTTTTTTCTTTGTTATTTTTTTTTTAATATTTATTCATCTTTAAGAGAGAGAGAGTGTGTGTGTGAGCAGGGGAGGGGCAGAGAGAGAGGGAGACACAGAATCTGAAGCAGGCTCCAGGCTCCAAGCTGTCCGCACAGAGCCTGATGCAGGGCTCGAACCCACGAACCACGAGATCGTGACCTGAGCCAGACTCGGATGCCTAACCGACTGAGCCACCCGGGTGCCCCCAAAACTAAAGAAGTCTTAAATGTGGACTTTTGTTACCAACCGTGTAGACAAATCTGGCATCCATACTGATGTAGGATGTTCACAGTATGGGAAGCTGAGTAAGATATGTGGTCACTCTGTAATATTCTTGTTAACTTTTATGTAAATCTAAAACTATTGTAACATGGTTTGTTTCTAAAAACATGGCCTACCTAAAAAGATTTAAATATTGACTAAAAATCAACTAAAATTGTTGCAAAGTGCAGACTATAAGAAATCGCCCTCTGTCATGGTCTGCGGGGTTCTGAAAGTTTTTACCGTTATTTCTGATTTCAAGATGTGACATTCCAGAATGGCGTTCCAGCTGCACAGATAGAATGGGGGCTTCAGATCAGCGGCACATGGCCCTGGAAGAAATCCAGGGAAGAAATAGTGGCATGAGTGTAGAATTTAATTTCCCAGTGCTCTAGGTGTTGATTTCCTGGAACGTTGGCGTGCCTAACGCTCTCGTGCAAGGCTGCGTCGCTGAGCCCACGGCACCCCGATGCTGTTTGCCCCCATCGATGATTTCAGCATGACCTCGGGCTCTGTGTTAGATGCTAAAAACAACTCTGTTGAATATCTTTCTTCAGGTGTCAGCGTTTTCTACCTGGGAGAAAGAATTACACAAAATCGTGTTTGATCCGCGTTACCTCCTGCTAAACTCTGAGGAGCGGAAGCAGGTAACATGGTGGCGGGCTGGCGGGCTCTGGAAACCCAGCGCGAGCAGGACGCTCCTCCTGACGCTCGTGACACGCAGACGCCTGTCACGTTCATTTTGTCAGAGGGGAAGGGGTAGACCCGGTGGTCTCGCGTGTGAGCTTGTGCGCAGCAGTGGTTACCGGTGCAGAGGACGGTCATCCCCTCAGTGTCTTAGCAAACCATCTGGGGGTGACCCCACAGGACAGATGAAAATGCACGTGCTGGGAACACTGACCACACCCCAGATAGCTGTGTTAAGACTCAATTAAGCTCTTACACGATGACATTGAACGAGAGGAGGGTCCCGGAAACAGTAAGAAGGTGTATGAGGGAAGGGGTGGCAGGTCCAGAGGGCAGGTCCCCAGAAAGGGCAGAGGTGGGCGAGAGGCAGCTCGCCTGGAGGACACGTTAGCCTGGCCGGTCTGCGCTGGCTGGTTGTCAGCGTAGATCATGGAGCCGATACGGCTTCCAAGACGAAGCGGACGGACAGAGGGACGGGCGGTGCTGACTGCCGGCTGAGGGACTGGGCCCTGATGCACAGCCCGGCTGGGGTCCGGTGTTCCCTGGAGGTCTCTGGGGTCTCTGGTTCCTGCTCCAGTCCTGCCTCTTCTGTCTGCAGTCTTCTGAGTGTGAAATGATGCACATGGAAAGTGGGTCATCGGATCGGCCGCTGGAAACAGAGAGGGCCGGAGTGCTGTTTCAGATGTGGCCTCTGTCACCACGGCCCGCGTGCTATCAGACAGCAGAGCCCGGGGCCCAGAGGACAGAAAGGGCAACCCCATTTCCAGCTCTGTCGTGGGTCCTGAAGTTTCCTCAAGCACACGCCGGCACGATCAGTGAAACACCGAGCGGGCAGAGCCTCGGGCTTGCGGACCCCTGCCCGTCCCGCCGATGGCAGGGCCCCGCTGGCACACGCCGGGGCTTGGGATGGTGCTGGGTCGTCCACACTGGAACACGGAACTTAGACCTTTGAGGAACTTAGAATTAATGACCTTTTTGTTGCATTGCAGCTGGCTTGTATTTTCCAGAAGGAAACATCTGAAAACGTGTGAAACGTGTTAGCAGTGGCTCCAAAAAAAAAAAGTTACAATAGAGTCAGAGGAGGTTAGATTACGCACGCACACACACGTGTGCACACAGCCGAAGAAAACTGTAGACTTTAATCATGAGTAATATTTCGCTCTCCTGTGCGATATTAAAGAGCAAACGGTCAGACTGTTCGGCTGTGAGCACTCGTAGTCCGCTTGTTTTTGTGAAGAATGCCTTACTTGGTGAAGACCCGCACGCTGGCCATCTGCGGACTGTGCTTTCGCTGATGGTGCGGTCAGCACCACTGTTGCCAGTTCAGTGGTGTTTTTAGAGACCGTAAGCCCCTTTGAAGGAAGCTGAGGAAGCCCGCCGCCCACCCCCCCCCCCCCCGCCCAGGATCTTAACGCTTACCCCCCGCCCCCCCGCACGTGATGGGAGCATGTGGCACTCGGTGTGCTGCTGAACTGCTCTGGGGGCGTCCTGCACCAGATGCACACGTGAGCACCACGGGGCTGCGTGTCCCTCCCCCCCATGGCAGCAGGTGCAGCTGTGGCCACCTGGGCTGGGATGTCCGGGCCCCCACGCCTGGATGTGCGCTGTGCAGACAGATCAGACCGGAGTGCGCTGTTTGGGGGACACCATCAGACAGAGGAAACTTCAGGGTCACCAGCCTGCAACGTGGCCCCGGAGGCCCCGGGAGGAAGAGCGGGAACTGGGCCTCGCTGGCGGTCGACACAGAGCAGCATCCGAGAGCCCTGGGATCAGAAACCACCCGCGACGCGGGGGAAGCCCTATGAGCACTCCTGTGAGCACTGGTGCTGGAGCCGTGCCAGAGAAGGAGGCACTATCTAGGCCACCCGAAACCCCAGTGCTCCTCACAGGACCCCCCCCCCCCACCCCCACCATTGATGGCAAGCATCCGGCTAGAACCTGTACCGGCCCCGCTGTCACACGGTGTTTCTATGGGGAAACTGGAGATCACGGTGGGCAAACCACCAATGGCCCGTCCTCCACAGGGGGCTGCAAAGGAGAAGCGACTGAGCCCAAACAGAGACGAGGGGTCGGGCCACGCTCATCAGACCTGTTTCCACGGTAACAGATAGTGTTTCCTTTTCATTATGGGAGGACACGCCATAGCGGGACAATGGCCAGTGGTCTCTCTTTTAAACAGTCGTGCCCCACTTTGAGTGGAGCTGGTGTAATTTGTCAAAGAGGGGATAAAGATGCCGCTACGTTAAATTATAGCGGCGTAAATAGAGTGACAGGGCAGGGGGGAGAGGTGGGAAGTCGAGTTCCATGGGTGGGCGCTCGGCGGTAGGACAAGAGGGTCTCCCGCGGCCAGGCAGGGTTTCTGTCCAGACTTAAAATTAGTAGAGCGAAAGCTCTGATGACGGAGCGCCACTTTTATGTGGATAATAACCCTTCCTTCACCTGTTTTATTAAAGTTCTAAGACAGCCGGCGAGGTTGCACACCACTTGCCTTGAAGGTGAAATAAGCCAAGATAGTCCTACTTCAATGTATAAGCACACCTTCTCCATTTAAGTCCTACTCTTGAATGTTTCCTTTCCGTGCAGAGTCTTCAGGACAGGGGAGCATTGGGTGTTTATAATCCCATAAGGCGAGTGGCCACTGAAAGGCAGTGTGAAATCCCCGTCCAAGCCGAGAGAGCCTCCTGCATCGGCCGCGTCTTCCCCGCCTCCCCCTCGGGGGCAGGAGTGCGGGGGACCCCCAGAGCGCTCGGGTCAAAGTCTAATGTCGGCAGTGGCCTTGGGTCCGGTTGGGACAGAGTTGCTGTTTATAGGCCTTCCAGGGTCACACGTGAAAATTGTATTGATCTTTTTATTCATGCGTGCGCACACTCTCAAGTCATCTCCGGTATTTTCTTTTTAATGCTCTTGAGGCTCGGATAGCATTAGGAATGAAGCAGCTGTCCCTACCCCCTTCGGGCTCCGGTTTGTAAATGGCACCTCACACCACAGTGATGCGCTGCCCCCATCCATTGACGGACTGACGGCTGCAGAGAGGGTCCTCGGTGTCACGTCACTGTGTTGACTGTCACCTCACAAGGGAGAGGGCCCCGGGGCCATGATGCACCTGCCCACCAGACGATACTCGTATCCTTCAGGCTAGGGGACGGGGTTCTCCTGCTCAAATCCCACTTCTTGTCCGACTGGGGATCACACAGTGTCCGAGGGTCAGGTCTTCGCTTTGGGTCTGACCACCCAGAGGCTCCGTGACGCCCCCAGGAGAGGCTTGCCGTGTCTGCGTGATGCCCCCGCCCTGATGCCCAGACCACAAGTGGTCTTCTTAGAGACTAGAGGCTGGGGGATCAGAGATGCTGGGTTGACTTTCTTCTCACAAGTTAAAATCACGTTTGGAGGCTCAGATGCCAATTGTGTCACTGTAGGAATTGACTAGAACAAATGACAAAACCTCATGTGTTCCTGGGACGACCGGCAGCGATGTGAAGGTCAGCCAGACAGCGCGTGACCCCAGAAGCTGCTCACGGAATTCCGAAACAAGAAACAGGACCCACCCCCGCCCCCAAGCGGGGCTGATTCAGCGTTTGACCCCGAGATTCTCTTGGGAATCCAGGCTTAATTATGTAGACGCTTGGTTCAGGAGAGCCCCCCCCCCCCCGGAGGGGCTGTGCCTTCCACCTTATGGAAAAGAAAGGCTTAACCACAGATGCTCGCTGTTCTTTTGTGTTGTGTTTGAGGCACAAGATTTCATTTCTGATATGCAACCTGTAATACTTTTCTGTGTGCGTATGTGTGTGTTTCAAGATATTCGAACAGTTTGTCAAGACAAGGATAAAAGAAGAATATAAGGAGAAGAAAAACAAATTGCTGCTCGCCAAAGAAGAATTCAAGAAACTTCTGGAGGAATCTAAGGTGTCACCCAGGTATGGAGACAGAAATGCCGGGTGACTTCGGGGCGGGAGACTTACGATGACTGTAAGAGGGCTTTTAAAGTCTGTTCTGGTTAAATCGTGTAACCTACCATCGCGGAGACCTCACAAGCGTAATGGTGAAGTTGTCGGTGACTAAGCCACCAGCCCTGCCTGCCTGCGAGGCTCACGGTTCTCTCTGCTCCCCACACCCTTCCATTTTGCTGCCCTGCCTGGTTTTCCAGCGTGGCCACCCTGACTCCATGACCTAAATAACTAGTCAGTAGGTCAGCACTCAAGATGAGGGCTAACCTCGAATCTAGGGATCAGAAAGTAAGCGCACGGAACACGAACTCGGAGACTAGGCATACAGAGCCCGAACAGCGGCAGTAAAATAAACCTCACCGTTGGTTGTGGACGTCTTCCCAGTCGGCCAGGGTGGAAAGAGAAGGGACACACACCAGGGCAAATGAGCCAAGTAATTTTGCTGCCAAAGTCACCTAAAATAACCTGGCACTGTTCCCGTGAAATAAACCAATAGGAAACTGGATGTTAGAACTTAGAAAAATGCATGAACTTAAGTCTTCTTTAAAATTGGCTTCTGTGTAAAAATGTTTATTTATTTATTTATTTATTTATTTATTTATTTATGAGAGAGAGAGAGAGAGAGAATGTAAGCAGGGGGAGGGGCAGAGAGAGAGGAGACAGAGAATCCCAAGGAGGCTCCATGCTGTTAGTGCAAACTCATAAGCTGTGAGATCATGACCTGAGCCAAAATCAAGAGTCAGACGCTTTAACTGACTGGCCACCCAGGCACCCCTAAAATTGGCTGATATTTAAGAAGTAATGAACATTGTACTACTTTTAGAAATATAGGACTATAACTTTTATAAGCCAAAAAAGTTGAGTTTGGTTTATTTTTATTTGGGGTTGAGATACATCTGAATGGACGTTTATGCATTATTATTTTTAATAATAATGCGGGCACTTCGGAATTTTAGTAATAATGCATAAATACAACATTATTTTTTTTAAAAAACATTAATTGATGTTTGCTTTCTGTGAAGACATAGGCTCCCATGTTTTGATTGATAATTATTTAGTTCACCTGGTCAATAATTGGATGTTGGTTATATGGTCCTTATAAAGCCTCCCCAAGTGTTTAAAGGACAGATGTTTTCTGAATGGGGAAAAATGCAGCATGAATTACCCCCATCACAAAAGGCTAATCTAGAAGAGCAAATGTTCATCTAAACGTTTGTAAATTGTGACTTCCTGTGGTTAGAGATGAGAACACTGGCATCTCTGTGTCCCCACATGGTGACCCTAGGAGAGAGGAGTTGGTGTGGAGCCCCTGCCTCGGGGCACAGCCCCCCCACCCCTCCTCAGCCCTGCAGTGGAGTGAGGCATTGCACCTTTCTGAGCTTCCGGCATCATCTGTGGGCAGTACGGCTACAGCAGAGTCCCTGGGTGGTGCAGACGCGGAAGCGAACATAGCACCTGGCAGGTAGAAGGAGCTTGGTGACGGAGATGCCTCTCATCACCATCATCATCAAATATTCTCAATCTGTCCATTGGTAAAATGTTAACAGTAAGTCAACACATTCCCCTTCCCGTCCTGAAGACAAAGGAGAAAATACTCATAACGCGTCTGGCAATTAGGAGAAAGATCTCTCTCTCTCTCACACACACACACACACACACACACACACACACACACACACAGAAGGAAAACGACTGATAGAAATCAGAAAGTTAAACTTACTTCTTCTTTGAAGGTAGATTAAACTGCCTGCTAGGTTAAAAATGTGCACCGTGCATACGTGCTTTTATGATTATTAAACCATTTTTATGTCAAAATGGCTGATTCTGCACCACCGTCAAGACTTTACAGACCACTTCACCTTCTCCCCTCACTGTTCCATAGGTTTCCTAGTAGAATACGTGCCGTTCAAGGCGCTGCACACGGGTGGCCGGGTGAGCTAAGCACAGGCCATCTGAGCACCCTAGAAGCAGCCTCTCGGGGTTCAGCAGCTCCGCCAGTTACACTGTGCTCTGGCCCTGTCACCACAGCCACGGGGACGGCCAGAGCCAGCTCCCAGTCCTGCCCAGCTCTGGGGGTCCTGAGATGGGGCGAGGGGCCACGGGGGTCCTCCCCTCGGTCTGCCGCTCGGGCTGTGGGGTCTGCGCTCTGTGCTTCTCCCCAAGGCCACACTGTCTGCCTCCTTTAGGTGCAGGTGGGCTGTGTCCCCAGCTGCCGGAGGGCAAAGGGGGTGCTGTGCCCGTGACTCAGGGGCTCCCCCGGCCCACTGGAAGGCCCAGCAGAAGCCAGGATGCCCCACGGCGCGGCTGGGGGGCCACAGATTTGTAATTCTCCCTCTCTTCTCAGGGACACTTCTTTTCAGAAGTGCCCCGAGCAGGACCTTGTAGACAAGATCTGTGCTCAGCCTCTGAATGGAAGATACGCAGGCTGCTATCCAGACAAGGGAAGAGAGTAGCAAGTCCCTGTGATTCTCATCTTGGAAGGAAGGAAGGATGAGACAAGGGCCTTAGTCCTTTAGTCCATTTGGGCTCCTGTTCCCAGGAACACAAACCAGGGGCCTCAAGCAACGGATATTCCTCACAGTTCTAGAGGCTGGAAGTCCGAGATCAGCGCTCTGGCTCAGGGTCTGGTGAGGCCTTTGTGACCTAGTCACCTCCCAAAGGCCTTGACCCCCCCCCCCCCAACACTAGCACCGGGGGGTGCCCGGAGGTCCACCTAGGATCCTGGGGGATGTACGCTTTCAGGGCAGAGAAGGAGGAAGAGGGAAGAAGGAAGGAGGGCAGCAGAGAGAAGCACTTTCTTTCTGAGACGCGCATGAGCAGGCACAACCCCGGAGCGTGACCCAGGAGGCTGTGGGGCTGGACCAGGAAGAGGGACGCTGGTGGCAGGTGGGGATGTGTCCGGGCTCCTGACAGCCGTGTCAGTGCAGCCCTCCTGTTTATGTGTGAAACAGCTGTTACGTTATAATCCTTTGATACAAGAGTGAAATGTCTGCAGCGGAGTATGAAGTCCCCCACAAGGAGAAGCGGGAGGACTTTGGATCCCTGGACCGAGCTCACGTAGCCCTGCGGGCCTGTTCCCGGCTGCCAGCTCGGGCCTGGGACGGGGGAGGCTGTGGGGACCGGTGCTCGCGAAGGGGCCATTTGTCCCTGCAAGGGGCTTACCCACTTGCCCTTTGAGCCGCCCAGACCCTGCGTCGGACTCCCGGGCCCGTTCAGTTGACCTTGGGTTCTTCCACACGCCGGCCACTGCCGCCAGGCGTCCGGGACCTTTGGCGGGAAACAACACGGATCACAGAGCCTCCAGTGGAGCGGGGGGCGGGGAGGAGTAGATGGCACAGTTGGGCTTACCACGGTTGTGGCTGTTGACAAGGGCTGCGAGGGACCCCGTCTGTGGGGTGAGTTTCCTCAAAAAAGACACGTGGAGCCCGACTGCCAGTGACGAGAGCAGATGTAAGGGACAGCGTGCCAGGCAGAGGGGCTGCCTGAGTGGCCTGTGGCAGCCAGGACATCCTAAGAGGGGACGGGAGGGGACCTGTGTGGCCAAAGCAGTGGTGGACGCAGGTGGGCAGTTGAGAGCTCCGAGGGAGGGAGGCTGAAGAAGCCGGAGAGTCTGGGTTCATCTCCAGAGGCTGGGGAGAGGTAGCCATGCGGGTATTCAGTGGGGTCAGGATCCCAAGGGCCCCCACGGGGAGTGGCGCCCAGCACGGGAGTAGCTGGGGCAGGTGTGGGATGCCCATTTCCTGCCCCAGATCCTGCTCCCGTCCCCTGACCTGCCCCAGATCCTGCCCCTGTCCCCCAACCTGCCCCAAGTCCCGCCCCCGTCCCCAACCTTCCCCATGTCCTCTCCCTGTGGCCCGAGGACAGCTAGATCGGGTGGTAGCGGCTGTCCACCTCTGGAGGGGATGCCAGCCTGCGGGGGTCAGGAGGTGCGGAAACCGCTCCCCGGGAAGACCGGTCTCAGGAAAGTTCCTGTTTTTCAGAACCACGTTTAAGGAGTTTGCAGAGAAGTACGGCCGGGACCAGAGGTTTCGTCTTGTTCAAAGAAAGAAGGACCAGGAGCATTTTTTCAACCAATTCATACTTATTCTTAAGAAACGGGACAAGGAAAACCGACTCCGGCTGCGGAAGATGAGATGAGTGTGTGAGAGGCGCAGTAGGACAGGTGCGGAGCGGAGGGTGCCGCGCGGGGCTGCGCGCACTTCTCGGAGGATTACTGTTTCATATTGAAGCTCTCTTTTGTATGGCGTTCCGAGTCTGATGCGTTTCTAATTGCCATGGTAGGTCGCTCCCTTCATTGTTTAATTATGCAAAGTACTTGTAATATATACAAATCATAAACCCACCGCAGGTTTGTAGCTCAGCAGAAATATCTATATCCCTCTCAAGGTGTTTTCATGAGTTGATCTAGTACCTGAAACTTTTCTCCAAACCTTTGTGTGTTCCCTGGGTTCTGAGCCCCGTGGCACGGGGGCTCCTTCCGAGTGCTGGGTGTCCGTCCGGTGTCCCGAGTAGTAGCAATAGCATCATCATCACCAGTCATAGCGACGACCCTGAGCGCCTCCACACGTGGACCCCGGACCCCCGCAGCAGTCCGAGGGGGCGCCGGGCCCCAGACAGGGCGGCCGCAACGTCTGTCGGGGGTCCTACTCAAAATGGGATTATTTTGTACAAAATCATCATACGAATAGTTGAGTTATTTTTATTGTATGCCCAGTTTGCATGAGATTTTTCTCATCATCTTTGTATAAAAAGAATTTTAAATTTTTTTTAATTAATAAATATTTTAAACCAGTGTGTTTTGGTGGTAAGATTTCCACTGCGATCTCCAGCGGCAAAACAGTGCTTCAACTGAAGACAGTCTCTTTTGAAAGATTCCCAACAGTGTTTGTGAACGCACACAAGGGCTGAGTGAGCACAAACAAAAATCCTGCCTTTCCACCTGCCCGTTCTGGGTGGGGCGATGGTGGCTAAAACCCAGCTAATTAACCGCGTTCTCTAAATTGTTGCCTGTTTATTTCACGGCTTACGGGGCCTCTCTTCAGATACGCTGCCACTGCCCCAGGGCACAGCGACACCTCCTCCTCGCCTCCCCGGTCCCTCTTCAGTGCGGTGAACACGCTCTCTGCCACGCGTATTAGGACGTAATTGGGCGGGTTTCTCTCTGCTTTGGGGTAAGCCCTGGTCTCAGCACCAGTGTTGTGAGGCTAGCTTCTGGGTCAGATCTGGGTTCTGGGGCCATCACTTGGGTTCAGGCAGCAGCCAGTGGGGTTGGGCATCCGGGGCAGGGGCCAGGAGGCAGACCCTCCGGTAAGGGTCCAGTCTGGAGCAGAACCCACCTTGTAAACTGAACAGAGAAATTTAATGGAAAGAGTTATCACATATAAAGGCACTCGGGTAATGAGGCTGGTGAGTCAAGGTAACCGCCAAAGAACGCACAGACGACAGCCACAGGAGCAGACGTGACCCCCAGGGCTCAGAGAAGCCCCCACGGAAGGAGCCCCCCGACCCGTGCAGAGATGGGGACCTCCCGGAGAAGGCGCGGCCGTGGCTCTGGGAGCGCCGGGAGCCCGCCGTCTAAGATGCCGGGAAAGTGGCTCGTGTGGCGGGTCTGGTGGCATACCCTCGCCCAACAGCACCCGGAGAGACGGCGGGCTGGGGGAGGCGGAGCCGGGACAGAGACGGAACCCCCGGCAACGCCTGAGGTTCCTGCCATCTGTCCCGTCCGCTGGAAAGCCAGCTGACTGGCTGCTTGCCCCGAGAGAGGCCGGCTGCCTGGCCACAAGATCCCACGTGACTGCACCCGCGTTGTCAGCGTGAAGTGCGACCTGACCCCTTCGGCGTGCAGCCGGACGTACGGGGCAGCATTAAACCTCAGACGGAGAGGCCAGCGGCAGGGCTGAGCCTGAGTGGTTCTGGAAGACCTCGGTGGACCCCTGCTCCCCTGGCTGCTGCCTCCCCCACCCCGCTCAGGTCCTTGCCGTCCGTCAGCTGAGGAGGAAGGGGCAGGCCCAGAGCAGCGGTCACATGTCCTGCTGTGCTGGCCTCAGCCCCCACCCCCAGGTCAGGAGTGGCCCCGAGGGCAGGTGAAGGAAGTCTCCACGGGGGAACATCAGGCTAGACCGAACGACAGTTCTGTAAACTTGCCTGGGAGACGAGAGGGGGCCCGGGGCACGCGTCTACACTGATTTGGGGGCTGGCTGAACCGCCGGCTGGTTGGGGGTCTACAAGGCGCAAGACTGGGATGGGGGCGATGAGGTGAGGGGAGCGCGGTGGGCGCAGCACTGGGAGTTCGCACGGCCCGCACTCTTTGTACGAAGCTCTGAGACCGGGTCACCAGGTGGGCGGTCCTGGGCGTGTGGGCCCGTCGGCCAGTGTCTCCCTCCCCGCTGTTCCTGGTCTGTGTCCACCGACCCAGACCCCTGTTCCGGGTTGGTCCCATGAATCCGCCCATTTGGTTTTGTTTTTGTTTTTTTAACGTTTATTCATTTTTTGAGAGACAGAGGGCATGAGTGGGGGAGGGGCAGAGACACAGGGAGACACAGAATCTGAATCAGGCTCCAGGCTCTAAGCGGTCAGCACAGAGCCCGACGCGGGGCTCGAACCCACGAACTGTGAGATCATGACCTGACCCGAAGTCGGATGCTTAACCCACTGAGCCACCCAGGCGCCCCCAAATCCCCCCATTGTTCCGGGGAGCAACTCCCCCTCACAAAAGTGAATCTCAGATGCTCCTTCCCTTCCCCTAGTTACCATCCACGCTCTCGCAGAATGGTTGCTGGGCCACGCGGCTTCCCACACAGTGTGGTCTTGACCAGGAAGTGCATTTTAAGGGACAGTCATTGCAACAATAGGTTCACGCCCAGGCCCCGCGGGCACCCCCACCCCCCCCCCCCCGGAACCCTCACGCCCAGGCCCCACGGGCACCCCCATGAACCCTCAGGCCCAGAAGCAGCTGGCTGGTCCCGTGCTGGGACGGCCTGCTGAAGGCACAGTACATCTACGGGGCGAGGTCGGGCGAGGTCGGGTAGGGTCCTGCGGGGGTCACCTGTTGGCCTTAAACCAGCAGCTGGCATATGTCGCCGTCTCCCTGGAATCACGGGGCAAGACACTGGCCCCCAAAAAGGGGAGATGGGAGCGACCCTTCTCATTATGCCGCCCGATAACCTTCATCCCCGCAACCCGGGCTTAGTGGATTTGGAGAGCCCGTGGCCCAAGTGCAGCATCCACCATCTTGATGCGATTTGAAGCCGGGCCCCTGGCCCTGCTGACGCCTCGTGGCGCGGAAACATCGGGTGGAGAAGATGGTGGCTACGCTCGCTGGGCAGTTATCCCAGTTGCCGGGGGCAAGTTATGTCTCCCGTATCCCATGGGACAGGGACAGTGTCCGGGGCCAGAGGGCTCAGCGGGCACCCGGCGTACCAGTCAGCACACAGCTGGGCCTGCCAGACGCTGAGGGCCTGTGGGGAGCAGACTGGGGTCTGAAGTGCCGCGAGGGGCGAGGGGCACCGCAGGGTCGGCTGCAGGTGCGATCGCCATCTGGGCCCCGCGACCGTCTGCAGAAGCAGAGGCTGGAGGGCCATGCTTTCCCATTAAGTTTTCTCTCCCTTCTTTGCCCCTACTGTTTCCTGGTCGGGGACTACTGTGGGTTTCGGACACGTGACTGATTTCATTCGCCTCGCCCCCCAAACGTGTGGGAACTGGGTGGGTTGTCTGCCACGTCGGGGCCACAGCGTTGTCTACACCCACGGCAGCGAGCGCCTCGAGGGGCCCGGCGGTGGACTCGCTGCCTGAGATCCTCTCCCCCGCCCGGTGGCCCCGGAGCCTCCCCACCACAACCTCTGGCCTTTGGTGCTTCCGCGTGGGCAGCAGCGGATTTGGGGTACTTGCTCGGCCCAAAGTAGGCCCAGGAGGTTGGGGGCCTCCAGGGGCCCCGGCTCCGGTGAGGACCGCGTCCTGCTCCCTCAGGCCCGCAGCAGGACAGTCCCTGCGAAGGCTGGTCCCGGGCACCCGGCCGCGCGTGCTGACCATAGCTGCTCCCGCGCCCCTAACGGCCCTTCTGTTAAGCCCTGCTCAGTCGTTCCTGCTGCGGGCCATCTGTTTGCTGTCAGCACGACTTAATCACCACCATCATCACACTCCAAGGGTAGTTATCCGAGGCTCACGACGACACAGAACTACGCCAGAAACCATGTTAGTGGGAGGACATAGGAGATCACACAAGCCCAGACTTTGTGCTGGAAGGAGGTGGAAAACATCCATGACGTTAGCACCTAGAAACACACAGGCACCTCCTGGCCCCTATGGGAAGTTCCAGATGCTTCTGGTTTTCACCCAGACGTTTGGGAACTTTCATTTTCGTTCCTCTGACCGTGATTTTGAATCTCAGGAAATGAGATTATTGAAGGTCGTAGACAGTCTATCGACATCCATGTTTATGCTCATGTCTGTCTAGCTGTCAGTCATCATGCGGTTGGAGAAGAAAGGTCAACTCTGGCGTAATCAGGGAAACCCTCAGGGAGAAGAAGGGGAACCAGCTTGAGAAAAAGCTGCTTCCTAAGTGTCTGGGATCTGTATTTCAAACATTTGCCCACTTTGAGGGCTGTGGAATTAATCCATTTTTAAGCCATCGATCTGTAGTTAAGACATGATAGGAAGACAACAGACGAAGATTTCTTTTAAATGGCAGCTTTGCTTAATTTTTGCACCTTTTCCTTTCATTGGAAACACCACCGGGTAACGTGGGGCAACTCAGTCGTGCCCTCTGAGCTGCTAAAACCCAGCAGGAAACTGAGTGCCTGTCGATCAGGTAAAAATGCATCCAGTCAAAGGACGAACGCAGGAGTGGTGGGTCACTGTCATTGATCGTTGGGTTAACCCTCCATGTCCCAGAGGCAGGAGCTTCCCAATAGGGCCATGGGGTCTGAGTCCCGCCCGTCACCCCGACCTCCAGAGCACCCGCCTCTCACCCACCTGTCCCTTTGCCTCTCTCCCCAAGCGTCACCCAGCCAGTCACCGCCCACTGGACCACGGCCTTCACCCAGGAATCCTGCCACGCACTGGCGCGCTCACGTGGGTCCTGGTGTGCAGGCCCCTGGTTCCACGGGGCCCCGTCTTCCTCTCTTTGCCCAGTTTCCATTGCCTTCTCGGTGAAGCCACATCTGTCACGTGCTCCCCACATAGATCTTCTTGCTGTGGGCAGAAGCCCCTGGAAGAGCTCACCCCCTCATCCCCCCAGGCCCTGCAGGGAGGGGCCTCAGCAGGTGCCCTGGGCCCTGGGCAGCAGGGATCCCTACGGAGCTGGTGAATGAATAAAAAGGACAGAGCACATGGATGCGTTCTCACTGGTTTCTTTATCGATGACGGCCGTGACAGATTTCTTATCCTGGGTTTGCTTAAGGTTTATTTTTGTACGAAGTGTTTATTGTCTCTACTATTTATTTTCCTGTTGCTTCATTTGAATGATCTGTTTCAAATAATCCCCCAACAACAATGGGAAAAAGTCGTTCGTTTGTCTTTTGTCCCCAAATAACCTTTGCTTGGTTGACATTTTCCCCATAAGGTATTTAAAGTGTGAACCAGGGGCACCTAGGTGGCTCAGTTGGTCGACCCTCCGACTCTAGGTCTTGGCTCAGGTCACGATCTCGAGGTTCATGAGTTCAGGCCCCGTGCTGGGCTCTGTGCTGTGGAGCCTGCTTGGGATTCTCTCCCTCCATCTCTCTCTCTCTCTCTCTCTCTCTCTCTCTCTCTGTCCTTCGGCTTGCTTTCTCTCTCTCTTCTAATCTCAACATAAATAAACATTAAAAATTTTAAAAAAATAATAAAGTGTGAACAGGTTAAAGCTTCCTGATCACTCAAGAAAGGTTGTTGAGATAATGGAGTCATGCCTCCTTGGGGTCAGTGGTGGGAGAAAATGGCTCGAGAGTCAGTGCCTATAAACGCTGCCGTGTTGGACGGGACAACCCGTGAGACAGCCCGTGAGGAGGGGAGAGCGGTGGTGTGGAGGGGTGACGTGGGAGGACGGTGGTCGGCTGGCGGGCGCCCCAAGCCAGCTCAGGGTGGAGACGCCTGCTCGGGGGGGAGGGAGAGGAACTTGAGGCAGAGAGTTGTTTGGATGGAATCTCAGAGGTGTTTGTCATGTGGTATAAACCCTCTCTGTCTCCGCTTTCTATTTTCCAAGAAACAGTCTTTAAACACTATATCACACTTTTTTAAACATTGCGATGTTTAGTGATCATCGAAGTAACACCTGCTTGTTGCAGGAAAGTGAGGGAGCCTGTGGACCGAGCCCCCCGTGGGTGTTGGCGGCCTCCCCGCCGCAGCGCTGGGCGGTGTCCACGCGTCTGGTGCAAGTTTTCGGTGGATCGAACGTCCCGAAAATGACCACGCACGCGCACGATCGCACACGCACGCACCGCCACGCATGCCCTCCGGCCCGCGTGCGGACAAGCCTGCCAGGGGCGGGGTGTGGGCGGGGCGGGCCCCGTGGCAGAGGCGGGGCCGCGGGGTTTGCGGGGCCAGGCCCCAGAGCGGAGGCAGCCTCCCCTGGGAGCCACCGTGACCCGGGGAAGCCCAGGCTGGCGGGAGAGGGAGGGGAAGGTGCCGTGGCCCTCGTCTCTGGCTGGGGTCTCAGGTGACAAGCGGCGTCAGCTGCCAAGCGTGGACCTCCGGGCCTTCGAGGGGCGGCACGGACCCCAAGGGGCGCAGACACCAGCCCCCCTCCCCAAGCCCCACCCCCGCGGCAGGCCCACGAGCGAATCGAGACGTGGCCCTTGTTGCAGGCCCGCCGGTGTCAGCGACTTGCTGTGCAGGCTTCGAAACTCCAACAAACTCCTCCTTGGGAATGACCGTGACCCTTGACCTATAAATCACAGAAATGGTCATTCTAACGGGAGATCTGACGAATGCTCGCTCTCCGCCGGGCCTTGGTTCCTTGCCTCGTTTCGTGCCTCCAACAATCCCCCGGGGTAGGTTTTGTTAACTGTCCTCAGCTCACAGAGAACCCGAAGTCTGGAGGCATCGAGCAATCTGCTCAAAGTCTCCTGGAGAGAGTTGCGGCCAGGACTTGCCCAAAAGTCCGTTTGACTCCAGAATCTGTGCTCCAGGCTGTACCCCCGCCCCCCCAGGCCTCCGGGCCCCGAGACTCCCCAGGGCACGGGGGAGTCACCTCTTGGCCCAGGCGCCCCTTGAAGGAAACCTCGCCAGCCGCTCACTGATGGGTGGGAGGTTCATTACCGCGATCAAGCAGTAATGCAGGTGAGTGGAGCCTCGCGGGAGCTACTCTGAAATCACATGCTTCTGGAAATGCCCAAGTTGCCGCTGGTGGGGAAGGAGCTGAGGAAAGGTCTCGGGGGCACACGGGCACTCCTGCACTGGCAGCTTGGGCATAACCCAGGGGGACATCTCTCCACCTCGCGGCTGCCCTTACCAGCCCAGGGGGGTTCCCAGGCCGGCTGGCCCCGGAAGCCATGTTGTCCCAAACAATGGCAGCCTAGCCCCCCCCACAGGTGCTGCTCCCTGACAAACGGTGAGCCTCACGCTGGCTCCTGCCAGGGCAGGGCGACCCCAGCGGGTGCCCGGGTGTGGGGGTGCGGGTGAGGTCAGGCGGGGACACCGACGCTTTGGAGCTTGGAGGCCTGTCTGGCGGCGACAGGTGTCCGGGGTGGCCGGTCGGAGGGCCCGCTTCCCGGCTCCTCCGGGGCCTGGATCTCTTTCACCTCCATCCAAACACCCTCTCCTCCAAGGCCCTCCTTGCTCCCACCTGCTGGGGGAGAAGGGAACAGACAGCCCTGCCCTTTCCCAGTGCCCAGCACACACAGCAGAGCTTTTCCAGCTCCGGGGCTCCGACCTGACGACACAGCCCTGCTGCTCGAACCCCAGGGGTGGGTGTTTCTCCCGTAGATTTATTCCCATTACAGAAACGAGCACCTTCTTGCCACCGACTGTCCCTACTCGCCTCCCACGGGCTGGCCAGTGCAGCGGCGGCTGGAAGGGGACTCTGGTCCTTTCAGTTTGGGCTCTTGTTTTCTCTGCTTCTGCTGACCTGCTGTGTGTCCTGGGACGTAGCTATCTTTAGGAAGGGAGCTCGCTGGGCACAGCTCGGGCCAGCAGAGGACTTCATGCTGAGTCTGTCCCTCTGTCCTGGGACATACGGGGCCGCCACAGCCGGCCGGGACCGTCTCGGAGGAGGTCGAGCGAGGACCAGCTGCCTGGTCGCAGGGCAGAGACATTCCAAACGTTTTCTTTTCAGTGGCGTTGTGCTGAATTATCCGGGAAAATATCCCCTTGGCATTTGAGGGGGCTGGAGGCAGGGCTGGATGTAGCCGGCTGGGTGCCCGGTGCCCGATGGCGGAGTTGGGGACAGAACTGACACTCCACAGAAGGGCGATGAGCCTGCCGGGCACGGCTGCTCCCTCCTCGCCCACTGAGGCCAACGCTGCCCTGCGGGACTGCCTGCAGGTGCATGGGGTGTGTGCCTGTGTCTGTGTGCGCCTGGGTGTGCACACCTGTGCCTCCAGACTGTCCCCTCTGTCTACCTTCCGTCACCCACTCACCCATGCCTGGTCCTTCCCTCGGAGGCTCTGGGACGGCGAGTGTCTCCACAGACCCCTGGGGAACATCCAAATTTGTGGCTCTCCCTGTGCACCTACCCAGATGTGGGACCGTCATTGGAAAGTGGCCTCGACCCCAAGCGGACAGAAGGCAGGGACCTGAGAAGCACGGGATGCCGTCCCCAGGAGGAACGGATCTCTTTCACATTCTCTCAGAGCCATGCCCTTCCGAGACGGAGCTCCGTTTCAGTCCTCTGATCGCACCCGGGAGTCTCCAGATGTGGGCGTCTCAGATGCTCCCTTCGACAAGTCGCCTGCCGGCGAGGTGTGCCAAGGAACGCGTCACTTCCCCTGCCCTTGGGACTTCCTCTTCCTTCTCCGTGCGCATTTAATACGAGAGTCGGATCTAAGCCATTTTTCGTAGCTCAGACTAACAGAACTGAAATGCCGTCTGGATCCAATGTATTTGCACACGGTCCTCACCGACTTTAGGACGCATGCCGTGCGCTGCTCTCAGGAGAGGGGTGTGTGCTGGGCCGTTGTTCTGGGTGCGGAGAGCGGCGTGTCCAACCGAGTGGCCCGTGTTCTGAGAAGCTCTTCCTCTGTGCCGTGTCCAACCGCTTTCCGTCCGAGCGGGGCTTCCTTCTGGACGAAAGCGGCCGAGCCAGCCCGTGGCACCCCGTGCTGACACCTGCCAGGGTCGGGGGGGCTCCACATAGCTCATGTTCACTGCCACTAAATTTTGGCTAAATCCCAGGGCCAGGGCCATAATGGGAAGATATAAAAGAGGACCACAAAACACCCAGGATTTGGGGGTTTTATTTAGGATATAAAAGAAATATTTATCGCGGTCCCACACGTAATAAATAGTTCTTGCCATGCGCACGATCACTTTGCCACTTATGCCGTATTTTAGAACTGGAAACGGCCCATAAAGGTCCCGACGATTCTGCATCAACATCGCCCGGTGCCAGGAAGCAGAATGAAGTCTCCGGCCCCCGCTTGGCAGCCTCCGGTACAGCAGCTCGCCTTAAATTGTCCTCGGGCAGAGTCGTTAAGCCCCCCTCGTCCGTCCCCTCCCCTCAGCTGGCCTGAGCTCTGCTGGCCGAGGGGCTCTCCCATGAGGCCAGGACAGCAAGCCCTGGGCTACTGACTTGGGAGTCCCTTGTGCGGGTGGGGTCACGGGCTGCCCGAATGCCCCGTGTCTCTACCCGCAGACGGCAGAACGAGCAGGTCACAGCTGGCGAAGGTGCGTCCCTGCTGAGATAAGTTCTGGGGACTCAGGCGTGGGGCAGACAGAGGCCCCGCGCCCCCAGGAACTCACCGTGGAGCTCAGGCAGCAGCGGGGAAGTTAACCCTGCTGGCCCCGCACGCCGAGCCCTGGGGTGGAATGACACTCCAGGCAACAATGCCGCTCGGATGTCCTCACCGCAGACCTTCACCAGGGGTTTCGGTTGGAGGCACAACTCATGTAATCCCTACGTGGGCCCACCAGATAGTCGAGATTATTGCCCCCATTTTACAGATGAGCAAACTGACTCACAGAAGGGCAGTGAGCATTTGACCTGGGGCAGAGGCTCAGGCAGACTGTTTCAAGGGCCCCGTGTCCAGACGCTGCTCAGCGGGACCTCCAGCAGCACGGACGGCAGGTGACATCACCCGAGGCTCTGAGCTAAGTGCTCCGTCTAGACTCAGCGTCTCCTCAGGCAGAAGCCACCTGCTCAGGGCCACAGATCTGGCACCCACCTGACCTCAGTTTCCCTCCAGGGTCGACGAATGGGCAGAGCTGTTTAAACCTGGAGTCTGTGGGGTCAGAGTCGGTGCTCAGTGGATGAGCTCGGGCTGGCCGGTGAAATTCTCAGAAGCTCAGTTTCTTCCGCCGAACAGCGGCTCCCGTCTTGCAGGAGCCCCTAAGGGAGAGGGGCCGTGTGTGAGGATGGCCAGCACACCACGGGCTCGGTCGATGCCACCCGCATGACGGCCTTGTCACCGGGAAAGGACTCTTGGGTCTGGGCTGCCCCAGGCATGGCCGCTGCCGGGTCCTGTGGAGGCAGAAGGGTGGGGATGTGGGAGGCAGGGAGACCCCCCCCCCCCGCCCCCCAGCCAGCTCGAGCTGGGAGGAGACCAGCTTTGCACCGTGATTGCTGCATTTAATTGCCCTGCAGAGGTATTATTATAATCCCATTTTCCTATTATTCAGGCTGAGATAGGACAGAGAATATATAACCTGATTATGCACCATATAATGTATTAAGCCAGGAAAGTCTTAAAATTAAAACATTTAAAAAGAACTATCTGGGGAGGTAGTTAAAATCCATTTAAATCCTTATCAAATAATGAAAATATCTTCAGGAAAAAAAAAAAAATCAGCCTCTTAGCTATGTGTTCCCCTCTGACAGTATTGTGTTTTTAGCGTAAGTCTAAAGACAAATTTACATGAAAATATTTAGGATTTAAAAGTCCCTTTCGGCCACAGAAAGCAGACTGGCTACAATGTGGGCTCCGTGGAGGTCGCTGATCACGCGGGGGCTGGTGGCTGCGGGCAGCGTGGGCAGAGCCTAGCCCCCCCTCCCCGTCCCCAGCACGCCAGCCGGCAGAACCCGCTTTCCCGGGCGGGGCGCGGCGGGGCGCAGCGGGGTCAGCCGTCAACGCCTCCCCCTCCGCGGGCCTCCGACTCCCCATCCGCCTGTGCCTGAGATTCAGATTCCATCATTTCTAAGCCTCTGCTCTGAATTCCAGGACGGTCTGCCGAGGTCAAAGCCGGTGATGGGGGGTGCACTGTGCCAACAGCTGAGCCGGACTGCCTTCCTGGGTCCCCTCCCAGCACAGCTCCTGGCAGCTTGGGGATCACGCACCTTGGAGCCACTGACCCGCTGGCTCGCCTGGTGGGCTCGGCGGCTCGCCTGGCCCTGCCTTCCTCTTCCTCCTGCCCTGGGCTCACTTGTTGTCCAGGATGGGGGCTCGGAGGTGGGGAGCTGCCCCCCCCCCCCGGTGGTCCCGCTGACCCCTTTCCTTCCCTGCTGCCCAGCCTCCGCACCTGTGGGGCCAACCGCCTGTGATAAATGCTCCCACCTGCCAGTTCCAGACGCGCTGCCTCGCCTGAGCCTGACTCACACCCATTCCCGGGGCCAGTCTCCCTGTGTCACAGGGGACAGCAGTAGTGTCCCCTCTGCTCAGAAAGCTCGGGGCTGGCTGACCCCGCAGCCAGCCAGGGCTGACCATCTGTGGTGCCAACCCGCATCCCTCCAGCTCCAGCAGAGGACCGTCCAGAGCACCCCCCCCCCCCGCCCAGGCGGAGGAGGGGCAGGCAGAGGTGACCCGCTGGCTGCCACCACCGTCGTCCACGCCTCGCCTTAAAGGTCAGATCCCTGGATGGCGACTTAGCTCTCAGCCCCACACAGAGGCTGCCCGCCCCACCTGTCTCTGAGAGGCCTTCATCTGATTTGTTTCGTTGTCATTCAGTCCGTACCCTGGTCTGCAGCCGAGGCCCAGAGAGGCAAGGTGACCGTCCCGGGCAGGACTGGGGCATGGCCCGGGCTCCACAGCTGGCCAATCCCGTGTCCTCGTGGGTGCCGTGCTGTGCCACGTGTGTCCCCATGGCCCTGGGCAGCACAGCTGAGGGAGCAGATGAGGCCCCCAGCCCGCAACAGTCCCGGGGCTTGATGAAGCCTCTGTGCGAATTTCATGAATGAACCACCTTCCCTGAAGTCCTGCCACCATATAGAGACGGGGGGGGGGGGGGGGGGGGGGGGCGGGGGGGGGGCGCTGCCTGCCGGTGCTGTGACCGATGGGGCCGCGAGGAGACCCTGCAGCTCCTACAGGCTCGGGCCACCTCTGGGGGGCTTCATGCAGGAGCCGGACAGGGTGGAGGGATACGGGGCGGCCTTCATGCTTTGTGGCTCCGAACAACACTGCACGTACCGAGATGGGGCCTCTGGGTGCTGACCCAGGTGCAGCCGGGCCTTCGGGGGGGTGTTCATGCACGTGGAAGAGCGGGCAGAGAACGATCCCCCCCCAGACGCCCACGCCTCCATCAGGAGCCACCAGACCCCGAAGCTGGGTCCCTTGGGTGCCCCCCTCCCTGGGCGGTCCTGACCTCAGGCTCCCGCCCGTTGGGCTCTGGGGTCAGTGCTAACAGAGGAGGGTCCGGAGCTCACGCGAGGCACTGCGGTCACGCCCTGGGGCATTATCCGTGTCCTGCTGCCGGTGCCCTCGTGCCCGTCCGGGGGCTCGGAGTGGAGAAGCCTGCCCCCACAGGCCCGATGTAGAGGGAGGAGGGTCCCTCTGTCTCGCACAGCCGCACTGGCCACGAGCAGTGGCAGGACCCGGGCGCCCCTCTGGGAACTGGCGCAGGTGTGGGCACCAGAGACCAGACTTCGCCCTTGCTCGGCAGGGTCTTGGTGCTGACGGGCTCTCAGCGAGGCCGTGGTGCGCTCACCGGCCCCCAGTCCGCGTGCCCCGAGCTGGCATCCCCCGCGGCGCAGTCCCACCCCGAGCAGGTGGAACTGGCTGCTTCGCCGCGCTGGGGTCTTATTTGCCTGTGTCCCTCGTGCTGTCCTGTGCGGTGTAGACGGCTTTCATCGAGGTGAGATCTGGGTGGGAACGGTCTGCTGCCCTGGGAAGGCCAGGGTCAGTGCCTGCAGACCTGGCCCGTCGGTGTGGCCCTGCGGACGTAGGTGGGGTCCTGGGCCCCTCAAGGTCGGCCGCCTTCCTGCTGCGTTCCTCGTTTTAGAATCAGCTACTCAAAATATACATTTGTGAGCAAAGTCCAATCATGAAATGACAAAATTCACATCTTTAGAAACATTTATTGATAGCCTCAGCAGAGTCGTGGTACAAAACATCGATTAATTGATAGATGCTTTTGTTCCCTGACAGAAATGCATCAGGGGCTCCGTTGGTCAGACTGAAGTTAGGGACGCGGGGAAAGGATGTTGTCCGAAGCCCCTGGACCCAGAGCTCCCGTCTGCAGTGGGGGCGGGGGGTTGGGGGGGCAGATTATCCTGCAGTCGGGGCGTGCTGAACCCCTGGAACGTCCAGGCCCTTCCGAGCCCACGGAGCGGCCACTGCGACTCCCGCGCCCGGACGTGAGGGAGGCTGCCTCCCAGGGCCGCGTCGGGGCCACGAGCACCTGCCCTGCGGTCGGGGAGGTGTCTGCGGGTTGTCGAGGTCGGGGGAGGGCACCGTGGGAGGGTGCCCAGCCCCAGCCTCAAGGGGCCTTCGCATCTGCGATAGTGCCAGCAGGCGCTCTCCCGGTGACGAGGGTCTCTTGTTAGGAAGTGCTCAGAGACGCCTCCCGTCAGGATGGAATGGGCTGTGGGATTCTGTAGAAAGGAGCTAGCAGTGCCTGGAGGCTGGAGTAAAGCCAGAGGCAGAGGTCAGGGGTCCCAAGCAGGACACTTGTGCCCTGGGGGGCTGCCCCGCCCACCCAGACCGAGCTGGGAGCTCGCACCGTAGAGCGGCCTGCTTCTGGGTGGAATCCTCGGTCCCGGTCCCTCCCTTGGTATGGACAGCCTGGGTGCCCGTCCTCGGGGCCACAGCGGTCCCTTTGGCTCGCAGGGACACACACAGGGACAGCCTTCCCCTCCCCAGCCATCTTATTCTGCTTTTCCCAGTGAGCTAGACGGCAGGTGAGCAGCAGTGGACCTGGGCCAGGCTGGCAGAGGGGTCGGTTCAGGCTGGAGGCAGCAGGAACTGAGTGTGGGCCATCAGGCGGCAGGGACCGCTGCCCCACTGGAACCAAGGACCAGGGTCACGGTGCTTTGAGCTCTCGTGATCTGAACACACAGAGGCTGCAGGAACACACTGCAGGATCCCAGCTACACAGGCTAAACATGTAATGTAATGGAGAACAGCCCGGGGCAAGGACCCACGTGTGTGCACCTGCGTGTGCGTGGAAGGAACATGTGTACACCTGCGTGTGCGTGGAAGGAACATGGGTGCGTGGAAGGAACGAGAGTGCTGCAGGAGGGCGGTGTGGCCAGGACTGGATTTCAAGGTTGGACTGAAGGCCGTGGCGTGGCAGGGCCCGGGCGTGTGTTCGTGCACCAAGAGACCCTGTGCGCCCCGCTTCTACACACCTGCACACACGGGAAAACCCAAGTGTGAGATCATCTGGGGCACGGAAATCATTAAACGCATAATGTCCTTTTGAAATATCGATTTTATTTTGCTGTAAAATTTTTTGTAATGAGCACATAAACATGGAACATCATGTAGCTGTTGTATAAACAGGACCATGAGCGTGTAGATCCGAGCGGAACAATATTGCAAGCATATTTTTCCAAGGGATGTGGCTTAGGAGGTGAATGCTTTTGAGGAATCTCCGACTGGGCCCTGAACACAAACCGCAGCCGGGGTCAGAGGGGCGAGCTGACCGCGGAGCCCGGGGCAGGGATGGAAGGACCTGGAGGCGTCCCCATGACCGGCAGAGGACGCGGCCATCCACGATGTGCCCGGAGAGCCTCCGGGTGCGAAAGACCCAGGGGCGGTCCCGGGCCCATGCGGTCGTGTCCTGAGGCACCTGCTATCCGAGGGTCCCTTGCTTCCCAACCAGAACCAGCTCTGACTCGACTCTCACAGCCGTGACTAAAGGAAATGGACAGTTTGTGTGTTTATAATCATTCTCTGTTACCCAACTTCTATTCTTAAATTGTTAAAAATCGTTAAAGAAACACTGCCACACCTATCAGATTCGTAACTTTGCAACAACGTCATACGTGGGCTCTCTCTGTAGGCATATATACGTGCACACACACGTACACACGCAGCCAGAAACACACACACACACACATTTTTTTCCCTGAGGTATTTGCAGGTGAATTTAAGACACTTTACCCCTGAGTACCACAGCGTGTGTCCCCAAAGAGCAAGGAGTCCCGTCCCCGCAGCCAAGACACCACCGTCTACCCAAGATTCTCCAACCGTAACTCGATCATCAGCTAATCGTCCGCCGTCAAGTTGTGCTCGTTTTACAAAGTATCTTTTATACTTTTTCTCGCCCAGGATCCAACCAAATTTTACTCATTAGATTTGGTCGCCAGGTCACTGTGAACATTTTTAAATCCATGGGACGCCTGGGTGGCTCAGTATGACTTCGGCTCAGGTCATGATCTTGCGGTCCGTGGGTTCGAGCCCTGCGTCGGGCTCCGTGCTGCCAGCTCGGAGCCCGGAGCCTGCTTCGGATTCTGTGTCTCCCTCTCTTGCTGCCCCCTCCCCCACTCATGCTCTGTCTCTGTCTCTCTCAAAAATAAACAATAAGCCTTAAAGAAAATAAAATCCGGACTTCCCAGCGTCCCGTCTGTTCTCCTGGCCTCGGATCCGTGGAGGACCGGTGCCAGCACTGGTGTGGGCAGATCACCTCTCCGTGAGTCGCCTCTGCGGCCCCATCTCTGCCCAGATGCCACATGCGTCCTGTCACCGCCTCCTCCGGGGACACGCACAGCGCCACGAGGCCGCTGCGCTTTGCTGGTCCTGCTGTCAGTGCGCCCGGAAATGGCTCCCCTTCCCCCTTCCTGTGTGGTGCCGTGTGCTCCGGGGCGGGGGGGCACATGCTCAGTCCGCACGGACACCTTGTCCCTGGCACCCCGCCTCCATCGCTGTGGCCCATTCACCGGAGGGACCGGTGGCCAAGTCTGGAGAGTGCACTCCAGCGTTAGAACAAAGAACAGTCCCTTTCCTCCCCTTTTCTCTCTCACGGTCTTTGTAAAGTACATGTTTCAGAATGTTACGGCCGCTGCTGCCAGTACTCCTTGTGACGCTCGAGTGTCCCGGGCCCGGCCAGGGGAAGGCTTTCCGGGGGGCGGGCGTCTGTGTCCTCGTGCATTCGCTCGTTCTCATTCGGGGGCAATGAGACATGTGGGGTCACCAAGTGCTCTGCGGGGCTGGAGTCAGGAACCCTGATTCCTTTTGTTTATTTTTTATTTTTGTTAAATGTTCATCTATTTATTTGTTTATTTTTTAAAAATTTAATGTTTTATTTTATTTTTGAGACAGAGCATGAACGGTGGAGGGTCAGAGGGAGGGAGGGAATCTGAAGCAGGCTCCAGGCTCGAGCTGTCAGCACAGAGCCCGACACGGGGCTTGAACCCACGAACTGCGAGATCATGACCTGAGCCGAAGTCGGATGCTTCACCGACTGAGCCACCCAGGCGCCCCAAATGTTTATTCATTTTTGAGAGAGAACACGGCAGGGGGAGGGGGAGAGAGAGAATCCCAGGCAGGCTGCGCACTGTCAGCACAGAGCCCCATGGGGAGTCGACCCCACCAACCACGATATCGTGACCTGAGCCGACTGGATGCTTCACCGACTGAGCCACCCAGGCGCCCCAGGAGCCCCGACTCCTTTTCATGTGCAGACATAGGAGATCATACACCCAACCTGCGATTATACCAGCTAATTATGCAACTGTACACGTAGGTTTTTAATTTAAACACGTATCTTTAAACCCCGTGGTTCACACTGGTGCCTTCACTTCCAGGGCAGCATCGCGGGCTCATCTGATGGCTCCGCCACCTGCGCTTGGCCCCCCGTCTCCCCCACGAGCAACCCCACACCCAGTGCCACCACAAGTGCCACATGCACCGAGCGGCACGTCTCGGAGCTGGCATCGCATTGCGTCAACGATAAACCTGTCAGCTGGAATTCAGACTCTGCTGTCACTGCTCCAGACTGGATGGCACTAAAGGCGAACAGAGTTCGCTATTTAACAGCTGTTTGTCACTTTCTGGCGTGACTTCTGTTGTGAATCTGATGATGCACACTTGGACCATGGACTTCCGTTTCAGTTCATGGCTTGCCTTTCCCCCCTTCCTTCCCTCCTCCCTCCCTCCCTCCCTCCTCCTTCCTTCCTTCCTTCCTTCCTTCCTTCCTTCCTTCCTTCCTTCCTTCCTTCCCTCCCTTCTTCCTCCTTTCCCTTCTCCTTCTCTTCCTTCCTTCCTTCTCTCCCTCCCTCTCTCCCTCTCTCCCTCCCTCCTCCTTCCCTCCCTCTCCCTCCCTCCTCCTTCCCTCCCTCTCCCTCCCTCCTTCCCTTCCTTCCTTCCTTCCTTCCTTCCTTCCTCCCCTCCCTCCCTCCTTCTTCCTTCCTTCCTTCCCTCCGTCCTTCCTCTTTTCCTTCCTCCTTCTCTTCCTTCCTTCCTTCCCTCCCTCCCTCCCTCTCTCCCTCCCTCCTCCTTCCCTCCTCCCTTCCTCCTTCTTCCTTCCTTCCTTCCTTCCTTCCTTCCTTCCTTCTCCTTCCTCCTTTTCTTTTTTCTTCTTTCTCAGTTTACTTACTTATTTTGAGAGAGAGCACAAGAGCAAGCAAGTGAGCATGTACAGGGAGAGGGGCAGACAGAGAGGGAGAGAGAGAATCCCAAGCAGGCTCTGTGCTGTCAGCATGGAGCCCAACTCCGGGCTTGATCCCATGATCCTTGAGATCATGACCTGAGCCCAAATCAAGAGCCGGAAGCTCAACCCACAGAGCCACCCAGGTGCCTAATGTCCCCCCGGTCATCCTTTCTCAGTTAATTTTTTTGCATGTGTAAGGTATTTATGTCGTTGAAAATTAAAGCCATAACCCGATTAAGCAGAGACGCCTCATCGTTCGTACCCCCCACCTTATTTCCACACTTGATGCTCCCTGTGATTCTTTCCGAAAGAATGAGTGAGTGCACACTATGAACACCCTGTTGCACTTCGTTTTTCTCACTTAGAAGTAAAGCGGGTCCTCCCCGGGGTCGGCGGAGAGAAGCTCCCCATCACCGGGAGTCCTCGGGTGTCGCGGTCCCCGTGCGGGGCGTCTGCTCTGCCTCCGACGCTCCGAACCTTGTGCAGGTTTTACTGCGTTATCCTTCATGGTAGCAAAGTTGTGGATATTTTCTCGCAGTTCGCGATGTATCTTGGATTCATTTGTGGTGATGTTACCACACGACTAAAAAGGAGGCCATTGCATTTTATTGCTTCCAGATGCTGAGTTCCCCGTGGAAAAGCTTCTCCCGCCTCCAGGTTAAAAAGCAGTTCACTCTGCCTTCTCCTCACTCTCGAATTATCCACTTTTACCGTGGGGCCCGTCCGGGGGCTGCGGCGAGGGCTGAGAGGACCCGTCCAGGCCCCCACGTGGCTCTCGGGTCTCTCGCACCTCTGAAAACACCTCTGTTTCCCCCAGGATTTGAGAGATGTTGCCGTGAACACATGCTCAGTTTCCTCAGGTAATTGGGTCTCTTTATGGATTTCTATTTTCTCCTACTGGTGCGTTGATTCATGTCCCAGTATTACACTGTTTTAATCACAGAGGCTTTATCATACTTTTCAGATCTAATAAGGCTCCCTTCATTGCCCTGCTTTTGATATTCTTTTTTAAGATATCTTGCATTCGTTTCCATATGAAGTTTAGAATTTACCTGTTTGGCTTCAGAAAAAAAACTAATTAGCATTTTTATTGGTATCTCAGAAATTTATACGTTAGCCAGAGGAAACGGGCATCTTTATAATTTTGAATTGTCTTACCCGGGAACGAGGGTGACTCTGTATGTAGGTAAGTCTAATTCTACTCTTCAGGAGACATTTCAGTTTTTCTGCCATAAGTTCACGGTTCTGTTAAGTTTATTTTTTATGTGTTTTTTTCTTTTTATTGCCGCGTAAACGGTGTTCTCTTATCCATTATCTTTTCTATTCAGTCATTGTGTGAAGGCTGTTCGTTATTTTGATTTTATATCCTGACACTTCACACAATTATTTAATTTGTTTGCTTTTCTACGTTTTGGTTTTAGCTTCACTTTTCAGGACTTAGTTTCATCCTCGATTCCGATGGGCTTCGCGGGGATTCTGTGCGCCCAGGCAGACAGAGGGGTCCCTTCCTGGGCCTCTGCGGGCTTCCGGCTCACCCCGCAGGTGAGGGTGCGGGGCGCACCTGTCTCACCAGGCGCTCTCCGCAGGCCGCGCTCGGCTGTGGGACTGACGGATACTTTCTCATGTCAGAATATTACTGTTTAACGGATTCCTGTTTAAGTGAGCATTTTTGTTGTTGCTGTTTCGATCATGAGCTGGTCGTGGGGGACTTGGGTCCACCTGGCAGAAAGAGGAAACGATGGTAGGAATTGAGACAGCAGCTTGTCTGTGTCCCACACGCACCCGGGTCCCGCCGTGGCAGGTGGGCACACTCGGGTGGAAGTGGTCCCCGAGGATGCTGAGTTTCCGTGGAAACTTCTGCCGGGAGAGTGTGCCGTGCCGTGCGCCCATCCGCTGCGGGGACGGGTGTTAGGTGAACACCTGCTATGCCCAGTGAGTCTAAGTGCCGTCCGAATTCACGGATGGGTCAGGGGCAGTTCTTTACAAAGCTGTGCTGTTAATTCCCAGGTCGAGCGCTGCACGCTGGGCTTGTCTTACGGAGGGCTCTCCTTCCGTCTCAGACCCCACTGTTCTTGCAGCGGTGAATGTGGCAGGAAGGGGCAGGAGATGGCCCAGAGACTGTCCGCGGCACCGCTCGCCCTGCACCTGCTGTTCTGGGTCTGGGAGCTTCCTGGGAAGCTTTGTGGCTGACCACCCCCACCCTGTCCGTCGAAACCTGGAGAGAGGGCACTGTCCCCGCTGTGCCAGCACAGCCTCAGCCACTGCGGCTTGGGGAGAAGGGGCGGGACCCACAGGGCGGTCATCTGTCAGCACTTCACCGTGGGGGGGCCTCACGCTTGGCCCAGTGGCTCTATAGAGACTCAGAGGTGGGGTTCTCAGCGCTGGGGACCCCACACAGCCACTGGCTGGGTGTCATCGGGGGAGAGATTCCCCACAACCCAGGGCGCCTCTTCCTGGTGAGGACGCCCACGGAGCCCATCTGCTGCCAGAGGTGCTCCAGGTCGGGGCAGAGGCTGCCGAGTGGTCCTGGGGGTCCCGGGGGGCTCTCGCGGAGCGGAGGTTGGCTCCTCCATCACGAACGTCTGTGGAATAGCAACCCCCACCCCCGCTTCCGGGGACCCGGCGGATGACACGCGAGGCTCGTCCGTACACAGTGGCGATCTGAATTCTAGAACAACGCCTGCCTTTTGCTCCTTCACCCAGCATCCATCGAGCACCTGTCCCACGCCAGACCTGGAGATTACAGGGTCCACCTCGTGGAGTAACAGCGCGCGTGTCGTGCTCTGAGTTGCCGACATGGGAGTGCAGAGAATCGCCCTTACTCCTGCGTTTGCCCTCAGAATGTTTGCACGCAAAACTCTCGATGACATTTCTTCATGGAATCAGCACTGGTCAACCCCAAAGTCCCCTCTTGCGAACCGACTTAAGGACGCATGTGGAGTACACAATCTCTTTCCTGTTTTTTAAATCAACCACCGCTGGTCCTGAGCATTGACGTCACCGTGTTAGCGCCGCGACTGGAAGGCGGGATTTCCTACAAGGGTGTCAGGGTTTCCCAGTGGAAATCCACACTTCAGGGTTCCGTGGCTGTTCCTTCTGCGTGTGGGTGCTCAGTCTTACTGTTTCCTGCATCAGGGCCTCCCTCTCCCCCTGTCCGGACTCACGCCAGGCACGGTCCGCGTGAAGAGAGGTGCTCTAAGTATGACTCGGGGCCTCGGGAGGCACCCTCGGGGACCCACAACCTAAGGTCCAAGAAGCGAGGGCACCGCCCAGCGGCCGAGATCACATGCCTGGAGGGACCGTGTCCTGTGAACTGTGCTTCTTAAACCTGGTTCCCGAGCCTCTGATACCCTTGGGGAGGCGTTATCAATGCTCCCGGTGGCACTCAAGGGCTCACATGCAGAGGGTGGGGGACCCCCAGGGGAGGAGAGCGGCCCCGGGTCCCCGGAAGAGCTTCCGCGGGTGCGGTGCCTGCAGGGCCAGGGGCAGAGGGGGCCTGGCAGGCGGCCCTGAAGTGGGGAGTGTGTTAAGAGCTGGACAAGGAGGCCTTGGACATCCCCCTGTCCCCAGCACCCGCCCGCGTGCGGTCAGGTCGCTGTTAAGAGTGCACTCCAGGCGAGGGGAGGGGCAACACTCATTTCTCGTTCCCTCTGGGACAGTTACCTAGAGCTGGCTACTAGAGAACATGAGTCAGAATACAATCAGAAGGCGAGAACGGCAGGGCCTATTTAGACCTTAAGATGTCCTAACCCTGTAGTCCCCAGAGGGGTGCGATGCTTTGGGAAGAATTGGGAGGTTGGTGGGACAGGTAAGACCGGCCCCCGGGGCTTCAGACGCAGTGGGAACCACCCACCCGTCAGGAAGGGATGCGTTCGTTCCTCAACATGCTCTGTCAAGAGAGTTCTTATTTTGTAAAAAAAAAAAAAAAAAAAAAAAAAAAGCCGGGGGGGGGGGCGGTTGGGGGAGAGGGGTTGGGTTCTTACACCACGTGGTTGTGCCACATAAAAGCCACACCGGGCTAAATGTTGAAGCGCAGCCCAGAGGAAGGAAGAGAAGGAACGTTAGGAGGTTATTTGAGATCTGGATGGGTAGGAAGGTTTTGTCAGATGTGTGTTGGGTTGTGAAGTATGTAAACAGTAAAAAAAAAACACAAGAGGATTATTTTCTTCTGGGTGTGATGAGATGAGTATTTGAAACATTACTTGAAAAGCATATGAAATGATTTGCAATCCCAGGGGCGGGACTTAGGGAGGAGAACCTTCTACAAAAATGCCAGACAAAGGGTCAGTTTTCTGAGAGTCAAAAACTAATGAGCCATTAGGGGCATCTGGGTGGCTCAGTCTGTGGAGCATCCGACCTCGGCTCAGGTCACGATCTCACGGTCTGTGAGTTCGAGCCCCGCATCGGGCTCTGGGCTGACGGCTCAGAGCCTGGAGCCTGCTTCCGATTCTGTGTCTCCCTCTCTCTGCCCCTTCCCCATTCATGCTCCGTCTCTCTCTGTCTCTCAAAAATGAATAAAAACGTTAAAAAAATTAAAAACTAATGAGCAATTAATAAATTAGAAGTGTTTCATTTTCCTTAACTGAAAAGTGTTGGAAGGAAGTGCGTCAATTATTTATAAGGGGGTTATTGATAAACAAACATAAAAATGATTTAAATGTGCTGGAGAATTAGGGAGACACAATTCAGCCCAGTAGTGAGATATTTGTTACTTACTAAATGAGAAAAGTTTACAAATAATGAGATAGTGATCGCCCCTCAGGGAAGAGTGCAGGCGCTTTGCTTCTGTTACCTCGGGATTCATCGGCCCTGAGTCCTTGACCTACATAATTTGACTTGGTGACGCCTGGCCTTAATATCTGTTCTCAAGAAGCAGTTTTAGTGACCATCAAAGAGTTCCTCACAAAGGTGCTCATCGCGATATTATCCACAACAGTGAAAAAATGCAAAAATCATGTGTCCCACAATAGGGGAATAAATAAAGTGTGCTAGATCCCGCAACAGATAATTACATAACCACTAAAATAATTCTTGAAAATTGTCAACGCCTCGTAAAACTTTTTACTGCAGAAAATTAAGTGAAAAAATCAGGAGATAAACTTGCACACACAGTATAATCTCAATTATGTAAATATATGTGCATAAGACTAGAAGAAAACGCGAGTGGAGGTAACCGTGATTTACCCCTGGAGTACGGCCTGGGAGGCCTCGTCTTTGTCCTTTCTCACGAGGATATATCACGTTCCAAAAATACTACGACAGAAGAAGCCAACGCGAGCCTCCCATAAAGAGCAGGACGGGGCTCCACAGCTGAGCCAGCTAGCGTGCTGGAGTTTTCGAAACCCCAAATTCACCCTAAAATCTGCTCCTCCAGAGCTGCAGCCTTCATCAGCTGCCAAGACCAAATATTTCCGTTCTGCTATTGACTAAAGGAACATCTCATCATACATCATTACGCATTTATAGATCTTAATTTTCTGGGCTGTTTTTCCCCTTTCTTGGTTCATTGTTATTCCGTTTATTTTATGTGTATGATTGAAACACAATTTTGGGTTTTTCATTTTTCTCCTGTGAAATTAAGTGTTTTCAGCCACTGGGCAGTCACGGCTCCTGGAATCTCACAAGGGACAGTCCTGGAGGGACGGAGAGACGGGTCCTGTCCCACCAGGGGGCTTCCACCCCTGATGCTCTGGGGTTCACGCTGTGCCCTCCAGAGAGCACCCCCCCCCAGCGCCTGGGCACGTCGGGAGGAGGGAGAGCCCCGTGCTCTGCGAGGAGAGTCGTCCCAGCCACGGCCAGCGCTGCCTGGATCCAGATCCGGGCTGCCGATTATGAGGCTGGGGCAGCGGCCGAGAGCCTCCACCCCCCCCCAGTCTCTGCCTGTGCGGTGGGTAGAATTACCAGGAAGATTAACTTGGGTCACGGATGGGAGGAGTTTTGCAACCCCTGAAGTGTGGGGCACCAGAGGGTGGCTTGTGACTCTAGGAGAACAAAGTGAGACCGCTCTGGCATGTTCTGGGAACAAAACCGAAGCTGCCCATTGACTCCTGCACACAACACCCAAGTCGGGTCAAGGGATGCCCGAAGCTCCGCCCAGACTTACAAGAGAGGTGGGTCCACGGGTCTGGAGGCCCCTTCTTCTGGGACAGAGGTTCTGGGCTCTGGCCTCTGAAAGGGCACCCTTGTCGTAGCTGAAGCCGGCCCAGCAGGCTCCGCAGGAAGTCTGGGGCCTGGGGGAGCGAGGGGTAGGGGGTACTCATCCAGCTTTCTCTCCAGAAGGTCAGACGCTGACCCCCAGGGCCCCACCCCTGCTTCTGGACCCCTTCAGCACAGACTGCCATCTGTGCTCCCCATTCCCTCCCATCTCAGCCACCCCGGGGCCCTCAGTAGAGGGAGGGGACCAGCCACAGGTGGGGACTTTGCCCGGCTGTGACCCACACAATGGCTCTGAGAGGCAGGAAGTGGTTTGCATTCTCCACGGGATGCCTCCAGCTGCCAAAGCATCGGTCATGTCCCCAGGCCGGGGGCCATCATTTGGGCTGCCTACAGCCACTCTGTGTTTGGCCCCAGGGATGTGAAAGTGGCCTCCAGCCACACTCCCTTCCTTCCTCCTTCCCTTGTAGAACACCCCAAGACCTTCCTTGTGGGGGCCAGACCCCAGCTGCTGGAGGCCCTCCCCTGGAGACCCTCCCCTGGAGGCCCTCTGAATCCAGTGAAGGTCAGGTTGTTCACGGATATTTGTCTTTACGAATACTCTTTGTGTCAGCGAGGGTGTGAGCCCAGTGCCCTGGACTTGGTGGAGACACAGGCAGGCACCGAGGAAATCTGGAAAAACTTTTAAAGTAAGACCATGTTTGCGCTGGGTCTTGAGGTACACATAGGAGTTTTCTGGTGCACAGGAAGTAGGCAGGAGCTCCAGGCAGAGGAAGCAGTGTGGGCACATAAATGGACTGCTTCAGGCTGTGCCATGTGTGGGAGCAGAGAGCTCAGAAAGGGGAGGGGGAGGAGAGGCACTCCGAGTGCCTGGGGTCAGGGTGGGGGAAGGAGGGGCTCGGTGGCTGAAGTCAAGCCCCTGGGGCCTCTGCTCCCCTGCGGCCACCTTCCTTCAGCCCAGCCCGTGCCTCCTTGCTGGCTCCGTCTGGGCCCGAGGCCGACTCCCCCCGAACCCCTGCCTGAGAGCAAGCTGTCCTGCAGCTCTGTGGCGGGTCCCTGATGGCATAGCTCCCAGTGCAGACGGGCAGGGCTCCCGAGGGGCTCCCGGTGAAAGCATCCCAGAGACACGGAGGGGGCGGGGTACGGTCCTGGGTCCCCCACCCCGTGTTCTCCCCGCGAGAACACGACCCTTTGCCGCTGTTTGGCGGAACACGTGGCCTTGCTGAACACACTGAGCTGGTTTCTCCTGCTTTTTACGGTCCAGGCGCTCAGGAAGCGCATCTCCTACAGCCGAGCCCGACGTTGGCCCGGGGCGTCCTCGAGAGCCCGTCATCCACACGCGGCCACGCGGGTCTGCTCCCACAGCCAAGACGGGGTCCCGCCTGAGGAGCAGGGGGTGCTCCCCGCACATCCAGGAAAGTGTGGTCTCAGTGCCTGAGAGCCTGGAGCCCGGGGTGATGGCTCCTTCCCCCCTCTTCTCACAGCCGAGGAAGCCAAGGGCCTCCTCGCTCACCCAGGGAGGAGGCTTTCCACCTCTGGTCTTTTGGTAGCTGGACCATTTAAACTGAGGCTGCTGCCCGTGTCCTGGAGAGCCGAGCGCGGGCCAGCACGCATGCTGGGGACGCAGGGCAGCGCCTGAGGGACGCTGTGAATGGGAACGCCTGGGCCTCTGTGCGCGAACGTGCCTCAAAGCCGACACGGAGCTCCTGCTCTCCGGGGACGGCGGCACCTTGCTGTCCTTCTCTTCTCAAGCGTGTCGTACTCGGGCAGGCCTACCATGAATGCTCCACAGAGAAGTCCCTTTTGGAAATTTGGGAATAGAAGTTGAAGGAGTCCCGGAGTTCAGCGGCTCTTTGCTGACGTCGTGCGGGCCTGGGCCTCGGAGACCCTGATGAAAGCCTGATGGACCGCCTGGCACCCAGAACAGCTCGCGTGCGTGTCCCTGTGCTTCGCTGCACCGGAGACTGCCACCTTAAACGGAGACAGGGGACCCGGTGTCACAGGAAAGAGCCTGCAGCTGTCATTTGCTCATGTACAATTTGGCTTCCGATCCTTGTCAAATAATCAACACAAATCTTAGCTGGGCCGGTAGCACCAGAAAGTGACTTCAGCTGTGCACAGCAGGAGGCATGGATGGGCCCCCCTCCCCCGCCCCGGGCTGGGCTCCAGTGGGGGGGGGGGGGCAGACAGCACGACGCCTGTCATCTTTGGTGTCCTTGCCGCCTTGCGTCTTGCAGCAGTAAGTCCTGAAAACGCTGCTTTTCGAAAACCGCCATTTGCAATACACGTGGAGCTTCTAGAATTTAGTTTTCCAGGAGAGTCTGTTTTTGCCGAAGAGCCAGAGCGTTCCTGGAGTTCAGTGTGGGTCCCACGGGCGAAGTTGCCGCCGAGAACACTTCCCTCGCCAGCGCACGGCCGGGGACCAAAGGCTCCGAAACGCACAGAGGAGGCGCTGGGCAGAATCCCAGGCTCCCACAGACTCCCCTGTTCTCGGGTGAACTTTTTGTTTTGAGACAGTTGTAGATCCCACGCACAGAGGGCCTGTTTCTCCCGACAATTATAACTGACGTCAGTATCGACAGAGCTGAGACAGAGAGCGGTCCTGGCATCGCACAGCTCATGCGACACCCTCCTAACCACCGGCTCCCCCGCGTGCCCATTCCCCCCGAGCCCCTGCAAACCCCCTGTCCAGAATTTGAAGGGGACAGTGTGTGCCCTTTGAGGATTGGCTTTTTTTTTTTTTTTTTTCCCACTCAGCACGATTTTCTGGAGACTCATACAGGCCACTGTGTGTCACAGCAGCTCACTCCTGCTCACTGCCGACGGTGCCCCGTGGTACAGGCGGGAGGGGGGGGGACCACGGCCGTCCACTCATTTGCCCACCCGGGCACATCCCGGCTGCTTCCAGTTTGGGCCCGTGATGAGCAAAACCCCCACGAATGTGCGGGTGCAGATCTTGGTGTGAACCGAAGTCCTCATTTCTCTGCGATAAACGTCCCCGAGGAAAATTGGTGGGTCACCTGGGAGCTACATATTTAGTTCTTTTTTTTTTTTTTTAATAAAGAAACCAGCAAACAGTCTACTGTCTGTGCTGGTACTTTTCCCTGTCTGTTCCAGCTCCTTTCTCCACACTCTTCTCTTACTGCTCTCTTCAGACATTCTGTAGGGGTGACACCTTCTCTCCGTGTCCCATCACCTGGGACAGGCAAGACCTCATTCCCTTCACGTCCCAGGGAGATTTTTGCCAATAGCAGATTCTGGGTTGGCTGCTGTTTCCCGTCGGGACGGGAAAACTGAAGACCCACCTCCTGTGACCCCTGTGCCCCCCAAGGAAAAGCCCGTGCATCCCAGTCGTTACCTCCACTCGTAAAATGTCCGCTCACCTGCCTGCCTTTAAAATAACCGTCTTTGTCTCTGTTTTGCAGGGTCTGACAATGACGCATCTCGGTGTGGATTTCTTGGAGTTTATCCCATTTGAGATCGCTTTCTAAATCTATGCTTTTGTCTTTTGACCAATTTGGGACATCTCAGCCCTGTTTTCTTTGAGCACCTTTCCAGCTCACCCCACTTTGTCACCTCAGGAAGCTGTTGACACGGATGTTTAAGCTTCGTTATTGTCCTGCGGGTCCCTGAGCCTCCGCGCACTGTTTCTAGTCTATTTTCTCTCCATTGTTCACTTTAGATGACGCACTGTGCCGCATTCACGCGGCACAGAACCTTCTAGGTACGATCTGATTCTTCCCTCCGCCCCCCTCCGTTCTGCTGCCGAGGGCGTCATTTTGTCATGGTATTTTTCAGTCCTAAACCTTCCCTTTGTTTCTTCTGAAAATCATCCGTTTCTTTGTTAAAACTTTCTATTTTCCCATTTGTTTGAGGAGTGTTCATAATCGCATCTATTGATTTTGTTTTAATTCAGTTTGAGACGTTCTTGGTATGATGAGTGATCCTCTATTGGAACCTGGCCCTTGAGGTATTACGTTTTGAGATTCTAGAAACTATTTCAGTCTTCTTCTGTTTCAGCTGGTTTCCGCTGACATCACTAATAGGCGGGGACAGAAGTCCATTTTCCCACTGGGCTCCATCGATGCACAAGGCGGGGACCTTACCGCGGCCTGGGGGAGGGCGGAGGTTCTGGCTCCTACTGGGTCCCTCTGTGGCCAGGAGTGGTAGGAATCCCCGTTACTGCTCCGCAGGTGACCTCCACTGATGGCACCTGGTGGGGGCGGTTTGTTACCTCTGGAGGGTGGTCAAAGTCCCCCCCCCACACCTCACCCCAGCGAGGAGGGGCTATGAAGGACATCTTGTTAGCACCCAGAGTGGTGTCTCTGCTGACCACATGGGGAGGGACAGGCTTGGGGACAGCCTCGTGAGGTGCAAGCGTGGCTCCCAACTTGGCCTTCTGGGACACACCTGGGAGAGGGAGCCCAGGAGCCTCGCTGCAGCCAGGCGAGGGCGGGAGTCTAGGCTCCCCACCTAGCTTCAGGTCCTGGGTGGGCTGCCGGCTTCTTCAGTTCCCAGGTGGGGTGTGAGAGGCAAAGAGAAACCCAGACACAACCCGCTGGTTGTCTCCTAGGTCCCCGGGTGCCTGGCCAGTCCAGCTTCCTGTCTTTCCTGGCAGAGATCTGTTGGGTCTGCATGTAAATAACGCCTGGGTGTTTAGCTGCGTTGAGAGGGTACATGAGGGGAAAGAGTATGGCCCTTCCATCTTGCCAGAAGGGGCCTCAGATTCCTTTGTAAAGAGACATAGAAAGAACTTTCCACCTGATTTCTGCCTGCGGGAACACGTGAGAGGCAGCCCTGAAGTTTCTGAAGCAGGACGAGCCTCTCCTCCGTGGCAGATTCGCAGCCGCAGTCAACACAGTGACGGGAGGGCTTTTGATCTCACGGCTCAAAATCCACCGATGGAGCCAAGCCACGAATCACAGCTTCTCAGAGCCGACTCTTCCTTTTGTCCCCCGGAGCCACGTGCACGAGGAAGAACGGATTCCCTAAGAAGCAAAGGATTTCTTTTTTTTTTTTTAATTTTTTAGCGTTTATTTATTTTTGAGACAGAGAGAGACAGAGCATGAACAGGGGAGGGTCAGAGAGAGGGAGACACAGAATCTGAAACAGGCTCCAGGCTCTGAGCTGTCAGCACAGAGCCCGACGCGGGGCTCGAACTCACGGACCGCGAAATCGTGACCTGAGCTGAAGTCGGCCGCTTAACCGACTGAGCCACCCAGATGCCCCAGAAGCAAAGGATTTCTGATGAGAAAAATCGCATACCCTACTTCCGTGTCTTGACAGAAATCTTTTGAAAGGCAGTAATTCCAGACGATCTCTTATGAATTTGACAAATTCCACGGTCATACGTGAGACACTTTCCAGATTACTGACTGTGCTTACATATCATCAGGAATGGGAGGAAACACGATGGTTGGAGGAGTTTTTCCATCGAAAGCAGCAGAGCCAGATGCGGGGCCGGATGCAGGAGGCATCCTCTCTGTGTGTTGAACTCTGAGATCTTCCTCCGGTCAAAGTGACTCTTTGAAAAGAAAGTTTTCACAATTTCAAAGACACGTACGTCCTTTCAAGTTTAAGAAAGAAGCAGAAGACACAGAGCACAAAAGCACACGGATTCTGTGGCAGCAGAAGCGGACATCACGAGGAGCAGGTGCAGCTAGCTGCCTGACACGACGCCAGAAGGTTCCGCCGGCCGCGTGACGAGGGGCAGCCTGCCTGGGTGCGTCCCGCCAAGTGGCCTTGCTTCTGGACACAGGGACGCAGCCTTTCCCTTCTTCGGCTCCCATCTGCAGAGCCCTTCTCTCCAGGACCCAGGGTCCACCATTGTTCCCAAGTTCACCTGACAGCTTCCCCTGGCCTGAGCTGGGCAGCCTCCCAGGGTGTTTCCAAGCCAGATTTTTGCCTTGGGGCCAACTTGAACTTTATTTAATAATCACAGTCTTTTTGAAAAGAGCTACTGTCCTCTGAAAGGACGGTACCGTCCAGTGTATTTATGCAGGTGCCCAGACTGACAAGCTACTTCCTGCCTCAGTTGTCAATAGCCTTGACAAACAGCCCCCTGCCTTCGGATCCTGTCACACTCAGGGACAAAAGTAAATCCGACAGACACTCTGATTTTGTTGTGTTTGTGTGGCTTGTTTTTGTTGTTGTTATTGTCACTTTCCTCAATTACATCCAAAGAAACGTAAGAGGGAAACACCAGTAACGGCAAAGTCGTTTTCTTTAATTCCTACCGCTGGTCATAAAGGCAAGGGGCTCCCGTTTTCCTCTTTCGAATGATGTTTGTACATCAGGACAAACTTCCTCTAAACTAGAACTCACGTCAACTGGAGCTTCAGGAAAAGAACTTATTTATTTTCTCTCACAAGCAGAAGTTGTAAATAGAGGGGGCTGTGTCCCGGAAGCTGAAAACCCAGTGCTTCATCCTGGAGATGGTCTAGGAGAAGCCTAGGACAAAAATCAAGGAGGTTCTGGACCATTTCAGGCATTCTACACGTGAATCATAATCGTCAAGGGTCGTAAAGTTTGCAATTTATTTATTTATTTTGAGAGAGAGAGAGAGAGAGAGAGAGAGAGGGCGGCAGAGGAGAGAGTGAGCGCATGTGTGTGAGCTAGGGAACGGCAGAGGGAGAGGGAGAGAATCCCAAGCAGAGCCTGATGTGGAGCTCGATCCCGCGACCCTGGGATCATGTCCTGAACCGAAATCAAGAGTCGGATGCTCAACCAACAGAGCCACGGAGGCGCCCATGGGTTTGAAATTTCCCACCTTGCCAGAGGAGCCTCCATGTTATAGGATTTCTTCGAGCCAACTGTCCATCCCAGCAAAAGTCAGATTCTATCCTGCAGTACTTCTGGGGGCAAATTGTGTACTTCCAGTACAAATTCTTCCCTCCTTTGCATTTCTCGTCACGTGGTCACGTTGAGTGCAGACAGCGACAGCGGCCGCGGGACTCGCCATCCCACCACTGATCCACGAGAACACAATCTCACTCCCCCGTGGTTGTGCTGCTACGTCCCCACGTGCTGACTTAGACAATTTGGGGGAAATTACTATCTTTAGGCTGAAAAATACATGTTCAGAAACAGGATTTTCTGTATCGGATACACTGCATTTGTGTTTTACTCAAATGTGTCAATTTCTTTATTTTCATCTGCATGAAGAGGTGTGGTTTTCTCTCCTTTTACTGCTTTATGGCGTCTGTGCTCTCCCAGCGACTGGGATTATCACTGTTAATACGTGGAGAATGCAGGTGCCGTGCAAAACTTATTTCATAGTTTTAGAGAGAATCAAGGGTATACTAATTCGTGATTCGCTAGAAATGACAGTGAACAAGAAATCAATGTCCACTGCATTTGGAATAACTGTCCATAATAAATAATGTGTCTGCTCTTTATCTCTGAGCGTGGGGAGGAAGCTTCAAACGCTTCGGGTTTCCTGAGAGGTAAGCGTGGACATCTTCGTTATTCATGGTAGGCCCTGGGACTACATCTGAGCTCGTGCTAGTCAGGTGACTCGCGGCCATGCTGGAAAGACCAACTGTGATTACAGGGCGGGGGCTACCAGCTACCCCCCGATGTGTGGGAAAGGAGGGGCGCCGGAGACGGGGTTCGGGTCATACGACCAAGGATTCAACCACACATGCCCGTGTGATGAAACCCCAGTAAAAACTCTGGCTACCTGGGTCAAGTGAGTATCTTTGTTGGTGAACTCATCACAGGCAGGAAGCTGGTCTGTCCTGATTCCAGGGGGTGAGCTCCATGTTTGGGACCTTGCCAGACCTCTCTATTTAAAATTTTTTTTTTTAACATTTATTCATTTTTGAGAGACAGAGGCAGAGCGTGAGTGGGTGAGGGGCAGGGAGAGAGAATCCGAAGCAGGCTCCAGGCCCGGAGCTGTCAGCATAGAGCCCGACGTGGGGCTTAAACTCACAGACCGTGAGACCACGACCTGAGCTGAAGTCGGACGTTTAACCGACGTAGCCACCCAGGCTCCCCTTTAGACCTCTTTTTGTGAGGCTTGTCCTGATTGGTGTCCTTTATAACCAGACTGAATCAAAAGCACGGCACCTTCTTGAGTTCTGAGTCGTTCTAGTGAATTACTGAAACAGAAAAGGTAAGGAAACACTTAGATTTGTAGCCAGTTTGGTTGGAGGTGCAGGTGGACTGGGGACCCCGGAACTTGCAGCTGGTCCCTGAAGTGCGGACAGTCTTGCTGAGGACAGTGTGGTGTCCACACTAACCCTAGACAGTTAGCGCCAGACCAGAGACAGAGATGTAGGAGGGGGAGAGAGAGAGAGAGAGAGAGAGAGAGAGAGAGAATCCCAAGTAGGCTCCACATCGTGAGCCCAGAACTCGATGAGGGGCTCGAACTCACGAGCCATGAGGTCATGACCTGAGCTGAAGTCAGATGCTTAACCAACAGAGCCACCCAGGCGCCCCTGTAGTCCTGCTAATTTGTGCCTATAGAATAGGAAGTTTGATAAATTAGATTTCATGTTATTTTAGTCCAAACTAATTATATATGCTTCTCTATACATGCATAGGTTTGTGTAGACCTACTGTATACATAATTATTTTACTGAATTATATGAAACAGAATATGTACAGAGTCAATAAAGCCGGCCTGTCGGTCTGTCTATCCACAGAGAATCTATATCTACGACACATTTATATCTGCACACTCTTCTTGTACAGGTCCAGTCACTGAGTATAACCTGACCAGAGAGCACTTCCCTTTTCTCCAGGTCCCTGGAAGCAGATTCTCCTCCTGGAGTTCTCCCCAGATGACGGTTGGGGATTCCCGCCACCCACACCCCCGCCCCCGGCCAGCTTCGGTCTCTGTACATTTCCACCCCTTCTTCCTCCTCCGCTATCCACATGCTGCCAGTGCTGGGTGCCACGAGCCACGTTCACGTTGTCCAGAATGCCAGCACCTTGGTGTCCCCGTGCCTGTGCGGTCGTCACCCGGGAAGGTACGCTTCCACAAAGCCATCCCTGCACCAGGACAGATGCTAGCTGTAAACCCACAAATATGCCTCGTTAAGCTCATGATTTCCAGTTTAACTCCTCCTTAGTTGCACCCTAAAAATACGCATCTGATCCCCCACCATCACGTGTGGAGGGGAGGGCCCCAGAACTTTTACGAATTCTGCAAAAGGGACCTGGGCATGTGAGCATATCGTGGGGGTCCCCCCTGCCCCAGGCTCAGGGATGGCAAAAGCTGGCACAGGGCCCAGCGCTGAGGTGGCCTCACGGGGCTCCTTCTGGGGACCATCCGTGTCCAGGCAGCACGTGTGCAGGCCCTCCCACGGGGCCCTCTGCTCCCCCCGACCCGTCAGACTCCAGAGCCGCCCTCCTTCTGGGCAAACTTCATCCTTTCAGGGAGGAACCCGAAACAGGTGCCCTTCCCCAAGGCAGCCCTGCCCCCTCCTTCCCAGGAGCCCCTCCCCCCCTCCTTGCCCTGCAGCCCGGCCACCAAGGCCACCAACCGCAGGGGAGCCTCACGTGGTTCCCCCTTCCCGCTGGCTGTGTTTTCCAGATATTTGATATCATGTTGCACGACTGGTTTTTTAAAAACCCTTTCTCGCCACTGCAGCAAACACGTTTCCCATTACTAGGAACTCTAACGCATATTTGCGGTGACTGTGGCCTTCCGCTCGGTCTGTGTGGAACCAGGCGCTTACCCATTTTCTCACCGTGGAGCATTTGGATTAACTTCAAATACCCCCGATTAAATATTGTCCGAGAGCTGGGTTGCTGGATCAAAGCCCCTGAACACTTTGAGGATCCGGGACAAAATATCATCATAGGTGTTTAATGTGTTTTTCCTCACTGCTTTTCTTATTTTGTTTGTTCACTCGTGTTTATAGCCTTTCTCTGTATGGGGCCCTTCTCGTATTTCCCCTCAAAACAATTTTGGGATGTAGATAAGGAGTAACTTATGCGTACACACACAGATCCCTGGTGTATGGTGAGGATATCCCCTCGCCTAAAATTAAACCCTCCGGACTCTTCCTTCGGGGAGACCGTCCTCTCTTCTCCTTCCTCCCTTGCTTCCTCCCTTGCTTCCTCCCTTCCTTCCTTCCTTCTTCCTCCCTCCCTCCCCCTTCCCTTCTCTACCTACCTCCCTCCCTCCCTGCCTCCCTCCCTTCCTTCCTTCCTTCCTTCCTCCCTCCCTCCCTCCCCCTTCCCTTCTCTACCTTCCTCCCTCCCTCCCTCCCTCCCTTCCTTCCATCTCGGCCCCTCCACAGTGACAGTGGACACCTCCAGCCCAAGCAGCGGCTTCCTGCAGGTAGCATTCCCACACTCCTCTTCTGGAAGCTGCTCTTCTGGATGTCCGTCTTCCCCTATTCTCCCATTTCTCCTCCTTCTCTGGCAGGTGGTTCCCCTCAATCCACCTCATACTTTCTGCCCCCAGCCTCCTGCTCAGCCAGGAGAGTGGTGGCTCCATGTGGACAAGGCTGCTGTGCCTGCACGAGGTCAGACCTGGCGTCCAGGACATGGTGACAGCGCTCACTGTGTGGCCTTCTGACCCTGGCCCAGGTGACAGAGGCACCAGGCACAGGGTGTCCATCCGTCAAGGGGACATCCTGGAAGCCTGACTCGCCCACACTGTTCCCCTTCCAGTGTCGGCCCGGGGAAAGCGTGCTGTGGGGCCCCTAACTTCTCGGGTCCCCAGGGAACCCCAGAAGTCAGCGCAGAGCCGCCCGGACTATGACGGACCGCACGCTTGAGCCACGTGTCTGTGGAGGTGGCCACGAGGGCTGGGGCGACAAGGAGGGTAGCGGTCTGGGGACATATTATTGAGAGGGACGTATCCAGTGAGAGGGTGTGGGGGGCACCTGCCCAGATTGCTCGGGACGGTGCGGAGATTAATGACACAGAGAAGTGGGGGAAGATTTGCTCTGTGATGAGCAGTTCAGCTTCCCTTCATGCCCCGGAGGAAAGCCTCTCATGAATATTCATTCTATCCTTTGAGGCTTTTGGGGTCAAATTGGTTTCTTTCAGATGTGTGATCACGCGGAGGTGGGCCTTAAAGCAAGTAGGAAAAACACAGATTTATTTGGGTTTCATAATAAGTTGGAACTAATCTGTGACTGATCTTGGTGATTAACGGGAAAAAAATTAAATAAGCACAAAACTGAAGTTCTAGCCCACCTTTGGCCATTTGTGTGATTTTAAGCGATGACTAATGAGTCGGGCGTATATTTTAGGGTTACAGTCCCTCAGCTCTGCTGGGATTCAGACGAAGCTGGAGGAGGGGCGGGTGGAGCCCTATCTTGCTTGCTAACCCCTTGCCTCCAGAGGGAGTCTGCACGTGACCCGCGGGGAGCAGGACACAACCCCCACACTTGTTTTTATAAAATAGGATATTTGCTCCATTTTCCTAGTCACGTGTTCCGGTGTGAGTTTCTACTGTTTTCCTTACTCAGTGGTTGTTCTTGCAGAATCTCTCCAGCTCTCATTTATAAGCTGCACCTCCAGGACGCTCGAAAAGGCCGAAAGTGGAAACTTGAAGCAAGAAACTGCTCCCATTCTGCCTCCTCCCCTCCCTCCTCCCCTCCCTCCTCCCCTCCCTCCTCCTCTGCTCCTCCCTGTCACCACCAACCCACTTGCTTTCTCTCTCTCTCTCTCTCTCTCAATCTAAGTCCCGAGGAGACACCTAACGAAGGACATGGTGGCCTTCCCTACACCACAGGCACCTGTGGCTGAGACCGCCACAGTCCAATGGCATGACATGGACTGGAACAGGCCTTACAGGACGCAGGGACCCACTGGCCACCTTTGTGTGGGTGCCCTGGCCTGCTCTGGGCTCAGGCAGCCCCCACCCCCGCTCCAGGCACAGGAGGGGCACACCCAGCCATCACGGGTCAGCCGTGCCAGCGGCGGGCGGGGCTCACCGGGGGCTCTCAGCAGGTGCTGGCTTTCTTCCTCCCGCCCTGTGATCCCTTTCTGTGACTATAATTAGCGTTGTATTAAAGGTAAGTCATCAAAAAGGAGTTCGGCTTCACCCACTCAAGTGCTCCAGCAGGATGGCGAAGGGAGATGAACACATCTGTTCTCGTTGCCATGGCGACTATGAAAGCAGGGGCAACGTGGGTTTCCTGCTACTCCTTACGGGTCCCCATAACCTGGAACGGACTGTGGCCTCCTAGGGGTGGCAGCGAGGCCGGCAGAGGGGCGAGCAACCCGCCCCCACTTCACCTGCGCTAACAGAACACCCGGGCTGTGCTGGACGAGCCGCTTCTGTGCCCCAGCGGAGGCTGGGCTCACTCCCCCGGGGCCCGGGGCCCTTCTGTGTCACCATCTTTCTGCAGAAGCGTGACCCCAGGCCTGCCCAGGTCCTGGGGAAGGGCGCTGTAGGCTCCTGACGACCAGCTTTGTAACACTGCTCAAGGCAGGTGCACCAAACGGACGCGGTGACCAGGCTAACGGGCGGGGACGGTCCGGGAGCCAGAGGGACCGCCTGCAGACACTGGACGCCCCTGTGGCCTCCTGGCCCGACTCCCCCCCACCCAGTTCTCAGGGCAGCACAGTGCAGTGGGGACCGGAAGCTTCTGGTAAGTCTTGCAGCCCCAGCTTCTGAAAATGAGAAGGCGTCTAAAGGCCACGTGCCTTTTCTCAGCAGAGAAGAGACGCTCCCTCCACTCGGGGGGTCAGTGTGAGCTTCTCAGCAGCCAGAGCGGGGCGCCCTTGCACCCCTTCCTCCCGTGGCTACTAGCCACATGGCATGGTAGCTTCTCGTGGTCTAGTTTTGCCAGTTCACCTGCCCACCCCAGCGAGGGGTGGTGGCTTCCTGGCGCCCTGTGTGGGAGACCCCATCCTGGCTCTATCAGGGGACGTGCTGTGGTCCGTGGGTGCGGCTTTCCTGGGCCAGGGGAGCTGGGTCACCGTGCAGGGGCCAGGGTCCTCCCAGTGCTGACCTAGGGCCTGAACATGTTCTGCCCCTGTACCTCCGACTCTGACCTTCCCTGCACCTGCTCCCTGCCCCCATCTCTGTCTCTGCACGTCCCGACCGCTGCCCTCTGAGGTGCCCTCAGGAACACACGGCAGAGGCGCGTCCAGGCAGGGCAGTAAACCCCAGGCACGTCTGAGTGGAGTCCCCGCTGGCTGGCCGGATGCTAGGGAGACGCGGGGGAAAGTTTTCTCCATCTCTCTCGATCTGAAAGAGGCTCTCAGGGCGCCGAGGGGACAATGGCTTCTGGGGTGCTGGTGTGCCGACTGGGGAGGGTCCAGTGCTCTCCCAGGACAACGAACAGTCCGGCCCCTCAAACCCCCTTTCCATTCTTTCGTTAAAAAATGGCTCGTAATCGTTTGTCTTTCTTCTCTGCGGTCATTTCTCAAAAGTGCAGGCTGGTTTCCCTTCCTGCCTCTGCCTGGGGCAAGTCCACTAAGATGAGACCGTCCTGGCACGGCAGGCCAGCAGGTGTCAACCAGCATTGACAAGGGGGAGCCTGCCTCCCGCCGTCCTTGTGGTTCTCCAGAGCCTGCAGTGGGAACGGGGGAAACACGGGCACTCAGGTGAGCCCTGGAGCCTCCACCCCTCAGCCCCCTTTAAGCTCCACACGGGAAGTACGGCACTCACGGCCTGACAAAGTCCCGGCAACCCAGGACTCAGACCCCTCGGGGATGACAGCCAGTGGCCTCACCAAGCAAGCCACCAAGAAGAGTGCTGGCCAGGAAAAGAGGAATCCACGTGGTGGAGGAGGGAGATGGGAAGGGGCCATGACGGCCGTAGTTCAAGCGCAGCTTTAGGTGCTGCTCTGAATAAGCAAGGATCCTGGAGAAGCCACACGGGGACTGTGTGCGCTTGAGGAGCAGGGGGAGGGGGCGGGGCAGGGCCCGGGCTCCAGCGGCCCTCTGGTGCCACACCGGCAGGCACACCTGCCCCGGCTGCCCCGGGTTCACTGGGATGAAGCTGGCCTCTCACAGGGACGCTGCTTACTTAGCTCCCGTCCTGCCCTCCCCCCCCTCCCCACCCCCGTGTCTCAAGAGGGACGCGTGCCATCCATCAGTTGAACCCGCATCTTGTCTCCTGTGCTGCTTCGGGGGAACCAGACCTGGGCCCGCAGCAGCCAGCAGGGTTCGCAGACCCCGGGGATGTACGTAGGGCGTTTCTTCGATCGCATCGTCAGCACGTAACATTCCCAGAGATGGATGCCCACGCGAAGCGCTCCCGGTGCCAGAAAGGTGAGCAGCCGACCTATCAACCCCCACCGCGATGATGACTGTAGACACCCCCCACCTGTTCTCTCACAAGGATGCCCCCGCGGGTCTAAAATCAGGACCCTGGAGTTTAAGAACCTTCGACACCATTAGCATTAATGTGCAAAATGCATCTCCATCCAAAATGCAAAGACATCTAAATTGCCCGTGAAAACGGGGCGTGTCCTCTTTGGAAGGTGGCCATGCTGAGCTAACGTCCCCAGGGCACAACCCCCCCCCCCCAGCAGCCTCGCTATTTGCATAAATACTGGCACATGCCCACCACTTTCTGTTCACCGCAATTAACCACGCGGTGAACTCAGATCTGCGTCTCTGGAGAAGCAGCCTGCTCTTCAAAGAATGCGCTCACATCGGATCCTGGCAATCCGTTGAGGCAGCAGTCTCTCCGGAAAGTGCCTTGTCTCACGGGGTCGGTACCTGGTGGGACAGCAAAGTGACCCGGGATTGGCCACCATCCCGGTCCCAAGAAGGGCTGGGAGGAGTTCAGAATTGAAACTTTATTACAGAGCCCAGCTGGGCAGAGTCAAAGTCAGCTGCACCCAGGAGCCCTGCCCAGGCGACCGCCCCAGCCTTCTGCTTTGTCGTTGACAGGGGACCCTGTGTGCCCCTCTGTGCCCCTCCAGTGCCATACCTCCAGCCCTCGGTTCATCTGCCGTTCTTACTTTGAGACATTGGGTGTTGTCAGGTTCACAGTTGATGGCTGGGGCCTCAGACGCCCTTTCTCCATCCACTCCCCATCAGGTAGGCACACACAGCTGGCTTCTGTGAGGACCGGCGTTTTCTCTCAGGCTTGTAGTGTGAACTTGTGGACTGAAAGGTTCGATGAGTAATGCATGTATACCGGGCACCTCTCTGACCGGGTCGGAGCATCTATAAGTGGAAGAAAACCCAAACGATGTCTTAAATTATAAGGACATTTACTCAACAAGAAACCTTGAGGTCCCAGGTCCCAGCCTGGGTTTGGTGACTTTTCCCCCATTCTTGCCATGGTATTGTTCACCCCGAAGCATTTTGCCTCATGATCCCAGACATCTCCTGCCGTCACATCTTTGTGGTAACATCCACAACTGGGAAAGAAAGGGAAGTGGGAACAGCCTATCCAGTGGTAATTCTTGAATAAGTCAGGGAGGCAGAGCTTTCTGAAGAGCATACCTCACACTTTATACAAAAAAAACTCAAAATGGATCATGGGTCTCAATGGAGAACGGAAAGCTATAATACTTTTAGAACAAAATATAAGAGAAATTCTTCTTGACCCGATGCTGGGCAAAGATGTATTAGGCATGACACCCAAGGCATAATCCACACAAAAACAGACACGTGAAACTTCATCAAAAATCTTTGCTTCCGTGAGAGATTATTCAACTCTGATTTAAAAAAAAAAAAAATTAACGTTTATTTATTATTGAGAGACAGAGAGACACAGAGCATGAGCAGGGGAGGGGCAGAGAGAGGGGGAGACACAGAATCCGAAGCAGGCTCCAGGCTCTGAGCTGTCAGTACAGAGCCTGACCCGGGGCTCAAACTCGCAAACTGTGAGATCATGAACTGAGCCGAAGTTGGACGTTTAACCAACTCAGCCACCCAGGTGCCCCTTTCCGTGAGAGATTATTAAGAGAATGGAAACAGAAGCCACAGACTGGGAGAAAATACTTTGAAGTCACATATTTGACAAGACTGTCTCTAGAATATAGAAAGGATTCTCAGAGTGCAATAGTAAGAAATCAAGCAATCCAATAAAAAAAATTGGCAAAAGACTTGAGCAGACACTTAGCCAAAGACTCACAGACGCCCCTTCTTTAGGGACTGGATGTTGGATACGCACGTGGAAAGATGTTTCGTGTTACCAGTCATGAGCAGTGGGTGACTTACCTCTAGGATGAACTGTCTCTACCGCCAGCTGGGACGGACCAAATAGCCAACCCTGAGGACAGCTGTGCCGACATGGACGTGGAAAACCAGAGCTTCCGTGTGTCGCTGGTGGGAATGCAAAATGGCGCCTCCGTTCTGGAAAGTGGTGGTTTCCTGTGGGGGCCCAGCAGTCGCAGCCCTGCGTTTTCCCCCAGGAAGATGAAAGCTTGTGTGGGTACAGGTTCCTGCTCACAGAGGCTCCTAATGTTCGTAGCCACCCTGAGTTTGAAACAATCCAAACGCTCTTGAGGCGGTGACTGGATAGAGAGACTGTGGTAGCTCCGGACGACGGAATGTTACTCAGCAATACAGAGAGGGATGAGCTAGGAGTGCGGGCAACCCGGACGGACCCTAGGGCTTTGTGTTGAGTGACAAACGTCAGTCTCAAGTGGTTACACATTGTACGATTCCATTTCTGTACTATTCCAGAAGTCACCCAGCTGCAGGGATGGAGAATACAGGGTGGTGGCCGGGGGTCAGCATGTGGGAGGATGTGACTGTTCAAGGGGGCTTCTGTGTCGTGGCGGAACAGCTCTGTATCCTCACTGTATGGATGGCGACTTGAATCCATGCATGTGGTCGGTTTGCATAGGACTATATGCCGAACATTTTTCAAGTTCTCCTATTTTAGAAGTGGGGGCGAGGCAAAGGGAGAGCGACAGAGAATCCCAAGCAGGCTCCATACTCAGGGCAGAGCCCAACGTGGGTCTTGGTCCCACAACCCTGGGATCGTGACACAAGCCGAAATCAAGGGTCAGATGCTCAACCGACCGAGCCACCCAGTCTCCCGTAAATGCCAAACATTTAAAAACGGGGAGTCTAGGTAAAAGCAGATAAATCCAATTAGGAACTGTATTTAAGTCAACTGTATTAAACCAATGCCAACTGCCTGGTTTTGACAAATACCCTGTGATTGTGTAAGACGCACCCTTGTGGTGAGCTGGGAAGGGTATTCAGGAGCTCACTACGGTTGTTGAAACTTCGTGTCAGTCTTAAGCTATTTCAAATTTAATCCTGTATACTTCAAAGAAGCATTCAGCAGACTTCTGCTTCTCACCTGCTGCCTGGGTCACGTGCTGTCTCAGACCCAGCTCTGGTGTAGACGAAGCGGACCACAAGACCAACACGAATGGATCCTGATTTGATCTCCAAGCAGGCGTGTCGCTGCCCAAACCCCGTCAGGGTTATGTGACGAGAAAGAGGGGCCGGGGGTGGGGGGTGTCACATTCTGCTGCAGGATTCCCAAGACAGAGCTCTGTGGATGGAAGGGGAAGGCTGGGAACAGGCACCTCAGTGCCCCCTGTGCTACTGCCCTTCTGGATTGGCAGAGGGGTCTGCCTGAAACGGCCTCATTCCCTCAACAGAGATGAGGTCATTTCACACAGCTTCGCGTTTCCCGATGTCAGGTGGGACTTTGGAACTCTCTAGTACCTAAGGCCAGACCGTGATACACACAGGGGCTCCAGGATGGCCCTCAAACCTCCCTCACCATCTTCCCTCCCCAGCTGCACAGGGGCCGGGGGGCACTCCGTCCTTTGGGGGAAGCATCTCAAGCCCATCTGTTCCCCTCCCTGCCCCCGTCTGGAGGGCCTCCTCCGCGTGTCCGTACCCTGGCCTCCTTTCAGCCCGGTCACCCCCTCTTGTCCACACCCTGGCCTCCTTCCAGCCCCGTCACCCCCGCTTGTCCACACCCTGGCCTCCTTCCAGCCCGGTCACCTGCCTGGCAGGCACGGAGAAGCTTACTGAGTCAGCAACTGCTCCAGCTGTTGGACTTGTCCCAGAAACAGTGCAAGCAACCCCTGTGACTTCAGGCCGCAAGGTTGTTCCTTGAAGGGGAATAGTCTGGGTTGGGGTCACCCCAGCTCTGTGTCCTTGGGAGGTCACTTCTCATCTCTATGCCTCTGTAAAGGGGGACAGGGACACCTGCCTCCAGAAGGCTGCCCTGAGACACAAGTGAGGCAACATTAAGTCAAGACTGTTCTCCGTAACCACCAGCTCTCTTCATGCGTGGCCGTGGGCAAAAAGCCAGCAGCCTGCCAGGCGGGGTCCCGGCGGACCGTGTTCGCAGGCCATCCCGGAGTCCCCGTGTGTATCACTGCCACGTCCCCCCAGCCTCAGAAGCCACACGGTGCCCCCAGCCTGGCCGCAGATGTCCCTGAGAATCAGCAGAGATTCCCCGGTGACCCGTGGGAGTGTCTGATGGGCAAAGAAGAAACGCAAGGGAGAGACCGCCATCTTCTAAAGCGCGAGCTGCTGCCGAGGGGTCAGGGCGCTGATTGCTTTTCGATTGTGGAAGCTCCTGGCGGAGATGAATGAGCACAGAATCAACTGTCCTCGTCCAGCGGCTGCGACACGGGTACGCCGCACAGGTGGCCTCTGCCCCCGTGCCTCACCCCGCCTTTTTAGCCACACCAGCTCCTGATTCAATTTGCCGTCAACGAGCAGAGCCCAAGCAGAACGGAACAGGCAGGGAGCATCCTTACTACTTAGAGGAGACACGAACAACAAAAATTTGACTACACAAATACCTGTTTCCACTAAGCAGCTTTTAAATCTGAAAGTCAATACTCCAGTGTTAGAACTTTGTAAATCAATAAGAGAAGCGTAGGTGAGGAAGGCACTGAAAATGCGAAGGAGCAGAGAAAGCCACCTGTGCCTGCACGATGTTGACAGTCATGAGCTGAGCACCCTTCCTGGACGGGAGCCAAGCCGGGACACGTCCAGAAAGGGCCGAGGGTGGATTGTGCCCCTCCAGTGAGTAGAACGGAACCGAGAACGAGGAGAGACAAGAGCCCTCGCCGTCCTCCCTCCCTCGTGCCCCGGCCCCACCTGGGCTGCCCCGTCCTGATGCCTGGCTGGCAGGGGGGTGGGTGAGCGGGTGGTGAGTAAACCACAGCCTCGGGAAGCAGAGATGCTGCAGGGCTGGGGATCCGGGGAGGGAATGGAAGCCAAGGCGGCATTCTGGGCGGCTCATAACGGAAACGAAAGAGGGTTGTTGCTTTCTTGGAAGGAGGGCAGCGTCTCTGATCACTCACACGTCTACACTGGAATCACAGCTTCTGTCTCAGGTTGAGTTGTACTCCTGTTTATACCAAGGCTCTGGGTACCTTTATTTAAAAAGTTCCGTTGGGGCGCCTGGGTGGCTCAGTTGGGTAAGTGTCCGAGTTCGGCTCAGGTCATGATCTCACGGCTCCTGAGTTCGAGCCCTGCGTCGGGCTCTGTGCTGACAGCTCAGAGCCTGGAGTCCGCTTGGGTTTCTGTGTCTCCCTCTCTCTCTATCCCTCCCTGGCTTGTGCTCTGTTTGTCAAAAAAAATGAATATACATTAAAAATTAATAAATAAATAAAAAGTTCTGTTTTTCATACTTTTTCATCACTGTCACTTTATTTTTTTTAATTTTTATTTATTTTTTAGAGAGACAGAGACAGAGTGTGAGCAGGGTAGGGGCAGAGAGAGGGGGATAGAGAATCTGAAGAAGGCTCCACGCTCTGAGCTGTCAGCACAGCCCCTGACTCGGGGCTCAAACCCACAAACCGCGAGATCATGACCTGAGCCAAAGTCGAACTCTCAACTGACTGAGCCACCCAGGCGCCCCCATCGCTGTCACTTTGGACAGTACGTAAAATTGGAGCAAATTACAAGCAGCCAGGGATGCTCAGGCAGAGCGTGACCCCTCATGGGAATCCCGGCTGGTAATCTGGGATCCGTGGTCTAATCCAAGGGGGGGTGTGAGCTGTGTCTATTGTGGGGTCAGCGTGGGGCATGTGCCCACGTGTCAGAGTCCTCCCAGCTGTCTCTCACGCATAAAAAGGAAATGTGACACCCCTGCAAACACAGCTGTGCAATGGGTTTTCCACACGCACATTTCTGTGAGGGCAAATTCGGTTCCAGTCAGGCGCTCTGCCCAAGCTGGGGGAGAGCGCTGGCTCTGTGGGCTCGGCCCCTGGAGGCCGGGCGGCACGGCCTGGGGTGTGTCGGCTGCAGGCCCCGCAGCCGCCCACAGAAGGGCCCAGAAATCGAGCAGCTGGGCTCCTGGTCTGGCGCTCCCTGGCCCCACGTCAGAAGCCCGCGCAGTCGGGTTAGAAGTCTCTTCCGTCAGCTTCCTTCTCACGACAGCCGAGGGGTGGTTTCCCCTCAGCGCCGGCCGCACGGATTTCTAATGGCCTTTCTGGTCTCCGGAAAATCAAGGGCCCGCCGAGTCTCGCCTCGTCCCTGGGATGGCCTCCCCAGGTCCACGCGGTTGCTAGCTGTCCTGGGGCAGCTCAGGAGGCCCGTCCTCAAAATGCACGTGTGATTTCACGGTTTGAGCCGATGGCAAGGGCCAAAGCACTCATTTCTTTTTCAATCAGGTGGATTCGGACCTATTTTCCTGGAATTTAGGTCTCTTCAGGCAGCCACACGGCGGGGGACTTCCGTGCCCACGCGAGGCCATGCCGGAGCCAGAGGCTGGTTCTCTGATGGCATCTGGGGGTCTGCAGGGGCCGAGTTCCCAGTTCGGGCTCCAGGTTTCTGGGATTCACTCCCACAATTCCCGACGTTCCCAGTTCTGCCACCAGCACGGGGCCATCCCGAGCCTGCCGGCTTGAGGGGCCTCCCGCCCGCACGCGCCCCAGCACAGTCACTGGGTGATACCCGTGGGTTCATGGGCTCCATGTGCAGACCCCACAGCCTCCCCCCACCCCGGGATGCGCTTAGCGCTGGCCTCGCCCTCCCTTCCCCCCACCCGGCCGCTGTCCTCCTCAGCTGCCAGCAGCAATACAGTCCGGAAAGTCAAAGTTGAGGCGGATCCCGTCACCCCTGTCTCCACACAGCTTTACATCCCGCTGGTCATGAGCCCTGGGCAAGGAAACGAGAAAAAACCTCACTTACAATGGTGCTCAGTAGCTTCGCCACCTGGGCTGTGCCGTGGCCTGGCCCGGATGGCGGCCCCCCGGGAGTCCCCAGTGCGGAGAGTGGGTTCTCTCTGCTCGTCCGCTTCTTCCGGGAACCGGGTCCTGGGGTGAGACGGGCTGGACAGCCCCTCCCTTGGAGCCTTGGGCTGCTGAGCTCTGACCAGAAAGACCCACCTGCAAAATTGGGTCATCCGTGGAGGCTCTTAGGCTTTGTTGTTCAGACCAGGGCACTTGAGAGAGAGAACCGGGGCTGGGGATCTTCACGGTGGCACACGGGGTGTCACAGTGGAGCCTCCTGGAGCCAGCACGCGTGGTGACCCTGTCGTAGAGCCGCAGCCCAGGCCCTGGCCCCGGTGTTTGGGCATTGGGCGGGTGTGGCAGTGACAGATGAGTGGCTCGGGCAATCCAGCGTCCCGTGGGGGCCCTGGGAACAAGGCAGATGACAGGTAAGAGGGCACAGTAGCCGTAAAGTTTGGGAAGGAAATCCAAACAGCTTCCCATAAATTAGCCTGTGTGGAAACTCCCCAAGGGCTGTGCACGCCAGGCCGAGGACAGTCCTGCACACTGGCTCTCATCCTGCCACCCCGCAAAACCCGCGGGCCGTGGTGGTGCGGGTGATGCCGGGGGTGGGCCGGAGCAGGTCCCTCCAGGAGGAAAGCATTCGGAGTGTCTGATTTTTCTGTCCACCCAACCAAGGCTGCTCCAACAGGGCCAGCCTCTGCCCAGCGTGTCCATAAAGCGGTCGACGGCCCCACATGCCGTGAACGGCGTTCGGCTCCGTAGGAGGTTCTGAGCTGCTGAGCGTTGGAGAAATTCCCCGTCCCGTGGAGCTGGGGCCAGTCCTGCATCAGGGGCGTCACAGCCCCGTCCTGGACAAGCTGCTCCTGGTCTCGCGTCCCATCCGGACTCCCTTCACGGTGGCTCCTTACCTCCAGGCGACGAGGCCGCCCTCCTGACCCTGACGGGGGCCCGCAGGTGCAACCCCAGCCTTGCAGGACAGCCCCGCCCCCGCCCCCCTCCCTCACTCCGGGGGGCACACGTTGGGGGATGGGGACGGATGGCCGCACCTGCCCTGCTCTTTCCCTGCTGTGGGCGGGATGGATTCCATCATGTGCCATTAAGCCTCATGTGCTAACATCACACTAATGCAAGCTAACGGTGTCTGAATCTGTCCTTTCCCTGAAATGCTTCCTAAATGATAGGCTGTGGGCGGGGGTGGAGTGCAAGGGGTGAGATTCACAGCATTTGGTGCCAAGTTTAAAAAACGATATTTGGGGGAGTAGTGTCACCCGATGAGCTTTTAGAGTGACTTATTGGATATGACAGTCTCCACATACATCATCCTGAGTCCCAGGGCAGCCAGTTAGGGCTGCTGCACGGCCGCGGTCCAGAGAAGGTGACGGGTGTGATGCTGGGCACAGGCGACGGACTGTCCTGCATCTGGAGCGTGTCGTCTGCCCAAGACCCTCCTCAGGGGGCGGGGACAGCCCCGTGGGGAAGAACCATGGCAGGCACTTTCTCCATCCGGTGCCCCTTTGTGGGTCCATTCGCCAGGCTGACCCTCTGGGGGGGTGTCTCGGGGTCCCCACCCTCCAGAGAACCACCCTCCAGAGAACATTCTCATTCTCTGGGCAAATCGCTCTCCAGCTCCAGGGCTGGGAACCACTGGGGGTGCAGAACAGAAACTGCAGCTTCCCTTGGAGGCTCCTCTCGGGATCCCACCTCCGAGGACCCTCCCCCCTCGTAGGGACATATTCCGCTCTCCTCTGGGGTCCCCGGTACTTCCTTACTTCCTGTGACCTGCTTGAGACATCTGCCTTATCCTGCCCTGTCTCGGACCGGGAGGGCAACTGTGAACTTTGCTCACCCTGCCCTATGGGGTCCTTCGGGGCCCGTGCTGTGGCGTCCCCGGTGGTCCTTCCCAGCCGGGCCACTGTGTGAAACGCATATGCTGATTTACATGACACCCACTTCCCTTCTGCTCTTAAGAACGTCCGTCCAACTTCACCCTCGGTGAGCCCAGAACAAACGCCCTCCCTGGATCTGAGTGCCCCCCTCCCTCAGACTGGCCCTGTGCTCGCGTGGAGACTTTCCTTCTCTTCCAAGGAAGTGGGGAGGTGGGTACCGGCTCTAGTGGGTTTACGGCACGGCTGGGTTTCCTCGGGGAGGTGAGCTAATGCAAGGGACAGGTGACCGGATGCTCCCGGGCCCTCCTAAAGCAAGTGTCTCCAGCCCAGGAATGGCCTGAGGGGAGGCTCTGGCTGATGGGACAGCTCAGGAAAAAGTGTGCCCCTCAGGCTGCCCCATGCAGGCCCCGATGTCCTCCCGGGGCCCCCTCCCCCGAGCCCCGTCCTGCCCACATCAGTGCAGCCCGTTTCTGGAGCCACCTTTGGTCCCACTGCGCCTTCTCAACAGGGGCGACAGGGCCACGGGATATGCTCTTGAGGAACAAGGAAACTCTTCTCACTTTATACATGGCACAGACACCCAGAGCTCACACACAGACGCACCACATGTCTGCTGTAGTCACATCTCCAGGGCCACGTCAGGAATGTCCCAGACGTCTCCTGGGGGCTGATGTCAGGGTCATGTGACAGCCAAGCTAGGACGCTCCTGGACTCGACGTGTGCCTTCAAACAGCGACGGGCAGAGGAAAGGCACAGAAAGGAGGGCGCGAAGGCCCAGCGGGAGAAGGCTGAAGGGAAACAGAGTGGTGCAGCCGGTCCTGGTCAGGACAGTGTGGCCGTGGCTCCCGGACTGGGACAAGGACTGGGGTGCAATGCCCCGGGGGCCCCAGAATCACTGTCACCACGGATGCACAGGAGCTTTCCTGACCCGGGAGAACAGGGGACGTGCAACGTGGGGAAGCGTGACTCCAGCCGTGGACGAGGCACAGGGAGCCGAAGCCTAACGTGGGAGGACAGTGGCTACTGTGCAGCATGTCAGTGGTTTTCATGACACCACAGCCATGAGCACAGAATCGTCAAAATCAAGGTCGCGAACAACGTGAAGGGCAGTAATGCTGTGTGCTAGCCCTGAGACCCCCAAGTGTTCTCTCCAGTAACCCAAATAAACCCGGCGTCCCCCTGGGGCCAGCCTGGCTCTCGGGGGCTCCTTCCCCAAGGACCAGCCACACCCTCCAGGCCTGTCGGGGTCGGGAACGTGGGCCTGAGTGAGCCAGTCCTACGGTGTGTAAACAGGAGTCCTGGCCAGACAGGGAGCTGCCTTTGCTTGGGGGACGACCTCAGGACATGTGTCCCAGGCCCCACACAGGTGAGCTGCACCTGGCTCAGGACTGGCTCCAGAATGGGGACAGACACACCTGACCTCTCCCATGTGTCCTGGGTCCCCGTCCAGGGCCTCTACCCCATAGCTTACTGCACTCACCAAAGGGACAGACGCCCCTTCATCTTCAAACATCCCACCTGAAGCCGCTGGGCCACTGGTGGCACTTTGGGGTCTCAGCGGACCGTGCCCTGGCTGGACAGAGGGCTCAGACACCGGCCCGCGCTGAGGGTGGCTGCCCTTTCCCCCGGGTGCACCGCGGCCTCGTCGCCCACGCCCAGGACAGGCTGCGTGTGCCAAGGGTTGCTGTAAGCGACAACGTGACATTCCTTCCAAGCCCCTGCTCTCGGCTCCCAGGGACACCCTGCAAAGGAGACAGTGGGGGTGTATTAGCTCTCGCACCATAAATAAGAAGCTGCTGGGGTTTGAGAAACTACAAAGCAACAACTTGGGGCCTTTTTGCTGAGCAGCAAGCACGGGGCAGGACTATCTGGAGGCGGAACGGGCTTTTGGGCTGTTTGCTGCGGCTGTGTTGGCATTCAGCTCTCAACCGGGAAAGGACAGAAGAGCGCTGTCCCCACAACGAGCACCTCCTCTGTACCGCGAACACGCTCGGACGGCCATCAGGTCGGGGACACAGCCCACAGCCGCGCTGGCCCTGCCGGCCCCGAAGGGAGTGCGTGGCCCCACAATGGCAGTTAAGACAGGGCTGCAGGGGACCTGGGAGCTCAACTCTGCACCCTGGGCGGGGGGCGTCTCCCCCCCGAAAGCTGCAAACACCCGCGTGTTTGTTCGTTTTAAGTGATCAGGTACAAATAATGGCAGCGGACCCAAAATGCAAGAGGGTGCATGTTCAGCGGATTGCTTCGGGAGGAAAATAAGAGGAACGGTGTGCCAGTTGGCACTGAGCCAGCACCGATTTGCTTCAGCACTTTGCTCGGCAAAGGTGTTGAGTGAAAGTCTTCCAGGGGCCGTGCACAGACCCAAGGCAGCACGGGCCCCGTGTCTCCTTCTGGTGGCGAGGTCGAGGAACCAGATGGCCTTCACGTCACCACGTTTCTGTGCCTCCGGGGCTCAGTACCTACGGACACCAGACACGCCAGTATTCGATTTGACTTCCCCCAGACTCCTGGTTCTTTTCCTTCTAGGCCCAAATCTCTGAAACCAAAGCTCTTTCCAGACACTCAGCTGGGCGAGTCTCCATGCTGCTTGGGGCCTGCCCGTTGGGACAGGGGCAGTCGGGACTCTCCAGATCAATGATTGGGTGCCGTTGGAAGTCAAAATATGAGCAACACTCCAGCCGGACGGGCTCCTTCTGTCCTCGACACACATCAAAGCCACAGTTCCCGCTGTGTCCACCTAGTGCTTTCCCGTCTCCCTTTCGTGCAACCAATCTGCCTCGTTCTTTATGTCCCAGGCCCTCCCCACCTGCTCCAGCCCACGTGCAGGAGAGGAGTCCCTCCTTTCGGCCGACTCGGGGGGCGTCCGCATTCTTCTGTGCCCTGGGACCTGCCCATCACACCTCGGAGAGGAACTGACTCGACACTTCAGGTGTGTGTCTGGCACCAACAGGTAGTCAAGCCAGAGGTCAGGGGGTTGACAGTTGGCGGGTAGGGAGATAAATAGACATAGAAATAGATATAAATATTTTTTTTAAATGTTTATATATTTTTGAGACAAAGAGAGACAGAGCATGACTGGGGGAGGGTCAGAGAGAGAGGGAGACACAGAATCCGAAGCAGGCTCCGGGCTCTGAGCTGTCAGCACAGAGCCCAACGCGGGGCTCGAACTCACGGACCGTGAGATCATGACCTGAGCCGAAGTCGGACGCTTAACCGACTGAGCCACCCAGGCACCCCGATATAAATATATTTAAACGTTGCCTCAACCTTATGCAGGGGGGACATGCCAAGAAAATGCCTGTCACGTGAACAAGCAGGAGAGTCAGGTGCAAGAAGGGTTGTGATCAGAGAATCGTTTTGGGTCCGTTTTCACAAACTTTATCTCCCAACTCCTAAACATCATGTTGAGTATTTTCCAGTTTGCCTTCTAATCTCACAAAGTGACAATTTAGGGATAAATGTGAGAATCCACACAAAGGAAACGATCGAACAACTAAGAAAATTCCGCCACCCCCGAACGATTCTCATCATGGTGCCAACCACGCGTTTTGTAGTGTAAATATTTGTGCGCGATACCTAATTATATTGCAGTTGCGGAAAAATGATTCATTTCCTATATCCTAACCTGTTACCGATTGTCTGTCCAAACGGTCCGCGTGCCTGGGTCTGGCCACTCAGAATCGGGTGCTCTTCCTGATTCCCTCAAGGGAATGTTCCAGAACCCCTGCTGTCCAGCCTCTCCTTCCCCCAGGGGAGCAAGCTTCACACTCTCTGAGGTCTTGGTGAGACTGTTGACCAGGGACCACAGTCTGTGGAGAGCCAGGGTGACCGGGGTCAGGCCAAGCAGGCTCCCACCCACGGCCCCCATGTTGGCAGGGATAGGATTTGGCCAGAGCAGGTCCTGCCACCTGGACCTGGTTCCAGCTCCTGCTTCTGGCGTCTGTCAGGCCCGCAGTCAGCCCATCGCCAGTGCAGTGAGCGCCAGAGTCCATTCTACACATCCCTGTTTTTCTTCCGTTATCCAAAGGAAGCTTCCATCGCGTCCAAGCGAAGAAAGCCCACCTGCTGTCGAACATCCTCCATCACCTGCATTATCTTAAACCACGGCTGGATGAGTCCCTTTTTAAGTACTCATTTGTTAAATCTTGGGCAGAAAATAACCTTAAAATAAGAAAAGCATGTCATAGGCCATGTGCCTTAACATTTGTAAAATATGAACTCTAAGAAGCCTCACTTGTACCATGTAAGTAATTCCTAAATTTATATCATTTTAGAATATTTCCTGACTTGTCTGTATAAAGTAATTACCACATGTATAAAATAAAATTGCCTGTAGAATCAATTAATAGAATTTAAGTGATTATATGGTTTGAAGATATAAAATTATTTTTGTAAAAGAAAACTGAATTGTATCATTTGCTTATAGAATAAAGTGGATTGAAATAATCTCCCACTGGAGGCTCCTGGGGGGGCTCAGTCAGTTGGGCGTCCGACTTCAGCTCAGGTCACGATCTTACAGCTCGTGGGTTCGAGCCCCGCCTCAGGCTCTGTGCTGACAGCACGGAGCCTAGACCCTGCTTCGGATTCTGTGTGTGTGTCTCTCTCTCTCTGCCCCTCTTTCACTCGTACTCTGTCTCTCTCTCTCAAAAATAAATAAACATTAAAAACATTTTAATTAAAAAAAAAGAAATACTCTCCTGCTAATTAGCTGAGGGCAGCCGCTGACCCCATGTCTCCACTTAGCAGTGGCCGCTCACTTAACGGGGCCACTGTGTGGGCTCCGAGACTCTAGACCCATCCTGTCCTGGATCCCAGCGAACCTGAGATGTAAGAGTAGAGCAGCTTGGGGACAGCCGTTGACAGGCAGCCGGTGCCCTGTGATGACACCGGGTGAGCTGACGGCACGGTGGTCCAAGCACTTGGAGGTGGGCAGGCGCTGGCAGCCCGGGGCCAGCGCAGCCCGATGGAGGCAGCTTCCAGAAGCCAGGGCGGCAGACGGACAACTAGAACCAGGTCCGTACAGTGACCAGTGACGAGGCTCAGGAAGCTTCAGCTGGGGTACTGGCCCAGTCTGTTCCGCCTGTTACCCCAAAACACCACAGAGTCGGGGCCTATAAACAGTGCACGTACATGGTTCACAGTCCTGGGGGCTGGAAGTCCAAGATGAAGGCACCAGCAGGGCGGGGGGTGGGGTTTCCTGATTCATGGCCCGCCCCTTCTTACTGGGACCTCACACGGAGGGCAAGTGAGCGAGCTCTCTGGGGCCTCTCTTCTAAAGTCACCAACCCTAACAGCAGGCTCCACACTCACGACTTAATCACCCCAAGGGCCCCCCTCCGGACACCCCCACTTTGGGGACAGGGTTTCAGCACAGGGATTTTGAGGGAACACGAACGTGAAGACCGCAGCAGATGGAGTCTGACCACTGTGGCCCCGGGAGCAGGTGTCTCCCGGACAGATTTTGTTCGTACGGCAAAAGCACTGCTGCTCAGAATCAGGGGGTGACTTGGTCCTTCGGAGGGGCCACAAGAGACTTCATAGGCTTGAGTTTGGATGTTGAAAACGATCATGTTGAAAATTTTCAAAACCAATTGATTCTTAAATATCACCAGTTACTTAGAATTGGAATATCCACACCTTTTCCGTTCACATGAGCTATTTAATCCCAGTAATGACATCACGAGATATCACCAGTATGATCCTTACCTTACGGACAAGGGTCTGTCCTCAGACACATAAATTGTTATAGACAGTATCTTGCCGGTCAAAGAGAAAAGCACCATTTCTGACCAGAGGAAACATTTCTCAGAAATTCATCCACATTTTGTCTGCGGTCTCGGTGCAGCGCCCTGACTCGCACACACAAATCACTCCATCTTCCCATTTATTCTGTTTTTCTTTCTCCCCAAGCTAAGACTCCTTGCGTCCTCCAGTTTCTAAGTCCCTTGTATTGGCAGCTTGGTATACGAAGAAATAAATAATATTTCTTGGGAGAAAATTATGTTTGAAAATAATTAAAGATGATTAGCTCCTGGGTGACTACAAATGAGGTTTACTTTGCCCACAATGTCATCCTGAGGGCTCGACGCACCGCCTCAGGGTCCAAAACGCTGAAGAAGACAATTCCCAAAGCAGAAATAAAAACCAAACAAACAACAACAACAACAAAAAAAACCCTTTCCAAGGTTGGTAAGGATGGTCTGTGAGAGGATATCATTGACTCAGGTTCCTCTTCCTCTCTGCTGACAATGCTGTAAGAGGAGGGAAGGCAGAAGGACTCTGTCCTTGGAGTTTACAAAGCCTTAGAATATGAAAGATACTCCAGTCCCTGTGGCATTAATGATGGACACAGGGGTGAAATGGAGGGGTCTGCACTGGGTGTATTTAGGGGCGGGAGCAGGGTCTCCGATTTCAGAGCACGTCGTCTTACAGCTTAGGGATGGGGATGTGCTACAAAATCACCTGTCACCACCATTGCTCTGTTAGAAAAGAGAATCCAACCTTACGCTTAAGGTGAGAAAATCAATGCTTTCAGAGATGCCCAAAGGACGTCTGGTTTGGAGAGGTGTGTGCTTCCTGCTCACAGAGCTTAGGATTCCTCCAGGGGACCCACTGACGCCCCCGGGTCCCACCCGCGGCCCTGACCGGCGGACCCTTCTGGAAGGCCATTCTCCTTGCTCTCCACTCACTGGTACTGGAGCTGCTCATCCACCCTCTGGAAAGACGCAGATTCCCAGTCTGGTCTGGGGGCCCCAGACCACAGGGCAACTCCCGGCTCCCAGGCCACCCCACCGTCCCCCAGCTCACCAGTACTGCTCTGCCCTGGGGTCCGTGGCTGTCCTGGAGATCTCCCCTCCCGCACTGAGCAAAGACGCAAGTCAGTCAACGGTTTTATCTTCTGCCCGAACAACGCGGAGTCCTTAAAACACGTGCACTCTGGCCGCTGCCCCATCTGTATGCTGCTGCTCTCCAACAGTCCGGGTCTGGGAGGCTGACCAGAAACCGAGCTTTTCTGTGAAGTTCACACCGTTCATTTCTATTTAGATCCGATGACATTTGCCAGTCTTGTCGCACAGCATTCCCTGCTGCTTTCCAGACCATCCTTCGGAGGTCATTTGGTCCTTCCTCCCCTTGAAGGACGTGCCTTGGGATTCCCTACGGCACGGCTCAAGGGGGCAGAATTTCCTGGTTTTAGCCCTCTGAAAATAGTTGTTATTTCAATACGGTTTTTCCAAACAATGAGTGTTCTGTGTCTACAATATTTGGTTTTCCCCCTCAACACTTTGAAGACATTCCCCACTGTCTTGTGGATTCCATTCTTGCAATTGTGAAAACGGCCATCAATCTTACTGTTTCCCCTTTGTAGTGTTTCTCTGACTGCTTTTAAGATTTGCTCTTTAATTAATTTGCTGTGGCTTCACTCAGCTGTGACTTGATGGGGAGATATATACATTACATTATATATGTGTATTGTGTGCATATATATATTACAATATGTATTACATATATGTTACATACATACATATCACATACATACATTACATACATACATATATAATATACACACATTACATGTATATTACATGCATATAATATATATAATGTATTATATATATATGTATATATATAATTTTTCAGTTACCCTACTTTGAAAATACTTGGTTCCCATGACTTCATAATACTTTGGAGAAGATGTTAGCTGGTACCTCTTTAGTCGTAGATAATATAAGCTGCTGTCTCCCAGATAGCCTTCCTCATTGCATCAATCACCGCCTTCTGGAGCTCTGAGCACCCTTGTTTCTGAACTTCCCACTCGTCTCTTCTCTCCACACTTTCTGGTCCTTTGTCTTCCGTGTCCGTTCCGTGTAACCTCTTGGATCCCTTTTCCAGGTCACTAAATGTTCTCTTTACTCATTTCCTTTTTATCGTTTAATTCATTTGCCGAGTTTTAAATATTCATATTTTTAAAAATCGCCTGATGTTCTATTGAGCTAGTTCTCCAACTTGCCTCGCCATTTGTAATTTTTTACAATTTCTTGCTCAAGTATTCAGTGCCTCCTGTCTTTATGTTTACTATTTAAACAAATAAAACACATCAGATTTCACCTGGTTTTCGACAATTCCATCATCTGCAAGTTTTGCAAATGTACTTCCCTGATCTTTTTCATTTGAGAGCTCCTACTCGCGATGTTTGTGCAATTTATACTTTTTATTTGGTTACCGTAAGCTCGTGTTTGATAGAGCCCTACCACGAGAATCCTTAGTGGCCTGGATTGAAGGCGTGTTGCCCCAGGCAGTTTACATCTGTTTACCGACAGACACTTGGAATCACCACTAAACTGAAACCACTTTTAAGCAGATCTTTAACTGAAGATCTTTTTGGACCATCCCTAAGTAGCGTGCATTCAAGGCCAGTAACATGCATGCAGGTAGTGTAGGTGCTGTGTGGGTTTTTTATATTCTTTTCTGGAAGAGTGAATTATTATTTTTTTTTCTAGTTAATTCTTCTACAGAAATCATAGCTATTTCAGTTCCTGGCTTTCTTTTTTTAAAAAATTTTTAAGGGGCGCCTGGGTGGCGCAGTCGGTTAAGCGTCCGACTTCAGCCAGGTCACGGTCTCGCGGTCTGTGAGTTCGAGCCCCGCGTCAGGCTCTGGGCTGATGGCTCAGAGCCTGGAGCCTGTTTCCGATTCTGTCTCCCTCTCTCTCTGCCCCTCCCCTGTTCATGCTCTGTCTCTCACTGTCCCAAAAATAAATAAACGTTGAAAAAAAAAATTAAAAAAAAAATTTTAAGTGTTTATTTTTTGAGGGAAAGAGAGAGAGAGCATGAGCGGTGGAAGGGCAGAGAGAGAGAGGGAGACACAGAATCCAAAGCGGACTCGAGCTCTGACTTGTCAGCACAGAGCCCGACGCAGGGCTCGAACTCATGGACAGCGAGATCATGACCTGAGCTGAAGTCTGAGCCACCCAGACGCCCCTTAGTTCCTGGCTTTCTGAAGGAGGCTCCCATCAGATTCGTCCCGTGGGTTGCATTCTGTCCGTCGTCTCCTATGCTCAAGGTCACCGGGGCTGGCCCATGTTGTCCAGCAGCTGTGGCCTCAAAGTTGACTTGTTTCTCTGATTTCCTGCTTCCCTCAGTGCCTCCGAGGATCCTCTTCACTTCTTTGCCAACCCAGTGACATGCATTGGGAGGTTTGTTTATTCACAGGGTGTCCAGCGTGGTAGGTCGTGTCGAACGGAGGAGCTGAGCTGGTCTGCAGTGTTCCACCCAGATGCGCCCGTGAGTGCCTGTGCTTGTCCAGTGTGAGCTGGAAGGGGCCTGACGCGTCCCATCTTGGGGCAGCCGGACGCCGAGCCTCCCTGGTGGAGCCGTGCTTGCCTCCAGAACCATCGCCATCGGCCACTACTGGTGCCACACGTGGTGTCCCTGATCTCACCCAGAAACGCACACGTTCTTTTCTTCTTCACCCATGAACACATCACCATGCATGTAAAATGGAGCCAGGGAGTCTAGCCTACTGGAGAAAACAGAACAACAGATCACTGTAGCACCGTGTTGTGATTTTTAAAAGGGTGCGTGTCGGGTGCTGGGAAGACAAAGCAAAGAAAAAATCACACTGGCCAAGGAGAACTTTACCGTAGCTTCAGGCCAAGGAATCAGGGAAAGGGTCGCTCTTCTTCCTCGGAGAGGTCCTTACCCCTCGCTGGCCACCCCATCAGCTCTCCCTCGATGGAAACGAAGATCTTATCTCACCCCAGAGGCAAAATGGTGTAGTGGGGAAGGCCGTGGGCTCTTGAGCCACAGTGCCGGGGTTCGAGTCCTAGCTCTGTGACCTCAGGAAGGTTAGTTAATCTCCCCCGCCTGCACCGAATGCACCGTAGGTCCTCCCCACATCCATTCTGCTTTCTCTGTGGTTGGACCAGGTAAGCTGCACCCGCAAGCAAAACTCACCCATGTCAAGGCCAGTGTGGCGGTGAACCCCCGGCTGGTTGCTTTTTGTTGTTTTCCTGTTTACCCCCCTCTTGCCCTCCTGGGATGACACCCCTCAGCTATGGATTAGCACATATGTTGTGTCTTAGGTTCTGTGTTCTGAGAAGCCTGGGTTCAGAGAGAGTGTCGTGTTTCTCCTTTGGAATTTAGAGTTTTTACCATATAAGAAAGTTGTGGTATTAAATAAATTGGTTTTTAAACAACTTCCTTTGTACGTAGTAGGTGGGGCTCTGGGAGAGTTAGCTTTTACTAGAACATGTAGCCCTTTCTTTCAGTTATATTTTTATTCACTTTTATAGTATTACAAGCACCTGTAAATCCACTATTCAAAACAAAAAATAGTATCTTGACCAAAAAAAAAAAAAAAAGTCTACTTCTGACCAACAGGGGCTTCATTCCCTCCTTGCCTCCTTCCCCCGGAAGTAAACATCAACCCCAAACTCATCGATCCTTTGTTTTCCACCGTATATATTTTTCCTAAAATTGTGTTTTGTGTTCATTATTTTTAACTTTGTAAAAATGGTATCTTCCTGCATGTAACTTTGTGGGACTTAAGTGTTCACTTACTATTGTCTTGCTAAGATTAAGCATCATCACGTGTCTTGCCCTCAACTGTTAGAAAACGGTATCACTGTCTGTCGATACCACAGCTTACTCATCGTTTTACTACCGACGGGCCTCTGGCTTGTGCCCAGGATGTCGCTGTTGTCAGTGGCGCTGCGCAGAGCATGCTAATGCGTGTGTCCAGGTGTTCGCAGGTGAGACTTCCCCAGGGGTGTTCATCTGGGAGGGAAATGTCTGTGGAGGAGAGCATATGAATGTTTGACTCTAGGAGATACCACCAAACCATTTTCCAAAATAATTATACTAATTAATACCCCACCAGCGTTAGATGGGAAGTCGTGTGGACCCAACCCCTTCCACACCTGCTGCTGCGTTTCCCCGGTGTTGAGCATCGTCTCGTGTGTTTATCAGCCAGGGAGCCTTTCCCGTCGCGGAAGGGGGGCAGGGACCATGCTCTGTGCACCTCTCTGCGGCCAAAGTCGCTCCGATGACCGTCCGGGTGCTCTGGCAGAGGCAGCACAAACAATGCAAGCAAAAAGGGCTTTTCACATGGTTCTGAGCAACGCACAAAATGGGCATTGCGTGAAATTTGCACTAAGCCCTGTGTGAAAGCCTCACATTAAAAAATGAACTCAGTGGTCCCTCCCAGAATCACAATGTAGCTCAAATTCTCTCCATGTATTGAAGCAAGGCCGTTGGTCCCAGGCTTTAATACAAACCCTCGGGCCGAGTCTGAGTGATCCGGGACCCGTGAGGATGCTGCAGGGTCTAGCCGCACCACCCTGTGACCTTGAGCAAACCTCTGAGCACCTCTCAGCCTCAGTTTACCCTCTCCACGTGTCACGTCTGCTCTTCCTGCTGCTGGAGAACCAGATGAGGCCGTGGACAACACCGTTCTTCGTGAGCTGTGACTCCCTCCTCCAGCACCCACGCTTCTGTGACATCAGCTGGAACAGGGCACTTTGCAGGGCACAGTTAACCGGCCGCACAGCGCGTGGGAAGAACAGGTCTGGATCACGGAGCGAGTTCCGGCTAGGTGAGGTCGCCGTTGCCCCCTTGCCCTGACTCTGAGCGCCCTGTGAATTCGCGGCAGATGCCCTCTGGGGCTGGGGCCCCAGGAAAGGTGGTTTGTTCACTGCTCCCCCACAGGAGCACCCACCTGATTCAGTGAGACTAGAACGTGACGCCTTCAAGGCCTTGGCAGGGGCTCAGTGCTCTTTCTCTGCAGCATGAACCTGATTTCCCTCCTCGTGGCTGGCAGCACAAAACAGACCCTTAAGTAGCCATAAATATCGAATTCTTTTTGGTCTATTCATTTATCACAAAACTTCTGATTTAGACGTGTTACTCTGTGAGTCTGTTACGTGTTTTGCTTCCAGCGTATATAAACCATCCATATCTGAGCACCTCAAGGTCAGTGCACAGGCGATTTAACTTCATAACTAAATAACATATTGATTAATGCAAAGAAAACAATCTTTCTCAGAACAGGTTCTTATTTCTTCAGGATAGATGGCCAGGACACATGGAATTTCCTGCTAGGCTGGCAGAGAACGGGTCCGGCAGGAGGAAAGGGACATTAACAAAAAGATCCTTTAGCACAAATTTGCTAGGCAAGAAGCATCTGGAACGAATGGTGGATTCCCCAAGTGCAGAGAATCCAGGGGCTTTGTCAGAACGTAGGTCTCTGGTCTTGATCCTGGTCCTCAAAACGGGGGCTCAGCTGATGTGACAAGATGTAGAACCACTTATGAACGGCGACGGTCGCACCGGGGAGCTCTCTTAGCCCCCTTCTCCAGGGACATAATCTGAAAGTCACAACCTTCTGTGGCAAGAAAGAGGGGCTTTGTGATGTGTCTCCTGACACTTCCTGCCCCCCCGGGGCGGGGGCAGAGACGAGCCCTGCCTGGCTGGTACCCACAGCATCACGTCACCATAGGACACCTGAGGGACGTGACCAGCAGCTGGGCTACTGAGACTAAAAAGATTTTCCGTTCAATGTACTTCCTTCAAACTTGACTGTGAGACCTGATTACATTTTTGTGCAAAGCCAGGACGCCAACGGCTGTGGTGTGGCCGGGCTGCCCCCTCCGAGAGCTTCTGGAGGCCTTCATGAGAAAGAAAGAAGTCACCACTGTAAATCTACTGGACTCAAATAGCTTAACAGGCAGAATCTGGATTTCCACCAAATGCTTCTCCAGAATTCACTCCCTGCTGGTGTCTATCTTGTGTCCAATAAGGGAAGACGAGACTGCTTGTATTTCTCTTTTCTTTCTCGCGCAGAGCCAGCGAGGACACGGCTTTATAGTCTCAACACCGAGGAAAGCTTCTCGCCGGGCGTGGGGTTCACCCCAGGACTGTCCAGGCCAGAGCCCTCTCCCCGCAGTGCGGTGCCCTGCGGATCCCGCGGACACGCTCTGTGTGCAGGGGTGCTTGGGGCCACATTGTGCCGAGAAGGGCAGTGCTGGGGAGGGGGATAAGGACCCCCCTCCCCCACATCCGCCCACACACGCACCTCCAGCTGGCTCTGAGCCTCTGGGGCCAGCAGCCCCAGGAAGGATGTGAAGATTCAAGCAGAGGACTCGCTGTAGGCAGCCAGAAACCAGAGGCTTCAAAGCCTCGATCAATGCCATCAAAGCCCGTCTAGCCTCAGTAATTTCAGGGGAGGGAAGCGTGGTTTATAGGGGAGGACACCATGTTACAACGAGTTAGGATACGTGAGTTTTGTGCCGCTCTGCACAAAATAGAGGAGACAGGTCTGCCCCAGAAGGCACAGGGACAACAGGACCAAGGGTTCCTTTTGATGGCGCACAGGGCTCTGGGGATCAATGGTGTAGAAGCTCGGCAGCTGGAGTCAGGGAAGGGGCCACAACAGGTCGCATCCCCCGCGAGCCTTAAACGTGACCACGTCCCGCAGACTGTACCCTGAGCCAGCATCAGAAACTCTGGAGGGCCCCGGTGTGGTCACTTTGTGGAGTCCTGCCTGGGTGACCGGTGCCCGTACACCCCCCCGCTGCTTCTGTTTCCTGCCTGTGTCAGACGCAGTCCCTCGGAGCCCACGGGTGCAGTCTGGCGGACAGAGAGGAGGAAGGATGCCACCCACCTTTGTTCTCTGCCCATCTGCTCACAGATTAAACCTGGTCTTCCAGGTTGCCCCTGGGTGGCAAGAGGCGGGGACAACTTCCACGCAACCCACATTTCAGCAGTTACTCACCGGCTGGCGTGCCTTCCCGGGCAAAATCCACATCCCTCCATTCTGCCTCCCGCTCTCTGACTACCCAGCCCCACGGAAGCCAGTTGTGAGGCCGTCCAGCACGGCACTGGACATTGTCCTGTCTCTGTGGGGACGTTATCTCCGGGTGCGATGCCCCTGTTTTCTGGGGGTTGTAACCTCCTACCAAGTCAACAGGGATGTGGGGAGGGTCAGGCGTGAGGGGGAAAGAAAAACTCAGGAGATGCTCCCACTAGACATGGAACTCCCCCCTCCCCCACCCAAGTGTCTCCCTGGCTTAGCCCTCTGATTTGGGGATCACGAGGCCGAGAGAGGCAGGGAAAGGTGGAAAGGACCTGTCAGTCCCCAGTTCATGAAGCTGCCTTCCAACAGGGCCGTCACAGCTGTTAGCGTTTTTCTTACTTGGTCAGAATTGATGCTCACGTACAATTTAAAAGCAGCCACCTCTCTGTTTTTAAAGTGAGGCATAGATGATTATGTCACTAGGGGCCAGAGCGCTTGATTTCCTGGGCATCTGAACTGGCCCAGACACTTGTCAAAGCTTAGTTAGGAAAACATTCTGATTATCACTGACCTATGAATGATGTGCTACAATTTATTTTATTTTATTTTATTATTTTATTTTATTTCTTTAAAAGCGTTTTTTCACGTTTATTTATTATTGACAGACAGAGCATGAGCAGGTGGAGGGGGGGCAGAGAGAGGGGAGACACAGAATCCGAAGCAGGCTCCAGGCTCCAAGCTGTCAGCACAGACCCCGATGTGGGCTCGAACCCACAAACCGTGAGATCACGACCTGAGCCGAAGTTCAACCGACTGCGCCCCCCGGGCACCCCTGTGCTACAATTTAAAGAGGTACAAAGTCACATAACACACGGCTTCTCCCACGGGGCAAGGGGTCTGGGGCCGGAGGTGTAAGTCACTGAGTTACAGGACAGTCGGAGGCATGCACTGTGCCCAGGAGGGGTGGGCTGCACCTTAGCAGATGCCCAGTTCTGCCCTGCATCTCACCTTCTACAGCGGGGCCCAGGGCAGCCTGCCCTTGTGTGTGACTGTGGCTCTGAACTACAGAGGATGCCAACTGGGCAGGGGTCCCGCCAGGCAGGGGCACTGGTGCAATATGAGTCTGAGCTCCTAGGTGCGCCTGCGGGAAGTGAAAACACAAGTCTTGGACCCAGGGGGACTGTGTGTGACACGGGGAAAGGCAGAGGGGTCTGGAGACCCAGAGGCTGGCAGGATTCAGAGCCTTGGAACAAAGGGTGAGGTGTCACCATGAGGAGGGAGAGCAAGACCCACACCCGGAGCCAAGACCCAGGGCCCACGGCTGGACTTCCCCTGCTCCAACGGGCAGTGAGAAGGCATGGAGAGGGGACTAAAGCGAAAAGAGGGAGTCCTGTCCCGTCCACGCTTCAAAGGGAAGACTCCACCCAACCATGCCCAGACCAAGGGTGAATTCCGAGCACTGAGAGAGGCGATGGCCGTCATTCGGAAACCTTGGCCCGCCCTTGGTCAGCATGGGTCCATTCACAGACCCCTGGGCACCTGCAGTCCCCACCTGCAGGCCGGTCTGCGTTGCACAGGGGACATCTCCTCTGGAACCGGCCCGGCACCCCCTTCCCCGGGCATCACCCCACTTCCTGCCTGGCCCCAAACCCTGCCCTTTTCCACAATGTCTTCCTTGGTCTCCTTGAAAACAAATCGTGCCTCTTCTAAGACTTCTTCCCTCCAGAAGAGGAAAAAAGAGAGACAATGTTTATTTGTGTCCCTATGATAATGACAGGTTTCTTTAAACAATTTGGGAAATGACTTGGAACATTGTTTTTAGAAAGGGGAGCAAATGAAGCCTGCCTTTGAGAAAGGGGATGTTTAAGCAACGAGGGAGAGAAAGATTAAGCTCGCCGGGTTTGAACAGAGATGTTGAGATTCTGGTCCTGACAGTTGAACGGTCAGAAGGAATTGGATTTGGCAGCCCGGGAGGCTCTCATCTGAGGGGAGAGGGGGGCTGACGCAGCGAGGCTGGTGACTGGCTCCCACACGGACAGCCGGACAGAGTCTGGCCTGTCACACACAGCAGAGAATGAGCCTGGGATGGCCTACAGGTGAGTCATGATGACAGATCCATTTGAGAAAAAGTCCCCAGCGCCTTGTGTAGCCTTGCTTGGAGGGGGTGCCCACTGGGGCACCCACAGTGGGGGGGCCGGGGAATCCCAGCTGGGCATGAGACGAGGGTCAGCAGAGTCACGGGGCATCTGCCATCTCAGCTCAGTTCTCCTGGCCTGAGAGCCCGGGCCAGGTCCGAGGGGCCATGAGGAGCTTCATCCAAACCAAGCAGGGTCTGAGTCCCCCCTCCAGCGGTCAGGGACAGGTGCCCACCGCCACTGTCCACCTTGGCCATCCCGGCCCGAACAGGGCAGATGCTATTCCTCCATGAATATAAGAGAAGCCTGGTTCCGGGAGAGTCTGGTTGCCTCGCTCTTCCTTTTAGGTCCTTTGACCTTTCACCCTGAACCACCCGGGAGGGCACCGCACTGCAGCCCTGCGCCCCCAGATCCCAAACGGGGACTCGCTCTGGCCCTTTCTCGCGGTCCTGTCCTAACCTCTGAGCAAACAACACAGGGGAGGGATCTCCTCCACCTGCCCCATGACCCACGGGGAAGAGCAGGTGCTTCCGATCACACACGAAGCAGGAACCCATTCCCACCTGTTAGCATCTTGCTCTGCGTCCTCCTTCCACCTCCCGCCTCCCTGGAAATGGAGCCACGCCCTCGTCCCACGCAGGGGTCCACACTCCAGCCAAGCTCTGGATCCCACACGCCCGAACCACTTCCCAGAGCCTGTTTCCGTGTTTGCTCCTTTATCACTGGATGATCCTTTCACCTCACTCTGCTCACCAGATACGGCAGCATCTTTTCCATCTTTGGAAGGACCAACATGGAAAGTAAGCTAGCAAAAATACGAATCTCTCCATCCACCAACTGCTCCTTGTCACCGACTGGTGGAGGTGTCCCAGCCAGCAGGGCAAAGTCCCACCCCCTCAGCTGGATACACAACTCATATTCTCACCGGGCTAACGTCGGATGTCAGCCCCTCCTGCCCTGGGGTGCGGTGGGTCCCCCAGGCGTCCCATAAACAGAGGGTGCTCATTGCTCAGAACCCTCTGCTATTCTGGGAAGGAGCTCCCAGGCACACACGGTTTGGGGTCACCCTGTGATTCATGAAGGCAGAATCCGGACCCCAAAGAGCAATTGACTAGCTCACAAGGTAACATCTATCTATCAAGGAGTCCAAGCACCAAAATAATGGATAGAATGGTTTCTGACACAGTTTGATTGAAACCCCAGGGAACCATACAAAAACCTTAACAACATTTTGTGGGTAGAATAATTATGCTCTGATTTTATTAGCTCATAATTCAGTCACAGAATGATTTTTTAAGCTGACAAGTGAAGGTAAGTGATTAAGTCTATCATCGCCACCACGCTGAGCTTCCAGCTTTTTCCCAAACCCAAAATATAGTGTTTTAAACCTTCTTTCTAAAGAATCCAGAATCTGCGTTACTTGATCAGGTCTTTAGCAAAAATCTACCAGAGGTTAATGAAATATTAGATTAGCCAAACTAGCTAGCTCGCAGATAATAATCACAACATTTGGACTAAAAATACCTTTTAAAGAATCTTACTCTTTGCAGCAATGGAGAAAGACCCCAACAAAGCAGCACCGGGAGGGGAGTCTATGACTGGAGCACTGAACCACAGTGGGTGAGGGCTGTGAGGCACAAGCAGGTTGTGGGCTGAGGAAAGGCTATAGTTAGTGGCAGCCGGGGGTCGGGGGTGTAGGCAGAAGGACCACTTATGCCAGTGAGACAGTGACTGTGAAAGAATGTGAGCTCACACAGCAGCCATAAAATCAGTGTGGAGATACAGTCAGGGAAGGAGTCACTAGAAAATGTGAAACCCCCCAACCTGTGGATAAGATCTAGGAAACCCCTGGCTCACCAGCAAACTAAACACACACGTGGAGGGAAGGGACTGGCAGAAAAGAAGGATTAAGAATCGGGATAACTGAGTTGAGATTTACGCTGCTTCCCACCACAGAGGAAACAGAGATTGTAGGTTGATTCCAAGTGAGTTAATTGTCGACTAAAACAAAATCACCCTTCAGGGAACATCAGAAAGGTCCGAGTCTCTACAACATAACTGATGCCCAGCATCTAACCACAATAATAGCCACACAAAAATGTGACTCGATCTCAAGAAAGAAAAGAGCCTGTAGAGATTGGCATGGAGGGATGCCTGGGTAGCTCGGTCTCTTAACTGTCCGACTCTTGATTTGGGCTCAGGTTATGATCTCACAGTTGTGAATTTGAGCCCCACATCAGGCTCTGGGCTGACAGTGCAGGGCCAGTTTGGGATTCTCTCTGTACCTCTGTCTCTGCCCCTTTTCTGCTTGTGCTCACACACTGCCTCTCTCTCTCTCAAAATAAATAAACTTAAAAAAAAAAAAGAAAGAAATTGACATGGATATGCCCCATGTTGCAATTAGGAAACAATAATTTTGAACACGCTGACATGTTCAAAGACTTGAAGGAAAATACATACACAATGTATAAAAAGAGAACCCCAGGAGGTATAGACAGTATTTTTAAAAGTGGAAAATCAAGAGCTGAAGAAGTACAGAAATTAAGTGAAAAACTTACGAGGAAGGCATAAAATTGGAGAGTAAAAAGACTGAACTTAAAGTTAGATTGGCAAAAATAACCCAGTCTGAAGAAAGGGATTACAAATCTAAAACAGAACCTTGGGGTGCCTGTGTGGCTCAGTCAGCTAAGCGTCCTACTGTAGCTCAGGTCATGATCTCACAGTGCGTGGGTTCTAGCCCTGCACCAGGCTCTGCACTGACAGTGTGGAGCTTGCTTGGGATTCTCTCTCTCTCCCCGTGTCTCTGCTCCTCCCCGACTCATGCTTTCTCTCTCTCTCTCTCTCTAAATAAATAAATATTATACACCCATATAATATATATACATATACGTGTATAAACATATGGGATATCAATCTCAAGGGCATGTATGAGAATGTGAAGCCTACTAACACATATATTATTGAAGTTTTTTTTTAAAAAAAGAAGAAAGAGAATGGAGCAGAAAAATATTTGAAGAAATAGTAGCCAAAATGTTCCCAAAAGTTAATGAAAACCATTGATGTATAGATCCATGAGGGTCAAGAAATGCTAAGTAGGGTCCATACAATCATTCAATCAATAACTGTCCCCAGGCACATCCAAAGATAAGGGGAAAATCATAAAAGCATCCAAAGATACACAGCATGTCGGATGTAAGGGGAACAATTATACAAATGGGAGTGGACTTCCCGCCAGAAATAACGAAGGCGAGATGGACAGTTGCGTGCTGAAAGACGAGCCAAACCAGAATTCCACACCGAGTGAAATGACCCTTCAAACGCACCGGTAACATGAAGACATTTTAGGTAAGTCAAAATCAAGAGCATGTGTCAGAAGCAGACTGCTAGAAAAGTCCTTAGGATGAAGGAGAATGAGAGAAAACCATCCATGACAGAGAGAGAGCCCAGATACCGGGATTCTGCTCAAGGTGACTCAGTGCAAACAAAACAGAAGCAGGTGCCTGCGGGGGGGGGGGGGGGTGGGGGGTGGGGGGGAGGGGTTCATGCACCTGAAAGAACAGGAAGGAGAGCAGCAGGGAGGCGGGCCTACCCTGTCCCCAGGTTTCTGCAGGCTGCGAAGCAGGACATTTTAACTACTGTGACAATTCAAGACTTCCTGTAGTCTGAACTGCAGCCACCGAATGGTAGGGCCCCCTAGTGATCTCACCACCAGGTCACCAGAGAAATTGAAATGAAATACTAAAATAGATTCCATGAATCCAAAAGCAGGCAGGAAAAAAAAAGTAGAGGAACGAAAATAGATGAGAAAATGAGCGAACATGGGGCAAGCCGGAGCATCTCAACCTAACGTCTCAATCATGGCATCAAAGTGTAAATAAACACTTCACCAAAGGCAGATTGTCAGGCTGAGCTTTAAAAGCAAGACCCGGGGCATCTGGGTGGCTCAGTCGGTTGAGAGTCCGGCTTCGGCTCAGGTCATGATCTTGCCGTCTGTGAGTTCAAGCCCCGCGTCGGGCTCTGTGCTGACAGCTCGGAGCTTGGAGCCTGCTTCGGATTCTGTGTCTCCGCCTCTCTCTGCCCCTCCCCCACTCATGCTCTGTGTCTCTCTTTCTCAGAAATAAATAAACATTAAAAAAAAATTAAAAAAATAAAAGCAAAACCCAACCAGATGCTCTGGGCAAAAAGCACATTTTAAAAGCAAAGGCAACATTAGGATAAAAGCAAATAAAGGCATTCCTTCCTGTAACTGAATCACATTGTGCTGTGCGGAGAGACCACACTTTGTTTAACCGTGCCCCTGTTGGGCACACCGGGGCTGTTTCCACCTTTTGGCTGTTGTGAAGAAAGCTGCCGTGAACTCTATGAACCTGATGTACGAGTATCTGTCCGATTCGTTTTCAATTCTTTTGGGTAGATACACAGTATTTCACTTACGTGAATACACATACCTAAGGTCAGAGAGTAGATTAGACGTTACCGGCGGCCAGGGCGAGATGAGTTATTGCTTCCTGGGTACCGAGCTTTTGTTGGGAGTGATGAAAAATTTTGGAAATAGCGGTGAACTGTAAGACATTTAAAGTGTGATTGACAGTGTAGAGTTGTATGCTTGAACATGGTTAAAATGGAAAAATTTTTATTGTATATATTTTACCATAATAAAAAGTAAATATATGTATGTGTGTATATATAATTGATATGTATAAATTATATATGTATCAGTCATAAATTATATATAAAGCAGACACTAAGCCTGGGAGAGCAGGCGCGGTATTATTAGCATCACGCAAACTAGATCTTAGAACGAAAACAACTGAAGGCCACATAACATCTTATGATAAAAAGACGAATACATCAGGAAGACTTAACACTTATGAAGGTGTGTGCCTCACGACAGAGCTCCGAAATGCACGCGGCAAGAAGCGACAGAGCTCAGGAGAGAAACAGACCAATCACCACCTGCTGCGGGCAAGCGATTTTAGGGATTGACACTCTAGAATGGCATCTGTTACGATGACTGACACCGAGTAGGTTCTCCATCGGTGTTTATTCTGTTTCTTCTCCGGCACCTCATTACACACATACACTCCACGGGGCACCTTAACCTCTCTGCAGTTTCTGAGCACTGCCTCTGGAGTCTCACGGGCGGGAGGCAAGGCTGACGTGGGCTCTGGCCACGTGGGGCCGAGGCCGCCAATGTCCCCGACTCACAAGGCCGCTTGGCCAGGGCTGTGGAAGATTCCTCACTGGAAACGACCCTCGACTTCTAATATCCTAGGTTATTTTCCTTTCTAGGTGCTTAATTCTGAGCTTTAGAACCGGGACTTCGCCGTCTGATTTTTCAGGATGATACCATGTTCCGCATTGTTGTACCAGGAGACCCAGAGGAACGTGCATTTGTGATTAGAATAGGGAAACTGATTCATTTGGGGGGTTTTGTTCTCATTGAAAAATTTAACAAACGGGATGTTGAGGGGAATACTCAAATCCTAGGAGTGTAAATTATTGACTGGATTCATTCCTCCGTGGGAACAATGCTGACGGAGTTCTACAGCTGGGCGGGGCGCTGAGGGATCGACTTTAGGAAAGTGTTTCTGCAGCAGGCAGCGTCCACACAGGGCACCCTCTGGGGGCCGGCCCTCCACACTGCCCGTGCCGCCCTGGGCTCTCAGAGCAGCACCCTCCCTTCCCGCAGCCTGACCTGCACCCACAGCGGCCCCTCAGCGGGCCGGGGCTCCCTCCAGCCTTGGGGGGTAAACTCCTGTCTCTAACGAGGGTCTAGGTTCTGCGAGTTCAGTCCCACCTGCTGTCCGCGTGGGCTCCAGGCCACAAGCAGGGTCCACTGTCACACGTTCCAGCCACGTTTAGTGCCAGAGGGCACGGGTGCCGGGCTGGGCCGAACGGTGCCCCCAGAAGATGCATCTGCCTCATGACCCCCAAGCCCCCGAGCGTGGCTTTATGTGGAAATACCGTCTTTGCAGAGGAAATTGAGGGTCTGGCGATGAGATCAGCTCGGGTGTGGGACGGCCCCCTGCCCCATAGACAGGCGTCCCCATAAGAGAAAGGAGAGGGAAACCGAGATAGGGAGGTGGGGTGGCGAGGCCAGGTGAAGACAGAGGCAGTGACCACAGGGATGTGTCCACAGCCCAGGGGACACCAGGGACTTCTGGAGCCACCGGCAGCTGGGGACAGACATGGAACAGGGTCGCTGTCAGAGCCTCCAGAAGGAAGCAGTTCTGTTGACACTGTGGGTTCAGGCTTGTGCCCTCCAGACCTGAGAAGCCGGATGTCTGTCCGGAAGCCCCCCAGCATGTGGCACTTTGTTGTGACAGCACTGGGGACACCCGCACAGGTGTCTTGCCGTCCTGCGGACAGGGGGCTTCAGCCGTGGCGGTGGGCACGGGGCAGTCACCAGCTGTAATTACTCCGCTCACCCTCCACGTTCCACAGTCTGCTGGCTCCCTCGTCATGCGGACGCCCACAGCCACAAGCAAACTGAAGACAAGGGAACGGGCCTGTCCACCGTGTCCTTTCCTGTCATTGCTCCTGACACAGGTATTGAGGCTGGCCACCCTGCTGGAGGGGCAGGACGCAGGCCGAGAGGACCCTGGACGAGACTCCTGCAAACACCTGTTGCTGAGCCCCCCTCCCCCACCCTCCCTGCCCGAGACTGGGGTGGGAGGAGGTGCAGGCAGCGTCTGGGCCACGGCCACCCTGGCTTCCCAGCCCGGGGCGCCAGGCCTGGTTCTGCGACTGTCCAGACCATTCGTTTCCTTGAGTTCAGGGGAAGGGGTCTCTGAAACAGTCTTTCTTCAGTGACCCAGGTAGGCCCCATCAGGACAAACTTTGGGGAATGTGCTTCTAAAATCAAACAACCAGAAAGTGTCGATGAAGCACACGGTGCTCCTCCTCCAGAAATAGGAGGCCGCGCCTCAGGGCAATGGATGGGTGATGTGTGTGCCATGTCACTCTGAGAGTCAGGAAGAATAATCCACCCAGGGGCACTACCGGCACGTGGGTGCCAACATGGCCCGTGTGGACCCATACACGGCGTCCACGTTGGCTGAGACCAGGCGCCCCGCCAGGAACTCTGGGGTCGGAGATGCAGCCTGCCGTCCTGGGCCCCTCCCAGAGCACCCACAGCAGGGGTGTGGGGGAAACGGGCAGCTGTGAGCGGGGCATTGCCGTTGGCTCCCAGGGGAGAAGGATGTCTGGGGTGGGGGGCTGTGACCTGCTCTGGCCTTCCTCCCACCCAGTCCATTTCCAGCAGTGACAGAGGAAGTTCTAGAAGGCCTTGCTTCCAGGACAGGGTAGACTCACTGTTCAGGTTCCATCTTTGGGAGGGGGGCCCTGGGTTAGACACATCCACATGTCTGTTTCCATCTCCAACGGTACCTGCCCTTCAGCAAGCACCTCCAGTTCTCTACCCTCCAGCCTCCTGGCCTTGAAGACACAAAGCATGACCTCGAGCTTTAACCATTGAGGTGTGAGCAGAAGTGACACCCGTCACCCCTGAGCAGAAGTGGTAAGAGCCAGGGGCCAATTTGCCATGTTTTCCTTCACCCGCGTGAACAACCGGGAAACAGGAAGGTAGGACCTTCGTCAGCCGAGTCGTTAGGCGGAAACAGCGCAGAGCAGAGGCCCCTTGTGACGGCTCATGGATGTGGGGTGACACAGAAATGTCGTGAGATCTTCAGATGGCCTTAGGCGACAGTGCCACTCACCACACGTCACAGACGCAGCAGCAAATGCTGGCTCTTGGAAACCTGTCCCACAGGGATGAATCGGCCAGGGGGTTTTGACAAGACTGGTCAAGCTGGTGTGAAATATCAGGTTAACTTCCGAGTGAGAGCAAGGCCGAAGTTTTAAGTGAGAGGGTGTTAATCGGCATTTACAAAGAATAAGATGTATTTCCCCAAGCCAACCGGAATTGGAATGAAGAAATGCTTCCCGGAATGGTGTAAAATTCGGGCCACTCTCCCTTTTGAGCCTTTTGTAGACGGTCATATGTAAAGGGAAAGAATCCCCTTTATAGCGTAGAATAATTTGGTGAGCAGCTGAACTTGAACGCCCCCTATTTACAAGGCCATTAAATCCAGGAATAGAATTGACGAAATAATAAAACTGTTGGCTCGGGTCATCTGAACGAACATCATTTTTTAAACCATCAGCTATGCTACTGTGGAACAGCATCACTGAGCTTGGGGGGTGGGCGGGGGAGGTGTTATTTGCCTTTTTCTTAGCCGGTGAAAATACTAAATATAAAATCTCTCAGGCATCTTGTTTTAAGCACAAAAAAAAAATCCAAATTCCTCCTGCACCCTCCACCCCAGATGCCATTGGTTTCCTCAGAAAGAAAGGATTTAAGAGCAGAGGAAGGGATCACATGGGCCGTCTGTTCGTCCCTCCATCCTGGGCCACCAGTCCGCTAGGTCGCCGAGGGGTGGTGTCTCAAGTGAGCCCCACCTCTCCCTGCCTGCGGACACAGTGCTCCCCGGGATGCCCTGCCCAGATTGCTCACCCTTAAAGGATTGGAAGTGGGTCCCTGTAAGGTGAAGGACACACAGTGGTTGGTGCTGTGGTCTCTCCAGCTGTACTTCCAGAAGAGCCACGTACATGTGTGATGTTTCCCATGATGCCCTCCCTGTCCGTGCACCGAAACACACATTAATGTCCATTAATAGATAGACAGCTGTGTGTACACATAGTTGTGTATAGATGCATGGGCTAACAGACAAGTACAAGTACATGTAAAAAGCATACAGTCGTACACCATTTCATCTAAACATACGATAAGAACATGTCCCAATTCTAACTCACACTTTGATGGGTCCCACACGGGATCTGGCCCTCCAGGGATATGTTCATTTCTACTCACAGCAGGTGCACACAGAAGAGAAGTATCTAACGTATCTGCAATTTAATTTTATTTATTTATTTTTTAATGTTTATTTATTTTTTAGAGAGATAGAGTGTGAGTGGGGAAGGGGCAGAGAGAGAGGGAGACACAGAATCCGAAGCAGGCTCCAGGCTCCGAGCTGTCAGCACAGAGTCCGACGCGGGGCTCGAACCCACGAACCGTGAGATCATGACCTGAGCCGAAGTCGGACGCTCAACCGACTGAGCCACCGGGTGCCCCAACATATCTGTAATTTAAGTTTTTATGGCTCCGCTGAGGTCTCCCCATCAAGTACTAGACAATCCTAGGATTTCAGTTCTTTTCTGTTTATATCAACAGAACCATTCCTTTTCTGCAAGGGCGGACCTTTTCTGGCCAAGTTGGACGAGCCCTTCTGGGCCCCTCTGATCGGCCCCAGAACTCACCCTCCGTCTTTCTGCAGGTGTAATTGACTTAGTGGCAACTGCCATCGGTGTTCCACGTATCCATCTGTATCGAGACGACAGCAATCTTTACCCTCTGGGTAAACCTTGAATAGAAAGGTCTGCTTTGTGAAACGTCACAAGCTGGACCACATGAATCAAATGCTGTTTCTGAACATGTGAACGTCACCGTGAGTTCCACCATGGATGGCTCACAGAGTATTGGGTTGTTTTTTTTCTCCTTAAAAAGCTTTTGATTTTGATTTCCTCTCTTGCAAATTTCTTTCTGTTCACCAAAAGGAAATGATTCTGGAAGTTTCTCCCAAATTGGCAAAGCTTTTCAAGCTCACTATTGCTTAATGTTGACAGCTCTGGGTGAGCAGCTTGTCTGGGGACCAGGCTGGACCAGAAGGATAATGAGCTGGCCTTACTCTGTGCTGTGCAGAATCTTGGAGACGCTTTGCTGGCCTGTTTATAAACCAGTGAAATGGCATAAAGCTGTCACCAGGAAACAGGTGGTCAGCTGGTATTTGTTTTTTAAATGTGTCCAGAATTAATTGGCTTATATATCTGTTGGCACTGGATCCTGACGAGATGCTGTAGGACACAGCATTGAAAAATGACTCCCCACAGCGCCTTCTGAATACAGAAGACAAATATTTGTGTATTCAATGGGTAATGCAGCCCATAATCTCCTACTAAACCGCATATCCCAATCCCATCTGGAAAGTTCAAAAGAAAACCATTTCCCAATTATATGTTGAGCGGGGTGTTCTTGTTCTTACTGTTTCATGGATGGAACGTGTGTGACAATCATCAGCTTGTTTACAAATGTTTTTAATTAAAGCTGAGAGAATCTGGGAATCGGGTCTTTGGATAAACAGCTTGCCATTTTAAAAGGCATTCCCCAGCGTTTGACGGGCCAGGATTCTTTTTGGTAAATTCTGTTCTGGGAGGAGGGGGGGAGAGGGAGAGGTGGAGAGGGGGGAGGGGAGCAGAGAGCCACTCTGAGATCAGGGGTGGCTCCGGAGCCACCGCCGATGGGCCAGCGGGCCCCTCTGAGCTCTGCCCAGAGCTCCCCTTGGGGCCCAGCATCAGCTCTGGAGATCATGCAAATATAATCACATGTGCTGGCGAGGTGGCGGCTTGAGTCTCCATCCAAATGCACAACCTCATGCAAATGTCTCTCCAAATCACTAAGTGAGCCAGGGGGAGGCTGTTTACTAGCTAGTCTGCCTGGTAAACAGCTTGCTCTGGGTTTGGCTGGTCCAGAGCCCAGACGGTGGGGGGAGGGGGGGGGAATTCTGGAACAAGGAGGCTGCTGACACAAGGAGCAGTACCAGGGCCCCAAGAGCACGGTCCTGATCAGGGCGCCGAGTTCACACTTCTTCGCTTGGCCAGGGCGGCTGATAGGAAGATCCCAGCGTCTGCTGTGGAATCCAGCCACTCCTTGACTCCTGACCTTGACTGCTGACCCCTGCGTCCACCAGCCTGTCCATGCTTGTCCGCTCAGCACTCCATCAGTTGGCTCTCTGCGTCAACGCAGGGGCTAGCGGCTGGTTTCAGTATCACTTGTTTGGCTTCAGATGCAGCTAATGATTTCACAAAACTGCCCCCGGGTAGCCTGAACACTGGCTGTACTCTCTGGCCTTCAAGGGAGGAAGGAAGAGCAGAAATTTGCAGAATTTCTCAGCAGGGCGGCTGAGAAGGGGCAGCGTCAGCAGGGCTGTGTGGCGAGCGTCCACGAGGGTCTCTCTCCGCGTGTCTGCTCTGCCAGGCCAGTTACGCAGCAGGCTCCCGGGGCGCTGGACACGCTCCCCTTATCTTGCTCAGACACACCCCTCAGGCCGTGGGGGAAGCGTCCAGAACCCTTGTCCTTGGATCAGGCGGGGCGTGCAACCCCCTTTCCCACGTTAGCAGCCTTCCAGGGACCCAGGCACCGCCCGTGTGCCTTCGGCGCCTGAAACGTCCCAGGGGCACAGACGGGCTCAGCATAGACAGCAAGCCAGCGTCGTTTCCGTGACACGTGCCTTGTGAGCGGATGGGACTGCACTAACAGCGCATGCGCAGAGGGAGGGCAGCAGGGCGCGTCTCTGCTCCACACAGGCCCCTCCGGCTCCGCTCCTCTCGTGTCTGGGCCATCCTGGGGGTTTCCTCCTGACTTCAAATCTAGTCCGTACATCTTATGTAGACCTCAGGCGTTGGAGAAATACAGGAAAAGGACTACAGAGTATGAAAAGGCCTTCCCCAAAGCCTCCGTATTCTGGGGCACACGCTCCTCCTTCTCTCCACACATGCATGTGCGTGTGCAGGCATGCAAACACGCGCACGCACACACGGCCATCCCTATATAGTACTGCGGTTTGCTGTGCACATCAGCAGGAAAGGCTGCCTGTAATGGGTCTGCATCTTTCTGGGAAGAGTCCCAGGCAGCCCTAGGAGGTGTGGGGTCCCCCTTCCAGAGCTCAGGCCCCTCCCACCCACGCGGGTGAGGCGGGCCTATGTCCCGAGAACTCCCTGCTCCCCTCCCTTGGGGGTCCTAGGCCACAGAAGTGGGCTGTGTGTGGCTATTCAGTGTCACTGTAAAGGTCCCAGGAAAGGAAACCCCTGGGAAGGATAACACGACGGCATCTCCTGGGGCAGAAGAGTCAGTGCAGGTGGGGGTGTGGCCTGGATCTTGAGGGCGGCAGGTCCCTGCTGGTGAGGCAGCTGGGGCAGGGGAAGGGGGGGTTACCAGGGAGGGGCCAGCACTCTCTGCCCGGAGCAAGCAAGGGGCCCGGGCAGTGTCTGACCGCCAGCCAGTGTTCCACAGGCCTGGGAACCTGAGAGTCCAATATACCCAGGATGCACAGGACATTGCAGGAAGGGACCTGAAGACGCAGATGCTGGGTCGGTAAGAGCCCCAAGCCCTGGGGAAGCAGGGACACTCAAGTACCCGTGGGGGTGTTCAGAGAAGGATGTGGGTCTCTGCCCCCCCAAGAGCCCGTTTGAGAGACAGAACCCTGACCGACTCATCACACCCTGGAGCGCTGGCAGGTGCATCAGGCAGTCCTGGCTTTGGTTCTTCGGTGTCTTAGAAGCTGAGTCGGCTCCACACCAGCCTTCGGAAGCTTCCCTGAATAAGACTTTTTCATGGGGTGGCTCAGCCAGCCTGGGGCGTCAGAGCAGGGACGCAAGGGGCAGGGGGCCGGGCCGCCCAAGAGAGCTGAGGCTGGGGGACGAGAGGGCCTGAAGGGCAGGGCCCACAGGGCAGGCGGAGTTTGAGGCCATGGAGGTGAGTCTGATGCTTCATCCCCGGCTGGAGATCAGAGGTGCCCACGGGTGGGGAAACGAGGCCAGGGAAGTGAGACCACCTGGCAAACTGGGGCAGCCCCTCCAGGCCAGGCACCAGGAGGGCGGAGGACCTTGAGAGGCAAGTCAGAGTGGACGCTTCTCTACAGCCGCGACCATGTGGGTGGGCCTCAATTTTAAAGGCTGCCTACGAGTTAGGGGAAGTGTGATGCGGTGTCTGAGCTCGGGGCCACGCGGTGGCCAGTGTCCCTGCCACACAGAGTGAAGCAGAAGAGTGGAGGTGGCGTCCTTGCATTTCCTACCGCAAATGCTGAGCTCCGCCTTCAGCCCTGGATGGAGATCGATCCCCCTTGGGGGGTAACCTTAAGTGAGCCCATAAGATCCTATTGTTTCCATAGCAACCTGAGTGCTTCTGAGCAGAAGCAGGAAAGGGTGGAAGGATAGATGGACAAAACGCACAGAAGCCAGAGCTGCGGGCACTCCTGCGTGGCCTAAATATGTCCCCGTCCCGTGCTCAGGCCCCTGCATCCCCCCAGCTCGCTCCCGCTGCAGCCCCACCCCAGCCCGGCCCCGGGAAGGTGCTTCTGAGCCCGTCCTCTGATTACGTAACTGTTGCCTCTGAAAAGCCCCGGGAGCAGCACTGATAACTCCTAGATTGTACAAGTCGATTTTACCAGGACGCTTATCAGTGTTCTCACGTTGGAAATGAGTCTGGAGAGCTGGAGAGGCAGGGAAGGAAACGAGGAGGGAGAATGGGCAGTGTGTGGGTGGAGCAGGTGTCCAAGGAACATGGAGTTAGCATGGCAGGGAAGAGAGAGTGACGTGGCCGAGGGAGCAAGTGGCAGTTCTGGGACACCTCGGCCTTGGCTCTGTGCCCACAGAAGACTCTTGCGTAGGGTGCCCTCAGCTGCCTCCTATAAATGTCCTTTTCAGGTGTTCTCTGACCTGGATCCAAGCGCCTGCCATCCTCAGCGGCTCCGGGGTAGAGGCTGTAACTCATTTGCAGGTAGAGGGAGGTAGCTACAGTTGCAAAGTGCTCGCTTGACTTCATAAAAGACACAAAGGAAGTCTGTGCCAGAGAGCAAGCAGATCCTTAGGGATACAAGCTGGGGCATGAATTCAAAGTGACACCAGCATGAATTCCAGACTGGGGGGAGTGGCTTGGAATCCCTCCTCATCTAAGGCTTGGGTGTCTGCACCACAGGAGGCCCAGGTGACTCTCTGGTCTTGGACTCAGGGCTTGGAACGCTCTGTCCTTGGAGGCAGGACAATTCTGCAAATCCCCAGAACTGACGGATCCGAACTTGCTGGCAAGGCAGGTGCGTATCTCAGCTCCCAGTCACGGTCTGGTTAGGAAGCCTCTGAAGGCCAACCTTGTGGCCAGACCAAGCTGGATGTCCCTATACCTCAAGTGTCCTGATGGATCAGATATCCCCGCCTGCATCAGGCCAGCTACGGAGGGTGGGACACATTGGTTATAAACATGCAAGGCTGGCATGTGTCCAGGAAGGCAGACCTGATTTAGAGGCATGCTTCTTACACCATCACTCACCACCTCACCGATGCTGTTCAGCCTAATCATTTGCTGGGGGAGGGAGAGGAGAGCCCTCGCTTTGCAAAAGCATGTCGTAAGATTTTTTATTGAGCAATCTTCTGCTGCTCAGAATATCACAGGCCTGAAGACAGCTAAAAAGTGATGTTCAGGAACAACTGAAATAATAAATTGATTTTTTTATCCTCCTTGATTCCATACCACTGTGAATCATATTTTCTCCAGGTATCCTATAAATGACGAAATATGATCACCCTTTTTCCCCAGTGGACTGCTAACACAGCCCATTTGTCACAGGGATGAAGTCTGGAACAGGATTATAAACCCATCTCGTGCACCACGACAGCTGGAAAGACCCTCTCCAAAATGAGATAATTCAGCTAAGAATGCTTCCAGCCCATCCATCATTTCATGAGAGAGAGATCAAACCAGTCAGGTGACCGCTGTCTTTGCTTTTAATCTAGACGCCTTGGTGTGGTGAACGCTGATGTGCAGGTGAGAAGGCAGATCCGGGTTTCTGGGACCAGTAAGGAAACCCAGAAACTAGGGCTGGCTCCCTGAGCAGACTCATTGGGAAGTGCCTGCAAATGGGCAGCCTGGTGGGACGTTAATGGGAGGGGCTGCACAGTGCTCCCTAAACACAACTGGTCTGCAGGATGAGGGCTCTGTGTTGCCTGAGACAAATGCTCCTCTGGAGAAATACTCCAATGGCCTACATGCCCCATCAGTTTTACTCACTCTAAGATTCTCCAAGATGTATTTGTCTAGTGTCAGACCGGCAGCTTGAAATGAGCAATTATAGGCCCCAGAAGTAATAGGCGTGGAATGAGATGGGAGCGGGCAGTGGTTTGCCTTCCCCTAGCAAAATCATGGCATGCACATCCTGAAAGGCATGGGTGACATCCCATCTGTAATTGGTCGGTCCCCCACTGTCCTCAGGCAGGGCGGAAAGGAGGGGCTTCCCCTGAGAATAAGTGAAGAGTGCCTGGGGATCCTTGCACAGTATCACTACCATGGGCACAGCCTCTGTTCTGCCTCCCTGTGCATGGGATGAGCACCCAGGCACCCTCCTTGATCCCACAGCCCCCATAATTTGGTGCCGAACCTCTAAAAAGGCAAAGTGAGAGCTGGCTTCTGCTTCCAAATCATGCAAGCATTGTAGGCAGGTGTTCTGAGGGCCCATTGTCAGCCAAGGGCTAGGCTAGAAGACGGGATCCCACGTTAAGTAAAACTAGAAGGCTGCCCTCCTGTTTTGTGGTCAAAGAGGCATGGCAGCAGCAGAGTCCAGAGGAGAAGGGAGCAGATCTGGATGATGGTCAGGAAAGACGTCCCCATGGAAACCCCAGCAGTGGGAGAGGGGCAGCCCTGAGAGCTCAGGGGTGAGCAAGAGAGGGGAGTGGCTCCAGAGGGGAGCAAAGGCACAGCAGCAAGCGCAAAGACTTCCTCTCAAGGTCACTCCAAGGGGCCTGAACTCTGCCACACCCTCCCAGCTGGGGGCACTCCACATTGGGCAGGAGCAGAGCCAGGGAAGCTGGGTGGCCATGTGCTCCGGGACACCAGGCAGTCCTCTGTTGGGGACCATTTAGAAGTGTGAGGTGGGCAGGTGTGTAGGGCACAAAGGCTCAGAAGGGAGGCCCAAGGAGTCCAATGGGGTCTTTACTTATCTTAGAGAAAATGGCAGGAAAAAATGGAGGGGTCTCTGGTAGAGCTTGTGCTGTCAGACATGTGCACAGTGCTGCAGATGGGCTAGTCACCCAGTCCTGCCTTACCCCTGCCCTACAGACACCCCCAGACTCCTGTCCCCCTGAAACACCCTCTTCTCCTGCCCTTTCTGCCTAGGAAGCTCCATATTGTTCTTTGAGACCCAATTAACTGTCATCATCTCCATCTACTTTTATTTATTCTACATTGGTCCTCATTCTCACCCACAACAAAGGGGGCCATTGATTGATCTCTCTGACCCCCATCACAGCAAGACTTTGGAAAGGGTCACAGATGGCTGCTAGCTCTACTTCCTTCTCCCACATTCTCTCCCAACTGATTGTAGTCCAGATTCATACCTTATCCTTGACATGACGTGTGCTGGGGTCACCAGAGGCTACCAAATACAGTGAACACTCACCATCTTGCTCAATAATATCATAATAGTCTTCCTGGTTGGCCTCTTCTCCCTTGAAACACTTTATTCTCTTGGCTTCTGGAACATTACATATGCCTAATTTTTATTTTCATTTCCTGTACCAACCAAGCAGAGTGGAAAAAGTTTGTAATTCCTGGGCAGCAGGTAGAATACTCAGAAGAGTCGTGCCTCAAGAATGGGGAATAATCAGCCTTGACAACAGGTGGCTGACGCTAACCAAGAAAGCTGAAAAGCAGGACCTGCAAGAGAAACACTGTTTCCAACAAACTAACTGCATCCCAGAACAAAGCTCAAAAATATCAACACCCAGGGTGCCTGGGGGGCTCAGTCGGTTAAGCGTCCAACTTCAGCTCGGGTCATGATCTCACGGCTTGTGAGTTTGAGTCCTGTGTCAGGCTCTGTGCTGACAGCTCAGAGCCTGACGCCTGCTTCCGATTCTGTGTGTGTGTGTGTATGTCTCTCTCTGCCCCTCCCCTGCTCATGCTCTGTCTCTCTCTCTCAACAATAAATAAACATTAAAAAAATTTAATGTCAACACCCAGCACAGTCAGTTTTACAACAGCTAACATCCAATCAAAAATTATGAGGCATACAAAGAAACAGGAAAATACAACCAACTCATAATAGACAAAAAATTGATCAAGAAAAAACAACTCGCAACTGATACAGAATATTGAATAGATAAAAATATTAAAATAACTAGTATAACTGTGTTATACATATTTGGAAAATTAGAGGAAAGATTGAACATGTTAAGTAGAAACATTATAAATATAAAAAGATCCAAATCAAACTTCTGGAGATGAAAACTACGATGTCTGAGGTTCAAAATATATTGGATGGAATTAATGGCAGATTAGACATTGCAGAAGTAAAGATCGGTTAACTTGAAAACATAGTGTCAGCCTTATCCAAAATAAAGCACACAGAGGGAAAAAAAAAACTGAAAAAACCATTAGTAGTCATGGGACAACTTCTAGCAGTTTAATATACATGTAATTGGATACCCAGAAAGGGAGTAGAGGGAGGGGGGACAGAAATAATATTTAAAGATACAATGGTCTCAAACTTTACAAACTAAAACCCATAGATCCAAGAATCTGAACAAACCCCAAGCACAATAAATGTGACGAGAACTACATCCAAATGCAGCGTGATCAAATTTATCAAAATCAATCATATAGAGAAAATTCTAGAAATGGAGGGAAAAGACATGGTGTGCACAAAAGAACAAAGATGGCAATGATAGAAGCCTTCCTGTTGGAAAAGTGTAGGCTGGAAGGCAGTAGGACAATATCTTTAAAGGAGTGTAAAGGAAGGGGGTTAAGGAAAACCTGTCAACCTAGAATTCTGTACCCAGTGAAATTTGGCCAGATGCCAAAAGTTGGAGTCCATCTGTTTGTCTATCTATCTGTCTAGCTTGTGAATTGGAGCAGTGTCACACTTCAAGAATATTTATGGATCCATGGGGCGCCTGGGTGGCTCAGTCAGTTGAGCGTCCGACTTCAGCTCAGGTCACGATCTCACGGTTCGTGAGTTCGAGCCCCGCATCAGGCTCTGGGCTGATGGCTCAGAGCCTGGAGCCTGCTTCCGATTCTGTGTCTCCCTCTCTCTCTGCCCCTCCCCCATTCATGCTCTGTCTCTCTCTGTCTCAAAAATAAATAAACATTAAAAAAAATTAAAAAAAAAAGAATATTTATGGATCCAAGACAAACATATCTACGCCTGTGTTTGCAAAAGTATATTCCTTGGTAGTAGCTTTGCTTATAAAAATTTTAGTTTACTTTTTAAAGAGAATATTTAATACCTGAATATATTTTGTTTTCTATAGAGATGACCTTATGTTTCCTATTGATGTAGCAATGCAGTAAAGGAGAATATTAACTGATTCCAGTTTTCTTAGAAGAAGCTAAATATTCTATGTATATGAGGTCATGCAATCATTTAAATTTTTATTGCGTGCCTGTGATGTAGCAGGATTTTTCTATTATTTAGAGATATAGTAGCAAAAGGGCAAAGCCCTAACTAACTTACATTCTGGGGTGCTTGAGTGTCTCAGTCTCTTAAGCGTCTGACTTCAGCTCAGGTCATGGTCTCTCAGTTTGTGAGTTCGAGCCCCACATGGGCTGACAGCAGAGAGCCTGCTTCAGATCCTCTGTCCCTCCCTCTCTCTCTCTCTCTCTGCACCTCCCCTCTCTCTGTCTCTCAAAAAACAAATAAACTTAAAAAAAATCTTACATTCTAGTTGGAGAAGACAGAAAATAAATGAACAAAAAATTGGTAAAATTTTAGGCCAGTGATAAATTATATAAAACAAACATAATAGTTAAGAGCATAGGGAATGAATGGGGATGGGTGGCTGCAATACTTAGAACTACAACCACTGACAAAATGAAATCGTAAGTCAAATACACTACGAAGATCACTTGTGTTCTTCCCTATCGCTTTACCACCAGAGAAAACTTTGTCAGGTCCATGTGGCGTTATTGAAAAGTTCCATCCAAACTACAGAAACCAAATAATCCTTATCTTATGTAGACTGCTCATAGTCTACAAAATAAATAAAACAGGGGAACATACTGACCCAGTTATTTTCTTTTTTATGCTGGTAGAGCCAAGATATCAAATTAGACAAAGACAAGAGAAGAAAGAGAACATTCAGTCCAGTCTCACTTGTGAGAACAGAGTCAGAATTTCCATAAAATATATATAAATATGACAAACCAAATCCAATCATGCACATGGCAAAAAAAGGACATCCTGTCCAAGTAGAATTTATCCAACACATTTAGAGATGAGGTATAAATGGATTCTTTGAAAGGTAATTTCTGACAACGGCAGACTAAATCAGGGGGATGGTTTTCAATAGCTGCAGGAAAAGCATTCAAGAGGACACATCCTGATGATGGTGGAAGGAGAGGTGCCCTCCTTAAGAGGTGTCCTTGTCCCTCTCCTACAAGGAAAGAGCTCCTGCCCCACTGCATGAGGACAGCCAGCACTGAGCCTCCTGCCGTCTGTCCCTTCGCATTTAGCCTCGATGGCAGAGGTGACTCTTGCTGAGGTTACATCATCTGGGGCAAATCTCATCTGGTAACTGAGCTGGGAGGACAGTTGGGCCACTTGGGCCTGACAGAAAACAACATCGACCCTAGAGTCACCCACCAGACTGACCCAGCTTTGTTGGGCCTGATCACAGTTCAACTTCTCCTTCTGCTGGACCATCCCCCTCTCCCCTTTACAGGTTATGATCACCTTAAATGCCATTTTAGCATCTACTTCCCACCTATGACATTATGCATGATACATGGCATCTACTAAATGCTAAATATTATATTTAAGATGTAAAGTATTCTCTTTTTTTTTAGTCAGGAATAAGACAAGAATAGTTTTCATCACTCAATGCTATTCAGCATTATACTAGAGTTTCAAAGAGGAAATTGAAATAAGAAAAATACGTTTCAAGGCCTTTTATCCTTTTGATAAAGGATAAAATACGCTTCCCAGTAAGACAGATTTAAGAGATTCTGTCGATGGAGGTTTCAAATGAATAGGAGAGTTCACTGAGGTTGCTAGATACAAGATAAAACACAAAGATCAAAAGTTCTCCTAGCCACAGCAACATCAATTAGAAAGAAAAGTTTTAAAGATGATCTTTCCATGTAACAACACAGAAAATAACATAACTAATAATAAGTCTAACAAAAAAGATCTTGTGGAAAAAAATTAAAGCTCCTTTTAAATAACATAAAAGCCAGCTTAAATAGACAGAGATACAGATCTAGACAAACTAATGCTAAAAATTTATATGCAGGTATAAAGGGGAAAAAATGCCAAAGCAACTTCAAATAATGAAGGAAGGGTTAGAACATTAGTCTAGGAGCTACCAAGACTATTATAATTAAAATCATGTGATATTGGTAGAGGAATAGACAAACAGACCACATGGACATCTCTGAGGTCCAAATACAGATTCTTTCTTGTCTGGCCAAGAAGGCTTAAAAACTAGTGAGAATAGAAGGCACTGTTCAGTTAATGATTCAGAGGTAATTGGTAAAATAAATTCCAGGTAAAGACTAAATGCTGGAAGATGTAGAATTCCATTGTGATTTGAAAATAGGGAAGAATTTTTTTAAATAAGATGCAAAGAACAGACATTTTGGAAAGGATTAATTTAAGTCCAAGAACATTTTTTAAAATCTGGAAGAAGAGAGAATCAAGTAAAGAGGCATGTCACAGACTGAGAAAAGAAATATAACCATAGAATAACACAATCCAGAATTAGTAACTTCTATTTTTCAGAAGTTGATTTATTTATTTTAGAGAGCATGAGAGTGACCGGGGGAGGAGCAGGGAGAGAGGGAATCCCAAGCAGGCTCTGTATTGTCAGCGTGGAGCCCGATGCTGGGCTCAAACTCACAAACCATGAGATCACGACCTGAGCCGAAATCAAGAGTCAGACACTTAACCAACTGAGCCACCCAGGCGCCCCCAGAGCAGTAACTTCTAAAAGTTTTTTCTTTAAAGAAAACCAATGCAGTAGAAGAATGAGCAAATAATATGTACGAAAAGATTAACATGAAAAGAAATCCAAAGACCCAAAAATATGAAATGATTTAGAATTTCGCTAGCACTCAGAGAAAAATAAAATTACAATCAAAGAGAAAATAAGTGGCCTCCCTGACAAACTAAAGTCGCACTATATCAAGCGTTAATGAAACTGTAAAGCAGTAAATGTAGTTGTAGGTTAAAGCGGTGTAACCAACAGGCGGCATCTAATAAAGTTAAAGATGCGAATCCCCCACTTCCTGAGGTTTCATCTTTAAGTCTGCTTTTAAGAGAAATTCAGACATACTCCAGACACTCATCTAAGAGTATTTTTAACATTATTGTGTGGAGAAAAAGGGACACAATTTCAGTGTTTCTCAGCACAGTAAAAATATTTTTTTCATGTATTTCCAATACGATCCAGTATTGAAATGAATGAGCTGTACGGGTCAAAGTGGATAAACTCAAAATGTAATGATGCCTGAAGCTTGACTTCCAGAATGGCAAGAAGGCAGGCAGTGGTTTTCCTGCTCCGTGGAACAGCCACTTAACTACTAAATGTTAAAAACAAAAAGTGAAACCAAACCAAAAGAGCAACAGAAAAACAGCTGAAGTTTCTGGAAATTTCCCAAGAGCATATAGCAAATAGAGAAACATCTCTTTGAAGAAATCTGCTAAGTCTCAGTGTGAGCCGTGAGTTTAGGACATTTGAGCCACACTCACATCTACCCCACCCCTAATGTGATTAAAGCTCTATTTTGATGGTGTGCAGCCAAGAAGACAGGCACAAAAGAAAAGAACTCCATTACTGACCTCGCTATACTAACCAAGATTACAAGTAAAGACCATGAAAAATTGTATGTCAGTAAGTTAGATAACTCCAATGAAATGCATTCCTATAACGATACAGTAGAGATTACTTAAAAATAAAGTAAAAAAGTAAGCTCAATATAAAATGAGCTTCCTAAAGTGATCAAGGAGATTGATATGCTTTATTTAAAAATAAGAAGCAACTTAAAAAAGAAGAAACAAACTGAGATGGACTAAAGAAGAAAGAGAAAATCTGAACAGACTCGTAACCGTAGTTATTGAATTAGCAACTGAGACCTTTACACAAAGAAAAATCCTCAATGTAGATACCTCGCTGATGAATTTTATTAAGTAATTAAAGAGTTATCAATCTTCATGAACTCTTCCAGAAAATAGGAAAGAAGGGACCCTTCTCAAGTCATTCAATAAGGCTGTCATGACCTTGATTACAAAACCAGACATTTGACATTTATTTACTTGATAAATAAAAAATACTGAATGTCTTATGAAGAATAATACAAAAAATATATAATAAAATAATAGCAAAGTAAATCTAGCAACACATAAAAGGAATTAGATGCTCTAAGTGGGATGTGTTTTAACATCTGATTTGTTTAACATCTGAAAATCAATGACTATGATATCCTGTATTAAAAGAATAAAGGACAAAACCCACAAGATCATGTTACTATTGCACGAAAAACATTTGACAAAATTCCACACCCTCTTATAAAAAACAGATCACAATAAGAGGCGCCTGGGTGGCTCAGTTGATTGAGCCACAGACTTAGGCTCAGGTCATTTTGTGGGTTTGAGTCCTGCGTTGGGCTCTGTGCCTGAAGCCTGCTTCCGATTCTGTGTCTCCCTCTCTCTCTGTCCCTCCCCCACTCATGCTCTGTCTCTCTGCCTCAAAAATGAGTAAAAACATTAAAAAAAAACACAATAAAATGAGAATAAAATGAGATTTGTCAACTGATAAAGGACATCTATTATAAATCCACAGCTAATGTAATATTTCATGATGAAAGACAGCATGCTTTTCTCTTAAGGTCTGGAACAAGGCAAGGAAGTCTGTTCTTGCCTCTCCTCTCTTGCTCTGCTCTATTCTATTCTATTCTATTCTATTCCATGGCAAATTCTATCCAGGACAATCATGCAAGAAAATGAAGCAAAAGTCATCCATGTTAGAAATGAAGTCATAAAACTAACTCTATTTTCATATAAGTTATATTAAAATTTCCAAGGGTCTGCTAATAAAACCTATTAAAACCAAAGAACAAATTTAGCAACCTTGCAGGACACAAAAGCAATATACAAACCTATTTGTATTTCTAGTCACTAGCAACAAGCAATTAAAAATTACTTTAATAAAACAATTCCATTTACAATAGCATGAAAAAGAATAAAATATTAATAGGCATTAATTTAATAAAATAAGAGTGTATGACATACTCTGAGAAAATGGTGCTTGAAATAAAGTAAAGATCTAAATAAATGAAGAGATGCCCCATGTTCATGGATCAGAAAATCTAATATTGTTAAGATGGCAACACTCGCTAAATTAAACTACAGATTTAGCAACATTTCTATCAAAGTTCTAGCTGGGTTTTTTGTTTTGCTTTGCTTTGTTTTGTTTTGTTTTTGTAGCAATTGAAAAACTAATTTCTGTGGAAATGCAAAGGACCAGGGAGAGCCTTCTTAAATATGCCATCAAACCAGTAGAAATTAAAGGTAAAATATAATTGGACTCTTATCAAAATGAAAGATTTTTGTGCTGAAAATTATACCATCAAGGGAGTATAAAGACAGCCTATGGAAAGGGAGAAAATTAACAAATCATATCTCTGATAAGATTTGTATCCACAATCCATAAAGAACTCTTACAACTCTATAATCAAAAGATAAATAACCCGATTAAAAATTGGTCACAGAACCTGAATAAACTTGTCTCCAAAAAAGACAGACAAATGGTCTAAAAGCACATATAAAATGCCCAACATCATTAATTGTTATGGAAACACAAATCAAAACCACTCGATTCCCCTACATACCCACTAGGAGAGTGTAATCGAAAGTCAAATAATACTTAGCATGGGTGTGGGTGTGGGGAAACTGGAACCCACATGCATCGTCCGCAGGATATAAGTGGTTGCCTTTTTGGTGGAAAACAGTCTGCCATCCCCTTAAAATGTTAAACATAGAGTTACATATGACCTGACAACCTCTCCAAGGCAAACGAAACATGTCCACACAAAAACTTGTATACAGCTGGCCCTTCAACAGTACAGAAATTAGGGGCACTGACCCCCACATAGTAAAAAATCCATGTATAACTTTTGACTCCCAGAAAACTTAACTACCAACAGCCTACTGTTTACCAGAAGCCTCACCAATAACATAAATAGTTCATTAACAAATACTTTGTATGTGACATATATGTTTTTAAGTTTATTTATTTTGCGAGAGAAAGAGAGAGTGTGGGGGGGGAGGGGCAGAGAAAGAGAGAGAATCTCAAGCAGCCTCTGCCATGTCAGCACAGAGCCCGATGTGGGACTCAAACTCTTGAAAATATGAGACCGTGATTTGAGCTGAAGTCAAGACTCAGATGCTCAACCAACTGAGCCACCCAGGCTCCACTGTGACATGTACTATATACTGTATTCTTACAGAAAAGTCAGCTAAAAAAATAAGAAAATATTAAGAAAGTCATAAGGAAGAGAAAATATAGTGACAGTACTGTATTATAAGAAATCCATGTGTAAGCGACCAATGCAGTTCAAACCCACGTTGTTCAAGGGTCAACTGTATAAATGCATATGCCAGTACCGTGTATAATAGCCAGAAGGTGGAAAAAATCCAAATACCCATGAACTGATGAGTGGGTGAGCAAACACAGTACATCCAGACAGTGGAATATTATTCAGCACGGAAAAGGAACAAAGGTCTGATGTGTGCGACAACAGGGAGGAAGCTTGAAAAACATAACTGAAGGAAGACTGAAGGAAGATGCGGTCTCACAGAAGACCGCATATGGTATGATTTTACTTCCAAAAAACATTCGGAATTGCGACAAAACATTGGTTAATTGCTGTCCAAGGCTGGGGAGTGATTGATGATGGACACTGGGTTTCTTACTGAGGTAGTAAGATGTACAAGCACATGGTGTTGATGGTTATAAGACTCTGGATATACTTTTATTATTTATTTATTTATTTATTTATTTATTTATTTATTTTAACGTTTTTATTTATCTTTGGGACAGAGAGAGACAGAGCATGAACGGGGGAGGGGCAGAGAGAGAGGGAGACACAGAATCGGAAACAGGCTCCAGGCTCTGAGCCATCAGCCCAGAGCCCGACGCGGGGCTCGAACTCACGGACCGCGAGATCATGACCTGGCTGAAGTCGGACGCTTAACCGACTGCGCCACCCAGGCGCCCCTGGATATACTTTTAAAAGCCACTGAATTGTACACTTGAAGGGAATGAACTATTTGCTATGCAAAGTAAATCCTAATCAATGTTTATAGAAAACACAATGATGATTTAGCAATGAAACAACAGTAAAAGTGTTAAATGTTCAACAAAAGACTGTACATATTTCATGAGTACCTACCTCCATACTAAGAGCATTAAAACCTCTGTGGGGAAGAACCACAGGAATGTTCCATGTCCAACCCTGAGCAGAGAGAGATCAGAAGTGTGAGGGCAGAGGTCAGGGAGGGTGAGAGCGTTAGCTCAGTCTCTTTCTTTCTCAACGAGATTAAACACGGACGTTCGTTAACTGGACAGTCATCCATGGCTGGGAATCTTGCGTACTTTCTGTTTCTTCCATCCTCCTGTCCAGTGACAGACCTTTCCCACTCCTCAGCATCCCTGGCCATCCTTCCGCCATATTTGTCTCCCTGGTTCTTATCACTTAGCACACAGGCTTATGTATTAGACTTCTGCCCCCTACCGTCCACTGGAACCCAATCTCCACGGGGACAGTGGTTTGTACATCTTGTTCTATGCTGTATCCCTTGCCTAGAAGAGTATCTGGCACATGATAGGTCTCCAGTAAATATATGTAAAATAAATGAAATTCAGAAGCACAGAAAGAAGATAATATTCTATGGTATTCCTCCTCTGGATAACTTTAAGGAGGATGGAAATTATTGATTCCAGGGACGCTGGGTAGAATTAACCAGTGTGAATGTCTGTGTCAATATCTTAAGATTCTGAACCCCTTCAATTGAGTGAGGGATTGTGAAATAAATGTTTGTTAAACAGAACTTGACCGTTAAGGGTTAGATATGTATTTTGTTAGGGATGAAAAGTAATTATTCTTTTGGCTTCTTGTTTGAGACAGCTTACTGCGAGGTTACCCACGAACACCCCATACATGGTTTATCTCCCACCATGTGGTTAAGTCGTTGGCTTTGTTTGGTCAGTTTTATTTTATCCAGAAATAAATATATAAATGTAGTACTGTCAGTTTATCTTTGGATACACGCTTTGTCAAGATTCTATCTGCGCAGATGTTTGAGTCCCCAAAGCCTGACAAATACGGGTGGGCTTGTGTCACTGGCTGCCTCTGCCCAGCGTGCTACGCACAGACAGTCCAGAAGGCAGGGTCCCCTCTCCTCACATTGAAAGTGAACTCGTGACACTGCGTACATCAGAATTATGTCCATCTGTTCCTGCGTGTCCAAAATGGAAAGCACATCTTCCCATACGCAAACCAGCAATGCGCCTCCTGTCTCATTTTAGAAAAAGATAAAAATGCAGGACCCCGGTCTTCCAAACTCACATGCCCAGGGGCGAGGTGGCTGCAGACTGGACACTCTGCCATATAAAGAATGAATTTTATGGGTAAGTTGCCTCTATAATCCACTGGTTCTGTGTCCAACAGCATCTGGGAGGAAAGTATACAAGTGGAGGCCGTGACTCAGTATCTCTCTCAGAGCAGCTGCATACATATGGCTCAGTAAATTATTTCTATGGGGTGACTTTTTTATTCTGCCACTTTTTGCCCTTTGCACGTATCCCGGCTGCAGACTGAGGTCCATAAGATCTGCCCCCTTTGTCCCCTGGGCCCCACACACTCGGTACTGCTTAAATATTTGACTGGATCGCGATTTGATGTGGCTTCTCTTTAGGTGGCCACCACTCAAATGGGGTCTGAGCTTCCTCGGAATCTGGAAAGGGCTGTGAAGGGGGCGGGCTGGTGAGGTGCTCCAGGAGCCACAGCCTCACGTGGAACAGAGGGGCAGGCAAGGAAGCAACGTGTGTACCGGGGGCCCAGGGACCCAGCCATGTCTGCTGCCTGTCCGGTGGGAGCCTGTCTCCCCGTGTCTCCTCTGGTCCAGGCCTTGCCAGACCTCATGCATGCAGGAGCCAGCACCGTTCATAGAGGCAGGGACTCAGGAAGAAGTGCTCCTGCTGAAGGCACTTCCCTGCCCACCCCTCCTGTGATGGACCGTGACCAGCGCGGGGCCTGTCAGGCTCCTGAGTGCAGGTGACAGACTGCAGCTCAAGAGCAGATGACTTCCAGGTCACAGATGACTAGGAGGGGCCAGAACGCGGAGCAGACCCAGGACCCAGGCCGCTGGCCCCAAAGCGCCGGGCTGCACGCGTCCCTGGGAGCTTGTGCACACTCCCCACCACCCCCCCTGCCGGGGTGGAACTCGCTGTCTCTCAGGTCAGAGTCACCAGGTTCATGGGGCCTTTGATGTGCCTAAACATAACTGGATAGTCAGTTTTTAGGGGCTCCTGGGTGGCTCAGTTCGTTAAGCATCCAACCAGCTCAGGTCATAATCGCATGGTCAGTGGGTTGGAGCCCCATATCGGGCCCTGTGCTGGCCGTGCTGAGCCTACTTCAGATTCTCTCTCCCTCTCTCTCTCTGCCCCTCCCCCATTCTCTCTCATTTTTTCTCTTTCAAAATAAATAAACAAACTTGAAAAGAAAAAGAAAGAGGGTGCTTGGGTGGCTCAGTCGGTTAAGTGTCCAACTTCAACTCAGGTCATGATCTCGCAGTTAGTGGGTTCCATCCCCACATCGGGCTCTGTGCTGACAGCTCGGAACCTGGAGCCTGCTTGAGATTATGTGTCTCCCTCTCTGTCTCTGCTCCTCCCCTGCTCATGCTCTGTCTCTCTCTCTCTCTCTCTCAAAAATAAACAAACGTAAAAAAATAAATTAAAAAAATAACATGATTGGATAATCTGTTTTTAAAGTCAACTTTATTCGGGACACGCTATAGACATTAAAACTCACCTTCTAAAACGCACAGATAAGTGTGGACAAAGTGACACAGTTGTGAGCTGCCACAGCACAGACAAGACACAGAAGGTCTCCATCACCCTTAACACCCCCTACCTCCTCTGTCCAGACCCTGCCGCAGCTCCCCCCCCCCCCCAATTCTCTCCCAGGGTCTGGATCTCATCCAGAACGTCTTAGAGGTGACATCACACACCCGGTAGCCTTTCCCTTAGCACATGCTTGAGATTTCATCACACTGTGGCCAGTGTCTCTTGTGCGTCAGGGAAGCCGTCCACTGTGTGGCTGTCTTGCAATTTGTCCATTTATTTCCTGGTCAGTGGCATTTGGGTTGTTCCCATTTCCGGTTCTTGGGAATAAAGCTGCCGTGAACGTTCACAAATGGGTCTTCGTGTAAACGTTTCTTTTTATCCTTTTATTTCTGGACAAATGCACAGGTGTGAGAATGACGGGCTGTATGTATGTACATGTGTGTTTACCAGCTGTATTTCAGTAGAGTTTGCCTACAGTAAAATGTGCCCAGCGCGGAAGGACCATGTGGCCGCATCTCACTCAAGTGCAGACCAGTGCCCCCACCGCCACGCTCCAGGCTCAGAACGGCTCCCTCTCACCAGCTCCTTGCAGTGTGTCCACACCCACTGCTCCCACCCTAAGCAAACCCTGCTCTGCTCCTGCGTCTATAAATTTGTCTTTTCTGTACCTTCCCGAGACACAGAACCATACTGTGTGTAGTTTTTGCCTCTGGCTTCTCTCCTGTAGCGTGTTTTTGAAATTCATCCATGTTTGTGACATGTACCAGAACTTTCTTCCTTCCGATTGCTGAGTAGAGATCCGTGGTACGGATAACTTTGGCTATATATCACCAGTCGATGGGCATTTGGACCGTGTCCAGGCCTGGCTTTTACGCACAATGCTGCTACCCACATTCATGTCCATGCTCGACACTGACATCTGTTTTCATTTCCTTCGGCAGGTTGAAGCATACGTCACTTTGTGTTTAACGTGTGGGCTCTTGTCCTTCCAGTGCAGCCACAAGCTACTTGCTTAGGGGGCAGAAGTAAATGTCCTCAGTCTCTGGTGCTTTGTCCCTGGGGAAAGTGCATTCAGCATCTCAGGAGGCTGGCCCTCGCTCTGTCCACTGCGACCAGAGTTGTCACAGGCTTCCAGATGTTCACTAAAAGGAGGCTGGCAGGAGTTGGTCCCTCTGTAGAGGACATTCACAGGCATTTCTGGGCAAGCCCTCCCCAGGACTCTGGGTCCAGCAAAAACCATCAGCAGAGGGGCTTGTCAGGAGCTCAGTCAAAACCCTCTCTACCCTCTGCCTTGGTTTCCTTTTGCACACCTGGACTCTTATGTCCACGCAGACCACAGAGAAACAAAAAGCATGGGGAGGCCCCCTGCTCAAGCATATTTCCAGAACTTCAGCGAGGGCTGGTTTCAGCAAATTATCTCCTTTTTAAAAGGACAGATGTCCATTGAAACAGTTGGCTTCTTGGGGCCTTGAGTGTAATTACCTTAGCAAATTCATAAAGGCATTAAGTCTCTGTTCTTTTGATCCAGAATAAGCAAGTGAACAGCCTGCAATGGAAGGCCAGTGTTAAGACTGGTGTGAGGTCTCTGAAGAACTAACTATAAAGGGGTGTTTGGAAAGAAAAAGAGTCCCCATTGCGCACATGTCATTTGAATGAAGATTGAACTTTTTGTTTTTCCAACCACCAAGAGATCCGGGGGCTGCTTGTTACTACAATATAACACAGCCTGCCCTGACTAATACCAATACTATTTACAATAGCACTACACATATAAAATGCCTCCAATTCAGTTAGCCAAGGACGTGAATCATCATCCGAAAGAAAATCATTATACTTTTCTTAAAGACTTTTAAGAAGACATAAATAAGTGGAAGAGATCACAAGTTCATGGATGATACAGCCCAATGTGGCAAACCGAGACATTGCCCCAAATTAATCTAATTTTTGATACAATTTCAATCAAACTCTCAACAGTGTTTTTCATGGCACCTCATAAACTGAATCTGCAATCTACATAGGAAAGCAAAGAAGAAAGAATAACTAAGATACTGCTGAAGAAGAACCAAGCACTCGGCCTGTCCCGCCACACAGCAGGAATCTTATCACATTGTAATAGCTGGACGATGCGCGGGTGCACGGAGGGACGGCGCCCCCAGGAGGAAGCAGCCAGAAGCACATCCGTGGGAAGGGTGTAGCCGACAGGTGGTCCACATGGTTTTTAAAAGGTCAAATAGCCTCTCAGCCACTATAGAGAACTAGCTACATTTTTACTCTATGTTATAATTTAAAACCATAACATTAGCAATAATCTTTTATTTATGGAAATGTGTCTAGTCAGGCCATGGGCAGAATAACCAACAGGGAGGCCGGAGGGCAGGAAAGACGTGATCAAGGACAGATAGCCCCGGGGCTGCCCCGGAATTTCTGTTCCATAAACAAGGTGATAGGCACGTTGCTGTTAATTATGTTGTTCTTCAGGACTCAGGCGATTGAGGTATATTTCCTTAAAAGTCTGAAATAATTCAGAACAAAAATTTTAAAGGAAAATTCCTAGCTCATTCTGTGTTTTGGGCCAACTGCCATTTCCCTCTGGTAGGAAAAGAGACAGTAAGAAAACAAAGTGCTCAGAGAAAACGTTTGGTACTTTGCGGGTTCCTGCGCCTTCCAAACCATCAGAGAACATTTTGTGTACGTGCTAAAGGACCAAAATATTTAGAATCATGATCTACGTGGTAACAGTCTTATTTCTGAAATTAGTTAAATCAAAAGGGATTTTTTGAGGGGCGCCTGGGTGAGTCAGTCAGGTGAGCGTCAGACTCTTGATTTTGGCTCAGGTCACGATCTCAGTGGTCTTCAGGTTGGACCCTGCGTGAGCATGGAGGCTGCTTAATATTCTCTCTCTCTCTCCCTCTGCCCCTCTACCCCTCCCATACTCTCTTTCTCTCAATAAAAAAATAAAAAGTAAATTAAATTTTTAAAAACTTTAAAAATGATTTTTAAAATATGATTTAATAAGACTAAGCCAGTTTCCATCATGAGCAACGTGCCTGGATGGGGCTTTGCAGACACAGACTTCCATCGATTCTGTTTTCCTATCATTTGAACTTCTCCATCTTAGAAAATAAAGGCCAGCAGAGCCTATGGCGGGCAGCACGTCCAAGTTTCACTGATGACGGATGCTGGAGAAGGGCCAGGTGGGGACATAAAACCCCTCTTTGGTACTTGTGTGGTTGTAGCCCGTCACTTAATGACTGCCGCTTGGTTGTAGAGACATCACGTTGGGAATGAACTGAGTGATGTACAAAGGGGATATTCGGGAGAGACGGGCACGGGCATAACTTTGACGGTTCAGAAGAACGCCTTCGGGAAGAACAAGATGGGACTCGGGGCCCTTCGGTAGTCCCCAAATGGCAACAGTAAAAATAAGAAATATCTGAGCAACCCAGAAACCTTGGCTGAAGGCAGATGAGAGGCAGTCCACACTGACACAGAAAACTGGAGTCATGTTTTCAGGTACCAGTTGACTTCAACCTCGCAGACAAGGGTGAGATGTTGGGGGGAACGTAACATTACGCAGAAGACATTTCGGTCCAGTGAAAAGAGATCCTGCCCTCCCAGTTTGACGGGCGTTTCGTTAAACTCTACCAGGTAATTCCATCACTAACTCCAAGTCTGAACGTTCTTCCAGATAAGCTTTACTGGTGAAGTCCTTGAGCTGGGTCCCTGCGTTCCTGGATTGGTGTCTTCTGCTTCCGCCAAGGATGCCGGGTCCCTTTCCCGGGCACACATCTCAGTGCCTTTGAGCTTCAACTTGTGAAGGAAACACTGCTTCAAGTAAATGAGTGGTGGTGGATGAAGAAGGAACCAGGGGCCCCAGAAGTTTGGTTTATGGGGCAGGAATATGGAGCCAGCCAGCCTGCCAGGTGCTCTGAGAGGGGCCGGGTGCTAGATGTGGCCAGATGTCTGATGTTGGGAGCATCCGAGGGGCAGCAAGGCCGTGTCTTCTCTCCGTGGTGGCTTCACAAGTGCTCCCACCACCCCTGCCCCTCGGGGAGACCTTGAGAGACACACATGTGCTACAGACTGGAAACTGAGGTGAACTGGTTTTCTCTCAACTCCAGGGTGGGAACATATACATAATACATAATTTCCTGCTGATTTATTCTGGCGTCCTTCTGGGCCTGGCCAGCATGGGGGAAGTAGGGATGCGCTCTGCAAACATCACCACATCACAAAGACAAGCTTACACATTGGCATTTCCAGCATCCCGGGGCCTCCGGCTGCATTTGTGAAATAAACTGTGCTTTGAGGTCATGCTAACTCTGTACTCACGCAGCCCCTCTGCTCCCAAAGTGCTTGTGAACATAGTGTCTCCTTCACCTGCACGGCTGCTGCTTCCCGAGCTTCCCCGGAGCATGTGCCAGCCGGAGAGGACCCGGTGGCCGGTCATCAAGCTGGTCCTTCTTTCCCTCTTGCATCTAGCTCCCCCACTCCTGGCTGTGAATCTGCAAGAAGAAACTCAGAATATCAGTCCTTACAGTTAGACTTTGGTGCTGGTTCCTGGAAAAGCTTTGGGGCCCCCACCCCAGCATGGCCCCTCATCATCTTTCTCCCTCAGTCCCCCACCTGCTTCCCCACCCAGCTTGTTGGGCAGGGCCCCCTCCGCTCACCAAGGAGGTTCTCAAGACCATTTGGGCGGCCTCCTTCATGTGTCGAACGTGCTCACCACCAAGGGCCAGATCACCCGGGTTCTTCTGGTTCCAGAACTTCCAAGGCCCCTACTGTCAATCAGTGACATCCAACTCACTTTTTGCCACAAATCTGCATGGCCTGCTGAAAACCATCGTTTAACAAGATTAGGAAGGAAGTGGTGACAGCCCTCCACCCAAAGACGTCCCTCTCCTGGAGACGGTGGGCCATCTCTGCACCCCCACAACGTCGAGCACGTTTGTGGAGCGGCTCCTTCTTGGGGGCTGGTGGCTGCTGGTGACATTCCCAGCTTCCCAGCTCAGCCTGACCACGCCGGCCCCGTCTGCCGGGTCTGGAGAATGGGGGCAGGCTCACCGGGTTCTTGTACCCTCTCCACTCGTGCACAGCCACTGCTGTTGGCCTATCCAGGTCCCAGGTTTGCCCTGCCTGCCCAGGGTTGCCTTGCCTGGAGGGTCCTGAGTCTTGTGCCCCCAGCCCAACCAGGGTGGCCCAGAGCCTCAAGGAGGAGCAGACGCTGCAGTGGTGACGTCCCTGCTCCCGAGTTCCCTGTGGGCTCAGGCGGAGGCTGGACGTGGCCTGAAGCCCCGCTCCAGTTCACGTCTCCCCTTCTCTCTGCCTGAAGTCGCTGGAGCTTTTCTCCCAAGACTGCCCTCAGCCCTTGCCCAGGAGTCCCTGTTTCGGCTTCTGGGGAACCCGACCGACCCAGTTCCCTCGTGTGGATGAACACGGAAAAACCAGAACAAAACCAGCAGACTCTTAACCATGGAGAATGAGCCGAGGGAGCGCTGGGAATGATCAGCACACTTACCATGATGAGCACTGAGCACTGTGTAGAATTGTTGGCTCACTATATCCTACACCTGAAATTAACATAACGCGGTGTGTTAATTGTACTCAAGAAAGAAGAGAAAAGAGAGGAAAAGAGAAGAAAAGAAAAAGAAACAACATAAAAAAGGAAGTGAGGGTGGGTCCCCTTGTCAGGAGCAGAGCCTGGGGCACCATGGGGGCTGGCTCCCCTCCTCCCCAGCACGATCACCCTCTACCCAGGTTCCTGACCTTCCAGGGAGGCCGGGGTCCAGCAGCAGAAGACGTCTTCCGAGACTGCTCAGAATCGTGTGATGTTTGTTCTTCCCGGCACGGTGAGGGGGACGGTGTGCTTGAGAGCGCGCAGGGCGCTCGTCTCAGGGAGATGTGGGCAGAGCTGGGGTCTAGGGAAGGGTGTGGAGGGGACGGAATAGACCCCACCTCTGCAGGAACAATGGTGAGCATCACAGAAGGAGTCAAGATTGCGGAGCACAGGGAGGACTGTCTTTGGGTGGAGGACCGATGGGCAGAGGTAGGGGAGAGTCAGGAAGGGTTGGCAAAGGAGAAGAAGCAGTCAGCTTTCTACCTCGGAACCTGCCTCCCTTTCACGGCAGATGGCCGTGCTCCCCTGGGAGCTGTGTTCGAGCTCAGCTCTGGGGCTGCAGATCAGCTCCACTGGGGGACGTGTCCCATCGCGCCCTCTGCTCATCCAGATGGCCCCAGCTACCTGCACCTGCACCAACCTCGGCTTTAGGGGCATTTCCATGGCATTTATTTCTCCCCTGGGTGTGTGTAACTGTTTATTTTTGTTAGTCCTGTCCCTTGGACAGACTCTGAATGTCACATGCCTGTCAAGTATACTGCTCTCATCTCCCAAATATTTCCTTGTGCATCATCGCTGACCCCATCCGCTTCCAGATAGATACACATGTGTACTTCATTTTCACCATGACGTGGGTGGGCCAACTGTAACTCTTTCTAGCTGAAACAAGGAAAAGTGCTCAGAAAGTGAATACCTCTTACCGATGGCCCTCCCCCACCCCTGGTGTCGCTGACCAATAAGGCCTGGGAGTTGTTGCTCTTGACTTCTCACCTGGGTTTTTGTAGCCGATCACAGTCGAAAGAAAGGGCAAAATAGATAAACGATCTGAGGTCAGCAGGGCAGAAACATACACCAGTTTCTGTTCCCATTTGTTCACCTGGAACCAAGTGGTTGCGGGGCAGAAATGGGGCAGAAACGGGGACCGGGGCCTGACTCCCCAACTTTCCCACGTCTGTGCAGAAAACAGGACAGACCAACGCTGACGGACATCCATCTGCTGGGGAGCGTGGAGAAGAGGTATAAGGCGCACGGAAAAGCCAAATGCCATCGCCAAGATCGTCCAGGTCCGCGGGAAGGTTTGAAACGCTCCCAACTTTATGATCAGTAAGGGCTTTCACGCGTCTCCCTACAAATGGCTGCAGGAGTCAGCAGCCCCGCGCTCCGACCAGTTGGGGGCGCAGTGTTCCATGTAAACTCCTGCAGAGAAGAGGGTCTGGGGGCGGGGGGGGGGGGGTGCTCATTCTGGAGAGGAGGAGGTGGCCTCAGCTGAAGGTTAGACCTTAGCGGAAGCTTAGCGTCAGATGGAAATGCCCCAAACCACATGTGAGCCTCATGGGTGAGTTAAGATTAGCGAGCTCTCCGAACGCCTCCCGGAAGCTGGCACCTCCATCCACCCCCAGCCCCACACGTCCGTCGGTGGTTAGCGGAACCCCAGGGAGGTGTCCCAGGAACAGCCTCGGAAGCATTCCGGGCAGCACGCCAAGTGCCTTTGTTCGATTCCTATAGCACCCAAAGGTTTCATGTGCGAAGGACGGCATCTACCCGTCCCTCCCCTTGGTGTCCCCGCCATGGGGAAAAGGGAGCATACGCAGGGGTGCAGACGACCAGGCCTTCCCAATCTCGCCACCGAGGACACTCACCTGAGACCCTAATGGCTGGCGCATCTCCACATTTTAATGAAATGCTTGTGGAATGTGGCATCGTGTCTCGATTTTCCCTGTCTCGAGGGCACGCCCTCCTCCTCCAGCCCCGATCAGATGTGCATCGGATTTTTTATGACAAACAGAACCGAGGACCCAGTTGTTGTCATTGCCGTTCATCTCGTCTGCCAAGACAGCAGTACACAAAATAAGACAGTCCTCGCCTCCTGGGGACTTCTGTGCATTTATGGAAGACAGAAAAGACCCCTGCTGTGCAGTGACCTATTCTAGGATAGCCAGTGCCAGGGAGTGCTACTAAAGCATGTCAGGGGATCCAGGAAGGCTGCCTGGAGGAGGTGATGCCATGCTGGGAGCAAACGGGTAGTTACAAATTCTCCAAGCAAACAAAGGGACATTGTGGGCAGAGTTCAAGACCAAAGCTCCAGAGGTCAGAGGGAACATGGCCAGTTGTGGGGACAGCTGAGATGTGGGCATGAGGTGGGTCATGGCAAGGCTAGACCAGGAAGCAGGTCAGGTGGGCCGATTGGCTCGGAGAACTGGAGGTAGAGGCAGACCGAGCAGCTGTGGTATTGATTTCCCTAACCCCCAGGCTCTCCATGGACAGTGATGTCATCAGCACCTGTCTCGGTGGAGGGTCGTGCAGATTAAGGGAAATGAGGCCTCTCGGTGTCATCTGTACACGACCACACGGGATGCTCCATCACCAAGACGTCACCTACTGTGGGGACCACAGCCTGTAGCCCACGTGAAGGAGCTCGGCTGTGTCTCATGCTGAGTGAGGACAATCCACCTAAAGGGAGGAAGAGACCAGACGGAAACCTTCCGTGATCATGCGGCTCTGGCGGGAGTGCCTGGCGGAGACCTAGCCGAGGGCAGCTTCCGTGGCCTACCAGACGAGGCCACGTTCTGTGCTGGGGAGGGGGCCGGGATGAAGCGGTGTCTGGATTCAGAAGCGGCAGAAGGTGGCAACCGATTACATTTGAGGGAATGTTGGGGCCACAGGACCCATGACAGCCTGGGTCCTGAATGACACGGTGGCCAGCAGTGGGAGCACTCTGATTAGAAGCCGTGGGAGAGGGGGCCGCGGTGGGGCGGGGAGCGGGGACGGGTGGAGCCTGGGCAGGGCAGCAGGGACGGGGCGGAGCCACACGGGGTGGGGGGCAGCAGGGCAGGGGCAGGGGCAGGGGCAGGGGCAGGGGCAGGGGCGGGGCCGCGGCGAGGCAGGCCAGCCGGGAGGAACACGCGCCCCGGCGGGTCCCTTCTGTGCTAGTCCTGTCGGGTTCAGGGTGCTTGCTGCTCTGCCAGTAGGGTCGGGAGCCCCACCCAGGAGCAAGGTGTGAGCTGAACCCGTCAGGTCGTCGGGCACTTCCGGCAGCAAACACTCGGCACCGCCAAGCTCAGGTGGGCCAAGCGCACCTGCCCACGCCTTGGCTCGCGCTGCGGGGATTCCGATGGAGCCGGATTCCGCTGCCAGACGCGCAGCGTCCACGTACCGCTCTTCCTGCCTCACACCTACCACGGATCCTCGGGAAGGTGGGGCAGCGGGCTCTGTGAGTCCTCCGGTGTCCTGAGAGCGTGTGTGAGTGAGTGTGTGCGTGTGTGCATGTTTGCGTGTGTGCATCTGTGCATGTGAGCTTGTGTGTGTGTGAGCGTGTGTGCATGTGTGCATTCATGTGTGTTCACGCATGTGTGCTTGTGTTCGTGTGTGCACGTGTGTGCGCGTGTGCGTGAGAGCATGTGTATATGTGCATGTGTGCGTGTGTGCATGACAGCGCATGTGTGGGCGTGTGCATGTGTGTGTGCGTTACATCAAACAGTATTCAATAACTATTAGGGTAATTGCATTTCTCTAATTGAATTAGGGATTAGCTGCAATCACCGTCCTTTGTTCCTGTCTCCCGGCGTGACTGATTCGCAAAGCTCCGTTCACTGTAAACCCCCCCAATAACTCTGAGGGCACCTACTACATCCATCTTTCCAAAGAAAATTACTAAGTGCTTATTTATTGTGGGCCTAGACAGGCCAGATATCATCCCCAGAACGCGCCCCAGGAAAGAAGATGAGCCCCTTGGCAGGGCTGCTGTCGATCATTCCAGGCTCCCAGCTTCCCGATCCAGCTGGCGAGCAGGCGGGCGCGGGGGCCGATGGGCGGCTCTGGGACCTAGTGAGCGGCCTAATGGAGGAACGGAAGCCTTGGCTGAGAGCGGGACTTGCTGTGGCGTGTTCAGCGGTCCCTGGATTTACGGGCCTGGAGTTGCCAACCTTCTGTAAAATAGTCATTGCTCTTATTAGAGGGAACGGTCTATTTTTGAAAAGTTGCACAAGGCTCTTTGAATACAAAACAGCGTTTGCAATTCTTCCGGCTGATTTATTTATAAGGCAGTATTTTTTCCTTTAGTTGCTGTTGATGGGAGCTACAAAAATTAGGGAGGAATGTCTGGGGAGCGTCAGGACAGCTCCATGAAACTTCGCTTCTGACCCGTGGCAGAGACCCAGCCTGTATCTAGCGTATTTAGCGTGCATACTGAAGTGTTCCGAGGTCCCCTCTGCAGAGACCAGCTGGCTCCCCGACTATGTGGGACGCCCGATGAGGAGGACAGCCACCCAGCTGCCCGGCAGGGGTCTCAGGCTTTTCCATTACCTGGCTGCTCTCTGGTCCGGGTTTTCCACTCCCATGGCCCTGGGGAGTGTCTATAGACCCTTTCTTATTATCTGTAATTATCTGTAATTGATGAGTTGCTGGAGACAAACTGCACTTTCTCCTCCATAAGGTAAAAAGTCTGGGGAAGGGGCAGTCGTAGGAGAGTCCTGCATATTGTGAGGTTTGCCTCCAGGAGATCCACCAGACCCTGACAATAAATATCAGAGAAAACCCGCTCAGGCTTCCAGCATCCGGAGGAGAAAAGGAACAATTCTGAAATATGAGAGCACTCTGTTCTCAACAAGACCTGCCCCCCGTGGAAACTAGCTACCAGAGCCTCACTGACCCGCGGAAGGGAAATCACCAACCCACTGTAGCCAACCTGTCCCAGAAGACAAAGCTTGGAAACACTGGGAAATTCTCCATCAGAGGCCAAGACCTCATCATAGTGCTCCGGAGCACCTCTTCCTGCTGGTCTCCCCACTGCATCACTAACCGCCTATTTGCAGCGGCTCCTTGTACCCAGAACATCATGTTCTGCTATCAAGAAAAATTACAAGGCACACCAGAAAACAGAACACAATTTGAAGACGCAGAGAAAGCATCCAAACCAGACATGGTTTATTGAAGAGATCAATACAATCAGTAAGCCACTAGCCAGACAAAGAAAAAAGGAGAAAGAAAACCCAAATTACTAATATCAAAAATAAAAGAGAGGACATCACTACAGAGCCCATGGAAATTGAAAGGATAATACAAGGACATTATACTAAATTCTATGCCCACAAAAATGAGCTTACCAAAGCTCTTTTAAATGAAGCAATTTCTTCAAAGACACAATCTGTCAAAATCCATATAAGCAGACATAGAATATCTAAATAGGCCTATATCTATCAAGTAAATTGAATTAATAATTAATTACCTTCCCAAACAGAAAGCTTCAGGCCCAGATGGGTTCACTAGTAAATTCTACCAAACATTTAAGGAAGAAAGTACACCAATTCTTTACAGTATGTTTCAAAAGATAGGAACAGAGGGAATACTACCTAACTCATTCTGTTCTCACACTAAAATCAAAGACATTACAAGAAAACGACAGACCAGTATCTCACAAAACATAGATGCAAACCTCAACAAATATTAGCAAATCAAATCCAACAGTGTATAAAAAGAATTATATACCATGACCAAGTGTGATTTATCACAAGTATGACAGTCTGGGGCAACACTGAGAAAATCATCTGGATGTAATCCATCACGCCAACAGACAAAAGAAGAAAAATCTCCCGATCCTATCAATAGATGCAGGCAAAGCATTTGATAAAATCCAACACCCCTGCATGATTAAAATTCTCAGTAACCTAGGAGTAGAGGGGAACTTCCTAAACTTGACAAAAAATACCCAAAACACTCTACAGCTAACATCATACTTAAAGGTGAGCAACTCAAAGCTTTCCCACTAAGGTCAGGAGCAATCCCCTCTCGCCACTGATTTTCAACATTATAATGCAAGTCTTTGCTAATACAGTAAGGCGAGAAAAGGAAGTAAAAAGTATATAGATTGTGAATGAAGACATAAAATTGTCTTTATCTGCAGATGACATGATCATTCACATAGAGAATCCAAAAACATTAACGTTAACAACAACAACAACAAGGCCTCGTGGGACTAGTAAGTACTTATAGCAAGTTTTTAGGATACAAGGTTAATCTACAAGAGTCGATTGCTTTCCTAGATGTCATCAATGAATAAGTGACTTGCGAAATTAAAACCACAGCGTTTACGTTATTACTTTAAAAAACGAAATACGTAGGCATAACTCTAACAAAACATGTGCAAAATCTGTATGAGGAAAAGTATAAAACCGATTAACAAAATCGAAGAACCAAATAAAAGGAGAAAGATTCCATGTTCGTGGAGATTCGATATTGCCAAGATGTCAGTTTTTCCAACCTGATCTATGGACTCAATGCAATCTCAGTAACAGTTCAAGCAAGTGATTTGATGGACATTGACGAACTGATTTTTTTTTTTTTTTTTTTGATTCTTTACAATACCTAAGTGCATTTCCTATGCTGGGGATAAGGGTAGGGAGACTTGTAGCTAATCAGGGTTATTTACTCATTCACTTTTATAGCTTTTCTTAATGAGCACATTTTCTTGGTAATGCTGCCTTGATGTTTTCCTCTCCTGTCCTGGAAGCTGTTGTCTTGGATACAAAAACGCTAAAGCTGATAAATTGCATTTCACATCTAAAACTATCTAAATTTCTGGCAGAGTGAACATTTATATGATGTTCTTTGCCACAGGCAAAACTTTTTTCTAAGGGATTTGAAGTTTCTTTTTTTTCCCTCTCAGTAAAAAAGGAAGTTTTGATACATGTCAAATTATACTCAACTGGGATGTCTGACTTCACAATTATTCAAGAAACCTAAATGTCGTATTACTCCAGCAGACTTAGTGCCTTACCACCTGCCCCCCCCCCCGCCACTTTGCCTTGTCCCCTGGGGTCCGGGTGAGCAAACCCCCTGGTCTGACAGAGAAGCGTGGCTCTCTGGTCGAGTAGAGGCGAGTAGAGGACGCCACAGCATGGGGAAGCGTCCCGGCTTGCACCACGGCTAACGCTGCCTCTCTTCCCTCTTGGATTTCCCCCTTGCTCCTTCCTCCCAGTGTCCTTTGCTGGTTTCTCCTCTTGTCCCCGACCTCCTGAGGCCAGAGTGTCCCTGACCTCTCTTCCGGCTACAGTACTTCGAAGTCACACATCCAGCTGTCGGCTTGACATTTGCACACAGGCGTCTGGCTGATCGCATCCTCTCTACAGCCGCACCTACCCTTCCACTCGCTCTGGCCAAAACTTGGCAGTCATTGTCGACTCTTGGCTTTCTCCCACCCCCACATCTAACCCATCAGCAATCGTCCGTGCTCTCACTTCAAAACGTATCAAAACGCTGTCACTTCTTACTGTGCCTGTTGCTATCCCTTGCCCCTCGGTAATATGTTCTCCGCCCAGGAGCCAGAAGGATTTTTAACAAAAGCCAGATCACATCACCAAGATGCCTTAGACCCTATAACAGCTCCTTGCTTTACTCAAAGTGAAAGTCAAAGCCCACAAACGTCTCCAAGGTCCTTCAGAGATCTCTTTCTTCTGCACCGCCACCCACGCGGCTGTCCTCATCTCTCACATCTCTGGCCACGCTGACCCGCTCTCTCAACCATATGAGGCTCTCTCCTGCTTCAGCCTTTGCTCCGGGCATCCCTCTGCCTGGGGTAACCCACCCTGTGGCCTTGGCTTGGCTCAGTTTATTGTCACCATCAGGGGTCTTTCAGGTGTCGGTTTCTCAGTGAGGTCTACCTCCATGCTCCCAGTCGACCCCTCTGTCTTGCTCTGTTTTCTCCCCACCCAGCATCTGTCACCTTCTAACATACTTTATAATTTGCATACTTAACATATTTGTTGTTCATCGTCTGTCTTCTCCCGATACAGATGAGCACTCTGGGGGATTGGTGCATTTGTGCTTCGCGAGGGTTTACAACGTCCTTTGGCAAAAGCAGTTTTTCAATAAATATTTGCTGGATGAATGCAGTCTATCTGGATTCAAATCCCAGCTCCGATCGTCACCTTGGGTGTGAACGCAGGTGTGCTGTTTGATCCCTCTTGATTTCAGAGTCTTCCCCTGGAAACGGAGTCCTATAGGAAGGAACACTTGTGAAGATTGTCTGAGGTACCACTTGAGAAGTGTAAGCCTTGGAGGAAGTGGAGAAGCTGGTTCCCCTGGCCTGTATCCTGGTGGATTCTCCTAGCCAGGCACCTTGTCTTCTAGAATAAGCGTGATCTCACCACTTGCTGTCCCCTGTGGATGAGGAGCAGCCTATCATACGGCCCCCTTAAGGCACGCACTCGCTAAGCACTTTCCACGCATGGCCGCATTCCATCTGATAACAATACTTCAAAGTAAGCATTGCCGTTAACCCCCTAGTGGGGACGGGGAACGAGAAGCACAGGGCTTCTATTCCTTGAGTTCAGAGGGCTGCCTGCTTCCAGAGCCCCTCATCTTACCGTGAAACTCACTGCTCCTCTAACCCGTCCTATGTGTCAGCTTCTGCCAATAGCAGCCCGATCAGAGTCTGCGGTCAGTGTCCTTACACAGATCGTCTTAAGTCCTCATCTGATTACATACGTAGGATCCATTCCTAAGGGTGAAATGCTTTTGAACATATATTTAAGTTCTTTGATTCTAGTTGCCAAATTACCTACCTGTTTTTTTTTTTTTGACAACTTACAGTCCCAGCAACAGAAAACAAGAAACGTTCAATAAACAACATTAATAAAGACCACACCTGTTTCACGGGACGTGTTTTCCGTTGTATGTTGTCAAATGTTTATTTTTAACTCTTAGCTTCATAAATAAGACTCGTATCAATATGTTGATGAATCAAATACTTTGACTTTTAGGAATTTCCCCTCCCTTTGAGTAGACTTCTTTGATCAAAAGTTCATGATTCACACTTCCAGTTATTTTCCAGATCAAATTTACTCATTTATTTTTTCCTAAACACTGACTGAGGATCTACTCTGTGCTGACACCGTTCTAGATTCTTCGTGATGACAGCTCTGGATTGGTGATTGTTTTGGAAGTGGGTTCACCCTTCTCCACGCCTAGAAAAAGCTTCATCACCTTTCATGACTCTTGTGTGCCATCGCCCTTGGGAAAGCCCTCTCTTCTCCAGGAAGAGGGGAGACCTCTCCACCCGGGTTCGGCCAGTCCCAGACCATACCCCCCCTCCCCCAGGTGGGTGGGCACAGACACAGAGCAGAAATCCCCTCCACCCACCAGGGCTTCTCACCGAGAAGACAGAGGGGTAAAGAGATGGTCATGTTGGTGATGTGGGTGTAAGAGAATCCTTTTCATATCATTATTTTCGTTTATTTTACTGCTGTTTGTCACTTGACAACATTGAAATAAGAGGCTAACGTTTTCTATGAGAAAATAATGGGTTCTTGTACTACTTGACACTTCTTTTAAGACCCTGATTTTCGACAAGTCTGTCTTCCTTAGAGACTCACAGGGGGGTTATTTGCTAGTCAGAGGGGGTTTCCTGCAGGAGGAAGCCTGTCTGTGACCTGTAAGCTGTGCCGAAAGGCTGCAAGTTTACAGCGGCCTGGAGGCCAACTCTACACGGAGCTGTGGCTGCAGGTGGTGACCGGGGTGCAGGGGGGACCAGTGCGGGGCTGCAGCTCCTGGCTTGTGTGCTTACGTCCCCTCCCCACCCCTTCAACCACCATTCTTGGCTGTCTTCGGTGGAAACGCCGGGGCCTTCTCCCTCATGCAGCCATAGAGAACACAGCTGGTATGTGATCTTACTGTCCCTCCATTTTGCTGATGAGTTCTCAAGATTATTTTATAAGTGCTCTCTGCTGTTTCAAGTGCTTGGTGCAGTTTGCCAAGACTGCAAAGTGAGATAAGACTGGAAAGCACGTCGCTTCACCCGAGACCGTGGTGCCCAGCCAGTCCTGCCCTTGCAACAAGAGTTTAACTGACTCCGCAGCTACTGCTTCTATCAGCACTGCTGAGTTGTTAAATATCCTGTAATTGTGTGTTGGCCGAAGTGTTCTAAGATGTAATTTTCTTATCAGGTACTCAAGCTGATCTCCAGCTGCCTGTTATCCAAAGTGAGTCCTTCGTGCAGGGTGTGAGAGTCTCAGTGAAAAGGCAGGTGCTAGCCGGGAAGCCCCGGGTCGGGGGAATCCATTTGTCCAGCAGGATTCAAGGTCATTGCCATTATTAGCACAATTTTTTTTTTTCAACCCCTGCCATTCAGCTTTCCCAGCTGGAGAGTTCTGGTTATAGTAAGATACCAGAGTCGTGAAATACACACTCACATGGGGACCTGGAGGCATGGCAGAGCCTCATCTTCTGGCCTTGGTGTCTCTGAAGGGATGCGGTGGCCGCAGGGAGAGGGGAGGACTCGGGGCAGGTCCCGTGTGGTCGCTGGCACCTCAGGAAGCGTGACGAGGTCCTGCCTCAGTGCAGAGGCCTGTCTTGCTACAAGTGCATCTGGTTGGAGTTGGAGGTGCCATCGCCTAGAGCTGGTGAGAAATGCAGAATCTGAGCCCAGAAAGTGCGCTGTGACCAGGTCCCCAGGTAGCCTGTGCGCCTACTTTCTGCGAGAAGGAGGGCATGGGTCCGTGGTTGTGGTAGACTGGCTCTACAGCAGAATCACTTGGGAAATTGTTTTTAAACCCCCATGCCCGGTGCTCATCAGAAAGGTTTGGGGAACCAGTCACCAGTGTTTTAAAAGCCCTGTGTCCAGACAGCATGAGAACCATAGGTATAGACCGCTTATCAATAGCCTCTTACTTTTGATTCGGGTTCAGAAACAGTGTCCGAACCAAGAAAAGTTCAGGCCATCGAATGGCGATTTGAAATGCTCTGGAGAACGCACCGCTGTCCTGGTGGGCCCACACGATGGCAAAATTAAATGTGCATCCGGCGCATTTAGGAAATGGGGGCTGTTTCACTTCTCAGTGTACCAGTGATCAAATAAAACTAGCGGATGTGACTCATCCCCTTCCTGATGCTCCGTCTTGCCATGTGGCTAGATTTAAGGTCACAGTGCTTTGCGGCCCCGATAGGGTTTATAACTATGATAAAATTCTGACATAAAATAAATTCTGATCCAGGTTTGGTTTTATTTGGAGGCTACATAACCGAGAGCGCCTTGAAGTGCCTGCATCAGAATTCTGTTACAATAGATTCTGTGGACCCTGCAGCTGGTTGCATCCAGCCTGAGAGCGGGTGTGCGGCCCCCCGAGGGCAAGCCAGAGTGCGACGGCTCTCCACGCGTGGGCTTGTCCCGGAGCAGCTGGCCTGCCGCCCAAAGCACCGTTCTGTGGCTCGGAACCCAAGAGTGCCATTCTAGTAAGAGGCCATATACTTCTCCATACAAATTGGTTTTGTGCCTTCATAATCGCTACCAGCACAAACGTTTCAGAAGCCTGGGCTTGATGCTTGGCCCTGTGGGAAATAGATTCTGGGCTGGCTCTCTGTCCTCCAAAAGTTTAATAGGCTATTTGTTGGTAGAAGCAGGGCCATTAGGATAATGGTCAACATCAGTATCATTGCAGAGTGATCTGCGTTCAAGAGACTGGTAGTTCATTAATCAGTAACCATGTGTCTTTCCCAAAACAAGCTTTATGTTTTCCTTTTGAAAATATACTTAATTTGATGGTTAGGTAATAGGCTCCTATCGTCAAAAAACAAAAACTCAGAAGGCTATGTACAGAAGTCTCCCTCCCACCCTGTCCAGGTCTCCCATTCAGGGCCCCCCCACAGCCACTGTTGATGACTCTCCAGGATGTTTCCAGAGCCATTGTGCAGAAAGAAAATATTACAGTATCACCCTCTTATGCAACTGGTAGTATACCATACCCACTTCTACACGCTCGGCTTTTCAGTATCCATTATTCATCTGTTGATTTATTGAGCGCCTACCAGGTTTACCGCGTTCCATTTCCTGCTCTCAGCCCTTGACAAATCAACAGAGATCCTGCCCTTGGGAAGCTTCCGCATGAATGTAAGGAAAGAGTAAGGACCAGTGAGTGAAACATTAAGTACGGAAATTATTAAATGCTATTAGAAAAAAAATGAGGAGGGGAGAGATAAACTGGGGAATGAACAAGTGAGTAGTTGTAGCTTGTCAATGTAAACAAGTAAGGCCCAAGATACAGGACATCATAGGATTTAGCAGTTCTGCAAATATTCAGAACCCGGAATGATGGAGAGTCAAGAACAGAGGCATTGCCACTCATTCCTAATGTCCAAAGGAGACGGATGGGGGGAAGAAGGAGGGGGAGAGCTTTTCAGGCCGACGACACAGCGACCTAACTCAACTGCCACTGTTGCAGGAATCTCATTCCATAGATATGCAATGACGAGGCCTTGACTTCCCCAGTGATGTCCAAGGTCATCTCCAGCTAGCACCCATGATGGTCTGAACAGCCCAGGGAGCAGATGGGGGAAGGTTACCGGCATGATGCAAGCCCGAGGCCAGGGCGTGGCCGGTCCTGCAGGTTCTGGGAGCAGCTGGGCAGAGCTGAGTGGATAGCCAAGTCTGACTGCATGGCCTGGGGTAGGTGGGAAAATCCAGGGAAGAACTTCCACCCTTGTTCAGAAGGAAGGTGAGTCCTAACCCCAGCTGGCTAGGAGACCAGCCTCTTGTTAGAGGTCGTCATTGTGGCTTTCCAAGGGTTCTGGCCTGGGCTCTGCTCGCTTTGGACAACTATTCTGAGTTCAGCCTTGAGTTTCTGGCTGGGCAGTCTCTAGGCTGTGAGCGCCAGTTGCTTCCAGGAGAAGTTCAATGTATCTAAAGACAGGTCCTCAGCTTCGGGTCCCAGGCCCTACTCTCCCGTAAGCAACAGCAGGTATCCACACACCTTCCAGGTGCCATTTGCATTTCCTGTGGGTTCTCTGCAATCCTGGCAGCTGAAAGCACCTCTACATCTTCGGTCCTCTTTCATCCAAGCGCCTGCCGTCTCCTCACCCCACAATGCCCTTTGTGTCTGTAAGAGCTCATTGACGGTCAGACACTCTGTCATCATTTACACCCATGAGGAAGAGAGTCTCATTCCCAACATCCTCACTGCACAGAGACAAAAGCAGGCCTGGATTCAGACATCTGCTGGGTGCTACCCAGCAAATGTGTGGACAGCAGTGTGGGTCCAGAATCTGTTTGCTGAGCCCCCCGGGCCATTTACCTAATTGAGTTCTCACCCCCTAGGGTCCCTCTTTCCAGTGGGAAGGGTCTTGGATCTTCTCCTCCTCAAAACTCAAGATAATCCCCATGGTTCCCCCACATTTGGTAGTTCTTCAGATGCTTCTGTTTGTCTGAGATCTCATTTTGGAAGGACTTTTCAAGGTTAAGTCAATATCCCATCAAATATCTGGTTCCCTGACAAGTATCCTTGAAAAACAATGGTCTTTAATCCTCTGATTGATCTCCAGTGATGGAGGGAGCCTCCTTGTTGGCAAGAAACAACTGCTGTTTGCTAGAAAACTATTTCGTAAGTAAGGTGGAAATTTGTTTCCCTGTAATTTCCACCCATTGGCCAATGGGTCTGAGGAGTGAATCGATGGCAACACTTTCAACTTTGCAATCAGGTCTTTCTTCAAGCTTCTTCAGTTGTCTCTCTCCTAGCTAAACTCTCTTGCCCCCCCCTCCTGCCATCTGATCTTCAGGGGAAAAACTTCTGGTCACTCTGGAGGACTGATGCTTGGTCAGTGTGTGGGAAGTAGATTCTCATGTCCCCGTTGGGGATCCGGTGATTCAGTGGCTGTTTCCCCAAAGAAAAAAGTTCTATCTGGTTTGACTTGTACTTAGTGAACGCATTTTATCCCTTTTTATATGGTGTTACCACTCATACTTTTGAAAATGCAGCTGTAGAGTTCTACCCAGAATGGACACGGGCCTTGCAAAGCTGGTTGTGTTTGGCAATGACAGCCTGCCTTTCCCAATAATCCAGCATTTACCATTCTGAGTCTTCTAATGTCTTCTGTGGTGAGCACGTCTCCTCCAGTCTTTCTTACTCGGTGCAGATGTGACTATGCTGGGAGAGAACAGAGTTCCTTTGGAGCAGCTGTGTCACCTAATCCTCCTGGTTGCTCATCTTGGGTTACCGGTTATTTTTAAGTGTGTTGTTTCCACCTCCTATCCCATCACAGTGGGTGGAGGGGAAAGGGTGTGGATTTTCAGGTTGGCTCTAACACCACATCTCAGCTCTGACACCTGCCAATCCGACGACTTCTCCAATCGTCTCTGAACCTCAGTCTCTCCCTTTGCGAAGCGGACATGCTGTGGTCTGCCCATGGGGTTTGGTGGGCCTCACAGGGGGCAAGTCTGTAACGCATTCTGGCACCAACCCAAAGCTGATTTTTGGACAGCATCTCCCTTTCTCTCCCAAGAGGACCATCTTCCAGGCGCCTCAGAACATGGAGTATGTACTTGGCACAGCTCAGCTTCTCGCCTTTGTTTTGTTTGGTTACATCCTTCTCCCCAGCTCCATGCAGCCGTACCCCAGGGCCTGGAAGGCCTTCCAGGCTGAGGAATGAGAAAGGAGAAGCCAGATGTGCAGGTCTCATGCCACGACTGGAATAACAGAAGCCTGGTGAGGCGGAGTTCAGGGGCTGTGCAAGCCCCTTCTACTGGACGGCGACACATGGTGTTGGCCTTCATGGGTGTCTGTTAATTGCTGGTATTGAGGACAATTGCAGCCACAGTTCATACCAACCCCTCCCCCACAAGTGTAAAGTAAGGAAAAGTTAATAATAAAAACGTGCCACCATGTAGAAACAAAAACCACGCACAGTTAGAGGAACAAACGAAATGCTTCTTCGCTCATCATCAAGGTGAGGGGTGGAGAGGGACTCACCTTCTGGCTCTTGTGTTTGCACGTAAATGAAGCAATTGGCGTTTACATGGTCGCATACATCAGTGCTGGCATTTCTCAGAAATTCACTCGTGGTGTTAGAAGGAGTTTATTAAAGCCCCTTTCACTGAAAAGGGTCAGGAGCAGGAAAATGCTTCATTCAAATATCCCACAAAGCTGGATGATGAGCAGGAGATAACCTAAGTGAGGGACACGAGCAGGATCAACCCCAACAACACAGTGAAGGCTGCCTGGAGCCAGGCTTCTCACTCACATCTGTGCTGTGCTCTCCTTCTTCACCCAGCCCTGGACCTGGTGGGACCTGCCTCTTCTGCAACAGGGGGCTGACCTTCCATACCAGGCATGTCTATCAGGCACCCTCCCAGACTGCCTTTCCCACAGACCACCCAGGGGTGGGTGTGAAATGAGGCTGTTTCCCCCCTGGAAACTAGGCTTACTGTCCCTCATTCCTGGCCGGCCCACTTTGTACAGCTCTTGACCAGTATCTGTATTGAAAGGAAGTGGTGTTGGGTTGAGAATGTCTACCATTTGGGGGCACCTTCTTATAACGTAATGTCTTACCAAAGCATCTGATGTAGGTTTCCATCTTCAAGTATCTGGATGAAGCAAGTTACTGTCAAGAATATTGTCACATTAAAAAGAAGCTCAGTAGAATCCCATGCAGCCAAAATCCATATCCTCTCAATGGGAGGAAGTGAGTTGGGTTGGAATTAATGTCTCGAAATCCTGGTGCAGCAGCTTGCGTTGGTGGGAACCATGAACACAAAAGAGGAGGCAAGAGAACACTCATGGGGCTTGGATTTACACTTTCAGATGGTCTCATTTTTCAGATTTTACTCTATTGAGAAAAGTACTTACTTTCATTGTTTAAAAAAAAAGAGTAAATATGATGAAAAGCCATTTCCGTACAACGTCTATTCATCTGATTTCCACTGTGACAGTATCATTAGTGAGCATCCATCAGAGGGGTCGCAGGTGGATGGAGTTGAGTCAGAACGAGGTGGGAGGAGGAGATACTTTTTCAGAAACAGAAACAGTCAGCTGTATGGCCTGGTAATTACTGTGCCACGTAAGCGGGCACAGGGGCACGGTAAGATGACAGAGCACTTTGGAGGGCATACATTCTTGGCGGCTATGGTGTTCTTTATCCGTCACCCTTAGGCCAAGGGGTTTTTTTCAAATATGGGTGGAGAGAACAGACTAGAAGAGATGTCTCTTCCTTATGAGGCCAGGAGAGTATATCCGATTCAACTGAGGGTCTTCAGCCTTGAGCACAATGCCTACCACGTGGTTGGTGGTTATGGACACAACGGCTGCTGAGGGAGGCTCCCTATGCACCAGCAGCCAAAGGGGAAGAACTACCTTGGAAGTGGATTCAAAGCCCGGAGGAAGAACGTGGAACTCCTGAGCAAGACGGTGGCTCACGGATGGTCTTTAAAGGACGCCTTCCCAATGCTGGGCTCATGTGAATGACCAACGACGTCAACATGCCCGGCGGTCTGGTGTGAGGACAGATGTGTGAAAGAGTGCCTTCCGTCCACAGGAAGTGTCCAGGGATTTCAGCAAGAGGCAGGGGGGCAGAAGGAGTTTGAATGTCTACAGTACCGGCTGCAGAGACCCTTCCTGGAACTCAGCACTACTCACACGTTTCGGGGGGGGGGGAGGGTGCAGGCAGTCGCAGCCACTACAGACCCATGCATGTGGCACACCTCATCCTATATGTGGGTGCACCATGGAGGAAAAGATGGTTTAAATCGCCACAGCAAGCCAATGACACTGCAATTCCTAAGGATGGGAAGGAACACTGTGAAAAATCAGGCAACGTCTTTCTCTGAAATGCATTTACTGCAAGGGGGAAAAAAACGTACATTAGAATATTTATGATGTGTTTCTCAGTAAGGGCTTAGAGGTCGGTGCCGGTACAGAAATGGAACAAGAAATCATGAAGAGGAAGCTAAGAAAAAGTCGCGTAGAGACTAAAACTCATGATGTGCAGTTGGAAAGCGAGCAGAGCCGTGCACGGCGGACCGGAGGCAGGCAGGATCGCGGAGGACGGCATCCAGCCCTTCAGCCACAGCTCGGAGTGGAAAGATGGGCACGAGGAAGCACGGAAGATGGGGCGGGAAGCTTCTCCAGGCAAATCTGGAAGGCCTGACGTGCCAGCAAGAGGACACCGGGGGCCCCCGTGGGAAGACCAGTCCTTCGGGAGTGGAGCTCAGCTCCCCTGGAGCACAGAGGTGTCCCGGTGCCCGCCACGGCAGGTGGCCTTGGACACACCTGCTGGGAGAGGGGCGCTGCCTGGCAGGGACAGGCCTGAAGCGCAAGGAAGGGCGCAGACCCGACAGCGAGGTCTAACCCCAGCCGCTCAGCGTGGTGGGGGCATTTGCTGACCTCCCTCTTGCACGAGGAGCAGATCCACCATTGGGCATGTGAGATGAGGTTGTAGCCATCGATAAACCGGAGCATAATTCACACCGAGCATAGCACCCCGAGCCCGATGCTGGACGCGCGGTGGCTCCCACAACCCTGTGCACCTGCTGCTGTGACCCCTGGTTTCAGCGCTTGTGGATGGTGTGCTCACCCCCCGCCAAGCGTGGCGTTCTGCTTCTCCAGGGTTTGTAAGCTTCGGAAGGCACGGTGGGCACGTGGTGGTGCCGTGGTTGCCCTGGCGGTAGTTAGGCTCTCCTCAGTTCATAGCGGTATTTACAGACCTTATTGCTGCAGAAACGTGGCTCGGCCTAATGGGTCCAGGCCTTGGGGACAGACAGGGTCCCCTAGAATAGGGTCTAGGTACTGTCACCGGGTGGTTCCCACCAATCCCACCCTTGGCAACAGATGCTCCTGGCAAGGGAAATGTGATGGATTCCACAGGCTCTGCAAGGACGTTTTCACATTGGACGAGTGACCAAGCAGAAGCACTCATTCAACCTGGGCTTCCGGGGAGCCCCCTCAGTGTGGGGGAAAGCTCTGCGAGCACAATGCAGAAGCGGACAGAGGAGCCCCCCCGCAATCTGGGGCCACATCCCTGTGTGAGGAGACAGTCCCCAAGCAGAGCCCCAGGTGCACCTGTGACAAACACAAGCGTCAGCCCGTGATGAGTGCGCCGAGCACAGCGGGACAGGGGCGGAGCGCGTCCCCCAGGTAGGACGGTTGGGGAACGCACTGGGGGGGCCTTTGAGACAAGCAGATGGGACATTCGTGCACACACGTGAGGGAACAGCAGACAAGGATGGGTTCAGCGTTTTCCCAAACGTGGGCACTGCGGCCAGAGCCCGGAGAGGAAGCGTGGCGCAGGATGGGGCGAGGCCAGAGCGGCAGGTGGGGACTGGCGTGGGAGCCTTGTAGGCTGCGGCATAAAGTTTGAGCTGTGTTGAACCTAAAACAGGATTGGATTCATGCCTCAGGAAGTAATTCTAGTGGGTGCCGTGATGTGCCCCCCAGGGCCCCTGCAGGAATCAGATTTACTCCCGTAGCTGCCGACAGCGCGTCCGGAAGACGACTCTCAGCTGTCAGCCGTGTTTTAGGGCCGCCTGGGCTGGGACAGCCACCTCGCTGAGGAGGACACCTCCCTCCGGGATGGCCCCTTCCAGTGCCGGCTTGTCCCCTCACCAGGGCGTGGCTCAGAGACAGTTGGCTGGAGTTTTGTGGAGACCTCACTGCGGTTCGTCCTCTCCCTCTGGCTCCTTTCTGTGTCCCCAGCTCTTCTGGGATGGTGACTCCTGTGGCCACAAGAGGGATGCTGGGAAGTGAGGACTAAACAGAGGCTGGGGCTCCAGGGCTGTCTGGGCCAGTCCCGCAGAGAAAGGGGAAATCGTCCCTGAGCGGTGGTGGCAGAAACGAACACGTGGGATGCATGTTATGGCAGGTCAGACAGGACTTGGCTCCCCGGGGGGTTTTCCAGCTGTTTTAATCGAGGGAAAATGTTACCCCCATCATAATCAGGGTGAGTGAGGGTCTGCAGCCCCCCGTGGCCTGTCACCCCTTCAGCTAAGGAGCTTCTGAAGGGCTCTGGGAGTCTAAGATCAAAAGCCCCCGAGGGCCATGACCACGCATGCTTGCACCTCGGGGGGCTCAGTAGACGGCAGGCTTCGTACATGTTCGTGTTTCGGAACTGAACCTGGCCACACCCACGCGTGCCCCGCAGTGAGCCCCAGGGACGACCTTCCTGGTGTGCGGGGAAGTCTCCCGACACTCGGGACTCTCAACGCCAAGGCCAGCTACGTCCTGGGCAAACAGCGATGATCTGTCACCTGCTGTCTCTGACTCTCTCTGCAGGCTTCTGACGGGCCTGGAGGTCCTGGGCTCCTGCGTGTCACCACCTCCCCAGCCTGAAGCTGGGCTCCCGGCCAGCCTGCCTGCTCGGAGCTGGGAACCACAGAGCAGGATTTTCTTCTTTAAGTCAGTCAGCAGCTTTTACTCTAATCCTTCCTGGCTGTGAGATTTGAAGAAGCACGGAATATTAGAGCTGGAAACACAGAGAAAAATCTAGCTAGACTTGTAATCGGAGAGCCGAAGCCCAGAGAGCTGAGACCAGCGGCTGGCCCCTCAGGCCGATTGCTAGTCGACCTGGGATCAGACCCCGTCCCCTGACCCCTGGTCGTCTGGCTGCTCTGCGTGCAGCCCGGTTCCCTCTTGTGCGGCCAGAAATACAGGCAGAACGCAACACGCCTCAAACTCCACAGATGAGGTTCAAGCAAAGTGGGTTAATTGCCTTCTCCTAGGAAGACGACTTTTGGTGGGTTGTCAGGCAACGAGCTCGAATTGCTGTGCCCATTGCTAAGATTATGCAAAATTCAGTGAAACGTTAAAAGGCAACGGTCTTTCCACGTATATGACCATCCTGGGGCACGTGCTGTTTCCATACATTTGATGAAGGGGAAGGTCTCAGAAATACCGTCAGCTCTAACAAGGGAGGAGTGGAGAAGCCGAGCGTCCTGTGGCCTCCTCACCCAGCCTCTCGCCAAAGTCCAGAAATGGTATGTTGCTGTTTGCTCTAGAATGCGGGGAGTCGCGGCCACGCGCAGCTGCTCAGATGCGCTCTCGTCCGCGTGCCACGATCTCGTGTACGTGCGTGAATCGTCTCGAATGCAGCACGCCCAGCACACGCCGCATCCGGGGCAACGGCCTGGAAGTGTAATGACACGAGCCACGCACCTGCGGCCACAGCTCACAGGTGCAAGGGTGGCGGGGGAGAAGGGACAGCAGCTCACATCTGGATGGTCGAGTCCTGACACTTTGGCCTCCGAGGAGCAAAGCAGCAGCCTGTCTCCGGTGACCAGAAGCGTTTCATTTTGTCTCTGCAGGGGGGCGTCGGGGAGAGCGCTGGGGAGGGTGGGCTGGGGCTCCGGGGTTTGCGGGCTCCAGAAGGGTCAGGAACGGACGCCCCCATCGAGGGCACCAGGCTCTCAGCTCTGTCTCTCCTCCTTTGTCTATTTTCACTTTCTCCTTTTAAAATTAGGTTATCTGGCAGGTTAATCTGTTACTTTCCTCAAAGAACTACCATTTGTATTTATAAATTCCACATTTCTTACTTTATTGATTTGTGCTTTTGTCTTTATTATTTCCTTCTTTTGGTAAACTCTATCATTCTATTTCCAGTATCCTAAGGAGGGAAGGTCCTTTCTTTTTGCTCTTTTTATTATTCACGTTGAAGACTGAATTTTCTTCTGATCCCTGTTTGCACTGTATTCCAGAAATTCTGATACGCTGTGCTTGCATTATCTTTATCTTTCAGAAGTTCTGCAATCTCGGATTGTCTTTCTCTTCCTCCGAGAATTGTTTTACGGAGAGTTCAAAACATACAGAGGGAAGGATCCGCGTGACAAGCTGCATCGTTAGTTCCTGGCTGCATCGCGCTGTGACCAGGGAACGCTCCTGCCCCTCTTCTCACTTAGCACCTGCTCTGTGACCCGACAACTGCTGGATTTTGACCAATGTTCCAAGAAAGGAGAGGATGCGTCCTGTTACTAAGGTGTAAATTTTGGTGTACGTCCAGGCACTCTGCCTTGCGGGTTACGGTGGTTTTGGTGGTTTCTACCCACACGGCCCCGGAGATGAAGGATGCTACGCTCCTGCCGAGCTGTTTCTCTCTGTCTTCTCGTCCCCTCCCCCTGGAGCTGTTTCTATCTGTCCTCACGTCCCCTCCAGTCCCGGCTGAGGGCGGCGGCTCCCCTCTCGGACGTGGACGCATGTACAGCACCTCTGCCTGCAACGGTGGCCGTCACGTGACAGGGTGTTCCGTGCGATGTGTCATCGGGGGCCTCAGTTCTCTTTGACAAATTCTGGCCCCTGCTTCCGCCCGCTTTCACACTTTTCACCCAGTGTCCCGTCACTTCTGTCGTGCGGGTCAGTTCAGCCTTTCTGAATCGCTTCGGAAGCTGGGTAGGTCCCACACACAGTCGGGTGTTTTTCTTTCAGCCAGTCTGAAAGCCGTCCAGTCGGTGAAATAATCCCCAGTACATTTGTTGAAATGACTGGCACATTCGATTGTATCTCTGAAACATGAAGAGCGCTTGATGCTGTATTGACCAGGTTTCTTTCTGTATGTGGCCAGTTTGCTTTTTTATCTAAAATATGCCTCTTTTGATATTTGGCTCAGTCTGTAGGTTTAGTCTGTGATAACCTGTACCCTGTCATTTTTTTATTTTTATTTTATTTTATTTTTGAGAGAGAGACAGAGACAGAGAGATGATCGCAAGCAGGCTCTGTGCTGAGTGCTGAGCGAAGTGGGGCTCGATCCCAGACGCTGGGATCGTGACCTGAGCCAAAATCAAGGGTGGGATGATCAACCAACTGGTCCACCCAGGCGCCCCAGCCCTAATATCCTTTGTAATGTCCCTGGTCCCCACTCTGCCTCACACAGACGTCCATTATCTGGCAGGTCACTTTTAAAAGTGACGTCCTTGGGGCGCCTGGGTGACTCATCCGACTCACCTCAGTGAAGCATCCAACTTCGGCTCAGGTCACGATGTCTCGGTTCATGAGTTCGAGCTCCACGTCGGGCTCTGTGCTGACGGCTCGGAGCCTGGAGCTGCTTTGGATCCTGTGTCTCCCTCGCTCTCTGCCCCTCCGCCACTGGCACTCTGTCTCTCTCGCTTTCTCAAAAATAAATTAATTTTTTAAAAAGTTTAAAAAAATAAATAGAAGTGAAGTCCTTTATGACAATCAGTGAACCTCCCCTACGATCCCCTTTTGTTTCTCCCTTGCCTCTTCTTATTTGTAGGCTTTCCATTCTCCCAGAACACGAGCATTCACGTACCACGATTCGACCCCGTCCCCATTTTGCTTCTGGTCTCAGGTGTGTGGACACGCACACTCGGTGCTCGCCGTCCGTCCCTCGGTGGACGTCCTCCCCTCACTGCTCGGCTGCCGGAGCCTCTCCCTGATGCCCGGGGTGCACGGCTTCTCCCGAGGCCCCCCCCGACCCCCCGAGCACTGGCTGGGGGACCAGCCTTAGCGCACTCGGCCTGGCCTCCACAGTCTTTCCTGAAAGTGAGGTCCGGCTTCGGCCTCCGACGTTATCCGGATGGCTTTCACTCTTCAGCTCCTCAGTCCTCTTGCCCAGAGGCTCTGGAAGCCGACCGTTTCTGCTTTGGTTTGTTTGCTCCCTGGAGTGGAAGGGGTTTCCCGAGGCTCGTCCTGGAGCTGGCCCCCCGTCAGTGCTCCCGGGATCGCGGGAAGGCGCCGGCCACGGGAAGCCTGCTCTCCCTGGATGAGAGCTCAAACACCCATTCTGTTGCATCGACTTTGCCACCTCAAGGAGCCGCACTTAGACACAGGCTGTGTTATCTTGCTGCTCAGCTTGTACTTCTGTGGTGTTTTCTCTCTTTCCTGGTTATTTTCATTCCTACTCTTGTCTATTTTCAAGACTTCATTCATTACCCCTTATTTATTAACTTCTAAAAATAAAAGGCTTATTTATTTATTTTGAGAGACAGAGAGAGAGCACGAGCAGGGGAGGGGCAGAAAGGGAGGGAGAGAGAGAATCCCAAGCAGGCTCCACACCGTCAGTGCAGAGCCCAACGTGGGGCTCGAACTCACAAACCATCCTATCGTGACCTGAGTCGAAATAGGCGGTCAGACGCTCAGTCGACTGAGCCACTCAGGTGCCCCAACCCCTTACTAATTACCTTTTTTTTTTTTAACGTTTATTTATTATTGAGAGACAGAGAAACACAGAGCGTGAGCAGGGGAGGGGTAGAGAGAGGGCGAGGCACAGAATCCAAAGCAGGCTCCAGGCTCCAAGCTGTCAGCACAGAGCCCGACTCGGGGCTCGAACCCACTAACTGCAAGGTCATGACCTGAGCTGAAGTCGGTCACCTGACCAACTGAGCCACCCAGGCTCCACAACTAATTACCTTTTAAACCAGATGCATCCCCTTCCGGGCCCTTTGTGATTTCGTCTCCACCTTTAGCCAGATGGCTCTTGGCTTTGCTTTAATGTCACCCTCATGTTGACTCAACTGTCATTTCATGGATCTCCAGGTCTTGCCCATTTCTCTTCTGAGCTTTTAAATTCTGACTTGGTCTGTGCTTTCTCCTCATCCTGTGCTCGTGTGAAAATAACTCCTTCAGGCAACTCCTCTCTTAGGGTTTTATGTGCCGTGTGTGTTTTGATTTGGAGGGAATTCACTCGCGTGGCCACTTTCCACTCCTTTCTCCTGAGTTCCTGACCCTCTTGGCGAGGATCGGAGGAGGCAGGGGCGGGCCGGGTTTTAGTGCAGTCACGTCCGCTTCTCCGCGTGTAATGAGGTGTGTGGCTTCTCATCCATAGTACTCTTTTTTTGGAAGGTCCAGAGCTAGACTTTGGTGGATCTCCAGGTTTCTAAAATAATTTCTATCACTGGCTTATTCTCCCCTCCACAGCACACCTCATCACCTCAGGGCTCGTCACCACATATGTCCTCTCCCCGAAGCCTCACCCTCTCCCTGAGGACAGGTGGCCCCCAAGCCTGGCACTTTTGCCCGGCACATCCCCAAGCCCTTTCTCCGGCTCCCCCAGTAGCAGGTGCTCTGACCACCAGACCCCACCACTCTGGGGTCCCGCTCAGCGGGACTTCTCTCTGGGTTCCCCTCACTCTGAGCAGAGTCGGCCTGGTTCCGGCACGTTGTGGGATGGCTCCGGGACGTGGGTGTTTATCTCCATACTCACTGTCTTGTGTCCACCCTGTGGAGCTGGCGCGGGGGCTCTCTCTCTCTCAGAAATAAATAAACATTAAAAAAAATTTTTTTTAAAGAATTATTTCCTTCACCTGGATTTACGATAGCACAATTAACTGGTAAAGCGAGATAAAATGCTTAAAGTTTTTTTGGTCCAGTCTTCGAGTCATTTTCCAAACCCTTCCATCAATTTAAACTCCGCTCTGTATTTGAAGCCCTGTTCACGTGTCTCCTGTGCCAGCGCTGTTCTGTGACAGCTGAATGTCCTTCCCTGGTGGTTGGTGAGGACGGTCCTGGGAGAAACTTGCACAAGGCCTCGCAGGCAGAGTGAGGCTGCCGCCCCAGCACCCCGAGGGCTGCCGTGGGGGCCGGGCACCGCGGCCGTGGGCATACAGGAAGCTCCCAGGTCCGCACGTCTCGTGTCCTTCTTCAACTTCTCTGAGTCCAGGGCACATCTGTGCAGCTCCCGGCATAAGCCCGAGCTTCCCTCCGGGTCCCGTGTCATGGAGGCTGGAGGGGGTCCAGCTCTCCCCAACGGGTTCTCGTTCGTTCCTGCTGTCCCCGTTCCCACCCACCTTTCCCTCCAAACTGCCGGCCTCAGGATCTAAAGCAACTCGGGGTCCAAACCAGATGCAGCAGCGGCCTTGTGTCACCTGCCCACCCGCGGCCACTGCCACGGAGGGTCGAGTCCTTACATGCATCTGTTCTGTGCCACTGCCAGCAGCCTGCTTCTGTGCTCAAACCCTCCCTCCCACTCCTGCCATCGAAGGCGGTCTCCGAGGGGCCGGAACAGCCCGCGTCCACGTGAAGTGCAGCCGCGGGGCTTTGGAACCCGCAGGCAGTCGTGGTCCTGGGAAACAGAGTGCCAAGCCGGCTCCAATCCGGATAAGCACACGCTGGCCGCTCTTCACTAATGACCTGGGGGTGTCCTTCGACGTCAGCTGTGAGCTTCTGGAAGCCAGGGACGGTCTCCTTCACCTCCATCCCGTCCCCAGTTCTACATGGTGCAGAACACAAAGTAGCTCCTGGATGAACATTTATGGCCATTAGCCTCTCTGCCTCAGTGTCCCCCTCCTGGCCCCAGAGCGTCTCTGAGGCCCATGGCATCCTTTCATCTGCCTGAAATGAGTGGAGGAACATCCATCGGACGTGGAAGGCTTTTGGAGCGTGATGAGCACTTAGTGTGAACTGTCCTAATGATAAGTCATGCGGCACAGACAGGAGAGAGTCGGAATACATATATCCTGTGCAGTAACCAAAAAACAAAATATTTATTGCAAAGTTTTTTAAAGTGTCATTCTACTTGCAAATGTGGTGCTGCAGACATATGTCAACCGAGTGTGCCTTTGGCACAAAGATGCAATGAACACAAATATTTTAATTTGAGCTACAGTCCGCATCTTCTCTGACAGCTTTACGATGAATCTCCCGGCTTCCATATGCTGTGGCTGAGGACAGGGCTGCTTACCTTTATTCCCAACGTGGAAAGCGTAGCAGCAGGGGAAGGAAAAGAGCATGCATTGAGCACCGGCAGTATGCCAGGCACCAAGCTGAGTGACTGGCCTCGCATTTTAGCAAACAGTCCCAGGAACTCTAAGAGAGAGCGGCCTTGTCCCCGCCTGACACACAGAAAGACGGTCTCAGGACGAATAACTTGTCCACAGTCAACGGTTGGAGATTTGCAGAGGTGGGATTTTATCTCAGGTCTATTGAAGGGTAAAGCCGTTGTTTATCTTACTTGTGCGCAGAAAGAGCAAGGTTGCTCCTGGCAGGTGGACGAGATAGGAAGGTTGCTGCACGCGGGGCGGTAGCGTCTCTGTTACTTTCCCGGGGTGGCTGTTACCAAGGCTGGAGGAGGCGACAACACAGAAGGGCCCGAGGCCGCAGACAGGCGGAGTGGAGGGCATGGCCTCCTCGCTCTGCCCTCCAGGGAGAAGGCAGGGGCTTGGACAAGGAAGGGACGGCCATCCAGCCCGCGGAGGGGGCAGCGGGGCTTCGGACGAGCCCCACACTCGCTGTGGGGAAGGAGCAGGAGGGAACACGGCAGCCGCGCGAAACCCACTCTGCTCCCGTCTGCAGGCTCAGCACTGACACCCGCCTTGGGCCACCCGCCTCCCCGGGCACCTGCTCTGCCCCACGGTGCGCCCAGCCCGACTCCTCGCGGCCCATGCCGCAGAGGGACACCAGCCACAAACCCACGACTTCTCTTCCATGTCGGACCACTGGTCTTCTCTTCTTATCTACCACGGACACGGTAAACTCCCTTCCAAATATTTGTGCTTTGTTATCTCAGAAACCTGTTCCCTTTACCCCTTTTTGCTTGTTTTTAGAATACTAAGAGTTGTTATCCTGGTGTTCAGGAAATTCCCAAACCCCTGAAAGCAAATGTAAAATTCAGTCTGTGTATGTGTGTGCATGTACATATGTATGTGTACATGTGTCTGTGTGTACATCTGTGTATATGTGTGTCTGTGTGTGTCTACATGGGTGCGTATGTGTGTACATGTGTGTATGTGTGTGCACGTGTGTCTTTGTGTACATGTGTGTACATGTGTGTCTGTGTCTACATGTGTGTATATGTGTACATGTGTATATGTGTCTTTGTGTACATGTATCTGTGTGTACATGTGTGCATATGTGTGCATGTGTGTCTGTGTGTACATGTGTGTTTATGTGTGCATATGTGAATGCATGCATGTATATGCCTATATATGTGTCTTGTGTATACGTGTGTGTCCATGTATGCATGTACACATATGTATGTATATGTGCATGTGTGCGTGCACGTGTGTGTATGTGTGTGTGTACTATGTGTGTTTAGAAAAACAAATTCTAGGGCCCACCCCAGAGCAATGGAGCAGAAACCGGGGAGGCCGGGCATCCTGGGGGCACAGCGAGGCCCCCCCCCCAGTGACACAGATGCACACGCAGGTCTGAGACCACTGTCCTGGGGAAGCAGAGGGGAGGTGAGGGGGACTCAGCTCCCGGGCCTCTGGCAGAAGGAGGGAAGGAGGCAGAGAAGCACCAGGGGCTACCTTCCGTGGCCTGACAGGCTCAGTGTTTATCTGAACCGTCACATGCTACGTGACCTCTTTCTATTCTTAAAATGCTCACAACCCATCTGCTGGTTTGGCCTATGGAAGGGATTTGTTTTTATAGTTAATATCAATATACTGAGGCTATGTATGCAGAGAAGATTACTTTCCTATCACATCACAAATGAGGCACCACAATTAGATGCTGCATCCCCGCAGCCTCCGCTTCCCGCATGCAAACAGTCTTCCGTTTTGCTGGTGAGATTAGTCAGCAGGCTGCAAGCTCTCCCGTTCGAAGTTTGGGCGTCTGACGGCAAACCCTCTGTGGAAGTTTCCAGAGAGAATGCTGCCCCGTGGAGAGCGCCTCCTCTTGGCCGCTTTGTGGCGAAGACTCCGTCCTTGGCCGAACGTTAGACAACCTCCTGGGAGCCCTCTTTTCAACTGGGGCTGGTCCTTGGTCCCTACAGTTCAGTCTCAGCGAGAGTCCTGCTGAGGCAGCTTAGCGAGAGTCCCCACTCTGGACGTGTGCTCGCCTTTGCCACCTGGCGGGGTTCCTCACCCCCAGCCTCGATGCCCTTGGTCTGCCCCCGACAAGAGTCCCGTTAGGTTGGTCCAGCAAGACCCTCTTCACCCCGATGCTCCTCCTCGTTGTCCCCTGCCCGCTGATCCCACTCTGGTCCCGGCTGTCGGTCCCCAGCTCTGTTTCCGGTACTGGAAGCTGAGCTCGGTCTTACCGAAGCCTCCCTTGCCTGTTGCAGTAGGGCCAAGGGACATGCGTCCTTACCGCTTCCACTGGCATCTGGCACTCAGCCGTCTCCCACCCACCTCCACCTGGTCACCACCGCCGACTTGCCAGACACACTCCCTTGTCGATCGATACACATGATGTACACCCTCAGCGTCTGTCTCCGTGCATGCCAGGCTCCCAGAGGAAGAGCCTAAGAAGAGAGCGGGCTTCTCCAGCGTTGGGAGCGCTTGCGTTCAGGGCCTGCAGTTTTGTTCTGCAGTTCGGCTCCAGCGGGCACTGTCTGTGCATCAGTCAGAGAGGCTCAGCGCTGTAATGAGCATCCCCACACTCTGGTGATGAGCGCCACAAGGCTTTGTCCCTGCTCCAGCCACGGTCCTATGTGTGCCCTCGAGACCCTGAGCCACGTGGTCCCCTCTGCAGCCTCTGTGCCCACCAGCAGATGAGGACAAACAGAGGGTGTACAAAGTCTGCCCGTGCGGGACCACACAAGCACACACTAGGCCACCGTCCTGTGCATTCACGCTCCAGTGCTCAGAACCAGTCACATGGGCTCTGCTCACTTCTGGGGAGAGCCGGGAGGCACTGGTCTGGTGACCGCGTGCAGGCTGCCGGTGCAGCCACAGCACAAAGGAGGTGACTGCAATCAGAACAGGGGCAGGAGGGGCGGGTCAGCTCCCAAGGTCAGGGCTCATGTGGCAATCCTGCTTAAATCACAGACGAGGTCTGTGCAGAAAGGCTGTCAGTCCCTGAGGAAGGCATGTCCTCCTGCCCCGAGTCACGCAGGGCCCAAGGCGGTGAGCCAGCTGTGGTCTGCACAGAAGCCTTCTCTCACACACAGTCTTTTCCAGACACCAGGCTCCCCCGGTGCCTCTGTGTCCCCCACTCCCCCAGCCAGCCTTTGTTCTGGCCCCTCTCTCTGATCTGGCACCCTGAACACAATCCCAAAGATAGCTGGGAATATCCTTCACTCCCCTCTCAGGGTATCCAAACCTCATCTAAACCCCACAGGCCCAATGGGAGTTCCGGCCCATGTGGTTCCAGAACCCGCATGTGCTCTCTCTGCCTCCCAAGGACAGCACACATGTCACACACACGTGCCAACGTCGACCTTGACTCCCCGGCCTTTCTCCTCCCAGTGGCCCTGCCTGCGTTTCTGCCCTCATCATGCCCAAGCCTACTAACCTGGGTGCCACCTTGGGCTTGTCTAATGGCCCGTCCCGGACCAGTCACCAAATCCAATCCAGGCGTTGCTACAGTTGATACTCATATCAGTTACCAGAATGTTATTCAACCCCCTGTGTCTTCCACTAGATTTCAGAAATGACTCACTGTAACTTTGCTTTTAGAAAAGATTATGGTTGAATTGGAATAACTCCCAGCCAGACAGCCCGGTGCCTTATCAGACCGACTGTGTGCGGATGCCTGTGCTGGGGGGTGTATCTCTGACCCTAAAGTAACTGACGTCGCAAAGTCACATTGAGGGAGACAGCAGCTGCCACAACATCCACGCGTGAACAGATTCTGTTCTGCTCGGAGCCTCCTGTGCTGCGTCTTCTTGTTTAAGTGACTCCAGGTTCGTTCAGACACAACCGATGAGTTTAGATAGGTATTCGTGTTGTCAAGGTTTTGTCATCGGGTCTGGTGTTACTCTCTCCAGACCCTCATCCCGGGTGACCCCGCACTGGGATTTAGGCTCTGTTTCCTCGCTAGTCTCTAAGCTCAGTGGAAGCGCCTTCTAGTATGTTTGCATTTAGGAAAATGTGTGTGTTGGAGCAGGAGTGTCGACTGTTCATGGTCTGGAGCAGGAGCGTTGACTGCTCACAGTCTGTGTGCCTTGCATTCAAAAGGTCAGGGGCAGGGGTGGGAGCCCACAGAGGTCCTGGCAGACACCTAGACCTCAGATGGAGAACCGTGTGAGCGTTCGACGTCCCACCTTCTCTCCCTCCAGTTCAGGTTAGATGGAGCCACACATCCGTGCAGGGCCCTCCTTCACGGGGTGGGGGGAGATCTCCTGGCTTCCAGATATCAGTGGGTGCATTAAAGTTTTCTTTTCTAAAGAAAATAATAATAATACTTAGATCTTACATGGTGCTTTTCATCTTCAAAGCAGTTTCACACACAGAGCTGTAAAAAAATGAATGCAAACTTGTAAAAGTAATGCTATAAAGATGCCTGGGAATTATGAACGTGCCGTAAGTAAAATTAAATTGTAGTGATAGTGGAAGCATTATTTTTATGCCTGGAAAACCTTAGTTACAGATTAACTGTATAGAATCCAACAACTCATATACTTAAAGTCTGTATTTTATTTTTTATTTTTTTATTTTAGAGAGAGAGAGAATGAACAGAGCAGAGGGGCAGAGGGAGAGAGAGAGAGAATCACCAGCAGTTTCCATGCTCAGTACAGGGGCTCGATCTCATGACCCTGGGATCACGGCCTGAGCCGAATCAAGAGACAGACACTCAACCGACTGAGCCACGCAGGTTTCCCTTTAAAGATTTTTTCATGTTGGTTTCTTTCTTTCGAGAGAGAGAGAAAGAGAGAGAGGGAGGGAGGGAGGGGCACAGAGAGAGAGAAAGAGAGAAGCCCAAGCAGGCTCCACACTGTCAGTGCAGAGCCTGATGTGGGGCTCAATCCCACGAACTGTGAGATCATGACCTGAGCCCAATCCAGAGTCAGACATTCAACTGACTGAGCCACCCAGGTGCCCCTAAAGCCTGTATTTCAAAACAGGTATCAGCTGTGCATGTGTCCTTGTCCGGCCTCCGCGGAGAAATGAACTGATTGTGTTCTTGTGGCGTTAGGTGGGATGTGAAGTGCCTTGCACAGGTTCCCAAGGCCCGCGGCCCTGTGGGATCACGCCTTCCCGCTCCCTCTGTAGGGACGGTCCCTGTGCTCTGTTCCCATCTAGAGCAGCACAAGGTTGGGCTTGGGGGGTGCAGACCTGCACCCCGGCATCTGCCAGGTGCGCGACAACAGGCAAGTCAGGTAGCCTCTCGGAGCCTCAGGGTTTGTCTCCAACCTGGGGGTGTGTTTCCTGCAACCTTTCTGTCTCTCCCGCAGGCCTGGGGAAACCCGAGAGGGGAACGTGCGTGCAAGTGAAGCACGTCACACACGGGGATGCTTCTGTCTGTCCCAGGAATTCGTTACTCTCCCCAGTGCTGGCCTGCCTGGCTGTCCCCTCCACGGCCCTCAGCCCTCCACCGGGAGGGTCCTCAGAGCAGATCATGACCAGCGCCTGTTTCAGGTCCAGGAACCCATTCAGCATTTTCTCCTCATGCAGAAACCACCCAGCCTACTAACTCAGAACCACCCCGGCTGTCTGATGGCCCCATCTTACTGCCACCAAATCCAACCCATCGCCAGGTGACAGGGCAGTGGACAGACACGCTTGTTTAAGACTTCCGTGATGTCTATTAAACTGCAGAAGTGAATCAGCATGTCTCATGGTTGAGGAAATGCCATGGTTGAGTTAGAATGGGCGCCGTGGAGCACAGCTGTGTGCCGGGGTCACCTCGGTGCATGGACCCACGTGTCCTCCTGCAGAGTCAGCTCTGGGATGAGCGTTTCACTCCCAGCCCTTCCTGCGGAGCTGAGGCTGCGGGTCTGACCTGGGGAAGGCCCCCGCCTCCCATGTGTCTCCCCCCCAGCCCTCCCTCTGCCATGGGGCAGGCACAGGGAGCCACGGACTGTTTGCGTCACAACACTGACAACAAATGCATGAGGTTTTCCACACCCACGACCAGGTCCCCAACTCTATGGACACGGACTGGGTGTCCTACAACTCAATTCTGACACCAAGTATCAAAGTATCAAAGTCAGACCCCACAGCTTTGAGAGTTCGGTCCTCAGGGCTGCCCCCACTTCAGACGCCTATCATGAGTACGGGACCTCCGGGGCACCCACACAACTATCCTACTTGGCTACAAAGTTGAGGGTTCCCACTCTCCCTCTGCAGGTTGGAGAGTTTTCTAGAACGTCTCAGTGAATCGGTAACGCATCACGTGCTGTTACCAGTTTACTAGAAAGGATACAGCTCAGGAACGGTCACGTGGAAGGGACACACAGGGCAGGGTACGAGGAGGGGCACACCTCCTTCCCGGAGTGCCCATGTGTTCGCCAGCCCGGAACTCCCTGTGCCCCATTGTTCAGGGCTTTTAGGGAGGCTGCCTGACAGCCATGATTGATGAGCCACTGGCCACTGGTGACTAACTCAGTCTCCAGCCCGGCTTCCCTCCCCTGTAGGTTGGGGGTGGAGCTAAATGTGCAAACCTCCTAATCACCTGGTTGGTCCCTCTGGCCACCAGCCCCACCCTGAAGCGATCGGCAGGCCCCAGACACCAGTCACCTCCCTAGCACACAAAGACACCCTTACGCTCGAGAATTTCCAAAGGTTTTGTGAAGCTGTGTGCCAGGAACCCATGACAAAGACCAAATGCATCTTTTTCTTTTTCTTTCTTTCTTTCTTTCTTTCTTTCTTTCTTTCTTTCTTCTTCTCTTTCTTTCTTTCTTTCTTCTCTTTCTTTCTTTCTTTTGGAGAGAAAGAGAGAGAGAGAACATGAGCAGGAAAGGGGCAGAGAGAGAGGGAGAGACAGACAGTCTCAAGCAGGCTCTGTGCTGAGCCCAACGCAGGGCTCAATCTCACAACCGTGAAATCGTGACCTGAGCCGAAGTCGGACATTAACCAACTGAGACACCCAGGCGCCCCTGCAAATGCACGTTTCTTGCTACGGCCCAGGAGCACAGCTTCCTCACCCGAGCACACACGGCACCTGGCACGGGCCTAGTGCCTGCATGTGCCGACCACAGTGCACTTGCCGGGGGCCGGGGGCCAGGCTGCTGTCTGCACGGCCCGCCAGCTCCCCACTTCGCCTGACGAAGGGAAGGCGATGGCGTGTCATGTGGCGCTCGGCCGGTGTTCCGAGGGTAGGCCGGTCTGTGGACGCCCTGTTTCCAGGGCGGCCCGGGGGTCCCCCCCCCCCCACAACGGGCGAGCCTGGCTCTAAGCCACACTTGCTGAAACCGCCTGTACAAAGTGAGAGCGGGTCTGGTGCGGAGGTCGCATGGAGCCTGTCCCGCGACAGGCCGAGCCGCCCGCCGGTCTCAGGGCACGGCCACATCGGGGCCTGCTGTGACATCGGGGCAGTGACTTCTAAGGATTTGGGGGCAGCTGCGGAGGCTGCCGGCTCCTTGGCCTCAGGAGGGAGCCCTGGGGGCCAGAGATCCAGCCTCTGCATTTATAGAAGAAGCCCACATGCGCGGAGGGGCCACGTCACACGTACCCATCTAGCACATGAACCTTTGCCATCTGGAAGCACACCAGAGCTTTTATCCAAGGGCCACACAATTTCCTTATGAACTGCGAGCTCTGCCCCAGCGAGCGGCGGAATCTTCCAGAGCCCGCGGCCTGCACGGCAGAGATCTGATGTCTATTATTAACACGACCGGGAGGAACGAGTGTGTGGCGTCCCGGGGTCCCTGCTCCTGTCCCATTCCCAGCAGTGACTGCGTGGCTGGGTGTGCGTGGTCCAGCGCGGGGGGCAGGGGGACACTTCGGGGGCTCTGTGTCCCTGCCAGGTGTGCTTCCAGGCACCAGAAAGGCACGGAAGGGGCCTCAGTGCACCTGGGCCCTGCCAGGCAGTGTCCCCTGGAGAACGTCAGAGACAGAGGTGGCGATCCGAGGTGGGACAGGAAACCCCCCCCCCCCCCGCGTCAGGGGTTCATGGGGCACTTTTTATGAAAGAGAATGGAATGTCCACATGCCTGATGGAGGACTGGGCCAGCAGACCCCCGTCAGCCACTCACAGGATCTGCCCCACCTCCTACTCCCCCCTTCCCCCTCCCTCCCTCGTTTCTCCCCCTTCCCCTGCTCCTTCCCCCTCCCTCCCTCCCCGTCCATTTGTCTCCCCCCTCCCCCCCATGGGAGTTTGGCCAACACTGAGGTGACACAGGACGACAGGAAGAGGGAAACCCACCATGGCCCCCACGTGCTTGCTTCAGCCCCACTGCTACAACCATGCTGTGCACCCGTGAGCAGCCTCCCTCTTCCGCGGCCTCAGAAATCAACCATTCTCCTCAGTTCCCTTCCAGTCTGGAAAGGGTAACAGGTTCCTGCATTTGCCCATTCCTGCCAGCCTCCAATCTCTTGCTGGTTCCGTTAACCGAATTCTCACTTCTCCAAATAGTTTATTCATCACATTCTCTTCAAAATTCCACTCAGTGTGTCTTCTGTTTCCTTCTGGGACCTTGCCTCTTTGGGGGGAGTCTCATATTTGGAAACAACTCTACGCCGTTATGATGCAATGGAAGGAGACTTGGCCACATCACTGACTGCCAGTCCCAGGAATTTTAAGGCAGGAACTAGCTGACCTGGGTGGCTGGAAATGCCCTCCAAGCATCTCCCCTAACCGCAAACCACCCCACCAGAACCCGCACTCGGCGGGAAAAGTCACTCACGGGTAAAGGAGAAACTTTCGTCGGCCAAGAGTAGCTGAAGAATCACCTTCCCTTGCGAAGACTGCTCGGGCCGTGAGGGGCGGAGGCGTTCAGACTCCCAGACACTGTGAAGGAGCCTCTGTGCCTCGTGGTGAAGTGGGACATGAGACACGCTCGGGCTGGCGATCGCGTCCAGAAAGAGGCATAGGAAAGGGGATGTGGGCCTTCCGTGGGCCTCTTCCATGGCTGAAGTGACCGGCACCATCTCGAAGAGGAAGACTCAGTCCCAAGCGACAAGGGGAAGAAAGGCGCTCCCTGCAGCACGTGAGGCATGAAACATGAGCAAAGGTGTATCTGTATTAAGTCATCGACATTCCGGGGGGATCCTGGGGGGACTGACCGGTAAGTCACAGGCTCAGGCGACGACCGAACCAAGAGATACTCTGTGTGGAGGTGCTTGGACAGGATGGGACTTGGAATCACATTTGCTGAATGGTGTTGGTTCTTCGGGGATTAGAGACAGTGGCCAAAGGAAAGTACCGGAAATGTCCTGAACGTCGGCAGGTACGATCAGCCACCTGGCCACCGTATACCTGGAAGCGTGGCTACCGTGTGTGTGGCCAAACTCAGGGACACGCACCACGCTCCCGGGTCCAGTGAGCCTGGTGGCCACGCGTGCCACACGTTTGTGGCGTGGGGTGAGAGGAGGCCTCACCTCCCCCTGAAACCTCATTACCTAGCAGCTTCTTTGTGGATTAATGTGCTTTTGTCTTGTTCTAACAAGCCCTGTGCAGGCATCACCTGCTCCAGAGGGGCCCCCACACCTCACTGTCACAGGGAACCTCTGTGTTCCCTGCACGCAAGATACCCACCTCCGTGGCTTCTCTCCCCTTCATGTCTGTAAGAGGTTCCCGTGAGGTGTGTGTTTATGTGCCCGGCTTGATTAGCAGATACCTAAGGAGGGAGAGGCCTGGGAACCAGGAAGGTAAATCCCAACATAAATGCCGTCTGAAAGGAACAAGTAAAGCAGCTTGAAGTGGGGCTAAAACCCCAGAGAACCTTCCAGAAAAGCAGCAGCTGGCGGGGCCCTCGGCCTCCCCCAGGGCAGCAGCAGGTACGGGGAACGGGGCACCGGAGGGGACTCTCGGGCTCACAGCACACGCGCTCCTTGGAGACCCCAGTGCCGGCCTGCCCAGCTTTCCCGAATCCAGTCTGAGAGGTTCTGGTGGCCACCGCTCGCTCGGGAAGGTGGCCTGGCTGGGAGTGCATGTGAGCCTCAGAAGCTGCGGGAAATGCGTGCAGAAGCTTGCTGTCACGAATCCTGACACCTCCCAGGGCTCGTCTGTCTCTGTCACGTGAAGCAGAAACCCGCTGACACGGCGGGGCACGACTGAAATGCACCAGGACACGCCTGCCCTGTTCTTAGCTTGTTCCTCCTCCTGTCCCCTGTGCGGTGTCCTCAGCAACCTGCTGTCCACCCGGGAGCCACGCGTACCGGGTGCGTCCGCGCTCCACGCTGACCTCACGCCCGTCAGACTGGCCATTCTCTCGTGTCAGGGATCCCGGTGCAACGGGACACGTCTCAGTAGCTCAGTCTTCCCAACCCAACGAGAATTTTCGAACTCTGACATCACTAACGTTCTGCTGATTTGGACCCCAGGTATCACATCATGTGTGCTGCAGTGTGGGAAGGAGAGGCTCCCGGGGTGGAAACATTCCTCCACACCCACTGAAGGAAACGCCTCCCGTTACAGCCGAGGGGAGATGATGTTACCAACCCCGCTGGCTCTAAACGGAAAGCGATACGATGCACTGCCTGGAAGCTCGCACCGACCCGACCCTGTTCCGCACTGTGCACCTGAAGGGGAGATACACGTCCCCCCATGTGCACTACACAAAGTAGGTACATCTTTCCACAGGCCTCCCTGGAGTCCACATTCTGTCTTGAGTGTAGACTTCCTTGGAGGAGAGCTACGTGGAAAACAGCATAGGGCTTTTGCAATATTAAATGCCTCCAAAATCAGAGTTAACCTACTGACAACGGTGTTACAGAGGAAATCATGTTTTCCAAGAACTTGGTCAACTTTATCCTGCTTTCCAGATTACGGCACTAACACTCACTCGATTTCTGATACTTGAAAGAAACGTGCCTATTTAAAACTAAAAGACAGTAAAATGTAAGCAACGTGGGATTTTTTTTCTTTCTTTATGAAAATGATAGTGCTCTCTGAAGGGAGCACGAGTCAAAAATCATTGCTTTTGCTGAAAATCCAACGGTCTGATAGTTTAGCAAATTTTACACAGAATCTGCCTGTGACACGCATAGCTTTTAGTAATAATTTTCGGACAGAAAACTTTGCCATTAAACACAGCACTTATCATGTAACGTAAAATGTCACGATCCAGAATTTCCGTTTGTGGGGAAGGTGGGACAAAGAAGATGCAGGAGGAAAGCAGCCCCAGGGGGCTCGTTTCAGCCCAAAAGCTCCACTTCCAAGCCCGCATGGCCTCAGTGGCCCTGCCTCTCCTTGCAAGTGATACGGGCGCATTTGGGCAGAGACCATCTGCAGACGCCATGGCTTTACGGATCGGCCCTGATGTGGAAGATGGCAGGACCCTCTTGTCAAAGTGACCTCGCGGCCTTTCATTCTGAAGGGTCGTATCTGCGAAGCAAGACAAAGCCAGAAACTGCAGGGATTTCCCAAGGGCCCTTCTCCACATGGTCCTGGACTAGAACTGTCCTAAGAGAAACGTCAGCAAGAGATTTGCAAGATGCAATAAAAAGGACAGGCGTCTTTCTCCAAAGGCAGTTGCAGACAGGCCGTGGGTGCATGTGAGTTTCCTAGAAGCTCTGAGTTCCTTGCGCACATGCCCTGTGGTGGCCTGAGATAGAGAGTTGTGGTTTCTAGAGGTTCTTGAGGTTTGCAGAGGGTGGAGTGAACTCACGCTCTGTATCAGGTCCCAGGCGGCCCCTGGGGGGGGCATGGAAATGGGCTTGACAAAGTCGCTCTTCTCACAAAGCTCAGGGCTGCCATTTAGATGGACAAACAAACCAAAGCAAGCACATTCTCGTGTGAGAGGGGCCACATAAGCGGTTTGACTCGGGGGCTGAGGGCAGAAGGGCACGCCCTGCAGGTGAGGGCGGTTGTCCAGAGGGTTCGCCTCCCTGCCAGGATGGGGCGGGGAGGGGGAGGGGGCTACCACTGTCCAGAGTCCTGCACAGGTGCACTGTCGCAGACCCCTCTAAAAGTCGATCGTGCTAACAAAATGTGTACAAGATCTGCATGCAGGCAACTACAAAACTGATAAAGAAAATGGATGAAGATGAAATAAATGGAGGTATATCCCTTCTTTAGGGATGAGAGGGCTCAACACAGCCACGATGTCAGCTCTTCCCCATGTGACCTACAGATAAAGCACAATCTCATCCAGAACACCAGCCTGTTATGTTGTGGATATTGACAAACCGGTTCTAAAGTCTGTATGAGAAGTTAAAAGATCAACACTGGTCAACATAATGCTGGAGAAGAAAGTGGGGACCTGTCGGACAAGAGAAAAATCAAGACAGCACGGTGCAAAAACAGAGATATAGATCGATGGAACGGAACAGAAAGCCCAGAAACAAGACCACACAAACACAGACAACTGATCTTTGACAAAAAAGAGAAGGCCATTCAACAGAGAAAGGGCAGGCTTCTCAACAAACAGGACTGAAACAGCCGAACATCAGAAAGCATCAAGACGTGGACCTTATGACTTTACAAAAATTAACTCAAAATGTACAATAGACATAAATATAAAGGGCAATACTATAAAATATGGAAGAAGACATGAAGAAAATCTATATAACCTCCGGTTTAGCTGTAGGGTTTTAGACAACACCAAAAGCATTTGACTCATGAAAGTAAACAATGGATAAGTTAGACTTTATTAAAATTTAAAAACTCTGCTCTTTGAAAGATACTATTAAGATCATGAAAAGACAAGCCACAGACGGGAGAAAGTATTTGCAACATATATCTAATAAAGGATGAGTGTCCAAAATATACAAAGGGCTCTAAAAACTCAACAATGAGAAAACCACCCAATTATGAGCAAAATTATCTACACAGACACCTCACCAAAGCAGATACATACACAGATGGAAAACAAGCCTGTGAAAAGATGCTCCCACATCCTTTGATATTATTGAATTACAAATTAAAACAACCATGAGATACCACTAAACACATTAGAATATCTTTAGCAGTTTCTTACAATGTTAAACATAGTCTTACCATAAAATTTAAGATCAAGCTTTTAGGTATTTGCCCAACTTATTTGAAAGTTTATGTCTAAAAAACAAACAAACACAAACAAACAAACAAACAAATTGGGAATGTGGGTGTGACAGCACCTTAATTCAAGATTGTCCAAAACAGAAAGCAATCAAGGTGCCCTTCAATAGGTGAGTGGATAAGCCAACTACATACATCCAGACAATGGAATATCATTCACAGATGGAAATACATGTGCTCTCAAGACAAAAAGACAAAGAGGAACTGTAAATGCATTTTGCGGGGTGAAGGAGGTCAGTAAGAAAAGGCTACCCACTATATGATCCCAATTATATGACATTCTGGAAAAGACAAAACTATAGAGACAGAAAAAAAAAAAAGGTCAGTGGTTGCTAGGGTTTTGGGAAGGGGAGCAGACTGAATGAAACACGAGATTTTGAGGGCAGTGGAATATTCTATATTCTCTAATAGATGCAGAGCTTTACAGAACAAAGAGTAATCCTCAATGTGTGCAAATTAAAATCATGATTTAGGGATCCGAAGAAAGTGTGCGGATGTGACAAGAGGGTCTACCTGTGTTACACATGCAGGAAACGACCTCACTGAAGGTGGGAAGGGAGGCATGGATGTAAGCGACATGGGAAGTGAGTGGAATCCGTGAGACCACAGACACAGGAGCGGACTTCACGTGAGCGCTGGGCTGCGCCTGATGAGTCTGTGTCCCACAACACTCACCGGCTATTTAAGCAATGTTACCTGCGCACAGTGGGACTGAACAATCGGGGCACTCAGTGACTGGCTTGTCTTTGTGAGGAGGGAACCCCCACATGAGAAGGGGAGGTGGCTAGAATGATTGGTGAGGGAACGGACTAGAGTTTCAGACATCATAGGAACATGTGTTCCATCTCACGTGGATGCAGATGTCTGCAGTATTTGTAGACGTGTAGACGTAGGTGAGGATACACACATGTTTCCTCTCTCTGTCAGCTGGAGGCCCAAAAGAGATGATGTTCCAGGAGCAGCGAGCACACCCAATACCCAAGTCTTTGTTTCTTTTTTTAATGTAAAAATTACTATTTTATATTTTTAATCTTTGAAAAAATTTTTTAGATTTTTTTTATTGTATTGAAATCCAAGTCAATGTACAGCGTAATAATGATTTCAGGAGTAGAAGTTAGTGATTCATCACTTCCATAGAATACCCAGTGCTTGTCCCAACAAGTGCCCTCTTTAATGCCCTTTACCCATTTAGCCCATCCCCCACCCATCTCCCCTCCAGCAACCCTGTTTGCTCTGCATTCAAGAGTCTCTTATGGTTTGTATCTCTCTTTCTTTTTTTTTTTTTAATTTTTTTTTCAATGTTTTTTATTTATTTTTGGGACAGAGAGAGACAGAGCATGAACGGGGGAGGGGCAGAGAGGGAGGGAAACACAGAATCGGAAACAGGCTCCAGGCTCTGAGCTGTCAGCACAGAGCCCGACGCAGGGCTCAAACTTCCGGACCGCGAGATCGTGACCTGGCTGAAGTCGGACGCTTAACCGACTGCGCCACCCAGGCACCCCTGTATCTCTCTTTCTAATCCCATCATCTATTACAAGGAATCGAGTTTCCTTGGAGGAGTGGATGAGTCCATGGAACAGGACACACACAAGATCAGCCTGAAGCATCTCGTAGCGACAAAAATACGGAGATGTTCAGAAAAAATTCGCAGTGACTTGTGTTATGGACCGAGTGTTTGTGCCCCCCAAGTTCACACGTTGAAATACTCCCAATATTAGGAGGGGGGGTTGGGGAAGTAATGAGGTCATGAGGGTAGATCCCTCATGATGGGATCAGCACCCTTATAAAAGGGACCCCGGAGTGCTTTCCACCATGTGAAGACACAGCAAGATGGCCGTCTATGAACCAGGAAGGGGGCTCGTCATCAGACACCAGGGCTGTGGCGCCTGGGGCCTGGATGCCCAGCCTCCCACACTGTGGGAAACAAGTGTCTGTTGTGTGAGGTGGACAGCAGACAGCAGTCTTGCAGAAGCAGCCCCAGTGGACAGACAATGGGGTTGGCCAAAGGCACCAGGCACCAAATGAAGGAGATCCCTTTGTCCAAAACTTGAATAATGGAAGCAGTAAAACTGAGTAGTTTGAAATTACAATCCATCCCATAGAATCAAATATTCATGTGTTCATACCAACGTAAATGAGTGTTTCCAGGGGCTGTGTCAGCAAATCACCACAGACTTGGTAGCTTGGAGCAACAGAAGTGCATTCTCCACCGTTCTGGAGCCCACGAGTCTGAGATCAGTACCACCTGGGCTGACACCAGGGTGCTGTCAGGCCACTCCCTCTGCACAGGCTCTGGGGATGGCCTCCCCCAGCTCCTGGTGACTGCCAGGAACCACAGCCTTCAAGGCCGGCACCTGCAAACATGCCTGGGCCCCGTCATCACATTACCTTCCCCTCTACACGGCCCCCACTCCCGAACGGCGGGCTGCCCGACGTGACTCCCGCACAAAGAGCACAGCATGGAACGGAAGGAGAGGCGACTTTGCAGTGAGAAGCCCAACAAACGCCAGCCCGGCCAGGTTAGAGGCAGCTCAAACAGTTGTGGATCACGCTGACAGCGTGTGCCCTTCACCACGCTGTGACGAAATGGCACTTTGTCTCCATGGTCTGCACCCCCAAACTCATAGCCCCAGTCTGATCATGCGAGAACTACCAGGCAGACCCTAATAGAGGGGCACACGGAAAACACCTGATCAGTACTCCTCGAAATTGTCAAGGTCATGCACAGTAACTAAGCAGAAATGTGGGATTGCAGATGGCATCCTCATATAGAAATAGGACTTTAGCCCAAGACTCAGGGAGTCTGAATAAAGTGGGTTTTAGTTAATAATACATTTTCAACATGTTTTCATCAGTGGTAACAAATGTAGTAACATAAGATGTCAGTTATAGGGAAACGGTGCACTATCTGGTGTGTGGGGGGCCGCAGTGATGTCCTCACATTTGTCTGTGAAACTAAAACTGTTTTAAAAGCAAAGTCAACTTATGTCGCTGTGTCTGAGCCCCCTCCCCCCCAAGGAGCCGTCTCAGGGATGGTTAGCGCAGTGAATTCTTTCCCTGTCAGATTCAGAGGCAGGCAACCAGCTATCCCGTCCTATAAACAAGCCTGGCTCACTAGAGGTCATCCAGAAGTGAGCAGCACTCAGAATTGTAGAGCCAACCATCTGGCAGTGGTTCCAGAATGTTCTAACTCAGCTGAGTGCACTGTGCTGTCACCCACAGCGTCTGGTGCTCCCCTCCCTCCTCAGCCTGCACCTCTGCATCTCTGTGCGGGAACACCTCCGCCCACCGATGGAGTCCCTGAGCTCAGAGCGAGGGAGGGCGTCCCCTTGGCCACGGTGCAGACTCAAGGGCGGGCCCCATGCCACCCGGGTCTGGGCTTCCTGCTGCCAACACAACACCAGGTTTCTTCGAGCTCAGTTGCCTTTCTGTAAAATGCAACCTCACCAAGCTGGTGTAAGTTATGCCCACGGCACAGATGTGGGCATATGTTAAGTGTTCACAGTACATCTGAAATAGTTCTGTTTTCTTTACATTAAAAAGAACGTGAAGCTTGGCTATAGTTTGATTGTGCAGCTGGGCCCAGAGGATTCCGTGGAAGACACGTGTTCTCTTCCGTATTTACCACGAGCCAATTACCTGCATGACTTCGAGGACAATGATGCATCTGCCCTGGCACTGGCCTGGGGGGCAGCAGGGAGGAGGCGAAACTCTGGGTTGACTTGCTATTTCCTTCGTGCGTTTCAGACACGTGATGAGGGTGTCCTTAAGGATGCTGGTGACTCTCTTGAGTGTGCTCTGGGGAGGAGACAGGCAGGTGGAAAATTCTGTACCGGTCTGGGCCAGAATCTCGAGCACTCTTTCTTCATTATGATCACCCAGGTTGAGTCTTCTCCTTAATTCAGCAGCACGATGAGGGGTCTCTGTCGCTCCTCATGATGGTTTGGTAGCCACCCCACCAGGGCTTTCTGCCAGGCCACTTGCTCAGCTTCATGGCTCCCAAGGACTCCATTTCCCCTCACCCTTCAGGAAACTACCCTCTACGTTCAGGTCATCGTTCTGTAAGGGACCCTAAGTGACCCCGCATGGATTCACGCACTGGGTCGCTGATTTTCTTCGTCCATTCGTGAGCCATTTGTTGAGAGCCTCAAGTCTGCCAGGTCCCGGGCTAAGGAGGGGACCTGGAGGGATCAGACAGAGCAAGGGGTGAGGTGAGGGACACAGCCATGTCCACCACCCACCGGACACTTAGGTTTAACAAAGTAAGTGTGATGTCCGGCTAAAAGCAACTGTCTGGGGAGAGTTCATTCCTGTGGGATATGAAACCCGAAGCTCCAGTCCATGCAGCATCCCCCCTGAGCCCTAGCTGAAGGAGCTGCCATCTCAACAGTGACACAGGAAAAAATGATGTTGAATACGGCAGAAAATCAGGAAGGCAGAGATATAGCTTCCACATGAGAGAAAAATCAAATAAATTGTGCCATTTTGATGAAACGTCTCAACGGTTGAGACAGACAGTATTTTTATGGTGCTGCAGGTGCATTGTAATGGATCAAAAAAGTCCTTTCTACATGGAAAGCTTTCAGGTCCATATTTGATCTGGACCATAAATCATGTCAGTTGTGCCTCTGGGTTCACATACCTGATTTGGGGGAGAGCATTGAGGACATTTCTGATGGATTTGCTTACTGTTTTCGAGTCTGGAAGTAGCCATGGGGCTGGCCGAGAAGCCTCAGGCATCATTCACACATCACGTCCAAGGAGGCCAAGGCCAGCTCCCAGGGTGCCTGGTTCAAGGCATCCCAGGTAGGAACATGCAGGAACATCCCTGAGCCGGGGGTCTCTGAGGGCCGTGGGGCCCTGACAACACAGTGACCAGCAGACCAGTGTGGGCCCTGCTCGTTGGCCTGGTCTGCCCATAGGGGGCTCACCACCCATGCAGACCCCATTCACGGAGCCCACACTTCCTTCCACGTGAACTCCAGTCCAGCGTGGAGACTGACTGTTGGGTGCATGGTTCTTTCACTAGAACTACCCATTGGACAGACCAAAGGCGAGGAGCCTTGGTCTCATTGTGCCAGGACTTTCCTCTGGGTCAAGTATCCTGGGGGCAAAGTGTTAGATCCTGAAGGCAAATGCTTTGGCAACTTTAGGAAGGTTCACTCTCCTTAATCCCATGGCCCCACAGGCCTCCAACCCAGCTCAAGAGGGAGGGAACATTCACGAAAGTTCAATGATGAACCACCATCCATATATCAGGGTGACCTACAGATCCTGTCTCCCTAACCATAGTACAATCTCTACCCCCCCAGGTCACCAAGACAGCTTTTCCTGGAATAGTTCTTGATGTTTGGCATTTCTGAAGTACTTTTTTCTGAGGAGTTCCTGATATTTTATGGTCTACACCACCAACTAATCTGTCCACGTTGTAGGCATCCCCAACCATTCTCAACATGAAACTTGAAGTCCCTTGTCACTCCTGGCAACATCCAGCTGCCACGTTCATGCAACTGGTAATTAGCTCATTCATCCATTTGACTATGGTGCTTTGCATACAACTATGTGCCGGATGCCGTCCTGGGAACGAGGAGCTTGAGGGTAAATCAGATGAGGCGGATGCCTTCACCAACCCTTCTGGTCAAAGAGGTGAATGCTTTTACGAAAATATTAAATAAGATGAATGCACACATCCCACAAACAAAAATAGGCACACACCTTAATTTTTGAGAAAATCTATGAGCGGTATAATCAGGAAGAGGGCACAATGAAAGAAAACGAAGCCATGGGTGGGGAGGCATCATAAAGGATGGAAAGAGGGGACTTGAAGTGGGCAATCTGACATCAACAACAGTAACAAAATGAACCCTGTGGTAAGTTTCTGATTAGAAACACAGAGAACTTCAGCACGATTCACCCCAACTCTGTTTTTTTCAAGGCTACCCGGGAACCTGGAATAAAATGAGGCCGTTCAGAGAGTCTCACGGTGCCCTCATTGGGAGAGAGAGGAAGAGCAGAGGCGGGAGTGCAGGGAAACGGCTTGTCCCACAGCCCCCGGTGGCTGTGTCATAATGTCTGACAACACCCATGGCCACTTGCCTTCAGTGCCCAATCACTGTGTCGCCCAGAATGCCGAGAAGCCCTCTGTACAGGCTCATTTGCAGCAGGGAGGGAGAAAGGTGAGTGGAAAGACACGACGTGGAATTGGCAGGAAATGCCAAGCACGGGAAGGTCTGCATCTCTGTCACATGCTCTCAGACCTCACTCTGTACACACCCACGTGACAGGCTCCCATCGTGAGGCCATCAGAACCCCCCGAAGATGAGTAAGCACACAGTCTGTCTCTGAGGCGCTGCTAACCCACGAGGGCAGTCCTGGGCTACGAGCCAGGGGACCCAGGTCGGAGCCCTGCTGCTGCCAGCTCCCAGACATTGGTGCCAGTGGCGTCCCAGATGCCTGTGCAATAGGAGTAGAGCACAGGGACAGCTGCCCAGCAAGGCTCAGGTATTTGAAAAGCTAAAACAATGTCACGATGAGTCATGATATCCGTACCTACACGCTCACAGCCACTGCTCAAGGGGGACCCATTATGTGTGGGGATATAACAGCTCAGCAAAGCACACAAATTCCTGGTGGCGTGGAGCTTACATTCTGTGAGCAGGCGACGCGGACTAGACATGTACACGCAGCTCAAATATTCAGAGGAAGAGCTGGGACCGGGACCCAGCTGCTCAGTTGTCAGCCACGCCTATATCCTTGCAACTCTGCCAGGTTGCTTGGACAAGAGTTTGGGGAATAAATTATGTAGGATGGAGGGAATAAGATAGCAGAACACACACTGCAACTGCACAGCCTCAGGCAAACTCGGGCTTTCCTCGTCTACCGCCAGAAGACACAACTGACCCCAAAGCGTGCAGCACGATGAAACCCACAGAAACGGTGTAATGGGGCAAGTTCATGCTTCTAGAGCATCAGAAATTTGGAAACAAAGCCGAATAGAAGCCGCAGAGTCCAAAGCAAAGCTACAATGTCCATAGTCAATGGGGAGCCATGGAAGATCTTATGGCAAAGAATGACAAAAACTGAGTTTGGAGGAATAGCAAAACCTTTCCCCAGTAAGACTATCACAATTTGAGAGATTATTTCTAAAATAACCATTTAAAGTCTCGGGGTGAGGGGGGGCACCTGGGTGGCTCAGTTGGTTGAGCATCTGACTCTTGATTTCAGCTCAGGTCATGATCCAAGGTCATGGGACTGAGCCCCGAGTCAGGCTCCATGCTGAGTGTGGACTCTGATTAAGATTCTTTCCTCCCTCTACCCCTCTCCCCAACTCATGCTCTTGTTCTCTCTCTCTCTCTAAAGAAATAAAAAAATTAAAAATATATATTTAAAGTCTGGGAATCCCCCTAAAGGCTAGTTCAAGGAACAAATCAAAGCACACCTGGTGGAAGGCCCAAACCATCACTACGAGCAGGGAAATAAAATAGCCAAAGTCACAACAACAGAGAGCAAGTAACACTCTCCAAAAAACACCTCCTGGAGGGCCAGGCCCTGGGCAGTGTATGACCCCCCTTTAATATAGCAGTGCTCGCAGGTGCAGAGCACATAACAAGCTTTTAAAACTCATGAGGGACACAAGACTAGCCAAAATGATGAAACGGAAGAATTCTCTTCAAAAGAAATTCCAGGAAGAAGTGACATTAAAGAATTGATCAAAACAGATTTAAGCAACATAAGTGAACAAGAACTTAGAATAACAGTCATAAAATTAATCGCCGGTTTTGAAAAAAGCAGAGAAGACAGCAGAGAATCTATTGCTACAGAGATCTAGGGACTAAAAAGTAGTCATGATGAATTAAAAAATGCTACAAATGAGGTGCAAAATGAAATGGAGGCGGCCACAGTGCGTATTGAAGAGGCAGAGGAGAGAACAGGTGAATTAGAAGATAAAATTATGGAAAAAGAGGAAGCTGAGAAAAAGAGAGATAAAAAAAAATCCAGGATCACTAGGGCAGAATTAGAGAACTAAGTGATGCAATCAAACAGAACAATATCTGTATCATAGGAATTCCAGAAGGAGAGAGAGAGAGAGGAGCTAAAGGTGTACTTGAATAAGAACATACAGCAAATGGAGGAACCTTTATCCAGTGAAATTTGTTAAAACTCAAGTGTACATGGAAGAGTCTCCAAGACAGGGTGTATGTCAGGACATAAAAGAAGCCCCCCAAAATTGATGAGGAATTAAATCATACAAATATGTTTTCCAACTACGACAGACTAAAATTGGAAATCAACTGCAGAAGGAAATTTGGTAAGTTTACGAAGGGGTGGGGATTACGTCACACACTCATAAATAACCAGCAGGTCAAGGGAGAAGCCACAGGAGACGTTAGAAAATATTTGGGGTGAGTGAGGAGGAAGACGTAGCAAGGCAGAACTCATGGGTGCAGGAAAAGCAGCATGTAGAGGGAAAGCACTGCCGTGACTTCCTGGAATCCTGGACTGCCAGGGGCAGGCGGGGAGGACTGAGCTTGGTTGTCACCGGCAGGGACCGAAAGGGAGGCTTAGCTGGGACAGAAGGGGGTTCTCAGGGATGACGACAGAAAGAGTAACCAAAAAATAGCTCAGAGGTAGAAGAACCTGGATGTCAGTCAAGTTTGGAGAAGCCTTCCCACAATCGATTCTTAGGGGATCAATTAGCTTATTGATTATGGAGAAATGTGTGTCCACTATGAAAGTTTGGATAAATATTATAGTAAAAAGAAGTGGACGGCAGTTTCTTATAGACTTAACCAAACCCTTACCGTGTGACCCAGAAATCCCGCCTGTAGAGGGTTCACGTAAGAGAAACAAAATATGTGTTCACACAAAACCTGCACAGGAGCACTTACAGTGGTTTCATCTGTAACCGTGGAGGCAGGAAACGACCCAGATGTGACGGATAAGCAGGCTGGGACGTCCTGACGCTACACTACTGACCAGTGAAAAGGAATGAACTAGGGATAGAATCGGAGACGTGAGCAAACCTCAAGCACATTTTGCAAAGTGAGAGAAGCCAGACTCAAAATATTACATATGATTCCGTTGATAGGACATTCCGTGAAGGGGGAAGCATGAGGACCGGAATCAGTAGTTCCCAGGGTCGTGGACGAGGAGACAAGCCGGGAAACGGGAGGATGGGGGGGGGGGGGAGCCGTGGCTGCGTGCACTTACTTGTAAACCCTCACGCAACGGCACCCCAGACCATGGACTCACTGTGTGCAAAGAATACGTCAGTAAATCTGATTGGAGCCAAGAGAAGAAAGGAAATGCAACATAACTCACCCCCAATACCGTTCTCTTCATCCATCCGATTAGCAAAATGAAAACTTGGCACAGAAGGACAACAGCAAAAAGTTCAAGTGCAAATACTAGGCAGCTGGCTGCTTTTCTTAGGGTCAGACTTTCAAGGAAAACAGACTTCCTGAAGTCGGTGCTCAGCAGTGGGGAACCCCTTCAACCTCATGCAGATGGAGAGAGTCAGGACGGAGTGTAGACACAGACCCAGAAAGGTGTGACGGGAAGGACGCAGTCCTGGGTTTCACAGGCGGACCCCACGGCACCTTCGTCCTGAAAGCAAAACCAGGAAAGATCAGACCCTGTTTAAAATGCACCCGGCACAGCAGCTCAGGGAAAGCCTGGCTTTAAAGGGTGTGAAAAGCCAGGGTGAGGGGGGGCAGAGCTATTGAGCTGCAAGTGGGAGATCCGTGGACCCAGAATGCTATTATGTATTTATGTCTCCTGCATGGAAGCCGGGGCAGCCTCCTAACGGAACAGGAGCCCTCATCCCAGATGCTGGGCCCTCCCCGGGGGCTCAGCCGTCCCGGCCACGTTCCTTGTGACAGTACAGCGTGTCTCTGGTCCCCCTGGTGCCCTCCCCGTGAAGAAGGGTCGTGTCCCGTGCGGCCGTGGGGCCAAGGGTCTTCCTGCCCCATCAGACGTGAGTTTCGCGGGGGACAGGCACCCCGTCCAAGACCCTGCGGTCTCTGCCATCTCGACAAGTCGGCGACTAGAGGACGATAAAGTCATACTGCCCATCACGGACTGGAGACTCACGTGTTTTCATCACGTCACTGTGCTTTGCGAACTGTTGTTTCAAAGCCTTCTCCGGCAGACAAATCCCCCCCGACATAGTTGCTTAAGAGATTGTCTTAACCAACTGTGATACGAAGTTGATTTATGACAGAATATGGCGTTGGTGCAGAAAACCAGCCATTTGAGCACTAAAATGAACCTCGGCAAAGTTCATGCTTTCCGACTCGTCGTCCCTCAGGAGTTCATGTGTAAAGAGCTGGCTCTGACGTCCACGATCTCCCAAATCCTACTACAGACTGGCTTGTTTGGGCTCAAGGTATGTTCAGGACTTAAAACTCCCCGTAGAAAATGGTTGCCAAAAATGGTATCTGCTTTCTATTTCCGATGCAGGTAAAGCCAGGAAAAGTGTTAGAAATCCTAGCAGAGAGCAGGTCCCCAAAGGATGTAACCTCAAGAAAATGGAAATGGGATGGCGGAGGCCGAGACGGGTCTCAGAACTGTGGCCGCTGACTTGTACGTCCCTCCAGGTCAGGGGCTTGGATCAAGGTCATTTTTAATACAAGAAATGCCAGTAAGTGTCACAGACGTCACAGGTCTGTGACTTCACAGTGGAAAGTGATTCCGCCCACCGCCCTGCCTCCGTGATCAGAAGGCTGTTGTCCTCCTCATATCATCATTTCATTCTTCGCTTTTGTCATTTTTGCCAATCTAGAGAAACTGCAGAATTTGGAAAATGCCCTTTTTAAAAATCATTTCTATCTCCCCGTGTTATGCAAAGCTTGCATTGCCTTAGGGAGGAATTGAGCCCCGAGAGCCGTCTCAGCCTGAGAGGAGCTACAGAATTTATATCAAGGGTTTGCAGCTCATCAGCCAGTGTTCCTGGGAAAAGTCTTTCCCAAAGGCCACGGGCAGGCCTGGTCGGCTCTTGGACGAGCCGCTGCCCCCGGGCATCCCCGCAAAGCCATCTCCGCGTCCGTGCGGAGATCGTCCAGGAACCAGCGAGGAGGCTGCACTCTCAGGAGTTTCCGCAGGCTGAGAGAGGACCCACGACCGTAAATAACACACCTCTGCCTGAGTTGCCTCCAACTCCCGGTGCCAGAAAGCCAGACTCATCCCAGAGGCGAATGGAGGGCCCCCCGCTTGATCCGCAATTATGCACATCACACAGAGGTGGTCCTCAAGGTGGCCTCCATGTGCTTCCTGCTGAAAGAAAGCATTTAAGGGAAACCAAAGAGGCACAATGAAAAGAAAATGAGTTCCCTCCCGGCCGAGCCACCTTCAGACGAGGCCAGCCCACAGATCTGCTGCTTTACCGTAAGTTCCACAATCTGGTAAGAAGCTAAGTTCAAGTGGCAGCATGGGACCCACCCCAGCACAAGTGGGGGAAGAGGCTTCCCTTTACAACACCCAAGGACAGGAAACTTAGTGTCACCCTTGAAGACATTCCTGTGCCGGCTATAAAATCGGCTGTGAGACCATCCGTCGTCCAGCCTTCGCTGCAGGATTCCCCTCCAAACGGCTTGGGCTATCCCTCAGAGAGGAGTAGCCGGGAGGACGGAGGAGCCTGGACTGATAAATCCGAACGGAAGTCCTCAGCCATGACAGATTGTGCAGAAGGACCCGTGCAAGCTTGGAAAGAGGAGGAGAGACCGGGACACTCGCCTTGCAACCCGACTTGCAAAACAATGTAGTTTTACCGGATAGTATCAGGACGTGGTAGCAGAATTCTTAACTAAATTAATTCTGTTTGGCGCACAGATACTTGGGGGTCCCATAGAAATGAAGCATATTTCCAGAAAAGACGGACTCCATTCCTGTGGCCACCTCCTCTTTGTTTGGAAGTGCATGCAAAAGGAAGTCTGTAAAGCCATTTCCTGAAGCATTTCTCTGTTCATGACGCCATGGGTTCATCTGTTCCCCAGCTCACAGTCTCAGTCCCCCCACCCCCCCCCCCCGCCCCGATCCGTGCATCTACTCACTTCAAAGCTCACAGCCACTTGCTTCCGGGAACGAATCCTGCCGAGCGTACAAAAACACCAGCCCCGTTTGCAGGGTCTCTGAGCACAGAAGAAAATCCAAGACTCCTCGATCACAGAATCTGAAAACTGGCCACTGACTATTTTCCTAAAATCAGAGTATCTTTTTCCCAGTGGGAATCAGATTTCTCAGAGCCTGAAAAGCTAGCAAGGGAACATTGAGAAGGAGCGAATAAACACCAGCGGGGTACGGAGGCTTCCTGCTTCATCCACCAACAAGCCCACGGAGTCGGTCATCAGCACAAAGCGGGGCGCACAGGGGGCACGTCCTTGTGCACGTCGGTCCTGATGGCCTCTCATGGGCCCCGGCTCAGACCCTGGAACCCAGACGTGAGGACCTCACCCTGATTGTCCTTGATCATTTACAAAGACTGTCCCCATCTGTGGGTCCTAATCAGCTCCTAGCAAGGGACTCTTCAAAGAGCTTGTTGTCCGAAGCAAGGGCCACCTGCTGCTTGTACGGTGGTCTGCAGAGCTCCGAAGGAGCACAGCAGCAGCCACCCTGGACCTTGGGAGAGGGAGCACTCGCGCCCCCCTACCCAGGACCCACTGAGCCGGGATCTGCGTTTTAACAGGACCGGCAGGTGCTCTGCGAGCCCGGGACGTCTGAGAGGCCCTGAAGCCGAGGGCGGATTCTCGACCTCGGCTGTGCGTCAACATCACCTGGGGAGGTTTGAAAATGCTGGTGGACGCCTGGTTCTGCCCCGACATTCAGATGGTGCAGTCGCGGGCACGGCCCGATGCCGGGGGTTAGAGACCCTCCTCGCGAGTCCAGGGTGCTGCAGTTCCCGGGTCACCGCATCCGTGTGCAAGTTGCCTGCCTGCAAACCCCCTGTTGAGAGGCCGATTTACACACCCCATCCCGAGGGACTCCAGTCCTGAGAATCTGCATTTTCACCTGGCCTGCACACGAATGCCGATGTGGGTGGTCAGGTCCCTGGAACACATTTGAGGAACACCATCGATGAGGGGGAGTGAGAGTGTGTAAGACCCTTCTTTGTTCTTGGGACGGTTCTCAGCTTGCTCATGCGCCCCCATCGTAGCCAATGGCAGGAAGGGACCAGAACTAAAATAATCTTCCCTAAGAAAGGCGTTGGTGACTCTCCCAGAATATGGAAGAGTGCTCCTCAGGTTGATTCTGCTTCTTCAGAGCTGTGTCTTCTGTGTCCCAGGCACAGGGCCATGGTAGGGGGTCCCCCCCGGGCACAGGGTCTCTGCGGGGGTGGCTCCCAGGTGTCAGATCTTGGTGGGGGCCGCTCCCAGCCATAGGGGTACGGTGGGGGCGTGTGTGTTTCTCCGGATCACCAAAGCGGGGCTGGTTGCTGTCCACTCCGCCCTCGGCTTCCATCCAGAACGTGCTCCCGTCTCTCCCCTGTTCCGGGAGCTTTCCTGTTGGCAGCTCCTCTGGCCGAACGGGCAGGCCTCAGCACTGCCAGGACTGCCCTGGTCCCGCTCCTGCTCTCCATGGCAGCCTTCCACCCCCCACCCCCAATATTTGGCAGGTGAGAATTACTGAGCCCCACCCCCCCGCCACTAGAGACATAGGGAATATGCCTGAGGGTCACTAACTCAGCCCTTTGGCCTGGAAATGCACCTCGGCTATTTCTAAGCCAGCCTCTACTGTGCCTCGGTGCTCCTGGGACTTTCCTGAAGGGCCTCCGGTGTCCGGCCAGCCTCCACACCCACCCAGCCGTGGTCCACCATTTCCTGCAGCCTGAACTCTGAGTACAAACCGAGACCTCCAGACCTGGCCTCCGACCTCACCTCCCCCGTCTCCTCCAGGCCCGTGGGAAAGGCCACTCCTAAAGCTACAGTTCTAAACCCTGGCCCTACGTTGGAAGTAGCTGAGGAACTTTCTCAACCACCGGATGCCCTGGCCTCACCCCAGTGATGGATTTAATTGGCCTGCAAGGAGAGGTGGGTGTGGGCATTTTTGAAGGCTGCTAGGCGCTTTACGCAGCCTGAGCTGAGAACCCCGGCTTAAGTCGTGGCCCGAGGCCCTTACCCTCCCTTTAGAACAAAACCTCCGTGCCCTGCGGGCTCCCAGGCCGACCTGCCTTCGGTGGGAACTAAAGCTGCTTGGGATTTGGAAATCCTTTGTGGAACCTCAGTCATGATGACTATCGCTCTAAAAATGGTTTTAAAACCCTTATAGCAAAGAAACATCTCTGTTCAAATGTGTTTACCTCTTACTCTAAACGCAGAAACCCTATTGGCCCCAGGGGTAGAACCCTGGGATTTATGACTTACAGCAATGAAAATGCAGCGGTTTATGGAGCCTGGTCAGGGACTAGATTAGACAGCGATGCCTGTGTGCGCACTGGGGAGGGGGTGCCTAGACAATGCCGACGGGCGTGGGTGTCGGGGGCCAGCGTGGAGACCCCCAGTCCTGCTCACTCGGGCCCCACCCTCGTCCCGCAGGCAGAGGTGGGCAAGACCGGGCGCTGGCCAGGCTGAGGGGACACTCAGAGCATAGAGGGTGAGCAGGAAGGTCGTGTGGCTCATGGAGAGCATTGATGAAGAGGCTGTGTGTCCCCAGGGTCTGGAGAGGCGCTGCTAGCTTGTGGCCAGGGAGACCCCTCTGAGCCGGTGGGACACAGCCACCCTCCCCTGCCGACCCCCCTGGCCTGGTGCCCTTCAGTGACCTGAGCCCTCACTGGACCAAACCCCCTCTGTTGGCTGGGAGCCCCCTCCCCAGCCTGTCAGTACCCTGGGAAAAACAAGGGTACTTTCCAGTGCATCCTCTCTGCCGGCCGTTCAGCCCTTGGTTCAGACACACACTGGGGAAGATGCCTCCAGGAGGGCACAGCCGGACCCCGCGGGGCTCAGGCGTCGCCAGGAGAGCTCGTGAGAAAGGTGGCCCAGTGAGAGCTTCACACGGGGCCTCTCCTGCTGCTGTGCTGTCGGGGACCACCGCTGCTGGCCGCAAGGGAGTCTGGCTGGGTCTTGAGACGTCTCTGGGTCTTTCTCAGCCTGCAGGGAGGGTGGGCTGACCTCTGGCCTGTGAGCCTCAGATCCACGGCAGCGAGGCCCCCAGGCTGGCCTCTGCACGCTGGCTCACTGCCCCCGTGGCCCCGTCTGTCGGTCCGAGGACGGTGTGAGGCTCTCCTGTCCCCAGCTCTGACCCTGGTGGGCTTCCTGGCCGTATCCAGTCCCCAGAGCTGGAGGGGGCATACACGAGGCTTTCTGGAGACCGGGAGAATCTCACTGTGCTCCTGCGCATGACAGAGAAAGCAAAAAGATCTCACGTCTTAACCCAAAGCCCCATTCCGCATGCAGCCATAGCATCCCTCCAAAGAGTGCTAAGATTTGAGTTTCCCTTACACGCAACTGCAATTAGTAGAATACAGCTTCATTTTTGTAACTCAAGTCATACCACAGGCATCTGTCGTCACACGCGAAAATGAAAACATAGGATCACATTCGTGCTGGTGGGGCAGAGGCCTGAAGGCCTTTTATCATTGGTTCGTGTGCTAAGACTGAAAATAAATACTGCTTCTGAGTACAAGATCTTTTCAAGTGCAGTATATGTAATGGGCAGACCCAAGGCTCTGGGCACAGAGCTCCCTGCACGGCAACCAGCGGGAGGCGGTGACGGTCGGGACACAGCAGGAATGCCCGAGAGAGGCTGCTGTGACGAGTGGCCGAGGCACCGGGAGGCCCGGCCCTGAGCCCTCTCGGGGCAGGAGGCAGGGATGTGCCACTGTCCCGGGAAAGCAGATTGAGCGTGCTAACGCTCTTCGGACCCGAAGCAGCCTGCTTCTCTAAAGCCTCCCATGGCTCCCGATGGCCATGTGCGGACCTCCACGTGTTGCCTCAGTCACTTTCTCCAAATGCCCCTTCCCCCCTCCTGGCCACAAACTTGGGCTCCAGCAGACACGCCTCGTTGCGTGCTGAGTGGATCCCAGGTTCACATCCCTGGATGCTCTCACACTGCTGCCTGTGCCTGAAATGTGTCCCCTGCCACCAGTGGTCAGAGTGCAGCCCCCGCTGTCCCCTTGCTGGACTGCTCAGCGGGGCAGCCAAGTGAAGAGAGCAACACTGGAGACGGGAGGTGTCTGTGAACAGAGCCACCGTGCAGGGAGCGGCCAGGTGGGCTTGTAGTTTCAGAGCATTTCGGTAAAATCATCCCTAGACTGCACTCACGGAGGCAGGGGTAGCTTCTCACTCTGCACCGTGCTTGGCGAACACATTGAATCGTTGTCCAGTGACCTGTGGTCTGAGCCCCACGAGCCTGAGGCTGGTGACAGTCCGCTTGGACTGCTCCCGATGGGACAGGAGGAGCGGGCGCCCTCCCTGGTGTAGAGCCCCAGCTCCCGGGCTGCTTTGCCCACGTCTTGTTCTCGGAACACACGCACCTCTCCCAGCACGGACCCCGCTCAGGGTTTCCATTCGGGCCAGGGTGCGCACGGCCCAGCCAAGGCACTGGGCCTCTCCCGGCAGTGAGCTAGGCTTTCTGAAAAGTTGCATCTTTTCATCAAACGCAAGTTATGAGTTTCACCACCAGGCGTTTTTAATTCCCTGTGCTCTGTCCGTGGCCTCCAAACCTTGGTGTGCGACACCAAAAGGCGCCTCGAGCTCCATCACGGTAACGGGGACTCTTGGGAACACTCACTCAGTCCTTAGGGGTGTTCGGGGCTGGGGATTTGTCCCTTTTTTTCCTTAAATCGGTGATGTACAACTCCTGTCAAGGTATAGGTGTACATTCTGAGAATCCGTGGACACCTTGGCTTGTATTTACTGCGAAGAAAGGCTTATGACCAACTGCCCAGTTGTGCTTGTTTCTTTCTCCATAATCCAATCACTTTTTCTAGCAAATTCGTTCTTGGTGTTAAGCTACTGAAAACACAGTGTCAGTCACCTTCCTTCCACACCGTTTCTCCACTGCCTGATCCTGCTGCTAGTCCGACAGACCTCAGCTAATTATCTTCAGGTTTCTCACGGCCACCAAGGACCCAGTGCCTTCCCCACAAGGGATGAGACACGCAAACGGGCAGAGCCCATCGGCCGAAAGAGGGCCTTGCACTCCGTCCGGGAGTAACTCAATCTTGCAAAGACCTTTGTTTGCTCTAGGATACAGCCATATTTTCAGTCCTGCCATGCTGGGAATTCTCTGAGGAATGAATACAAGGATTATATTCATATAATGAAGAATGACAAAAACGGGGGGGCAGATCAGCTCTTTGGGCTGGAATTGTGCACAGGAGGCAGGGCCCCCCCTCTCCCCCAAGTGTCTTCTTGCAGGGGCCAGTGGCCACCTGAGACCTGGGGAAGGTGAGCGTGATTTGTTGGCACGTGGCCAAAGGGAAACAAACATTCCCATCACCTGACTCATGACCCCGGCGTGGCATTGAAGACGTGGCTCGCAGAGTCCCGGGCTCGCTGATCCATAGCCCGAGTCCATCACAACAGCTGCAGAGAGAGACACAGGCTGAGGACAGCGGCCCCATCAGGAGCCCCAGGCACGATGGGAAGGAGGAGCAGAGACCTCCCTTGAGCTGAGAAACGAATCCCAGGGCACAGAGAAGCAGAAAGCACGGAGGTCCTGGTTCCTGCAGCCACAAGGGTCCTGTCGGTTCCTGGATTCCATCCATTGCCCCGCCCTTGTAGCTGTCAGCAGCTCACAGACCACATCTAGACCCAAAGTGATGAAGATTCCCACCAAAGGTGATTTTTCCGGCCCCTTGCCCTGCCCTGTGAACCCCTCATTACTAATGTGGCTCCTTTCCTTTCCTCCTCTGCCCTGACATGATGAAAACGGCTTGTTCCAGTCTCCATGATTGTGGCTTATGAGCAAAAACCGAATACATTTTCTCTGCCACGGCAACAATTCTGCCTCCCCCCCAGGGGCCGCCTACCCCGAGGGGTTGCCTGGATGCCCAAAGCCGAAAAGACTCCTTTCCAGCATCTGCAGGGAGTCTGTGATCCAAAACCTGGGCTCCCGGCCCTCAACATCTGGGGGGAAGGAAAGAGACACGGCCGTCAGCTCCCGTCCGCCAAGAAAAATATCCTTGCCCCCATTCCGCTTTGTACTTTTTCCAGAAACGGCCCAGATGGACTGATGTCAGAGGGAAAGGCAGGTAAAAGGAAGGCAGAGAGAATGACTGGTTTGAGTCTTTTTCTGGGATCTGCAAGAGAGAGTTTTTCATTTAGCTCATGCTATTTCTACAGAAACCAGAGCATGCAAATATTTACTTGGTTCTCAATACTACCAGACATCTGTCCAGTTTAAGAACTGACCCACAAAAACGTCACGTTGCGTAAACATAGCCATCCTTTAGCCAGAGAACAGCTTTAAAAGAAAACTCTGAAATGCTTAAGGAAAAAAAAAAAAAAGCTTTATTTAATCAATGGCAGATAGGTGAAGTAATATTCCCGAGCGGGAATAGTCATAAGGAGAAACCAAGTTTCGACAGAGCACCGATCCTTTTCATCGTGTAGAGTTGTTCTTGTGGTTCCTGCAAACATTGTGGAGGCTCAGCCGAAGCCACTGCGGGGCTGGATCGAGTTGGGATCCGCGCTGACATCCGTCCGCAGCCTGTGGCGGACTGTGCTTTCCTCAGCCCCTTAGGCGAGCGTGTTAATCGAAGGCCATTTTCGTGGAGGCCCCTGAACTTCCTCCACTTTAATAAGATGCACTGGGCCCTGGGGACCCGGAGCGCACTTGCTGCCCGGCCAGCAGACACAGCTCCTTCCTGCCCAGGACTCACACCTCAGGTTCCGAGCAAGGGCACGCTGGCCCCGCCGGGACACCGAGCAGCGTGGTGCGGGACTGAGCACGCCATCGCCGCCAGACTCGCGGCCCGCGTGAAAGCGCCGACGTGCCCGATCTAGAAAAAGCAGCAGCATACGAACCACCGTCAAGGTCCGCCGCCCCCCACTGAATGTGCTCACACACTCCTTTATTTTTAACAGAGTTTTTATTTGGGAGTAATTGCGAATTTATACAAAGTTGTGAAAATAACGCAGGTGGTGCCGACACACCCATCGCACAGCTTCTCCTAGTAACGGCCGCGAAGGTGACCGTGGGACGTCCGTCGAAACCAAGGGGTTAGCACTGACAGCTTGTCACAGCGGCCGTGCGCCCCCCCCCCCATTCTCGTCCTTAGCGGCAGAGCTGGCACCAGGACGTGCACCCCTGATGCCGGTCGCCGCTCCAGGCGGGCGGGGATCTGTCAGGGAGCTGAGGTGAAGGAGCACTCGCATCAGCCACGGAGGGGACAGCCAGCTGGGGTCGCACAGAGCGGGCGGAGCAGGACCATCAGAGCCACCACCCCACCTCTGGCATCTCCAGGCCTGGGTACTAGCACTGCCTTCCAACCCTCGCTGAGTCTGGGCATCCTGGGAGTGGGCAGTCCTACCGAAGACACTGAGCACCAGCACCCCCGCCCCCCCCACCCAGGCCCGATGACGGGACTCCAATACCGCATCATGAAGCCATCTCTCGGAGCCCAAACGCCCTACTTCAACCAGGAAACAGAGTGTGCGATGGAAGCCGTCCCCGGGAGGTCCTCGTGCTTTATTCTGCAGTTGACCTGAGTGGCATCTCCCTAAGCACAGCTCGGTGAAGCAGAGAACCCCGCAGAAGGTCCAGGGCCGCTGAGAGCCCCGTGCACCGCAGCCTCTACTCTAACTGGCTTGCCCACCATCTTTAATTCACCACTGGGACCATGGGTGTCCCTTCATCCCCCCACCCTGCGGAATATGGGCAGGAATGTCTATTCAGTTATTCGTCTGTCCCTCACTCATTCATTCAATAATGTTTTATTGAGCTGCCTACTGTGTGTTCTGCTGAGTTCTAGGACCCAGTACAAGTAGAGTCAATGTGATGGCCTTCACCGAGCTGCCTACTGTGTGCCCGGCCCAGTTCTAGGATCGACTCAAGTAGAGCTAATGTGATGGCCTTCATCAAGCTGCCTACTGTGTGCCTGGCCCAGTTCTAGCACCCAGTACGAGTAGAGCTAACGTGATGAACTTCACCCTCGCTGAGCTTGTACTTCACAGTGAAGAGGTAAACAACTGGTTGAAGACACTACAGGATGACTCCCAAGGGCCTGGCGGGGCCACAGGGCATGTGGCAGGGCAGGGCACCTGCCAGGGGAGCAGGGGAGCACGAGCGGGGGGATGAGAGCACAGACCCTGAACCACGGCTCAGCCATGCGTGTGTGAGGCACACCAGGGCCTGGCACTGTGGTCGGGACCTTCCATGCAGACTGAGGGTGAGAGGACACACTTTTTGCAGGACATTTTCTGCTTAGAGTGAGCCAAGCAGACCCCACTCTCAGAACAGGAAGCCACAGTGGCCATGGAAGGCTGGGAGCACCCCGAGGGCAGCTCCTCTGTGCTGTCTGTGCCCTGGTTCCCTGTCCCCACCACCCGGGTTTGGCCTGGTTCCCTGTTCCCCACCACCTGGGTTTGGCCTGGTTCCCTGTCCCCACCACCGGGTTTGGCCACACTGTGATGGAGCGTGGTCTGATGTTTCTCTCTGCTAAGGACAAGAGGAATTCGGTGAGAAACAAGGATGTAGAGGGGGGCCCTGGATCATTTTATTTCAGCAGGATACATTTCATAAGGCGATGCAGGCTGAGGGCGACTGGGGGTACCCCAGGGGTCCCCGTCCCCAGCTCTCACACCCGCTGCGCTTTGGGAGGGAGCAGGCACAGAGGCAGCGGCCGGGCTGGTGCCCATCGTGGTACATAGTGAATTATCCGTGCAAGAAGCAAATAATATGGAAAGATGAAACGCTGCAGTGGCCACGGGGTGTGGGACTGTGTTATTTCTCCTCAGCACATAATGTATGGTTATTACTTGAGTTATAATGGCTTAGGAATCATTTAGATACATCTTCTTTAGTATGATTTTTAGTCTGTTATTTAGACAGATGCTAAGTTAAGGGCTAGCTTATACTTTCATTATGAAATCTCAGAATCTACCAACCACCAGGCACGTGCTTCCGGGCCGAGCCCCTCCCTCCACATCCCCTCACAGGGCAGGGAAGGCACCTCGCTGCCCCAGGGCACTGGCTGCAGGAGGAACCAGCCCAGGGCTTGCGCTCTGCAGAGGGCAGCCTGGAGCACGGGGGCAGAACTGCTTTCAGTGCCTCTGCACCAGCCAGGGGCATGTTTCTCAGCCCCCGGCAGGACCCATGGGTCTGTGCTCCCGAGGGCCAGTGGTCCCCAGGGACGGTGGTCCCAAGAGCAGGCGCTCCAGAAGGCGAGTGCTCCCCAGGGCAGGTGCTCCTGAGGGTCAGTGCTCCCCAGGGACGGGGGTCCCAAGAGCAGTCACTCCAGGAGGCGAGTGCTCCCCAGGGCGGGTGCTTCTGAGGGTCAATGCTCCCCAGGGACGGGGGTCCCAAGAGCAGGTGCTCCAGAAGGCGAGTGCTCCCCAGGGCGGGTGCTCCTGAGGGTCAGTGCTCCCCAGGGACGGGGGTCCCAAGAGCAGGTGCTCCAGAAGGCGAGTGCTCCCCAGGGCCAGTGATCCCCGAGTCCACACTCAGCTGTGGCCTCAGCACGCTGCCAGCACACACCCTTGCCTTGCTGCCCAGAAGAGTCTGTGTCACCGAAAGTGAACAGCAGGTGGAAACATCCTGAGTGAGGCTCATCCAGGGCTGCGGCATCACCAGCCTCGGGGCTTGTCTCTGACGTCAGCGTGCTCCATGGACACTCGAGTTCTGTTCTCCTCACGCTTGGAACTGGGTGATCACGGCCTCAGGAGCCCCTCGCCCCTTGGGGTGACAGGCACGTATGCTGATGTATGCACGTGCACGTCTCTCACGTGAGCACATACCCACATAAGTGCATGCACACACACAGGCATACTCATGAAGGCACATGCACACACACACGGACACCCATGCATGCACACACACACATCCACATAAAGATGTCTGCACAGGACCATAGGCACACACAGCACCCACATGCACGTACCCACACACCCACGTGTGCACATACTCATGTACCTGTACCCACATACCTACACACTCACGTGCACACACGCACACACACGTATGCACGAACACACACATGTATGCACATGCGCACACACACACGCACGAACATGCACACACGCTCAGGGGCACCCTCCCAGGGAGCCGCCCAGCCGGCCTGGAGGCTGTCAGATGCAGGTCCCCGGACCACGAGGAAGGAGGCTGCACCCCACGGGGTTCCTCCGTCCACCTCGTGGCCGGAGGGAGTGCTGAGGAGCTGTGAGGGGCTGTGGACATGTCCCTCAGTCTTACTGTGAGAGCAGAGGCACCCAGGGTCCCGGGAAGCTGCCACAGGGCTGGTCTGCAGTGTAACTTCAGGTGACGACAGGTCGTGGTGCTGACCTGAGCCCTCTGGTCCAGAGTTCTGTGCCATGTGCTACATGAAGACAGTCGGTGGCCCCCGAGGTGGGCACCCAAGGTCTCTGAGTAGAGGCCCTGCACTGCTGAGGACTGCAGGCTCCGGGGAGGACGGAGATGACCTCCAGGAGGGGTTCCAGCCCACGGGCCTGACTCTGCCCTCCCTGCCCTCTGCAGAGCCCACGGAGCGTCCCTGCACCTGACCCTGCCCTCCCTGCCCTCCTGCTCTGAATAATAGTAATTCACGATAGCCTCACTTCCAGTTTTGTGGAGGAAAATTTTATTAATTTAATAAAAGAAGGTTCACACATCAAGTCGGGTGCTCACAACATCCAGCCTCCCAGCTGCGGAAGCCCCGCAGTGAACAGCCCGGCTGGGGTCCCGACTGAGGGTCCAGGGCACAGTCTTCCCCTCACGTGGGACTTCCCACTAGCTATTTCCACCATCCCCCGCCCGGGTGTGATCTCTGGTCGGTCGTTAAGTCAGCCTAAGCGCTGGTTTTTCTCGGTTTCTCTTACAATCTCAGCAGCCTGGGCGTCTGCAAACTCCTCTTCCCTCCCTGATCCATCCCAGGGGGCCAGCCTGTCCCCTCCAGGAGCAACTGAGGCACATTAATCCCTCTTGTATTCAGGAACAACAGGGCCAGTTCTGATCCCGAGGGCAGATGCGGAGCACAAGCCAACTAAGCCCCCATGACTGTGTGTGTGCGGCTCGGGGCAGGAATGCATAACAAGTTACAACAACTTCCATACAGACAACCCCCCCCCCCACCCAAGGAGCCCAGCATGTGTCCCTGCACCTGACACCGCCCTCTGTAGAGCCCACTGTGAGTCCCTGCCTCTGACACTGCCCTCCCTGCCCTCTGCGGAGAGCCGGTGGGGAGGTGACAGCCGGGTGTTCCCGGGCCCCTCGGGGCTGTGAGAACAAGTACACACGTGGCCACCCTGCCCTCCCGCCAGGAATCACAATCGGGTAAAATGAGTTCCACACAATTTACAGTGCACATGGAATTGATTTTTAAGTTTCTGAAATAAGAAAACGCAAAGACAAGTTACAACCTGGGAGAAATTACTCACAACGTTGGCAAAGGCTTTATGTCAAGAGTAAGTCAGGAACTCCCACAAATCAATAAGGAAAACACAAACCTCCCAGAAGTGTGGGCACAGCCGATGCTTAGCGGGAGACGAAAAGCGCGTGGGAGCAGGTCAGGGAGGCCCCGCTGCCCTCGCCGGGGCCAGGGGACGCTGACCAGACCGCAGGGCACAGGGCTTGTCCCCAGCCCGCTGCAGAAACGCCTGAGCGCACCGGGCGTCACACGAGTAGGGCTCCCCCGGCCTCTCCCGCAAAACATCCGCTTTGAAACGGTTTGCAATTATCTCCTGAAACTGCAGACACACACCCGACCGTCCCACAGGGCTCCTGCCTGGCCCACGGCATCCAGGACCTTTGCACACCTGGGGAGACTTGGTCAACACTGGCCCACAGAGCCTCACGGACGATGGGGGACGAGACGCAGAGGGCCCTCCCTGGAGGAGGACAGGGCGAGAGGGTGCACAGAGTGGACACATTACGGCCGCAGATGCATGGGAGGGTATGGTTTCCAATTCAAATACCAAGTCAAGGCTGCTTTCAACATCTTGCCTTCTTCTGTAAGATAAAAGCAAACTAAAAACGTAAAAAATATACTTTAGGAGGGGGCGCCTGGGTGGCTCAGTCGGTTGAGTGTCCAACTCTTGATTTCCGTTCAGGGCATCATCCCAGGGTTGTGGGATTGAGCCCCGTGTTGGGCTCCAAGCTGAGTGTGGAGCCTGCTGGGGGTTCTCTCTCTCTCTCCCTTCCCCCACCCTCTCTCTCTCTTTTAAAAGAGTAAGTAAAGGCATTAACCCTGGTGACTCAAAGCCAAGGAGCCCACACGGCTACACCGCAGTTCAGCCTCAGCCTGTGTTCTGTGGCTGCCGTTTCTCAGACCAGCCGGCACTGGGCGGACCCGAATCTGTACGCGGCGAGGGGCAGCACGTCTCGATCATCTGTGTGCGACGCACACGCAGACCCCTCGGTCCCTCCCGGGAACCTGAGTTGGTGGCTTTGGCGTCATCTTCCACTCACCCCGTAGCCAGGCCAGCACGCCTGGAAACCGAGGCCAATTCAGGCCACTGTGCCGGCCTGGGGACCAGTGTGCAGGGGGGACACGTGAGGGGAGCGTGTGGTGGCTGCCATCCCGAGTCTCGCGAGTGCACAGGAGGAGAGACACGAACGTGTGCTCCCCGACAGGGGAGAGGCCGGCGGGAGTCTGGCAATAACGCGTGTGCCCTTTTCACGGGCTCCGGACGGATGCATCACTTCCGGCTTGGAGAGTCAGCAGTGGCAGAGAGAGGGCTTTCAACGGAGAAGAAGCAAGTCTCCCAGCCCCGCCCAACATCAGGTGCTCCAGAGACTCCTGCCACATGCTGCCCACCGAATGTGAGCGGCTCTAAGGGTGCTTGACGGTTTCCCATTTCACAAATTGAGGCTCTGAGTTTGGACAGCTGCTCCCGTGTCGCTCAAGGCAGACTCGGGACTCGGATCCTAGCCGTGTGTTCACCCACGGACGCACTCACGCTCGGGACGAGGACATGTGGCCGGTGGAGAGAGCGAGGTCTCGGAGCCGGGTCTGTGTGTGCACCTGAGCTCGCCGCTGGGTGAGGCTGGGGTCTGTGCGGAAGCCTGGCCTCCGGTCTTCGCCCACCCGCCGGGAGGAGGGCTCCCACCTCACGTGCTCTGTTGCTCCTTACGGCCCCTTCGCTCGGTTCTAGGGGCACGATTTCCTAGCTTGGGGCCCGCTGAAGAACCAGATACAAACTTTTCTTTCCTTTTCTTAGAACTGGATATTTTGAAGTGTGCGTGTTCATTAAAACCAGACTTTAAGACCCCGTTGAGTCAGACACCCCCCAGCCCCCTCTGGCACTGGCCCAGCTTGTGCTTGAAACTGAGCCCCATCGGGTTTATGTGGGTTGAACCAGCAGAAAATGTAAAGCTTGTTTTCTACAGAACTGCTTCCCCCTAAGCAGCTGTTGTGTCTTTTCAGACCCCACCAACAAACCCACCTGCTGTGTCTACAGAGGCCTGGACTCCAGGTCTGGGGCTCTGGTCTAGCCTGAGGATGAGCGGGGCCCCGCGTTCCTCTCCCAAAGTCAGGAGCCCAAGACCCCACCCGGCTTACACCAGCCCTGGGAGCACACCCGCAGCCCCTCCTCCCGACGTCAGGGGCGGGATTTTGCCTCGTCCTGGGGTGGGCTCCACACCAGAGTGAACACGGGATGTGTGTTCCGTACACGCGTGCCATGTGTGTGCCCCCTCTTTCCTCACAAACAGTCCCGCTTCCCCGCCCTTTCACCAACATGTATGTGACCTCAGCCCCCGTGATTACAGAAAGCTTTTTCCCTCCCCCTTCGGGGACACGGGTCACCCTCCCTCCCGCTCGCCCGGCTGCCTCTCGAACAAGCCCTTCCCTTCCTGTGGCCTCCCTGCCTCCGTGGAGGGCTTTGCTGCCGACCTGGCAGACGGACCCGCGTTCGGTTACAGACTGATTTGGGGAGTGTTTGTTTGTTGGTTGGTTGGTTGGCTGGTTTTAAAACCCTCCTGCTTTGCTGGCTCGCCTGGTGCAGCGATAAGGAAACAGCAGCAGCCCCCGCCCCGTCCCAAGGGACCCTGAGGTGTCAGCACTTGGCTTTAGAATTCACACCTTCGCTCACTTTTTGCTCCCTCATTCATCGCATCTAACGGGCGGATAGGGCTCCCGGGGAGCCCACAGGTCAGGGCCACCCTGCAACAAGGCAGCCGGGGGGTGGGGGGGTGGTTACTCAGACACAAACCCAGGGCCGCTCACCTGGCTTTCTCCCTAAAACCATCACAAGGGGCCAGGAGGCAGGACGCTTGTGCAGCGCCCCGGGGGAGGCCCTGGGGAGGACGTCCAGGAGCACGGCCCTCAGGGGAGGAGCAGAGTGGCTCTGCTTTCTGGAGTCTCCCTCTCCTTCCCCACGCTCCTCACACATCACAATTTCTTCAAACCAAAATCCCCAAACACCCTAAATGCACCAGAAAAGCCTCCCACGTAAGCATAATCATGCTAATTGATGTTGTTTGAGAGCTAATTAGCCAGACCCCGTGCCGAGCACCCGACAAACAAGAAAGGAAGCTCTGAGAGCCTGAATCACTTACCCAGACCTCCATCTGATGTCTGACTGCTGAGCCCAGGCCCCCAAACTCTGCTGTGCGGCCCATTTTAATTGTGTCCCAGAAGACCAGCGGTATTCACTGGCACTGCCTCTGGCCGTACCCACGAGGGCCGGGGGAGATTGAGGCCGTCTCCACGAGCACAGTTGGAGCAGGGAGCTGAGCGGTGCCCACAGCCGGTGCTCGCCTCCCCTGGGCAGCGGGTCCTGTGTGCAGACACCTCACCAATGCTATGGCTGCTGGCCCAGGTCCCCCAGCCTCTGTCTCCTTCCCTGGGTCCCCAGTGACTTGGAAATCTAGAAGGTGATAGCACTCAGTTTCCCGATGGCCGTCCTCCCAGAGGATGGCCTCACAGGCCGGGGTCTCTGGGTCACTCTGGGACAGGAGTGGGAGAAGGTGGTCTCACATTTCCGGCCTCCCTCCCTGTGCTTCTCCTAATGACCTTCAACCTTGGCCAGGCCCCTTCTCCCTCTCTGGCCTCCTCTGAGATCAAGGTGCACGTAGGTAAGACCCAAGGAACCCCCTCTCCCCCCAGCCCTTACTTCCTGTGTCTTTGAGAACCACGGTAGTGCCAGATCACGTGACTGGTTATTTTTCTCAGTGCCTCCTTTCAGTATGTGGCTTGATCGGACAAAATTACACGGTTGTGATACTATTTCTCGGAGACGACAGGAAGGAAAGGGCTTCCCAGGACAGGAGATGTGGACTCATGATCGCACACAGCACGGACCTTCGCGCTAGCCCGAAAAAGCTCTCGGACTGTGGGCTAATGCCCTTGGAAATGTTTCTGCAAATGCGCTGGGTGCGGTCGCTATGGATTGCCACCTGTGCGGTTTGGCTAAAACTACGTGATTCTTTGAAAGACTTCCCTCATCGTGCCTAAATATTGCTGCTTATAACCTGTTGGGGCTGTGAAATTGCTTTCTATTTTATTGTAAGAAAACACGGAAAAATACCAATTTGTGAGTAGAGAAGTTTGTCACAAATGATTGTCTCCGAGTGGAATAAGCGGAATTTGAAGACTGTTTATCCCTCCTACTATATTTTACAATAAAAACTGGGTCATTTTTATATGCTCAGAGGAAGAAATGGAAGCTATAAGGAATAAATCGTGTCAATATCCTAGCGATACTTGGAAGGGAGTGGTCAGGAGCAGAAAACAGACACACGTATCCAAAGCACGTAGCGGCATTGGTGAAATACAGAAGAGTGATTCAATATAATTTGTAGAACAAAATCTATACAGGTCATACAGAGGTCAATGCACCTTCACTGAGATAAGTAAAAAGTGGGGCAATTGTGGAGGAGGCACGGACAACACAGAGCGTAACGAATTCAAGGTTTGAGGATGAGCTGAGGGAACGTGGGGAGATGAGTGGAGCGTTTCCACTGGGACGAGGTGGCGTGGAGACCTGCCTACCCGCCCGGGCCCCTGCTCTGCGCCCCGGGGTCATGGCCACCACACTGGCTCAGTCCAGCCACCGGCGCCAGGACTGTCCTCTGGTGCTCACTTGCTGTACGTGGACGGCCAAGCGACCCAGGGTAGTCACTGCTCTCCCGATGGAGCCAGAACAATGACCACGCACTAGAGAAGGGCACATCCTTCCAATGGCACGGGGACCACAGGACCGTCAGCACGGCTGAGACTCCATGAGTTGAGCACGGGCCCGGGAGGCGGCGCCCTGCGTGGTAGCAGGGCAAGCAGACTCCGTGAGCGCTGTGGTCGGGCTGTCGGCGAAAGATCGCAGTCACAGGGAGAGGAGAGGACTGTGCGCCGAAGGACGCTTCATGACCACGACAGCTGAAAATAGCTTCTCTGTGGAATCCTGGCATCAGTGTAACCATCCGAGCAAGCAAAGGACACTGGGAGGAAGGAGCAAGGGGGAAATCCAAGAGGGAAGAGAGGCAGCGTTAGCCGTGGTGCAAGCCGGGACGCTTCCCCACGCTGCGGCGTCCTCTACTCGCCTCTACTTGACCAGAGAGCCACGCTTCTCTGTCAGACCAGGGGGGTTTGCTCACCCGGACCCCAGGGGACAAGGCAAAGTGGCGGGGGGGGGGGGCAGGTGGTAAGGCACTAAGTCTGCTGGAGTAATACGACATTTAGGTTTCTCGAATAATTGTGAAGTCAGACATCTCAGCTGAGCATAAGTTGACATGTGTCAAAATTTCCTTTTTTTACGGGGAGAAAAGAAGAATCTTTAAATGCCTTAGGAAAGAGTTTTGCCTGTGGCAATGAACATTATATTGATGTCCGCTCTGCTAGAAATTTAGATTGCTCTCGATGTGAAATGAGATTTATCAGCTTCCGAGTTTTCATATCCAGGACAGCAGCTTCCAGGACAGGAGAGGAAAACATCAAGGCAGCATTACCGAGAAAACGTGCTCATTAAGGAAGCTATAAAAGCGAACAAGAAAATAACTACCGTTACCTACAAATCTCTCCGCCCTTCTACCCAGCACAGGAGACACGCTTAGGTGTCGTGAGGGGGGTGAGGGAAGGTGTGTGCATGTGGATGAAAGAATACAGCTGGTTGACACCACTGGGAGCAAGGGGGCTGTTTAATGTACAGAAGGAATGTCAGCTCTTGGAACTTGGTAAACCCAAGAGTGCAAATCAGAATTCAGTCTAGGACCACCCTGGGTTTTTCTTACCTTAGTAGTATACCTTCCTTCACCTTCTAGTTAATATGCTACTAATGGTGTTGGTAATTCTGTACAACGTTACGTCTCTCTCAGACATTCTCGATAAAATGTGATTAACACAGCGTGTCCCCGTGGGCATTGGTGTCTGCTTTTCCACCTCAGGTTTTACTTTGGCGTTCCTGCCTGGAAGTCACACTGTATGGCTTAGTAAAATGAATAAAAGAGATTTATAAATAGAGACTGTTTAGATAAAGGCAAAACACCATCCATCTGGAGAGAGAAGCTTACCCACAGTAGATCTGTGTTTATCGAGGGACATCAGCCACATGTTAAACCTCGATGCCCTGTTTTCAAAGGACATAAAACGACCATCGATGAGCCCCATAGCCCAGCAGGAAGCCTATCCCTTGGGCTCCTCCTCCAGATCTATTGGGCCGTTTCTCTCCAGGGCAGAGCAAACATTATTCCCAGGTAACATTAAAGTGAAGAAGAGAATAGAACACACGTTTAAGGTATGCCCGGTCTCATGTTATGCTCGCAGAGGTAGAAATGATGATTTCTAAAGAGATGCACCTATGGAGTGTTACATTCAGGCTGTGTTTAAATTAGTACAAATAATCCAGTTATGATTTGAGACTAAACACAGACTTGAAGAATTTTTCTCTCTACCCCTTCAATTGAAGGAGGTAAAGGGATCATTTTTCTTTAATATAACATGGGAATTTCTCAAATTCATCTCTTAAAAACTCAGATAACTTTCCTCTCTTCTACAGTTTGTAAGAATATTAAGCAAACTGTGAAGGCTTTGTCCCCAGCGGACAATTTGTGTCACTGGATCTGTGTGTTCTTATCCCTAGGGATGATCTTTCAAAGACACTCGACTCTTCCCAGGAAGTGATCAGCCATCGGCGCATCAAGTCGGTATAAGGATATTTGAAAGTATCAACAGCCTATGATGCAATAGAAATGATTTCATTTTATTAAAAAGTGAGAGTTGAATTCTGAATACATTTCATATAATAACTTACTTTGCTTTTGAAGATAGCACTAAATGTCTGATTATTCTTGTGGTTGTTGAATACCGAAGCCGCGTAATCACCATAGGAGGACACGGTGGCTGTGGTCTATGTTAGATATCGGTGTGTTTCGAAAACTGCAGCTGAGCTCAGAAACAAAAACCAAGTCGTTGTCCCTGTCTAAATCTGCTCTTGGTTGTGACTGAGCAAAAGACAATTTTCACATCTTCCCTCATGCAATCTGGTGTCTCCTAGTCACTTTAATAAAATCATCAGCTGTGTGTCTATCGTGGGTGACCATCACTGTAACTGGGGTTTATTGCATGGGCAGTTGGCTTGGCATCTTCCAGCAGTGGCCGGTGAGCATGAATGCATTGCTCACGACCTCTGGAAGCAGTGATAACAACGCTTGGTGTTCACCGGAAGCTCTAGTGTGAACGTGAGCTGTTAACAGCCATCAGCTGCCATGGCCATGGGTCAGGCTGCAGAGAACTGTGTGCCAACTCAGCATCCCCAGGGGCTCTGCGTCAGTGTCCTTGAGGGTTATCATCGACACTCTGCAGAAAACTGAGTGTCTCGGTCAGGGTCCAGTCAAAAAACAAGAGTCGCACCGTTATTTAGTAGAGATAAATTAAATAATGTTAAACTAGATTTTGGAGAACTAGGAAAGCAAAAAGGAAACTGAGGTGGCACAGAAGGTAAATTAAAGAGGCAGCAAGAGCTGGGACGATGAAGGGTGGATATCAGGGTCATCAAACTTAGAACTTTGGGGAAGTCCATGGAGATGGTTCTCAGAGAATGGGTGTCATTCAGCTGGTGCTGATACCCCAGGGGCTCAAGTTTCTGAGACTCTGATAACCAAAGAGGAGGTGCTGTCAGCTGGGGTTGGCATCTTCACGTGGAGAATTCTGGGAGTGAAGGAATAATACAAGCAAGCTAGAGCCTGCGGTGGCTACCAAAACTAGCCACCAGGGAGGAGGGTCAGCGCCCAGCTGGCCTGACAACAACAGGAAGCAAAGTGGGAAGGCTCACATCTTGTCTCCCTCCCACCTTGCAGATCCCAGATGGCTGGTGGGGAGCAACTGGCACACAGAAAGATGATTTGCAGAGCTCCAACTGCAGCTTCCAAAGCATAGTTTAGAAGTGCATTTGGGGGGTGCCTGGGTGGCTCAGGCAGTTGAGCACCCAACTCTTGGTTTCGGCTCAGGTCATGATCCCAGGGTCATGGTATCGAGCCCTGATTCAAGCTCTACACTGAGGGTGGAGCCTCCTTAAAATTCTCTCAATCTCTCTCTCTCTCTCTCTCTCTCTCTCTCTCTCTCTCTCCCTCTCAAAATTAAAAAAAGAAAAAACTTTAAAAAAAAGAAGTGCATTTGAAACTGGGAGACCATAAACTGGTAATCGGCACAGTCCACCCCTTGACCATCCAGTAAGTTTACACTTATACGTATTGGGACCTCCATACAATGTCAGCAATGGGGAGCTTCTTCTCACTAAATACGACCAACCTTCACACAAAGATGCTCTTATTCTGGTCCCAAAATGAGGGGACGTGGAGTCCCAGGAATCACGTAGAAGACATTCACATTATCTGTCTATGTGACTTTTCTGTGGATGTTGAAACAAATAACCACAAACTTAGTGACTGAAAACAACACGTTTTTCCCTTACAGGTCTTGGGGTAAGGAGTCTGAAATCAAGGTGTGGGAAAGTCTTCTGGAAGACTCAGCAACATTTCTGCTTCCTTGCCTTTCTTAAATTTTAGAAGCCACTCCCATTTTTCTTCATATCATGCCAACCACATCTCAGAGTACATGTGGTCAGCAGATAACAGTCCTGAAGAGGTCCATACGCCAACCCCGGAACCTGTGCATGTTTCTTTGCTGGCACAGGGACTTTGCAGATGTGACTGAGTTAAGAATCTTGAGATGGGGAGAGTAGCCTGGATTTTCCAGGCAGACCCAATATTGTCACAAAGTCTCTTCTAAGACAGCAGTGGAGGGATACTTGATTACAAAAGAAGCAGAGGAGATGTGATGTCTAGTTGACGGGCTTCCTTTCTGTAATTGATGCCATGGTTTGTCATTATTTCTTCCTTCTTCCACTGCCCATTCCACGACTCTTCAACCCCCCTCAACTACTGGGGGGGTGTGTGCTCTACTCCACGGGTGCCAAAAACCTTCATTCCTGAAGAGTGTGGACGTTCAGCAGCCCTCACTACTGCTTCATCATCTTCTTCTATTGTTATAGTTTGCCATTAACTTCTGCTGTTGGGCAGAACTAAGTACTAATAGATGCCCCAAAAAGGTCCCTGGTTCCAGGAGTAAGGCCTCCCGCACTCATGGTGCACCTGCCAACCCAGTCTCCCCTCTGTGGATATTGACCAGCTCAACTTGAGGAGTATCCCCCCTTTTGCTGATGTTATGTCATGCTGATGTCATAGAAAATCCCAAATGGTCAGGTGGCAGGCTCACCTTCCAACTCACTGGAACCACTGCTACATTCCCTGATGGCAGCTTTCTCATCAAGGGGATTCAAGACTTCCAAACCAGCATAACTCAAATTTACAGGGACAAGAAGATAAAAAAAAAATCTATAGGTATTTTGATAGGTATAACATCAAAAGGAGCAATTTCTACTTCCACTGCTTGATTCCTCCACCAATGTGTGTTGGCTCCAGGAGAAATGGTTCCACCCGCCATTATATACACAAGCATGATCTATATATGCACTGTTATATGTACAAGTGTATAATATAAAACTCCATCCATTCAGGATATTGTCTAGGAAATAGTGCTTTGAGTTTTTTGTTGCTCATTAAATCTTTCTAATAGACCTGGGTGATGCCATGCGTGGTAAACCCTCTGAATGTCAGGGATGTGAGTCCGTTGTCACAAGCAAACTTGTGCAGAAACTGTGGCAGTGAGTACAGCACACATGGGGTTCCAGAGAAAGCACCGCAGTCAGGGAATGCAAACCCAGATCTGGAAGATGTGTCTATCGATGAGGACGATTTCTACCTTTCAAGAACAGAGGTGGTTTGCTATAGTCAATGTGCAACTGCCCCAAGAGCTGGTGCCCATGGGGCTATTGGCTGGTTAGGCACCCACTGGCAGCATGGCCAGGCCATCCTGAGCAGGGCACGTCCGTGTTGTTGGGCCCAGCCCTAGCCCCCCCACCCCGACCATCACCATGATCACTATATAGTAACTTTTCAGTCTCTAAGATCTACAGAAAGAGTCACATCACCTGCTTATCTACTGATAACCAACTCTGCAGTGGATACACTTTTGTGAGCATACACTGGGACACAAATATCTTTATACTCTGTGTCCTTTCCAAGAATAGCATCTCCCTGCCTCTTCCCCAAAACTCCTTGTCATCAATATTCCAATTATATTCTTTCTAAATCCAGGGCCATCCAGGAAAATCCTTAGCAAGCACCCATGATGAGTGCTGAGTCGTCCTTCTGGACATCTCTGAGTCAATACTCAGTGAGCTCAAATGTCCACACACTGAGAGGTCCCGCAGACTGTGACTTCTGTGTATCGGCCTCTGGTGGTCCTCTTCTGGTTGGGGTCAGCATTGCAGGCAGGACCATCTGTAACCCAGGGATGAGCTAGCTCTCCTTCCCCAGTCAATGGCCATAAGAAACTCCCATGAGTTATTTGTGTCAACTTAAAGGAAGAATACAGTCAAGAGTAGATGGGAAGAGGCAAGGAAGGATTCTCTTGTGGGTCTCAGAGGGAGGACGGCCCTGCCTCCCCCTTGATTTCAGGCTTCTGGCCTCCAGAACCGTGAGACAATAAATGTCTCTGGTTTTAACTCCCCCCTCCCCGCTTTGCGGTACCTTGTTAAGGCAGCCTGACAAATCCCAGAGTATTTATCCAAAGGAAAACAGTTATCTTCAAAAGAAAGAATATCTTTACCCTAAAACATCACAGCAGGCTTCTCGGTACGCAGATCCAGCACTGGCAGAGGGGGTCTCTGGGAGCCGGTGAGAAACGTAACTTCTCAGCCCCACTGCAGATCACTGAATCGGAAGCTCAGGGGTGGGACCCAGCAGCCTGTGTTCAAACAAGCCTTCCAGGTGATTTTTACACTTGCTACAACTTACAAGCACTGCCTTCGAGGAAAGTCCAATCTGTGTGGGCCAGGGGCGCTAGATCACAGCCCTGCGTGCTGCAGACGGTCCGTGTGTCTCCGTCTCCAGCAGGTCTGTCTACACTAGAGCCCGGACTCCTTCGAAATCACCGTTGCTCCCACTCAAACACGCAGTCTCACAGGCTGTTCAGGAAATGGGCGAGAGCGTGTGGCATGTGATGGTGTTCCTGTCTTCTGTTTGTGCGCATATCTCCTCCAAACGTCAGCATGTGGTGGACCTCTACACTGCCCTGGGATTTTCTCTCACCTCTCATCTTCCTGAGGCATCGAAAGTATCTACCTCTTCCTGTTCACCAGGTCCCATTGCGTGATTTTACCACCCAGAGAGCCAGTGCCAGCTGCTTTGGAATGTCCAGTAATTGGATTGCCAAGGACGACCTTGCAGAGAACAGGAGAAAAGAGGTAGCTCTGAGCCAGGGCTCACGGGTGTGTGGCTGTCCCTGCCAGGTAATGCAAACCTTCCAGGAGGGAGCAATTGCAAATGGCGTGGAGGAAAAATAACACCTACCAACCGTGTTCCGGGCTGTGTTGCTTTACTCCAGTAAAGAGAACTACGTAGAACAGCGGCTACAATTCAAGTTACCGGTCGACTGGATCTATAATAATGCGGGGTTATTCCCTGAGCTCCGCCTGCTTCTGCACGGGTCAGAACAGGTTGTTACAGGAGTGCAGAATGCGGTCTCCACTCTGTATCTTTCAAGTCTTCGGTGATGATCCAATCTCTAACTCCTGAAAGGATGTTGTGTTGCTTCTGTTTCATTTTCTGGTGGATGGGGGGTTTATCAGGGTCTTCTACGTGCCCACTGCTGTCACGAATAGCCCTCTCTTCGTGGGTCAGGAGCTGGTATGGGGATCCTTCCACTGTGAATTATGTCCATTCTACTTATAAATTCTAGAACTTGGGAAAATGATCTCAGGGTGGTATATAATCCATTGGGACCATAAGGATTCAAACCTGGGCCAAAACACCGCCTACCACCTGACCGCCATTAACCACTTGGTGAATGGTAAGATCACAAAGGTTTTTTTTGCGGGGGAAAGAGGATCTCTAGGAGCGGTATAGATTCTTAGACGTCATCTAGAAACTCCTGAAGCGACTGGGCGTTTTTCCCCCAGAACACAGCCACCTTAGTTAATGATCACAGGCCCATCCAGAACAGCTGTGAGGAAGACAGTGGTGGCAGCGTTGTGGGGTCCTTCCTCAGGTACCCTGAGCCCCCCAGTTCCTCAAGGTTGCTGCACCTGTGAGCTGGTTTAGTTCTAGAATCTGGAAGTACTTCTCCACATACCACCTCAACTTGGTTTCTGGCCACTAGCCTGGGGTTCTTCCTGCCATGTGGCTATAAATCAGATGACATTTTGGTGACCTTCTTCTCTTCTTCATTCCCAGGGACTCCATGAGCCATTAGACACGGCCCAAACGCCCCCTGGGTTAAACCATTCGGAACACCACCTTGTTCCTGACGCCCATTACGGCAAATACAAGCACCTCGTTTCTGGCAGCGAAGCCACTTGGCCTCTGCTGCTGAGGACCCCACCCCACCCCAACAAGATGGGGGGAGTGGGGCTCTGTGGCAGAACCCCCACTGTTGTTGCCAGCCTACAAGGACAGCCGGGACCATGCTGCTTCCCTCACAAAGGCATTTCTCAATGCTCTAGGACAACACTCTTTCCGCAGGCTTTGTCCAGGTGTGTGGTTGTGCAGAATAGTCGTGAATAAACCCCTTCCCACGTGAGTACCCTCCAAAGTTGTGATCCATGTAGACATTCATAAAACACCAGGAGAGTTCTAACACCCAACTTCACTGTATGCAGAGTAGTTGATTGGAGTTTCTGTTAATAAGCTGGGGACGCCACCTTCAACCACACAAGCCACCTCATCCCGCGCAGCCTCTCTGGGGAGCACTCTCACGTGAATCCACCTGCCCCTCGTGTTGGAGTCTGTCTCCTTTGGGTTAATATCTTAGAATCCACCACTATACAGATATCTGGGGGTTCTTCAATATAAATTAACAAACATTTATCTTCCTTTTAGAGGATGAGTGGCCTCTTCCTGAGTCAGACCGTGTGTTCCCCCAGGCACATGCCCAGATCTGCCCTGCTTGCTCGTCTAGGGGCAGCCGGAGCTGGTCGGGGACTCAGTGAACCAGGCATGTGCTTCCATGGCAACTGTCCCAGGTTAGGTTATGTCAGGGTATTTAATCAAAGGTTGGTGGTATCCTTAGACATGTGGCAGGGTAGTTGGGGTGCTTTTACCGGCAAAGGAGTCTTGGGGTTGTTTACGGATTCAAGGTTCTCAGCTGCGTTTGTGTCTGCCCATGCACCCCCATTCCAGGTCTCAGGGTCCCCTCCTGCTCCATCAATACCCCAATTTACACGCATGATTTGCTGAGGCTGTGAATTCAACCTACACTGTAATTCTGCAGCTTACACAGCTCATACGGCCTCTGATTCTGAGAGAGGTCAGCCCTGCAACCAGGTGGATTAGAAGCTTCCTATACAGCTACCAGAGTTCTGCTTTACTCTGGCCATGACTTGACCTGAGAGTTTAAAAGTCAAGTTTGTCACCTTCTTTCTAGAAGCACTTCCTGGCCCTCAGGAGCAATTATCTACTCCCCAGCCCCTGTAGACATCCTTAATGCCACTAGAGTCCTTCAAATGTGCTTTTTCCATAGCCACTTCACACCCATCAACTGCAGCTGATAACTTAATTAATAATGATGCTGGTGCATGCTTTGGTGCTACTGTCCTATTTCCCATTTGCAAGGAACTCAGCCACGCATTCAAATCTAAGGACATGACCAGAAGAACCCCCAGATACCATTTTGAGTGTGTGTTTCCCAAGGCCACTCCCGGTGACCATTTGTAAATCAGCCAGGTTCCAGTCAGGAGAAGGTACCGCAGCAGGGAGAACGTCACATGAAGACTCCTTTTCCAGGTAGTGGAGGGCTGGAAGGGCAAACAGGAAATGCTGAGTATCACAGAAGCCATACTGTCAGGAAGCAGGTCCCACCCTAGGATGGAGAAGGGACAAGAGACAGAAGCTGGATGTTTGGGCGGCAGTACACTTGGGTATGGAGGCAGACCTCTGAGCAGGGGTTGGGACCTGGCTGGCCAGTGACATATTTGGTTGAAGCGGTACGTGTCCCCAGGCTCCCAAGGGAGGGGAGAAGGACTAGCAGGGACAACAGTGGGGGACTTCGGGAGAGCACGGCTCACTCAGGAGTGCCAGGTGCTCAATGCCATGGGGTATAGAACAGGGAGGAGTTCAAGGAAGGTGGCAGAAGGTAATCCTGCTGGCCTGAAGCATCCTGTGTCATGTTCAGGGGTTCAGATTCATCTCAGAGACGGCGGAGGGTCTTCTCAGGGGGTTAAGTAGAAGAACAAAGGATGAGATTTTCATTTTTCAATGAGAATTCTAGTGACAGCGTGCCGGGTCAAGACCCATCAGGAAACTGGTGAAATCGTCTTGATGGAAGAGGTGTATCTTATTTTTTAGGCCAGAAATGTCGAGAACGGGGGCCAGAGTATGGGCCCCAGATAGGGTGAGGGGGTATCGATGGGCACCCCTTTGGAACCAGGTAGGAGGCGTCCAAGCACCTGAGCCCAGTCAAGGTGACTTCCCAGGCTTCAGCATGAGTTTGAAAAGTGAGAAAATCCCAGCTCGTGTTCCCACATGGTCTCACATCATTGGAAACTGTCTTCCTGGAGCCCCGAGCTTCCTGCAGGTTTGTGTCATGTGTCATACTCTCCCCCGCCTCCTCATCTCTGGGTCCCTGGCAGCAGAGGTAGTCGGCTCACCATGAAGTTCTACAAATGAACGTCTCCTGAAAGATTGCTATGATGATAACTCATTTCGGGTGACTCCAGGTATAAGACCCAGAGCCTTCAAAAATAGTAAAGCATGCCCACTGGATTTTACTTTTTAGGAAAAGTGAAAACCAGGATTTAAATTCCAGGTGGCTTCTGGACTGTATCAAACACTCAAACAGAAACCACTCTTGGCTAGACCAGGCAAGACTCAAATATTTGGACAGTTGCCCCCCACTGCACTAACACTCCGTTGCACATTCCACATAACCTTTGATAAAGAGACGTGTGTCTTCTGTCTTTATCTTTCTCCTCACCTCCAGCCTCAGAGCAATAACTCATAGTGCATGCTGAATAAAGGTTACTCTTTCCTGAACGACTGGTCGTATAAATAACTAGGGAATGGAAAGCCCATGTATGTTCCTTTCTTTATCACAGTTTGTTTCTCCAATTAAGATACTATTCTCAGAAATGGCACAACAGTGTGGAGTGGGAAACCGAAGCAGTGTGCTATCCTTCATCGATAACATGTCAGTACTCATTAAAAATTCTGTGATCAGCCTTACACTGGCACCACGTACCTGCTCACACATGCCTCCCTTTTGAAAGGATATGAGCTTTTTATTCTAAGAGATATGAGTTCATTTTCATCCACGTCATGGCTTATATTCTTGGACAAAGACCAAGTCCCACATGGATACTGGTTCTAATTTGGTTTTAGTTCAGTCCCAAGTTAGAAGTCATATCTTCCCAGGGAAGACTGTGTGAATACCTCCTCTCACGTTAGTGTTCCCAAGTTAGATGTGTGTGATGGCTCAGTCCGTTAGGTGTCCAACTCTTGGTTTCAGCTCAGGTCACTATCTTCTGGTTCCTGGGTTCGAGCCCCATGTTGGGCTCTGCGCTGACGGTGTGGAGCCTGCTTGGGATTCTCTCTCTCCCTCTTTCTGCCCCTCTCTCCTTCTCTCTCTCTCTCTCTCCGTGACTCTCTCTCTAAAAATAAATAAACAAGCTTAAAAGAAAAACAAAAAACAAAAGAAACTTCAAATGGAGAGTGTTTTGTCCACATTTCATTTAGGAAAACATTATGGAATGGCTACTGCATGCCAAGTTCAGTGTCAGAGAGGGGAGAAAGGGTGAGCGAGGTGAGGCCTGGCCCTGGGTTTTCCAGAGCCCGGAGGGAAAGCAGAAAGTAACACAGCCCAGGGCCAGCCGCCCAAACTCCTCCAGGGATTTCAGGGAAGGCTTCTCGGAAGAAGTGCAGGTTGAGCTGAGTCCTGGTGGATGAATCAACATTTTCCAGACCCGGGGCAGGAGCAGGGGTTTCTGGGCGGGGAGAGCCTTGGACAAGAGTGTCCGCGTGCCCGTGTTTGAAGGGCAGAGGCACGTGCCCCTGGGGCAGAGTCTGGTTACTGTGTCTGCCAAGCCGGGGCCCCCATGTGTTCCGGCAAGAGATGGAACCGGAAAGCAAGCTGGAGTCAGGTGCAAAGGCCTGCGTGTCTCCCGGAGAAGACCGGGGGGTGAAGCAATACTTCTTCTGGACACACCGAGGGAAGCACAGAAAACTGCAGCCGGGAGAGGCTGGAGGCGGGGAGACTGATCGAGGCCGTGGCCATAAACACCACGGAGCCCGGAGCCAGGGAGACGATGAGGCTTGGGTCGACTCGGGAAGCAACGTTAGTCAGAAGAGGTCGTTGATCGGACGGGGAAGCGAAGGGAGTGAGAAGGAGGAAACAGGGCTCCGGGGTTTCCCCTCTGCAGCTGCAGGGTTGCGCCGCCACCCGTTTAGATTCAAAGGAGGCAGGAGGGGACAGAAACAGATAAGGGAGGGAGGCTGGTGTGGGGATAGCGGGAGGGGGCAGGGAGCCCCAGCTGCCGCGGCCGTCACCACCATCACCACCGCTGCCACCAGGGTCGTCTGCCCAGACGCCTATTACGACACCTTCGCGGGAACTGGTCAGAAGGGAAAATGTTCGGCTTCTTCCTTTGGCAGTGGATTATTTACGGAAATTAAATAGACACAAGAGCCTTAGGCGGGCAAACAAATACACTGTACTTGAGGAAAAAGATCCAGAACGCGTCTAAGTGTGCAAACACCACTCAGGGGAAACCAGGTAGGATTAGACAAGGAAATAGAATATTCTGGATGACAGTGACCTACCAGATGTACCTGAGTGCTGATCGTCTTAAAAAGTCTAGCTCTGCTCATAAATGATTTTAAGTGCGTCTATTAGTTATATATGTTTTAGTTTATTATATGCTATCATGTTAACTGTATATAGTTATTGTATGTTATAGCTATGGCTAGAGCATATGAATTAAGCCTCATGTTGGACTGTTTTACTGAAGCCTTGTCTACTGGGCGCCTGGGTGGCTCGGTCGGTTGAGCGTCCAACTCTTGCTTTCAGCTCAGGTCAAGACCCGAGGGTCATAAAATCAAGCCCCACGTCAGACTCTGCACTGAGCGTGGAGCCTGTGTAAGATTCTCTCTCTCTGTGTGTGTCCCTCTCACCCTGTCAAAAAATAAATAAATAAAAGCATTCTCTACCTAAAAATAAGAGGACATTGAGAAAGCATTTGGGGTGACGTGCGGTCTGTTAGGAGGAGTCTCTTGCAGTAGGTTCCCGCTTGTGACGTCACACTTCGTGTCACCATATGGCTGCACAATACGTGCCTCCTCTGTTTCTCTTTGCAGCGCTGTGTTACTTCCAGGGGCAGCACACGACTAGGTATTTGGTGAACCGGGAGGTGACAGCCACGGTGAGTCCAGTGAGCGTTCGTCACCACACACGGCCACAATTTTTTTGTGTGATGAGAACCTTTAAGATGTGCTCTCTTAGCCACTCTCAACTCTGCGGCACAGCGTTATCAGCTCTGGTGACCATACCGTGCTGCACATCCCTATGTGTGCTTTAGGCTATAACTGCAGGTTTGTCCCTTTGAAACCCTTCACCTGTCTGCCCCTGCCCCCACCTTCTGCCTCTGGCAACGACCGATCTGTTCTCTGTGTCGGTTTTGTGTGTTAAGATTACACACATGAGTGAGATCACACGGTATTTGTCTTTCTCCCAGTGACTGGTTTCACTTAGTGTCATACTCCCTGGGTCCATCCATGTTGTTGCAAACGACAAGATCTCAACCTTTCCATGGCTGAAGATGTTCCCTCACATGTATGTGCCTCATCTTCTTTCTTCATTCATCAGTCCAAGGACACATGGCTGTTTCCATACCTCGGCTACTGTAGATAATGCCGTAAACGTCAGGGTGCATGTATCTTTTTGAGTTAGTGTTTTAATTACCTTTGGATAAATACCCAGTCGTGGAATTACTGGATCGGATGGTAGTCCTATTCTTAACTTTTTGAGGCGCCTCCACACCGTCGCTCACAGCGGCTGCACCCGTTTGCATTCCCACCAACACGCATGAGGGTCCCTTTTTCTCTGCATCCTTACCAACATTCGTTGTTTCCTGAGTTGTTGATTTTAGCCACTCTGACCGGTGTGAGGTATCTCATTGCGGTTTTGATTGGTCTTTCCCTGGTGGTGAGTGATGTTGAACATTTTTTTATGTGTCGGTTGGCCGTCTGGATGTCTTCTTCGGAGAAGTGCCTATTCAGGTGCTTTGCCCATTTTTTAACTGAATTGTCTGTGGAGTTTTTGTGTTTTAACAACTACTACCCTGTATGTCATCAAAACGACCGCGTTAATTAACCCGCTGTTCTGTGCATCATAAGGATTAACTTCTAGTGGTAGTTTATTCTTCGTTAGCATTTTTTAATGCACAGACTCACTCTCATGTGACCCCAGTGTGCACAGGGTGCTGTGTTCACTTAACGGGAACCCTCTGCCACCTCCCAGCCTCCGCGAGCTCCTCCTGTTTGGACACTTCCTGTACCGTCTGTGGCTGGACCATAGTCTTAACTGTCACCTGCTGGATATTTCTGTGGCTTCTGATTTTCATGATTATAAATGAAGCCCAATTCATTACTTAAGGTAAAGGCAACATTTTGCACCAGGCACCCCAGCCCCTCAGTGGGTCATACTCTCTCTCCATGACAAGGCTGGGGCCACCCCGCCCTTAACGATGTGGCCATTACTGCAGAGAACTCAGCAGATGGGACAGTCCCCCTTGATGGACAGTCCTCCTTGAGCAGAAAGCTCCCAGAGAACAACCTGCATTTTTTCCCAATGTGACCCTCACCATGCACCACCCGGAATCAATGCACCGAGCAGAGGTGAGTTGGATTGGAGAATAATGCACCATGACTGATGGGCTGGCCGGTTGCTAGGATGTCCCTGCAGCACTTCCCAAAGGCACAGGGTGGGACAGGGGTGGGCTGAAGGTGCAGGGACCCCCTGGGCAAAGATGTCACTGAAGTGAACTGATCACGCTAACCGACCTGTGCACAGTGCCTGGCCAGCCGCCTGCAGTCACCCACCTGGAGCCATGACCCCCGGGAGGGGTTGAGGGGACCCCAGGGCAATGAGCTGGATCAAAGGGAGGGAGGTGGATGTTTTCCAGACAGACCAGTGGGCGAGGGGAGGCCAGCCCAGGCCAACAGGGCAGCAGACACAGACACGGAGGTTCTGTGTGTGGACACAGTGCCAGTGAGGCCGCAGCTCCTGGTCACAAGGATCTCCTGTGTCCCTGCTTTGAGAAGTGTCATTGGGAAAAGCCAGCAGAGACCTGTGTCCCTCAAGGCAGGAGCAGATGGCAGTGTGGGCTGCATCAGGGATGGAGGGGCGGGTAGAGACATGAGCCTAGGTTAACTGCTTCTAAGGAAGACGCTGTAATGCAAAGTGACGTCCCCCGTGATCCCCTTGAAAAGAACCTACAGATGTCTTCCATTAAACGGTGGAAAACTGTATTTATGTTCCCTTTAAAATGTGTTCAGTGCGTGGCGCCTGGGGGCCTCAGTCGGTGAAGCGTCCGATTTTGGCTCAGGTCATGATCTCACAGCTCGTGAGTTCGAGCCCTGCGTCAGGCCCCGTGCTGACAGCTCGGAGCCTGGAGCCTGCTTCGGATTCTGTCTCTCTCTCTCTCTCTCTGCCCCTCCCCAACTCCTGCTCTGTCTCTCTCTCTCTCTCTCTCTCTCTCAAATTTAAATAAACATTAAAAGAATTTGTTTTAAATATGTTCAGTGCATGCAAAGAAATACACTTCAGAAGGTGAACCCTTGATGTTGAGATGCAAACGTTCCCTCTCGTTCTCTGGGTCTGGGTGTCACGCTCTGTCCTGTCTGGCGGTGGCTGTGCTATGCTGGGAACGAGCGCCAGGCCTGGGAGCCGTCCCTCCCTCTGCTCACTTTGGCAAGGTCACCTCTGCCCGCCCTGCGGCAAGAGAAGAACGGGACATTCTAAGTTGTTCCCTAAATCCTCCCTCTGGGCCGTGCAAACAGAACCTATGGGGAAGGGCAGGGGACCCGAACCGGGGGAAATAAATCACGTTCTGCCACATGTCCTCCCCTGGCTGCGGGCCTGGCTGCCTGTCTGTGACGGCAGCCCACACCTGCTCACGTGGAGTTCGCACCGACACAGCCTAACGCTGCGTCACGGTCACTTGCCTGAGACGCAGATTCATGCTCCCGTCCAGAGGAGTTCTCGAGCCCTCTGTCCAAGCAGCTGGTGTCATTCTGTGCTGATGCCCTGCACACGGCTCCCGTGGGCTCATCTCTGCACGGCCTCAGGGGCAGCCAGCCGCTGCGTGGGAGGCGTGGAGCCCGAAGCTGACCTGGGGGTGGTGACCGTCACCCATGGCCCACGCCCTCCCCCCCCCCCCCCGGCGCCTGACTCGGAGTGTGGGGTCTCCCACCCTGCGTCCCCCGGCCACGGTGGACACAGGGGCACCAGGCGTGGGCGGCCGCGGGCTCCTGCTGGCCCAGCGTTCCTGACAGCAGCCTCACAGCGGCTGCTCGTGGTTTGGTTCACGCCAACATCTCACGCACACACGGACAGAGGGTCATCAGCTGGCTAATTTTAAAACAGCGTCTGGACCCCTCGTCTTTCTGGAGCGTCAAATCCCGCAAGAACGGAGGAATTGGCAGGCACTCATTACCACGTTGGGTCCCGACGCCGGACGGAGTCGTCTGAAGCCCCGTCCGGATCAAGCGCTGGGCAGCCGTGGTCCTTCAGCTCGAGCCCGGCCAAGAGCCAGTGGTGTGGACCCCGCAACCTCGTCGCTGCTTCGGAAACGCGAAGCGTCTTCTTCCTGTAAGACAGCGTTCGGGGCTCAGGGTCATGGCAGGAACAGCAATAATAACCCACTGGACGCCTGCTCTGGGCTTGGTCTCAGCACAAATTATTGACTCCAATGTCTAACACTCCAGCAGGTAGGAGCCCTCAAGCCGACATTTTTATCCGTGACAAAGTGAGGCGTGGGAGCCAGGGCACCGGGCGTCACACTCAGAAGGAAAAGAAGTGAATTTTGCACGTTTAAGAGCTTCATAAATGGTGGCATTTACGTGGTTCTCTACTACCTATTGTCCCTTTTTCAATTCAAACAGCAGAACACTGGGGCAGCTTTTTATGTTATACAAAGGTTTTTACTTTACAGAGAGAAGGGAATCCAAGAGTAAGAATTAGCCTGTGCTGGCCCCCGGGGAGCTCAGCTGGTTAAGCATCTGACTCTTTAAAAAAATTTTTTATTAGCATTTATTTATTTGTTGAGAGTCAGACAGAGCACAAAAGGGGCAGAGAGAGGGGGCACAGAATCGGAAGCAGGCTCCAGGCTCTGGGCTGTTAGCACAGAGCCTGATGCGGGGCTCGAACCCATGAACCGCGAGATCATGATCTGAGCCAAAGTCTGACGCTCAACCCAATGAGCCACCCAGGCACCCTGAGCATCCAACTCTTAATCTTGGCTCAGGTCACGATCTCATGGTTCGTGGATTCAAGCCCCAAGCATCCGACTCTTAATCTTGGCTCAGGTCATGATCTCACGGTTTGCGGGTTCAAGCCCCACGTCAGGCTGTGTACCATCAGTGCGGAAATTCCCCATCCCCTTCCCTGTGCCCCTCCCCCGCTTATGCATTCTGTCTTCTCTCTCTCTCAAAATAAATCAATAAACTTAAAAAATTAAAAAAAAATCAGCCTATGCTGAATCCTGGCCACGAGCCTGTCGTTGTCCTGAATCCACTGTCCTGCCCTACTCGAGCCCTCCCCACAGTGGACCCGAGTATCAGATCCCCTTCTAACAACGTGGGCGGTGAGACGAGGGGTGTTAGGCGGCTCCCAGATCACACAGCTAGTGAGGTGCAACCTGTATTTGAACGGAGCACTTCTGATCGCCAAGAGAAATCACTTCTTGGATTTGATTGGATACCACGTGCTGGGCTCAGAGTGCAGACTGTGTGTGTCACGTGGAGGTTACTGAACCCAAGCAACGTGCTTCCACGGAGCTCACGCGAGATCAGAGAGCCTCTTCTTGAAATGCTGGACGCGAACCAGTGTCTGTCCTGATGACTTGTACGTGCTTCCTGCCACCACCCTGCCCCCATTTGGAGGACAAGGGTCGGAATTAGAGCATGAGAATCACTGACCAATTATGAGTAACAATTACTGAGCAATTTCTGTCAGACTTCTGCGCTATGGCATCCGGCGATTCCCGCCCTGTTGTGCGTGAGGAAAACCGGGCTGAGAAGGGACCCCAGCGGCTCCTGCTGGCCACCCTTCCATGGGTTCCATTCTGCCTACCCCCTTAGGAGACCCCAGCTGATGGCCTGCCCCCTAACCCAGGGTCTCCTCGCCGGCCCCTCGCCTTGTTCTGCTGGATGAGCCGCCAGCAAGAGGCCCAGTTCCAGAAACTGGGTCAGCGCCCTGAATCCCTGGGACTCAGTCCTTCTCCTATGATGGGCTTTCTCCCGGGTTGGGGTCCGTCCTCGCATGTCACTCTCCAGGACGTGACAACCTGCACCAGACAGCATTATCCCCAGGTGGACTCCCGGGGCTTCACGTCCTCAGTCCCCGCCTCCTGGTGCCCCCAACTCTGTGTCTTGAGTCCTCTGCTCACCTGCTCCACCTGTACCAACCGTGCCAATCATTCTTGCTCCCCAGGCCCCAGGATCCTCAGGTGGTTCCCTGAGACCCCAGGAGGAACGTCCCCCTTCAGGTCGTCTCTTTCGTTGTGATGACCGACAGCAGTGTCCCCAACCCCAGACTCCTCTGGCGGCCTTGCCCCATGTAAATAAGAGAGTGTTCCCATCCCGCTTGGCAGAAAACTACACCTGTGATAAGCACCTCTCGTCTGTCAGTAGGAATCTGTAAAACGTTCCGTCTGCTGTCTAACTTCCAACCAAAGTGGGGAAAAAGATACAGGCACATTGCATTTCCTCCGAACCTTTAAAAACCCGGCATCACTTTTGTTTCTTCTGAATCTTGTTGTCTCCATGAATTAGATACTTCCTTTCGCTTGCTTCTCTTAACAGATGAGAAAGTGCAAGTCTCTGTGATTACAGCCTGGACCCCAGGCCCAGAAACTTCAGATCATGGATCCCTGGAGTCTCGGCCCCATTAAGGAAGGACACGTGCATCAGTCAGGACAGTCCTGTCGGTGCTGCGGTAGCGAGCATCCCGCGTGTGCCAGGGGTTTGCAACACCAGACTTTATGCTGCGTGTCCGAGGAGGGTCGACGCCATCCCCGCTCGAGGGCCTGGGACCATCGCCGGCTGCAGTGGCAGGGGACGAGAGGACACGGAGGGAAGCACGCTGAGACACTGGCTCTCGCTGCCGGGATACACGGGCCATCGGCCGGTGCGGGTCAGTCTGTGGGAAGGTGACGCCTCTCCCAGGTGGGGCTCAGAATGTGTGTGAACAGTCAGTACCACACATGAAGCCCACCTCAGCTCCTGCAGACACGGCAGCTCGGGGAGCTGACTGGCTTGGGAACCACCAGAAGCACAGCCAGGACCAGAACGACACCTCAACCCCAGGGCGGCGACCGTTTCACCCCTCACTCCCGGCCACGCCCCTGGACTGTCCACGGGCTGCTTTCTGGGGATGTCGCCCCCACACAGGCCTTCCAGCTGAGGGTCCCGTGTGGGGCCATCCATTTCCATTAGCCTTCCAAACTCTTCTGCAGGTGGAAATTTTAGTACAGGGACAGAGATATGTACCTGTATCATTCTTGCTTGTTGGAGACACAAGGCGTCCATGCAGAGCCCTACAGGACAGGCCCAGGCTGCCGTGGAATCAGGACCCAGGGCTGGAGGGGGCAGGCAGCTGGCAGCCTCAGGAGAAGGTTCAGGAATAGGCTCAGAGAAGATGAAGGTGGAAACGGGCAAGGCCTCCCGGCCTGCCTCGGCCTGATCATCGTCAATTTTCTGGGTGTTACTGTGGGAGGCAGAACAGTCGGACCCCCTGGGGCCTTGATCACCAGGCACCCGGTCGGCTGTACCTTCACCCACATGCCCGCACACGTGTGACTGCCCCGTGTCTCGCCACCTGGCCTGCTCGGTCGTCCCCAACAAGACCACTGTCCGCCCCCATGACCTGGCCGTGTGAACGCTGGAGGAAAGGGTATCGATCCTGCCCACCCTGCTGGACCCGGTTACCACTGGCTGAGTATCATCTTTGCGTGGCTCCCAGTTGCAATCTGCAGACTGGGAGCAGCCTGTGTGTGCACATGTGGTTTCTCAGGCCACAACGCCTGAGGTTTGGGGCCTTAAAATAATGGCAACTAGAAATGGGATGGGGACGTTCGAGTTCCATTCTGGTTGAGGTCGTAGCTTGTAGTCGGTCCTGGGTTGCAGTCACCAGCTCCAAAAAATAAAACCGTGTGCTTCATTTGGAGGCGTGATCCGACAGAGGGACCCCTCGCCGGTGGTCCTAGCGTGGGGGATCCTGTTCCCGCCTGCACACCCGCGGCTGACGTGCCCATCCTGCGTCTGCAAGGTGAGCAGCCCACATCTCACCCCAGCAAGTCCGGCTGTTTCGCTCGGGGGTCTTGTCCTGTTTTCAGGACCAAGGGGGGATCGCACTTGGAGAGCCACCAGCATTGGGAACTTGGGGATGTTGGTCAGTGTCTGTGAGAAAGCTCTCCGAGCGCACTCTGTAGACGGCACGTGTCCGGATCTGCCCTGCTGAAGAATCAGAAGACGAGCGTTTGTCAGAGGTAACAGTGCACATCAAACAGCCCTTCTTTCTGGCCATGCCAGCCGGCGGGACGTGTGCAAACCAGCCAGTCGTCAGGATGTGTGCAAACCAGCCGGCGGGACATGTGCAAACCCAAGCGGTCCTTTGCAAGGGAGGAACCAGGAGCAGCGTCCCTGTGTCTAAGTCACAAAAGCTAAGGTCTAGGGGCACCTGGCGATTCGTCCCAGACACCCAGGTTCCTCTCTGAGAATCTTCATGCCCCACTGATTTTGAGTTCTGTCACTGTGTCTGCGGGTGAGGAATGTCACTTCATTTGACTTTAATCCAGGGGGTGTCCCCAGACAGCACCCCCATCGTTTGTGGGAAATAAATACCATGGGAGTGTCCCTAAAGCTCACAGAGTTACCTCTGCAGTCAGATAACGCTCAAGGACAAAAGTGAACGAAAGCTGGATGAGGCCGGCTAAGTGTTACAGAAGCAAGTGCACGTGAACGTGGCAGACCGCAGCCACGTTCTGGGGGAGAGAAACAACACATTGCAAGTGAAGCAGGTCGATCCAGGGAGACTTCTTGGAGGAGGTGTGTTGGTTTGCTGGAGCGATGTGGTTTCAGTCGTTGGGGGCGGGAGAGGGCAGAGCAAGCATTGAGGAGGCGTGAACCAAAGTGGGGTCGGGGTTTAGGGGACTGGCTTGGCTGAGCCTGGAAGCGAGTTCAATTCCCGTGAAGGAAGGGCAGCACAGGAGGTGGGGGTGACGGGTGCAGAGCTCACCTCTGCCTCCCAGCCCTCCTGCAGGTGATGTCATTGTCTTGTGAAGGTCCCTGCCGCAGGGTTTCCATGGGGAGAGCAGTATCGCTGAGAGCCCTGATCGCCAGCCTGAGCCGTGAGGGACAGTCGGCTGACAGCCTCCCTGGTGGCCATGACAGCATCTGCCGGCCTGGGCCTCCACAAGCCCGGCCAACACTGGGGACCACACAGCCCTCGGAGCCCCTCCCTGCAAACAGCGTGCACAGACTCCAGGTCACCTATCGGAGGTCCTGGCGTGTTGTGTGCCTGTCACTACTGGGGGGTGTGGACACGAGCCCAGGATGGACAGTACACCTGCCCGCGTCCCTGACATGAGCACACAGGCTGACAGCAGGGTTCTGCGCAGCACAGGGACAGTGGGAGCACCTCTGTTCCCACGAAGGGCCGTGAGCCGGAAGCTCAGGCCCATTGACATCATGGGGAGGCGCCCAGGGAGCCAGGGCCGTGCTGTGCCCGTGGTCACACCGCTCTCCCCACTCCCCATTGCTCCATGACCCCCGTGGCCTGCGCTCTGGGAACCCTGCTTCTGTCTCCAGGCGGGCCCCAAGGCGGGCTCGCGAGGGGGAGATGCCCGAGAGAGGCTGCTGGGCTGGGGGATGGGGAAGAGGCCCGCTCCCTCCTGTTTCCCTGTTTGCTTCCCACTCCTGGTCAAGGGCGGCGGCTGCCAACCACGAACCTTGGCGGTGTGTTGTCCTGTCCTCGCCCCGCGGGGCCCCCCTTCCTGGTGGCTGGTCCAGCCAGCAGCTTCCCCGAACCAGCAGTCAGCCTGGCCCCGTGGCCCGCGGCCCTGCTCGGGTCACAGCCCAGGCCCTGGAGGCCAGCACCCACTCTACGACCAGCTCCGAGGGGCCACTTTCTCCCTCAAAGTTGTAGTGACCCAGCCGCTCCCTTGATTCTCCTACGGTGGCTGCTTCAGCAGCAACAGCCTCCGGGACACTTCAGGGTCTTCTACTGGCCGGGCACCCAACGAGCGACCTCATAAGTAGATTATCTCTGGTTAGTAGCTGGCGCCGTTGCTGCCTCCTGACCAGCGCCAACTGGAGCAGAGCCTCTCACGGCTGCTGAGAGGGTAAAGCCCGGTGGGTGGGCGTGGTGGGCAGGAGCTCGGGTCCCAGAGCCAGGATGCCCAGGCCCACCCACAGGCTCTGCCGATGACCTCAGATGACACACCTGTCCATCCCTTGATCTCCTAATCCACGAAGCAGGGTACAGTCAGTAAGGTTGTTCTGAGGGTCGTGGAGCTTAACCACAGAGGGTGGCAGGAACATCCTCTGGAGTGCAAGGTGCCCTAAACAACACTCTGCTGTTAGTCTCATTACTGTTGTAAAAATGCAAAAAATACTTTTAAAGGGTAAAAAAAAAAATCCCCAAATCCTCCCTCCTAATAATAACCTTTATTAGTATTATATTGACATCAATGCAGAGTTTTTTTTTACCCATAGAAACGACGGGTGAGGGAGAATGAGATTTCCTATAATAGAATCACAATCCACCTTAGTGTTTAATAAAGCATCAGGATTGGTTTTACCAGAATGAAACGAAAGCTCAGGAAATTGCTGGGCTTTAGATAAATATCTCTTTTTGCTTTATGTTTTATTCCATACAGGGTCCCTCTGAGAGTTAAAGAATGAAAACAACGATGGAAAAGATGGAGATCTCAGTCCTTTGTTTAGATAAAGCTTTCGTGTTGCTCAGTAACGATGGGCTCATTTTCCGGAGAAACAGATCTCAAAGGTGTAGAGTGTTACCCACTCACTCCTCACCTCCATCCAGCTTTGTGGGAGCTCGTGGTGTTACCCCGACTGTTACCGCCAAGGTTTGTATGACAGGCTGTTCTGGGAGGCTGTTCCCATCAGCGTTGTGTATAAACGGGTCTGTGCTCACCACAAGCCCTCACACCACACATTTTCCATTCCTGAGAGCTTTATTTTTATTCATCTCCTGGTTTTCAAAATTCAGTTGTCAAGTAGATATTTCAAGAGGATGTATAGTTGCAATATTCCTTGAGCTCTGTCACACTTAAGAGTTGGGCTGCTGGTGTGATTCAATACTGCACACCAACACATCCTTCATCACACACATATTCAGGGATATTTCCTCCACTTATCACTATTCTCTTAAACTGACAACTAAAATGTTCCGTAACACGTTAAAAATGGGTAAACTTGCAAAGTGCTATATAACCACCAGCCTACTCTATTACGACGAACACCTTGCTTGGGGTAGTCGCGGTAGTGACGATGGGGTCGAATGCCCCAGCTTGACCCACAGTGGCTCTAGAGGGAAGGGCCGCTCCCAAGGCATCTCTTCCCATGGCCTGCTCTGAGGAGGACGTGTCCTGCAAGAGACCATCTCTGTGGCGGCCAGAGGGGACCATGGCCCCAGAGGACGGTTCTCTATCCCTTCCCACACACGCAGGCTCCCGTCTGGGGCACCTTCCCAGAGTCTTGAAAATTCCCTTTATTTTATGGGGAACTTTGTAATGCATTTCTCATGGAAATAAATTCTCCCAGGTTTTTCCTTTATGAAAATACCTTTTTTAGCTTTTAAAAACATCAACTGTGGGGTATAATTTGTTTGTAATAAAAAAACACTCGTATCGAGTAATAGTTGAGTAACTTTTGATGAAAGTACCCATCTGTCCACCACCACCATCCAGACATACAGCATTTCCTCCACTCAGAAAGCCTCTCATGCCCCTTTGATTTGGGTTTCCTGGCCACCATTCATCTAGCCCCAGGCTCTCCAACACAATGTCAGTTTTATCTGTTCTAGAATCTCTCATGAAAAGGACCACAAAGCATTCCCTCTTCCATGTCTGGCTCCTGGCACACAGCCACTGCTCTTGGGGCCAGTCAAGGTTGAAACAGTAGTTTCCCGTCAGTGTTACACCCAGTATCCCATCGTGCAAACGTTGCAAAGTGTGTTTATCACTCACCTCTTCACGTAGATTAGTGTTGCCCCCAGTTCTTCACCCTCACTTTTGAACAACAAGTTAGTGGGCATCAACGTCCCGGTTGGAGGTATTTCTCTCCCGGCACTCAGTAGATGCCACCCTAGACTCTCCAGGAAGCTGAAGTGATCATGGGAATCTGGATCTCTCCATACAGAGCCAAAACTAGTGTGCGGAAAAACAAAAAGAAACAAGGCATCCTCCACATAACAGACAGTCAAAGGACACCCCAAACTTCAGTCTCCTGCTATTGGAGAATTACTGACCTGTCTTTGGTGGAAATGTCTCTGTGGAAATCTAATGGGGTTTGGGGAATGAGCAGGAAGGAAAGAGGAAATCAAAAGGACTAAAACGTCCCTGAAACAGAGTCAGCCCTAAATGTGAATAATCTAAGAGGCATCCTAGTTGATCAGTACACTAAGGAAAGATCCTTAAATTGAGTGGGACTCAGAAAGCCTTGTCTCTGGGGGACAAGAGGCTGAAAGTTGAGGGGATGGCACCCTTGGAGACTGGGTGGTGGAAGGGAAAAGGGAAAAGCAAGAAACAAAATTTAGAATCCTGTGAGATAAAATAGATCCCAAAACATTGAAGGCTACACAGACCTTCCACCCCTCACCCCCAAAACAGTTACAGAAGCAACCGTGGCCACCATGACAGAAGTTGATCTCAGGATATAAAAGTTAGCCTCCGGACCATCACAATGTGAACAGACATATGCAGTCTTCATCTGTATGAAGCATCTGTATATTCACCCACATAAATAATAAACAAAAAAATAAATCATAGCACTTAAGCTGATGAATCCACCCACCGAAAACAATGAATGAAGAACAAAACTAACACAAGCTCCAGAGTAAATTAAATGTCCTCATGCAAACATCTGAGGATATCACAGATTCAGGAACTAAACTTAAAAATACACAAAAGGGGGAAGAAATCCAATGGCAGTTATTGAGCTCAGAAAGAAATAAAAGAAAAGATCCTGTCATATCAGAAATGAAGGCAAACCTAGAAACTTGCCCTAAGAAGGATAGATGTAGATGGAAATCTATTAAACGTCACAGAGGCAAGTCAGGATAACTTGGAGAGGAAAATAAAAGAAAGAGATGAATAGAAAGGATGAGGGTAAAGTGGTTGAAATGGGAGATGGACGAGGGAAACCAAAATCCAACACACGTATAATCGGAGTTTCCAAAAAAGAAACAGCTAAACAAAAGATCATAACTGATATTTAAATCCATAGTTGATGGATATTTTCCAGAAATAAAAGACATAAGACTACACTTTTAAATGGCCTACATTTAAAATATTTACCGAGAATATTTACTGGAGAATATTTACCGAGAATGATCAACCGTCGGATCTTACCCCAGTAAGACCAGTAGGGCTTTAAGAGCTAAACATGAACAAACCCTCAGAGCAAAAAATATAAAATAACCTACAAGAGCAAGAAAAATTAGTCTGGCATCAGACATCTCAAGGCAAAAACAGCACAAGATTTTCACGATATTTGAGTAATGAATACGTGAACCAAGGATTTACTCTCCCGGCAGAACTGGTCCCATGGCCAGGCTCAAGAACAGCTACTCTGACCACAGCAAAGCACGGCTTTTGTGAAGCCTTCCTAAGGGACCGGCGGGAGGATGAACTTCATCCATCCAAAACACAACTGGAGAAACTTGGGCAAAAAGACTGATGATGACCATTTGAAATACGTAATTGAATATTTAAGATCAGCATAATGCAGGTGGGGGTGGGAGTGGAGGAGTGATATACAAGTATTACCTATTCAGCAAGATGGAAATAACAAATCTAAAAAGAGACATAAAACAAACAGGGAAAAGAGAAGAACACCTTGACTGTGGTGGGGGGCACAGGGGAGTGTCAACGACACCGCTAAATTTGATTTTAAAGCAACAGGCTGCAAAATGCTAAGAAACAACACGAAAGATGAGGGGATTTGAAAATGGTGCAAGGCACACTAGAAAAAAACTTAGGACAAACACGTGTCAGAGTAAATACCAGAGACAGGAGAAAGTAAAGTAAATAAGAGTGGAGAAGACCCATCATGGGAGGAAAGGAAATAGCAAATACACATGAATGACTCTAGCAATCGTAACGTGAAATGATATAACTGTGGTAAGACCCAACACGCAGCTGTATAAATAACATGAGTGAGTTTAACTGAACTATTAAGAGAAAATCATTCCCAATTTGCTCCAGAAACCAAGATTTAACTTTATGCCACACGCCCAAGACACATCTAAAACAAAGTGATATGGACAAGCTAAAAAACAGGGGCGCCTGGGTGGCTCAGACGGCTATGCATCTGACTCTTGATTTCTATTCAGGTCATGATCTCAGCGTTCATGAGATCAAGCCCCACGTCGGGCTCTGCACAGACAGCAGAATGCCTGTTTGGGATTGTCTTTCTACTCTCTCTGCCCCTCCTCTGCTCTCTATCTCTCTCATTGTGTCTCTCAAAATAAATAAATAAACGTTAAAAAAAGAAAGCATATGTTCTCATCCTGAGTGAGAAACATTACAAAGAAGTGCATGTTTTAATGCTAAAACAATTCACAACAAATAGATGGCAGTTATGAATCACTCTGCTGAAAACGGCACAGTAAAAATCTCCATAAATATATAACAAAATATAGAAGTGAAGAGAAATAAGTAAGGAGCTGGAAGACATAACATAATCAATAAGACAGATTTTACCAACTGTTTGAAATTCACTCCTGGCACATGCAGCACTTACCCTGAATTGATCATTTATTAGCTCACAGAGAAAATATCAATACATCCCATAAGGTAGACAATGGCAAATAATTGTTTCTGATTACAGTGCAGTAAAACTAAAAGCTAATACCTAAAATAAATAGCAAAAAGTTAATTCAGCCTGGAAATTAAAAACAAAACCAAACAAAACCTTCAATTAGACAACTTTTAGTTAAAAGGGGAAATGCAAATTGAAATTATAGAATTTCAAAAAAACAGATCATGATTATAGTGTTCATTGAAAGCAGTAATCAGAGGAAACCCTGTAGCCTTAAATACCTACATCAGTATAAACACTAATAAAGGGAAACGTTAGGAAAAGGACAAAGAGTGAGCCACAAGAAAATACAAAAAAGCAAACAACAAAGAAAATAAAAGCAGAAATTAACGTAGTAGAGAATAGAAAAATAATAGCCCTAATAGTAAATCAAAATTCATTGTTTTCATATCAAAGCAGACAAACATCTAGCTGCCTTGATTAGGAAAAGGGATTTAAATATACACCTGAAAATAACACGTGTGTAATAACCAATTGCCAAAATAAAAATTAAGAACCATCATAGGAGACTATTTGCAGGATTCTCTACAAATAAATTTGAAAATCTGGATGGAAAGGATAATATCTTATGAAAATAGAATTCTCTGAAATTAGCTCTACAGAAATAGAAAGTTTCAACAGAAAAGTTTTTATAGAAGTTAGAAACTTATCAAGGAACTACCCACAAAAAATATGAGGTTCTGATAACTTTACAGGGGATGATACTAAAGCCTCAAAGATAAGATATTTCCAGGGCCACAGAATTTACCTGGGCATGAAAAGCAAGTAACAGCACTATTGACAATGGCCAAAGTGCGGAAAGAGCCCAGATGTCCATCGATGGATGAATGGATAAAGACAACGTGTGATACATACATGGAATACACAATGGAGTGTTACTTGGTGATCAAGAAGAAAGAAATGTTGCCATTTGCAATGGTGTGGGTGGATCTGGAGAGCATAATGGTAAGTGAAATAAGTCAGAGAAAGACGGCTATCATATAATTTCACTCATATGTGGAATTTGAGAAATTCAACAGATGAACATAGGGGAAGGGAGGGAAAAATGAGATAAAAACAGAGAGGGAGGCAAACCATAAGAGGTTCTCAAACCCAGGGAACAAACTGAGGGTTGATGGAGAGAAATGGGTGGGGGGATGGGCTGAATGGGGGATGGGCATTGAGGAGGGCCCTCGGGATGAGCCCTGGGCGCTGTATGTGAATGAGGATTCGCTGGGTTCTACTGAAGCCAGGAAGACACTGTATGTTAACTAACTCGAATTTCAATTTCAAAAGATGGAAAACATTCTTTTCATGAAGCAATGACACGTTGATAACTTAAACCTGTTGAAGACAGCATAATACAATCTCCATCAGGAGGAGGCCAAATAAAACCACTCCAAGACCACTTCTCACCCATCAGGTTTTCGGAAACGAGCAAGTCTGCGTCCGGGCGCTGACAGCGAGGCTGCGGAGAGCGGGCTGCCCCCGGGAGGGAAAAAGGGCAGCGTGGAGGCCACACGTGCACTTATCTTTGACCGGCAACCCCACTGCGATCAGTTCACCCTCAAGTCCTCCTTCAAAGACACAAAAACATAGACGAACAAAGCTGTTCATGCAGCCTTGCTTGCGATTGCAGAATAATGACAATATTGGATTTGGCAAACTAGGTGCCACCTGCCAGCTTCCGGCCTCTCCAAACACAGTGTTGCTGGCACACAGCCATGCTTGTTAGCTTACGTGTGAGCTGTGGCTGATTTGAACTACAAAGGAGGAGCCAAGCAAGAGTCACAGCAGCCCCGTCGCCTGCAAGCCACAGACACGGATGGCCAGGCCCTATAAGGAAAAGTCGCTCTGAGCCTGTCACAAATGGCAAGACACAGGAGGTGGCTGAATGACGTGGTCATGCAAGGGAGTATTGTGCAGGTATAAACAAAGATTAAGGAGCAGTTCTATTGATGGATAATAACAGGATGTGTTGTTCAGTGAAAATACAAGGTGTGTACAAAGAGCAAGCAAGAGTATCTACTGGTTTAGGTTTGCAAAAATAAGCACAGGGAGAGTGAGCCAGAAACTGGGGAGCTGAGCTGCCCACTGGGGTGTGTAGCCATGGGGTGAATGGTGGGGATGGGGGTTGGGCTTCGGTGAGTATTCCTTTCCGTATAGTTTGGAATTTGGGAGCCATGCTGAGGTTTTACATACTCAAAATCCCTAAAATAGAACGCAGGGACTAATGCACACAATTTTTATTTTAATTGGATAACACAAGCACACCGAAAAGGAAAAAACAAACTAAATCAAAGGCCTTTTAACACTGTAATTTGAGCCTGTAGCCTGCTTATGAAGGGAGGGGAGCAAATACGGGACTCTAGTCAGTTTGTTTTCTAAGTAAGTTTTATGTGTGGGTTCACATCTCTCGGCCTTGGGTGGAGGGGAACTTGGAATCGAAACAGAGGTCACCCTGTTTGCCTGTGAGTTAGAGCAGGAGGCACCAACATCCTCGACTCTGCTGAGATTCGCTTATGAGCGCACAAATCATTTCCAGGCTGTTTCTGTCCAGAAATGCAGGGTCTGAATCTAATGAGGAGGAAACATCAGACAAACCCACATGGAGGAACGTTTTATGAGACGACTTGCCCACCGTCTTTAAAGACATCGAAGCGTGAATGTAACATGGAGGGCTAGCTGCCCTAGATTAGGAGAAACCAGAGTCCCGGCCTCCAGACGCATCGGGCTCGGGTCTCAGGCTGCAGGAGGTAAGATAAGTTGAAAGGACATAATAGGAAGGACTTCAGAACTTTGAAAAAGGATTCTGATGAGATAGTAATGGTGGATCAATGCAGAATTTCCTCATTTGGACAATTCACTGTGGTGGTGTAACAGAATGCCTTTGTCCTAAGGAAATGCACACTAAAGCGTTCAGAGATAAAGGGACACCAGGCCTGCAACTTACTTCTCAATTGGAACAAATGGGCGTATATACAATTGGAGTTATCTGTAATCACTGGGACAGACAAGACGCGCAAATGATAAAGGGAGACGTGGAAATAATCGGTGAGTTGGGGTAAAATGTAGATGGGCATAATTTATTATTCTTACACCATTTCTGGTTTGAAATTTCATCTCGATAAAAAGCCTCCAAAGCATGTTATTCCATAATCTCTTGGATCTCAGTTCCATTGACAAGTCAACTTTCAGTCTCACTGTTGGCCCTCTGAAGGTAGTGATGTTTCCCCCCACCCTCTGGCTCCCTTTAAGATTTTCTCATCTCTGCTTTCTAGCAATTTAAGAACGATTTGCCCACATGGGGCTTTCTTTGTATTTATCCTGCTTTGGATTTGGAAAGTGCCGTGGTATCTTTAACCAGATTTCACGTCCCTCTGTTATGGACTGAGTTGTGTTCTCCCCAAATCGATATGTTGAAGCCCTAAGCCACACTGTGACTGCCTTTGGGATATGGCCTGTAAGGAGGTGAATATGGTTAACTGGGGTCATGATCAGCCCAGGCCTTCCACTGCCCGGAGGATGGGATCCTGATTGTGTGGGTGTGGCCCTTTTGTGGCCCTCTTACTTGTTGGTCTCTGGTTTTGCCTTAATGAGAGGAGGAGACGCCAGGGACCCCTCCCCCCACGTGCAGGCGGAGGGAAAACCGTGAGGGAACACGGAGAGAAGGTGACACCTGCAAGGCAACGGGTGAGGTCTCAGCAGACACCAGCCCTGCTGGAACCTTGACCCTGAACTTCCAGCCTCCAGAACTGTGACGAGAGGAACTTGAGCAGCTTCAGCCGCCGGGTCTGGGGTCCGTCCCGTCTGGTAGTCTGAGCTCACTAACCCCACAGCCAGCGTGTGCTATTGCTACAGTCTTACCCTCCCTCTGCTTTCCTCTGGGGACTCATAGACACGGACCCGAGCCCTGAGCTGTGCCCCACACGAGTCTTACACGTTTCTGTGCATTTTCCATTCTTCTTCCTGTTTGTACACGTGACTTATGCCCTGGTTATACGTGTCTGCTCTCCTACCAAGCTCATTGGCTAAAATGTTAACGTTGTTTATGGTTGCTTGGGCTCTGGAACTTCTGTGCGGTTTTCCGGTGGATTCTGTGTCTGATGAAAGCTTTCACCCTTTTCTCTAGGTTCTTAATTACATCCATCAGAGCTGCTTTCCAGTTGGTGCCTGGGAACTTCAAAATCTGAATCTCTGTGGGTCCCTTTCAAATGTCTATTGTTTCTCTGGTTTCTACTGATTTTTAGCAGGCCTTATCACCTTTTTTTATTGGGTGTCAGACTTCTCAGATTTTGCACATAACAGGGAATTTTAGGGGCTCTAGATGACGATTCTTTCCTCCGAAGAGGATGAGTTTGTTTCTGGCAGGCCGGTGGGGCATCCTCAGATCACGCTGGTCCTGCCCCTGCTTAGTTTTAGGATTGGTTGTAGCCCACCTATCAGCTCCTCCACAGCCCAGAGGGTGGGATCCTGACTCTGCAGATGTGGCCTTTTGGAGCTCCTACCAGATGTCTGTGGTTTTGCGGGTGCCCTTGACCCTGGCAGGGCTGAACTCCTGCCTCTTTCCCTTTCCACAGCTGCTGAAAATCCTTTCAGTGTTTTCACCTCTCAGCCACTGTTTTCTCTTACTTCTAGAGATCTTGCCCCGCACGCATACAGCCTATAGTTAGCAGACAGGGGCGCCTGGGTGGCTCAGTAGGTTAAGCATCCAACTCTTGATCTCAGCTCAGGTCATGATCTCATGGTGATGAGTTTGAGCCCCGCATCAGATTCTACGCTGATGGTACGGAGCCAGTGTGGGATCCTGTCTCTATCTCCTTCTCTCTCTGCCCCTCCCTCTGCCCCCTTTCCCCTGCCATCTCTCTCTCAAAATTAATGAAGATACTGAAAAAAAAAAAAAAAGCAGAGAATTTGCAAGGAAGCTGTTTGGAGGTTTTCTAGCTGCCTTCTCTGAGTCTCTCCTCCCTGGTTGTCAGCCACTTAATTTTCAGCCACTTTGCTTTTCCTGAACTCCGAGTATGTGTCCTCAGCCTGGTGCAACGTTGTCTTTCTGCTCGGACACCGCCTCTCCTGATCCCTCCACCTCCCCCCCTTCTGTCCTTGGAGGTGGAAGGATTTCTCCTGTGTTCACCGCCTCCCAAGAGCCATTAGTCTGGGGGTCCTGCTACACTGACAGCTCTTCATCTCTTTGTAGCAATAAGGTGTGGGCACACACACGCACACGTGCACACACGCACACACACAGGTTTGTAATTGTTTCCAGCAGGAGAGTTACTACTGTATAGCTGTCATTGCCAAAAGGAAAGTACTGTATCTCTTTTGGAGTTGATTGAAACACGGCCCCAGAAAGATAATATCTGATATTCGAAATGCTCCTGGAAATGTTAAAACAATCAGTAAATCTCTGAGTAAAGACAGCCTCCTAAATCAAGCTACAACTAGCAAAACTGTTTGATCAGTCAGAAAACAATGTTAGAGTCTTAGAGAGCTACTTTGGTTCAAATTTTAAAATAGCGTATCTGTTTCAAATATACTATTAGCTTCATTATAGCATGATCCGTTTTGATCAATTCACTGTTGAAAACTAAGGAATGGATAAATGAATGTGAAACATCCTCCAGCTTACCCGCTGATTTTAAACACGTGTGGCACATTTGATTGAAGTCTGGGGTTTCATCCCAAGTTATTGGAATAAAAATATTCCCTTGCATAAATAATAATTGATTTTGATTTTTGCCGAAGGACCTCAAATGCAAAAGCCATAATATGAGCAGGATAGAGGTCGCACTGAAAAATTCAGGGGAGGCAGGGGCGAACGTGTGAGACCGTAGTCTGACAGCCTGGGTTGGAAACCGGGGGCCTGTTCAAGCCTCGACACACACCTGTGGTAGCGACCTCTTCCTCATAGGATTTCTGTGTCAGAAGGTAAATTAATATAATAGAAGCGACTAGAACAAGGTCCAGTGCCCTGAGACAGATGTCTAATTCAGAGACAGATGCTTCCAGAAGGCCTGGATCACACCTGCAGGCAGCTTCGGGATGGCACTCCACAGCCACACCTTCCCCGCACCGGACATCCCTCGGGAACGAGCAACGTGTCTGAGAGTGGCTTCCAGCATGGGCTGACGACACGTGCTCACTGCTCCGGGACCCTGCAGGCCCTCTGAGAATGGGGGCCCTGCCCTGGGAATAGGAGGACAGGGCCACTTCTGTCTCTCCTGGAGGTGAGACGGGGAACACGACCCTATTGTCCTGGTGCGGCTGCTGTTGCCTCGGACGGAGAGGGCAGGATGTAGCCGCTAGCAGGCGGCGCGTTGTGATGCTGCAAACGCTCTGTATAACTGTGTGCTCATGACCAAGTGGCTCCTCCCTGTGAATCTGCAGGCTTTTCCGTGGAAACAGGACATCGGAGATGAAGACACGACCTCTCTGCTCGCTCTGTGATGTGGGCTGGCCAGCTGGCCTCCCTTGGGGCTCAGTGTCTGGAGTAAGGTGCTTGGGCTCGGATCACATAGGTCCCCCCGGCTCTAACGTCCCAGGATGCTGCAGTGGACCAGTGCCAGCATCACTGGAGCTGTCTGTGCCGCGAGGTGGCCAGCGTTTAATGACAAGAATGCGTTCCCTCGTGTAAAGCGATGTTAACCAGTAGGGCGCCTGGGTGGTTCGGATCGGTTAAGCGTCTGACTCTGGATTTCAGCTCAGGTCATGATCTCAGGGTTCGTGAGTTCGAGCCCCGCATCGGGCTCTGCGCTGACAGCTTGGAACCTGTTTGGGATTCTCTCTCTCCCTCTCTCTCTCTCTCTCTCAAGGTAAATAAACTTAAAAAAAACATGTCAACCTGCTCTCCTGCTGTTACAGGACAGGCTGAATGGTGCGCCCCTCAAATCCACATGCTGCAGCCATCATCACCAGAACCTCGGAATGTGACTGCATTTGGAGATACGGTCCGTAAAGCAGTAATTAAGATAAACTGAAGTTGCTAGGGTGGCCCTAATTCATTACGACAGGTGTCCTTGTAAGAAGAGGAGATTTGGACACAGACACACAGAGAAGCAAGATTGCCTCAAGACACAGGGAGAAGGCAGCTGTCTACAGGCCGAGGAGAGAGGCCTCAGCACGAGCCAACCCTGCCAGTACCTTCCAGCTTCCAAGACTGGAGACGGTGATTTTCCGTAGCCTAGGCCCCCCGTCCGGGATGTCTTGGTACGGCAGCCCCAGGAAACTAATCCACCTGCCGATCACTGACGCGTCGCTCCTCTGTGACCCAATTTTGTTGTTTCTCAGTTTTATATAGGTGACGTATATACAATTGGAGAATTATAGAGAGATCCACTGTCTTAGCAAATTTCAAGTGTATGATACATTATTATTAATGATGGTCACCACGGTGTACATCAGGACTTCAGAACTTAGTCATCTTAAACTGGAAGTCTGTACCCGTTGACCAACATCTCCCAATTTTCCCAGCACCCCCAGCCCCTGGCAACCCCAGCCAGGTCTCTGTTTCTCTAAATTGGACATCCTCAAACTCCACATATAAGTGACGCCAAAAACACAGGCAACTAGGGCAGAAACAAAGAGGTGGGACCACAGAAAACTGAAAAAGCTCCAGGGCAGCAAAGGAAACCAGCAGTGAAATGAAGCATCATCCTGCAGCATGGCACACGCTGTTCCAAACCCAGTGTTTGATACGGGGTTAACGTCCAAAATATGCTAGGAACACATGCAACTCGATAGCGAAAAATCCACACAATCCGGTTGGGAATGGGCGAAGGCCCTGAATAGACATTTTCCCAAGGAAAGCGACGGATGTGCCCGGTTTCACATGCCTCAGGCATGCGCCCCAACTGTCAGGGTTGCTGTGCTGAGAGAGTGCGCGCTGAGCCCCCCTGAGCCCTGGGTGCCCGTCCTCTTTCCTCCCGTCTTCAGCGAAGCCCAGGCTTGTGTGCGAAAATGCGCCTAATAACTGTCAAGGTTGCTGTGCAGATCGGAGATAAGTACTAAGTGCCTTGGATGCTAGAGATACACAGAGGCTCATCATCAGTGAGATACGATTCTCATCATCCTTCGAACGGAGGAGCGCGTTTTATTGCTAATGTTTCACATTATTGGTATACTGCGTGTCTTTTTTGACTTGTAAATTTTCTTTAAAAAATTAGAAACACAGAAATATTTTGAGGAAAACTCAATATGTATCCCCAAAAGCCGCCTAAATCAAGTCTGAGCCTGGCTGACTTGAAAGAGCTATGCTCTAAGTCTAAATATCTCTGCAAATGATAATCTGTTCTAAAATAATCATCTGCTGCGAAATCCATAAATTGCAAGTCATAATGGGGAGAGTGATCCATGAGAGGCTCTCCCAGGGGACACTTGCGCACAGAAGTCTTGGATTGATTCACAGCTTTGAATCTGAGGAAAGTAAGTCAAGCAATTCCAAAGAGGCCTGTCAGCTCTGCGCCAGTTTTCGGTACGTTCTGAAAGATGCTCTGATCTAATTTATGAAAAGAAGTGCTGTGGACTTGAAGACTGAAAACAGACAAACACCCAAGCCAGGGAGAGCCCGTAAATCACCAGGAGAGCTGAGGTGCCCCGGCAGCCGCGTCGGGGTGCAGGCTGTTAATCCCGGCCACCCCGCGGCTCCCACTCGCGAGTGTTCCTAAGAGCCTGGCGGGTCTCGAAACCTCTGGTCTTGGCTTTTCTGGCAAGGTTCCTGCCTCGACTTATTTCTGTAAGAAGATCGGCATTTTAGTTAAAAAAAGCAAACAATGGAGCTTTGATTATCAAAAAAGAACCTACTCATTTTCTTGTTAAAAGTACGACACAGATACAAGAACTCAGCAGCTGAGTTATTTTGGAAGTTAACGCAACATATGAAATTATTTTGGAAATGTAGGCGATGTATAAAAGGAGTTTTAGACTGTCTTTTCCAATTTAAATGGTAGGCCTTGAAAGTGTTACAAAATACATGTTAGTTTGTCACAGAAAATACTGGCATTGTTTCCCTGCCTGAGAAGGAATCCAGGGTTTGCTAATTTGTCTGATGCACTGGGAGAGGCAGCTACAAAGCTCTCTTAGGATAACCTGAAGATCAGAGCACGGCAGGCGCCCTGCAGACCGTCCGTCCTGCGTGGCCCCTCCAGGCGTCCGTCCGTTGGTGCCCTTGAAGTCAGTGTCGGGGTTAGAACCCCCTTCTCTAGGCTACTTCTGTCTGTTGGGACAAATTCCCGCGCCATGCAGGGTGGTCTCTGTAAAGTGGGTCCTGAGTATCAGGATGGGAGGGAACACAAGGTTGGAGTCGGAGGAAGGGACTGGATGCTACATCCGAATCCTCAGGGGAGCATCACTGTGCCACAGGCTAACGGCCACTAACGTCCCCTCCCGGGGGATGCGGGGGGGGAGGGGGAAGAAGCGTGGGAGGCAGCCTTCCCAGGTGGCCGGAGGAGCATGGGGGTCCTGTGTCTCTTGGCACACACAGGAGGCACACATGCCGGAGGAGCATGGGGGTCCTGCTGTCCCCTGGCCTCACCCAGGGCAGGCAGTGTGGACATGAGCACGCCTGGCACCTGACACTTTCTGGACCAGGTGTGCCTTGTTCATTCAGACGTTTTGCAGACGAAGGACGAGAGGCTGGTTGGACCTCCGTTCAGACAGCACTTGCAAAGTCCCTCTCCCCTCCGAGTCGATTTAAAGTCATCAGAAAACCAATCTGGACCTGACCACATTTCTGCCGCAGAGTTTCTGATGAGCCTCCTTGGAGGCAACTCAGCAGGGAGCTGCAATTGTGTCCCCTGGTTTGCAGGGACCGTGGTGAAACAGCACGTCCTGAGCTCGAACCCTTACTGGAGAAGACGAGACACGAGGGACTGGACAGATGTCCTGAGCTGCCGAGGTGCGTCCCCGACCCGACCGGAGAGCGCCCCACCAGTGCCGTGCAGACGCGGGCAGCCAAAGCCCAGCCAGCAGGGGCCTGTGGTCTGTGGGGGGCTCGCTGGGGGTGACTGGGGAGGTCACATTTTTTAAGTGTTAAATTAAGGTATCTTTAGGCCATGAACCATCTGACATTTCCAGATTACCCATGGCAGATGCACTCTTTGATTCAGGGGAAAATGGCCACCATCTAGAACGAGGCGCTGATGTCCAAGAGTTAGGAGCATTTTTTTAAATCGAGACTATGACAAGGTACAGAGAACAAGCACTTTCCTTTTTAATTAATAAACTTTATTTTTCAGAGCAATTTGAGGTTCACAGCAAAACTGAGTGCACCCGCCCCACTCACGCACACCCCCCACCGTTATCCGCGTCCCCACCTGGTGGCACCTTTCTTAGAATCCAGGAGCCTGCGCTGACACATGACATCACCCCCCCCCCGTGTCCCTCGGTGACAGGGTTCACTCTTGTGAACCCACATTGTGGGTTTGGACAAGGCGTGGCGACACGTATCCACCATCATTTTGGTTTTCGGAAGCCAAGCTGTGTTGAAAGAGGAGGGTTTTTAGGAAATTCTGGGGGTGAAGTCACACAGACCTGGGGTGACCGGACATATAAAGATCCGGGCATGGAAAGGCACATCATGGGATTTTACGGGGAATCCTAGAGCGGGAAGGACAGAAGCGTGAAGCACAGGACAGGGAAGTCCTTCCCAGATCTGGGGGTGAGGAGGGGGAGGACAGTGCAATGAGCAGGTCACTGCCTCCCCAATGTCCCACTCCCTGTAAATGCTACCGTATGGCAAATGGGACTTTGTTGCAGCGGCCCTGGGAAGCTCATGCAGACAGCGTCAGAAAGAGTTTAGATCAGACGACCCCCCACCACCACCACCTCCTCTGACCTCCTCCCTGGCATCAAACCCCCGGACGAGGGCCGGGACAGAAAGTATAGTGCAGAAACACTCAGCTATGTTTGACAGACGCAAATCCACTCACTGTGTGAGCCCGAGCCCCCGGCTGCACAACCTAGTCCAGACCACGCCGATGGCTGAGCCCTGCTCACCGCCTGGTCACCAAGAAGAATTTACCATCCGCCTGGCAGGTGAGCCCTGGACCCACACTCAGTCTTGCCACGCTCAGGGAACTTCCCAATTTTTACCCTGTATTAGCCCTTTGGTGCTTCCTCAGGATGGATGGTCTTGAGGAAAATCGACCAGGATGGGGGCACTAGGAGTTCTAAAAAAGGGGACACTGTGGTGGGGGGGGCAGAGGGGCTCACTGAAATTGACTGTTGTGCAGACAGGAAGGAAGTGAGAACCCTGCAGCCTCCAGGGAGGTAAGTGCAAAGTCCCTGGGGTAGGGATGCTCCTGGAATGTTCAAGAAATAGTAGATGTGCTGCTTTACACACAGCGACAACCCTAGAGCCTTGAACACTGCGTGACACGTGATAGGTAATAATAAACATTTGTTGAAAGAATAAACAAAGTCTAAGACATTCAGCAAACATCTGTTGAGTCAAATGAATGTGCGCTGCCTTCTAGATATGGAAATTATTAAAGGAACGGCCAGTCCCTGCCTGGGGGCCTCAGAGCCTTGGGGAAGCAACAAGAGAGTGATACGATAAAGACTCAGCTACAACCAAAGAGCAAGCACAGGGTCACGCATGGAAATACCACGCAGATATCTGAATGAATAGAGCCCCCACAGTGTCGAAATTCTCCAAAGCAAACCACAATTATTGTGAATAAATTAAGATAGGATCTTGCTGGTCTCTGGGCTGAGGAATCCAGAAATGGCCGGTGCTCCCAACACGGGGCTGGCTAGGAAATGCAAGGCGTTGGCAGTCAGGGTTCCAGAAGAGTCTCCAGGCTGAGGGAGTGGCCAACACGGCCCCCGGCAGGCGGCCAGGAGACAAGGGGCCGGTACCCTTGTCCGGCCGCCGCGGGCCTGCAGGGAAATGGACTTTCCTCGCGCTTGTTTGGAAACACACAATTGAAAAAAGTAATTTCAGCAGTATTTACGGATGTCAGCTATCTGATTTGCCACCAGCCCTCATCTCAGAAATAGTTTCCTGCCATTTAGCCACGGGCCGACACTGACAGGCAGGCTTCCCTCCGACAGGACCCTTCGTCAAACAGAGTCACTTTTCTTGTTCTGACCACATTTCAGGATCAGAAGATTATTTTCAAGTGTATAACAGGAGTTGTTCCTCCAAACTCCTGTCCAGATAGGCTCAAATACACCTTTTAAAGAAATTAACAGGCAGGCGCAAATCTATTTACGCACGTCATTGGCGAACGCACAGAAATGGAAGGAGGTATGACAGCACGCATCGTCCCCAGGCTCAGGGGCTGACTCCGCTTTACTGGAAATGTTGCCACCTGACGGGCGCGGTCCACGGCTCCTGGCGGCCGTTGGCGGCAGGGGCGCCTCGGGGACCGGGTCTCCTTTCTGGGTTGAGGTGCGACCCCGCAGCAGAGCTCAGAGAAGGTGGTGAAAGGAGCATCAGACGGCGGCCGCTGCCTGGTACCTGAACACTCCTGTCCCGGGGCCACTGCCAAAGCCACTCCCACAAACTGAAGTTTACTCTCGCGACCCTGGAGCGGGACGTCTGAAATCCCGGTGCTGGCAGGAGCTGTGCTCTCCCTGGAGGCTGCAGGACAGGGTCCCTCCTGCCTCTTCCAGCTTCTGGCGGCTCCGGGTGTTTCCTTGGCTCGTGGCTGTGTCCCTCCACGTCTGCCTCTGTGTCCACGTGGCTTCTCCGTGTCTGCACCTTCTCTTCGGTCTCTTGTCAGGACGGCTGTCCCTGGATTCCAGCCTCCCCTTTTCCAGGATGATTTCCTCTTTGATCTCGAGACCCTTAAGTAATTTCATCTGCAAAGACCCTTTTTCCAAGTAGGCTCATATTCACAGGTCCCAGGGCTAGGCTGTGGACACGTCTTTTGGGGGCCACCCTGCCACCCAGGAGACCATGTGGCTTCCCCAGCAGCCCATACTCACACCCCTGGGGTGCTACCATTCAAAAGACTGGCGTTGGTCCTTCAAACCGGGGACTCTCTCAGAGGGAGGAACTCGGCAACTTGGTCCCACACGTCGGGGGAGAGGCCTAGGGGCAGGCTCTTGGATGGGATCGGGCAGTCCCCTGGGGGCCCCAAAGGCGTCCTCCGGCAAGGGTGGACTGACAGAGGGCACAGGTTGGTGAGACCCCAGTCCTGCAGTGAGGGGGGAGGTTGGTGGTGGATCCTCCAGACTGCTGCCCGCCCCCTGCAGGGAAACCGAAACACAGTCCACACCAGAGGGGAGAGAAGTGCTTTCTGAGGAGCAGACCTGGCCCACCGCCCGTCTTTCAGTAAAGTGTTACTGGAACACAGTCTCAGCCGTCTCTGGCTGCCCTCCTGCCATGGGAGAAACGAAGCCCTGCCCGCCACCCCCAGAGCCTGCAAGACTGCCGCCTGTCTGTTGACGGAAAATGCTTCCCAGAGCACTTCTGGGGGGGAAACGTAGGTTTGCAGTTACTCCGTATTGAAGGGTCCGTGGCTCTTTTTGTTTTCTTATCAGCTAATTTCATTCCACGTTTCCCACGGAATTGACGACCTTCTGTCTCAGCTTGTTCTGAACCAAAGTTGCTTCCTCCGTGGCTCCAGATCAGCCCGGCAGCCTCCCAGTGGAGAAGGCCTGTCATTTAGAGCAGAGCCCGGCGAGCGGAGCGGTCCTTCTGCAAGTCGCCACAGCCGTCTGGAAACAGCTAGAAATGGGCCCCGGGGCACCTGCTTGAATCGATGGCTCCACCTGCAACGGTAGGAGCCCCTGTGGGCCTGGTCACGTTCATCCTTAGCAGAGCTGCTTGGTACTCACTTACCCTGTTCCTCGTCCCCATCGGAAGAGAAGTGGTCAGAATGTCAACTGTCAAATAAAATAAAAGGGCTCTTTATCCAAGTGATGTTAATTAAGGATGGCCTGAGGTCATCATTTCAAATTAAAAAATTAAGTTGGGGCGCCTGGTTGGCTCAGTTGGTCGAGCATCCAACTTCGGCTCAGGTCACGATCTCACGGTTCGTGAGATCGAGCCCCGCGTCGGGCTCTGTGCTGACAGATCAGAGCCTGGAACCTGTTTCAGATTCTGTGTCTCCCTCTCTCTCTGCCCCTCCCCTACTCTCTCTCTCTCTCAAAATAATAAAAAATAAAAAATAAAATAAATATGTTTTAAAAATTAAAATAAAGTCATATTGTGTGTCCTCCACCCAGACTCTATGAGTGAGCAGAATGGGTAAAAGTGTGTGTTCACGTGTGCACGTGAGTGTGGGGCACGACTGTCTGCCTTTGGACACATTAAGTCATCCTCTCCTGGGACTGGCTGAAACCGATCAGACTCACATGAATGTTATTTCAGAGCCAAGAATCCAAACTTAGGGACCACCTCCTTTCTAAATGGTGACAACCAGGCCCTGTGTGAGTGTTATTCCCCGAGGCTGAGAGCTAGGGTGAGCTCAGTCCAGACAGTGAGTGAAACGTGTGAAAACAGGAAGTGTCAAATGGGAGGAGAGGGTGCTGCGACCAGCAAGACGTCACGTAGGCTCTGAGGCACATACAAAAGAAAGCGTGCAGGTTTGGGCTGTGCGTGTGCAGGCATACATGTGTCTGCATACACGTGTGTTGGGGGGTTGGGTGTGTTAACCCTTCCACCGGAGACCAGGGCTCGGAACAGAAGGGAGAAACAGGAAAAGAAGAGTGGTCCTCAGAGGCCAAGCTGTGTCGGTTTCCTAGAAGGGTCGTGTAAGTTTGAACAGCATCCGCCGTGTGGCACAGCGCTCGGGAGCTCTGAGTCTGGGGTCAGAGGGGCAGGGCTCACACCTGTCCACCAGCAGCTGACTCTGTGACCTAAGGGGCATCCTCTCTTTAAACCTGTTTCCTCTGTTTGATGGGGAGGATGCTGACACCTCTCTTTTGGGGGGTTAAAGAAAGATATTAGATGCTCAGCTCAGTGTACAGGATACTATAAATGTTCTAAAAATATTATTGTTGGTAACAGTTATTTAATATTCTTTTTTTAATTTTTTTTAAAAATCTTTATTTATTTTTGAGAGAGAGAGAGAGAGAGAGAGGGACAGAGCACACGCAGGGGAGGGGCAGAGAGAGAGGGAGACACAGAATCCGAAGCAGGCTCCAGGCTCCAAGCTGTCAACACAGAGCCCAACGTGGGTTCGAACTCACAAACCGTGAGATCATGCCCTGAGAGAAGTTGGATGCTTAACTGACTGAGCCACCCAGGTGCCCCTTTAATATTCATTTTTAAGTGGATGTAATTTTTTTTAGAAGAGCTTCAGATTTACAGGAAAACTAAGCAGATAGTACAGAGAGTTCGTACGCACCTCACACTTAGTTTCCTCTACTGTTGCCATCTTAAATGAGTATGGGGTACAGTTGTTACAATGAATACAATACTTTTGAAACATGATTATTTACGAAAGTGACTGGTTCACTCAGATTTCCCTAGTTTGTTTACCTCGTGCCTTTTTTTTTTTCTTTTCCAAAACCCCATCCAGGACAACACATTATATTTAGTTATCATGTCTCCTTGGCTCCTGTTGGCTATGACCGTTAGTCTGACCTTGCTTGTTTCTGACAATCTTGATATTTTGAAACCCACTGGTCAGGCATCCACAGGATGTCTTACCGTAGTAATTTCTCCCGTAGTTTTATGGTCAGCCTGGGCCCGGAGTTGGGGGGAGAAAGATCGCAGGGTAAAGTATCGTCCATCACGCCGTGCAAGGGTGCCTACCATCAACATGATGTATCAGTGCTGATTTTCACCTTGGTCGTTGGCTGGGACGTCCCCTGCAGGCTACACCCAGCCTTCTGTTCCGTTCTGCACACGTGAGGAGTCACTCTGAGCAGCTCCCACTTAGCAGGGGAGGGAGGGCCCACATAAGTTTCCTGGAATTATTCTACGTGGCATGCTTTCTTTTCTCCCCATTCATTAATGGACTCAAGCATTTACTTGTGTCCGTGCAGAATTGTGGATGTTTATTCTTTATATTTGGGGGTGTGTATTGGCGTAGTTAGATTAATATCTACTATGTTTGTTATGTTTCAAGTGTCTCTCGTGTTCGGGTTTCCCCAGGAGCTCCTACTTAAATAGCGTGTGTGCCTTTCGGCTCTGAATTCTAATAACCCACCATTATTGTGCTGGAGCCCGCGTGACGCGGTGGGAGGGAAAGGGGAAGAGGAGACATCTGGAATCTTAGGAGTAAATTTAAGTCTTTTACTGGGCCTGCGACCCAGGACTTGGTCTTCACAAGTAGTCTTGGTTTGTGATTGTTTTTGTGTTTGGTTGCTTCCCCCGCCCAAGTGGCACAAGAAGGCCCGAGGGGCTCACCCCTGTGGGAGTGGGAGTGGGGCTCTAGTGAAGGTTCCCCTGGGTGTGGCCCTTCTTCCTGGAGGACATCGGGGATTGCTCCTGGGTGGTCACTTTCTCCCTTCCCTGCCCCAGCCATGGTGGGGGTTCTGTTCTATGAGAACACAGTGGGGATCCCAGAGGAATCACCCTGAAAGCATACCCCCCCAAGACGGTAGCCACAGGACTCTCTCTCCCACTAACGAGGCTCCAAAACTCACCAACATTACCTGGAAACCTCCTATCAGTTGAGGCTCTATTGATTTCTGTTCCTGGGTGTAGACCCTGGCTGTGAGTGTCTGTGGTCACCTGTCCTTCCATGTGTCAGAGGGAGGTGTCCTGCGACCTCAGTTCTCTGACAGCTTCAGAAAAACCTCTGATTTCCAGGGCGCCTGGGTGGCTCATTCAGTTATGTCTCCAAGTCTTGGTTTTGGCTCAGGTCATGATCTGAAAGTTTGTGGGTTCAAGCCCCACATCAGGCTCTGTGCTGACAGCGTGGAGCCTGCTTGGGATTATCTGTGTCCCTCTCTCTCTCTGCCCCCATTGTTGCTCTCCCCTTCTCTCTCTTTCTTTCAAAATAAATTTTAAAAACTTAAAAAAAAAAAAGAAAGAAAAATCACTGATTTCCCTTTTTTCCACTTTTTCTTGTGAGGGTAGAGTAGAGGCTCCCACATTCTTCATACATCAGAGCTTGAAGTGAAGTCCCTAAGTGGTTGCGGAACGGCCATCGCCAGGGAGCGTGGGGGCACAGGCTCCTGGCCACCAAGGGGTCCCTCCCGCCCCCGCGCAGTCGCTGTGAGGAACCCGTGCCGACTCTGGCACGTTCTACAGAAGTGAAAGAGGCTGATGGCTCATTTCTTCTGGATGATGGTAATCAGAGTCAAATGTTGACAATGCCTTCAGGAGCTGCTTTAGAAAATTCTGTTTGATAAACTAAGTAAAGTGTTATTTAGCAACTGGAAGATAATTAGGAAGCAATTACTGAAACAAAAAGAAACCCCGAGTACACAGGGGGACAATTAGAATCTGGTCCAAATTTATGGTCACACCCAAAGATTCTGTTTTAATACGTGTGTGGGAGGAGCATATTAGAAAACGCAAATTAATGCCTGATTTGCACAGCTGACCTACGCATCGGAGAAATATGACTGGGTTTCTAATTGCCTTATGTAATCAGAGAAAAGCTACAGATCAGTCTCCCTCACCACGAGCCCAGATGCTGCAGTTAAAGCTTTCTCCGGCCAGGTTTTTGCCGAAACACCTAAAGCCAGACATCTTACCCATGACAGCGAGGCTTGTCAGCAGACGGAGCCTCTGGAAAGGCCTCTCTTCATCCAGGCCACGGTTGCCACGGGCCTCACGGCAGGGAGCGATGCTTCGCTTCGGTGTCAGTGCTCAGCTCCACGTGGGGGTCTGCAGGGGCCATGCTGCACCAGCACCCTGTGACATCGGGCCCTTCCTGTGGCCGAGCAGGGCCAGGGGCTCCCTCTCCCCAGACCCCTCATCCTACCCCGGGATTCGTCCCCTCACGCACGTCCCAAGTTGGGAGTGGATGTCGCCCAGACTTGGTTCTGGGACATTTCTCTTAGTGAAAGGGGCTTACACTGGAGGCTCCGGGACATAGTCTGAAAACTGAGGGCCATGGGGGGTGTCAGACATGGTGGCTGTACAACAGGCCCCGTGGAGCCTTTCTGGTGCGACCCTGGAGGTGGGGTGAGGCGGGAAGCAGGGGGAGTAGAACAGGAAATAGAGACAGTGTGGTGGCATCATCACACCTGCAAGGTGCCTGTGATGGGGCACATGTGTGTGCAAGTGTGTGTGTGCTTGTGCGTCTGTGCCCGTGTGGAGGCTGATGCCATAGACAAGATCCAAACAGGCTGCGGGCGACTTTCTCCTTGCTCCTGGGTGGGCGGGGGTCGGCCTGTCCTCCAACACACCTCACCTGGCCTCCCAGGAAGGTATGATTCGAGGCCCTGATGCCAGGGCCACCCATCACCCCCACTGCCCGCCCATCACCCCAACTGCTCAGTCATCACCCCGACTGCCCACCATCACCCCCACTGCCCGCCCATCACCCCAACTGCTCAGTCATCACCCCAGCTGCCCACCTATCACCCCGACTTCTCAGCCATCACCCTGACTGCTCACCCATCACCCCAACTACCCACCCATCACCCTGACTGTCCACCCATCACCCCCACTGCCCGCCCATCACCCCAACTGCTCAGTCATCACCCCAGCTGCCCACCTATCACCCCGACTTCTCAGCCATCACCCTGACTGCTCACCCATCACTCCAACTGCCCACCTGTCACCCTGACTGCCCACCCATCACCCCAACTGCCCACCCATCACCCTGACTGCCCGCCCGTCACCCCCACTGCCCGCCCATCACCCCAACTGCTCAGTCATCACCCCGACTGCCCCCCCATCACCCCAGCTGCCCACCTATGACCCCGACTTCTCAGCCATCACCCTAACTGCTCACCCATCACTCCAACTGCCCACCTGTCACCCCGACTGCCCACCCATCACCCTGACTGCCCACCTGTCACCCTGACTGCCCACTCATCACCCCAACTGCCCACCCATCACCCCGACTGCTCAGGCAGCCAGTCATCTGCTCACCTGGCAAGTGTTCTGAGTACCTCACAGCACCTGGCACTCGCTGGGTTCGGACGTGCAGCTACTTGTAACACAGAGGTGGGCCCGAGTGCCCGGCCAGGCAGGAAGACAGACATCCAGTGATTCCTTACTCACAATACCTGAGAGATGTGACAAGCACCGTCGAGCAGTGTGGGCTCTCAGGGTGGAGAGACTAGGCTCACTGTGGGTGTGTGTGGGTGTGGGTGTGCTGATGTGTGTGTGCTCATGCTTGTGTGTGTGCGTGCTAGTGTATGTACGCATGTTGATGTGTGTGTGCACACATACAGGTGTGTGTGCATATTGGCATGTGTGTGTGCTGGTCTGTGTGTGTGTTCACGCATGATGGTGTGTGTGTTTGTGCATACTGGTGTGTGTGTGCACATGCTGGTGTGTATATGTGTGCTGGCTTGTGTGTGCATGCTGGTGTGTGTGTGTGTGTGCATGCATGCTGGTGGTGTGTGTGTATAATGGTGTGTGTGCACATGTGTGCACATAAAAGTGTGTGAGTGAGCGTGCATGTGCTGGTTTGTGTGTGCTGGTGTGTGTGTGTGCACATGCTGGTGTGTATATGCGTGCTGGTTTGTGTGTGCATGCTGGTGTGTGTGTGTGTGCATTGGTGTGTGTGTGCTTGTGCAAAGGTTGAGCCAACGATTCTGTGTGTGCTGTCCGTGGAGACATGTGTGCATGAGATTGTATGTGAGCACATGTGTGTGCATGTGAGCACAGGTGTACATGGAGGTGTGAGCACATACACAGGTGTGTGTTTTGTGTGTGCGGCACAGGTGTGTGTTTATTGGGGTCGGGGAGGGAAAGAGAAAGAGAAATCAAGCTTCCCTTTGGAAGTGGTGTGAATGCATGGGGCCCAGATGAGCCAGGGTGAGGGGCGGCAGGGACAGAGCGAGGTCTGTGGGGCAGGGGGTGGGCCGGAGAGGGCAGAGTGGCTGGGGGTGCACGGGAGCAGGACGGAGGCCATCCCAGGGGCTGGGGGTGGGGGCCCCTTAGCGGTGGACCCCAGTGCTTGTGCTCACGAGCTCACTGTGCTGGGAAGACGGCTGAGGTCCCACCGCGGACAGCACCTGGTGGGGTCACCGAGAACCCGGGCCTGCTCTGCTCCCAGCCACGGGGGTGGGGACAGCCCCTATCCCATGTGTGGAGCCAGTGTGAACGCCCACCAGGGAAACTGGCCAGTGCCTGTACCTGAGCTCTACCGCGTGGCTTCGGTTCCGAGGTAATAGGGTAATTTTACATTTCTGTATTCAGATCTCAGGTGAGCTACAAAACACCTGCGAACTACAAAACAGATGAGAAAATCATCCTCTCTTTGCACTGCAGTCACCATGGCTTTTGTTTCTCCCCTGCGTGTGGACGTGGTTGTAATCATGGGGAACATATAATCACGAGCCTTATTTTTGCATCCAGCATCGCTTTGTGTGCACCTTTCCTAGGGCTCCATCGTCATAAGTGTTTGAAAAGAGGATATATACACACATGCACAAACATGTGGCCCCCACAAAAGCACTCACGATATCAAGACACACAGCGCTGCGAGCCACCCCCAAAACTCTGTCTACACTTTGGAATAGCCCACTCACCGTTCTGTACACACACACTTACATGCATTGACACAGTGGGTTGTACCATTGACGCTATCGCGAAGTTTGCTGTGTTTACACATGCACACACGGGCACGCACGAGAGGTTCCTGTGTGAGCAACGTGGCACAGAGGTCACTATTACCCTCCACGTATGTAATAAATGCTCCGCACACGTTCGGTGACCCACGCTTGGGGGATCTTAACCTACTCTCTTCCCTCTCGCCCGCCCACCCGCCTCTTCTGCTTTCTTCCATCTGTCTGCCGTTAACACTTGATGATGAATGACCTTGCTGCCTGGATCCTGCATAATTGCCCCATTATTCTTGGGAGAGATCACTAGAATCAGAATTGCTAGGTTAAAGGCTATGTACATTTAAATATTTAATACATATTTGTCAAATATCTGTAAGACATTTGCAACAATTTACATCCCCACTAGCAAGGCATAAGAATTTCCCCATAAACTTTCCGAAAATAGCCCATCTCGTGCTTGTGATTATTGCCAATCTGATGAGAAAGAAAAATAAATCTTCATAGTTTGAATTTGTATTTCTTTGATTTCTGGTGAGGTTGGACCTTTAATGATGCGCATTCACCATTTTGTTTATTAGATTTCTGTTGATTGCCTACTCGATGGCTTAGAACACTCATTTTAAGAGCGATATAAATCCTGGTTAAGAGCCAGGGCTTGGGATCAGTTGAAACCCTTGTCAACACCCAGTGCCACCGAGGGCTGGGGGCCAGTCCCTTTGCCTCTCTGTGATGGCAGTTCCTGATAACAGAAGCATGGCAAGGAGCCTAGGGGGTAATGTAGGAAAAGCCTCTGCACAGGGTCTAGTGCATGCTGAGCATTCAGTAAATGCTGCTTGTTTATTTTAGGGGACGTTTATGGAAGTATAATGTGAATGTGCACGAGCACAAGAGGCCTAAGTATATAGCATGGAACATTTCCAAATGGAGATTAAACCTGTAGCATTTAGAGCACAGAATAAAACATTACCAGAACCCAGAAGCCCCTGTCCTACTCCATCTGGTCACTGTCGCCCCCTCAGGGTTAACTGCCGTCCAGGTCATCACGGTTAATGTGGCATGCAGTCAGACTTCACATCAATGGACCATAGATCGTTCCGGCTAGCTGGTGCGGCGTGTGAGAAGCCTGGCCACCCCCCTGAGGTAGACAGGTCTGGGGGCCGTGCGTGGACACTCTGGATGACAGACCTCGCCGAGCCCGGCTTTGCAGGCACTCGGGCAAACAAACCACACGGTAACTGGACCCGAAGCCCCAGCCACGTCAGCTTCGGTCACTCAAGTCACAGCAGCCCCCGAGTCTTCCCGGGAAAACCAGACTCCTCGTCATCCTGTCCCTCTGGGCCACGGGTATGTCCATCCACCGTTGTTTCATATGCCACTGAGCGTGGGGTGCTTTGTTACGCGGCAGTGGATGACTGAGTCCCGATGCTCCCATGAGCAGGGAGGACACTGCTTGTCTTTGGCGGTCCAGCCGTGGAAGTCACGAGTGCCTTTGGTAGAAATAGTCTCTAGCCCACGGAGATTCAAGGGGAGGTGCATAGACCCCAGGCTATCGGTGGACGAGCGCCAGAGAAAGTGTGGCCACCACCCAGAGCGTGCACTTTTTGTGCCTGGCATCTTCCCTCAACTTGATGTTTGTAGGCTCCAGCCAGGTGGTGGCGGGCAGTTGGGATCCGCTCCTTCTTGCTGGATGATCCCCGTCGCCTGCGTGTGACACAGCTTACCCGGCCCCCCCGCTGCCAGTGGACACGTGGGTCGTTTCCAGCTGCGGGTATGTTGAGAAGGGCAGCTGTGCGCGGCCCCGGCCACGTCTCGGGGTGAGCGCGTGCACACGTTTCTGTTGGCTGAATGCCGAAGAAGACCGTCGCCGGTCTTCACAAGAAGACCGGGCGCACCCGGTCAGCTTTCGCAGACAGTCCAAATCAGTTTTGCCAGGTGGCTGTGCTGATTCGCTCTGTGACCGCTCCCTGACGAGAGCCCAGCTCCTGCTCGTCCGCTGCTGCGTGGTGCCACCCGACCCGGAGTCACTGAGCCTCGCGTGCACGCCGGCACACCCCACGCGGTTTCCGTGCGCATCTCCGGGGGACCACTGACATGGGCACTTCTCAGAGTCAGTGTCCGTTTGGATCATCACTTTCGTAAAGTACCTGGTCACGCTTCTCACCCGTTTGAAAAACTGGGCTTCCTTATCTTTTCCTTATCGACTGGAAGGAGTCAACATACTCTCAGCGTGATCCTTTTCTCCTGTTCGATGTGTCCGGAACACCCACACCTATCCGCGGCTTGCCTTTCCACTCTCTTAACAGAGCCTTCTCATGGTGCCAAAGTTTTATTCAGATGTAATCTAAACTTCCAAGTTTTTCCTGTGTGGCACGTGCCTCTCATTCCTTGTTCGGGAAAGGCCAGCCTGCCGTAGGGACTTGCACATTTTCCCGATGTTACCTTCCCACAAGACTTCTTGTCTACGCTTTCACATTTAAATAAATTCCTGGCCCATTTGGGATTTATTAATTTTTGTGGAGAGTAATCCCCATCCCACACGTCCCCCATCCCCCACCCCACCTCCTTCTGGTAAACCATCAACGTGTTCTCTAGAGTGAAGTACTTAAAAGTCTGTTTCTTGGTTCCCCCCTCTCTTGTACGGGCAGGAGCCCAGACCCATCTTCCCGGTTGGAGATGTCCCATTACTGCCGCATCGTTACTTCCTGAAAGGGCACTGAAGCTTCACCTTTGCCATAAACCAGGTGAGGCATGCGTGCAGGTCGGTCTGCCTCCGGGTTCTCCAAAAGCGTCTCTGTCCTCACCCTGTACCACGCTGCCTTAATAAGTATCACTCTATGCTATGTCTCAGCATTTGGTGACAAAAATACCTCAGGGTTTTCAAAAAATTACCTTTATTTGCTTCACTGTCTGTTCTGAATTCTTCACATTTCCGCGTAAGCTTTAGAACCACATAGCTACCTCTCACCATCCTGCCGGCCTGGTCAATGAGACTGTATTCTGTGCGGCCGGAAACGGCAGGTCTGTCCCCGCCTTTAAGGGTGCTCCCGCTCGTGTTTTCACTCTGGTCTGAGAAAGCAGCAAGAGACCTCGTTGTACGTTCGGGCAAGAGGGTAACGCCACGTCTGTTCCGACGCGTGTGTGCTTCCTCCCGTGTGAGGGGGTAATTTTCCAACCAGACAAAGAATACAATCTTCGGCCATCAGCTTTCATTGATCATTTTCAAAAAGTTGTTTCCTTAGCAACCAACAATCTCCATTGTTTTTAAACACAAATAGGGGGGACATTAGGAAGTATTCTAGACTCTTTCTGCAAAAGATACTCTATTTTATACAATGAACGACCCCTGAGTGCCTTCTGTGAGCGGAGGCAGCAAGCACGAGTGGGGATGCCCTGACAGACACAGGGGGGACGGACACGCACACACCCATGCACACGCGTGTCCTCACTCACACAATCCACAGCAGACATGCACAAACTCAGACCCACCTACCTTCAACCACATATGCACATCCCAGCCCTGAGCACACATGCCAGATGCACACTCACACACAAACACGTTCACACGTTCATTCACATGCACGCCAGCCCTGCACACAACCAGATGCACACTCACATACACTCACATACACGCTCACACGTTCACTCACACGCACGCCAGCCCTGCACACAACCAGATGCACACTCACACACACTCACATACACGCTCACACGTTCACTCACACACATGCCAGCCCTGCACACACACAACCAGAAATGCACCCAGACACTCACCAACACTCACACACACGCGCACACAGTGGACCTTCACATATTCACACACAACCAGACATACAGTCACACACACACACACACACACACACACACACACGGTGTCCAAAGAGACAGAGGGATGTGCAGTGTCCGTGGATGGCCTTGAGAGTCACGGACCGGTGAGCTTGTCAGCCCAGGTGCCCTTAACCATCGGGATGACACTTTCGAGGTCTCTGCTGGGGTGTCACTGCTCCGGGTCAACCCCGCCCCAACACCTGCAGCCCTCCTCTGTCAGGTTCCCACTCTGCCGACTCCTCACTGGGTGGCCGGGGAACGTGCTGACTCCTCTGACCCCCCGGCTCCTCACCTGTTAACAGGGTATCTCACGGCGTCCATGTAAAAACCAGGGCCAAGTCGAGACCGCACAGCATTTTGTCATCTGCAAAGGGGGCTGAGGTCCTCTTACACCGCGCAGACACAGTGAATGTGGTGGAGGCTTTACGCAAAAGCACAAGCTACTTAAACTTCTGCCGGCACCCCGGCACCCGTGGGTCCTCCCTCCTCCCTCACCCCCCCGTTCAGCCACATGGACGGGTCCCCCCCTCGGCCCCAGATGGCACCACCGGCCAGTTCCTCGTATTAAAAGAGGTGCGTTGTCTGGGGCACAACCAGCACATATGGTCTGAGCCCTCACTAGAACGTTCCCGGTGCCCCTAACCACCAAACTTTTCTGGAACAGACCCGGGGACTGTGGGTTCCTTCTGTGGCCACGGCTCTCTCCCAGCAGAGCCAACAAAGGCAGCCAGCTCTCCCAGAGCCGCCGTGCACAACTTTTCTCCCTGCCGCAGTGTGAGCGACGCACATCTGAGCTGCGGAGATGGGTTTATGTGTTTATGTGCTCGCTGCCAGCACATCTAAATTAAGCCCATCTGTCTTCCCGACTCCCCACACTGGAGCTCACACTCCCGTTGTTCCGAAATGCTGGCGCCTGACTCGGTGCCGGCTAGCGGCAAAGCGAATTTTATGTTCCCCTCTCATAACGGTACAATTTTTTAAGAAAGCATCTCAATTAAAAACCGTTCTCCTGCCACAAGTTCATTCCCCAGGGAAACGATGTGCACAGAAAAGCGCCTCGTGAAAACCACACTCTGACTTTGGGCCGCCGGGGGGCCTGAGGGTGACCCGGGCTGGGACTGTGGCAGGTGGAGGGGGGACACAGGGCCGCACAGAGCAGGCAGGCGTGTTCCGGGATGAAGCCCTCTTCTCGCTGGCAGCACAGAGCCACAGGAACACAGCCCACAGAGCTGCTGCTGCGCAAAGTACCCCGGGGTAATGCACGTCTGATCAGACGTGATGAGAGCAGGCAAGCCAGCCCGGTCACCTGGCGCCCCCATGCCCACACGGGGCCCGGCTCACAGCAAGTGATGGCTGAGAAGAGGCGGGGTCTTCAGGATCGCCTGCAGTCGGATGACGTCTCCCACAGGTTTTGCAGGCTCCTCCAGAGCAGAGTCCCAACAGCAAACAGCAACTGACTCCCAGCCCATTAACTCTCCGAAGAAGAAGAAACTTGGGGTCACACCTTCTCCCCATAAGAGCCGAGCCTCACAGCTCGTGGCCACACCCACCCCAGCATCTCGCCTGCAACACGGGGCTTCTGTTAACAGGAAATGCTCCTGGAAATGACAGGCTCCGGCCACACCCTTGCTCTGACTCAGGCCAGCCTTGTACCTTGCAAACACGCTCCCCACCCTTCCTGTACGGGGACCGCAGGACCCCCCCCCCCCAGAGCTGTTCTGAGGGCACAGAGATGCCGGGTATAAACCCAGTGACCATGCAGAGCCCGGCAGGGAGAGAGTGCGTGCCCCGTGAAGGGTAGCCACTGCCACCGTGATGGCAATGTTGTGACATGCTGCTGGCATTGGGGACTTGAACATGTCTGATTGGCAGGACCAGAAGCAGAGAGGGCAGCCTCGGGCCAGGGGCCACCTCCGCGGGGGCCACAGCTTGGGCTCCATCGTGAACCTCCTGCCCTGGGAGCTGGCTGCAGGGTGGAGTGTGCGGCCCCAGGGGCAACACGCAGCTCGTGCGCACAGAGTCACCCAAGTGCCCGAGCGGCACCAGTCCCCGGAGCGAGGACACGGGGGTCTGGGCAGGATCAGTCACATCGGCAGACAAACTGCCAAGACCAGAAGGTCTCATCAAGCTTCGGTGAGGAATAAATAACACTTTGAATGTAAACGATACAAGATTTCAGAAAACATTATTAGTAGTTTTGTCTTGGCTGGCTTTGATTTAAACTTCCCTTTGATTTTCATAAGATTCCCCTTCCCTAAACAATAAGCGATAACCGGATAGTATCATTTACATGCAAATTAATGTGAAAACAATGTCTATGACTTTTCATTTCTTGCTGTTTAAAGTTTCTTAAAGTAAATTGAGACTGATGACCCAAGTTATTTCATTTGATTTCTTGGAAAAAGAAATCAGGCTTAAAAAAGAAAAGGAAAGGGGAATTATTTTCTACCGAGTGGCAACATTGAGATGTGACTTTCTAAACGCAAAGATAAATATAAAAGACAGTTAATTAATGTATAAGCAGACGTAATTACAACAAACGTGGTCACTAAAGCATATTGGAACAGTCCACGCGACAGTTGGACTATGCTGGATAAACTGCGTGTCCAATCAGAACGCAGGTGGAATTGATTAAATATGCCCTTGAAATTGACTATTGATCATTTTTAATTTTTGGATGTAGCCCAGTTTATTTTCCTGAGAGCTTGGACTAAATTTTGTAACTTAAGCAATTTCTAGCAAGCACTTTTAATTTTTGTATTGATGGTGCCTCATTCGGATGTCAGTGTGGGCTCCATGGTGCGGAATCGTCTGCAGGAGTATTTAAGAGAAAGCCAGTGTTTGTGCAGCGATCGGTGTGTTTGTGAGGACGTGCGATTCTGTATCTTCTCTTAGCCTATAGACCAGATAAGCCACCTTTTTGAGTGTCCCCAGAATTTGGAGATTAATGGAGAACTCAGTCCCCAAGAGACAGAACCTATTAAGCATTCTCACCCACTTTCCTGTGATTGTGAGTGTCTCTCCACTTCCTAGTCTGCGTTCACGGTCAGTTTTCCTCTCGGGAAGCCTTCTTTCCTTTGACTGGGGCGTCTTGCTGCTGGCACTGTGACAAGGTCTGGGTTGTGGGATCTGAAAGGCACCGAGCAGTGAGCTCTCCCAGGCACCCCCACCCCCCGAAAAAACAGCCAAGGGATTTTGGTTCGGGTCCAGTGGTAGAGGCTTTCGAGAATACATTGTGAGTCACGACTCAGGTAGGTTTGATAGTCCATTTGGAGGCAGCTTTCCCAGCGTGACTGATGCACAGGCAGGCTATTTAAAGGGCTTACCAATAAAAATCTTACGTCCACACAGCATTTTCCTACATACGATGTTTAGCCTCTCAATTTCCTAAACGTGTCCTTCTGTCGCGAGTACCTGCCACTTAGAAGGAGAACGGATTTGGTTGTTTCACACTCAGCAAGTCTCCGCTGCAGGGAAGCCTGGGTTCCAGGAGCCAAGAGATGACCATCTGGGCATTTAGCCAAGGCCACCTCTATCTTGCGGGCCAGGCTCGTGTTAGCGCAGTCTCCCGCGACACAGGAGGGTGGAAGGCCCCGTGACGCTGGACGCACCGGCCATGCACACACCTGTCAGTGGTCACAGCGGTCACAAGGACGTGGGCTGTGGCCAGCACTCCAGGCTCAGAACTCGCTCAGTCCTGGTGGACACGTTTTCAAAGTGCTGTGAGTCTCTTTTCGCATGTGAAATGCAGCAGGGCTTTAACCGTGAGACACAGGTGACGAGATCAGTGGTTTGCAAACGTTTTACGTGGAAGAACCAGTCACGGAACCCCAGCGGGCCAGGTGAGCGGAGGTGGAGGGCGGTTCCGAGAAGGTCGGGGTCCGTGCAGGTGGCAGGGGGGTGGGAGATGGGTCTCTGGGGCTTCTCCGCGGTGGTGGGAGGGCCCACAGAACCCGACTTGACAAAACCAACAGATTTCCCGGCTCAAGAAATGATGGTCTGACATAAGCAATGATGCCTCCTTTATCTCATCCTTGACTGAGCGAAACTGAACGTTTGTCTCTCCCTTTCTGAGAAAGTTATTATCTAGAATGTGAAAAATATTCTCCTGGTATAAATGGATGAGGCAGAGGAAATGCTAATAATTATTTTCAAGCTTCAGATATCTGTGGTTGTTGTGGGTACGTATATATTTTTAAATTATTTATTGCTGCGTAAGAAACCATCTTAAAACTTTGGGATTTGGAACAACCGCCGCATTTTCACACAGTTTTGTGAGTCAAGGACACGGACGGGCTGGGCTTGGCTGGGTGTTTCTCTCTGCCCCAAGGGATCTGAACTGGGGCTCCAGTGGTGTCCTTTGGTCTGTCTCTGCCTGTGTCTGTCTCTCCCTCCCCGTGTGGAGTCTTATCATTAGATCAGAACCTCTTATGCAGCTCGGTCATTCCAGATGCCGTGTTTCCTACACGGTAACTGACTCTACATCCCATTGCTTGCAAGCAGGTGGCCAGGCCCCCCCAGATTCCGGGCACTGGGGGCGGGCAGCTGACCCCACTCCTAGGTGGGGGCAGGGCAAAGCCACAACACAGAGGAGCGTATTTGATGGGAGACTTTGCTGCAAGCAGATGTGGGAAATAAAATCTACCACATTAGGAATTCCAAACATAAACCCTCACAGGAGAAGCTCAGGTCACTGAACGGGAGAGCCCCCAGCACAGAGATGTGGGAACTTGGCCAGAAGCGGTGGGGAGCATTCGCTGGGTGTCAGAGGAGACCCATCCTCGAGGAAACCATCCGGCCCGCCCTCCTGGGTGAACACAGAGCTGGGGAGGCCGGGGCATGTCCAGGACCACCCACCTGCAGAGAACCTTCTGAACACCTGGGAGGGGGTGCTCAGGGCCACAGAACTCAGCCCCATCCGGAGAGGCCCTCGGGCAACGGGCCACCACACGGGCCACACTGAGTGAGCCAGGGCCTGGGACCGTGAGCTCCGCACACCTGCAGACACTCAGGACCCGCTCAGAGCGCAGTTTCTGCTCCCCACCGTCGGAATCTGAGCGTCAGTGGCCGCATAAGGGAAGACACAGCAGAGTGACTTTAGGAGCCACGGCTGGAGGAGATAAAGGCAGAGGGTGCATGGTTTGTGCCGAGCAGATTCCCTTCTCAGGGCTGATTACTGGGACCGGACGTGACAACAGTCAGAGGGAGACAAGCAGCCTGGGGACCCCGCTGAAATGTGTTCTTGTCACAAGTGAGAAAGACGAGTCAACCTGAATCTTTTTTCCCAAGTGAAAACCGGAGGGGTTTTACTCCCTTTGAAGGGAGATTGGCAAAGGCTTCCTTTGCTTGAGCTAAAGTGGGCGGGGCTGCAGTTTCCCTCTGACACTTTTTCCAAATGGGTACGCTGGGGTCTCTGGCCTGAACACCCTGCACCAGCAGGGGCTTTGCAGGCCTGCTTGGCAGCGAGGGGGTGTGAGGCCTGGCCCCCCAGGAGGCCGTGATGGGCTTGTTTGCATAACCCCGGGACTGGCAGGGACCTGAATCCCACCACTCCGGGGTGAACATCAGAGCCATTGCCAAACACGGGATAACTTAGAGAAGGCTTGCATGGGGACAGCAGGTGCCCCTGCACTATTCTGGAGGGTGAGAGAGCCCCGAGGGCTCCCAGGGCCCCCAATCTTCCTTGCTACTGGATCAGGTCACAACTGGTAAGTTTGGGGACACAAAAGGCGAATTATAACGTGCAAACCTGATTTGCCATTTATGTCCACTCCCCATTCTCGTGGGAGAAGCACCTCCACCTGTAAAGACCCTCGGAGCAGGCTGGAGAATCATGTGAGAACGCTTCAGGTATAAGAGCTGAAAGTTAGCACGTTAATTAGCTTAAAAAGCAGCAAAATGACCATCACCACACAAGGCAAAACCCTACTGTGGTTGTTAATATTTACAATAAACAGATCTGAAACCTTCCAGACACCAAGATGTAGAAGAGGAAGACCCCCGTGCTGCATCTGTGACAGGAGCGCCAGGTACCCCGTGCAAAGCATGCCTCCCTGGGTGAGGTGGCCAAGATCCGTGGTCCCTGTTCTGCCCAACTCCGGGCCTGTGCTCCATCCCCTGGGCCTGTGTTCCGCCCCCAGGGCCTATGCTCCGCCCCCCCGGGTCTGTGCTCCGCCCCCAGGCCTGTGCTCCGCCCCCCGGGTCTGTGCTCCTTCTCCGCATTCACGTCCTTTAGAGCCGGCCCTGGCCTGGTCTTCCGACAAGCCTTGTCCAGCTTGCTACTGACAACTCTCCCACTCTCCAAAATGACCCAGAAGAGGCCGTTTGGGGAGTGTTTGTTTTATTTCCAAGCGATGAGGGAGGTTGCAGGTGTCTGGGGAGGTGGAGCCGGCAGGGCTGCCCAGACGAGGGGAGAGATCTGCCCCGTTGGGACTCCAGGCCCCACAGTGGAAAAGGCGCAGACTCTGAGCGAACGCAGACGCCCTCCATTTTCCGGTGGATCCATCTATCTTTTCCGATGCGGGCTTTCTTTGTTTCCCGCCATTCCTTATTTTCAAATATATACTTGAATGTGGGTTTCCCCTGATGGCTATCTTGTCCCTACTTTCAACCTGTTGTAAGGATCCCTGTTCAGCTAGATGATGCAAAGGTGGGGATTTCCTCACCAATACAAGGTCCCTCTCCTTCTGGAGTCCACACGGTTTCTGGAGGGCGGTGGGGGGCACGGGCACAGCTGGTGGCCCTGGACTGTCCTCGTGGAAACTTATTTGTTAAAAACCAGGTCAGGGAGCCTGCCAGCCCCCGGCTGGTGGGTGCCTCCCTCATGTCTCCCTTAACGCACAATTTCAGCAAACCTCTGTCTTGGTTCCCCGGAGCCACAGAGCAAACTTCCACAAACTGGGCGGCCTAAACCCACGGAACGTATGCCTCGCGGCTCTGGAGGCCACAGTCAGCCATCCGGTGGGCAGGGCTGGTTCCTTCTGGAGGCTCTGAAATCCGTCCCTGCCTATCTCCCAGCTTCTGGGGGTGCCGGCTGGCCTCGGCACTCTCAGGCTTAGAGACTGGTCACTGCCGTGTCTGGCCTGTCAGTTGGCACATGGCCTTGTCCCCTTGCTTGTGTCTGTGTGTGTCACTTCCTCACATGGGGACATCAGTCATAGTGCAGTCAAGGCCCACCCTTGTCCAGCATGACCTCACCCTCACGAATGATGTCTGCATAGACCCGATTTCCAAATAAGGCCACTTCCTGTGGTTCTAGATGAATCCGGGGGAGGGGCACTAATCATCTCAGAATGACAGCCAAAGTCACGTTTCGGTAAGTTCTAAGTCTTATTCCCACAGCAAGGAACATGGACGGGCAGAGGGCAGGCACCCACATCTTCTAGATAGTGTCCCCCGGAGGGGCACGGTCAGCTCACCAGGCCTGTGGTCCTTTGGCCTGGGTGGGGCTGAACATCTCCACACTCAACAGATCCCTCAGCAAATTCTTATCTTTGTGGAAATCTGAGAAGCACCTCAGGGATCCATTATTTGGCCTAAATGTAGGAACATCCAAGTCATGGGTTAGTTGAGTGGACGAAGTCCTATGGGCATCTGAGTAAATAAAGACCTGCACAGAGAGAGAAGACGGAGCCTTCTCAGCCGAGGACACACCTGGCCCACTAGGGACCAGTTCGTTTATGTTATTTTTGCCATCTGATATTTAGGGTTGAGAGGAGCTGGAGAAAGGTCATGCAAAACCTGGGGGCCCTGTGGCAGCTCCTGTCCTTCTAGGTCCTTCCAGGTTTGTCCTTCCAGCTCCTGTCCTTCCAGGTTTGAGGACGCTACAGAGTAGGGACTGGGGGGTGGGACGACAGCCACAGACCCAAGACCTTACAGGGACCACTGGATGATCCCCAGGTGGGCCTTCCAGCCACAGGAAGGAAGGGGCCTGATGACAGACAAGGATGGCATGACCATGACCCAGAAATGACAGGAGCAGCCGGGGTCATGGCAGGGGGCCCAGGAGAGAGCACAGCCGGGGAGTCACCCCACGGCCTTCATGGAGGGTGGGTACAGAGCAACATGCAGACCCTGAGACCTCTCCACACCCACGGCTTCCTATGCGGCCCGGACGTCGAGAGGTTTCCAGGGTTGAGTGTCAAGTGCTTTTCCTCAGTGTCAGGAGGATGTCTAAATGCACCACCTGTCCCTGAGTCTTATGGACTGTGAGCTGGGGACCCTTCTCATTGGCTGCGCCGGCCCCCTTTGTGGAGGCAGAACCGGAGCCCCAGATCCTTCCCTCGTGTAGCAAAGGCTGGACAAGGCGGGCTCTGGCGACAGGCTGCCTGCGTTCAACCGGCTCTCGGCCACCGAGCACATCATTGCTCTCCACGTGCCGCAGTGTCCTCGTTCCTGTAGCGTGGTGATGATGACGGCCCAGACCTTGTGCAGCTTTGTGAGAATTACGTAAATTAAAAGGGAAGTCCTGAGACCAGGCGCCATACCGTATGCTTCGATAAACATTAGCTGCTTCTGCTACTGCACGTCCCCAACATGAGCGCTGGCCCGGTCCTGGTGCTGGGAGGGTTAAATCTGACCTCTAACAGAATGGGGCTCTCCCTCTACCCCGTGGGGTGACGTAGCAGCCTGTGGCTCCCACATGGGACCACCCCTCATCCAAAGACAAGGGCGAGCACTGATGACCAAATGGGAGCACTCCTTTCTGAAAGAACGGGAAACATCCCTCAGCCTTTATGTTTTCTGAAGACACGATATTCTCTCTAACTTTTCACCCAACGAGCCACATCAGGAAGGAATACCGTGGCCGCACACCCACGCCCCCACACCAGCCACAGCACGAGCCACTGAGCCACCCGGAGCGCTTCCCCGCCTGGCCTCAAATGTCAGGAGACCGCTCAACGCAGGGCAGCGGGCCTCGCAGCCACCCACCAGGAATGGAAATCAATCGTGGTCTGTAATTTCTTGGTCTTGGTTCGTATCTCTGGACCCATGAATATGTAAACAATCCCCGGGAGGGTATGGAGACACGGACCCCGCTGGAGCACGTGCACCCCGGGATGCCTGGGTCACCCGCCAGCTGAGCGGACACCCAAGGGGTAAAACCGAGCTTCTCTGAATGAGCTTTGGCTGCGTCCACGGAAGACCTTGACCCTGGAGAAGCAATGATGTAGTTGTTAGGCAGTTTCCTCAAGTGGTGCGCTCCAATAACCCTACAAGAAAAGACCTTTCTGGGTATAAAACAACCCCAGGTGGGGTGGTGAGCATTGGTGTGCGTGCACCTGTGGGTCAAGAGGCGGCAGGCCGAAGGGGGTCTCTCCGGGAAAACACCTCCGGGAAGTTGAAATGAAGCCCAGAACTGGTAATGAGAGAACCAACTCGCGCTTCTGGAAAAAAAAAAAAAATATATATATATATACACACACACATATATATATATATATACACTTTCCTTTCCTGAGACAAAAATTTTTCTTTGTGGTATTTCCTTATGATTTCTGACTCTGTCTTGTGAGCAAATACAGGATGTACTTAGGGGTTATTTATTATAAATGAAGTAAGCAAAACGCTCTGGAGGAACAAGAAATATGGCCGCCAGGAAGGGCCCCAAAACGGAGTTTTCAGCAAATGCACCTGTGGCTGCAGTGTCAGACGCTTCCTCTCCTCCTTTCTCTTCCTCAAGCTACCAGAACTGACAAGAAGGTAATTAGATTCTGCCTTTTCAAGAGCAAAGGAGTCGTCAGCTTGAGTATTTAAGACTCTGCAGTTCTAATGCCTCTTCTGAGCACAGCACCTGCGGTGGGTGGGTAGTGGGGCCCCCCGCTGCCATGCGTCACCCGGACAGAGGCAGGGGGCGGTTGGGACACCCCACAGGGGGAAGTCTGTGGCCCCCGCAGCCGCGGTGGCCCCCGGTGGCCCGCACACCCGCACCTGGGCCTGCCCGGCGTGTGGAGGCCCGGGGGCCTCGTGCCCCTGCAAACACGGCCCGATGTAGGCTCCGGTTCATGCCCCGGCCCCTCGTGGAGTCCTGCCCTCACTCACTCCCCCCTCACGGGGGTCCTGGGCGCTGACCTGAGGCTTGGCGGGAGCGAGAGCTGTGCGTCCCTTTTGTTGTAGTTCATGCTTAAGGTATAGTCATCCTCTCTTTTTTTTAGTTTGTTGGATGCCAGTTTTTCCCTGAAAAATACTAATGCTCCTCTCTCTCACGTTACCAGGCGGGACCTGTGTCCCCCGGCTCAGGCCCCCGCACCCAACAGAAATGGGGTTGGGATCCACCGCGGCAAACAGAAGGGCCATCCGATCCAGTGCTTTGCGGCCAGACCCCCGTCCTGCCCGCACCAGGCAGCCAGGCCGCGCGTCGTGCAGCTAACGGGGGGTCTCCCCTCCCCCGGCCCCGGGGTCCCTCGCAGACCTCTGCAAACAGCGTCTGGGGCCGCTGCTTCTTGGTGCGAGGAGCCCTGTTGTGGATCCAGCACAGTGGGGGGGCTCACTTAGGGTTCATGCGGGCATTCATTCATTCATGCACGCATTCATTCATTCATTCATGTGTGCGTTCATTTGTTCATGTATGTATTCATCCATTCATGCATGCATTCGTTCATTCATGGGTGCATTCATTCGTTCATGGATGCATCATTCATTCATGTGTGCATTCATTCATTCGTGAGTGCCTTCATTCGTTCATGAGTGCCTTTGTTCATTCATGGGTGTATTCATTCATTCATGCATGCATTCATTCGTTCATGCATGCATTCTTTCATTCATGTGTGCGTTCATTTGTTCATGTATGTATTCATCCATTCAGGCATGCATGCATTCATTCATGCGTGCATTCATTCGTTCCTGTGTGCATTAATTCCTTCATGTGTGCCTTCATTCTGGTGGTTTTGATGGTTAATGCGGGGAAAGTTTGTACTGCTAAATTCCATCCTTTACAGAGACCCCTGAGGGGATAGGAAAAGACGGCAGCAGAAAGTGTGTGTGTGTGTTAGGCAGCGAGGGTCTGGAAGGTGGGAGTTTCCAACCTCAGTCTTCCGGTCGCCAACACTCTCCTTTAGAAATAGGACTTCAGCTTTACCACATGGACGTATTTTGAATTCTGGAACATTTCAAATATAAATATTTGAAAACATTTACGAGTTGAGACAGAGTTCTTTAAACCAGTTAAGCAATTCTGCGCAGGAACAGAGCAACATGTGAACAGCTTCCTTTTGTGTTCAGAGGTCCCCACCACTGGGAGCCAGGGTCCTTGCAGACCTGCTTTCTGGTCCTTCCCTAAAACCTTACATGTCAGTACTGTGTGTCCAATCATGTCTGCTCAGCACGAGCCCATCTTGTCTACGTGCAAAGGGTCGCTGTGTATACTCCTGAGCCCCATGGCCTTGTGTGGCACACACGGTCTGAATATGTCCTCCAGCCGGCTGCCCGTGGCTGCCCGTGCCAGGGGCAACGTGTGCACGTGCCCAGGTGTCCTCGCTCCAAGTCTGTTCGCTGTCTCACGCGGAAATGAGCAGGTGCCATTTGGGTGCTGCCTGTCTGCCTGCGGGTTTGTGAGGTGCTGACGAATACGACGGCTTCTCGTCCCAGTTTAAAACAATCTGGTGAAGGAAGGTCTCATCAGCTTGCAGCTCCCACACCCGAGGGCTGCTCTCAGAGCCGACGGGGAGCCACCGGCAGGGAGTGACCAGGGCCGGCTCCCCCGCTCCTGCCCTGATCTCTGGAGGGACGGCTCTCCAGCCCGGGTCTCAGTGGATTCACCCTCTGCAGGAGGCTGCAGTCTGAGGGTGAAATGTTATGAAATCCCATTCAGGACCTATTGATGGGGTTTGGGGTTTTTTTTTGGTTTGTTTTTCTCAATTAAGAATCAACCGGAAAGGGGCGCCTGGGTGGCTCAGTTGGTTAAACGTCCAACTCTTGGTTTTGGCTCAGGTCACCATCTCACGGTTCGTGAGTTTGAGCCCCACGTCGGGCTCTGCGCTGACAGTGCGAAGCAAGCTTGGGATTCTCTCTCTCTGCCCCTCCCCCCACCTCTCAAAATAAAGGAATAAACTGTTTTAAAAGCTCAACTGAAAATTCTATTAACGTGTGAAGAATTAACCTGTTTTCTGTGGTCTTCAGTGTCGCATCTAGGAAAATTGCCAATACTTCCACCCTTGGTAGTTGCTTTATTCCAAAGCCCAAAACTTCAGAAGAGGAAACCAGGTCACAGGCCTCCGTTTCTCATCCACAAGCGGTCGCCGCCACCAACAGCCCAGTTTGGAGAAGCTGGGGCCGTTTGCCCACTGCATCCTAACTCTCTGCTCTCCGGCTACATCAAATACGTGGCTCTGTTGGCAAACAGAGCACAAAACAGCCAGATTCTGCAGATATAACTGAAGGAAAATAGAGCCAGGACGCTGGAAGCTCTCCAGCATTTTGCCAACCGTCCGCCATTTTGAGGGACACTCAGTCTATACTCGGGAGCCACGCAGGCCACACCCCAATCCTGTGTCCTAGGAGACCCATCCTCCTCTCCCGTTTCATCGCCTCCAACCTGCTGGGATCTCAGATTGCCTTTTCCTATCATTAATCATGTGCTTGCCTGTTTATTGTCAGCTGGACGCTCCGTGCAGGAAAGACCCAACACCACCTCCCCCCTCACGTCCCCAGCCCGGAGCACGGAAGAGGCAGTGTGTGTATAAATGTATAATGATGCATTGCCTATACATTCAGTCTTCATTCAAGAATATGTGTGTGCTGTGTGTATACATCTATATGTTCATTCACTCAGGAATATTAACACAATTCACTTCTTCACACGTGTCTACACGTACTTGAATGCATAAGTGAATTGCATAGAGCCTTGGTCATCTTTGCTAAATGATAATGGCTTTCCATGTCACCTATTGATACACATTTTGCAATTTAGATAATACGTTTAGTGTCAAAGATAGCTGGGTTACAGAAAAATTCAGGGTAACCCAGCAGCCTAGCAGTTGCTCAGACACGGAGCCACGGTGCTCACGGGGCTGGTGTTCAGGGGACGCGGCCCCGCAGCTCCCTCCAGGGAAGCCGCCCTCAGAGCTCCGCCAAGCCCTCCGCAGATCCTCGGAGGCAAACCCTCTTCAGATTAAATATTAAAGAAAGTGAAGGAGGAGGAGGAGGAGGGAAGACCTGGGGCATGAATCTTCCCAAAAGGCCACTTTCCTTTCAAGCAATGGGCAGCCCGAGTTTGGATGGTCTTGTGGATTTGTCTCAGCCATTGCTGGATGTGGATGAAATCCCAGCCAGCCTCCTCTGTGATGTGGGGACGCTGCGGGTGACCCCCCAGCTCTGCCCAGGCTTCCCCAGCAGGATCAGGCTCTGCCACAGGCTCACGGGAGCAGCTGGAACTGCTCACCCTCGCACTGGCCAGGCCAGGGTTACAAGGGCCCCGGCTTGCGGGGTACTCACAGGCTGCTAGCACAGGCGTCCGCTCGTCAGGAGCTCCCAGGACTCCTACAAAGCACCTGTCGTTCTTCTCCCCCTCTTTGCAGATGAAGAACCTGAGGCACAGTGTGGTCCATTTGCCGAGGATTCGGGAGCTGGAGTAGGGACTTGAGCTCGGAACATGCGCATGTGACCACCGCTGGTGGAAGGCGCGGGCACAGCGCTGGAACCACCAAAACGCTGCAGGGAAACGTCAGCGCTCGGCTTTCGAAACACCTGAAATCACTCTCAGGGACACGGAGGAGACTGGCTTGCCGGGAATTCTGAGTCTGAGTGTCCCCCTTCTCCTAAGGCTCTGAACACCTGCAGGGCAAGGAAAGACCGCCTTCCTTCCACCTCCCTGATGCCCCCAAGAGCAAAAGTGATACGGTTCTCAGTGGCCCAAATCCCGGGTACTTGCCTTTTCGTACTTTCTATTGCAGAGCCTCCTGGGTCTAAGTGCTCCCACGTGTGGCCGTGCTTGTCTGCGCCCCCGGGGCCGTGCCCTTGAGTCAAGCCCTCCTTGCCCTTTGCGTTGCCCCTTGCACCCCAGCTGTCTCCCCATGCTCAGACTCGTGCGGACAGGGCAGGAGCGAGTCAGGCGCTCAACGCAGCCGCCTCAGGGCTCCATCATGACTATTCTGGCCCCCAACCGAAGCTGAGGGCCTTTCTTTCCATTTCTACCGTCCCCAGTGCAGAATGCTGTCCGAAGCCCGCAGGGATGAGGGGTCACCAGGGGCAGAACGGCCACAGGGAGGGTCCTGGCTGGCTGCGCCCCCAGCCGGATGCCGTAGACAGCCCAGGCCGGCCCCCACCTCCAACAAGAGCCACGACCCCAGTGAGAGCAGGTGCAGCAGACACGGAGCAAGATCATGTTTTGGACCCCAAACGCCTTAAAGGGGGGCACAAATTGGTTTGCCAGCAAAGGGGAGCAGAGTGTTTAACCGAACCCAGTTTAAGCCTGGAATACCCCGGAGGACGTGGGAGTCATCAGGGTGGGATGGCACCAGTCACTCGCGGACAGGCGGGTAGCACTGAGCTCCGGGCTGATCCGGCCGAGGGCTGCGGGCACACGCCCAGACTGGAGCCAGCGCTCCGGCAGAACTGGAGCCGCAGAAACCCCGACAGGCAGAGAGAAGCCGCCTCGCCAAGCGGGGACGGACGGCAGGGGGCTCAGCCTGGGCAGGTGCTTGAGATCACCTGCGAGGGGCCGTCTGCGTGTGTGAGGAGCGTGGGGACAGAGACACGGTGAGGGGTCCCCAGTGCCCTGCTGCGGCCCTGACTGGGGGGGAAGGTGTCAGGCTATCCACATGGGTCCTGTTACATTCTGAGCACGGTGAGCGCAGCCGGGAGGCAGGCGGTCCAGGGCACCCGGGCATCGTTAGGGAGAGCCTGTCCAGGTGCGTGAGGCCCAGGTGACATTCACCACCGAGCAGGCTGGGTGTGGGGGAGGCTGCCGCTCGGGGTGTGCCGGTGTCTCGGGTCAACCCCCCTTGGTGGTGACTTCATGGGTTCCGCAGGCTGTCCCTGAGCGCGGTGCCCAGAGTGGCACCGCTGTGTGAGCCGGCCGGGGCGTGGCACCGGGCAGGCCCTCCCTTCTGTCCTGTGGCCCAGGACAGGGCAGCGTCGGCGGGCCAGACCGTGCTGTCCCCACAGGCCGCTGCCCCCTCCGAGCATCCCTGGAGGCCTCTGCCTCCTCCCGAGATGCGTACAGAAGAGTCAGAGGGGGCAGCTGCCTCCTCCAGGAGCTTGGATCTGCACAAATCCCCTTTGCATCTGCTTAAAGGGTTTCTGTTTCCCTGAACCCACAGCTGCCAGAGTGAAGCCTGGACCGGAGGCCGCCCTGCCTGACGTGGCTCCCGTCAAAGTCCACAAATCTCTGACCTGCCGGCCAGTGGGCGTGTCACCGGTGGTCCGTGTGGGCAGGTGGGAGAACCCCCAGGCTTCGCCGAGGGCCCAGCACTGCTCTCCGCAGAGGGCAGAATCAGGCTCTGGTGACCTCTGAGCAGGCTCAGGTGACCTAGGGCTCCCTGGAGGGCAGGGCGTGCAGAGTCCTTTTCTGGAAAGTTGACGGAGAGATCTGTGTGTTGAAGGTATTCAGGAGAGATCTTCTCACCGAATCACCCCTGGCATCTGGGGAGTCATCTGGGAGGATGGCGAGGGCTCCACAAGAACCAGGGGATCAAAGGGGAGACTGACACGCGTATCTCCAACCTGCAGTTGATCAAGAACCATACTAACTGAGCTTATTATGATTTTTAAATAGTGTGTATGACGGTGAAGAACTCAGACACTCCAGAGAGATCAAAATCGTCCCGGATCCCTTTCCCAGGGGCACGACGGCCACCTGACTTGATGGAGTTCCCTAGAGAGAGCCCACGCGTATACAAGGTCATATGTGTGTGTGCATGACACTGCTCCGTCTTAAATACACGAGACTATGTTGCATAAGTTGTAGTGACCTTGCCTTTTCCAGCGGCGTACGTGGGGGACCATTCTGCTTGTCCACATGGAGAGCAGCCTGTCATCTCCCAGGCGCACAGGGTTCCGCTGTGTGGAGGTCCTGATGTAATGGAAGGCACCTGTGACCTTCGAGGAGCTGGAGAATTCTACTTTGCTGGGGTGTTGCTTATGCTTGCAGATCGTCTGGCCACCTGGTACTTCCGAGGGGACATTAGAAATCTCAGGACCCCCAAAACCAAGAGTGGGGTCAAGGCCAGCTCGGAAGTGGATTTCCTGAAAGTGAAGGCAGAGGATCCAGGGCCGGGGTGCTGGGAGACAGGGTCCCCCAGCGGCACCTGAGCAGAGCGCAGGGCACGGAGCCCCAGTGTTTACCATGTGATGGAGTGTGGACCACGTGGGCTCAGAGCGGGACCCTGGACCCAATGCCTTGGTGCTCATCTGCTTTTCAACCGCCTCTCCTGTGGGAAGCCCTCCCTGACTGCCCCCTTCTGGGGGGAGGTAAAGTGCCCATCTGCTGGGCCACTGTTGGATCTAGTCTATTTTTCAGTAGCAGTCACTACCCAGAATTGCAGCCAATATTTTAAGGGCTCTTGTGTATTGTCCTTTGGCTTGGTTTTGTCTTGTTTTAAAAGCTCAAGGGGCACGTTGGTGGCTCAGTCTGCTGAGCGTCCACCTCTTGGTTTTGGCCCAGGTAATGACGTCATGGTCCATGAGATCGAGCCCCACGTTGGGCTCTGGGCTGAGCACGGAGCCTGATGGGGATTCTCTTTCTCTCCCCTCTGCCCTCCCCCCAGCTCGCTCTCTGCCTCTAAAATAATAATTTTTAAAAAGCTTAAGCAATTTTGTTTCAAGAAAGTAAGATTTGTTTATTATGGGAAATGCAGAAAACACAAAGCTTGGGAAATGTATAGCTGTCTACACACAAATCAGTGTCACACACAGGGAAGGACGGGCACCTGGGGGTCCAGGAAACCTGCTGTGAGCCCCATCACTACGGTGACCATGGACCCTCAGTGAGTGACATCACTCCCTCACGACACGGGCGCAGTATCATTTTGGGGAGCTGCCACACAGAGTAAGTATCTTGCACTCGGATGGCGCCCGTGATGGTGAGCACGCACGTGGGCACATTAGTTTCTGCCCAGCAGATTAAGAGACTCACAGATGAGTGACGGTCACATGTGATGGTTATTTGATGTGTCAACTTGACTGGGCCACGGGGTTCTTCACGGCCAAACTGTTCTGGCTGGGTCCGTGAGGCTGTTTCTGGATGAGGTTAGCATTTGACTCGGCAGGCCAAAAAGACGAAGTGAAACAGATTGCTCTCCCCAGTGTGGGCGGGCCTCGTCCAAGCAGTTGAGGCTTGAGCAGAACAAGGACAGAATAAGAGGAACCCTTCCGGGATAGCTCTTCTCCTGCCCTCGGGCTCAGGCTGGAACTTACACCGTCGGGTCTTTCTGGAGAACCTGGGACACACGTCACACCTTCTGTGCCAACACGGCATTGGGCTCAGGGTTTCTGAATCACTGACTGACTAGCAAGACAGCAGAAGTAAGAACAAAGACTTAGATGTGACTTTTTTAAACACAGTTCCAGGTGAGCATGGCCCAGACGGAGGAGGGGCATCTAGAACGAAGGCTGTAGCACAGGAGACAGAGGAGCAGGGCCTTGGGCGTGGGCGGGGTGGGCAGCTGGAGGGCGAGAAGTAGAGGGAGGGGGGCAGCAGGGGGTTGTGCACAGCATTTCTGTGCTTCACCGAGATGCTGACATTTTCACTTAAGACTTGAAACACTGATTGATCTCTAGACCTGGGGGTGCCGAAGGTTCCGCAACATCGAGCATGCACTTAATGCTGCCAAACTGCGCATTTTAAAATGGTTAAAAACAGTCAATTCCACGTTCCCGCATTTTGCCGTAACGCACAAAAGGAAAGATGAAGTGAATGAATCCGAGGTTTGCGGGCCGTCACCGTTGGCACAGGGTTTGGGCGCACCGTGGGGCTGAGGGCGGTGGGGAGTCGCGGGCGGAGGACTTCGTGTTCCTTCAGATTGTTTTCTTGTAACAACAAACTCTTGAGCGAAGCGCCCCGGGCGTGCCCAGAGGCTCCACGCTGAATGCCAGGGAAGAAGGCTGCTCCTCTAGGCCCAGCTCCCTGCAGAATCAAGCTTGCCCTTTCCTGTGGGGCAGGAGATCGGAGTTGGGCCGGACTGACGGGGGTGGCGCCAGGGCCTCAGGCCCGTGCACGGGAGCCACCAGCCCGCCACAGAGCACGCCCCTGCCCTCAGCCTCCCGCCAGAGCCGAGGACACAGAAAAGCTCCACCCACCTGTGGACAGTGCGGGGGGGGGGGGGGGGGGGGGGAGGGGGGCGGGGAGGAGACGCGGAATCCAAGCGGCTCTGAGGATGTGGGAGAACACGGCACAACGGACAGAAATTCAAGAGGCCCTGTTCCCCCTGCGCCCAGGATGGCATACACAGAGGTGAAATGACACGGTGAGTCTGGACGGGTGAGCAACGTGAGGGGTGAACTCGAAATGGGAAGCATCCTTGAGTCTGGGCCGTGCAACGTAAATAAGGAGCCGAGCGTGACGGACCTGTGACCCTGAGTCACACTCCCCCGGGGCCCCTCCGCCGGAGAGGAGAGCACTCTATGCATGAACCTCACAGGGTTGCTGCTGATTTCCACCCCCTCCCCCACGTCAGCCTGCGGTCTCTGCGCCAGCCTCACCCCTGCACACAGGAGAGGCGGGGAGAGTCGCCACTCTCAGGGCCTGTGAGCCCTCTCCACATGCAACCTCCCCGTCCCCCTGCCTTTCGGTGCTTGGCTGTGAGGGCTCCGGGGACTGAAACCACACCTGCAGATGCCACGCTGACCCCTGCCGTGGGCAGGGCCACTCGGGTCCACACTTCCTTCGGTGGCCTGGTCTCTTATTCTGCAGCATCTGGCCTCACATATGCAGGAACGCAGTGTAGACAGATGGTGACTTTAAGGAACTTTGTAAGGATGACAGAAGGGCTCACAGGTCAGCTTCTTCATGGGAGCCCGAGCGAGGAAGGAACGGGAAGGTCAAGGGACCCCGAGACCCAGAGAAGGAAGGTGGGTCAGAGGCGGAGTCGGAGGAACCAGAAGGGGCCCGGTCAGGGGGCACGTCCTGAAGCAAGCGCGCTTCGTGGGGTCAGATGCACCTGAGACAAGAATGCTGGGGCCAAGACCTGGGAGTTCAGCTCTGGGTGAATCCCGGGGACCCAGGGAGGCCCCTCGGTGGAGGAAAAAGTCCCCTCCCATCCAAGGTCGGTCTGCGGTGAGCGAGCCAGAGAACGTGAGTTCTGTGAGGTGCGTATGCCGACCCGGAGTGTTCAGTGGGAGCTAAATGGAAAGACCCAAGGTACAGGATTCTAAGATGCGAGAGCAGGGAGGTGGTGTCGGTCGAGGGAGGGGTTGAGGGTCCAGGGGACGGGGTGGGCACAGGAAGGAGGCCGGGAGAGGACAGGTGGCGGGGGCCCCTGTGCAGCTGGGTGGGTGACGCCGTGCAGGCCACGGGACCAGCAGCACAGGGATCGACGCTGGGGTGGCTGATGTGTGTGTGACGTACGTCGTGTGTGTGTGCAAATATACGCGTGTTCAGCGTGTGCGGGTGTACATATACAGGCGTGTCACACGTGTTGTGTAGGTGTGTGCTCAAATATACACTGTGAGACGTGTGTGATGTGTGTGTCGATATGTCCACGTGGGACACGTGTGTGCGTTGTAGGGGTTGTGCGATATGTGTGCATGTGTGTGGATGCAGTAAGGTGCAGTGTGTGCGTGTGGTATGAGTGTGACATTGATACGTACACACACGTGGTGTGTGTGCATCTACAGATGTGTGCACGCATGGCGTGCGTAGGCGTGGGTGTGGCACAAGCCTGTGTGTATGCGTGTGCACACGTGGATTGTGGCGTGTGTGTGTCTCCTACGTGCACATCCGATACGTGTGGTGTGTGCGATGTGTCAGGACACGGCAAAACCTTGCACTGCAAGGAACGTGTCCCGCGATCATTCCGTGAGACGAGCAAACGTTTCTGCTAAATTGTAACTTGATAAGCGAGCGATGTCTTATAGTTGTGGCACCGAATGTCACATGATCACACCTGAGCCAACGGGTCTTGAAATTCGCTTTGACGTGCGAGTGCTTTGGATGACAAGCATGTTTCCGTGTGAATTATGCTCACAAACCAAGGTTTTACTGTAATTGAGATGTTTGTGTGTATGTGTGCGTGCGATGTGAAGGGGTGTGTGTGCCTGTGTGTGTATGTGTGTGTGTGTGTGCGCGCACGTGTGTGTGTGAGCCCCCCACACACATCAGGCCTCGGGCCGAGCACTTCGCAGTCTTACCTCATGCGTCCCATAACAATTCTATGAGGTGCTGTATTTATTTCTATTTTTACGATGTGAGAAGAGAGATTCGATAGGTAAGGGATCTGACCATTTCCCACGTTAAGTGGTAAAGTATCATCCAAACACCTGTCCTGCTCCTGCCCCTTGGCTAAGGGACGGAGGGGCTGCGCTTCCCAGGACGAGGGAGGCCAGGCAGAGTCGGAGGCCGGAGCCTAGAGCCTGCGGGCTGTGTCTGAGTCCAAAGACAGGGCTCCCGAGGTCTGGTGGCTCCTGTGACAGCAGGGGAGGCTGCAGAAAAGGGAGGGGGGTCGCGGGGGGAGCACATCATAAAGACGCGGGGTGCGATGCAGGAGGGGACCCCGGGGCAGGAAGGCGCCAGGGTGACCCTTCACCCACGCCTGCCCTGGGGACCAGCACGCTCACAGGTGCCAGCACTGAGGGGCCGCAAGCCATCAGCCGGTGACCCGAGCCTGCCAAGCCCACCCTTTTGCAGGGTGTCTGGCCCCTCCCGACCCCGAGGACCCCCTAGAGCCGGAGCCACTCCCCTGGGGTTCCCCAAACCTGCCTCAGAGAAACACCCGACAGGGCCCAAGACCCGGAGGGGGAGGCTGCGGGACGGGATCGGGGCCAGAGGGGGCTTGAGGGGCACAGAATCCCCACTCACTTCCGCCAGAGCCGCACAGGCCCGGCAGGAGGGGTGAGGGCTGCGGGAAGGGGAAGCCCCGGGGGTTCAGGCGCGGCTTGTAAACCGGCCGCGGACGCGAGGCTGCCGGCGCCGGGAGCTGCGAGGTCTGTCTGAAGAAACAATACCAAACAGGGCGCTAAAGTAAACACGAAGGAGAAGAAATTACAACAGATTTTAAGTTTGCAAACGCTAGGATGCCACCGGCATCGTAAAATCCAGAAAAAAGCGTAACTCGTACATTAATTAACCGCCCCTCCCCCCCACCATAACCTGCTTTTTTGGTGGCACGTTCTCAGTTTCTAGGGACATGATGGTCCTCTAGCACAGCTCAGGGAGACTTTGTTATTGTTATTATTGGTGCTTACAAAGCTTTCTTTCTTCTCATGCCAATGTCGGTAATGTCATTTTTTGGATTGTTGTCACATCTGGACAAACATCTGCTGAGTTTGTTTAGAAGAGAGCGCTAAGATTTCTGGTTACTTGGCATTCTCTCACGTGGTGTCTGAAGACCCTGCAGGACGGTACCCTGTGGTTTGTCCCGGTCACTGCTGTGCATTAAGAGCCGCATGCCGTCTCTGTGCGCATGAGTGTGATAGGAAAAGTCACTGCACCTGGACGATGGGCTGCAGGGATAGCAGGTGCAGAGACGGGCATCCATCGGGAGCAAGGGCAGGAAGTAAGGGGACAGTGTGGGCAGGTGGGCAGGGGGAGGTGATGGGGCAGTGACGATGACCTACTGGCCTCCGGCTAAGGAATCTAAGGCCAGTGAGGGCTGGCTGGCAGAGAGGGCCGTCTGGGGCAGTGTTCAGACCCTCAGCATGATGAGTGCATCTGGCCCTGCCCCTCACCAGCTCCTGGAAACTTCAAGTAGTAACTTGCTCCCCGGAAGAGGCTTTGAACCACATAGATATGGGGTAGCATGCAGAGACCCGGTATGTCTCCAACCCAGGCTTCTCTAGCTGAGTCCCTTCCATGGCCTTCCAGCCCCCAGGGGAGCGGGGCCCAGTGGAAAGACACAGAACAGTATCTTCTGCAAACTTTACCAAATACGTGACCAGAAACACACGGCCGGGCCCCTCCCGGGCTTGGGGTGGAGCTGGGGTGCCGAGTTATCTGGAAAACGTCCGTGGTTTCCTATCCACCCGTTTCTTGGGTGGCTTCCTAGGGACAGAGTGTGGAGGCCGGGGCAGTGTGGACAAGTCCCAAACTGTCCCATTGCTGGGACAAGACGGCTTCCTGCCTGAGACCCGGAAGTGTGGAGGGGTCTGTGTCATCTGAGAGCAGGTGCTTTCAACCTTGGGAAGCCAAAGTAAGCTAAAAATATATTCAACATACTCACATTCCCCAACTAAACGGAAGGTGACCCAAGGTGACCCTTTGGACCCTGTCAATGAAGCGTGACTTGAGACCTCCTAAGAGAGAAAAGAAAAAGATAGGCACAAGCAGATGGGCCCTCAGACCCAAACGTCACCAGGACAGGCTGGTGGCCCCCCACCATCTCCGGAGGAGACAGCTGGTTCCTTGTACCTTGGACCCAACACCAGTGCCTGATGCTGAGTTACATCAAGGGACATAAAACGGAGTCTTTCCGGCAGAACTGCAGCGCCTGCCTTTTGCACACGTACAAGTGAAGTCAGTGCAACGGCCTTTCCCGAGTAAGCACGGCTCGGCTCGTCTTGCAAACCTCTGTTCCCCACCAGTGCCGCCAGGCCCCAGCACCGTGGGAAGGGGTAACATGGAGGGAGGACAGGATTTCTGGAGCCAGGAACCTCCACAGCGTTAGGATAAAATTTGCTGGGTACTCAAGATAAAGTTTCGGGACGATCACCGCACTATCTCGCAGAGTGGAATCCACATCTGAGACACGAAGAGTGAATCAAAAGCCCCCTCCTTTTTTTTCTTTTTTATCCCAAGTGAATGGAGGAGCTGCCCGGCACGTGGCCGGAGAGATCTAGATGAAATCCAACCTGGCGTTTCTCGTTCTGGAAACTGAGATTAAGGTAGGCAGAAAGAGCACCTCTATTTTCAATTCAGCCTTTTTTTTGGCTTTCAGAAGAACTCCAGGCTTTTTCCTCCCCGGCCCTTCCCTTCGGACGCCTGATAATTAATAAGAAATGATTCTTTCTTCTGAGACTGGCAGGAGGCTTTGACATTTGGTGGGAAAAGTCTTATAACATTTGTAACTTGGCTTTTCCAGAATGAGATTGACTCCCCATGCATTCCTTGGGCGCTGCATGAAGCCCAGGACCGGGAGACTTGCGAGGGAGGGGTGAGCACAGACACACCCCTTCCCCTGATGGACCCACGAACCGCGGCCTCTCCCTCCCGGCTCTGGCTGTGCGGTCACTCTGATGCTGGCCTGGCAGGGACTGTCCAGGGGGCTCGGTGGAGTGACCGTGCTCACTCCTTGCCCACACGCCTGCTGAGGGACGCTGGAGGACAGGGACTGCATTCCCCAGGCAGACGGGAATCCTGCTGGGTGAGGGGGCATCACTTCACGCCCTGCTAGAACCTGCGAGCATTTGAGACACAGGGCCCAGGAGGGCACAGTTGGCAGATCCCTGTGACCTCCAGGTGCAGGAGGGGCCACCCGGCAGGGAGAGGCCACAGGCGGAGGAAATCGGCCACAGCTCGCTCAGGCACCCGACGAGGCAGGCACAGAGGAGCGAGCTTCTGGCTCCCGCAGGCTGCCCAGCGGGCACTGGAGGCGAGAGACTGGTTAATGCGGCCCCCGGAGGCCGTGCTCTCAAGGCACAGAGCGGGGCGGAGAAAAGGGGGTGCAGCAGGGCAAGCAGGCCGTGTCCGTGTCTCTAGCGGCAAGGGCATCTGGACAAACCCTGTTACGTGGGAACCCAGGAGGAGAAAGGACGTCCCAAGGTCACCTGGTGCCATCCACCTGCTTCCCTCTCGGGCCTCCCAGAGGGGACAATGATGTGGGGTGATCCAGGCCTTCTGTGTCCAAACACCTAAATAAGAATAGACTCCAGACTTTGTGCTCACCGATGTGTGCTCGACATTTTCCAGCAAGCCATTTATTTAGCAAGGTCAATAAATTAGCACATATTCTAACAGATTCTGCCAGCCTCCTTGTCCTTAGGCTGTGACTGGTGATGCTTCATCGTTAGTCACCGCTCTGCTTAGATCAGTGTTCTTCAGCAGACGTGTCTGTCCCCGGCTTGTAGTGCAGAGAGCAGCGTGCAGCCCCGGGCACTGGGACAGTGAGGACCCCTGTCCCCGCCACAGGGGGACACGAGGGGAGGATGGGAACCCTGCGCGAGCCAGCCGGTGACACGAGAGGCCATCTAACCGCAGGCTCACTAAGAGGCAATCGAGAGGAAGCCGGGAGTGGAGGTCACGTTCTGCACAGGACTTGGCCAGTCGCTGGGTCAAGGACACCCAAGAGAAACAAGCAGGAGAGGACGGTGGCATTGTGCCAGTCCCGAGGGACGTTAGGGAATTGCTTAGAGGGCAAGGAAGGGGGAAGGAGCTCCAGGTGGTGGGAAGAAGACGTGGGCAGGCCTGAGCTGGGAGAGAGAGGGGTGCACTGGACAGGAAGTGACTGTGGTGGGGGTGGGGGCTGTCCACTGATGACAAGGTAGACAGAGGGGGTTCTGCAGGAGACCCCTGTCCATCTCCAGGGCACCAGGAAGCCATGAGGCCACATGGCCCCATGAACAAGTTCCAGGGAGAACTGGGGGCAATGCGGGAAACAGGTAGGAAAACAGCAACCAGGGAACGTGGGCCCAGGAAGGCGAGGGCAGGTGCTCAGACCGCAGAGGGGGGTTTGGTTTGGGCCGGAATGGGGAAGGTGAGCGAGGCTCGGAGCAGCCAGGGTCTCTGAGGAAGGTCTCTTGTGGGCAGGACAAGCTCAGGCCCCCTGTGCTGCCGTCCTGTGCCCCAGGTCACAGCTGTGTGTGGTCTCGTCTCTCCATCTAGCCACTCCATGCAAGAAGGAGCTACAACATCGTGCAGAGGCGCAGGTTCACGTGGGGTTTTCTTTAGCGGCAGAGACGGGACACCCTCAGCCCCTTCTGCCCCCTCCCAAGGCTGGGCTGACGTGAGACCGGGGGTCTGCATTCACGACTCCTGAGCGGGAGAGGGGTGGCCTTCTCTCACTCCTGCCTGTACTCGGGAACAAGGACCAGAGGACCCGGCTTTTGTCCCCCGTCTGCACCCCGCCCCGCACCCCAGCCCACGCCTTCTACATCCAGAACAATCATTTAGGGGCAGATTTAAAGCTGCATCTTTTTATTTTATTTTATTTTATTTTAATTTAATTTTTTAAATTTATTTTAGAAAGAGAGAGACAGAGACAGAGAGTGAGCAGGGGAGAGGCAGAGAGAGAGAGGGAGACACAGAATCCGAAGCAGGCTCCAGGCTCCGGGCTGTCAGCACAGAGCCCGACGCGGGGCTCGAACCCACGAACCGCAAAATCATGACCCGAGCTCGAGTCGGACGCTCAACAGACTGAGCCCCCAGGTGTTCCTGACGCTGCACTTTCTGGAATGTGAGGCTTCCAACCTGAAGCAGCAGCCGCAAAGCCAAGCATCTGTTTTCTTTCCGGAGACCTCTTGCCGCCCGCAGAGTCAGGACCTCACCAGCCCTCCTGGGACGGAGAAAGGTGCGGACAGAGGGGCACACTGGGGCAGGGTGCACGAGCCGAGCGCGGGCCAGGGAGCCCTTCCACGGGTCCCTCTGCACGTGCCTGCGGGGGCCCGTCCAGCGCTGGGAGCAGTGACGCTCGCTGCTTTGGGAACCGTGCAGGAGGGTGTGTGATTTCAAAGCAGCTTTGGGGTTTTGTTCTCAGAACTGGCTTTGGTTTTATGCTGCCACCGGCTTTCCGTGAAGTTCTGGGCCCCCAACTCTGGACCTGAGATAAGAGCGTGGAGACACTGATCTTTGGTCAAGAAAGGACCCAAATGGCGCGGCCACAAGGAGCCGGGCCCGGGGCGGCCTGCTGCTTGCCTGTGGCTGAGCTCAGCTCGCCTTGCTGGGCAGCAGGCCGTGTGGCTCGTTGCCAGGGGTGCAGCCCTGTCTCACACCCAGGAAATGACAGACACTGGGTCCCAAAACTTGACCGGCGAAGGGGGGGCCTTGCTGACCCCAAACGCCCCACCCAGAGCCTTTACCCCCGCGGGCACACCTGAGAGCATCGTTTCTGTGGGAGAAGCATTGTTATTCCCAAGGCTCCGTTTCAGACTCACCCGTGTCGGGGACCCGGCTGCCTGCCCTCCGATCTCTGACCTCACCCCTGCGCAGCCCTGCAGCGTCCTGCCCCATGTCCCCCAGCCAGCCCCTCACGTGGTCATCCGTACCGCCGGCTCTCTCCCTGTCCAGCCCCAGAGCCACTCTGCCTGCAGACCCACTCGGAGGCGCCCACCTTCTCGTCGTCCCCGACTCCCGTGGGGGCGGCGCCCCTCGGCTGGGCTTGGCCCTCAGTGGCACTGAGGCCGGAGGTCAATGTTAGTTCACCTCTGTCTCCTTCACGGCGTCCTTAGGGCAAGGCCCCCGCCACACGCCTCTTCATACGCGAGAGCCTCGTTAGGGATGGTTCTGACGTTCCGATCCTTCAGATAAGAAAATCTGCTGGAGAGAGTGCCCCCTGCGAGGTCGCACGCAAGGTCACGGGGCTTAGCAAACCAAAGAGCTGGGACTTTGGGCTCAAGAGCTGCGTCTCCAACACCAGACCCGCCATCTACCCCCTCCTTAGGATGTCCCCGGTCACAGTGCTGTACAGACTCCTGGGGGGAGCCGTAGGTCCTAACGGGCCCGAGCTCTGGCTATGCTTGGGCCAGATTCCCCATGGCCGTGACCAGGGACGGTCCCCATGCGCCATCTTCACCGAAGGTGAAGGGTCCTGAATGCCGCTACGCTGGGGGCAGGTGGCCTCCGATGGGCCAGGTGGTCGGAGCTGCAGCCTCCAGACACCAGACACTCTCTCGCAGCTGCGTTTCCCGCTTCGCGGGTGCTGTGCGGCCAACCTAGTAACTTCTACCCAACCCTGTGATGGTCAGTTTTATGCGTCAACTTGGCCAGGCTGCGGGCCCAGTTATGGGCCGTTGCCGTGGAGGCGGTCTATAGGGGTGTCATCTACCAGCTGGTGCCGAGAAACTCGAAGTAAGGCTGATTATTTTTGATACGCAGGTGGGTTGACGCCGTCAGGTGAAAGCCTTAACCGCAAAAACTGAGGCTTCCTGAAGACGAAATCCTGCCTCAGTTTCCAGCCTGCCCTACAGGTTTCAGACTGGCTACAATCACACGAACCAATGCCTTTACGAAATCCCCTACCGTGTATATACTGTTTGTTCTGTTTCTCTGGAGAATGCTGCAGAATCCGGTCTCTTCGAGCAGACACCTGCTCTTCCCGCCTGTGCTTCTAGACTCAGGACAAAGCAGAACCAGAGGAGACGTGGTGAGGACACTTGCAAAGAGAGCCCGGCCAATTTTAAATCTTCCGTGAATGTGACCCTTGCCCGTGTGCATTTCTGGGACAGACGGCGCATCAGGCGACGGTGTCTCATACCTGTACCGGAAAGCAGGTGTTCATGGCTTTTCTGGGTCCTCACAGCCTTCCCAGGGCATGTGAGAACCATCCAAGGCTGAACAAGAATCATCCAGGCTCCAAGGACAGAATCACGGTCCATACCTGTGGACATTTAACAGGCCACTAGCCTGACCCATATTTCGGGGGCTTCCTGAGGTTGTGCTGGGTTGAATTGTGTCCCCCAAAAGGGGACATGCCCGCACCTTTAAACCCCAGTCCCTGTGAATGTGGCCTCTTCTGGAAATAGGGTCTTTGTAGATGCAATCAGCATAAGATGTGGACATATTGGATTTGGTGGCCCCGAATCAGGAGAATGACTGATGTCCCATAAAGAGGAGGAAATCTGGACACAGACACTCAGTGACTAGGCCATGTGATGACCGGGGCAGAGTTTGGGTGATGTGTCTAAAAGCCAACGGACACCAAGGATTATCATAAACCACTCGAAGCTCAAAGAGAGGCTGGACAGGTTCTCCTTCTGAGCCTTCGGAAGCAGCTAATCTGTGGACACTTCGATTTCAGACTTCTGGCCACCGGAGCTGTGAGCGAATGAGCCCCCGGGGTGCCCTATGTGACACGCCATCCTCTGCGGCAGACGAGGGTGGGCGGTCAGGACCTGGAAAGGTCTGCAGACCACCTCTCACCCCACCCAAGCCCCCGAAGTTGAGGACATCCTGCAGACGCCCAGCATCCTGCACGGAACACTGTAAAACACAAGGTCCAGTTTGCGCTGAACATACCTTCTTTCTGTAAAGTCAGCTAGAGCCGTGCAGGACCCGTAGGAGGGGGCGTTTACAGGGGACTCCCACCTCCCTGGGCGTGGAGGTTCCCAGTCTGATCTGCATCTCTGACCCAAGGTGGGGGAGCGTGTGGGACTGTAGGAAGACCGGTCACCCACTCAGAGCGTGCCCTGGCTGGCCCGCTATCCCATCAGTGCTGCAGGATTTTGATGCCAAAGGATGTCCCAATTCCAAGTAAGATTAAGCCTCGAGTCCCCCGTGGAGCATAAATGCATCAGGCTATTCATGTCTTCTATTCCTGCTGGGAAAATCCACTTTGAATACTTGAAACCCAGAGTCTCCAGCCAAAAAGACCGTTTTGATTTGTCCGAGGTCTGGAGCTGTCTTCAGCCTCGGCCTGGTGCCGACTCCCCGCCCCCGCCACCCCCCTGCCCTATACCTCGCTGTCTTTCTCGCTGTCTCCCTATTTCTAGGTGCAGCCAGAGCTGATAGGTGAGTCTTTCTCTGTTGATGGCTGGAATGTGGCACTAACAGCATGCGCTCTGCAATCAGCTCACGATTGTGCGGCGCGCGGAGAGAAAATGGGGGTGTCGCCAAGGCCAGACACTGCTGCGTTCAAAGTGAGTGGACTGGGCTTGAAGGCACCTGCTCTCAGAAGCTTGTCCTGTAACTTAAGGCCTGGGAAAGCCCCGTGGGCCCACCAGCAGCCGTCATGAGGCCCTCGGTCCCGGTTCTGGGGCCCCTGGCACGGAGGTGCTGAATTTCAAAACTATGGGTGTGAGTAGAAGTGGACGCTTCAGAATCCATTCTAGAAAGATCATCGGGATATACTTCCTATGAGCTCAACAGATGGTAGGAGAGACTTCCTTCTTCTCAAAGCGTGGAATAAAACGAGACACATAAAACCAAATATTTGTGAGCTGTGGGCCCTACTTTTCCCATTCTCCACCCAACCCGCCCTGCCCTGTGGGTGCCCCCTGACCCCCAGCTGGGTTCAGCCAAGACCACTTCAGTTCCTGAGGGCAGCCACAGATTTGAGTCCTCAGGAGGTCCCTCTGGCTGAGAGCAGAGCAGAGTGGGTTTATCGGAGAGCACGAGCGGGGTGGAGCCTGGACTCGCAGAGGAGGCACACGCAGGTGCAGGAGCGAGCACGGCCACGCCATCTTCTGGCATGTTCTCCAGGCCGGCTGGTGAAGGCAGCTCTCGAGGTGCCTGAGGACGGAATTCTAGAAGCAGTCGTGCGTCTTGCTTCCGCAGTTAACTCTTGGCCACGTGCTTTGGGGATGAGTGAATGAATGACTGAGGGAACAAAGCTTCCCGTGGCCTCTGTTCCAAGATGCTGAATCATAGTGACGGCCTTGTGTCTCCAGCTTAACCTTCACTGGGTCAAACGTTTCTTCATCACAGGCACGTAATCGGTTCAGCCCCCTGGTGCTGTCCTCTTCCTCATAAGTAAAAGCTAAAAATACTCAACGTGTCACATGTGCCCTGCAGGACCTCTTCCCTCGTGACCTAAGGAATGCGTGTGGGTCTGAGGGCACGTAGTAACAATATTACTCTCAAGCCTGAAAATGTCATCACACTCAAATGTAGAATTAAGAAAGGATGTTTTTAATATCTTTCTACAAATCAGCTATATCGTGGGGAACGGGCCAGCCCTCTCTTGCGTAAAACACAAGACCCGTATGGTCATTTTACAGAGGACAGAAGGTTCTGGGTCACGGTATTACTGAGTATTAGACAATTTGTCTGCCATCCGAAAAGAATCCACGGAAAGTATTGCACTGCCAAATTGCTGTTTGTTTCCTAGAGATCATGAGTGAAGTTTGCTCTGAGGTTGGTGGATAATGCGGTTTGCTGCTCTGAGCTGAGGGCGGGGCCACACCAGCCCCTGACCCCCAGGGCCTGGCCCAAGGAGTGTGCCCCAGGAAGCCCCGAGGACTGTGTCTCGAGGGCCCCCGGCAGGCGAGGCAGTGGACCTGTCCCCCCCCATGTCTGGATACAGGCGACCCCAAAGTCTGCTGCCATGGAGGAAGGTCACCCTGATGGTGACCAGGCGCCCGACTGTGGGCCAGACCTGGCCTCTGTGTACACCAGGTCCTAACCCTCACTGCCCCCGTTTTACCGACTGGAAACCTGAGGCTCCCGGGGACCTTCCCTCTCCTGATGCACCAGGCCTGGGACACGCCTGCTCTGACCTCCCACGAGCCATTCCAGGCAGACGCCAGAAGTGTCTCGGGGTGGGGCATTCACCAGGCCACGGGGGTGAAGCGACTCCAGGCCACCAAACTGTCATTCTTAGGTCGAAAGTAGTTGAACCTAAGTGATTCCTTAGGTCTCAGCCCAGTAAATGGAATTTTCGGCCAAGGGGCAGAGGGCTGAACTCCCACCCCTGCTCCTTGCTGACCCGTCCGTCCGCACAGCTAAGTCATCTTGTGGGTTCTTGCGCATGTGAAAAGGTGGCCGGCCCCATAAGTGCAGTGGGTTTACATTCTTTAAAGTTCATCAACTGATGAATGGATAAAGACGAGCCCTGGGTGCTGTATGGAAACCAACTTGACAGTAAATTTCATATTAAAAAAATAAAAATAAATAAAGTCCAGGTGCGGTGATATGAGGGACTTTATAGGGAACTGACCCCCTACCCCTTTCCAAGCACGTGCAGTGCCCCAACCAGTCCACATGTCAGAGCGGCTTCTCAGTTTCCGACAACCAGGTCTCTCTCCGAGGCTGGATGTCCCCAGATGCTTCCAGAGCTTGTGGAAAGGAGACCTCGGTCCCCAAGGACAAACGCTGCCCAGCACTACCAGCCCCGCCCGGCTCTGAAGGCTGGGGCTCCAGGGGTCTCCAGGCTCCTTGAAAACACAGACTCGGAGGCCCTCCAAGAGGTAGGGGTGCAATGGCTGGGCGGGCCCGGGAGTCCACATTTTCCCACCTGCTGAGTCTCTTGCTGTAGTCCTAGTGGCTCACTTAGTGTGTCTGTGCCCTGGCTGTGTGCCCCCGTCCCTGGGACGAAGGAGGAGCTCCTGGTGTTGCTGGCTGGTCCACACTTCCGGATTCCCCTGCAGACCTTTGGCCCGGAGGCCCAGGACTGTCGCTAACTGTCCTGTTGGGGGGCCCTGCTGAGGGCTGCTGCACAGACAGAGCCTCTGACAGATCCTTTGCCAGCCTGAGGGTGACGGCCAGCCTGGCCTTGGCTGGGACCCTCGCTTCCTTACCGGGATTAGCAGCTGCTCCCAGAATCCCCGTGTTCCAGCCGATTCCATGACTTCACAAGGTCAGCCACTTCCCCGACTGCTTCATCACCAAAGGTTTTCCGGCCAGAATATTGCCAGGGAGGGAGCTGTCCGATGCAACCCTGGAGACGGTTTTCCCAGGAGGGAACCAAGGCCCCTGCCCCGTGCTGCACCCGAGCCCTGGGGTGTGGGAACTCCCTAGGTTGTACCTGAGCCTTTCCCTGAAGACACATCCGACACCTGCCCAGCCTTCCCAGGATCACACTTCCCGGTGGTGAATGCAGGCTCCAGAATGAGACCCACTGGGGCCACATGAGGACACTTGCCTGACACTTGCCTGCCTGTCAGCGGGGGTCCCCCTTGCCCCCCCCCCCCCAGCCTGCTGAGCCCCTACAGACTCTTCACCAGCCCTGGCATTACCTCCAGTCTCCCTTGGGACTCCGACCTGACATTTGTCTGGTTGACCTTGAGTCTGGGTCTAGCTTCACTTCTGTGAAGTGTCTGTGTAGACAGTGTCTTGGGAAAATACTGCCTTTGAGCCACTGGGGTCTCGTCCCAATGCAGCTTGCTCTGAGCCTGGTGCAGGTGGGGCTTGAGAACACCGGCCCAGTCACCTTTCCCATGGCCACTCGAGGCCTGGGGACCCAGAAGGCCCTCTCCCGTTCTTGCTGAGGGCTCACGTCTTAAGGACCTCCCTCCAACCACATGGCGAGAGTGGCCACACGGACCCATCGAGGCTCAAACATTTCTGTCGGTTTCTGGTCTCCAGAGCGTCCTGATCCCACAAGCATTAGCTCTGTATTAACAGATATGAACACTAGATGTTATCACTTATGGAAAATGTTCAGGAAAAAGATACAATTCAAAGCCAAATCTGTCCTACTATGGCTGAGCCCACCCCTCAATCTTGGGCACAGATTTTGCTCCCTGGCCAGGGCCAGCTGGTGTAGATACACAGCTTTAACGTGACAGGCTCACAGAACGGTCGTCCGGCAGGCGCAAGCCGCAGCAAGTCTTCAGGGTCTCGCTAGAAAAGGCAGGGTGGGACTTCCAGTCGGATGGAAACGTGGCCGAATCCACAATTCCTACACAGTGGGTCACACTGCAGGACACATGTGTACTTGGCGTGGTTCCCAGGGGGTTAGAGGTCTTGCGACCAGTGAGTTACGGTGGCAGCAGAATATCCCAAGAGCAATATTCATCCAGAAGTCAATTAGAACTTGCTAGATGGCCATAAATACAGTAAAGCTGGTACAAAGTATTGTGTTCAGGCTGTTGTAGGAGAGCGGTGCTCAAAGTCGGTTGCAGCTCAACCCTCACGGCCTGTTCGTTCAGGTCACCCTGTGTTCAGGAATGAGCAGCCCCCCGAAATGGGACCTCATCTGCAAACAGTCTTTGCAGATGCAGTTAGTTAAGGTACGGTCGTACTGGACTCGAGTGGGCCCTAAATCCAATCTGACTGTCGTCCTTGTAGGAGCAGGAGAGGACACGTGGTGGGAAAGACCAGGGGACCACAGAGGTGGAGACGCCGGGGGTGGGGGGAGCAGCTGGAAGCCAGGTGATGCCCAGGCTTCAGGCAATCACAGGAGGTGGAAGAGGCAGGGAAGAGTCTCCCCTTCGAGGGGGCAAAGCCCTGCAGCCACCTCGATTTTGGATTTCTGGCCTCCAGACTACGAGAATGTGAATGTCAGGGGCCTCAGGCCCCCCGTTTGTGGACTCTGTTCCAGCAGCCACTGGGAGCGGACACACCCAGCCACAAATGCTCTGTCCTGCCTCCCAGCTGAGTGGATGAGGCCACTGTTCCGGGGGTTGTCCCCTCGCACAGACCGGGGCCCTGCTTAGGAAAGGAAGTGCATTTTCCCTCAACTATACTCTCTGTGCTTTATTGTGGATCATGTGAGAACACACCTGATTGTGCCAATTCTTTATTTTTTTTATGTTTTTAATGTCTATGTATTTATTTTGAGAGAGAGAGTGTGTGTGTGAAAGGGGGAAGGGCAGAGAGAGAAAGACAGAGGATTCGAAACAGGTTCCATGCTGTCAGCACAGAGCCTGACATGGGGCTCAAACCCAGGAACTGTGAGATCATGACCTGAGCAGAAGTCGGACGCCTAACCACTGAGCCCCCAGGTGCCCCCGTGCTGATTTTTTAGAAAGGTGTAACAGTCTTCTCAACAAGAGAGGTGGAAAGGCTGGAATCACTTGGGATCACGGGAAGAGAGTGTGTGTTATTTGAGGACTGGTGATGTACAAGGTGTTGTGCCTGGTGATGTACAGAGCTCACGAGGAGAAAACCCACGGCTGGTGTCATCCCGATGTGAGGAGGCCGGGGTGCCAGCTGCTTCTTACTTATGGAGACACTGGGGAAGGTGCGGGCCACAGTGAGCGTCACTCAGGCCTGTGGGATGGTGGCGGTCAGAGCCGCCGGGGACAAGGTGCCAGATCCCACCCTGGGCTCTGGAGCCCCCCCGCCCGGCCCTGAGACCCGGACCAGCGCCGATGTTCTGAGATGCACATTGGGGGCAGGTCCCCAGCCTCAGGTCTCGGTGTCACTGACAAACCTGACTCTCCAGGTGTAGGAAGGAAGCCTCCCCATGGTGGCCACAACGCCAGGGGTTCCTCTGAGGAAGCACAGCGAGTCCCGAAATGCGCAAATCCACACTTGTGTTAAGTGCAGGGTCAGGTGATGGTTTCCAGAAGCCCTCAGCCCTGGAAGAACTCACAATGCCCAGCCCCCTTCCTCAGATGCAATTACAAAACCCACTGAAGTCTGAGAGGGGGCTCTGACCTCGCCCCTGGAGAGTGGTTGGATACCTTTTTTTTTTTTTTTCCTGCAAACTGAAACAACCAATCACCGCAGTGTTTTCTTGATCTGTTTGCAGGTCCTGCTGTGAAGGTTCCTCAGCCAGTGTGAGCCTGCCTGTTGAGAGACCAGGCACCTGACTCAGGAGCAGGAGGACCCAGGCCCACAGAAGAATGGAACGGTGCAGCTGGGCAGTGATTGTTCTGGAAGGCCTGGGGCAAGTGGCATGGCTGGAAGAGCTCTAAATTCTCACTGTGTCCAGGTAGAAGCAGGCCTTCCTGCAGTCTACACTGCCAGGGGCCCGGCGTGCTGGGGGAGCACGCTGTGGGGGTGGGGTTCCAGAGAACTCTGGGGAGAGGAGGCAGGCCAGTGTCACACTACCCCTCTGTACCAAGCCTACAGGGCCCCCGGCGGGAGGCCCTCGAACCTGGGTGCTCACAGGATGGAGAGTTTGCACAGATGTGCTGAACGGGATTGGAGCACAGATGACATCAGACTGACTCCCATGCAGACGTGTGCATGTCTGAGCGGAACACAGCCCGGACCCATGCTCATCACCGGGGGTCCAGACAGGCCACCGGGCGAGCCGTCCCAGGGCCTCGCTCTTACCACCCAAAGGGGCGTCGCTCTTAAATAAGGCCCACTTGGTCCATACCCTTCATACCTGGTGTGGGCAGAGCACGCCGGGCCTCACGCGGCAAGCACGTCGTAAAGAGGCTCCCGACCAGAGGCTGGGGACTCACCGTGCCTACGGCTGCCTTGCCGTCGCCATGTGGCTCCCAAAGGCCCGATGAGCCAATTACCCACCGATGCTTTAGAGACATGGTGATGGGTTCCAGCTGCAGAGCATTTGCTCTCTTCCTGGTAGGGTTTGGACTCTGTGATATCAAGCAAATTAGGAAAAAAGAAGGATGTCATCGCCCACGTTCCCTCAGCTGCAATTTCTGCTTCCATCACGGAGTGTGTTCTCACCATTGCAAGAATTATTAAGATGTTCAAGAAAATAAGCTGTTAAGAAAATGCGTTTAGGTACAATAAAATGGAAGGGGCGTGTGTCTCCTTGCCAGAGGAATTATACAGGGGGACATGAAACGTGATGCCGGGACTCTGACCATCTGGCTACGCGCTTCACCTATGGGAACGTAATGGTGGTTAGCACGGGGCGGAAAGCAGGCTGAGCACAGAGGCTCGACCGCAGCCTGGCATTTTTCAAAGGACAAGGGACGCCCACATGTCCACGCCTCATCTTTGAGCGGGTTGCTCGGCCTTGCCCGGGAGTAGCTGAGGGCCACACGGAGCGGTTGCTGTCATGGCCAAATTTCTGGAAGACTTAGCTCCGTAAACGCGGAACCATTACCACGCTGTGCATCACCGTAGTCTTACCAGCTCTTCGGGAAATGGGTAGAGGCAGCGAGCCTAAACTGGCTCACTAGCTGCGTGCTTTCCTTTAAACAATCTTTTGGAAACAACACATCCTCCATGCGTGGCAGTGGCAGGGCCCGGGGTCCGAGAAACCGTTGGCCACCTTGGCGGGAGCCCTTCTTGCTTTGCCAGGACGAGGCCCAGCGGCAGTGGTGGAGCGAGCGGGCATCAAGGTCGTGGCGTCTCAGCAGCCCTGCTGCCCTGCAGAGGCCAGGACGCCAATCCCAGGGGAAAAACAGTCTCCATGTTCCAAACTTCATCAAGCAGCTCAGCTAAAGCCACGCATACATTTTTAAATAATGTGACGCAATCCATTGTGCTGTAAATAAACATGAGAACACCCTGTTCCCTATTTACTTAGCATTCATTCAAACAACGATGGGCTTCTCCACTGACATCTTCTGACAACTCAGCAGACTTGTTTTTTCTTTTGTCCAAGATCAGTTTCTAGAGGTAAACAGATCTGAATTCACTCCACATTTTGAGCATGGATTCTTTTTACTTCTTTTTTTTTTAAAAACCAATGAAGTGTGCACTGTAAATAAGGAGAAATGAAATCATTTTTTTTCATGATGATAATGCTTAAACCTATTTCCCCAGATGAAACTCTAATGGTAATACACAAGCCCCTCTACAAACATCTTCTTACATTTTATGGGACTGATTCTAAGGTTATAATATTTACAACGCACAGATACAAATTCCATCATTACATTTGTGAGCAAGCTCACTTAACCAAGCAATGGTGCAGACACAAATAGAAGTCAAGAAATCTGAGATGGGAATGAGAAGTGGGGGTGCGGGGCACCGTGTCATCGGTAGCAAAGGCAGCGAGCGTGGGGTGCTGACTGAGGCCCTGGGACTCACCCACCACCCCTCCACGGCTCTGCGGCTAAAAATAACCACAAGTGGCATTTACCCAGAGCACTGCCACCTCCCGTTGTCTGCTGTGTCCCCCACCAGAGGGAGGGCAAAGAAACAAAGAGCAGGGGTCCCCCCAAGCAAATGTTTCTCTAGGATGAGAAAAGAAATCACAACAAATCACAAATTGCAGATCTGACAAGTATAAATATCAAGCATTCAGAAAATAATATCGGCACTAACTAGCTCCCTGATACCTATCTAGGATATTTTTTACTGTCTGTTGTGGGTTCATTATCTTGCATTGCTTCTTTGTGTGATGGTGTCAAGGACTGAATGGTTGTGTCCCACAGAATTCATATGTTGAAGCCCTGCCCCCCAGAGTGGCTGTGTCTGGAGAGGGGCCTTGAAGGAAGGAAGGAAGGAAGGAAGGAAGGAAGGAACAAAGGATGGAAGGAAGGAAGGAAGGAAGGAAGGAAGGATAGATGCGGTTATAAGGGTGAAGCCCTGGTCCAATAGGATCAGTGTCCTTTTAAGGAGCAAAAACAGAGAACTTGAACTCAGGAAAGGCCATGTGAGGACAAGAAAGCAGGCAGCTGTCTGCAAGCCAGAAAGAGGGTCCTTGCCTGTGCCAAATCTGCCAGCACCTTGGTCTTGGACTTCCAGCTCACAAGGCTGCAAGAAATGTCTGTGGTTTAAGCCCCCCGGTCTCTGGTGTTCCATTATGGCCTCCTGGGCTGACAGATACAGATGGCATTTTATAATACCATTTTCCTATAAATAGAATAGAAAGGTGATTAACATTTTCTTCCAGTATGTTTTCCCATTATTTGTAATTCTGTTATTTAGAAATGGTCCTTCTGTTTCAGAGATTCTTGAGAGCAATGTCATGGAAATGTTTAAGGTTGCTATTACATTTAGAAAGAAAAAAAACTCCATGAAACTTATTTCTTAAGATTTCAGGGTATTTTAAGCTTTCTTTTATCATGAATACAAAACTCCTTCTTTAATTAATATTCTCCATTAACTGGTCTTGCCAATATCTAAGACATTGTGATAGCGGCATTATGAGTTTTTTTATTTGCCAGTCTCAGTATTTCCTATCAAATCGGGAAGAAATTAGTAAGAAACTGTGCAGACATGACTGGACCAGGGCGTTGAGGAGGGGACGGAAGACATGTGGTCCCCTGAGGCCAGGTGGGACAGTGCAGCGGGCTGAATAATGGTCCCCAGAGTTATCAGGTTCTGATCCTGGCACCTATAAATGTTACCTTATGTGACCATAGATGTGCTTAAGTTCACGATCTCGAGATGGGGAGATTACGCTGGATTGTGTGGGTGGACCCCAAGCGCAGTCTCATGTCTGCACACTGGGGAGTCAAGAGGAGGTTTGTCACACAGAAGGGGAGAGGCCAGGTGACCGTGGAGGTGGAGATTCAGGCAATGTGACCACAAGCCAAGGAATGCCAGTATCCACCAGGAGCTGCAGGAGGAGAGGAAGACTGTTCCGAGGCATCCAGAGGGAGCATGGCCCAACATCCAGAGGGAGCACAGGCCAAGCGTCCGGAGGGAGCACGGCCCAGACATCCGGAGGGAGCACGGCCCAACATCCAGAGGGAGCACAGGCCAGGCATCCGGAGGGAGCACGGCCCAGACATCTGGAGGGAATATGCCCCAACATCTGGAGGGAACACAGCCCAGGCATCTGGAGGAAGCACAGCCCAGACATCTGGAAGGAGCACGGTCCAACAACACTTTGGCTGCATCCCATCAACTGATCCCAACCTGGAACTTCCAGCCTCCAGAGCTGAAGAATGTGTGTTGCTGACAACCTCCCAGGTGTAGTCATTTGTTATGCAGCCACAGGATACTCACAGAGAGAGGACAGTGGGAAGTGGGCAGTGGGCCAGGTGGGAGGTCAGAATGAGCCACAAGTGGCTGTGGGGCCCGGCAAGGCTCCCCATTAAGGGGCCAAAGACCTGTGGAGGGTCCCTAACACACGGCAGGCAGTGCAGAGGGTGTTCGAGCAGTGGGGTCTGACCTCACAAAACCTGAGGCCCTGGGGCACGTCAGCACAGCCCAAGAAACCTGTCCCCAGCTTAGGCCCACTGCTCTGCCCCTGATTAGACAGTGAGCCAGTGAGCCCAGGAGGTAGCTACAAACTAAAGTGTCTGATTTTTCAGAGTTTGGGAAAATACATGACCATGTGGACACATCTATCATTAGAGCTCTTCCAGGGACCTTGGGAAGGACTCACACAGGGGAGGGACTTTGTCCACAAAGAGAGAGACTTTGGTTTCGTCAGCATCACAGTAAGAACATGACACCTGCAGCTGAATGAATGAGTGAATGAATGAATGAATGAATGAGCAAATGCATGAATTCTGCATGGGCAAAGGTAAGTCTACTTACAACAGGTACACCTGCCACATTCCACCTGCACACTGGATGTGAATCCACGCAAGGGCCACGCAAGGGGAGCTGCGTGCTCAGGTCTTGCCTGGACATATTTATTGCCAATCACATCTGAACATTTAAGGAGACTAATTTGCGTAAACTCTCACGTTCACAGACGCCCCGGGGAAGGGTGCGCAGTTACCCACCCTGGGTGAGTGTAATTGAGACCTGACAAGACCTTCCCAAATGCAAGATGGTTCTATTTTACCTGAAGTTACATATCTTTAAACAATAATTAGCGTAATTGGAACTAGATTTGCTTTGTGCAATTCATTTAGAAGGGTCATGAATTCTAGGCTTTTCTTCCTGATTCTTCGATGCCCACAACCCCACACAGAGGCTTTAAAATGGAACCGGTGCTACACCTTAATGAAAGAAATCCATTTTCCCTTTTCTCTCCCTACGTCTCATCTATTAAGTCCGGAATCATTTTTTGATGAGGTTCTGTCAGGAAAGGCTGCGTAGCAGGTGTCGTTGGCCCTTGGGCTTCCCACACCTGCTGGAAGGAGCTGTCTCATCTCCAGGGCACCGGAGAGGGCCCAGGGGGGAGCCCCCACACACAGAGAATAGTCTCCCCCCAAAGAAAGACCTGGAACGTGTCTGAGACCTTTGCCCAAGAATCCACTCTCCAGGCTGACTTCAGAGTTCCTGTGAAAATCACACCCTAGGTCATAAATGATACATGGTTCATCAGACCTTCGTGAGCAGAATTTATTCGAAGTCCAGTGGGGAGGCACAGTGGAAGGTATGGTTTCTCAAGAAAACGGGTGAAACCCCTCAGATGGCACCACGTGGGGTCCGAGGCGGCGGGTGACCCCGTGAGAGCAGGATGAGACAGGTGCGGGGGACTCTTCCAGTGTCGATAAAGAAGAAGCAGACATGGAAGAATTTGTGTGCATGCACACACGCTCACACACACGTGCATTCATATGTGTGTTCACACATATAAACATTTGCTTAGAACCTCACACCGTTTTGTGGGGTTTGGCTTGTTTTGCCCTGTGTTTCCCACAAAGTTTGCAGTTCTGTGTCTGGAGCTGGTGTCTCTGGGAACGGCAGGAACATACCTCTAGGGTTTCTTGCAGAGTCCGCCCCATGAGCTGGGTGCTGGGATAAAGTCGGGTAGATATTCGCATCTGGGAGCTCTGGAAGCAGGACAGAGCTGAGGCTGGCCCCCAGAGGATTCAGGGATCCTCCCTGGCTCACACCTCCTCTCTGAGGACAGGTGGGCATCCAAACTTCCAGGACAGGAGCGCATGCAGGGCCGACTGAGTCCGTGGTGCCTGTTGTCACCACCAGCTCCCAGCAGAGGGACAGCCGACCCATTTCTGAGCTCCTGTGTCCACTGTGGACTGAATTACTTGGACGTGCGTGACGGCAATGCCAGGCACGTGTGTTCCTGAGATGGCGGTCAGAGGGTCTCCCTTCCACCTAAAGCACTTTGAACAATAAATGGTATGGTCACCTCCAGGCGGGCCCCGGAACGCAGCACCCGTGTATGCAAGCAGGCCTGGAGCCCTGGTGACACACAGCTGGGAGCCGAGCTCAGCCAGCATTGTTGGGAGCAGGGAGAAGCCTCCAGACCTTGATATATGAAGCCAGGGTCGAGGCTGAGCCGCCGTAAAGAGGGTGGTAATGGCACTGGAGACAGAGCCAGGCCCTACATCAGCAGGCGACGAGGCTGTAAATCAGCCCGTGGGTCTCCGCAGCATCTACGAGGACGGAGCACTCCTCTGCTGGTGCATCCTCCCGACATCACTGACTGCCCGGCCGAAGTCATAACGACGGCGTGCTGTGAGCTTCTCCAACCGAGTCTCCGGAATCAGTGAGAGGCCCTTCCCCTTGGGGCATTGAGGAGACTGCAGCCTCCAGGGGCCCCGCCCTCCAGGGTAGAAGATTCGGGCCAGACATGAGCGGATCCTCCACTCAGTAGGACAAGGCCACCCCCAAAGTCCTTGACTGTAGCAATGGGGTGACTTCTTATCCTCAGCTATGTGGCCTTCCAGTGTTGCTGAGTTGTCCCCATAGCTGACCTGGGAGGATCCGTGGGACACACCCCACGAGCACTCGTGGGTGGGGGCCAGCTCCTGCAGGGTGGGGTCAGAGAGGACCCCACCTGTTGGGTGGGGCTCCCGTGCCCCCACCTACACTAAGGGCCCCCTCAGCACCACCCTGCTGGCCTTGGCTGGAGCACAGCCCCCTCCACACCCACCCAAGCCCTTGTGAGGTCAGCTCGACACGGCACCAGGCACTGGTGAGTCTGCGGGAGCAGAAGCCAAGCATCCGGTGCCCCTGGCTCACGGCCCGAGGGGCCTTTCTGCTCCCAGCGCAAGGGCCCAGGCCCCTGAACACCCTTCCCAGATGAGTCCCTTCTCGCCCCCCAGGAATCCCTCCACCCTGCTCCCAGCTCCCAGAGGCGCCTCCATTTTGCCCCTTGGAGATCTGGGCACAGAGACAAGATCCCCTGTGCCCCAGCGTAAGACTCCCACAACCGTGTCTATGGACGTGACCCTCTGCGTCGTACCCAGAGGCCCTGCAGGAAGTGCAGAGGCGCCTAACACCGTGTTCCTTGTCTCCCGGGCTCCTGCCTGGCGGACAGCATCACACCCCCGCAGCGGGCAGTGGGCACGCCCCCGAGTCCCAGCTCGTCGCCTCCTCGGTTGCCTTGTCTAGGAGCCGGGCCCCTGCTCCCCGCCCCCCATATCAAGTCCAGCCGCCCCATCCCCGCCCACAGCATCTCTTTCCACAATGTCAGGTGCCCGCGGTCAATGGCGGGCCAGAAGCAGATGACCCCCCTTCTGACGCATGGGCAGGTCAGCAGCAACCTCGCACTCCATCACCACGCCCATGCCACTCACCTCCCTTCACCTCATCGTGTGGACGATCTCCCGGCAGCACCAGAAGGGTGGACGCAATAAGATGTTTGAGGGAGAAGCCCCAGGCACGTAACGCTTATTACAGCACGTTGTTACGATTTTCCTGTTACTGTCCTACTGTGTGTAATTTGTAAACGGGGCTTTATCACAGGGGAGTATGTATGGGGGAAACGTCGTGCATGTGGGGTCTGGAACCATCCACAGCTTCAGGCATCCACCAAGGGTCTTGGAACATATCCTTCGTGGATAAGGGCGGGGGGCTACTGTACAAACTGCTGTCCCCTGCCCGACTGCTGCCTCCCGGCCCTGAGCCACTCTGGGTGGCAGGGGCCAGAGGCACCTGCAGAGGCCACGCTGGGCCCTGCAGCCATGGACGGACCCCTCTGTGCACAGCCTTTCTAAGGGATGGGGAGGGCAGGTGATTCGCTGCTCCCTGCCAGCCCTGGGTGGGGCCCAGGTCTCAGCGACAGGGACGGAGGTGGTAAGCTCGCCCTTGTGGCTCCACCAGCCCCCCCTGAGCCCAACAGGTTCCTCTTAGCTGGGCGGTGCTGGCTTTCCCGATCAGATATCTGAGGTTTACAGGGGCGTAGGGCTGAAGCACTGGTAGGACCTGCTTCTTGCCATGTAGACCCCACGTCTCATGTCTCTGCCTGTGTTTCCGGCAGGTTTAGGGGAGCCAAGAAGAGGCTGCGGGGCTTGGGCCCTGACCACCTGGTGTGAGTCCTGGCCCAGCCGCACGAGCGAGCTAAGTCCGCTCTCCCAGGCTCAACCTCCCCAGCTGTGACATCGGAATGGGAAAGTACTCTTCATGGGCGGTGGAGACCAAGGCACTTGGAACCATGCCGGGCATGTGGGGAGTTCTCTGTGCTTCTGTGAAATGAGAAACCCAAACTCCCACAGGGTGGGAGAGCTTGGCCAGGAGCCCCCCACACTCACCTGTGAGGGCCGTGCCCTTTCCCAGCAAGGCCAGTGTGGTCGGCAGAGCAAGGTCACCAAAGATGTCATGTCCTGATTCCCAGAACGTGTGACTATGTTACCTTAACCTGGCTGGGGGAAGTAAGGTTGCTAAGTAGTTGGCTAGGGATGGGAAGATCATCCCAGATTATCCAGGTGGGGGTACTTCCTGGGGAAGAAAGGGGCAGAAGGGAGAGAGCCAGAGAGAAGGCAGCGTGGAAGGACCGAGCCCCCATTGTTGGCTCTGAAAACGGAGGGAAGGGCTGTGAGTCTGAGACCGGAGGTGCCTCCAGAAGCTGGAAGGTGCCAGGAAGTGGGGCCTCTTGGCAGGGGGAGCCCTCCAGAAGGAACCTGTGGACACAGACTTTAGCCCAGTGAGTCACATTGTGGATTCCTGACGTCCAGAATGGACGTAATGGGTGCTGTTAGAAGGCACAAGGCTGTGACGTAGCGCATGGCCCACGTGGTGGGAGCTGGGCCACAATCGGTGACAGGGAGCCACCCGTGCTCCGGCCTCACTTCCTGAATTCCAAATACACACATAAAGTGTGGTCTCAGCCCAGCTTCCCGTTCATTCTCCAGGCTCGAAGTGTGCGTAACTTTTAAGATGGCTAGCCTCTTTCTAAATTACAGCTGTTTTCTATAAATGTACCTCCGTGTCCATCAACCTTTCCAAGAGGCCACATTCGTGCCCAGAGTAACACCCGTTTGTCCAGGATTTAAGACAACTGAGGGATTATCACGAACTGCTTCTTGCTGAGAAGTCAGGACAAGTCTCCCCGGCAGCTGGCTGAGCCCAGGCCGGTCCCGCATGCCGAGAAAGTGCGACCGGCAGGACGGCTGTGTGCACAGCACCCGGGGGAGGAAGCCAAGGCCGGACCCAGCACCGAGCGCAGACTCTGTCACACTGGGAGGCGGCAGAAACGCACTGTTGGAGGTGCTGGATGTTTTCCTCATTCGAGGCGAATGTGGTTTGTGTGCCACTAAGATGTACTCTTTACACATTTCCTCTTTAAAAAGCCCTTTTTATTACGAAGCAGGAAGTTGAAACACAGGAGCAGGAGGTCCTATTTCCATTCAGAACAGAGAAAAAGGCATCCCAGACGTGCAGACGTGCACCGGCGGCCTGTGGGGGACGAGCCGGCTGGAAGAAACCCTTAGGGCCGCCTCTGTGTCACTGTGACCTGAGCACCGCCCTGACACGCACCCGATGCATCATCCGTGTCAAACGTCACAAATGCCGCCTACGTTCAACCAGCGAGTTACCGTTGCTATTGTATGTAGACAGATATCGGTGATGGGGGTGGTAGGTACTGATTAGTGAATATTAACCAGTTAAGGCTTGCAAATCCCACCTCGATGCCAGAACCCAGGGCAGCCGGCCTCCTCCCCCTGATTTGTGCAAAGGCACCGAATTCATCCGTGGTCCATTCACACATTTAATCAGGTTTATAAAATAAAGGTCTTCCTCATGGAATAATTCTACGTTTTCCAAGGCAGTACAGAGGCCCCTGCCCTCTCCCTCCGTCTCCCTTTATGCTGACATCCCACGTCGAGTGATACACCTGTCAACTAAGAAATTAACATGGGTACGACACAATTGACACAGTGGAGCTTTATTTGCACTGGCAATTTTTCCGCCAGTGTCCTTTCCTCGTCCCTGGATCCAGCTGAGGACCCCACAGGACATTGTCACCACTGCCCTCAGTCTTCTTCAGTCTGTGACGCATCCTCAGTCTCGACCTGTTTTGATGACTTCAACAGTCCTGAATGGTGTTCATCCTGCATTTCTACTCTGCCCTCGGTTTGGGTTTGTCTGATGTCCTTCCGATGACGGATGTGAGGTAATCTGAGGAAAGGACACCGCGGAGGTGAAATGCCCATCTCGCCACACGTATCGGGGGGCGCGATACGCACACAATGAGCGCACAGGATGTGAACCTTGGCCTCTTCACGAAGAGGGCATCTTCCAGGAGCTACTGATCCCCAGCAACTTGGGGCGAGAGCTCAGCTCCACCTCCTGGAGGCAGGAACATGTGCACGTGGTATTTGGAAGTCTTGCCTGAGGAAGAATTGTCTGTTTATTCGTTCTAACACTTACGTATCTCAGGACAACATAAAAGAACATGGACTCCCGTATGTCTAATTTAGGCTCTGGGTTCTACTCCCACACCCAGCCGCCTCCCCCTCGTCCTCACTGGCCCTGTGGGAGCCCGGCTCTGACTCGGCCTTCAAGGCTCCACCCCCCCAGGCTGACCTTTGTCAGACCTCTCCGAGTGTCTGCTGCTGAGACCAGAGCCGGGCAGCGGCTGGGCCTCCGGGGCAGACTCTAGCCAGCAGCCTCACAGGATGTGCTCCCCTCCGTGCCCACAGGGTGGCTCCAACAGAGCCGCCCGGGGCCCTGTCATCACAGGCGCCGAAGCCGCACGTGTGGGCCTAGCAGCCTCCACTGGCACCCTCTCAGCCTCTCCGACTTTGGAACCAGCAAAGTGTCTGCCTTGCGCACTACGGCCTGTGATTTGTTGCTTGGCAAATAGAATGTACCAGCACATTTGCTTTATGTAAGCAAATGGCAGAGCAAAGTGTGTCGTTTACTCGTCGCTAATGCTGTAGGCTCCTGTGTAATGAGAGTTCCGGATGCGACGCGCATGTCCCATCAGTCTTGATAAATGGAATTCTACCTGCCTTTGCTGGTCTAAGCTCAGCGACGCCGGAGACCAAGAGGAAGCTGCTCTTCTGAGCATCCCATGGGCCCGTCAGGGCCGGAGAAACCCAGAGCAGGATTCGGGAGGGACCCGTGGACCTCGGCTGCCGTCAGTGTTCCCCAAAGCCATGTCTGGTGTTCAAGTTCACGAAACTAGCCGGTAAGAGATGGAGATCGTGTGCAAATGTAGGACTGGCAAGGGACCCAGCTGAACACAAAACCCCACCTTCCGCTTGTGATGGCAAAGAAGCAGAAGGTCAGCTGCTGGGCAGGTCTTGGGAGGGACAGGCCTGGGGAGAAAGGCCACCGGCCACCGCAGACCAGGGTCATCCAGTGCAGGGCACGTGGCCCTGCAGGGAGAGGCTGAGAAGCCGGCACAGGCACGGAGGCTGGATCCGGGCAGGGACGAGGGGACACAGCAAAGCGGACACAACAAAGGGGACACAGCCCAGGGGACACAGCACGGGCGGGGCCGTGTCACGGGGTGGGGGACACAGCACAGGGGGAATGGCAGCAGGGCAGCCGAAGGAACTAGACGAGTTCGGGGTCAGAGTTCGTCTTGAGCTCCATCCGCCATAGGGAGCTTGGGCTGCTTCCATGCCCCACCCCTGACGCTGTTGAGCGGCATCCTTCTCACCTGCTTCTGGCCAGCCCTGACCCCGCGGCCTGGCCTTCCCTACCTCGGGGCCCCCAGCAGCCAGAGGACCTGTGCCCCCCCCCCCGCCCGGGCTGCAGAGCATGTGTGCTGGGGGTGGGGGTGTGATATGGCTCCCATCTTCTGACTTCTTGCAGAGGAAGGGTCTGTCTTGCCTGTTTGGAGATGGAACAGCGTGTTTGAGGAACCAGGCACCCCTGAACTCCGCAGGTATATGCAGCATTGCCGTGGGGCAACTGGAAGGATGTCAAAGATTCCATGTGACTAAGTCAGGTGACAGGTGTGGGTGGTTCGGACAGCAGCCTGACCTCCATCCTGCCCAGCCGGCCGGTGAGAAACGTCCCCGTGAGGCTGGTGGCTTTGTTAGCCCATATTTAAAACAGCTCCAGAGGGTCCCAGTCTAAGAGCCCGGTGGATGCACAAAGAAGCGAATCGCTCACAAGCGGAAGAATTGTGTGTTTGTGTGCTTGTGTGGGTGTGTAACATATGCAGTGCTTCTCACACGTATAAGGTTGGCAAGTCCCAAATGTTGAAACATTTTTGTTGTGAAACTTGAAAGACATCGGATGTTATGTATTTGTTCTTTAATGTTTAAATGAGGAGGAAATATTCCCCGCCCCCCTCCCCCCCCCAAGCAATCAAGGCCAGAACAACAATTTTGAAAGATCAGGTTCTATCACCTTGGTTAATTAGATCTGTCTTCAAAGTCACACCGTCGATCCTTCAAGGGCAGCAGTGGGCACGGAGGCTGCTGACTACCGACGGCGAGTGGGGCCCTCTCCCCGGGGGCCAAAGCTGCAGACCTGTGGGGGCTCCACATCGTGACTTTCTCTGTCTGTCTCCAGGCGAGTGATGGGGCTGGTGGTGCCCCCAGCCATGACCTGAGTAGGTAAATGTCCACCTGTGCTGGGGAGATTTACAGCCTGCCGGGCTCTCCTGTTTATAGCTTTGGTTTTCTCCAACCCCACAAAGATCTAGAAGCTTCGCTCCGAGCTCTGAGGTGTCGGGCAGCTGGTTAAACCTGGGGGGGGGGGTGTGGGTCACAGACCACACGCCAGAGGCTGCCGGGGCTCGGGCCCCGCCCAGCGGCCTGGAAAGGAGATCGGGCCCCATGACGCTGAGCCCCATCATGTTCAAACTGTCTTCTGTTCAAACCCTAGGAGAGTTCCCTAACATAGAGTGAGAAGTACCAGAGAAGGAAAAGAAACAGAACATCAAACTTGCCCTTCCCCAGAGGGACCAAACACAGGATGACAGGGTGCATGTATTAGAAGAAACAAAGGTGGCTCAGAGGCGCCTTAGCAGCGTGTCAACCGAGCGCCGTTCAGAGAAGGCAGACCCCGCCGTGTGGGCTCCAGAGGACCAGCAGGCTCTCTGCACCTTCCCGCCAGCCCCGGGGTTGCAGGTGGCTGAGGTTGTCACATTGATGAAGCATCGAAGTGGGCATTTTGTAGATTTGAGTCAAAGTGGGCCCGGCTTCTGCCACGTGACGTGGGAGGACATCAGCGAACATCATTCTTACCTTGTTTTACGGCACTCGGGCACGATTTGAGGCTTTCTCGTTGTCTGGAGTCCAACTGAGTCAACCCACTGCAGCTGGGCGGCTGGCAGAGACCCTGGAACCATCCAAGCAACCCAGGGCGGACAGCACTGCTGAGCGGCCACCTTGACCCTGTCGCTGGTGTGGTGGTCAGACCAGGCTGTTCTTGTGTCAGGGAGAACCTCGGACCATGAGACCTGCAGGGGTCTCGAGGGCCACACAGAAAGGGATTCTGTCTTCTCAGGAGGATTAACCATGGTGATAAAGAGCTGGGTGTCGGGTGGCATGATAGGACAGTGGCCGGGACACTTGACCAGGGGACATTCTTGTGAGCCTGGTTGTCCCACGTTCCCACCTTCAAGCGTTGGTCAAAGTTCGGGGCCTGGAAGAAAGAAGACTGTGCAAAGGAGGAAAATCTTTTCCTCTACCCTCTTACATTCAGGACCTGGGACCTGCAAATTAAACTGACAAAAGGCAGGTTAACAGGAGAAAAGATTTATTTATACATGCAGTATGGGAATATTCAGTGATGAGTCATCCAAAGGGTCAGAATTTGGGGCTTACAGGGGCGCCTGGGTGGGTCAGTTGGTTAAGCGTCTGACTTTGGCTCAGGTCATGGTCTCAAGGTTCGTGGGTTCGAGCCCCGCATCAGGCTGTACAGCGACAGTGCAGCTGTTTACATACACATCATGTGTGAAAGCCAACACACACAACACGTAGATGGTGAGCAGCTGTGTGCTCATAAAACTTTACTTACAAAGACAGCTGTGGTTTGGCCATCCTGTGCTGGCCTCTGCTGTGAAACCCAAAGGCACCACAGTAGTGATTAACCAGTGTCTGCAGGCAGCAATGATGTAAAGAGATTATTTACCATTATTTCATATGCACGGATTGTGGGGGCCAATCCCAGCAGGCATCATGGATGTCAACAGTCACGGTGGGTCATCTCCCAGCAGCGCGGGAAAGGGAGCTCGTCACAGGAACAGGCAAAGGGAGCTAGAGGATTCCAGACAGCATGGATCTCCTATCAGACAAACGTCAGACTTCTGCACAGGACAGACTCACCTGCTTCTCTTTTTCAGGTACGCGCCTCTCAGGCTGGTTTCCCCAGCTATTCCAGCTACAGTGTTCTGTCCGGACCGTATGGCTCCTGAAATCTTGGGATGCGCTCCGAGAGGAAGGGCAGGGACATCAGAACAATCTTGGGCAGGATGAGGGTTTCAGGGAAGCCATGCCTGGGGCTGCTGGGGACAGTGGCTGGGGGACGACAGAGGGTCAAGAGGCTGACAAGGAGGGTCAGAAAGGGAAGAGGACATTAGCGGAAGCAGGCTCTGCCCAGGAACTTGGTGGCACTCGTCCCCAGTCACAACAGATGTGCCCACAGAGCTGGTGTGGGGCCCTGGCTTTGGTGGGGCAGAGCAGCCGGCAACGAGCAAGGACCACAGTCAGAGGGAGGTCCCGCCCTTTGCTGGAAGCGTCTATGGTGGCATTTGCAGGTGGCCCTGTTCTTGGGGGTGTTTCCAGCCTATTCCCCACAAATGCTGAGAATCTGTTGTGCTGCCCTCTGCCTCCAGGAGGCTGTGTCTACAGTAGGCTTCCCCGATGAGGGCTGTTTAAGCGTGTTGACGACTGCTGGTTTCAGTTCCCAAACAATTGCCAGCAACTCCCTAAGAAAAGGAAAAGTGAGGAAGGCGTTAATTTCGAGGTGTCAGCCTGGGGTCCTCAGAGCGTGGCCGGCCTCACCGTGAAGATTGGAAGCATCCCACCATGAGCTCTGCGTTGCCGGGTTTGGAATCTGTCACTCTAGAGAGCTGTCCCGACCGCAGTAAATGCCTGTTCATTACTGTGTCGAGTCCCAAATGGATCAGGGCTCGCAGACTGCAGGCAGCCTTCCTGCGCCTGACCCAGCGAGAGGCTTCATCTCTTTATATTTGCAGCATTTGGTCCTTGGTTGTACGGTTTAGAGTACGTGTCAGGGGAAAACATACAAACAGATAGGATGGTGGGGAAGAAACACAAACAACTGTGTGTCCCCGCTGAGCCCGGGAAAGTTGATTTGGGGAAGTTTCTATCGCAGGTCCCGGGGGTGAGACAGTCTAGTTTTGTCATTGCAGACTTGATGAGATGGGTGTGAAGAGACTGCCGGGCTACCCAAGGATCCCTCGGCGCCCTGGAGAGTCACATCCCGATTAGTCTCGGCCCTCCACCCGTGGGGCCCCAGCTCTGGGGCCTTTTCGGACAGAATGTCCTTTTCCAGGACATGAGTTGCCATGAGGTGGCAGGAAGGGGGCATTGAAGGAGAGCCAGGAAGATGGAAGAAGAGAAGGCTCCACGTGCAGGGGGGCCAGGAGGGCGTGGCTGGAACAGGTGCAGGGCTGAGGGCCAGCCACCCATGGACCCAGGACAGGCAGCACACAGCTGTCCTCAGAGTAGGACACGTGCACGGCCCTGAACCCCGCACACTGCAGCCTCCGTGCTGGCCGTCACTGCAGGAGTTTCTGCCTCAGACAAGCCCGGGTGGGGGACGGTGCCAGGGGAAACACGGAGCCAACAGGCGGAGCACCGGGCACAGAGCCCAGTCCTGCACGGAGCCCGTCCCGGGACAGGCTGTGCAGGGGGGCACAGCAAGGGAAGTCTTCTAAAGCCCAAAGGTGCCGGCGACCTCCGGCGGGGTCACCGCTACCTGTGCCCCCAGTCACCGACCTGTCCCAGGTCACCAGCGTCCTCTGTCCTGGGTCATGCCCTGGTTCACCGGCCACCTCTACTCCAGGTCAGAAACCACAGCTCTGATGAGGATAGCTTTCTGGCTAATGATACGCGGGTTGTGGGTGAGGTGAGTGCTGGACGAGGCCCAAGGACAGCGGGTCCCCGAGACCCTGGGCATGAGACCTGCTGGGCTTTTCTGGACACTTCATTTGCTGGGACCACACGTCTTCGTCGCCAGGTGCCTCTCCTTAGCCCTTCTTAGTGACGGGAGGGTCTGCTGTCCCCAGGAGGCCTCACGTTTTAGAAGACACAGCTTTATAGTTTTCCTTCGTATCCTTCTCTGACAATAATCTGCCACATTGTCACTTGTCCAGGCTGTCCCTTTGCCTGTCCACCCCAGCTGTCCCCGCCGACTGGCCATCTCTGATTCCGGTGGCGACGTGAGAGCTGAGAGGGCCCAGCCACACCTGCGGGCCGGGATCCGACCCCAGTGTCCACAAGTCTGCAGTCTCCCAGACCAGCCCCTTCACCACAGCTCACGTGGGTCGGTCCAGCCCGCTTCGATGGTCCGGTCTCAGACCCGCAGAGGCAAGCATTTTTCCATTTCTCCCAGCTTCTTCTGATCACCAGCATCTTCTCCGATTAGTGCCCAGGCCCCACTCTGGCCTTGGGAGGGGGCCCAGCTAACTGGGGAGGGGCTCTGTCACCCTGGAGCAGAAGATCTGGGGCTTTCTCAGCTCCTCAGGAACCCACGGGCCGGGGAATTCGTCCCCTGTACTTTGAGGTTCTGCGAGGCACTAGGACTTAAACTGGACCAGACCAGCTTTCCTCTGCAAGGAGATGGAGTGCTCAGTGTTGGGGTGAGAGGTGGCAGGGGCTGGGGGCAGCGCTGGGGCGAGGAAGGAACGTTTGAGAACCGAAGATCGGCCACGGTGGGTGGGGAGGAGGCTTGGCACGGGATAGGGAGCTGGGGTGAGTGGGAGCAGGTGACATGGGGCGGGGGCAAGCTGAGAACTGCGACCTGCCTCCCCCTGGCCCTGCCCCTCAGCCCTCCACAGCTAGAGAGATGCCCGGGCAGATGCCCCGAGAGGCAGCCTTGCACCAGGGGGGTTTCTCTCCTCTGTTCTGAGTGCCGCCGATGGGAGAGGGCTGGTGGAGATGACACCCGTCTCTGAAATTCTCCACGTCCCTCGTGACAGTCTTGCCTATCCTTAGACATGCCTACCAATATGGACAGCCAGAACAGCCACGTGAGACTCTGAGACCTTGACAAGGCTGGAGCGGCTACCCTGTGGGCAGAGAACTAAGGAGACTCCATCAGCAATGAAGGGACACGGACTCAGAGCAGGCTGTGTCCGGTGCCCTCCCCTCTGCCCATCGGAGACCAGGCTGGCCATCTGGGACCCACTGTGCATGAGGCAGGCTGAATCCGTAGGTTTTAGTGACATCTCTTCGACAAGACATGTCTAGACCAACAGAGGAGATGCCCTCTCCTGCGCCCCTGTGTTCGCCACAAGGAGACCAGATGGCCTGGGACCAGAATCATCAGGTCAGGGGCACTCAGGGCTTGGGGGAGACCCTGATGCCAGCAGGCTGTGGTCGGGGAGAGTGCCTCTTGCAGCCTGTTCCCTGGCTCTCTCCAGGCCCCCTGCCTGGGATAAACCCGTGCCCAGAAGCCAGCAAGAGACACTGGAAAAGCCAGAACTCAGAGCCAGCACCAGTGCAGGACCGCCCAAACCACCGGTGCCGTCCAGCCCCATGAGGATGACCCCAGGGTGAGTGTGGGTGAACACCCCCGGAGACCACACGTGTGAAGTCACATCTTCCCGTCCGCTCGTGGAGCAATCACTCGGCATTGAAGGAGACGGGCAGGTACCCGTCAAACATCTCCTTGACCCTCCCTCAGGGCCCCCTTAGCTGCTCCTGTCTCTTCCTGGCTCTCAGGGCACCACTGACGTAAGCTCTGAAAGCTTTACTGTGGATGAGAAATGACCCCGTGGACGCCAGGTGCAAAACCGTGTGCCTCTGGGTGTACGTATGCATTCTGTGGAAGCAGATCCACAACATTAATCCAATTTCTGAGAGGTCTGTAATCCCCACCCCAGAAAAATTGAAAGTCATCGGCTGGTGCTTTTGCACGTGCACAGAAACGTGCACACGCAGACACACAGTTTCCTTTATCGGCGATTACTCTCATTGGCCAGAGGTTGCCTGGAGCCTCTGGTGTCGGCACCATGTGCAGGGCAAATGTCCTCTTTCTCGAAGGCGGCTGGCAGAACCACGCCACTGGAGGGTCCTACCCTCAAGGTCAACACCTCCCACTTGACCCCACCAAGCTGCCAACCTCGTCTAGGCATTTGTTTATTTTACTGGTTTCCCTGCCAAGAAACCATGCTGGAAATAGGAATTCAGTCTTGGAAGAACCAGAAATGTCAGGTCACACTTGCCTCTAAATGTGGCTGTGTGGTGCCTCAGGGAAGTTTCCAGAAATTACTGGAGGCATTACATGTTTCCAATAATTAACACGTTTGTATTCTTCTAGAATTCTGTGCAAACGAGAATACCCACCAAAGCCCACGTCTCTGTCGGGCCAGAGCAAGAAACAGTAGGGCTGGTCTGCACCACAGACAGCTGCTCCCGAGGCTCTTCAAACCCAGGAGCACAAGGCAGCCTCCACGTGCTCTGCAGGTTAGCATCTGCTGATGTTTTCAGGACACATCATCAGGCTGCTGGGTGCACGGCTCACTGCTTCACCAGGCGTCCAGCCTCTGAAGAGCCCCGCCCAAGCTCCCGTCCCCAGCGCCTCCCGTCCGGGTGGGCACGCCTCCCCCTCCTCCCTAAGCTTTGGAGATGACTCTGCCCTGTAGGAGAAGCTGACCAGGGAGCAGCCCGGACCGCCAGCTCCCCCTGTCTGTCCTCTCCCCGCTCCCTGACCCCCCGCCCCTCGAAATGGTGCCCACACCCCACTGGCTCTGGCTAGTTATCAGCCACTAAATGGCTGACGGTTAAACGTTTGCCGGCTTGCTTTTACCCAGGCAATTTTATGAACTCAAATTCATTAGGCAGAAGACAGAAGCTGCCATATATTTTAGCACCTGATTTTAAGACCTTGAAGGAATTGCACTTCAGGAAGCAAATGGCCCATCCCACCATCTGTCGGATTTGGAAGAGATCTATAAGAGAGCCGACCCCTGGTCACCAACAGCCTGTGGTCTCTTGCAGCCTGGAATGCAGCCCTCTCTCACCTGTCTACCTGGTTGTACCCACATGAGGACCAGGACACAGGCGTTTACAGATTTACTAGTAAAGGAGACAACATGACTTAGACACGTGTGCCTGCCTGCTGGCACATTTAACATTCTGAAACTCCCTGTCTATCTATAGGTGCCAGGAACTTCCATGAGGAGCAAATGGACACTCATAAATGATCAACATGTAAATCTATACATTCAAATTAAATCCACAAATTCAATACTTCAAAGGTGATTTGGTGCTTCCTCCACTTAGGACAGCAGCAAATGGCACGTGTTGCCTCATTCAATTGGCATCTGGAGGGTGGACGCTGGATGTGGCCCCGGAAGGTGCAGCCACGAGGGAGGGAAACAGAGGGGCTGGCGTTCCCACCACAGGGAGCAGGGAGCTCTGAGGACTCTTGGCACGGTTCGCCGTCTTCCATGAACGCAGTGGGGCAGGGCTCCCATCCACAGGGCTCTCGGGGACTCACCCGTTAGACTCTGGGCCTTGCTATTCTTTCACACAGATACATTAGACATTAATGAAATGCTATTCCGGCTACTCTTGTCAAGGCCAGGAGAGCCTTCCCTTGTTGCCAAATCTATGTTTATTCCTCAGCCCTTACCTCATTCGTCAGTCTACCATCCACGTCTCCAGCCCTGATTACATCTTCCTTCCTCCCCGCCCTCGGCTCCCAGCTCCAGATCTCTCAGGGACCTTCTCCTGCATCACAGCCCTTTGTTCTTGTGCTCTGGACCCTCCCCATCCAGCTGGCTCTCAGGATCCACCTGGAACCTCTTCCCTTCTCTGCCTGTGTTCATGCTCCGGGTGATTGTGTATAGTGCCATGGCTTTGCATGCCATTTCTGTATGAACTCCCAATTGTAGAATGCCAGCTCTGCCCTCTCTTAACCTCTACACCTATAGACCTGATGGCCCTCAGCATTTCCACCTCTGTGACCAACAGATAGCTTGAAATGAATATTTGATTTGTCCCCATAGCTCTCCTGCAGTATGCCCCAACTTGAAAAATAAGGACTCTCTTCCTCCAATCACTTAGGTCAAAACACTTGGCTTCTGGTTGGTTTCAGCCAACAAGGCATCAGCATGAGATTCAGAGTGAGGAGAGCCAAGTTAGGTCTCCGTAGCCCTGGCCCTTGTTCCCTCTCATTGGCTCTGGCTATGGATGTGTGACTGTTGCCACCATTGGGCCAACTTGCTTCCACGCCTACGGCTCTCTCCAGTTTCTGGAAACACTGCTCTTTTCTCTTGCCTCCTTGTGTCTAAAGATGCAAATGGCCAATGCTGTTTCCGGTCTCAGGAGCTCCATCATTGCTGCTGGGCTCCCTTAACCCTTCACACAGCTCTGTTAATAATCCCTTCACTAGCATCTTTAGTTAAACCCTCCAAGGCTGCCCTCTCTGCCCTGCTGGGGCCCTGCCAGATAATACCCTACTTAAAATAATGCTTTCTTCTATATCTGCCTGCCCTTGCCTTATTTGTCCTCTAAACATTTTGCAGTGCCTATCATATGTTTATTGCTTCATCAATTTATGTCTGTCTCGTTCACTAAACACGGAGGCCACATGAGAGCGGAGACGTGGTCTCTTGTTTTCTTCTGTGTTTTCAGCACATAGAATGGAGCTTTAACATAGTAGACACTCAATACATATTTCTTGGGAGAGTGAGCATATGAAAGAATAAATAAACCCAGTTCCTCTGGGTGTTCCTAATCATAAAAGGCAAATTTTAGGCACTGCTTGTCCTCCGGTTATGATTTGTTGGATACGGATGTTGCACAGTGTATCTAACTCATTCACACATTCATTCATCCATCCTACAAATGTTTATCGAGTCCCAGGTCCCCTTAGAATAGCGTGCTAAGACTAAGGCATGAAGGATGGGGCCATGAGGAGGGCTCAATCATGGGGTCGCTGTCCCTGGTCCTGAAACATCATTTAGCTACATCTTTTAGAAGCAGATCCCTGTACTCCTTGATGATGTTTTTACACAAAGTATAATGATTCTCCTTCCACTTCCCATCTGCTGAGCTTTGAGCCCAAGTCTGTCCAACACAAAAACTGGGCCTTTCCCATTAGGCACTGCTGCCTCCTGAGGGCATATCAGACCTAAGGTCAAAATCCTGGATTTTGAAGGGGCACCTCCACAGTCCTCCCACATTCTCCTCCTCTCATGACTGCTCTGTGCACCCACGTACAGTGCACTGAACCCTTGAGCTGTGTGACTGATACACCAGCCTGCACAGAGCCTCGGGCTCCTACCAGAAATCCTCATCCTGCAAATATAGCTGGAACACAGAGGCAACTCGACGAGTACCGTGGAGGGGCTCCCATCCACCCTGGCCTCATTAACGTTGGAGTGGTGGCACTAATTAAATCACTCGCCCAGATGGCTTGGCAAATTGCTCAGGCCTGCACAGAAAGGAATCTCATGTCATGATTTGGAGCAATAATTTTTTATGAATATAATAATTAGAAAAAGATATGTAAGTAGAATATAATAATCCATTAGCAAAAATTATACCTTTGTCCTTTTTTCTCTAAGTGTGCAATACTGGGAGTCATGATGCTGCTCACAGATATCCTGACTGTTCATGAAAAAGTCACAGGAAGACACTGCTTGGCATCAGGATTCGTACTTATCATCATTATTTAAATAACTGGATGTTCGAGTTTCTACCTGTCAAGGAAGATACAAGGTTTAGGGTTCACATTTGGGAGAATAAAGTTCTAGTCTCAGGCCAGACACTAACTCACCATGTGGTTCCAGGTCAGCCACCAGAGATTCACTTCAGCTTCAGGGAATGAAAAGGGCCACGGAATTATGGACAGAGGTATGCACTCCAGGGTGTTATCTGAGGATATACTGGGATGTGCTGTGGTTAGGAAATGAGCTGAGCTCTGATGGGCTGGGTCATGTCATGGCGGATGAAAGGCCATTGGAGGGTTATTGGTCAAGCAGGAGTAACAGGGCTGAGAGAGTCAGCTACAGGTGAACAGGAACCGATATCAGATGTCCTAGACTCTCCAGGAGCTCAGAGCATGGCGGTGGCCTCACTCACAAAAAGAGGACTGGGTTGGGCTGGCTGCATTTACACATAGGGGCAGAGGAAAGCTCCAGAGGGATGTGTCAAATTTGGAGAAATTATCCAGGACTGTTAGACGTACAGAGTGGGGCTGGAAGGGTGTGGATGCACTGTTTAAAGAGCAAACACCAGAGCCCTGTTGATCTCACTTTTCAATGAAGGAACAGCCGTTTGCCCATTGCAGGGGTCCATGGGTTCTGAGATAACCATGCCAGTATGGGCTGATTTACATTTTTCCTACTGTTCCCACTGGAATTTGAACCTCCTGTCTCTTCTCTGCATGGACCTCTTCTCCTGCAGTGACTCTGTCTTCCACCCTGCATGCCTTCATCACTCATTCTCACTGACACCCCAGCACGTGTCACCACCAATCACTGAGGTGCATTTCAGGTTCAAGCATCTCTCTGACAAGTACCTTTAGCTCATCCTTGCATTCTCCCAATTCCAACGACCCCCCACCTCACTGCCATCTTCAGCCCACTAATTTTCTTTTTAAATTTTTTAATGTTTTTATTTATTTTTGAAGGAGACAGAGAGACAGAGCATGAGTGGGAGAGGAGCAGAGAGAGGGGGGCACACAGAATCCGAGGCAGGCTCCAGGCTCTGAGCTGTCAGCACAGAGCCTGTTGCGAGGCTCCACCTCACAAGCTGTGAGATCATGACCTGAGCTGAAGTCAGACGCTTAACCGACTGAGCCACCCAGGCGCCCCTTCAGCCCTCTAATTTTACCACCGCTTTGTTATCTCCCATCCAAATGTCCACACTTTGCCCCTTACTCAAACTAAAATCCTTGGTTAAGTTTTACAGTCACTGCAGTGCGTATGCCCAAATCCCTCCTCCCTCCCTATCTTTGCTGTGCTGTTTAGCTAAATTACAACCCAGGTAAGTTCAGTTCTCTGCCTGCTCTATGTCAACTGCCTGCCTCACTGAATGTAACTGTAGAAAACACACGCCCACACTAACTGGCTCTGAATCCAAGTTCACTGCCACTGAGAGCACCCTGCTGCTGTCCAGAAATCCTCAATATTTTTTCATGGCATATTATTTGCCTGCATCCTATACCCTCCTCCAAAACTCGTACTGCCTCCTGAAATACTCAATGCCCCCCCCCCCCTTTGCCAAGTTCACATCCGGCTGACCTTGCTTCCTACTGCACCAAGAAGGTAGAAACAATCAGAACTGAATTTCCACTGCCTCCCACCACATCTGCCCATCCATCTGAACTTGTGCCCACGTACCTTACCTACCCTCCAGTTGCAAAGCACAGGCCCTTCTGTCGTGCGGGAGGTCCTACCCTCCCCCACGCAAGACACTGCTATAGCAATTCTCGCCAACCCCCCAGCATTGAGCAAACTGGCCCTCACCCCTGGGCCTTCTAGTTAGCACATAAACACGGCCCTACTTCTGTAATTGTAAACAAGGGGTAAACTTCTCTCCGCTCTCCTGCAGCTGTGCTCCATCACCCCCCGCCTTCCCAGAACAGTTCCAAAAATGCTATTTGTCCTCAGTGCCTCTAATTTCTTCTGAACTGAATACAAGAAGGTTTTGGCCCTCATCACCCTGCTGATGCTGCCTGCATCCTGATGAGGCAGAGGAGGTGAAAAAGAACAATCGCAGGAGATGCTCCCCAATCTCAGCCCTGGCGACCGGGCCACCCAGGGCTGAAACTCCAAGCCAAGGGGTCGTGCTTGGTCCCCTCCTCGCCAGCAGCTCCACATCTAAGCCATCAGCAGCTCATGTGGGTTCTGCCAGCCTACAGTGAGTCCTGAATCTCCGTCCTCCCCTCCATCACTAGACCCACCACCTTCCTCCCTGTCCTGTCTACTTCCCTTCTCCTGTCCCCTCGTCCCACACAGCAGCAACAGCAAGCTTAAAAATCCGAGCACAAATCATGCATTCAAACACCACAATGCCTCCACCATCCCACTTGGATTGAATTCAGCTCCCTACCATGCCTACGGGGTCTAGATAGCATGACCTCTGCCTGCTTCTGAAACCCCATCTCAGACTTGCACACAGCAGGCGTGATGTTCCAGCCCTAAGATCATGAGCCTTCTCTCCTTTGCTAAAAGAAGTCAAACTCATTCCCACCCCAGCTCCTCTGGGTCTGCGAGTTTCTGTTCAAAATGCCCTTCAGTCACATTGTCCCGTCTCATCATTCGTGTCTTGGCTTAAAGTCCCCTCTTTATGAGGTTTCTTTGGCCATCCATCCGTGGGTACCCAGTGTCCGTCACTATGCTTTGTTACCATCTCTTCCCTTCTCCTTAGAGTTTTGCTCCCATTCGGAAACATCTTGTTTATGTTTCCTGTTTTCTTCCCTATCTTTACAAGGAACATAAGGTCTATTAGGGTAGCTACCATGCTGTCTCCTTGGATACAGCAACCCTAACACCTAGAACAGCGCCCAGCACACCAGATGCTCAATAAGGACATGCTGAAAAAGGACATAACGATGGCAATTATTCCTGGTGCTTCTCTGAGGTGTCATTTCTGTGCTAAGTGTTTCACGCATATTCACTCAATTCCCACGGCCATTTCACAAGGTGATGCCGTATTATCCCAACTTGATACATTGGCAAACTGACGCAGGGAAAGAGGTATAATTTGTCAATATCCACAGAGCTAGGCAGAAGCAAAAGCAGAGTGGGTGCCCAAATTTTGCCTACCGAGGATGTTTTAATAAATATCACTTGAGGCTAAAAATGGCGGCATCAGATAAATGGGCACAACTTTGATTTTCTTTCTCTCCCGGAAGCATGCAAAATTGAGGGTGGTTAGATGGCCTAAACACCAAAAACGGAATGGAACAAAACATCGTGGGAAGATAATTTCGATTTTTCTCCAAATGGTTTTAAGGACAGCTACCAGGTCTCGTGCTGTATAGCGAAACAGAGGCCAAGAGTATTTTAATCTAAAAAGTACTATTCTCTCTTTAAAAATTCATGTTTTTTAAAACACTTTTCAAACTTAGTTTTTAGTGCTGTTTGCCATCACGAAGGGGGAGAGCAGTAAATCGATGCCACAGTCTTCATCATGACCTAGAAAGCAGTTGTATTAAGCACTAAGCCACATCCTTGGGTACCGTGTAATTACTTCCCCAGGAATATGCGTGCTGACAGATGTAAGGCAGTACTGTGTTTTATCATGCTAATCAAGTGATGCCTTGCAGACAGCAATGGGGGCTCAATATTTTCCTCCAACTTGAGAAACAACGTATACTTTATTTCATTAAAAGCCTACTGCCAGATAACGAGGTGATATCCGAGGAGCCCAACCAGCGTGCCGAGGGGCCGCGCCGACCTATCCCTCCTCCCCAGAACTTTGTGCGCGTTGCACGTGCTTGACGGGGAAGCCAATCTGTCTTTCGTCCAGGTGGGCAGAACAGGTGGAGGCTGATGCCAGCCTCCTCACACTTTCCTCTGCCCTGATTGCATTTTCAGTGCTGTTCTATGCATGTTGGAGACTCACCATCACCTGAAAGTAAAGACCTGTCTCCCAGTCTCCCCTGATGGATGTTTCGAGGCCACGAGAGTCCGAAAATGGCTTACTCACCGGGTTTCCCCCAGGAGCCCGCGCTCTGAGACAGAGGCTGCCCCAGACAAATGTGTTCTTGCAGGTACTAAGTGGGGTGAGACAGGCAAGCTAATGGGCATGCTGACAGCCTCTTCCACCCTAAATGGATGGCGCTCTCTTTCCGGCCATCACCCTCGCCCGCCCTTTCCTTACGAGTGTCTCTTCTTCCCCACAGGGACACATTAGGTTCAGTGCAGTAAAGATGACAGTCAGTAGTTTCAAAAAGACAAATCAACACAAATTCCCTTGTAACCAGTTTTTCTCTTTCCTATCAGTTTTTCTCTTTCTCCTATCAGAGAAAGTCAAGATAAGCCAGTCATGCCGAAAGAGCGTTACACGCAGGGTATATGTGATTGCAAGAGTTTAGAGATATTTTCTAGTTATAACTATAAAGGAAATTGCCCTTGTATCTTTCCAATTTTCCTGGACACATTTCTATAAGAACACAAAATTTTCTCTTAAGGCACAGACACCCTTGATCGCTAAGAGCTGGTGATTTCTATTCCTAATTACTAAATTAATTACCTCTGAATGCAGTGGCTTGTTTCCTCCAGATGAATGCTGCTGTTTAAATAAGGCTGTGGCGTGGGCACCACTGCCCGCCCCCCACCCTTCATTCTTACAGAGCTAACTGGGTTTTGAACTAGGCATGCTATTAAGAGTGCCACTTTGTTTCGTTTATTCAATGACGGGGGTTTTTTTTCCCCCTTTTCTATACTCAAAATTTGATATTTTTTTGTTCAATTTTCCGACATGAAGTGAATCTCCCCAGCCTAATTGCAACACTTTCAGAGTTGAGTAATTTATTATGCTTTTACCTCAGCTCCACTGGCTTGTGCTTGGAAAGGCTTCCGACTTTCTCCGTCAGTAGACTTTCCACTGGGCTCCCTGAGCACAGTCCCCAGGACCGGGCTCAAGCCCAGGAAGTGGGGCCTGGGGTGTATCCCTGGGGTGCAAAACCGGGGGCACTGAGCTGTTTCTCCTTAAATCCCCGTGGAGAGGTGGGAGCTGCCCGAGGGGACACGCTGGTCCCCAGAGATGCTCAATGCAGGTGGTGGGCATACCATAGGCAGTGCATTGTTTCCCCCACGTGTACAGTTCCCGCGTGGATCATCTCAACAATCAGACATCTCTAGAGAAAGGCGCTGAGAATGTGACAAGGTTGCAGGATTAGGAGGCAAGGAGGCTCCACTCCCAGCCCTGAGATGAAGCTTCTGTGGGCCAGGCAGGCCACCTGCTCTGTCTGGGATGACCCAGAAGGGCATCATTCCCAGCCCTGCCTTTCTGAGAACCTGGGGTGACCTCTGGGGTGGGGGGGGAGGAGCAGCACAGGCCTCGTGCTCACCCTGCTCCAGACGGGTGACCCATGTGTTTCAGAGGGAAGTTTCCACCCGGACTCCTTCCACTGTCGTCTCTCACTTGCTTTGTCCAAGAGCATCCACGTGGCTGCCCGTGGTGGAGCTGGGCCCTCATCCCCCAGGAGAGAACCTGCTCGAGCCTTCCGGGGTGGCCACCTCCTGCGGTCCCCACCCTCTGGAAACAAAGGGCTTCGGGAAGGCCACGCTTCCCTTAAATTCCCCAAAAGGACGCGTCTGCCCTTTCAGCCAAGAGCCTGACAAGACAGAGAACGGGGAGCTTAGCTCCCCTCCCTGCCTCGGGAGTCGATGTAAACATGAGGAATGATTGTAATCCGGCTCTGCTCGACTCCATTTTAATTGAAAGTGATGTCTAAGATCCCTGCCCAGCCGGACTTTGCTTGTCTCCAACCTTTCCGAGCGCACGGATTTATGCAGCCGCTCCCACGAAAAGCTCTGAGACTTCCCATAAATATGCACAGGTTTCCGTTTGTTTGTACGATAAATATTACCCAGATCATAAGGAAATTAAAATGGGACTTGAAGACGGCTGTCTCCTGATGATACACCCCACATGAATCACGTCTCCAGGAACACCATCCCCGAACGCCACGGATCCTCGGCTGTAAATGGCAGAGGAAAGGCTCTCCTAATGGATTTATGGCTTATCAGTGAGTCTCAGGGAAGGTGGAGACGGATGAGTTCTCTCCAATGTAGTATTCATTTGCGAACAATCCGCTGCAGTTCAACTTAGTGGTCTATCTGTTTTGGTAAATTGGAGTGCTAGCTGTAATTCACTTTGTTTTTACAGAGGAGCATGTCCCCCACACAAGCCTACGAGCTGCAGTCCTGTGCGTGGAGTCGCCAGGAAGCATTTGTGGAGGCGTTTTTAAGGTAAAAATGTCCATCTTATTTCTTAATCACTCCATTTCTCCTTCCAGGAGAGGGACACAGCCCTCAGGATGTCGATTTGAATACAATCAGATTTAGAGCACAAATGAAATGACTTGAATGCAGAAGCACGACTTGGGGATTGTTTTCAAATGGGGCCGGGAAACGCCGGTGCTCTGCACCCCTGGCCTGAGCGGCCATGACCCTGACCCTGCAGCCACCCAGGGCCTGGCGTGACAGCCCCACCACGTCAACCCTGCCACGTCAGCCCCACCACGCCAGCCACGCCACGTCAACCCCGCCACGCCAGCCCCACCAGCATTGACGCTGCCCCACTGCTGTGCCCCCACGTCTGCAAACGCCCTGGCTGACGGGACGCGCTCAGCAGATATTGGCCCAATCACGAAAGGCAATTAAACATTCCCACAGGGGCCACTCTGTCCAGTCCCACAGGAGCACAAGTGGGGAGCTCACATCTCACTCCGGGTCAGTGTCCAGCTTGGGCTCTAAAGTAGGTCATTTGAATCCCTTGTCGATAGACCCAAGACAGGCGCAGGCTCTGTGTCGGTGTCTTTGGGGATCACCGCAGAGGCAGGAAGAGAGCGCCAAGGAGCGCCTTCCTGAGGGCAGCGCCCAGGGGGTGCAGGCTGAGTGTGGGGCCGAGGGCACCTGCCACGGCCTGAATCCGCTGGAGGCCGGTTACCCCGACACGGTCACCCCAAGACACCACCCACACGGAACATCTGCTCTCCCTGCGTCTGTCAGCGGGTCCTGTCTGACGGGCCGCAGGGACCACATAACTGGAAACGTGGACGCGTCCACCCGGTGTGCCTCAGGCCAGGGATCCGGACAGGCCTCCGCATGCTGGAGGCTGAGAAGGGTCAGGTCGAGAGCATCGGACAGGGGTGAGGAAAGGCCAGCACCGGGGACTAGGTAACAGCCGCCCTTCGAGTGGCCACTTGGCAGGCACCGCAGCCATTCTGGGCTGAGAGGAGGGCTTCTCACAGCACGGCTGCGGAGCGCGGCGGGGAAGGTGCTTGGGACGACCGGGCAGGGACCGGCCGCCGGAGCCCGACGGACCCCAGCTGTGCTCCCGGGGGGCCCACCTCGCTCTCCGGGAGGGTGTGCCGGGTTCAAGGGAAGCCAGACAGGTGCACCATGACCACCCACCTCACCTCTCCCGCCAGGGTCGCACATCATAAGCTGCTTGCAAACTGCCCGCGAAGCAGGGCCCGGCCCTCTTGTTCCAATTTACCTCCTTTCTCTGAGCTCCTCCCTGGGAATCACCCCCACTATCTTAAAGAGCAATGGTTACAACTGCTGTGCTGTGGAAGAGACTTCACGTATTTTCATTATTCTGAAAGACGAGTTGGTCAGGAAGTTGGATCAACTTGGCAGATCAACGTAAAAAATGAAACATACACTGCACCCTCCTGGGGCCTGGCCAGCACTCCCCGGCAGACGCCTGTGGCCATTCTCCTGGGGGGCCTGTGGCCAGCTCCGCGACGGCTTGGATAGAAGAACGCCCTGGTCACTTTCCACGAGGCCATGACCACTTCTGTTTCGCACGGAGCCGTCCCCAACAGGTGAGCTGCGCCCGCAGGCAGAGGCGCTAGGTGTGGGAGGTCTGAAGCACTTGCTCTGAGCGATCAGGCACAGACCACCCAGGTCACCAGCCCACAGCACCTGCCCCCGGCAAAGAGAAGGATCCCCTCAGCGGCCCCAGGAGCAGCAGGACTGGACCTTCTGGGCCCCAGCTTTCCAGGAGAGCCACCAGGTAGAGACCAGATTCACTCCTCGCTGGGGAAGCCTCCCTGGATGGCCTTTCCACAGGGGCTGGCAGAGAGTAAGGACCGGCCCAGACCCAGGGAACCCTCCTGGGCCCATGTGGCTTCCCAGCGCCTTCCGCTGGCTTTCCCGCTGCGTCTTTCCCAAAGATGGTCTGCTGCTTGGATTGCGGGTGACGATCGTGATCCTGTGGGTCCCCCCATGTTACCCCTGGAGGCAGATCTCCAGTGTATGATGGTGGGGCAACCCACGCCCTTGCTCTGGGAAAGAACCTACCCGGTGTCTCCTCCCCAAGTCCCTTCCCGGATCCTGACAGCAAAGCATCTATACATTTCTTTGTTTCTATATAACAAGAATCCAAAGTTCAAAGGAGTTAAACCTCGAAAGCATTAAAAAGAAAAAAGCTCCAGAATTGCAGCAGCTAATGAACCGTGCCAGACTCAGGGTTCTTGCTGTAAGTCTCACCGCTGACGAGAAGAGGGCGTTGGAATCAGCCCAGTGCCCACGCTGCTCCCGTGGGCTGGGAATGCTGTGATCCGCCCATCACTTGTCCAGGGACAGACGCACGTTTCAGAACGACAGAAGTCTGAAGGAGAAGGGACCCGTGACCTTGCCCCCACGTGAGCCAGCCCACACACAGACACACACCCCAGAGATGCGCATGGCCACGCGCTCCCCCAGCCCCCACGCCCCAAGGCCAACTATAGGTCCCAGCGTGACTGCCCCGTGCACACAGCCTCTCAAGACGGAACACGGCTGACCGGCTAAGGCGCCCTCCTCCGTACCCTGATAAAGCTCTCCACGCTCAGGGCACATTCTCTGGCAGCTTCCTGGAAGAAGGTTGCACACGTGCATCAGCACATTTGTGAGCGGAGACCCTCCAGGCCGCTTCGCTGGAAGGACTGAGCCACGCTGTAACTGTCTCTGGTCTCCGGTGGCATCCTGGGCACATCCCCTTCATCACTCGCTTGTCCTTGCTTCAGTAATTAGGACGTCACCCCGACCTCCCTCCACTCCACCAGGTCAACACACGGACACAGCAGGATGCGGCTCTGAGCGTGTCTGCCTCCCTCGGCCCAGGCCTGTCCTCACACCAAGGGCTGGGGAAATGCTAGGGAACAGGGAAACACAGGCATCAGCCCTGCCTCCTTGTTATAAAAAACTTCAGAAAGAAAGCTTGATTTTAAAACCCCTAAGTGTTGGGGCGCCTGGGTGGCTCAGTCGGTTGAGCGTCCGACCTCGGCTCAGGTCATGATCTCACTGTTTGTGAGTTCGAGCCCCGCGTCGGGCTCTGTGCTGACAGCTCAGAGCCTGGAGCCTGCTTTGGATTCCGCGTCTCCCTCTCTCTCTGCTCCTCCCCTGCTCACACTCTGTCTTTCTCTCTCAAAAATAAATAAAGACTAAAAAAAATACTTTAAAACCCCTAAGTGCTAACGAGTTAATCATGTGTTATATTTGCAAAGAACTTTTCCCCAAATGGCTTTGTACTTACCGACGCACACATACATGCACACAGACAGGCACACACGAACTCATACACACATGCATGTACCTACACACACACCTCTCCAGGTCTATGACACATGGAACCAGCCACACACCAGACCCCTGAAAACACCACCTGTTGGCGGGAACACAGACATCAGCAACATCGGTCAGGGTGTGGTGAGCAAACTCAACAGGACGGTCACATCTTCTCATGAGGAAGTGGGTTCTTTTTTCCCAGCTGTACTGAGATGTAAGCGACATGTAACACTGTGTATTTGAGGTACGTGCACTTGGTACACTCATCTATTGTAATCTGATCCCCACTATAGTGTTAGGTAACACCTCCATCGTGTCATGTAATTACCATTTCTTTTTTTTTTAATGTGTATCTATTTATTTTGAGAGAGAGAGTGCACAAGCAGAGAGAGAGAGGGAGAGAGAGGATCCCAAACAGGCTCTGCACTGTCAGCATGGAGCCCGACATGGGGCTTAAACCCACAAACTGTGAGATCACGACCTGAGCCGAAGTCAAGAGTCAGATGTTTAACCGACTGAGTCCCCCAGGCGCCGCACCATTTCTTTCTTGTGGTGGGAACATTTAAGATCTCTCTTAGCCACTTCCAAGTGTGTAATACCATATTAACCACAGTCCCCACGCTGCACAGTAGACGCCCAGAACATGTTAATCTTATAACTAGAAGTTCGCAGCCTTTGACCAACATCTTCCACCCCCCTCCCCCGAGTCCCTGGGAACCACCGGTCTACTCTCTGCTTCTCTGAGTTTGGCTTTCTTAGATTTTACCTATGAGATCGCACAGTATTTGTCTCTGTCTGATTTCTCTAAGTGAATTCTTTGTATAACCTTGTTCCTAACCCACAGGTCAAGTTGGCCGATGGGCCCTTGTAAGGGAGGAGAAAACCTTTTTCCTTCTCCCTTTCTAGATTCACTGGCCAAGGCCTACAAGCTAGACGAATAAAAGATTTACCGGGGAAACCAAACAGTGCTGTATTAACGTGTACATCCTGCACCCACCTTACAGAACCCAGGGATGCGTGACAAAGGGGGCTTCGAACTGGGCTTGTCTGGTGCCTTAACAGAAGAACTTGCAGAGAAGTGACAACACAAAGGAAAAGGGCTTTAGGCTCTAGGGCTTTGGGGGTGAGTAGCAAGCTGGGAGGAGGTTTGTGGGGGAGAGTGCTGGCAGATGAGGGTAGTTGGAGGTGGGGTTGCAAGGACCCCACCTGGGTGGGGGGGTGACGAGGCTCCTGGTAACGGGGGGGGGGGGGGGGGCGGCACCCTCACAAGGCACACGCTCTGCTCTCAGGTCGGGGTGGGCAGAGAGCTCTTTCTGTGTCTGCTGTTTTTCAATTGTCTTCAGCTTAAAATACGCCAGTGTCATATTTTGGGGAGGCATGTTCTGAACCTCTTCACCCTATAAAGGAGGGGATCAGGTCCCTGGAACACAAACGGGTCCGGGGCATCCCAGGCGCTCACTCTTAGTGCGAGCTAAGCACCGGGGTCCTTGGCACATGCGATGGGCATCGAGAATTCTCAGTGCAAAGAGTGGTGGCCTCAAACAGACCCTCCCTCACATCTTACTACCTGGGAGAGTCCTTGTGTGCGTGTTGGGCTTTTCCTAGCAGCTACAACATAAATGCAGCTGAATTATGTGGTTGAAACCACTGTGTGTCAAGAGAGTATCATTTGAAAGTGAGTATCGTCTTGAAAAAAAAAGAATCTGATCAATTGGTAAACAGACAAAAAAAAGAACCCACCATTGTGAAATTGGCTACCCCAGAGGATAAAGTTTCCAAGTGTCTATTTAAAGCCTCATATATAGCTTCAAATGGTTATTTAGTTGGGAAAAAAAAAAAAAAAAAAACAACTTCACAGGCCTTTCATGTGAAATGCTATTGTTGTAGCCAGCGGTCGGTCGGCGATCCTCTCTTCAGAGCCGGCTCAGCAGGTACGAGATAGCAGTTAGCGATCGATCGATCGCATTGACGCCCGCGAAGCAGCAGGTAGTAATATCCCTGCATTTGTACCTTGTGCTTAAATAATTGCACCTTCAAGAAGGATTTTCTTCCCACACGCTAGGGTGTTGCCAATAGCCCAAGAAGATCTCTTGCTGGGGTGCGGCCCCTCACCCAGCTTCCTGCAAAGTCACTGGAAACACACTTTCTGCTCCAGATGCCGGAGTGAGGCCCAAACCCACGTGGACGGAGCTCACTACGCCGACAGAGGACAGAGAACTAAAAGAAAGTGAAATGAAAGGAGAGAAGAGGTCTCGATTGGCTTGCACATAATGTCAGTTTCTACCTTATGTTTATTCTCATCCCTGATGTCAACAAACACCCTGGAATGGTAATTTTCAAGAGGAAAAGCAGAACACATCCCTTTGTACAAGTGTCAAGACAGGGCAAAGCTCCCCAAATCCGGAAGCAGGGAAGGAGCTGCTGTCTGGGCAAGAGCAGCGTCTACCGCGTGGGGGCTCCCAGCGAGGCCAACGGTCCAGGGCGGATGTGTCTGTGGGCCCGACACTCTGCCAGAGAGCCTTCGCGTCCCCACAGCTCCATCCGGCAGTTGCGGGAATTAGCCCATTTTCGGGAGGACAGAGGCAGAGAGGCTGCCTGCGGCATTTAAATTCATGCAGACTTGGGGCGCCTGGGTGGCTCAGTCAGTTGAGTGCCCAACTTCGGCTCAGGTCACGATCTCACTGCTTGTGAGTTTGAGCCCTGCGTCGGGCTCTGTGCAGACAGCACAGAGCCCGCTTGGATCCTCTGTCCCCCTCTCTCTGCCCTTGCCCTGCTTGCACTCTCTCTCTCTCTCTCTCTCTCTCTCAAAATAAATAAAACATAATAATAATAATAATAATAAATATAATGCAAATAATAAATAAATAACAATAAATCCATGCAGATCTGACCGGGAGGCCCTGCTCCTCAGTCACAGGGGCCACCCCTTTGTCCCAGTGCAGGATGGGAGAAAGCCGCTAGCCGCTATAGGGCTATCCGGATTCAGTTGGAAATTCCTGCTGGCGAGTGGCTAAAACACGTGTGTGTGTGGTCAGAGCTACAGCGGCGTTTCCAAGGGAGGGGCGTAGCTTGAACACACTCCCTGGCCTTAAATCCAAGCAGTGACACGGCCACTGGTCCACCGCTAGCCCTGCCCTCAGAAGCTCACTCCCGGCTGGCTCTTCCCACCTGCCCATTTCCTTCACAGCATCCTGGCTGCGTCCGGCTCCCTGCGCATCAGCAGCCCTGACAGTCAGCTCTGCCAACACATCCCAAAGGAAACGCCTTTTTAAGGCGTCCTTACATTTCGTCTGCTTTGCTCGATCTTTAATCAGAACTTCTTTGTTGCTGGGATGATGTATGTGATTCCCCCCAAAAAAGGCAAAAACTCTTCGCCCGACTCCCTTAGGAAGCACTCCTTCCCTCCCTTCCCCTCCCTGCTCTCCTCTTCCTGCCCTCTCTTCCCCTCCCCTCCTTCTCTTCTCCTCCTCTTTCCTCCCCTCCCTTCACCCCCCTTGCCCTCTCAGCATGGCTCTGTCCCAGTAACCGCTCGGGTGGATTTCCTGTAGATCCACTTTTCTCTGGCTCCCTTTTCCTAGAAAGTGCCTCCTTTAGGAGGCCAGGCAGGTGTGATGCAAGCAGACATATCTGATGCAGACTGCCTACCAGGCAACAGACAGCTTTGTCCACACGTCGCCTAAATCCCAGAGTATTTTCTCCCATGTGTTAGAGGCGGGCAGTCTCACCCTGTTCAGACTGTGGAATTTGACGCATGCGCTGACTTTTTTAAAAAACAACTTTATTGAGGCATAAACAACACACCATAAAATTCAAGCATTTTAAGCATACACTTCAATAATTTTTAGCAAATTTTGCCACGTTGTGCAAACATCATCACGATCCAGTTTTAGAACGTCTCCATCACCCCAGCAAGAGCCCTCATGCACATTTATAGCTAATCCCCGTTCCGGCCCCCAGCCCCAGGCAACCAGTGACCTACTTGTGGCTCTACAGATATGCTTTTACTGGACGTCTCACATCAAGGAGATCATATAGTATGTCGTCTTTCACTGGGTGTAATATTAACAAGATTCACCCATGTTATAGCGTGTGTATGTGTGTGAGGGAGAGAGAGAGAGAGAGAGAGAGAGAGAGCATTCTCCTCTGTATGCACACTCTGACTTCTCATCTGGTTCCCTGCTGGTTGGGGCCATCTGTCCAGTAGACATCAGATATGAATCCATACCTCAAGGGTAGTGAATTGAATATCAGTCCTTGCCATCTGGTAAACCGTGGCTTACAGGGTTATTGCCTTAAAGCCTTATTCTTACATCTCTGCCATCTTCAGTATGACGCGCTCCCTTCTCCAGCTAGTTCAGCCCCTCTGCACACACAAACATGGATTGTGAACGGACATCAGATCGCTCCTCAAGCTGTTCCAAGTTGATGGTAATGGCGATGCTTCCCACTAAGAACCCAGCACTCAATGGTTTCCTGCCTCCACTGCTCTCTGGAGAGCCAACCACATGCGGTGGCGGGGGGCACGGGGGTGGCCCTTGGCCCGGCGATGTCAAACACCACCACCTCAAGCAGAGTGAGGGAAGAGGGAAGGCAAGTCCAAAGATAGCGTATCTGTATTTGCATGGGGTACCTGTGGGGTACCATGCACAGACACATGTGTCTGATGAGAAGGGAGCCAGGAGTCCGTGTTGAATAAAATGAGGACAATTATTAGAAATAAATCTCAGTCCACTGCAACAATGGTCCCTTGGAAACTGCTGCACCCACATGGAAAGGAATAGAAAGTTCTGAGGTAGGCGGGCAGCCCAGGGATCGATTCACAGTGTTGGCTGCTCCAGAGTTAGCTCACCAGCCTCAGCCTGTTTCTAGAAAGACGATGGTCACAATGACCACAAGCCCGTGTCCTCAAGGGCAAAGAGGGCAAGGCACAGCCATGGGCTCACAAGAGCCCACATGACACCCACGGGGCAGGAGGACATTCAAACAGGGAGGCTGACAGGTCTTGTGCGCTTCTGGTCACCCATTAGCGCTTGGTTCCACTTGTCCCCGCTGCCCAGGAGGTTAGGAAGTTTCTGGAACAGCATGCCTGGGCTGCGGAGACTGTGGGGCAGGGGAGAGCACACGCTGGCTGCTGGACCCTTGGGGCATTCTCCCAGCATGCTCTGCTTCCCCCAGTGCACTTTTCTGCACCTGTGGAAGCTCTGTGGACATTAGGTCTGCTTCAGCAACGGGTGGTTTTGGAGGAAAAGCAGCCCCTGAGCCTGAGGACTTGGAGGGAAGGCAGAGGACAGAATGAGGAGATTCTGAGGGTCCAGGGCACAAAGTGTGGGTGGCATCCCAGAATCCTGCCCACGGAGGGATGACCGGAAGCGGTCAGGAGCCAGTTCAGAAGACCTGATGGTGGGGTAGGTTCATTCCTGCCATACACACAGCCCAGGCTGCCCACAGGGACGCTTCACGGAGAACGCTGTACAGAGGTGGGGGAAGAAGGGACACACGTCAGAATTAACTCTGGAGAGGAAGCATCCAGTCCAGGTCACTGAGACGCAGGAATGCCGGCCCCTTCCTTTCCCTGGAGGCAGGTGACTGGCTCTCTCTGGGAGCCCGTCCCTGCTTGGTCAGCATGAGTCACACGGCTGGCCCCTCGCCGTGTGCGCAGCTCTCAGACAGGACTCGTTGACACAGGGGAATTTGGGGGATAAAGCTGTTCTGTGGTGGATACACGACTTTGTACATTCGTCGAACACAGAGCCTGCGCAGCCGGTAGAGTGAATCTTAATATAAACTACAGACTCCGGTGAATAATAGGGTGTTGGTATGGTTATCAATCGTAACAAATGTGCACGATATTAACAACAGGGGAAACTGCGCGGGAGTGGGGTGGGTCCATGGAACTCTGTGTCCTATCTGCTCAATTACTCTGTAAATCTAAAACCATACCAAAATAATTAAGACTCACTTATAAAAAGATTAGTATTTTTAAAATGCCTCTTCCATTGCCTGCTGGAGGGAGATCTCCTTCCAGCCTGGATTCCGGGGTCCAGAGAGAAGGAGCAGGTGTAGGGAGTTTCCGACATTTTCCCAGAGCCCCTTCTCGATGTGCAGGCACTTTGAAATTATTGTCGCTTTCTGCTTCCTTGTGGCCACGGGTGGATGGGTTACTTAGAGAGTAAAACAGAAACACCCACGCAGGGTTCAAATTATAACCGCTCCGGGGTAGACAAGCCGCTGTTTCTGAACAAACCCAAGTGCAGGTGGTACATCTTCTAATTGGTCTGACCCTGACGGCAAGTCAAGTGCTACCTGAGAAGAAACTGTGTCTTAGGGCACCCCTAATGTCTTTTCCGGAAGACTAAGGCACAAACTCCTGGTGCTTTTCAGCATTACCATGCTGGCCACAAATAGGGTCTGTTATACCATTAGAGGGCATTCCCGCCGATCCGATCGCCGTTACCTTGCGGACAGAGCCGGTGATTAGCCAGAGTAAACACAACAGAAGATACTGACACTGCAGTTGAGGGGCAGAGCCTCACGCCCAGTTGTATGTGTGCTTTGGGTGGGGGGAGGCACAGCTGCCATCTCTTGCCACCTGCTCCCCACCCGCTCCCCACCCCTTCCCACCCTCCTCCCATCCCCATCCATCCCATCCTCTCCACCCCCAGCCCCTCCCCCTCCTAGCCCCCTCCCCACCCTTTTCCACCCCATCCTCTCCCATCCCATCCGCTCTCTGCCCATCCCCATCCCTCTCCCATCCCACCCGCTCCCCACCCCTTCCCATCCCCCTCCCATCCTATGCTCATCCTTAGGGCCTCCTTACACGCTCCTGATGCTGCAGTGGAGAATAATTGCATGAGGAATGCCACCATTTCCAGCTCCCTTCTGCGCGTAATCTGGCTTGCTCCTCAAATATCTCAGGGACGGCTCCCGTCATTATCTCCATAAGACTGATAAGGAAACGTGGCTTGGAAAATCACCTGCCCAAGGCTTCAGAGAGGAGGAGGCAAGATGGGCCCGGGCTCACCCAGTCTGGCTCAAAGCTGACCCTCCTCCCTCCTTCCTGCATCCCTGGATCCCTCGCTGCCAGGCCCTCTGCCTGCATCGTCACAGGACGCCCTGGGTGCTGTGCGGTCCCACCACGTTCACTTACCCAAGAAAGGGGGCTGCAGGGCATGACCCTGCCTGTCTCTCCTTGACCTGGGGGCTCCAGAGGAAAATAAATGAAAGGGCTTGGCAGGTTGCCCTGACCGTCCCCCAGCCCCAACCGCACCTGTGCCGATGCTGCTTCCTCTGCTCCGCCTGTGACACAAGGGCCAGGCCAAGCCACAGAGAGCAGCTGAGTGTCCCCCGGGGCACTGGTCTTCCAAGTTGCCGGAAGAGTAGAGTCACGTTCAGATCTCACTTCTACTTCTTGCTGATCGAGGGTGTTAACACTTCAGTCACCGTCTGCCCTCAGGAAAGTCTCCCCAGCGCTGGGGGCTCTGTCCTGTCCACGTGCCCTGAAGGGCCCCTGATGGCCCCGAGGCCCCCTGCGATGACAGAATACTCCTCACTATCCCTGTGCGGCTCAGTGCTCTGGGCATGGCACCCTGAGTGGAAGGTCTCTGGTCCCAAACCCCTCGGTGACTCTCCACCACACTCCTTTCCCACTCCTGGCTGGCCGGAAAGAAGATTACCATGGCAACCTTGGAACCGGTGTGTGTTGCAGGAGGCAGGGCCACGACAGCCCGGTCCCTGAGCGAAGCATGGCCCAGCGCCGCCCAGCCAGCCCGTCTGCCCACTGCCCCTGGGTGAGTCAGAAGCCAGCTTCTCAGGAGCCCGAGCCATCTCATACTTTGGAGACTCTTGGCTCTGGGGCTTGCCGACCTCCATGGTACATAGTGCTCCACCGTGTTTCTGGAAACAGGCATGAATTCAAGCCAAGGGGGCAGAACAGAGCCTGCGACACAGCTGTCCTTCCCTCCCTCCCACACCCACCACCGGCTCCTGCTCTCCCTGCTGCCCTGTTCATGGCTGTATCTAAGCTTGGGTTCCCTGGGGACAATGACGGATGCTGCTGGGCCAAGATCAATGCATGGGAGGGCTTGGAGCAAGAGAGATCAAAGTCTCCCTGAAGGAAGTACATGCATTGCTTTCTAGGGATGAGAGGAGGGGGCTGAGAGGCTTCTGACTTGAGGATACTCACGTGTCAGGTGGGGGAGGGGCAGGACTCAAAGGAGAACTGGGTCCGTGGAGGCCCTGGAAAAGGGCCACCGGGGACAGATGCCCATGGCCCTGCCCAAGCCCGGTCCCAAAGCAAAAGCACTGCGGGGTCCTGCCGGCCACGGCCAGGACTACACCGGCGATGTGTGGGGATGTGATTCGGGAGGGGACGGTTTGCACAATGCTCTGGGTTGCCCAAGACTCGTGGGAAACAGCACGCTCTTCAAAAAACGAAGACGCCTTCTCCATATGACTAACCCACCCATCGGTCAGGCAGAACCAGGAGCTCAAAGCGATGTCCTGACCTGGAAGTCAGGTGCACCTTACATGCACAGGTGAGAGTGTGGTGCCATAGGCACCCCTGCCGTCTGCCTCCGGGGCGCCCCTGCCATCCAGGAGACCTGAGGAGGAAAGAGGGGAGAGAGGGAGAGGTAGAGAAGGAGAGACAGAGGGAGAGAGGGGACACAGGTGGGAATGGCCGTGCGGATTGGCCGATATAGCAGCAATGGCTCCCACTCAGGGCTCAGAGGCGGAGCATCACCCTCTGCCTCAGCTCCGCTGAACTCGGGACCAACAGCCAGCAACTCACAACTTCTCCGTGCCTCAGTTTAGGAAAAGTCACAGGACACCCAGACCACGCCGAACGCCCCGGTGTCTCTGTGCAGCAATTAAACCATCCCACAGCACTAGCTTCAATCCTGAAGAGGAAACAAGAAACAGCCTTTTGTTTTGACATCATTTTCAAGTGTTCATAGTTACCAAAAAGAAAGCCACAACCAACCATGACCTACACGGCAAGCAGCCCAGGCGGATAACAAAGTTGTGCAAGTGTCACGGTAATAAGGCCGTCCCTGCAGGCGGGCGAGGGGCACGGGGTGGGCAGACGGCAGCTGGGGTGCCCATGGAGGGCGGAGCCCGTTTGTATTTTCTCTATCTTGGGGAAAAGTGTGATTTTTTTTTTTTTAACACTGCTATAAACATAAGAAAACAAAACCGCCTGCTGTTTTAAACCTCTGTAGCAGATTACTAATGCTTCCCTGGATCAGACTTGAGGGAAAAGTGACTCCCGGCCACCCAAATGAGCCCTGGCTGTGTCCACTACTGATCGGCTGTGCCTCGTTCCCCTGCAAAACTCAGGGGACACCTGGGCTGTCGGAGGGGGGGAGGAGGGTGGGCCGACCCGTGACCCTGATTCTGCCTCAAGTCAGAAGGCCATGGGGGCCAGAAGATGCTCCTCAGGGAGACTGCCTGGCCTCCCCGTCCAGGCTGACCCCGGGCCCTCTGCCTCTCCCTCCGGTCACTGGGCCACCAGGGAAGTGTCCTGGCTCGTGTAAACCATGCTTCTCGCGGCCTGTATGAGCGCTCACAGCCGAGGTCTGATCAGGAAAGTCGAGTCACATCATGTGATGTTCTCCAGGTGCAGACAGGCTCACATGGCCGGGGGGGGGGGGGGGGGGTCAGGGCAGAGGAGTATATGTCGGGGAAGCACCCACCAGAGCTCACCTGAGAACCGTTGTCCCCAAGTCCCCAGGCCCAGCCGTCGCCAGATCCAGCTGGCGCCTCGCAGAGCACCCCCAGGAACCTCTCGGGACCTCGTCTGCCGCTGCCCTCCACCAGCTGTGCGCGCACCTGCTGCCACGGTGAGGAAACACGGGCAGCTCCTCCCGGCCCTGCGGGAACGGCCCTCCCTGGCAGGCTGTCACCAGGACCACTGGGGGAAGGGGGTCCCAGGAAGTGCAGCTTCGGGGGCCACCGAAAGGAGTAGGGCTGGCCCTGCCACGGGGACGGTGGACAGAGAAGCATGTGGTAGTTCCTGAGCACGTGTGACGCTTGAACCTGAGACAGAACCAAATTAAACTTGCCCAGGAAGGGACAGGGAAGCACAGAGATCGTGGCCTCTAACCGCACCCCCCACCCAGGATAATGTATCTCCTTGTCTCAAAAGTTCATTTTTCCCCCACTAGGTGGATTTCGTTCACACTTCTTCAGAACCTGATTAAGACAAGAAGGTTGTAAAGACGTCTGGAGGGAGGGGGTTTCTCCAAGCAACAACCTCCCATGATGGTTAAAAATGGCCGGTCTCTAGAAACACAAAAACACAAGTGGAAAACATAATGAAAAGTGCACTACTTTATAAGAGACATGCAGCACTTAAAATTCAGTACATATTTCATCAGGGCCTTTATCCTAAGGACACAGGATGAACGGGCCATGTGGCGCAGGGAGAGCTTGCGGCCCACGCACCCTGCTGCATCTCATTAGCAGGAAGAGGGGCCCCTGGGGCGGACTGATGAGTCCCTGGGCCCCCAGAGAGGCGGGCCCGATGCCCTGAAACAGTTTTGCCGAGAAAGACGATTTTACTCAGAGGTGGCCAGGCCAGCTTCCATCCCCTTCCGGCCCTGACCGTGCACAGTGCTGTTTCTGACCTTTCAAAGACTTCTCCCTCTGGGGTAAAAACAACATCCCGGGAGGCCTGCATTCGTGGCCTTGTCCAGAATCCGTTAATGGACGATGCCCCTGTGGGAACAGCGTTCGTGCTCAGTTTGGAGCACGATCGATCCCAACATGCATGCGTGTGCGACCTGGGAACGCACACGCGTGAAGGCTTCTCGTGTGTCTCCGTGTGCGGCCCGGGTGCTTCCCCAGCCTGGCTGCCACGGCGCCCTCAGCCACTAGGGGTGCTGAATCACACACCCTGCGACACGCCAGCTCTGTAGGCAGATGGACTGCTGTGCCTGCCGTGGGGGGCCTCACGGTTTCCTGAGAATGGATAAAGACACACGGGAAGGCAGGAGAGGACCCTTGCAAACAACAGAGCCCTGAGGGCCCACAGGCAAGGTTCTCAGTGAGGCAGACTTGGAGATGAGCTGCTCAGGGGCTGGGACAGTGTGATCAGTAGGCAGCCCAGCAGGTCTCCAAATGCCCAACGCCTGCCTCGGCCCCCTTGACCCAGTCATGTCCTTAGCCGTGGCCACGCTGAGTAATTACCGATGAGTAACTGAGGATGGGGTGTAAAAACCAAGCCATTCGTGCCTGAACGTTAACTCTGCTGGGGCCCATGGGGTCTCCCGAGGGCCTTCCCAGTAAGCGCCCTGCACAGTGACCGTCTCAGAGTCATCTGCCCCGAAAGCCCAACTAGTGACACCTGCTCAGCCCCACCCTCCCTCTCTTCCTGTTTTTCCGCACATGCTCAGCTCCCCTATTTCCCTGCCTTGCTATAAAGCACGGGGTTTCGCTTCAGCTGTCCCCTGGAGGCCCTCGTCCCCCTGCCGGCCCCACATTGTTCCCCCGAAGCCCTGTCTGCTGTGGCGCCTGTGGCCCTGTGTTACTCCTCCTCATTCTCTCTGGACATTGGTGACCACCTCGTTGACATAAAATGCCCCCAGCCTTGCCATGGCCCCCACGCTGGGGCTCTTTGTTCCTCCCGATCTGCTGCCCTGTGTCCCCGGTAGTCTCTGCTTCCTCTCTCACCCCCTTGGTGGGCAGGGGCCCTTTGACTCAGTCCTACTCTGCAGGATGTCCTCCAGGGCCTCACTCATCACATGCTGTGACGACTGAGCTTGTCCCCTTAACCCTAGCACCTGCCACAGGCCAAGCATGGCACACATATAAGGGTATCCATTCTGAAACATACAAATCTCTGAAGTCTATGCTTAAAAACATGTCAGAAACCAGAGAACTTTTAACTTTAAGACATTGATCGCTGCTGATGACATTTTTAGACGCCAGGATACTTTGGAGACGAAGAGACGCTTGGATGGGGACCATCCCTTCGGCATCACCTAGTCTGGCAGGAACACGGTCTGACCCTGATACATTTGTTTGCCATTAAAACAAAGTCCCAGATATGGTGACCTTAAGGCCACCTATTTTTAGCCCTGAAGGCATCCTAAAATTTGCAGTCTGTACTTTGAGTTCTGCTTCACCTACGGTATTCAAGATGCATCACATCAGACACATCTGAGCCTCTTAACAATAGGGCCCATCTATCTGATCGAGGGTGAGCATAAGGAATTAAAAGATGCCAGGGGAAAAGGTCCTTAGAAATCATCTCAAGTAGGTGATGTGACACCGGTGGAGTGGAACTCACGATGACACCCTGATGTACGCATCAGAGCATAGGCTTCTACTCCACTGAGCCAGGTAATCAGATCAGCACTGACGACAATATCACATTGTACATTCAAAGCCGATGGTGATCTGGGGAAGCAGAAAAATCCAATAGTTGATAAACGGCCCTGATTACGTCTATCGATGTCTTCCAGGAAACTTTATCTGACGTGATTGTTTTTAAATATGAAACTGAACAAAGAATCCGTTTCCACCAGAAGTGGAAAGTTTGAGTTCCACGCTAGATAAAAACACCCTTTTATAGTCATCTCTGTAAAGAAAAGTGGGGATAATTCTCCTGAGCAGTCATCAGGAGAAGAAGCCATTAAGTGTTATTGAAACTTAGGGTATCCCCTCTAGCAACAAGTCATTAGTCTGACGAATGTCAAGTGCTAATCTAGAACTAATGGGATTTAATTTTATGAATTGTTTTCATAAATATTAGAAAACATCTTGAGAGAGGCATACTGTATTATACATCTGTGTACATGATGAATGCATGCAAATGACCGGGCCCAGCTCCTGAATAATTCATCACCATCATTTTATTTACATAGGAAAATGATACTTGATTTGTTTGGCAGATTTTAAGCTACAGTTTCTGCCGGTAAACTGAGCCCCTAGTGTGCAGGCAAAGGCACAGAGCAGTGGGAGGTACTTGGGAGAGGAGGCGGCAGCCTTTATCCCCCAAATTCCCTGATTCTTCAGAAAGCAAATGCATGTTTGATCCGGTCTATTTTTAAGAGTCTCGCCTCTGTGATGGTACTTGCATATCTGCTTTCAAAGGAAACATCCCCCCTTTCTGTGCCTCTTTCATCCTGTTTATGAGTGCCCTCTGCTTGTTCTTTTTTTAAAAAGGTTTCTCATTCCCCTATTCCTGTTGCCTTGAGAAACCAAACAAGAGGACAGTAAGGTGAAGAAATTGGAGGTCGTCCTAGGAGGGCACCTGTGGGCTCCCGGGAGACCCCGGGCTCCCCTCCTATGACTCCTGGTCATTTGAAGAGAATGTGGGGGCAGAGTGGGTGGGGTGCTTTGGCACATGGTGAGCGGTGCCCTGTAGGGACCGGCGTCCCTGTGGATGCCCACTGCTCAGGTCATTTCCACCAGCTCCCCTCCTTCAGGTGGGCTCTTGGGAAGGGTTTCTCCTGTGGCACGTTCTGTAGCTCTGCTCTCACATCGTCACCGTGCCCAGGGGCTGCTGACTCCCCTGCCAGCACTGGACCCCCAGCTGAGTGAAAGAGTCCAGACAGAACGTGCAGAGAACCCCAGAGACAGGACTCTATGAGGGACAGTTCCCGGAGGGTGGCCGTGGCCCATACATGCTGCTGGACACAGTCACCTCCTTGTCCTTCCTCTGCCCTTTATTCTGTATTCTTGACAGTCTTCCCCAGGCAGAGAACCCACACGTCTGCGGGGGAGGCACTCAGAGCCTGGGGCGCCTGGACCCAGAGGTCTTTCTAGAGCCCCATCTTGTTTACTCCCTTCGCCCATCTTTCCTTCGCAGAACTCAGGTCCCTCGACAACCCCTGTCCAGCTTCTCAGTCCTCTGCGCCACCTCTCGGGCACAGTGTGGGCTGGGGGTGAGGATGTGGCTCTGACCCTCGAAGACGGTGGTCAGGCCCCTAATGCGGGGAGCGCTGTGACCGCGGTGTGTCCTCGGACCCCACCTCTCCTGAGCACCAGGCACCTGAGCCTCTCCGCCCTCCACCGCTGCACCTGCAGATGAGCCCCTGGGGGATCTCTGCCAGGGCAGCCCCCAACCCAACTGGAAGGGCGGGAACGTGCGCTCCAGGGCCCACGCGGGGCTGGGGGCTTCATGGGCTGCACCCTGGTGCGCCTCCTGCCCCAGCCCACCTCCCTTCGCCTGGACGTGTCCCAGTATCACCTGGATCCTCATCCCACAGCCTCGTTACGGGGACCCCTGACCAGGAGTGCAAACGGGAAATTCCCTCTTCCTCTGGGGAGTCCGCCCCTCGCGTGTGGCCTAGGGACCCCGCGGAGGAGGGCATGGCTGGTGATGCGGAGCGCACGCGTGGACTCCCACTCTGCTCGTCTGGAAAAAGCACAGTCGCAGGATAACCTGTGTCATAGGGTGGCTCTGTCGTGAGGCACGAAAGGAGTTACTATCTGACGTGCTGAGTGCAGAGCGTGCACTGTTTAATGTTTATTAAACAGAAGTATATACATGCGTGTGTAAACTCTCTTCCCCAGCTTCCAATTTTGACTCATTTGTGCCCGGGAGACCCAGTCTTCATGGAATCCCTGTGCTGTCTCAGCTATCTGTGAGGCTGGGGTCCGCAGGAGGACCCGGTGCCACAAGCCCAGCGGGACCTCGGGAGCTGGCACACGAGGTCCCCTCTCCTTTTGGAGCTCAGCACATTCTGCAGGCCTCAGGTAAGTCTGGGTCAGCTGAGCGGTTCTGTGGCCACGGGGGGCCTGCCGGGCTACCTCTCAAAGCCTCACGTTCTGCTGTGAGTGCTCATAGAGCACGTCCACGTCCTACGAAACCAAAGGGAAGCTGGAGGCTTGCTTTGCCATGAGGGCCACCCCTCAGCCGGACCCTCCAGAAGTGTGGAGGTCACATCATTCATCATACCATTCCCGGCAAGGTCCGGATGCGGAAATGCCCAAGCAGGTGACATCCCCAATCACAGAGCTGGTGCTTTGCAGCGACCGAGGGCGAGGGACTTTGGCCTGAAACATTTGACTGGAATCCACTGTCAAAGATCATCATGCCTCCAGCAGGAACGTGGCGGCGGCAGCCAGAAAGCATGTTAGTTTCTTGATAAAACAATTAGGGGAAACAGCTAGACAGCCGATCAGCTCATCAATTAGCCCATCCCACAGCCCAGACACCACATGAGATTGAATAAAACATATTGATCATTTTGTTGTTGATCCACAGGACTGTGGGAAGTAAGCCTGGGGTTTCAGACTCATTAAACCCACCTCATCTCAAACGTTTCCCTTCAGGTTGATCCGAGAAGCATTTTTTTTTTTTCCTGCTTTTGGCTCCCACTGTTGGAATTTTAGATATTTGCATATTTGTAGGGTATTAATGCCATGGATGAGGCTGTCAATTTCTCCCCTTACCTCTTTAACTTCTTTGTGCCAAGATGGCTGTGTGGAATCCCTCACTGGACTGCATTTTTATTTCTAGTCCTAATAATACCAGGAAAATATTTAGAAGTTTCACAAGCCAAAAAGAAGTCTTTCCTAGGAGTCATTGTTTTTGAATAGCTCCCGGAAAATAAATCTGTCTCTGAAGTGAGACATCAACAAAGCATAATATTACTTTCAACATATTGACCTGAAATGTTTCATCTCCCAGGGGAGATGTAAATATCTGTGGAGGCTCATTAACCCCTTCTCTTTTCTGAGAAACCTCACACAGACTGGTGGTAGTTCTGGAAGAATATTTTACCATGAAATTAATGACAGGATTAAGTCGCATAAAGAAAGGACTAATCCATGAGCATTGTGAGGCCCCCAGAATGGCCTCCACATTTCCTCCGATGTGACCTTAATATACCTTTAATCAACACTTCCTTGCAGCATGAAAGGTAGAATTTCTCGAAGATCCTGGTATGGGCAGTAGTTAATGTCTTACTTTAGACTCAGTCACTCAACCCAACCCTTGTTTGGAGAAGAGTGGATGTGAGTCATTATCAGTTAACACAAGAGCATGAAAAGCAAAGACCATTCTAGCCCCACGTGTGAAACCAGTATGTGCTTCGCATGGCAGGCACCCCTCAGGTGCCCTTGGAATTGCTTTAGAACAGCACGCACAGAGGCACCGTGCAGTCTCCGTTCCCTTCCAACCCAAGTGTCCGGCAAGATGGAGTCCTCAGGTCTATGACCCGGTTCTTGCTACAGCTCTCTCCACCTGCGTTTCTCTACCTGCACAGGTACATGCCGTGTCCTCCTTCCCACCTGGGAGAAGGAATTGTTTAAAATAGCCCTGGACAGAAAAGCTCGCCTCCACATCTTGAGATAAAGGCCGTCTGTCTTCAGTCACGCAGCAAATATGTGAGAAGCACACCAATGCTATGAGGGTAAACAGTCTCCGGGAAAAAATAATAATGTGTGTGTGGTGTTGGTCAACATTTGTTGTGTAAATGTTCCCGGCGCATTCTATCTCCACCAAGCAACACAACATCAGTGGACACGGGGTTGGGGAAAGATGTGTAGAATCCACTCCAACGAGCCAGTACAAGCCCAGCCCAGCCCAGCATTGAAAACACCCGCTCTCGTGTGACACGGCATGAGATGGTGACACTGCAAAGACACGTGGCTCTGGTCCACATCCTGGAGGAGCTCATGACGTAGCCGGGAACACAGCACGTGTGTGAAAGCCGCTCTTCTCCTGTCTGACAGCATCTAAATTATTTCCGAGAGGAATTCTCCCCTGGATGTTACGGAAAGCCTCTCCAGAGGACGGGGGTCGCTATGCTTTTGACAGAATTGCACGACACAAATAAATAAACTGCGAAATCAGACAGCAAAAATAGCTACAGTAAAGACAATGCCAGTCTGCATCCCAGTAGGTTATCCCACAACTTTCATAATTACCCTTTTTAAAGAATTTAACAGATTTATAACTTGTGTGAAAAATAAACGCTCGAAAACAGCCGTGGTAACTCCGGGACAGAAAAAACAAAAGGGGTGACTCATTCTAACAAAAATTAAGACAGAAATCCATGTCTGGGAATGGTAGACAACAACTCCCCCTCTGAGAACTATAAAAGTTGGGTAGAGAGAGAAAGGAGCCAGGGGGATCCACAGGGACAAGTGACAGAGGTGGTCATAGATAAGGCTTTGACCCTCGGGAAGAAGTTTGAGCTATTTTCCAAAGAGAATTTTCCACTAAGTTGTTCTGATCATCACAGAGAAGAGATGGAAAGGGGCTCTTTGGTCTCAACACCATAAGAGGCATCGAACATGAGCCCTCGCACTTAGAAGGAAAGCCCGTGGAGGGTGGTGATAGCAGGGTAGTCTTTTCTGACAGAGAGGTGGATGGAGGAAACCACAGAAATAGAAAATAGAAACTAAAGGAAAAGTATCTTGAAAAGACTTAAAACACTCCTTGACTCTTAATGAAAATTGCTGCATAGACCACAGGTGGTGAGTCAATAGTCCTCATGCATCTTTTGAGGCCTGGAGCCTTTTGCTTCCCGAGACCTGACTTCAGGAAGACTGAGATGGCGGTACGTGCCTGTAGCCCGAGATATTGCCTCTGTCACCGTGGAAGCCTGTCCAACGGAACCCCGCATCCGTCAAGCAGATGGAGCTGATAATCGGCATCCGAGGGAAGGGGTGGCCGCCTGCACTGCAGGATGATTTGTGTAGATTGTCGGATTTTAATGAGGAGTGGAAGTGTTGCACTAAATCACCGGCTCTCATGACCTCCCCAGAAAAGCCATTTGTTCCATAATTATGTAATACCCATATATCTGTCACAAGAAGGCAGTGAGTTTACCATTTTAAATTAAATTTTATTAGTGCTAGGAACGTGCACTGGCCAAGCTAACCATCCACATGCCATACCTCCATTCTGAGTGGGTATTTCACAGCAAAGAGGCCCTCTTCCAGAAGTAGACGTCTTTTTTTTTTTCCTTTGCTTCGCTTTGAATTGAAAATGCAATTGCAACAAAGTGGAGAGAGGCACCATTTCATACAGCTGAATTTTGGACGTGGACGCTCCATGTCACATTTTCCAAGCCCTTTACGCCCCAAGCCGAGCCGCTCCCCTCCCCCACCCGGCGAGATGGGCAGGGTGTTTGCTCATGTTCACACATCATCCTGGAAGACAGCAAGCCTCAGCATGGCCAAGGGCACTTGGGGTCATACCAGACAGGTGATGTGTCCTGACAGGTCTAAAGTTATAGGATATTTGGCTGAAGAGTGCATTACTTCCTCCATATGTATTTTACGGTCTTCGGTCTTCAAAAATTCATGCTCCCACCAAAGGAAAGACCAGAGTGTCTTTTTCTTTATCAATGCTCCGTGCTCTGTTCAATAAATATCCTCATGTCTCCCAGCCTGCACAACTCTTACCTCACCCAAGACGGGTAGTGTCCCACAGAGATCAGGGATGGGGTGGGGTGTCTGCAGAGCACTGTGTAAGTTGGGATCTGGCCAGGAAAAGTCTAGGCCCTCTAAATAGACAGAATCTGATAGAATTGCTGCGTTGGTAATGGAAAAATGAAAAGATGACCGGGCAAAGCAGAAAATAGCCCCTTAGGAGCCACTCACACCCCAGGGGCTGAAGGGCCAGGGCAGGGTCCAGGCTCCAGGGCCTTCAGGTGGGAACCAGACCATGGAGAGAGGGCGTCCTGGCAACAGCTGGAGGATGGCAAGAGGGATGCCCAGTAGGGGTTGGAGCCACGAAGGAGATTCAGTCTTTGCCAGAAATGCCCTCACAGGCAGAATGAGGGTCGTCTCCACTCTCTTCCAGTGCTTCTGTTACCTATGCCAGCCTACAAGGGACCTTGATGATCTGGCTCTCAGTGCGGAGCAGGGAAGGGAAGAGAAGGGAAGGGAAGAGAAGGCAAGGGAAAGCAAGGGAAGGCAAGGGAAGGCAAGGGAAGGCAAGGGAAGACAAGGGAAAGGAAGGCAAGAGAAGGGAAGGGAAGGCAAGGGAAGGGAAGGGAAGGCACGGGAAGGCAAGGGAAGGCAAGGCAACGGAAGGCAAGGGAAGGGAAGGGAGGGCAAGGAAAGGGAGGGCAAGGGAAGGGAAGGAAGGGTGGTGTTCACCTCCACCAGCATCCACACTCTGTGCTGCTGAGATCACTTGTACTCATGAGGCAGCTTCAATTTCCCCACCTCTTGAACCTGGCCTGCAAATGTGACTTGCTTTTGCCTGGATATCGAGGCAGAAGGGACAGGACACTAGTCTGAGCCTAGATCTCCAGAGGCCTCGAGGGCTTCCACTGTGGTGTGTGGGCCACGCCCACAAGCAGCACATGTCTGGCCTGGCCCCCTAGACCCAAGGTGATGATGGCTGATGTGTAGTCACGCTTCTCCAGCTCAGCCTAGAGGAGAGCAGAGCCCCCAGCTGACCCACGGATGCATGAGGGAGCCTATTCACAGATGATGAGCAAATCCAACCAGGACCGGCCACATCCACCTTAGATCGGCCGACCCCCAGCCAAACCAACAATAAATAGTAAACGGCCATGGCATTAAGCCATGAAGTTTTGGAGTAGTTTGTCACACGGCAAGAGTAAACTGACAACAGGAAGCTGAGACCAGCAGATGGCCATCACTGACACTGGAATGTAAAACCAGATAAAACGAAAGAGGGTCTCTGAGACCAGGTCAAAATCTCACCTGGGTTGCTTCAAAACATCTTGTTCCACCATATTTGCAAACTGCTCTTTAAACCTAACTCATCAAGCCAGGGGATCCAGTCTCCCTGAGGGACAGAACTGTGGTGGCTGAGGCACTAAACCCTGAGGTATGGGGAGGCCATGAGGCCCAGCTGCCTCGGCTGTACCAGCAAGATGTAAGAGCTACTCAGGCGAGTGACTGGGGCAGAGCTCAGAGTGATGGGTGATGGGAGGGGGATCTGGGGGAGGGCGAGGAGAGCAAAGGCTCTCCAGAGAGAGGAGATGGCAGGGTGGACAGGAGACATGAGTATTTGGGTCACTTTGAATACACGAGCTTGGCCAGAGCACAGGGTGACTGTGTTTAGGAAACCACAGGAGAAAGTTCCACAGGAGCCATGGAAAGATTCCAACCCATGCACTTGGGATTAGGCAAAAGGTATGTAGCATGGCGGTTACGCGTTTCTGTCTTAATTTAACATCTTTATTGAGATATAATTCCCATACCACACGATTTGCCCATTTAAGGTGCACGATGCATGGCGTTTGTGTATTCACAGTCACACGGCCATTACCAAAGTCAGCTTTAGAACATGTCCATCACCCCAACAGGAAACTGCATGCCCCTGGGCACTCACCCCAATGATCCCCAACCCCAACCCCAGGTGACCACTCATCTACTTTTTGCCTCTAAAGATTTGCCTGTTCTGGACATTTTGCATAAATGGAACCAGACAATAAAAAGCAAGCATTTATTGAGTGCATCTCTGTATACCAGGCACAGTCCTAGCCTCAGAGTATTACCAGGGGTATTACCTCATTTAAGAGTATTCCTTCATTTAATCCTTACAACAAATCTGTCAAGTGGAGAACCACCATACCCATATACTGGATAAGAAAACTGAGGGACAGAGGGGTAAAGTGGCTTCTCCAAGTCCACGCAGCTAGGAAGTGGTGCAACCTGAATTTGTTCCTGGGCTATTAGTCCTGACAACCCCTAAAATGTCTAGTTTCTTTGTGTATTAGTTATCTATTTTCATGTAACGGGTTCTCCCAAGACTTAGTGGTTTAAAACAATATTTACTATCCCAGTCAGGAGTCAGGGGTCTGGGCATGGTGTAGCCGGCTCAAGGTCTCTCATACGGTTGTATTCAAGATGTTGGCTGGGGCTGTGATCTCATCTGAAGGCTAGTCGGCGGGGATGTGCTTTATGCTCACTCCCACGATCATGGTCAGCACTGAATCCCTCATCATTTCTAGCTGAGGGCCTCAGCCTCTCTGGTTATTGGCCAGAGGCATCCTTGGCTCCTGCCCATGTGGGTCTCTCCACAGGCCTGTTCACAACAGTGAGCAAGCAAGGTCACACTAGACCAACTTATAAACTATCCCCTTATAAACTATTCTGGGAGGTAAAGCCCATCACTTTTGCCATATTCTACGCATTATAAGTGGGTCAGTACATCTAGCCCAAACTCAAGAAGAGCAGATTACGCAAGGAAGTAAACCCCAGGAGGAGGGAATCACTGGGCTGAGCCTAGAGGCTGTCACATCATGAGTAGCAGTTTCACATCATGACGAGATGCTCGCCCAATGAGGGCCAGCCACATGGGAGCCAAAACCTACTAAGGGAACAGCAGGCTTATGTGTTTGTACATTGTGCAGTCTGAGCCATATACTCCTTGCCTGGGCATTTTAAATTGTTCTGTCTTTCCTACGAGTATATGTATATATTTGCTGAATGTATATAGTTTCATGGGTCTAAATTAAATATGATATGACTTGGTGCTACTTTAATTACAGATAGAAAGATGGATGGACAGATAGATGGATGATAGATGGACAGATAAATGGATATATAGATCAACAGATGGATGGCTAGAATGGATAGAGGATAGACGAATTGCTGTTAGGAAATAATTCTGGAAGACTAGAGGTGAAGCTCGGCAAGGAAGGTGAAGAAAGAGAAACCAGTTCAGAGAAAATGGCCCAAGTGATGGATAAGAAAGATCTTTGGACAGGACAAGTGGATGGAGGGAAACACTTGAAAGGTGCTTTAGATTTCCAAAGCCTAGAGTTGGTGACAGACCTGTTAAATCCAGAGGGAAGAAGACAGGGCTACAGTCTCTCCCATATGCTTCTCTATTACATCTAGATGATGCTAATCCACTGACCTGGGTGTCCGGGGTTACTTGTCCCCCTCTCAGGAAACCACCAGGGCTCCCCCAGCAGACCCCTCAGCCATGTGTGGAGGGCAGAGCCTCGGGGGCCAGCAAACCTACAGGTCCAGGGAGATGTGAGGCCCGGAAGGTCGGGCCCATCCCCTTGCCCAAGAAGGTGTAAAACTGTTCACCTGTGGTAAAATGAAGGACTGAAGTATTTCTTCTTAATACAGGACTCCTTCTTTGCAAAGAGGGGTTTTGAAATATCTGTGATCGTTATTACGTTACGCTTTGAAGTAAGATATTTCAAGGGTTTGGAGCAAGAACTGGGGAATGGAGCGTGGGGGAGACAGCTGGGGAGGGTCTCCGTCGATCGGCCCCACGCATCTGTGCCGCTGCCTGGCCTCTGCTGGCGCGTCTCTAACCACCCCGAGGCCCCGCTCCCCGGCCAGCTGCCGCAGCTGTAGGTGCTTATCTGCCACTCAAGATTAAACACGTGTGACGACTGTTTCCCTATACATCATGATGTTTGCATCGTTGGCACTCTGGCTTGTAATAAGAATTATTTCTCCCTTGAGAAAAATTCTCTGATCTTATTAAGGATGGAATTGTGACAGTCTCCGTAATTAAGAACAGTCAGATGCAAATTTGGGGAAATGTGCTTGAAAAACCTCTGGATTATGATCTCCACTTACTCCTTGATTTAGATGCAATGTGACGGCTCGAACGCTGGTTTCACCTGGTGCAGCTTCCTCTGTGACAGCCGCGTAATTCTCTTTGTGGGTTAGTCAGTCGGCGATGGGCTCTGAGCAGGTTCACGGGCGGCGTTCCCCATGGACCCATTCTGAAAGGCACCGTTTTATACCCGCATACGGTGTTCGTTGACTGTCCTCCCCGATGTATTCCGCATGCCTCCCGGTGGAGGGCGGAGAGAAATACAGGAACATCACCGTGATCCGCGTGGGCCCAGGAGGAGAGCAGGTGCTGGGTTCTCGGAATCACCCAGAAACTCCTGAGCCTCACATTTCAGTCCCAGGGCGTCACCGGGGACACAAGCAACAGAACTCAGCACAACACACAGCAGCCAGCCCACTAGAAGTGCTAAATGGCCATTGTGAGGTCCTCCCTCCATGACACAATCTTTAAACCTGAATTACTGGTACGTTTCCTGACACCCAGGTCAGTGATACTATACAATGAGAATGCGTTTACACAAGAATAAAAAACCCAGAGATGCTGCCAGCCAGGAGGTGTGGCTGCTGAGGGCAGGAGGAGGGGAGGTGCGTCAAGGCCTGAGGCCACCACCTCGGCTAAGCATCCGGCCCTGCACTTCCTCCTGAGCTCCCTGACAGCCTTGGGACCCGGACACACACCAGGCCACTCGGCCCTCCGCCCTGCACAAGGGAAGCGGAGTCACAGGGGGGCCACCTTTCCCGGGAGCGAGCGTGGACAGGGATTTTCCTGCAGGCTCCCCATGGCAGTTTCACCACGTGGAGCTATTACTCCACGATAAGACTGTGCTCTCAATCCTCACGTTTCAAAAAAATGAAATCCTGGAAACAACGTGTCGGTTTTGAGGGTGCATGTCTGAGTTGCCGTTTAATAATGTTCCGACATCGGTGCGGTGCAATTCATTTCTATCCCTTCAGCAGCTTCCCTTGGGGTTCTAACTGGCAGATAATCTAGACCGTTCTCTCTCTCCTTCCTGTTCAGTCTCCCCTAAACCAGTTTCGCGAGCTCTACACAAACCAGCGAGTTGCACGGCTGCCCAGCAGGAGCTCCCGTGGCGGAAGAAGACGTATTTTCTTTGACACTCTCTCCATGACATGTGGGTCTCGAGTCCCTCGCCTTGAGTCTTCGGTGGCGCCCCTCATTGCTGTGACCCACAGAATGCAAGGAGGGACAAGCCCAGGCCACGAGGAAATGGCAGTGCCCCCTTGCCGTCACTTGGAATGCTCCCTCTGGGGGAGGCCAGCTACCGTGTTACTCACCTGCCTCCCGCCCTGAGCTGCCGTGCTCTGAGGAAGCCCATCTCAGCCCGGGCTCCATGGGGAGGCGGCAACACCAGCCAGCTTGTGTCCAGTCGCTCCAGCCATCCCAGCCCCGGGGCCAGACACCAGCTTGGATACTGCGACCCGCGACACACCCCACGGAGGAGGGTTGAAGCCGCAGATGCCTGAGCCCAGCTGAGCGGACCCAGCCCCCTCCAGCCCTTCAAGCCACTCCTCTGAGGCCCCAGGCTGCGCTCCGTCCAGACTCTGGAACCACAGAATTATAAGCCTAATAAGAGGTTTGCATTTCACACCATTAAGTTTTTTATGTTGTTTTTTTACGCACCAATAGCCAACCAGAAGAGTTGTGCGTCAGAAGCTATATCCCTCCCTGTAGGTCGTCTATCCACTTGTCACCCGGAGAGCTATTTGGGGCCACCTCCACCCACGTGCACCTGCATCATGCAGCATGCACGGTAAGAAAAACATAAATGTACGGAGAGATCCGGGGAGGGGAGAGAGGGAGAAGAAAGGAAACAGAGAGAGCAAGAAAGCAACAGAGTCAGGGAGAGAACACCTACACAGACCCTTGGTGAATGGTTTAAGGGAGAAAGGGGAGAAGGACAAGCATATCGGTGATTTTGCAAAGTGAAGAGAGATGACCGTCTTCAGATGCGCGAGCAGGGCCGCTGTGATGCCTAATTACCCAGGAGGAGACGTGGCCTAGCAAATCACATAGCGGGATGCTGCTGGTCTATAGCCACAAAGTCAGCATGTGTGTCCCTGCCACTACTGGGGACTGGCAGTGTCCCCCACATTCAGAAGAGGGTTTCTACGTCACCGGCAGAGGCACTGGAGAGAAAACTTGATAAACCCAAACCCACTTGTTTGATGACTGGGGAGTAGAGAGAGCGGGGCCCGGGAAGCAGTGGGGGCCCTCCCGGCCGCTTTGCTCTCTGCATCAGGCTTGACCTGGGGGGCAGATGCTGTGGGCGGACTGGGCGATCCTGCCCGGACCAGCCCCCCTTGCTGAGTGACAGCCCGTGGCATGGGTGAGAGCTTTCCTGATGGAAATAAAAATTTTATTTCTATTGGTGTATCTATTGCAAACAATTTTATATTCATTCTTGTCACACCAAGTAAACTTCCAAAATGTGTTCCAGAGCTGTCACGGCCTGTTATGCAGTGGCACAAGCTATGTGACGTGTTATTAAGCTGCAAAGTCTTGGAACTTGGAACGAATGAAATAGTAACGGCCTTCATAAATTGTAGAAGTTCCAGAGCTTATGCCTGAGACTCAGGGCCAAGTATCGGCAGGCATTTTGCTTCAGAGCAGAGTATATTCATTTTGGAATTCCTCTAGTGACGTGTCAGTTGACGATGCAGAATTTCTGCGGAAAGTTGTATTAAATCAAGCACAGTAAGAGACGCAGTGACGCTTGATTGTTACCAGAGCAGAATGTCCCTGTGTCACCCTGCTGTGGAAAGCTGCAGCCACGTGACCACGCACAAAGCGCTTGCAGTGTCCTTCTCAAACCACATGGGAAACATCCTTCCTCCACCTCGCCCTTCGTATCCAGAGTCAAGAAAGAAGAAAATGAAGCGATGGGTGTTGATAGGAACACAGGAGGGTGGTGCGTGCCAGATGGCCGGACCACGTGCCCACAGGCAGGGAACTGCTCCTTGAAGAGCGAGTGAGCGCCTGTCCCAAGTGGGTTAACCGTAGGAACTTTTCTCCATCCATATTCTTCTGCATTGGAAGTGATGATAGAAATTAGGTCTTATTCGTCTCAATTTAGCCAAACACCAATAGATTCATTTTTCTTGTTCCATCTCCATTCATTCCTAACTGGCCCCCACTGTTGTGCCCACATCACTCCATCAAAGCAGTCATTGTTAATAATCACCCGTTAACAGCGACATCTCCCATGAATGTTATTCGATGTCCATTGTATTCAGAGCAGACCTTTCTTTTTTTTTTTTTAATTTTGTAATGTTTCTTTATTTTTGAGAGAGAGACCGAGATAGAGCATGAGTGGGGAGGGGCGGAGAGAGAGCGAGACACAGAATCCGAAGTGGGCTCCAGGCTCCGAGCTTCAGAGCAGACCTTTTTATGTGGAGACTCTCTTCCTGGGGATCAGACGAACAGGCCCACGTTCCCACATACTCTTAGAGGCTGCTGTCTCACCATCTCCCTCCCTCCTCTATCAGGCCACTAACTGTCAAAGACTCTCAATGCTCCTTCTCTGCATTTATAGCCTCTCTCTAGAAAATCTCATCTGTGCCCCTGGCTTTAATTACCACCTGCAGTCTGATTGTAAATTTATATCTCAGCCCAGGCTTCCCTTCTGTGCCCCAACCCTATATACCTCTTACAGGCTCCTGGCCATCTCTTCATGCATGTGCCACGGATGTTCAACATACCCAAATGAGGAACACATGACCTCCTCCAACCTGAGCCATCTCAACATTGTTGGATAGACCAGAGCTCTAAAATCCATCCCAAACTCCTGGCCACGCTTTATCCATCCGCCTGAAGCCTATCCTACACCGCGCCCTGAAGATTCAACCTCCTCCACATCTTCAACCCTGGTCTTGTCCAAGCTGCCATCAGGGCTGCCTTGTGGATGGCTGTCCTGTCCTGCCTGAGTATCTACATCCACTCTTACACCTGCTAACCCAACAAAGCTATTGCAAAAAATCAAAATGATCGTGTTGCCCCCCACTGACGCAGATCTTTCCCATTTTGAGGGACTTAACGTGATTTCCCACCTTTCTTAGGATGAAAACCACAATTGTCCACTTGGCCATAAGACCCTGCATATCCTCACCCTTCCCTAGGAGGTCACCCCCCTTTGATTCAGTCTCTTGGCATGAAGAACCCAGCCCCAGGCACAGCTGCTTCAGTGATCACTTGACCACTGGCCGCCTTTGCCCACAGGCTTTATTCCTCACAAGGTCTATTTTGTTCTTTCATCTCTGTGCTTTGCATCATGCCTGGTCCAAAATTAGCGTGCAAATAAGACTTATAAATAAATGAATGAGCTCATAATGATTCTAAGTCCCTCATCTATGGACATCCCTAACCTAAGATACCCCGACCCTAAATAGTAGCACCAGGTCCACAGAAGGAACTCAAAAGGCAGCTGGGGTGATATGCCTATGAAAACCAACCAATCTGCACTGGTTTTTTTTTTTTTTAAATGTTTATTTATTTTTGAGACAGAGGGAGACAGAGCACAAGTGGGGGAGGGGCAGAGAGAGAAGGAGACGCAGAATCTGAAACAGGCTCCAGGCTCTGAGCCATCAGCACAGAGCCCGACGTGGGGCTCAAACCCACAAACCATGAGATCATGACCTGAGCCAAAGTCGGACGCCCAACCGACTGAGCCACCCAGGTGCCCCTACACTGTTCTTACCTACATGATCAGGAATTACTTCTGGCAAGACCATAGCAAGCCACCTCCATCTTGAGGATACAGAGGCCCCAGCTTTCAATCATTCCTCTGCCACTGAGCCTGCATGGTGGTACTTTAGACCATGACATGTGCCTGTCTTCATGAACGTCATAAGTTACACTCTCTGCCTCCAGACCCCAGAATAGATTTAGATGTGTTCTTATTACCCGGTGCATTATCCTGCTTTGTTTCTTTTTATTTCCATTTAAGTTCAGCTGGATGGCTTGCCTCACCTCAGGCCTGAAATTGTGCTTTTCAACTGAAATGTGTTTACGAGGAAGACAGGAAAGAGTTTGACTACAAATCTGCGGCTTTAGTCTGATTGGCATTGTGGCACTGTGGCATTGATTGGTCAATGCATGTCCACAATTGCTTTCATGGGAGCAGCTGACTCAAAAAACAAGCCACTGCCATTTTCTTGAAAGGGGATGTGGGGTCCAACAGTGTGAGTGGATCTGGTGGGGTGTGCGTGGGCAGGAGAGAAGGCAAGTCTGGAGGGGCCAGGAAATGAATCGTCGCAGCAGAGGGAGGCTGTCTGGAAATGCCAACGACCCACCATGCTCAGAGCCCGTGGACACAGAGGTTTTATCACATTTGGGCTCCAGATGGAGAGTCGATGCTCCTTCTGTTCACCATCATGAACGGTTGGACATTATCACCCACCAGCCAAGCCTCCCTCTAGGGGCTGGAGTTGTAGGGAACCAAGCAGGACTCTGGGCCGTGAGTCTTCTGACATCCATTCTCCCGTTGCTTCTGTTCCACACAGGGAGCATTCTGGGAAGAAAGGGAGAGGCCGGGTGGGAGGTGGAGCGAGGTGGGCAGGATGAGGGATGATGTGACAGGATCCCGCCTCAGGGCACGGATCCCACCTGCCCCCACCCTCATGCCGAGGCTTGTGTAGAGCAGAGGCAGTTCAGGCGCGTGGAGACCATTCCTCTAATTGTACTCTCTGGATTTCGTTTGTGTTTTCTAGCTAATAAAATGTGAGACAAATACCAAATGGCAGAAGCAAATGCCTGTGCTCTTGGGCTCAGCCCCTCCATACAGGCGGCGTTCCTAATGAACATGTTAGTGCAACCATACACTAAAGACCTGGCACTCTTTATGAGTGGTAATAGGACATTTTGCCTCTCATCTAAAGACTTTATTTGCCCTGAAAAAAGCAGTTAAGATTGTTCTGATTTCTCTGCATGGCCCCCTGGATGTCTGAGCATGGTTAGAGCCCAGCGGTAGGGCGTGCTGAACCAATTAGGGGTGTTTACCACCTGATGACAAGAAAGCAGCCCCAGGATCAAGAAGACGTCCTCAGAGAGGCTCATCAGCTCTCCTTCAAAGGGAAAAGGGATGTGAAGGCGTTATTGCTAAAGATATAAGACTCTTCAAATGCCATCCTAATATGATATTTTGACAGATATTTGTTTCCACGGAAAGTAATGAATTTCACAAGGGAAACAGATTGGGAAATGATTAAATGGACACAGTGCTTTAACGTGTGGCTCCTGGACCGCGTTCCCTGAATAGTGATGCTCTCTGCTGTGCGGTTCAGGGGTTCAGGCAGAAGCGCCATCCAGACCCGTCCAGGCCAATCTTGGCGGGCATGTATGTGCTCCCTGCCTGCGGCCCCTGCGACCGCGTAAGGTAAGGAGGGGCTTCTGTAACACCTGGAACGGAACCAAGAAAAGAGTGCTCAGGATTTCCCAGAGATGGGAAGTTTCCGGTTTCTTCTTCATTGAACTGTAATTACCATATTGATCCGTGATGTTATCAGAGTCCTCAGCAATCCGTTACGCTTTACCTGGCACTTTTTCAAGTTTTCAGCGTTTTCATATATTATGCTTTTTTAAGTGATAAAAGCAGAGACAGAACTCTGCTTTGGACTAGACGTTTCTCTTGGTTCAAAGAGGACATATCTATAGGGTCCGTTCACTTGGGACTCTGAGCATGAGGCTTCCCACCCCATTTTGGTTTGTTGGAGCTTTCTCTAAAGGCTAAATTTCACCCCTTTGAAAACAAAAATCCCAACAGCCCATTTCGGATTGGTCCCTGTCCCTCATCTTGTCAGAGCAGCAGCACATTACTGAGTGGCGCCTCACCGATGTGGCCACTCCTGTGTCACCGGGGCTGCAGATGTTCTGTCCCCTTCACGCATGGCTGATAAGAGCCGAGTTCATAAGCCACGCGATGGCTGTTGGACTGACCGTGTGGCCCCTACCATGCGGATTCTGTTAGGGTCCGGCAATGACTGGATCATAAATTCTGCCCAGTGAGAAAAATGGGGCCACACGGTGCACAACAGGCTGCCTCGGGGATGGCAGATGTCATATGGGGAGACGTGGGGAGTTTGGGTTTGTGTTACTATAGACAAGGTCTTGGTATTAAGACAATATGTAATATATTTCTTTCTGAGCTTAAATTGACAATCTGCACTCGTGTACTTAATTGAAGTAACAATTTAAAATAAACTTTTTTCGGGCACCGGTGTAGCTCGGTTGGTTAAGCGTCTGACTTCAGCTCAGGTCATGATCTCGCAGTTCATGGGTTCGAGCCCCACGTTGGGCTCTGTGCTGTCAGTGAGGAGCCTGCTTCAGATCCTCTGTCCCTGCTCTGCCCCTCTCCCCTTCTCAAAAATAAACACACACACATACATACATAAACAAACAAACTTTTTCACATTTGTAGAATGTCGTTAATACTCGGCCCTGAGTTTTATGAATTAACCTTCACTGTCATTAGAAATATGTTTGAGAAAGAACATTCACTCAGTCAGGCCCTCACACCCTGGGGTTTGAAGGCAGACTGCCTCCTGTCTGACACCCCAGGAGGAGCTTCCCAGTTTTCAGCACTTACTGATACACCCCGCTAAGGGTCTCCAGGAGATATCCTCAAAATCGAGAACTCAGAATCAATGAACTATCAAGAGAGCTAGCTTTCATCTTTAAAAAAAAATTTTTTTTTAACATTTATTCATTTTTGAGAGACAGAGAGAGACAGAGCATGAGCAGGGAAGGGGTAGAGAGACAAGGAGATACAGAAGCTAAAGCAGGCTCTAGGCTTTGCACTGTCAGCACAGAGCCTGACGCAGGGCTCGAACCCACGAACTGTGAGAACATGACCTGAGCCAAAGTCAGATGCTCAACCGACTGAGCCACCCAGGCACCCCTAGCTTTCACCTTTTAAAAGATCCAACTTTTTCGAGGTGCCTGGGTGGCTCAGCTGATTAAGCGTACAACTATTTCGGCTCAGCTTATGATGTCACAGTTTGTGAGTTTGAGCCCCACATCAGGCTCTGCACTGAGGACAGAGCCTGTTTGGGATTCTCTCTCTCCCTCTCTCTCTCTGCTCTGCTCACTCTTGCATGCTCTCTCTTTCTCAAAATAAATAAATGAACTTAATAAAATAAAAGATCCAACTCTTTAAAAATGTTTTAAAACTGAGATGCAGGTGGTTTATACACACATAAATAGGTCTGCAATTTATGCGAAGGAAGCTGGAGAAAATGTAAGCCATAAATCTGGAACGTTTGGCCTTCTGTAAACAAAATATACGGTAATGGATACGATCATAAAACGAGACCCAGCTACTTCCTGTCCTTTGCAGAGTGTGGCTGTAACCCTGCCGCCAGTGGCCCACTTTACAAAATAGCAAAAACACCTGGTGGCGGGAGTGGCGGGGGGGGGGGGGGGGGTGGCAGGGGGAGGAAGACGAGTTTGTTTTAAAGTTGAATCAGTTGTCAGAACCCGTCATCCAGGCCTAACAGCCAGCAAGTGGTGGCCAGAGGCAGCAGCAGGGGTCCGGGGCCCGGGCCATTCTTTTCAACATTCACAAGCCAGGTCCAGGGCTCAGTCTGCACGTTTGCACTCGTCCAGTGGTTACAGGGTTTGTGAGTCTTTTTTTTTTTTTTTTTAATTTTTTTTTTCAACGTTTATTTATTTTTGGGACAGAGAGAGACAGAGCATGAACGGGGGAGGGGCAGAGAGAGAGGGAGGCACAGAATCGGAAACAGGCTCCAGGCTCTGAGCCATCAGCCCAGAGCCTGACGCGGGGCTCGAACTCACAGACCGCGAGATCGTGACCTGGCTGAAGTCGGACGCTTAACCGACTGCGCCACCCAGGCGCCCCTGTGAGTCTTTAAATATTGTATTAATCACGATTCGGTGGCTTCGCAATTTTCCTTGGACTGTGGGATGAGACGGACGAAACAGGGAGATGAAACACAGAATTCGACAGGCACAGTGGGCCCAGGAGGCCGTGGGTTTTCATTCTTCCACCGACCGAGCCCATGGATTGCGCAGAAGCAACGTGCTGAGGTCACAGGGATCCTGTGTCATTGATCCTCCCACGCTCTGCCGCGTTCCCGTGAGAGGGCATGGCGCATTCTGTTATCTCATAATGCTCTACAGCTGGCATCTGGACCGTCTGGGCTGAGTGCTCGTCCCTGAAGATCCTTCTGTCCCTTCATCAGTACACAGTGGACAGTCTCCATCTCAAGCAGCCTATCGTTTCTTCACCCAGAAATACTCACCGCGCACCAAATATGCGCCAGACGTGATGCTGGACGTTCCTTGACTCCAGCTTGAGGTCCAGCAATGACTGAAGGGGCACGTTTTGCCTGTCCCCTTAACAAAGGGCAATGGATGCTGGCACCCACGATCAGGGAAGATGTGAGGAAATAGGGAAGGTTGGAAGAGGAATAACAATTGAACAAAATATTACTGGTGGGCAAGTTGTGGGGGGAAACATCAAAAAACGTGTCCTGGGGCGCCTAGGTGGCTAGTCGGTTAAACGTCCAACTCTTGATTGCAGCTCAGGTCATGATCTCGCGGTTTGTGGGTTCGATCTGAGCCCCGAGTCGGGCTCCGTGCTGACAGCGTGGAGGCTGCTTGGGATTCTGTCCCTGTCCTCCTCTCTCTGCCCCTCCCCCGCTGGCTCGCATGCGCTCTTTCTCTTTCTCTCTCTCAAAATAAATAAACTTAAAAAAAATGTCTGGGTCCTTTGGGTTAGCAATCCCACTTGCAAAAATTTATAACAAGTAAATAATTAGAAATGCATTTGATAAATTATATTTAAGGAACTTCAAAACAGTGCATTTTGTATTAATGAAAAACAGAAAATACCTAAATGTCAAGCAATTAGAGATTGCTTAGGTAAATTATGGTATGTCCACACAATAGAATTCCTTAAAGAATTCACTCGAATCATATCATATGAGAATACTACTTGATACAGGAAAAATCTCAATGCACTGAATCTAGAAACCAGTTTTGGGGGGAATTTATATCTTTATGATATTGTGTCTCCCTCCATTCACTTGTTATAATCTCTCCATTTGCTTAAGTCTTCTTTAATGACTTTTTAAATAAATTTCCACTTTTTATTACACATCTCCTTTAGATTTATCCCTTGATATTTATTTTTTTAAGTTTATTTATTGTTGAGAGAGAGAGAGAGAGGGAGTAGACCACGTGCTTGCACATATAAGCAAGGGAAAAGCTGAAAGGGAGGGAGACACAGAATCTGAAGCAGCTCCAGGATCAGCACAGAGCCCGAAGCTGGGCTTGAACTTGAGAACTGCAAGATCATGACTTGAGCAGAAGTCAGACGCTTAACCGACTGAGCCACCCAGGTGCCCCTATTCCTTGACACTTATTCAGATATATTTCTGGAATGTTTTTTGCTGATATTAAAAATGCGATTTAATTTAGCATATTGATAAAATAGTGGCTTTCTCTCAGTTACTGTTTTCCTGGTATATCTTCTGTCCAATCTAAAAAGCAGACATAGTATCACACACAATCTTCCTATTAAAAATATAATAAAATTATAGCCACAGATATAGGCTAAAAAGTCTCACCTCAAGGTTAGCAACATATACACCTGGGTAGTACCGACATAGGCAATTCTATTATTTACTTATTTTAGTCCTTGTGATTTTTTTTCATTTTCTCAGACTTCCATTCTGAATACATATTTTTCAACTTGAATAAACACAGAGGCATTCTTATTCAAAAGTGTATAATGTGTCTTCTCAGTTAACCACCTCCGAGCACCCCTCGCCCTTCTATAAACTAGTAAAGCACATACACATGCTTTATTTTGTAGATTCCAAACCCAGGTTGCATTTGCACACTAGAGGATCTATTCTAGATGTTAGGAAGTGTCTACTCTTCCTCTGGGACTCCTCAGCTTCAGCCTGATGGACACTGCTTCGCTCGGCCCCTCCCCCTGCACCCCCTCAAGGCCACCTCTGTGGCCGGGGTCCCATCCATCCCTGGGAAATGAGTCGGAGCCCCAGCAACCACAGCAGCTGTCTGTGGACCACTTAGAAGGGACGGTGCACCCTGCAAAGTCAAGCAGGAACGGTGCACCCTTCATGGTCAAGCCGGAAGTTCAGACCCAGATGCAACCTGTCCTTCGACAGCAATGCATCTGCTCTTTTGTGTGAGAAAGAACAGTTGATGCCAGTGTGGGCTTCTATCAAGAGGCAGGGATGTGACAGAAGGGCTGGAGGAGGTTCGCACACCTGGACTTTCGAAGACACTCACAGCATTGTCCCCCAGACACAGCGAATGCTTGAGATAATCAGGGGAGGTGGAGGTCCTAGGCAAGCCCCCCAATCTCCCCATCAGAAAACTATGTCAGAGTTGTGTTCTTAGAACAGGAGGCACCAATGAGCCCACCTCAGAGGCCTAGGCTTTCCTTCTGATCCGCTGGCTTCACTCCCTAGTCTGTGGTCCTCTGGGGAGTGGCCGTCTCTGGAGAGAAGGTATCTTAGTCAGTGGGGGTCACCATAACAAAATGCCACAGACAGGGGGGCTTGAGCAACGGGCATTTATTCTCATAGTTCTGGAGACTGAGAAGATCGAGATCAACGTGCCAGCAGGTTCTGTTCTTGGTGAGGGCCCTCTTCTTCGCTTACAGGTAGAACCTGCTCACTGTGTCCTCCCGTGGCAAAGAGAGCAAGCTTTGGCGTCTCTCTTCATCCAAAGGCACTAATCCCATCATGGGAGCCCTACCCTCATGACCTCATCTGCCCCTAATCCCCTCCCAAAGGCCCCACCTCCTAATTCCGTCATGCTGGGGTTAGGGCTTCTTGTATGATTAGCGAAGGAAGCATAAACATTCAGTCCATAACTGGGAGGTGACCGTCCCCTGGCTCACACATAACCACCGAGGACTGGTGAGTGATGATTCCCTCTTTCCTCCAGGACCCTCTGAAATATTGGAACAAGGTCCAGATAAAGAGCTCCAAGCTCACACGTCACCCCTCAAAACAAGCATGAATGTCCAACTTAAGTTCTTGCCTCAAATGACACCCAGCACTGTGGGCTCATAGTCCTTCGGCCATTAGATAAGGAGGCTAAGGGCCAACCTCAAATTCCCCAAGACATACGTTAATAACGTAAAAATGGTGTTGGGACTCTCTTAACATGTACATTGCCTTTCATTATGAAACTCTGAAAACTAAATCTCTCTCCTTGTATCTATTAAAGCCTGAGGACGTTGATCTCTAAAGTTGTTCCTTCTCCTCCTTGGTCTGGTCAGAGGGTCCTGTCTTGCACAGAGCCGTCTGCTTCCTGCCAGCAGGCGCTGTGGTGCTGACTTCCGGGGGACATGAGAAACCCCCTCGCTCCCTCCCCCGCTGAATTCTTCTTCCCCACGAGTTCTGGAGACGAAGATCCCATCCCACGGTCTGTGACAGCTCCCTGCAGCACATCTGGATCTAGAACCTGACGTACGACAGAAGTCGAGAGCACGCTGATACTGGCCACAGACACTCAGCGTGAGCTAGAGGAGGGAAGGCACAAAGACAACATGAAAAACATGAGGGGAAAAGGCTTTTGACTTGTCTGAATGCCAGCTAGTTGGCACTTGTTGTCCGGAGGTCACAACCTGTGAACTTCAACTCTGCCGGAAGAAATCATCCATCAGGAGTTTAATTGAGTTGTCATGTGCTCTTCTCTCATAGAAGCCCATGGCCTTTTGAAGCCCGTAGTATGTTTCTGGGATTTCTGACCTCTGTCAGAGGCTTCTCCCTGACAAAATTGCCTTTTCTCCGAGTTCGGTTCTCTAGGGCTTCCGTTGACCTTCGCTGCATTCAAGGTCGCTGAGGTCTGCATCATCAGCAGCTGCCGTACAAGCCGTTGCACCTGACTCCTCCCCCCACCCGGGTCCAGCACAAATCCCAGCCAGCCTCACCCAGCAACTGGCTGCCGGGGAAAAGCAGCCACCCACCCGGGGACACCAGACACCATGCATCACAGCCACACCATAAGCACCGCCCCCGAGCATGCGTCATCGCTCCCCAAAAGCTACACCTGTGGAAGCATCCCACTGGCACCATGTTGGGCACCAAGATGGCAGAGGTTCAGCGTGGATTTTCTGCCTGAGTCCCGCGCTCCTTCCTTATTCCCCACAGGGTCCAACCAATAAAACATAAACAGGCAAACTGAGAAAACAGTAGAGGGCAAGGCGTCAGGCAGAGGAGACAGATATTGCCCCGAACCAAGGGAGGCAGATACCCGAGGGATGGGGGTAGAGACAAGAGGAAAGTCTGCCTGGGAGAAGCCGCGTTCGACTCTCCCACCGTCACAAAGAGCATGGCGGGGGGCTCCCTTTCCCATTCTGACAGCGCCCTTCCCATGGTGCGGAAAGCCAGTGCTAGCCTACACAAGGGCTCCCACAATCCCGCCTGCCCCATGGAGGGACCCCTGCTGGGACGGCATGGCAGACGCAGGCCAGGTGGCTGTGGCCGTCCTTCTGCGTGAATTCCTCTGATGTCCCAGTACTGACCGCAGGGGACTGTTGTCAGACTAACATATTCTTCATCACTTTTTGAAAGTATGCCTCGAATCACAGCTCATGTTATTTTTGTGATACTCCTGTTTTTATAAGCAGAACAACAATTATATCCATGCCCTTTGTAGCTTCAGTAATCTAATTTCAAGATTTTTCTCCTGAAATGACGGATTTTACCCTACCGATAGAACGAAGTAGGTCTATCAATCTTCTATTAATGAATTAACCTTTTCTTTTTAAAATAAGCCTTTGGTTGTGGTCGACTATCGTTTAAATATATAATTTTCCTTTCCCTCTGGACTCTGAAAGAGCCCCTAAACTTCCCCTCTTTGTGCCGGTTCAGCACTCAGCCAGGGAATTTCTCTGCCTCTCAGCTTTACATGCTGCTTTTCTTTCCGCTGCCACACGTTACGTTCTGCTGCGGTGTCTCCTGACTTCCAGGCCCCCCTGCTCCTGTGTTGCCTTTCTCTCTCCTCCCTGTCTCATCCGGCTCTGACCCCTCACGTCTCTCCAGTCTGAGCGTTTCCAGCACAGAGTTTAAGAGGAATGCTTTCCTCCATGGCTTGGGCTCCGCTCCTTCCCTGGTAGTTCAGCAACGTTAGAGTCCCCGCGTGGCTGTGGCTGTTTGTCCTTCTGGTGCACAGATCCCTGGAGACTCAACATCTGCCAGAGACTGAGAGTCTGGGGTGGCTTAGCCCCCAGGACCAGCACCTCGGGTCCAGGCAACCCTTCTGCTGGGTAAGAGCCCAGTCACCCACCTCACACGGTCGGGCCATCAGGTACATTTGTGGAGCGTGACGTCTCCTCTTTAGTTTCTAACAATGGCGTTCTCTCTTTTTTCCTATGCCCGGGACTATTTACAAATAACTCAGGATAGTCAAAGTCCTCCTTAACAACCCCAGTCTCAATGGCTGATGTCGATGAAGGCCTGTTTCTTCCTCCTGACACATGTTCACTGACAGTCAGACATGGTGGGGCGGGGGGAGCGGCACAGGGGGGAAGGAGGGTTTTCTCAGCCTGGTCCTCAATCCAGGGGGGAACGGTGGAATAGAGACTCGATCCCGGAGGGGACAGAGCCCTGCAGGGTCTCACCCTGGCCATCAAACACGCCATGCCAGCAATGGCGCTCAGGACTTCTGGTTAGAATCCCTGGCCTGGACTCCAGTCTTACCTCGAACCAGCAGGAGCAGGAGGGGGAGATTGGAAGAGCAGCGCACAGACTTCTGAAATGTCAAAGGTAAGCGCGAGGCAGAGTCAGACGTGGCTGGTCCCTTGCCATGTTACCCTGGAGCCCTGACACTTTCTGAATCCGGAGCTCGTCCCAGAAGCACAGCTTTGTTGCTCTGGGACTCCGCTGCTCTTTGCCTACTTCTCGCTCCGGCCCTTGGCAACACAAATCGTCCACAAATCCGGAGTCCCTGGTGTGCTCTCTCCCTGGCTGCCCCTCCAGGCACAGGGGTGTGCCAGCCCATCCCCATCGGCCAGTGGTTGAGGGGCTCCGGTCCCCTTCCCGCCCGCACTCTCCACCAGGGGCTGGCACCACCTCTGCACCCGCCACGTGTGCATATCCAGCCCCGAACCCGTGTCTGAGCTTAGACCCACATCTGCAGCCACTTCCTCTAGAGCCGGATGCGGTGAGCTGCGGGCCTCACACGCCCCCAGAGCCCTTTCCATCATTCCTCCAGCACCCCAGGCCCCACCCTGGAAGTCCGCGTGTCTCCCTTCCCTGTCTCCCCCTGCAACACATCCTCTCCCACGTAGCTCCGGAACTGCCTGCTTCCTCACGTTCCATTGCCACCCCCACTCCCTGACCCCAACAAGCCATTGACGTGCGTCTCCTGAACACAGCTGTGACAGCTGCCACATTAGTCACCAGCAGCCAACCCAGTCCATGCTCCACACAGTGGCCAGGGAAACCCCTTAAAATGCCAATCTTGATATATTCCCACCCACCTGGAGACCCCATGACCTCCAATTACCCTTGGACCAAAGTCTGGCATCTCCATATGGCCTCCCGGCTCAGCTCCCCACCCGGCCTCCCTATCCACCTCCTCCTGTCCTCTGCCCTCCAGCCCTGGTGCTGTCCCTCCTGGATAGGACACAACCTGCCCTTCAGCCCTGATGCTGTCCCTCCTGGACAGGACACAGAGCCCTGTGCTTGACTCCATGCTTTCCTGTCACCATCTCTAAATTCCTAATAAGTTTTGAACAGGGGCCCTGCCTTTGTACTTTGCACTGAACCCCACAAATTATGTAGCTGTCCCTATTCCTGGAGAGGTCTCCTTACCACTCAGGACTCTGCCCAAGCCAGTCTGTCTGGAATGTCCTTGCCTGTCTCCCCTCCTATCCAGTGTTCAAGTCCCAAAATAAACACTTCTTCCCCAAGAAACCCTCACAATCCTGTGGCCTTCCAGAGCCTTCTCTGTAACCCTCATCATTGCAGCCCTGGTCAAGCTCTATCTTTCCTCCTCACCCAAGCCCCAAGGGCTTCCAAGGACTTTCACTTTTCACGAACACAGTTGTGGTCGGGGGGCACAAGTGCGGGTCAGGGATTGACTCAGGGGACAGCTGGCCTGGACTTGAATCCTGCCTCATCTACTTCCTGGCTGTGTGGCTCTGGGCGATTCCTTAACTTCTCTGTGCTTTAGTTTTCGGAAGAGCTACTAACAGCACCCAGTTAAATTTCAATTTTAGATAAATAACAAACTTTTCAGTATAAGTTCCACTCTGTATATGTCCCATTAAATATTTGGGACAATAATTGGGATCCATTGTTATTGATATGAAACTCAAATTGTAAAGGGTTATTGCAAAGATTGGACACGTCCAGCACATTGGGCACCGAGCTCTGCCCCCTGAGTGCTTCACATGGGCCACCAACACCCTCATGGGGAGGAGCACTTGGCAGGAGCTAGAAATTCACTCTCAGCACAGAGTAGTTACTGGATAGATGTATAAGAACTTCTGGGACAATTAGGGGTGCCTGAGTGGCTCAGCTGGTTGGGCGTCCGACTTCCACTCAGGTCCTGATCTCACAGTTCATGAGTTTGAGCCCCGTGTCACGCTCTGTGCTGACAGCTCAGAGCCTGGAACCTGCTTCGGATTCTGTGTCTCCCTCTCTCTCTGCCCCTTCCCCACTTGCTCTCTGTCTCTTTCTCTCTCTCTCAAATATAAATAAACATTAAAATTTTCTTTAAAAAAATAAAAAAACAGAAAAGAACTTCTGGGACAATTAAATGATAGAAAATACGTAAAGCACTTAGCGTAGCCCCCTTTAACACAGTGAATGCTAGATAAATATTCGCTATTATTATTTTATTGTTCAAATAAGGTGTCACGGTAAAGAAGCATTTTTGGGAAAGCTGTGTTATGATGGGGTCTCCCTGCCAGGTGCGTGAGGGTTTACTGGAGCCCATTTTCTGCACATTTGCTTCCAGGGGATGTGGAATGCCCTTTTCTTTCTTTCTTTTTTTAATATGAAATTTATTGTCAAATGGGTTTCCACACAACACCCAGTGCTCATCCCAAAAGGGGAATGCACTTTTCAACCTCATCATTGGAAGCACGTCTGCGACGAGACCACCACCCTGGATGTGCACACTCAGATGCCCTCTCCGTGCACAGACTCGAGCCTGGGGCCTCCCAACAACTACTCAGAGTCCTGGCCAGCACCTCAGAACCCAGCGTCGCCTCCAGTAGAAGGCCCATCTCGTGAATTCCAGGAGGTTCCTCATGGGCTTGTGAGCCCCTTCCTCCTTCCTCCCTGACCCAAATGCCCACCCCAGTCTATCCTTGACAGACATGGTCAATAAAAAAGTAGGGTGCCTAGTTAGTTTTGAACTTGAGATAAGTAACCATTTTTTTTTTGTATTAGTCTCGGGGACACATATCCCAAAATACTGACGTTGTTTATCCGAAAATAGAAGCGGGCACCCTGTGTTCTATCTGGCAACCCTACGCCAGTCCTACCCTCCTAGCTCTCCAGATCCCCATCTGCCCCCCACTGAGTCCCATCCAGGGGGTTGTATTTTGCTCACCTGAGCCCCCACCCCCACCCCCTGAGGACAGCAGGAAACACTGACGTCTCTCCTTGCTTCCCACAGGCCTCTTATTTGCCGACCCTGCTCCCCTCATACCAGGCAAGTCCCTCTGCTACCAGAGCTGCCCTGGGGAAGTGACACGGGGTCTGGGTTCAGAGGGTGGGATGGCAGAGGAAGCCTGGGAGCTTGGCGGCCGCAGAACCGCTTCGCGTGCTTTGCTGGTCTCGGGCATCATCTGTTTCCTGTTCAGCAAAGCACTTCCCAAATGGAAACATTCACCTGTTTCATCGTCCGGAGCACCCTCCGCTCTCCCAAGAAAGGTTCCTTCTCGGAGCCGTGGGCCCGGCCGCCCTCTGTGTCACAGCCCTCCGGGCACCAGAGGCGACCAGTCGCCCCGAAAGATCCATCGCAGCTCCATTCCCGTCTGTCAATTGTCCTTCCTTTTCGCAGCGATGAGGGAACCTCCCGGACCTTTCCCTCACTGCACAGACGTTTCCTTCCTCCCCTCGGTTTTCATTCAGCCCAGATGGTCTCATCAACATTGCATGATTATAACAGACCCACCATCCTGGATTCTGGGAAGTCACCACACTCCCTTCACTAATTTTGTGTAATGGGGGAATTTTTCTCAATACCAAGCCAAAAGGGACAGCTTTATTTTCAATAATAATGCTATTTCAGAATTTTTTAAAGCATCCTTTTTCCTTGTGAATCTTTGACATTAGAGTTGCAAATTAACTTAACATTTTCTTAAATTGGAGATTCTCGGTGAATAACTACATCTGAATCCCAATCAAATTTTTCATGTCAACAAAGTGGTTCACATCAAAGTGGAAAAGGGCTTTTAGCTCCTCATAATGAATCTTGCTTGCTGCCTCCAAGTGCAATCAGTGCGAGGCTACAGATAATTTAATTACCACGATTGGTGCCATCTGCTTTCACTCGCGTTTCCAGGCAAAGTAACAACGGAGACAGAACCTGCGACCAGAAAAGACGGAAGGGACCTGGGCCCAGGGGGACAGTTTGGGGACAGGAACGGGGACGGGGTCAGGGACAGAACCGTGAACAGGTACGGTTTCTTTTCTTTTTTTTATTAAGTTCCACAAGTAACTGACACTGTTCTATTTTAATAAAACCGATTGCATGACAGAAAAAGTCCTGGTGTGATGATTAACTCTTCCTCGTGGTAGAGGAGGCAGATTCCTGCCATTTTCGTGATGCAGATTCTCTTCTGTCCTTAACACACTAGGGAAGGTGATGAAGGTTCTGCTCTAGAACGTTGGGCAGAAGAGGAAGAGAAGCAGCGGGCAGCCTTGCTTCTGATCTAGAATCAGGAATGTCCCGCGTGTAGTTTAGAAGCGCTTTGCTCTCACTAGTACAATCCATAGCCTGTGACACGTGCACTTCGGGTCCACACCGCAGCCTTTCCTTTGACGGAAGATGTGAGAAAGACCTCACTGCTGGAGGACATCTTTGGCTGTATTTTCATCCAAATAACTGCAAAAGTTAAACCACAGGACTCATCAGAGTCAGCTAAATATTTTATCTGTTGAATAAGTTCTAAGCCCTGTCTTTGGCCTGGTCTGGCCTATAGGACGACCTGAGCAAAAGCAGAATCTGTGACTGTCGCCCGCGGCCAGTCTGGCGCGAGAGACTTTGCCTGTAAACGGTTGATCCCGATCCAAGACGACACGGCTGCTTCCGGTGGGGTCTTCCTGGCTTTGTTCATGTGGGGGTTTCATAGTTACACACCTCCACAGTGACGCTGCTGGGTCATCCCCCAAGGTGTTCCACAGAAATAAATGTCCTGCCCGTGCCTGGTCAGGCACAAGTCCAGTGGCTCTGAATTGAAGGACACTGTTCTCGGCCCAAAGGAAACCATGAAGCCTGTCTGTGCCTACAGCCTCAGCTGTGGCCCGGGACCACCCACCCCCGCACCTGAAACAGCAATGGCAAATCAACACCCGCAGATGCTTGAACTCCGCCGGGATTCTAGGGTCAGAGGAGATACTGTGTCCGCTTCTTCAGATGCAGTGAATAACACAATTCACTGAGTCCCAGCCTTTCCAGAGCATTAACTGCACAAGCTCGAGCAGAGCTGCTGCATGTACGTGACCTCATCGGACCCTCACGGTACTCTGAGTGTCCACAGTATAACCTCTGCATCCGAGGAGGTCTCACATAACCTACTCCAGGTCAGAAACCTAGGCAAGGGGGAAACTAGGTTCATATTCAGAGAATTCTGACCCCAAAGACCCGCACTCTTAAGAGGCACCTGCTTTTTTATTCCGAAGATGGATACAGATGGTTATTTGTGAAGAACTAAAGCCCGTTACCGTGTGGAAAAAATACGAATTCTTGGCTCGCAAAGGAAGTCCTCTGCAGAAAATCACATCACTCCTTTGTAAAGCAGTTCCTGTGTACTGCCCAACCGAGGGCCTGAACTTTCTAAATGGTGAGGGGTCTGGCAGAAAATTCAGAGTGAAACTATATTGAAACTGAAGGGAAAGAACTGAATTGCACGGGGCTGAAAAGCGGTGTGTGGTTGCTGCTCGGAGGCCGTGGCAGATGAGGCGGATGCCCACTGGGTTCGGAGCTGCCATCGACAGGCATCTCCCCCCTGCAGCCCCCACCCCCCCCCCCCCGCACGGCTGCACGCTCTCAGATGGCGCGGCGACTCCGATGTCCTCGTCCACCCCGAGGAGGGTCCTCGTTCCTGAGGAAATGTAAAGGAATCTTCAGGAAGGGCTTCTGGGTCAACCGAGGGTGGCCGTTTAGACACTTCATGGGGTCTCTACACTTCTGCTCAGCCTTGAAAGAACTGAACTCCTGCGGAGACTGCCTCGTTTATTTACGTATTGAACCCTGAAGGACTGAAAAACAATGACCACCCTGTAGTAGTTCTAAACTGAATCGTTCCTCAACAGTGAGAAGCCAGGTGCTTCAGGGAGCAGATACCGCGGGTGCCCTACTCCACGCTCTCTCTCAGATGTGAGATCCAAGTGGGCATCTGAGTGAGCGGGTCCCCGTGGGCACCTGTCTTCTCAGGTGGACTGTCCCCCAGGGGCACCGTTCTTCAGCATCTTCTCCCTGGGTGATTGACACCTTGGCCACGGGCACAGCTCGGAAATGCAGGGATGCTTTGTTGGCCCCGAGGCTTCCCTCGGCCACTTGTGAGGCACCCCTGCCTCCTGTCCTTCAGGCTGATGCCCCTGGGGGCTTCTCCGGGGGTCCCAGAGGAATCAAGGGCCCCCTGCCCACAGCAGGCGTCTTGGAGATGCTCCTCGGTCCGGCCTGTCTCTCCCTGCTCCCTCACACCTGTTTCCCCCAGTAGACTCCCTGCTCCCAAGGCCCAAGCTGTGCTCCCAGCAAACCCAAACCAATGCAAAGACACCCCGTCCGTAGTTCTTGGGGGATGTGTGAAGTGACCTAATGCAAGCATTTCAGACCAAGAGGCAGAGTTCTATGGAGAAATACGGGTTGTTGCCTGTGGTTGGGGGAGCATTTGGAAACACTGTCACGCATCCTGGAGGGTGGTGAGGGTATGGGGTGCAGAAATACTTCCCCTCTTCTGTACCTCCACTTTGGACCAGGGCTTGCCGTGAGCACCTCCTCATGGGAGACACAGACAGGAGAGGAAGAGGAACCCCTCACACCAGGAAAAGGAAGATGCTTGGGCCACAGAGGGCTCTGCCTAGGGCAGCCTATTGGTCTTTCCATAAGAAGTTAAATCTCTGTCCCCTGCAGCAAGCCCACCCTCTGTGGTTTGGGGGGTTTCCCTGTAGAAGGTAACTATTCCCACCCTCTATCCCCCTAGGAGGGGCTGACTCTGAAGCACGATGGAGTCAGAAAGAAAGGGGACTGGGGTGAGGCAGGGAACAGCAAGGTCTCGCCCCGTAGAGGCGCCCACAGCCCCCGGGGAGGGTGGTGCCAGCCTGAGACAGCCCCGGGACCACAGGAGATGGTGTGCAAAGGCACTGGGGAGGGGAGGGCAGCTCAACAAGAAGCGGAAGAGGTTTGAAGGGGTCGGAAAGTGCCTATGAGACCGAGAACCTGGGGCTGCCCTCCTGCCTGCTCGGCCACGGGGTTCAGACTCTCTGGGAAGGTGACGGTGAAGACTGGAGGGCGTGTAAGCGCGGTGGCCGATGGAGCCAGGCACAGCTGGCTGCACTCAGGGTGGCCTCCCCCCACACCTCCAGCGTGGGGGCAGGGGGCAGGGCACCAGGACTCCGTGAACTCAGAGCACTTAACTAGGTTAGCTGGTGACCAGTGCCGGCCTGGGCCCCCAGGCCCCACACCCACGGCCCCTCCCCGGGGCCCATGTCTCTGAGATCTGCGAGTCTGCTCCTAATGCAATCAGACATCATCCCTGACGGTCCCAGGTGTTGCCACCACCCCCCCCCCCCCGCAGGCGTGTCCTCCAGGAGAGCCCAGGCACACGGGGATTAGTGTCCTGAACCCCCTTCTCCCCAGGGATGGGGGCTGCAGGAGCCCAGCGCTGACACAGGGGTCCAGGTGCCCAAGTGCCCTGGGGAGACCCAAGGCTGCTGGCCCCCGGCAGCGCTTGCCAGCAACGGGCCACCTCCTGCGGCAGAGTGACAGGTCTGTTCTCAGTGGGTGAAGAAAGCAGTCTTTACGGAGAAGATTGAGGAGTCTCAGACTGAATAAACCTGCCAGATGGGTTACTGATTGTGGCCATAACACACTGGCTGATTTGCTCTTTCCCTTCCTGGGAGAAACGAGCTCTAACAGACTGCCGTGGCTGCCGTGGCCCCGACCACCTGCTCGCTGACGTGCGTCATGCTGTGCCGACGCGGGGTCCGTCCCGGGTGGGCAGCTCGCGGGGCCTCAGGCCTGCGGGGGGCCGGCCTGGCTCTGCGGTGACGCCCTGTGCCTCCCGGGGACACGGCACTCAGCCCGTGACTGGCAAACCTCAGGTCTTACCCAGTGCAAAACACGTCCCCTACACGCACGTGACATCGTTTTGGGGAGGGCAGCTCAGGATAATAGTAGTTTGCGTTCTGCCTCTTCTTCGGTTAACTTATTATGACACCCTGAACAAGAGTCATACTCTTATCGTATTGGATCCAGTGTTTAAAATGGAGCCCACGGTGTCTGACACGCACACGAGTTAATCATTGGGGAGGGGGGCCAATACGGCGCGGGGGGTCCGGCCACTGAGCCCGTCACCTGCGAAGCCACTTTTGCTCATCACTGGAGATGAGTGACAATCCCCTCAGTCCTCTTATGATGTTCTCGCTGAGGTTTGGTGGCCTCCCGGGCCACCCTCCGGGGAAGGTCCCAGCTAGCGTCCCCGACACCTCTCGCCCTCCCTCCACCCGTTTTGAAGCCTCCACACACCAGCCACACGGTCACCCAGAGACTCCGGGAAAGGCCTCGCATCCGTCCGTCGGCAGCGAACGTGAACAACGTCTCCCCTCAGCAGCCCGCGGTTGGGAAGCTCCTGGTCACACACCATTGTCCCCAAGACTCAGGGACACGGTGCCCCCACCCCCAACACCCACACCCCAGCCCCGCTGCGCCTCCGCCTCCCTCAGACACGTCTGCCTGCTTCCCGCTGCCGCCACACTCGCACACGCACACACTCGCTCTCAAGCACACACACACGCTCAAGCACGTGCACACACGCTCAGGCACACTCACATGCTCAAGCACACTCACACACTCAAGCACACTCCTGCTTGCGCACACTCGCTCTCAAGCACGCTCACACACACACTCAAGCACACACGCTCAAGCACACTCCTGCTTGCACACACTCACTCTCAAGCACGTGCACACTCACTCAAGCACACTCACGCTCACTCTCAGGCACACTCACACACACTCAAGCACACTCACACCCTCAAGCACACTCCTGCTTGCACACACTCGCTCTCAAGCACACACACACGCTCAAGCACGTGCACACTCACTCAAGCACACTCACGCTCACTCTCGGGCACACTCACTCTCAGGCACACTCACACACACGCTCAAGCACACACACATGCACACACTCGCTCTCAGGCACACTCACACACACGCTCAAGCACACTCATGCTTGCACACACACTTGCTCTCAAGCACTCACACACATGCTCAAGCACGTGCACACTCACTCAAGCACACCCATGCTCACTCTCAGGCACACTCACTCTTACGCACACTCGCACATGCACACTCACACACATTATCAAGCACACACACACTCTCAAGCATAAGCACTCTTGAGCACACTCACACACCGACATCAGTAACTGCCCACGCGGGCAAAGCAGTCCGCGTCGGCAGCGTCTCCCGCGGGACTCACACCCCGGCGGCCGCACGGGCTCACCCGGGAGACGCTGTGCGTGGCTCCACACCGCCCCACTGGAGCCAACGTCCCAACGAGGAGAGTCAAACGACTTCCGGGTTTCCCAGTGCACAAAAAAGTCACGCTCACACAACACTGCAGGCTAAGACGTGCTCAACAGCAGTTCATCTAAGAATACGACGCACGTACCTGAACGAAAAATGCTAACCGTCCTCCAAGCTTTCTGGGAGTCACAATCACTGGTCAGAATAACAAATATAACGATTGTCAAAGGTTGGAAACATTGAGAGAACTACGAAAATGTGACAGAGAGGCACGAAGGGAGCAAACACTGTTGGAAAGAGGCCACCCACGGACACTGGACACAGAGCTGCCACAGACCCTCAGTTTGTCCAACACGTGGCATCTGTGGAGTGTGACAAAGCGACGTGCAGGAGAGCCAGGCATGCCTGTGATGGTTACCGCCTTTCCTGGGGATGATTCTGCAGTGACGGCCCCTCGCCTTGGGTGCCGCCCAGGGTGAAGGCCTAAACTCTGCACCTGCCGCAGAAGGAGGCCGAGCGCACACGTGTTCTGGAGGACAGGGGCACCTGCCTCTGACGAGAGCAAGCAGAGGAGGAAGAACACACACAGGAGAAGCCGTGGCCTGGGGACGCCCAGGTCCCCTTAGAGGGAGCCCCCACATCTATCAGGAGGAAAGCTTAAGTGAGCACCAAGCAGGTTGTCTTTTCTTCAATGTCATCTGTAAATCACTCATCCTGAATGACGTCACCACCGTGTCCTTTAACCAAACATGCCACAATGTCTTCATATTCTACTGGGCGGGGAAGAAGTCAGCCTCTCCACTAAACTGATGATGCTTTCCACATGGTTACTGGAAACAGCACTCTTGTGCGCGCGCACACACACACACACACACACACACACATGCACACACCCCTCCTGTGCCTGACACATAGGACGGACTGGAGAAGGTATTAATTGGCTGACATCACATGAAATCACCGAGCTGACTCTAGAACGGAACAGTTAGACATTTCTGCTGAGCAATGCTATTTCTCACCGCTTCCTCCTGCACGGCTGGGATGGAGAAGCCATCTGACTGCCGATACCACGTTCGTCGGAGTCACTGCCTTGCATCTTTGGATTTCATAAAATCAATCCCCGTCCCACGGGCCTCGCTGCTCATTAAACCCACGTCTCGTTCTGAAGTGTGGCGGCTCTTGGCGAAGGCGACGCCGATGTTCAAGAGCCGCAGTCGGTTAGGAAAAGGGGCCTCGGAGCTCAAGGCAAGCAGTCTAGGCTGCCACACTGGCCCTGTGCCAGGCAGAACCCTCTGGCACTGCACTCCACGGGGAGGAAGCAAGAGCGTGGAGCTTTCCTTTTGGGGGCAAATCTTGACACCGCTCGCCTCTTGATACTAAAAAGTGGCCAGCTGAGCAAGGTCAGGACGCACCGGTGTCCCTCAGTAGCTGCAAGGAGCATCCCTTAAATGACTGGAGTGAGTCCAGCAGGGGATGCGGGGAACAGGTACAGCAAGGTGCAGTGAGTGCAGGACCGCAGGGCAAGTGTCCGTGCCCGCTCACCCCACTGTAATCCTGTTCGCTCCTCCAGCAAGAGGCCGGGCACACGGACAGCGGACGTCCTGCGGGCAGACAGATATATGTGATTGTTAACAACGGGCACCATGGCCAAGAGGGAAAAGCAGGAAACTGGCCCCGTGCTGCTCTCTGAGCAGGGCTAGAACACGGAACATGGAAACCTTCACTGGTGTGGACCACAACAGCCCTGGGGACGGACTGCGGATGTTCCCCTGATTCAGAGAACCCGCCAGAATGAAGAGAGCTATGCTCCTTGACAAGATTCCAGAGCCAACAGGTGGAGACCACCTGGTCTGTGAACGAGCCCCAGGAGCACGACCGGTCCCTGAGCAACTGACACTTGTCATGCCCAAGGCGGAGTCTGACAAGTGTGTCCTGGGCCGGTGAACTGGGACAATGGGACGGACTCCCGGCTGCTGCCCACTCTTACTGACCCAAAAGGGGACTCGGATGACCAGCTTCCCAGGGCTTTTGTCCCAGCGTTTGTTTTTTGGTTTTTTTTGTAGTATTCTTTCATCAGTTTTATTGAAGCATGATTTACATACAGTTAAAGTCACCCATTTTAAGTGTGCAATTCAGCAAGTTTTGACAAGTGCATAGATTTTTTTTTAACAACCTCCACAATCTCGACACAAAACAACCCCTTCCCCACAAATACTTTCCTTGTCTCTTTGCAATCAAGCTGCTTCCCTAACGGTACCCCCAGGCAACCACTATAATTTTGGGGGTCCATAATAATCCGGTATGGAGTATCTGTGCCTGGTTCGTTTTTCCGCTCAGCACACAGCTCACCCACGTGGACGTGCTTTCGCTGGCTGTCCCTTTTACTGCCGAAGAGCATTGCCCCAGATGGATACTCCACGGCTTGTCTATCCTGCCGCAGGTGGACACACTGGGGTTCCTTCCGGGTGGGACTATTATAGAAATTTCCTCTGTGAACACTTGTGTACAAGTCTTTGCACAGACACGGGTTTTCACTGGTCTTGAGCAAATACTGAGAAGTGGGATTGCTGGGGTGTATGTTGAGTGTGTATTTAACTTTATTAAATAAAAGCTACTAAACTTTTTGCTGAAGTCCTGTATCATCTTACATTTCCACCAGAAACACACGAAAGTCGTGTTTATTTCACATCCTGCCAACACGTGATGCTGTGTTTACCACTGCAACCATTCTAAAGGTTGTGAAAAGGGATCTCATTGTGATTTCAGTTTTCCCTTCCCTAAGGAAATATTAATATTAGCATTTTTCCTGGGCTTGGTGTCCATTTGCATATCTCCTTTGATAAAGGGTATGTTCTACTGTTTGCCCTTCACTTATCAGGTTCTCTGTCTTACTATTGAGTTGTAAGACTTCTTTATATATTGTTGATACACCTTTATCACATTTGTTTCGCAAATGCTTTCTTCCTGTACGTGGCTCACCTTTTTATTTTCTTTGTGACATCTTTTGAAAAGCAATTTTTAAAAATGTTCATGAAGTCAAATTTATGTATTTTTATTCTTTTGTTTGTCCTTTCTTTGTCCTAAGAAATAAACCTTTGTCTACTCGCAAGGTCACACAAAATCATCACCAATACTTTCTTAAGAACTTTTATACTTTTAATTTTTACATGGAGGCCTCTTACACACACATATACACAGTCTAGCACCATCTGCTGAAAATCAGTTAACCAAATACGTACGTATCGGTGTGCAACCACACACACATTCCGTCCCTTTGATGTTTGCGTCTGTCTGTAGGCCACCACCACACTTGACCTCTGTAGATGCACATGGTAAACTTGAAATCAGATAGTATGATTCCTCTAACTTTCACTTTTCTCTAAAGTTTTTGGAAGTCCTCCGAATTTCCACATAAATTTTAGGAAATGAATCCTGCAAGGATTTTAACTGAGTTTGTATAAATCTATAGATCAATTTAGGAAAGAGGGACATCTCAGCAATATTGAACTTTCTGTGATATGGACATGGGGTCAATTCTCCACTTCTGTAGGTCTTTTTTAATTTCTATGAGGAGTATTTTATTGTTGTCAGCCTACAAATCATGCATATATGTTTTTCAATCCATTCTAAGGAATTTCATATTTGAGGGTACATGGGTGGGTAAGCAGGTGTTTAACATAAACATCTTTTTTATGTACTTTATTTCATTTTTTGGATTGTCCAGAAAATAGTATCCCTAATGTTTAATTTATAATTGTTTATTCATCAAAAATAAAAATGCAATTAATTTTTTGTACATGGGCCCAGCATCCTGTGACCTTTTTAAATTTACTCATTAATGTTAGTAGCTTTTTTTTTTTTTGTAGATGCACTAAGATTTCTTTTTAAAAATCATGTATCCTGTGAATAAAGGGAGTTTTATTCCTTGGTTTCCAATGTAAATGATTTTTGTACTTACTTCTTTATCTTTCCCCATTACACTAGCAATTGGGGGTGGTGGTGGGAATCAGTCTTTTACCATGAAGGGTGACATTGGCTGTTGGTTTTTCTAGACACTGTCAATTGGGTCAAAGAAGGTCCCTTCTATCTCTAGACTTCTGGTTTTTATCATGATGGAGGTTGAATTTTGTCAAACATGTTTTCTGCATCTTTTAAAATGACCATATGGTTTTCATTTTTACTCTATAACTATCGTGAATTATCTTAATTTTTCAACATTAAACCATCCTTAAATTCATGGAATGAAATTCACTTGATCAGGCTGAAATATCTTTTGCTATAAGGCAGGCTTCAACATGCTATCATTTGGTTGAGGATTTTTACGTACATGTTCGTGAGGAAGAGTGGTAGTTTTACTTTCTTACAAGAAGTATGACTTATAAGAAAGTAAAACCACAGGCCAATCTTCTTCATGAACATATATCATTCTGATTTTGGTATCAGGGTAATAATACCAGCTTCATAAATTGAGTTGGAATGTGTTTCTTCATGTTATTGTTTATTTCTTTTGTGATATCCTTCTTGATAAACACACACAAAGAGAACGTTGTTTTAAATTCTAAAAATTTGAGGATTTTCCCAGATGTATTTCAGTTATTGATTACTTGTATAATTTGCTTGTGTTAGAAAACATCTTATTTGCTTTTTCAGTCCTCTAAAATGTATTGAGAACTTTGTGGCCCGGGTATGGTTATTCTCCAGTAGGGTACTGGCCCCAGTACTGGCTCACTAGAGTTAACTGCGCACCTCTCTTCCCAACATGGCATTAAGCGATACCGTGTTGGTAGCTCGAAATCAGCCACAGTGGGAGTGCTTACACCACGGAAATTGGCCAGCCCTACACATCAGGGCTTCGGAGAGCCAGCTATCAAACAGGTATCACCACACTACCGTCTGTCTTCTTGAACAGTCCGTGTGCCTTAACTAGCTCTGCGTCTATCTGCACGAACATGAACATAAACACGAACCCCTGGCATCTCTGACTCTCATTCACCACCACAGGGTTCACTCTACGTAGCTTTCCCCTACTTACCTGTACCTTCCTTTCTCACGTTGAGAAACTTGGCTGCTTTTATCTACAGTTTATCTACTCATTTATTCAACCCTAGCACACATGTGAACTAGCTTGGACCTGCTAAATCATAACCCATATGAGAAAGAAATGTGGCCGCCAGAGAACAGTGCTTACATGCAGTTCTTTCCATCTTCAGACTTACCAGTATTCAGAGCAAACACCAAAATTATCGAGTTCCTTCCCTCCCCTCCCCCCTCAATGTGGCTACGCCACACGTTAATAACACAGTTAGATACATCCTTCACAGTCTGTGTTCTGTCCTGGGGTCCCCAATATCTGTCTTAATCACCTAACTTTGCACACAGGGAAGTTCAGTGTTTGTGGTGCACCTTCTACAGGTTGTGAAATTCACCCAGGATATTTACCATTTCTGACGTTCCTCATTCTTTTTGAAAGACCCAATTTTCTACCTAGTGGCGTTTCCTTTCAGACTGAATAACTTAGGTCAGCATTTCTTACAGCCAAGGTCTCCTGGCAGCAAATTCTTTTAGTTCCTTTTATTGGAAAATGTCTTGATTTTACCTTAATTTTGAAGAATGTTTTCACTGAACAATGTTTGAAGAATAGAACACTGAATAGAGTTTATTTTTTGCCTTCAGCACTTTATAAACGTTGGCTTTGTTTTCTTGTCTCACTTCGTTTCTGATGAGATGCCAGCCATTAATTGCATCATAGCTCCTTTGTAAAGTAACATGCAATTTTTCTCTCCTCGCTTTCAAGATTTGCTCTTTATCTTTGGTTTCAACAGTTTGATAATGATGTGCTCCAGCAGCGACTTCTATGTTTTTGCTTCCTGGCATTCCTTTAGAATATCTCCGTTTTATGTCAGATGTAGAATATCTGGACAGTACATCTTCAACTATCTCTTGAATATTTGTACCTCATTCTCTCTTGTCCCTCCTTCTGGCAATCAATTCTATGTAGGTGGAAACCTCTGCTTTAATCTAAGAAGGCACCCAGGCTTCATTCTTTAAAAAGACAAAAAACCGCTTGCTCTTGGATAATTTCTGTTGATGTCTTCAAGTTCACCTGCTCCAAGCTGTCTTGTCCATTGGGCTGCTCCACTCATCTCCTGAATATTTCATTCAACTATAGACCTTCTGGCTCTCTGCAGAGCTTTTCTTTAAACAAAGTCAGACTTCGGGGCACCTGGGTGGCTCAGTTGGTTAAGCGTCTGACTTCGGCTCAGGTCACCATCTCACAGCTTGTTGAGTTCAAGCCCGGCGTTAGGTTCTGTGCTGGCAGTTCAGAGCCTGGAGCCTGTTTTGATTCTGTGTCTCCCCCTCTCTCTGTCCCTCCCCTGCTCATGCTCTGTCTCCCTCTGTCTCTCAATAATGAAGAAACTTAGAAAACATTTTTTTAAACAAAGTTATACTTCAAGTTTTAAAATAAATGGTAATGAAAGAAGTCTCCGTTTGGAGAGGAGCACACTTTTGTGAGCTCTATTTCCGGGAGCCCTGGCTACCAGATTCGCACCATGAAGATCCAAGAAAGATCCTACTGCCTCCCACAGGGGACAGGAAAAACTGTTTGGAAGTATGCCCAGAACATTCCGTTCTCCTTAAGGGCCCTGCCTCAAGGAAAACTGCTTAACCTGAGCCTAACCTAATTCCACCAAAGCCTAACCAACCTGCAGGAGGAAAGTTCCCAACTCAGGGCTGGGTCCAATCACAGAACTACAGAACACCTCCTTCCCCCAGCCTCAATACCACATCAATAGCCCTCCTCTGTAACACAAGGGTTACACCAAAAGGATCCGAAAGCCGGAGACCCTGCTTCAAAAATCCCCAGGACAACCCAAAGACAGCAAGAAACAGGAACAAGGATACCAGGGGAAATCTGGCTTCTGACGCACTGTGTGTCACACACTTCCTCAATTCCCTTCACCCAGTACATTGTGCTTGGCTTTCGAAACCACTACAAGGCATATCACAAGGCAAAATACACAAACAGAAGAGACAAACCAAGCATCAGAACCAGACGCGGGTGTGGCAGATATTTGGGGATTATCAGACTAAAACCTTCAAATAACTATCATTACTTTGCTAAGAGTGCTAATGAAGACCGGGCAGCATGCAGAAACAGAGAGGTGACGGAAGCAGAGTGCACATCCTAAACTGTAGGAAAGCATCAACAGGAGATGCGGGAAATAAAAAAGACCATAAGAGAACTGAAGAATGTCTTTGATGGGCTCAGCAGACTGGACACAGCAGAGGAAAGAATCGGTGAGTTTAAAGATCTGTCAAGGGAAACTTCTAGAGCTGAGAGGCAGAGAGAAAACAGAATGAAAAAGATGAAAGAGAACGCCCAAGAACCATGAGATAACTACACAAGGGGTAACATTTTTGTGATGAGGACACATGAATACAAAGAAAGAAAGAATACAACCCATGTTTGAAGTTACAATGGCCGAGCATTTTCCAAAGTCAATGACAGACACCAAACCACTGATCTGAGAATCTCGGAGAACACCAGCCATATGATAAATACCCAAAATAGACACCTTTGTATATCGTACTCAAACCTCAGAAAATCAAAGACTAAGAGGAAATCTTGAAAGAAGTGGGGAGGGAAAAGGGAGACATATCCCACCTGCAGAGGAACAAGGGTAAGAATTACACTGGACTTATCCTCAGGAACAATGAAAAAAATGAGAGGTTGCAGGGGAATATTTACTGTTGAAGAAATAAAACCAACAACCTAGAATTCTGTAGCCAGCAAAATTTCCTTCAAAAGTGAAGGAGAATAAAGAGTTTCTCAGACAAACAAAAATTGATGGAATTTGTGGCCAGTTACCTGCCTTGCAGGAAACATTAAAAGAAGTTCTTTCGGGGCACCTGGGTGGCTCAGTTGGTTAAGCATCTGACTTCAGCTCAGGTCATGATCTCATGATTCATGAGTTCGGGCCCCGCGTTGGGCTCTGCGTTGATGGCTTGGAGCCTGGAGCCTGCTTCGGATTCTGTGTCCCCCTCTCTCTCCGCCCCACCCCTGCTTGTGCTCTGTCTCACTCTGTCTTTCAAATATGAATAAACGTTAAATAATTGTTTTAAAAAGAAGCTCTTTCAAGAGAAACCAAATTATATAGGTCAGAAACTCAGATCTACTCAAAGAAAGGGAGAGCGTTATAGAAAAATAAATGAAGGTAAAATTAAAACGTGCTTTACTTTATTTGGGATAATTATTATATAGTTTTGGCATCTTGCATGCCAGAGTCTATTAAATTATTTTGTTTTCCTGTCCCTTGAGAACATATTCCATTTTCTTATTTTATTCACATGTCATGTAATTTTGGATTGCATTTTGGAAATCACAAGTGTTAAGATTTTGAGATCCCAGAACCTGTGATTTTCTGTAAAAACCATGGTTTTCTTTTTCTCAGCAGGTCATTTCCTTGGCTGGGTTTGAACTGCAAAGTCTCTCCTGGGAGGCAGCTCGGCTCATGCACGTTGACTTTAGCTGAGCTATGCCGAGTCTGTTCTGCACCTGTGTGCTTCCAGGCTCAATAAGAGATGGTGGCAGACCTGGGGGCCCCTCCCCTGGCTTCTCCCTGTGATGGTTCCCCTATCCCTGCAGTGTTTGTAATTCGGTTTTCTAGGTAAGACGGTGCGGCCATCTCACCTGTGTGCTGGCTGCACTGAGCACAGGCTAAGCCTCGGTGACAGAGACGTGCTCGTATGATCTCACGTCTCTACTCCTGATGCAAGTGTCCACCCCTTGAGACCCCTCTATTAAATTCTGTCTGCTTCCCAGCACATTCAGGAATAACCTTCTTTGTATCGTTTTCTGGATTACAGTTGTTCTCTGGAGGGGAACGCTGTCTGCTAGGTTCTTAGTCTATCATGCTCAGGAACAGAAGCCCACCTTCATTTTCAACAGATGTTTTCATTGGGTGTAAAATTCTCAGTGGAGACTTTTCTTTCAGTATTTAAAGGTATCGCTCCATTTTCTCCCGGCTTACCACATTTCTGATGCAAAATGTATTACCACTCTTTGTACTTTGTATGTAATTACGTAATATGTACCTGTATTTCTCTTACATAAACTGCTTTAAAGATTTGTTCTTTTCAGCAATTTGCGACTTGGTGTGATTTCATGTTTCTTCTGCTGGAGACCTGATGAGCTTCCAGAATCTGTGAATTTATAGTTTTCATCAAATTTCAAAAATTTTTCAGCTACTATGTCTCCAAATAATTTTTCTTCCACCTTTGCTCTCTGTTCTCTGTGTACAGGATTCAAATTACACTAATTTAGACCACTTGACATTCTCTCACAGGTTCTCATGCTCCGTTCTTTCTCCTCTCTCTATGCTTCATTTTGTGCAATTTCTATGGCTACATCTTCAAGCTCACCAATGTGTGTGTGTGTGTGTGTGTGTGTGTGCACTGTTTTAATGCCCTTATCTGCTAATTCCATAATCTCTGTCATTTCTGGGAACGTTTCTATCAACAGAGTCCCCCCCCGCCCCGTTATGGGTTTTACCTGCGTGCTTATTTGTGTAACTGGTATTTTGGTTGGATAACAGGCATCGTGAATTTTAATGTCATCGGTGCTATCCTGCTTTAAGGAGTGTTAAATTTTGGTCTGGAACACAGTGATATACTTGAAATCAGAGTGATTATTTTTGAGGCTATTTTTAAGCTTTTTTTGCATAAAGTCCCGAGCAGTCTTTCATCCAGAGCTAACTTATCTTAACTTCTAAGGCAACACCTTCTGGGACTCTACCCAATGACCCACACTAGCAGGTCTCTCTAATCTTGTTGGCGGGAATATGAAATTTCCTGTATCTGTGTGAGTTCCGGGAACTGCTGGTCCTAATGCTTTGCACCAATTCTTCCCCAGCTTGTGGCAATGCACCCCGCCCCCACAGTCGCATATGAACACTGAGGCAAAGACCCCAGAGGACCTCTGCGGGTTCAGGCGCTCTGAGCTGCTGGTCCGCAAACCCTGGTGGCCTCTGCTTCGCAGACCTTCAGGTTCTGCCTCCTCACCTCAGCAAGGCTGCTGAGCTCTGCCCAGCGTACCCTCTTCTGTGCCACCGCCCGGAAATGCCGAAGCAGTAAGCTGTGGAATGATACGGCTAACTGTTCTTTTCCCTTCCTTGGGGTATTATTTTGGCCCTGTGCTATTTATTGTTTAAAGCTCAACATCATTGTTTTGCCTATCTTTTATCATTTTCTCTTCATTCAGGGCGGGAAGAAGAGGTCCTTGGTAGGCTTGTTTCCCACAATGGGACAGATTAGCAATTCTGCAAATGCTTTCTGTATTCGTAGGATTGAGCAAGTTGGGAAACGCCATGATGATGCGTGGTGCTAAGTTTCTCTCTGTTGGCAAAGGAAGACACAAATATGAAACACAGGAGGCTGAGAAGAATCCCATTGTGCCTGAATGGAGCTGGAGGTCTCCTGGTTTTAGAGACGAAGAAGTAGATACAAGAAGAAACAGACGGAAGATTGACAAGAGACAAGTGTATGTTTCTTTGCTTTGTTGGTTGAAAGACTCAGATCAGTGACACCCCATTAGCCCATGTAGCATATAGATCTCGGTTTCTTTAAAAAATTTTTTTTAATGTTTATTTATTTTTGAGAAAGAGAGAGAGACAGAGCATGAGTGGGGGAGGGACAGAGAGAGACAGAGACACAGAATCAGAAGCGGGCTCCAGGCTCTGAGCTGTCAGCACAGAGCCCGACATGGGGCTCAAACTCACAAACCGTGAGATCATGACCTGAGCCAAAGCCGGTCGCTCAACCGGCTAGATCTTGGTTTCTAAATACAGTTTCCCACTAACAGGATAAGTAAGTTCAATAAGTAACTGATTCCTAGGCTGGGCCACGGAAAATATAAGCTAAGCCTGCAACATATTTTTGTGCAAACAAATACACAAATAAATAAATAAATAATGGTCAAAAAGTACTGGGAACCTGTCAGCACATGGAGGAAAGCAGCTTAATGGGCTCCTGGTGAGTAAGTGTGAGGCCTCAAAATCAATAATAATATTAAAGTATTGCAAGCCATTTAATTTTTTAAGTATGTATTAAAACACATTATTATCCTGTCAGTACTATGGCAATAAATATTCTGTTAATCTCATTATGTAAGTATGACTCTTAATAAAGTAAGGAGAGAGAGAAGAGAGATTAATAACGTATACAGGACAAAGTAAAAATTAGTGAATCTGGGAGTTCCTTTAAAAATTAGTGAGATGGGAGTGCTTTGTACTACTCTTGCAACTATCTTCTAAATTTGAAATTACTTCAAAATTGTAAGTTAAAACCATTTAGATCATTACGATGAAGTCCTAGGAGGTAAACCGACTGAAAGGTCTCAACCTGGAGGCATTTTGGTACAGGGTTGCAGTGGGGCTGGAACCCCAGGTCTTTCATTCCTCAAAGGTCTCCTCTCTCCCGCAAGGGCAGCCCCTGGTCCTCGGGGCACCAGGGACACTGGGGCCTGGGCAGGATGCCGTCACTTCTCAGAAGGGGGTCGACCAGCAGCTCCCAGGCCCAGGGCCCACGACGCAAGACGGAAGCGTGAAAGTCACATGGGACTGAGCCTCCACAGGCGCTCCCTGCGATGTCAGAAATGTCATGGGGAGGCGTGGGGTATGTCTCTGTGGCAAATTGATTCGGAGTTTTCCAGATGCTGTGTAACCAGTTCTTTGTAAGGACATCTTGCCGTTTCAGGTCTAGCTGTGCCTCCTGAAGCCTTCTTCCGCCTCGCAGGCTCAGGAGTGTTTATGAGGTTCTGTAATCAAACCTATGTTTTATGCACAACACCTCGGCTATACTTTCCGTCATCCCAAAGCTTATTTAAATATAGGACTATGTGTATCAATTGCCAAAGGACTTCTTTTAAATACAGATCTTTGATATTTCCAAACTCCAGCTGAACTCAGTGTCGGGGAAGGAAACCACAGCCCGCAGAAATGACAATATCTGCTTTGATTGTGAGCCCTCCGTGAAAACCCGGCGAGCGTCTCATTTATAAAAGAATCAGGTGAGTTGGCATCTGAGTGTTCACACCTGCAAGAAGGAATCAGAGCACGTCGGGTTCCATCCACCTGTGGCTTGGAGCACAGGAGCGGGTACACTCTGGTTTGGAGCACAGGACAGGCCCCGTAAGGCAGGGAATCTGGCAGCCTTCAAAGTGCCCGCCGAGGCTTGGGAGACACAGACACAAAGATATTCCACTGCATTCTGGAGACAACCTGATCCTTCTAGAAAGTCCATGGCTGTGAACTGTGTGAGGACGGGACCAAATGGCAATGTGACGACGCCTCGTGAGTACTAGGAAAAGTTATAGGAAGCAGCCGGTGTGGACGAAAGCTGAGAGCAGGTGGGGTCCCACGGCGGGGGGGTCCTGCTGCACTGTAGCACTGTACTTACTGTGCTCCTCTCTGGGCCTCACCTGTCATAGCATCCTCCATCATAGAACAACCAGAGGCACCTGCTCATTTCCAGCACCCCCAGGGCAGGGCGACTGCACTAATGGAGAACTATGGCTTCTGAGTGATTTCAGACCTGCAGTGACATTTCTGACCCACCCATGACAGCAGGATTTCCCTCCACCTGGACGCTGGCTGCACACCTGGCCATCCCAGGGAATGTTCCAGTCCCTGCCCACATGTCTGTCAGGGGAAGAGAGAGGTTTTCTGAAGGACCTGTGCTGAGTCTTCTCTTGGCTTTGAGTGAAGAGGGTTGAGCAGATTTTCCTAGAGGCATCGGACTGCAGAGGGGCGGAAATACAGACGGGACACTGGTGAACTTTAGGGCCACAGTCCTTCACTGTGACCCAGCACTCATCCACTTCTGGGTGAAGAACGTCCAGGGGTGCCCGGGGGGCTCAGTCGGTTAAGCGTCTGCCTTCAGTTCAGGTCATGATCTCACCCTTTATGAGCTCAAGCCCCACCTCAGGATCTCTGCTGTCAGTGCAGAGCCTGCTTGGGATCCTCCGCCCTCCTCTCTCTGCCCCTCCCCTGCCTGCATGTTCTCTTTCTCTCTCAAAAATAAATTTTTTTAAAAAGTTTAAAAATTAAAAAAAAAAAAGAAGAAGAAGAAGAGGGATGTCTGGGTGGCTCCGTCAGTTAAGTGTCCGACTTCGGCTCCGGTCATGATCCCACGGCTTGTGAGTTCGAGCTGCACGTCAGGCTCTGTGCTGACAGCTCGGAGACCAGAGCATCTTCAGATTCTATGTCTTTCTCTCTCTCTCTCTGCCCCTCCCCTGCTCACACTCTGTCTCTGTCTCTCAAAAATAAATAAACATTAAACAAAAATTAAAAAATAAAAAAAATAACCAAACCCATGACCACAGCCCCAGTGGCTCCGTGAGCCAACAACACTGAGCCCTGGATATAGGAAGTGCGTCTACAGCGGGGGACCTTGGGCTTCAGGGGAACAGAGCAGCGAGGACAAGGTGTCCAAGGGCAGGGATCCCAGACTGAGCATGGCAGGTGGTCACACAGTCCCGGATGAGGAAAATTAGGAACTCCAGAACAATATTTCAGAAGGAGGTAAGAAGACTTAGTCTCACAAAACAGTTCCCCAGAAAAACCCAGGCCCCCCCAAATCGCCACAGAGAGTCCAGGCTCAGCAGGTCGACATTAGCCGCGTGACGAAGGACGTCTTGGGCCACCTCAGAGGGACACGTCTGGATCCAGGAGGCTCGCCAGTGTGCATCTCACCATGGGGACGTCTCGGAGGGGACATCTCTGCACACAGCTCCAGAGGCTGCTCAGGGACTTACAGGAAGCCAGGGCCGTGTGAGAGCTCTGGAACATTCCACACACAGAAGAGAAGGTGCCATGTCCGGCCAGGGAGCAGAGCCGCTTTGTCAGGGGAGTGGGAATCACGCCACAGACCAGCACCGCTGATGTGCCGGGAGACAAGGGGCAGAGAGAGGAAGGAACAGGCAGGAAATAAACATAAGATGAACCACGCAGTCACCCGCAGGTTACTACACACCCCCCCCAGGAGAGGCCGGTGCAGTGGCTGCACGGGGGGAATTTCCCGAGGAGCCACCACACGTCATCGCGGCCAACACGACCACTGGTTTGTCACTAACCCACAGGGCCCCCTGCCACAGCCAGCAGCAAGGACATGGTCTTGCTTTAGGAAAAAAGGAGCCTCGCGGACACTGTCCAGAGCCTAGACCGGAGCTGGCAGGCTCTGCCAAGTCCCCAGTGACCACCAAATTGTCCTCGTCACAAACACCATGGAAAAGAGCGTGTGTTCTGGGCACGGCCAGCGCAGGCTCGGATCCTGAGTGAGAATCAGGACACTCACAGCAAACACTGGGGTGTCTCCATCCACCCTTACTGTCCCAAACCACGGTGAGTGTGAGTGTACAGTTGTGTGCCCGCACACCTTTAGCTACAAATGTATATACACACATACACCTGTGTGTATATGTGATATGGGCCATATAAATGTGCATATATTATAGATGCATATAAATGTGTGTATATTATGTATGCACAAACATATAAATATAGAGATTATATATAAGATTACATATAAGTTTGTATGTAAGTTTATATGTGTGTATAGTGTCCATACATAGATGTAAATATGTATATAATACATAAACATACATAGATATAAAACTATATAGGTATGTGTATGTATATGATGCCTTTATGCACATTTTATTTTCTTAAGTTTATCTATCTATTTTGAGAGAGCGAGCGTGTGCACATGCACATGATTGGGGGAGGAGCAGAGAGAGAGAGGGAGGGAGGGAGGGAAAGAGAGAATCCCAAGCAGGCTCCGCGCTGTCAGCATGAAGCCCGCCATGGGGCTCGATCTCATAAACTGTGAGATCATGACCCGAGCAGAAATCAAGAGTCCGATGTTTAACCCACTGAGTCACCCAGGCGCTCCTTTATGCACATTTTAAATTAATGGTAATGGCTCGTCTTCCAAATCATCATGAGCTAGAGATGAAATCTCTTTGCTAATGTGGCACAACTGCCCAGCAGCCCTTCAGGTCCCCAGTCTGAAGGATGGGGGCAGAGGTGGCCATCTAGAAGTAGTTTGGGGTGCACTGCTGACGGCTTTTCTCCCCTGGACTGATGGTGCCCACAAGCAGATGAAGGGCAGAGAACACCGCCACCCTCTCCCTCCCGGCAGAAGGATGGGCCACAGCACGAGTTCACACAAACAGGCCAATTGAGGCGATTTGCTCCATTGCTCAAATGTTTCACTGAAATTCTTTTGTGGCAATTCAATTGATTCAGGAAAAATCCACACTTGGCTTTGTTTGTCCCTGGAGAATAAATGACCTTGTCCCGCTCCCGACCCCACCAACAGCCAGAAGAGAAGTATGACGGGAGCGGTTGGCAGCCAGGAGGTGGTGACCGCGACTCCGCAGCAAACCCCACTGCGTGGGTCTCAACCTCCTGCTGCAATAACTTTGTCTCATAAATATTTAATATTTCAGCTATGTTTTCTTAAACCAAAAGTTGACCCTTTTTCAAAGTAATCATATAAGTGATCAGTATTTGCACTGCCTGAGGAAATAGGAAATTTGCATCTGGCATGTCTGAGCCAAAATTAAACATTTATACATGTTGTTCACATTGCTTGTCGTTAGACCTAACTTGCCACGGCTCTCTGCGTTCGGTTCCCTGCTAGAAAAATGTTTCCTCTTTGAAACAAAATCACCCATGAAAATTATACTTGTTCTGGGAATGGTAGTGTGCCCCTCTAAGATTTTCTAAATGGCCTTTTCAAGGAGGAAAAAGTTTGCCGGGAAAATGCACTTGACCTCACTTGGAGAACTCCAGATCCGACGGCTCCATTCCAATTATCACGCTCCAGTAGGGTTTGTTTGCATGTTTTGTTTTTTGCATAATTCAGTTCTTAAATAACAACTTTGCCTCCAGACTATTATTCCTCCCTTGACTAACATCCAAGGGGGAGGGAGAGGCAGACAGTGGGACAAAGAGATGGTGAAGAATAGAGGATGGCCAATAGAAATAAGGATAAAGAGAATTCAAAGGGTTTCCAAAGCCATAGGCTTGGATTTGAATGGTCTTCCAAAGGCTAGAAAAGGAACTCCTTGGGTCTTTTTCAGCCTAAGACTTAAGGAAAATCTTTAACAAAGGAACGTGACCCGCGTCTAGGAACTTAGAACGGTCCCTTCCTTGGACCTTCCTGTCCACACTCAGAGTTTCTGTTTCCAGGACACTGGGTTTGATTTCGCCCATTCTGTGTGGCCGCTAGCCTCCTCCCAGTGAGGTCCTGAATGGCAGGTCTCCGTGCGAGGTCCTTGGGAAATGTTCTGATTGGCCGTTCATTTTGCCTGTGTTGTATTTTCAACCATCATTTTTTAAAAAAATTACTTAGATGTGCAACAAATATCAGTGTGAACATAATGAATTATGATAAAGCGAACAATGTGTAAGCACTGAGTCATTAAACAGAACATTGTCAAGATCCCAGAAACCTCTTGAACACCCTTTCAGGCTCGGCCCCTCCTTCCTTCCCCTGTATCAATAGTCTCTACCTGATTTGCTTGGTAACCAGTTCCTAGCTTTTCCTATATCAGCACTGCATAGTTATTCACTGGTGAATGCTAAGCTTAGGCTCACATTATTTTCTTCTTCATATAAATGAAGCCATCCCCTAAGGAAGCTTCCATGTCCAGCTTCTTGCACACAACACACCACACTGGTGAGACTCGGTCACACTGAAGGGTAGAGCTGTGCTGTCTTCCAATTTTTGGTGATTGCAAATGACCGAAGGGCTGAGCAGTCTTAAATATATTTGCAAGCGCATTAGGGCATGAGCTGCCTTTGGGTATTTACCTAAGGGTGTAACCGCTAGAGCCTGTGGGCATTCATCTCACAGTCGCTGAACGGTTTTCCGCGGCATTGTTCCCATTGACGTTCATATCCGCGAGTGTATTAGCACCCCCACTGCGTCATCTCCTTGTCAACACTAAGTATTTCTAGTTTTACGTTTTAGCCATTGGCTATCAGTATCCCATTGTGGTTTTAATTAGTATGAGCATAACAGCAAACATTTTTTGTAAACAGCATTCTTGCCTTATTTTATAGCGAGAGCCAACTCTGCAGGACAGCTTTGTTGTCAATCAAGTGAGGACAAAGCTTATCTTTATTTCTGGTTCCTATTCTGTAGCATTTGTTGTATGCCCATCCTTGTGTAAATATAACCTGGACCTGATTACTGTGGTCTTGATATCTGGGAAAGCAGGGTTTCTACCTCGTCCCTCATTGTCAACTAATCTTCGACAAAGCAGGAGAGAATATCCAATGGAAAAAAGACAGTCTCTTCAGCAAATGGGGTTGGGAAAACTGGACAGCAACATGCAGAAGAATGAAATTGGACCACTTTACCCCATACACAAAAATAAACTCAAAACGGATGAAAGACCTAAGTGTAAGGCAAGAAACCATTAAAATCCTAGAGAAGAAACTAGAAACAACCTCTTTGACCTCAGCTGCAGCAACTTCTTACTTGACACATCTCCGAAGGCAGGGAAACAAAAGCACAAATGAACTATTGGGACTTCATCAAGATAAAAAGCTTTTGCACAGCAAAGGCAATGATCCACAAAACTAAAAGACAACCAATGAAATGGGACAAAATATTTGCAAATGACATATCAGATAAAGGGTTAGTGTCCAAAATCTATAAAGAACTTATCAAATTCAATACCCAGAAAACAAATAATCCAGGGAAGAAATGGGAAGAAGACATGAATAGACACTTTGCCAAAGAAGACATCCAGATGGCCAACAGACACATGAAAAGATGCTCAACGTCATTCATCATCAGGGAAATACAAATCAAAACCACAATGAGATACTACCTCATACCTACCTGTCAGAATGACTATAATGAACTCAGAAACAACATGTTGGTGAGGATGCAGAGAAAGAGGAACCCTTTTGCACTGCTGGTGGGAATGCAAAGTGGTGCAGCCACTCTGGAGAACAGTATGGAGGTTCCTCAAAAAATTAAAACAGAGCCTATCCTATTACCCAGCAACTACACTACTAGGTATTTATCCAAGGAATACAGGAGTGCTGATTTAAAGGAGCACGTGCACCCCAATGTTTATAGCAGTGCTTTCAACAATAGCCAAAGTATGGAAAGAGCCCAAATGTCCATCAACTGATGAATGGACAAAGAAGATGTGGTTTATATATACAATGGAGTATTACTTCGAGATCAAAAAGAATGGATAGAACTAGACTGTATTACGCTAAGTAAATAAGTCAGTAGGAAAGACAAATATATGGTTTCATGACTAAGTGGAATTTAAGAAACAAAACATGAACACAGGGGAAGGGAAGGAAAAGTAAGATGAAAACAGAGAGGGAGGCAAACCATAAGAGACTCTTTTATTTTTTTAGTGTTTTATTATTTTTGAGAGAGAGAGAGAGAGAGAACACGTGACCAGAGGAGGAGCAGAGAGAGAGGGAGACACAGAATCTGAAGCAGGATTCAGGCTCTGAGCCGTCAGCCCAGAGTCTGACACGGGGATCGAATTTGTGAACCACGAGATCATGACCTGAGCCAAAGTTGGATGCTTAACTGACTGAGCCACCCAGGCACCCCAAGAGACTCTTAAACACAGAGAACAAACAAAGGGTTGCTGGAGCGGAGGTAGGTAGGGGGATGGGCTAAATGGGTGATGGGCCTTAAGGAGGACACTTGTTGGGATGAGCATTGGATGTTGTATGTAAGTGATGAATCACAAAATTCTACTCCAAAACCATTATTACACTATATGTTAACTAACTTGATTTAAATAAAAGTTAAAAAACAAACAAACAAACAAACAAATAAAAATGAAAGCTTTGCCCGGTCTCAGCTTCCTTGAGATACTGACAGAGCAGAGGAAGGTGGGGAATGAGCTCACCCTCCTGCTGGGACCTGACAAAGACAATTTGTCCTATGTTAACCGGTGGTTAAGATGGTCCACATGCATTATTGCCTTCCCGTTCCCCTGTAGGGACCATATTCACTAGATTCTTCCACATACTTACTGCTTCTTTGTTCTTCATTCTTGCTTGTCTCTCTTACGTGGGGATCATTTTTTCCTGCAGCCAATGAACACCTTTAGTATTGCTTTCAGTGTGCGCATGCCTTCGGTCGAGTGTGTTTGCCTGGAATCTACTGACCTTCATCCTTGGAAAACAGTATTGCTAGCTTAGCAATTCTTTTCACACCGCTGTTTTCTGTTCCTTTGTCTGTCTGTCTGTCTGTTCACTGAGCAGCTTTATTACTTCTTCATCTACGTTTCTGGCCACAGTGCCCTGGGTAGGACCTGACCAGCCAGTGGAGAATAGAGATGCTTACAGCGGACATCCTTCCCTCATTCCTGCTCTTAGGATACAGCACTGAATTTCTCAGCATTAAGTGTGATATTGGCTATAGAGTTTTTCAAATATGTCCTTTATCACCTTGAGGAAGTTTCTCTCTGAGTTTGCAGAGAACTTTTATCATTGACAGGTGTTGACTTTTGTCAAATGCTATTTTTTCATCTATTGAAATGACTACATTACTGTTTCTCCTTTTTGTCTGTTAATATGGTGAATAATGTTAATTTACATATACAATTTTCATTGCTCTTTGGGATACACTGTACTTGACCACGATGTACGTATACATAAGCACACATGTGTAGGCATGACATACATAGGAACGTAGTCTGTATTGTGTGTATGTGAACATGTGGTACGTAGAGTGCGCGTGTGTGTGTGTGTGATGCTGGATTGGCTTTGCTAATCTTTTGTGATGAACATCTGCGTCTAAATTTGCAAGGATATTGCTCTACAGTTTTATTTTCATGCCCTTGCATGCTTTTCATTTCAGGGCTCTCCCAGGCTGCTAAAATGACTGGAGAATTGTTCTCCTATTTCAGAAAATGTGTACATGGTTGTCACTTGTTTTCTTGCTTATTTACTAGAATTTGCTGGTGGAGTTTGCACCTGTGCACCCGGATGGTGATCTTGTGACAACGTAACTTGCCTTCAGGTCACAAGAACACTATGTCCACGTTCAGTGGAGCGTCAGCGCTCTAACCATCACTTACTAACCATGCTAGGGACCACCGTCACTTCCACAAGCGCTGGGGACACAGGGGCCATTCTGTGCAGAGCTGTGCAAGACAGCTGAGCACAGGTCGCGCGTGAACAGAAGTGATATCTGAGCCTAACAGGGGAGGATGAGAACCAGTCACTGGGGTGATGGAGCAGGAGGGAAGCTGGGGGTGGGTCCGGGGACCAAGCCTCGGCGGATCGACAGGGCCACGTGGCTAAAACGAGGCTGTGATATGCGTCAAGCCTCTTTCTGTTTTGGAAACTTGGGGCCCCGATGTATGTATGGAGCTTGGAAACTCCTCCTACATCCTAACTAGGTTCACCTTCTGGATTTTCCCCTGTAGTCTCCAATCCCTACTCGTCTTCCATGGGTTATTCCAGAGGGGAAAATCGTATGCTAAATTCTAGAGGCAAAATGGTCTGTTTGGGCACCTGCAAAGGGGTCTGTCAGCCAGAGCGTAGCATTGAGGGGGAGGCCGTGGGAAAGACTGAGAAGCTGAACACGTCGGCGGCGGGCAGACCAGGCTTCCACCTCCAGGAAGCAGAACACAACCATGAAGGCCATGGGAAGTCATCAGAGGGAGGCTGCGGCTTCTGGTGCAGGCAGCTGGGCAGAGGGAGACCCGAGGCTCCACGGATGCAGAAGAAAGAGGTTGTCCAGGGCATCAGGAGAGAGCAAGCCTAGGCTGGCACATGGTGTGCTCAACAAGCCTGCGGGACACCCAAATGGGAGGCCCCTGGGCGGGTGGACAGGGGTCTGGGGCAGGAGAAATCCTACAGACAGACACAGAAATGAGATCTGTGCATCACCTGTGCTGTGGACCGAACACTGTCTCTCCCCTGCACCCCACCCACAGTAGGGCTTACTGGAGACAAGGTGCATGTGGATGTAACGGAAGTTGAATGGGTCATGAGGGTAGAGCCCTGGCATGACAGGATCAGTGTCCTTGCAGGACAAGATGGCAGAGGGCTGGCCCTGAGTCCCTGCTTCCCCGAAGACAGGCCATGTGAGCACACGGCGAGAAGGCCGCTGCCTGGGACCCAAGAGGCTCAGCACGAAACCCACCCGCCAACACCGTGAGGTTGGACTCCTTGCCTCCAGGCTGTGAGAAGTACATCCGTGTTGTTCAAGCCGTAGGGAAGGCGAAACTCTGCCTCCATCCCCCTAGGTCACCGGCCAGGCCCCAGGTCACAGGGGAAAGCACGGACATGGGCCTCAGGGAAATGAACACCCAGAAAGCAGACAGGCCCGAGTGTGTATGGACGAAGGAGAGCAGGGACAACAGGAGGGGATGGGAAGGTAAGAGCTATTTTATCAGGGTCTGCGTGTGCTGGCTTCTCTCGGCCCCAATGCCCCGCATCTCTGGTGAGAAGAGTGTTTCCTCCCTCCAGGTGCAGGGAGGGGATATTTCACATGAGAGTTTTCTCTCCTGCTTTTAGGAAGAAAAGTGAGGGTCAGTGTCCTTCTTGCTCTGCTGTTTTTCAAGCATCTTCAGCTCAAAATGAGCATTATGTTGAAGTGGCCTACTTTGGGGGAGGGGGCACATTCTGCCACCTTTCAAAGACCCCCAGCCCAGGGGTCCTGTTACATAGCCTGAACAGACCACGTGTGCACAGAGTTCACCCACAGCATGGGACTGGCTGCATGGCCACAGCGAGGAGAAGCCGGAGCACCAGAGCCAAGAGCGACTCCAACGCTCAAGGCATCGCGTGAGCAGAGCCCCCAGGGAGCTCAGCAGACCCCAGTGGTAAGAGGAGGCCAAGGTCAGCAGCCTCACAAGATGCCCAGGGAGGTCTGGTGTGATCACAGGAACAAAGTGTCCTCAGGCACATGGCTTCTGACCAGCGCCTCTGATGACTCTGCAGAGCCCTCCCAGCCAGAATGTGCCAGAACCTGGGAGTAGGGCCAGGCGGTGACAGGGACACGTGGCTTCAGGGCCCAGGTGTGCACACAGACGACCCAGCTGACGGCCACTTCCCTGAAGGGGTCTCTTGTGGTTATAACCCAGGGTTATAAACAGACTCTGAGAAACTTGTCAGAAACCCCTGGGGTCCCCCGATTCATGGAGGGGGGAGCTGATGCCCGCAAGGCAGGCCGTGCAAGGGACTGGGACCCGGACGCGGCAGAGGTCTGGGGATGAAACCACACATGTGGTGAGTCCCTTGGCTCCTCGCGGAGCTCACTAGCGGAGAACACGGACCAAAGTCTGGTTGTAGATACTCCTTGCAGGACTCTGAGGGTTGCGTAGTAGATTCTTGAGGCTGTGATTTTCCAGTCTTCTCTGTGTGTCAGTGGAAGACAGTGCTTGGAAAGAAAGGTGCAGTTATAGAAGAACATGGCTCGAAATAGAAATGCCCCCCACACCAAATCACAGTGTCCACAAAGTCAGTCCAAGAGTGCACGGCCGAGCATGGGGCAGGGAACGCCCAGCACCCAGATGCAATGCCTGGTGGGAAACCGGCTCCATGGCCACCTGGTGATGGAGAACATCTTTCACTTTCCTGAACCTTGAGTCTCCTTGCCTCTGTGATGGAGATTTCGGTCCCTGGCCTTGCTGGGGATGTGTGAGGGCTAAAAGGGATGAGCTGAGATAGCCGCATGAAGGGCCTTGCAGAGGGGACCGTGCACGCTGGTCCTCGGGGCCCGGCCCCTCTGCTCAGACTTCAGTTCGAAAGACCCAGTGCACACCAGCAGGACCCATGTTGGGGTTTGCACAGGTTTACATGGACAACGTGGCCAAGCTGAGTCCGCAGTGTGATGCCGTGGGAAGGAAGCCCATGGTCTTGTAGGCGCCCAGCTGACAGAAGATTCGAGGGAGCTCAGAGGCGAGGCCCACTTGCCCCTCCAGCCCACCCTGGCCCACGACCAGCACTGACCAGCCATGTCACACCCGGCACTGTGGGGTGCTGGTGGCAGGCTGCATTCAGACCCTTAACCACCAGACACCTTCTGGGAAAAGAGGTCAGGAGAATAGGCGGTCGGGGACAAGACCAGCAAGAAACAGACGGTAGAAGACGCATTTACCTGGACGGTCTCCCGGGACAAGACTTCCTGGAGGCTGGTGAGGAGAGGCGGCAGGCCCCCACATCTTCGGGCCCATTGCAAATCCTGATGCGCAAACCAGCCAGAGCGGGGCCAACCTCGGGGACGGTTACAGACACAGAAATTGCGTTTTTTTGAGTATTGGCACATAGTACCTGGGAAAAAAATAACCCACTTTAGTGCGGATCCTTCCTCAGTAGTGAGATGGGAGCTGTGAGAACAGGTACCCTGGGCAGGTCCTACGGGAAAGGTCATTCCCGTGATCTGGGGGAGCCGGTGGCTGAGCCAGTCTGGAGAAGCCACAAAGCAGCAGAAAGCAGCAGAACCCTGACCAGGCTCCCCGCCTGCCCACGGCGGCCCGGCCACCCTCAACAACTGACCTTCTGATTTAGCAAAACAAAATGAGAGCCAAGCCAGCCTTTCCCTCATTCCGAAAGATATGAATCGGAATCCCACAAAATCTGCTCAGGAACCTGACTCCCGTCCAATAGCGCTAAGCATGAACCACAGCCCCATGCAGCTGGGTGAGCAAAGAGAATCTGCACAGCCATTAGCGACTAAAGGAAAAGCAGTAATCTGTGTAGTCAGCAACGCTCTCCCATGTGCAGAACTCACTGCAACATCCATCCAAAAGAGAACGTTTTATTTCCCTATTTTAATTTTTTAAAGGAAGTTTCAGATGACAGCGCACTCTGCAATCAGAAGTACTGCTTTCGGTCAAAAACCAAGATGGCGGAATTTTTAACAGGACAATGGAAGGAGAGAACAGAATGGAACAGGAGAAAACCTCCTCCGCAAATTAGATGACCAGCTGGAGAATTTCTACCTCGACTGCTGAGAAAAGGGGGAAAGAAAGCAATAGAAGTAAAATATAAACTAAAAGAAAATGCTTCTGTGCTCTAAAACCTAAGTACTGAGAGGTGCAGGCTCTGGGGCCACAGTCCCTGGAGTTTAAGTACAGCCATGCTGCTGTCTCCGTGCCCGGTGAGCTCACCACCTGCGGGTCTGTCTTCACTATCAAATTGCCGAGGTGCCTGCGGAGGACACGTTCCAAGGACAGAAGAAGTAATGGAGTCCTCAGTACATTGTGTGAAGAAATAATAGCTTTTATGAATCTCAGAAAACACCAACAATTACCATGGAAAACCTGTGAAGAGATGTATATCTGCACGTAACATATAAAATTTCTGAAGTGTAAGACTCACCGTAAAGCTACCGTAAATCTTCTAACCAGATACACAGTTTGACTAGAAAGGAGTAAGAGTGGGGTGGCTTCAGACTTCCCTCTTTTTTCGTGGGGGCAGTATGTCTCTTCTCTCTTCTCCTGCCCTCGCTTACTCAAGCCACGTGGTTCCCCCTACACCACCTGCTGTGATGGCCACCTTCTAGGGGCATGTCCTTGCTGCCTGTCCTCAGCCACATGCTTCCTCGTTGATGGAAGAATATGGAGAAAGCCCACCATGGTTTCCACAAATTCTTGGACTGTCATGAGTATAACAGAGGTTCCCCCTACACCACCTGCCGTGATGGCTGCCTTCTAGGGGCATGTCCTTGTTGCCTGTCCTCAGCCACATGCTTCCTCATTGATGGAAGAATATGGAGAAAGCCCACCATGGTTTCCACAAATTCTTGGACTGTCATGGGTATAACAGAGAGCAGGCGAGCGTGTGCCCCACTGGAAAGTGTGTATGTATTTGCCATTGACCATCAAAAACAAACATGGCCAATGCCAAGCCTTCTTCGCAGGAGCATACAAAGCCTGAAACACTTTTGTTTTTAAACAACAAAGAAACAGTAAATAAACCAAGCATCTAATCTGAAAATTTAGAGGGGAAAAAACAGTAAAATTCAAAAGAAAAGAAAAATCAATACAGTTAAAAATACAAATGAAGAGGTGCACCTGAGTGGCTTAGTTGGTTAGGCATCTGACTTCGGCTCAGGTCAAGAACTCATGATTTGTGGGTTCGAGCCCTGCATCGGGCTCCATGCTGACAGCTCTGAGCCTGGAGCCTGCTTCAGATTCTGTGTCCCCCTCTCTCTCCGCCCCACCCCTGCTTGTGCTCTGTCTCTCTCTCTCAAAAATAAAGATTAAGGGGCGCCTGGGTGGCGCAGTCGGTTAAGCGTCCGACTTCAGCCAGGTCACGATCTCGTGGTCCGTGAGTTTGAGCCCCGCGTCAGGCTCTGGGCTGATGGCTCAGAGCCTGGAGCCTGTTTCCGATTCTGTGTCTCCCTCTCTCTCTGCCCCTCCCCCATTCATGCTCTGTCTCTCTCTGTCCCAAAAATAAATAAACGTTGAAAAAAATAAAGATTAAAAAAAAATTAAAAAAATAAATAAAATAAAATTGAAAAACTACAGATGAAGAAAGAAATGCCTTTAAAGTAGTGAAACTCATAAATTTTGTCTGTGGGCTTCTCATCATCATGACAAAAACTGATAATAAAGAAAGTTAAACGAATTTAAAAAACATACATGTTCTAATCAAACAGGGAAAAAGGGAATGAAAACAGAGATAATCCCAAACAGGAAGTAAATTTCACAAAGGTGGCTAATACCTACAAAATACCCTATAAAATTTGGAATTAATATTTTGATGCTCATAATGCTAGTACGTTCGAACCTGTATCTTTAAAATCTGCATCATCAGTAGCAGCATGAGGTCAGGAGTCTTGGTCTGTCCCATCCAGAAATTACACGCTGAGCCTCTGGAAAAGTGCCTTGGCACACAGCCAGGGTTCAATCAGTGTCTGTTGAATGAATGAATGCGCGATTTACTAAGTGTAGGGAGAGACAAAAGGAAATCTTGGTGATATTAAACATATCTTAAAAAGCAAATGCTTCCAAACTCGTTTAAGGAAATACTGGAAAATATAAACACACAATAACTGTAAAAGAAACAGCACTAAAGGCAGCTAGAGTAAGGTGATTTCCATCATATGGTATCTAATAGTAAAATACAGATTTAAATGGACCTGCTGCATATATCCACACGAAAAGATTTCTATAGGATTTATCATGAAAAGAAACAGCCAAGTTACACATTCGGAATTATTGAATTTCCCTGAAAATAAAGCAGAGAGGAAGATGACGTATTTTCACAAGGGCTTACATACGCTTTGAAACACACGGGAGAAAATACAGAGGAATCCACACCCAGGTGAACGGGAGCAGGAAAGCACTGCAGGAATTATTACCAGAGGCTTCTGCTTTACCTGTGTTTGTAAAAATTCATATAACAAAAGTATATCCGTATATGGCTTTCAGTTAGAAATTAATTTAAAAGATGAAATATTTAAAGCTGCCCAAGAACTAACTTCATAAAATACACCGGGTCCAGGCATTCGTATGAGTAGGTTATCTCAGAAGAGATCATTCTTATGCTATTGAAATTATTTCAGTGCACAGAAACTTGGAACAACCAAAAACAACTTTTCTAGAATGTTGAATTCTAGAAAACGTGCATTTATTAATTTGCCAGAGTAGGTCCAAGAAAAATAAACTACATAATTATTGTAATAAATGTTCCAAAGGCCATTTGGCCAAATTCCGCATTAATTCCTGACTTTTATGAATTACTTATAAAATAAGGACAGAAGAATATTTCTAAAAATATTTTAAAATAAGATGAAGGGGCATCTGGGTGACTCAGTCAGTTGACCACCCACCCCAACTCTTAGTTTCAGCTCTTGGTTTCGGCTCCTGGTTTTGGCCGAGGTAATGACGTCATGGTTCATGAGATCGAGCCCCATGCTGGGCTCTGGGCTGAGCATGGAGCCCACCCGGGATTCTCTTTCTCTCTCTTCCTGCCCTCCCCCCATCCCTCTCTCTCTGTCTCTCTCTCTCAACATAATAAACTTTAGAAAATAAAATAATAAAAAATAAATAAGATAAAAAAGATTTATCTCGAATTATTAGCCCTTCCTATTAAAGCAAAAATTCTCATAACTATTACTTTTGAAGTCAATGCAAATTTTTAAAATATGGGGCACCTGGATGGCCCAGTCAGTTAAGCATCTGACACTTGATTTCAGCTCAGGTCGTGATCTCACAGTTGATGAGTTTGAGCCCTGTGTCAGGCTCTGCACTGACAGCACACAGCCTTGTTGGGATTCTCTCTCTCCCTCTCTGTGCCCCTCCCCTGCTCATGCTCTCTCTCTCTCTCTCTCTCTCTCCTCTCAAAATAAATAAATAAAATTAAACATTTTAATAAAAAATAAAATATGATACAGCAAAATATAAAGAATTTTTATTATAATTTTTTATACCTGATCTGACTTAGAGAATCAAATCACAATGTATTAGGACAAAGTGTTTTAATGTTTGTTCATGTTAGTAGACCCAAAACTGATCACTTTATCAGAGCCAGTAACCATCAAGTACAATGTAAAAATGCAAAAGATCCATTTATGATAGCAACAAAACTACAATATTTCTAGGAAAAAAATAGCCTAAAACGTGCGAGACCTGCACAAAGAAAATGTACAGAGTGTGGACGTCACAAAACTTGCACAAATGAAGTTGTATCATGTTTCCAGATGAGACCTTCCAGTATTTATGAGGATGTCATATTTCCCTCAGTTTACTCGACAGGTGTAATGTAATTCTAATAGAAATCACAAGTAGATGGTTGTTTCTAAAGCTATTTTGTCAAAGAACATGTACAAAAATATTAGAGAAAAAAATTAAAAATAAAATAAGATAGCAGAGTAATAAGGATGCTTGCCCTATAAAATATAAAACACACATTTTAGCAATATTCTTTAGAATAACATAAATGTCACGCACACACACACGAAGGCAGAGCACCAGAATAAAAACAAAGTTAAGAAGCAAGTCCGAGTAGATAGAGCTACTTAAAATTGAACAGTGGGATTTCAAAGAAATTAGAAAAAGATGACATTTAATAAATGATGTGAAGAAAATAGGAAACCGTATGGGAATAATATTTAGGTCTCTGTTTTCCAACCTACATCAAAATACATCTTTGGTGAACTGAAATTTAAATGTAAAGTAAGCCAGAACTGCATTGAAAGAAAATGCAGATGACTTTAGTATGTAGAAGAAAGATCACTTTAAATGTAATACCAGATGAAAGAAAGAAAGAATATATTTCACTATATAAAAATATAGAACTCTGGGGCTCCTGGTAACTCAGTCGGTTAAGAGTCCAACACTTGATTTCAGCTCAGGTCAACTCAGTTCATGAACTCATTGTTTGTGCGTTCAAGCCCGTCATCGGGCTCTGCATTGATGGTGTGGAGCCTGCTTGGGATTCTCTCTCTCTCTCTCTCTCTGTCCCTCCTCTGCTTCTCTCTCTCTCTCTCTCTCTCTCTGTCAAAATAAACAAATAAACATTTAAAAAAAATGAAAAAAATATAGAATTCTAGATCAGCAAGCACCATAAACAAAATTAGAAATAAACAAGGCCTGGGGAAACTATTGATGGCACCTACAGCAAAGGTTTATAACCCTAATGCATAAAAGTTATAGCAAATCTACAGAAAAAGGTTATTGTGCAAAATCAACTCACAAAAGGGAAATTCTGTATAGCCCATAAACATATGGAAAATATTCAATCTCAAGAGCAATCAAAGAAATGTGAACTATTAACAACAATACAAAAACCAAGTTAACAAAGTAGATTCATTTTCAAGTGTTTTTAATCTATTAACAAAAACAGTAAGTCACACAATGTCCATATAAAAATAAAAACCAATGCTCACAATGCATTGGATATAAGATGCCCATTTCTGATTTACTAAAAGAAAAAAAAATTGAAAACCAGCCATATTCAGATACTTCTACTACCTATAGAATTCTAATTAACAATGAAAGATTAAAAGTGTTCTAGTAAAAATAAGGAAAAGCCAATACACTCACTCTTCCCACAATTGCTTAACTTCTTCCAGAAGGGAGCCAATGTACTAACACAGAAAAAGAAAAACAAAAAAGTATTTAAAGGGAACTATTCTCCTAAACACAGGGGGAGGCAAGAACTGAAGCATAGTGAGTGTTCTTGCAAACTCTCCCCCGCATAAAATGATAATCTAGACGAAATGCTAAAAACAGCTACTTAAAGACACTTAGAAAGCAGAAAGGAATGGACAAAGGCCAGGGAAGGGTTCATGTTATTTAAAAAAAAAAAAAAAAAAAAGGCAACTAAAAAAATGTGAGAATATGAATTTGTGGCATTTGGAGCCCAACGGGCTTTCCAAGAACACTGCTGTGGTCACAGCAGCAACAGCAGCCCAGCCACCCCGAGGTGCAGGCCAACTCTGCACAGCCAGGGACACCACAAAGGACTCAACGGAAAAGCCGCAGAGATGGGGAGGGATTATTCCTGAAATTCAGCTGCAAGGTGAGCTTATGTGTTTGCTGCTTTGCTAACTGAGTGCGTTCCCCAAACGCACGGTTCAAAGGGCAAAAAGCTAACGTCTACCGGGCTTGACATTTCAGAAGACAGAGCCTCAAGTGATAGAGCTGCTGGAAACTAGCAGGACCCCTGGGAGCAAGGAAACCTTGGAAAAGCTGAGCCCCCAAGCCTGAAGTAAATCTCAGGCGAAGTCTTCGGTGGACTGCTACATTACCTGGGCACAGGTTAATTGTCCAAATGCATTAAGAGCTGGGAAAAATCAGTTTTAAAAATGACAATGAAATATAAATGCAAGCAAGTTTGATGTACAAAGGTAGGCTGTATATCCACACTGGGAATTCATAAAAACAGACTAGAGATTTCAGTAGCTGTATGAAACACAAAAAGCAAACTTTGTCATCAGAGGCCCAGCAACTGAACACGTGAGAACAAGAAAAATAAACACTCAGAATGCAGCAGACTCCGGAATCACTATACCGCACTCTCCACAATGTCTAGTCTTAAAACCCAAATCAGTAGACATATGCAAATAAACAGAAAAGTGGAATCTCTCCACAGGAAGAAAGGCAGCCACTGGAAAGTGACCACGGACGGCCTTGATGTTGGCTTTAGCAAGCAAGAGCTTCAGAGCAGCTCTTACAAAGAGAATTAAAGGATGAAAGAAAAGTGGTCTTGCTAACAGGAGACAGGAAATCTCAACTGAGAAACAGAGCTGTAGAAAGGGAAATTCATCACTAAAGAGTAGAGCAATGGATTTTAAAATCCATTCTAAGGACTCAATAGCGGATTGGAGATGATAGAGAAGAAAAACCGGTTACCTTGTCTATAGATAAATAGACGTTAAGGAGTCTGAAGAATAGGTAGAAAAAAAAAATAGTAATGAAGAGTGAAAATCATAGGATCAAAAACAAAAACAAAAACAGAGGAAAGCTTCTTTCAAAAGATCTATAAAATTGAAAAATCTGCACAAATAAAACAGAGAGCACAAGTTACAGAAATCAGGAATAACAGAGGGGACTATTACGGGCTCTACAGATACTAAAATGATAAGGGAATCATAAAAATAATGTTATTTCAATAAACTGGACACCTTAGATTGAAAGATATCCATGACCTCTAACCAAAACCCTCACCAGAGCAGACAAAAATGACCAACAGTGATAGAAAAAGACACAGAACATCAGAATTTCTACCTGCATCTACCAAGAAAATTCAAAACCTTCCCTCAAAGAAAACGCCACACCAAGAATGCATCAATGTCAACTTCTATGAAACATTACAGAAGAAATAACTCCAATTCTTCGGAAATTCTTTCAGAAAACAGGAGGAAGTGGAGACACTAGCCAGTTGGTTTGATGAGATCCATTTTCACTTGGACAACAGAGCCAGAGACGCTGCGCGGGGTGCCACGAAACAGAAGCCCACGTAACCACACACACACAAAACCCTTCATAAAACATTAGCAAATTGAATCCAACAATATGTAACAAGGGTAACACATGACCAATTAGTGTTTGTCCCAGGAATGCTAGGTTACTTTTCAAAAATTATAAAATCCACCATATTAAAAAATAAAAAGGAAAACCAGGCACTCTGATCTCCACAGATGCAGAAAAACTACTGGGCAAAACCAAGCTACTCATGATAAAAAAAAAAAAAAAATCTCAGCAAAGATTTTTTAGGGAAAGAAAGAGACTTCATTTGGTTAAGGACATCTATGTAAAAGTCACAGCGAATGTCATTCTGAAAAGACTGATGGCAGGGTTATTGGGTTAGGGTTATAGGGCTTTAGGGTTAGGGTTATGTCTAGGGTTAGGGTTAATGTAACTGATGTCACAAGTCAAGAAAACAAAATAAAAGGTGTGCAGATTAGAAAGAAGAATTGAAACTGTCGTTTTTCACAGTTGAATTGGTTGTATAAATGAAAAACAGTAAGGAATGTACCTAAAAGCTACTGGAACTAAGTGAATTTAGCACTGTTCTTGAAAGCAAGGTCAGTATGCATTTCTGTATACTGGTAACAAATGATTGGACGTTAAGTAAAAATTTAATTTACAATTACATGCACAAATGTGAAATAATTAAGGGTGAATCAAATGGAGTATGTGTAAGATTCATCTACTGAAAACTACAAAACTTTCCCTAAAGACATTAAGTCCTAAAGAAATGGGGGCGCCTGGGTGGCTCAGTTGGTGAAGCATCCGACTTTGGCTCAGGTCATGATCTCACGGTCCGTGAGTGCGAGTCCCACGTCGGGCTCTGTGCTGACAGCTCAGAGCCTGGAGCCTGCTTCAGATTCTGTGTCCCCCTCTCTCTCTCCGCCCCACCCCTGCTTATGCTCTGTCTCTCTCTGTCTCAAAAATAAATAAACGTTAAAAAAGAATTTTTAAAAATAAAAGAAATGGAGAGACATAGGGTATTGATCGATTGGAAGACTCAACACAGGAAAGATACAGATCCTCTTTGATTGGTTTTTCTGTTCAACACAATCCCAGTCCAAATGTCGGCACGTTTTTAGGGTAGACATTTACAAGAGGACTCAGGAATGTCTATGGGGATGCAAACGATGAAAATAACTTTTATAAGAAGGAAAAACAGTTGGACAGTCGGCTGTGCTTGTGCAAGTCCTCTGAGAAGCCAGGGGGAGGGTGTTACTGGAGGAATCGTCTGTGTGAGAGAGAACAGGGGGGCAGAGGTCGGGAGCTCTGGAAGCCGAGGTCAGGACAAGCGGATGTGAAGCAGGAAGAACCCAGAGGAAGCAGAAGGAAGGCAAGCTGATGGAACCACCAGCGGCTGCCGTGAGGTCTAACAGGTTGTGCCCCGCCTGGGGGCATCCTTGAGACAAGCCCCCAGGACTTCCATGAAAGAGCCAGCCTCCGTTTCTGCGTCACCTGGCACCGCCTGGGAGCGTGTGGTTGGAGCAGCCTCCCAGCAACGCAGGATGGATTTAGGAGCGCGGCTGGGCGCGGTCGATCACACTCCCCAAGTAGGAAGTCCACGAGGCGTCTCCCGATGGCCGCCACACGTACACTAACCAATTTCAAGACTTACCATGAAGCTACAGTAACTGGAACAGTGTAGTGTTGGCAGGACAGGGATACAGATCAATGGAACGGAGTAGAGGGTCCAGAGATGGACCCGCACATAGATCTTCAACTGATGTTTGACAAAGGCACCACTGCTGTTCAATGGACAGAGGAATAGACGTCGAACAGATGGCGCTAGGACATCTGCATGTCGACGTGGGGTAACAAGTGATATCACACGCCAAAAGCAGCTTGAAAGTGCTCCCAGACCTAAAAACATAAAAGCTAATATTATGAAACTTCTAGGAAAAAGCATAAGAGAACACGTTTGCCATCCTGTGGCGGCCAAGGATTTCCTAGAAAAGACACAAATAGATCATGCTTCTAACAAAACCTATGAAGTAGGTACCTTTACAACCACGTTTACATGTGAAGAGTCAGCTGGTCACCTGCCCAGGCGCATGTCCCGGAAGCGGCAAACGTGGGGCTCAAACCCAGGTGGCGAGGCTCAAGGACCACGGCGACCTGACTAAGGCCAACTGATGCCAATTTCAGGAAAAATCTCAACGTGGGTTTTATTTTGGGGGGGGGTGCGGTTCATTGCTCCAAAATTATTCTAAGGAGTGGAGGAAAAAGACACAATAACAACAAAGAAAATTTAGAGGAGGAACACTGCCCTGTGTAATTCTAAAAATACGTTGTAAAAATACCAAAATTCGAAGTATCAGATGGGCACCCAACCAAGCATAATCCAATGAAAATATCCTCAAATGAGCCTTCGTATCAGTCAAGGTGGTGTGACAGAACACAGCACATGTCTCTGGGCCGGAGAATTGCTTAATCCAATATGTAGGCAGAAGTAACTGGGTAGCTACTGAAAAACAAGTTCACTCGGAATATGATCTCAAGCCATACCTAAAACATTATAAATGGGTTAGGAATCTGGGAGAGGAAGGAAAGAATCAGCCTTATGTCCTGCTTTACTTACTAGTCCTGGAGCCCAGGGTCTCTCCACGCTGAGCAACGAGGGAGGAAAAGAGAGAGAAAACCCACTTGCCCCGAAGATCCAAGTCTGGACTCCACCTGTCTCCAAGCACCTGTCGGACACACCTCCCAAGCCAGTGGGTGAGAGATGGGAAATGGCCATGTGGGTTTGCTCCCGGAGGACACAGAGCCTGCGGGCCACACGGCACCAGACCCAGCAAACTGCACACACACCAGGAGCCCAACTGGGGTCTTCTAAGTGTGACCTTACATCAGAGAAGTGACCCCGTGCTGGGGTGGCAGGTTTTGTCCTTGATTCCCATTCGCATGGGGTGAGGCTGGGGGACACACGAGCAGAAAGGTGGAAAGACTTTCACACTCCGTTAGCAAAGCCAACTCCAGAGAAGCCGGGTGAACATAAGCGTGCAACCGTTGGAGAGGGGTTATCAAATGCAATGTGCCCTGTGCTACAGTCTGGTTCAGCAGGGTTTTTTTTAAATATTTATTTATTTATTTATTTTAAGAGAGAGAGAGAGAGAGAGAGAGAGAGAGAGAGCGCGCGCAAGTGACCATGAAGGGGGAAGGGCAGAGAGAGGGAGAGGGAGTATCTCAAGCAGGTTGCATACTGTCAGCGCAGAGCCAGAAGTGGGCTTGAACTCACAAACCGTGAGATCATGACCTGAGCCGAAATCAAGAGCTGGACGCTTAGCTGACTGAACCACCCAGGCTCCCCTAAGTCTGGCTTGGTTTAACATGATAGGGACATGTGACAACGCTTCTGATATGTTGCAAAACATCAGAATAAAATTATCCAACAATGTACACAGAGAAGGAAGGGAAAACACAGAAATACTGACAATTTTCATCTCTGAAAGGTGCCAATGTTCATTTTTACGATAGTCCTTCTATTCTCCGTACTTTTTGAGACTTTTCAACAAGCACGCATTACTCGTTACAGAAACCCCCGCATTCCCACTGTAACTACGGGCGTCCTAGTGGGCGGTGTCCGTCTTTGCTTGGCTGTGCACGGGCTGAGCAGCAGGACTGTGCGTGCCGCACAGACAGCCCCGGCACCTGGGGGTCGGCCATTTAATGACTTCACGGGGAGGATGGGGACCGGTTGCTGGGCTGGGCGAGCTCGGGCATCTCTCCAAGGGCAGGAAGCGCCCTTGTCCACGTCATCCGGGAGCAGCACCGTCTGGAATGCCAGCCTCCGCAGGAGGGACGTCTTTGGAGGAGACTGGAGTCTGTTAGCATGAAACACGGCAGGCGGCCGTGGAGGCAGGGCCACCATACCGTGTCGCCTCCATGTCCCCGTGTGGGCCGGCTCGGCGGAAGGGGACCCCGACCTCCCTCCCGGTGACGGGGGCAGGAGACTGCCTATGAGGGTCTGCATGGGCTTCCCCGTCTCAAGCCTGCAGGTGCCCGAACACAGGATGCCTGACCTCGTGCAGGGGCCGCAGGGGACAGAGGCTGACGGGTGGCCGGTACCTCCAGGGGACGAAAGGCCACGGGACCGCAGGTGTGTATGCTCTGGCTAGTGCCACTGAGCGCCATCCACATGGCACCAAGGACACGGAGCCCGAGGGAAGCAGACGGGCCTGGTACAGCCTCCTGGCTCCCCCTTCCCGCCTTGGCTCCCGGGGAGAGGCAGTGTCCGTCGAGCAAACCTTTCCCAACTGGTTTTGTGTTGTTTCTTCGCACGGCCATCGGCAGCAGTGGTGTGCTGGCAGACGTGTGACAACCAGTTCTGTCTGCAGGCGAGGAGGGTGGGGGACATCCTGGTGTCTGTGACGACTTCCATGGTGTGGATACCCCCACCACGACCGCGCTCAAGCTTCCAGGGTAACTCAGGGCAGACGGGGCTGGGGAGACACTGGCTCTGGGAGCCCGTGAGAGCAGGTTCCAGCTCAGGCTGACACCAGGTGCACAAAACCGGGGCTCCCGTCCACGGATGGCACGAATAGAAACTCCTGCAACCCCTTTGGAAGAGAACGTGGAGATATTCATCAAACGCCTTCAAAGTGACCAGGACTGTTAACCTAATAGCATAATCCCATTTCTGAACAGCTAAAGACGCAACGGGCCGAATGCAGGGATGCGTGGGTCTGGAGCCACTGGTGGGTCCCCCCCGCCAAATCTATGTCCCCTCGGCTACCAGTCATGTTTTCCCATCGTGAACAACTGGAACGCCGAAACCAAAAAGCGATATCCCTTTATTTAGGTGTCCTGAATTTCCTCACCGACTTTAGAGCAAAGCGCACACGCACACACACGAGTTACAAATGAGGGCCCTGAACCCACGGAGGTGACAGCAATCACAGCCAACACGCGGGTTCGAGGGGCTCCCTGACGCCAGCAGCCCGCACTCAGCTGACAGGCAGGTGATGGGCGGAAACTGGTCCCGGCGCCCGCGACCTGCACTGAGCGTCGAGATGGAAGGGGCTCAGGCAGAGGGAGGACAAGGCACTGCCTGTAGCTCGGCTCAGATCTCTGACAGCTGCCCGAGACACAGCCTGATGAGCAGGAGCAAAAGGGAAAAGGAGACAGCCTTCTGAGGAGCTCATGACCTGTAGATGGGGCAGCTCGGCGTGGCACGTGCTTGTGGGGGTGGCGGAGACCACGGGAGACTTGTGGGAGAACCACGCAGGCCCCCGGGAGTGGGCTGGACCCCCCGGGCCGGTGCCAGGCCAGCGCTGAGCGGGCGGACGGATGGACGGACGACTGAGCGGACGACCCCACAAGGCATGAGTGGCGTGAGAGCCGGCTCTCTGCTCCCAGAGTTAGGCAAGCAGCCAGAGGCAGGGGGAGCTTCCTAGAATGCGCCGGCTCCCTCCAAGGGCACTCCCCACCCCACACATCCTGCCCCCCCCTGCGCCCCCACGTCAGAGCGTGGCAGTCACCGCTTCATGCCGGTTCCCCTACCCTTGCTGGGCTCTCCAGACACCACACAGTCTCATCCTGGCCCCGAGGCAAGAGCCACACAGCTGGTGATTCACCGCAGAGTGGATGTGGTCGGGGGGGGGGGTCCCTCATCTACGCCACAGTGTGGCCCCTAGCGCTAAGCCCTGGCAAGGCTGTGCCCCCCAAACCGGCTGCTTCTCTGTTGAGCGTGGAGACACTTGGGCACAGACAGCTGGCAAATACGTCCACAGGCATACTGACATGTGACCAAGGTCCGTCTATGGGGCAAACGCCGGGGAAGCAGCCATTTATCCTCAAGTCCCCCCTGAACACAGCCTGGCACTGTCCCCCCTGCAATCTCCCCAAATTCTTCCCGGCGCGGCCCAGAACGTGTACGAAACATGGAAGGTTCGTAGAACTCGGTTTCATTTTGGGAGGATGCCGGCCTCTTCTGCCCCCTTTTCCCCAGGAACGTTCACGCTTGACCATTAAAGAAAAAGGAACTCTACAGCCTGGGGGTGGGGGGGATGCACCCCAGCGCCCCCTGCTCCCCTGCTCCCCGCCAGAGCCCCGGCCACATCGCCGGCCTCCCACACAGACGCTGGCTCCTCTCAGCCGCCTGCAGACATTTCTTTTTGTTCTGTCAACAGCAGCAGTGAAAAGGGCGAGCCACCCTCCTCTCGGGTAATATTTTCACGGAAATTTAAATCGACTCCTGTTGGCTGAGTCTTCTCGGAGATACATAAGCCCTCTCCTCTCCTTGGCCCAGTGAAACATGTTCGTGTGGATTTTATATCTTCTTTTATATCTTGGTTGAGAGCTTCTGGCTCCGCTCAAGGTCATTGACATTTTAGACACGATCGTTTCTGTGTCCCTCCACGTTGCCACGTGCACACACCCGTGCGCACACACACACACACACACACTCATCCTACTTCCAGAATTGTCACACTCTTACCCACGCTCTACGTGTCTCAAGGCCGTTCCGAGAGAGTCAGTCTGCCTGGTAAGTCTTCTGGGCACATTTCCACAATTATCTAGCATTCCATCCATCTACCCATCTATTCCTTTCATTTCACATACTCATTATTATTTTCTTCGTTTGCTCCTAACACTGGGGCGCTATGCTGAGTCATGCAACAAAATGTTGACCAAGACAAACCTGGGGCCCTGATCTCATGGAGTTTCCAGCCCAGCAGAGGAGCGGGAGGGTATACGAGGAAGTACACATCTGGTGATGTCAGTTCAACGGTGGTAAAGGCTAAAAAGAAGGATGTTTTCCTCCCTATCAGCCAGCGAACAATCTCATTCATAATGAGTGCACCCCACCGATTCTTTGTCATGATGCTGTGCTTTGCTTATATAATTAAATGGGGTTTTACCTGGCAATTGATACCCCAGGTTTCCCCAGAAGAACCCACAGATCTACTGGCCTAACAGCATCTCAGGACAGTCAGTCAGCTCGAACAGTAACCTGAGAAGTGGGCTTTTCCATCCATATATTTTCAATGGTGGTGCAGAGAGAATAGTGACAGTGGCGGGAGCACACCTTCCGGAACCACGCCAGGTTCTGCACACGCATCTCCTTCTCGCGCCCCCCCCGGGGGCCCAATGGCGAGGGCGTCCCTGGTCACCCTCACTTAGACCACAGACAAGTCTGACACGTGATGCCCTGCTCCCGCCCCTTCCACCCAAGCCACCCTCACACTCCCCAACCATCTCGCCCTCGAGCAGACTTAATGCTGCTCCTCCAGCACAAAAATGTCCCCCAGCTCCCACTTTCCAAGAGGCGAATGTTAAGTATGTTGGTCTGGCATTCAATGCCCTCTGGAAAGTTTACAAAAGAAACTGGTTGGGAGAGGGGGGTCGGGGACACTTCTCTGGATAGCCCTTCGAAAACTTTGAGCCCTGAATCTTTAATTAATTTATTAGAAATAAATGAAGTTTCACAAAGAACGAAGAGAAGAATGTGTGAGCGCTTCTAAAGATCTGCCAAAGGTGTTTCGCGTGGTCCTAAATGCACACAGGCCTGGGGGGGCCGATAAAAAGTGGGCTCCTGAAGCAGGAAGAAGCCTTTAGAACAATCCTTGTCCGATAGGGAAGGCCCACTTCCACGTGGCCATCGTGCCTCATGAGGCCGGAGGGCCCGCCTGCCGCACGAGATGTCCTCACCGAGCTTAATGTCTTAGTGTTGGCGTTTAAGACGGTGCCTTAAGAAGCCGCAGGTGCACCCTGTCCCTTGCTCCTTCCTGAAAGAATCCCAAGGACAAAGTGAGTCCCCAGAAGGACAGGAGAAGTCGGGCTGGCGATTTCCTGGCGCTCCTCCAGGAAGATGTTCTACAAGAAAAGCCTCCTGACCCTTCCTCACGGCAGGAGCAGACCTCAGCCCCGACCCCCGGGGAACGGTGGGAAGGCCATGCCCCCCACGATTTGGAAACCCAGAGTCTCCACCAGAGCAGACACTGCAGGGCAGAACCCCTGCCGGCCAGCTGTCTCCCCAGGTGGGCTGAGTTTGCTCCCTGCGCCATCACGTGCCCCGCTCTGGTTTTGGGGGAGATATTTGTAAATCTTTAAAAATGCATAAAGGTTACAAAAAATAATATGACAAAGACTTCCAGGAACTGCCACCCAGAATTTTAAAACAATCACTACTTTCTTCTTTGTTTCTTATTTTAGGAAAATACAAGAATCCAGGAGACAGCAGGGCTCTCAGAGGACCACCCTCCACTCTCAGCTGTGTCAGGGGGCCACCCCTCCCTGGGTCCCACCTCCTTCCCTGGGAAAGCCCACAGCCAGTGCCTGATGACGGGGGATAAAAAGACCCCGCTCAGGACAATCTGCGGGGGGCCCAGGCCCAGTGCTTGCCCCCGGAGGCGGCTGGGTCTTTGCTGGGTCCACATCCCAGCTCATCTCTCCCTTGGCCCGTGGTCACTGGTGTGCATCCCAGGAGGAGTGGATTCCCTCTCCCTCCCATTCCTCCTCTCTGATATGCTGCCGCTCCAGAAAACCCACTGTGAGACAAAAATATTACCGATACAACAAACCCCCTTCGTACTTCTCCCTGGTCCTCGTCTCTTCCTTGTCTCTCCACGGACAACAACAAACACGAATTTTATGTTTATCCTTTGTGTTTATGCTTTACTATCACCCAAAACTGCAGACGACATGCAGTCTGTGTCCTTTTTAAAGAACACACAAATGTTAAGCTCTACTTTCATTCCACAACTTGCTTCTTTATTCAACATTGCTTCTAAGATCTGTCAAATTAATACACTGCTGATCAGGTTCAATCATTATCATCTCTGTAGAGCGCAGTAATCTATATCATAAGTGCACCAATGGACCGTATTAATTCTGCTGTCAGTTCTGCTGTCTGTATTAGTTCTGCTGTCAGCGAACGTGTAGACTGCTTTCCAAATCCATCGCTGCAAACCAGGCTGCAGCAAACAGCACCGTGCACAGCGCCATGGACTGTAAGTCCCAGGTAGCGCCCACCACGTTTGCTAGAAATCGCCACGCCGCTCTGCAAACAAACGGTGGTAGGAGTTCACACCCGACAGTATTCTCCCCTCACATGTCCACACCAACACGTAGTCTTATCACGTACTTCCAGTCTTCTGGGTGCAACATGGTAGCTCACTGTTTGACCCGAACCTCCAGAATTAGTACCAGTGATGATTAGTGGAACTGATGGATGGAAGAGAAAAACTATAAGTATTTAACCCACAATAGTTAAATCACAACTCTTCTTTCTTGGTTCTAATATATGCACTAACGCTAAATCTACCGAAAGAAATGACTTTGCTGCAACCTGCAGTGTTTCATAATGTTAGCTTTATGGTTCTGCCGTCCAACCTACGTTCATTGAGTACCAACTGTACATCAGGCATCATTCTGGATGCTGGGGATAGAATTCTAAATATTTTATAATTACCACAGATTCCAATTTAGATTCCCATCACAGGAGTATTTTGTTTCTTACATCTTTTTATTACCGGGTTCTACACGTATTGTCCTACCAGCAGAGATCACATTATGTATAATATTGACCCTTTGGAACTGGAACAGGTCTCTTGTTCCATGGCTCCCAAGTCATTATTGTAAATGTACTTTGGGTAAAGAAAAGGATATGACTTTCTGTGTGGGGAATGTAAACATCGCTGCACGTGTACCGTCCAAAATTCAATTGAGACTCTCCAAGTTTTTGCCTGATTGGTCCAATGCTAAAAGAGGTGTCTTAGTCTCGTGCACTGTCAATGAGATGACAGGCTTGCACCGGTTTTCCTCTTAACCCTGCCCGTGTGCGCTCTTTTTATTTCAAACCTATGCTGCTAACGTGCATATAATTTGGTCATTTCTATATCTCTGTTGATTTCTCCTTTTATTACATCTCCTCAAAATTAACTAAAAATACAATGAGATTCAAATCAAAGAACTAATCAGAGTTTCTGAAGTGAAGTTAGCAGAAGATTTCAAAATTTGTCTGAGTAAATAAACTCCTCTGTTTGTTCAAGAAATATATTTATGTGTCCACAGTGTGCCAGGCACTGTCCTGGGCCTGGGCGTGTACTGATGAATTCCACAGATACAGCTCATTCCTTCCAGGTGTTAATGAGGGAGAGGATGTCACTGGAGTAAGCACAGCTCAAAGACAGCATGGTGAGACACACTTAACTACACGGGAACATCAGGGAAGACCATTCCAAGGAAACACACAGGCTCTGATCTGAAGAACGCACACGGGGGTAGCAAGGCAAAGGGTGGAGACAGGAAAAGAGCTAAACACGGTGTGTTTTGGAGAAGATGGGATTGTACGTATGGAATGTCCATAACGACCTCCACATGAACCATAAAAAATAGTAGGAGGCTCTTCCGACTCAAGATCATACCATATCAATTGTATTTCTCTATCCTGATAATAAAAAGATGTGACATGAATATTTGAAAATGTTAACAGTACTAAAAATTGTCAGGTACAGTATCAGAATAAATCCAACAAAAGGTGTGTAAGGACTCGATGGAGAAAATTAAATTTTAAAGAGAAAAAAACCTACAACAAATCAAATAAGACGTAAGACAGACAAATGAAAAGATGGTATAAAGTGACAGTTCTCTCCAAACTAATTTATTAGTTCAGTATAATGCTCTGCAGATAGACGGACAAGCACTTCACAAAGAAAGGGTCCCACCAGCAAACAGACAAAAATGCACCGCATTTCACTGGCAGTCAGGGAAATGTGCGTGAAAACTCTATGAGATATGACTTACCCTACGGGCTGGCCAAACTGAGAAAGACTGATAACACCAAGTATTGATGAGGAGAGGGGGCAACCAGAACTCACAATTGCTGCTGACGGGAGATTAAGGGGTTCAACTAATTGGAAGAACATTTGGCAGTGTCTACCAAAGCAAAAGATAATACAAACCCTATGAACTCCCAAATCCACACGTAGGTGCCTACCCTGGAGAAAGGCAGACACACACACGCTACGACGTCTGTACAAGAACATTCATAGCAGAGTTATTTGCAGTACTCCAATCTACAAACGATCCAACGTCCACTGACGGTAGAATAAATAAGGAAGCCTTCAAACTGTGGCATATTTATACAATGTTCTGTACAGCAATAAAAACAAACACACCATGAGTACAGTTGGCATAGATAAATCTCAAAGACATCATTCTGAGCAAAAGAAGCCAGACACCAATGAACACAAATTATAGCATCCCATTGACATCATGTTCGAAGCCAGGCAAAATTAAACTCCATTTATCAGGGACGCATAATTGGGCAGTAAACCTATAAAGAAAATCAATCAAGGAAATACCATAACATTCAAGATAGCAGCTACATGGTAAGGTATGGATAGGGATTCTGGGACACTTGGCAAAGTCTTAGTTTTGACCTAGGTGGAGGCAATAAAAGGGTTTGTTTTATTGTAATTTGTTAATCTGTATATCTACTCCCCTCCACCACACACTTTTATGTGTTTGTCACAGCTTACAAAACGAAAGAGAAACAACCAACAGTACAAATACTATACATAAAGTTTTAAAAGAAATGGAAAGAGGGGCGCCTGGGTGGCTCAGTCAGTTGGGCATCTGACTTTGGCTCAGGTCATGATCTTGTGGTACATGAGCTCGAGCCCCCCATCAGGCTCTGTGCTGACAGCTCAGAGCCTGGAGCCTGCTTCAGATTCTGTGTCTCCCTGTCTCTCTCTTCCCTGTTCGTGCTCTGTCTCTCTCTCTCTCAAAAATAAACAAACATTAAAAAATAATTACAAAATAAATGCAAAGTGTGATAACAAGAGTGCCTGGAAGGTGCTAGAGAGACCATCTTTTCTCAAGGTGGGAAACACTCCCAAAGAGGCCCGGGAGTGTGCATGGTGGTCAAGGCGGATCTCTGACACCAGGAAAACCTGAGCAGGCTTCCGGCAAGTTACTCCACACCCCTAAGCCTCTGGAACAACAGGAAAACCGGGGCAACATGCCAGGGAGGGGGTGTCCCCCACATACTGCCTGGGACGCCCACCCCATCCTTGCTGGGTGAGACCATCGAGGACCCCCAGCCTGCAAGTGAACATATACTATGGAATGAAAGAAAATAAACCTCAAAATGATAAAGCCCTCCTAATTTTCAACATGGGTTTTTCAGTAAAACCCACCTCACGGGACTGGGGACAAGTTGCTTAAGAAGCTAACTCCCAGAAACCACTAGCAGAGTGAATTGGCTACCATATTTAATGAATGAAGTGTTCCAAACATCAGAGAGGAAAAGATACATTAAAAGGCATGTGAACGGCGAACAAAGGAAGGCACACAAATGGAATTAAACTATGGAAAGGAGCCATTGTCATGTAATTACATTCATGTGAGATTTACCAAGATAACATTCTGGCCCCACCCTTCCAAGATTCAGAACATTTTCTTTTTTCGCTTCTTTATTTTTTTTTTTTTAATTTTAGAGGGAGAGAGCGAGGGAGAGGGAGAGAGACAGAGAGAATCTCAAGCAGGCTCCATGCTCAGTGCAGAAGCTGACACAGAGCTTGATCCCACGACCGTGAGATCACGACCTGAGCCGAAATCAAGAGTCGGTGGCTTAACCGACTGAGCTGCCCAGGTGCCCCGAGAGGCAGAACATTTTATTTATTTTTTAATTTTTTTTTTCAACGTTTATTTATTTTTGAGACAGAGAGAGACAGAGCATGAACGGGGGAGGGGCAGAGAGAGAGGGAGACACAGAATCGGAAACAGGCTCCAGGCTCTGAGCCATCAGCCCAGAGCCTGACGCGGGGCTCGAACTCCCAGACCACGAGATCGTGACCTGGCTGAAGTCGGACGCTTAACCAACTGCGCCACCGAGGCGCCCTGAGGCAGAACATTTTAATATCCACTGTTGGTTAAGTTTGGGGGAAGCAAACATGGGATAGTCAGAGCTCTAGAAATCGCTGGAAGCATCAGGCACCCCCCACATTTAGAGCTGAGTGTGAACAGCAAAGGTGTGAGCAGGTCTTGCGTCTGTTGCATCACCGCAGCGCTACGGTTCGCAGGTGGGGAGAAAGGCCCAAAAGAGAGACCCGGGAGGCTGGGTCCTCCGGGCAGGGCTTGGGCTTGGAACTGTCCCAGGAGCTCACTCGACAAGACGTAAGTGGTTTTGTTTGTAGTGTTTTAAGCCACCCTGTGCTTTAGATCCAATTCTTTGTGAAAGAAATATTGTTTCTAAGACGTGAAGTATTGGCAAGAGCTTGGTGTCTCTTCATTCTAAAAGGATCACCTCCAGAAATATCCTTCTATTAGGGGCATTGATTTTTCTGAGTCTCTCATATCTTTGCTGCAAGACTTTCCTCCAGGAGCTGATACTTTCGCACTGATGTCCTGACACAAGACCAACGGGTACCTCGCTGGGCGCTGACTCTATCAGGAGCAATAAACAGCAGGCACATCCCCGGCTAATAGAAATCGCCCCCCAGCTCTGCGCCCGGATTGGAATTCCAGACACCTTTCAGCCGAGCCTCTGCAGGGCAGGCCCTCGGCTCCGTGCCTGTTGGAGACTTATTTCCACAAAATATGTTGCAAGGCTACCTCCTGCTCCCTGACCCATATTAGCATCGAAACCGTCCATGTACCCTGGCAGTGGCATTAGCATCCGGCATGCCTGTTCATTTCTTTCCTTCTTCACTGAGGAAATTGCCTGTGGTTCCACAGGATCGTAACTGTTATGACAAGTGAAAACACCACGCTGAGAATTTCTTGTGTGACCTCACACTGTTGACACATCTATTTAGATCTCGAAATTAAAACCGCACGCCTAGAAAGTCCTCGAGAATAGAGCAAAGGACACCACGGTGCTACATTTCATAACAGAAAAGCATTCAATCGTGCATCTGTTATGTCCCCTAAGAGGGAGCTCCTTTGTTAATCTAAGTCGCCAGAATTTATTAATCACTTACTGTGTGTGAGGCATTGTCTGGGGAGTGGAACAGCAGCCGGGGAAACACAGAGGAACCACAGGTGAGCTCCGCCTCTTGCGGCAATGACGGGCCAGAGGGGGCAGCTCGAGAAGGATTAAACTTCGCCAAACTCCAACACCGGGTAAAGTGCCTCAAGGATTGCGTGGCAAAATCATGGCAGTTCATGGAACTTGTGGTTTCCATCACCTCCCACGTGGGCTGCTCCCCCACCTCCAGTCTTGTTCCCCTGACCACGCTGGCCTCGGAATCAACTTTAAAGCACAGGTTTTAGTCATGCCAGTGTCTGGGCTAAAACGACTCAATGGCTCTGCGCTGTCCTTAACCTTAAGTCCAAAGTTCTTAAGAGGCTGGTAAAGTCTCTCACTTTTCTCCTTGCTCACGTCCAAATCTTTAACGTCGGTCAGCTCTTTGCAGGTGCCCTGCTTTGCTCTAGAACCCTCTCCCCGACCTCACCCCCTGGCTCCACTCCATCCCGTAGCATCCACTTCCTGTCTCACTGTGGCGATCCCTCCCTCTGCGACTCCATATCTAGGTTGTGTGGCTTCCTGCTTCTGTCCGTCACAGCCCCTGCACTTGACTTATCATGTGACTCCTCACACCACTATTATGAGTGCCCGTCAACCAGAGCAGAGCTCTGTGAGGACACACAGGGTCTGCTCGGGCCACCATCATCACCTCTAGCATCTAGCATGGTGCCTGGCTCATAGCAGATGTCAGCCGGGTGGCTGACAAACAACAGGAATGTACTGCTCCCAGTTCTGGAGGCTTGGAGATCCAAGACCAAGATGCCAACATGGCTGTCTTCCGTGGGGTTCTGCTTCCTGGTTCACGGGAACCTTCTCACTGTGTCCTCGATGGTGGAAGGGGGGTGGCGATCTCTCTGGAGCCTCTTCAATAAGGCACTAATCCCACTGGCGAGGGCTCCACCCTCCTGACTTAAGCACCTCCCAAAAGCTTCACCTACTAAAACCACCATGTTGGGCATTAGGATCTCAACATAGAAATTCAGGAGAGGACACAAACATTCGGACCATAGCAATGCAGAAAACATGCTCCTTTTATTGGGAATTTCAAAAGACAGGCATGCAATGAGAAATTCAGTTGGGAAGGCAGGTTGAGGCCAGATCCTTAGGAGGCCTTGAATGTCAGGCTAGGGATCTGGGAGGCAAGACTTGTGCTACCTCCGGGAGACTGACAGGGACAGGATTCACTGCCCCACCTGAAACCATCAAAACAGAAGAGCAGGCAAAACATACAAACGAGCAGTTCTCAAGAGGCGGGACATCAGGCAGTGAACAACAGTGATGCGTGAGAGAAAGTTCACAAACCACATGAGCCTTATCGCTGCCCCCCGCACTGCCTTGAGAGCCACAGCTTGGGAACAGCAACCCAGGAGACAGGACAGAGACTCCGGGACACTAGGCCGGTGAGAGTTTACACAGCAGAGTTCTGACAGAGCACCCTGCATACAGGGAAAACCCATTTCTGCAAGAGGATATCTTGTGATATTCAGCCAGGGAGAGCCAAGTACACGTCAGCCTGTGTGGCAGGTGGGAGAATCTACATGAGGACAGGGGAAACCTACCCAGAAGAAAACCACTGAGCCTCACATAGGGCCAGATACGGTGCTTGTTCTCACCAGCCAGACTGCAAAATCTCATCATTCACGGTGCACTGGGTAAATTACGCCGGAAGATCTTGCCTCAGTGACGGGCACAGTTAGTTCTAGATGGTACCCCCCCATGGACCCAGCCAACAAATCGGGAGAACAAAACCCGAGAGAATCAAACTGTCTCCTATTAGCTTGACTGTGTCCCCAAAAGAAGTCCAGTAACAGCGGTGGGGTTGCAAAAATATCCAGCACTGAGGAAAATCTATGATGTCTGCTATTCAGAGATGAACAGATAAACAAAAGAACAGGGAAACACAACCCATAATGAGGAGAACTGATTAGTCAATTGAAGCCAACCCAGAACTGACACAGAGGTTAGGATCAGCAAAAAGAAACATTAAAATTTATCACAAATGCATCCCCTGTGTTCGTTTCTTATAGACATGAAAGATATAAAATAACACAACAGGAATCCTCAAGGTAAAAACTACAAATCTGAAATGCAAGTTCCACTAGATGGGCAAATTAGACACTGCTGAAGAAAAAATAGTGAGGCTGACGACATAACAATAGAAACTACCTAAAATAAAACACAAAGAAAGAAAATAATCAAGAAAAATGAGCCAACCATTGGGCACTTGTGGGACAACCTCAAGAGCTACAATATATGTGTAATTTGAGGACTAGAAGGAATGGAGAGGAGGGCAGAGAAAGCATTGAGAAAATAGTAGCAGAAAAGGCTTCAATTTGATAAAATAATAAACCCATAGATTGAAGAAGCTTAATGAATCCCACAGCATATCCTAATTGAAACAGTGAAATCTTGTCAGAAAGCAATCCTAACTACCTGCTACCTAGGTGAAAAGCACTTTATTATTTTTTTTTATGTTTGTTTATTTTTGAGACAGAGAGAGAGCATGAGCAGTGAAGGGGCAGAGAGAGAGGGAGACACAGAATGTGAAGCAGGCTCCAGGTTCTGAGCTGTCAGCACAGAGCCCGACACGGGGCTCGAACTCACGGACTGTGAGATCATGGCCTGAGCCGAAGTCGGACGCCCAACCGACTGAGCCACCCAGGCGCCCAAAAGCACTTTAAATATAAGCATAAAGAGGAGTTAAAACAAAAGCACAGGGAGAATATATACCCGCTAACACTAGTCAAAATAAGGTTGGACTGACTATTTTATTTCAGACAAAGAGAAGTAACAGGTTTTGAAAGTCACTTCATAAGGAGAAGGGTGCTGAACCGGTCAAGAAGCTCAAACAAGTTTAAACCTTTACGAACCTCATAACAAAACTTCCCAATACATTGAGTGAAACAGATACAACTACAAAGTAAAGGAGAGAAAATAAAACCATGGTAGCTTTCGCTCAGGACCTTGCTGAAGGAGCAGAGAACCAGCGAGAATGTGGCCTAGTTCGATACCACTATCAACAACCTTGACTGACACAGAACGCCGGACCCCAAAAAGCAGAATGTACATTCTTTTCAGGTATGCACATAAAGTTTCCCAAGATAGATAACGTTCTGGAGGATAATTTAAGTCTAAACAAACTTCAGGGGATTCAAATCATGAAAGTATGTGCTCTGACCAAAACGAATTTAACCACAAGTTAATATATACAAGTTAATAACTATAATAACAAGTTAGTAACTACAAGAAAGATATCTTGAACATGCCCAGATATTTGAAAACAAAAAACATGTATTTCTAAATAAGCTGTGGGTCAAAGAAGAAACCAAAAGGGAAATTAGAAAGTATGTTAAACTGAATGAAAAACACATCATATCAGAATGTGTGAAACACAGCAAGTGCAAGAATCAGGTAGGAATTTATAGCACCAAATGCCGACATCAGAAAAGAAGAAAGATTGGGGCGCCTGGGTGGCGCAGTCGGTTAAGCGTCCGACTTCAGCCAGGTCACGATCTCGCGGTCCGTGAGTTCGAGCCCCGCGTCAGGCTCTGGGCTGATGGCTCGGAGCCTGGAGCCTGTTTCCGATTCTGTGTCTCCCTCTCTCTCTGCCCCTCCCCCGTTGATGCTCTGTCTCTCTCTGTCCCCCAAAAAATAAATAAACGTTGAAAAAAAAAAAGAAAAGAAGAAAGATCTCAAAGAAGGAATTCAGCTTCCTCTTTGAACAACTAGAAAAACAACAGCACATTAAACCCATAGTAAGCAGAATAAAGGAAACAGGAAAACTCAACATGGAAGCCAACAAAAAAGAAAACAGGAATGGATCAAATCAAAAGTTGGTCCTTTGAACAGATCAACATAGTTGATAGTGATAAAGAAACAGAGAAAACACAAATCACCAACGTTAGGGATGAGAAGAGTAACATCACTATAGATTCATAAGTTATTACAAAGGATAATAAGGGACCATTAGGAATGACTTGAAGCCTCCTTCCAAAAACATAGATGCTATGAAAGATTTCCTGAAAGGTACAAACTGCCAGAAACATAAATAATGTTAATAGCCTTACATCTATTAAAGAAATGGCATTTACAGGTACAAGTCTTCACCCACACCTAATGCCAGCCACATCCACCAAAAAAAAACAACCTCTAGAATCAGATGGCTTTACTTGTGAGTTATACCAAACATTTAAGGAAGCAACATATGAATTCACCAGAGACACATCCATAAGACTGAACAGGAAGAACCGTTTCCCAATTCATTTTTGAGACCAGCATTATGCAGATTCCCAAATCAAAGACATGATCAGAAAAAAAGACTAGAGACAAACATCCCTCATAAACATAGACTGAAAAGAAATCTAAGCAAAATTTTATTTTAGTAAATCATCAACCAATACGTTAAAATAATACTATATCATGGCCAAGTAAGCTTTATTCCCTAAAAGCAAGGTCTGTCTAACATCTGAAAATCAATCAGTATAATTCACCACATTACCACACTAAAAAATAAAAACTACATGATCATCTTGACGGAGGAGGAAAGGCATTTCACAAAATCTGACATCTCTTCTCCTCAAAAACTCCCACAAAACAAGAAATAAAAGTGAACTCCCTCAACCTGATAAGGCGCATCAATGAGAAACTACAGCTGATGTCATCTATAATGATAAATGTTTTCCCCTAAGATCAGGTACAAGACAAGGATGTCTACCCTCACCATGTCCACCAATACTGTATTGAAGCTTCTGTCCACTGCACTCAGGCCAGAATAAGCAATCAAAAAGCAAACAGATGGGCAAGGAAAAAGTAAAACTGTCTTTGATCTGAGATGGCATGATCATTAATGACAAAGATTCAATAAAATCTGTAAAAGCTACTAGGACAAGTAAATGAGTTTAACAAGGATGTGGTGTAGAAATAACACCAGCACCCCAAAATCGATTATATTTCTATATCAGAAAACAATTGGAAACTTAAAAGCTATTTACAATAGCATTAAAAATATGGACAATGGATACATTCAACAAAACATGTGTGGAAACTAGTCTACAAACCATTGCTAGGAGATATCAAGGACTTAAGTGACTGGGGATACGATTTCGTTCACAGGTCAGAAGCCCCGGTCGTGTTGATTCCAGTCCCCCCAAAATGTGGGGATCCGGTGCCCCCCAAACAGAAGCCCGTCAAAGTTTTTTGTTGGAATTGAGAAAGTGATTCTAAAATTCACGTGGGATTCAAAAGGACCTAAAAAATGGAAGGAGCTTTGAAGAAGAAGCACGGCATTGGGAGGACAGCACCACCTCGCGTGACAGCTTACTGTGAGGTGACAGTAACCAAGCAGGGCGCCACAGATTTCAAAATAAACAAGTAGGTTGAAAGAAGAAGGAGAGATTCCACAGCAGACACACAAGTATGGACCCTGACCTCTGACAAAAGGGCAACGACAACTCAGTGGAGAAAAGACAGTCCCCTTGACAAATGGTGCAGGGAAAAGCAATATTCTGTGTGCACAAAAATAAAAAATAAAAAATAAAAACCAGGGGCGCCTGGGTGGCTCAGTCGGTTAAGGGTCCACTTTGCTCACGTCATGATCTCGTGGTTTGTGAGTTGGAGCCCCACATCGGGCTCTTTGCCGATGGCTCGGAGCCTGGGGCCTGCTTCAGATTCTGTGTCTCCTCCTCTTTCTGTCTCTCCCATGCTCATGCTCTGTCTCTCTCTGTCTCTCAATAATAAATAAATGTTACAAAAATTTTTTTTTAAAAAACGACAAACATTAACTCATACAAATATGCCATATACATAATATTCTCTCCGACCACATGTAAAATTTAATGCAAAATGTTTCACAGACTTCAAAGTGAAACCTAAACCACGAAGCTTCTAGAAGAAAATAAAAGCAAAAGGAAATATTTGTGATCTTCATGGAGGAGCAGGGTCCCTACATACCATCCCCAAAGCACCATCCGTATACACACACACACAAAAAAAAAAAAACACTGCTAAACTCGAGTTCGTGAAAACTGTAAGTTTCCACTCTTCAAAAGACCCTTGAAAGAATGGACAGATGTCGGAGGAACTATTTTCAAACCACATATCTGATGGAGGAGTTGTATCAAGAATCTACAGAGAACTCTCAAACTACAATTCAACACAGTAACCCAGTCTTCAAAATTAGGAAAGAGATCTGGACATTTCACCAAAGAAGCGGTATGGACAGCAAGTAATCTAATAAAATGTCCTCAATAGCATGAGTCATTAAGGAAATGCAGATGAGAGCCATGGTGAGATGTCCCCGCAAACCTCGTAGGGCTGCAAAGCTAGAGAAGACAGAGCATGCCAAGTATTGGTGACTCTGTGGGGGAACTAGAACTCTCCTGCATGTGTAATGGTACAACCACTCTGCAAAACAGTTTTCCCTACATCTGAACATACATTTAACATATGATCCTGCCATGGTCCATAAAAGAAAAAAACTGATACATCGGACGGACCTCGTTAAAATTCAAAACTTGAGCAAGTCAACAGACGCTGAAAAGAAAATGAAAATACAAACAGGTTGGGAGAAAATATTTGCAGAAGATATATCTGATAAAGGACTTGTGTCTAGAATATAGTAAAAACAAACAAACGAACAAAAAAACATTTCTTACAACTCAATAATAAAAGACAGGCAACCTGGAGTGCCTGGGTGGTACAGTCAGTTGAGCGTCTGACTTTTCGTTTCAGCTCAGGTCATGTCCCAGGGTCGTGGGATCAAGCCTCAAATCAGGCTCCATGCTGGGCAAGGAGCCTGATTAAGATTCATTCTCTCTCTCTCTCTCTCTCTCTCTCTCTCCATCTGCCCTTCTCCCCAACTCACACTTGCTCTTACCCCCCCAAAAAAACAAACAAAAAAAGATAAGCAACCCAATTAAAACATTAGCACAAAATTTAAATAGCTATTTCCCCACAGAGAACATACAAATGGCGAATGAGCACATGAAAAAATGCTCAACATTTTAGTCATTAGGAAAATGGTGGTGAAAACCACAATGAGGGATCATTTCACCCACAATAGAATGGACATAACAAAAAAGGCAAACAACTAAAGCTGGCGAAGATGCAAAGCCACTGGATCCCATGTGCACTGTTGGTAGGGATGTAAATGGTGCAGCCACTTCCAAAAACTTTGTCCACTTCTTAAAAAGGAAAACGTGAATTTACCATATGACCCAGCAGTTCAGTTCCACTCTCAAGTATCCACCTAGGAGACGTAAAACTACATGCCCACACAAGAACTTTAGTGTATTTCTTTGCTGCATATTCTGAGCATTTGCTCATAATATCCCCAATGTGGTAACAACCTAAATGCCCATCCATTGGGAAGCAGACAAAGGAATACTACTTTGCCACAAAAGGGGAAAACCCACAGGTACATTCCATCACCTGGATGAACCTCGAAAACATTATGCTGCATGAAAGAATTCAGACACAAGAAGCCACCCACCATATTGTTTGATTTTTAAGAAATATCCAGAAGGGGCACCTGGGTGGCTCGGGTGGTTAAGCGTCCAACTTTGGCTCAGGTCATGATCGCACAGTTCGTGAGTTTGAGTCCCATGTTGGGCTCTGTGCTGACAGCTTGGAGCCTGGAGCCTGCTTTGGATTCTGTGTCTCCCTCTCTCTGCCCCTCCCCCACTCACACTCTCAAAAATAAATAAACATTAAAAAATTATTTAAAAATTAATATCCAGAGACAGCAAAGCTACCAAATAGCTTTAATCCACAAAAGTAGATTAGTGGGCAGATAAATGTGCACAGGGAATCCTACTGCACCATTTATGGTGATGGTTGTACAACTCTGTCAATGTACTAAAAGAAATTTTTAAAAAAATTTACATTTTAAAAAATCAACTTAAAACAGGTGATACATATGGTCTACAAAATATGCCCCAATCAAGATTTTATTTTTTTTCAACGTTTATTTATTTTTGAGACAGAGAGACAGAGCATGAACGGGGGAGGGGCAGAGAGAGAGAGGGAGACACAGAATCTGAAACAGGCTCCAGGCTCTGAGCTGTCAGCACAGAGCCCAACGCGGGGCTCGAACTCACGGACCGCAAGATTGTGACCTGAGCCGAAGTCAGATGCTCAACCGACTGAGCCACCCAGGCGCCCCGCCCCAATCAAGAGTTTCAAAAGACCAAAGTGGTTGGTTTTTTGGTTTTGGCTTTTTTTTTTTTTTTTTGAGAAAGGGAATGCGAGCAGGGGAGGGACAGAGAGAGAGAGAGAGAGGGAGAATTTCAAGCAGGCCCCATGCCCAGCACTCAGCGCTGAGCCTGACTTGGGGCTCGATCTCACAACCCTGGGATCATGACCTGAGTCGAAATCAAGAGTCAGATGCTCGGGGCGCCTGGGTGGCTCAGTTGGTTAAGCGGCCGACTTCAGCCCAGGTCACGATCTTGCGGTCTGTGAGTTCGAGCCCCGTGTCGGGCTCTGGGCTGATGGCTCAAAGCCTGGATGCCTGCTTCCGATTCTGTGTCTCCCTCTCTCTCTGCCCCTCCCCCGTTCATGCTCTGTCTCTCTCTGTCTCAAAACTAAATAAAAGTTAAAAAAAAAAATTAAAAAAAAAAAGAGTCAGATGCTTAACCGACTGAGCCACACAGATGTCCCCTAAGTAGTTAAAAAGAAAAAAAAAGTATTAAGGCTGTCCCTGAGTTTTTGAGGATTCATGATCAAAACCGTATTTTAAGAAGATCCAAGCTAGATTTTAGGAATAGCTCCTACCGTTATATGAAAGATCGATCCGAGGAGAATGCAGTGAAACATGTATTATGGCTTAAATATCTGAAGTCAGCCAAGTCCCATTTCAAAAGCTCACGTAATAGAGAAGACAAAAGACTCTCTCACTTCTTAAATGCCTCCCTCCAAGGAAAATAATTCCAGCAAATCAGGCAGCATTAAAGACAAGGAAAGCTGTCGGGCGAGGCCTGACTCCCAGCGATCTCCTCTGCTGTGACATCTGACAAAAGCTGATCCAGATTTCCGGATTACACTCTTTATGCAGTAAAATTCTGTTTCCTATCACAGCATCTCCCGCTAATGTGACAAGTCGGAAATCTGACAGCGCTGATGTTCTGTGCCAAAAACCATCCAGCAGGTGACTGAGCTCACTTCACTGTTTGAAAACCAGAGCCATCTGCCAATTGTAGGTGAGTGACACCTGGGAACTCCGACGTGGCGCTTACGAGACGATGATGTAGACGCCAGTTCTGTATCTGATTTTGACAAAATGTCTTGTTCCGATGTAAATACACTGTATGAGTCAAATATAAATTTTTTGCAATATCAAGGTTTGTACTGGCTTGTATGAAGGGGGTTTATCTTCCTGACAATATCCCGCTCAGATCTCTAGAACAGAATTTGCCACTCCAACTTCCTTTTAAATTTTCCCTTAATTGTGCCCTAATGCAATCCTTGCTCAGAAACTTTCTTGATATCATGAACACTTGGATTTTGTTCCTATTCCCTTGGAACCAGCTTTTATTCCTCGGCTGTCATTCACAGTGCTAGGGAGGGACCATTCCCTTACATTTGTCTGAAATGCAATCACACCAATGTCATCATTTTAGGTCAAGGTTAAAGTTAAAAGGAGTAAGAACTGATGGAGCTTAGGTGTAGACCACACACTGTCCACACTGGGAAGCGGTCATAAGACATCGTGCTGAATGAAGGCACTAAAATCCTGTACTTGGAGGCAGGCGGGCTTGGGGGCAAAAAGCAGAGGAGACAGGATGCGGATGTGTAGTGGAACGTAAAATATAAAGACACTACTTCGGGGCACCTGGGTGGCTCAGTCATTGAGTATCTGACTTCAGCTCAGGTCATGATCTCACAGTCTGTGAGTTCGAGTCCCACATCGGATGAGCCCCACTTCTCTCTCTCTCTCTCTCTCTCTCTCTGCCCCTTGCTCACTTGCACTCTCTCTCTCTCTCAAAAAAATAAAATATAAAGACACTAAGTACATGAATGAGCTTAAAGGAAATTGCACAAATACTCAGAGGCTACCAACAAACAAGATTAAACTATGAAATGAGGTGAGTCCCCAGTCTGGTGTCTCTCTGGAGTCACAGACCGATCCGCAGTGACGTAGGGCTTCCTTTGACCGTCCCTGCGGTGATGGCGCGTGAAGCCAGAACTTCCACAGGACACGCTTGCAGTGAAAAAAATCAAGCCCTAACTTGCAAACACGGCTAGCAAGCCCACTTGGCTCTCGTGCCCCGACTCTGGGTGTAACGGGCAGCATCTCCTGGCAACAGTGACATGTCGGCCCAGACTCACGGCTTTGAGAGCCATCTGCAAGATCCACACAAACACAAGCTGAGGACTGAGGTTAAAGTGGTCCCAGATACTAAGTCAAGCGACCCTTGGTTTCCTGGAAGAAGCAAATCCAAATACTTCCCAAAGGGTCTTGCACGTAAGGAGGCAGACTCATCAAACCAAAACAACAACAAAGGAAATGAGCCCCATGAGCAAGAGTTAGAAGTAAGCAGCAGTAGAGTCAGATTCAAACAGATGCCAGATGGAGGGGCGCCTGGAGGGCTCAATCAGTTGGGCGTTCAATCTCAGCTCAGGTCGTGATCTCATGGTTCATGAGCTGGAGCCTGAATCAAGCTCGATGCTATCCATGCAGAACCTGCTTGACTTCCTTGTCCCCCCCCCCCCGCCCCTCCCCTGCTCATGCTCTCTCTCGCTCTCTCTCTCAAAAATAAATAAGGCATTTTTTTTAAAGTTTTTTAAAAAGATGCCAGATATTAGAATAACAGATTCAAAATCATGATGCGTATGATGAACAAACAAAAGAGAGACACAAAATAGGGCACAGAACAAGAGATGAATGGTTATGCAGATATAAAAATAAACAGTAAAACCCTTAAAGAAATCAAATGCTGTATTAAATTAAAACGCCTGAGATTGAAGAAAAGATTTAAGCAGGGGCGCCTGGGTGGCTCAGTCGGTTAAGCTTTCCACTTCAGCTCAGGTCATGATCTCACGGTTCATGGGTTCGAGAGCCACTGTGCTGACAGCTCGGAGCCTGGAGCTGCTTCCGATTCCGTGTCTCCCTCTCTCCCTGCCCCTCCCCTGCTCACGTTCTGTCTCTCCTTCTCTCACAAATTAGTAAACATTTAAAAATTTTTAAAAAGAAAAGAAAAGATGTAAGCAGATGCAGAGAGAATTGGTGAACGGGGAAGCAGATGGGAAGGAGGTGCCGGGGCGCAGCAGAGGGACAAAGGAAGGGAAGACACGAATGAAGGGGTGAGAAAGCTGGTGACAGCTGGCACATGTCTGATGGAGGTTTCAGAAAGGAACCAAGAGATCGGGGCAGAGGTAATATTTGGCGATAATGTACGAGATGCTTCCATACCCAGGAATGACATGAATGCTCAGAATCACAACACAATGAATCCCAAAGAATAAACAAAGTGAAATACAACATCACAGCATATCACAGACAAGTTGTGGAACATTAAAATCAAAAAATCTGAAGAGCGGCCAGAGAGAAAAGGAAGACAAGCCGCTGTGGGTGGTGACCAGCCTGGCAGCGGTCTGCTGGCCAGAAGGGTCCCAGGAGGACACCATCCTCAGTCTAGAGAGCTGCTCCCAACCAAACCCCAAAGACGGAGAAACAAAGACATTTCAGACAAACGAATCTCAAATTTACTGACAACAGATCCTGCCAACAGGGACTTCTCATGGAGAAGTCTGGGGAAGAAAAGGAAAATTATTCCAAGAAGGAATTTCTGAGATTGAAAAAGAAAAATGATAAATATGAATAAATTTAAACAAGCATTAATTCCATTCTTAAAAAAAATGATATTAACACTAACCTGTGACTCTGGGATTCTACTTCCGGAGACAGCATATTAGGAAATTTGAACTAACACTTCCCTGAGGAAACAATATATTTTAAAGATTCGTTAAAGACACTGGATATCCAGGAAGATCAGAGGAAGAAAGTGACCCAAGGAGGTAAGTCCTGCTTGGGGACCCGCTTTCCCATTGGGCTCATATCCCATCTAGAGAACAAGGCTAAGAAAATGCCAATTCCTTTGACAGCACGCAGGACGATGGTAAAAATAAATCTCAGCAAACTAGAAAGAGCAGGAAACTACCTTCCTTGATACCATTTTTCTGTATTGATAAAATGCTTATGACAAAACCGAAGAATAAGAAACTTAACTGTTATTGTCCACAGATGACATGATTGTGTATGCATAAAATCCAAAGGAAGGTACAGATAAACCAACAGTCAGAGAGTTTCGAAAAGTTGCTGCATGCAAATTTGATCTGTGGCAATCAATTATACTCCTAGACACCATCAAAATTAAAAAGTACAGTTTATAAAGATGCCATGTACAAATATAATGAGTATTATGACTAAATCTAACAATATTGCAAGATCGCTAGGCAGGGGGAAAAACATTATTAAGACAACTTAAGGCAACCTTCAATAAATGAAGGAATAAACCATATGCATGTGATTTAAAGACTTAATATTATAAAATGTCAATTTTCACCAGTTGATTCAAAACAATGCCAATCAAAATCCCAATCTGTTGACCTTCACAAATTTAGTCTAGAATTTAAATGGAAATGCAAAGGACCCGGAATAGGCAAGGTATTCTTGAAGAACAAGTTGGGACAGCTTACTCTACTTGTATCAAGATGGATTACAAAGCAAAAGTAAACAGCACAGACCGGAACTGACACAAGCATGTACATGCCGATGAGACAGTAGAAAGCCCGGAAGTAGACCCGCGCATATACAGATCCCTGGCTTACGACAAAATGGCCCTGCAGAGCAGCGAGGAAAAAGATGGTATTCTCAAGAAATGATGTGGGGTTGGCTGGAACAGTGTGAAAGGAAGGACAGTAAAACTTCTAAAAAATAAAACGATTGCTTAATTTCTCCTTCTGTTGCTTCATTGTTGGGTATAGAAGTGCAACAGATTTCTGTACATTGATTTTGTATCCTGAAACCTTACTGAATTGGTCTGTCAGTTCTAGTAGTTTTTTGGTGGAGTCTTTAGGGTTTTCTACATAGGCAATCATGTCATCTGCAAACAGTGAAAGTTTTACTTCTTCCTTACCAATTTGGATGCCTTTTATTTTTTTCTCTTGTCTGATTGCTATGACCAGGACTTCCAATGCTATGTTGAATAAATGTGGTGAGAGTGGACATCCTTGTCTGATTCCTGAATCTCTCAGTTTTTCACCACTGAGGATGATGTTTGCTGTGTTTTTTTCATTTATGGCCTTTATTATGTTGGGGTATGTTCCCTCTACACCTACTCTGTTGAGAGTTTTTATCATGAACAGGTGTTGTACTTTGTCAAATGCTTTTTCTGCGTCTACTGAAATGATCATACGGTTTTATACTTTCTCTTGTTAATGTGATATATCATGTTAATTGATTTGCAAATATTGAACCACTTTTGCCTCCCAGGAATAAATCCTACTAACGACTTGAAATAAGGAAAGTTTCCTTAAACAGGAAATAAAAATTATGAACAAAAAAGACAGGATTGATACACCTGAGTCTATTAAAATTATGAATTTATGTTTATGAAAAGTCATCATCAAGGCAGTAGAAAAGCAATCTAAATGGGTAGGAGAAGATATTTATAATATATACAAATGTTATTGACTGAATGTGTCCCCTCAAAATTCATATGTTCAAATCCTAATGCCAAATTGACAGTATTTAGAGGTGGGGCCTCTGAGAGGTGATTACATCATTAGAGTGGAGCCCCCATGTTGGGATTAGTGCCACTGTAACAGAGGCCTCAGGGACCCCCCTCACCCCTCTCTCTACCATCCGTGGACACAGCGAAAAGACAGCCATCTACGAGCCAGAAAGTGAGTTCTCACCAGACACCAAATCTTCTCGTACTCTGATCTTTGACTTCCCGGTCTCCAGTAGATACGCTTACACATGAACCACCCCCCCCCACACACACACACACACAACCACCCACACCACACACCAACACCCACATGATGTAAGCATGTTCATTGCTACATTATTCAACATAGTCCAAAATTAGAGATACACTCAAGTGTCTTTCAACAGAAGAACGAATAAAAAAATTGTGGCTAATTTATATAATGAAATACTACGCAGTATGAAATGAATAAATTATACTCTAGTTATACTCTACGAACTGGATCACACTGACCTTTGTCAGAAGCTAGTGTCTGATGATTATAGACTTAAATGTGACAGGCAAAACTATAAACCTTGAGAAGAAAATGAGGAAAATATCTTCATGCATTTGAAGTAGGAAATGATTTTAAACCAGAGAAAGAAGCACAAACATAAAGGAAAGATGGATAAGGTTTGATTATGTTAAAATAAAAAATATTCATAAAACACACCATCAAGCATGTGATGATCTATATTTTACAAGAATTCTTTAAAAAAAAACCAGGACGTTAGTATTCAGAATGTGTAAAGAACTCAAATCTATTTTTTCAGAAGCGCCCAATCAACTCAATAGGAAAATAGGCAAAAAGCTCAAACACAACTTTCATAAACATATGAAAAGATTATCAGCCTCACTAATAATCACGGAAGTGGCAGCTAGAACCACAGTGAGACCCCTTTTTGTACCCAGCAGCTGAAGAAAAACTGAAAAACCTTACGGCAGGAACCTCTAACGAAGGGAGAGACCAAGCTTTTGATGGGAATGTCAAATGGTGTAATCAGTTTCAAAGCAGAGTAAGTTCTGGTGATCTAAGGCTCAGCGCGGTGATTACGGCCAATAATGCTGTATTACATATCCGAAAGTCGCTCAGAAAGTAGATCTTAAATGTTCTCACCACTAAAAAGAAATGGTAATCACATGACATGATGGAGGTGTTACCCAGCTCTCTGGTGATCATTCTGCAAAATGTAAGTGTGTGCAATCAACATGTCGTACACCTTAAACTTACACCATGTTCCGCGTCAATCCTATCTCAATAAAGTCGGGGGGCGGGGACAAATTGGCATGACCTCATTAAATGGAAAGACGTGTCCAACCTATGCCCTGAAAGACAGACATGCATGTGAACATGTTTGCTTTTAGACAGCAGGAGACAAATGCAAGAATACTTATAGCAGTGTTTTATAACAGGAAAACCCTGAAAATAATCCACTGGCAGTGCAGTAGATAAATAATTCTATTCTCTATTAACAGAATGCTATAAAGCAGTAAAGATGCATGAACTACGACTCCTTCTCTTTGTCACCATGGATGAACTCGCAAACGTGATAGGAGACACGAAGGGAACTACAGAAGAATGCATAAGGTTTATATAAAGTCCACAGTTTTGTAAGGCTAAGTAAAATACTGTTTACGGCACACGTGTCGTAAAAAACCAGGGGTCGCCAGGGTGGCCACGAGGACACTTGGCTTGGTGAAGATCTCGGGTCAGAAGGGAGCCCGGCGCTATCAGCAAGAGACCCAGCGTGGGCTTCGAAGAGTCATTCATATTCTCTGCCATTGGTTGGGTGGGATGGACGCAGGCGTTTGGTTCATCAGTATTACTTCGCAGATGCCACGTATGTTGGGTATATATAATCTGGCGAAAAGATGCAGTATTTTATACGACATCCGCACCGAGCTGTGCGCTGTATGGCTTTGCTTCTCCTCTTACGCCAGAACGCGCCCTGGGTCTCTCCTCCACCACCGCTCCTCCTTGGGGGGCTCCGACTCGCTGCGTGTGCCCAGCGCCTGGCTCCCTGGAGCCCGTCTGCTTCCCCGGCTCCCGTGTGGATACCTCACGGTGAACTTGAGCCGACAGAGCCCCGCCACACCCTCCCCCGAGGCATGGTTCTCCCGCGTGGCTGAAACAGCTGACAGAAATGTCATGTATGTGAGATGACGCGTTGAGTAGCGCTAAGAAAACACCTGATCATGGGTCTCTCTGGACGTGATTCGCTCCCATTTGACTCTTCGTTTAGCTAATAGTGATAGTGGACACCTAGAGTGACCTCAAGACTGATCCTTGGGAACACACTTTGAACCCTCTGTGGCTGTCCCACCCCACCCGTGTCAGACTCGGCACTGAACTCTCCCATCACTGGCTGTCAGAAAAGTTTACCGCCAGAAGACGCAAGTCAGGAATTAACTCTTTTCTCCATAGGGCACAGCAAGAACCCCTATTGCCAGCGGGTAAAAACCACCTCTTCATTCATCCTCAGTCCTGTGACAGTGACGGGATCCAGAGGGAAGCGAGCCAGGCCAGAAGACGGGACGGGGAAGGTGGAAGGCAAGAGCGGACGTCGGCTGTCGAGAACAGGAGGGGCGCCGCTCAGGGCAGAGGCAGCAGTGAGGACTTGCTGACCTCAGGAGGGAGGCAGAGGGAAGCAGGACGGGTCTTCAGTGAGGGGAGGGCCGGCTCTGGGGAGCACCTGGCCCCCGAGGCATCGGCGTGACTCAGTGGAAGCTTTCAGACTCCGCACCACCACTGCTGGGGACGAGGGGCCTCTTCACTGCAGGGACCACCTGAAGCCAGCTCTGACGTCCCCGAAGGCACCTTCTGTAGCACGCATGCAAGGGCCAGTGCTGTATGCGAACCGGACAGGACGTTGGGCACTACTAGGGCGGGGATTATAAGATGTACGAGTGGCCTACGCTGATGTGCAAGTATCATGGGCTGCATTTGTCCCCCCACCACCACCTTGCCCACCAGAGAGAAAGCACGTCCCCTGAAGTCTCCCACCACAGCTGTGCTCTCCCCACCCGGGTCTCTGAAGCCAAGTCAGGGTAAGGAGAGGGGGAGAGGGGAGAGATACGCTGGGCAGGCTTCAGGGAGGAGATTTTGCAGGACGTTTTGAGAGGTCTGGAGGCCAGCAGGCATGTAAAGAAACCAGAGAGCGGGAAGAGAATTCTGTGTCTCCTCTACGTTTTTCTGAAAAGAGCAAGTTAAGGAATTGAAATATTTGGACATAAATTTTCAAAAGCGATCTGGAGCCCTGCTCTGTGACGGCTGCGTGGGCCTGACATCGTCAGGTTGCTGGCGACCGATTTTATGTAACTGTGCATCGAGTCTTGGAAAAATAATTCTAACAGAAGATTTTAACTAACCTAGCTGGGAATCAAGCAAGTTAGGGGCCTAGATCACATGTTCTGGACAAACAAAGCATAAAATGCACCTTGTTTCTCCCATTTTGAATCTGACCAAGCCCTGAAGCCCTCCTCAAGAGTTACCTTCTCATCCCAGCTGCTTGTAGTGGGGGGATTCCGGCTCCTGGGGGGCAGTGGGAAGTAATGGTGAAATCATTGCCTGTTATCAGGATCATCATCACAATGAATGTTTTAAGTGTCTTTCAAAGCCTGTTCACTGGGGTGCCTGGGTGACTCAGGCAGCTTAGCATCTGACTTCAGCTCAGGTCATGATCTCCTGGTCCATGGGTTCGAGCCCCTCATCAGGCTCTGTGCTGACAGCTCGGAGCCCGGAGCCTTCTTCAGATTCTGTGTCTCCCTCTCTCTCTCTGCCCCTCCCCTGCTCGCACTCTGTCTCCCTCTAAAAGTAAATAAACATGAAAAGAAAAAAATTTAAAAGCCTGCTCATGACCCTCATCTGTAGGCATGATTATTATGATTATTATTGGCATTTGTCATATGGGAAAATCAAAATTCAGAAAGTTTATGAGATTTCCTCAATCTGCCAGCTGTTAGAAGAAGCAGGAATTCAAACCCAGGACTATCTGACTTTAAGGACCTCTGTGCCATCCACAGGACATGGTGTTTGTGATACCAGCTCTGGGGGAGTCAGCCTCCCTTCGCCCACCTGACCGAGGCCCCCCGGGGGCACACCCAGAATCTGCTGGGGGCGAATCCCACGCACTTAGCAAAGATCAGGCAAACAGATGAGGCTAACTATTTGCTGATGGATGTAAGGCATTATTAGACATGGGGGGATTTTAAAGCATAGGGAATGGCGTTTATTTGCTCATTACATTGACTTCATCACAAATTGATTGGTGGTGCTCCAGCAAGAAGGTAGATACACTTCATTAAATGCATATATTAGCCGCTGCAATTATACACACTATATTACTCAACCTGAAAATTGCAATAATTTATTTTTTATTTAAGCACTTTCTTGCTGGAGCTATCACTCTTGAAAGGCTTGCAAATGTGACTAGTTTGTAATCATTTAAACATATTCCCACTTTAAATGTACAAATGGAGTGACGTTTTTGTTTTTTAGAAGAAACAAATCACCGAAAAGCCAGTCTCTCTAAGAATTTAGACTGTGCGTGAGGACTTCCTTTCTCCCCGCAAACGTCCTTTTCTCGGAGTCCTGCAGAATGCAGTATTTCAGTGTACCGGAGCCCGGTGCCCGCTGGTCCTTCCCAGCTTCCGAAAGGACCCACGTGAAATCAAGCAGCAGGGCACAAGCTCATGGCAGGAGAGCCTCAGAGGGCTGAGCTCCACGTCCACAGAGTCTGGCGAAATATGACCAGAGAGCCACGAAAGATGCCACTTAGAAAGTACGGAGGACAAAACAGCCCCCAGATATCAAACAGTCCAATAACTAGTGAATGTTTTCAAGAGTTACCTTTAAAAGAATCTCCAGTCTCAACTTTTACTCCGGTCTTCTGGGCTTTCAGCTACCAGGATACGTTAGCTTCTCGGCCCTAAAAACACCAACAACTTCCCAATCATTTAAAGTCACTTCCCCCTGACTGGAGTCTAATGAGTCACAGTGCTGACTGCAGAGGCAGAGGAAGAGAAAGTGGAGGATGGAACAGGGACCCAGAGGAGATGGGAGGGGTGAGACGTGACCCCCAGAGAGGAGGAGGTCGGGCCACCTTCCCTGCAGCCCAAGGGCAGAGAGGGGTGGAGCAGGGGCATGGCCCCTGCTGGAGAGGATGTGGAAATAGCTGGAAATAGCGGTTGAGAGGGTGCCAGATGGGTCAGGATCTGTGGTGCTGAACTTGGCTCTCAGAACCCAGAGCTGAGGACAAAGAGCTATCAAAGTATCAAAAACTTGAACCACCGCATGTTCTGCAAGCGCTGCGGATGACCGGGCGGCCGATGGAAGGGATCGCACCGGCTCCACCCCTGCTCCCCTCCAGGCCTCCCTTGCCCGGGCCACTGATGCAGCCCAGAGACGGCAGGTGCGGGGCACCGGGACTTTGGAGCCTGTGCCCTCTGCCTCCAGTGGGGGGTGGGGTGTCCTGCCTGCCCCCAGAGCAAAGAGAGTGACACAGACCTGGGCTCCAGGCTGGGAATGTAAACAAGGGTTAGACCAGGCTTTTATTTACTTACTTACCTACTTACTTATTTATTTATGTTTATTTAATTTTGAGAAAGAGAGAGTGAGAGACAGACAGACAGACAGTGTGAGTGGGGGAGGGGCAAAGAGAGAGGGAGACACAGAATCCAAAGCAGGCTCCAGGCTCCGAGCTGTCATCACAGAGCCTGATGCGGGGCTCGAACCCAGAAACCGCGAGATCATGACCTGAGCTGAAGTCAGACGCTCAACCAACTGAGCCACCCAGGCACCATAGACCAGACTTCTCTAAAGGCTGACTCACAGCCTCCTGCTCCTCCTTAAACACAGAGGAGAGTGTGGTGGTCAGTGGGGTCCCTGCTCTGCCACCTCTGGGTCAAGTGGACACCGAGGGGGTGGTGCAGGGCTAGAGCAATTTTGCTACCCCATCACATGGGTGGCACGCTGGTCAACGGGATCCAAGGAGCAAGGGGCTCGGGGGGCAGATGAGAGGCACAAGATGAGGGAGAGCTGAGTGGACCTCCCACAACAGAGAGGGGAACCTGGAGGGGCCCTGGTGTGACGCTTCCAGGACGTTCCAGGGGACATCTGCCAGAGAACAGCTTTGGGGATCAGCCATTCAGAGAGAACGTGCCAGAGAAGCAGCCACAGCCAACAAAGTACTTTGACAGCATCAGGTGCCTGAGGACACATGTCCCCTCCCACCCTGACATAGCGTGGAACAGGGACCCAGGAAGACGAGGGACTGGACCACACCTCCTTCTCACTACAGGATGCTGGAGCCTCAGAAGGAGAGTAGATAAGATTGGAGTTCAAGTTGGACACACTTGGGCTTTTCAATAAACAGAAGTGACCAGAAATCTATGGAATCCTGTCCGGATGACAGCAGGAGGCACAAGCAGGAAGTGACACATTGCTCAAGAGCATTCTCAGAAAATACCAAAGTCACTTTGTGTTCGTGTCCCACTGCACTGCCAAGTCAAACACTAGCGTTTGGATCACTGGTGAATCACAGTGGAAAAGAATGAAGACAGGCAAGTAGAGGAATGTCTACCTGTGCCAAGGGGCCCATGAGACAGTAGGAGCACCAGTCAAGAACCATAGGATTTTTCTTCGGCAAAGCTGGAAGCCAGGTGGGCATAAAGACAGCAAACGACGTGTAAAATTTCCTTATAAACAATAAACCATCATATAAGCAGCTTACAATTATGTCTATTTTCTTCTAAGTGCAATACCTTGAAGTCAGTTACACCCTGGTGTCTGGTGTTGACTTTCCATGGATACGACAAAGGACAGATTTAGCACCAATCGTTCAAAGCCTCACATGTTCCAGATGAGTCAGGATCTCCCTACACGTGTCCGGCTACACTCTGGTTTGTCTAAGGGTTTGGGGGCATTGAAGGCAAGACAATACAGAGAATAGGAGCCAGATGCAATATCTCAAACCCTGTCTGCCACCGACTCTGGGTGGTCTTATGGAGGTTACAAGTCAACACTGCTCTGCCTGTGCTCTTTGAAAAATAAATTTTTTTAAGAGAGAGAGAGAGAGAGCGAGAGAGAGCATGAGTACATGTGAGTGGGGGAGGAGAAGAAAGAGAGGGAGAGAGAATCCCAAGTAGGTTCCACACTCAGCACAGAGCCCAACGTGGGGTTCAATGTTATGACTATGAGATCATGACCTGAGCCGCAATCAAGAGTCGGCCGCTTAACCCCCTGAGTTTCTCAACTTCATATGGAAACACAGCTTCAAGCCCCCACTCCCAACAGGAATACCACCACGATGCTACAGAGAAATCCTGGAGCTACCTCTCCCCCCAAAGCCTATTTACACTGCAAGAGAGCCCCATCCGTGGACAGGGCTAAGTTACGGGACAGAGGACGTTTTGGCCACCTCCTTCCTATTCAGGGCAGATCTGTGGGCCTCTCCCCATGGCCACTGCTGTGTCTCTCTCAGTGTCAGTGCAGGCAGTTAAAGTGTGCTGTCCACTTCGTCTTGACGGGGCATCACAATATACTCAACCCTCCAGCACTGACTCACTCAGCGGGGTCCACAACCCAAATGGAATGATCTAAGTTGGGTAGATGAGCACATTTTTTGAAGCCTCCATTTTTCAGTGCCTGCATTCAGTGCCTCCATTTTTCAGTTGGGTCCAGCAACCCGGACATCCATTTGTCAGCTAAAAACCTGCAACTGAGAGGGAAGACAGAGAATGTTTTGCTCAATTTAGAGTCTACTTGAAATTAGTGGAGAATAAACGTTCCAAATTCAAACCTTTCAAGGGACAATTTCCATTAAGCCCGAGCTCAGCTTCATTTCTGATCCACTGTTGCAAGGAGTAACAGCTGTTAGGGGCTCTGTAACTGCGATCAAGCCACAGAGGCCATAAACTTTGAAAAGAAAACTCTCTTTCTGATGGTCACCGGGAGAAAAGAGAAGTGAATGGCACATTTGATGAAATCTGATCACACCGTGAAGGCCCGCCAAGTCCTCGAAGCTGCACTAAAGGTCACTGTGTGGAGATGCAAACCCATCAAACTACTCCCCCTCACTCCCCTTCCGTGGGCAAGGCAAGCCTGATGAGGCAGATGAGTGGTAAGGGAGTGAGGGGGAGGAGAAGCCCGCCCCAACAGGTCTGCTGTGGGCAGAATGCAACGGGCACAGTGAGGAGGGGCCGGAGAGGACCTCCTTCAGCCTGTAGGCCTTTCAGTTGTCTGGCTCCTATGTCCAGGGAAGCCCGGACTTGAGAACACGTGACCAATCAAACTCACACACTCCTTCATACAAGTTTACAGCCCCAAAAGTAAGGCAGACAGGGGGCTAAATACTTGTACAAAAAAAAAAAAAAAAAGTCCCTTCTATGGATGGCAGCTGCTATCATACCCGAGCAAATTCTGCATCAATGTATCCTAGAGAATGTCTGCATCATTAGAGACCGCTCTGTTGTGTTGTCCATGGGCCGGAGTGGATAGGAGGACAGCAGACAGGGGATGACAGCAACAGTCCAGGCGGGAAATGAGTCAGCTGGGCCAGATAAAGACTCCCAGGACATGGAAATAGACCATCAGATGAGGGGGGATGGTTTCTGGCCTCGGCAATGATGGCCCATGGTGCCCTTGCTGAGATGGAATATTCTACAGGAGGAAGAGAGAAAGACTCTCCTAATATGCTCCCTCTACGAGTCCCTCCCAGGCCAACAAAACCAGACGTGACCTGCTATTCTCCTAACAATGTACACCACATTTCCTGCCTCCAATGCAGTGAGCACCACGACACAGATACTGTAGTGTCACAGGGGAGACAGCAGCCAGCTGTGTCCGAAGGGATAAAAAGTCAAGAAAGATAAAGACTAAACCTTTCTGCTGGATTTAGCAACATGGAGGACGTTGGCTGCCCTAAGAAGGACGTTTTGGTGAAGTGGTGGGAAGAAAATGGAGGTAAAAGCCAGCTGGACAGCACAAAGGAAGGAACGGGAAGGAGACAGTTAGGACAGAAGTGAGTGAGGATCTCTTCAAAAAGCTTGGCAGCAATGAATCTTCCTGAGGACAGGGACCATTACTTTTCCAGAGTCTGTCAAAGTACCAGGCACATGATATGAGGTGTATAAATGTTTCATGGATAGATGGGTGAATGAGTGAATGAATGAATGAATGCCTTTCTGTGGAGGCTCAGAATAGGAAGAGATCAAAACCAGGTGGGCAGGCTGGAAGGGCAGGAGACTGAGCCGAAATGTGGGCCTCAAGGGGAAAGCCCTGGAGATGGTCACGGCTCCAAAGACGATGTTCTGTAGGAGCAGGGGAGATATGGGGCATCCCACACAAAAGAAGCCGTAAGCCCTCAGTCGCTACATGGGAGGTGAGCCTGAATATGCTGACTGAGTCTAGACTGGAGAGCCTCGCTGCCATGCTGAAAGTCCTCTACTTACTTCAAGAGGTCATGGGGAAATATCCAAGGCCTGTGAGCAGAAGACTTCACAGTAGGCCCCACACAGATGGCTCAAATGAGGACATAGGCAGGGCAGGAGAGGGACTGCAAAGAAAACCCATGTTTCCTGGAGTTGAGGCAGAAGGAGCTCAGCCAAGGACATGAGGACAGGGGCTGGGTAAAGGGGCCGTGCTTCATCAACCAACTGAGTCTTCCTGGAGGAGGCTCTTTTAAATGAGCCTCAGAAACTTACAGCATTGAGATCTAACATCTGATCCGGTGTCTTGCTGGATGCTGATGGGCGGAGCTAAGACTTAAGGTCCTGTAGAAAATCTGAATATAACCTCCTCCAGATTCCAGCATCAGGAGAGAAACAGCACACGTCTAGGACGAAAGTAGGTTGTAAGTGCAAAAAATAGTGATTACTGTCCAGGGAGGGTATGTTTTCCCAGCTCAGTAAATGAGATCCAGAGGGACACAGCCCCTGGGAGGGTGGATGGGGCTGTTCCCGTGAACATTCTAGAAGTCTCTGGCAGCTCCCGAGTGAGCAGCCCAGGAGAACAGGAAGAACTAATGCATCTACAAGAACCCACCATGAAGGGAGAGGGGGAAAGTCAGGGTCATAGGCCTCAAATGTGGGATTTTAGCCTTGAAAAGAGAAAGAGGTCGTGACTTCTAACTTCAAGTGCAGATGAAGTTTTAGGGTAGGGGAACTAACCAGGTGATGCCAGAACCATCATCCTTGAGTCCTAATTCCATAGCATTTTCCACTCACCAGGCGAAGGTATGGGCATAGAAGCACTTGATAAAAGTTGGATGGAAAATAAATCAGTATGAGTTTTTTAAAAATTACAGACAGGTGCATCACCAACCACATCCACCATCCCATAGCTCAGAGGCTTTTATGAGGCGATCCCGCCATTAGGTCATCCGATGCCTGACTCATTCACTGGTCAACAACGCTGAAACCCTCTCCTGGCTGAGGACCACTTCTGGACCCCTGGGCTAAGAGTGAATTTTGACCCTCTGCTCTGCGAGACTTACTCTGTTCACAGATCCCACTGGGGCTCACCATCAACACAGAAGCTATTACCCAACTGGAATGGCCCAAGGGCTTTGGGGACCAACAGCACTTTCCCATTGATGTGCACATCTAGCAAATCCAGAGTCTCATTTTTCATAAAGATGTACAGGATCAGGATCTTCCCAAATGATTTTCCAAAAGAAATTAGTATGCAAATAAATGCTCTTCCTGCTGTAACTTTACCAACTTTGATTTTGAAGCAGGTGGCAATCAGTTTGCATTTATTTTGGGAGAACAGCTTGGACTTGATGCTACTTCCTAAGTACCTTGTACCCTCCGAGGAGACACGTTCAACTTCAATGTGGTGATGATATGATTTAGCTAGAATAGCCACCTCTCCTAATTAGCCTGATTGGAAATTCAACAAAACTTGATGCACCACTCACTAGGGAAATCCCCCAGCATAATGTTTGCAAGCATGCAAAACAGTCCCAGTGACAACGTGCAGAGAAAAACCACAGCCTCCTGCCCCAGCTCCCAAGTCGGACCCTCCCAACACCTGCTTCCCAGCCGCTGTGCATGATGACCAGGCAAAAGTGGCCCCCAGCACCCTGGACGGACCTGCTGTCGGGTGTCAGGGTGCTGTGCCCAGCCCAGTCCTGCTGGGAACAAGTGCCAGATGCAGGGCTCCTCATTTTCAGATAAGTCAGAATGATGTCCCAGGTTCCCCACTCTGTCTTCATGGTATTTTCCTCTGTCACACCTCTCACAACTGTAATGAAACTATGACTTATCTAATTATTTGATTAATGTCTGCCTCCCCCCACCAGATGAAGGTCTGTTATGCCAGGGACCTATCCCATTATCCTCGCACCAATGAACGTCGTGTCTGACATAGAGCCATTCGAGGGAGAGTTGGTGAATGAATGAATCAATAAATCAACGAATCGATGCTCTACAGTGACATCTATTTTCTCTTCGTTTGGGGCATTCGGTTTTGAAGAACACTGCTGGAGTTACCGGAAAGAACCAGAAGCGGCAGTGGCCCCCTCTCTTTGGCAGAGTCATGCATATCAGAACAGGATCACGATGGAGTCCTCTTACAGCCCGGTGTGTCTGGATCCCACGCCATCGGACCCCAGCAGGGCTCCATGACAGTGAGCCCCAGATGCATCCCAGCCATATATCTGCTCCTGGGTCACCCGTGTGGGGTGACAGGTGAGCTGGCCTCCCAGGCTGATTCTGAATTGCACTGGCCCCCACGCCGCCTCCCTACATGGAGGGCACATGCGGCACAGAGAGCTGTGTGTTCCCCGTGTTTATAAAGCAGTGGACGGGTCACACGTTTGTGTGGGAATTACAGGTCTTAGAGCTTAGCAACTGAAAAATGCAGAAAGACCTTTTGTTACCAAAATAGAAAACAAAATGCTGATTTCTTTCCTCCAAAGAGAAAAGGCTGTTTCCCAGAGATCGCAATATGAGGGCAAGAATCATCTTTGGGTGAGTTGGAAATGGCTCTCCGTCCCAGGAGTTTGGGCAGGTAATTCGCCCACATGTGATAAGCGAGGAATGCTCTTCAACCGTGGCGAGGGAGGATGCCCGCAGACTTGCGCTGATTGTCACTGAATACTTCCCGGACGCGTGGCCGTCCACGAGGGGCTCAAAAGCAGGGATGTGGTACCATCTGTACCGCACGAAGGAAGCCCCACCCTCAGGACCGCGGAGCAGGCGGAGTCCTCCTTATATCACCACACACCTGCTTCCTACGCCCTTCCTTCTTCATGCCCCCCCATCACTCTTCCCTCTACTTGTACCCCCACCTCCCAGAGGGAGCCCCACTGTCCTGTGCATGAGAACCGCAGGGACGAGAGACAGCCTTCGGGCTCTGCTCACCCCTCTGCGGAGGTAACAAATCACGTCCGTCTGTCCTCATGCAGGAACCCCACAAGCCACTCCCACTCACCCAGCTGCTTAAGACGTGAGAGTCCATAATGCTCGGAAGGAGAAAAATACGGCCTCGGTAAGAGCAACAGTTAATATTCACAAGTAAGAAATCACAGCACGGTATTGAGAACTTAATAACAGGAGGTTAATAACCATAAAATACTATGATCCATTTTCCTGTGGGGCCAAGGAAACAATTCCAGCTGTTCGCAAGCAATAGCCTGTTTCTAGGAGAAACCCAGACGGGGCCAAGACATCGCACTCCCGTACTGGCACCCGCGTGTGTCACAGGCGCGGGCCTCCAGCACAGCTGTGCATGGGGCACGTATTTGGGGGGTTTCGAGTTTTACTTGCGCTACGACACAGACAAAACACAAATACAAACTAGGGAAAGACAGGAGGACGGCTGTAAGTTGTCAAGTCGACATCAATGACAGAGTTGTGTTAAATTACATTATTTCCAGGTTTCTAAGTATTTTCAACAATCCAAGCGAGCGCCGTGAGGATGGTCTGGGCCCCTTCCCGACCCCCCCCCCCCCATGCTTCTTCTCTGGTTCCACTACACCCCTGACCTCTGTGTGCTGGGATGCTTGGCTTTCTTTCTCATCAGTGACAAGTCTTTTCAACCGTGTGGCAGTGAGTCTATTCTGTGCACCTCGCACGTGCAAACACGTTACCATAATCAAGGTGAAATACTGCAACAAAGATATGACTGATTGTTAACAAACCCGCTAGAATGCTCTTTTCCAAACGACGGATGTGGTCGTCTGGGAAGCTGTGGTCCTGCCCTTTACTTCAGGTGGACCGTGGCCCTGGGAGGGAGGCCTGGAGCTCCAGAGTGGAGACGGGCTGGGCCCGAAGGAGAGTGATGCCCACGTCAACAGAGCACGCATGCGAGTTATTGAGGCAGAGCTGGCCAGGCTTTCAGTCCCCCTGGAGGTCATTCCAGAAAGACATTTGTAGAATGAGATGCCTCGATAAAAATCCAAAACCCTCTTAGCTGTAAGGGCTCAGTACATTTGATGAATATAGTCTTGTTTTGCACAGGGTCAGGAGGAATTGGTCGGTGCACGCTTTCTGGGCACACCCACAGAGTTCTCGCACACGTGCACACACACACCAAAGAGAAGCTCGCATCGGAGTTGCTTCCCAAAGGGATTCCTGCAATACTCAGGGTGAGAGTGTGGGGCCATCCTCGGGGAAGGTCACCAACGACTCCCCATCTGGCACTTCTTCACCTGGTTGGAAGTCCCCGTTCCTACAAGCCAAGGTGGATTGATGGGGCACAGCCTCTGGCAGTGGGGGAGCCTCACGCCGGCTTGGGGCACTCTCCTCATCACAGCAAACAAACTCCAGGGTGAGCAGGTCCTTTAAACAGGGCTTTGCCAGAGGCCCCACACGTTGGGCAGGGCACAGGGCCACCAGCCGCCCCCTGAGGCCACAGCCACACAAGGAGGGCCCAGAGGCCCAGCCCACGGCACTGACCAGGAGGCGCTGGTGGGCGGCTCTGACCTCTGCACCAGGAACGCAGCCCACGGGCAGGTACCACCATCCCGACGCGGCTGGAAGGCGGAATCTCACGAAAACCACAAGGTGAGAGCATAGCGTTTAAGGAACTCAAAGTACAGCACTGCAGTAGCCACAGGACGCTCCTCCAGGGGAACAAGGAATGCGAAAGAAACAGGGTGGGCGCAGGGGCCTTCCGCACGTCCTGGTATACCCTTCACACGCCACGTGGGCACCTGCCCGGGGAGGGTCAGGAGCAGGGAGGTCCTGAGCAAGCCAGGCCCGGAGCAGTCTGGGTCTCAGGGTAGGGAGAGCAGAGTCTGAGGCCGGGGACACACTGAGGCTGGAACAGGGGAGACGGCGGGCACGCCTGGGTCCAGCCTCGGATGCCAGCCGCAGGACCGGTCAGGTGACCGGCTCCCACAGGTACAGCGGGTGCAGGGAGGCTGGAACCCAGGGAGTGGGGAGGGGGTGGGGGGGCACAGAAGCTCGTGGGCCGATCGCCACGTGGAGCCAGCCAGCTTCTCCCCGCTTACTGCCGATGCCGCAAAGCGGGCAGGAGGCCAGGGGAGCACAGGGCTGGGTGCAGGGGTGCAGAGAGCCAAGGTGAGCTGCAGGGCAGCTGTCAGGCACCTTCCCGGGAGGGAGCAGTGACGAGGACATGGGGCTGGGATGCTTACCCTCCACGTGCCCTAGGTCTCCACGTCTGAAGGGCAGCAGACCACGTGCGTCTGGTTCCTCTTCTGGGATACACGTCATTAATGGGGGGCAGGGAACCAGGGCCCTGAGATGCGCTGCAGGGTGGGCCCCTCGCTCACACCCATGTGTGCACATGCACACTCACAAAATACAACATACACACATACATGCGACACAATGTGCACACAGCACACGACACACACGCAACACACAATTTACACACACCACACATACACATACAACACAACACAATATACACATACAACACACACATATACACACACACCAAACCCACACAACACACGTCACAACATACACACAATATAGAATACAATGTGCAGACAACTACATACAACAAACAACAAACAACACACACACACACGCACAACACGACCCTGTGTGTTCTGGGACCATGAAGAAACTCAAAACAAAACACAACTGCACGGCCACCCCCACCCCCCCTCCCCGGGAGGAGCACGCCCCCCAGCCCCAAGTGTGGGCTGCACAGCGACTTCCGCCAAGAGCTCGATGAGGAAGGGGAGAGAACCTGGGGGTACTGGGGACGCGGCCTCAGCCAGGGGATGCAGGTCAACGTCGGCGGTGACCGGTCACGTGGACAGGACGGCCCGTGGCTATGATGCGGTGAGAAGGCACTTCTCTCTTCCTTCTCAAAACACATAATCCCAGCTTGACCGCAAACAAAACATGGACGGCTCCCCACAGAGGGCCTTTGTCCAACCTGCCCGTCCCGAACCCTTCCAACTGCCAAGATCAGCAAAAATAAAGGAACACCGAGAAACCGAAGCGGAGCCAAAGGAGACCTTTCCTGGGATGGGAAACACACACGAGATGAAAGCTAAGGAGATAGGAAGAAAACGCACACTGTCGTTTGTTCTAACACACCAGCGTCACGGTCCGTGGTGACGAGTGTGCCGTGGCCGTGTCAGATGTCAGCCGTCGGGGACCCTGGGTGTCACGTGCTGAAACACTCCGTGTGTCTTTGCGACTTTTCTGTAAATCTCCAACCACTCTGAAGTGAAAAGTCTATAAGAAATTAAAATAGAATTAGGTCGCGTTGGCCACGGGAGCTGTTGGAAGGGCTGTGTTCCTTCCACCCTTCAGACCCCACGTCCTCTGCCTCCTCCGTCGGACAGAAGCACCTGGGGCCCGCAGGCATCATCCATTTGCCCATTCACCCCTTGGAATCTGCAAGGTGAGGCGTTGGTTAGAAGTTCAAAAAGCGGAATAGGCTGTAAATTCTGGCATAGTGTAAACATCACCGTTTTAAAATAAAACTATCACATCATCATTCGTTGTATCAATTGGAATCAAAAAAGTGAGGCATTCCATACCCACGGTCACCATTTCAAAAATTCAAGAACAGGTCCTTCAATAGCAGAAAATCTTACATGTTTCTTTTTTCTTCCACTTAAACCTGTATTTCCGAGCCACTTCTTCCACAGGATTTTTGTCCCGAAGGGATCAATGTTTACGCTTGAGACTGTGTTATTCATCATCCTATCGTACTTCTCTGCTAAAGAATATTGATATGAAATATATATCTACTCTTTATTGCCAGTGACCATAGGCTCTAAGTGTTAAAAATAATTTTCTTCTGGATTGGATTTCTCTACATTATTACTGGCGTAACAAATCAAAACAACATAAATGTTATCTATATTTCGATAGATACGTATTAGGCGTAAAAATGAAATGTCAGTAGAAATGCATCTTCGATGGAATGGATGTGATTTTTCCAAATGGCTCATTTATCCTGCAATGATTCCATTACTTATTGCTGGATTGGGGCTGGGGTCAAAGATTGATTCTATTTCCATTTATTTTCTGTAGAGGTATGAGCTGAGGAAGCGTCACCTCGAGCACAGAGATGACAAAGAAGCCTTGTTAAGGCTCTATCACTCTAAGTGGCAAACTTCCTCCAAGGGATGTGCGAAGACATTGGGTGGATGAGTTGTAATTATCTACCAGGCTAACACTTCTGCTAGGTCAACAACTAGCCTGGGTCTTTGTTCGATTTTGTCTTGAAACCGGGTATTAGAACCGTTTCACTTGCAAAATGAACCCAGCTCACTCCTTAGGAGCATTTGTTTTCCCAAAAGTCGAAAACATCTCAGGTTACCGTGACTGTTACTGGCCTTCCTACGTGGGTGTGCACCGAGGTGACACCGAGGGCAAGGGTGTTCACCTGCCTTTACTGTGCAAGGGTGTGGAGAAGAAGGGCAGGGGTGGATGGGGAACAACAGGGTAGAGGTAAGACGGGTCAGGTTTAGGAAGGATAGGAAGTAGGGAATATGGAAACCGATTTCCCCAAAGGGCCTCGTGTTCACAGACACTCTTCAGCCGTCTTCCTGAGCCCCAGCGCACAGATGCTGAAAATCCATGGACCTTAGGAACAGAATGCCCTCAGGAGCGCTTGGACTCCAAGGACACAAGGCTCCGGGAGCACAGAGCCCCAGAGTGCAGTGACACCAGGAATACACGGTCCCCAGAATCACAGGGACTCAGGAACACACCGCCAAAGCAATGAGCTGTTGTTTTGCAGGAAGCTAACACCCTCCGAGGCCTTCAGAGGACTTTCCTGGTGCGCCATTTGGGGGGCGAACCCCCAGAAGCTGACAAGTCTGTCATCGAGAAGACAAACAATGGGGAGCCCGTCTCTTGAGTGGCTGGACGCGCCTGCACAAGTCCTGCTGGTTACGGCTGGTCGATGGTGGGAAGTGGGCCCGGAGGCCAAGTGCGGAGGACGCTGCTCGCCGAGCAGGTGTAGCGCCCGGTGTCCCGTCAGTGAGCTCATGGGTGCGGGCAGAGCATCCCCCGGCCTCGCCCACCCTCCGCACAAAGGGGAGCCGGGAGGCGCCCCCACCCGGAAATAGCCGCCAGGACTAGGCCACCGTGGGAGAGATAAGCCGCTCCAAGAGCGGGCAGCGGGCACACCCAGGAGCCAGCCGGCTTGGCCCATCTCAAAACCCCAGTCCTCACGTCTCCCAGCTGCCCAGCCATACGCCCGAGTCCTGACCCCTCATTTCTGCACGCCCAGGGGGCAGCCCTGAGGCCGTCCACTGCTGCTCCACAAAGTGCTGTCCTGGAAGCCGAGGTGACCATGCCAGCTTCCCTCTGGTGCCCGGTGTGCAGAGAGGAGGGTCAGTCAGCCTCCGGGGCAAAGAGAGGGCCGGCTGTTGGGGAAATAAGGCAGCGGCCCAGAAACTGCCTTTCAGAGAGGGCGAAGGCATTCTAGAGAGTTCCTAACTGCAAGCAGCCACGACGTCTCTGAGTACATCTGATGCAGCAGAGAGCAGGAAGGAAAGAATGTGGCGTCCCTGGATCTCCAGAACATTCTCCCCCCAGGCCCAGCATGAGAGGCCTCGATGGAGGGGTGCGAGGCTGGTTCCGAGGGTCCCCGGTGAGATCACAGATTGGGGTCGGGGGAATCAGGGTGGCAAACGTTACCACCCTGGGTGCCGGACCCCAATCCCTGCCCTGAGACTCAGTGAGAGAAAATCACTAAACCCCTCAGCCTAAGCGTTATCGTCTGTGAATCACGGAGCCTCCTCCATGCTGACACGTGATCAGAGCTGGTGCCCCTCTGGCACTGCCCCGGGCTGTCCGTGGGCTGACACACGGGCACCGGTACCCTCAGCGTCACCCCACCTCTCGTCGGGAGCCCGCACTGGCCAGTCTGGATGACTCAGCTAAGAAGAGTACAGCAGAGCCTCAAATGCGGGTTGGCCAACAGTCCCGACACTTGCTCTGGCCAGGGTTCTGGTGAGGACGCGGCACGTCCCAGCCCCCAGGGGCCCACGCCTTCTGCAGACCCTGAGGCAGGGCCAGGAGGAAGCCCGGGCTCCAGAGGGCAGCCTGCATCGGATCCTGCCCTGGAGGAGGCCGGGATGTACTCTAAAGGACACACCCAAGGGACAAGCCTAGGATTTCCACTCCAGCCTGGACAGAGGGCTCCGAGGGCAACTGTTTTCAACCCCTAGGGCTCGGCTCCCCTTGACTTACGGGGGCAGCGAAATAATCACCACATAAGTACGCTGTGCGGCCAGCAGTGTTGCTGCTGAACTAAAACGTGGTCACAGTGCTGGCTTCATGTGACAGAGGGACAGACGCAATCTCGTCTGCTGGGAGCACACCCAACACAGGCAGGACGCGCGGCCCCCGTCCAGCCAGAGGACGGTCCCCTCACTGGCCCTGGGGCGCACACAGAGCCGACTTGCCTTATCCGGCGTGATGGGTCCTTGAACACCGTGTGCTGGAGGCACGGAACCACCGCTGAGAACAGCACAGGCCTCAGGGAATCGGTGCCATGCATACTTCACTGGACTCTGGAAGGTCTTCCTAGGCTGATGGTAGCAGCCCCGTTTTTATGATGTCTCGCAAGCTCATTTTTGCAATTTGACGTAGCAGGACACAGAACGGCATTTTCCATTCTGGTCGAGCTACAAATCCCGTAACTGCTGCTCTAAAAGCTACTGAGGCTTTGTGATACCTCCTTAAAGAACCAAAGAGCAATTATCGGCAAAAAACAAAAACACGAAAAACAGTAATTTTATGCGTATCAGTCCCTTGCTACAGAGGTCTCTTAAAAAGGGGGGCGGGGGTGCAGGGAGAGAACTGTTGGACCATATTTCCTTTGTCTTGTGTCCGCGTGTCCCTACACACTTTGCAACCGTCTGTCTGTGCCATAAACATGGGTCTGGACTGCTAAGTACTCTGGCTGCCTTGCAAGGCTCCCTCGGAGTCGAACATCGTAATTAAAATTCACAGCAGACGCTACTGAAAACATGTAATCTATGCGCAGAGGAAAAACGTGAAACAAAGAAATATACCAGGCCTGGTAAATTGCTAAAGAAAATTTTCAAATAACCAAACGCGCACACGCACAGAACGGGAACAGCAGCCCAGAATCGCTCGATCAACGGAATAAAAGATCCATCTTGAGGGAACATGCTGCCCCCCGCCCCCGACTCCGCTCAGACGCGCAGGACGAGGCACTGGGGAAGCTATTTTGCTCCCTCCTCCTTCACTCCTGCAACGGGCTGTGTGCCCTGAGAACCTCCCTTGCTCTTTTGCCAGCCATCAGTCCAAATTCCAGAAGAAAATGTGAAGATCTGGCGTTTTCCTCTTCCCTCCAGCCATCTGACGGCGGGCAAGTCGCTTCCCTGACTCCTGGGAAGGTGCCCTGCATTCCCAGGGCGGACAGCCCAAGCCAGGCAGCGCCCCAAGGCCCTTACGCTCAAAGGCTCCGCTCACAGGCGCCCCCTTCACAGCCCTGCCCCCCTTCTCCCACCTCCCAGGTCCTCACCACTTGGTGATGACACCTGGTGAATAGGCTTAGGCAGCCAGGGCCAATGGCATGGGGCCGAGGAGGCGGCAGGGAGATGGCCCCAGAGGACCCCTTGCAGGTGGCTGCAGGGTGGTCGGTCCCTCAGCAGGCACTGATCCGGCCTGGAGTCTGACCCCTCGTGTGTGTCCTGAAGGTGGAGGCCAGAGCCATAAAATCCAGAGACTCCAAAGACATGCCCAGCCCTTCCAGAAACAATATTTGACCATTCTAATAGTTTCGCCATAGTGCTTAGATAAGTGCACAGGTAATCCCTAAAATCCACAAACGTCTATTCAAATAGATGCTCCGAGATCACCTCATCAGGAAGCCTCCCCGTCCCACAGATGAAAGAGCAGTGCCCACCATCTGCCCGCCCAGCTGCAGACCCTCCCCGTCATCTGGCATAGGATATGCTGACCAGGAGTCTGTGTGGCCACGTCCACCTGAAAGTGAGCCCCAGCGGGGTTCCACCAGGCCTGTCACTGTGCCCTCGGAGCCCGACAGTGCTCAGTAAACATTCACAGACAGACAGTCCAGATCCCCCACCCCAAACCCTTCTTCGTATTTCAAGACCCGTGCATGCTTTCTAGACTATACCAGTACCCAGGGCATGATTCTAAGGATACAGTGGGACGCTGACTAGCCCCTGGCTCAAGTCACAAGTACCAACCACCCTTAAGGTTCACAAGGGCGGGTCACCTGTGGGCAGGTCCTTCCTGGTCTCCCGGGGCTTTCCGAACGCCAAGACTTAGCACAGGTTCATGATGGCAGCCGGGATCTTGTCCTGACAACCGCTCAGTCTCCCCGAAGTGGCTCTGCGTCCAACCGATCCTCCTCTGGCTTGCTTAGAGAACAGGATTTTTCTCAGGCAAATAACGGTATCCCCTCTTGCTGGAGGTTCAAAGAGCTCTTCTCCCTTCAAAAGGCCGTGTTGTTTTACCACCAGCTCCTACCGCATGCAAACGCATCTGTGAATAGAGATACAGTCGTGGAGGATAATTGAAATTTCAAAATATTAAGAACTTAAGAGTTTCAGGGATTTGGTTTTATAATAGAAACAAATAAAGGCTTGCCATATTGGCAAATAAAAGCTGACAGTGAAGAAATTAGATTTGCGTACCAAATATCTTACATTATGAATTAATCGGAGCAAACTGTGCTCCAAGCCGGCCCATAACGGGAAGGGCAGGTGTTGACCCAGAAGACTCTCTACACCAAAGGCCACTGAGTTTGAAAGCCGCCCCACTGAGAGCCACAGTCACCAGCGGGAAAACACGGCCAAACGCCGGCCTCTGCTGCAAGACGGAGGGATTTTGTTCTTGTTGTTTTGACCTGAAGGGCCTTTGACAAGACGGGAGGGTGAGGGCTGCAGGGGTGTGCCCTGGGAGATACCCACGGTGAAGCCGGCCACGCAGACGGATAAAGCCTGAGCACTCAGAAAGGGACACGGCCCACGAGAGCCATTTTAGAGCCAGAACAAAGTGATTGGAACACAGCCCAGGAAACTAGAGTGATTTTATGTCTTAAAGACCCGAGGGGACATACCTTCTCTAGACCACTCCTCTCTCCCCCGTCCCCTCCCCTGGGCAGCCGCTCCTGGCTCCCAGTCACCTGGAGAAAGCTCTCCCTGGTCCCCGCAGCTCTAGGACACAACAGCAGGTGCCAGGATTGAGTGTGGGAAGTACACGGTGCACCACGAATGTGCCCAAAGGCAAGAAGGGCTATGGGGAGACGGAACAGGCTGTCACTGTGCCCCCGAGGTTCCTGTGCAGAGAGTGGGCACATTAGGCTTTCACAGACGGATGGACAGCTAGCCTGAGGCAACCAGAGCCACGGAGAACTCCAAACAACTGCCCACGGAGGAGGAAATCCCCGGTAACCAGTGCGACGACATCCTGCTCCAGTGAGGCACCTGTCCCACTCAGAACCTCCTCCAGAGGCCGAAGGAGGCACACTTCTACAGGGAAATGAGGGCAGAGACGTGTTGCCACCCAGGACGGGCTGTAGCCCGTGCTCTCTCGACCAGGAGACGGAAAAAGTCCCAGAACCACCCGTGTGACCCGTCCCCACGAGGGCGTCCCGATGGCGTGTGCTCCCCACTGGCACTGTGGGCTCGCTGGTCCCCACGGGGGCGTCCTGATGGCGTGTGCTCCCTGCTGGCACGTGCTCCCCACTGGCACTGTGGGCTCAGGGAAATGAAGACCTTCTCCTGGTATGCACCATGGAATGGATGAGGCGGTTTCCCAGAGCAGAGAAGCACAATTTAATTTTTGTAGGAGCCACGAAAAGAACAAGTCTTTGGGGAATGTCAGGGGAAAGAGAGGCAGGGCACAGATTTGGGGCAGGGTGGGGGCTCCGGCAGGGAAGGGCCCCTGTGGGAGCAGCTCAGAGCCCCAGGCACAGATGCCCAGGAGTCTTCTGAGACTGAGGACAAAAGAAGGAGCAAAACTTGGTAGAGAACCACGCACCAAGAGTAAGGAGAAGGAGCCTCCAAGAGTGCAGTTCATCTGGCTCCTCCCGTCTGACTCAGAATTCCTTAATTTCTCATTATCCCAACCCTTCCCCCCCGCAAAGTCTATGTTCATAATATTAATCACCTGTTAACTTACTGCGAGGCAATCAAGATGAAGTCGATTATCACCGCCGAACACATATTCAAAATATTTGGCCGACACCGAAATAGCCTGGGTAATTTCTCTCCATCTAATTAGCTCCGAACGCAGCCTGGGACTCACTCCCATTAGCGCAGAAGCTCTCGGTCCCTCCACGTAAAGCTGAGGCGCTATGTGAGCGCTTTGTGGACACGGTGCAGGAAACCACGGCCGACTCACATAGACACGGGCAGCCAGATGGAGAGCCGATCTTAATGCTCACGCCCTGAAAAGTTGTTCAAATGTGTAAAACACATCCCCTGAAATTGTTTACAAATAAACTGTATTTAAAAAAACAGACCTGAGCCAGAATCCAATCCTGGTATCTCAGAAGGAAGGAAAAGCCATGACTCCCGAGCCCTCCATAGAAGGGTAAAGACACCTAAGACCAGTCTCAGAAGGGCACTTCCTCCAGGAAGCCTTCCCAGTCCTCCCCGTTCACAAGTAGTTTCCCTAGCCCTATCTTTCTGAGAGAGCACTGTCTACCCCATGATAGAAGAATTCTTTGGGAAATACACAATCGTAATTCGGAGATGTTATAAGTTTGGTTCCAGACCACCGCAAGAAAGCAAGTATTGCAATAAAGCTAGTCAGATGAATTTTTGGTTTCCCAGTGAATATAACAGGTATGTCTACACTCTACTGTAGTCTATGAAGTGTGCAATAGCATTACATCTAAAAAAAAACTATGTAGCTTAAAAAATACCTTATTTCTGAAAATACTCACCATTATCTGAACTTTCAGCAAGTTGTAGTAACTGATCACAGATCAGAATAACAAACATAACAATAACGAAAAAGTTTGAAATACTTTGAGAATTACCCATGTGTGACACAGAGACACGAAGTGCACAAATGCTCTCGGGAAAGTGGCTCCAATAGACTTATCTGACATAGGGTTGCCGCAACCTTCACGTTGTTAAAAGCACAGAATCTGTGAAGCACAATAACGTGTGAAGCGCTGTGTGAACACTATGGTTGCTACCAATGCACCTAGGAGGCCAGGTGTTGTGACACAACAAATCTCGGTTTTCGCAGCTTGTTAGCACATGACCGTGAGGGCAGGTAACAAGAGGTATTATCCGAGAAGAAGAAACTTTCCAAGAAGGAACCACAGGGCGTAGTAACGGCAGACTGGCCCGGTGGAAAGAGAGCGGTGTGGAGGCCCGCAGTCCTGGCTGGTCCCGCCTCCGCAGTGACAAGTCTGTGACTGGGACAAGACGGACGGACGCAGGAGGAGCAGCTGGCAGTGCGAGAGCTGTCCACGGGCAGTCAGGCCGGGACATCTCTCTGCAGCCCACTGGAAGAACGTTCTCATTTCTAGTGCTCCGTCCACAGCTAGTCAACAACATGCTCCTTCCTTGGGCCACCTCTTCCAGAACCAGAGACTCACCTCTCAGTTTTAAAGACAGAGAAAGGGGCCCGCGTGGTGCCCTGCTGCTGTCAGATGAGCCTCGTGTGTCGGGATGGAGGAGAGAGGCGGGCGTGGGAGGAAGAGGCCTGCACACGGTCCCCACCTGTGCCGCTGACACTGTGACCCTGGGCAGGTCACCGCTCCCCCAGTAGGGGGCTGCTGCAGGAGACTGGCCCTCGGGGTCCTTCCTGCTCCAGGCGGCAAGGGATCAGAGCCCACAGAAGGCACCTGTTACGTAATGTGGGCTACGTTTACTTTAAAGAGTAAAGAGGGCACCTGGGGGGCTCAGTCGGTTAAGCATCAGACTTCTTGATTTCGGCTCAGGTCATGATCTCAGGGTTCATGAGTTCGAGCCCTGTGTCGGGCTCTGTGCTGACAGTGTGGAGCCTGCTTGGGATTCTCTCTCTCTGTCCCTCCCCTGTTTGCTTTCTCTCTCTGAAAATAAATAAAAATCAAAAAATAAATTGAAAACAATAAATAGGGGTGCCTGGGTGGCTCAGTCGGTTGGGCATCTGACTTTGGCTCGGTCATGATCTCGCGGCCCGTGAGTTCGAGCCCACGTCGGGCTCTGTGCTGACAGCTCGGAGCCTGGAGCCTGCTTCCAATTCTGTCTCCCTCTTTCTCTGCCCCTCCCCTGCTCACACTCTGTCTCTCTCTCTCTCTCTCAAAAACGTTAAAAAAAATTTTTTTAATAAATAAAAACTTAAAAAAAAATAAAGAATAAAGATAAGTACCAATAGTGCTGTACTCCAGGGGCAGAATGCCAGCTGCAAGGGGGTATTGATGAATATTTACTATTTTTTACACAATTTTTAAAATTAAGTTTTATGCTATTGTCTGCAATAGGCACGTATTACTTTTATAATCGTAAGACAACAATTTTTTAAATTCATGGATTTTGGCGCCAGAGCAGTGACTTCTCTTAAGTTTGTAACTATATTAGCCAGTTTACCAAGAAAACTATGTGAGCGTTCACGACTCTGCATACGGAAGACCACAGGCGCTCTCCGTCAGAACAGAATTGTTTTCAGATGCACAGCCTGGGCGCCCGTCCCTGCCTTCTGCCCGCCGCTGGAACCCTGTGGAGTGTGACCAGGAGCATCCAGGGCCACCTTCTGCGCACAGCTGAAGGCGGGCGGTCGCCCTGTGCCCACGGCCGGAGGCAGGCAGCGCATCGGCGGACAACCGTGGGCAAGGAGGGGCGGCCCTGGAGGGTACCGTTCAGGAGAATGGGAAGGGCTGCAAGCTTCTGCTCCTGAGTCAGCGCATCACCCGCCAGCGTCTGCGTCTGGGCCCGAATCCTGCCAAGTGGTTCAGTGAATGCCTCCACCCCCGCCCCCCCCCCGCCCCCGACATCCTGGGAGGTGACATGTCATCAGAGCCACTTCAGAGGCAGAACAAGCTCAGAGACCCCCAAGGATGGCCCCAGGGCTCTCTGTCCCTGAGCACGGGAGTCTCCTGAGCCGCTTGTGACAGCACCGCCCCCGCCCCCACTCCCATAGATGGCAGGGTCAGGAAACAAACGGCATCAAACCCACCCGCCCCTTTTGAAAGGGTCCTTTCTGAGCCCGTGCTCGTGTCACCAGTGCTCACCGTCATGCTGGCCACGCCACAGACTCGTAGTCTCCAGCAAGAATGTTGGCGACCTGAGGGGCACAGGCGTCTGCCTCTTCCTTTCGGCTCAGGTCACGGTCTCACTGTTTGTGGGTTCAAGCCCCGCATCGGGCTCCGCGCTGACATCGCGGAGCCTGCTTGGGATTCTCTCTCTCCCTCTCTGTCTCTGCCCCTCCTCCGCTCGTACTCTCTGCCTCTCTCTTTCTCAAAATAAATAGATAAAACTTCAAAAAAACTGTCGGCAACAGGAGCTGCCAGGCTCTCGCGTCCACTTCCTGGGACTTGGAGGTGGATTCTGTTAGTTTAAATGTTAGGAAGACATGTGGTTGGTTGTTTCACGCTACCGGTCAGATCTGCAGTAATTGAGAGATTTCGGTCAAAAACGTGGTTAGCAATGAAAACACTGTATTCAGACCAGAAAACACAGCATGCCCTCAGGCAGCCACGTCCCGTCAGCAATCCTCTCTCTTGCTCAGGCAAAAAATGGGGCCACGTGCCGCTTAGTTACCATTTCATCTAATATATTCTGACTTTGCGTAAACTGTTTTTGCAAATATGATCATGTAATTGCAGCATCTGTCTTGTTCATTATTTAGCAAATGTGCCCTTTTAGCGCTCGTCCAAATGAAATTTGGGAGATTTGGCTAATCACAATTGAACAGATGTTTTGTCCAGTTCTATGCAATCTTAATTTCGACAGACACATACCCCTCCACTCACTGGAGCTCTAATTGGTGTCTCTCTTCGCCTATACAGAATGGTAAAGGTAAGAGCATAATAATTTTATCACATAGAGCCTTGTTCCTGCGGCTTTAATTAATTTAAGTGAAATCCCATTTGACCTTGACAACAGCAATCATTTAAAGCAAGCCTTGACAATATGTTTCACCCAGCACACATTTTTCAACAACATTATCTCCATAGCCTCCCAGAGCTGACGTCTTAAATACCGTCCAGCAGAAGTTGGGGGCTTTTCCACGCAGAATCCTACATAAAAGCCCATGCAGGCCTAGAAAGACCCAGAGTCCATTTCAACACACAGAAGATGTAAAAGGCAGCCTCTCCTTAAATAAGATAGTGTCCTCATCCTTACCAAGGACGGCGGAGACTCCTTTAACATCGGGCCACTGTTGCAAAAACTGGAGGTAAGAGCTTGACATTCTGGTTTCCTCTCATGCAGGAAAATGGGTTCTCCTTCCTTTGGATAGAATTGCCCAGGGGCTGGCATCTGTCTCCTCTGAGTGTTGGCTTTTGACCTCAGGTGATTAAACAAAGTACGTCATGTTTTACTTCAAATTCGAGAGTGAACTTTTCACAAGGACCAGTGTGAGAGAAACTAAACGGTGGTCCTTCCACGATCGTGTGGAGAAATGAATGGATGAGACACGTGTTGACTAAGAAATGAGATCGTTTGAGGCTAAAGGGGAGCCCCGGCCTGCACCACCCCTGCTTATAACAAAAGTGTGCCTCTCCTGCTGCACGCATGGGAAGCGTTTCCATCATTTTATTTTCTTTTCAATGTTAATTTATTTATTTTGAGAGAGAAGGCAAGCAGGGGAGAAGCAGAGACAGAGGGGCAGAGGGTCCCAGGCAGTCTCTACACCATCAGTGCTGAGCTCCATGCGGGCCTTGAACCCATGAACTATGAGATCAGGACCTGAGCTAAAACCAAGAGTCAGACGCTTAACTGACTGAGCCACCCAGGCACCCCTGTTCATTCATTTTAAAGCTCTTGCTCTCTTGGTTTCCCGATCTTCGATAGTGAAAGCATCTGCTTCGTCACTCCTCTCTCCTGGGACAGCTACCCAATCGCCCAGCCCTGTCACAGTTACCCAGATGCTGGCCTTGGAACCCCATCCACACGTCAGCCCCCACTGACCAGCTCCGTGATGTCAAAGGTCTCAACAACCTCCTGAATCCTCAGTTTCTTCATCCCAAAGCTGAGGATAGTGTGGCGCCTACCTGCCAGGGAGCCGGAACAAATAACCCAGAAGACACTTGCACAGGGCCCAGTAAGTGGTGGTGGTGTTTCCGTGGGAGGGCCACCAGACACACTGCTGGACCTCGGGGCCCCTGCCACCCCAGTGGCCCGGTGCCTCCCCCGGCACCTCTCCTGCAGCCTCACAGCCACTTGCAAACCCACTGGCCACCCCACACGTTTCCTCTGCCACCAAGAACAAAGGACACTGACGCCTCCATGGTCACACAGCCTAGAAGATATGCAGCATTGCAGGAATCCCGAACGGGTTTTGCTGCGTGGGGTCTGTCACCCCCGCAGAGGTGCCCCACTGGCCTCGCGCATGCCCGCGTCCCTCTAGAATCGAGCACAGATCACTTAGCCGTGCGTGTGACCTTGCAAGTCACGGACAACAGCTGATCTCTCAGCCCCAGCCTGACACATCTGAGAACATCCCCATCCCCAGGAGGCAGCAAAGATGCTTTAAACAAACTCTTAATCACATTCAATGCATTCTGATTTTTAAAAAGTCCACATGAAGAATATTGAGTAAATGTCTTAAAATGAGATTTCTTGGGGCGCCTGGGTGGCTCAGTCGGTTGAGCGTTCGACTTCAGCTCAGGTCATGATCTCGCGGTTTGTGGGTTCGAGCCCCATGTCAGGCTCTGTGCTGACAGCTCAGAGCCTGGAGCCTGCTTCGGATTCTGGGTCCCCATCTTTCTCTGTCCCTCCCCTGCTCATGCTCTGTCTCTCTCTGTCTCAAAAATAAATAAAAACATTTAAAAACATTTTTTTAAATGAGATTTCTTAATTTCCCTTAAGTAACCATGAAAACGTACAAATAGAAAAAAAAATCTGCTTCTATCGTAGAACCAAGGAAGCAGTTAGTGAAAAGAACCCAGGCTTTGGGGGCCAAACTGCATCCGAACAAGAGTCCTGGCCCCCTCGCAGCAGGACGGCGGACAGATTGTGACATACCAGCACGGACCCCAGCCGCAAGGGGGGCCACTAACGCGAGGGCATCATTGGCATAATTCATGTAACTTACTCTCCATGCATTTTGCAAAAAGAGAATGAATGTCACATGAAGAAGTGACATGAGCGTCCACCTGACAGGCCACCTTCTGAGTCCAAGCATCAAAAAGTAAGACAAGACCTTACCGGCCACCTCTCCCCTGCAATACACCCCTTGCACAGAGATAACCCCTCGCACACAGATCAGAAAAGTGCGCCTATCTGAGAATGGGGGGCTAGCACGATTTTGTCTAGGGGGTGGGGGGGTGGGGGCTCTGAGTTCCCTGCACCTCTGCAATGGCACATGGTAGCCCCCCTGACGCAGAGAGAGCCTCCGTCCAAGGAGCCGTGCTCACCAGGGCAAGGGGGAGGTGGTGAGAGAGAACACCGAGACATAGCTGCCCCGAGCCCCCCCGGCCTGCAGCACAGGAGGTTTGTGATCCTGCCAACTGTGTGACAGACAGAGCAATGTCTTCTCAGGTCTGGGCCCGAGGAGCTGGGGCAGTGGGTCTCAAACATTCCAAGCCAGGTTTTCAATCAAAGCTCTGTATCACGGACTGCTAAGGAAAATGAAAATGAAGATCTCCCCCAGAAGACTCTCCAGAACCTCTCGGAATCCACAGATTCCAGTTTGAAAACCATGACCTGAGACTGACCTACAAGGGCACTAGCATGGGGGCGGGGGTGGCTCCAGGCTTGCCATTGCAACGCGTGAGTCAACCGCTAAGGACCACGCACTTGCACCCTGTGGCCCTCGCATCTTCAGATCTGAGCCCGGGCCGGTCTTTCTTTAAGAAACACAGAAAATGCTTTACCGTGTGCCTTGCGAGGAGTTTCTGCAGCCTGAAAGAATGAGAATAATATCCTAGGGATTTGGAAGGGAAGTCTCCTGAGCTGTTTATGACAATAAAAGAATATTTCATAAAGCATCAGATTCAGGCTTCCAATAAGATTCAAGAGGATATTCCAATAAGGAGTAGAAAACAGGCAGAAGAAAGAAGGCCCTGCGAGGAAAACAAAAACAGCAAATTAAAATCCACACTGCAGGCAGCTAAGAGCACACGCAACGGTGCAGCAGAAACCAGGACAAGAGGAAGAAACGCGTAGAACACCGCACGGTGGGGGTAAGAATAAGACAGAAGAACTGACCACAGACCTCCAACCAACACTGTCAGGGGTTCCACAAAGAAGAGAGAAAGGAGCAGAGATACCACATGGTCGGGCTGGCACGGTGCCCTCCAGGTGGGACCCAGGGGACCCCGTGAGGCGGGAGGTACAGCCACACGTGCCACACCTGCCCACGTTGCTCCCAGAATCACTCTGATGTTCACGGAGAGGAACAGTGCTCTCAACACACAGATCACCAGAAAATGTCCTGCCCTTGCACCGTGACCAGACACCTTACCCTGCCGTGTCCGTCATCGAAAGACAAATCAAAATAAGGACATAAAAATGGAGGGATTAGAGGGTATGTGGTAAGCATCAAAATTAAGTGTAACCATATGAGGTGACTAGTTCTGTAATTATTTAATGAACATATGGATAAAGGCCCTTGTTTAGTATGGAATATTATAAAGAATTATTATCTTAAATGAATTAAAATAAGTAAATCAGGCAAAGCCACAGTACCAAATATTTTGCTTTGCATATGAGATATGAAAAATTCTATCTTATCAACTATTAATATTGGTATATATATCAATCAGCTTTTTCCGTGTTAGCTCTGTATTAGAAATAAACACAAAATTTCCGTGGCTTACAACACCAAACATTTCATTCTTACTCATGGGTCTACAGCACAGAAAAATCTGAGGAGCTGCTAGACTTGCTGAGAAAGTGAATACAACCCGAATATCAAAAACTGACAAAGAGAGTGTAAACTAAATAATTTTTAAAATAAGTTACAGTATAAATAACTTAAAAATAAATTTTTTAAAAATAAATTTGTTTAAAAATGAATCTAAAAACTCACTGGACAACATTAGCAAAGCAAAAACAAAACAAACATCAACAGGATACAAACCAAATAATCTTGGAAACCAAGGAGGTTTTACCCAAAACTACAGACACTTTACATTAGCTGATAAACAAAAACCCATCATTTTTCAGTGCTTATGTGTATTGTAAGCTCTATCAGTGGATTTTTCCAATTTAATGTCTGTTAATATTTTATCTAAAACATGAAAATTTTATATCCTAAAGCAGTCATCCAGGTGTCATTTAAGCAGTAGTGCAAGTGGCAAACAATGCAAGTCAAAATCAGTAGATTTGAGACAAAAGATGTGATAAAATGCTATGGTTATTCAAATATCTCATTATATTTATTGTGCTTAAATTGAAGTTTTAAAAATAAAAATAAGCAAAGAATTTTTCATTTTAATAATATGCCCATTCATTCATACAGCAGCGTGCGTGTGCGCGCACACGCACACACACACACACACTTATTCCCATGGAAAAATTATTTTTGTATAACATAACTTTTAAAACCCCTAATGAGATGGACATTCATACCTTGTCTGGGAGGGGAAATAAGCAAACCCTTGCATAAAACAATCTGTGAGTAGGCAAAGAAAACTTGAACAATAGTTATCTCGTGATTTCTACATTCAGAAAACTGGAAAAAAAATTCTTATCAGCCATACTTGTAGTGGAAAAATAAAGCATAAACACAAACTATATGTCTGATTGAAAGAAAAATAGTTAACCAAATTAGGAAACACACAGGATGGAATATTCTGTAACTGTTAGAAATGATGCTGATAAAAAAAAAAAAAAGCAAGAAAGAAAAGAAAGGAAAATCAACAGAGCACCAATGAGCTATAGAACAACTTCAGGCAGCCTAATATGTGTGTCATTGGAGTCCCCTACGTAGGCTGGTGTGGGGGAACAGCAAAAGTACTTGAAGAAATAATGGCTGCAAATTTTCCAAATCTGATGCAGACTCTAACCCTATTAATCCAAAACTCTCAAGAAACTGCAATCAAAAGGAACGTGAAACTTACACCAACATACATGATAATTAAATTGCTCAAAGCCAGTAGTTAAGAGAAACTCTTAAAAGCAACCAGAGGAAAAGGGCACATTGTGCACAGAAACAATAAATGTGAGGATAAAGGCAGATTTCTTGTCAAAAGCAATGCAAGACAGCAAACATCTATAAGAAGCATAAAGGGAAAAATAAAGCTGCCAACCAAGAATTCTACGCCCAGCAAAAACAAAACCAAAAACCCCGGCAAAATTAAAAGACTTTCAGACAGACAGACGTTGAAAGAATTCATCACCGGAAAACTCACGCTACAACGAAGGCAGGCAGAAGGAACATGATGACAGAAATACAGATCCACGGAAAGGAACGAAGAACACTACAGGTGGTAACTACCTCCGGAGGTACAGAAGAGTATTTCTTGTTATTTAAATCTCTGCGAAAGGTAGATAACTATTTTGACAAACTGCTGTATCGTGAGGTTTATAACATTTACATCTCTCAAGTGTATGACAGGATGGTATAAAAGCCAGGAGTGAAGAAACGGAAGTCCTCTACGACACGTTACAACATCACTTGAATAGGCAAAACCACTAACAAAACAAAACAAAGAGTTACAGCTAATTAGCTAATGAATGATACAAAATAGAACTGGGAAGAAAACACACACACACACACACACACACACACACACACACAATCCAGACAAAAAGGCAGAAAAAGAGAACAAACAGAAACACAAATAGCAATATGGTAGCCTAAAACTTACTATATCAGGAATCACATTAAAGGTCTAAACATCTCATTTAAAAGAAGACTCTGACAGACTGGATTTAAGAAGACAAGATCTAACAGTAAGATGAGGACAAGAAACACACTTTACATATAAAGACACACAAAATTAAAGGGAAGAAAAAAAATTATACCACGTAAATATTACTCCAAATAGCTGCCGTGGCTACACTAATACCATACTAAGTAAATTTCAGAGCAGTCTTATTACCTGGGATTTATAAAAGGTCATTTCATAATGATAAAGGGTCAATTAATCAAATGGACACAATAATCTATGAAAGCTTCTAAAACTAGTGGGGTTAGCAAGGTTGCAGGATACAAAGCCATTATAAAAATTTAAAGGTTTTTCTATACCCTAGCAAAATAATAGAAAATGGAATTTTAAAACAGCAGTTCATTTACCATAGTATCAAAAATAGGAAGTAAATGTGACAAAAGATAAGCGGGACCCGCGTACTGGGAGCTGAGAACAGTTCTGAGAAACATTCGTGAGGTTGCCCAGAAAACTTCCCGAGGTTAGTGTGTCAGTTCTTCCGTAAACTGATGTATAGACTCAACATAATCCCAATGGGCTTCTTTGTAGAAATTGGCAGACTTATTTAAAATTCTTGTGGAAACACAAAGAACCTAGAATGGCCAAAGCAACTTGAAAAAAGAAGAAGACTAGAGGGCTCTCACTACCTGATTTCGGGACATTATACACCTATAAGATATAAACCTATAAGATAGCGCAATACTGGCATAAAGGTAAATAATTAGATCAAGTGAACACAATAGACTTCAGAAATAGATCTGCATATATATGGACAACACAAATGAGTTCTGACAAAGATACAAAGGCAATAAAGTAGAAAAAGGGCGGCCCTTTCAAAACATGGTTCTAGAACTACTGGATATCCATACGCAAAAAGCAAAAAGAACTGTGAGCCACACATCCTCCCATATACAAAAATTCATTCAAAATGGATAACAGACCTAAATATAAAACCTAAAATTACAAAACTACACAATAAAATAGAAGATACAGATCTCGTGACCTTGAGTTGAACAAAGATTTCTCAGATACGACACTCCAAGCACAATCCGTAAAAGAAATTTTAAAAAATAGGACTTCATCAAAATGTAAAAGACACTGTTAAGAAACTGAAAAGACAGGCTTGGAGAAATTACCTGCAAAGCATGTATCTGAAGAAAGAACTCATGGCCAGAATATAGAAAGAATGCTCAAAACTTGACAATCAAAAAAAAAGTAAGAACAAAAAAGTGGGTAAAAGATACACAGACACTTCACCAAAGAAGACTGGTTCACTAAGAGATGTTCAGCGTCGTGAGTTACTGGGGATTTACAAATGAAAACTGCAGTGTGAAACCACCCCACACCCAACAGAATGGCTAAAACTAATGACTGACCAGTTAATGACTGGGCAAGCGTTGGAGAGACTGTGGAGAAACAGGAATTCTCATACGGGGCTGCTGGAAATGGAAAATGAGAATACTGCTTTGGAAAACACTTTGGCAGTTTCCTAAGATGTTAGATGTATAATACCCTAGGCTCGAGCTATTCCACTCATAGGTAATTGTCATAAGAAAAGAAGGCACACATCCATACGAAGACTCATACGTGAATTTTCAGAGCAGTTTTATTTACAAGAGCCAAATATTGGAAATAACCCAAATGTTCCTCAGCAGGTGAGTGGATGAATTAACTATGATATATCTATGCCACAGAACACTACCTAACAATAAAAAGAATGAACAACTCAACACCCAAAACCTCCAAACCATCCAATTAAAAGTCGGCAGAGGACCCGAATAAATATTTTTCCAAAAAAGACATACAGATGGCCAACAGATACATGAAAAGATGCTCAACATCACCCGTCATCAAGAACATGCAAATCCAAACCACAATCAGATATCACCTCATGCCTGTTAGAATGGCTAAAATCAAACAAGAAATAGCAGGTGTTATAGGATGGAAAGAAAAAGGAACCCTCTTGCAGTGGTGGTAGGGATGCAAACTGGCGCAGCCACCGTGGAAAACAGGATGGAGGCACCTCAGAGAGCTAAAAACAGAACTACCCTATGATCCAGTAATTCCCCTACTGGGTATTTACCCGAAGAAAATGAAAACACCATTCCAAAAAGATATATACACCCTTATGTTTACAGCAGCATTATTTACAATAGCCAAGATATGGAAACAGCCCAAGTGTCCATCGACAGACAAATGGATAAAGAAAATGTAGTGTACCCATATATACACACATACAGTGGAATACCACTCGGCCCTAAGAACGAGATCTTGCCATTTGCAATGACGTGGACGCACCTAGAAGGGATAACGCTAAGTGAAATAAGTCAGAAAAAGACAAATGGTGTATGACCTCACTTGTATGTGAAATTTAAGAAAAACACAAACACATAAAAAAAAGAAGCAAACCAAAACCCAGAGAAATTCTTAAATACAGAGAAGTGGTGCTTGCTACAGGGGAGGTGGGGGGTGGGAGACAGATAGAGGGGATCAGGGGTCCACCCACCGTGATGAGCACTGAGAATGTATGGACGTGCTGAACCATTATATTGTACACCTGAAACTAATATAACGCTGTCATTTATACTTCAATAAAGTTTTTTTAAAGAATGAAATATGATACCCTCAACCCCACAAATGAATCTAAGAACAATTATTCCGAGTGAAAGAAGCTGGACACGAAAGAATGTGTACCCTACAGTTCCTGGTCTGTAAGACTCTGGAAAATACAGACTGCTGTAAGGCACAAAGCAGGTGAATTGCCAAGAGGAAGTGGGGGCGGGGGGGGGGTTGGAGGGGAGAGAGGGAGGAACAAAGGAAAGAGGGAGGGAAGTAAGAAGGGAAAGAGAGGGGGAAGGAGAGAGAGGGAGGGGGGAGAGAGGGAGGGAGGGAGAGAAGGAGGGAGGAAAGGAAGGAGGGAGAGAAGGAGGGAGGGGAGGGGAGGAAAGAGGGAGGGAAGGGAGGAGGGAGGGATAACCAAAGAGGTGAGAGGGAAGCTTTCAAAAGTGATGGGCTTGTTCATTTTCCGGATCGTGGGGACAGTCTCACAAGTATACACACACACCCAAACATAATTATCAAATTGCACACTTTCAAGACGTCCATTCACGGAGTATCAATAACACCTCAATAAAGTTGTTCAAGGATGCTTGTCAATGCTATTTTGTAAATAAGGTCTTGCAAAGTCTGCACTTGTGCTGTAAAATTATAAAACTCTTCTGATAAAATGCTACGAGAGAAAGAGGACTCTGCATGTTATATAAAGTTTGGATATTTTATGTAAGAAAAAAAAAACAGCTTTATGTGGGAAAAAAAATGCCTGAAATATCCAAAAATGTGGACCGTGTTTGTATCTGCATGGTGAGGCTGTGGACGGTATTTTTCTAAATTTTGGTCATTTCTTTATGGCTGCTTGAATGGACACAGACCTGCTACTGTGCTTCTGAGGAGGGGAATTTTAAATTTTTGATGAAAGGGCTTTTTTTTTTTTTTATTTTGTTAATGCTTTCTACTTTCATTGAACTGTGATCAGAAAGTGTTCAGAGGCGCCTGGGTGGCTCAGTCGGTTAAGTGTCTGACTTCAGCTCAGGTCATGATCTCACAGTTCATAGGTTTGAGCCCCGCGTGGGGCTCTGTGCTGACAGCTCAGAGCCTGGAGCCTGTTTCAGATTCTGTGTGTCCTTCTCTCTCTGCCCCTCCCCTGTTCACACTCTGTCTCAAAAATAAACATTAAAAAATTAAAAAAAAAAGTGTTCTAATACTCCTACCTCATTAAACTTAATATTGTTTTCTCTGCAACCTAACAAGTGGTCAGTTTTTGTTAACATGCCATGTGTGTTTATGTGAACACATGCTAGCAATTATTAGGGTATAAATTACAATATTTCCAAAAACCTACCTTATTGATTATGTCTTTTACATCTTCTAATTTTTTTTAATGTTCATTTATTTTGGAGAGAGACAGAAAGACAAAGTGCCAGCGGGGGAGGGCAGAGAGAGAGAGAGAGAGAGAGAGAGAGAGAGAGAGACACAGAATCCAAAGCAGGCTCCAGGCTCTGAGCTGCCAGCACAGAGCCCAACGCGGGGCTCAAACCCACAAACCGGGAGATCATGACCTAAGCCGAAGTCGGACGCTGAACTGACTGAGCCCTCCAGGCTCCCACGTCTTTTACATCTTCTATAGTCTAACGTATGTTTTGAGCCCTTTCTCTATCTTGTGCGACAGTGACCCGCTAAAGCCTTCCGTTTCTGTGTAAGTCTCCTTGAATACTGGGTCCATGAAAGTATTGTTATCTGACCTTTGTTTCAATAAATAGCACATTTCTGCACGTGTGTTTACTTTCATCACCCTCGAACACTTTTGTTTCAGGTGACCGTGTTGCCCACAGAATCCGTTTGGGACTTCCTTTCTGAAACAAATTGGAAATCATTTTCTCTTACACAGTGGGCTAAACGTTTGGTTCAAACCCTGTCATTATTTTTTTAACAGCTCTCCTGAGGTATAATTTACACCTCATAAAATTCTGTAAGTGTAAAATTCTGTAAGTGTAAAATTCAACGATTCTTTTAATAAATTTACAGACCTGTATAGTCAACACCACAATCTAATTCTAGAACATTTCCATCACCCGTAAAAAAATAACGCGTGGCCGTCTGAAGGTTATTTTCTCTTCCTATCCTCAACACAGGCAAACACTCACTCTACTTTGTGTCTGTATAGATTTACCTTTTCTGGCTATTTCATATAAATGGGATCACACTATATGTAGCATTCTTTGCCTGGTTTCTTTCACTCAGAAATACTGTTTTTGAGTTCATCATGTTGTAGCAAATACTAATACACCTCTCCTCTTTATTTGTGAATGGTATTCCACTGTATAGATATACCACATTTTATTTATTTAGTCACTAGTTGATGGAAATTTGGGTTGTTTCCACTTTCTGGCTATTATGAGTAAGGCTGCTATAAACATTCACATGAAAGACTGTGGAAATACGTCTTCATTTCTCTGGGGTAGATACCCAAGAGTACAATTGTGCGGTCTTAGAGCGAATATGTGTTCAACATTTTAAGCAACTGCCAGACCACGTTCCAAAGCACCTTATACTACCGACCTCCCCACTAGCAGGGCGGGGGCCTCTCACATCTCCACATCCTCACCAACCCTTGTTACTACCATCTTTTGGATTAGGAATCCTGTAGCAAGTGTGTTAAAGTGGCACCTCACTGTGGTCTAAATTTGCATTTCACAATGATTAACAGTGTTCATCTTTTTTATGTGATCATTGGCCATTCATATGCCTACTTTGGAGAAATTGTTCGAGCCTTCTGCCCACTTTTAATTTTTCTTATTATTGAATTGTTAGAATTCTTTAGATATTCTGGATATAAAGCTTTTATCAAATACATGAGTCACAAATATTTTCTTCCACTTTGTGGATTGTCTTTTATTCTCTTAATGGTGTGTTTTGACATGCCAAAGTTTTTAATTTTAATGAAGTCCTATTTATCTTTTTTTTTCTTTCATGAATTGTGTATATGGTGTTTAATCTAAGAAATCTTTACCTAACCCCAAGTCATGAAGCTGTATCTCTTAAAATTTTCTTTTAGAAATTTTATAGTTTTACATCTTACATTTAGATCTATGATGCATTTTGAATTAATTTTTGTGAATGGTGTGACAAACGGGTCTAAATTTGTCTTTGTACGTGTCCGAGCACCGTTTGTGAAAACATTACATTATTTGAGTATCATGATTATTGTGCGTATTGTATCCGTTGTTTTGTTGTTTAGCTGATGTGTTTGCTTTTTTATCTCACTTGTATTTACTGTGGTGTTGATGACCATTTGCATTTTTGTTCTGGATGCGTTGACTCATTCCTGTTTAAATGGTCTTGTTCTCATGGAACCGTTTGGAGTCCCAATTTTAACTCCCTTCTTATAGTAGTTTTGTGTGGATAAAAACAGTCTGTGCTTCCACATTCACATAGACAAGGCTGGAGCCCTGGTGGGGTTCATGCGATCCTTGTTCAAAACTACCCCCATCCACCCTCTGTGAGAGCAGAGAGGTGGGGTTCTCTACTCCACGATCAGCGTCTGCACTTGGAGGTGACCATGGCGGGAGGGAGTGCTTTTCCACTAGGATCCCACATTCCCTTGCTTCTCTTTCTCTTCACACTGTACTATTCACAGGCCATCTCTCCCTTTTGTTACCCCCAATCCTCCCAGAGCATCACCTTCTCAAGGTGGCTTCCTCACCTTTTCAGCATCTTCTCAATGGTGGGTACTTTGATCTATCAGAGAACCTTGCATTTTCATGCTGAGGGTCTTTCTCCTTCCAGCAGTGACTTTGGGTCAATTTCATATGTACCGCGAGGTCCCCTCTGCCCTTGAGAATTGCACTTGCTCTCTGACAACACTGGAGCACAGGGGTCTGTCCTTGCATTTGGGGCTTCTGTCCCTAATTGCAGAGATTTTTATATTGGATCATTCTCCATCTTCCAGTTATGCTGGGACATTGGTTTTGCAGTTTTATTGGCTTCCTTATTCCTCTTTATGTTACTGAGGGGATACGTTGTATGTTTCAGATTTATGCAGTTCCCAGTGCCTGGTTACCCAGAATTCCCCAATCGACGAATTTTTTAAAACTCCAATTTATACCAGAAAAGAAACACATGCATTTGTCCAATATATAGGAATACATTTGAGATTATTAAAATTTAAAAAAAAATGTTGTCTTATGTGTTACTTACAATCATCCCTCCAATTCCACTGCTTTACCCACTTTGGGCAACGCCACCCACACTGGCATTGTTCTCATTCCTGTAAGGCCCTCCCCCATCCGGCCCGCACTTCTGAAGCCAAGTTTGTCTTTCAAGGTCCTCTGTGAAGCCTTCCTGAGAAGCAGCTGTGATGCTCTCTTCCCAGCAAGTCCCCTCTGCCCTTGCAGTGGTATTTCTTAGGGCGCTTAATTCACCTCTTCTTGATTACAATTGTTCATCTTATGACCATGCTTTTTTACCTACGTTCATTCCCCTGCCCTTAGCACACAATCAGTACTCCATAAATGTTCATGAAATAATCTCGTTTACCTGCTGCACTGCACAGCCAGGAAGAAAAAAGAAGAGTACCTGACAAACATTCAGGGTGACTGTTGTATGTGATGCCACCACCCTAGATGATGTCCCCACTCCCACCAGGGGTTGTGGGTCTTTCTAAACCTGGCCTGCTGTACAAGACTACAGGACACGCATTCTAGTGCAAAAGCAGTAACTGTTTCTTTTTTTAAAATTTTTTAATGTTTATTTAATTTTGAGAGAGAGAGAGACAGAGAGCAAGCAAAGGAGGGGCAGAGAGGGAGACACAGAATCCAAAGCAAGCTCCAGGCTCCGAGCTGTCAGCACAGAGCCCGACACGGGGCTCAAACTCACGAACCGTGAAATCATAACCCGAGCCAAAGTTGGACACTTAACCGACTGAGTCACCCAGGCGCCCCATAACTGTTTCTGAGATAAGAAAGGAGAGACGAAAAGAAGGAAGGAGATGGGGTGCCTGGGTGGCTCAGTCAGTTGAGCATCCGACTTCAGCTCGGGTCATGATCTCACAGCCCATGAGTTCAAGCCCCGCATCGGGCTCTGTGCTGACAGCTCAGATCCTGGAGCCTGCTTCAGATTCTGTGTCTCCCTCTCTCTCTGCCCCTCCCCCCTGCTCATGCTCTGTCTCTCTCATTCTCAAAAATGAGTAAATGTTAAAAAAAAATATTAAAAAAAAAAAAAGGAAGGAGAAGATGAGCTGTTTGCACAGCTAGAAATGGCATGCACACCATAAGTGAGGGCCCTGCTGCGAGTTGTCCCAAATGTCCAGCTGACCCATATCCCCCATCCATGAGCAATCCAGAAACAGAGCCATCTCGACTCAGAGCTGGCTGACTTCCCTATTAGATCAGGTAGGTACGTGACTAGGAGACATGCTAAGTGAAAAAAAGTTACCTTTGAATAAAAATTCTGAGTTCACCAGCATATGATTTCTAAACAGATTATGGGGACATTTTTAAAGCCTTATCTAATAACATCTGAAAACCCTGTGCACGACTGACGGTGTGGCCCAGTCCAGCCTCTCCAGGACATCCCGACTGGAAAGGCACCTTGCGTCACGCACATAGAAGGAATCCCAGAATGTCAGAGCTAGAAGGGGGCTCATCAAGCATGTGTCCAGTCTCCTCACCTGGGAGATGATAAATGGGAAGCCCGGAGAAGTCAGTCCCAGACCAGAAACCAAGCTTCCGTTCCAGCCCACGCAATGTCGACCTGCTGCAGCTAGGTCCCCGGCTTCTCGCCTCTGCTGTCACCTCCTGCTTGCTGCCCTGTGTCCCTCAGCTCTGCCATTTGTGGAGCACCACCAAGTCTTTGCCATCGTGCCCTCATGGAGGAGTGCCGATGGAGCCACGTGCACCAGCTGTGGGGGCCACGGGAAAGTCAACTATCACTTCCTGTTTCCAGTGTCATACCATCTGGGGGGGGGGGGGGTTGTCCCTGTGGGTGGGAGACCCAGCCTATATAATGCCATAATCCCTTCTTGTGAGAAATTTATGACCGGGCAATGAATGACTAGGCACAGATGAGTCAGGACTCAAGAAATTGTAAGTTTCCATTGAAAAGAGTAAAAAACATTCAGTTTGGTTCCTTCATCAGTGGTCGATGTGACTGTTTTCTCTTTACCTGGTATTAAAGTATAGAAAAAGTTCCAGTATCTCCTTACCCATATGAATACACATATTTCCTATATTTGTAAGGCTTCTCATAGAAACAGAATTACTTGTTACGAGGTGCAGCATCTGCGAGGATGCCACGTAAGGATACCAGCCCCCAAGACAAAATGGAAATAACCCCTCCTCTATCTGACCTCCCTAGAGGCACTTCTTCACAGGGTATGCATGAGTGGGCAGAGGTGAAACTGATGTAACTAAGGCGGTGATGAAACTAATACAAGGAAGAAAAGAAAATCTAAAACATCATTATATTCAGGAAGTTCTATCAACAGGTTCAAACTGTAACCAGAATATCCCTGACTCAGACTCTCACATAAATTCAAATCATACAACCACTACCATCAGATAAGATTTATGTATTACTGATTATGGTCCCCTCACATATATCGTAATGCTCAGGCTAGGTTCTCTTTTCGGGAGGCCGTGACTTCATTTACAACCCTCTCTGTTCCTATGTGCTTTTATCCCTCAGCACAACCTCCAGATTTCATGAGGCAAAGTGGTTCGCCGGGTCTGGCGCAGGTCGATGACAGACACAACCCAGGTGCCGTAGGACGGCAGGCTTTGTGGGGACCTGGAGAAACTTTCAGAAGCAGGTGCCGTCAGGGAAGGATCCTCTAACTTGCGCAGACACACGTATGAGTGACTGCACCGAAACCATGTCCCGAACATGTACTGGGTTCAGGCATGACCCCCTGGCAAGTAGCCATGCTGTTCCTGAGTTCGTGTGTACCCTCCATAAGATTTTGTAGGCAGGCAAGAAGGGGAGCTGCCTGCCCTAGCCAAGCTGAAGGACCGTAGGTGAAGGTTAACTTAATCGCCCATGAAAGAGAGAAGTTTTTAGCATATCCAGCTGGTGTGGGGGGGCAGCTAAAGGGCACCTTACCGGCAGCCTTACTCCCCCATCCATTGGATGGGGGGGGGGGTAAAATGTTGCTGAAAACGTTCAGGAAAGAGGACACAGGCGAGGTGTCAGGAAGCACAGCCATAGCAGAGGACAGCTAGACCTTGGGCTGTGGGTACGGCCTGCATTTAGGTAGCAGAGTCGTACTCCGCGTTGCAAGCTCAGCAAAGGGAAAGATAAGTGTACTGGTTCAGGGTGACGACTCTGAATATGTTCCAGGTCATGGTGAGTCTTGATAGCAGAACACCAAAACATGGAAAGATCACCATAATTGGACATTAAGATCTTAGTGTCTCTCTCTAGAGAAAGACAGAGGCCAGATAGATGATAGAGAGACAGACGATGGATGGATGGATGGATGGATGGATGATAGGTAGGTAGGTAGGTAGATACATACATACATACACATACACACACAGAGATTCTGTATAGGCGCCATCTGTGGTTACTGCATTACAAATTTCTCCTGCTTGGGGCACCTGGGTGGCTCAGTTGAGTTTCCGACTTCAGCTCACATGATGATCTCATGGTTCCTGGGTTCGAGCCCCATGTCGGGCTCTGTGCTGACAGCTCAGAGCCTGGAGCCTGATTCAGATTCTGTGTCTCCCTCTCTCTCTCCTTCTCCCCTGCTCGCACTCTATCTCTCTCAAAAATAAATAAACATTAAAATTTTAAGAAAAAAAACAAATTTCGCCTGCTGTATTTGCAATCTACCTCCTGAAGGTCTCCTTTGATGGACAGAAGTTCTTTGTTCTAACACCATCTGATTTCTAAATCTTATCCTTGGTGGATAGAATTTTCATTTTTATTTTTCCTTTCACATTATATCAGCAGTTTGGCTGGCATTTGTTTGGTTTATGTGGTGAAGCAATGCTGAAATTTAATTTTTGCCCACATGGATATCCAGTTGACTCCGTATTATTTATTGAAAAAATAAATAAACATCTATCTGCCTGCAGCACCGCCATGAAATTAAATCAAGTGTCCATACATGCTTGACTCGGCTTCTGGACTCTATGCTATTCCTATAGTTCATTTAACACTGTTATTAATGGCAAAGCATTTCAATTTTATTTTTTATATTGGTTAGTGGTGCATAGAAATACAGTGACTGAATTCAGTGTCATTGCTGAATGAGTACATTAAATCCAATAATTTCTCTATATACTCTTTTGGATGTTTTGTGTACATAAAATACCATCTCCAAATAGTGGTGGTTTTATTTCTTCCCAATTATTATGAATTTCATTTCTTCTTCTTTCCTATTGCACTGGTTATAAACGCTAGCACAATCCAGAAATGGTAAGAGCACACTCTGGTCTGTTTCCAGTCTTATGTGAAAAATTGATATTTCACCCTTTGCTATGATGCTATGTGGATGGTGTGACCTTTATCACATTCAACTGCATACAGTTTCTTTATTTCCTTACTTTCTAAGAGTTTTACCAAATGCTTTTCCCCCCATCTGTTAAAACCATCATGAGTTTTCTCTTTTATTCCGATAATATGCTGAGTTATATTGGTTGACTTTCAAAGGTTAAATCAATCTTGTATTTTAAAATAAATATCACTTACACATACCCCATTACCTTTTTTATGCATCGCTGGACTCAGTCTGCTAATATTTTGCTTAGGGTTTTAAAATCTACTTTTGTGAATAAGGTTGAACTCAGTTGTTCTGTTCTTGTAATGTCTCTGTCAAATTTCAATTTTTCACATTATTTGACCGTTATGAAAGAAATTGGGAAGTGTTTCTTCTTTTTCTATTCTCTGGAATATTTTCTGTAGGGTGTGTGACTTTGTCCAGAAGAGTTTAATAGAATTTGCTGATAAAACTGAGAGCACAGGTGTGTGTGCAGGTGTGTAAAAATGTAATTATAAATTTCACACTTAATTCTGATAAGAATATTTAATTCTGATTAGAATATTCAGATTTTCTGCTTTTTCTGGGTTCATTTTTAAACTTCTGTTTCCAGGAATTTGGTAATTTCACCTAAATGTCCAAATTTATTTCCATAAAATTGGTCATAATGGTTTTCCTTTTATGATCTTTGTAATGACAGTAATATTTCTGGCAATAACCCCTCCAGCAGTCCTGATATTTTCTTGATGTCTTCAGGGATTGATCAATATTCAAAGATTCTTTTTAAAAGATCAGCTTTGGCTTTGTTAAATCTCTATATCATATATTTATTTTCTATTTCATTACTTCATATTCTTATATTTATTCCCATCATTCTACTTGCTTTGGGTTTATTTATTTGTTTGTTTGTTTGTTTGTTTACTTACTTATTTATTTAAAAGAGACAGCCTGTGTGTGAGCTGGGGAGAGGGGCAGGGAAAGAGAGGCAGGGGAAGAGAGAGAGAGTCTTAAGCAGGTTCCGTGCCCAGAGTGGGGCCAGATACAGGGCTCAATCCCATGACTCTGGATCATGACCTGAGCTGAAATCAAGAGCCAGCTGCTCAACCAACTGAGCCACCCAGGCACCCCTTAATTTCCTTTTTGAGGTTGGATTCTTTGATGATTAATTATTAGCTTTTTCCCCAATATATGCACTTAAGGCTATGTTTCCCTCTAATTAGAACAATTTAGCTCCATTAACCACTTCCCAACTTGTATGCGGCTGAATTTATGTATTTTGAGACTGTACATTAAACACCCATAAGGCATTATTATTACAAATATGCTTTTAAATACACCCTCACGTTTACCCTTCTCTTTGCTCCTAATTCCTTTGTCTCCCTAAACTACCATCTGGAATCGTTTTTCTCCTGCTTGGACACAACTCTTCTGTATTTCTCCTACTGTTCTCTTTGATGGTTTCAGTTTGTCTCAGAATCCTTTTCTGGCTTCCCGTCTGAGAGCTGCTGTCACAGCACAGCACAGAACACTAGGGACTCAGCTTTTTCCCTCGTGCCTCAAACCGGCGTGCGGCTACTGCTGGAGCCTCGTAGTTCTGTTGAAAAGCCAGCTGTCAAACTTTGTTGCTTCTCTCAAAGTCCTATGTGGGGGGTTTTTGTTTTGTTTGTTTGCTTTTTGCTTCCTTTTTGGCCCCTTTTAAGGTTTTCTCTTAGCCTGGGCTTTCAGTTTTGCTATAACGTGGAGAGCAGTTTTCTTTATATCTTATCCTAAGTTTCCGAGCACTCCTGAATTTGGCATTTAGGGTCTCTTGGTATCCTCACATCTCTCCCAGTGAGCCCCAACTTAATGTCACGAGTTCCACCCCAAGGAACTGCCAGTATTCAATCATCTTTCCCTGTGTATCTCATAGAGCTCATCCTACATCCTAATATTTGACGGCTTTGTGGCTTATTTTTTTCCGATCCTTTTGTCTCTGGGTCACTCGATTCTGATGTGGCCTTCTCACCTCCCTTCAGAGTTCCTGACTCCCTCTTCCCTGGTCTGGAGGGTTATTAAACTCGACCCCTGCACAGTTCAGCTCAGCATTGGGCTTTCTAGTTCTAGAATTACCATTTTCTTATTTGTATCATTCCCGATATTTTGTCAAATTTCTCAATCTCATCTCACGAACATACTGAGCATAGCTATCTTAAATTCTGTGACAGATAACTCTATAATTTCATGTTTGGTAAGTTCCATTTCCTGGATGCCATGACTGTGCCATGTGCTTATTCTTTTGATTTCTAATTATTTTTAAGGTTATTTCTTTATTTTGAGGGAAAAAGAGCCTGCACACACGTGAGCAGACCAGCAGCAGAGAGAGAGGGAGAGAGAGAGAATCCCAGTCAAGCTCCACGCTGTCAGCACAGAGCCCAGTACAGGGCTCGAACTCACAAACTGCGAGATCATGATCTGAGCTGGTATCAAGAGTCAGACGCTTACTAGACTGAGCGACCCAGGCGCCCCTTGATTTTTCATTACACGTCATCTCCTCCTATGCTAGCTACTCTGTGTGGGGGTGTGTCTTAGGAAATTTAGAACTTTGTATATGAAAATAGCACATGTGATTTGATGATTTCGACAGTGTATTCTCCTCCAGAGAGTACATACTTTTATTCTTTTTGGTGACTAAACGAGGGTCACTAATACTCACCTTAATCCAATCGGGGTTGAGGGATCGAAAGCTTGTCTGTGTGCACTCTTCTATTTCCAGCTTATTCTCTTTCTTGAGTTGTAAATTTCTGAAGTCCCAAAGCCCAAACCCAGGCGTTGCTGACATCTTTGAAATGAATGCACAATCTTACGATCTGCCTTCTCTCTGTCCTTCCTCCTCAATGTTCCTGTATCCCTTTCTTGCCAACTTTCAGACTCCTTAAATATTTCTATTACTCTATTTGTTACCTCTGCTAGCTTGATGCTTACACAGGCATCTGCAACTCTTCCCATGCCTGTCCTGGAGATCACAACCGGCCCCTGGAGTTACCAAACTCTGACTCTACGTTTTGGCTTCTCAGCCCCCAGCACCTGCTGAAAACTTGCTGGTCTCCTCAGCCTCTGAGCCGCCGCTTCCAGAAACCGCAAACACCACCAGGGTAAGATCCACCCCAGTGACCCTCAGACTCCCAGGTCTGCCCTCCCTGAGAAGCCCACAGTTCCCCCGAGTTTCCAAACAGAACTTGCAGATTCCTTCCCCAGCTCCTGCGGCTGTTATCAGTGGGAGGGCTGGTCCACACCTGGCCCACCGCCCACTACCAGGCGTGGAAACTTGGTCATTATCACTTCCACGGACACTTGGTTCATCTCCAATTATTTTGAATTTTCAGGTGCCAATATAGACGGGGGACTTTGGACCTACATCATCATGTCCAAGATTTGCTACCAAATTCTTACTGTGCTCAACACTGGCCTAAGTACTTAGTCCCCACAATAAGGCTTTGAGTTGGGAGTACTGTTGTAGGCTCAGTTTATGAGTCGTTAGCACGATGGGCAGAGGAAAACTGCCAAGGCCGTGTATCACAGCTGGAAAGCGGGAGGAGGGAACCTGCAGAATCTGACCTCGGAGTCTCCTCTCCTAACCACTACACTATACTAGTTGACTGGGAAACACTTCAACATTTTCGAAAAGCCACAGGCCCTAGAACGATCATGTGGATGGCAACGTGAACTTAACAGACTTGCCCGTATGCGTGTGCCAGAGGGAAAGATCCAGAACGCAGCGGGGAAGGTGTTTGATGAGCAGCCTCTAACCAGAACAGTAAAAATGCACATTAATAAGAAGGATACTTTTCTAAATATACTGAAACTGGATTACAGAAATACCACTGCAGAGTTCAGTAGTTACACTGCTTGAGAACAATAAAACCATATTTATGTGGGTTTAATTCCAAGAATACTCTCGGGAGGGTGATGCAAACCCCTCTAGTTATGAAACCACGTGCTCCCAGGATCAGGGCTCCCAAAATATCCTTTTCATCTATTATCCTCAAAGGAGGAGGAGCCCCAGGAGGGGGGCGGGACCAGCAGGCAGCAGGAAGAGAGCCAGCGAAGGGTCACTCTGGTGCTGACATCTCTGTGGCTCCTTGCCCCACGGTTCTGCCACAGCGCCCCCCCTCCCCCACCTTGAACGCAAACCCAGGTGCCGAGGAGCTGGGTACTGGACCAGCGGGGACCCATTTCAGCACACAAGAGGCCTGTTCCCAGCCTCCCAGTCGGGACAGAGCTAGAACGACTGAGTCCCAAAAAGCAGGCAATACCAGTGAATGGGGACAATGACGTTAGCAAGGAAACCATCAAGGCCATCTCGAAAAATCCCATTTCAAGTTTTCCGCAAGATGCCATAAACTGAGACAGAGTCAAGCCCAACGTCTTCACCCAAACGAACAATTCAGAAATGAGTTTTATAAACTTCCCACGTACATGAGCACGGTGGCTGATTACCTTGACAACTGCTGGTCCCCCCAGCTCTTGTGACAATGGAGCAGCAGTATGACTGCCTCCTGGGTGACGCCTGCAGGCCGCGGGGGACCTGGAAGGGACAGCAGCCACGTCCCGGCCTCCCCCCAACAAACAGAGTCAACTGCTCCCAACACGCAAAGGAGCCTACCTTCAGGAAGGGTCCAGAACCCTGCCAGGCCCCGGGTACTTCCAACCTGTGGCTTTTGCTCTCCTGCGCTGTCTCACTACTGCCCACAACGTCTCTGTCCTCATATCCCTGACCCGTGGTGGCCTGAGCGATTACATGGGAAATTCCACCCTGGTTTTCATCTCTGCTCTGGGCAAAACACCCACAGTTATGCGGACACACATGTAACTCTTGGGGTTCAAGGGAGCCCTGCTGTTCGAATTGCTAACAGTTCCAATGCAGCTGTGTCCACCGTGGGCCGTGACTTCACCACCTGCCATGTGCTGCCCTCGGCAGAGAGCAAACGGTGTCGCTGTTCTAATAAAAGAATAAACGCTGCATCGAAACTGAATGTTGCAATAATCAACACCGGAGCCTTGATTTAACCAAGCGCTTCTGTGTTTTTCATTCTCCAACATCAGCCCACAGTGTGACCAATACAATGACACAGCCACTTAAGAGGAGAGCAACCCCTACTACAATGTCCCATTTTTGAAAAGCCCTTAGAAAACTATTTTGGAAGGAATTTTGCCCACTAGGGTCAGAGAGCAATGCTTTTCCACGGTCAGGGTAACTGCTTGGCTCCCGGCCAAACCGCACGCGGGGACGAGTGATGAGGACGAGGGGCATCGGGCAGCGCTGCGCACAGCGGGTGGTGCTCAACTTCAAAGGAGAGGGGGCTCTGAGGTCTTAGAAACCCACCTGCTAAGGGCGAGACCGATGTCTCAGGACTGTAAGGTGAGGCCATGACACAGGTGCCACCCCAGGGGCTCCCGTAGAGCTGAGCTCACAGACTGGCCGAAAGATAGCCAACAGGCTGTGGTCTGGACAGACCTACGCCGCTGCATCATCGCCTCCCCCGTTTTCCCAGCTCTGTCCTCTGGGATCCTCCCCTCCATCTTCCCCTTGAGTGGGAGGAGGGGGACCATGGGAGGAAGCTCCTTGCTAACCCCACAGAGATGCAAAGCCACCCTGATTACTGGCCCCCGGCCTCCACAAGGGCACCTTGCTCAAAGCCACCAGGGATGAGCACGGCCCGGGAAGAGAGCAGGATTTCATGAGGCTCCCGGGGCCCAGAGATTCCACACTGTACCACGAGGCCAGGCTGGCGCCCACACAGGAAGCCAGCCAGAGACAGTCACATCCTCAGCGTGGCTCCAGCCTTTCCCCAGGACGAGCGAGCATCTGAGCAGTTGTGCTTCCCTCTGACGTACGACCCACCCTCTCCTCTCCAGCGAGCATGGTCCCAGGGGGAAGAGAGGCAGGCAGTCCCACAGGAGTTTCCGAGTTTTTGGGTGGCAATGGCCAGTCTAGTGTCCACGACCCAAACCTGCTCCCAGGGAGGTCAGTGTCCTCCTGGGTGAGTGTGCCTGCACGTCCTTACAACGGTGTTGATTTGAAAAATCACACCCCTTCATTGGTGTATTATGTCCTTGTGAGCATCATCCCAGGAATCTTGTCGAAAATAGCTCTCTGTGGGGCACCTGGGCGGCTCAGTTGGTTAAGCAGCTGACTTCGGCTCAGGTCATGATCTAGCGGTTCACGACTTCGAGCCCCGCGTTGGGCTCTGTGCTGACAGCTCAGAGCCTGGAGCCTGCTTCTGATTCTGTGTGTGTCTCTCTCTCTGCCCCTCCCCTGCTTGTGCTCTGTCTCTCTCTCTCTCTCTCAAAAAAAAGTAAATAAATAGTAAAAAAATTTTTTTTTGTTTTTTTAAATAGCTCTCTCTGCTTTTCAAGCTTTCCTGGGGATGAAGTCACCTGCTGGGCTGTGCCAGACAACACACACAAAGGGCCGGAGCTCCATGCCCCTCGTCCCCTCCCACTCTGAGGACCCATGCTGCCCTGGATGTGGAAGGCCCCTCCAGAGGTGCTACAGGAAGAGCAAGTCATTATCAGCAGTCTCCCGTCCTATATTCTCAGCGGTTTGGGTATCTACAAGAGTCCTCCCTTCATATAAAACATTCCAGAAAAATCAAATTGCCCCTTGTCAACTGAATTTCAGCTTTCCAAAAAGAGTCATATGATAACTCAACCCTAAATAGCAGTTCAGAGCTAGAAAAATAACTTTAAGGTATGTATTGAATTTTTCTAAAGGCTGCTTCCTCTCACTAGTATTTTAAAATTATTTCTCCCTGAAGCACGAACAGAAATTTCACAAAATGCAAATGTCGGGACACTTGAACTCAATAAATTCACCTCTATTATCCTCCTGTTCCTTCTCTAAGCCCGGCCATCACTCTGCTCAAGAATTAAATCAAGTAGGAACCATCGCTTGCTTAATGCAAGCCCTCACCTTGGCAGGAAGCTTACGGTAGAGTCTAATGTATTATATGTTGAAAAAAAAGCTCTTACACAAAAGCTGAGTAACCATCACAGCTGCTAAATTTTCCCCTGGAAAAAAAATGCATTTTAAAGTAAGTGGTGTATTTTCTTCCTTCTCCCTAACTTGAGATTTCCCTTGGTAAAAGCCAAGAGAACAGAGTGCCAGCATGCATATCGCTCAAGGATCAATCAATTTTCTGGAGGCATTTTTCTCCGTGAGAGAAGACCACCACTTGCTCTAATCATTTTGGATCTTTTTGCCTGACATCACACTCGTTTCCTAGGGACAAACTAAATAACCAAGTTCCCTGAACTGAATACGTTTTACAGCGCACTGCCTTGACAATGGAAAATATTTCAGCATCAAAGGCTGGCTTCATCTATCAATGGGTGACATTTTAAAAACAAAACAGGAGGAAACACTAAAAACAAGAAAACGCAGTTGACCTGTTCTATTAAGGTAACGAAGAAGGCACTTATGACACAAAACTCTTTAGTTTTAGTACCTTTTTATAAAACCAGATGTGTCTACCAGGAGAAGCCAGGGTAGAGAACAGTTACGAACCAGCTCAAGACCTCAGCGAGTGCAAACAGCCAGACGGTCTCTCACCCACAGCGCACGTCCACGGTGCTCACAGAACGGCACGGGCCGCTCCCACCTGCACCTGTACCTGCACCTCCCTCCCCCGGGAGCAACATCACTTCCGGCAACACATTGGCCAGAACCGGTCACGTGGTCAAGCCTGATTTCCAGGGGACAGGGATAATTCCTGTCTCGAAGGCACCCCAAAGGAAGAGTGAATCCTGCAACGGTGAGCACTGTAGTACGGGCCTCCAAAATCTGATGCCCCAACGTGGAGTTCTTGACACAGCCACCCATTATAGCCCAGGGGAAAGCTTTACAGGGCCCTTCCCAGACCAACAAATCCCACATCTCTGGGGTGGAGCCCAGCCGTCTGTAGCTTTTCAAAGCTCCCATAGATGATTCCAGCTCACGGCCCTCCGTGACCTGGCTCAGCAGTGTTGCACCTGCCTGTGGCCCAGCCAGGCTCAGCACCAGGCCCAGCCTCCACTCCCCACTGCCGGGGGGAGGGCCGGCAGCCTCCTTAAGGCTCAGGACCCGAGACCTCAGTGTACTAGAATCTCCTGAGTGCTGGTGAGCACTATGCATCCGAGTACCCACCTCCCAGAGTCCTCATTCTGTGGCATCCACGGGGGGCCTGGGAATCTGCACTTGACTGATGACCTCCCCCCTCCCACACACACACCCCCCAATGTAACATATACTGCTCAGGAGGTTCCCATCTGTGATGGTTAATTTTATGTGTCGCCTTGATTGAGCTAAGGGATGCCCAGATTGCTGGCAAAACAGAGTTTCTGGGGGTGTTTTTGGAAGAGACTAGCACTTGATTGAATAGACCAAGGAAAGAATACGCTCTCCACAGTGCATTATCCAGCGCGTCGAGGGTGGGCCTAGAACAAATGGGAGGAGGTTCAAACGGGCTCCTCTCCTCTGAGCTGGGGCATCCCTCTTCCCCTGCACTTGGGCATCAGTGCCCCTGACTCTCCGCCTTTGGATTCAGACTAGACTCACAGCACTGGCTTCCCTGGCTCTCAGGCCTCCAGACTCAGACAGAACCACACCGTCAGCTTTCCTGGCTCTCTAGCTGGCAGAGGGAAGATCAGGGGGCTTCTTGGCCTCCGTTACAGGGTGAGCCAATTCCCACAACAGCTTTCCCCTTTCGGGTACACGTGCTTCTCTATCGTCCCAGTCACAACACACAGCCGAGCAGGCAGCCGCTTCAACTATGGTCAAACCTTTTCCTTTGCTTTGTTTCCCCACTTCTCTACAGACAACCCTCCCCAGCTCCTTTTGGGGGAGGGGCACTCCCAACCACTTTCAGTTTGGCACTTGCCAGTTTGAGTCAATGTTTGCTCAAAAGAACCTTTGAAAAGCTGTACTGTGCCTCAGTTTACCTTCCAACAGCACATTGCTGGTGGCAGAGGGGATTAGAGAGGCCGGGAGGATATGGGAATGACAGACAACAAGGAAACATGCCCTCGAGTCCAATGGTTCGCACCAGGAATTCACGCATTACTACCCGATGTAAATATTTCTCAGCACTAAATAATCACAATTATAGAAGAAAATACAAAACTTTATTCCTACTCCCTTATCTTCCCCTGCGAGGGCAAGATTCTGGAACACAGAGGAAGAGATTTCATGTTGACGTTCCGGGGAAAAAGGAACAAACAGCTTCCTCTCTCGGGCAGAAAGTGCTGTTTTTGCCACAGGATCTGAGTGATTTTTCCACCATTTCATAGAGAGTGAGAAGCCTATTTCATCACCAACTTTGGGGACGATCCATTGTCATGAAATGTTTCCCAGATACTCACAGTCACAGTAAACCAAGTGGTCCGCCGTGTGCCACACGGGGCCCATCGTGGCCAGTTGCCGTGGGCACAGGCAGCTGCCGCGGTCACAGCTGGGCCCTCACCACACAGACAGACAGGCGGGGAGCAGACACCCGCGTGGCCCCAGTGGACGACACATGCAGATGGTCAGGAGCTGAATTAGCTGGAATCACAGACAGGATGCGGTCGGTCCCAGGAAGGTCAGACGTACTTTCTGAAAGTGTCGCCCCTCCTTCTATACGGAGACCAGTCTTCTGTCCAGCAGTTATGAAGGCTTCCTGCTGGGTCAACATAATGGGCACCGAGGACACGGAGAGAAGCTCCCCACCATCCAAGAGGCCTCAGCAGTGAGACCACCTGGAGAGGGTCGTGGCTCCGTAGGAGGCTGCCTGGTCCTGCCCAAAGCTCTCTCCCTTGCCTGGGACTGCAGAGAGAGAAACCCCACCACATGAGGACCAGGCCCCACTCCTGGGGACGCCGCCCACTCCCGGACTCACTGGGCCTCTGGTTTCCTGACACCCTGTAGAGGGAGAACTCGGGTTTCACGGTGGGGAGCTTTCCCGCGATGGAGACAGGAAAGCCAAGAGGAACACGGGAGCCGAGGTCCACCAAAGGCAGTCAGGCGGCATTCCTGGCCAAATCTTGGCAGGCACCAGCTGACATAACTTCCTGGATCACCAGCTGGAGGAACAGAATGCCAGCCTGCCCTCCCACAGAGGCAGGTGTGGGCACAGGAGGTGACATCCAGAAGGCTGGAGGAGAGGGTCTGCAGGCCTCACCGCACGGTCCTGGGGAAGGTGCTCCCCCTTACAGACTAGGGCGCTGGGTCCCAACACTTCATAGACATGGGAAAGCCATTCCGGGCTGTACTCCCCAGCTCTGGAACATCCCCACCAGCTTGGGGAAACCTCAGGGGCACATCCCAAAGGATGCCTCTGGCTCAGTCCCTCCTGAAGTCTCCTCCTGGCCTCCCTCCACCGTGGGGGAGGTGATGACACCTCTCCTGGATGTTTGTTGGACTCTCGAAGCCTCCACACCAGCAACTTGGCCACAACACTTCACCGCATGCAGAGCCCCGTCATTCCTGCGTCTGCTCCACACCTGTGCCCTCCCACCTGTGCTCTCAGCACCTCACCTGCTCCCACTCAGGTCACCCCCCCCCCGCTCTTCCCCGCTCGCCTCTGCCCTACACGACCCCCCCCCCCGCCCAAGACCTTCCCCATATCTTATGATGATCATTTCCCGTAAAATAGCGGCAGAGTCCCCAGCCTTGCTTCCAAGGCCCTCATCTCAGAACAGCCCTGACGAGGTTGCCCCGCTGCCCTGGCCCTGCCCTGCGCAATCCACCCTGCCTGGCCCCCATGTGCAGCCCTCTGTGCCTTCCCTGGACAGCCCCGATGCCTAAAAAGCCTGCTTCTGACTCCCACCAAAGAAAGCCTCGCCGACCATCCCCTTCCCAGTGCCACGGTGGCAGGACAGACACCAGAATGGAAAACTATTAAAATGGGGCAGAAGATCAACAATGTCTGAACATGAACCCAAGGACCGCTCCAGGTAGGGAATCTAATGGAGTCTCCCGCCTAAAGATGGGACTGCAGAGGTCTTGTATCCTCTCACCCTAACACAGGGGAAGGAGGAAACACTGCCCTGAACACCACACCCCATCCTTGTGCGGGTCCACTGTCTGAATTCACACTGTTTTTAATCCGGAAATGTCAAGCAAGACATTTAAATTATGTTGGTGCCTGGCGGCAATACCTGGGTCAGAGGGAGGAGGCGGTCGTGGAGCTGGGTGCCTGGCAGCACCCGGGTCAGAGGGAGGAGGCAGACGTGGAGCTGGGTGCCTGGCGGCGCCCGGGTCAGAGGGAGGAGGCGGATGTGGAGCTCCTCTGGAGGAAATCAATCTCAACACACCTCTCAGAGAATCCCACAGAGTTCAAGGAAGGGAGCAGCTGATCTCCAAGTCAGGAAATAAACTGCCATGAGTGAGAAGCGGCAAAAGCAACAGAAGCAGGCGGGAAAAGCCTATTGTGATTGATGTTTTAAAGAAATAGAAGGGAAACATGGGAGCAAAGAGCAGAGTTGAGTAATAGAATTTCTGCGGATGAAAAATATGATGACTGAAATTAAAAACTCTGGTCTCCACACCCAGAAAGATGGAGCACATGCGCCGTTCCTCCTGCTCTGGGTCACGGAAGCCCCTGACGCTATTGTCAAGGAACATCGGAAGATTCTGGAGGGTGGAGAGAAGGCACACAGACAGGGACCCGGAGGAGACCTCTGGGCTTCCTTTCTGCTGCACACGCCTGGCTGTGAAGCGGACCGAGCCCGCCAGCGGCAAACAGCGGCAGGAGCTGACAGGAAGCCGGACAACAGGACGAGGAAGGAGCCCCATCAAGACAGAAGGCTTACAGGGGCACAGGGGTGGGGTGGGTGCGATGGCCTCCATCAGGCAAGCGTCCGATTTCAGCTCAGGTCATGATCTCACGGTTCAGGAGTTCAAGCCCCACATCAGGCTCTGCGCTGACAGTGTGGAGCCTGCTTAGGATTCTCTCTCTCTCTAAATCTCTCTCTCTCTCTCTCTCTCTCTCTCTCTCTCTCTCTCTCCCCCTCTGCCCCTCCCCTGCTCATGCTCTCTCTCAAAAAAAATAAACATTTTTAAAAAATTTTTTAGTGTTTATTTATTTTTGAGAGAAAGATAGAGTGCAAGCGGGGGAGGGGCAGAGAGAGAGGGAGACACAGAATCTGAAGCAGGCTCCAGGCTCTGAGCTGTCGGCACAGAACCTGACATAGGGCTCGAACTCATGAACCAGAGATCATGACCTGAGCTGACGTTGGACGCTTAACTACCTGGGCCACCCAGGTACCCCTACTTTTGTTTATTTAAAAAAATTTTTTTAAGTTTATTAATTTATTTTAAGAGAGAGTGTGAGCAGGGGAGAGGCAGAGAGAGAGGGAGAGAATGAATCCCAAGCAGTACAGAGTCCGGTGCGGGGCTTGAACCCACAAACGGCGAGATTGTGATCTGAACTGATGTCAGACACTCAACTGACCGCCCCAATACGTAAACATTTTTTTTTTAACAAAGACAGAAAGCTTACAGACAACAACAGCTTTCCCCCAGCCATCGGGAAAACTGGCCGCACCCCCACCCAGCCAGCAAAGGCCTGGGGGAGCCCGGACATCCACCTGTACTGGGCAGTGACAAGGCACCTCCACCCCTGCCGGGGTGTCAGCGCAGACCTGGCGGGAAGCCGGGACTCTGACCAGCACCCAGCAGCACCCCTCCGTCCCTGGGGAGCACACAGGAGGCGAGGGGGAGTCCCACAGTGCACGCCGCAGCTGGGAAGTCGGTGGACGTGTGGGGTGACCTGGAACTCTTCACCTCCTGGCAGTGAGCACGCAGCACAGCCCCGCACCCTGGAGCCACACGTGTCCCTCCAGCTTTCACCTGGTCGGTGAAACAAATGAAGAAGTTCAGCCCACTCTCCCGGGGAAGAAAACCCAGCTCCACCTCTCAAAGGGACAAGCGTCCAACAATCCAGACCACCACAGTGTCGCGGATGAGGGCAACGAAAACACAACGTATTAAGAATAAATGCAATAAAATGTTCACAAGCCTCTCGTGCAGAAAACCCGAAAACTGGACTGGGAAGCGGTGAAGATGAGGTAGAGAAGCAGAGATACTAACCAGGGCCGTAGAAAACCTCAAGGTCCCCACATGATCATCTCTCTTCAAATTGATCTACAAATTCCATACGAGTCCAACCAAAATCCCAACACATTCATTCTTAATATGGAACTTGAGGATTATTCTAAACTGCACACTGAAGAATCGACAACTAAGGATTTTGAAAACACTCCTAGAAATTGATAACCTGCTAGCAGGGGTAGGAGCACTTCCTTGACCAGATATTGAAACATATTATGACCCTAGAAGCATCCTGTCTCTGAGAGGGACTGGACATGCGGGACATCCCGGGGATGAGGGGGGTGCAGGCCCACCAAAGCCGCGACCCTGGGGGCAGAGTGCGAACAGCGGCATCCACTTTGCAGGAAGCCTGGCATCACCTCCAACTTGTACGTGTCCCAATCAAAGCCCCACAGGAAGGGGGCCGTAGGGGCACATCCTTGAGAAACTGCTGCCCATGCAGCAGAAGGACACCAGAATGGCAGGATCGCAGCTCACCGGGGCCCCAAATGACCCGACGCTCCCACCAACAGTGACTGGTATACACAGACCACAGAGTATTGCACAGCGGGAGGAACAAACTAGCCATGTGCGTGGATGTAGACAAACCTCAAAGTCACAATGTCAGTGGGGCACGTGGGGGGCTCTGTTGGTCGGGTGTCCGACTTGATTTCAGCTCAGGTCCTGATCTCACGGATTGAGCCCTGAGTCAGGCTCTGTGCTGAGCATGGGGCCTGCTTACGATGTCTCTCTGTCTCTCTCTCTCTCTTTGCCCCTCCCCACCTCAAAATATGCATACATACATACATAGAAATAAAACATCACAAAGTCAAGCGGAGAAATAAACAACCTCCAGACTGTATAATCACATTTCTTAACTTCAAGAAGAGAGAAACAAATGATTAGGCAGTACCCATGCGAGTGACATGCCACTAGGGAAAACCAGGGGTCAAGTTCAATTTTAGGATAGTGTTTCCCAGGCGGGGAGCTGGAGAGAGGGGAGGTAACCAGGTTGGGAAATGCGGGGGCAACAGGATGACCGACTTTCCCAATGTCTAACGACTGGGAAGGTCCTGGGAGTTGGGAATTTCAGCACTCACACCAGGATGGTCTTGGCAGACAGACAGTTGGCTACCCCACACCGAGAACCTCTAAGGTTCCAGAACATTCTGACTTGACCCTGCTTGTGTTCTGCTTCGCCGTTATTTTCTTAACTGGGTAGAGCAGGTTAAATGGTGAACTGCCCCCACCCTCCAGAAGAGCTGTGCCCAAGTCCTAACACCCAGGACCTGGGAATGTGACCTTACTCGGAAAAAGGGTCTTCACAGATGTAAATAAACAGGCTCTCGAGAGGAGATCTTCCTGATTAACCAGGTGAGCCCTAAAGGCAATGACAAGTGTCTCCAGAGGAGCCAGAAGAGAAGACAGAGAGACCAGGCGGCTTGAAGAGGCGGAGGCTGAGGCTGAGGCTGGGGACACGGATCCCACCCTGGAGCCTCCGAGGGAGGGCGGCCCTGCTCGCACCTTGACTTCTCTGGTTTTAAGCCTCCTAGTTTGTGGTGATTGGTTTTGCAGGAGCCAGAGGAAGCCAATACTCTGGTGTATGTGTTTTAGACCCTGCTTTGTGTGTGTGTTTTAAAATAAAGAGAAACCGTTCACTCCTTCCTGTCCTTCCAGGCAGCAGCTGCAGAAGTGTCCCCAGCCACCAACGGCCTTCGCTCTGCAGTCATTTCTGAGCCCACGTTCGAAACTCCTTAATTCGGCTTCACCTGTGTATATGAGTAAGCGCATCGAATCTTCCCTGCTAGATGTAAGTAGCCTTGAGGACGCCAACCAAGCCTTGCGTTAGGACCAGGAGGCCTCACGGTGCCCAGAACAGTGTGTGGCAAATAGCAGTGCTCAGGTAACACCGATGAGTGAGTGAATGAATGAGTGTCGGCAAAACTCCACAAGAGCAACACCAGGTGTGCTGAGACCCTCGTGCACATCAGATGCCACAGGTGCCTGGAAGGCCAACCTGGTCCCTGAGAGGCAGCCTGGAGCCAGCGGGCTGCGACTCCATCAGACTGTGCTCAGTTTCCGTCCACGTGCCCAGCCCCACCACCACGTTTGCCCGCCAGCTTCCGGCTCCGACTCCTCTTCCAGGAGGCTGGTGTCCACTCGTCAGCCATTGACATTTGCCACGCCGACACTGGCCGTGGACTTGGGATCTGATCCTCAGCCTGGCTAGAGCCGTCACTCCCAGATGCTTCCCAGGCACCAACTCCTGGTTTGAGCCACGTCCCCACCCTGTCTGGCTCCGTGGGGCAGCTTCTTCCTCTCCAATCTCATCAATCTATGACCATTTGCAGACAGAGCTTCTGGAACCTTCCTGGCGCAACCCTGCTATTTCCAGGACTGGTCGCCAAGGCATGAGACCCAGATATAAACGCACCGTGAATACGAGTGTCCATCAGAGCCCGGGCCTAACTCTGCCCAGCACATTCCTGAGACCAGTGTGCGAGGTCCAAGGCTCTGTACTCCCCATCCGCTCACGCCTGTGTCTTCCAGCGTGGGCAGCCCGTGCGTGGTTACCAGGACCAGCCGGAGTGGCTAAAGGCTCACACCGCTTCCCAACAATAGTCCTTTGTCATTGATTTGACGAGGACGTCCATGATCTGACACACACACACAGCACTCAAGGGGCTGCCTAGTCTAGACACTCCTTAGGAAACAGCAGAGGCCAATCCTGGACCTAATACCTGCCTTGCCCGACATCCATCTGACTGGCCCCTGGGACTCACACGGTGGGATTCTCGCTGGGAGAGCTGGTCTGGGGAAACTGGGCAGGACTGGGATCAAAATTACATTCCGCCTCAAAGTTGGTGGCACGTTTCTCGGGCCCAAAGTCACTGATGGTTAACAGAGGTCCGACGGTGGGTTCCATTTCTCAGGGAAGAGTTGCTGGTGGCCGTGACTTCATTTCATGAAGGAAAACACTGGAAAGAGCTGGTGATGAGCCGAATCTCCTTTTATGAGTAAGCAAGACACACGGGGCCCCTGGGGCAGCTCCTATCACTGAATCTGCGCCGGCTTATATCTGGAGTTCTGTGACTGTTACTTGTCAATAGCCACACACAAGGGCTTAACAGTGATGGTGACCACATCCCAACAGCCTCACCCGGCGGTCTCAAAGAGCGATTACCCAATGCCAGATAAGTACGTACAATGGCAATTAAATTTCTGTGGTGATCCTTCCTGCATATTCTTGTTTTTTTTTAAATTTTTTAATGTTTATTTATTTTTGAGAGACAGACAGACAGAGAGACAGAAGTGAGCAGGGGAGGGGCAGAGAGAGAGGGAGAGACAGAATCCAAAGCAGGCTCCAGGCTCTAAGCTGTCAGCACAGAGCCCAACACAGGGCTTGAACTCACAAACCACGAGATCATGACCTGAGCTGAAGTTGGACGCTTAACCGACTGAGCCCCCCAGGTGCCCCCTTCCTGCACGTTCTGATTCTGACCTGCATAAGGAAACAACTAGCAAAAGAGAGATCCCACTGCTTACAGACATGGAAACTATGTCCCCAGAGAGTTGACCTGTAGCAGAGATGATGATTTTCCCCAGTAAAATCCGTTAGAAAGGGGCATCAGGACAACAGTAGCAAAAGCCCCTTGGGTGCTTCCTAGACAGCAGGCACATGCATAAAGTGTGTTGTGTAATTTATCTCAGTTAATCCTCATGAAAAGCCCATGCAGCAGATATCACGGCCATCCCCATTTGACAGTGGGGAAACTGAGGCAGGGCGAGATGGAGTAGCTGCCCAAGGTGGCCAAACTCAGTTTTGCACCATGGCCGTTGCCTCGATCCCTCGGGGGTTTAGCCCGCAACTCAGTGTTGCTCAAACCCTGAAATACCACAGCACACCTTCCCGGAACGCCTCGGGTGCCCAGCCTCCGAGAGAGCCCACAGCGATGGCAGGGGTGGTCATGCCCAGAGCCAGCGTGGGCGTTGGTGCCCGTGAAGCCATGGCACTGAGGTGGTGGCATGTGTGTCTCAGACTGAACCGTCCCCTCCTGGAGTCTGCGTCATCCAGCCTCGAGGCTGTCGTGGCATCCCGGGTCCCTCCCCTCACAGAGGGCTCCGGCGAGAACCACCCACGCCCACGGCACACACACATTCATAACCCCCCAGGAAAGGCAGCTCAGGGCTGAGCCGTGCAGAGGGAGGGAAAGCCTCTGGGCCCCACTGCTGCCACCCCCGGTTGGGCAGCCAGCCCGCCAGCCTTCTGAAGTGCACAGGCGTCTCACGCTCTTAAGAAAGCATTCCATACGCTGCTGACCCAGGCAGAGGGGATGCTTTGAATGAGTTTCCACACTCACCGTGTCCCGTGTGCGTGCAGCACACTGTGAAATCCGGAGGGACACATCAAAGAGGTCTGCAAAGTGGAAGAGAAAATCATCCTGGAGTCCAAGTGGACCGCCATCATAAACAAACTGTAACGATTTAATATGTTTATGGGCGGCTAAATCTCCTGCATTTTCAGCACACTCTCCTGCCCTTGGGAGCCATCAGAGTTCACACCCCCAGTGAACAGACCCGCCAGCTACAGAATGTTAATAGCCCGACTCCGTTGGACTCCGGATGTGTAAGTGATGCACTCCACTTTTGTAGGGCGCCATCAATGACACACAGCAGGCACACCGTACAACACAATGGAGCGTTTTCCTTCCTGTACCCAAATCTGAGCAGTCTGCGGGGGATATCCCGGGAGGACGTGTCCCCTGCATGGGCCTCTAGGTTCCTGTGGAACAGGCACCAGGATGTTGCAAACCCATGTTTCGAATCCCTCTCCTCCATCCCTGTACTAATGAAACCGTGAGTCACGAGATACTTTCCAAAGGAACCTGTGGAAGATGCTTTGCTCTGTCTTCAGGTTCCTTCGATCATAAACTGTGCAGGGGTAGGGGGCTCATCGCCTGCCGACAGGCTTGTCCACAAGCAGGCAGCCTCTCGAGACAGGCCCCGGGTCCGCGTGTGCAGTGGGACCGCCTGTCCCGCCAGCTGAACCAGAGTCCAGTCTGCCCTGAGCAGCAGGGAACGGGCGCTACTGTCGCCAACCTGGGCGGCCAGCGTGCCGGGAAGCAGCTCTCAGGGCCGCCACCCAGCGCGTCTCGGAAACTGCTGATGTTGGACGGGAGGACGAGCGGAACCAAATGGTTAGTGGTAACTGCTTTTCATCATGAAACTTGCAAGTTCAGAACGCCAATAAATTATTTACGGCCCAGCAGACAGCCCTACAGCCGTCACGTACATCGCATCAAGAAAGTTTCGTTCAGACGTTTCCAGCGTTTTCTGGCCAAAGTGGGGCTTCATGCACCATGCAGGGTGGGGCCTTCCCGAGGGACTGCTCTTCTGAGATGGGGCGGGCTTTCTCTGAGCAACCCCCCTCCCCATCCCTCCCACCCAGGCCCCTGGGCGTCCCGTGTCCGCTCCGATCCCACACACGCCCAGCCGGGGTCAGTCCTTCCCCGGCCCGCACCCCTACCATGCCTCTCCCCCAGATACATTTCTCCCAGCAGCTGGGAGCAGCATGAGCACCACTTCCCACCTTGTGGCCCCAGGACTCCTGACAGCTGAGGAGCTGGACTCTGAGTCCTGAAGAGGAAGGAAGGGACTGCCCCCGGTGTGCCACTTTCCCGGAAGGTCCCGGCACAAACCATGGGCAGCTCAGCCGCTTCCCCCAGACAAGCATGCCGGGGCCAGGCCGCTCTCCACGCAAAGGCCGCGGAGGCACATGGCAATGTCCCTGATCGCAGGCGCCAGGAGCCTCTCCACCCGCGCCAGCTGCTCCGGGACCAAAGCCCAGCCGTCTCCATCCCGGCCGTGGTCGCGCTCCGGCCCCCAGCCACTGGCGCATGATCCAGTGTCCTCTGACATGGCAGATGCACCTTCTCGCGGGTCCCGGTGGGGGAAGCGTGTACCCCCCACGGCACGCCCCCACGGTGCTGCCCGGGAAGCGGGCCTGGCCGGCAGACGGCCCCATAAGTGCACCTACTGGTGCTCAAGAAACATGAACTTCTGCAAACCACATGCCCCGGGCGGTGGCAATGGCAGGTCAGGGGCTTGGGCTTCGTTCTACGGGAAAGAAGGCTAAAGACATGAGTGACAGTCACAAACCATTCCCTACATGCTTAGACATTCAGTCGCTATTTTTCAGAAAAGCACCCCCATTCCGTGTTATCGCTACATATTTCATATTATGGATCACCGTCACACGCCAGGCCCTGTGTAGGTCTTGGTAAGCCCTGAAGAGAAATTATCGTCCTACATGTACACACACATACATGCACAGACACATGTGCACAGACATATGCGCTCACACATGTGTATGTGTATGCATACGTGTGCACACAGATACACATGCATGCACGTGAAGACGTACACACGCACCTACGTGCTTGCATGCACACGCACATGCACACCGTGCATACCTAATTGCGTGCACATGTGAACATACGTGCACACACAAGCGTGTGTGAGTTCATGCCTACACAAAAGCACATGTGCACACATGTACATGCAAAGTCAGACCTCTGTGTACTAGTACAAGCATGCGCACTCATGCACACACACACACGCACGCACGCACGCACACGGAGCCTCTGGTAAAAGTGCCTGCTTGTGGCACAATTGCTAAGACTGTTGGGGCTCTGAATGGACACTGCTCCCCGGAGAGGCAAGGCTGGTGTCCACACCCGGACAAGGACCCTGTGGAAACACTGACCCTCTGTCTTCCAGCCCAGCCCCGAAGCCAGGCCCGATCCCCCCACCCTGCCCCGCCACACACCGGAGAGAAAAGCGGCCCAAGGTTTGATTGAAACTCGAAAGAGCATCTTGTTATCTCTAGGCCAGTTTTTATTCCTCCATCTATATGGTAATATATCTCAACTTTGCTTCTTATAGAAATGTTCAAACACGCGTGAAAGAGAGAAAGCAATCTAACGATCCCCGTGGACCCATCGCCCAAGGTCCGCCCCACATCTTCCCTGCGTCCCCTCCCCTCCTGTTGGGCAAGGCGGGCAGGCAGCGGAAGTGAGATGTGGAGGGCCAGACGGCATCTGGCGCCTCGCCAGCATTTAACTAGCAGTCATTATTAGCGGCAACGGCCCTGGCTGTGTCACGTGGACATTCTGCACGGGCGGAGAAGCTGCGGCCCAGGGTGCAGAGCCTCGAAGGCCAACGCGCGGGTCCCAGGCTCTGCCTCTCATCCCGTGACCCCGCTGAACTGGGCAAGGCGGCTTCGTAGCCTGGAGGAACCCCCCCCCCCCCCGACCCTGCCACTTGCCTCTCTGGAACCCTAAGACACGGTGCGGCCAGTATTTGAACTCCGAACCATCACACCAAGAAACAAACATCCCAGAGGCACCATTTTTGTGAGTTTAGCCAGCAAGCGTCTGAGAAGAACCTTTCATTACGTCTGGAAGTCTCCTTTTTCAAACCTTGCTTTTTAAACGCCACCTTTGCCTCTAAAGGACAGGACCTGGTTCCTTGGAGTCGGCAGCAGGGATGTCGTGTTAGGCCCGCCTGGCTCCCACGCGGACTGGGTCTTGCCTCGAGCGTGTTCTGTGCACGAAGTACGCAGCTCGCGACTTGCACAGGCGTGTGGTCAGAGGAGAGGAGGCCGCACCTCACAAACGTAGTCACCGGGGGCCACGCGTGCAAACGCCCCAAGTGTCACCCGCAGTCCCCTCCATCCCCTCACAGCCTCTGGTCAAAGGTCTGGCCATGTGCGTCCCCCTCTGGGCAGGTGAGAGCTGCTCGCCGAGAACAGCCACCTGCCGCTGACACGCACCAGGGAGCAGGTGGTCCGCAGAGACCCCTGGAGCTGCACCGAGCACGGCGTCCTGGTACTCTCCAGGGACGCCACAATCACGTCCCCGGTCCTCCAGAGGCTGGTGGCCTAGCTGGGAGTGGCTTCAAAGTTACAGATCAGAACCTGAGCCAGGGACAGTACCCCACCCACTGCAAACCACGAACAGCGGAAGAGAAGCGTTGGAACCTCGTGTCCCAGGGGCCCCCGTGCCCCGCACCCCCATGTCCCACGTGCCCTACACCCCCGTGCCCCATGGGTCCCATGCCCCACATCCTATGCCCCTTGCCCCTGTTGACACGCTCCATCCAGAGCCAGAAAACAAAGGGCAAAACTCCCAAAGATGACGTCTAAACTCAGCGGGCTGTGCCATCCACTCTCTCCTGCCCCTCCTTCTCCACGCTCAGGCCTCTCACAGTGTTTTGTTCCTGAGGGTAGCTAGGAGAATTATGACAGCGCGGCTGGGACCCGGGCTAGAGGAGGGGCAGGGAGGCTCAATGCTCCCGGATTAAATTAAATGAACCATAATTTGGTGTTTCCAGCTACAGAGCGAGCGCACTCCGGGCATGCGCAGGGGCGTGCGTTTGCTGTCCCAGACTTACTTCCCCTAGAAAATGCTTTGGCACATAGTCTGCCCAGCCCCGACTCCCCAGCCATCCGTCCCCAGCCGGCAGGAGCTGTTATTCTGGTGTGAGCAGGTGCCTGGCACGTCACGCAATTCCCCAGCCAAATAAAATATTCAGTAAACGCTGGGTGTACAGAATCATAATGTTACCCATTGTAGTGGGGTTTCACCTGGCTCAAAAACCATTCTTTAACCGCAAGTTCTTTCCCAGCGATGTGTCCGACGACTTTACCATTCTCCCCATGGCTGGCGATCGCTCATCAGTCACGACTGCGCCCCTCTTCTTAATGACAGGCTTTACAAAGTGACAGCTGGATTAGCGTTGAGTGGCCGTTTCATTCCCAGCTCGGCCTTTGTACAACTTCCAAAGAATGTTTAAAATTCCTTCAGTCGAGCCGTAGGCTACATGTGAATTTTTTAGGAAAGTAAGCAAAAATTGTGACTTCCATTTGGGAATTAGTGAGGAATGAACAAGTCACAGCTTGGTTTTAAAGTAATGGCTCGGGAGCTGGCTTTGGCAGGCGCTGGAAAGCGCACCCCAGGCTGACTTGAGAACAGACCTTTCTCTCCAGACCAGTAACTGTCTGAAAGCAAAGTGGGGTGTAAGGCAAAGCAAGTGCGTCCTGCGTGCAGCGGGCTGCCCTCTGCAAGCTCACACAGGCGGAGCCAGGGCCGGTCAGGGACGTTGAGGGGGGGCAGCACCCCAGGCCAGTACATTTAAGCCCTTATAGACAGTGCCCCAGTTCTTACACGGTTACTCCTTTTCTATAGCAGGTTACACTCCTGTGATTGGTTCTGCTCTTGCTTTCCTAGGTAACAGCAGACAATGGAGCGGGAGGTCCCAGCCTTGGCTGCACACTGGAAGCAGCTGGACAGATTTAGAAATACAGGGGCCCAGGCCTCACCCCAAAGGGTCTAACGTAGTTGGCCCAGGGTGTGGCTGGCTTCAGCAGTGTAGTTCAAAGGCACAGCCTAGGTGCAAAGTCCTTGGTTAGGAGTGGTGTCCCTGGGACACCGAGTCTGGCAGCAAAGGAGGAGGGACAGTGGCAGAGGAGAGACAGACAGAGAGAGAGAAGGCAAGGAGGAGAAGGAGGAAAGGAGGGTATAGCCTGGGAAGCAAGATAAACAGCCTGGACCACGGGACACATCCCCTGGGGAACAGAAGAAAATGTCCTGTGTGTGCTTCGTGCCTGAGAAGGACATAAAAGGAACAGAAATTCAATAAAAAATAGTCACTCAAAGGCAAGATTATAAAACAAGAAAATGAGATGAGAATGGAAATTGTAGACTCCAGAAAACAGATTGACCAAAACACCATCATTACAGAGATACTGTGTGAAGTCAAAGCATCCAGAGAGGAGCTACACACGACTCACAAGGACGACATGGAAGAAAGACCCAGAGCGCCAGGGAAGCTGAGGAGGCGGGGACAGAGCCAAGGAAGACAGGTGGGTCTTGGGCAGCAGTAATCAAATGTAGGGAAAACTGGCTTCCCCAACATGGAGAGCCCGACATGTGGAGCCCACGGGGTCAAAGACAAAAGGAAAGATCTCATAGAAACATTGTGGGAATCTACAATCATACCAGGTTTCAGGATAAGATTATACAGAACAATCTACCCCAAATCATACCAGGTTTCAGGATAAGATTATACAGAACAATCTACAATAAGACACGTACTGTTTAAGGCACTGATTTAAGTTTAAGGAAATGATTCTTGGGGCATCCAGGTAAATACAGAATTCACCTGCCAAGGTCAGCGCTATGGAAACAATGGGGCCCTCGCCCGAGGTTCTGAGGGGGGATGCGTGGCTCCAGCCACACTGTCCCCCGGCCATAAAGACAACAGACATTAGACTCACAGACACAAAAGGTCTCAGGAATGCACAACCACGAGGAGCCCTTCTTGGGAAACCTGCTCAGGAACAAAATCCAGCCGATGGGAAAGACAGTTCCGGCACAACACCCACACAGGCCACCAGAGACGGTGGGGACTCAAGCCATCCTCAGAAGAAAGCGGTATGGAGGATAGAAAGGGACAGACATTCCCAAGTTCCCACGGCCTCCGGGAATATGGTAACTGGGGTTCTTCCAGGGAAAAATCACCGGCAGCAAATCGAACCAACTAGGAAACGAATAGAGACGATCTAGAAACAGGGCGGCTTTCACTGAAAGGACTGGAGGTGAGGGGCGAGCCCACTGAACACAGACCCCAGACCAGACACGTGTGGGAATTAGCCACACAGCGAACGCATGTGGTGGCAGCTTCGGCGTGTTAACGTCACAAATGACAAAAGCCTGACATGGAGGCATCTCTCTGGATCTGCCCTAACAGAGAAGCAGCCAATAACCGGGAAACGAAAACATGTAGTTTGGACAATAGGACTCCAACCTGACCATTCTGCACAAGTCTCTTCATAACCTTGGGGCCATCGCTGCATCACCAGTATCTCTTTTAATTAGAAATATCTGAATATCTGAGATCGGGGCACTGACTCTTGATTTCAGCTCAGGTCATGATCTCACAGTTTGTGGGTTTGAGCCCCACGTTGGGCTCTGCGCTGACAGTGTGGAGCCTGCTTAGGATTCTCTCTCTCCCTCTCTCTCTCTGCCCCTCCCCTCCCTTAAAATAAATTGGAAACAAAAGTTTAAAAAAGATACCTGAAGTCAGCCGTCTCTTCGAGTTTACTTACATTTCTTTTACCTTCTTGCAGAATTAAATATATATTCTAAAAGATAAAATATGTGTAGCATAATCTCACCTTAACTTAGAGCAAGCTCCCTGCACCAGCCACCTGACCCAACACGCATCCTCCTTCCTTCCATGCACACCTGTGCAGAGAGACGCTCCCCAAAGATCTCAGACATTCCCCAAATGTCTACCGACTACACACAGGAAATGGGCAACTGATCAGGGCCTTTTCTCACTTCCTTATGCACATCCTCTTTATTCCATACCTTTTTAGAAGATTATACATTATCGTTCCAAAGCCAGAAAGTTAAAAAAAAAAACAAAAAAAAAACCTTAGAAGTTTTCCAGAAGATGGAAACTATAAAATCCATTTGTTCCATTTGTCCCCATGCTGAGCCCCCTCCCCTGTCTCCCTGAGGCCCCCTTGAGCCCAACACCTCCCCCAGCCTGCACCTCCCTTCCTCTGCCCTCAGACAGTGAGCCCCCCAACCCCAACAGGGCCCAGACTCCGGAAGCAGAGGCTGGCCGTTGGAACCTGTCACCACTTCCCACACACTCCCTAACCATGGAGGTCCTCTCTCTCTATCCCAGGTACCAGGGAAAGCGATCGGCACAAACTAGACGCTTCAGTGAAAGTTGATAAAAAAAAAAAATACAAGGTGATATTATGAAAACTTTATGCCCATAGAGATGACAACGTAGCTGGAATTATTGTCTAGTCAAATTCAAAACACAAAATTGATACGGAAAATGCTTGCTAAGGGGTTTTTGTTTTTTGTTTTTTAATGGAAGAAGAGCTTCCAACAGAAAAACAACTGTGCACATGAGTGCAAGGAGCCTGATCCTGAGAAGCGAAAACAGGGTGCTCTAGACGGACAGGACACAGAGCAACCTCACTTCGGGTTCCTGCCCTGTTCCTGGCAGCCCCCCGTTTCCCTACTCTGGTAAGACGGAGAGGGGCAGACACAGGTGTGGCTGCATCCTGGGACAGTTTCTCATCTGTCCAGATCCAAGTCCAGGCTCAGAAAGCAGTTCTGGAAAGACTTGGGGCTAAGGGACATACTAGAAGACCCTAGAATTGGGGGCAGGGGCTTGGGCGGGGCTCCCCACAACAGGCCCTCAGTTTGGGGTCCTCGCTTAGGGGGCCATCTGGACTGGGGGAGGGGCACTTTGCACTGCTGAGCACCGTGCACCCCTCTGCCACCTGGCAGCGTGCTTTCATACCCGAGATAGGTCCGGGTCTGGAGAGCAGGGCACCACCTCGAAGGGCTGGCTTGGGTGGAAATGGAAGCCCATTTGGTCTCGGACACGAGGAGGGGGTAGGAGGGCAGAGTCTCGTTTACAAGTTCCGGAATAGTTTCTCCGTACCGGGTCGGACTGTGTCCTCACAAGAACTCACCTCTACCCAGAACCTCAGAACGTGACCTTATTTGGAAACAGACTCTTACCAGGCATTCCGTATGGGTTAGGGTGAGGTCCCACGGACCAGGGCGGGCTCTAAATCCAAAGCCTGGTGTCCTATAGGAAGAAAAGAACAGAGACACACACAGAGGGAAAGGCTGTGGGACACCGGACAGAGACGGGAGGGCAGCAGCCGCCAGAAGGAAGCCGGGTGAGAAGGAAGGACCCTCCCTTTTGGGAGAGCCCTGGCTGAGGACACCAGGGTCTCAGATTTCCGGCCCCAGAACGCGAGAGAGTCCGAGTCTGTTGTTCTAAGCCCCCTGGTCTGTGGTCCTGAGTATGGCAGCCCCACTACACTCCTCTACAGGGAGACTCCTGGAGTCCCCTGAGTGTGGGGGCAGAGGGAAGAGTCTGAATGTGGCGGCTGGCTGCCACGAACCGTTTCCTGTCTCTCCTATCACCGTTGTGCCCTCGGTCCCTATTTCACTCAGCCCACCCTCCTGGACAAGTTCTAGAACTTTCCCTGGCATGTTCAGCTATCAAATTCCATCGCAGGCCAGGCTGCTTCATCTCCCACCTCCATGTGACATGAATGCCACCCCAGGTGCCCGCCTGGCCCTGCGGTGGGGGTCTGGGCACGACCCTATCTGCCCACCTGCCTGGGGCCCCCCGGAGCAGCAAACCCTCTCCAGGCCCCTCAGCCCTGCAGTGCAACTGGCCCTCCCCGCTTTCAGCACCCTCCTGAACACCAACAACTCTCTGCCGGGCCCCCGATCTCCTCAGGCCTGGGTCGTGGACACAGCTCTGGGCAAAACAGGCCGGCGGCAAGAGACCCCGGAGCTGGCCCTACCCTGGGTTCCACCCAGCACGCACTGGCACAAGTGCCTGGACCAGCCGAAAGCTTCCGTCTCCCCGCTCTGCTGAGCTGCCCTCATGTCACAGGCCAGCTGCGGCCCAGGGACAGGGTGCCTGGGGTGTGTGCCCCTTCGAATGCACGGGAGGAGGAAGTGAGGGCTCACAATGACCCCCCACCCTGCTCTGACTTGGCGGCCTGGAGGCAGGAGGGCACGGGTGGGGCTGATCTCTGTGCTCACTTGGCGGAGGTTGTGTGCACCTGTTGCCCGCAGCCTCCACTGCCCTGCGTTGGTAGCCACGAGGGTGACAGGCCTGGCTTTCTGGGGGTAGGCGCTTGGCTCCCTGCTGTGGGTTGAATTGCGTCCCCGGAAAAGATATGCTGAAATTCCCACCTCTAGGACCTCAGAACGTGAACTTACTTGCAAACAGGGTCTTTACAGAGGTAACCAAGGTAAGATGAGGGTCCCTCATCCAGTGCGCCCCACGTGATGAAGCCCCGCCCCCCCGGAGCCTGTGAACAGATGCTCAGAGACCAAGCGTGAGGACAATCGGAGCTGCACAGGGGTGCCAGCTGACCCGCGCCTTCTTGCTGGTATCAGCTGCTGGCTTTTAATAAATGTGAGTCTATTTGTCAGCTCGGTGCAACACCGCCCTCAGCCCCCCAGGCAGGGCCACCCCACCGACTCCGCAGTACCGGAAAGCACGGCGTCCTGACGTGTTCAGAGCAGCGCCTGAAGCAGCCGTGCAGGCTCCAGCAGACCCTCGAGAGGAGGGAGAAGCAGAGGAGTCTAGAGGCAGAGACACCTGGCGGGCTGTGAAGAGCAAGGACACCCTCCAAGGAGACCAGCTGTGGCCGCCAGCCTGACACCCACTGGGCCCACGAGTGGCCGATCATGCTGATGAGTCCCTGTTCCCGAGAACACAGATCTGTGCCCATATGCCTACCGTGGCCTGGGCTGGCCGGATGCTTTCAGCAAGGGTTCACAATCGCCTCCTCTTTTCTCCCTAAATAATCTTTTTCCGCTCCAGTCACTATTTCCAAATGACCGAAGCCTAATTCCAGCAAGCATCTTTACTTGTTCTTGAAGCAGGACTATTATCACCGGTGATGTGTCCGGGGCTCTGACCTTCCTCGCTGCTGGGGTTGCCCCTCCTAAGAATGATGGGGGGTGATGCAACAGAGCTCTGTGACGACCCTGCATTCGGGACAAAGGTGGGAAAGGAAAAAGGCCCGGAAAGTATTTTTCGACACGGGACTGGGGAGCCAGATGGGAACAGGCTGGAGAGAGTCAGAAGCCTTCGGGCCCCTGCCCAATAACTAGGTCACCTTACCAGAGTCACCTTTCCTACCTGACTTCCACCTCCACAAGCGCCAAATGAGGCCAGAGGGCTGGGTGATCCTGTGATTTTCTTCTACAAGCAGTCAGACACGAGGCCAGAACTTTCTCCCTACTCAGCCCTACAGGAATTCAAGAAACCAGAGAGGTGTCGGGGACCTCACTGCGAGCTGAGATGTTCGACTGGAGATGTGACGCATGGTGTCACCGTCGCTACCATCCAGAGAGAATTCTCCCCGTGGAGCAGAAGGTCTTTAAGGCGTTGACTGAGGGGCCCTGCCCAGCTGCTGGCTGACCATGATGTATCCTCAGCAACCTAATTCTCGAGACCTTCCCTCACGGTCAGTAGCCTGCCTGCTACCACCCTACAGATGAAGATTCTGAGGTTCTGAGTGGATCTGTGACTTGTCAGGGTCACACAGTTAGAACCAAAGTCAACGCCACTCCAGGGCCAAACCCTACCCTTTCTGCCCCATCAGGTTAAGCCCACATAGATTTATTCTTATGATTATGAGCATAATTATGATCAAGGATTATTATAAGTATGGTTAGAATCATACTCAGAAGAAGGACAATGCACACACACGGCAAGCTTGAACAGAGTCAGGTGGAAATGGCCAGCACGAAGCTGTGCTCCAAATGTGGCATCAGAAAGAGAAACACTGGGAGCCGCTAACATCACCTGCTATTTCTCCGGGGCCTTCCCAGGCGAGGCGCTTTCACGTACACAGAGATTTCCTGACTGAGGTTTCAAGGTAGTGATCAAATGCCAGAGCCGTAATCAGCAGCAAACCCAGCCACGAGAGCCTGGTGGGCCTTGGAGGTTTCCCGTGTCCCTCCCCCAGAGTACCTGCTCCCATGGGGCACAGACGTCCCAGATTCTTGTTTGAACCAGATCAGGAATGCATTCTCTCAATGGCCACACTCTGGAGTTCGAAGGAGCCTTCAGTCCATGTAAGGCTGGAAGCCCTTGACCACAGAGACTCCTCCACACCCAGCCACAGCCGGCACTTGACGAAGCGACGTAGGGGAAACGGTTCAGAGATTCCTCACTACCCTACGATCCAGAAATCGCTCCTTGGGCATGTATCCAAAGGAAATGGAGGAGTACCTCGAAGACATATGTGCACAGCCACGCTGGCTGCAGCATTAGTTACAATGGCCAAAGCAGGGGAACAACCTAAGTGTCCATCGACGGGGGAGTGGGTGACGAGGTGCTATATATACAGTGGAATGTTATCCAGCCGCAAGAAACCCGGGATCCTGCCGTCTGCAACAAACTTGGATAAACCTGGAAGACGTTTTGCTGAAGTGAAACAAGCCCAGACACAGGAAGAAAAGAAACGGCATAATCTCACTTATATGTAGAATCTTAAATAGCCAACTTCAAAGAAGCAGAGACAGGAACTGGGGAAACGAGGGGATGTTGTTCGAAGGGTACAAGGAGGCAATCGCAGGATGAATAAGTCCAGGGACCTGATGTGCATATACCACGATGGTTACAGTTACCAAGTTGGTGCTGAATACTAGAACTCGGCTAAGAGAGTAGATTCACCACACACAACAAGGGAACTTTGTGAGGAGGTGAAATGTTAATGACCCCAACTGTAGTAATCTTTTCACTGTGTATCTGTATATCAAATCATCATGCTACACACCTTAAATATACAGAATTCTGATTATAAAATAAAATTTTAAAACACAAATTCACTGGGGCGCCTGGGTGGCTCAGTCGGTTGAGCATCAGACTTCAGCTCAGGTCATGATCTCGCATCTGTGAGTTCAAGCCCTGCGTCAGGCTCTGTGCTGACAGCTCGGAGCCCAGAGCCTGCTTCGGATTCTGTGTCTCCCTCTCCTCTGTCCCTCCCCCAGTCGCTCGCTCGCTCTCTCTCTCAAAAATAAACATGAAAAAAATTTTTTTAAAAATGAATGTCACCGAGACAAAAGAATACATCAGCCTTAATAAGGATTTATTGAATGAATGAATGGATGAATGAATGAACGAACGGTGGACAGGCTGAACAATCCCGCCTCCTCCATCAGGACACTACTGCCTGCAGGAGATTCTACCCGAACGCAGTCGGAATTCCCAGGCAGCTCGCTCCCGCCCGCAGGACCCCAGGTCGTCCCACCCGTACACCTGCTCCCAGGACTTCACATCCAGTGATCCAGTAGAAACTGCTTCAACAAATCAACCACCAAAAATAATTTTCTTCAATCCCCTTTATGGTACTAATAAAAATGCAAAGTATTTCCATAATTAGAGTTTTCAAATTAAACCAAAATAAGTAAAATAGTTCCCATTACTCATATTATTGTTCAGGCTGATAGAAAAGATAATATTTACTAACTAGCAGCCATAATGAAAATTAATCTTTTATGTACTTTAATGGGTTTTCTGATATAATTCGGCACCCCCCCCCAAATTATTCTCAAACAATTAAAATTTTAAGTGCCGGTCTTACTGAAGTTCACATGAGGAACCCAGAGAAGAAGAAGGATCTTAGGACACTGATGGGTAGCAGCTCGGAGAGTCACCCTGTGACAGGACGCTCCTCAAGCAGTTGGAGGAGCCTCACGAGGCCGTGATACAAACGGGGCTGTGCACCCCCAGCACTCGCCCATCGCCTTCGCATCGTCCCTGTGCAGACAAGACTTCTCTAACCATCCTCCACCGAGACGCCCCTGCCTCTGGCACTTCCCGTATCCTGTGAAGACAGCACCCGGGACCCCCCATAAGAAGCAGCTGTGCCAAGGGGCGCCTGGGTGGCGCAGTCGGTTAAGCGTCCGACTTCAGCCAGGTCACGATCTCGCGGTCCGGGAGTTCGAGCCCCGCGTCGGGCTCTGGGCTGATGGCTCGGAGCCTGGAGCCTGTTTCCGATTCTGTGTCTCCCTCTCTCTCTGCCCCTCCCCCGTTCATGCTCTGTCTCTCTCTGTCCCAAAAATTAAACGTTGAAAAAAAAAATTTAAAAAAAAAAAAAAAAAAAAAAAAAAAGAAGCAGCTGTGCCGGGGCGCCTGGGTGGCTCAGTCGGTTGAGAGACCGACTTCAGCTCAGGTCCCGATCTCACGGTTTGTGAGTTCGAGCCCCGCATCGGTCTCTGTGCTGACAGCGCAGAGCCTGGAGCCTACTTCGGATTCTGTGTCTCCCTCTCTCTCTACCCCTCCCCTACTCATGCTCTGTCTCTCTCTATCTCAGAAATAAATAAACACTTAAAAAAATGTTTAAAAAAAAAAAAAAAGAAGCAGCTGTGCCCGTAACAGAGAATGCACAGTCACCATCATCATCCCCTGACACTAAGTGGAAACAGTGGTCTAGGGGAAACCAGAGTCCGGCATATAAGCTCCTTTGGAAACTGGGGAGGTAGGAGTTGGGGACAGCTAGACCAGGCCACGGGAGGATCAGCCAGCGTGTCCCGACTGCTTTCCCTGCCGCTCCAGAGCTGGACTGCCAAGGCGCGGGCAGGCGGCAGGAAGCACCCTACGCACCACATCCCCACGGAGGAGGCTGTGGCTCTCACATCAGCCGATTTCACGAGCCCCTTGGGATACGGCTACACCCCCCTCCCAAGCTTGGCTGCCATCCGAGGTAGCAGTGGGTCAGTCTTAGATGGCTCCAGAACGTAGCTGCAGTCTAATGCCACGCTGCCAAAACCCGCCACGGGGGGAGGTGATGCGCGCCAGGCACCTGCTGTCCTTGAAGCGTAGACACGAGACCGAGAGCGGCAGCGACATAACCAACGCGGTTGTCTTTGAGACGGATTCTCTCAGATTATCGCTCTAGGGAAAGGCACTTATTGTAACAGGCTCTGTGATGAGGAAAATAAGCATGTATTTTTAAGTTCGGGTTTTCCTTGAAACAGTCAACATGCTGCTAACTTCAAGCACCATAACCACCCTAACTCCGTGCCAAATCAATTGCATTATTCAGTTTTACTGTCTTTCTCTCAAACATTGGCTGACTGGGGCCAGTTTCACTTATGAGGGAAGAAGGGTTGAATGCAGTCCCAGCCCCGGGTTATAGGGCTGTTATAAAGGCTTGTCTGTGCACAGTTACAACCACATCCAAAACCTCAGCGTTTTCCACTCTGAAACTCGCAGGTGCTAAAAGGGATAATCAATATCCATCATCTCACAATAATTGTATTGATTCTCAGAGTAAGGGATTCAGCTTGACTTTTAACGCTCTATAGCTCTACTGGTGCATTTGGATACAATTTCAGGATCTACACTGGAATTTCATGCCGTGCTCAGACATGGGGTACTTCCAGTGCATCACAGAGCCAGTCAGACACATGCTTACCAGATTAGAAATCAAGATAGATGCTGGCCACACCTTTTTTTTTTTTTTAATAAGTTGTTTGCAAAGGAGATTACGCAACCTGGGAGACAACAGATGTCCCAGTGCAGGAAGGGGCTGAGGGACAGACTCTCTGTTGGCATCTGGGCTCTTGCATTCGGGGAGGGCCCCATCGCCCAAACTGCTGACGCTGCCTCGCCGTGCCCACACCGTTTGCACAAACAGTGCATTTGTGCGGCTCTGTCCTGGAGCCGCCGTGCGGTGGGCGCCGCCTCTGATCCCACCACGGAGGAGGACGGTCTGGTCAGGTGTCCTGGCAAAGCCAACCCTCCAAAGGGGCTCCCGGTGGAAAAGGCAAAGCCCCCTCCTTCCCGGCCGCTGACATGCAGCCTCTCACCCCGGAGGAGGGACATCGCTTCATCCCCAGAAGCCACCCCAGGCTGGCGCACCACCTTTGCCTTCGAGCACGTGACAGGACGCGGGAAACGAGAACGGGAGATGAGAGTGCAGATCACAACAACAGAAGGCTGAGCAGTTAGGGGTGCTACGGATGAAGGTCTGTATCCCCCCAGAGTCCTGCGTTGAAGCCTAACCCCAGTGGGAAGGTGTTTGGAGGTGGGGTCTCGGGGAGGTGATTAGGGCATGAGAATAGAGCCCTTGTGAATGGGGTTAGTGCCCTTATAAGAAGGGCTCTCAGAGAGCCCCTGACCCCTTCCACCCCGTCAGGACATGACGAGATGGCATATACAATGGGGAAGAGAGTCCCGGCCAGAGCCAGACCCTGCAGGCACCCTGCTCTCAGATGCCCAGCCTCGGGACCCCGCAGGCACCCTGCTCTCAGATGCCCAGCCTCCGGACCCCGCAGGCACCCTCAGCCTCCGGAGCTGTAAGAAACAAGGCTTATTATTGCTCTTGAGCTGCCCGGTCTGTGGGCATCTGCTACAGCAGCCCCAACGGACCAAGATGGGGCAAGTCTTGGCTCTTTAATGTCAGAAACTGAAATCAGCCCCATGAGGAAATGCGAGGCACTGAGACCAGACAGTCCAGAAGACACATTGGGAAGAGAACGCAGGAGCGAGGACCCAGGAGAACCGGGTGGGGGCAGAAGCAGGGCAGGAGCGGGGACGGTGGCTCAGGCTGGGCCGGGAGCCGACTGCCCCCAGGGGTGGGAGCAAGTGACATAAGGACACAAAGCCCGCTAACATGAAGTTTGTGTGATTCTCCTTCCCTCGTTAACTAGTCAGTAAACTCGAACGCGCATTTGCCCACAGCCTGTGTTATTTCAGTCAGTTCCTTTTTCCCTTGAGATCTGGAGTGCCAGTTGGCTAACCCAGCCTGTTGGCACAGCCCGCCCACCTGGCCTGCCAAAGAGAGCCGCACACCGCAGGCCAGGCCACCTGCTGCAGCATGACACGTGGACGCCACCCCACCATGACCCAGGACCGAGAACGTGTTCCCTACGTGCCTGCCCAGAACACCAGACATTGTCAGACATGGAGTGTGGGCCATGTTTCCCAAGTTCCCGTGGGAATGCCAACACCACATCTCTCAGACAACACGAGGTTATGAGAACATCCTACATTCCCATTACAATCCCTGTTTTCAGAGTTTCACGGAAGAGTTTTCCATAGATATTTAAATTCTTGAAAATACTGTCAATACGTCTCTAAAACCTCAGAAACATACCAACCACAAAAAAATTAACTTAGAGACCCCATTCACAGAATGGGGACCCTACCTCCAATTAGCCCACAGTGAGAGTACCAGTAGAAGAAAAAGTATCCATCAAGTGTATAGAATGTTCCATCTCCTGACTACAGAAGATATGGGGGGGGGGGGGAGGGGAAGGGTCAAGCCCCAGCTTAACAGTCCTGACAGTCCCCCATTATGAATGACCTCCAGAGGGAGCTTCAGACAAAGCAGGGTTGGAGGGGGGTCATCTCCAACACCCAATTTCTATTGCCAAAGTAGGAATTTCAAAGCAAATGCAATAAAACCTACACCCTTAAGGTTCTTTGTGTTCTGTTTGTATTTGAAGAAGACCCAGCAGGTGAGAAGAGAAACACTGAGATCCTTCCAGTAGGGGGGCCAAATCTCTGTGCGATTCATCAAGAGGAGTGCAATGGGCCAGCTGGGGATGGGCATTTTTGTGGAAGCTCATTCTTAAGGCAAGAGCTTCAAAGCGCTTCTGTTCGATAGATTGGAGAAGCCTGGAGAGAGAGGGATCACCTTTCTAAGGCAGTGGGACTTTGCTCGTAGCCCCTATTTATAACATCGAAATTTAGACCAAATTAACCAGCAGCAGTTGCCAGACAGGGATTTTACGAGCTGAATTCTCCACACTCTGCAGTTCTGTCTTCTCCTTCTTTGTCCATTTCACTGCTTGTTAGCAGGGACAGAAGGAAGAGAGCGGGAAGAAAAGGGGACATGCAAAACCAACCAGATCGATGACCCATCCACATTTGCCATGACAGCCGGATGGAGGAACTTGACAGAGTGGCTTTCACGAGGTTTAGGGTGTTGGGTGATTCCATTCTCCCCCAGGACAACCGCCTAGACTTAGTCACGTTTCCTAAACCGCAGAGGAGCTCATGGCTGGGACAATAATAAGGCGGAAACAATGGTTGTTTCCCCATTAAGTGCCTATTTCCATATTACAATGTAAGTGTTTTGTGTTTACGCATTTTGGAACGCACAAAGTGATCGCTTACGATCTCTGACAGGTCCAGAGACAGGAGGAGCCGTCTGAGGATATGTCTGGTGCTGAGAGCAGATGGATTTTGAAGTAGCTGTTGTTGTGTCTACCATGATTGGAGGGAAAGGTCAATTGAGCCCTAACTGCATGGGGTCAATGTATTATTTCACTAAAAGTTATGTTCTTAGATTGGAAAGTATTTATAAATATTAAATAGCACAAAATAATCAAGCGATTATTCCCTTAGGACGAAATGTGCTTTTTCCCCTCCAAGTTGCTTAAGAAATATAAAAAGATTCAACATAGAAGGCATTATGAGAAAATAATGTGGCTGCAGTTAGAGATCTAGATGGAGATTCAGATCACAGCACTAACCAGGGGCTGTGTCTGTGGCCGATCCAGCCTCAGTCGTAGGAGGTAGCCAGCCTCTGCTGTAGGAGAGGGACGGGGCCCCACTGCAGAAGGCTTTATCAGGGGCTCCCCAGACAGAGTTTTAAAGTATTTAGCACAGAGCCAGGCACACAGTAAACACTCAATTAACAAAGAGGAGACATCTGCAATGTAAAACAAAATGGTAATTCTCCCATATGGGATCTCCTGCTAAAGTCAAAGTTTCCTTCTAGATGAGAGTAGCATTCTGTGTTCTTTGATCCCCAACCACCACTGAGAAGCTGTCCATACTCCAAGGTAACCAAGTTCGCCTCAAAGACTTCTCCTGTCCAAAGGGAGACTTGCTGACAAGACTTGTCCTCCATGGTGGTCCTCAAAGAATATTTGGTAATAATTCCCAGGCCCGGTCTCCCCTACTGCCCCTCAAGAAATACCCGAGGCCCTAGTTCTGCCAGTCCCCAGCAGGTTGGTTTTGGGACTAGACATGACACCATGACTCAACTGTATTTACATCATTCTTTCTCTGCTGGACTCCTCCTGGCTGCACAGGCAGTGAGGGTGCCCAACGCATAACAGTAGTCTCCTGCATAGAAGGGCAAGTGGTGCTCCATGGGGCTCACCGTCCCAGAAGGGTAGAAACTTATATGTACGTAATGGCAGTGTCGGTCCTATGTATCTGCTATTCTATGAAACGTGTGTGTGTACATGCACCTGCTCTAGACTTTGATGTCAAAGGCATTGTTTGCTATGGGTCAGGTCAAAACACTGTGAAGAACTCTGGTCTAGAAGGAAGGGATTAAATCCGGTGGGTTGACTCCCTTTACTAGACAATGGGACCATTTGCCTTCCTGAAGCACCAAGGCTCTTTGCGTATGGTTGCTGGATGTGACCACCCGAGACCACTGGATGCTCTATGTCCCTCCATTTCCTCCTCATGAGGATGTGTGGCCTCCACTGTGGACGTGTGCCTCTCGTTCTCCAGATGGTTCCCACCTGACCCAGGCCTGCTGGACTCTCTCTCATGTTTCTACAATCCTTTCCTGCTGCCTCAAGAACAAACACATCTCCATCCTTCAGAGATGGGAGGGGACTTATGAGAAGACACTAGACACCCTACTGACTATACCATTATTTACTCTGAGGACTCCTTTTGTATCCTCTGTGGTAACTTTTCTCTTGGGCGTCATCATGAGCTCGTGGCTTATCACAGGCTCCATGCTTCCCCATTAACCACCGGCCCACGCCCCCCCATTAGCCACCAGCCCACACCTCCCCATTAACCACCAGCCCACACCCCCTCCATTAACCACCAGCCCATGCCTCCCCATTAACCATCAGCCCATGCCTTCCCATTAACCACCAGCCCACGCCCCCCATTAGCCACCAGCCCACACCCCTCTATTAACTACCAGCCCACGCCTCCCCATTAACCACCAGCCCACGACCCCCCCATTAACCACCAGCCCATGCCTGCCCCCATTAACCATCAGCCCATGCCCCCCCATTGACCACCAGCCCACGCCTGCCCCCATTAACCACCAGACCACCCCCCACCATTAACCACCAGCATTGTCCTTTGGACTCCCCACAGCACAGGGACGATAATGTCCCTTCCGGCTGGACCCTCCATGCTTCCAGCTCTGCTTCTCCATTGAGGACAGGACTCTCTCTGCTATAAGACCATGTTCCAGAGCCACCCTGATCTTTTCCTGCTTCCAGACTGAACGGAAGCCAGCTGCCCTGCTAGGAGTCCTGGTTGCATTTGTTGGAGACCCAGGGGCAAGGGCTGCGTGTGGCACTGTGATGAGCAAATGGGCAGCAGGTGCCACTCAACGATGGCGGCTCAGCAGGCCTTCCCTGCGCAGCATTTGGAGTTCACCTTGATCTTGCCAAATTCCAACCCTTGCCAGTCCTTCATGTTGCACAGTGTGAGGTGTCCTGCATGACCGAGAATAAGGAACATAAGGAAGGGGGCGGAGGTGGGCTCCTCCCCTGTCGCCTGCTGGGCCACCGCCCCATTTGCTCATCTCATTCAACAAACCCAGGCTGTTGCAAAACGGCACAGGGCAGGGTGGGCAGTAGGCCGGGCTGCCCGAGAGGGGCGTCTTCAGCTCCCCCTGCCTCTGTCCTCCCCACGCCGATCACACTCGGCTCTGCTCTCTCTTCTTTTGTGGAGGAGACATTTAATGAGCCATTAAGCCAGCCTTAATTCTCCCCATTTAGGTCACTGTCTCCTCGGGGAGGCTGCTTCCTGCTTGGAAACAGCCAGAGGAGCCTCGGTCTCCCTCCCGCTGGGACCCGGCAACTGCCACCACCCCACCAACTGCCAGTTACCCTGGCTTCCCCAGCTGAGGCCAGAGTACAGAAGCACCCCGCCGGGTCCCTGGGTGACGGCTGCTCTCGGAGAGGCCCGGGCACCCCAGTGACCACCCCCCAGAGAGGGGATGGACCCCGCCAATGACTGCTTCCAGAAGAAAGGCCAACCCCTCAGCCACGCATGTCTCGAGTGTTTTAAACGTGTCGGCACGGCAGCCTGATGAAACGCTACCCTGGATTCTGCAGCAGCTGCACCTGCCTCCCTCCGTGTACTACTTTCTTGCGGGCAGCACAGACCAAGTGAGACAAGGCCCTTGGACTGTATGAGCAGGTTCACACCGGGGTCTGTGCCTTTACCACAGGCCGGGTAAGTAACTCCATGTTCCCAAGAGCCCGGGGGGCAAGCTCCGGAAGACGGCCAGTCCTACTCAAGTGGGCCACTGGGACCTTCCCGTCCACACACATGCACACACATGCACACAAGCCCATGGGCACACTCACACACACACAGACACGCACGCACACACACATAAATACAAGCTCATGGGCACACATGCATGCACAACAGACACACACATGCACACACATGCATACAAAGCTCACGGGCACACACAGACACACATGTACACACACACATGCAAACCCATGGGCACATGTACATGCACACAGTCACCTACATGCACATACAAGCTCATGGGTACACGCACGTGCACAGACACACATGCACACACACATGGTTGGAAAACAATGATCTGTCCGTGGACTTTTTATGCAAGAAGGGACGGACATCATGGTCACTCCCTGATCCACGATAATGCATATAAAACACCCACTGCAGAACCAGACACAATGTCTCTTTTTCTACATTATTCACTTAAAAACAGGTTAGAAAATTCACACTACAGAGTAAATTTTTTTTTCATAAATGCTGCAATCTGAATATACACATGGACCAAAGGTTTTCATCCCCACTGCTGGTCTCTCTGGAGCACCAGGATGAGGCCCATCTCACTGCTCCCCAGTCATCAGCCGCCATCTTTGCTGAACCCCAGAAAGCCGACCGCACATCTGGCCATGACTTGTCCCAGAAGGAGCAGTCTACACAGCGTCCCCATTCCAATCTGACGCTTTGCTGTGCTGCTACTCATGGTTTACAACAATGGACAAACCGTCTGTGCCTTTGAAGGCTCCTCTTATCCTCACAGAGAGTCACCCAGGGGCACAGATGATGGAAACCTGACAAATGGCCAAATCAAGAAATCAAGAGCACTTGGGAGAGCCGACGCTGATTTTCTGCACACGGGTCAGCACAGCAGCAGGGCTGAGCGGCCGCCAGATGGAATGTTCTGTCGCTGCTAATATGACATGACAAGGCTATTTTCTCCCCCAAATAAGCTGCTAGGCAAATGCAAGAGACTTGACTCCACAGGCTAAGTCAGTCCACTGGAAAATAAGTATTAAGCAGGGCGAAATAAACATCGTCTTCTGTGTTTGAGATTCATTTTCAGAAGGAAGGACGGCACTTGCGGTGAAGCAGCATCACAACACCGCGGGCTCAGACCCGCCACGGCTCTGCGGTGACCAAACGCTTGTCCTACTTCCTTTCCATTTATTTGTTTGCATCCTTTTTCCAAATTGACATCAAGGTAAGTAGCGCAGAGGTAAGCCCACTAACGACACTCCCAACAGCCTCAAGCCCCTTGTGAATTTCTAGTTTCTTACTTCGGATGTTAAGGGGTTGTTTTTTGTTTTTTTTTGTTTTTTTTTTTTTTTTTTTGGAGTAACTGTGTCCTTACTTTTAGGGAGGAAAGAAAACCAAATATAAAAGGTGAATGTTGAACCTTCAGAATAACCTGGGGCAGAAGCAGAAATGCAAGCTGGTCGATCACCATTTTCAGCGAGACCTTCTCCCCCAAGGCGAGCTGACAGGCTCCAAACCAAAGACAGAGTGATGTAAATGTTGACACAAGGTTCCACAGACACTGGAGAAGGGCAGGGGAGAGAGGGGCGGGACAGGCATGGCATGTGGGGACAATGGGACAGAGCACAGCCATCTAACTTAGGTCGGAGGGAAGGCCGAGAAGGGTGCCCACAGGCCAGAGAGAATGGACACCAGGGCAGCAGATCCAGTCGGGGCATTGGCGTGGGCAAGGAAGGAGTCCTGCAGGCACAGAGAGTCCAGATACAGGCCACTGTTCCAGTCCCAGAGGCAGCTGTTGATGATGGTAGAAACACGGCAGAAGAGAAAGTCAGAGGAAGACAGGATTTGACAACCAATTGGATGGGAAGGAACGCAGGAGGGAGGAGAATCCAGAGGACTCGGAGGTTGGGTCTTGCATGGAAATGAGTCTTTCACCCCAGACAGAAAGTCAGAGAGAAAGGTCAGTATGAGATACACGGAGTTTGGGGTGAGGACAGGGTATGGATGGGATGAGAGCCAAGAACTCAGGAGACAGATCTCCGTCCAAGCCCAGCCTACGGTGGCGTAAGTGACTGGGATCAGCAGAGGAGAGTGTGCAAAAGAGGAAGTGGACCGTGGACGGAGCTCCACGGAGCTACATCCCCTGGAGCCCTGAGCGGGGGGCACCGAGAAGCTAAGAAAACCAGAAAAGTTTCATCACAAAGATCAGGGGGAAATGAGGGCTCTAGTTAAAGAGAGACAGTGTGGCTGGATGCCATGTGTTTGTATAGCAATCGCCTGACTTGCCTCCAATATCATTCAGCATCATCCGTGAGTGAAGAAACCAATGACGGAGTCACCCAAGCTGGGTAATAAGCCCCTTCTCTAGACCCCGATTTTGTGGGGTGCTGTGAGGAACATAGAAGATATAAAGGTATGGTCTCTCTTGGCTTGAGGACCCACCATCGAATTGGCGATAAGACTTGTGCGCATTAAACATACTGATAACAAGAGCATGGAGCATATTCTAGAACATGCTAAGAATAAGTTCTTTGGAGACAAAAACCTCCCCCACACAGCAGGTTGGAATTGGGAATGATTTATAAAGAAAGACAGGTAAAACCTTTAAGAAAATAGCCCACTAAGATAATCAGAGGAGAAAAAGAAGCAAGCAGCAATATGGTAGTTTTAAATCCAACATTAGGATAATTACATTAAATGTAAATGGTCTTTTAAAAACCAGTTAGAAGGCAAAGATTATCAGATTGAACAAAGAAGAATGACCAATATTAGGTGCTGTCTACAAGAAATACATTTTAAATATAAAGACATATACCTATATCTCACCTATATGTGTATAATATGGGTTATGTATTAAATGGGCTTATACACACACATGCACACACACACACATGCTAAAAGCAAAATGATGGGGAAAAGACATAATGTATAAACACTAATGAAAAGAAAGAAAGCTGGAGTGTCTATATTAATATCAGAGAAAGCCAATGCAGAACAAGCGACACTACCCGGATACAGAGGGACATGACGTAGGTCACCAAGAAGATGTAACAACCCTAAATGTCCATGCACCTAATGACAAAGCTTCAAAATACACAAAGCCACACTACTAAAGGGACTGAAGGCAGAAACAGACAAATCTATAAATACAGTCAGGAACTTCAACAGTCATCGTTGAGAAATTGAGAGAACAAGTAGATAGGAAGTCAGGAAGGATGTGGAATATGTAAACAACACGTGGAACCAATGAGGCCTCACTGACATGGGACACTCTCTACAAGGACACATGCTCTTCAAGAGTAAATTAAATACTCACTAGGATGTGCCACCATCTGGGCCCTATAACTAACCTCGACAAATAGAAAACAATTTAAGTCCTACAAAGTATGTTCTCTGACTCAAGTGGAGTTAAGCTAAAAATCAATAACAGAAAGAGATCTGGAAAATGTCCCCAAATGCCAAATGAAACAACACATTTCTAAAGAATCCACAGGTCAGGGGCGCTTGGGTGGTTCAGTTGGTTGAGCGACCGACTTCAGCTCGGGTCATGATCTCACGGTTTGTGGGTTTGAGCCCCGCGTCAGGCTCTGTGCTGACAGCTCAGATCCTGGAGCCTGCTTTGGATTCTGTGTCTCCCTCTCTCTCTGCCCCTACCCTGCTCATGCGCTCTCTCTCTCTCTCTCTCTCTCTCTCTCTCTCTCAGAAATAAATAACATTAAAAAAAAATTAAAGAATCCACAGGTCAAAGAGGAGGTAACAGGGGAAATGAGAAAATATTTTTAATTGAATGAAAATGAAAACATGTTAGATCAAATGTGTGGGGTGCAGCAAAGGCAGTGTTTATGAAATGATTTCGAACAGTAAGCTCTTATACTAGAAAAGAAGAAAGGTCTCAAAATAGAAAAAGAACAGCTGGACACAGGAGAAGGAATGAGGCATCAGAGCAAAAATGAAAGACACTGAGAGCAGAAGAACAGGGGGGCAAGATCACCCTCTCCTCCCTCTACACCTCCTGACTTCAAGACAAAAAGCCATGCCGAGAGCCCTGCTGTCTCCCCTGAACTGAACCCTCCAACCCAACCTGCCCGAACGTGTGCTCATCCCCTTCCTCCTCAGCCTCTTCCTGGGCTCCCACTGCCCTCCACCCACCCGCTCGCCCGAACTTGGATCCTGTCCTTTCCATCTCTCCCGCCACCTCCCAGATCCAAACAGGCACCAAAGCTCTGCTGACTCTGTTCCTCACTCTCCACCCTGGGAGTCACCCTCATCTTCTGTCACCCGACACGGTAAAGTGGTGTCCCACCCACTCCCTTCAAGACGGGACTTGGTATTGGAGAGGACAGGACCGGAGCTGTCCAGACAGAGCCGGCCATGGATAGAGCAACTGGGCTCCCAAGCAACACTGCAGACAGCTTTCATTCCCAGACTTTGGAGAGCCGCACCTGTAAATGATCATTTTTGTGTCTCTTAAACCCAATACCCGGTATGAATGAGGCCCAGTGCGGCAACTCCTGAGAGGGATCAGACAGTAGTTTTCAGTGATTCACCTCATACCACATCAAGACCTTCGGGTCAAAGAAAAGTATACATAATGGCATCACATTTGAGAAATCAACTCTAACACCCCCAGAACCCGCTGGCAGGGCACAGCAAAGAGCAGGCAGAGAGAGCTGTCACGCGCTCAACACACGAGGAAACGCAAAGGCTGGTTTTACCCGAAGCAACAGTTCACGTCTGTGTGTGCGTGTGTGAGCGTTTCTTACCTCAGTCAAAACACATATCGGGCTGAATGACCAAGGCTTTTGCCAGTGTGTGTACGTTGGAGGTGGGGAGGTTAGACCGAGCATCATCTGACACACGTGGGAAGGTTGACATCGGACCCTGCGGTGGGTTCCCTAAACACAGCAGAGGGTGCAGACCTGGGATCCTTTGGCACGTGCCCGTGTCTCACAAGGCCTTTGGGACACCCATGTTGGATTCCCTAATAACCAAAAGTCGTTCACAGAGGAAAGACACTACGATCTGAGGGGAGAAGGGAGGGAAGAGCCATTTTCTTGTAAGGAAAACTTTGGTCAGCGGTTAATCCTCCTGGCCTGCCAGGGCTTGCACTCAGGCATCCGCTCTTAACAGGACCTATTTGCGGAAAATGAAGCTACTTAGCTTGGTGCCGCTGTTACCAAGTCCACGGTGACCTTCGTTCTATTCCATTTCAAGGACACACCTTGAAGGAGTCAGACTCCCAGGGGCGTCTGTCCCCCCACCAGAACACCCATGCCCTCGGCAGGATCCCCTCCAACAAGCCTCCCTCAGCGCCCCCCCCCCCCCACCCAACGGGCCCTTAGCCTCTGTTAGCAATGGCTCCAGTTCAGAATCAAGTGACCGGCCGCCAGGTACAAGGTGGGGAGCAAGAGGAGGAGTCCCACCGGAGACACCTGTGTCCAGCCTGCTCCGAGATCTAAGGGGTTCTCTTCCCTCTAAGGGGAGGGAGGACGTGTGTCTTAATTTGCATTCCTGTAGCGCAAGTGGGAGCTAGAGCACTGTTCCAGGGTTTAGAGGGAAATGTCAGCTGAGACGTCTTAAATCTCCTGGGGTCTAGCTGGACCACAGGGGAAACTGGAAATAATATGTTTGAACTCACAGTCCCGCCGTCAGAATGCACACACACAGCCAAGAACACAGATCCTCAATGTAGCGTTGTGCCTTTTGAGTAATGACGTGGAAAGCAGACGTTCTGGAGACACTGAGGTGCAAGAATCGTATGGTACATATTCCTCCAGACCCGTTTTGAAGCCCCGAGCTCTCTGCCTTCCTGCTCCACGGAAAACCTCCACAGCACCATTTCCCCAGGGGCTCCCTCGGCCCTCCCCCACCCGCCCCTCTGGAATCGTAGGCTCTGCAGGCCAGGGTCTGGTGGGGGGCACAGAAGAGGGAGCAGAGGTGCTGTCCTTGTAGGCACGCCCTCTCCAGACCCAGCTGGGTTGGCAAAGAGTTCGATACAAAACCACCCCACACAGCTCCCTGCTTGGGGAGGCAGGACGGCCAGGATGGCCTCTTGAGAAGTGGGGTGAAAAGGAAGAACAATATGGTTTCAGTCTGACTCACAAGGATCAGGACTTTAATTTAAAGGGGATATTTCCCAATTCCTGAATAACAAAATGCTGACCGGTCTGAGCTAACAAAGGGCATTGATCATTTTGACATGTACGAAATACTAGATGGCACTTTTCAAAAACATATGCATTGGAAATACGTGCTGTATTATCTTAGCCTACTGTTAATATGTGTCCAGGATCAGTGGCTCTCCTCACATTATTATTTCATTATGATTTCATAAATCTGCACCTGAAAATAACTCAGACCAGATTTTACTTAGAGTTCAGTGTTAAACTCAACACATTTTTTTTCCTAAGAATGTTAGATCCAGAAGGAAGGTCTTTATCTACTTGGCAGGTGGCCCCATCAACTCAGTGGTACCTGCTGTCCCAGACCCACATGATGTGGGGTTATCAACACAGATGGACAGCAGAAGGAACATTTTATTCAGAATAAATAAAAAGTCTACACCCCTCTCTCTGGGCCACCCCCACTACAGGGAAGCCCCCTGCCCCTCCATCACTGCAGAGGGAAGGTGAACAGGCGAGTGTCCCATACGAGGAGCTCCAGAAGACGTGGACGCCTTTCCCTCCAGAAGCAGAGAAGCAGCTAGGAGATCTTAACAATTCACTTCGTTGACCTGCTGAAGAGGCTCCCATGGACGGCCTGAGGAGCCTGTCAGAGGCGCTGGGTTATTTTTTTTTTTTAACTTTTTTTTTTTTTTTTTTGAGAGATAGAGAGACAGAGCATGAATAAGGGAGGAGCAGACAGAGAAGGAGACACAGAATCCGAAGCAGGTTCCAGGCTCTGAGCTGTCAGCACAGAGCCCGACATGGGACTCGAACCCATGAACTGTGAGATCATGACCTGAGCCGAAGTCCCACCCAGGTGCCCCAGAGGAGCTATTCAAGCTAAGTCCACCTGTCGTGAATTGTCCACAAGTAACTAGAAGGCATCCTGGTCCACAGGAACGATCACGACTTATGAGAGCTTCCTATGCACAGTCACCGCACTAGGCATTTTACATATGTCATCTCGCGGAAGCCTGTCCACTCTGGGACGAGGGCACGTCTGTTGTCTTCACAGACAAGGAGAGCGACACTTAGGGTCAGCCCCTTGCCTGAGGCACGCGGCTGGCATCTATCGGAGCCAGGGCTCTAACCAGGTGACTTTAACGTCCCTTCTAAAACCCAGAGTCCCAAGTATGGAGCCGTCACCAGGGGACAGCCCCTCCCCGTGGAGGAGAGGACCTGGGTGCCTGACTTGGGCCTCTCTGAAGTTCCCCATCCGTGGCCACTGGGACTGCACAGAGCCTTGACCTTCGCCATGTTCTGTCAGCCATGCCCAGGTGACCTCATCTACCCAGCCCTATGCCAGTACCTCCCGAAGAGCCGCTTTTAATCCTGACCACTGTTCCACACTCCTGTTTCCAGCCACCTTCTGGATGTCCCACAGGTGCCTCAGACTCACCTTGTCTAAAGATAACCCCAAACCCACACACCATCCGTCATCCTACCGGGACCAGGACTCTCTCACACTCACTCACCCATGCACACGTTACAGTTAGATGAAGCTCCTGACAAGGACGTAGGGCTGCCCAGAGCATGAGCAGATACAGAACCTTTCCAGAATGCTGGGGCCCTAACTGAGGGCTTCAGGGGGCAACAGCTGGTGTGTGGATACTATGTCCACAAATCACTAAACTGGGATGTTAACAGACAAAGAAGCTAATTCTTCTTGTACCAAAGTTCTTTTATGCTGGGAGGTTTACACCATTAATCATGGAGGGCGTAAGCACATCACCTTCGCCCTTCATAGGAAGTCCTTGCAGACATCAAACAGCATCACGTTCTAGAGGTTTATCATGTCTGCGTCGCCTCTTGGGAGACCAGGCAGCAATGTCAGCGCCCAGGCGTCTTTTCGTAGCACCTCCAGGTTTGCAGCGTCTCGAAAGCCCATTGGGTCCCAGGGGTCCGGCGTCTCGTTTGACATTCGTTAGCTGGTGGTTTGATATTAAACTGTCACCAAGACCACATTCACAGATTCCTCCCTGCATCCTCCCAGCCTCTGATGGGCGGTCATCCATCAAGGAACCATGACTCACGAACGTCATGGGCCACACACGTATGGTTTCCGTGGTTTGGAACTGATCGGTGACTCCCACTGATTTCTATGAATGCTGTCTGACACGTTACCCGTTTCGCCCTTTGGAGGATCATCCTGGGTCGACAGCCCGTTATGAGTTGGGCTACAGTGGGAGCACCACCCTGTGTGTCACAGGGGCACCAGACGAAGGCCGCTCCCGGGGGCAGTGACCACTTGCTGAGTGTATTCACACCCCACATGCCTCTAGGTCGGAAAGCCACCACTGCCCCTGCATACTGGAGACTCAAGGATGCCCCCGCTCTTGGGCCGTCCCACTGTCAACGCCTCACGGAGCTGGGAGTCCTGAGACAGAAAGGCCAGGAGGCCTTGCCCTCTCTCCAGCTGGTTGAGGGAAGGGGTCACAGGCTTCCTCTTTAGCGGATCAGCTTCTTTCACAGCCTGCGCGACTCAGTGGGGACAGATCCCCATGGGGCTGGAGAACATTCTCCTTTCTTCTGTGCCTCACCAGCCCCCGCCCCCACCCCTCTGAAGGCCCCTGCGCTTGGCTGGGTCTGCGCGTGTTCAGGTGGGAGCTGCACAGTCCCTCTTGTTCGAGGACGAGGGGACAGGCACTAGGTCCGGTCCCCGGGCCTGGCTCGGCGGCCCCGACTCTGAGAGTGCGTGTGCACCCGGCTGGCTAGCTCGGCGGCACCAGCAGCAGGAGGTTCCCAGCCCCAGCACTGCCTTCTCGGCTCCTCTCTGCCCCAACCCCCTTCCTTGCAGACTGAAATTCATACCTCCTCCAGGGATAGTCCTCCACATTTTGAAATGTTTTCAACTTGTGAACGCAAGTGTCTTTTCAATCATTTTTTATTATGGAAAAGGAAACGGGGCTGGCCAGCCTCCTTTCTCAGCTCAGAAACCACAGACACCAGGAGAAGCATCAAAGCAATTTCCAAGGTGAGCAAAAGAGGAAGTGAGGAAGTAAATGGAGAACCCCTTCCCCACGTTCCCCAGCGTCCAGGGGAACCTTCCACGCCCTCACAGGCACATGCTGGCCTCCTCTTTCCTCCTGCCTGGTGCCAGGCCAACAAGGATGGCTTTTCTAAATGACCCCACTCTGGACACATGGAAGCTAGTTAACACTCTCCTTAAATTTTCTCTAGACCACTTCAACTCGGTATTTGAGAAAAACCATGCATTATCTTAGAAAGAACAAAATACATATTTTTAATGGCTCCGATAATTAGACAACATTCAAATGTCCTGCTTGGACAAGCTACACATTCGTATTTAGCTTTGAAACAAATTTCAAATGGAAAAAAGAAAATACTTCCCCCCTCCCCGAAAAAAAAAAAAAAACAACAAATAAGGTTGCATGTCTTGATGGGATGCTTTCATTTTTTCCCTCAGAAGGAAATTTCTCCTAGAGAAAATTCTTCCTGGGGCTCTTGGCTCAGATCACTACCCTTCCCCCATCACTACTGAGAGAAAACCAAACTCCCATCAGCTTTGACAAGTCACTGAGATGCAAAAGAGAGGCTCTTTTACAAAATGAAACAAAACAAAACAAAGAACAAAGTAACTGGCACAGGTGAAACTGGATCTTTCCCTCAAGATGCACTTCCCGGTAAGAGTCAGCCCAGGAGGGTCCGTCTGTGAGTCTACTCCCTAAACTGCTGCCTTCGCCAATTCTAGTTTCCAGAACCTTGGCAGCTTTGTGGTTTGCGGGCAATGACCGAGTATCTGTCCTGAAAGCTCTCCCCCGCCAGTGTGTGGGCGTGGCCCCATGTGCTGAGAACAGCTGTGTCAAGGTCCTGCTCTTCACCACCTGCCTCAAGGGTCTCTTGCCCGGCTATTCACCTAGAACCACCCCAACCCTCTTGTTACAATGTTACCACTCCCACCATACACTCCTACACTCCGCTGCCCCAATTTCTCAGTCACACCTCCCGGCTCCGCTCATTTGTTTTCAACGGTGGATAATAGGTGATTTTATCTTTCTTTTTCTTCTCTCTCTTTTTTCTACTTGCAGTTCTTAATGCTATAGAAAGGCCCTGATTTTATTTGCATAGAAAATCACAAAAAGCAATCTGACCAGAAAAGCACATACTAACTCCATAATATGTAAATTTATTTCTTGAAGCTGCAGAGAATATATACCATCTTTCTCCCAACAGCCAGTATCTTAAACAGAGTCCCACAACCTGCACTGGCCTAGTTATCTGCGAGTTTACACATGGCCTGGGGTCTACCGCCCGTCTTCCCCAAAACAACCCATGATTCTCAACTATCCAGCCAGTAGGCTTCTTGCCCGTAGATCAGTAGTTCATTTTTCATCTGAGGCAAATGAGTGGCTTTTAGTTGGTACATGACCCCCTGCAATCACTCTCGACATGCGTACAAAATATGCGTATTTCCTGGGATGGAGGTCTCCAACATCCATCAGATTCTCATGCAAGAACATCGCTAACAATGATCATTATTCTTGTTCACATTGGCTGGTTCAGTCTCTAGTGCACAGAGCATTTCCAGGGGCAAGAGTGACAAAGCAAGTCTTCAACCTACTGTGCTAAATATTCATACTTGATCCCTGGAACTCTACCAGAAGGACAGCCCAAGGTGGACAACCCCAACGCAGAAGGCCAAGGTGAAGCAGCCGCCATGATGGAGAGGCGTGGTCTGGTCTGGTTTCACACTGCATGAACTGTTTTTGTCTCTTCCCCACCACGGGAACATGTAATTTTCACTGGGGCACACTCAAACTACAAAAACCGGAGGCAACAACAAAATAACAAAGCCTGTGGCATTTTAGCAAACATCTTAGAATTTAACACGGCTTTGTTCTTTTGCCACTGCACAAAATATCAACTTGGCACTTAAGATCCCCGTTGAGACGTGAGCGTTAAGGATCACGCAAGAGCTCGCCGTCTTTCATTATGCAGCTTCTCCGGGGGGCAGGAAGCACAGCTTTATGCAGAAGCAAACACACAAAGCACCGTGAACACGGGGCACTTCAGAAATCACAGCTGTCTCTGCTCCACGTGGCCTGGCTCTGAACCTGGGCTGGTTACGAGGTGCCTATTATGGGGCCTCAGTCAGAGGTGTTGCAAATGTGACTTCATAAGAGCTGCTTCGGTAATATATTATTTATCAACTTAAGCCCTGGGAACAAACGTGTATTTCTCATCCAGAGCCCAGGCAGACAGAACCTGGAGGCCGAAGAGGGGGGCCCCTCCTCATCCTCTGGGCCCCTCCTCAGCAGGACATCGCACAGCGAAGGCCAGGTGAGGAGGCCCATAAAACCAAAGACACTGGAGACTGGCCTGCACCTCTGGGGCTCTCCCACCCCCAGGACGCTGTCCGAGGGCCTCTCTCCAGAAAGTGGTAGAAACCATGTGTGTTTGGGCTCAAGGAGGAGCAGCAGGGAACGGGGATGGCCAGAAGCCCCTTCCTCAGGACCTGATGCATGAACAAAACCTTGAGGCCAAGCGTCTGCGCAGGGAGACCAGCCCCTCCCAGTGAGGATTCCCCAGCATTGGACGGCGGCCCACCCCCTCCTGAACCTGGGAGCCCTGGGCCCCTCAGAAAGCTCCCAGAGTGCCCTGGGTCCCAAGGCAGCCCAGGGAGCCCCCCATGCACGTGAGCCAATATCCCAGTTTGGGTTTACCTGAAAATCGGAACAGCCGGCAGTACCTGGGCGGTGGGAGTGGAACGTAGGAGGGGTTCAAGCCAGCAGGGAGGATCCGCAGGTCCCCCCGGAACTGCCCGCCTGGAGGGTGGATGCAGCAGCCGGCACCCAGCGGCTTCCCTTCCTTGCTGGAACGTTCCCTCCCCCACGGTTCTGGGCTGCAGCTATGCCCTCAGGGGCAGCACGTCCTCTAGGGGTGACACGGCCAGCACCGGGACGGTCTGAGCTCTCCCCAGTCCGCCACCCGTAGCTGGGCTGGAATCAGAGGGGCACTGGGGCTGTGGCCCGGGGCACCAGAGGCACCCTCCACAGCAACGGTCGGCTCGTGATGGCTTTTTGAGGCTGACTTTCCTACTGGCCTACCGAGCACACCCTGCACATAGTACGAGAAGAACGACGCCAGGGCGACCTCGCTCGTTGACTGAGACAGGAAAGCGGAGGGGGCATAAAAAGCACACTCCAGGCCGTCTGGCCACAAACAGAGGTCTGGCACAAAACCAGTCCTGGTAAAGCAGTGGGACAAGGTCCTGAGCTGTCGGGGCAGGCTGGGGTCACCCAGCAGCCATGTGCCCATCCCGTAGCTGGGGACCCTCCCTGCAGAGCCCTTCACCTCTCCGTGGGCCCTTCAGTTCCAGTAAACCCGCCAAGGATGCGATTGCAAAGAAGCTACTGCGTACCTGGTGGACTCTCCAGAGGAAGCTGCTCCAGCCCTGAGGTCAAGGCCAGGGTGCCCACACCAGCTGGGCCGACACGCCAATGGGGCCAGGGGCAGCAGTGGCGACACGGAGGGCACTCCACGGCTCTCCTGGGCTGCCCCAACCACCTGCAAAGGCCACACTGCCTTCCTGGAACAAGCCCCTCACTTTCTGCACATTTATGTCAATTCCCACAAGCCAAGCACTGCTCTTGGAAGGGGAAACGCTCCAAGGCCTCACCTGCTGGGCCAAGGGAGTCGGGACCCGGTTCTGAGAAACCTGCACTCCTGGCTCTAGATGGAGACAGAACAAGAGGGTCGTCAGGACCTCAACCCCCTCGCCACCACCCCCCCCGCCACACACAGAGGTCCCCGAACCAGCACACAAGAGCCACCATGAGGGGCGTGCCCAATGCCGCCACGTCAAAGCAAAAGAAAAAGTACGAGATTTCGAAGTCCAGCTAGATTTGGCCACCATGTCAGCGAGAGCCGTGCCCTGTGTCCACGGACATCCGTGCTCGAAGGGTTTCTGGGCCTTCGGCTGATGCAAAATGCGTTCCAAGAGGGGGTAAGCCCCCTCCGGGGGTCGGCACTGAGGCCTCGTCTCTGATGGGGGACATGATGGAACAGAGCTCCAGGAGGGGAGGCAAAGTCTGGAGCCACCAGGAGAAGCCCCAGGAAGGCCAGCACTGCAGATTCAGCCCTGCGAACGTAATTCATCGAAATGGGTCACTTGTGGAATCTGTGAATATCTGAACAAAACCCAAGCAGATGGAGCTGTGAGGCCAGCGGGGGGCCGGCAAAGCCATGGGTCACGGCACCGGGGTTGCGCTGACCGAGCTGTGCCGGCAGAGTGGCCTGGCGCCTCTGGGCACAGCGGCCCTCTGCAGAATGCGGGCACCGACAGCCAGTGAGCACTTCTACGAGCGGGGTGCGTGGAGCCGTGGCCTGCACTGCTCTAACCCAGCCTCCGTCTGGGGCAGGCGCCAACACGTGGCGGGTGGAGCGGGCTGGCGGGAGCCGGGAGTGCTGGGGGTGCAGCGGGCGCCAGGGCTCACCTCCAGCCCCGCTTGGCGCCCAGTCTCTCAACCACCAAGGAACAGATCCGGAGGATGTGCTGGGAGGGAGCAGGGTCACCGCTGCTAGAGGATAACTGATGGCTGCAGCCGCAGCACAGGTGGCAAAGCAGGGATCGCAGGGACCTTGAGGACGGCGGCTTTGCGCCCGCCGGAGTACTCGCTGCTTTAAAGCGCGCTCTCACGTACTGTTCACAGCAGCACCGTGGCGAGGAGCACCACCCGTCAGGTTCGCATCCTACATTTCAGGAGATCAAGGCTTGGACAGGTCAGCTGGCCACACACCGGCCAGTGCGTGCCTGGTTACACCGGAGTGTGCACAAGGTGACCAGCCCCAGAGCTCACTGCGCTGCTGGTCGCCATGCAGTGCAGCTGCTATGAAAGCCGAAAGCCCAGATGGCCCCCCAGTGGAGACTCCCGTTCACGGGTGACCGTGTGGGGGCAGAGGGCAGAGGCGGGCTGAGCGGCTCAGTGAGGGAACGAAGCACAGAACTCATCCAAGAAATCTGACTGAGACAAGTGGGGCCGGGGAGGATCTTCCGTTTCCGTGGCATTTGACTGTGCACGTCCTACGTGCTGAGAGCAAGGACGGGGAGGAGGAGGAGGAGAGTCAAAGTTGCGGGAGAGGGAACGGGCAGTGGGCAGGTGGGACAGAATGCAGACCATGCTGGGATGCCCACCTGAGACGGAAGGGCGTGCCTCCTGTATTCTAACAGCAAAGGAAGAGAAAAACGCATGTGGGAGCAGACACATTCGTAGAAGAGAGAGTTCCAGATGGCAGCTTCTATTTTCTGGGATTAGTGGGGAGTGATAATTCAGCTCAGAGTAAGCATGGAAGCTGGACAGGTCAAAGATATGAGGATGGAAAAGGTTTGAAAACACCGTTGCAGGGGACAGAACAAACTGGTTAGAGATTCACAATGTCATTGGGCAGCACTGATGGCCCGGTGGCAGTTAGAGATCATGAGTTTATGATGGATGTATTTTTACACCACGGGCAGCTACCATAAAAGGTTTGAAAGAGTTCACAATAAGAGGCCCAAACACAGTCAAAATTTACCACAAGGATAAGAAAGTCGGGAGTGGAGAAGGGTAGACAGAGTTGTATCAACAAACAGCAAAGTGGAACATGACATCTAATTCTGAGCTTCCTGGACACTAAGACAATAACAAAAACTTCATTGTCTGCTGGATACATGTCCGCTTGAGAACACCTCTCTCAGCCTTGGACACTGAGAACAGTCTGTTGCATGCGTATTAGTTTTTATAAAGCGATGAGACCTAAATATCGACACCACAGAAACATTGGGTAATGAAGAGGACAAAAACACACCCCAAATTCCAATAATCACCTCTTTATGTGAGGTCCAAGGGGCATGAGAGCAAGGCCATCATTAATGGCGTTTCCCAATGATGCAGGAATACTTTCTGTGGCCTTTCACACCTCAGCCTTTGCACAATGGGCAACACAATAAAAACTGCTTCAGGGCATTCCCCTAGGAAACAAAACTCATAGTACGGGCATGTCTTCTAGGTAATATGATAAATCAAAAGTAGAAATCAACTAACACAAAAGGTAGAAATGATTAAAACACTTCCAAGACCAATGGTTGTTAGCAAATACTAATTAAGGACCAGTGACAACGTTGAGAACTGCTTGGGGCATAAATTCAAAATACAGACTCTCAGCCTCATCCATGAAGATTCTGATTCCATGTTGAGGTGTTGCTGATGGTGCTGGGTAATGATGATGACAACAGTAATGATGATGATGATGTTGGTGATGGTGATAGTGATGATGGTGATAATGGTCATGATGGTGATCATGGAAATGGTGATGGTGATGACAGTGACAATGAAGACAACCATGACAATGACAGCAGCCAGCACTGCTTACTAATTTTCTGTGTGCTAGGTAGGCACTGTTCTAAATTCTTTACACACCCCATTTTACAGATGAAGAGACTGAGGAAATCTCTATTTGAAACAAGCTATCCTATGAACAATCACCTAGGTTTGAAGATAACCTGCTCTACTCTCTCTCTCTCTCTCTCTCTCTCTCTCTCTCTCTCTCATCAGCCCTCCAAGTCTTAACTATCAGTGCAAGCGGGGGAGGCAAAAGCAAGGATAAGAGGGACAGACTACTTAAGGATTGCTCAAGTATTGCTTGGTACACACTGAAAGCAGCCACCCAACCAAGAGAAAAGCAAAATGCATCTTGTGCTATACAAACACAGTGGCCACAGCATCCTCTGTAGAAAATTCAAGGATAGTTGGATATCGAAGACTGTTAACAGTATTTACCCACACAGCCATTCTTCTCAATCATTAGTGGTGTCAACATTTTACAAGACAGGAAAATAAACTTGCCATGAAGAAGGAAAATATCAAGACTTGTTTGAAAGTTAAGACAAAGGGCTTTGGGATGGTGTGAGCTAGCCTGAACACTCTCCTAGAAGAAAAGATGATGAAAAATCATTTCAAATTACTATTTTCTTATTCCATCTCTAACGATTAGTCATAAGATTGGCTAATAAATGCTTAATAAATAACCTAATAATTCAACCACTGGGGATTAGTTAAAATCTATATAGATTTTTAAATAAAGTTATAAAAGTATACCTATTGATATAAATTGATTTAAAAGAAAGGAATTCATAACATATTGATAGGAAAAAACAGATTATAAGCAAGATGTAGAACTTTTGTTCCAAGCATCCCATAATAGGTTGTAGCCAGCTGATGGTCCCACTGCAACAAAATAAAAATAAACACTGAAAGCCATATATTTAAAACATCAAAGAGTTGTGATAGCAATAGTGTCTAGATGATATCCCAGTGTCTAGATATCATCTAGACAAATATCTTTAGTAAGGAGGAAAGACTCCTTACTAAGTTGATGATTGCCAGAAACTTTTCCTTGTGAGGACATTTGGACATTTGGGGCACAATCTGAGGATTTAGTTTGGCCAACACAGAAGTATTCTAATGAGACAGACAGCCACCCGCAGAGCTGCTGACAGTCATATAAGCTGGCATGATAGATTGAAATCCAGAAATAGAAGGGGGGTAAAAGCACCAAAACACTGATTTAAATCCTCAGGGCATTTGCTAAGTTCTAGGGTAACACTGGAGATTGGGAGGGGGTGGGCCAGAGTCAGAAACCTCTACTGGGCAGAAGGAAATATCCTGCAATGAAAAGCATTTAAAGGGAGCACCTGGGTGGCTCAGTTGCTTGAGCATCCAATTCTTGATTTTGGCTCAGATCATGATCCCAGGGATCAAGCCCCATGTTGGGCTCCATGCTCAGCATGGAGCCTGCTTAATACCCCTCCCTCTCTCTCTCTCTCTCACACACACACACACACACACACACACATTCTACTTATAAAATAAAATTTTAGAAGCATTTAAAAGACAAATTTCTAGGAGAAATGGGGGCTGCCTCAAATACAGAACCAGTATCCTGCTCAGCAATATTGAACTGGAAGTTGCAGGACGTGAGAAGCTGCAGGCCCAAGATCAAACTTCTGAAAACAGGTGAATGTCCCACAGCATTTCAGAGCTGAGGAGGCAGATGCCTGTCAGCCTCCAGATCAACAGCCAAGGAGGACCATGCCCAAGAAAAAGAGAGGGAACTGAGTTAAGCTGAATCTTACTAAAACAGCAACCCAGCTGAGCTCTTGACTAATCAGCTGCTCACACTTAAACAAGCAAACAAAAAAACTACTTACGAAGAACATAATCCTTCCCAAAGGTATGAAGAAGATAATTCTTTTCAGAGGAAATCAATATCATCTGTAGCCTCTATGGTTCTTTCATCCACAATGTCTGGCACACAATCAAAAATTACGAGACAAATAAAGAGGCAGAATAAGGTGACCAATAATCTAGAAAATAAAAACTAGACCATATAAGCAGATCCACAGATCATACTCGTGTTGGCGTTGGCACACAAAGACTTTTAAATAACTATGGATAATATGTTAGAGAAAAATTTTAAAGTGGATAAAAGAATGAAAAGATTGAGGGGTACCTGGGTGGCTCAGTCAGCAGAGCGTCTGACTTTGGCTCATGTCATGATCTCACAGTTTGTGGGTTCAAGCCCTGCCTCAGGCTCTCTGCTGACAGCTTGGAACCTGGCGCCTGCTTTGGATTCTGTGTCTCCCTCTCTCTCTGCCCCTCTCCCACTCACATTCTCTCTCTCTCTTTCTCTCTCTCTCTCTCTTTCAAAAATAAATACACATTTTTAAAAGATTGAGAATATTTAAATCTGTAGAAAGAATCAAATCAAAATAGACATCCTAAAACTACAGTATTTGAAACTAAAAAGCATCAGATGCACTCAAAACAGGCTGTACACAGAACACAATGGTGAACTCACAGAAATATCAATTAAAAAGTGTCTACACCAAAGCACAGAGGGCAAGATACAACGAGGACAGAACAGAGCACTTGACACATGTGGACCAGTATACCTGTGAGTAGAGTCCCAAATGATAGAAGACCAGTGATGAGGCAGAAACAATATTTGAACCGAGAATCACTAAGAATTACATAGAACTGATGAAGGCCCTTAACCTGCAGATTCAAAAACCTCAGTGAATCCCCAGAAGGGTACTTGCAAAGAAAACTGGACCTAAAAACATTACAGGCAAACTTCTGAAAGCCAAAAATAAAGAGAAAATCTAGCCAGAGGGGAAAAGTCAAATTAACTTCAAAACAATAACAACAAAACCAACAGGTGGCTTTTTAAAAGAAAATGTGAAAACCTGGAAACAAGTGAATGACATTGGTAAATGCTGAAAGAAAAGCTAATCCCAACTAAAAAATTTTATACATAGGAAAAAGTCCTTCAAAAATAAATGTAAAGAGGCACCTGGGTGGCTCAGTGAGTTAAGCGTCTCTTGATTTCGGCTCCGGTCACGTTATGGCAGTTTGTGAGTTCAAATCCCATGTCAGGCTCTGTGATGACAGTGCAGAACCTTCTTGGGAATCTCTCTCTCTCCCTCTCTCTCTACTCCTCCCCTGCTTGCATTCTCTCTCTCTCTCAAAATTAAAAAAAAACACTAAAAAATATTAAAAAATAATAATTATAATTGGTAAAGATGTTTTCATACCAATGAAACATTGGTGTGAAAACAGTATTTGTTGCTAAGAGGGCCACAGTGCAAGAAACACCAAAGGAAGTTCTTAACTGCAGAAGGAAAATTATCACTGATGCAAGCACAGAAATGCATTAAGGAATGAAGGGCACCACCAAGGGTAAATATGTGAGTGAATACACAAGAATATTACTAATACAACAATAATAATAACGACTGGGTTTACAACGTATGGAGAAGGAAAGTAGGTGACAAAATAGCACAAAGCATGGGGAAAGGGTAAACGGAGCTAAACCACTGTAAGGCTCATGTGTCAGTAGGGAAGTGGAAAAATTACTGAGATGCGCCACTGTAACCGCATCCTGCATACTGCAATCTCTAGAATAACCACTAAAAAAGTATCGACAAAAACAACAATGCAGAAAGACACGTGGAATAACATTAATCCCAAACAAGCCAAGAAAGAAGGAACAGACAAAAGCAGAACAAATTGGAAACAAACAGTAAAATGATAGGCTTAAACCCAACAAAATCAGTTCTTATTTTAAATGTAAATAGAGGGGCACCTAGATGCCTTGTCGATTAAGCCTCCAACTCTTGATTTCAGCTCAGGTCATGATCCCACAGTTCGTGAATTCAAGCCCTGTATCAGGCTCCGTGCTGACAGTGTAGAGCCTGCTTGGGATTCTCTCTCCCTCTCTCTCTGTTCCTCCTCTGCTTGTGCATGCTCTCTCTCTCTCTCTCTCTCTCTCTCTCTCAAAATAAATAAATAAACTTTTAAAATAAATCAATAAATACATATATACATGTAGAATAAAACCTTCAATTACTAGACAAAGATCCTCAGACCACATAACAAGATTAAACCCGATTATGTGCTTTCTACAAGAGACACACTTTATTATTTATTTATTTATTTATTTATTTATTTAATGTTTTAGAGAAATAAAGAGCAAAAAATGGGAAGAGGGGCAGAGGGCAAGAGAGAGAATCTTAAGCAGGCTCCATATTTACCATGGAGCCTGGCGTGGGGCTCAATCCCACAACCCTGGGATCATGAAAACAAGAGCCAGACACTCAACCACTTGAGCCACACAGGTGCCCCACAAGAGACACACTTTAAATTTGAGGACACAGAGTGAAAGTAAAAATATTGGAAAATGCATACTATGCAAACACTGGCCAAAAGAAATTGATTTTGTTCTATTAATGTCAGATTATGTAACACTTTCTGTATTACTAGAGGAAATTGGGAATAGCTCACGATGATAAAAGGACTTACAGGAAGGCATAACAGCTTTACCCTGGAGACAGCAAATGGATGTCCACACCTGGCCCAGTCTTTCAGGATTCCCACCCCCCCACCCCCGGCCAGGAAGGCATAAAAAGTATGCAGCAGGTGTACCCAGAGTACCACAGGTGTACTCAGAATGCTTCAGAATCTCCAGTAGGGCTGATGAAAGGTGTTTCTCTCCTGAACCCAGTCAGCAGAGGCTGGAGGAGGTGACTGCTTCTTCAAATGTGAAGACAGCAACACAAGACTTCAAGGAACAGGAGAAATCAAGGAAACAAGACACCAGCAAAGTAACACAGCAATTTTCCAGTAACCAACCCCAAAGAAATGGAATCTGCCATTTGCCTGATAAAGAATTCAAAATAGTTATTTTAAGGGTGCTCAAGGAGCCACAAGAAAACAGAGAAAGACAACTCATCAAAATCAGGAAAACAATAAATGAACAAAACAGAGATAGAAATCATAAAAATGAGCCAAAAAGAAATTCTGGAGCTGGAGAGTGCAGCAAATGAAAAGAATATGCAGTGGAGAGCACCAACAGTAGGTGTGACCAAGCAGAAGAAATAATGTGTGAGCTCCAAGACAGGTCTTTTGTAAGTATCCAGTCAGGGAACAAAGACACAAGAATAAAAAAGAGCGAAGAAATGGGGCGCCTGGGTGCCTCAGTTATTTAAGTGTCCAACACTTGATTTTGGCTTGGGTCATGATCCCACGGTTCATGAGTTCTAGCCCCACATCAGGCTCTTTACTGTTGGCACAGAGCCTGCTTGGGATTCTCTGTCTCCCTCTCTCTCTCTCTGCCCTTTCCTGCCCCTTGCACTCACTGGCGCTCTCGCTCTATCTCTCTCTCTCTCTCTCAAATATAAAGAAATAAACATTAAAAAAAAAAGAGTGAAGAAAGCCCATGTGAACTGTAGGATACCATGAAGAAGAATAATCTATGTGTTACTGAAGTCCCAGAAAGAGGAGAGAAGGAGAAACGGGCAGAAAGATTATTTCAAGAAATAATGGCTGACAGCTGCCAAAATCCGGAGAGAGATTTGGACATTGAAGTTCGTAAATCTCCTAGATCCCCCCCCCCCCCCAGATTTCAATTCAAAAAGATCTTCTCTAAGACGCATTATAATAAAACTGTCTAAAATCAAAGACAAAGAAAATTTCAAAAGCAGCAAGAGAAAAAAAAATTCCTCCCCTACAAGGGAACCTCCAGAAGGCTATCAGTGGGTTTCTCAGCAGAAACCTTGATACACTCCAAGTGCTGAGAAAGAGAAACTTCCAAGCAAGAACACTACCAGGCAAAGTTGCCCTTCAGAAATGAAGGAGAGAGAAGGATTTCCCGAGACCAACAATGGCTGAGGGAGTTCGTCGCACTGGCCCTGCCTTAGAAGATGTGCTACAGCGGATTCTTTCAGCCAAAAGGAAAGGACGCTAATTAAGCAAGCAAAACCCACGGATAAAGACAAAATTACAAAAAAAAAATATTTTGAACTGCACGGTAATGGAAATGTGGATATTAAAAACTGTGGGACGAAACAGTGCTGAGTGGGGATTCAGCCTGGAATGCATATCCTGAAGCCCGGGGGGTGGGGGGGAGGGTGGGCAGCGGGGAATGGTTAACTCTCATTAAACTGCCATCTCAAGGGTGCCTGGGTGGCTCAGTCGGTTGAGCGACTGACTTTGGCTCAGGTCATGATCTCACAGTTTGTAGGTTCGAGCCCTGCATCAGGCTCTGTGTTGACAGCTCAAGAGTCCGGAGCCTGCCTTGGATTCTGTGTTTCCCCCCATCTCCTGTTCCTCCCCTGCTTGTTCTCTGTCTCCCAAAAATAAGGAAGTGTTAAAAAAAATTTTTTTTAAAAAGACCTGCCATCTCAGGAATCCAGAAGAGGAGCAAAGTGATGTGGAAGAGAATAGATAACAAGGACAAGAATAGGCATCAGAGAAGGAGCAAGCAGACCTGTAACACAGAGAAATGAAGCCAAATCATGTTATTTTAAAATGTTAATAAAATTAAATCCTCTAGTAAGAATTATGAGGCAAAAAGGGGGAAAAATTACCACTCTCACGAATGGAAAGCAGATGTAGCTAGGACCTGATGAGCTGTGAAAAGAAAAAAAAAGAAAGAAAAGAAAAGAGAAAAGAAAAGGCATTGTGAAAAACCTTATGCCGGGGAATTTGTAAACTTAGATGAACAGAATAAACTTGTTGAAGGACACAACCTAAAGGGCACGAGGAAAAACTGAGCATTTAAATAATTCTGTATCTGTTTAAAAACTGGACCGACAGTCACACACCTTCTCATGAAGAAAACTGTTCCCAGATGGATTTACTGATTCATCCCCAAACCTTTAAAAATAATAATACCCACCTAAAAAAACATTCTTTCAGAGAAGAGAAGAGAGGGGAACACTTACCAGTTAATTCTGTGATTATGACATGGACCTGATACCAAAAAATGACAACACTATAAAAAAAGAAAAGTACAGTAAAACCTTGGTTTGAGAGCACAGTTCATTCCAGAAACATGCTTGTAATCCAAAGCACTTGTATATCAAAGCGAATTTCAAGAAGCATTGACTCAGTTGTGGTCATGTGACATGTAGCATCACGTACGACTCATACCGCAAGACGTGGCTCATTTATCAAGTTAAAATTTATTGGAGGGGCACCTGGGGGGCTCAGCTAGGTACACGCCTGACTTTGGCTCAGGTCATGATCTGCGTTCATGAGTTCGAGCCCCACATTGGGCTCACTGCTGTCAACCTGTCAGCACAGAGCCCACTTCAGATCCTCTGTCCCCTTCTCTCTGCCCCTCCCCTGCTTGGACAATCCCCAAAAATAAGTAAATATTAAAAAGAATTATTGGAAACATTTGCTCATCTTGCAGAACACTCGCAGAACAAATTACGCACAATCCAAGGTTTTACTGTCTAAGCCAATATCTTTTATGAGTTTAAGCACAACAATCCTAAACAAAACATCAGCTATTTGAATTTAGGGATAGTAAAAGTAACATATATCAAGACAGATGGAGTTTACTCCAGAAATGCAAGTGTTAACATTCAAACACCAAAACAATGTTATTCACCACACTACAAGGTAAAGGACAAGACCATAGACTTATCTCGACAGATGAAGGACAACACTTGATAACATTCAATATGCAATCATGATTGAAATGCTCAGAAAACTGGTAATAGAAAGGGTCTTCCCAATTGTGATAAAGAGTAGCTATTGGGGAAAAAACCCTACAGCCAATAGCATACTTGACATTAAAATAGTGAACACCTTTTCTGTGGGTTCAGAATGGTCATTGTCATCACTTCTGTTAGATATTGTGCTAGAGATATTATGCCGAAGTAATGAGGCAAAAAAAGATAGATGACATATAGATGGATGGATGGATAATGGATAGATAGATAGATAATGGATGGATGACTAGATACGTAATGGATGGATGGATGGATAGATGAATGGATGGATAGATAGATAGATAATGGATGGATGACTAGATACATAATGGATGGATGGATGGATGGATAGATGAATGGATGGATAGATAGATAGATAATGGTGGATGACTAGATACGTAATGGATGGATGGATGGATAGATGAATGGATGGATAGATAGATAGATAATGGATGGATGACTAGATACGTAATGGATGGATGGATGGATGGATGAATGGATGGATAGATAGATAATGGATGGATGACTAGATACGTAATGGATGGATGGATGGATAATGGATAGATAGATAGATAATGGATGGATGACTAGATACGTAATGGATGGATGGATGGATAGATGAATGGATAGATAGATAATGGATGGATGACTAGATACGTAATGGATGGATGGATGGATAGATGAATGGATGGGTAGATAGATAGATAATGGATGGATGACTAGATACGTAATGGATGGATGGATGGATAGATGAATGGATTGATAGATAGATAATGGATGGATGGATGGATGGATAGATGAATGGACGGATAGATCAATAGATAATGGATGGATAGATAGAAAAAATAAAAATGTCAAGATTCACAGATGACATAATTGCATACACAGCAATTTAAAATAACCTATGAATAAACTTAGAATTAACAGGTGAAGTTAGAAATGTCACTGGAAACACAACCACTAAGAAGAGTCTGTTTTGTCTCTACGTAGTAGCAACGAATTTTAGGAAAAAAATCTTCAAATACTGTTTAACATAACATCAAAAAACATCAAATATCTATGGATGATTTTTTTCAAGTGCAAGACCTCTATGTGAAAAACTGCAAAACATTACTGAAATACATTAAAGAGGGCCTAAGTAAAAGGAGCGATATTCTTTACTTAAGGATTAGAAAAATCATTATTTAAAAAAATGTCAGTTCTTCTCAGATTGATCAATGCAAGCCCAATCCAAATCCCAGCAGGTATTTCTGTGTAAGTTGACAGTTGATTCCAAAATCCATACAAAAATACAAAAAATAAATATATAAATAAGCATAGAATAGTCAAGACAGTCTTGAGGAAGAATAAAAAAGTTGTGAGACAAACTATCAGCCAACAAAGCTTCACAAAGGGAATCAGGGCAGTGCGATATCTCTGCATGATGGATAAAGAAACCAACGGCAGGGAACAGAAAATACAGAAACAGACATGCATATACAGTCGCTTGCTTTATGAAAGGACGTGCCAAAATTCAGTGGGGACAGGACAGGTTCTTTAGCACCTGGTAATGAAGCCAGTGCATATCGATATGGGGAAAAAACCCATACACTTCTATCCAACTTCAACCCGTATCCAAAAATTAAATTCAAGACTTATTATTAATATAAATGCAAATGGTAAAACAAAGTTTAAAAAAATACGAACATATCTTCATCATCTTGAGTGGGGAAATATTTCTTAACATGACAAAAAGCATTAACAGAAAAAAAATTTTTTTAATTGGACATATTAATGTTAAGTAAACGCTTTTTTTTTAAAGAACGCAAAGTGCAATCCATTATCATAAATGTATAATATACCCATGTACACATATATATATAAAAAGTCTGGAAGAATTATACATTAAAACATTAGCATTAAGTTGACTCCAGGTACGAGATATATGAGCGATCTTTATTCATTTTTAAAATACCTGTATATTCTTGTTTTCTTGAATTCTATGATGAACTTGAATTATTCAGGTGACTTTCGTGAAAACTTTTTTTTTTTAACGTTTTTATTTATTTTTGAGACAGAGCATGAACGGGGGAGGGGCAGAGAGAGAGGGAGACACAGAATCGGAAGCAGGCTCCAGGCTCCGAGCCATCAGCCCAGAGCCCGACGCGGGGCTCAAACTTGCGGACCGCAAGATCGTGACCTGAGCTGAAGTCGGACGCTTAACCGACTGAGCCACCCAGGCACCCCTCATGAAAACTTTTGAAAGAAGGCTTGTAAAGATCTGGAATGCCATTTTCTATTCAATCCACATCCTGCACTGGATCACACTGGGAGGAAAAAGGGGCCCTGGGTAGAGGGCGCCACCCAGTTCCATGGCAGGTGTGAAAACACTGACACTAGAATTAATGCCCAAGGGCTATTGAAACCAGAGTCGTTCTCAGCAACCCTGGGGTAACTGGCTGGCTTCTGGCTTCGAGATCACGTCGTTAGGCAGTTTTATGGCAAAGAACAAAGAAAGCCTTTTATTGCCGCCCCCCTTTGGCGGCCTGTCTCCCCCCACCCCCTTCTTCTGCGTGGATCACTGTTTGTTTATTCTCCACACAGGGGATGATATCACGCTGCTGAGTTATGGCCACTTCACGTTTACTAGAGCAGATAATTCTTATATCTCATAACCTATTTATTTCATTTGGATCAGCATGATTTCATAGACTTCTCAAAGCCATAAGCAATTATTTCTACATCTTTTCCTTTACGACTTACCGTTAAGGGACTAAAAACAATTCTTTGACCCGTGGAACTGGAAACAGTGTTCTCAGGCTGGGAATTCCAATGGATTACATACTGTTCACATCTGAGGGGCTGGATTATCCCAAGGATGGGATAAGTGTCTGCTTCTTTCTTGGTTGTAAATTTATCTTAACTCCCTATGAGAGGACTTCCTGCTCAGGTTATTGAATTATGCATTTTCTGAATCATTCCAACAAGAAACCTTACCCCATAATGTACAAGTGAGCTCAGATAAAGGACCAAAACACCGGAAGTCCCACAAGAGTCAAAGATCTGTATTTATTAGCTTTCTATAAAGTACCAAAAAGCCAATGAATCAGCACCTCTGATCTTATTAAAACATAAAATTTAGGATCCATACTTTTTTAATACAAAATCTCGTTGCAGTCCCCCATAAATCTTTAAAGAAGCCACATATTAAGTCTTTTTTTTATATATATATATGCATTTACGGGGCTGTAGATCTCACTGGGAAACAGGGCCAGCCCGTAAGGCACAGCACCGCCAGGAAAGGGGGAGTCACCGCATTTAAAGGGAAAATACGTGGGGGGCGCATCTGGGTGGCTCAGTCAGTGAAGCGTCCGACTTCACCTCAGGTCATGATCTCACGGTTCATGGGTTCGAGCCCCGCGTCGGGCTCTGTGCTGACAGCTCAGAGCCTGGAGCCTGCTTCAGATTCTGTGTCTCCCTCTCTGTCTGCCCCTCCCCACTTGCACTCTGTCTCTCTCAAAAATAAATAAACATAAAAAAATTTTTTTAATAAAGGGAAAATAGGCACTTCCCCCCCATTTGCTTCTCTTGGATGAAATGAAGGAAGCAATGATGGCCATCTCTGTGGCTGTATTACCGTCCTATCCGATTCACTTCTCACAGGGAGTTAAGATAAATTTATGAGCAAAAAAAAGCAGACACTTAAAGACAAATGCATCATACTCGATCAAGCCTGTAGTTAATCACTGTTGCCCCAAAAGCTACTTCATTAAGGTAACCGAGAAAAACAGCGCCCAATTATGCAGTTTAAAAGGTTTCAATCAGAATGATGAATAGCTCTGGTTAGCTTATTAACATGTTTAGGAACATATTTGTTTGTTGTTTTTGTTTTTCTCAAGACAAGAATCCTGGAAGGGCAGCCTACCTGTGAAGACTTCTTGTTTGGAAATCTCTAGCTGAGTAGAACAGATACGCATCCCCTTAAAATGGCCTGGGAGGAACTGGGATTCGGGGGGACACGTGCCTGAGGACTGTCTACACAGCCGCTCCCATCACAGAAGGGGAAAGTAAAATCCAGCCAGGGGGAGTGACTGACCCAGGGCACCAGCCGCTTGCTGGCCAGGCCAGGACACCCCTCTGTGACTCCCTGTCCCTCACTTTCTCTCCGAAACCTTCCTGAAGGCCTCTGGTTAATTGATATGAAGGCCACACGCGGACCATAAATTAGGGACGTGCTGAGATATAAAATAAAAAGGACAAAAGAAACACAGCGCTACAAAGTATCCTTTTAAGCCAAAGGTATGTGTTCCGTCTTCCACCGGGAGTTTGAGGGCTCTGGAAAACGATGCTTTCAAAAGTTCAAAATACTGCTCTGCTTCCCTTTTTTTCTTACCTTTCTGGCAGCTTTGAAAAAGATGACAGGTGACACACTCACCGTTTTTACTTTAAATACATCACGAAACCTTCATGAAAGCAAGTTAAATGGAAACTCTCAGGTCGCCGTTTCACAGATGTTTCGCACGGTGCTGCATTGTGAGGGGAGGCTGCAGGAGAGGCCGCCGCTCCGTGCATGTGAATATTCAGCTCGTGAATCAAAAGGCAACGAATGGTCTTCATTTCAGCCAAGTGAGGGACGGCGAGGACTGTTTATTAGCACTCGTTCTGAAACTGCCTTCACGTGTAAGACTCGCCCTCGCCGGCGGGATCCTCGCAAGCATCAGGTTCTGCATCACATTCCCGTTGCTGCTGGAACAAATTACCAGACACGCAGTGGCTTAAAAGACACCCACACAGTTACCATCTTCCGGTCCTGGAGGTCAGAACTCTGAAATCCGATACAAAGCCGGATCATCAGGTTATGAGGCAAAGGCTTCGTTCTCAGGAGGGACTCTGGATGTCGGGGAGGCACAGCTGAACAGGTGCATGGACTCTCACTGGACCGCGTCCCTCCGGGAGGCTCCAGGAGACAATCTGTCTCCTTGCCTGTGCCAGCTTCTAGAGGCGCCTGCCCTCCAGGCTGGGGACCCTGTCCTCCACCTCACTCCAGCGTGAAGTAGATTTGGCTCAATCATTGCGTCCCCCCTCTCCACTTTGACCTTGCCACCCTCGTACTGGGCTAGCCCAGGTAATCAAGGATAATCTACCCGTTTCAAAGTACCTCCTTCAACCACCTCTGCAAAGTCCCTTCCACCACATAAGGGGACATTTTCGGTGGTTTCAGGGGTTAGGATGCAGGCATGTCTGGGGGACCATTGTTCTGCCTACCACGGGGGCAGGGCCGGTGCTGGGCATTCCTGTCCTCCCAGCAAGTGGCACCAGGCAAGCAAAGTGACACATGCCAGAAACCAGGAGTAAACCGTGTGGCCATGAGTAAATGTGCTGGAGGAAGCCAGAAAAGAGGGAGGCACCGTGAGCATAGGAGCCGAGGGGACACTCAAACAAGTTTCAAACAGACCCTACTGTGCAGAGAACTCTGCCAACACAGGCTTAATACCGCAGCCTCCCGGGGCGTGCTGCTCTTTTGTTTCTCAAAGGGTAGAAACTGCGTGAGGTTAAACTGAGCACAGCAAAAGCCATAAACGGGCATCCCTCCGGTGCCAGAAGCAACCTCCAAGGCCACAATCTTGTCTGTGCGTGAATCTCAAGTCACTCTCCGAAGTCACTCTCCGAAGTCACCATCGGCGTGGATATGCAAGGCGGCTGGAAGAGGGATGTTTGATGGGATCCGGTGGACGCCAGGGTAATGTGTTTCCATCCAAAATGGCCTCACTCCTACTCTCCCAATTAACAGTGCCAAACAGATGAAAATCCAATTCAGAGACCTTCCCAACACAGGGGCCTCATGCTCTTGGAGGAGCAAATGTGCAACCAGAACTAACAATTAATTACCAGGCTGCAGGCAATTACACAGCCATGTCAGCAGAAAATCAGGACGGAAACATGAGACAATGAAGTCGATGTTGGGGTGAGCCGTGGGATACAGAGCCTTCTTTCTCAGGAGGGACTCTGGATTTCAGGGAGGCGCAGCTGAACAGGTGCACAGACTCTTGACCCCTGGAAGCCGGGACACCTGGGACTCAGCACCCCTTTCCTCCCACCGCCTCTCAGTCAGACGTCACACACACTTCCAAGGAGGCACCCTGTTCCACACTCCGGAACAGCTCAGGGTCACGGACACCACACAGTGACAGACTCGGGCCCTGCAGTCTTCCAGGTGTGTTATTCCAGAAACCAGATGATTCGAGGGCAGAGTCTGGATCGCTGATGGACTCTGTTGGAAAGTTCAAACTCAGCTCACAGATAATCAGAAGCGCCTGTTGTGATGAGTCACGAGGCACCGGCAGCTGTGCTGGGCCCCTCAGGTGCAAAGTCAAGTCTCCCGCCTTTGGAATTCCAACACGAGCCCCCTGGATTTCTCTCCATACCTCGTCTTCAGCCCGCTGGGGTGTGAAAGCTCTTGGCTTACAGGCCTGGGGGCTCACTATGTGTACAGGCTGTGACATGTCTAGAGAAAATAGCCAGCCGAGCGGCAAGGCCACGCTTCCTGGTTTCTTTTCATTAAGCAAAGTAAATTACAGTTCGGAATTGTTTCTACAAGTGATTTTGTGAAGCTATGATTCTAGTCTCAAAATTCACAAGTTCAGAAGATGCCCTGAATGTCTCTTCGTTCAATACTGAGAGAGGCATGAACAAGATAAATTCATCCCTGCCCCAGACCGAGCTGGCGAAGCATAAACAGGGGTATCGGTGGAGGGCCTCTGCCAGGCCAGAGGGAGCCCCTGCAGGCCAGTCCACGTGGTCCCAGGGAGGCCACCACAGGGACCACTTAACCCGGTGCTCAGGGGGAAATACGGTCCCTCAAGGCTTCACAAAGAGGCTCGAGGCAACGAGTTGAGACAGAGACCATCGCCCTGCCCGTTGACTCCACAAAACAGGCCTGCCTCGGGAGCTACAGTGATAACGGTGGCCTCACAGGATTTCCAACGACATCGGCCCTACACCAGAGAAGGAGTTCTGGGCCCGGAGCAGAAAACAGGTCTCACCTCCGAAGGGTGGTAACGCGCGATTTTATTCGAAATCCACCTCCTCTCGGCACACACTCCTTTCCAAGCTGCGATGGTGACAGATTTAGCTGGGGGTCTCTGCAGGGGTGACAGGTGCGCGGTGCAGAGGGAGTGTCCATCTCTGGAAGGCAGGGAGCAGGCTCCTTACCCAGCGTCATGGGCCTGGTGGGCAGCAGCGGGCAGTGAGCAGACACAGCAGAGAAGAGCCCCGGACACTTCGGGGGAGGCATTTAGGAGGAAATCAACAAGCAAAACGCTAGTTTGAAAGAGGAGGGAAACCAAAAAGGGTGACAAACACCCAGCCAACCTCGGATCAGACGCGCAAACTCAGATGTGCGATGCACGAGGAATACTTCTGAGGCCCGGCGGCCTCCTCCCAGCACATTAGGCTGCTTGGAACGTCCACATCAGTCGGTTTCTGGGGCCTTTCTCTTCCTCCAAGCACCTGGTGCCACTGTTCCAGGAGCTCGGTCAGCACCCAGCACGGCAGGTGTCTAGTTTCCCAGGACGACCATCGATCGCCAAGGGCCACAACCCACCCGGGTGACTTGCAACAACAGACACTTATTCTCTGGGAGCCCTGGAGGCCAGGAGTCTGCACCCAGCCGGCTCCCCTCTGGTGGGGCCGGGCCCCCTCTGGTGGCTGCAGTGGGAGATCATCCCTGCCTCTTCCAGGTCCTGGTGGCTTCGAGACACCCCTTGTGGCAGCATCGCCCCAATCCCTGCCTGTCTTCACGTGGACCCTTCTCCCTGTGTGTTCTGATTCTCTGTGTGTCTCTTCTCTTCTCATGAGGACTCTAGTTATTGGGTTCAGGATCCACCTTAGTCCAGATGACCTCATTTTAATGAATTATACCCCCAAAGACCCTATTTCCAAAAAGGTCACATTCTGACTCCCGGGGTTTGGGACATTAACGCAGTTTGGGGGACACAGTTCAACCCACCACACAGTAAAGCAAGAGCTCTGGAATGTGTGTGCACCGGGATATCACGGACAGACCCAGTCTCCCCATCATCAAGACCCCTACAAGGCTGGTGGCTCCTACGTCCCCCGTGTCTTAGGTGGAACACAGGAGTCTTCTGCAAGGCCAGGGACACCAGCCTGTCTCCATCACCTGTAAGAAGTGCCCAGAGCTGTCCCTCTCTACACCCTCGTGACTCCAATAGTTTCTCCCCGGGGGCCACAGCCAGGCCATCCTTCCCAAAGCTTCAGTGTCTCCCCTGCAGCTCAGGTCACCTCCTGCTCTGGCCTGGAGACGGCTTCCCCCACCCTTTTCCCCCCTCCATCCAGCCTGAAGCAAGAGTAAAGATAAGAAAGCTTCCAGACTTCCTTGGCCTTGTTCCCCACCACTCTCCTCCCCAAGGTGGCCAAGCAAGGAGCCGGCCTCTGGTGTGTCTGGGAAAACGGGCCAGGGAGGCAGGAACGAGGGGGCCAGGGGATCAACGTGCAGGTTATCACCAAGCTTCACATCTCCTTCTGGGGTGCCTCGCTCCCCAGGACCCCCGCAGAGACAGAGGCACGAGGAAAACAGGCAGCAAGACGGGGGAGGGGGGTCACCGATGTGCTTTTCCTAACTTAGCACTGACTGTGCTTTTGAGGACCCGTGTGTCCTCAGAGGGCCTTGTCCAATACCGTGAACCAAATCACCTGGTCATTAGCTGTCAAAAGCCACGTTTTGGTAAAACACACCGAAATGAATTCGCTGAGTTTAAAGAAAGTGTTGTTTCAATCGATATACTTCCTAAGACCTGCATAAGCTTCAAGTTTTCTTTGATTTGTCAGATATTAGGTGTTCTCACCCAAATGTTGCTCAACCCTGAGAAGACTCTTAAAAGTAAAAATAGGGGCACCTGGGTGGCTCAGTTGTTCAAGCATCTGACTCTTGGTTTCAGCTCAGGTCATGTGAGTTCAAGCCCCACATTGGGCTCAGCACTGACAGCAAGGAGCCTGCTTGGGATTCTCTCTTTCCCTCTCTCTCTCTCTCTCTCTCTCTCTCTCTCTGCCCCTTCCCCATTCACTCTGTCTCTCTCGCTCTCAAAATAAATAAACTTTTTTAAAAGACTAAGAATATAGCAAATATACTAATTTAAGCTAGAATGTGCCTGCTCTTTATACAGAGAACACATAAAATTTACTGACAACAAAAAGATTTTAGAAGTATTTTACCAGAATTGCATTGGTTTTTACAGGCCCCTCAGATCACTGTAGACACACACATGCACATTTACACGCACATACACGTACATGGACACACACACACACACAACTGAAAGCAATGAAGGGATGATCCAGGGATTCAGGTCCAAGGATTGAAAATAAGAACAAGCAAGCACGTTCCTTCTGTCTCCTGCACATAGGGTCATTACCCCACTTCGGGCCTGAACCATCGGGGTGCCCTCAGCTGCCGAGTGCCCTTTGAGATTGGAAAGGCTTGACTGGGCAAACATCGGCATCTCCAAGTATCCACGCCCAGTGCTGCCACGGGCTTTGGCGCTAAGTCACAAGGCTTTGCCACATGTATGCCTGCCTCCGGGGTGACAGAGACCAGGACTGGGGCTGGGGGGGCATCGCACGGGCCCCGACCCTCTGTGGTCACAGCATCCGGCCGTGGCTCCTCCCCCAGACACGTGGCCTTCCCGGCGACAGCCGCGTGTCCTGGCAAAGAGACAGGAACCTCCGCACGCGCAGTGGGCAGCGCCCACCGGTGCCGCTCATGTTCCCGCAGACGCTCACCTCCACCCGCCCCGACTGAAACCACAGCCCTGCACCCCTGCAAGCTCGGGTGAGGACACCCGTGTCCACGAGAGTGGGCATTCATGGGCCCAACTGGTAAAACACGTCTCCGTCCCTCCTTTGAAGTAACACCTCTGGGCAGTGAACGCTCAGGAGCCAGTGGATATTGTCTCTTGGGCTGGATATTTTTTTTTTTAATGTTGTTTAAACCATCGTGAGTGAGGAGGTACCAGCTTCCCAACACCCGTCACGTCAGCAGCAATAAGGTAGATTCAATCTGCTTTAATAATGTGGATAATTACTAGCATTTCAAATTTAATTAAGAAAGATGCTTCTGGCTTTATTTGTATTGAGCTTCATATCTCTGTTCATCTAACATCTAGGGATTAACAAGAAAAGGAACTATTTACACAAAATCTTTCGGGCATCCAAAGAGCAGAATGCCCCAGTCTCTAGCCATTGTTCAGACACCAGATCAGCCTCTCTCCACCTACAATCACGGCTGTGGCCAGGACTCTGTAGGACCAGGTACCTAGATGCTGTGGATCCAGAGGTGAAGGTGGCTTTTCACCTCCCAGGCAGGTGGGGGTACCAGGCTCCAAGTGTGATGGGCATCGCCCCCTGCCTGGAGGGAGGTGGGGAGGGCTTCTGGTTGGGGGGGGGGGGTGAGAGGTGGCCTGAGTCTGGGCTCCCAAGGAGGGCAGGAGGGCAACCAGACGGGAGAGAAAGGAGATGGGTTTCAGGTAGAGGAAAAATTCTCTGTAGAAACCTAGAAATCATTGACGCCTTTGGATCTGGCCCCTTAGGCTCCCGAACAATGAGAGGGAGGTTGTTCTGGGGGAAAATGTAAGAAATTTCACAGGCTTAATGACACCCCGGAGGCACCCTATGAACATGGTGGCTGGCATGAGTCCTGAGTTACCTCTCAGAAACATTTTGTGGGTCCTCACGGGACGATTCTTGCCCAGTCACCTCTCAATTCTGTCTCCCTACGTTCCATGAAAACCCACCTAGCAAGACGGTGGGAGGTTTCCTCACGTTTACCTCTACAGGACACTGTCTTTGGCAAAAATCCAGCAAGTCCCTGGGACTTCTAGTTTCTTTTGAGATTCAAAGGCAGCAGGTCACTGAAATATCTGCCTGTTCAGAGGGAGCGGAGGGTGGGGTTGGCCGAAGATGCAGGACCGGGCAGATGACGATGCAACAGGTAAGCAAATCACCACCAGAGTCAAAACCAAGCCACTCCATAAATAGAAGCTCAAGTGCGTTCCAGCCAATATCTATCCTAGATCTGGAGTTTTAATTTAAAGGAAGGAAGAAGGGGGAGAGGCAAAGAGGGTCTCCCCTGGAGCAGTGGCTGGCAAAGGGCACCTGTCACAGCGGCAGAGAGAAAATCCAGAGGAGCGTGACAGTGATGGATGAAGCGGCTGCAAGGGGCCGCCAGGGGCCACTAGGGTCTGCCAGAGGCCACCAGCGGCCACGCGGGGCTACAAGAGGCCACCAGGGGCAGTGAGGGGCCACGAGGGGCCACAAGGGGCAGTGAGGGGTAGCGAGGGGCAGCGAGGGGCCACAAGGGGCCACCAGGGGCAGTGAGGGGCCACGAGGAGCTACCAGGGGCAGTGAGGGGCCATGAGGGGCCACCAGGGGCAGTGAGGGGCCACGAGGGGCCACGAGGGACCACAAGGGGCCACCAGGGGCGGTGAGGGCCACAAGGGGCCACAAGGGGCAGTGAGGGGTAGCGAAGGCCAGCAAGGGTCCTGGGAGAGCAGTGGCGAATCAGGGGAGGGCCTGGCAAGCTTAGCTCTCCGCATGGTGACCGTGAACCAGGATCAGAGTCCACATCTGGTTCAGAGGAAGGGGTTTCATCCTCAGGTGGGGGGAATCGGGTGTGCGATTCTAAGAACAACACATGTTTACAAAAAGAGTCAGTGCCATCTGCGTCGCGTTTAAGACCCTCTATTGCTGTTTCACAAGTAAATGCAGAGAACAAACACCGGGCAGAGCCTCTGCTTCATGAGTCTAGTGTCATCAAGATTTCCAATCGGGAACGAGCCTGTGAATTCTGCAGCCGAAGTCCTGGTCTGCACGCTTCCCTCTTCTGATGTAGCAGAGGTGAAATTCTCATTCAGCCCCAGAAGTGTTGTCTGTTAAACGGCTGGCCAGACCAGCCTGACCCTGTTTATGTATCAAAACTGACAGAAAAAAAATTGGAAGATTATTCTGCCGTCAGATATCGTATGGACTCTACCAGCACACGTGCACAACGAGTGAGTGGAGAATGGTTCAGCAACATAACAGAAGAAGGTTCTGGAGCCTCCGGCTGGGAGACCCAGCCGTGCTAGAAGCAAAGAATCCACAGAGAGGAAAGCAGGTAAGGCCGTCGGGGCAGCTCGTGACACTGTGTGCTCGGCAAATGAAACTCAACTTCCAGATCAAAGCAGAAAACTTGCTCAAATGTTTGACGTAGTTCATTTGTTCCACATCCTCTGTCACCTGCACTGCCACGCGGCTTTGCTGACGCAGCCTTTTGAACCTGAGTCAAGCATTATGTTCACCTTCCTGACCAGCTCACGTCGATTTTCCTCTGAATCCCCCGGGCACCCAGGCCCTGGGTGCTGGGATCACCTACCCAGAGCTCAGCAGAGGCCCTGCTCCGAGGGCGCCCCATACGCATTCTGTCCCCCTGGGATCTCTCGATGCCCTGCTGCCCTGTGCGTGTTTCCAGAGAGGCCACCAGTGCAGGAGGGCTTCGGGCCTGAGTAGGAACACCTGTGCCTTCTTATCCTTCCCTCCAGCTAACATCCTCCCTTCCGTGGTCTGATTCACCTTCCAGTCTGGCTGGAACACCTTTCCACAGTATTATAGCAGCTATTCACAAACTGGTCGTAAAGCCATAGATTACTGGGCCACTTTCACCCCTGATTACGGCCATCAGCACTAAGGCTGTAACACGTCACATCTGGGAGGAAAGGAGAGTGATCTCATTCGTTTCATAAAATGACAGAACCAGATTTCCAGAAAATCAATACCCTGAAAAACTTCTATTTTTACTGAAGTAGGACACAACTTTGTTCAATACTGTGAACAAAATACAAAAGATACAAAGCAGAGTCGATACAACAATTCCAAATTTTTGTCCTTGAACTTAATTTGGAGCAGATCTCACATGCAATGTGTCTCATGGCTTGTACTCACCAACATCTGATGAGCACCGAGTGCTATGGTGACAGAGGCTCTGCGGGTGCCGGGAACAAGGGACGACCAGGACAGGGGTCCCTGCCTTGCAGACCATGGTTTGGTGAGAGAAAGCACCACGCAAGGGGGGTTATTACAGTTCAGCAGATTCTACCCTGAATCTGCACAAACATTCAGAGGCAAGACCAGCTTGTGCTGCTAACATTGAAAGTACTGCGTTGAGGGGCACCAGGGTGGCTCAGTCAGTTACGCGTCCGACTTTTGGTTTTGACTCAGGTCATGATCTCACGGTTCATGAGTTCAAGCCCGACATCGGACTCCTTTCCCCCTCTCTTTCTGCCCCTCCCCTGCTCTCTCTGTCCCTCTTTCAAAATAAATAAATAGACTTCAAATTTTTTTAAAAATAAAGTCTAAGTTGAACCTTGAGTAATAGTCACATTTTGTGGCCAGTGTATCATGCCCTGATGCACTGAGATAAAATTTTGTCTGAGGCCCCAAACTTAGTGTGGAGTCATAGGAGCGTTTTGGAAGGGAGCCATGGTTTCTATGGTCTGCGGATGACTGGCACTCCCTACTTCTCCAGCACCTGTTCCCGCCTCCCCACCCTAAATGCCACCACCCTGTCTCCCTCCCTCCCTGGGGACCTCACCTGACCTCCCTGCTCCCTATGGCTCCACTTCGACTCTGGACCAGGCTTCCAGGTGACGCCTCCCGAGGGTGGGCTGTGGCCACCTCTCGTCCTACTCCACCCCATGAAATGCTCCCCTTTCCCTAGGATGAGGACCCCTTGCCTGACCTTCAAGGCCTGACACTGTCTGTTCCCAGACTACTCAGCGGAGCAGGAATTCCAACAGAATGAAGACCCGTGCTATTCCCGATCACCCAGCCCGCTTTTTCCCTCCAACCCCTCACCTGCCACCTGATCTGAATGCACCCATTCCCCCAGCATCAGTCCAAATGCCACCTCTGTGAAGTACCCCCCGCTTCCCCTGGGACCATCTCCCCAGATCAGTTCTCTCCCTCTGGGAACTCAGGGGCACTGCGTCCACGCCCTTCTTACCATGTACGGCTCGGTGCTGCCCACCACCGCCGTCCTCCTCCAAGGCACAGCCAGGGTCTGACTGGCACCAAGACCTTTTCCCCCCTGTCTCTCCTCCTTCCATCTGTACAGATCATCAGCCCTGGAGCTGAGCAGGCCTCCCACGTGAATACATCATTACGGCAAGAATTAAATTCAACCCCATTCAAGCGGGACCGTGTCAACTCACCAGTTCTGAAACTTCGCACAATCTACGAAAGCAAGTAAACAACAGATGGAAAATATGAGACAATTGGTCAACCGGTCAATTTTTGTTTCACAGACGACTGTCACTTACTAAAGAATGTTTAACTCACAGAAAAACACAGGCAAAAAAAAGATATATGGTATCCCCTTAACGGGGACAGCCATATTCCTCTAGTGGCCAAATTTAACGGTAGCGGATTTCATCCACTCACTCGCTCATTCGTTCATGAGAGGTACTGAACATCAACCACACCCGTGGCCTGTATCACGGACTCTGTGGGAAACTGCAGACAGAGTCCTGGCTCAGCAGGACTTTCCCCAGTGGAGAAACTCCCATACATAGTAGATAAACTCTCTCCTACATCCTCCTCACTGTTCCATGAATTCCACGAGAAAAGCAAAACCAACCAAAGCCCTCTTGGACTGGGCCACTGGGAAGCATCACTGTCCCAGGATGCCCCGGTGAGACAGATACTATAATTCTCTGAGCCCCCCACGAGGATCTGCTACATTCTATGCAGCTTAAAAGATCTTAGAAGGTGATCCTTGTTTTACAAAGCTATCTTTCAAGAATGACTTTAAAAAAAAAAAAAAAGTTGGAGTTTAGGAGAAACCATGTTGGCTTGAGATTTGGATCTCAGGGAATAACATTTACTCCTGGACATGTCTGCCAAAGGGACCCCTAGAGGCAGTGTTAGGCCAAGGTCCCAAACACGCTAAGAGGGTCCCCCAAAGGGGTGAGGAACCAAGCTTCAGTCCACAGGCCTGGACCTCATCTACTGCCTGCAGATAGGACCCCAAACGTGGACACAGAGCCACCACCCCTTCCCCAGAGGCAGCCTTCCAGGGACAAAGGCAAATAATGAGGCATTTCCAGGAAGCCTTTCATCCTTATTCTGGCTAAGGTCTTGAAAGAACAGCCATGAGCCCTGTACCCAGTAGGAGCCTCTGCCAACACCTGAGCACAGGGCCTCAGAGGCTCGTCCATAGCCCCTTCTGGAGTGGAGGCTGAAGGCTCCGTGGGGTGACCCCACAGCTGGCGGCAGGACCACGACAGCTCACTGGCCTCCAAGCCTCTGGTCCAGGCACCTCCTCTGAGTGGAAAGGAAATCCCTAGCAAGTGCAGGCCACTTATTTAATAAAATTAAATTTAAAAATAAAAATAAAAACGTGAGAAATAAATCCACTGACCCAATCAAAGGAGGGACGCAGAGACTCGGAGGACAGTGAAGCAAGGCATTAATCAACGTTCTTGCAAAAGCAGGTGTCTGATGGACAGGAACACTTGGAGCAGTTACAGCAGACAATTTATCCCCTAGTATGCAAGTCCCTCCCCTGGTTCCTCATTGGCTGAGTGCTACAGAGGTAAGTCCCGCCCCTGGTTCCTCATTGGCTGAGTGCTACAAAGGTTACAGCCTTCTCCAGAAGTCGCCTGTGCCCAGGTAAGGCAAAAAGTAGTCTGACTGGAACAAATGTACATTTCCTGAGGTGACTTAGATTTCAGATCTTTGGCACATACTCATTGCATGCATTTGTACATATTTCCAGTAGGTTGTAAATCTATTGTTAAGCAGACAGCACAGATTTTATTTGGTATCTCTGAAAATGAATCATCCACTTACTTTGCACAAAAAGCAAAAGGACATTTGGAACAAGATCTGTGACTATGAAAGATCAACATTCCCTTGACTTCTCAAATGGAAGGATTTTAATTGTTTTATCACATCCTACTTGTCTGATAAATCATTCATTTTCAAAATAGTATCCAAAAAACAGAGGAAGGGGGGTACCTGGTTTGCTCAGTCGGTTAACTGTCCAACTTCAGCCCAGGTCATGATCTCACAGTTCGTGGGTTTGAGCCCCACATCGGGCTCACTGCTGTCAGTGCAGAGCCTGCTTCGGATCCTCCATTCCCCTTTCTTTCTGCCCCTACCCCGCTTGTGCAATCTCTCTCTCTCTCTCTCTCTCTCTCTCTCTCTCTCTCTCTGTCTCTCTCTCAAAAATAAAAAACATTTTTATAAAAAAGAAAAGGGAGGCTGTACTGAGTTAAGAAATTATTTCCTAATCATTTCCATTAATGGCAGAAAGACGTTATCTCCCCAACAACCACCCAGCTAGGCAGGAACTTCTCCCAGACAATGGAAGCTCCCCGAGGGCCAGAGACACAACTAGTCACCCTCTGTCCTCAGCTCCTGTACCACCCAGAACACGGAAGGTGCCCAAGGTCAGCAAATGAACAGATGGCCCCATCTCAGACAGAAGATCTTTTTTTTTTCTTCAATTTTTTTCAACATGGTAAGTGTACTCTTTAATCTCCATCCCACCCACCTGCCCTCTGATAACCATTAGTTTGTTCTCTCTCTTTCTCTTTGCTTATTTGTTTTTTTCTTAAATGAGTGAAAATTTTCCTAAACGAGTGAAATTTTCACCCACCTATGAGTGAAATCATATGGTACCTGTCTTTCTCTGACTGACTTACTTCACTCAACATAATACCCTCTACATCCATCCATGGTGTTGCAAATGGCAAGATCTCATCCTTTTCGTGGCTGAGTAATATTCCACTCTGTGTGTGTGTGTCTTCTTTATCCATTCATGTATTGATGGACACTTGGGCTGCTTCCATAGTTTGGCTATTGTAAATAATGCTGCTGTAAATATAGGGATAGAAAGGACATATTTCTTAAATTGTTCCCCTAAAATACATCCCCAGAGACTACTGATGCAAGGCTTGAACAGAATGAAAATCCAGGGGAATTCTGCATCCTCACCATAATATGCTCAGTGACTGGGAGGGGGGTTAATGTAAACATGATTTAAATTACTGCTCCTCAGTAAAACAGAGCGCAGATGTTGGTCCTGTGACCCCACCACCCGCCCCTCAGCCTACCCTGGACCGTGCCCACCCTGGTCTGCAAGGCTCGGTGTGATGGGAACGGAGTATCAGACGCAGCAGGTTTATAGCTTTCGAGCTACCTCTGCCAAGAAACCAGTCATTTGACATTTCTAAAATTTATATCTAAATAATTATACATGGTAATCGAAAGCATTAGGAAGCACGCTATGTGCCAAACAGTTATTAAACATAAAAAAGCATACAAACACAAACATTTTGCTGGTTAAGGAACTTCAAAGTGCAGGGTGCAATCAGTCCTTCCAGGGCATATAGGCTGACACACTGATGTGCTGGAAAGGGTAGGGCGTGTGGGGATTCGAGAGGAGCAACACGGGGTGGGGGTGTCGTAGAGACGGGCGAGGAGGACACAGGACGCTCAGCTACTTGTGGCACAAGACGAGTCCCACGGTGCACGAGCTTCCTGAGGCTGCCATGACAACCTCCCATGGACTCATGGGCTTAACACAACAGAAATACATTCTCTCAAAGTTCTGGAGACCAGAAGTCCAAAATCAGCGTGTGTCTGGGCCGGTTCTCCTGGAGGCTCCGACAGAGCCCCTGAGCTGTGCCCCTCCTCCAGCTGGCGGGGGCTGCCGGCAATCTGTCATCGCACGCTGCTGTCCTCTGTGCCCTCGAATCTTCTACTAAGGGTGCCAACCACGGCTTAGGGCACACCCGAGGCCATACCCTAATCCAGTATAACTTTATCTTAACTAATCACACCTGCAACGACCCTATTTCCAAATAAGTCACATTCTTGAGGTTCTGGATGGACAGGAATTTTGGGGGGTTGAGGACACTCTTCAACCCAGGACAGGCAGCAAGAGCTTCAAGGTCCAGCAGAGGAACCAGAGCCACGTGCTCTCCGTGCTAAGAGGACCATGACGGGTCCCGCAAGGCAGCTTCACAGCTGCTCACAGGCTGTAGGGAGCTCGGGGAGCAGGCATCAGGATTCTCCCTCAGTCCTCGGAACCTTACTCCGTCCTTGTCCTTCCCTCTCAGAACAAGGCTGAACCACCTGAGTGTTCTCCACCCACAGGATCGCTGATAGCTACGTTCTTCCAGGCAGGGTGGCTTCCTGGCGGTGAGTCTGTAAAATGGCCCTCATCCCAGAAGGCACTGGTATGTGGCCAACACCACACCGGGAACACCACGCACACCCTTCAGTCCGGGTCTCCCCACAGCAGTGTCTGATCTGAACTGTATGACCCTGAGCAGCCCCTACGATGAGGGGAGAGCCCACACCAGGTTCTCTGGAGGCCTCACAACAGGAGCAATGCTCGAAATAGACTTCAAGGAGAGAGGAGAACGTTCCAGAAGGATGAACTGCACAAATGTAGGTGGGGAAGTGCAAGGCACACACACAAAACCCTGAAAGAGTCCCAGTGGCTAAAATACAGGTGTGCAGGGGGTAGAGACAGGATGCTGGGTCGACCCGGCTGTAGATGCTGAGGCTTTCTCAGACTTTCCCCTCCACATGCTTTATTCCATCTTGGGGGGGGGGGGGCGGGGAGTCTGTAAGATTGTAGGCCTTCTCTCTTTCCCAAAAGGCCAGGCCCAGAGTGGAGAGCCTCCTGTTTGTTTCCCCAGTGCAGTGTCCTCAAACGCTCAAGCTTGTGAACCTTCTCCCAATCCTGCAGCCCCAGTCTGGCTTTCTGTGTGTGCCCACGAGCCGTCTGCCAATGCCTGCTCCTGCCGTCCTCGGGATGACACAGGGAGCCAGCCACGGAGCGGGAGGGTTCGGGTGAGGCACACGGAACGCGGAGCCGGTTGTGGGGTTTGTTCCCCGTGTCCTCAGGCCCGTAGGGGGTTCTGCAGGAGAGGTGCCCCAGTGGCCAGGGTGGCCTTCCTAGTCACCAGGATGACCCCTGAAGGAGTTAGTGGCACCCCTTTAGTAAGCTCCAACCCTGGGTGCTGGGTCACCAGCTTCTCCCAACCACCCCACCATGCCGTTCCCTTCGGTATTCCGGGCGGGGCGGGTCTACGCTGGGTAGAGCTCACACAGCCAGGGAAGCCGGTGCTCATGCATGCTTTCGCTTCCCTGTGGGAGAAACGGCAGGCCGAGAACCTCCTCTGGGCCTCTCTCCTATCCGCGGTGGTGGTGGCAGTCGTGATGCTCCCTGACTTGTGGACGCATCGCTCCAACCCTCTGCCTGCACGTCACCTCCCCTCTGTGTCCGTCTCCGTGTCTAAATATCTCCCTTTTAGGGGCTCCTGGGTGGCTCAGTCGGTTAGGTGTCCGACTTCGGCTCAGGTCACGATCTCGCAGTCTGTGAGTTCGAGCCCCGCGTCAGGCTCTATGCTGACGGCTTGGAGCCTGGAGCCCGCTTCGGATTCTGTGTCTCCCTCTCTCTCTGCCCCTCCCCCACTTGTGCTCTGTCTCTCTCTGTCTCTCAAAAATAAATAAATGTAAACAAACAAACAAACAAACACGGGCAGCTCAAGGCAGATGGACTGTGAGGAGGCCGCCTGCCTCATTGGGGGCAAGGGAAGCAGAGGGAAGCCACGGCTTCTACAGCTTAGGTGGAGCCGGCTTTGTGAAAGCTTTCACTTCTCAGATGGGCTGGGCATGGGGGCCTCCTGCCCACCCTGGGGGTCTGCAACCCCTGCCCCTCCTGTACCAACTTGTTCAAGCACATGCACCTGGAGGAGGCAGCTCAGACACCCCACCCCCCACCAGACTGGAAACCCCTGGACGCAGCTGTGCCCGGACGCTCAGAAGTCACAGGGAACACAAAGTGTGAATGACGGCATGTGGCCATGACCAGCCCTGGGCACTGCTTGTTACCCATCTGCTTTGGGGGACCCATCAGAGCAGGTGTCAGGAGACACGACAGCACAGAACGTGTGTTAGTCCCCAGATGCCACAAATGCTCACTGATGTGTAAGGACACGGATCCTCACATGTCTGGGATCAGAGTCCCCTCAGATGCAGAAGTTTCCAGGCCACACCTGCATCTCCTTTAGTTTAAAAACACATACCTAATAAATTATCTTCATCTTTAGAAATGGCATAAATGTCGTTAGAAACTAACCTGAGTTTACTGGCTTTATTTAACTCTTGACAGGTATAGAATACAACATTAAAAATGCAATTAACTTGGGCACTGGGGGAGAAAGAAACCCATCAGACGGATGTCTTGTGGGCGAGAGAAGGTATTTACAACTCATAAATCTTACAACTCTCATAGCCCACACCCAAAGAGAGGCCCATGGTACCTGATTAGCCCAAATCTCTCAACTCTTGGAGGCAAGTTACTCGTTGGCTGTTACCACTGATCACATGCAAACACAAAGATTCTCCTCAAGAAAAATCATTTTCCAACAAAACATGGTAGGACTGGATGTCAAAGTTTTATGTGCCAAACTGACTGGGCCACAGTGTGCCCTGACTCTCGGTCAGACTCTTCTGGGTCTATTTGTGAGGGTGCTCGTGGATGACATTAACATTTGAGTCCACAGCCCCAGTAAAGCGGAGTCCCCACCCTACTGTGGTGGGGCCCCTCAAATCAGGCGAAGGCCTGAGACAGCAGAAAGGCCTACCCATCCACAAGTAAGAGGACATTTTCTCCTGCCTGACAGCCTTGGGCTGGGACATTGGTTTTCCTCTCCCTCGAACTGAAACACTGGCTCTTCCTGGGTCTTGAGCCCGTCAGCTTCGGACTGGTATTTACTGGCATTGACACTGACTCTCCTGGGTCTCCAGCTCCGACAGGAGACCTTAGGACTTGTCGGCCTCCATTATCATGTGACCCGATCCTGGTGGTTGTGGTTCTGTGCAGAACGCTGAGTGATCCACGGCCTTTGCACCATTATTCATTCAGTGAATTTAACAAATACTTACTGAGCACCACGGAGGACTGCTACTTTCAGATCTAACACTCATTATACATTCTTCAAAAATGGCACCTCGGTTTTCTCTGGAGGCCAGCTCCTTGTTCTCAGTCTGTGTGGCTTGGCTGGGACTGGCCCTCCCTCCCTTGTATGCCACAGTTCAGGGTAAGCACATGACCCAGCCCTGGCAAATCCACACCGCCTATCTGGTGGCCTGGGCACGTGACCCAAGATCACCCAATCACAGAAAATCCCGGTACCCCAATTTTGGAACCATCGGAGGAGACCCTTCCTTCCCACTGGAATTTCGCCTGAATGCTGCCACTGCAGGACAACGGGGGCCGGGCCGGGGGAACCCACCAAGAGCCAAGGCAACACAGACAGCAGCAGAGAGCACACGGAGAGGAGTCAGCAGAGGCCCTGACCCTCCGGCACTTTCCTTTCTATGTCCTCTTTGCCACCGAGAGAGGGGCGTCTGCCCCTTGCGACAGACACAGAGAACCCCACCTTTGTGCTGGGAGCTCAGAAATGTTTCACCGTGGGCCTTCAGTGGGCTGAATGGAGCTGACTTCGAAGGAGAAGGCAAACGGACCTTCCATTCTGCACCAGGAGACACTGGAAGCTGCCCCCGTCCCCTTCAAACAAGGAGGCCATGTGGGTGTCAGGTGGACGGCTCTTGGTCACAGAGCAGGACAGGAAGCAGCCCCCGGGCCCAGGTAGTGAGTGGGCTCCCTCAGAGCGAGGAGATGCCAAGGAGAAGAAGACCTATTGTCGGAGGAACATCTGGGATCTAGATAAAGAACAGGGTGGCGCTGACCACTGGATCGACTGAATTTTAAGAGAAAGTGGAAGCTGTTTCATACCTGTTTATCATAAAACACACGTGTCCTGCATACCAGCTATGACCACCGCTCCCTATAGGCTCTTAGTCCGATCTTCTTGTATTGTCCCCCATTTCACAGACGTAACACGATGTAAGAAATTGCTCCATCCAACACGAGCACCCGTGAAAATCAGAAGAGAGAAAATGAAGGCCCAGAGTAGGCTGAAATCCTCTTTACGCCTGCCTGATGTCTTCAAGGACACAAGCGTCTAACCCATACTTAATTTCACGGGTGTGTGACTAATACGGCCCCCTCCACCGGCTCAGACTACATAATGAGCTCACACACCTTTTAAAAGTCAAGTTAATAACTCCCTGTTTCCAAACTGTACCCGTAAGAACGCTTTCCTTCCTTCAGTTTGGGACCTTCCCTTCCCCAAACGTCAGTCCCCACACGGGCACACTCCACCCGCTACAAAGAAAGTCAGAAGCCCAGGAGGTCCTGGCTCACGGCCGTGGTTGCCCATGCAGCCACGTGACACAGCCACTGGCCCGATTCTTCCACACCGATCCTGCCCCGCACAGGCCAACAAGCCAGGTCTCACCATGGCTCTCAAACAGTTTCTCCATGTTGGGGGAAGGACACCTCTCCCTCCGCATCAGGCTCAGTTCCAACCACTTTTACCACCACAGGCCAGTGGCCACTCCTTCGGGGACAGTTCTATTAATTTACACACACACACACACACACACACACACACACACACACACACGTTTTTACAGCAGCTCAAGGTGCCAGGTGGCTGGGTCAGAAGCCACACATCACCTCTGGACAAGAAAGATCCCCCTCCTAAGACCTTGGGGAAGGACTACTTTCTTGACACCCTAGTGGTGTGGCTGTTGGCTGATGTTCATCATTAGGACTGTATTACCATCGGCCAGAGATTGGGGGTAGGGGCAGGACCTGAACAGTACACAGGGGACCAGAAAAAACCCTTCCCACACACAGACACACACACAGACAAGGGCTTCAAGACCTCCCGCATCACGTTCTTCCTGCCCCAGGGATGTTGGAATTGACTGTTGTACCCCCCCCATGGCCTCTAAAAGACAGTCACAAAAATAACAGCCTGATGTCAGTCCACTTCCCAGAGGCCAGAGTAACCAGCTTTGGTAGGGGTCACCTTGTTAACTAGCACTGTGCACTCAGATCTTCTCTGACACACAAAAGGCTCAGTACCAATCAGGGCTAATTGCAGGTTTCTGGGGTACCCTCCCGGCTCAGCTGTTTGGCAAAAACTGCATTTCATTACATTTTATACTAATCAGCTTCAAGAGCAGAGTGCAAAATTAACTTCAAATAATTTCATGCTCTCAAGTAACCTTTATTTCCTAAATTGGGGTGCTTTGCAGTAACTGTTTTATCCTACTGTATAATAACAGTGTTCTTTGCGTTAGGGTATAGCACTTCCATAACAGCTGTTATCTTAATCAAATAGCAATGGTTCATCTTGATTCCAGCATTAAGTCAATAGCACATGCTATTTGTTACTTCATAAACTTCAATACCATAAGTGTTATCGGTTAAATAAGTGTTCTCTAAAGTGTGGTTTAATGAATCAGAACCAATTTAAAAGACGGTCTGGCTTGAAATACTGAAATCTGCCAAATTTAAGAGTTCTGTAAAACATCAAAATCCTCAGGTAACCAAATGTTGAACTGTACGTTGAGCATGCATCCTCTTCCAATGAGCCCTCACATAATGTGGTTTCACTGAAGATACAAGGGAGCGTGTGCATGTTGAGGACTCACCCACCACAACCCCGGCTCGTGCACCTGTATTTTCACTCCTCCCTGATACATCTTTAACGTATATTTGCCCAATGTCGTCCCTTGGAAGCCAATACTGAAGCAAAGAAATACCACATTTATTGTGCCTTAACAATCACGTATGTAAACAGGATTGGAGGTTTCCATCAACTGTGAGCTCTGGGGGTTTCCATCAACTGTGAGCTCACTGTCAGACAAGAGAATAACACAGACATCAAAAAGGCCAAAGCAATCTTGAGCTACAATAATAGAGTCATAATATCAAGGAGGCAGGAGGTAATAGCCTTACCCTGTAATTGGAACTCGCCTGGAGTGTCATATTTAAATATGAGCCCCTCACTTGGAAAGAAAAAGAGAAAATAAGGGGAGAACAGCATACATAGTTTAGAGACTGAAGTGAGGCTCTGAGAGATAAGAGGAAGGTTGGTCACAGGACTTGGACACATGTCACAGCATTGGTGTGGGGACTAATCAATAAAAACGATAAGCTGGGAGGAGCTCCCTGCACACAGAGCCACTCTGGCATGGAACAAACCACTTTAACAGGTCAGCTACGTGTAGTTCCAAGTCCAAAAGTGATGGAAAGCTATAGAGAGGAGGCCTAGCAAGTGGTCTCCTTGTGTCTGCCTTAATAGGTCCATATGTCACCAAAATATCTTCCAGGCAGAACCCAATGGTCTCCCTGAGATGAAGAGATAAAGCAGGAGACAACAAGAGGCTAGAGGTCACAGAGTGCTGGTGGGGACAGGGTTGCACACACTGAGAGCTCCAGAGACCCACAGAGGGCTCCCCTCAAGGAGCCAGCAGAGTACGGTCTGTGCATGCGTGTGAAAAAGCTACCCAAGGCCAGGAATGGGACGCCCCAAAGGATTAGAGGGAACAGCAATGGAGCTCACACAAAGCCTGAACAGGGCCTATGCCCAGCAGCCAGAGCAGGAAAGTTTCAAGTTACAGGGTATAGGGCAGAGAACTCAAAAGAGTTTTCTTTCAGTGGTGGAATAAATTAACCCTAGGTCTGCAACCACCTAAGAAACATAAGATCAAAATCTGACAGGATCAAATTGTTTCCATGGAACTTAGCCATGGAACCAAACAAAGATAGAGAATATTTACAGGAACAGAAAAATACCCAGCACATGAGAAGGTAAAATTCACAGTGCCTGACATTCAATCAAAGACTATCAGGCATATAAAGAAATAAGAAAATATTACCCATAATGAGGAGAAAAAGCAATCCATCAGAACTGACCCAGCATTGACACAGAGGACAAAGTTAGTAGAAAAGGACATAATCAGTTGATATAACTGGTCTTTTTGTTCTGGAAGATAGAAGAGGCACTATGCATGTAAGAAAGACATTTAAAAAAGACCCAAAATGAAGTTCTAGAAATGAAAACTATAAGGTGTGAGATCAAAATAAATATGATGGGTGGGGGGGCACCTGGGTGGCTCAGTCAGTTAAGTGTCAGACTTCAGGTATGATCTCATGGTCCGTGAATTCGAGTCCCGCATCAGGCTCTGTGCTGACAGCTCAGAGCCTGGAGCCTGCTTCAGATTCTGTGTCTCCCTCTTTCTCTGCCCCTCCCCCACTTGTGCTCTGTCTGTCTCTGTCATTCTCTCTCACAAAAAATAAATAAACATTAAAAAAGATACTGTTACGGGGCACCTGTGTGGCTCAGTCAGTTGGGTGTCCAACTTTGGCTCAGGTCATGATCTCACAGTTTGTGAATTCAAGCCCCACATGGGGCTCTGCACTGACAGCTCAGAGCCTGGAGCCTGCTTCGGATTCTGTGTCTCCCTCTCTCTCTCTGAACCTCCCCTGCCCATGCTCTGTCTCTCCCTCTCTCTCTCTCTCAAAAATAAGTACACATTAAAAAAAATTTCTAAGTAAAATTAAATATGATGGATGAAATTAATTGCAGATCAAACATCACAAAAGAAAAGATTACTGAGATTGAAGACATAGGTGAAATTAAACAGAGGGAAAATGGCTCAAAAAAATGAAGAGCATCAGGTGTGATGGGGCAACTTCAGTGGCCAAATAAACCCACAATAAGAGCTCCCAGAAGAAAGCAGAGGCTGAGCCAAAATCTCCTAAATTTGATGAAAACATAAATCCAAAACAAACAAAACGAAAGCACAATAAACATGAAGAAAAACATACAAAGGCACATTATAGTCAAATTGTTCAATGAGAAAGAAAAAATCTTAAAAGCAGCCAGCGAAAAGTGTTGCATTAGCTACAGAGGAAAAGAGATCAGGATAATGGTAAATGAGAACAGTTCCAGCTGAAGGACAGTGGTTCAACTTTAACTTTTTGAAAACCACTATCAACCTAGAATCCTAGAATCCTGTACTCCCTAAAAATAGCTTCAAAACCTAAGGCGATTTTTTCAGACACATATATGCTGAAAACTATTATCATCAGCAAAACTACACTACGAGAAAGGAAGTCAAAAGGAAAATGAGAACAGGTGGAAATCTGTATAGACACAAAAAATAAAGAGTACCAGAAATGGTAACTATATGGGGTAAATATGAAGACAGTTATTTAAATCACTTTAAAACAGAGTTGACTCTTTAAACCAAAACTAGTAACAATGCATTGCCTGGTTTATAACATCTGTAGAAGTAAAATGCATGGAAATAGAACAAGGAAGGGAGAGATGTATGTATATTATTTTAAGGCTCTTGCACTACATACACAGCCAGGTGATATCACTTGGAAGTAGACTGTGCCACATTAAAGATGTATAAACCATTACAACCATTACAATAACAATAAAAAAACTATAGCTAATACAAGATATAAAATGGAATCATAAAAATACAAATAATCCAAAAGAAAAAGAAACATGAACAAATGACAAAAGGAACAAATAGAAAACAAATAGCAAGACAGACTTAAAAATAACAGTATCTGCATCTCATTAAATGTAAATGGGCCAAACACCTCAGTTAAAAGACAGAGATGGTCAGGATAGATTTTTATTTTTATTTATTTGAAACTTTATTTTTTCGTAATCTCTACACTCAATGCGGGGCTGGCACTCATGACCCTGAGATCAAGAGTCACATGCTCTTCCAACTGAGCCAGTCAGGCACCCCTGTCAGGATAGATTTTTAAAAGCAAGACTGAATGATATGCTGCCTACAAGAAACCCATCTTAAATATAAAAACACAAATAGTTTAAAGGTAAAATGATGGGAAAGACATATCATTCCAAGTTCACCAAAAGTAAAGCTAGATACGTTAATATCAAAGTAGGTTTCAAAGCAAAGAAAGTTAGCAAGGTCATTCCATAATGATGAAAACGTCAGCTCCTGAAAATATAAGATAAGAAGATACAAAAATCCTAAGTATTCTGATCTGATGGCAGAGCTGAAAGTGCATAAAGCAAAAACCAGCAGATTTGCAAGGAGAGTATAAACAAACCTATAATTCCAGTCAGAGATTTCAGTGCCTCTCTATCACAGATTGACATAAAAAGTCTATCAAAAATCAGTAAAGATATGGGAGACCTGAACACCACCACCAAGCAAGTTCATCTAATTCACACTGATACAACAGCCCACCCAACAACAGCAGAATTCATATTTTTCTTAGGTCCACATGAAACATTCATTCAGACAGACTATAGCTGGGGCCATAAAAGAAGTCTCAAAAAACTGAACAGGATTCATACGTACATCTAGTCTGCTCTCTGTCCAGAATAAAATTACCTTACAAATCAACAATAAAGATATCTAGAAAATTCTCAAGTATTTGACCGCTAAACTGACCATTGCTCTTGGCAGGTGGATTAATAGCCCCAGATGTCCAGACCCTAATCCCCAGAACCCGTGAACATGTGACCTACCGTGGCAGAAGGAACGATGCCGCTGTGATCAAATTACCTTGTGAGTTAGGGAGTTTATCCTGGATTATGCCATGAGCCCGGTGTGATCACTAGGGTCCTTCTAAGAGAAAGGGAAGAGGATCAGAGTCGGTAGTAAGAGACGTAACAATGGAACCAGTGAGTTGAAGGGATATAAGGAAGAGGCTCCAAGCCGAGGAGTGTAGGTGGCCTCTTCAAGCTGAAAAAGAGGCAAGGCTTTCCCCGAAGCCTCCTGAATGAATGCATAGCCCTGCCCACACCTCGATTTTAGGAGTTGTGACCCCCAGAGTCATAAGATAATTAACGGGTGTTGTTTTAAGTCACTACGTCTGTGGGAATTTGTTAAAGCTGCCATAGGAACCCCATACATACGACAAGCTTCCCAGTGGCAAGTTCCTCCCCAGCACAAAGCCCAGGACCTCTGCTGTAGGAGATACCCATGAACTTGTGGGTACCTCTCCACACTGGGTGGAGAGCTCTCCAGGAGACCCAGAAAATGAGTCACAGTATCGTGGTCATTTTCCTTTAATCCCAGTGGAAAACAAAATAGGCTATGCAGAAAACGAACTGTTTCTGAATTTTAATTTCTGTCCCCCTGAGAAAAAAAAACAAAAACCACACCAAAATGACCTAAGGTGGCAGAGTAAGGGAGTCAGATCAGACCTGTATCTGAGCTCTGTTCTGGAAGACACTGCCATCAGGCCGGTGTGGAGGACAAAGAAGCACGCGGTGAGGTGCAGGATAAGGGAGATTCCTCCAGTGCCGAAATGCTTCACAAAGACCCAGCTGGACTCTGAAAATCCACAAGGAAATGCACCTGGAAGAGTGGGGGGTGCTCGGCCAGAGCGGCGGGGGCAACGGCGGGGGAGGAGCCCAGAGCTTTCAGTCGCTGCTGGCAGGAACGCTAAGTGGTACAGAGGCCCTGGCAGCTTCCTAGTTCCGCGTGCACATGACACACGGCCCGCAATCCCACGTCCGCGACTGACCCACGTGTAATGAAAGCAGAGGTTCACACCAAAACCTACACAGGGATAGTCATACCGCTCTTTCTGTAACAACCCAAAACTGAAAACAACCCCAACGTCCTCCACCAGGGGAGCGGATAAAAACTGTGTCCCATCCACATACGAGGGGTCCACCTCTGCCCCAAGGCGCAGTGAACTCCTGAGCTGTTAAAATCAAAAGCAAATGGAGACCAGTAACACAATCAAATGGAGAGCTGCTGGAACATTCCCTGAGCAGACAAAACCAGTTCACCCACACGAGCAAAGAGTCATTTAGCTAACTTACTGTGCAAGACTACCTGGGCCTGAGTCACGTCACGCTTATGCCTCTGGAGATCATAAGCAAAGAACAAACCATCTTCCAAGGCTGATGGGAGGTAACCACTAACCGGTGCCCTCTCGTTCAGGCAAATTCAAATATGATGCGCAATCGCTGTGAAGAACGCAGCCCCTGCCTCCGCCCTGCATGGGCTGCTCTCAAACCAACCCCCCCCCCCCCCCCCCGCCACCGAGCCCCGTTCCGTGGTTCGATTTGAGCACTCCGCTTCGCCAGCTGTCTCCTTTTTTTGGTGTGCTCACAAGACATTTTTGGAATCACTACTTTGGGGACTCATTGGTTTGATTTTGGGTATTTTCATTTTCTAATGTTTATTTATTTTAGAGAGACAGAGTGTGAGTGAGGGAGGAGCAGAGAGGGAGACACACAGAATCTGAAGCAGGCTCCAGGCTCTGACTGTTAGGACAGCACAGAGCCCGACACGGGGCTCGAACTCACGAACCACGAGATCATGACCTGAACAAAGTCGGACGCTCCAAATGAGCCACCCAGGTGCCCCTACTTTGGGTATTTCTGACAATGCTCACGACCTGCGTGAATCTGAGAGGCACCGAGCGGAGTGAACCCCAGACTCAGAAGGCACATCTTGTACCGTTGTGTCTCTGACACCCTCAAGAACTCTATGGGCACAGACAACAGATCAGGGGCTGCCATGGAGGCAGCAGGAGGGAGTCTGGGGGGTAAAAGAGCTGAGCTGTAAGCCGATTGCGAATCTGCTCATGTGTAACAAGTTCTAAGACTCTACTCCCCCAAAAAAGTCCATTTTGTACGCAAATCTTTAAAATAACTTTAAAACTAATTTTTAAGAGGAAATAGACAACTCTGAAAGACGAGGTCCCCTGCTGCCATCGCACCGAAGCCACAGGAGGGAGCGGGCCTCTGGGGCTGGGGCTGCAGTTTCGGGGACAGGGACTGCCTGCCTCCCACCATGGGACCCCTGCACAACAGGAACACGTGGAAAGAGAAAGCCTGGGCGCCTCCCCCTTCATTGGTCACTAGCAACATCCAGGTCCCAGGGCAACCACCTGCCACCAGTTCTGAAGGAGAGGAAACCTGCCTCACGACACCGCCCAAGGGGTGCACTGGCCTGACACTCTGTTCCCTCTAGGGACATTCAGAGCAGACTTATGTCCATCACAGCGGCACCTCGGTGGGGCCCCCGTCTTGCTTTTGTCCCTGAAGGAAACTTGCTGGACGCGTCTGCAAAGCCAAGGTCAGTGCCTGCCCGGCTGCCCTGAAGAGGGGCGGAGTCTGGCCCAGGTACCCACCCCTGCCCTAGACAGGCTCTGCCCCCCGCAGCCTGCAGCCCTCCTGCCCCTCTGCAGCCCCCGCCACACGCGCCCTGGCTGAGAAGCCTTCCCCCTTTCTTTCATCTGGAAGACGCTCAGAGCAACTCAGACGCCCCTCTAAGGGCACAGTGTCAGTCAGGAGAAGCGTTGTAGGAGCAGGGCCTCCCTTTACCCACCCGCTCCCAGGCACACTCTGATTTCTAACCCAAGCCTTCAAAACACACCCCGCAGTGGAAAGTCACAGCAGCATAAACAGCACCTTCTACTCGACCTCTCGGGACCTCACTACCACACCCGGGGGGGCCCCAAGTCGTCACAGGGTCTTGAACGTGGTAGCGGCAGGCCGAAGAAAGCGAACCCTCCGGACAGCAGAGAGAAAGACCCAGTCCAACGCTGCTGGCTCGAAGATGGAGAAAGGGTCACGAGCCCAGGAAGGTGGGCGCCTCGTAAAGAGGTTCTCCCCCAGGGCTCAGAAGGACCCAGCCCCCTGACACCTTCGTGTTACCCACTCGCCTCCAAAGCTGTAAGAGAATTGTGTGTCTCGTTGTAAGCCTCTGAACGTGTGATGATTTGTTACAGCAGCTGCAGGAAACTCACACATTCAATTCACTGAGCGGCTGGAGGGCGGGGCACCACTCCTTTCATCTCTGGTGGCGGCACCTGGATTTGGCTCTGGGAAACCGCCCTTCCATCATCTTCAATCCAGGCGTCAGGAGAGGCCAACATGAGTGTCAGAGTGGCCCCAGGGCCCCGGGGTGGTCAGATCACAACACATTTCCCCCTGGGCAGCGGTTGGTTCAGGAAGGGCCACGCGGACTTCTTCTGCAAGGAGCTCAGCTGGCGGGTGTGCATGGGGACTCAGGGTGGCTGTTTCGGTCTGCAGGTGGGAGGGTCTGCTGAGAACGAGGACAACGTGGAGGAAGACGGTGGAGTCAGGGGACAGGTTCTAGATGGCATCATTCCAATGCCTGGATCGGGCCATGCCAGTTACATGTGCCAGCCGTCCCCCCAGGAGCTTGAGTTAGAACTTTAGAACTCAGCTAAAACTCCACCCCCCAGGACACCCCTCTGATCCCCAAATGGTGCTGTTTCCCCTGACGTTCCCAGAGCATGAGGCTCGTTCACTGGACGAGAACACCCTTCACAAGGCTTCGGCTGCGGTCAGGTTCGCATGTCTATCCGCCCTCTTGTAACCTGCCCTTGGACCGTGCCTTGTGCACCTTTCACCTCCTGCCCCACCACCAGCAGCTGGCCTTGGTTCACAGGGGCAAAAATGTCTACTAAATGCAACTCTGGTAGAAGGAAACAGAATGATGATGCACCAGGACAGCTGGGGGCTCCTGACAAATCAGCCGAGACTGGCCCCCCTTTCTGCCCTGGGCTGCTGTTCTCAAGGACAGAGCGAATGAAGCCTTTGGCGCCGTTGGGTCTGCGGAGAACAGCATTCCATCGTCACTGCCAAACTGCGGACATTGAAATTCTGATCCCCGAGGCACAGCGTGGAAGCCTCACTTGGCACAATACCGTGTGCGCATCAAACAATTACGCGGAACACACGGGGTGCTTTAAATGCTGCGGAAACAGCAGCACAGACACCCTCCTAAACACGGCAAAGGCACTGTTCCCCACCTGCCAGGAAGCTACAGGGATCCAAACACGACCTGGCCATTTGCTGTCCTTCCAGGACACTGCAGGCCTCGCACATCCCGCAACATGCGTGCAGGGCCCAGGTCCCAGGGCGCACGACCCCTGCTCCACTCCTGGACACGGACTCTGCAACGGCACCTCCTCTCTCCCTCCTGAATCCGATGGCCGTGGCGAACTTAAGATGCCCAAAGCGAACCCGGGATTCCTCGCCAAGCTGCTTTCCACCAGGCCTCGTGGCAAAGACAGGCCCCACCATTCATCCAGTGGGTAGGGCAGCCCTGGAAGCCCTGGTCTCGGGCTCCTCTGTGCCTCCTGCCAGCCATGAACCTTTTATCAAGCGTGGTCTTCCCTGCCTCCAGACCCCGTGTGGGTCCACCTGCTGCTTCCCCCTCCAGCCACACCAAGCCCCAGCCGGCAGCGTCCCAACCGCCTCTCGGGTCGTCCCAACACCTGCGCTAACCAGGCCTTCCCACCGCACCCCCAAACCCCCTAACAAAATGACCCCAGCATGGGCCGCCTGCCTGGGTCACCACGTTCCCGCCACATGGTGCCTTTGTCTAGTGCACAAGCAAGGTCAGGGTCTCCACCCAAACCAGTCAAGAGAGGATGGTTCACTCTCAAAACAGGCGGATCTCAAGTCCCGATGGCTTTACGGACACGGTTTGCGTCTCACTCGCAAACTCAGCGAGGACCAGGCACCCCTCGCCAGCTGAACCCACGTTCTCCGAGGCCATGGAGGCTGGGAAGAGACACGAGCGAGCGGGACTGCAGCCAAGGGCTTCAGCTGGGGAGCGACAGACATCGTGTTTCCTCACAGTCCCAACAGAGACACCGCCTCTCCGGGAGTCTAAATTACGACAGGAACGGGGCGGGGGGTTGTAGATCATGTAGCCAGGGGGCCCACGAGGGGGTGACTTTGAACACAGAGCTGAGCACTGAGAAGGAGACAGCCGAGCGAGAGTGTGGAGGACCAGCCGTGCTCAGGGGCCCCAAGACCCTCAGTCCTGGGGCAGAAGCAGGTCCCCTCAGGCAGATGTCCCCTCACTGGGACAACACCTCGTGTCCTCAGGGACTCCCAGAGCTAAAGTCATGCCTTCCCCAAACCGCTTACTGAGTGGCCCTGTGTCCCCAAGCCAAAGAGAGTTCTAGGCACTGAGATTCTAAGAAAGTGCTACTGCTTACTGTTACACAATCATTTTAGAAGCCGAGTTGGCTATAAATCCAACATTTTAAAAATAGGCATATTTTTGCTTATGACTCAGCAACTGTACTTTCAGAAAATGATCAAGGCCACGCCCAAGCATTTAGCTATGGGGAAATTAATTGATGCTTCACTTTTAATAGAAATTGTCCCAAAACAGGAGGATACTGAGGGTCTGTCTGAGAACATCTATTAAATAGAATATTCTTCAGGCATTAGAGATAATATTCTGGGAGACTTTTTGTGCATGGAAAGCTATTCACAATTTGTGATCGAGCAAGTTAATGCATTCAATTTAAAGTCAGAGAACATCTGATTCAGAGTATCACAATACCAGATAAAGAAGCAAGAGCCAGCAACGTGCCATTCCAAGAAGCCCACTTAAATATGAAGGCAGAAATAGGGTAAAAATACCGAGATGGAAAAAGACGGGCCGTACGAACACTAATTGAACGGAAGTTGGAATGAATGTATTTGTAGCAAAGCAGACTTTAGAACAAGGAGTCTCGCCAGGGATGAAGGACATTACACAAAGATACGAGGTCAATTACTCAAGAGATATGATCCTGAATGTGGATGCAGCTAATAAAAGAACTGTAAAATATGTGAAGCGAAAGCTGATTGGATTGAAAAGAAAAATAGATAAATCCGTAATTATAGTTGGAAACTAGAACACTTTTCTCTTTGTAATCAATGGAATGAGTAAACAGAAAATCAGTAAGATACAGAAGAATGGAACGGCAATCCCTACCAGCCTGGTTTAATTAACACAGAACAGTTCACCCAATAACAGCAGAACATATCTTCCCTTCAAGGGCACAGAAACATTCACCAAAAGATAGACCATATTCTGGCCCGTAAAATGAACTTCAACACCTCGAAATATTTAAAATGTCCCCCAATTTGGAAACTGAAAGGCGTGCTTCTCAACAACCTAGGGGTCAAAGAGGAAGGCACAAAGGGCATGAGAATTATTTTCCATTGAATGAAAATAAAAACACAAGGTACAGAAATATAAACTTCGGGGGTGCCTGGGTGGCTCGGTTGGTCAAGTGTCCGACTCCTGGTTTTGGCTCAGGTCTTGATCTCACGGTTCATGAGTCTGAGCCCCGTGTCAGGCTCTGTGCTGACAGTATGGAGCCTGCTTGGGATTCATTCTCTCTCTCTCTCTCTCTCTCTCTCTCTCTCTCTCTCTCTGCCCCTCCCCTCCTTGTGCGATCTCTCTCAAAATAAATAAACTTTAAAATACATATATATAAACTTTTATATTATATTCAATATACTTAAGATAATGATGTGATTGGAGTAAGTCTATCAGTTTGCTAGCTATTTGCTTTTTGTCTCCTCTGTTCTTTCTGTTTTCTCTCTTTTTCTACTTCTGGACTGAGTGTTCTTTATAATTTCATTTTATCTCTACAACTGGCTTATTAGTTATACTTTTTAAGTTGCTTCGAGGATTGTTGTGCCTTAAGAAGACTCAGTGACTAGGAATCCAGATTTGCCAGAAGAGAAGGTGGAAGTAACTGTTCACTTACGACAAAACCCTCTATTCTGGGGGGCAAATCCACAAGGGATTCCAAGCTCTAACCACCTCCACCGATGTGTGTGGCAGGGTCCAATTTGCACGTAAAATTGCCAACCGGCTTTGCAGCCTGGTGGCGGCATATTCGTATCGACAAAGGGGCCCTGCCACAGTGAGGTTTCCAGGGCTGGCCACAGCCCGTCCACCTTGCCCGGCCCTCCATGCGGCAGCCTCGCACGGCAGGCGGGACCGGACCCAGCGGAAGCGGGTCCACGTGAAAGGTCTCCCTTCTGCCCCCCTCTGCTGCCTCTGCCTCGAGCACAACGGGAAACACCTAGCTGCTCCATTTCTGCCCAAAAGGCAGCAGGGCATCTGTCGTCACTCTCCCAGGGAGGGCAATGGGTTCTGCTTTGTTGCACAGCAGAATCTTCAAGGATGAATCGGGCTAGTTCTCTCCATTTCCAATGTCAGTGAGCGGAGCTCAGACTTGCATAATAATGCTCACGTGGTCTGAGTATTCAAAAGGGGAACACAATTCTCAAAGACAAGGAAAAAGATAATTTCCCAACTTCCAATTAATCAACAAAGGCAGGTTCTTTCTTCTTTGTTGCTGGGATCACTGAGCAATCATGAAGCTCTACAGAGCGCTAAAAATAAATATCTTTCCCTTAACAATAGAGGGAACGGAGCATCGATAACGCACCGACACAGTCTCATTAAGAACATGATCCACTGCTGTGAAAATCTAAGAGGATGAGTGGACTCCTCAAAAGCTCTGCTTCTCAATTATACACCCACCCGTCCATCCAGTATTCTGATAAAACTCCAACCCCAAGATTTTCCAACAATGGTGCCATCCACGCATCCCAGAATGCAACCCTCCAGGTTCTGCCCAAATGTTCTTCCAAGTGTCTGGAGCTGACTTGAGTCCTTTTCCTGCTCTGTGGGGCTCGGCAGCAGCCATGAGGCGACTCAGGGTCTTGTGTCCCCAGCCCAAGGTGAGAACCCATGTCCAGAGCAGATGATAGGGCCAGGTGCCGGTCACGGGCAGGCACCAGGCCCGTCAGGTGCCCTCTCTGGAATGTTACTTGTAACCAGATGGCAAAGCCCTGACTCTACCCCGCTGCAGGCCTGACACCGCCCACCTTGGATCCTCAGGGCCGCCGGAGTGTGGTTCCCCTGCCCCGGATAGTTCCATCGTACTCGTGGCGTCAGCTGCACTGCGCTCCTAATAAACTCTCCTCTTGCTTACCTTCACTTGAATTTGTTCCCATCTTCCTATAAAACAGCATTGTTACCTGACAATAGGTGGGAGGTAACAGACCCTCGGGGAAACAAGGAACATTTTCACCAGGGTACCTCGCTGAGCCAGCCGGCAGACAGCAGAAAAGCTCCTTCCTCTTCTGGAAGGAGATGCCGGAGCCCTCGGGGCCTGTATCAGGACGGCTCCGCAGGCTGGCACCACCAGGTGGGAGGCTGTGGGCCCAGAGGCACCGACCACAAAGGACGACAGTGACAGGAAGTGGGGACCCGCTAGCCAGGTTGAAGGAAGGTCACTCCAGACCCCTCAACGCTCACCCTGAGAAACGGTCCGTGACCAGGCGGGGAAAATCTCTTGTCTCTGCTACCCGAGGCTAGCACAGCTCAGAATGAGACCCGGAGTTTGCTTGCGCTGCTAAATTCCAGCAGCTTTTAATCGGCTCCCTCACCCAATTCAGTGAAAGGGTGGGTGGGCTGGAAAGAGCAGTGCTGTGATTCAGGGGCTTGGGAGAGCACAGCCGGATGCTCCAGATCTGTGTCCTGATTTCCTCATCCACGAGGGCCCTCTGGTTGCTAGCAACACAAATCAATCTGGAAAATCCAAGCCATAGGAGAATTCATTAGGAGATGATGAAAGAAGCTCACAGAATCGAAGAAAAGGCCAAGGAACCAGGCTCAGAAAGGACCGAAACGCAGGCAGCTCCACAGGAACTCAGGGACTTCATATAACCTGTGCTCCCGCCAGGGTTGGGCCACTCCAGGCACTTGTTCAGGGGCCAGTCTATGGAGTAACATTGATGGCCGTGCTGCAGCGGGCTGCCTTCTCCTCAGAGAGGAAGGCTCTGGCCGCCTCCGGCCAGGTCCCACCAGACTTTGTCCAAAGGGGTTGGTGGATTCCTCAAAAAGGAATACAGCGAAACCTTGGTTTGCGAGCATAATTTGTCCTGGAAACACGCTTGTAATCTAAAGCACTTGGAATCAAAGCAAATTTCCCCATAAGAAATAATGGAAACTTAGATGATTCGTTCCACAACCCAAAAATATTCATATAAAAATGATTACAATACTGTGATATAATACAAAATAATAAAGAAAATACAGAAGATAAACAAAAATAAATTAACCTGCACTACCCTTGAAAACCATGGTGATTGGTGTGAGGGAGACAAGGGAGGAGGGTCATTGTGTAGGACGACTTTCACTATCACCACCGGAATCACTGCTGTCCATCGGCTCGATGGAATCTTTCCCTGCATGGGGGCCACTGTATACGCTCACACGGATGTTGACTACAGTACAGTATTAATAAACTCTTGTCATGTACTGTATTTCATGTAGCTGGCAATTAGACAGCAGACGAAAGGGTCTCTATCTGCAGGCAGCTTGACCTAGAATGAAGCAAAGCATTCCTAAGCTCACTCTGGTCTGGAAAAGCAAAGGACTGACCGGAGGTGCTTTGAAGTGACAAAAAGATACACTAACGCCAGTTGTGGGCACCTTCCAATGTTCCGAAAAAGCACTCATTTCTGTCAAACCCCACGGCCTGAGACTGAGCATCCGAGCAGGGAAGACGATCACCCACAATCCCGCACAGAGAGAGAGAGAGAGAGAAAGAGAAGAGAGAGAGGAGAACCATTGGCTCAGTTATGATCATGTGATGTTCAGGGTCACGTACTTTTCATATTGTAAGACATCACTCATTTACCAAGTTAAAATTTATTAGAAAAGTTTGCCCATCTTGCAGACACTCGCAGAACAAGTTCCTTGCAAAGGAGGGCGGAGTGGCCATCCAGCGAACGGTCAGCAATCAGCAGGCCTGCTACCAGGGCTCCCACCCCAACTGGGAATCGGGGCCTGGGTTCGAGGGCTCTCAGTAGTAAATGGCTGGAGTTCACAGTCTTGCCTTCTGCGTGTGAAAGTTCAGTGCGCCCTGGAGGCTGCCGTCCAAGGCCCAAGGCCACGTTTAAGCAAAAGGATACAATAATCACACAGGGGCACAACTGAGGTGTCCTGCAAAGGCACTTCTCTGGTGCTCACACACCTCGTGTATTTTATTAGTCTCCACAATCCAACACTGTGCTAATGAAGCATGAGTATTCCAGATCTGATGTCTGACGCTGGGAAGATGCCTTCCATTTTTCAATTAAAAGCTGATTTTCCATGTTCAGTTCCACGTTACCATTACCTCTTTAATTAATTTAGCATCTCTCAACCAGCAGTTGCTAAATTGCCCAAGCGGAGAAGGGAAACCAAACCACGGAGCTCGCAGCCCAAGGTGAGGGCCCCCTGGAGCCGGGAGAAAGCTGGCGATTTGAGTAAGAAAGCACTTATCTGACAACACTCAGCTTAAACAGCAATTAGTCAGGGAGGAAAGACACAGCCCTTTCGGAGGGCCAGTTGGCAGGCCCTAGGCCAGCACTGGGGAGGGTCTGCTGAGGCTTGTGCCTCACGCTTAAACAGGAAGCCTTAATTAGTTCCTGAGGGAATCCGACCCCTGCCTTTTGCGGTTTGGGGAAGTTTCCCGTGACCTTCTTATTTGCTTTCCTAGGGGTTTTGTTTTTGCTCTGTTTTTGTTCTTTTTCTTGTTTAGAACAACAGCTCTCCAAGGCCCTTCCTTCCAAGGCGTGGTCCGTGGGCCCTCGGGCGTTGATGCAGGCTTGGGGCCTGGGTCCAGGTCCGAGTGTCCTGGGGCTCAGGGAGTGATCAGGACAAGAGTCGCAGGACATCTACATACCAAAGGATCTCCATTTGGGGGCCTCCTGGCAAGTCCCCGCACCACCCCACCCACCCCATCAAATAGAATCCGATGCTTTAGACACTCTGCATTCATTAAAACAAAACAATAAAAGGCCTGTCTTAGCAAGGATCAGCCTGGACCCCCACAAACAACCCTGAGGAGGGAGCATTAAGGCGGGCTGAGGGCAGAGCCCGAGCTCAGGATCTGCGGGACTCTCCTGGGCTCTCCGGCTGCCCAAGAACAAAGCAAAGGGAAAAACCCAGGGTAACTGACAGAGGTCACAGTCCTGCAGGACAGGCGTCTCCCTCAGTGTACGTGTCTCGGTAAATTACAAGAAAAAGGCAATCTTGTCAACAGCCTAACCTCCAGATCCCTGTAGACTCAGTTTCCTGGAGCCCCAACGTCGCGCTCCCCTCCAGAGTGATGTGGGAACAAAGGCCAGAAGGAGATGGCAGGTAACGTTACGTTTCCTTCTAACCTGCAGCCCTTGGGCAAATACTTGAGACCAGCAAGGTTTCTCCAGGAACTCCCTACTGTCTTTATGTTAATGCTTTGCTAGAGGGAAAAACAACCTTGACAACAGCAAGGGCCCAGGCATCTGAGAGTCCTCTTTAGCACGTGAAAGTCCTTCCGGGACCTCGCCTTTTGACTTCACCTCCCCAACTCCATAGTACTTACTCAGTCACTCTGCACAACCCCAGTGCAGCTCTTTATGCTCCCCTCCCCCACCCCGGTCCTGTCCCCACACTTTAATAAAATTACTTTTGTGCACCCAAGAAGACATCTCAAGAATTCTTTCTTAGCCTTTGGCTCCAGACCACCCACTCACACACACACACTGCTCCAAAACCGCATCAATACCATTCGATAAAGAGTCCACTTGGGTCACCAGACTCTCACCGAAAGTCAGGGAAGCCTGGGCAGCTGGGTGCCCTGGGTGTCGGTTATGACACAGCCTTTGAATGTGGAATTCAGGTTGTTGGAGACATCTTGGCTAGCCTTTAGCAACATCTGGAAGAGGCCCCGGGGCAGGTGCACATGGGCAGGTGCACGTGCTCTCCGGAAGGATCAGGGGCTGCCAACTGGCCCCAGAGCAGAGCAGACCCATGTCAGCCATCTGGGACAGCCTGGGGCAAGAGGTTCCATGCCTAGTCCGGGACACCAGGGTCGCCCCCACCAGGTCGCCCTGGGTGAAGCTCCTCCCTATGGGGCAAGGGGGAACCTAACGTCCATGCCGCTGCCCTGCAGAACGCCCAGGGGTTCTCCACCTGGCTGCACATTAGAATCACCTAGTCCAGACTCCAGATGCGGAGTCCCATCCCCAGAGGTTCTGATTTATCGGGTTTGTGGTAGGTGCACACACGGGGCATTCTAGAAGCTTTTCGGGTGACTCTAGTTCACAGCCTCTGCTGAGAAGCCCTGGCAGAATAAGCCTGACTGTCTCCCACCCTCACCTGGGCAGGTGCAGCTTGTCTGCAAGGCCTCCTCCAGCAGCCTGGTCCCCCACCAGAAAGTTAGTCCTGCATCAGGCTACAAGCACCCCTGCTGCGCAGAGCTGCCTGTGAATAAAAGACCCCACCCCCACCCCCACCCCATCACCCCCCAGGCAGCAGACAGACAAAGCTGCCAAATCTCTTTACATCTGCCAGGAGGTGAACAGGTACCAGACCCACTGGTTAATATGACCAGACTTCTCTGCCTTCAACTCCAATGCCTCCCTCCCTCAGGGGTCCCTCAGGGACCAAGTCTGCTCTGCTGCATGGTATTGTGTCACTGTGCTGTGCTGTACTAAGTGTCTGTGACCTCTTAATAATACACACACACAGGGGTGCCCCCGTGGCTCAGGTGGTGAGGCATCTGACTTCGGCTCAGGTCATGATCTCGTGGTTCATGAGTTCGAGCCCCACGTCGGGCTCTGTGCTGACAGCTCAGGGCCCAGAGCCTGCTTCGGATTCTGTGTCTACTCCTCTCTCTGCCCCTCCCCTGCTCACGCTCTATCTCTCTCTCTGTCTCAAAAATAAATAAAGAGGGGCATCTGGCTGGCTCAGTCGGTTAAGTGTCCGACTTCCGCTCAGGTCCTGATCTCGCGGTCTGTGAGTTCGAGCCCCGCGTGGGGCTCTGCGCTGACAGCTCGGAGCCCGGAGCCCGCTTCGGATTCTGTGTCTCCCGCTCTCTCTGCCCCTCCCCCACTCACGCTCTGTCTCTCCTCTCTCTCTCTCTCTCTCTCAAAAATAAACAAATGTTTAAAAAATTAACAATACATACGATAAAACGCAAAAATAATTTTAACAAACAGACTCAAGGAATTCCACACTATGACAGGACACAAAACCACAAAGACTGATAACTATCATTACCTCATTTATTTTGCCCCGAGCTTCCTACTAGCTCGTGAAAAGGGACATGTTGGTCTACTTGTTTGTTTTTAGCAGGAGAAAGCACCCAGCTCCTCCGGGCAGCAAGGATTCTCCTGGCTTTGGGCATTGCTTGCTCTGCTGCCACGGAGTTTCCTCTGGGAGCAATCATGTGGGAAACGAAGGCCCCTCCCCCCCAAAAATTGAATTTCCTCACAACTTACAGCCCGTTGACAAGTCCTTGCTCTAGGAACTCAACTGCCTGCATGTTGACGCTTTGCTCAGGGTAAAAGGCAATCATAGCTTAACATTATTCCAACCTCCAGGATCCTGTAAGTCTCCTCTAACATATAAAAATTCCTCTGGAAACTTCTTTTATCTCCCCAGATAGATGTTGGCAATCATCTTCCAAGCATGTGGCCCCATGATGTACATCTGAAGAGTCTCATGACAGAGTTTTTACTAGACTGTAATAAATGACTGTTCCCTAACAGCAGCCAGCCCCTGGAGGTCCTGAGACCTCGCTTCCAAAATTCCTTAGAGACTTCTGCTGTCCCTAATGCCCCCTCAACCTGAAGGTCTATAATCCGTCAGCTGTCACAACCCCAGTGCAGCTCTTTCTGCCCACAGGTCCTGTCCCTGTGCTTTAATAAAACTTCCTTTTTGCACCGAGGACGTCTCAAGAATTCTTTCTTGGCCGTCACCTCTAACCCCAACATTTCCTACTTCATTAGGACCATCCCAGCAGGTGCATGCGGACACAGGCAGAGATGCTTCTGTAACCAGGGTTGACTCCACGGATTAAGTTCAGGGAGAATCCAGGCAACCACACCCCTCCTTCGAGTGTTGTGGCTGGCGAGGGGCTCCCTCCTGTGTGCCTCCCCATCCCCACGAGGTGTCCAGGGCCCCAGCCTCCTCCCAGACTCATACCTGTCCTGGATTCCACACCAGGAGCTTCACATGGATGAAGCTGGGGGAACCGAGTGGAGCCCCAGGGAATGCACGGCGCACCAGTCCCGCACAAGGAAGCACCTCTCCGGGCGCTGGTGGAAGATCTAATGGGGCCCTGGGGTCCCTCATTTGCCAGCACGAGGCTCCCAGGGAATCCGCAGGGGCCGGCATGGGGCCCTTGACCAAGACTAGCATGTCCTCTGCCTGCTCCTCCCCCACCCTGCCATCCTCTGTCCTTGAGGCTCCGCCCATGTCTCCGGCCTGGCCAGGGAGGCAAGGAGCCCTGCCGTGACCCGACACTCCCCGGAAACACCTCACCTGCCGCGTGCCTCCCCTGAGGCAGGAGGGCACAGAGACACCAGATTTTCCAATGGGGGAGGAGAGAGAAGAGGAAGGAGAAGGGTCTGTTCTCCACCCTGCGGACCCCAGTAGTTGTACAAGCCACACGTTGTTGGAAAGCCTGGTAGCACTCCCGTCCAGGCCTGGCCATGGACCCTGGCCCTCGCACCACTGCATGACCGGCCTCCTCCAGCGCCTCCCCCCCTCCCCCCACCATACACACGCACCTGCCCCAGCAGATGCAGACACTCCGTTCCCCAGCTGGGCATCTCAGGCCCCGGGGCAAGACCCTGATGCCAGGCCCAGGCCTCAAGCCCAGCCACTCCCTGAAGCTCCACTTCCCCCTCCTTCCACCCAGGGAAGCTCCCTCTTCCCCACCCCCCCAGCACAGACATGACCACTGACTTGCTTCTACCACGACAAAGGACAGGGCCAGGTCTGGACAGAAAATGTGGGAGCTGGATACCCCGCGTTCTCCTGCCGCTGCCGTCTCGTGTGGAGGCTGCGATGTCCGAGGACCCAGTGGTAACCATCTGCAGTCGCCCTGGCCACACAGATGTGCCTGCAGACCGCTCTCCCAGAGAGCCGGCCCATCATCATGAAAAGGGCTCTGGTGTTTCTGGGAAGACTTGCCTGACAAGGATCACAAACGATCCCTGCCTTCAAGTATATGCACCCCTGGCAGAGACCGTCTGTCTGGGACTGCCGAGAGCAGGTGGCTCCAGGCTCCCGATCCAGCCCTCCTCCACTTTTCCTCCATCCTGTCTCTGAACATGAATTTCAGCCGGTATTTTGGGGAGCCTGGCTCCCTCCCTGAAGATTGATCACTGATAATCACACTGTCTGTCTAAAATCTCTGTTCCAGAATCGAGAGAGAACATGTTTATAAGTGTTAAATTGCCCTAGACTAAAGCCTTTCTTGCAAAGGGATGCTGCATAATTAAACTACAAACAATAGCCAAAAAAAATTAAACTTTAATTTTTACTATCTTGAGAGGTATTTGCTACAAGCTTTCCCTTAAATAGCTCACTTTTCTGGGGGATGAAATTGCACTAAGTGCTTTCATTAGTGGACATTTGGGTTTTTTTCTGGGGCAGATGTGAGACATGTCAGATTTGGATTAGTAATTAACACAAAATTCAAGCTCTTTGAATATCATGTTTATAGGTTATCGTTTTATCTGTTCAGTGACTGGTAAGTGCCTGCTATCCTGGACTGAGTCAGGGTGATGGCGATACGGAGTAGCAGCTGGGTTCGGGGGTGAGCACGAGTGCCCGGGGCAGGGGCGGGGGAGGGCACAGCTGGTCCCCTTGGCGGCCGTCCGTCCCGACACGCCGTTTATTCACCTGCACCTGAGAAGCTGCAGGTCTGCTGACACGTAAGCTCCTTTTCCTTCCTTCATTCATTCTTCCCAGTGTTGGGCTCTGCTCTTGGTTCCTGGGGTTCAGTAGCACATCCGAGGGACCGAAACCACCGCCTCCCAGAGCCTAGCATAACGAGAGCGTGGACAACACACAAGAGAAACTCATAGCTCAGGTGGTGTATTGGAGCAGGTGCATGTTCGGAGAGCAAGGAGGAAGAAGAGGCTTGAAAGGAGGGAGCCAGGAGGCGGGGGTGTGCGGGCTGACTGGGCAGCTCCCTCTGGAGCCTCCTTGCTGCCGACCCCCAACCCAGCTCTCCTGGGCCAATCCGCAGCCCTCAGCATGGTCAGTCCGTCCCCCTCCTCGTCCTGGTGGCTCTTTGGTGGGAGTCTTTTTCCGAATCCCTGCTCCGTGGCGCCTGCGTGTTGGAGGTCCTCCCGGCTCTGCTGCTCACTCCCCCTTCCATCATCGCTCGCTAGCTGGGTGGCCTTGTCCAGGCTCTGACAGCTCCCACATCTGCATTGCAGCCCGGACCCTCCCCAGAGCCCCAGACCCCCAGAGCTGATGATTCTATGACATCTCTGTGTTAAGCATGGTTATTTGTTCTGACGCTCGGACATCTGCGGCCCTCCCTGCTGCCCCTGGAGGGACCGCCCCTCCCAGGACTGCCCCATGCCTAGTGACAGTGAACAACTCAAAGGCATTTTTCTTATGAAAACCCACCAATCCCTAACTATGTCCTCTATCTGGCTCTCACACACCTGCCCTGCCCTAACCTCTTCAGGGTAGAGAACCCGACCCAGAGTCCACCGACATCATTCAAATGAGCCAGGCTGAGCCTGCTTCCTATGCCTCTCCCATCTTTTCCTGTGGAAACATAGTAAAGGCTCCTGCCCTTTACAAAGTAAAGGGCTCCACACCCCCGCCCTGCCTCCTGACCAGCCCCCGTGCTTCCCGTGAACCCCTGTGGCCTGATGTGCCCCCCACTCTTGGGAGCTGTGAGTCACACACTCTTTTCATTGACAATCGCCTGGCCTGTTGGCCTCACGAGTCCCGTATAACAACAAAACCTGTATTTTTAAAGCATCTGCTCTGAATGTCAAGTTGATACCTTCATTGTCTGTGCTGCTTTGAACCCGCTCCAAAGCTTGAGAACCTAAATAAAGACCCTGTGGCCAGATGATTTGAGCTGGGCGGTAGATCCCTGCAGGTGCCATTGTCCAGCAGCTAACGGGTGGCCGGCCCAAGATGGCCTCATTCGTGCCGGGCAACCCGTGCTCGGCCAGGACAGCTCCTCTCCGCACGGCCGCCTCTGGGCACGTTCCTAAGATCCAGAGAGCAGGAGCGGCAAAGCCTCTGGAGGCCAAGGCTCGGAAGCCACACAACATCACTTCTGCCTTTTGTTGGCCAAGGCAAGTGTCAAGACGAGCCACAGTCTGGGGTTGGGGAAAAGACTCCATCTCTCGATGGAAGGAGCGGCCAAGCCCCGCTGCAGAGGGGCCTGGAGGCTGGGAAGGCAGCCACAGCACCTCAAACGTGTCCCACACGTTCTCACGTGTCCACACCCGAGCTCGGGCACTGGCCCCTCCCGCAGCTCTCCCTCACATCAGTGAAGCCCCACCCTTGGTGTCACTCTCGACTCCCCTTGTCCACTCACGCCTTGCGTCCATCCGGCAGCAGGATCTGTGGGCTCCACTGTCTCAGAGAACCAAGAACGTGCCCACATCTCGTGACCCTCACTGCCGCCGCCCTGGTGCAGGCTCCCAGTCTCCCCACCAGGGCGGTGCCGGCCGCCCATCCCAGAGCCAGCGTCCTCTGCTCCGCGGAGCCGGCTGCTGGCGGAGCCACGGGTTCTGTCCTCCAGCCTCTGGGTCTCACTCGATCCGGCGTGGTCCCTAGCATCTCCAGCGGACGCAAGCAATTGATTTCTAGGCCCCGCGGCTTCAAGCGTCTTCAGCCAATAACTACCGACTGATAAAGTGTCAACATTCTGTCCTGAGATCTCAGTGTTTGGAAGTCATCTTCCAAGTTGCTGATTTCCAAAACGTTTTGCTGTTTCACTCCCATCCATTAAAAAGAAATGAGCATACTCTCCTAGTGCATGTGTATTTATTTACATTCTAAATATATACATCAATGGCCAAATGAACACATAATGTATGTGCTCAGTGTCATTAGCGGACCCTGCCAGACCTACGTCCCCGCCCTTCTCCTGGCTCTGCACCCGGAACGCTATCCAGCACGGACGTCATCGACAGTCCCCTCATATTCTGCCTTCTGTTGGGTCTGGCCCTCATGTAGCCTCGTGAGGTCAGTGTGCTTACTCCCAGCTCCCTCCCTGAGGGGTGCCATGGCCTCGCTGCACCCTGCCCCTCTCCATAGAGCCCTGGGGTGCTGACCGTGCCTCCTGGTTTCCCTACACCGTGACCACATCTTCCAAAGGGTCTCTTTGTCCTGGGTCCCAACAAGAAGCATATGGCTCATGCGATTAGGACACCTCAATAAGCGTTTAGTAAATGTACAGAGTTTAGTACCCTTTACAGGGGTGTGGGAGAAAAACGTGACTCAGGGCCAGTTGTCAAGGTGTAGTCACCTTCCCAGGCACACAGGAAGAGGGGAAAAGTGGACCCCAAACCCAGAAGGGCAGAATCCTGCAGAGAGGCCTGGAGAGAAGCAGGGCCCTCGGGAGAAGGAAGTCAGACACACCCCACGAGAGGGGGCGGTGACTGCCAAGCCTCCTGCTCCTCCCTCTTCCCAAAACCAGCCAGGGCTCCCCACCGCCCAATCCCAAAAGGGCAGGGGTGCATGGACAGAGCTCACGCAGGACAAAGGAGCAGTGAGAAGGCATCTGAAGGGGCGAAGGGAGCCAGCACAGCCTTTACTCCTGGCTCATGAGATCATGCTGACATTGAGGGTGCTGCCTCCCTCCTGCCGGGACTCTGACTGATAAAATGTACATTGTGAATGTACAAAAAAAAAAAAAAAAAAAAAGCCTGGCAGGCTGTCCTCAGATGCTGATCTCTCCGGGCTCAGAGCTTCTGTGCCACTCACCTACACCTGTCAGACAAGTGTCCGAGGGAGGAAGGGAGAGGAAGCTTCCGGGGGCCGGTCAGCTGCCAGTCCGCCCCTGCACGTGGCCAGGGCACTTGAGCGAGAACGCACGAGTCCCTCTCTGGGTCTCATCAAGTTCATTGGGTCATGTGCATAGGAAGGACCATGGCCTCCCGTCAGGGTGCCAGGACCACCCCACACACACCGATGGGCTTTGAAGGAGGGGGCGAAGGCACGGGAGCTCCTGTGGCTTCTGTGACAAATGGCCACAGACCGGGTGCTTTAAGACAACAGAGTGTGTCACAGGAAGTCTGAAAGAGGGGCACAGCAGGCCGTGCTGTCTCCGCCGGGTCCAGAGGAGGACGATTCCTGCCTCTTGGCCGCTGCAGCGGCCAGCGTTTTGTGGCTGGCGCCACACGGCCGCACCCTCCGCGTGCACCGTCTCGTGACCGCCTCCCCCCATGCGCTGTGTGCGCCTCTTGCTATGGGGACACATGTCACACCAGACCAAGGGCATTATGCCAGGATGATCGCCTCGTGAGTTATAGGTTGACGACATCTGTAAAGACCTTATTTCCAAACAGGTCACATTCACAGGTGATGAGGCCTGAGGCTTCAATGTCTGGGGGGAGGACAACACCAGGCTGCACGAGGAGGACAACTCCACTGAAATGAATGTGAAGGGCGTGGCTGAGGGCTGTCAACCCCTGGGAGCAGCCTTTTGTCTGGACCCTTCTGTGGGCGCTCCAGCTGGACATCTAGGAGCCTGCAGTCTAGGCGAGGCAGTCTAGGGGCCCGCAGACTCTCCTCTGTAAGGAGCCTGACTTAAGAAAACACTTTTTCTGGGTGCCTGGGTGGCTCAGTCAGTTGAGCGTCCAACTTCGGCTCAGGTCATGATCTCGCGGTCTGTGGGTTCAAGCTCCGCGTCGGGCTCAGCGCTGACAGCTCGGAGCCTGGAGCTGCTTCCGATTCTGTGTCTCCCTCTCTCTCTCTGCCCCTCCCCTGCTCATGCTCTGTCTCTTCCTCACTCGAAAATAAATAAACGTTAAAAAAAATTTTTTTTAAAGAAAACAAATCACTTTTTCTAACATATGTTCTACTAAGACCTGGCGATGGAGGCAAAGGTTTGCCTAAAAGCCCTAAGAATTGCTATTCAAGTTTCAAAACAAAGCGTTTAATTACCTTTCACACGCCACAGCAATTTTTATTTTAAAATGACCTCCACCTCAATCTGAATTCCTCCAGAACACCCCTGGTAAAAATATGTTGCATGAAGCCTCTCTCCGCAGCAAATATCAGACTGTATCACGCTGTTAACACCATCTGCAGACCTCCCTTGTTAGCCCTGCACAAGTGTATTTAAGAAGTCATTTCAAATGCATTAACACCAGCCATAATAAGTCACTTCCTTACTGAGGTCCAGCAAAGGAATATATTCAGGATCTTCAAATCCTGGCTTTTCTGAAATCTCTCCAAGTTCTACTTTCCATGGAGAAATTGGTAAGTTCACCTCTGTGTTCCCATCCTATAAGCCAAAAGAAAATGAATAAGTTTTCTGAAGAGTTCAATTGAGTTTCGCATAAAGAGCATCAAAGTTCAATGTCTTTATAGAAAAGTGTCAACACCAATTTCCAGGAGAGGAAGGAGATGTCTAAGTGTCAAAAAAATTATATCTAGGAGTCCCTGATAAAAAGGGACACGGTACAGAAAAGAGGGTAAAAATGGTGAGAATATTAGTTTTGAATTATCTTTGTTCAATATTCCCAGCAATTAGATCAGAATGGATCCGAGGCCAACTCCCCTCACGCTGAACCCCACATCCATTCAACTCTCACTCAGCTCTCCAGGGGAGGGACTCACACACATTTTATCAGCGTCGAGAGAAATCAAAACCCCCACAAACTCAGAAAGCAGACCTGAAAAATCTTGCGAAGGTTCCTTTTAGGCATGAAAATATTTCAGAGAGTTTTAAGTCAGTATGAAGATTGTGAAGTGTAACTACTACGGATAGGTCAAACACTTTCGCTCTGAAATACAACTAAACGTGTCTAAGGTAGAGATGCCCAGTAAGCCTGAAACAGACGCTGAAGGAAAACAAGATGGCAGCTGGAGGCTGCAGACACGGGGAGAGATGACAAGCCGGTGGAAACCGCCAGACGACCGAGAATCGGGGGCAGATTAGGAACAGTACCGGGAGTGTGGGACCCTCCTGGAAGCCAGACAGACGAAGTTAAAACAGCAATTAGCCAAAGCGCCCAGTAAGCGAGGAAACTACCTGGTGGCGCCCGGCGAATAATTGAGAAGCAAACTCATCTCCACGATGGCTCCGTATTGTGTCGATCGGCCACAAAGAGCCTCCGTGTCGTCACATTTCAGCTAAATGAAACACCGAGAGGCCATAACAGAGGCTATGAGAGACTGAAATTGTCCACTGAGTGATGAAAGGCTAATATAAAACCTATCCGCTCCGTTGTTTATCACATCCGACAAGAAATTGAATGCCATGAAACAGAAATCATAATGCAACGAACACACTTCATTAGGGGGAAAGCTTAAAGCAGCCATAGAATAACCCATCTGCCCATTTTCAATTTCTTCTGAGATCTCTGCAGAGGCTATGGCAAACGGAGAAGGGAAGGCTTTTGAGTTCCAATGAATCACGGGATTCGTGGGGGGTTAAAATGTGCCAGCAAGAAGTCCTGTGTGACGGAAAATCGAGCCCCAGAGGCCCGCACAAGGCACAAGAAAAGCCCGCCGGAAGGAGGGAGCTGATAATGAGATACTTAACCAAACTGTCTCGCTGCCTCCCGAGGAGGGCAAATCATAGGACGTTGGGATAATGGGAGGAGGAGGGTCACCCCACATTTGCTAACGGCCTCAGCACCAAAGCCAGGGAACACTGAGCCGCACAGACCAGGGAAAATGGGCCGCTTCCCAGTTGAGGAGAAAACCGTGTTCAATTGCACAGGAATCAGAACCGGATTCTCCTGAAATATGTCTCCTAAGACAAAACCTCATTTCCAATTTAGATGGACTGTTAGGGACAGCCGAAAGTTCTGTGGATATCAGAAGAGAAACCCCACAACGCGCCAAGGCGGAGCATCGGATGAATTCACACTGCCGGCATTCGGAGACCTGAAGCATCCAAGTGGCCTTGCTTACAAAGGGACCACGGAGGTACAGATGGTCTACAAGTTTCCGGATGTGCTCCTAAGCTGTCCTCGTTCGGCCAAGAAGCACCGCTCTCGGTCCTCCCGTGGAAGGACAGCGGATCGCGGACTGCAGGGAGTCGCCGGGTCTGGGGTGGATGGCCGGCTGCAAAGTCCTCCAGGCGGCAGGTCGTCTGCGTTTGCCCCAGAGGTGACCGGCTAGGCCCCCGTCTCCTCCGCCGCCCCACCAGGCAGCCACGCTGTGCCCCTGACACTGACTCCGCGCCCCAGCATCGCGTAAAGCTTTCAGGTTAGTTGAGGGACCCTAATCGTCAGTTGTCTGAACCCCTACAGGACAAGACCCCCCAGACTTCGTTTTCATTTTGAAATTTTGGGTGGAGCAGAGAGGAGCAGAAGCAGGCAGCTCCAACCTAGACCCCTTCTCTGGAGGCCGAAGCCTGGAAGGTTCTGTGGGCCCTGCTAAGGGCAGAGGCGAGCCCCCACTCCCAGCTGGACACGAGGGGCACGGATGGCTCCCCGCGGTGGTACTTTCCGGGAGGGGAGCCCGCTGCTCTGCTCCAGCCGAAGTGGAACAGAGTCTGAAGAGGTGGGTGTCAGCACCCCGCCTCGGCTCCCCTGGGGGGGTTGGAGCCACGTCACGCGGGTGTGACATCAACTGTGTGACAGAGCGGGGGACGGAAGCAGGTGCAAGGTCAAACTGAGAGGAGGCTTTGCAACTGCGAGCTCCCCCAAGGAGACGTTGGGGCACTAACTAGACTTTGCAGCGACAGGAGGGCAAAGCAAGGCGCGGTTCCCCACCGCCTGGGCCTGTGGCTGGGGGCGGGGGAGGAAGGGTCCACTCACACCCACACCCAGACGCCGGGGGTGGCAATGAGCCCCCCTCTGACCTACGGACGGACCACTCACAGGCTCACCTCAAAGGAGGAATTCTGTCGGAAGAATTCTAGAACTTAGAAGAAGGTGGAAAATGTCTTCCCTGTTAGCATTCCAAAGCACACCCACATTTTGTAAAGCCTCTGAGAAGGCCTGCAGGCCAGGCAGCACAGGTCACCATAGGGTCTGATTTTAGGCACAATGTGGCAAAAATGGCCTCACACGTGCCGTCCTCTCCGAAGATGGACCTGTGGAATTTGCATCCCTAAATATTTTCCACGACAATAAAACAACCTGGAAAACACAGTCTTCATAATTTAAGGCACCTGGGTGGCTCAGGCGGTTGAGCGTCTGGCTCTTGATTTAAGGTCAGGTCATGTCGTCACAGTTCGTGGGTTCGAGGCCCAGATTGGATTTCACACTGACAGTGCAGAGGCTGCTTAGGATTCTCTCTCTGCCCCTCCCCTGCTGGCTCGCTCTCTCCCTCCCTCTCTCTCTCTGTGCCCCTCCCCTGCTGGCTAGCTCTCTCTCTCCGTCTCTCTCTTTGTCTGCCCCTCTCCTGCTGGCTGGCTCTCTCTCTGCCCCTCTCCTGCTGGCTCTCTCTCTCTCTCTCTCTCTCTCTTCCTCTCTCTGACCCTCCCCTGCTGGCTCTCTCTCTCTCTCCCCCTCCCCTGCTGGCTCGCTCGCTCTCTCCCTCTCCCTCTCTTTCTGCCCCTCCCCTGCTGGCTGGCTCTCTCCTTCTCTCTCCCTCTCTCTGCCCCACCCTGCTGGCTAGCCCTCTCTGCCCCTCCCCTGCTGGCTCACTCTCTCTCTCCCTCTCCCTCTCTCTGTCCCTCCCCTGCTGGCTGGCTCTCTCTCTCCCTCTTCCTCCCTCTGCCCCTCCCCTGCTGGCTCCTCTCTCTCTCCCTCTCTCTGCCCCTCCCCTGCTGGTTTGCTATCTCTCTCTGCCCCTCCCCTGCTGGCTTGCTCTCTCTCTCTCTCTCTGCCCCTCCCCTGCTGGCCCACTCTCTCTCTCCCTCTCCCTCTCTCTGCCCCTCCCCTGCTGGCTGGCTCTCTCTCTCCCTCTTCCTCCCTCTGCCCCTCCCCTGCTGGCTCCTCTCTCTCTCCCTCTATCTGCCCCTCCCCTGCTGGTTTGCTATCTCTCTCTCTCTCTGCCCCTCCCCTGCTGGCTGGCTCTCTCTCTCCCTCTGTCTCTCCCTGCCCCTTCCTGCTCACTTGCTTGCTCTCTGTCTCTCAAATAGAAAAAAACATTAATTTTTTTTTAATCTTCGTAATTTAACAGTGGAAAGCCAGATGGTAATGTGAACGCTTTCCTCCTGTGGCTGTATCTTCACACACCCCTGCGCAATGCCCAGCCCTGGTCCCAGCAGGCTGGGTTGGGGGTTTGGGAAGCAGCTTTCCCAAGGCAACCAGGACCCCGCGGGGGTTTTCTGCTGACGGGCGCTCCAGCCACTCGGACACCTCTGTGAAATTCTAACGTCTCAACTGCCATCATCTGTTTGTCACATCTGACGAAACTCCTCACCTCATGCTTCACTTTGGAAGCCCGTCAAAGCCACATACAGAGCCTGGAAGGTCCCTGCTATATCTTGGACTCTGGTCTCTGTTGGGCAAAAACAGATGGTCACTTTCTTACCAACGAGCAGTGTGGCCATTCCTGCGAGCTGCCCCCCCATCCCCCACTGCACTGGTCTGGGCCATGGCACGCCCAGAGCACCGGGCTGTCCTGCGTCGGGGCCACCGCAGGCAGCAGCGTCCTGCAGGCTTCCCCCGAATGCCCTAGGGACACGGGAGCCCCCACCCTCAGGGTCAACAGCAACAGAGGCAAGCAGACGCCTCGAGAACCAACCCTGCCGGCGGTCAGGCAGAGCAGACACGTGGGGACCACCACAACAGGGAGCTTCGTGGCTCAGGATTGGTCAGGTGATGCTGACAGGCGGCTCAGCTCCCAAAGGGGCAAAAGGGCAACACGCCTGGCCTTCGTCCTGCTCTGTGCTCTGCCACCATGAGGCCTTCAGAGCAGACAGGCCTGGGCGGCACATCCGGGGCGGCTGGCCAGGAAACTCCATGCCCCTGAGACGGCCAGATGGTGGCCGGAGCCCTTCCCTGGCCACCCCCACCCCCACAGTGAGCCGGCACCTGCCAGGGCGGCCTGGCCCCGGGAGCTGGGCAGCCAGGATGGTGAAGCCTTGAGCAAGTGACTGACCCCCGAGGGTCACAGAAGCATGGAGATAACAACAGCATCAGTGAAAACCCCTCAACGCTGCTGACGAGCTTGGTCAAGAGAGAAAACACACATGGAAACTGCACACTTGACGAGCAATCCCCAGAGAGTCACGGTGCGGCTCCATGGGGCCGAGGGGAGCGCGCCTCCTGCAGGGGTGCAGCCCGCTCCTCTGGCCCCACAGGTGGGCCTCTTACCCAAGCTGAGGCTCTGGCCGCTGGGCTCTGCGGTCCCAGGGTGGGCACGGGGCCAGGGGTAAGCTCATAAAGGCCCCCAAAGATGCCCGGTCACAAGCCCTGGGGCCGGTGAATGTGACCTTAGCAGAGACTTTGCAGGTGTGATTAAGTTCATGGCCTTCCTATGGGAAGATGACCCTGGATGGTGTGGGTGGACCCCAAACGCCACCCCAAGTGCTCTTAGGCGAGAGAGGGCTGTGCTGCTTAGGAGCAGTTCTTAGGAGAGAGAGAGACCTGAGGGGCTCACAGAGAAGAGGGCGATGGGGCCGAGAGGCTGGAACAATGCCACCACGAGCCAAAGAACCTGGGAAGAGCCTCGGGGAGAGAGCGGCCCTGCACCCTGCTTCCAGACTTCCGGGCTCAGGACCCACCAGAGAATACACTGCTGTGTTGAGCCGCCCAGTGTGCCGTGACTCGTCATCGTGACTTCAGGAAGCTGCTATGAGGCTAAGCGGGACCACATAGAACCTGCCTGGTGCTTCCAACGGAGTCCAGGAGGACCTTTTCCTTGTGGAGTGCCCACACTGGGAGGATCAAGGGCGGACCTCCTGAGCCAGTCTCCCGCCTCCCGGAGAAAAGCGCTTTGCTCCAGGAGAGAAGGAGGCCAAGGCTCCAGGAGCCACAGAAAGCCAACGCCAGAAAGGTCAGACCTGACCCCGGGGCAGGGTCGGCTGGCTCCAGCCGACGCTCTCCGTGGCACTTAAGCCAGTCGCGCTTCTGGGCCCAAATGATCCTGCAGAGATTGTACACCTGAGAGATGGGGCCACCTCCTGAAGACAACATGTTCCCGCCCTGGGAGGAAGCCAGCAGCCCTGGGGAGCTGAGCAAGAGCAGAGTGGGGAGCGGTGGATATGGGGATTGCTTGAGGAAAAGAAAGCTCTACTGTGTAAATACATGTACTTCTATTTCTGTATATTATGATGTTTAGACTTCTAAGAAAACCCTTCTGGCCGTGGAGACACTGCCCCCCCACCCCCCGCCCCCCGAGCTAGGCAGTTCTTGGAGACACAATGAGCCCAGCAGGGCACACATGGGTTATGTAGGCCAACTACCCAGAGCCACATCTCCTGTCTGGCCCCCACACCCAGAAGGCCACATTCCTCTGCCTCGCTCATCTCAGGGCCAGGTGCCAGACAACTGAAGACCCCAAAACCAGCAGAATTGGTCACACTGGCCAATCCTAAGGGTTCACCCTGCCCTGCCTCACCTTTCCCTTGGAAACTCCCAACAAAGGCCATGCCTAGGTGATCCCTTGCCCCTGACTTCTGTCCCCTGGCCACCCTGGTGCTTCCTCATGGGCCCCACATGGCCTGGCGTGCCTCCTGCCTCTGGGACCCATGATATGACAGTCTTTGTTGTCCTGAGCCCATCTCGGGCTCTTCTGAGGCTGCACCTGACTGTCCAGATCACAAAGAACACAACACAAAAGCCCTGCCCAGGACATGAGGGTGTGAGCTCACTGCAGTGTGAGCTAAGAGCTATGAATGAAGGAAGGACAAGGGCAGCAGAAACAGAACAAGGCAGTCCCAGGAAATAGAACTCCTTTTACACAGAGAGCAGGTAACAAGTGAGGACATGTGTGCTATTTACGGAGTCTGAAGATGCCTAAGTGTGAACACATGCTCTACTATTTTGCTTATGGCAAAAACTGAGATTCTAGAAGTTTCCAGAATGACCATCAGTAGACTGTAACCCAGATACCATGTCTCTCTTGGGCAGAGCGAATGGATGGCACATATTTGAAATACATATAAAATAAAATAGACCCCCAATCTTACCAATAGGCTGGTAAGGTTGTCCCTTCCTTAAGAGGCTCCCCTCTCCACTGGGAAGGATCGAGGTGCCTGGGGATGTGTGGGGAAGGCCTGTTTCCCTGCAGCCCGGCACATGCTCAGGGACCCCCGAAGGTGTCTGAGCAGCTATACCTCAGGCAGAGTCCAGCATCAGGGAGAAACCAGGCCAGAAGTCTGAAATCGAAGTGTCCACAGAGACCGTTCCTTCTGGAAACTCTGAGACGGAGCCTGTTCTATACACTCTCCCAGCACCTGGTGGCCGCCAGTAGTCTGTGGTGTCCCTAGACTTATGGCCACATCCCTCCAATGCCTCTCACAAGGACACCGGCGGTTGGAGGTAGAACCCACAGCGAATCCAGTATGATCTCATCTGGAGATCTTTGACTACATCTTCAAAGACTGTTTTCAAATAAGGTCACACTTATAGGTACGGGGATTAACACTCTGACATATCTTTTGAGGGGATACTCTTTAACCCACTATAGCCTGCATTTATAAAAATGTGGTGGCAAAGACAAGGGTGGGCCAACCGTGAACTCCACCAATAGATGCCCATCCCTTTGGTGAAGACTTTGCTCACAGCAAATGCCTTTGCCAGCATATTATTAACCCAGTACTTAGTAAGTGCTAAGCAGTGCACTGATCCCTTGGCCCATGTCTCCCATTTCACGTAAGTACATCTAGAACATCCATCTTGCACTTTGATATGCATCAAGGCCCTAAGAGGAGATTTTCCTGAGCACAGAGGACACACAGTTCCTGGTGGGAGCACGGGGCCTCAGAAGAAGGCCCTATAAAGGGCATCTGGCAAAACCAAGACAGAAGCCCTGCTGAGACAAGTCATGTGATAAAGCATGCCCAAGTGACTTAGTCCACCACTCCTGCCAACAATGTTGCTCTGACCCAGCTCACTCTGTCCTGGCACCATTCTGGAACCAAGAGAAGTTGGAGAAAGGAGTAGAAAGGCAGCACGCCCTCACCAGGATTTACAGGTGTCTGTCCAGAAGATGAGGGCCACAAGATTCCCAGCCAACAAACCCATCTCCAGGATGAGATCAGAAGAAGATCCCACCAGTAGGGCGGCACAGGATTCTCCTGCCATTTTTCACCTCTGCATGTGTGAAACTGACATCCTTGAAACCACATCCGTAAGGGTGTCACTCAAACAAGAAAGCACAGACTTCGTCTGCTTCAAAATTCCGATTCATCAGTTGGAAAAAAGCAGGAGTGTGGGAAGACCATACACAGCCTAACAGAAGAGTACTGCAAAAACCAACTTTCTAAAATTCTTAATAAATATGTTCACAACTCCATGATAATATGTTTAGAGGTTGGATTCAATGGGCACTTTTCTAAGCAAATACAAATTATAAAACTGACCTAAGAAGAAATAGAAACTCAAACCGGTGGTTCTCCAACTTTAGTAAGTATCAGAACCACCTGGAAGGCTAGTTAAAACAGAGATGGCTGGGCCTGGCCCCAGTGTGTCTGATTCAACAGGTCTGTGGGCAGGTGGGGTCGGGGTGGGGGCTTCCAAAATTTTGAATTTCTACTGGGGCTGCTGGCTCAAGGACTACATTTTAAGATCCAGCAGTCTGGACACTAAGCCTCATGACAGCCAGCCAGAAGCTGGTCTCTATGAGGACACAGTCACTGTAACTGGTTGAATTAATAAGCAAATGAATAGTATGACATTAGGAAATTTAATATAACTTATCATCATAATAGAAGAGAAAAACCCATGCTCTACAATCTTTAATGCTGCTTTTGTAGCCAGAGGGCAAACTCACACACCTTAAAATGCAATTCCTAATGTACTGAACTTAATACCTTACAATAAAACTTCATTGTTCTAAGTGATGTTTGCAAATGTAAATAATTCAATTCCTTTAAATAATTTAAACCATATCTACAAATACAACATGGCGGACGACTTTGAAGCCTTCAAAGCATGGAAATGGCCCAAAACACATGAATAAATGAGATGATCACACAAGTCACTACTACATCCACTCAATCTCCTTCTAAATATGACAGCATGGATTCAATTTACTTTGTTGTTTGTGGTCCGAATCTCGGCCCTGTTACAATATCTCATTTCTTATTTTCTGCCTTCCTCAACTTAAGACCCAAAAGGAAGAAGGGGAAAGTCATCTCAGCCCTGCCAAGGCTGCAAGTTCTGGGCTGCTGGTCAGCTGATTCTTGGCCAGGACGGAGACCCACTGTGCCTTCAGGGGGTGAAGCAGGCTCTCTGATCCTTTGAAAGGCAAGCTTTGCTCTGGATCAGTGAGACTTTCCACACCTGGACCTTTCGTGTAAGTTTCAATTTTTCCAAACCCTAAGGCTCTTCTCCAAATCCCACTTGGCCAACACTACGCAGCATGTTCAGTCCAGGCACGTAGGAGCCATGTGTTAACATGACCAGAAACTTACACATACTTCACACACATCTCATTGTAATGAACAGAATCACTCAGAATTTTCCCTAGAGTCTTGGCTGACACTAACTTTCACTGCTGCTGTTCCCTATATGGGATAGGTTTTTCTGTTGTGTCTTACTATTGATACTTTTAGCAAGCATTACGGAGGTGATAAGGACTAACCGCTTTGAGACTTTCTTGCTTCGTCATGGATGGGTTCAAACCAAACCATTTTTTGTTTTCCAGGACTTCCCCAAATCTTATTTAAAATATGCCTTTTTATGTGCTGTTCCCTTTCCTAAAGCACCCTTCCTTCCTCTCTCCCTGTGTCCCACGAAGAGAGCAACATGGTCTGACTGGTTCACTCTCACGCCTCTAGCAGCTAGCCCGGTATCTGGCACTTAGTAGACAGGCAGTGAAACATTTCTGGATGAGGGACCCAGTGAACGGGGGCCCGTTCCTCGGGTTCAGATGGCACGATGTGCATGCAGCCCGCCCCAGCACTGCCAGGGGAAGGCACTCAATCTCCTCCAGACTCTGGGGACATCTTCGGAGTCTCTCTTTCACACGTGCACACTCTCCCTGGCATCGGGTCTGAGCACAACCCTGCAAACAATCAGAACTGGGAAGACAAGAGTCCCTCATCAAGTCCTTGAGAATAGTAGGTGCTCAGAAAACTTTGCTGAATGGGCACAAGAGTGAAGGAATAAAGCCACAAATACTTTTATACACTCCCCTCATCTCAGGAGCCGTCACAAAGAGTCCAGAGGGCGCTATGATTGGTGACAAGGGAAGTCTCTCCAGGGAGTTAAGATGTGACCACAGGGCCTGAACCCCGAGTCCAGGCCCCACCCTGTCTCAGATCATGCCCAAGAGCAGGGCGGGCCCTGATACCACTCCTCCAGCAGGAATATGAGAGGGCTCCCTCAGTAGGGAAGTCAGGGCACCGACAATGACCAGGAAGACCCATAATCAGGTACCATGTAAGATCAGGACTTACGAAGTTTAGAACAAATCATTACATTAATTTCTGATGAGCTTTAATGTACTGCCCCTGACACAACTCAATTCCCACTCTGCCAAGTACTTGGTTCCCAGGTGTATCAGTCAGGTTTTACTGTGTAACAAACAGCCACCAAGGAGAACAGCAATAAGCATTTATTTCTCACTAACAAGAGGAAGGCACGGCTGGGGCGGCTCTGCTCTGTGCTGGGGTCACACTCAGGCCACTCTCCGTGTCTCCCTCTGGAGGGGCAGCCACCCGGGGCTTGAGCTCCTGACAAATGACAGAAGCTCCCTGAGGGCTATGCCTCCCAGGGGCTGGGCTCAGAGCTGGTGCATAGCCACCTCTTCCCACATTCCACCGGCCAAAGCAAGTTACACAGCCCAACATCCAAGCAGGACTAGAGGAGGAGGAGGAGGAGGAGGAGGAAGGGGAGGAGGAAGGGAAGGGGGATGGGGAGGGGGAGGAGGAAGCACACGGGGGATGGGGACACGGAGGAAGTGGTTGCTGAACACTGGTCTGATCTGTCGCCCATGCCTGGGATTTGCCACCTCAAAGCATCGCCTGGGGTGAGCCCAGCACCTAGGGTGCTTTTATTATTTAATTCTGACAATTATAACTTAATACTGATATTTTAAAAGTATAACACCACCACCACCAATTCTGACTTTGGGGCCCAGTCACATGGGCTTGGTGCCAGCTCTGGGAGCCACCAGTGAAGTCCTCGGACAAGACACTGGCCTCGCTAAGCATCCGTTTCAAGCACCTTTAAATGTGGGGTGCTAAACAGTACTGGCATCACATAGCCCTCGTGTAGTCAGATGAGACCATCTGACGGTGCGTGACACCTGGGAAGTCGTTCCCAGAGGTCAGCCCTGCACTCACGCAGGTGATCAGTGCTGGCGCCTGGAGTCCACGCCTCCTCCGCTGCAAGCAACAGAGTGCTCTGAACGCCCCTCGAAAGGCCATTGTAGGAGACAGAACAGTCCCCACAAGGCCCCAGGAATCTGTAGATATGTGACATCACATGGCGAACGGGACCGTGCGGATGTAAGGCTATGGATCTTAGGTAGGGAGACTATCCTGCACGACCAACTCAGGCGAGCTCTTAAGAGCAAAGAACTTTCTCCGGCTGAAGCAAGAGAGATGTGGCAGAAAGGTCATTCGGAGACTTCCAAGCACGAGGATTCTGAGCGCTGTGGCTGGCTCCGGGACCCAGGCACACGGGCCCAAGAGAGGCCTCCAAGAGTTAAAGCAGCTCCCCGCTGACAGCCAGCAGGAGACAGGACCTCAACCTACCACCCAAGGAACTGAATTCGGCCAATCTCCTGAAAGTCCTGGAAGTGGAGCTCCGGGAGGGAGCAGAGCCCTGCTGATGCCTCGTGACCCACAGATGCCCTAAGATACTAAATCGGTGTTGTGCTCAGCAGCTAAAACCGTGATGATGTGTTACTACACAGCACTAGAACACGCACAGAACCACACCGTGCCAACAACCCAAATCCCTATCAGCCCTGCCGGGTAGAACCAAGCACCAAGTTAAACACTTGGTGCACATCAGCACTCACACAGGTGACACACGCACGTGTGGCTGTCCTTGCAGGTGATGACGTTGAGGAATGGGACTGGCGAGTGTTGGGGCCCGAGTTCAGAGCCAGGTCGGGGACGTCCAGAAGCCCAAGCTCCCGACCAGTCAGTTGCGGACGCCCCACGGGCTGGGTCTGGTGGCCACAGCTCAGCACAGCGCTCTGAACCTGGATTCACAGCAGCCCTGGAGAAAGAGCCAGCCTGCAGCTGGCTAACCGCGGCAGTACCACCCAGACTGCCTGACCCCTGGTGGAGCTCTTCCGCCTGCGCAGCCTGGGTCCCGTTCGTGTTATAATGACACCTGCGTGTGCCTTCACAGAGCTCTCCGCTGGCCAGCTTCATGGACGGGCCTCCACTCATCGAGGGCTTCCTGCCATGCGCAGAGCACCCAGCAACACAAGGTGATGCCCCATAGCTATCGCCTGAACGAATGTTCCCACCTGGACGAGTTCGGAACGTTCGCTCCTTTGCTTCTGGCCTAGTTGTTTCATCTCTGGATCAGACCCCTCTGTGGCTGAGATAGGAAAAGTGAAAGACTCCATAAAAACCTGCGTTTTGCTCCTCCTCCTGCGTCTGTTCTTGCTAGGACCTGCACCCCCACTTTCTACACGTCTTGTGACGCAAACAGGTCCTCCTCATAAGGTCTGCATTACAGGTTGGACCACTCCCTCCAGGAGTTAATGACTTCTCTAGAACCGGTAGCATCTAAGGAAGGACCAGGTGACAATGACCAAGAGAAGCTGTCATATGCAGATTCCAGACCACAGGCGCTAGATATCTCCAGGACCCCCTGGCCCCAAGCAATAGCACCTGGGCCCTCGCCTTTGTTCTAACCAGTCCCTGGAGGACTGAGAGGACATTCTACACCAGACCACGGTCCTCAAGAAAAACCCAGACCCCAAGCAAAGACAGGACTCTCTCTCCTTTCCTTTCGGAGTCTCCCATCACTGTCTGTACCTGCACTCTCGACACCTTCAATAAACTCTGCGGTCACCTCCTGCTGGCTCAAGGTTGATTTCTACCCTGCCCTCCACCAGGGGCCCTCTTGGCTGGTCTGTGGGACCCCCTCTGGGTCATGATGAAGGCTGTCCTGTCCGTTCACTCAAATCTCCACCAGAAGTCAAAGTGAGGCAGTGTGCTTCATGGCTTGGTTGTTTCTGCAGGACTGAGACCAATTCCACAGGGAACAAGTGGGACTCTGGCCCCGTCGTGCAGGTTGGACACTCTGCAGCCTGGGGAAGAGGACTGAGAGCCGGCAGCACGTGTCTCCTGCCACTGTGCGGGGTCCCCCACGTCCCTGCAGAAGGAGGCTCCACCCAGCCCTTGTCACAACAAAGGCTCTGAGCTCTGCGGATCTGATGACCCGGGCAGACCCGAACATGTGGTATGACCCAGCTTTGGTTCTCTGTCACAGTGGGGAGTTGACCTGCTTCCTGGGAGACTGCCTGAATATTCTAATCAGAACACAGACATTTGTCAGAGCAGGAGCCCTGATTTCACAGCCTGGGCGAAGTGTGTTTTAGCAGAGACATCACAGTAAACTGGCTGATTTTAAATTAGATTATGCCTCAAAGTCCCCTTAGCCCAGATCACATGCTTTTCTGCTTCCTAGTCTTCAAACATGTAGGTTGATGTATTTCTACCCCCTCCTGAGTTTTGCCAGCTAACAGGTAAGTCTTAATTTCATCAAACCCTTGAAATTTCTACTTCCTGTCCACATTAACACCTTAATGAAGAGCACAAAGCCTGCGGCTCAGTGTGAACACAGAGAGGGCGGCCATGCCCGCTGAGTGTTGAAGAGGGAGGCAGAGCCATATGCCTTCATCGTTCCTGGGCTTGGGGAGAAGGCACGGGGTACCTCCAATTACAGCACACCCTGGAGGGAGTGGTCCAACGTGTAATGCAGACCAGCCCCGTGTCCAAGGAGGAAGAAGACAACATACTCTGTGTGACAATGACCAATGGAGAAGGGGGGGGGGGTGGTGTTCTCTTTCCCAGACCTGGCTCCCCACCTTCAGGTTCAGGGAGGAGCCGCTCTCCACTTTGGCTGGAGACGAAAGTGCAGATCAGAGCTGCACGGAGGCTGTGGGAGCAGCCCCCGGGCCCTCCAGCTCCCCCAGGAGGACAGGGCGGCCCCCTCGGTGCCCCTCCCCCACCTGCAGACCACAATCCAGGACTCGCCATCTGCCCATCACGGGTGTCCTGAGAATTGACAAGCAGCTAGACAGCAGCATTGCCGAGAGGCGCCGTGAAAAGACCAAGAACTGCTGTTATTAATCAAACAGAGGCCCCTCCGGGGAAGCCACTTTGTTTGCTGAACTACAGTCAACTGAGAACTTGCTTGACTCTGCGTCTAGAATTGAGATCAGCCCTCTAATTGTTAAGAGACTGGCAGAGCCTTGAAATAAAAAGAGGGTTTAACCTGCTGAACAGGTTTATTCTCCGTGTCTGTAAGCCAGGCAGGGATCTGCCTCGGGAAGCCGGGAGGCCAAGGGGAGATTGGAGCCCTGAGTCTGTCAATCTCCCCTCGGGCTGCAGGAGCGAGGAGGCCTGTTGGAGCCCCACGGGGCCCAACACCGCCCCCCTCCCCCAAGCTCTCCTGGGAGAAGGAGGCGGAGGAGGCAGAGGTCTCTGCAGCCGGGAATCTGGGTTGCCGTGATTTGCATAAATTTGCATCGCACGTTCTGGCAGCCTTAGGCCCAGTGGGCTCTGCAGAAGTCATCTTCAGGGCAGCTCAGGGCACCGCACCCCAGCCATGCCAGCGGCCCTGTGCCCGGTGAGCACCGTCCTCCAGCTCAAGAGACCGCAAAGCTGGCCTCCGTGTGCCGCCCGGCCCGCCCCCCACAAGCTGTGGCCGGGCCTGGCAGCCTACCTCCCAGGAGGCGAAGGAGGCTGTGTGCCCCCTGCTTCCTCCTGGGAACCCCACCCCCACCCCTCCCCAGGGCTCCCCCTCCTCCTCCTCCACCCTTCTTAGGAGGCCCTTCGGGGCAGCCTCCCAACAGGGCTCCCAACGGGGCACTTGATCTGCACCTTCTCATCTCCGTGACAACTCTCCCCGTTTCACACGTGAGAGAAACAAGACCCCAGTGGTGAGTGATTTTCCAGAATGGGCCCGCCAGGCACCCAGGGCTGAGACCCGTGGCAGGGGTCCACCAACCCCTGCTGTCTCTCCACTCCCCAGCTGTCTCTCCACTCAGCTCTGCATCCTGGATCTCAGCACCAGGCCCTTGTGGGGCTCTGAAGGCCCCTCCACCCCCCTCCCAGGCCCCTGCCCACCTGTGCGATGGCCCCAAGCTCCAAGATCCAAGGTGCAGGAGAGCCAGATAACCCACTATGACCCACTCGTCTCACCTCCAGGCGTTAATGTGTTGTTGAAAACGTGGTCGCTCTTCCCGCTCCCTCTGCCCAGCACAGGAGCCACAGTGAGTGGGCATTGGCAGACCTTCTTGGGGCGGGGGTGGACTGAGGGCCTGGCAGAGGCAGGCTTCCCAGGAGCTGAGATGCTGCCACATGCTGCTGGACGGTGCCAGAATCTCGGCCCTGGTCCACGAGACATAAGAACCACGGAATCACGTCTGTGGCCGGGGTCAACCCTCATTTGTGTGAGTGAGATCTCCTCAGCGAGGACACGTCCTGGGACCCTCCCCTCCACCACTCGGGCCCCCAGCGTGATGGGGGCATCTTGGGTCAGCTAGGTTCTCTCTTCTCCCTCACCCACACCTAGTCTTTCCCATGCTCCCATCGCCTGCCCAGGATGTGGCCATATCTGCCCCCTCACTGGTGTGGCGGCCCCCTAAGTGGCTCCCCACCACCTCTGTGCCATCCATTCCCCACCCGGCAGCCCAGAGGTCACCTAAAACTGTGAGGTCATGATGCCCCACACTTCAGCAGCCCCTCAACAGAATGGAACACAAAATCCTCACTGCAGCAGCAAGGCCCATGGACCTGGTCACCCTCCCCTCTGCCACCCTGACCTCTCACTGCTCCTAGAACATGCCAGAACCCAGAGGCTGTGCAGTGCGGTTCCCCCTCCGGAACAGCCTTTCCCCGGTTCTCTAAGTAGCGACTTCCTTGTCTCCCCTAGTCCGGGCCCAGATGTCATTTTGTCAGAGGTGCCTATCTGACCACGCTCTCGAACACTACAAACGGCACCCTCCATGCCAGGAGCCCCCGCTCCTGCTTTGGTTTTTCTTCCCCTTCCTGAAGGCTCATGTTCATGTCCCTTACGTTAGCGTCTGTCTCCCACGGCTGGCTCGGGAACGCCATGAGCCCAGACGGGCTTCTTCATGCACGTGTTCCAAACACCTGCAACAGTGCCTCACTAACTATCTGCTGAATGAATGAACGCACGACACGAGGAATCTAAGATCAAATTTACCTTTTCAGATGTTTGACCTTCTCGAGCGAAAGTCATAAATCAAGGAGAGCCGGCTTCAACTTTCTCAGGCACAAGTGTATTTAGCACATATAGACAGGTGGATTTGCCAAAGGATCTTTTCTGCTATGGATTTTACTCAATATTTGGCCCTTAAACACATAGTCAACACAAATCAATTTAATATCAATTTCTAGTCAAAATAAATTGGTTTTAAGCAGATTTTTGAGCCTGGATGCCCATTTGAAAAGGCAGGCTTTCAGCGCTTCATCAAGATTTGGATGTTAGTTACTCAGATCCATAGGTTGGTCCCAGCTTCAAACAAAATCTCCAGGCGCCTGCAGCCCAACCCTACAGAGAGATTCATGATCGCCTACCTGTCTAAAACCTGGCCAGAAGCTCCCTTGGTCCCATCGACAACTCCTTCTCCTGAATCCCTGCTCCACCAACAGCATCCCCCTTCAGGCACCAAGCTGGGGATCCAGCCCATCTGCCTCCCACTGGCCCCCAGACTCCATGGCCTCTGCACCCTCCCCCATCTCTAAAAAGTGCCATGAGTCTACAGGTGGGCGTTAGCTCCTTACAAGAAACAAGAGAAGGGAAGAGAGGCATCAAGAACTGTGGACCCTACCAGCCTGAACCAGAGAAGAGAACAGGCACAGCAAAGGGAGAAATATGTAATTTCTCAAAAACTATCTTGCAGCAATAGTCTGCCTCAGCTTCCTGGGGCTGCCATAATAAATCACCAGAATTGGGGGCGCCTGGATGGCTCAGTCAGTTAAGCATCCAACTCTTGATTTCAGCTCAGGTCATGATCCCAGAGTCGTGGGATCAAGCCCTGTGTCCGGCTCTGCCCTGACAGCACAGAGCCTGCTTGGGATTCTCTCTCACCCCTTCTCTCTGCTCTCTCTCATTCTCTCTAAAAATAAATAAACTTAAAAAAAGTCACCAGAAATGAATTCTCTCACAGTTCTAGAAGCCAGAGGTCCAAAGCCAATGTGTCGCTAGGACTGCACTCCCCCTGAAGGCTCTGGGAGGGACTCCTGGCTTGCCTCTTCCGGGCCATCCTTGGTTTGTGGCCACATCAGGACCGTCTCTGCCTACATCATCACATGGCCTTTCCTTCCATGTGTCTGCTTCTGTTTCCCCTTCTCTTTTCTTAGAAGGACTTGTCTTTGGATTAAGGACCCACCCGAATCCACAATGATCTCGTGCCAAAATCTTGACCTTAATTATGTCTGCAAAGATGCTTACACCAAATAAGTTTATATTCTGAGGTTCCCGGCAGATGTATCTCTTGGGGGCCATTATCCAACCAATGACAGTCCACCCTCTGGCACTCAAGACGTCATGTGTGCCCCATGTGTTGGTTGATGACATGACCCAGTGACCTGCTTGATAAAGCCACTAGAGCCCGTGTCTGCTCAGGGATCCCTGCAGAAATACGAGAGCCAGTGCCTCCCCCGGCCCCCTCGCTGGGCCTTCCTGATGCCTACCACTCTAATGTCCCACACGTAAGGGTACGAGGACCCGCTGTGCCCCTTCCCCCGAAGCTAGCGGCAATCATGTGTCCAGTTTGGCCAGTGAAATGTGAGCCACTTCTCAGCCAAGGCTCCTGCTCTGGCTTCCCCAGCTGCTGTGACAGCAGCCGCTGCAGAAGTGGAGCCCGGGTCCTTGAGAGAGGACAACGGGGAGTAGAGGCCCACCAATGTCTGACGGAGAAGTCGGGTAAGTGAGGAAGATAAAACCTTTATGGTTTTCAACCACCGATATTCGGGGGCCATTACACCGTAGGGACACCTAGCCTTACCATGTCCCCACAAGACAGCACCCAAGCTCTGATGTCCTGGGTTGGCTTTCTTTCCTTTGTCCCACAGAAGAAGTAACAGGTCTTTTTTTCCCAACATCCAGGGTTTTTGGACCCTAAAACAGAGATGCACATGTTTGCACACCCACACATACAACTAAGGGGACGTAGGCAAGCATCTACGGATTGTGACAGTTAATTAACAGGCTGAAGCCTTATGACATAAAGCAATATGACTGAAAAGCCCTCGATACCGTTACCTCGATGGAATGTCCTGCTTCAGGGAAATGTTCGCATCTCTTTCATAGTCCAGCTTCAGGATCTCCATAATGACCTTTTCTTACCTGCCATTAACCCTCACGTCGGAGACAAATCCAGGAGAAGCCCTCACACTGAATGAGACAGGACAACAGCAGACTCTGTGGGGGTCAGAGGTCTAAAGGCATTTATGACGGGTAACGTCCTTCCTTCTCTTTCTGTAGCATCACTAGCTTCATTTAATGACTAGATTTAATCCTTAACTCGGCCTCAACCTCTCCCTGCCTGTCCAGATTGATGTCAGAATGAATAGTCATTGTTGCGTATCATCCAATGGCCGTAAACGTGTCTGATTCATTTGTTCTGCTTTCTGACGTCCACACTGTTAACTGTAAAATGAAAGCTGGAAGTGCTCTTTCCGTCAAATAAAATTTTCTCCTAATGTCGGCCTTGTGCATGCAAAGAATGTCTGTGTAGATGTGGAAAGCACTCACACACGTTCACGTGACATTTACAAAGAAGTTCCACGATATACTGTGGTAGGCAGAAGTCCGCAGGTGCCCCCAGATTCCCACCCTGGTTTCCCGTCAAGCACCGACCCAGACACTGCCCTCTGCCTGCACACCAAGGTACCACAAAGTGGGCGGTTTCTTCATACACCAGAGATTTGCTTTCTCCTAGTTCTAGAGACTCAAAGTCAAGATCAAAGTGCCATCAGAGCCACTCCTTCCGAAGAGTCCCAGGAATAATCCTTCCTGGGCTCTTCCGGCTTCTGCTGGCATCATCAGCGCTCAGAATTCCTGGGCCTGCAGATAATGTCACTCCAGCCTCTGTGTCGGACCTCACGGCACCGTCTGCCCCCTGTCCCGGGGGGTGTGTCCTTTCCTGGTCTTAAAGGACATCAGTCATTGGATTTAGGGCCCATCCTCATTCAGTTTGATCTCAATCCTTAGCTAATTATAACTACAATGACCTTTTCAAGTAAGGTCACATTGCAAGGTTCTGGGTGGATATGAATTTTGGGGAGACACGATTCACCCCACTCTAGCTGGGAAGGGACTGTGCAGATGGAATCGGGGTTATGAAACAGCTCCCCTCAACACAGGAGAGCATCCTGGATTGTCGAGTGGCCCAGGGCAGTCCCACGAGCGCTCATGAGCACCAGTGAGAGAGATGTGGCAGTGGGGAGCACACAGATACCCAAACTGGAGAGGGCCCCCCGGACGCTGGCCTGATGCTGGAGGACGGGGGCCACGAGCCAAGGAGAGGAGTTGCCGAGACCTGGGGGCTACCCAGCCGATAGCCAGTGCGGGAACATGGATCCCACCCAGTGACCTCGGAAGTGACTCATCCCAGAGCCTCCGGCAAGAAGCACAGGTAACCTGCGGATACCCTGATTTCATCCTGCGAGCCTCTAAGCAGGGAACCGGCAAGACGCAGAGGCTGTGTTGGGTGCTGACTCTGGGAACTGGGTGTAAGCAACGGGTATTGCTTTAAGCTGCTACATTTATGGTAATTTGTCACAGCTGCAAGAGGAACCTGATATGCCCATCGAGTGAAAACATCAAGATACTCAACTACTCATACAACGTGACCCCCTATGCAAAATGGACCACCCAGAAAATATTCTGAAAGAAAAAACGCCCAACTCTTCAAAGTAATTGCCTCTGGGAGAAGAGGCAGGTGGGGGAGGGAAGGCACTGGTCAGGGTGGAGGCTAGCTGGTTGACTTTTTCTGCACATCTTTCTATTTTGTTCGAATTTTTACAACAAGCACGTACTTGTGTACTGTCTATGCAGTTAATTTTTTTTTTTACTTACAAAGTAGGAAAATGCCAGCACTTGGGGAATGCTTACAACAACTCTACAAGGCAGGTACAGTCACCACCCTATCAGCTGGGGAGACTGAGGCACACGGCAATCAAGGAACTCACCTGAGGTCAGTAGTAGCCACAGGTTCAAAGCCAATCCTGGGCCCCTGAGCCGTCTGCTGAGCACTGTCAGGACGCCTCTCTCTGCAAACCTGACTTCACGTATGGATAGGATGCGTCTCCAGGTGATGTGACCACAATCAGAGACGCACAGAAGGCAGCCAGGGATGACAGGGACCTTCTCCTCCTTCCGCTCTGGCCTTTTTATCGGGGAGAAAGGCTTTTCCAGAAGGCCCCAGAACACTCTTAGATCAGGCCACCACCTGTCACAGGCACCAATCCTGTGAGCAGGGAGAGCAGGGGAGCCACCTCTGGGAGCCACCAGGGTGTTGTCCAGAGCCGGGGGAAGAAATGCTCCCCACTTTCCAAACTCTAAACCACGGCTCAGTAAGGCTAAGAAGGGAGGGTGGAGTCCACCCCAGAATGGACACTGTCCCCCAACACTGTCTGTCCCAGTCTCTGCACCCCAGCCCGCCAGGAGGGGCAGAGAGCACCTGTTCTAACAGGCCCGCCAGGAGCAGGACACGACCAAGGTCGTGCCTGCCCCAGAGCAGAGACTTTATCAGGAACCAAGAACTGACGTCATGAGAAGGCTGTGCCAACCACACCAGACAAACTCTGCCCACTCTGTGCCAGGAGGAGCCCTGCCAGCCGGGTCCTAATGTTCACCCCGGGTGGCAGAGTGAGGACCCGTCTCCACGGCCGCAGCAACAGCTTCCCCACTGCATTCCCAGGACCCACGGCTTCCGGAGACCGAGTCAAAGGCAGAAGACCTGGCAGCCTGGGGCAGCGCCCTTGAGGACAGTGCTGTCCCCTGCCTGGGACGGGCCCTCCAGGTCACCCGTGGAGTCTGCACCGAGAGCCACATGAGTCCAGTGATCAACGCTGGGTGGCCCTGCAGAGCCCGGAAGTAGGAAGAGCCACTTGTGAGGACGTCAACCTAGGGCCTGGGAGAGCACAGCCCCACGGAGGCGGAGGCCGCCGGGCCGCTCAGGCAGGGCGCAAGCACCTGCCCTCCTCGTCTGATGCCCCACAGGACCTGTGTCTGCTTCCGTTCCCCACCGTCACTATTAGTGACCGAGAGCCCACTCTGCTCCCTGTGGCTGCTGGAGCTACCTCTGGCCTCCAGGCAGACCCAGGCACTTGACAGTCTGTTCATTCAAGAAGCCAGCAACCAGCCAGCAGGCATTTAAAACAGACCCACACACACTCGGAGTGGATTTCCCATGACGGTGACCAGGCCGTGTTACGAAGCTTGTGTCTACACATGACGTATTTCACCTCTCCATAAGGTTGGCGTGCAACTCTAAGAGCTGGTAGAAAAAAAAAAAAAAAAAAACCTCAGAGGCACCGATAGCACACAAAGTACTGCCTGAAAACCAGTCTCCCGCGGCGGATGACGGCCTGGGTTTCAACACAGTTCCATCTTCCCTGGCACGCTGGCAAGGCGATCCAGTTTAGACGGTGTACATATTTCCTCTCTCCCGCTTTCCTTCCCGCCCTTTCCTCTTCATCCTCTGCCTTCTTCTCTGTCTCTCTCAGCAGCTGTCCTACCTCAGCCACTCGCTTGTATTCCTAAGGCCGAGCTCGGTGATGGGCAGACAGCAGGCGCCACATCAAAGCATGACTGAACGGAATAAGCGACGTCCAGGGCGTGCACAGCACCGGCTCACGCTGTGGATGGCACAGCTCCGACTGCCCTCGCAGCCAGGGTCTGCAGAAACCGCCCTCCTCAGAGGGAACTGCCTCGTCCACCGCCCCGCCCGTCCCCACGGCTACACCCAGTGACGGATCCACGACGGGGAACCAGCCCCACGCCGCAGCTCAGGGCAACTGCAGGCTGCTCCCTTATCGGAGCTCGCTGTGGGGTGGAGATCCCTGCAGCCCACCACCGCCTCCCCCCTTCCCCTTCCTTCCGAGCTCATTCATGGCCTCACACTCCCGCTCACTCCCACCGGGAAGAATGCACAACTATGTTTCAGGGAGGGAGGCTGGGGTCCTGGGCTGCGGCAGCCCTCACCTCCCCAAGCCTACCAAGAGGTACAGTCTGGTCTCAGGGTGCCACTGTTGGGGCCTAGCCAGACGGAGCCACGGGCCCAGAAGCACAGGAAGGAGGTGAGGCCTGAGGTTGGACGCTGAAAGGGGACGAAACAACGAGAAAGCAGAAGACAGAGAAGGGGACTGCACGATCTGTCAGCTTGCAGAAGGACGTTGCTGGCCCATTTTCAGCGAAGGCCACCACAAGGATCCATCCTGGACCACAGAGTCAAGAGCTCTGTGACGATGGGAACACTGTCCATCAAAAAATCTCACTGTGCTCCTTTTAAATGTGGTCTTGGGTTAGGTTAAGGCGGGGTTTTTTGTTGTTTTTTTAACATTTATTTATTTTTGAGAGAGAGACAGAGCATGAGCAGGGAAGGGGCAGAGAGAGAGGGAGACCCAGAATCTAAAGCAAGTTCCAGGCTCTGAGCTGTCAGCACAGAGCCTGACACGGGGCTCAAACTCACGGACCGCGAAATCATGACCTGAGCCAAAGTCGAACACTTAACCAACTGAGCCACCCAGGTGCCCCAAGGTCAGTTTGATTTTAAACTCTAAGGGGTGGTGTTAGGCAGAGAGAAGTTTATCCTTCTAAAACAGGCATTCTGTTGAGTCATGTTAACCTGGAAGGCATCGTGCCCTGGAGGAGAGTCTGTAAGGAGCCATGCCAGCTGGGACTCTGGTTTGCTGTTTAGACAGGAGTGGAGCGCACTCTCCTGACACAATAAGTGGACGGGTCTCCCCCAGCAGTAAGGCAGGCAAGATGCCTGGGGACAGAAGGGATGAGGGCAGAGGGACAGCACAGGTGTGGCCCTCAGCATGACCCACACCCCCTACAAGGACGCAGCTGATGATGGTTGGGAGGAGCTTGGCCAAGGTGGGCTGAGATCAGAGATTTGCGTGAAGGGTCCAGAGTGATGCTCGCAGCCTGGGAGGCTAAGAGCTCGCTGGTACCTGCCTGCTGAGCCCTCCCGTCCCGGGTGCCCCCGCGTGGACAGCCCAGGTGCTCACACCCCGCCCCCCACCGGCTCAAGCCCCCCACGCTAACAGGCACTGGTCCCCGGCTTGGGCAGTGGCAATGGTGGAGGGAGCGATCCCGCTCGTGCTCCATGCCTTCAGCCAGAGAAAATCAAGGCCCTCCATTAAGGTAAGAGGGGGACCAACTTAAAGTTCTAACTAAAACCAAAACCCAATAAAATTAGAAGGAAACTAAGCCATAGTTTCCAAAGTCCAAGACCTAAAACAAAAGCGCGAGAACGAGGCCGGGACGGGCTTCACACGTGCAAACACAGGGATGGACTCTGTGATGTCTCCTTCCTGCGCTGGCTTCTGTGGTGGTGGGAGAGGGACCCCAAGCACAGTCACAGGGTGACTGGTGTCTCAGAGCAGAGAGGGCTCATGTCTGAGGACCTCAGAAATGGTCAGCAAAAGAGGACCAAGACCAGGGGACATGCTGAGGGGGGGCACGCTGGGAGGGGACACCCTGGGAGAGGGGACACCCTGGGAGGGACACCCTGAGAGGGGACATGCTGGGAGAGGGGACATGCTGGGAGAGGGGACACCCTGGGAGGGGGGCATGCTGGGAGGGGACACACTGGGAGGGGACACCCTGGGAGAGGGGACACCCTGGGAGGGACACCCTGAGAGGGGACATGCTGGGAGAGGGGACACCCTGGGAAAGGGCACACTGGGAGAAGATATACTGGGAGGGGACATGCTGGGAGGGGACACCCTGGGGGGGGCACACTGGGAGGGCACACGCTGGGTGAGGGCACGCTGGGAGGGGACACCCTGGGAGGGGGGCATGCTGGGAGGAGACACGCTGGGAGGGCCACCCTGGGAGGAGATACACTGGGAGGGGACATGCTGGGAGGGGACACCCTGGGGGGGGCACACTGGGAGGGGACACCCTGGGAGGGACACCCTGAGAGGGGACATGCTGGGAGAGGGGACACCCTGGGAGAGGGCACACTGGGAGGAGATACACTGGGAGGGGACATGCTGGGAGGGGACACCCTGGGAGAGGGGACATGCTGGGAGGGCACACGCTGGGTGAGGGCACGCTGGGAGGGGACACCCTGGGGGGGCACACTGGGAGGGGACACCCTAGGAGAGGGGACACCCTGGGAGGGGGGGCATGCTGGGAGAGGACACCCTGGGAGAGGGCACGCTGGGAGGGGGGGCACACTGGGAGGGGACATGCTGGGCGGTGGGGGGGGGTGCCAAAGGCAATGTTATTACAGCTGTGGCAGAAAGAGCAGGCAAACGTGAAAACGGGACAACGTGAACTAAGGATTAAATGATCCCCAGGCCTCTGTGGCTCCCTGAACCTTGTTCTCTTGCCTCCACATCGGTATCATTCAAGAAGACGGCAGATCGCCGGGCGTTCCTTGTCCCAGCTGAACCCGACTCTGGGCGAGCCACCTGCCTCATCAGACTCCACCGAGGCAGCCCAATCCTGCCAGGAGCGCGCCTTTACTGCGAGTGTAACGGAGAGGAAATACAGGCAATTGAAAACCAACGTGACTGCCTTCCTCCTCCTCCTAAGGGAGTAACGCGGCCCCTCTTCAGAGCAGTCTGCTTTTAAGCAAAACACCTTGATGAGCCACGTTGGCTTTAGAGAGAGAGGCCGCAGGCTAGGTCTGCGGGACACGGTGACATGAAGGGATTCGCAGGCCAGTGCTGGGGGCTGCGGGGGGACAGCAGAGGACATCGGTGGGGGGGGGGGGTTGTCTGGCAATCTCTTCCCTGAAGGGCAGTTTCACCGCCCCCACCCGCTGCCTGGCTCTGCCCTCAACATCACAAAAGCAGCCTCCACACACACAAACAGCGTGCGTGGCTGTGTTCCCATTTATTTCCCATAAAAACAGGCACCAAGTGGATCTGACCTGTGGGCCCAGGTGTGCTGGCCCCGCCTTGGAGAGAGGGGGAGGGGTGCCACATTTGGCCACAGGAGGTAATGTGGGCGGGGGAGGGGTGCGTGTAGGGACACGCTGGCTCACCTGTGCTTGGCCGTGTGCCGCGGGGGGGCGGGGGGGTGTCCAACAATTCCGTTTGAAACTCAAAGCACACTCCCTGGCGATGTTCGGATTACAACAGCAAAGTGTAAATCTTGAAGCAAATAAAGATTTCCCCCTCCCCCAAAGTCTCCTTCAAGGTCATATCTAGGAAATGTCACTCCCGTGTTTCCGTTTCTTGCTCGTTCTGTGTTTTACATCCAAGCGTGGGAAGCGTGAACTGAAGCATGAAGCCACCTCTGCAGACTGTGGTAACAGGCACAGACTAGACCTGGGCCTCCAGACTCTGAGCTCCAGAGCCACATTCTGGGATGGGGGTGGGGGTGGGGGGGGAATGCGGACTCGCCCAGAAGCACAGCACTGAGCCAGATCAAGGGGGCCGCTCCCCCAGCCAGGGTCACTCGAGCTGGCCGTGGCCATCAGCTATGAATGCACAGGGGGGACTGGGTTCCCGCCGCTTGATAAGAAAGCACTTGGTATGTGAGGGCGCCTGGGTGGCTCTGCTGGTTGATCATCTGACTCTTGACTTCCGCTCAGGTCACGAGCTCATGGTTCATGAGTTGAGCCCCAAGTCTGGTTCAGCGCTGACAGTGCAGAGCCTGCTTGAGAATCTCGCTCTCTCTCTGCCCCTCCCCTGCCCGCACTCTGTCTCGCAAAAATAAAACAAAAAATAAAAAATAAATAAAGTTCTTGTTCTGTGCCAGCAATTTCTGGTGCACAGCTTCAAACTTCCTTTACACATCTTGAGTGATAGGAGTCTTTGTAATGCTAATGAGTGACTCGGGTGTGCTCAGCGGGGAGCTTCAGGCGGGGGGCGGGGCTCCAGGAAAGGAACCCAGTTTTCTGCAGTCGGTCCGGAGGGGAGGGGTGGAGGCAGAGCTTCGGTCACGTGGTCCATGGTGTACCCAATCCCGTTGCACGTGGACACCCATAAACTCTCTGGGAACCTGTTTCCTGGCTGGGGAACAGGCGGTGTACCCGGGACCCCTCCAGACCTCGCCCTAGGCACCTCCACATCTGGCTGATCACTGTACCCTTCAAGATACACTGGCCATTGGGAGCACCGTGCTGTCCCGACCTCCACGGGTCCTTCTAGTGGACGCGGAGGGGCATTATCGGAGCCCTGGGATTCACAGCCAAGTCGGACAGATGTGGGGGTGGCATTCAGGAGAGGGCCATCATAGGGGACCTTTCTCTCTACCTTGTGGGGGGGGGGGGGTCCGTGCTAAGTCCAGGGAGTCAGAGCCGAGCTCAGCTGGGAAACTGTAGGGAAATAGGCAAGGGGCCTCGGGAGGCAGGTGGCTCCGGGCCCCCACCACAGCCCTCAGCCCCCCACCACACCCGAACTCCCCTGTGCAGAGGGCAGCTTCCTCCACAGCACCACTCACCTTCAGCTTTCTTTGGGGAACGTGCCCTAAAAGCAGGATTCTTTGAAGGTATCTGCCTCCTGGCACTAAAAGTCCAAGGACTCATTTCAGTGATAAGTGAAATACAGGATCAAAGCTTCATTTCAATGATCAAAGGATAATACCGCAAAGGAGACAAGATTCTATTATCAAAGCGATAAAAGGCATTAATAATCTACCTGCGACAAACCGGCCAGGAGGAGGGGGCTCCACGTGGGAAACTGCCACGCTTTCCTCTGGAGCCCTCAGGGTTTTCCAATAGTTATTCCTGAAATTTGTTAATCAAACCTAATTATTTCCATCAACCTGGAGTCGTCCACCATGCCTCAGAATTCCTGGCGTTAGCCTGAGGGCCAGAAGCATGCAATTCTTTTTTTTTTTTTAATGTTTATTTAGTTTTGAGAGAGACAGAGACAGAATGTGAGTGGGTTAGGGGCAGAGAGAAAGGGAGACACAGAATCCGAAGCAGGCTCCAGGCTCCGAGCTGTCAGCACAGAGCCCGATGCGGGGCTCGAACCCACGAGCTGTGAGATCATGACCTTGAGCCGAAGTAGGACGCTCAACCGACTGAGCCACCCGGGCGCCCAAGAAGCATGCAATTCTAATTCTGAAGCTCACCCCTGGGGAGGGAGATGGTGGGCTTTCTGAAGGGGCAGACAAGGTGCACCTGCTGGACCCTGGGTGAAGGATGAACGAGGGAGTCGCTGGGACCACCTGCCTCGCTGTCCCTGCAGCCCAACTACCCACCTGCACAAGCCACTTAAGCCCTCTACGAAAGAGATGCAAATCAAGAAAACCATTCGCTCTCCCAACATTCCCCCCCCCCCCACCGGAAGGAAGGAGGCAACTGCCGGGCTGTCCCAGGGCACTCCGGGGTGCAGGTGCAGGCAGCACACAGCTACGGAACCGGAACTGGGACACGTCACCCGGGGCTGGCTTGGAGCCCAGCACTGTCTGTTGCCTTTCACATTCTGTTTTCCCAGAGCACACAGTTTTCCATGCCACTGACTTCACAGACTGGTAAATACTCCACGAGTCTAAGTAACTCACGTCCCTCTGTATTCCAAGCCATGTATTAATCACCAACCTTCGTTAATATTAATTGAAACAAATACAGGGCCAGGGGGCCTCCCATCAACTGGAACCTACACTCTTCACAAAAGAAAATGGTTTCTCCCAAATCCTGGGGTGGCTGTGCACAATTTCCACCAAAACATGAAAAATGTAAGTGTCCAGAGTTTGTATCAACCTATTGATCGCAAAAATATTTGCAGAATCCAAAAGAAGGTAGAACATCAATAAATCAATTTTTAAAGTTCATGCCATTAGTCATTTAATCAAATAATAATGTGGTCACAGGAGCCCCAAATCAATAATCATTTTCCCCTAATTCTGCTCACTTCTAAGTAACATAAAACCACCCAGGCTACATCTCTTCCAAAAACATTTTAATTATAAATTAATCCTCAGTTGAGAAAGTAACATAAAATAAAACAAAACGGGGTCTTCAAAATGCTTTTGAAATAGCTTTTTCCACTGCCATAATGAAATTTGGTTTCCAGGAAGACACCTTTGTTTTTCAGATAAAAATATTAAACTTAAATACGTTTTTAAAATTCTGCTATTGTATTGGAGAAAATAAATGAACGTTTTGAGTGACTCACAGGGGCCACAATCCCAGAGCTCTGTTAGCTGGGAAATGGGGGGAGCCAGTTTCTGAAACAGAAAACCTTGAGGGACTCAGGGGACAGTGGCCAGGCCTGAGGGCTCCCCGGCAGAGGGCAGCACCGAGCCGGGGAAGGGTCTGGCGTTCCTGCTGCTCCAGCGCTGGCCATGTCCAGGAGCACGTGAGCATGGGACATGGTGGGGGAGGGCTGGCAGAGCCCCCCCACTGGAGCTCCCCACAGGAGGGCTCTGCTGCCCCCAACTGAGCAGCCTCTGGCTGGGGGAACAGGCTCCCTCCACGCTCAGCGCTCTCGCCTGCCTCAACTCCCCCTTCCCCTTAGCACTAGTGGCTGAAGAATGTTCCTGTATCCCTCAGTCTCCAGGCTCCTGTCTTCGGGGCACCATTATTTCTGTGACTGGGTTTCACACCCCAGTTGCAGCGCCAGCTAATTTTCTCTGCCTGTGACGAGCCCCGTGCCGGCGCCGCAGGCCAGACACAAGTGTGGTGGAGAAATGAGCCGGGACCGCCGCGGTCGTGCCTGTCCAAGCAGGTTCGACCCAGGAAGGCACAAAGTAGCCGGAGCGACGGGGCTGGCCCAGGGCTGAGGAAGGGCCACAGCTCGTGGATCTACCACCCAGACTAGGTGTAGGGGGGATATCTCCACCCAGGGATGCCCCACCCGTGACACTCGCTAGGCACCCCCCCCCGCCCCCCAGGTTCTGGGTGTTTCTGGGGCAGGTCCAGCCCCCCATCCAGGCTGACAGGACAAGTTTGATCGTATGTATACAAACTTGCATGTTGAAACCAAGTGTCCAGTGTGAGCGGGTCCAGCAGGAGGCCTGGCTGGGTTCTCAGACCACATCTCAAGGGGACCAGACAGCCCGGGACAGACCAAGGCGGGCCACCTGGACTCCGAGAGCTCCAGGCCCCATGTCCTGGGAGTCCAAGTTGAGGGAAAGGTCACTGTTAGCCAGCAGGCTGCTCTGGGTCCCAGCTCTTCACTCAGCTGCTCACAAAGCGCCCCCCCCCGCCCCACCAAGTGTACGGCCAGTGGACTCTTGGATGCTTTTCGCTCAGACTATGCCCCTGACCCCTCGCTCTTCTTCGAACTTCATTCTCTCCCCCTCCCCCATCCCTCCCTCCCAAACCCTCCCTCAAGGGTGCCAGGCACTTTGTCCCAGGCAGCCCTCCCCCCGTGCATGCCATGCGCGCTCCCCAAGGCGGGACCCCACAGGGCCCCTCCAGCCTCATTACGTACGCCACAGGCCCATTTCCAGACCTGGACAGCCAACGCTGGTGGGGTTCTCTGCTCAGTAACCCCCTCACACTGGCACTGCCCCAAACGGAGCTCAGCGTCTCCCCCAAACCCGTTCCTTCTTCCTGGTCCGCACCTCCACGAGGGCCACAGCCCTCCGCCTGGCTGCTCTGACCACGCACACACCCTTCACATGCTAGTATGAGTCAGCTCAGCTGCTGTAACAAAGACCACAGACTGGGGGCTTCAACAGCAGACACGTCAGAGGCCAGACATCAGAGGGGAGGCCATTGGCAAGCCTGGTTCCTTCTGGGGCCGTGACAAGAATCTGTTTCAGGCTCCCCTCTTGGCCTCTGGTGGCCTCAGACATCCCGTGGTGTCTAAATGGCTGCCTTCACATCATCTTCTGTCTCTGTGACCAGATTTCCTCCTTTGTATGGGGGAGACTGGGTTGGGACCCAGCCTGATGGCCTCACCTTAACCCGATCATCTACAAAGACCCTTTTTCCAAATAAGATCCCATTCACAGGTTCTGGGGTTAGGACTTCAGCATCTTTTGTGGAGACACAATTAACCTCTAACACCATCCCTGAAGACCCACCTGCCCCCTCCCTCTGAGTCCCACAGCTGCTCCCAGCCTGCAGCAACGACTCTCACTCACACGGAGATCCTTCTAGAACAGACACATCTGCTCCACTCCTACATGTTCCTGTCAGCAACACCCCCCCCCCCCCCCGCCACCCTGATGGCAGAAGAAAGCCCGTTGTGCAGCAGATGAGCCTCCTTGGGCCCTGGCCCACCCACGGCCTCCCTGGTTTCATCTCTTCTGTGTGTGACCTGACCTGCCGCCATCCAGGTACCCCAACACACCTGGCCTGTGAGTCCCAGGCCCCAGCACACACCCCTTGACCCACCCCTGCTCCCTTTCAGTTCCAGGGTGACAGACTGAGTAAGAAGCCCCTCTCTGCGTTCAGCCAGCGGCCCAGGCCACTTGTCTACAGAGCCGTCATCCCACAGATTACCCAAAGCCCCTGTTCCTCTGTGAGCTCCTCACACCCCCCACGTGCCTCTCCACCACGCAGTCCAGACGCTCGCGGGGTAAACATGAAGAATCAACTGCTTGAGCCAAACCAAGGTACGGGATCCGACACCCATTAAACAAAAAGGCAAACACCCCAGATGCCCCGCCCAGTCCCCACAGCTTGGCCCAGGATCCCCTGCTGCTGGTTACTAGTCCAAGCTACCCCTCCATCTGGAGCTAGAATTCTAATGACTTTCCCAAAACATTATTTCCGTTAGAAAGACACTTACTGAATACACACCTTCTCCTGAACATCTTTCTTTTCTTCACTCAAGAGAACGAGTTCTTCATGTATGTCTAAATTAAAGCTGAATGTTGTAAATATCAGAGCTCAAGAATCATCCGAGTTTCACGCACCTGCACAGGGCACCTCCCACAGAATGTGTCCTCTGGTCCATTCTTGTTTGGTCAAATATTCATCAGCCTCTTCTATGTATCTTCCAACAGTATTTGCCAACAGAGATGCGTCTTGGCTGCCGCTGCATTGTTTTATGAGAAGTGTTGCAGGCCTTTTACCTCTGTGGCAAGAACAAAGCTTCCCCAAGGATACTGTGAGTCATGTGCTTTTACTATGAAGCCGCCAACCAGGCTTCCAAATACATGTCAACAAATTTGGCAAAATTATGTAACACTTAAGGGCATCATAGGATTTGAAAATCTCTCATTTTCTAGAATTCCTTCCAATTCTTAAAGCTTAGTTTTTAAATTGTTTGTGTGTCTTGTGCTTTATTCCCTCCATTATTGATGTAGGAAGGCATGAAACTCAGGTTGAGAAGGAGACCGCTAAGAACACTGAACGAGGGCTTGCACTTGTTCCCACGATGGGGAAGCGGATACAGAACCTGCTATCTCATACACAGCTGGAGAACAGAACACAATAGGTGGAACAAGTTTCCTGGGCCACAGTTACTGCTACAAAGTAGCAAACAGCACAGACGCGGGCAAAACTCCACTTGTCAGGGCATCGGTACAATGAAGTATTCTCAGAGTTCACCTGGACGGCAGGGACCACTCAAGTTCTAAAGGGCCAGAGAGACCTCACTGGACATGAGGCATGACCCCTCAGTTGTAGGGCCCACCTGGCCATGGAGTCAAGGCCCCTCCAAACCTACCCCCAGCCATACTTAAGAACAAGCCCTAAAGGAATAACACTGAGTGAAAAGTAACTTGATTGCTTGCCAGAAGACAGTCCAACACTCTTGAAAGGAAAACAACAAAATCCGCACTCAACAATGTGATATTTAAATTGCCAGCTATTCAGGTGCGCCTGGGTGGCTCAGTCGGTTAAGCATCTGACTTCAGCTCAGGTCATGATCTCATGGTTGGTGAGTTTGAGCCTGGCATCGGGCTCTCAGCTGACAGCTCAGAGCCTGGAGCCTGCTTTGGATTCTGTGTCTCCTTCTCTTTCTATCCCTCCACCGATCACACTCTCTCTCTCTCTCAAAAATAAATAACCATTTAAAAAAAATGTTTTTTTAATTGCCAGGTATTCAGTCAAAGAGTTACTGGACAGTGAAAATGCAGAATAATGTAACCCATTACAAAGAAGATCAGCGAACAGAAACCAACCAAGAAATTACAGAGATGGTGGAATCAGCAGTAAAACCTAAAAGTTCTATTATAAATAGGATCAAGCATTGAAATGAAAATATAAACATAGTAAGAAGATAGAAAAATGAACCAAATAAAAAAATGAACAAAATAAAACCTCCAGCCTAAAACATACAGAGGAAGGAAGGAAGGAAGGAAGGAAGGAAGGAAGGAAGGAAGGAAGGCTGATTGCCTGAATTGAAAAGCAAATTGGGGAGTGAGTATAGAGATTATCAGTAAACTTGAACATACACCAGTAGAAACCACATAAACTGATGCAGGAGAGAAAAATTAAACGAAATGAACTGAGCCCCAGGAACCTATGGGACAATATCAGGAGGTCTAAGATATGTGTAATTTTAGGAGCAAAAGGAGGAGGAAGGCAGAAAAGATTATTTAAGGAAAGAGGGGTTGACTGTTTTCCAAATTGGATAACAACAAATGCCTGGTTCCAAGAATCAACCTTTTTTTGAAAGGTTCCACTCAAAAAAAACAAAGGACAGGGGCGCTGGGGGCGGGGGGCTCAGTCAGTTGAGCATCTGTCTGACTTTGCCTCAGGTCATGATCTCATGGCTCATGAGTTGGCGCCCCGAGCCCCACCTGAGGCTCTCTGTGGTTAGTATGGAGCCTGCTTCAGATCCTCTGTCCCCCTTTCTCTCTTCCCCTTCCCTGCTCGTGCTCTCTCTTTCTCTCTGTCTCTCAAAAATAAAATATAAACATTAATAAAACCACAAAGGATAAATATACACACACTAAAAAAAACAAACAAAAACACAAAAACACAAGCCAAAACACACAATATTCAAATTGCAAAAGAAAGAAAGGAAGGGAGGGAGGGGAAATAAGAAAAGAAAATCGTTTAAAAAGTGTCATTTAGAGGCACCTGGGTGGCTCAGTTGGTTAGCGTCCAACATCGGCTCAGGTCATGATCTCACGGTTTGTGGGTTCAAGCCCCGCGTCGGGCTCTGTGCTGACAGCTCAGAGCCTGGAGTCTGCTTTGGATTCGGTGTCTCCCTCTCTCTCTGACCCTTGTTACTCATGATCTGTCTCTCAAAAATAAATAAACATTTTTTAAAATTTAAATATAAAATAAAAAAATAGGGACACCTGGGTGGCTCAGTCAGTTAAGCATCTGACTCTTGGTTTCAGCTTGGCTCACGGTCTCACCTTTCATGGGTTTGGGCCCCGCATCTGGCTCTGTGCTGACAGTGCAGAGCCTGCTTGGGATTCTCTCTCTTCCTCTCTCTGCCCCTCCCCCGTTCGCTCTCTCTGTCTCCCTGGAAACGAATACACTTTAAACAAAATTCTTTAAAAAAGTAAAATAAAATAAAAAGAGCCACTTAAAAGTACCCACATTACCACTATCAGGAACAAAAGCGGGACATCACTATCACCACAAAGCCTGTAAATGTTATAAGGATAATAAAGTAATGATACTAACTACTTTAGGCCAAAACATCAAAAGCTTAGACAAAATAGACAAATTCCTTAAAAGATAAAAATTACCAAACTGACTCAAGAAAAAAATGGAAAATGCCACAGTTCTGTACGTTAAAGAAATTCAACTCATAAAAAGAATATCCCCCATAAAGAAAATGCCAATACAAGACACCTCTGCTAATTAATTCTATCAAACATAGAAAAGAAAATAACACAAATCTTGCCCCCTCCCCCAAGAAATTGGGGAGAATAGACAAGGAGACCACTTCTCAAACTGTTTTGTGAAACTAGCAATACTCTGGTAACAAAACCAAACAAAGAGAGTAGAAAAAAAGAACAGCTTCCAAATCGGTATCACCCATGCCATACAGATGCAAAATCTTCAACGGAGAAAATTCTAATTCAACTCAACATGGACCAACAGGAACCAGACTTACTCACCTGCCTCAAATAACTTAGTTAAAAAAAAAAAAAAAAAGACCAGATATATGCAACAGTGGTACACAAAACACTAGACATTAGATGATAAAGACCAGTGACCCATACAGAGAAGAAACAAACGAGGTAAGCCCCGCAATTGCTCCAGCTGCTCCCTTGAGGAAGTTTCCAGGCCTCTGAGAAGGAAAAGGAAACCCAGTCAGAGCAAGACGGTCTCCCTGAATTGAGAACATGTAGTTCAAAGTTTGGGAAGACCAAGGCAACTAGCGTTCCCAAGGCAGGGGATCAAAGAGGAGAGTTTCGCAAAGGGAAAACTCTGGAGATGAGCAGAGGGTCCCTCCCAAATACTCAGTCGAATGCTGACCGGTAAACGCGTGTAAGCCTGAGGAGAGACCACCTGGTAGGATTTGGGGGAATGGTGCCCAGTGCACAAGCAGGGCCTGCGATAGTCTCTGTTCCCAACAGTCAGAGTTGAAAACCCTGTAATTCGGGAGGCATTGATTACACTACTAAGAGACAACTTGACTCTGTAGTGCAGAAAAACTAATGCTACACTAAATGCAGACAACAAAGCGTAACAGCGAGTCAAAAGATCAAACTACTTATAAGCAAACTAATCAGGTCCTAGGACAAAATTCAAATGTATTCATAGGATACAAAAATATTCTTCATCCCACAAGCTAAAAATTTACATTGTCTGGCAACCAACCAAAAATGACCAAACATGCAGAGAAACAGGAAAATGTATACTTTAACAAGGGAAGAAAAATCAATCAAAGCCGACCCACAATTGACACAGGTGAAATAATTTGCAAACAAGGCCATAAAGAGATTAATTATGACAGTATTACATATCTTAAGGGGCCACAGGAACAAGTGAATATGTTAGAATCAATCTCACATATGACCTAGCCTTTCCCGTGCAAGATACTCACCAAGGAGAAATGAAAGAATATATCCACTATAAGACTTGTACGTGAATGCTCCTAGAAGTTTTACTAGTAAAAGCCCCAATCGGAAACAACCCATGTCTATCAACATGCAAATGAATAAACAATGGTACATCCATGCAGTAGAATGCTAACTAATAAAAAGGAATGAACTATTGATGTTCACAACCAGGATGAAGCACAAAACGACTGTACCTAATGAAAGAAGCCAAAAAACACCTACTACGTGTTTCCATTAATATGAAATTCTAGAAAATATGATCCCATAGTGACAGAAAGCAAATCAACGATTTCCTGGAAATGGGGGTACAGGAAGTGAGGAAGGTGGGGGTCTAGGGATATGGATAACTGTATGTTTATTATCTTAGTTACAGTGATGTTTCCACAGATCTGTACAAATGTGGAAATTTAGCAAATATGGCTTTAAACATGTACAATTTATTATATGTCAATCATACTTCAATAAAGCTCTTACTATCTTCCTAACAGAAGATTAGCAAACCAAACATAGCAATCTACCCAAAGGGAGCTAACAGCATAAACAAGTAAGGTTTAACCCATATCTGCTTTTGCATTCTACCCATCCTATGTTGTTTTAGTTGAAGTACATGAAGAAACTGAGATCTCACACCAACGTGAATAAAGAGAATTTAACTGCTCTTTCAGATAACGGCACCAAAACTCAACAAGCAAAAGTTTCTCAAATGTTGATTGTTATGTGCAGTCTAAAGCCATCCGTTATTATAAAACCCAGTAGTCTCTTTTCCCCCACTGAATGTATCTTTTACTGACAGAACATCATTCATTGGTGATCTGGAAAATATTGCTTTACCGATTTACGCAAATCTTTATATCGTTGACACGTTTCTTGTCCACAACTAATGTGTCACATTTGTTAATATCACCACAGAGCTAATCACAGGGGTGGATATAGAGTTTCCAAAATTCTAATTTTTATCAAAACCTCAAATTTTATCATTAGCCCTCAATGTCATTGGTTACTTTCCTTGAACTAACACACTATTCATTTTCAAGAAAACAATGTCAAAACTCAAGTCAAAACAGTCACAGTTCTGTGTCACCTGTATACTGTGTTTCGTAGAAAAGCTGATTTTCAGGTTACAACTCAAGTGCCTTTCTTCAAGCCAATGATCATACTGGAGTCATCAGCAGACACGCTTAATGTCTATCTACTTCCCATTTCATCACACAGAATTTTAAATCTTGCTCTTGGGAATTTAAATCAGATAAAAATAATTAATTCTTATTGCTACATCAGGTGACACTGGATTTGGGGTGTTTTACAAGGAGGTGAAGAACACCGTGGCAGCAAAGGCGGTATGGCACCATTACCCTGGTTCCTGCAGAAGCCCAAGCACCTTTACCCATCACTGCTTTTTTTCAATTTTTTAATGTTTATTTTTTATTTTATTTTTGAGAGAGAAACAGAGACGGAGCATGAGTGGGAGAGGGGCAGAGAGAGAGGGAGACACAGAATCCTAAGCAGGCTCCAGGCTCTGAGCTGTCAGCACAGAGCCCGACACGGGGCTCGAACTCACAGACTGCGAGATCATGACCTGAGCCGAAGTCGGATGCTCAACTGACGAGCCACCCAGGCGCCCCTAAGAGTAGGCGGAGGTCTTAGACTTGAAACCAAAAACGCAAGCCATAAAAATAAAAACTGATAAACTGGACATTGTCAGAATTAAAACTGACCCTGTCCCCAGGATGAAAAGACAAGCTATGGGCAGGGAGAGTGTATCAGTAAACCACACCCCTGACAAAGGACTCATAAATCTAAAATACTTAAAGAACCGTCAAACTCAACAACAAAAAAAGCAAGCAATCTAATTAGAAAATGGGCAAAAGACAAGAAGAGGCCTTTTACCTATGAGGATATACAGGTGGTGGATAAGCACGGATCTTCCACATTAGCCTCCGGAGGAATGCATGTTAAAACCACAAGTTGATACCACTGCATACCTATTGGAATGGCTACTATTAAAAATCATGACCACACCAAATGCTGGCCAGGACTCAGAGAAACCAGATCACTGCCAACGGTGCAGCCACCCTGGCAAACAGTTTGGCAGTTTCCATGAGAACTAAACACAGCCCAGTCATGGAGCTCCTGGTCACTGTCCCAGAGAAATGAAGACTCGTGTTCAGATGGGAACCCGTGCATGAATGTTTACAGCATCTTTATTCATAATAGACAAACACTGGGAACAAGTCACATTGCCCTTCAACAGATGAGTGGTGTAAAAAGCAAACAAAAAAGAAATGTGGCACATCCACACCACGGAATACTACTTAGCAATACACAGGAACAACCCACCGGTGCGTGCTACAAACTGCATCAGTCTCCAGAGAATTATGTTCATTGAAAAATCAAATCCCCAAACGTTTCACAATGTCTGATTCCATTTATATAACATTCTTCAAATGACAAAACCGTGGAGTTGGAGAACAGATTGGTGGTGGCCAGGGGTTAAGGAGAATGGGCAGGAGGGAGGTGGGTGTGGCTATGAAAAGACAACATGAGGGATCTTTGAGGAAATGGGAATGTTCTGTATCTTGACTCCATCAATGTCAATATTCTGGTTGCGATATCATATTGTAATTTTGTAAGATGTTACCTTTGAGTGAAAGGTTCATGAAGCCTGTCTGCATTATTTCTTATAATCGCACGTGAATCCACAATCACTCAAAGTGAAAATTTCATTTAAAAATAAAAATCGGGCGCCTGGGTGGCTCAGTCGGTTGAAAGTCCAACTTCGGCTCATGTCATGATCTCACAGTTCATGGGTTCCAGCCCCACGTCAAGCTCTGTGCTGATAGCTCAGAGCCTGGAGCCTGCTGCAGATCCTACGCCTCCCTCTCTCTCTCTGCCCCTCCCCTGCTGGCATTCTGTCTCTCTCTCTCTCAAAAACAAATAAAACATTTTTTAAAAATAATAAAATAAAGAAATAAATAAAAATAAAATCAAAACAAACAAAAACCCTGCACCAACAATCTTATCTATGCCCTGGGAAGCAAAGAAAAGTCTTTGTCTAAAAGAAAAAGGTGCGGGCAGAGACCAGGGAGGTGAAGCCACGGTTATTACTGTAGACACAGTAAGTTCAGACAATACCCAGGGTTATACAAACTGTCAGAGACACAATAACAGTAATGGTAGAAGATGATCATAGAATAATTTTAAATTTGTATCTCTTTCCCAATCTATACTGCCTGGAGCAAACTATTACTTAATATGTATTTTCTTTATAAATCTTGTAATTACACTGAGAACAGAAGAATGTTATTACTTTCCTCTATGTTAAATAAAGCATTACTTTATTTAATGTCAACATGTAAAATATCCCACAATTTTTTTTACTCAGCCTTGGAGATGTTCATGTTTTAATAAACCATGAACCTCAAAAAATGAAAGAAAGAAAGAAAAAGCAGATGGTCATAAATGTAAAAGCCAGAATTATAAATCTTCTAGGAGAAAATCTTTGAGACCTTGGGATATGCAAAGTTTTCAAAAGCCTGAACCAGAAAGAGATGAAAATTGAATTTCCTCAGAGATAAAACTTTAATTTTTAGAAAGACACACAGCCATTTGAAAATCCTTGTAATCTCCGGAGTAATAAGTGTCTTTTTGTAGGCTAATGAGATGACTGGTGGCTGGGGGCTCCTGGAGAGCCTCAGGATGGGGGCAGGTGGCCAGGGAACCAACCATGTGACCAGAGGGTTGGAACTTTCAACACCATCTACCCCCTCCTCAAGGGAGTGGAGAGGGGCTGGGGGTTGAATCCATCACCGATGGCCAATGATTTAGTCAATCGTGCCTACATGACGAAGCCTCCATAAAAACCCAAAAGGGGGAAGGTCGGAGATCTTCCAGATACTGGTGAACACGTGGAGCCTGGGGGAGAGTGGCCTCTGGGAAAGGGCACGGACGCTCCTCACCCTCTCCCCACACCTCGCCCCTGCATTTCTTCCACCTGGCTGCTCCCAAGTTGTATCCTTTTGTAATAAACCAATAATCCAGAAAGTAAAATGTTTCCTGACTTCCATGAGCCACTCTAGCAAATTAATCAAGACACAGGAGGGGGTCTTGGGATCTCTGATCTATAGCCAGAAGCACAGGGGAGAGCCCGGACTTGGGATTGGGGTCTCAAGTTGAGGAGGGGCAGTCTCGGGGGACCGAGCTCTTGACCTGTGGGATATGAGTGGACTTCAGGTAGACAGTGTCCCATTGAGTTAATCTGCAGGACACACAGCTGGTGTCACCGAATGCTTAGTATAGGACAGCCCACAACAGATGGTGTCAGAAGTGAGAGAGAGTGTTGGAGTCAATAAAAACAGGGGCTTCTTTCTTTACATGGATACAACCCAAATTTGCACCAACAGATGAATGCATGAAAATGGTGGCAAAACCACACACTGGAACACTAAAAATAAAAAATAATTTATCTACTGATATATACAACGTGAGCAAACATCGGAATCATTATGCTGAGCAAAGAAGCCAGACACTAAGGGGTTCAAGTTGAGTAATCCCATTTGTACGAAATTCACCTCCAGTAACAGAAAGCAGTTGAGTGTTCGCCTGGAACTGAAGGTGAGAAAGACAAGGAGGAGGTGGTAACTGTCCAGGGTGATGGATCCCGGACCTTGATCACGGTGGTGATTACATGGTGAACTGTTGTCAAAACACATGTACTGATCACTAAAATGGGTGTGTGTTCCTCTATGGAAACTCTCTGCACTCAATTAATTTTTCAAAAATGATAGGGAGTGTAAGTCTATATGTCATATAGCCTTCTTATTCATTTCAAATCTTTCTGCCTAGCTGCTTGTCCAACCCAATTAGATACTCTTTGATTGTGCAGGTTGTCTCTCTACTTAGTACAGCCGGTGAAAGCTTGTCCAGGACATGCAAGTTTCAATGCTTTTTGCTGCTAGCTCGTATTTGCGTTATTAATAACATCTTCAATCCAATATTTATTTCCAGAACTGTTTACAACCCCCTCTGCAAAGGGGAAGATCTCCTTAGACCTAGATAAAGTGATCAACAAATCAACCTGGCGTCCCGTTCAGCAGGGAGCAAACCACAGCCAAGGGTCCCCTTGCTCCGCTCTCTGGGTGGGGAGCCCCCACCCTGGATATGTAGGTGACGTGTCATTGTCTGACATACAGACCAGGGTGGGGGTCCGTCCTGATCTTTGTTGGTAAATATTAATTCATTTTCTTATTTTAAATGGAATGCAATTCTAACACTTTAACGACCTAAGATGTAATAATCCACATTTTCTTCCCAGCCCCCTCCCTGCAGACCTCAGCTTTGGAGGGGGCGGGGGGCAGACTCGGGGAGGCAGGGGAAAGAGGGTGAAAATGAGGCCAAACCCAGTGGCAGGAGGAAGCTTGGCTGTGCATCTGTTTCATTAATGTTAACTAGAAGAAAACTTTGTCTTGAGATATTTAAGATATGCACAGGGACCACAGGGATGCTCTGGGGTGTCACCAGATGGTGTGGCTCTGAACAGAAGCATCAGAGAACCTTGCTCTGCTCCGAGGACCTGTGCAGCTCTGCACCAGACGTTCGATTGTCGCAGTACCTTCACCTACGTTATTTGATAATGTTCACCTTCCCACTTAATGTCACAGCCACGGGAGGAAGGCAGGAGAACGCATAGGATTTTTATTTGCAGATGAGCCCACGGAGGTAGGAAGGAGCCAGGTGAGTGAGGAGGGCCGCCTTCTTCAGCTGAGCTGCAATGTTCTTGCTCATTCTCCTCTGCTGTCCTCACACACAGACACACACAGGCACACACTATGTACACATGCACCACAGTCACACCACGGCTGCATCCCTAACCTAGACAAGTGTAGTCTGGACTTCTCCATCAGAGCTCTGCAGCCCCAGCTCCTGTCTCCCCTTGTCTTCACACCTGATTCACCTCCTTGCAGGAGCCGGCAGGAAGAGGCGGGGACAGCTTCAGCCTCTATTTGGTCCTTATGCACCCACGGGCGGGGATGCCTGGAACAGGCCGAGGTCTGCCTCCCGGAAAGGCTACATGCGACCTGTCAGTTTTGTCCAACTTTCTATTCCAGCAGAACCCCATTCTTGAAGCCAGAGGGGTGCAGGTTTTGGAGCAGAAAAGGGAATCCAGAGAAGAAGTAATCTTCAAGCAGAAAGCCCACGTTTTTCTGAAAACACCGCGTCACCCCAGCCTCATCACAGGGGCCTGCCACCCGTCGTCACCACCACCCGCTTTAGAGAGAAAGCCCTAGCATATGGCTTCATCATGAGCTCCATTTTGTGGCTGACAAGGGCACGCTCCGAACCGGAATGCCACGGCTTGTAAGTTTCCATTGTGTGTCCAAGAGAAGGCAGAAAGATCCTTGGGAGGCTCTGTGCTCTTAAGATGTAGTCATAGCTGCTTCGCAGCAACCTCGAGTGTGGACGTTAACAAAGCCAGAGGGCCTCCTAGCGGATGGCACGGCGTTTGCTGCTAGCACAAGTACTTTGCATGTGGAGAATGAGTCCCCAGGAGAACACCAGGCTGCCTGGCCCTCCCTCAGCCTCCATGCGAGGCAACCCGTGGCTCCCGGCCCTGGAGACACAGAGACGGATGTCACCAGCCCCTCCCCATGCAGGCTGTAGTTTAACTTTCTTATTTTTGCTAACGCCACATTTAGAAACACGGCGGAAAACCGGCTCTGTTCAGCTGTTTCGTGTTTGTCCCCCTTCCTGGCTTTAGAAAACTGTGCCCGAGGATGAAGCTCGTCACACAGAACTCCGGCCAACAGCCTGGACCGCAGCACCGGGACACGGCAGGGCTCAGAGGGCAGGGCACCGGGGCGGCCTCGACGGGGAGAACGCATTTCTGCCATTGTAAGCCACCGGTTTGTGGGCACTTGTTACGCTGGCCTTGAGAGGCTCACATGTGCTCACAGGCGGACCATTTGGAAAGTGAAGCATGAAGAGGGCCTTTCTGGAGCCGCTGCCAGCGGGAGACGCGCCCGTTCCTCCCTGGGCGGGGCATCCCATGTCCCCTTGGGCTTGCTCTCAGAGCAGCCACTTCATTTCTAGAAGTCCAAGGACACAATGCATGTTGACGATGCCATATGAACCGGGAGGTCGCTGCACAGTGTGTGTGTGTAGCAGCAAAACAAGGCTGCATGGCCTGCCCACAGCTCACCCGCAGGAGGGGCTCCACCCCCACCCCCGCACGCCCTGTGCAGGCCCGGGACCAGTTCCAGCTGTCTGGTGGCAGGGGACTTGCAGATGCCCTGTTGTAGTTCCAGTGTGCTCGTGGGGACAGGACCAGGCCCCCCGGCCCACATCCCGCTCTGCCCTGGGCAGCCCGGCCAACAGCCGCCAATCTGGTCCCATCCACGTTTGCTTCTGTCCCACCAGTTTTTCTTTTTAGTGAAGAAGTCTTGTTAGGGGCTGCATGGAGGTAAGTGCAGCCGGGTTTGGGAATCCCATCCCTACCCCCGCTTCTGCCATGGCCGTGCCCCCTGGTTTGTGTCGACTGGACAGAGCCCACTCTTCAACGGGTGCATCCACGGGCAAGACCACAGCCCGCCAGCCTTTCCAGCCCCTCGCTGACACGTGCCGTGCACAGGACGACAAAAGCGTTCATGTCACCTCCGCTTGGGACGATCTTTCTCTCTGTTTTCCAGCGTGACTAAAATAGTATCCTCTGCAGAAAAGAGATGATTCAAGGTGCCAACGTTTTCAATCTATCAACAAAACACAGACTTGAAAAAGATTCCAGGCAATTCGTTGAATAAGTACATGAAACACCACATTTTCTAAAAGTCATTTTGCAGAAAAACCAGTGACACGCAGGTAACCAACAAGGGAGGCCACTGTTCCCGAAGGAATCATCCATCATTAAAATGCAAGGTGACCTCTGCTAAAGTCAGCACAAAGAGAAAGATGCTGTGGGAGGGCTCTCACACAGGGAGGGCTCCTGTTTGGGCTAAACCCCAGCAGATGGAGAACCAGTGGGGAGCGTCTGCTGCAGAGTCTGGGATACCCCCAGGCCTCCTTCCTCTCTCCTTTCTCCCCAGGCAGGGGCTTGGCACACCCGCAATCCCAACCCTGGGACAGCAATGAGCACTCCCCCTGCTGACACCCTCAGGGCGGGAGGAGCCGGGTCTTCCACAGAAAGAACCCAAACCCTCGTTAGCATATCTGATGCCCAAAGAGGGAATTTTCAAAGTGCTCCCAAGGTCTACCCACTCAGACACCCCAGCCTCACTCCAGCACTATCCCCCAGTCCATTTGCCATGACTGGCCTTCTGCTGGTAACTCCATGGGGCTGGGGGGGCCATCTCGAAGTTGAGGGCTAAGGGCCAGACCCTTGACCTTGGCACAGCCTTGGGGCTCTGGGATGCCCTCCTCTGGCCAGACCCCCAACTGTTGGTCCTCCAGAGTCCAGGCTGCCCTGGGGGCCTCATGCACCCTATCCCAGCTGGGGCACTGAGTTTTCTGAGCTTCGGGTTTCTCTTCTTCCAGAGCCGTGGGCAGGTTTCTTCCCGGGGGCCGGAATCCGGACACACCTCAGCCATCGGTAACCTAGTACTGCCTCCTAGTTCCGGGAGAGTTGGTGGGTCTAAATGACCAACCGGATCAAGGAAAGAACCAGGCTGCTCTCGGCTGTACCATGACCACAAAGACTACAGCAGACCCCACACACGTCCCCACTCACCTCACACATCGGCACTCACACGCCCAGGCCAGTCGGCACAGGGGGTCCCTGTCTAGCGCAGAGAAAACTCCTCACCTCAGGCACTCTGCACCAGAGTGGGGCTGAGCTGAGACCCATCAAATCCCCACCCAGTCAGGCCAGACCAGAAGTCCCAGGCACATGGACAGGCCATGGGGAGCAGCCCAGAGCGACCATCACAGCCCGAGACTGCACTCAGGTCGGGGTCTGCCCCTCTGGGAGCCCTGTGCTTGGTACCTCTATCTAGGACACAGACGCCTTGCGGGCCCCCAGCGGCACCTGTAGGACATCGTGTGAAGACAGTCTGAAGGAGAGCTATATGCTTTGCGCTTTTTGTCAAGAGGTCCACGCCAGCAGCCCGACCTGCTTCTTGACCTTTATGAGATCCAGTGATCGTACGGGGCCGAGACGGCTAAAGAGCTGATACAACAAGCCGAGGTGTCAGTTCCCGATGCTAACGAGATCAAAATATCCGCAGGTGGCCGGGTCAGCGGGTCAGGGGCCGACCCTGTGGCCAGGCGCGGTGTGGACCGCTCTGGGCTCCCGGACGGCAACCTTGCGAGCCTCGGAACTGACCCAGAACGGGACCTCCGTGACTTTTTCCCGGGGAGCCAGGGCCGCAGAGGACACGCGCACACGCCAGGACATACATAGCGCGTGTCGCTTTAAACGTCAAACACCCGGAAACAAATTAAATACCCAAAAGTGAAAAGGAAATACTGGAATCAATCATGGGACATCCGTAAGATGTTATGTGACCACTGGAAATGACAACAGGGAAGAGTTTCTAAATCTGTGTAAAATACCTCAGAGAATATTAAGAGAAAAGAAATCCCAGTACACACTCATCTACCCACGACTACTGTAAAAAGCCAGAATCCGCGCCTACACGGAGTCCAGGCTATCGGGAGGGCTGAAAACAATCACGAAACGGTGACCGGTGCCAGGAGGGGGGCGGTCACTGACCGAGGCTCCCAGGATGGGTGCACGGGAACACGCTGCAGGAAGCAAGTTACGTGTGAATCGAAACTGTGAGCTTTATACGCTGTGCCTCTGATGCTCTTAACACAGCAACCCGTGCAGAACATAGAAACTGGGCAGCAACACACACAAGAAGCTTTGCTGGGCGTAGCCTGGAAGGTGGGACAAGAGGAACCACAGGCTGGTCCTGCCTCCAGCCTTGTGGAGCCAATAAACATCCACCAGAGCCTCTGAAAGCCTGGGTGCAGTGATCTGGGAGGGCAGCAGGGAGGAGGTGGCCTTGGATCCAAGCCTTGAGGGAAGGGGCATGAGAAGGCAAGGGATGGGGCTGTGCATGGGGGGAACAAGGAGGCGCCCACCAGAACTGCAGAGTGTGGGCAGAGTTGAAGGAACTCCAGGAGGGGGGGGAGGGGGAGCTCTCTCCAGGGCGTGGGAGCAGGGCTTAGTTTTGCACAAAAACAGAGTGCCCTCCGAGAACCACAACTCTCATATCAACGATCCCATGAACGTGGTCAGAGGGGCGTCCTCAGCATCACGGTGAAAACACATCCGGCTGCTGGATCCACCGGAGATAAAATGCTTAAATCCACACTAGTCAATTGGGTTAAAGCCATAGTTACAGTCCAGGGCACCTTTGGCTTTGCTTATTTAAATCCAGCATCCCAGAGCCTTCTCTGTGGGGACACAGCAACAGGGCATCTTTCGCTTGTGGCAATTCTGCCTTCTTTGCCCAGGCTCACCTCTGTGGTCCCCAACCTCAGGGTTAAGAGAGAGGAAGAGGAAAGGAGAGGGAAGGGGAGGCAAGGGGGGAGGGGGATGCAAGGGAGGAGGGGGAGGCAGAATGGAGGGGGAGGGAGGGGAAGAGGGCGAGGGGGTTGGGGCCATAGCTCCATTTCCTAGACCAAGTTAGTTCACCGACATTTACTGAGCTCCTACTGTGTGCCAGGACACTGACAAAAATTATTCCAATTATTGCTGATATTAGTTCTCTAGGCCTGCCATAGCAAAGTACTGTAAACTGGATGGCTTAAATAACAAAAAGTTATTGCCTCACGGTTCCTGGAGCCCAGAAGTCTGAAGTCAAGGTGTCGATGCAGTTGGTTCTTTCTAGGCGCCGTGGGGGAAGGATCTGTCCCAGGCTCCCTCCCTAGATGGCAGATGGCCATCTTCACACGGCATTCTCCTTGCACGTGCGTCTGTGTCCAAATCCCCCCCTTTTATAAGAACAGAGTCATGTGGCATTAGGGCACACCCTAATGACCTCCTTGTAACTTGACTATCCCCATGAAGATCCTGTCTCCAAATAAGGCCAAAGTCTGAGGGACTGAGGGTTAGGACTCAACACACGAACTTGGGGGACACAATTCAGCCCATGAGCCTGGCTGTAAAGCCACAAGGCACTGTCTCCATTTAACCGATTCAGAAAACCAAGGCTCAGACAGAAGGAACAGCTTGCCCCCAACCACATACTGTAACTTGGCAGAATTAGAACCCCGGTCTGAGAAATTGCAAAGCCTCGGTCATTCCCTCCAGGTAAAGCCAGCGAATGGTGACAAACGCAGCCTGGAGGCAAAGGGCAGTTGTGGAAGTGCCTGCCGGGTAAGGAGCAGGAGGCCGCGCTTCGGGGGTGGGCAAAATGCACAGAAAGTCGCTCTGGAATCAGGATCAGTTGGCACCTTGTCTGCCTCCCTGTCCACCACGCCACCCTCCTCCAACTAGCGAAACTAGTCCGCCTTCTCTCCCAGAGCGAAAGATGCTCTGTTCTGTGCCCATCGTGGTCCTACTTGGGTCATAACGATTATTCCACAGTCTTGTGGATACTGAGCCATGTAGGAAAATACTTTCGCTTCCCTCCATACATCTGACCTGCAAAACGGACAGGAGTGTGCAGCCCTCTGGCAGCTGGCGACGAGGGGAGCTTCCTCGGCAGGACCAGGATGCCAGGCCAGACCCCCAGGGACCTGCCTCCGGGCTCCAGTATCCGCACCGGCCGGGCTCCGGATCTCGGGGCTGGGACCTCATCGGTAGGTGAGGCCTGCTGTTGGCCGTCAAACAACAAATGCCCCAGCAGTAGGGGACCCTGTAATTCATCAGCAAACTCAAGCACCTGTGAAAGTGAAAGGGAACGTCTCGATAGTTACCGGGGACTCGGGCACCCGCAAGCCTGTCCATCGATGCACACCTTGCTGAAGCTTCCCTCTGCAAACACCCCCTTCTTATCTTATGAGGCTGCTGGTGCAGCAGTGAGGAGACTCTGTTCCCCAGTGGCCGGGGACGGAGGGGCCACGAGAAGGGAAGAGGAGGAGAGTCCCTGAGTTTGCCCCAGAGGGGCCAAGGGGTAGAGAGCCAGGCCCGTTCCAGGGGTGCCCTCTTGGGGTCCATCCTTTGGCGATTCTGGGGGTCAAAAGCTTAGCCGTGGAGAGAGGCTGCCTGTTCTGACCCGAACGGGCCGAGTGTGGCCCCAGCCCCCTTGCAGTCCTGCCCACTCACCTCCCTTGGAAATCTGGAGCACAGCTGGCCGCCCTTACGCTGTACTCCGTGCCCACCGGCCGGGGGCTCATGCGCGGTCCGGATGGACGGCTGCCCAGCCTCACCCCCACCAGTGAGGGAAGACCCCACGAAGATCGTGTCAGAGGGAAAGCGGGCTCAGCAAACTCTTGAGGGCGAGTCTGCCGCAGAACAGACCTCTGCTCACCCTGACCGCCAGCAGGACCAAGGGGAGCCGTGGAGCCAGCGTGGCCCAGGCCCCCGTGTACAGGTGGCAGAGACTGCCTCCCACCCGCTCTCCCACGGGGTGTCCAGGCCCGCCCGCACGCGCCCCTCCGCCGGGTACTCCAGTCCCCGCTGAAGTGACTTTCGCGCCCTGTGTCAGGACAGTCGCAGCTAGAGGATCAGAAAGAAGGCCGATTCGCCAACACGAGAGTCCGGCTTGAACAGGAGCTTCCTCTCGGCGGACAGGGACTTCTCGGCACACAGGGAACTCACAGCTGGCAAGGAGAGTTCTTTTTAAATTAAATGCCCTTCATTCTCTTATTCATGGCCTCCCTGCTCTCCTCAGGACTGAGAGATCATAAATCTTTTCCACCCATTTATTGCCACGATTCACTGCTGGCCATTCTTCATATTTCTTTGCACCATATTGCACACACACTCCTCACTGAAGACAGACTGTTAATCATCCCATTTTCATTTCTGCAGTGATTTCCAGCATCTCGGTGCTGACAATTAAAGATCTCATCCCTGTGGTTCTCTCCCTACCTTCCCTCCGGTTGCCGCAGTCACTGTCAGCGAGGCCTGCGCTTCTGAACGTGGAACCATGAGTACGTAACGAATGCCTTTCCTTTACTCCGATAAAGGAGTATCTTCCGTTCTACCGACGGCAGCAGGACAGTGGGGATGGGTTTAAAATCATGAGAAGAATAACAGATACGTTTCAAGGACTCCACACAAAAACAACGCTGGAGACCCCTTCCCACATATCGGACGGGCGAATATTTAAGGGCACACAGCTAGCTGGCCTGTGAATGTCACAAGCACAACACAGGCCAGTGTAAAACAGGAATCCAAATCCAACCGTGTGCCCTTGAGCTCAGACATTCCTTTCCCGGGAATCTGTCCCAAGCAGATCACTATACAACCGTGCACAATATACGTACATTCAAATCACGGCAAAGCAAGCTGACACCCATGACCATATGTAAGTGATGATACATCGATTCAATGGAAAGTAATGCAGCCGTTAATGAGAATGATCTATACCAACATTCCTTCATGCAGGTTCATGGTGCTGCTGAGTGAAGACAGGAGCTTACAACGTGTGCAACGTCGTCTTGTTTCTATAAAGTTGTGCGTGTGTGTGCACGTGCGTGGGCCTGCACGCAGTAGCTTAGCAGAGATGTGAGCAGTTGCTCCCCTGGAGGGAGAAACACGGGAGTAGCTTTCTCCTTCGCTTACCTCTCTATTCTGCCCTCCATTTCACCATTAAATACGTGAGGGTGCGTTATCTTCATGACCATAAAGAAGTTTTCACAGAAAAAAACTGCAAAGGTAACTTCCTCACTTTCTGGAACTCGAGCCATAACTTGGAGGTGACAGTACATTTGTAACCTGCTGTTCTGGTTCCCTCTCCGTGTCAGCTTGGCTAGGCTACGGTACCCAGACATTTGGTCAAATGCCAGCCGAGGTCACTGTGAAGGTATTTTCGAGATGATTAACATTGCAAATCAGTGGACTGTGAAGAAAGCAAAGGACTCCATGCTGTGGGTGGACCTCCTCCAATCAGGCCTTCTGAGAAGACGAGGTCCCTGGAGCCAGAAGGAACCCCGTCTGCAGGCAGCCTTCACACCAGACCTGCTGTACCTGCTCTGCCCTGGGTCAGCAGAGCCCTCCAGATCGGGGCCCTAGAGCCCCCACAGTCGTGTGAGACAATTCCTTAAGATAAATCTGTCTTTCTTCACATACACATCCCATTGGTTCTGTTTCTCTGGAGCATCCTAACTAATGCACTGCTTTTACGTTTTTTTTAATGAACTTTTTTTTAGCAAAACTGAATGGCTGGTAGAGACAGATCCCCGGCCCCCACGTGTGCACAGCCTCCCCCACTACCATGCCCCCCCCCACCAGAATGGTGTCTTTGTTGCGAAGGATGAACCTACACGACACGTCATCATCCCCCGAAGTACTCAGCTTACATTAGGTTCATTAGCTTACATTAGGTTCACCTCTTGGTGTGACGCACTCCATGGGTTTGGACAAATGTGTAATGACCCGTATCCACCATTACAGTATCACACGGAGTAATTTCACTGCCCTAAAAATCCTCTGTGTTCCCTATTCACCCCTCCCTTCCCCCGCCCTCTGGAGACTGCTGATCTTTTTACTGTTTCCAAATTTTGCCTTTTCCAGAACGTCATGTAATTGGAATCATCCAGTGTGCAGCCTTTCAGATTGGTTTCTTTCACTTTATAATAATGCATTTAAGCTTCCTACTTGTCTTTTCATAGCTTAAAAGCTCATTTCTTCTTACAGCTGAGTAATATTCCATTGTCTGGATGGCCCACAGTACATCTATCCATCACCCACTGAAGGACGTCTTGGTCGCATCTAAGTTTCGACGATTATGAATAAAGCTGCTATAAACACCCAGGCTGTTTGTGGACGTAAGTTTTCAAATCCTTTGGGTAAAATTGGGAAGAGTATGTTCAGTTCTCCAAGTAAATGTGCCCTGGACGCCCAAGTCCAATGTGTGGGGGCAGAGGGGGCTCCCAAAGCACCAGGCAATTCTCTGACGCCAGCCGTGTGACATACAATTTATTCTGACACCATCTACCTGGAGGAACATCAGACCCTGAGACCCGCTGGCCCCCACTTTCGAGGCCAATGGCAAGATGAGGCTGTCTCCTGGACTCCTCTCTCTCTCTCTCTCTCTCTCTCTCTCTCTGTCCAACCAGCCATAGATCAGAGGTTCCCTTGACCCACCCCCTCTGGTTTGATTAATTCGCTAGAGCAGCTCACACAAGTCTGAGAAACATTTTACTTACTAGGTTACTGACTCGGAATAAAAGGATATATAACTCAGGAACAGCCAGACGGAGGAGACGCATAGGGCAGAGTATGGGGAAAGGACAGGGGCTCCCATGCCCTCTCCCGGGGGCCACTCTCCCTCCGTCTCCAGGGGCCACCAACCCAGAAGCTCTCTGAATCCCATCCTTGTGGGGTTTTATGGAGGCTCATTCCATAGACACAGTTGATAAAATCATTAGCATTCACTGATTCAACTTCCTGCTCAAGTCCTCTCCCCAGATGTCAGGAGGTGGAACGAAAGTTCAGATGCTGATTCTCTAGGGCCACCTGCCCTCATCCTTCTGAGAGTCGTCACCTTATTAACATAACAAAAGACACTTCCATGGCTCTCATCACTTGGGAAATTCTAAGGTTTTTAGGAGCTTTGTGCTAGAAGTGGGGACCAAGACCACATACAATAGCAATTATAAATCACAATATCACGGCAAGAAACCACCATACTGTCTTCCAAAGTAGCTGCACCATTTTGCACCCCCCCAGCGATGGATGAGCACGCCTTCTGCTCCACACCCTTGCCGGCCTGTGGTGTTGACAGTGGCCTGGATTTCGGCCATTCTAAGACGTACGCGATGGTACCTCTTTGTTGTTTGCTCTTTATCTCTGTGGGCAAATTGCAAGGCAGAGTACGTCTTGTGGTTCCCATTTCACAGACAAGCACACTGTGGCACCTGCCCAGGGGCACAGCCTTTTGGAAGGACCTGGCTTCCTCAGCTCTCAGGGCAGAGCCTTTTCTCCAGAGAATTCACCCAGAGCCCAGAAGCCCATGAGAACAGGTGATCAGGCATGAACAAAGGGGGACGAAGCAACTGCCTGACCTGGCCAGGGCTCAGTGCAAGATGTTGGGTGGGAGCACACGTGTGGGGATGGGGCTAGCAGAGGCTCTGCCCCTCCCACTAACGCCCTCTCACCCTGGCCCTATCCCCCCGGCCTCCCACGTGGTCCTGCTCCCGCTACAGGGGGACCCCGGCACGCTGCAGGAAAGCGCTGTGGGCCTCCAGTCCTCTCCAGCCACTCAGGTCCAAGTTGTGACAGAGGGGATTCCCATTCCCAGCCCCCTGGCTTGGGCCTTCATGTCTTTCGTCACTCACAGCATCCCCAGCCTCTTCCCTGAGTGTCTGCAGAGACCCCGGTGTCACAGGTTGACCAGCAGGCAGGGCTCACAGTAGTGTCGCCATGTAAAATGCGGGACACACACCTGCATCTTAATTTTAGATGAGCAACAAATACTTTTTTAGTAGTTAAGCCTTTGCAAATACTGATTCTTCTATTTTTTATCTGCTAAATCGGCCACTCGAGCATGGAGATCAACTAATCCAAGGCTCCTGCCTGGGCTCCTCAGCTCCCAACAGAAGAACAGGGCCCACGTGTCCCTTTCGGGCGTGCGTGCGCACAGAAACCCCCCAGTTTCTTTGACAAAACCCCAGTGACTCGCATGGTGGTAGTGGCTGGTGGTAATGGGGGCGTGGCTAGAAGTCAGAGAGGTCTCTGATTGGTGGAGGGACGGGGGCATTATAACCTGTGCGCGCGCGCACGTGCAACGGGGGGGGGGGGGGGGGGGGGAGGGGGGGGTGGCTAGTGAAACCACGCGGAATGTGAATCACACGAAATGGTTGATAAGCAGGGTGCTTTCTTATGGAAAGGTCAGAGACCCCTCGTTTGCCCGTCAGGGGCCTGAAGTCCACACGGTAATTCTCCTTGAAAAGGTCTCAGTATCAGGGCCTCCTCACCCATTTTACTGGAATCCAAAGTTGTTCTCCGCAGCCGACCCCCCCTGCCCGCGTTGCTGTCAGCGGCCTCCCCGCCGTCTGAGGACAGAATGTCTAACGCCCCAGGTCAGACCGGCTGTGCCCGCACGTCGTGTGCCTCAGCGGAGACCAATCTCTCATTCCCTCCGTCCCATCGCTCAGACACGCCGGCCCAGGGCAGCGCTGCCTTGGAGGATAATAAAGGTTATGGCAGCAAATTCTAGAAGCAAAGGTCAAACCACCTGATTGCAAGTTTTTTAAAAAACCTCAATTTAAAGATCCATTGGCTCCCAGCGCAGCGAAGCTGGGCCGGCCTCCCGCCCATTACCTGCGCTGGCCGGGGAGGGGCCTACCCCGTTCATCACCTGGGTCAGCAGGGAGCAGCGGGGGAAGGAGGCAGCTTCATGGCCAGGGTCTCACGCGGCGGGGGGCGGGGCGGTCTGCCGACGGGAGGGGCAAGGAGAGCTCCTTGGACTGAGGGCAGAGTGGACGCTATGGTCCCCGGTGCCTGAAGGACAGTGCCAAGGAGTCATCGTGGGGACGGTCACCACCCTGAGTGCTCACATCCTGGGATCCTGCATTGGGAGGGAGAGCAGGCCTCGGGATCGGGCCTCGATTTGCCGGAGGAACACGCAGCTCTTGCCTTTTGCATACACTCCCAAAGTCAGGTGCTGAGCCCTGACTGCGTGCAAACCCATGTGGGGAGACAGCCTGATCTCCACTCTCCCAGGAGGAAGATCAGCGTCTTCTCTTCCCAGAGTGCAGAGGAGCTAAGCACCACTCAGGGAGGTGGGCAGAGGGGATGTGGGCGGCCGGCATCTGCTCCCTAGCCTTGCCCAGCCTCACGCATGGCCGCCGTGTGTCCTCACGCCCCAGGACCAGCATTCACTGCTACCAGGCTGCCAAGGAAAGCACGTGTTCACACACTAGCAACCATGCAAATGACCTGTGGCCGGCAAATGATTTTTAGTCTTTTAGCCCAAAAAGACTCTTCAGGGGAAAAGGGAATTATCACTTGATGGCATTCAAAACAAGATGACAGGTCCAAAATTGAGTCACGGGTATGCTAAGCCCCGTATCACCAGATCAAGACTGAACTTGACCTAGGTTTTGGCTCTCCTAGAAACAGAACCTTAAACCTTTCAGTCCAGGATCATCTGGCCAGCACCCAAAGAGGGCCTCAGCCCATTCCTTGCAGGAAAGGGACCTTGCAAGAGCCAACCCGCTTTTCTGCCCACTCCCTCCTGTCCACAAAAGTGGTTCAGTTTGTACAGTTCCTCAGCCCCTTTTATCTGCTAGATTTGCTGCTGCCTGAATTGAATCGAGTTTTGCCCAAATAAACTCAAAGTATTTAATATGACTCCGTTTCTCTTTCCACAGAACGTACAGAGTTTCTGTTTGCAAAGATGAAAACTCTTGAACTGGATACTTAAAAATGGTTAAGATGGTAAAATTTTGTTTTACGTGTATTTTTCCACAATAAAAAAATAAAAAGATGACTCACTCTAATCTTGGATCCCAGGACTAGTGAAGTGAGACCAACTTCAGACTCAAGCGCCCAGAAAATGCCAGTAAGGCACCAACCGGGGAGCTGGAAAATCTGGGGTCCCCAGGATGGCTTAGGAAGAAAAAAACGCATCTGCTTTCGAAATATGTAACAAACCATACGATGATGTAAGATTTACCCTTAAAACCAAAGAAGGCTCAAGGAGAAAGTTTGCATTCCTATAAAATATGCTAGATTTGTTGTTACTAACAATAAAAATGCAAATTAAGCACATGTCTACAACCCGAATCTTAAGAGTGTGGATTCCATAACGCCACAAAACGCAAAGGTCCACCATGTTGTATTTTGTTGAATTTAATGGCAATTGAAAAGTCCACGTTTGTGTGTGACATCATCGGCTCCCATGTTTTCTCTGTTCAGCAAACTGGCCTCTGTCACCCCGCAGAACTGTGCAGTCAGGAGAGAAGCCATCACGTGCTTGACCATAGGTATGGGGGCTCTGCAGGGAGGCTCTGTGCAGAAGACACCCGGGGACCGAACGCAGGAACCGAACAGGGGAGAGTTTCAGTGGAAAATGCAACAGGCTAACTGGAAAATAAGACAAAAGGCTCAGTGATGAGATGTGAGTTAAGAGAAGTTTAGCAAAAATGAGCATCATGTGATAGAAATGAAAAGGTTGCAGGCTTTTTAAAAAGATACACAGATAAATGCAGATTTGTCTGCAAAGTCCTATAATCTCGACATGAGACTGGAGTTGGCTGGAGGGGACTGATGGATACAACCCAGCCAGGCCTGTGCACTTTGCTCTCCTATGATGACAGGAGAAAAGCAGAATCAATGGCCAATGAGCCCGAAGAGAGGAGATACTTGAGGCAGACCCGAGCCCAGCCTGCAGCCCAGGGCCACCCCGGCCTCAGTCGGCCCCAAGGTGGCCTCTCTGCAGCCTGGCCCCCACCCTGCAGGTGTCGAGCAGACATAAATGTTGGGTCTTGCTTTGAGGCGACTTGCTTCACGTTATTACAGTAACAGCTGACAGATACATGGATGTGATGGGCTGAATTATGTCCCTCCAAGATTTGTGAGTTGAAACTTTAACCCCCAATACCCCCAAATGTGATTGTATCTAAAGACAGGACCCCCAAAGAGGTGATTAAGGTAAAATGAGGCCGTTGGGGTGGCCCCTGGTACAATAGGACCGGTGTCCCTTGAAGGGGGAATTTCGACACGGAGACCCAGGGGTGCATGCACACGGGGGGGGGGGGGAACCCCAGGAGGGCACAGCGAGAGGGCGCCATCGGCAAGCCCAGGAAGGAGGCCTCAGGCCCCCGATGGGGGTTCTGGGCCTCTGCACCGTGAGAAGACGAACTTCTGCCGGTGAAGCCACCAGGCACGTGGGGCTTTGTTCTAAGGCTGCCGTTACCTCCGCCCTTCGTCATTTCCCGGTCCCCAGCTTCCCTGAGACAGGCTGCAGCTCCCTGTCTGCATGTTGTCCGTGAGGAAGCCCAGAGCAGGCGCCAGAAGGCTCGTTCGTCCCCTCAGGGAAGGGAGTCACATGCCCTGCGAAGTCTCGGGGGAGGATGCCATCATCCGTGAGCTGTCATGCCCGCGTCCCCAAACTCTACCAAACATGCTGGGCCCAACCATGGCCCTCAGAGCAGCTGGCCCGACAGCGTCGCTGCGCGTGGACACCGCCCCACAGAGTGTGGCAGGACCCACGGCCACGGCCAGTCACAGGATGCCTCCCTCCGTGGCTCCTGGGAGATGGAAGTACTGTGCAAGCAGGCTCTCCATTGTTACCTCTGCTGTTTTCGCTCATCTGTTTGTTCGCTTTCCCGGAAGGAGGGGCTTGTCTGCGAGTACAGAGAAGTGTCGCTCCTGCCCCAGGCCGTGGCCACTGTCACTCCTGCCCCACACCGTGGCCACCGGTGGCTTTCCAGGAGTTCTGTCCCTCTTTGCTCTTCCTAGAACGTCTCACAGAGACTCCCCGAAAGGCGGGTCCTGAGACCTGTGGCTGGTCAGCAGGCAAAGGGAACCCCATCAACCTGCGCGGGGCGCAAAGCGGAGCTCCTTGCTTGTTCAGCTGCTGGAAGGTTCTAGAACAGCAGGCCCGTGGAGTCCAGCCATGCTGGCGGAGACCAAGTCTGAGCCTCTGTTGCCGTTCTGAAAACCTCACAGGTTTTACTGATGCTGCCACGTGGCAGGTGATCCCTAACGTGGCCTCCCACCTGGCCACAAGCCTGACCCCCAGCAAAGGCCTCCACGGGGAGCGGGGGGTGCTCTGCCCCTTGGGAGCTCGCCCTGGTGGCCAAGGGAGAGGCGAGCCGCTGCGGCCAAGCTGCTGTCCGCCGCCTGGAAGGCCAGTGGCCCTTGGTGCCCTACTCCCCAGGTGCCCCTGGGCATCTGTGAAGCCCTCCCTGCAGAGGGGACGGGAGAGGCAGGGATGCCGGGCAGGCGGCAGGCGGGCGCTGGGCGGAGCCCTCCCGGGCTGCAGACACGGGGGTCACTCCCGACGAGGCAGCGGTGCTGTTAGTCAGCAGCCCTGGTCGTTTTAAGCACGATCGTTTTCCCATAAGCTCTGCTGATGGCCTTCCCATTACTGCTTTTCAGAGGAAAGATTCAGGACGGCAGCAAACGCTGTGAGAGAGGATATTAGGCTTAGATTGACCATAACAAAATTATTATGAGAGCGGAGCTCTCTAGTTTATACTGTATCATTAACTGCGCATTTTCCCCACGTGCTGCTCAGCGGACCAGCAAAGCAAGTGCTTGCTGCAGATCTCAATCTCGGTGAGCGATCAACTCAGCGTTCTGCATAAGTAGATGTCGCGTGGCTCCCACAGCTGTGGGAAGGCAGAGGGCGTCAGAGAGGGTTTCTCCTCAGCCAGGCTGCGGCAACACAGAAGTAAATCCCACCCGTTGGAGCCAGCACAGGGGGACACGCGGAGAGGAAGGCAGAGAGGTGGGGCTCTAGGCCCTCGAGGTAGGGACACTGCCCGCCGGGTCTACAGTTGCACTCCGGGATCCCCAGTCTTACTTTCAGTCTGCTCAGAGATCTTTTGCATTTTTTTTTTTTAACGTTTACTCATCTTTGAGAGACAGAGCGAGAGCATGAGCGGGGAAGGGGCAGAGAGAGGAAAACATAAAATCCGAAGGAGGCTCCAGGCTCCAAGCTGTCAGCACAGAGCCTGATGCAGGGCTCGAACCCACGAACTTCGAGATCACGACCTGAGCCGAAGTCGGACGCTTAACCAACCGAGCCACCCAGGCGCCCCGAGATCTTTTGCATTTTGAATGTAATGTATTTTTTTTTTTTACCGTTTATTTATTTATTTATTTTGAGAGGTGGTGGAGGGCCAGAGAGAGAGAAAGAGAGAGAACATCCTAAGCAGGTTCCACGCTCAGGGCAGAGCCCGATGTGGGGCTCAATCCCACAACCTTGAGATCACAACCTGCACCGAAATCAAGAGTCAGACACTTAACCGACTGAGCCACCCAGATGCCCCTCGAATGTAATACCATTTTTTAAACGTTTATTTATTTTGAGACACAGAGCATGAGCAGGGGCGGGGCAGAGGCAGAGGGACAGAGAATCCAGGCAGGCTTCGTGCTCAGTGCAGAGCCCGACATGCGACTCGAACTCAAAACCATGAGATCACAACCCGCAACGGCATCAACACTAGGATGCTTAGCTGACTGAGCCACCCAGGCGCCCCTCGAATATAACATCTTAACTGGAAGCCTCCAGAAGCATCAGAAACCGAAGAGGGAGACACCCTTGGTGTGATGCCTCAAACTCAGATTCGGAGCCAGGAGGGGCCTTGGGCCTTCCCCACTCTGAGCTGTGCAGCCCCTCTCCCAGTCGCCCCCGTGGCCACAATCCCCCGAGGCCCCGAGGCCCAGCCCAGTGCCGACGGTGTCTCCCGTTACCCCTCAGCCTCCTTATCACCAGGCCAGCTTCCCGTGGCTGCAGTAACAAACTTCCACAAAGCTGGTGGCTCAAAGCCACACACGTGGATTCCTCTGCAGATCCGGAGGTAGGATGTGCTCCACACAAGCCGCTGGCAGGGCGATGCTCCTTCTGGAGGCTTCAGGGAGGAACCCATTTCTTGTCTTTGCTGGCTTCTAGAGGCTGCCTTCATTCTTGGCTCCTGGGCCCGTCCTGACACCGCCCCCACCTCTGCCTGTCATCGGACGCTGATCCCCCGCCTCCCTCTGGCACGCACCCTTGCCATTACGCTGGATCCACCCAGATGACCCAGGTCCCCCACCTCTAGGTCCCTGATCTAACTGCATCTGCAAAGTTCCCTCTGTCAGGCAAGGCCGCACATTAACAGCTTTGGGGATCGAGACATGGACATCTTTAGGGGCCGTGGTCGTGTCTAACGCAAAACTCTGGTTTTCTCTGTGATTCTGCAATACAGGGTGGTCTGTGAATGCTCTTGCATAGTTACCAAGTCACAACCTTTTATTTTAAATGTATTGGCCGTGAGCACAGAAGTAAGCCTTTCGAGGCTGAACAGGAAGTAGGGAAAGGACAGACAAACTCTGGAAAGTGTCCTCCACCGAGGTCACCCCAGGCTCGGGTCATCTGGTAGCCGAGTGGCAGAGGCTGGAGGCTCAGAGCAGAACAGGCTGCGAGGCTGGGCGGGGCGGGGAGGGGAGGGGAGCCCTCCAGCCCTGGGCCCTGCAATGCTTGCCCAGAGACCCCACTGATATTCACAAGGATGTGCCCCCAAGAGCCACCTCAGCTCTCTAAAAAATTAATTTCCTTTTCTAGCCATGGATCTCCTGCCTACCTAGGGCTTGAGACCATCAGACCCATTTTCCTAACAAGCACCTGTTGTCACTCACTGCTTCAGGTTTCTCTGAAATTCAAACAGCACTCCTGCACCCAATGCCTCTTCTGGATGATCTCCCAGCTCTTCCCGCTGACTGTTCATGGAGGGTGAGGTCCTCGGATAAGCCCGGCTCACAGGGGAGTCCCCACCTTGGCATACCTCAGCCAGGAACTCAGCCCAAGGTGGAAAGGAGCCCAGGACTGAGCCCACCACTCTGGCATCCGAGCGCCCCCAGGGTCAGCCAGACCTTTCGCAGCGGATGCCGGCCTCTTTCTGACCCAAGCTGCAGAGAGCAATTTGTACCAGTTCCTTAGGAGTTAATTTAGGCTGTAAAAATACCACAAGAACAAGACCGACTGCTGGGCACCTGGCAAAGACTTGAATCCCTGGCAGCAGAAACACCCTCCCCATTTGTGGACATAAAGGAAACATCAAAATAACTGGGGCTACAGCCAAAAAGGGCAGCCAGGGGGACACAGCCCATCAGAGCACAGACTGGCCCAATTGGAATGGGGAGTGAGGCCAGCAAGGGGAGAGATCACTGCCAAGGGCAGAGGGCTGCCAGGACGGGGCTGGGCTGCCGGTTTCTGAAGAAGGGAGGCGTGTTAGTGTCCTGGGGCCATGAGAGCAATTAGCACAAACTGCGGATTTATGGATTTATTCTCGTAGGGTGCTGGAGGCCAGATGTCAGGAGTTGTGGTGACAGCAGGGCTCTGCTCCCTCCAGGGCCTCTGGGGGAGGAAACTTCTTTGCCTCTGCCCTCTCCTGACAGCCCCAGGCATCCCTTGGCTTGCAACCACATCATCCCCATCTCTGTGTCCAGCTTCACGCGGCCTTGCCCTGCGCCCTGCGTCTCTGTGTGTCCTCTCCATCCCTGTGCCTCTAAGGACTCTGCCACCCTAATCCAGGAGGATCTCATCTCGAGACCCTTAGTTTCATCTGCAGATGAAGGACCCTATTTTCCACTGAGGCCACATTCACAGGTACCCGGGGTTAGGACCTGGACTTATCTTTTGGGGGACACTGGTTACCTCACTATGGTAAGACTCGTCATCACCTCTAGAACCCTTTGTCTCTCTACGTGCCCAGGAAGAACCTTCGGCTGCAGCCCCAGGCCTTGCCTGGAAAAGCCAAGCCCGCACCCCCCAACGGGCCTTTGCAGTCCATGCTCTGAAACAAAGTCAAAAACCAGGGGAGGCCCCTGGAAAACCAGAGAGGGGTGGTGCCCTGCCTGGAGGCCAGCCTGGCCTGAAAGGTCTCTGATGTGTGCAACTCGATAAAAACTGTAAAGCGCTTCTAATTGTATCTAACCGCGGCTCAGCTCTGTCTGCCTCCGACTTCCCCAGAAAGAAGACAAGTGTTTGTCACACCGGCGTTGAAATCAACACAATTACGTGGATCTCAGGGGTTCTCAGATCCAGTCTGATCCCGAGTCCACGGGAGACTGTCCGCACCACTGTCTCCAACCTGGAGAGGAAGGCCCACAGAGCACCCCACCCGGTCTGTCTGCTCCTCAACACTGGCCATGTCAAACGGAGAGGGGTGGACCCACCCTGCAAGTCCCGCGTCATCAGCACAAGTGTTCTTGGTGAGATCAAAAGGCAATTTAGAAGCAGACAGATTCTGGGGTGGCCTGGGGCTCAGTCAGTTAAGCATCTGACTTCAGCTCAGGTCATGATCTCGCGGTTCGTGGGGTCAAGCCCCACGTTAGGCTCTGTGCTGACAGCTCGGAGCCTGGAACCTGCTTCGGATTCTGGGTCTCCCTCTCTCTGCCCCTCCCCCACTTGCATTCTTTCTCTGCCTCTCAAAAATGAATACATGCTAAAAAAATTGTTTTAATAAAATAAAAAAAAAAAAGGAAGGGGATTCTAAAAACACCTCCTGCTGCAGCACAGGTAATCTGTAAAAATGCTTTCTGTGAGCAAGGAATCCTTTCTCCCTCCCAGGAAGAAAAGTAATGCCAGCAAATGTGGGGTTCTCTTGAGAAGCTCAGACCCATCTATCTCCAGATCCCTGCCAGCCGGGAGAGCAGGCAGGAGGGCCCCCCAGGGGGCACAGACCCCAGAGACGGGAGCGGTGTGCTGATAAGGGTCCACGCCGGACATCTCGCCAATGCCACTGAACAGGGGCTTACAGGTGGGCTTTAAATCATGTAGAAAAACCAAGCCCTGTGATGTCTATGCTTCTCCATGCTGTGGAGCAAATGCAGAGCTATCCCAAGGGCGCCTTTTCTGGCTGGGAAACACTGTTCCTATCTTTGTGTCACCAGGTCAGCCTCCACCCTGGAGTGTTACCTAAGAAAGCCCGAGTGCATTTCTCGGGTGAGGGCCTTCACTCATGACATGCCTTCCTAGATGAATGGCTGAATCTTACGGTACCTGAAATCCCCTGGGGTGGGGGTGGAAGTCTCGTCAAGATGTAGATGCATGGCTCTGAAGCTACAAGTTCCCAGGTGCTTCGGGGCCACGGATCACACTTTGAGCAGATATTTTCCTCACCCTGCCTCTCCTCCCCCTTAAAACCACAATTCAAGGCTCAGGTGCATTCCTGCAGTAACAGCTTACTTAGGATTTTTTGAACCATCAGCCTTCCGCCAGGCAGGGGAGCCCTCCTGAAACCGTGGCTGTTCTCTGCGCAGCTGACACCGACGTTCTCTCTGCGGCTCCTCTGGCCTCTGTCTCTGGCCATTTGATAGGCTGAGCAGAACTGAAACTCCCTGTCCACAGGAAGTGTCATAAAGCAGTCAAAGAAAAGAAGACAAGGCGGCCGTAGCTGAGCCCCCTGGGATTCTGACTGGTTACGGAGGAGGTGACCCGGTGTGCTGGGCTAGTGCCAGATCAATGACATCGTCAAGCTGCCGGCTTCTCCCCTGGTCAACCATGAAGCTGCTGGTTTATGTCCGCCTCTGAGAACCAACCTAACTACTGCACAGTCTCCAGGGTCAAGTCAAACAGCACCTCATATAAGACCTAATGGTTTCCTCTACGGCTCTCTGCTACCATGATTCTTTTTTTTTTTTTTTTTTTTTTAACGTTTATTTATTTTTGAGACAGAGAGAGACAGAGCATGAACGGGGGAGGGTCAGAGAGAGGGAGACACAGAATCTGAAACAGGCTCCAGGCTCTGAGCTGTCAGCACAGAGCCCGAAGTGGGGCTCGAACTCACGGACTGCGAGATCATGACCTGAGCCGAAGTTGGCCGCTTAACCGACTGAGCCACCCAGGCGCCCCTATGCTACTGTGATTCTTTAAATGAGTGGGAGTTTGATTTCATGATAAACCCACAATCCTATCTCGAGGCAAGGTGATTAGATGAGCAGAGGTAGAGATGGTAAAAAATGTAAACACAACCCAGTGAGAACTGAACTATGCCCAAGGACATATAGGCTTAGATCAGTCAAGAAAGTTAGGGATTTACTTCTTGGGCTAGAAACAGCCTTCCCTCTGGGTATTCTGCCCAACGACTGTAGACTGTCCTGGCTGGGGCTCCAGACATAACTGTGGGTCTCTCCCACCATCAGAGAGAACAAAGAAAAGCAGGAGGCCCCTGCAGACAAGGTCTATTCCTGCTGGAGGGGGAACAAATAGATAAAACCATACCCTACGACATGTCAACTTATAAGCTTTGAAAGCATTTATGTCCTTCAACCCAGAAATTTTTTTGAAATTATTCAAAAAAGAGAAAACACTCTAGACTTTGGACTAAATGTGATAACTTGAATAGTCGAGTGCAAAGCTGCTCCCTACAAAAGCCCCATTGGAATAATATCAAAATGATAAAATAACATAGGTTCACAAAGACAGAATCAAAGTATATAGGTCAACAGCAATGTCTTAGAAAATAAAAAGCAGATGGACCATTTCACTTCTGGAGATGGACGAATAGCTCCTGTTGGACCATCCTTCCCACAGATAACACCTAAAATCTTCAGACTATTTTTTTTTTTAAGTCTGAAGGCACTGAAGAGTGGTCAAGAGCAGGCAGACGCTAGAGGGGAGTGGACATTCGGAAGAAGGGAACAGTGTGGGGTGAGTTTCCCATTTTCATGACTTTGAGTCTAAGAGCAGACCCAGAGCTGAGACAGCCAGAGCAGCTAAATTTGAGGAGCAGAACCTCAGTATCCCCAGCTTCCAGAACCAGAGGAGAGAGCTAGGGGAAACTACATCCACTGGAGAGTAAACAGGGAACACGGGGAGGGGAGAGTCAGGGCAGGAGAAGGGGATTCTGCATGTAAACTCAGCCCAAGCACCTGGCCAACCACTTAACAGCACATGTGCAGGCAGGCTCTGGCACAGCCCGAAGGCTGAAAGAACTGAATTAGACATGAACTACTTGCTACAAGAGAGGGGATTTCAAGTTTGAATTCAAAGGCATGTATACTGTCTGCTTAGCAAAGAAAATAAGTACTCTCTGGAGGCCCAGAACAGAATCCAGAGTCTCTAACACATCACTCACAAGGGATAGGACCCACGAAGAAATTACAGTTGACCCTTGAAAAGCACAGGAGTTAGGGGCACAAGCCTCCAGGGTGGTCAAGATTCCCTGTATAACCTGACTTCCCAAAAACTTCATTACAAAAAGCCTACTGTTGACCAAAGCCCTACTGGTAACAGAAGCAGTCGATTAACACGTATCTTGTGTGATATAGGTTCTACACACTGTATTCTTACAATAAAGTAAGCTGCAGAAAAGAAAATGTTACTAAGAAAATCATAAGGAAGAGAAAATACATTTATAGCACTAGACTGTATTTATCTAAAAAAAAAAAAAAAAATCCCCATCTAAGTGGACCATGCAGTTTAAACCCATTTTGTCCGAGGGTCACCTGTGAATGATATATGACCAAATAGGAAAAGTAATCATATACGTGCACACAGGTAATAGAACGTCAAACTCTATGAAGCAAAAATTGAATTAAAAGGATAAATAGACAATTCCTCGGGCGTCTGGGTGGCTCAGCCAGTTAAGCATCCAACCCTTGATTTGGGTTCAAATCACGATCTCATGGTTCATGAGTTCAAGCCCTCTGAGCTGACAGCTCAGAGCCTGCTTGGGATTCTCTCTCTCCCCCCCTCTCTCTCTGCCCCTCCCTGCTTGCACTCTCTCTCAAAATAAACATCTTTTTTTCAAAAAGGATAAATAGACAATCCCACAAGTACTGTTGAAGACTTTAATTTCCATCCCTCATAAATTAATACAGTAGATTAAAAATGAGTAAAGCTACAGATTTACTGTTTACTCCACCAAAAAGCTGCATAATACACATTCTTGGCAAGTCCACAGAACATGTGCACCAGGATATGCCATATATGGGCCAATAAAATAAGACATTAAATATAAAAGGGTTAAAATCATACTAAGTATATTCTCTGACCAAAGTGGAATTAAGTTAGAAATTAACAATACATCAAAACACTGCTAATGTGCGGAAATTGAACAACCTACTTCGAAATAATCCATGTCTCAGAAAACACACGGGAAATTTAGAAAATATTCAAATTGAATGGTGATGAAAATACAACTAGTTGACTTTGGGATTTGCTTAGAGTGATATTTACCACTTTAAATAGTAGAAAAAGGCAGTTCAAAAATTAATGAACTAATGCATAACTCAAAAACCAGTAAAAGAAGAGCAAAGTAAACCTAAATTAAACAGAAGGAAGGAAATGATAAAGCCATAAATCAATGAAATGGAAAAAACAAAAACAAAAAAAAACAAGAGCAACAAAATTTATAAATCCCCAGCTAGGGGCACCTGAGTGGCTTAGTCAGTTAAGCATCTGACTCTTGATTTTGGCTCAGGTCATGATCTCATGATTTGTGAGTTCAAGCCCCACATCAGGCTCTGCACTGACAGTGTGCAGCCTATTTGGGATCCTCTGGCTCTCTGCTCCTTCCCCACTCATAGCGTCTCTTTCTCTCTCTCAAAATAAGGAAGGAAGGAAGGAAGGAAGGAAGGAAGGAAGGAAGGAAGGAAGGAAGGAAGGAAGGAAGGAAGGAATTCCTAGCTGTTATTGATAGAGAGAAAGAGGAACAATGAATAGAGTATTACTACAGGACCTACAGATTTTAAAAGGGAAATAGAGGAGTATTTGAATAACTATACACCAACAAATAGAGCAACTTACATGAAACAGACACATTCCGTGAAAAATACACAGCTTACCAAATTTGACACAAAATGAAGCGGAAACTCTGAATAGCCCTGTTATCTATCTGTTAAAGAGAAAAATAACACCACTCTCATACAAACTCTTTCAAAAAATAATGGAGGAGGGAACCTTCGCCAATCCATTATATCAGGCCAAAAGAATTCTAATACAACAGCCTGAAAATTACACTATAGTGGAAGAAACTCACATGAACATAGATCCAAATTTCCTTAGCAAACTTTAGTAACATAGAGGATAATATCACACGACCATGTGAAAATTTTCCCAGGAATACAAGGCAAGTTTTTGTTTTTAAACATTTATTTATTTTTGAGAATGTAGACAGAGCACAAGCAATGGAGGGGCAGAGACAGAGGGAGACACAGAATACAAAGCAGGCTGCAGGCTCTGAGCTGTCAGCACAGAGCTGGACACAGGGATCGAACTCACGGACCGCAAGATCATGACCTGAACCGAAGTCAGAAGCTTAACCCAATGAGCCACCCAGGCGTCCCTACAAGGCAGGTTTAACATTCAAAAAGCAATAAATGTTAAGTTATGCTATTAACAGAATAAAAGAAAACATATGATCATTTCAACAGTCACAAAAAAAGCACTTGGCCATTTGACAAAATTCGACAACCATTCACGATTTTTAAAATGTTGGCAAACCAGGACTAGAAAGAAACATCTTCGGTCTGTTAAAGGGATCCACACAAAAACCAAAGTTAAAGCTATACTGAATGTTGAAAAAGACTGAATGCCTCTCCCTTAATATGAGGATTGATGTGATGATGTCTACTCTCATTACTTACACTCCATGTTCTACTGGAAGTCCTGGCCATTATAATAAGGCAAGAAAAAGCAAACAAACAGAACAGAGATTAGAAAAGAAGCAGTAATATTACCTATTTGCAGAAAACCCCACTGTTTACATAGAAAATTCTAAGGAATTTATAAAACAACTTTTATAACTAATAAGGTCACAGAACACATGTTTAAAATACAGCAATAGACTATAACTTTATATCCTAGCAACAAGTGGAAAATGAAATTTTTTAAATTCCTTTTGCAATCACATCAAAAAATAAAACACTTAGTAAATTCAATAAACACATGCAAGACCTGTTCACTAGAAGCCATAAAATATTACTGAGAGACATGAAGTCAGACCTAAACAAGTGAAGAGACATCCCACACTCGTGGCTTTGAGGACTCAATATTAAGATGTCAATTTCCCCAAAACTTCTCTATAAATTTAACATAATCCAAATCAAACGCACACTGGCTTTTATGTGGAAATTCACAAGCTGGTTCCAAAATCTGTATGGAAATGCAAACTACCTAAAATGGCCAAAACAGTTTTAGAAAAGAAGAATAATGTTGGAGGACTAGAGTACCTGACTTGAAGACCTACTACAAAGCTATAGCAATCAAGGCGATGTGACACGGGCATAGAGTACCAACAAATGTATCGGTGAAAGAGAATAGAGAGAGCAAGACAGATTCAACAAAAGCACGGGAGCAACCTAACAAAAAAAGGAGTCTTTCCACCAAATTGTGTTGGAACAACTGGATATTCGTACGAAAAGAAAGCCCTTGGCCCTCCCTCATGGCATGATACGTTCACGTCAGGTGCTGGACTCACTCAATGGAAGGACGGCCACTAGAACTAAACAGTAGGTCCAGAAACTGCACTAATTTGCTGGCACTATTGTCTACTTCAGAAGAAACTGATGCCACAAAGCACCACCAATGAGATGCTGCCACTCTACACCTTTAACGGCAATAACAAGACAAGGCGCTCTGCACAGAATCGCTGAGAAATGGGGCTGTCTCTGTTTGCCACGGCCACGTGTGTGGCCCACTTTTGAATGCTCCCAACAGTGGGACACACCTCTGACCCCCCCCCCCATGGAGGAGGGTCCTCTCCAAGGCCCAGGGAGCCCCTTCTACTGGCCCCTGTCCCAGGGACCTCCAAGTGGGACATCTGGGGAGGAAAAGGGCCACGTAGGCACAGCTCTGAGGACCACGCGGACAGAAGAGTCTTCTATACCCAAAACTGCAGCCACAGGGCCACTGGTCCCTACAGCAGGACAGCACCACATTCATCATTGACATCATCATACATCACCATACGTCACACATCATCATACATTATCACACACCATCACGCATCACACAGCATCATGCATCATACATCACACATATGTCATCATGCACCCATCATACCTCATCACACATCACACATCATAACCATCATAAATCATGCACTATCAGACATCCTACACCATCATACATCGTCACATCGTCATACATCATACGTTATCATACATCACACATCATACATCATAACCATCATACATTATACACCATAATATGTCATCATACATTACACATCATATATCATCATATGCCGTCATGCATCATACATCATACATTATACATAATCATACATCATATATCATACATCATCATACATCACACATCATCATAACCATCATACATCATGCACCATCATGCATCATACATCATCATACAGCAGGACAGCATCATTGACAGCAAAACAACATCTCATTCTGCGTGTCCATTTACACAAGCCAACAAATCCCCTTTTCTGCCCAGGGTTGTTTTGGCAATTACAACTTTAAGCCACTATACTGTAAATGACAATATTCAGAAATTCAACAATGAAAATGTACTGACTTTAGAAAAAAGCAAAAGTACCTAGAAAGATGGACTTAGGCGGTGGGAGGGAGGGGAAAGTGGGCGATGGGCATTGAGGAGGGCACCTGTTGAGATGAGCACTGGGTGTTGTGTAGAAACCAATCTGACAATAAATTTCATATTAAAAAAATAAAATAAAAGTATAATGGGCAAAATCATCCCCAAAATCAATGAAATAAATAAAATAAAATAAAATAAAAACTCCACCAAAAAAAAAAAAAAGAATGTGGGCCGTAGAGCTACATTACCCGTTCAAATTCTGGTTGACTGGGGAAAGTTATCCAACCCCTCTTGACCTCAGTTTATTCAACTGTAATATGAAACTAATGGTACTTCATAGGATTAATTGAGTCACTACTTGCAAAGTGCTTAAATCAGTGCTTGCCCCATAATAAATACTTAAGTAAAAAAGAAAGAAAGATGGATGGATGGATTTAAGAGAACCCCCAAATGCAGTGGACATGGTGGCCCACGAGCAGACTGATGCTCCCCGATCCCCACCCCACACACTGCCATGAACACCGGCTTCCAGGGCTGGAGCTGTCAGCAGAGCCGCTCCTCCCGTCTCCGTGGTCGGTTTAGGGGTCAGCCGGCCCAGGTCACGGGACGGGATGATGGTGGCCAAAGAGACCCAATGCCTCGGTCTCTCCAGGGAAATGAGAGCAAAGGGGGAAGTGGCCAGAGCTATGTGCCCCTTTCTGCCCTGAGGAAGGAGGCCGCGCCAGGGGCAGAGCTGAGAGTGGGAGCCAGGACGCTGATCCCGGGGCCTCCCAGCAGCCCGGCGCCCAGGACTGTCTGGGCTCACGAGCCCACGCGTCCTTTTACTGCCGGGGCTGGCTGGGCCACCTGCCACCTGAAACAGACCATGTCCAAACTGACGTCGACGAGCCCACCCGCTGCCAGGCAGTGACCCCCCAACTCGATTCTGAGCTCCCACACTCCTCTGCTCTGGAGAGGAAATTCCAGGTCCAAACCCAAAGGTGAGTTTCCAACATCTCCGGGCCCCGGGTTACCCACCCCGTCCCCCTCAGGGATGCTCAACCCGTGAATCCACCATCTTCCCAGGTTCCAGAATCAGCCGAGGTCGCACCCTGTTTTCACCGAGGTAACTGAGAAAGGGCCCGCTTCTGCCTCAGTCGGGGGGGGGGGGGCGGGGGGGGGGTTGTAGGGACAGCTCGGGGGCGAGAGCCTCCTGATGTCCTGACACCTAAGCCCGCGCTATCAGAAGCCCAGAGCCCGCCCTCCCTGCGTCCTGTGGAGGCTGGGCTTCCTGTTCTGCTTTCATGGCTTGGGCCAGGCATCCAGGAGCCACCAGGCTCTGCCCCAGAGCTGCCGAGCACAGAGCCTCGGCTTGTCCTCCACCGAGAAAACCAGGGCACCTGACCGGGTGCCTGGAAGCCTCCCCGTGCTGCAGACCTACCAGGCTGAAAGCCGGGATGCCGTGCACAGGACAGCAAAACATTTCCTTCGAGCACCGGAAAAGCCCCACGGGGACACGGCCACTCAGGAAGCTCGCTGAAGTGCCCGGGGCTCACCTCAGAGGCAAGCTGCGGGGCCGGAGGACGCGATCTCTCTGCTCCTCCTTCCCGTCGCTAATCACTGGTCACTGAGGGGATGTCCTGGGTAAGTGGCCCTGCCAGAGCCCTTGCTTCAGGCAGCTGTCCATCTCCCACTGGCAGATGGTGGGGTGGCCAGTGGCCTTGGCCTGTCGCTATCACAGTGAGAGCTGCTGTCAGGCAGGCGGCCCCAGGCCTTGGGCGGAGCACTGGCCTTGGAGGCCCGGCCTTCAGAAGAGCCTGCCAAGATCTCTCTGTTTTTCATTCCCTTTAAATCCAGCCAGCCCTCCCCGCTGGCAGCGCCTCAGGAAATTTGGGGACAGATTGGGAAGGTGGCCAGCTTGTCTCAGACCGCGGCCTCTGAGCCCACCCGGGTGTCCTGGGGAGCAGAGCAGAGGGGGTGCATGGCCCGGCTAGGGCACCCACCCCGTGGCCTTTTCCTGGCCCTGCCCCCCACCCCCAGGAGCAGCTGGTGGAGCCAGCCTGAGGGTTCACTTGGATATTTATTTGCTTTAAAGAGGTTTTAATCCAGGCTGCATGTGTTCCCAGCAATTCAGGTGTTAATTTACCCAGCCCTCCTGTGTTAAGCCGCATTCCTTTTTAATGAGGTTAAACAGTGAGATTCTCTGAATTTAAATTAGGTTGTCTTTTAAGGCAATCAGTTCATCCCCCTATCCAGAGCCCCCCATCCTAGCCACCCTCACCTCTCCCCAGGTGTCTCTGTGGCCTGGAGCCCGCCCTCCATTGGGCAGGGGGTGGGGGGCGGGATATATTTTTAAACCCTACATTTATCACATTTCCACCCGCCCTGCCCTGCCCTGCAAAGCCCTTTTCTGGCTGTTTTCTACTTGGCTCTTTGTTTCCTTAAAGGACTTCCCCTGCCACCTGCTCCCCTCCCAGCTCCCGGGCCTTCTCACCTGCTGCCCCCTTTGCAAGAATACCCCCCCTTTCCTCTGGGAATCCCTGCTTATCTGTCAGAGATCAGCCCCAGCAGGCCGGCTTCCAGAAAGAAGGCAGCCCCCCCCCCCCAACTCTGGCTCTCAGGCACTCGTGATTAAGTGATTAATTATGTGCCTGTGGAATCCTGGCTCCCCCTTCCAGGAGGCACCGTGTCTGTGTCTTTACTGACAGTCTTGTTCTCCACGGCCATGGCACACCCAGCGGATATTGTTCAAACAGTGAATGAGTGAAAGCATTCGACGTGCAAGAGCAAAATCACGCCCCTGATTGAACAAATTATTTCCTAAAATCACCTGAAATCCCGGGCCCTTCCAACAAACGTGTTCACGCGCTGGCACGAACACGCAGCTTGTGTAGAACAAACACAGCAGCCTCCTCCGCACGCGGTTCCATGCCAGGTTTTACTCGTGTAAAACGGGCATGTCCCAGGTGATGCTATAACCCTCCCTGCCCCAGCCCTCCCTGTTCAGAGCCCTCAGCAGTCAAGAACTCGCTTAACCTGCACACACCCCCACCCGGCAGGCTGCGGCTGAGTAATCCTCCCACTTCACATTGGAGGAAGTGGAGCCCAGACCTCGTGCTAATTCACCCGAATCACCTGAGTGACTCAGGTGTGAGGGCAGGTGCTCTGGCCCCACAGCCCAACCCTTTGCCACGGCCCTCGCCTGCCGCTTGGGGAGAGGGTCCTCTGACATCCAGCTCCACTCTCCGAAGGGCTGTGGGCCTGTTCTCCTTTGTGCGTGCACTACTTTACAGAGCCACTCTCCTGCAGAGGGACAGCCATATTACTGCAAAAGAGTAACGCTGTGCGTGTGTCTATACGCATTTTCTAAATATGAATATTCCTTAGGATAAATTCCTAGAAGCAGAATAATCGCCTTAAAAATCCCCCTGAAAGATTGCCTTAAAAATGAAAAATGAGAGCTTCCCAGAGCTACGTGTAGGCTTTTGTACCAGGAGGCCCGTGGGCAGACAGTCTCTGCCCCAGCCCGATTCAGGGAGGTAGAGCTGACCACGCCATGTGCCACGCGCCCATCTAGCGGTCTGGCAAGACCCGGGAGCGCAGACCCAGCCTTGTAAGGAACATCTCTGTCCAGAGCTCTCCACCTCGGAGGACGCCTCTCACTGGAAGGCGTAGGGCACGGTGACTGGCAATAGAGTGCGTCCCAACTCTCCGGCACCGGCAAGGACTGGCCCAACTGGACCAGGGGTTTGCCTTGGAACCAGCAGTGAGTTACTGTGGAAGAAAGCCGTCTCCATTTGGATCACGAAATTAGTGCCAGTGAACCAACACGCCCCAAAAGGAGAAGGTTGACCCCCAACCCCTCTTCAAGCATGAGCAAACATTACGTGGTTACTCCAGCCTTAGAATTTAAGGTAAATATTAGTCTAATGTCTGTGAAAAAAGCTTTAGCTCAATATCCAAACCCACAATTCCAGTTCTAGACACTTTTGAGATGTTCTGGTTGCTCTGCTCCAATATTCACAAGGGCAGCTGGGAGAGCACAGTGTGCTCACATGGTTGTTACTTTCAAGTCTGGAGACGGTCTACTTTAGAAGGGAAATAGGCCCATTGAAGGAGGACAGAAGATGGAAAGTCTCTTCGTGAAATGGAAGCGAGAGCGTGAGCAAAGGGCATACGTAGCAGTTGCACCAGAAACCCAGATTAGGATCGGTCCCTGGAAAAGCCCTAAGAGCCTTTGCGGATGAAGGAAGCTCCAGGGTAGCGTGTTCCATCCAAAGGTTGAGTTTGCTGGGTATGTTCTGATCATAAAACACAAAGGAGGGTTAGAAGGTTGAATGGAGGCCCCAAGAAGAAGTGCCCATGTCCTAACACCAGGAACCTGTGAATGTGACCTTATTCAGACAAAGGATCTTCGCAAATAGAAATGATTAAAGATCTCAAGATGAGATCGTCTTGGATTTAAGGTGGGCCCTACGTGCAACGACAAGTGTCCTTGTAAGAGACAGAAAAGGAGAAGACACAGACACGGAGGGAGGAATGCCATGTGAAGACAGAGGCAGACGTTGGAGTGATATGTCCACAAACCACGAAATGCTGAGAATCACCTGGAACCAACAGAAGAGGCAAGGAGGGATTCTCCACCAGAGCCTCTGGAGCGAGAAGCTGTGCTGACACCTTGATTTTGGACTCCTGGCCTCCAGAATTCTAAGAGAATACATTTCCATTGCCCAAGCTTCCCAGTCTACAGCCATTTGTTAAAATGGCCCTAGGAAACAAATACCAGAGGTGTAGCTCTGACATTCAATTTCTGGGGAAATGCTGCAAAGAAATGCCTTTAAATGATTATTCCAATAACGATTCCCTTTGGGACTCTGGAAAACCCGATATATATGGCTTTTGTTATAGACTAAAAGATGGAGTTGTGTAACTCCGTGATTGACCTCTTTCTTCAGGAGCTGACAGAGTTACAAACAAGGAGCCATTAAATTGGAAGTCCCAGGATTTAAAGAAAAAAGGCATGTTTGGCAAAATCCTTTTCTTATCAACTGAAGACCTTAAAGGCTCAAAGGGCAGAGTTTTGATTTGGGAAAACAGTGGGACCCAGGGATCCCATGGCAGGGGGAGTTTGTCTTGGAGATGCTTCGACCCCAACTCCTAGTGTGGAGATCATCTGAAAAGGCATGGGGAATTATTCCTCTGTGCGGGGGGATATATATTTGTTTCAGGAAAAGAGGAAATGATAATGGCATGTGGAATCCACGAGTGCACCAATAGGCTTGTCGAGTAAAGATGGTGGACACCCAGCAATACGGTCCCATGATCATGAAGCCAGGGGCAGCGTGGTCCACCTGGGTGCAGGAGCTCCTAGGGGTACCAGGCCCCACATTGGGAAAACCATTCCTGGGAGTCCAAACTTTCATCTCAGCTGGCCAGCGCATTTACAAAGACCAAGGATTTCCTTGAATGCTTCAAGGGAATGGGAAACACCATGCGAAGCAGTTTGAACATCAGCTCCCAAAGGCTGAAGCTCACCAACATCTCCTGACAAAATCCAAGTTTTGTTGATCTTGATAAAATTCAAGTTCTGAGTGATCTAAAAATAACACCATTTCCCCCATGAAAACGTGCATCTTTCAAACGATAGTCCAAATTATCAATTAAATGAAGTAATCGCAAAGAAATATACTTGAGCCCAAACCACTCGTAAGCTTGGTTTCCAAGTAAGAATCCAAAGTCAAAATAATTAAACTTGACAGGATTCCTGGGGGTTGGTACACGGTCACACTTCCTGTGGTTGGTAGGGAGAATATTTCTGTGGCTGGTAGGGAGAATAATGGGACTTCTGGTTACAACACCGCTGACATCACCAAAACCCAGGCAGGAGTGTGCTAGTGTTCCTCCCGGCTTGTTCCCAGGCAGGCTCCTTTTCATGCGGCCCAAGTCAGTTCTCATCAAAAGGATTCCTGCTCCCACGGGACTCAGGTAATTGTGTTGCACTGACAGCACTCACTCACCATGTTATCCATTTTCAAAAAAACGATTGATTCCACTCCATCTGCATTTAAAAGTTCAACACACTCTCGCAGGTCTGTGTGTGGAGAATCTTCTCCCTAGAATTCTGAGTTCAACGCCTTCTCCAGAGGCTTTTACCTTCCTCTGCAGGTTGGGAGGACTTGTTTTGTCAAATGCAGGAGACAAGCTCTTGTGGAGAAAAATCGTATTTCCTATGAAAATTCAATGTGGTTCCCAAGAGCCTCCTTTGGAAGCAAAAGGTCCCGTATGAGGTATGATCCCAGACCACGTGACTGGTATTTCACCAAATGGGTCAAAGTTACACATCCACAAAGGAGCCTGTTTTTATTCCATTATTGGAAAAACCTCTTCGCCAGCTGCTTTCAAGATGGTGTAAGGAATTATTCTATAGTGGTAGAAAACCCTTCCAACCTGGGGGAGGAATTGGAAATTGGGGAAGAGTCATCATCATTCGTAGGGGGAGGGGGTGATGAGCCAGGAGCCTGAACTGAAAGACCTGTGTTGTTGCCAAAGGCAAACCTGGGTTGCATCTGGCAGGTGTCACAGCTTTGTCATTAACACTGAATCCCCTCACTGATAAGGAGGGCAGCATGTGTCCCCTGGGAGTGCACTCAGCACTTGCCATCTCCAGCACGATGGAGAAGGACTGTCACAGTAAGTGGACAAATGCAGCTCCCGTGTCCTGAGGGGCATGGTGACCAGGGCTCCCTTGTCCTGAGAGGGATGTGGTGACCAGGGCACAGGACCCTCGGGACTGAGGTCTGGCTGTGCACCACGTAAGCCTGGAAGCAAGCATAGAAGCCATCTAAGGGCCAGAACATTCTAGAATGGGCACTGAACAAGAGAGATGATGAACGTGTCAATACCCTGAGACCGAGTGCAATGCTGGACACTGGTTTATCCCCCCCACCTCCCTCTTCCAAGTCTCCTCTCAAGAAAACAGGCTCCTGGAATGGGGAAGTAGCTGTTCCCCCAAGACAGATGAGGAAGTGCGTGTCTCACACGTGAGGGGTAAGCCGAGCGGTCGTGGCGGCAACCGCTACCCTCCTAGGAAGGACATGCCTGGCTGTGGAGATGGCGGTGACAGGCCACTCCCACTGCAGACGGCCACCTGCCCGAGGCCCTGCCAGCCGCACGCCAGAGCAAGCTCGTCCCGACTCCCGACAGCCAGCTGTAACATCCCCTCCCCAAACCTGCATTCAGCGACAGGCGCACTGGTAGCTAGAAATTAGCCCTGGAAGTATTTACACCCTGGAAATTGGCAAATGCTAGAGACGATGGCTTTCTACCCAAAGAGTCAACTGTTAAACGCTTACCAGCCCACCCTTCCTACAGAAGCAGGGGTGGCTGGGCCGTGTCGGCCGGATACAGGGCACCTGCCACGTGTGATGCCGCGTCGATCTCCCTGCCTAGAGGACTCGGGGGCGGTCCCACTTCTCCCTTCTGCCCAGACCTGCTTCCCCTTCCTGCACCTTAAACCGTCTCAGCACCTCTGTCAGGAGCACACAACCTCCGACAAGCTTCCTCGCGGAACGTGCACCATACTCAAAGTGTACATCCTGACTGACTGGGTCCAGAGGGTTCATTCTCATCGTCTAAGGTTCGAGTCGCAGCTTCTTTTCAGCCAACTGTCAAATGCTTATTAAGCAATTTCTACGTGACAGACACTGTGCATACCAGGCCGGTCCGTCCACATGCAAACAGGCAGCCTTAGGGACTCAGGGGGGCAGGGTGCTGCACCAAACCGTGCAGTTGGCTCCTGTTAAATTTTCTTTAAATTAATAGCAATCACCTGGATAAATTATATAAAAGTATAAAATATGTTCAAAACATTAAATCTATGAGGAAATGAGATTTAATGTATTCACATCAGAAAAATAGATAACTCTGCTTTCACCGAAAGTGGAGTTGAGGTTACATGAAAATCAGAATTTGCGTATTTGTTAACAGAAACAGAATATCAAGCAACTGACTCTAGAAATAGAACATGTTTCCGGGCACCTGGGTGGCTCAGGTGGTTAAGCGTCTGACTCTTGATTTCGGCTCAGGTCATGATCTCACAATGGGCGATCAGGCCCCACATCCGGCTCTGTGCTGACAGCACGGAGTCTGCTTGGGATCCTCTCTCTCTCCCCCTCTCTCTTTCTCTGCCCCTCCCCTGCTTGCTCGCTCGCTCTCTCTCTCAAAATACTCAACTTAAAAAAAAAAAAAAAAACATTCCTAGAAATAGAGTGTGTTTCAGCATTTCCTAAACGGTCACGTGGTCAGGAGCTACGGGAGGAGGCACCAGGACCATGCAAGAGTCGTACGGCAGGAACAGCCCTGTGCCTTGGTCAGCGTGAGGCCATCAGGGCGCTCTCTGAGACTGGCCTCTCGCAGCCCCCCTGACACGCCTGTGGAGCTGATACCATTCTCCCCACCTCACAGCCAAGGTTAAGGAACCCAGCCCTCCTAAGAGGGACACGGCCCCAGACGGAGACAAACACTGTATGATGTCACTTATATGCAGAATCTTGAAAAGCTGGAAGTCATAGAAACAGGGAGCAGAATGGTTTTTATCAGGGGCTGGCGGGGGCTGGGTGGGTAATGGAAGTTGCTGGTCAGAGGGTACACACTTCCAGCTCTAAGAGGAATAAACGCTGGGGACCTAATGTACAGCATGGTGATTACAGTTAAAAACATACTGTATGCTATACTTGGAAATGGCGAAGAGAGTACATTTTGTCACAAAGAAAGAAAACAGTAATTACGTGATGTGACGTGGGTGTTAGCTAAAACTAAGATGGCCATCGTTTTTGCGATATATGTGTCTATCGATACGCTGCACACATTAAAGTCACACGGTTTTATATGTCAATTATGTCTCGATAAAACTGGGACGTGGGGCGCCTGGGTGGCTCAGTCGGTTGGGCGGCTGACTTCGGCTCAGGTCACGATCTCACGGTCCGTGAGTTTGAGCCCCGCGTCGGGCTCTGTGCTGACAGCTCAGAGCCTGGAGCCTGCTTCCGATTCTGTGTCTCCCTCTCTCTGACCCTCCCCCATTCATGCTCTGTCTCTCTCTGTCTCAAAAATAAGTAAACGTTAGAAAAAAGAAAATTTAAAAAATAAAGCTGGGACGTGAACAGGTGTCTGTGTTCAATGTCAAGCAGCAGGTGCTCTGCCTTCCAGACCAAAACAGTCAGAAATAACTGCGTTAAAAACAGCCAACATTTGTTGTTTTAAAAGATGAACCACCTTGACATTAGGATTCCTCCTTTTCCAGGGATGACCCCAAGAGTCAAGCACCCCGATATCTGAGCCCATAAGCACAAGTGCGTCGCTCGTTGTGAAGACATAGCAAAACCACGGATTTGGGGGATTTGGGGAAAGCATCTGTGTTTCCAAGTATTTCTCTTGGAAACCATCAAGCCCGTATGTCACAGAAATAAAAGTGATTTAAGGCTGTCAAGAAGTACTTTCGGGCTTTCTCTCGGAAGCCCTCGAGGGTCAGGGGAGAGACGCCAAGAGAAGGGAGACGTTTCTGCTCAGCAGTACATCAGGGGCCGGAGCAAACTGAAGCCACAGGCAACTCCAAAGCGTGGGGTGCTTCTGCAATACCAGCCTCACCCGCGACAATACCATTAAACTACAATCGGCTTCCAGAAATACTATTTTGGAAACGCTCAGTGGCTCGGAACTTTAAATCCTTAATGGGGCTCTCACTTACCAGGTTCATGCATATTCGTTCTACTTTTCTCTGAGTTTACAGACAAGAGAATCCCCACCCCCCCCAAAAGCCTCTTTGTTTTGTATATTTCATCTTAGCAATCTAGCGCTAAATTAAAGTTCAAAACCCTTCACTATTCACAAGCTTCTTGTGTGCGTTTAAACTTTGGGCAGCTTCCAACTTAGTAACACCTCCCGTTTTGTCTTTTATTGACAGCTGCTTGCCTAAGAATAAGGGTGAAGTCCTCCAACTCTTTAAGCCTGACTTCTATGCATTTCCATCTTACATGTCAACATGGAAAGTAATCACTTGAATAAGTAATAGTTAAAGCCAATTACACATTTGCTATTAAAATCCACTAATTCCACTTTGAAGCAGGAAGAACAAAATTAGATTTCATTTTACAAAGTGCACTCACACCTTCTCAGAGCTGCCCAAACACATTTAAACCACCCTGTGCACGAATCTTCCTTCACGTCTGCTTGAGGCTGGATTGCATGAAAATTTCAGGTCGAAGGCTTCCTGAGTTGAGTGTCTGACGTGCCCTCTCCCATCACAAGGAGACATGACAGAGAGCTGGGACATGTGACACAAAACAGCCCCCGTGGTGACCACGAATAAAATAGTAATTGCTAAACACATCACAACTATTACCCAGGGAGATAACAGTAGTTAATATTTACTTGCCCATGTTCCCAGAATCTGGCTGAGCATTGACTACGTGATTTCACATAATCCTCCCAATACCTCTGTTGTACATTTAGTACCCTGTTTAACAAATGAAGAAATGGAGAGTCAGAGAGGATAGGTAACTTGTCCACAGTCACACAGCAAGTAAATCAAAGCCAAGCCCCCTAACTCCAATGTCCAAAGTGGCATGTTGATTGGATTAATGGCTCTAATCAAGGGTCTCCTGTATCCTGGCCTTTACCCTCTAACTTCGTAGCCTCCTCTACTCAGACTCTGGGCCACGTGACTTGCTTTGACCACTGTGATGGCAACAAACTTGACATCAGGAAGAAGGTCACCAAGGGCTTATGTGCCTCTGCTCCGTCTCTCATCTCTCACTTCCCTACAGTCACCACGAGACTCAAGTCCACATCGGCCTGGGGGTGTGCGGGCTAGCAACCTGGAGGGCCACGAGCTATAATCAGAGGGTGGTGGGCTGTCCCAGCCAAGGCCATTCTAGTCAATCCAACCACCAGCTGGTCACAGATATGTGAGTAAACCCAACCCAGACCAGCCAAACCTGGCCCAGAGCAAGCAAACCCACCCAGTTGACCAGCAGACCCAGGAGAAATAAAAAATGGTTTTCTTCAGCTGCCACGTTTGGGGTGGTTTGTTAGACAGCAGTAGAGCTCTGACCCACCGCCAAACTGCCCACCAGGGTGCTCCAGTCCCCAAAACATCCCGGTCCTATTCCCCAGAACCTGTGGATGTTTCTTCATACGGCAAAAGAGACTTTGCAGGCATGATTGAGTGAAACACCTTGAGATGCAGTGATCACTCCAGATCATCCAGGTGGCCGTGAATACAATCACAAGGGTCCTTATAAGCAGGAGGCTAAGGAGATTTGACACAGAAGATGGCACATGTCACATGAAGCAAGATGCTATGCTGCGGGCTTTGAAGCGTAAGGAAGGGACATGAGCCAAGGCCCGCAGGGCGTAGTTCTAGAAGCCGGAACGTGGACTGTCCCCTAGAGTATCTGGGGAGAGTGAGGCCCAGCCAGCACCTTGTTTCAGTCCACGAAAGCTGATTCCACACTTCTGAACTCCAGGGCTACAAGACAATTAACATGTGTCGCTTTGAGGCACTGAGGCTACGATAATTTGTTATAGCGGCTGTAGGAAACTCACACATACACCAATTTTAAGAAAACGGAAATATTAACTCTGCTTTTATTGCTGCTGGACTGCATTTCATGAAACCAAATTTAAAACAGAAGCTTACAGGCACCTGGGTGGCTTAGTCAGTTGGGGTTCTGTATCTTGATTTCAGCTCGGGTCATGATTCCAGGGTCGTGGGATCGAGCCCCACATTGGGCTCTACACTGGGTGCAGAGCCTGCATGGGATTCTCTCTCTATCTCTCTCTCTCTTTCTCTCTGCCCCTCCCAGCTTGTTCTCTCTCTCAAAAGAAATAAATAAAATAAAATAAAATAAAATAAAACACTAAAACAGAAGTTTACATCACTCTCCAGTCTGCAAGGGACTGACCCCTAGGTCTGCATGTCAAGATGAGCACAGGGAGAGAACAGCCCATGTGCAGCTGGTGCCCGTGGACCCATGGGAAGGACACTGGAGTGACAGACACAGCCGGTCCAGGGCAGAGGCCTTGGGATGATTCGGGCACCAAAAGTTGGCCCAGTCCGTGGCACTCAGACATCCTTGACCAATTCATCTAAAAAACTGCCATCTCTAAGAATGGCGGGATCTTTAAAAACTCACAGACTCTTGTAAGATAAGGACATAAGTTAGTCTGGTGCTGCCTGTTAGAGCTTTCTGCAACCGTGGAAATGTTCTAACTCTCCACCATCCAAAACAGCAGCTGCTCACACATGTGGCTTTGTTTTTCAATTTTGTTAATGTTTATTTATTTTTGAGACTGGAGAGAGACAGTGTGAGCAGAGGAGGGGCAGAGAGAGAGGGAGACAGAATCCGAAGCAGGCTCCAGGCTCCGAGCTGTCAGCGCAGAGCCCCACGCGGGGCTCGAACCCATGAACCGTGAGATCATGACTTGAGCTGAACTCGGACACCTAACCCACTGAGCCACCCAGGCGCCCCAACGTGTGGCTTTTAATCGCATGACAGGTGGCTAGTGTGACTGAGGAGCTGGATTTTTATATTTTATTCAATTTTATTAATTTAAGTTTGGATGGTGTGATGGTTAGTTTCATGTGTCCACCTGACCGGGCTCAGAGAAGCCCAGATTGCTGGCTGTGTCCCTGAGGGTGTTTCTAGATGAGATCAGCATTTGGGTCAGTACCCCGCCCTCATCGGTGTGGGCTGCACCTTGCAATCTGGTGAGGGCCCCAATGGAACAGAAAAGCAGAGGAAAAATGAACTGCGGTCTCTGCTTGAGCCAGACGTCCACCCCCGCCTGCCCTCAGATGTGGGAGCTCCCGGTTCTCAGGCCTTCCGACTCAGACGAAACCCCACCCCCACCTTTCCCCGGTCTCCACCCCGTGGACGGCAGGCCCTGAGACTTCTCAGCCCCCGTAACCGTGTGAGCCGGTTCCCATTGGAAGCCTCTTCTTTGTTTCTGTCCCCACAGAGATACAGAGGTACGTATGTCCTTCTGGTTCTGTGTCCCTGGGGAACCCTCACGGATGTAAGCAGCCCCGGCCTCACAGCCACCACCAGGGCGGGTCACCCAGGAGGAGCACGGCTCCCAGAACCGGGGGCTTCTGTCTGGCGCGGTCCCTGGGAGCCACCGAGGTCGGGCTGACGAGCAGCTTACTTGTCATGCCCCTTCCTGCGTGTGCGGCCACCTTTCGGGGCCTCGGTTTCCCTATCCACCTACTGCCAGATCATTGTGACGACGGCAGGTAGTCGGCATAAAATTCTAAGCACAGCCCTCCAAAAGCAAATACGACAAAACACGGACATTACCATGGTGTGGCCAACTCCTCCTCCCAGGACTCAAAAATCACCGACTGACTCAGCCCCGGCAACAACGACAGATTACCCCCAACCAGGGGGCTCAGACACGACAGACATCTATCCCTCACACTGCTGGAGGCTGGAGTCCCGGATTCGGGGGCCGGCGCGGTCGGGCTCTGAGGAGCTGCTTCCGGGTTGCCCATGACTGTCTCCTTGCCGGACGTCCCTCTGTCTCCCGGCAGAGAGAAGGGGAGGCGGCTCCCTGTCACTAGGGCACTAACCTCCCCCTCCCGCCCCCGGGGGCTCCACCCTCACGACCTAACCACCCAACAGCACTGCCTTGGGGGTTGGGATCTGCACACGGGACGGTGGGGGACACCAACAGTCCACAGCGCCACCAGACTTGCAGAGCCCCCAGTGATACAGCCCGCGTCCGTCAGCACCGCACCGGGCTGCAACGGGCTGGATGCTCGGAAACCTCTCTGGAGAACTGGGCCAGCCAGCCGTGCTGTGCATCGCCTCTGCCCTGACTCCCTCCTCTGTGCTGGGAGGGAACAGAAAGGTCACACAGCAGACGGGTCATGGGGACCCCACTGCTCAGGACAAAGCGACAGCACTCAGGCGTTCCTGGGGCACAGGCCTGGCGCGTGTCTGGCACCAACCGGGGGCTCCGGGTGGTGCTGAGCTGCCTCTGGAGTCCCCGCTGGAGCCCCCCCCCCCGCCAGGGCCTGCCTGGTGCCCCCCACTTCTTCCCTCCCCCCAAAGCCTGTGGCTGAGAGGTCATCTTGACACAGTCTCCCCAGGTCTCTGCCCTGGAGGCGGCCCGTGGCCCCTCCCTGCCACACCTCCCCGAGCTGGACACAAGGGTCTGCTCAGTCCCGGCGGCTCCTATAGGGACGTGTGGGCAGCGAGGTGAGATGACCCCGGGCTGCCCCGCCCCTACAGGCCCTGTAACTACGAACGTTTTCCTCCACATGGACGTTCTATGTCAGAGGCCGCGAAGCTCTTTCCAAACCGCTTCCCTTTAACCTTCCCCAGCACGTGGGAGGAAGACGGCGATGATGCATCCTTAGTCTCCTCTCCTGCTCTGGAAAACAGAGACGCGTCCGTGCTGAGGTCGCCCAAGCTTGCAGAGCGAAGTCAAGTTCTCTGTTAACGGTGCAATCCCAATTTAAAACCAAGGATGACAATGGCAGCAAATAACGCCTGGGGGTTGGCCATGTGCCAGGCCTGGTGCCGCATGGCACCCGGTTTACCTCTGACAGCAGCACGTGGGGCAAATAGCACCGTGACCTCCATCTGACGGGTGGACTGAGGCTCAGAGAGGCAGTAAGATCGGCCCGAGGCCTCGGGGTTGCTGAGGGCTGGAGCCGGGATCCAAACCCCGAAACCTGAACCCCCCCAGCCTGTGCCTGCCTTCAGGCAGAAGGCCACTGCCCTAGGTGAGTATGGCAACCCGGAAGCTGGTGGCAGTGGGAACACAGCTGTGTGGGGACCAAGTCCACAGCACGGGGACGTTGGGTGCTGTCCCGAGGTTTGGCCCTAATTGGATTGCATCCTCAAACTCTGTCTTCAGTAACAAATTTCTCTGGCTTTTTAAAAGATTTTTGCTTATGGATCACATGCACAAAACCTCAATGTGACCAGCACAGTACAGATGACAAAGAAGGTAAGAAATCCAAGCCCCTCGGCCAAGTGGCAGCCGGGTTAGAGGGGGTGGGTGGGCAACGGTGGGGGGAACCAGGTGCTGGGAGGTTCTGGCTGAGGGACCAAAGCTAGCCGGTCCGGCCACCGAGGGGAGAAGCCCAAGGCAAAGTGGTCTTGGGGGCTGGAGAGGAGGGAGATCCCCAGATGACAGCAGCCCTGCTTTCACTCTGAGTTTGGGGACCAGGGGGACATCAAAATTGGGGGACTGGTCATGAAGCAGAGTTCTGCCCCAGAGCCCAGGGTGGGCAGAGGCCCCGGAGGGGCACTGGGGACAAAGCGCAGCCCACAGAGAAGAGGACAGGTGGTAAAGGTACAGAGGAGGCACGCACAGGCTAGGAGGCACTCGTGAGGCCCTGGGAGGGAATGAGAGGGTCGGGATCTCCCCAAGGATGCCTGCCATCCCCAGATGGTCATGCAGCCCCACTTGGCCCCTTCCCTGCACACTGGGAGCTGCCCCCTCCCCTCACAGGGAAGCACAGACAGCTAGAAACGGTCTCCTGGGGCAAGATGACATCAGTCTCCCCACACCCCGCCTGGGGGTCCACCAGGACCCTCAGTCTCTGAGGGCGGGCACTGCAGGTGTCAGCACAGAGCACACGTCTTCGCCCTCCCCCAGCCGCCGTCCACCACCTGTTCCTCGAACTCTGCACAGTCCTCCTCTCCCTCTTTGGTCAGTTCCGAGTCACCCCTAACCTGTGACCCAACACTGGTCCCCCGTACTGTCATTCACCTTAGTCGAGCCTGATCGCCCGGTGTCCCCACGGCCACAAAGGTAGCTGCCACCGCCCCGGCATCCCTGTGTCTGGCTTCCAGGCGAGGGCCGGGCATTTAACAGGATGACCGTGACACACACACACACACCAGGGGCAAATGGAGAGCCACAAATCTGTGGATTATTATCCTGGTAAGAAAAGGAAAGGGTGAGGAATGGATAATAAAGCGTTCCCCAAACAGTAACCATGACAACCAACAGCACGAGAGGGATTTTGTGCCTTCTCCAAGTTTTACGAGGCACACAGCATGGCTCTTTTATGGACTCTGGCATTAATTATGCTCATCACAGGACAGAGCACACCGAAACCACAAAGGTTATTCACCCACGGGGCCTGGCTAAATTCATGCACATTACCCATAAAAGTTTAAGGAAGTAATTAGGAAGAGTCCCACGTGGGTTGCTTTATTATTTAAAAATTGATAAGCTAAGGCATTAAGGTCAAAACAGGAGTTTAAACAACAGAAAGGAACAGGAAGAGGAGGGGTGTTGGTGAACTGTAGGCAGAACACGATATCGACTTGAAGCAACGATGAGTTTCCTATCAGATAACGACACACACTTGGAAACACACTTGAAAAGGGGGCAAATATTGTGACTGGAGACTCGAAACGATAGCAGATAGAGACGCAAAATCTGATTGATCTCTCCAGGCCGCGCTCACTCGGAAATAAGGCGGATGCTGCCCAAGGGCCCCCTGCGTCCCACTAAGTCTTCCCTGGGCTCCAATCTAATCACCCCTTGGAAGCTGGAGCATCAGCTCTTATCCTGAGAACCAAACGTTCAAGGTTCCCCGAAGAAAGGAGGCGTACACGGTTTCAGTCCCTGAACTCTCGCGGACAAAGTCGCACTAATGTCATGGTACGTTCTTTGCTCGGGGGGATTAAAATGGTGCCACGAACCGAGCCCAAGGGACTGTCCTTCAGTGAGCTCGTCTCGTGCTGCACAAAGAAGGAGTCACTTCTCAGGGCCACAGGGCTTCTGCTTAGACACAGCAGATCAAACACTTGCTGTTTTCTTCTGTTCCTGCCCCAAGCCCATGAAAATTACAGGAAAAGATCGGGGCACCTGGGGGACTCGGTCGGTTAAGCATCCGACTCTGGATCTCAGCTCAGGTCACGATCTCAGTTTGCGAGTTTGTGCCCCGAGTCGGGTTCCATGCTGATGGTGCAGAGCCTGCTTGGGATTCTGTCTCCTCTCTCTGCCCCTCTCCCACTCTATCTTTCTCTCAAAGTAAATAAATAAACTTAAAAAAATAAAAGTGAAGGAATAAAAAGGAATAGCCTCGCAAGGACAAAGACGAGGCAGAAACCACTGCAGACCAGTGAGGCCAGCAGCACTGAGGGGCTGGAAGGCAGGTTGGCAAGAGACAACCGACTGTGCAGACTGGAGGAAGCTGAAGTTGGGGAGCTGAGGGAGGAGTCCTGAAAGGCGTCCTGATGGGCAGCTCAGGATTCAAACAATGCTCCACCCCCATCCCAGGAGAGAACAAGAGACGCCTTTTGGGGAGGAAGAACCACCAGGGTTTGGGCGGCAGGATTTGTAGCCCAGCTGAAAATGGGGGTGAAATAAGGCACAGAAAAGAAGGGCACTAAGGAAAAGTTAACGTTCAGCATGAGGCTGCCAGCACCCCCACTCTGGGCCCACAGAACACGTATAGTCTGCTTTACCCCATGTTACGGACTGAACTGTGTCCCACCAAAATTCATATGCTCAAGCCCCGATCTTCAATGGGACTGTCTGTGGAGACAGAGCCTTTAAAGAGGTAATTCTGGTTAAGTGAGCTCACAAGACTGGGGCTCTGATATTACAGGACTCGTGTCCCGGTGAGAGGAGGAAGAGACACCAGGAATGTGGGCACACCGAGAAAAGGCCACATGAGGACACAGCGAGAAGGTGGCTGTCTACAAGCTGAGGAGAGAGGCCCTGGGAGAAACCAACCTGACACCTTGACCTGCAGTCTCTAGGACTGCAAGGAACCAAAGGTCTGCCGTTAGCCACCCCCCTGTGATGCTTTGTTACGGTAGCTCCAGCACACGCACACCCTGCAAGCAGGAGGTCGAGGGTTCCTCTCCAGGAAACCACCTGCTCAGGAGGAAGACCTACAGACTCTGGCAACTGCCGATTCGCAACAGAATGAGCGAGTCCCAGCTTTCATCTGCACGGAACCACCCAAGCTTCAGCTGGCTTCTTGGGGCCTCTCTCTTAATGCCAGTGGGCAGTCGTGAACCACCAGGCCAGTGAGGAAATGTTCTGGGCACGAAGCCAGCCCAACAAAGGAAAAGTTAACTCAGAGGCAACAGGCACAATGCAGGGATCCAAACAGACATACTGTGGGGGAACCTACAATCACTACACTCAGAAGGAGAAGGAGATGGTTCATCCACAAAACAAGAGCAGGCATATATAAAACAAGAACACTTGGATAACAGGAGAGCGCTCTTAGAAATTATAAGCATAAGAGCAGAATTAAGGGAAAATCCCCAAAGTTTTGAAAGACAAAATTAAGGACACATTCCCAAAAGGTGAACATGAGAGAGAGAGAGAAAGAGATTAAAAACAGGAAATAAAAAACAAGAAATTAAGTGATTCATCCAGGAGGCCCAACATCTGAACAACAGAAGTTAAAGAGAGAACAGAAAAAAAACAAAGAAGAAATTATCAAATTGTACAAGTCAATGAAGAGTCAAAAATGACCCAGAATTGGGGTGCCTGGGTGGCTCAGTCGGTTGAGCGTCTGACTTTGGCTCAGGTCATGATCTCACAGTTCATCAGGCTCTGTGCTGACGGCTCAGAGCCTGGAACCTGCTTCGGATTCTGTGTCTCCGTCTCTCTCTGCCCCTCCCCCTTTCATGCTCTGTCTCTCTCTGCCTTTCAAAAATGAATGCTAAAAAAAAATTTTTTAAAAAATGACCCAAAATGGAAGAATCAAAAGTAGCAATATATGCCACTCTTTAGCTACACAGGCTTAAATTGCAGAAGAAACAGCTAACAGGTGACAGCGGCTTTCTCTAGGGACAAGAACTGAAAGAGAGATGGGGTAGTGCTATTGACTGTCACACTACACACATTTACTACTTTAGCTAAAATATCAAAAATAATTGAAAAAATGAAACATTCCAGATAAATCTAAAGTTCCCTTTTCCTAAGAAAAGTCTTTTTTCTTTGGTTTTGTGCATATATATGAGAACCAACAGAAAGAACATATTATTTTTATTTAGCTTGTACACAATTGGTGTATCATTTTTTAGTTTTTTTATTAATTTATTTTTGAGAGGGAGAGAGAGCACGCACATGCACATAAGCAGGGGACAAGCAGAGAGAAAGAGGGAGACAGAATCCAAAGCAGACTCCAGGCTCTGAGCTCTCAGCACAGAGCCTGACGCGGGGCTCAAACTCACAAGCAGTGAGATCATGACCTGAGCTGAAGTGGGACTCTTAACCGACTGAGCCACCTAGGCGCCCTGGATGTATCATTTTTTTTTTTAAATTTCCAATGGAGCTACACTATCCTGGAACCTTCTTGCTCATGGACCCCAGAGGCAAAGCCTCCCCAGACTCTTGGGTTCTTCAGGGGCTTCATGTGACATGGGAAATGAGAGTAGCCCAGCCCACTGATGCCCGGGGTGGGGAAAGGGGGGAGGCGGCAGGGGGGTACTAGCCCACACCACCCTGCCTCTGGGAGGGAAGAGAGTGTGTGCAGAGGAAGAGCTTTGAGAGCTCCTGCCAGGCATGGCTTTCAGAGCTGGAGAAACCCAAGTCCACACTGACCGAATCCATTTCTTCCGTGTGCTCCCTGCTCTGACAACAAAGCTTTCCACCAGAGCCAGCTCCCTGCCCACCTGTCTTCATAAATGTAGCTTTTATTTTTATAGTCTTTGGGGCATATGGCATTTCATATTATTCTGTTTGTTTGAAGAACGGCCCAGTTGGTTATAAAGACAAACAAATAATATTGAGAAGACACTACAAAAGGGAAACAGCAAAGAGAATCCTTGACTCAGGATCTTGAGGATTAAATACTAAGAGTCTATTACTAAGACACACATCCATGCACACATCCCCAAAGCACAGGGGGCCCTCATCCAGGGGCTGTACTAAGAGAGCAACCCCCTCCCCCCTGCCACGGATACAGGGCTGGGAGCTCTGCTGGAGTCACGCCCAGATGCCGAAGGTCAGCAGAGGAACAATGCTGCCCACCAGGCCACACCCCGTCAGAAAACCTGTTCCCTGTTAGGGACTCAACACTCAAAATGGACTCAAACGGGTTACACTTGAAGCACATTAAAAGCAATCAAAAACATAAGGTGAGGAAAAAGTCAATGCAGGGCCAATGTCCGTGGCTCTAATATTACGTCCGTTGGCATAAAGTCCTGGCAGCCTCTGAGGACCTGAGAAATTGGGAATATGTGACTTACCACCCCGAAACCAAAACTGGTCTAATTCCTCATTTGCATGTATTTGCAATGTCAGCTGGAGCCGGGTTGCAAAACCACAGTGAGGCTAGAGATCCCAGTTCAAGGCATTAAAATTCCTTACTTCAAGGGGCACATGGTGACTCAGTCAGTTGAGCATCCAACTTCAGTTCAGGTCAGTTCCTGAGTTTGAGCCCCTGCATCAGGCTCTCTGCTGTCAGCATGGAGCCTGCTTCGGGTCCTCTGTCCCCCTCTCTCTGCCTCTCCCCTGCTCATGCTCTCTACCTCTTAAAAATAAATAAACACTAAAAAAATAAGATAAAAATTCCTTATTTCAAGGAATTTTGCATATATTTTTCCTAGTTAACCTACCTTTAAGCTAAATATTGTATTTATAGAGTGTAGCGGATTGAAAACTGTCCCCCCAAAGTTGATGTCCACCCAGAACGACAGGTTATGACATCATCTGGAAACAAGGTCTTTGCAGATGTAATTAGTTAAGGTAAGTTCGTACTGGATTACAAGGGGACATACACACACACACACGGAAGATGGCCACATGACAACAGAGGCAGGGAAGTGGTGATGTGGCCACAAGTCAAGAATCATCAGGAGCCACCAGAAGCTGGGAGAGTCGGGAAGGATCCTCCCCTGGAGCTCCTGGAGGGAGTTCAGCCCTGCTGATAACTTGACCTTGGATTTCTGGGCTCCAGAACGTGAGAGGATGAACCGGGTGTTTTGAGCCCCCGTGTGTGGTGCTGGCTTGCAGCAGCCCCGGGGAGGAGAGACTAACACAGACTTCATGTACACGTAAGAGGGAAGAACCAGCCTGCTGTCAACTTACCACATGATCTACATTAAGCAAGCAAACCACTGACCGCTTTCCAAAAGTGGACGCCTCAAAAGCCAATCCTCCTTAGGAACAGACGGCCGGCACATCCCTCAAGTGCGCGTGGGACAGCTCGGGCGTGAAGGCGAGCCCGAGTGGCCTTCGTCCTCCGGAGGATGGAAACCGGCCGGCTGGCCAACACCGGCCCCCCCATCCGTCCTGCACGGCAGAAGGGCACGACCGAAGCTGTCATTCAAGTATTCCCCACGCTGCTGAGAACACTTACAAGAAAAACATTTTACCAAATATTCTATTCTTCGGGAAGACGTCCACTTGATAATGGGAAGCTACAGGTTTGCACCTGTCAAAATTATTTCCTTTGGGCTTCATTATAAATGCCTCTGCCTCATTTGAAGGCTCAGGGAACTTGGTACAAAATGACCCTACTTCCCCTCTCAAATCTATGTGGCCACATCAAAGTTAAAATTACTTTTCCCAAGATCTTACTGCGTTTTCGGCTTTCCTCCGCTTTATTAATAATGCATCAGGCGAGTCCACGACGTCCCTTCCAGTTTTATTTCCTAACTTGAATAATTTGGAAATAACAGGTAGGCCTTTTGGCTGGACAGCCCAAAAGTGACGCATAAGCAGAGGCTTAAAGGAAATCCACACGCACATCTTGCATCGCTCCCACAGGGCTGGTTTAGAACCCAGCGGCTGTTCATGTGCAAGCACCATATGTATACACGCGCGCACACGTACATACACACACGGGGACAGAGAAGAGGCTTCCAAGCGTTTTGCTACACAACCCTCGCCTCAAATAAAAGTGCACTCCTCCTGAGCTGGTTTTCACAGTCGACAGAGCAGGGTGAAACCCCAGGCGTAGGGGTCCGGTCTGGTTGTGCTGCTCGCTGACCGCGTGACCTTGAGAAAGCGCTCTGACCCTTCTGGACCCCTGCGGCTCACCTGTAAATACAAGTTACACCACCCCCCTCCAAGGGCTGCTGGACAAGTCACCTGGACGGGGACGTGGTGCCACCACCACGTAGGGTCTCGGCTAGCGCTAGACTACCTCCTTTTCCCGACACACCCTCAACCAAATTTTTCCTTCTTCCTGGAAAACAGCCACAGACAATTATCCTTCAAGGGAACAAGGAGTAACACTTACTGAATACTTATTACGTGCTAGTCAGCAGCCGTGGGATTTACCTGTTATTTCATTTGAAATGTCACATAACACACACAAAACAACAGTAGTTGGAAGTAATTTGAATTTCCAGAGACAAACTGTTTGGTTTTTTTTTTCGAAACTCACTTTTCAAAACATCATGAAAAGCATCAAGTAATTACTGAAGTCCTACAATGAGGCTACGGTGATGGCCAGAACTGGGAAACGGGCCTGGGGAAGGAAGGGGGCTGTACTAGTGGGGGCTCTGCTCTCCTTACTGGAGCACACGCATGAGTGAAAGCTGGCGCCTACACGTCAGGGCATCCTCTGTGCCGAGCACTTTGGCAACACCATTCAATATTTTTTTTTTAATTTTTTCAACGTTCATTTTTGAGAGACAGGGGGACAGAGAATATGTGCATGAGAGGGGGAGCAGAGAGAGAGAGGGAGACAGAGGATCCGAAGCAGGCACCGCGCTGACAGCAGAGAGCCAGATGTAGGGCCCAAACTCACGAACCTCGAGATCATGACCTGAGCTGAAGTCAGACGCTTAGCCGACGGAGCCACGCAGGTGCCCCAACGTCCTTCAATATTTTAAGTGCATCTGCCCTTTGACTCGCAAGTTCAATTCTAGGACTGGATGGCCCGGAAATACTAGCATACGGGCACCATGGTGTGCGTCCCATCGTGTTGACTGTGAGATGGTTTGAGACAGCAAACACCTGGAAACCACCCCCGAGAGACTCATTAAACAAGTTACGGGCCCTCCATTCACTGTGATTCCAGGCAGCCTGTTAATCGGTGGGGTGGAGCTCTAGGTGCTCATGTGCAACAATTTCCGGTGAGCTCTGTGCACGTGTACATGCATGTGCCTTTATATGCTGGCACTTATCTGCAGTGGTACCCACAGAAGCCGGGCTGTGGCTGCCTGTGGGGAGGACGCTCAGGGCCTATGATCAGACGGAGGGAAGTGCACTCTATACCCCTAAATGGACGGCTGTGGAGTTGTTTATCGATCTGGTGAAAATATAGATATATAAATAAGCCATTAATTTGTTTAACGAACATCACTGAGCACTTATGATGCGCATAAATGTGAACTACGGTCAGGAGCTGAGGTCCGGGACCTGGCATGAGGTCTGGTGGCCTGCGGCCACTTTCCGCCTGGGAAATTGCTATTTTAAAGTTGCTGGCTGGCTTGCACTCACTTCTCATGGGGACTGCGACGCTGGGATGCAGGGAGTGGTCGGGAGACTCACCACCTTCCCAGCAAAGGTCATGGTTCAGGCCCCCCATCAAATTCTAGTGCTTGGAACAGTGCGTGTGCTGAAGACCCCAGGGCTTGAAGCTGCCCACCCCCTTGTCAGGGGACACAGTGGTGGCCAGTCTTTCACAACCAGATCCCTGTGCTCCAAATGTGACTTTATTCCAGTTTCCGAAGCTCCAGGCATCTTAGTGCTGTGTGGCTAGTGAGAGCAAAGCACCCACCAACACAGCCCCCTCCCAGCCAGCCCCATGTGCTGGAGGCGGGACCAGCCGAGAGGTACCGATCCAGTCTGGAAAATGAAAAAAGACAAAATGCCGACAATCCCGTTCTTCTCCCACTGGCAAGGGGAAAAGTGCGTCTGGCTTTCTCCGAAGTAATACATATTTAGAGAAAAAAGTTTAAATCTGCCATCCGTGGGATGCTATAATTTGCAACATGTGTAAAGATGTGCACCGTTTGCGACAATTATCTCATGACCAATCTGTAGTTTTGCTGCTGCAAGCTCTCAAGAGTTTGATTTCTCTCCCATGCCGAAGAGTGGATAGTCCATCTTGATCTGGTATGCTCTCTACCTGTGGGTCACACCAGTCCTGCAGGATCCATCCGTATCCCACTCCCCCAACAAAGCCCGTAGGACCCCCACCAACCAGCCAGGCCCCTCCCTTTCCTTCCCTCCCTCCCTCATAGAAACTCTGACCCTGACTTCTGTTGAACTGAACACGCAGAGACTGTCTCCAGAGGCTCCTCGACTCAGGGGTTGAGCGGCTAACCCCCATTTGCCCTACGGGAGTCCTGAGCCAATCTGGAGTCAAAGGAGTAAGGAGGGGGAAATATCTACCTTATCCCTCTTGGAGAACATGGCTCGGGTGTCTGCACCAGCCAGCTTCCTGATCCCACACACCACAAGTAGGCGCCTCCCACCCAGGCCAGGCTGCCTGGTCAACCACTGTCTCCACTGAGGGCAGGCCTCAAGCTATTACTTTTATTACTGTTATTATTAACATCACTATCACCCTCCATCAATAACCAGCCTTCAGCTGACCAATCTCATCAGAAATTGCACTTGGCACAAATTGGGAGGCTCTTGGCAAGAAAACATCCCTCCCAGGGGGAGAGGAAACATTTAGACTTAGGGGGGAAAAAAAAGATTTAAAATTGAAACCGAAAGGGTGGAGCCAGTTTCCGTCCTAAACTCCTGCTGCCCCCAGGTGGGGAAACTGTTGCTGGAAACAGTCTGCTCCACTGTCTGAGGACAAACACAGGAGAACGAGGGGGGGCGGGGGGGGGGGGGGAGTGCGTGTTAGGAGGAGAGCCGAGGGCGTAGGTTCACGGTTAGGATGAGTTCATCCTCCTCAAAAGACAACCATTCTTGCCTTGGGGATCTCAGGAGAACCCCTTTTAATATCCTTTTCAACCCCAACTATTTTTCTAAATTGGTACAGAGAAAATGAGAAGTTGGAAAGGTGGTCCCTTTGGGCTGCACTGTGTCGTGCTGCAGCACCAGCGTGTGACAATGCTAGAAAAACTGGGACCTCCATCTGGGGGGGAGGGTGTCCCAGATCACGGAACACAGCCCTAGCCACTGACAGGCAGGTCCTCTTTCAAAAGGCAGCACGAGACCCTTTCAAAGATAGCTGCATCTCCCTGTGGAGCCAAAACCATGCATCCTCCCCACCCCCGAAGCAGTCAGCATTTGGACAGCTCCTAAAGGTTCAGGCTGATTTAAAAGCAAACTTGTTTATCACCGCAAATCCCTGGACAATTTGTAAGGCAAGTTAAGATGTGGCACGTGCTTGTTATATTCAAGATGAGACAAAGCACAAAATTCAGGCTGCAAAGGAAACTTGGTGTTTGCTGAGAGGAGAAGAAGTGACAGTTTATTAAAAAATACGGGCTATACTGGGGAAAAAGTAATATTGGATTTTATGGTTATTTCATACTGGGAATTGTTACATAGTTCCATGCCTGTTTATTGTATAACTACAGATTGCAATAATACATTTTGTAGCTCGTAAAGTTCTGAACAAGCAATTTTTACATAGCTACATTTAGTAGGTTGGTTTCAAAAAACAAGAGGGAAGAAAAAGCTCATGTTAAGAAGTGAAAATAAGCTTTTGGGAAAATTAAAACTGTAATATTTTCCCCCATAATTTCCTTAGAGTCTGACAGAACCTGTTTTAACAGTTTTTCTCTGATGTTCACCCGTATCAAACAGTTTTATAATCAGATCACTTGCTCATTTGCTAAAGTTAGTCCTTCATGGAGCTTCTGTAAAACCAACAGACACATGGTCAGTCCCGGGAGCTCTCTCAGGATTACAGAACTGTGGACAAACTTCTATTTATTCACAGAAGTTCTGCATATATATATATATATATATATATATATATATATATATACACACATACACACACATACACACACACATATATTTAATATATAATATATATTAAGTATTATGTATATACATATTATATATGCATATATATTTTATATATAATACATACTAAATATTATGTATATAAAATATATATATATATATATAAAACTTTTTTAATGTTTGTTTATTTTTGAGAGAGAGGGACAGAGTGTGGGGGCAGAGAAAGAGACACAGAATCCAAAGCAGACTCTAGGCTCTGAGCTGTCAGCACAGAGCCCCGCATATTCAGGGCTCAAACTCAAGAACCATGAGATCATGACCTGGGCCAAAGTCGGCTGCTTAAACAACTGAGCCACCCAGGCGCCCTAATCACAAAAGTTCTGAAGCATCTCCAATGGTTGGGCCTCATGGTGGACGCTGGGTGCATGATTCTGAGTAAAAAACACACATGACTGCTGTCCTTGCAGGACTTACAGAGAAGAAACAAACATCATCTGAATGAGTTACACACCATCACTCAAATGCGCAGCAAAGATCACTTCCACAAAGACAAATATAGGTGAGCCACTGGGACCCCAAAGAGCCTGTCAGTCAGTGACCAGCCAATTCCAAATTCTGATCAGAATCCCTCCTTGGCAGAGTGGAATATATGAGTCTCCAAATATAAAACGGTATTTCCATGGACAGCAACATTTTAGTACAAAATGGTTTAGTGCCCAAAGTATCTAATTCTCTCATTGCAAACACCTAAGCCTCTTTAGGACAGTGCCAATAAAAGAGATAAGAACCATATTAAATCTTCCAACAGAGCCATGAGGCTCTTATCTTGGAGCACCCCGTAAGCCTGCAAACCTTCTGCCTCCGATGTACTGCTATTTCCAGGAAGCCCTTTCATCAGAGGTTAAAATAAATTACTGCCTTGGTTTCAGGAGAGAGCATGACACAAATGAGATAATATCAGGTAATGCTTTGCCCTGAGTTTTAATAAGAAAGTCAGCTCTGTGTGTTGGAAGGCCCCTGTCGAACTGAGACCCATGAACTGAGACAGAAAGATGCCACATACATTGCCTTCTAGCACATCCCAGCCGTCAAGGTCCCCCTGCTACACAGTGACATTTCCTTCAGGAAGAACGCTCCATTACCCAGGTAGCTCCTGGGTGAGGACCAGAAGGGACCACAGGAGGGGAGGGGTGTCCCCCAGAACAAGCTCCAATAACAAACACTTTGTTTCAGGGCAAGGTCTGAGCGTGACAAACTGTTTTACCGACACCGCTGCCCCCTTAGCGCTGGGTACGCACAAAGCTCCAAAGCCACTCTGGAGGGCGGTCAACAAATTTAATTTGGTCTCAGAGAAATAAGAACTCTCGAGGCACCCCCAGCCCCAGAGGAGGAGGGGAGCTGAGAGGGCACAAGGCAGCCACTCACACAGCGAACGTGTCTTGGAGAATGCAGTCCTAGAGGAACCAGCCCGGGGATGGGGGTGGGGGGAGGGGACAGAAAAGCAAGACTGAGCCCTAACAAAACTGGAGGGAGACACCAGCCTGTGTCCTGTACCCATCACGTTCCCGGTAGGACTTCAGGGCCACATGATCAGGAGGCTCTACTTCTGATTGTTGGCCACACTCTCCCTCCAACCAAATGCTGCTTCAAAACAGATGCAAAAGACAGGGTCACCAGGAGATTGGAGACAAGGCGCTCCCCAGACCAGGAGGGAAGGCGGTCAGACTCCAATCACAGCAGGGATGGAAAGAGACCACACACCTCAGGATAGGATTCAGCCTTGCGGAGAAAGTCAGAGGCTGATAGTCCATCCACTACTGTCTGGAAGTGTGAAGGCTGCTGGGGGCCAGGGCACCCCTCCACGTTGGGCTTCCCATCTTGTTTGCACAAACTAATAGGTGCATATTTACATGTACTTTTAAACACAAAAGTAAAGGAATGATAAAGCAAATAAATTATTTTACTAACTACATTATAAATTATAAATACATTATAAATTTCCAATTCTAAACAATGTTACTACTAACAAAAAATATTAGCTCTAGGATAGATGTAGGGGAGGTAGCTCTCTAGAGGAGGGGACAGGAGGCAAGGTGGCTTTTCTCAATATACCTGATTCTGTATTTCACTTGGGAACTATATACATATTTTCTATTAAAATACAAATAAAAATGGCAGCCACCAAAACTCAAAAAGCAAACCAAAACAAATTAAGCTTCCCAGTAAATCAGGTCAGTGACATGCCCACACAGGAAAAATCACTTTGAATGAATTATTTTGACCATTCAGTCTTTAGTTTGACATGCAGCCTATGGACAAAAAGGAATCTTACACCGCATTCTAATCGTATTTTAGTGGGGCGCCTAGGTAGCTCAGTCAGTTAAGCATCTGACTTCAGCTCACGTCATGATCTCGCAGTTCGTGAGTTTGAGCCCGGGGTCAGGCTCTGTGCTGGAGTTCAGAGCCTGGAGCCTGCATCCGATTCTGTGTCTCCCTCTCTCTCTGCCCCTCCCCTGCTCGTGCTCTCTCTCTCCTTCAAAAATAAACAGTCAAAAAGATAAAATAACCATATTTTAGTGATAATGTCCGCATTCCCAGTGGATTACTCCTCTCCCTGCAGCTGGGTTCTACCTTCCTGCCTCCCTGACTTCAGTCTTGGCCACGTGATTTGCAGGGTGAGCCCTGAACTCAGCACTGGTGGAAAGGCTGTTGTGCACAAAGGCTGGGTCTCTCTATCCTGATGATCAGCCATGGCTACAGAAGGAGACACCGCCTCAGCCTGGGTCTCTGAGTGACGACAGAACCACAGCCAACCATGACAGGCACATGGCAGACTGTTGTAGCAAACCATTGGGATGTGGGGGTGTTTCCACAGCGTGACCTGCTCATCTCTACTAATATCGGCTAGGTAATAAGTAGTATAATTGTTACGCGCAATAAGGAACACATTAATTGTGTCAGGAACCAAGATTTTCAGTGCAGAAGAGACACAAATATACAATTCACTTTGAGTAATTGAGGTAAGGACCTTGTACTGTTTCATTGGAATTGTAAATACTAGTATGAACCCATAGCTTTCTCCTTACCTAAAAAGTATGTATTTTCTGACTCTTCTCATTGAAAACGCCTAAAATCGATGATTCAGTAGCAATGAGCACCACTGGTGCTCAGACTATGACTCTAAATACCATTTCTCCCTGAAAAGAAACAAGAAAGATAGCTCATTCTAGGTCTGGAGAAAGAAATGTTCAAAAGGAGTTTGAGAACATCTTACTGGCCTGGAAACACAGACACACACAGGCCACTGAGATTTCATCTAAATGACAGGAGCCAGATGGATGGGGCTCTCACTAGCCCAAGAAGAAAAAAAATAAACATCAAAAAGATTACTGTTAATTGCAATGTGGTATCTTTGATTGGATTCTACAGAAAAGAGATGATGTTGGAAACATTGGAGAAATCCAAGTAAAATCTGCAGGGTAGTTAACATAATTATGTAACAATGTTGTTTTCCTAAGTTTGACAAATATGCCATGGTAACCTAAGGACATTAGCATCAGGGAAACCGTGTGAACAGTACATGGGGACTCTGTGCTCTCTTGGCAACCTACTTGTTAACCTAAAATTATTCCAAAATAAAAAATTATGTTTAAAAATATGAATGACTCTAAGGGATTTAACTGAAATAGGTAAGAATTTGAGGGTTCACCATGACACATAAAAAACTCATTGGCTGCCTGCGAAGATTGTCAACTCATTTGTATGAATTTTAACAAACAAAGGGCAGGAATAAAGCATTCATCTTGCCTTCTTTGTAGGGACTGCATTTCAGGTGAATCAAATAGTTAATGAGGGCAAGACTGTCCTTATTGGCACTCCACAGTCAGCAAGTGCAAAAGAAATGACAGAATGTTCAAATTACCATGCTGTTATCATAGCCACTATAGAAGGCATGGAAATATGGTAATATCTAGAAAAGTTACAGGTGCAAATATTGTCTGATCCAGCAATGGCATCTGTAGAAATCCATCCTGGTACAAATCAGACACACACACCAAGCTATTCAGTGGAGCATAATTAGTAACAGGAAAAGACTCGACTTAATTCAAATGTTCATCAATGGAAACTGACCAAACAATAGTGTATTCACAAACTGGGACACCGCATAGCTGCAAAGTAGAAAAGAGGAATTTCTCCATAATTCACATAGAATGATCTCCAGGATAGTATTTGTGGGGAAAAAAGCAAGGTAGACAAAAACACACATGGTATGTTCTTTTAAGAAAGGTGGAGGCCTTTTTAAAACATATGAATATGTATTTGAATACATAAAAATAAAGCAAATAAAAACTAAACAAATGTATTTAGCAAATAAATGTGTCGAGTTAATTAAAAGAATTCTTAATCGTTAGTGTTAAAGGGAGACAGAACAGAGGCACCAAGGAAATAAGTCAAATTTTTATGAACACACCTTGTTTTATAGGTTCAACTTCAGAAACAGGTAACTATTCTATATGTCCGTGAAAGAAAATTATATTAAAAACCAATCCCTAGAATCCAAAGCAAGTTGAACCATATGAACACAACTGCGTTTTGAGTTAATGGCATCAACCTCTTAGAGGGGAAGGATTTCAAGTAATTTGAAATCACAGCAAGATAACTGTACATCCCTAATGGGAGAGAGTCTAAAGCAAACAGAACCGCAAAGGGACTCTTCACTGAATTCAGGAGCCACGTTGTCCACCACGGCAGCAGCGTTAGCGGAAAGAGTGAACACAGTGACGCTATCCTGAGGCTGTGTGTGCACGCGTGTTGTGAGGTGAGGCAAGTCAGTAATTTGTTGGTGGAATTAGGAGATGGGAGAGAGAGAGATACAGACATAAGACCAAAGAAGTTAAGCAAAGTTCTGTAGCCTTTCATTTTAATTGACACTGCTGAATGAATCCATAATTTCTTTATTACTAAAAACATACATGTTTCCTAACCTGACCACTGAAAAGGTCTAAAAACATCAACCGGTCCATTAGCAAGAAGCATCCCTACCACGCTGTTCCCTACACTACTGTGTCCCGCTAAAACTAAACAACCCCCCTTAGAAAAATGCCTGACTCAGGAAGACAGAAAACGTACGAGATGTGCCTGGAACATTTTGTCTTAGCAGAAAGCAAAGATGCTACCAAAGACCGGGGTCACGTCACAAGTACTCAGAATCTGATGTGAAGATGCTCCCATAAGCCCGAGAGGCAACAATTTCAGAATCAATAAAGAGAACAGCAGCAACCACTTAGATGTATCAAACTGTTCAAAGTCATGGGCTCATCATGACAATTTTCTGAAACTCACTGGTCACCGCTGGAGCACGCCAGAGATCGTGGCGTTATTTTGAAGCTGGTAAATAAAAGATAGGACTCGAGCACTTATTCTGCCTTTTCTGTATGAACATCTTAGGATAACTAAATCATTGGCAAGACATTTCTTTTTGAAGAAGGAGAACACCCAATAAAGGAAGAATTTACTAATATCACCAGTTTGCAATCGCTCCCTAATAAAGTAATGAATTTAGGCAATGGTCGCCAATGGTTTATAGCATCCTAACAAGAGAGAGAATCAGATGTCATCGCCTCTGGATGGAGGTGCACACATCTGCCTGTCGCCACGACAACAGACCCACAGCCTTGAATCTGTATGAAGTTCTAGATCTAATCATCAACTCACAGGAGTTACGTGCACGCACACGCACACACACAGCACGCAGTCAGCAAAACCCACACTGGGGAAGCCTACAAGGCTGGTGAAGAGGTGTGAGAGAACCAACAAGAGGATGGAGAAGAATAAGGGAAACAAAGGCAGACAAGATGGAGAAAATGAACAAGAACAAGAAGAAATGGGCAGATAAAAGCTGATGTACACACCACCCCGGAGAGATCTCCTTTTCACGAAAAACAAAAATGAAGCTTAATCCACATAAGACTCTGGGCCTCCCTTTATTTACCGGGAAACGGCTGTTGTAACGAAACACGCTAAACAAAACCACAAAACGCTATCTGCAAATGCGGAGGGTGGGGACTGCTCTAGGACGCGGGTCCCAGCGCCTCCCACAAGCCAGTGGTGGGGAGGAAGGGGAAGGGATCATCTCTTAATGAGTCACTTAACAGATGTAACGATGAATGCAATGTGTGGACCATGTTTGGCTCCTGATTAAAAACAAACCAACTGTAAAACTAAATTTTCTTAGGAAATTTGGGGAAATTGAACATAGTCTGAGTATAGATTATATTAAGAAATCATTGTTAATCGTGTTGAGTGCGATCATGGAATTATGATTATGTTTTCCTTAGGTCCTTATCTAAGATACGCAAGAGATTAGATACACAAGTATTTGTGGGAGAAATCATATGATGGCTGACATTTGCTCTAAAATACTCCAGAAGAAAAACCTACCAAGGGTCCGTGAGGGAGCCGAGGGGGGCGGGGGGCGAGTGCCACCTGGTGTGGATGCTGGGAGAGGGGGGCTTGGACGTTCCGCCACCTTTCTCTCCATCAGGGGCACTAGGCAGTGTGTGTGTGCGAGAAACTTCCATTGCTCTCCCCAACCCTGTCACCCGGCTATGTGTTGAAAGATGCGTATCTCTGAACAGGGCTGATCTGACCACTTCATGTTGTGATTCACAGAGTACAAAGAACCTCTTCTTAGCCAAAGGCGCTATTCCCACAGGCCCAGAGTCCACCACCGGGTCACATCTTCTTCTAGAGGTTGCCGTGAAAGTGGCTAAAATCGGGCTGTGCCGGGGTGTCTGGGAGCAGGCTCTGCAGGGTGGGACTCGAGGATGTCAGAACCCACCCGGTAGAGGGACAGGCCAGAGGAGGCCATGCGCTTGAACGGACCTGCGTGTGGGTTTCTGCTTCCAAGTTTCGGCCAGCCACCGGTGTCTGAGACCATGAGCTCCAGGGGGTCAAGGCCACATTTGTTACAGATCCCTTCCTGCAACACTAGCACGTTCCTGGGGCCCCGCGAGTACTCAGGAGATGTCTGACTTCAGCAGGGTCTGCATTGTGAGCTGGGTTTCACTGGCCAGTGGCTCCTGGTGATCCCAGTGGGGCAGTCCCTGGCAGTGAGGACCGGGCACCCGTCCAGGGCAGAGCGGGTAGACCGCCGTGCCCAAGTGGCTCTGCAGACCGCAGGCTACCAGGGACAGGAGCCCAGAGAGGACATCAGAAGAGCCTTTGTGAGCCTGCTGGGGTACACAGTGGGGCGGGAAAGTAATGAGGGGGTAGGTTGGCCAGAGCAAAGAGCCAGAAGCAAGGCTAAGCTTGGGCCAAAGGGCCAAAGGCTGGTGAGTTCTCACAATGATCGTGACCTTGATTATGCTCATAGACTAGCGAGGTCCACAGTGTAGGGTGCCAGAGACACAAACACACCTCACACTCAAACCCCATCCCTCCTCTCTTCCCGGTGGGCAGCTCGCCCAGGGCAGAGCACCCCCCCCATCAGAACCCTACACCCCGTGGCTTTGGCTGCCTGTCTCCCCTCCAGACCATGAGCTCCTGAGGCAAGAAGGACGGCCTCTCTCAGTGCCCGCAGTGCCCAGCACCAGATCCAGCACAGAAGAGGGGCTAGAATATGCTCTGCTGAACATCCACACCCTCCAAAGATGCCTGGCATGTGTGGTTTCAGAGACGGCCTGAAAAGTCATCCACTCTTTTGGTTTCTTTGCCTGAATCCACTGACTGCTTGGTTCCAAAGTGACCATCAAAAAGACAGAAACTGAACCTACGCAGCACCCAGCAGAATGAAAGGATATAATTTACTGCTTCACTGTAGCATGGTTAGTCTGTATCCAGTGGCAAATGCAGAAATTCTGTGGATTACAGCCCAGAGCAGTACAGGACATCACCTTCTGGACTAACATGATTCTAGCATTTACTGTTATTTTTACTGTTTTTTTTTTCAAAATTTCACTTGTTTTTAAATAGCAGCCAAATAAGAAAAATTTATTTTGTGCAAACTGATGGTTCCAAACTCGGCCATAAGTCAGAAATGCCCCTGGAGCATGTTAAACATACATACCCCAAAACTTCAGGTTCCGTTCGTCCGAGGTGAGATTGAAGTACCTGTATTTTAAACAAGCTCCCCAGTTGTTCTGGAAGCAGCCGGTCCCATGTGGCATCTGGGAACCCATGGGGTTGAGTCACCCTGGCAGGAGAGAACCTCTGTGGCCACGGACAGCAACACCTACAGTGATATCAGCTAACACGTACAGTGATATCAGCTAACACATAACCCCCTAATGAGGTAGTCTTCATTATCATCCCATTTTACTGATGTGCCAACTGAGGCAAGAAAGGAGGACAAGCAACTTGCCCAAGACCAAACAGCCAGCGAAGGGGGAGCCAGCACACAAACTCAGACCCAGGACTCAGGGTTCACAGTCTTAGCCAGCAGGCAATGCTGGCTGTGAGGATTTCGCAAGAGCAACAGAAGGAAACTAAGTGCACTTAGGAATCTTTTGCTTTGTAGTTAAATTCAGCTCTCAATTCAATTAGCAAACCTTCAAGTGCACTGCTGCCACCAAGGTCACCAAATGCATTTATGGGAGAAACACTTTTCTTCTTGCATGCAAGAAAGGAGGAGTGAAGTCACTTCAGAAGCAGGGTGTCTGGAAGCCCCTAACCTGACACACAGAGCTTTCTACCCCTGCAGCAGGCTCCAAGATTCCCAGGCAATTAGAGCGTGAAGTGAAAGAGGGCAGAGGACAAAACACCGAACACATCCGAGCACAGCACTCTCCTCAAAAAGACAATCCAGCACAGTCTCAAGTCACCCAGAAGAAGTCAGATAATGAGGCAAAAAGGAACCAAGAACAAAGGGAAGACATAGGAGATAGAAAACAAATAACAAGACAGTAGACTCATACTTACAATTATATTAAATATAAACGGCCTAAACACTGTACTAAAAGACAAAATTTTTCAGACTTCATAAAACAAAAAGTTTTTCTTCTGATATACCATCTATCAGAAACCGCCATGAAATATAGTCACCAACAGGTTCAGGTGTGCAGCCTCAGCTTGATTGCCTTCTGTGATGGGAGACTCACTATACCTGAAGCAACGTTCGTTCACAGGGCCTGATGGAAAGTGTTTCCTTATCTCATGCTGAAACTACATCCTGGCTGCCTATCCAGTTTCCATGTTGGTCTTGACTAGTCATCATGCACAGAGAAGGAAGTTGGGCAGGAGAGAGGATATGGGCCCAAGGGGTGCATCTGGCCTGAACCTGGGTCCCCAAGAGGAGGGCATTCGTGTAAATCACAGTGCCCAAGAGGGTGGAGGACTAGCCCATGTTGACACCTGGGCACCTGCTATGTGGGGTAGGGAGGTGGGAGATGACAGAAGAGATAGAGGGGTCTGCTACCTCAATAGGCTCTAGAGTGGCAACACTCACTGTGGGAGATACACTCAGGCCCCATGGGCTGCACCCTCTGGTGTCAGTCCCATGATCCTGTGATGTTACCTGGAAAAGAAGACTCTACAGAGATAATTAAGGTTACTCATCTGTTGGTCCCAAAATAGTAAGACTGTCCTTGATTATCCATGTAAACTCAATCTCATGAGCCCTTACAAGCAGAAGAGAAGCAGAAGAGAAAGTCAGGGAACTGAAGCATGAGAAGCACTTGACCTGTGACCCCTGGCATATCAGAACAAGAGGAATTCTACCAATAGCCAGAGATCTGGCCTGGCCACAGGAGTCAGCCCTTCTATCCTGTCGGCAGACACAGAAGTGGAGAGGGGCCATGGGAAAGGCCTGGCATCGTCCACCCTGAGAGCTCTGTAAAGTCATCTGCTTACAGACCTAACTGCAGGTGAGGTGCCTGCTCTAAGAGCGGTACTGATCTCCCCTTGTTCAGTGAGCACATCCTTCTGCAGCTGGCACCCAGAGATGCATCAGAGCACCTGGGTACTAAATACACAGGTTCCCAGCTACAGGTCATATACAGTCCAGCTGGCAGGGTCAGACGAGGACAGGGGGTGGCCCCTGCATGGCTGGGTCACCACGTGGCCAGCGTGGACAACAACTGGACTTGGGGAAACCAAGTGGCTGGGGCAGGGGAGAGCTGAAGTGGCATTCACGGCGGCAAACACAGCTCGCTCTCCCCCCAACTCAGCTAGCGGAGACCCATGGCTCTCCCCCAAGCTATCCTCGTTCCCCCAAGCAGGCCTCTCCGTTTTACCCTTCGTGCATGCTGATTTCAGAAATTCTTAAGCCCACAAACTGCAGCAATACAATCACGTGTCCCTCCCCACCTATCACCCAGAGATAGCCAGCATTCCTATTTTGGTTTAGAACCTTCCAGAATTTCAAATTTTCATATTTATTTACACTGTATGAGTTAGATCATAATGATTGCAGGTCTAGTTAACATTTACTAATTATGAGCCTCTTTCCCTGTACTAAATACACATCCTTTCCCAGCCAGACTCCTCTGGAGCTCCAACTGGCTGGGTCCTTATGCACAGTCTAGACCTCATTCTCCCAAGCTTAACTTACAGGGAAGATTCCAGGTCCTTCCTACAGCAAGTCCAAGCCTGCAGAGAAGTACATTTCATTCATTTTTAAAAGTCCTACACAGCACCCAGGTTGCCCAGCAACATCCGGGAACCTGTCAAGTCTGTCCTAAAGACGGGAGGGTTCCGTCTGTGGTCCGAGGGGTGGGACGGGGTAGGCATGTCATCCAGAGAAGGAGGCAGCCACCACAGGCCTGGGCACCAAGGTCCCCACATGAGCCGTACTCCTTGGGGTCAAGTCCAGGTGCCTCCTGGACACTGTGGCTGAGGCGTTCCTGTCCTTTCTGAGTGGGGCCACTCTGTGCCCTCGCCCTTCTCGATTGGGTGGGACGTGCACATTTTATAGTCTAACCACTGCTGAGCATGCACACATTATTATACGATGCTTCCCTCAACTTCGATTTCCGTTTGTCTGGAAAGACCTGCAGTAAAGTGAAAATGTGCACCAAGAAGTCCCCCAAATGGTTCACCCTCTGGTGTCTGGGGTGGCTACGAATGTCTGCAGACCTCATTACCTGGAACCTGGAGCCAGCGCTCAGTTCAAGAGCCCATAAAATGCAAGTGACACGTAAGAGCGCCTGCGGGGGTCTCAGGGAAAGAACAGACCAGCCAGTGGTGCCACATTTTCCCTGAATTTGTGTCTTAGACATGCCTTACAGCCTCCAGGACCCTCGGATGGCTGGGTCTGCTGAGCGTCAGCCAGATTAGGTTGACAAAGGTCACAAGTCCCTCCACCGGCCATGCCTGCCTGCTGATTCGGCCACCGTCTCTAGCACTGACATGCTCACGCTAATGCTTCCTTACTCCCATGCTGTCAGTGGTGATATTTAGCATCATCGCTCCTGGGACTGCCTTGCCCTGCCGGCCAGGCCCATGAGCAGCCTCTGGGCAGGAACAGTGGCTAGGACCTGCCCCAAAGGAGAGGACAGAGGGAGGCACTCAGCACAGAGATGAGCACATAACAAATACTCGGTGAAGTCCTTGTTGCCACCGTCCTTGCTACAAACCCTGCCAGCACTCGGCTGGCCTCACCGCGGCCCCGGGGATGCTCACAGAAGGTGCTTGGCCCGTCTCCAACCTGGCTCCAAGACTGTCTTTCCCCACAGGGCTTTTACCCTCTCCCCTGGAAAACAAACACCAGCACCAACCGCTCTGAACTCCCTTGGATTAAGGGAGAGAATACGCAAACGCCCAGCCCCGTGCCTCCCACCACAGAAATGCTTCAAAGACACTCACTAAACCCCGCGCCTGGGCATTGATATGCACAGGCTGTGTTCTTGGAGAGATTTTACAACAAACCCAAGTCTCTGATGTCCTGTTAATTTTAAAAGCTCTTCTGTTTGTATTACGAAGACACGCCAGCACGGGGAAGAGGTTCCTGCTCCAACATGAGAAATGCATCACAAATGATGGAGGGAAACATGGCTTGGAGCCACTGAGAAAACAAAGTGTACAGGTGCCGAGTAAGACAAGATGTGCTGACACTTTAAAGGCAGAACAGAGCCCTGAAAAGTAAGTAAGTAGTGTATGTAGAGAAACTAACTTATTCGCATCGTATATTTATAAGACCTCCAAACATGCGGCATCCTGCACGGAGTAAACCCAGAGCCCCACCCCCAGTGCAGGCCGGACAGCAGTGCCCATGCAGATGCCAGGGGACAGTTGTGGGCGTCCCCCACCATGTGAAGTTGGGATTCGGGCATCAACGCAGTTTTTATGTGTCTCCACCTTATGCTAAGCTCTGGGGTGGGGGCATTCAACGGAAACAGAGACCTCACTTAAGCCTAAACAACCTTGCCCAGTAGGACCACTGCTTCCTTTCAACAAATCAGAAAGCAGAGATGCGGGGTGCCTGGGGGGCTCAGCCGGCTAAGCGTGTGACTCTTGATTCCAGCTCAGGTCATGATCTCACAGTTCACAGGTCTGAGCTCCACGTCGGGCTCACAGTCACCCTCGTGCTCTGGACCCCAACCCCTGCCCAGCATGCTGAGGCACCTCCTCGCCTGTCCTGCCTTCCCGTCTCATGGTTATTCAGGGGCCCTTTTGCTAACACTTTTAACTCTGGTGAATTAGCCCTGAGGGCAGTCATATCAGGGACTCAAGGCCTTCTGTGGCTGAGAAAACCAACCACCAGGAGACTTTCTGCCAATTGACAAGGAACCCTAGACAGTGGGCCACTGCAGGATGGCCATGGGCACAATGGGGTGATGCTCATGGAGGAAATGGCTGCTCCCAGACCCCAGGAGTCCGCCCACTGAATCCCGACTTCCCCGGAGCTCACTCCCCGCCAGCGACACCCACTGACGCCTCCTAGGACAACCACAGAGCGTCGAGAGCAGCTGATATGGGAACCACCATCCCTGGTGGTGGAGCTTAGGGCTCCATGTAACAGAAGGCCCAAAAGAAACGTAATCACGAGAGCCAGGGCTGGATGCAGCAGGGACGTCCCCTGTCGCCCTGAAGACAGCTGGGAAAGATGGAGGAGAAGCAAGAGGGAAAGTCCAGTGTTCCTTCATCTCAGGGAAAATTAGAAGCCTTCCCAAAAGCCCCACAGACTGGTCTGACGGTGTCCCACGGCCACCAGTAGCTGCAAGGGTATCTGGGAAGCCTGTAAGGTGGCAAGAAACAATGGCTGGCTGTTGCGGGGGGACAAGGGAACTCTCCACACCCCGATTTCCCAAACCTCTTTGCACCTGGGGGAGGAGGGGTCCTAGGTGCAATGTGATAACAGGGAACCAGCCAGGAAGGACTCACAGGCTGTGTCCATTCCAACTACAATGTGCTTAGTCAAATAAAAGTAGTGTGTGTGCACTCTGACTGGCAGCCTGCACACCAAAAATCAATTTCAGATTAATTGAAAGGAAGGACTTAATGAACAAACATATTTCTCACGCACTAACAGGGCCTGACCATGTCCAGGCCACAACATTGACTTTTAAAAACCAGACAGCCAGGGGCGCCTGGGTGGCGCAGTCGGTTAAGCGTCCGACTTCAGCCAGGTCATGATCTCGCAGTCCGTGAGTTCGGGCCCCGCGTCAGGCTCTGGGCTGATGGCTCGGAGCCTGGAGCCTGTTTCTGATTCTGTGTCTCCCTCTCTCTCTGCCCCTCCCCCGTTCATGCTCTGTCTCTCTCTGTCCCAAAAATAAATAAATGTTGAAAAATTTTTTTAAAAATAAAAAAATAAAAACCAGACAGCCAGAAGGGTGCACAGGAATGGAGCATGTGAATGAATCAGGGGCCGGGGGAGGGTGAGCCCCACTGACCTGCCCTAGTCCCACCCCGCTCCAAGCCCCAGATTAGCCCTGTCCCAAGGTTCCTGCGAACCAGAAGTTCAGGGTAAGAGTCAGATCATCCAAACGCCTGGTTTCTGAATTAAGTCAATGAGTGTATTTCATTTGAAAGCCAGGATGAGTTACTCTTGGTGAAAATTTCAGATTAATCCTTCTTTGAGGATTAAAAATCAAACACTGATAGACAAATAATGCAGAGCTTCACACAAGACCAACATGAGAACGTTGGACGGTCGTGTTATGGTAGGAAGAAAACAGTCCTTAACCGCATCCTGTCACATTTCACTGAGCCCTGCCAAAGTTCATGCTGCTGGGGCCGAGGCCGTCACTGCAGGTGGCAGAGAGCACATGGGGACAGGTCCCCCACGGCCACAGAGCCTGGGCAGGGAAGGGATAGCTGGCCCCATCTGGACCCCACACCCCAGAGGGACCCCACAACGGCCCAGCCTCCCAGAACATGAACTCTCCTCTCCCCAAAATGTGGATGGAAGAGCCACAAGCTTCTGAGCATCAAGATGTTTCTTTTTAAGAATCTCAGCTTCTTGAGTCACGCTTCTGCCCAAACCAACCCCATGAAATATAATTGGGAGAGGCTGCCAGCCCATCAGGGGCGACTCACAGGCCGGCAGTCAGTGGCTGGACAGCAGACAGGGTCACGACACTGCTGCGCGGGTCCCCCTAGAAGTCAGCAGCTGCCACAGGGCCAGCGAGGGGTCAGCCGAGCGAGCCCCACCTGCCAAAGGGCCCCTCCCAGGAGTTCCCACAGAAAGGGAGGCCAGGAGTACCCCTGAAATCGGGGCTAAACAGGGGTCAGGGAGAGGCCAAAAGACCGTGAGATCATGACCTGAGCCAAAATCAAGAGTCAGAAGCTCGACTGACTGAGCCACCTGGATGCCCTTTGTTCCCTTCTAAGCTTACACGGTGTCCTGTCCAATCAAGGGAATTCGGCAAGGCAGGACACGGGGGATTAGGGCTTCAATGCCCAGAGCCCTGTCCCCAAAGGTAACCCGGAAACTTTCTGACATGGGGTTTTAGGGACAATGGGGTGGAAAGGATCCAGGGTGCTGTGTCAGAACAGAGTGTCATGGGACCCTCCCCAGTCACAGGCCCCCCCCCCCCCGCCACCTGGGGACAGGTGAGTCAGACACAGCTGTGGGTGTCTGTCCCTGGACAAGCGTGGCAGGCTCTGCCCCCTTCCCTCCCTGCAGGACCTCAGACCCCCAGCCCGCCTCTCAGCCAGCACTTCTTATGTCTCCAGGTCTGGGGAATGTTCCGAGGGCAACTGAAGAGAATTTGTATTTTGAAAAAGACCCCCAAGAAGGTGTTGGCCAAGCCCCAAGACTGAATCTCCCATGCGGGAGGGTCAGGTGCTGGTCTAGACAGAAGGGCCGTAGGCCAGGACAGGCCTCCTCTGCCTCAATTCACCCTCTGCTCCCCTCCACACTCCCACTGACCCCTGGAGCACCCAAATGCCCCTGGTGGAGCACCCCCCGCCCCACCCCCCAGTGTGGGCTAGCGTGTTGGGAAATGTCAGCCCCGGCGTGGGGTCCCCACGACCGGGACCTGACAGCATTATCACAGCCTTCGAGAACAGAGGAGTCCAACGGTAATGTGCTTTGGAAGTTTCTCTCAGAACAGAAAGAATGAAATTAGCTTCTTAGTGGGGCAATATTAGTTCAGCACCAAACAAACAGAAAATCACCACCAGCCTTCAAATGAGCACTTTCATCCCACGGCCACCTTCCTGTCTGGGTCTAAATAAATAATGAGGGCGTTAATAGGAAACACAGCTATTTGCCTTAAAGAATAAAATTTCAAATCCCACAAAACAGTTGCTGGTGTTTCAAGCTTTGATGAGAAGAGAACAGGTTTACACCAAATTGTATTTTCAATATGTTAATTAAACCAATAAAGAGTAACTGTATTTGAGTTTTCTAATCTGATAATAAAGAAGATATGTTTGGCTGACTATTTAAAGTGCTTGATGGAATATTTTCTGTGCTTTATTTGCATACTGAATAAATGCAAGACTAACATTTCAAGTTTTCGTAAACTGCTCAGAATTCTGTGGATGAAGAGTTCTGTGCAAACACCCCACTGTAATTAACTTTCGTTGTTTAGAAAACCAAGGCTATAAAAGTCTATTTAATCAAACTTCCCTCCGTGTGCCTTTTTTTTTTAATTACACTTAAAAATCCATACACTGAGGGTCTCATTTCAACCACAGACAGTGAGATCATCGGACTAACTTCCCTAGGAGAATCACAAATTGAAAAGAAGACAGCAAAACTGAATTCTGAAACTCACATAAAAACATCAGAGACCATTAGGTTTGATTCACGAGCATTACGTTTCATCTGCCATTTCTAGGCGTGGCTAGTGTCAGCTCCCTGCTCCACACGGCCCATAAACGGACAGAAGCGTGAAGAACCCAAACCACACACAACCGACCATGTCTCGTTTCCTCTAAGCCTTAGCCCACGCTTAAAAGCACCATACAACCCATCTGATTTCATTCCTTGAAGCTAGAGAGAACACAGTGGTTCTAGAGATCTACTGCTACACGATAAATCACCCTCAAAATGTAGGGGTTCAAGACAGCGAGAAGGTCTTATTGTGACCTCTCAAGGTCTGAGGCCAACGGGGCTCGGCTGTCGGTTCTCTCCCAGGTCCGAGACCGTTGCTCACACGCTCAGACATCTAGAGGGACATCGGCGTGTGGCCTCTCCACATGCTGTCCCTGCGTCCAAAGGGAAGCTGTCCTTCCAGATGACACAGCCTCACCTCTCAGAGGGTTACTTCTCCGAGAGCACTGTCCCATCCAGGGTCACAGAGAGAGGACCCAGGCCCCGGCTGCCGATGGGAGTGTCGACCTCATGCTGGAAGGAGAGCATGGAGGGTGGGGACCTCGCTGTGGCCATGCTGGAAAACACAATCTGCTCAAAAGCTCTGTTCCCTTCTGACCTTAAATTGCCCAAGTGCCTGCCAGCACCTGTGCCCTCAACTTTGGACCACATCTGCCACATCTGCATCAACTCACGTGTCCTACAGTCTGCCCAAACCCCATTCCTAAGTGATAGAGGCTGACTGTGTCCCCAAAACCCAGATGTGGAAGTCCTGCCCCCCAGTGCCTCAGATGGTGACTGCCTTTGGAGATGGGGCCTTTAGAGAGGTGACGTAGGTCACTTGGGTGGACCCTGACCCAATATGGCAGGTGTCCTTATAAGAGGAGGACGTGAGGACACAGACATACAGGGACCCCGTGAGGACACAGGGAGAAGACGGCCATCTACACACCAGGGGGAGGAGCTAATGCCCTGATCGCAGATATATGGCCCCCGGGACGGGGAGACCATGAATCTCTGATGTTTAACCACCATGCGCTCTGTGGTTCTTGTTCTGGTGGCCAAGCAAAGTCCTACAACAGAGTCAGCTACCCACAGTGTGACCTCAGGAAGCTGCTGTCATCCAGAGGCCATGAGCTCACCCCTGCGCCAGCCAATATCCACCCCCGTGGCCCCTGCAGCCTGGCTCCACCACGGACAGCGGCGCAGCCCCTGCACCTGCCTCCAACTGGAGTCTCCACACACCCAACAGCCAGCGTGGCTGTTCTGAGAGACAAGGCGGTCACGTCCCGCCTATGCCAGCACCGAGGCACAGGAGGCAGCCCGATGTCATGGGGGCGGGGGTAAACGCTGGTGCCAAGTCAGTCCCAGTCCCACCGTGGATGCGATGCGGTGCGGCCTCGGGGGAGCGGCTAACACTGTGCCCCACTGCCTCCGTGCCCCGTCCTCCTGGTCCTCTCAGGGTGGGCCCCTGGGGAGTGAGTCCCCTGCAGCCCTACACAACCCTCCACTCACCTCCCATCTCAGGCGGCTGAGGGGGGCAGCGTGGGGCAGAGGACCCAGCCCCCACAGTGTCTTTCGTCTTCTCTGTCTCAGAACTTCCTCCAGTGCCATCGGGCTCTCTCAGCCCCCACGAGGCACAGCCCAGAACCGGACTCCTGGGCATTTATCCAAGAGACCCGAAGACCCATTTTCACACAGAGACCTCTAGAGAGTGCTTACAGTAGCTTCATCATAATTGCCAAAAGCCAGCAGCAAGCAGGAAGTCCTTCCACACGTGATGGACAAAGGAACAGTGGTACATCCACAGCAAGGAATACTACTCCGGGATGAAAGAACGAGCCATTGATTCACGCCACAACGTGGGCCCAAATGAAAGAAGCCAGGCCAGACAGGCTATGTATTGCGCGGTTCTACTGATGTGGCATCTGGAGCAGGGCTGGCAAGCGCATCAGCATCAACAGGTGTTGGGAATTGATCACTACGAAGGGAATCGCGGCAGAATCGTAGGAGAGATGGAACTGTCCTGGATGGAGAGTGAACTCCGACATGTGCAAAGCTTTAAAAACTCAACCAAAAGGGCAGAGGATTCCAGGATGGGATGCCAACTGCAACCAATGAATCAAATTGTTACAAATGCAAGCACACCTCGTTTGACTGCACTTCACTTTATCACGATTCACAGATACCGTGGTTTTTTTTTGTTTGGTTTTGTTTTGGTTTTGTTTTTACAAACTGTAGGCTTGCAGCAGCCCTGCATCCAGCCAAGTCTATCAGTGCCATGTTTCCAACAGCATTTGCTCAAATGGTGTCTCTGTGTCACATTTTGGTAATTCTCCCACTATTTGAAACTTTGTCATTACTATTATATTTGTTACAGTGATCTGTGATCAGTGATCTCTGATGCTACTACTGTCATTGTTTGGCGGCACCACTGACTACACCCATATAAGACCGCAAACACAATACATGTCGTGCGTGTCCTGACTGCTCAGCCAGCTGGCGGTTCCCACATCTCTCCCCCTCTCCTTGGACCTCCCTATTCCCTGACACATGACAATTCTGAAATTAGTTCTGTCTTAATAACCCTACAGTGGCCTCTAAGTGTGCAAGTAACAGGAAGAGTCACAGAACTCTCACTTTATTTTTAACGTTTATTCATTTTTAGAGAGACACAGCATGAGTGGGGGAGGGGCAGAGAGAGAGGGAGACGCAGAATCCGAAGCAGGCTCCAGGCTCCGAGCTGTCAGCGCAGAGCCCGATGTGGGGCTGGAACCCACAAACTGAGATCATGACCTGAGCCGAAGTCGGATGCTTACCTGACTGAGCCCCCCAGGGCCCCTCATACAACTCTCACTTTAAATCAAAAGCTAGACATTTGTCCGCTGAGTGAAGAAGGAATGTTGAAAGCCAAGACAGGCTGAACACAAGGCCTCTTGTACCAAACGGTGAGCCAAGTTGTGAACGCAAAGGAAAAGTTCTTGACGGACATTAAAAGCGCTATTCCTGTAAACACACAAATGAAGGGAGCAGAACAGCCTGATCGCTGATACGGAGAAAGTCTTAGCAGACTGGACAGAGGATCAAACCAACCACAACATTCCCTTATGCCTAAGCCTATTTCAGAGCAAGGGCCTACTTCTCTTCCATTCTATGAAGGCTGAGAGACGTGAGGAAGCTGCAGGAAAAGTTTCAAGATAGCAGAGGTTGGTTCATGAGGGTGAAGGAAAGAAGCCATCCCCATAACATAAAAGTACAAGATGAACGCCAAGTGCTAATGTAGAAGCAGCAGCAAGTTCTCCAGAAGATCTAGCTAAGGTAGTTCGTGAAGGTGGCTACACTCAACAACAAACTTTCAGTGTAGACAAAACAGCCTTCTGTGGGAAGAAGATGCCATCTAGGGCTTTCACAGCTGGAAAGAAGTCGGTGCTTGGCTTCCAAGCTTTAAAGGCCAGGCTGACTCTCTTGTTAGGGGCTAATGCAGCTGGTGACTTTAAGTTGAAGCCAATGCCCATTGACCATTCGGAAAATCCCGAGGCCCTTAAGAACGATGCTTAAATCTACTCTGCCTATGCTCTGTCAGTGGAACATCAAAGCCTCGATGACAGCACATCTGTTTACAACTGATTCACTGACTATTTCAAGCCCACTGTTGAGACCCGCTACTCAGAAACAAAGATTCCTTTCAAAATATTACTGCCCATGGACAATGTACCTGGTCACACCCGAGACCTCTGATGGAGATACAACAAGATTAATGTTTTCATACCTGCAAACACAACATGTATTCTGCAGCCCACGGATCAAGCAGTCATGTTTGACTTTCAAGTTTTGCTATCTAAGAAATACACTTCACAACGCTCTTGCTGCCACAGACAGTGATTTCTCTGACAGATCTGGGCAATGGAAGTTGAAAACCTTCTGGAAATGACTCACCATTCTACAGGAATTAAGAACATTTGTGGGGACACCTGGGGAGCTCAGTCAGTTAAACATCTGACTCAGTGTCAGCTCAGGTCATGATGTCATGGTTCACGGGATAGAGTCCCATGTCGGGCTCTGCGCTGACAGTGCGGAGCCTGCTTGGGATTCTCTCTCTCCCTCTCTCTCTGCCCCTCCGGCATGCTCTCACCCTCAGTCTCTGTCTCTCAAAATAAAAAAAAATAAACATTAAAAAAAAGGACATTTGTGATTCATGGAAAGAGTGTCAAAATAGCAACATCATTGGGAGTTTGGGAGGAGTTGATTCGAACCCTCTGGAGACTCAGTGGAAGAGGTAACGGCAGGGGGGTGGGAACAGCAAGAGAACTGGTGTCCGAAGAGGAACCCGAAGATGGGCCCGAATGGCTGCAATCTCGTGATAACGCTTGAGGAGATGAGTGGTTACTTCTTACGGATGAGGAAACAGTGGTTTCTTGAGATGGAAACTACTCCTGGTGAAGACGCTGTGAAGACTGTTGAAGTAACAACAGAGGATTTGGAATATCACATAAACTTAGTGGATACAGCAGCGGCAGGGTCTGAGAGGTCTGACTCCGATTTTGAAAGAAGTTCTACTGTGAGTAAAATGCTATCTATCAAGCAGCATCGCCTTCTACCGAGAACTCGTTCATGAAGGAAGAGATCATCTATGCAGCAAACTTCGTTGTTATCCTACGTTAGGAAACTGCCCTCGTCACCCCACCTTCAGCAGCCACCACCCTGATCAGTCAGCAGGAGGCAAGACCCTCCACCAGCAAAAAGATCATGACTCACTGAAAGCTCGGATGATGCACTGGTTAGCAATTGCTACTGGCGTGTTGCTGCCCTCAGATAACAGCAGTGCAGAATATACGTGTCTGTCTTAAGCCATGCATATTCAAATATCTATAATTAGTTCTTACCCATCTGTATCTGAATCAGCCTAGACACAAGTTCATGCCGATGTTTCAGACTCTAGTACAGGAGCATGTGGTCCATTCTGGTCTTCCCCTTTGCTTTTCTGTGACCTCCTCTCTTCCCTGTAGGGTCCTGGTTGCTTCAAGTGTCCTTCTGTAAGAACGCTAATCCCATGCCCACAGCCCATGACCTAATCAACTCCCAAAGGCGCACCTCCTAATGCGTCATCTTGGGGGTTGGGATTCAACACACGAATCTGGAGGGAAGCACACACTTAGACCACAGAGCAGGGGGAAAGGCCTCTCATGATGCTTCATCATTACACCGGGAGATCTGTGGGGACTCTGCAGTCATGGTGGATATGAGACCCAGGGGACAGGTAGAACTGGAACGAGTTGAACACAGTTATATGATTGGCACTCCAGAGTATTTTTTAAAAGACCTAAAAAGTAAATTGCCTGGTTGTAAATCACACTTGGGCTATTTATAAAATGTGTGACTTTGAGCAAGTCACTTTCACCCTGAGCTTCTGTCTCCTTGTTTGTGGAATGACATCAACACCAGCTGAAGCACGATGCCCTGATCAGATGCCCTGGTCACACAGAAGACTCCAGGTATACAGAGGAAGGCCAGGGTTGTCCTGCTTGGGCAGGCGGATTCCAAGAACTCGTTGCAGACATGCCCCCCCCCCCCTTCACATGGCATACAGATGTCAGCCACCTAAGAATCGTGGCCTTGCAAAGGTCAAAATCCCATACAAACCTTTCCAGGGGTCAGTGCCCAATGCTCCAAGCTCTGGCTTCTAGCTGGAGCAGACCACCTGCATGTCAGGTCGTGCTCACATGACTGACCCTTGAACTTGGCTGCACGTGAACACAACACAAGCAACACACAACATCCATGACCCTGTGTCACCACGTTGTGCTGTCTGAACAGGCAAACACCTGCAGTGGCACGATAGCAATCAAGGCTGTATCACTCAGGAAAGAGATTTCTCCCTACAAGGTCCAGATGAAGAGTTTCTGAGGGAACTACTATCTAGAGGGTCAACCAAACAAACAGGGAGGGTCGGGGGCCTCCAGAGCCTGGCCACTGCTGCCCCTCGGTATGAGTTACCACCCCAAGGGTAGCAGCCAGGAGCCAAGGGGAAACCATGGTCCCTGGGCTGCACTGGGGGAGGTTGTCTCAGAGAACTGACACCACAGCCAAGTAGGAGCAGGAGAAGATACCCGGACCACTCTTGCTCCACCCCCAGCCTCCTGCTGGCCTGTCATTGGTGGAATCCAACTGGAGCCTGGCCAATGAGGAAAGTGGGCCCGCCCCCTGCAGGGGCCACAAAGGATGACTAGAGATAGCCAGGGGGTTAGAAGCTGTGGCCACGGAGGCCCCACTGTGATGTTACAGGCACAAATGAGTACAAAGCACACACAGCAGAAGACCAGAGAGGTCCTTGCAGCAAGCTGTGATCTTGGCAGAACATTCATTTGCTTCTCCAAACTTTTCTCTACTTGCCAACTTCTGACAGGACATTGATTGCATTTATAGCCAGAGGAAATAAATGTACCTAAAAATGCAATACAAAATACACATTTACAGAGACTTTGGGTTGAACCGCATGAAATTCAACATGGCTGAACGTCCGTTCAACTGACACACAGAAACACACACATCCACATCCACACACCCACACTCACACACGTTAGACATGTACGCCTCCTAAGCACCGGAAAATCAAGGCCAGGACATGGCGAACACCAGCTGGTGTCTGTGGCGTGGCCAGACAATGAGGGTAGCTGGGCTTCCACAGATGTGCTTCTGTTTCACTAAGATGTTCTGGCCCATTCTGCAAACATTGGACCCGTGGGCAAACTGCAAAGCGTGAACTCCACATACTGGCCTGGCTCATTACCCTCTCTCGTGATAATGCACCAAAGAAAACCTCAGCAAAAACAGCATCCTCCTCTATGGCAGACATGTGTTTTTGCTTCTGCTGTGATCATTGGCCAAAGGAGAATGTTTCCTTCAAGCATTTATCTCGTTAACACCAGTGGCCACTGCCCACTCACTGCCACAGGTGCAAGGGCAGCCTCCAGCAGATACACACACACACACACACACACACACACACACACACACACACACACACCAGCCCCTTGCCCTGCATTTCCTCCAGAGCATTCACAGCTGAGGAGGGCCGGCCACCGAGTCAGTCACTGAAAGCATCACATTATTAAAAAGATATACCTTGTGACGGTAAGTCTGTAACATTCCCGTGATTTTGGTGGAACTTTATGGCACGAATACTCTCTAAGCTGTGAACAAATGTCTCCCTGGTCACACAATGTCAGGGAGCACACACTTGCTCTGCTTGAAGATCGATATCGGCTTCAGAAAGTTCCCTGCAGAGGTGATAGATGACCAAGGTCCCCATCAGGCCCACTACAGGGAACTCTTCCTAAATCAAAGCCCTCAACTTGGCCTGCCCACACTCCTCCCTGGCCCCGTTCCATCACAAAGGCTCTCAAAGACCCATAAATGCTTCCCCTGAGCCTGTGATGTCCACCAGCTTCAGCTACAGTGGAAATCACCCTGCCCTCACTTGTGTGGACAGCTCTTCACTCACGACGCACGTCATTAGCTCACAGCCATCTCACCAGATGCCAAGTCCCACATGACCACAGATGACCCCCTAGGGTCCCAGGCTGGCAGGGCCAGCACCAGCCATGGGCGGCATTTCCAACAGACACCTGTCCCTTGTCAGTAGGGCTGTCAGTGTCGTATGGCCTTTATTCCCCAGATCACTCCAAACTTTGTCGATGCACACCTTCCTGTCCAAGACCCTTTCTAAGGACGCAAGCCAGCCTGGGGCCCCAAGAGTGACCTGTGGGTCATGCTCCAAGCAATCAACTTTATTTTGTCCCCTTGGCCAAGACAGATTCGTCACTGCCTAGCTGTGTGACTTCCAGCGAGCTACTGTACTCCTCTGTGCCTCAATGTCCTCATCTGTAAAAAGCAGTTCCTACCAGTGCCTGTTCAGGGGCAGGTGTGAGGCTCAGTGCAGCACCCGGCATGCAGCGAGGCCTGGGAACGGGCCTGCTATCACCGCTGCTTCTGGCCTCGGGCTCAGGCACTGCGAGGGAGGCTGGGGAGTGGAGGGCTGAGGCCGCCATGTGAGCTGCCCGGACCCTATTCATACTGCTTGGCTGGGGTACCTGGGTGGCTCAGTGGGTTGAGCGATCAACTCTGGATTTCGCCCAGGTCATGATCCCAGGATGGTGGGATTGAACCCCACATCGGGCTCCATGATGAGTATGGAGCCTGCTGCCTGCTGATGATTCTTTCCCTCTCTCTCTCTCTCTCTCTGTATCCCTCTCCCTTACTCGCACGAGTGCTCTAAAATAAAATACACACACACACATACACATGCTGCTTGGTGACCTAGGACAAGCCACCTATCCCAGACAGGCCTCTGTTTTCTCACTGGTAAAACGGGGGATTTGGGTCCGACTGTTTCTGAGGTTCCCTTCAGCTTCCACATCTTCATGAGTCTTCTGTTTTTGTCTCCAAATCCACCTTATTCAGGAAAAATAAAACGACTTGCTTCAAAGATGGGCAGAATCCAGATACCACAACTCTGCTGGCAGACAAAGTCATGGGCCCAGGTTCAGAAAGAAGACCCCAGCACACCAGGGCTGGCCACCACGTCCCCACCAGGGCCCAAGGGCCACCACGGAAGTCCTGGTGCGGGAAAGACACGAGCTTCCATGGGCGGCCATGGTTTCAACGACTGCCTACAAAACTCCGCCACAACGTTCACCTGGGAAGGACCCTCCAAGGAGGCTTTCAGAACAAAGAGCCCCCAGGTCGGAGATGGTGTTCTGGGCCACTGGAGCCTGACCGAGGGTCCCGGAAACAGTACAGGGCAGGGGCCACCGGGCAGCACCCTCCCCAGCACCCAGAGGGTGTCCTGCCAGGTCTCCAGGAGGCCACGGAAGGAGCCAACAAAGACTGCTGCAGCCCCAGGGGAGCTCAGAGCAGCGGCCTTGAATGACCGCACGCCTGGCGTTGGACTCTCCATCCGCTCTGCCAGCGCGACAAGCACGGCGAGGCTCGCGGGCTCCCTGGGGGTCCTGGAGGGTGTGGGGCGTCGCTGAACGTGCAGCTGGCAGGCTCTCAAATGTCTGAAATGACTGCGCTCACACGGCAGAGGAGCCCTCCCAGGCGGCAAAGCGCCCCGGCAGCATGAGCGGTGTCCTCGGTCATGGTCACAGCTGGTGTCAGGTGAGCAGGAGGGCAGCACCCTCTGAGGGCCCGACCAGAGAGCAGACACCCCACGTCAGCTCAGGTGGGACAGAGCCTGCGCCTCAGAGCAGGGAGCCCGCAAGGCCCAAGGGAGAACGCTGCTTCTCGCCACGCCAGGGCTCACACTCTACACTGACACAGACGTGTGGGCCATCCCACACCAGGCGATTCTCAGATACCAGCTGGTGTCCTATAGTTTAACTCTGCCCTGACCCTCACACGGACTACCTGAACCCGGGCTCAGACCGTGGCGGTCAAGGGATCAGTCCTCCAAGATGGCCCCTTCCCGATGTCAGGCTGTCACCTGTGCCTCTGACCGCTGGCCATCAATCTGAGGTTCCCATGACCCTCTCCTCGGCTTCCACGATTTGCTAGAGTGGTTCACAGAACTCGGTAAAACATTTTACCTCCTAGATTACTGGTTTGGAATAAAGGATACAACTCAGGAGCAATGAAAGAACAGCCCAGCCCCCTGACCTGTTCCAGCCATGTCATCTGAGGCTCCGACATAAGAGATGAGGTTACCGGGCCATGCAAGACAGGCTTTGTCAGCAGCTGGCCCACCAGATCCATGATCATGTGAGTGAATGCAGGATAGATTAGCACAGGTACCCAGCTCAGCCACAGAGTCACGACAAATATTTAGCTGCTGCCTTTTTTTTAAATGCTTGTTTATTTTTGAGACAGAGAGAGAGCATGAACGGGGGAGGGTCAGAGAGAGAGGGAGACACAGAATCGGAAGCAGGCTCCAGGCTCTGAGCTGTCAGCACAGAGCCCGACGAGGGGCTCAAACTCAGGGACCATGATATCATGACCTGAGCCGAAGTCGGAAGCTCAACTGACTGAGCCACCCAGGCGCCCCAAGCTGTTGCTTTTTTTTTTTTTAATTTATTTTTATTTATTTTGAGAGAGAGATAGAGAGCAAGGACGGAGGGGCAGAGGGAATCCCAAGCAGGATCTGCACTGTCAGCAAAGAGCATGACGCAGGGTTCCATCCTACAAATGGTGGGATCATGACCTGAGCTGAAATCAAGAGTCGGACGCTTAACCGACTGAGCCACCCAGGCGCCCCTAAGCTGTTGCTTCTTCAGCCAAATGAATGAAGGTCAGGCATGACTGAGGACTGCCTGCACGCCCCCCACTACCCCCCCCCCCCACCAGCGGCTGGCGAGGCCGGAGGCACTTGCAAGACACTGCGTGGCCCAAGGATATCTGCCAGAACGTGACCTATTCCAAACAAGGCTGGTCACTGGCACAGAACCTGGCACTCACATACCCCTGCCCCACCCCCCCACACACACACTGGTTTAATGCTCTGTCTTGAGCCCCACAAATTAAGGAACCAATCCTGACTTAATAGTGATACTCCACGGCAGAGAGGGTGGGACCCCCCAGGGAGCAGAGGAAGTCACTGCAGGCTTCTGCTTGGCTCCTGGTCTTTTTTTTTTTTTTTAATTTTTTTTTAATGTTTATTTATTTTTGAGACAGAGAAAGACAGAGCATGAACGGGGGAGGGTCACAGAGAGAGGGAAACACAGAATCGGAAGCAGGGTCCAGGCTCTGAGCTGTCAGCACAGAGCCCGATGCGGAGCTCGAACCCACGGACCGTGAGATCATGACCTGAGCCGAAGTCAGACACTTAATCAACTGAGCCATCCAGGCGCCCCACTTGGCTCCTGGTCCTTGAGGTCAGAGACTCTGAATCGAGGATCATAGCCAAGTTCTAACTGGGGCCACGTTCTAACTCAGGCCTAGACAAAGGGCTGCTATGTGAGTCCCACAAAGCAAACAGAAGACATAAATAGGGCAATAATTTCTGACATTAAGGAGGACTTGTTTCAGACCAGCTGGGCACAGTGAAGGAGTGCTCCCCACCCCAAAGTCACTGCGCACTGGTGGTTGGGGATGGGACACGGTGCGGCCACTGTGGAAACAGTACCGTGGCTCCAATTAAACACAGAAAGACCCTACGATCCTGCAATTCCACTCCTCAGTACCTACGCCAAAGAACTGAAAACAGGGACTCGAAGAGATGCCTGTATTCCCAGGTTCACAGCAGCATTATTCACAGTAGCCAAAAGGAAGAAGCAACCCAGATGTGTCCACTGATGGATGGAGGGACAAACAAACTGTGGTCCAGGGGCACCTGGGTGGCTCTGTCCACCATCCATCCAACTTGGCTCCGTCCAAGCATCCAACTCTTGGTTTCAGCTCAGGTCTTGATCTCACGGTTTGTGAGTTCAAGCCCCAAGTCGGGCTCTGTGCTGACACTGTGGAGCCTGCTTAGGATTCTCTCTCTCTCTCTCTCTCTCTCTCTCTCTCTCTCTCTCTCTGCCTCTCTTCCCCTCACCCACTCTCCCTCTCTCTCTCAAAATAAATAAACATTAAAGAAAAAAAAAACAACCGTGGTCCATCCACACAATGGAATATTGTTCAGCCTTAAACAGGAAGGAAACTCTGGCATCTAATGCCAAATGGATGAACCTTACAGACATCACGTTCATTGAAATAAGGACAAATACTTCACGACTTCACTCATGGGCCCCTGGAGTCGTCAAAATCATACAGACAGAAAGCAGGTGGGGGGCGGGGGGGGCAGACGGGTGAGTGTTTAGTGGGGAAAATGAGACAGTGGTGGCTGTAGACGGTGTGACGGCCACACAACAGTGTCAATGTGCTTTGTGCCACTAAACGGAGACTTGAAAACAGCTACTTTTCCTAGGGGTTAAATTATATGGTATATATGTTTTACCAAAATTTTTTTAATGTGTATATATTTGTTTTTGAGAGAGAGAGCAGGGGAGGGGCAGAGAAAAAGGGAGATAGAGAGGATCCCAAGCAGGCTCCACACCGTCAGCACAGAGCCCAACGCAGGGCTCGAGCCCACGAACCATGAGATCATGACCTGAGCCAAAATCAAGAGTCAGACACTCATTCGCTTGAACCACCCAGGTGCCCCAAAAAATGTTTTTAAAAGAAAGAAGGGGCACCTGGGTGGCTCTGTCGGTTGGGCATCTGACTTCAACTCAGGTCATGATCTCATGGTTCATCAGTTTGAGCCCTGTGTCGGGCTCTGTGCTGACAGCTCAGAGCCTGGAGTCTGCTCATGCTCTGTCTCTCAAAACTGAATAAATGTTGGAAGGAAGGAAGGAAGGAAGGAAGGAAGGAAGGAAGGAAGGAAGGAAGGAAGGAAGGAAGGGATAAAAGGAAGGAAGGGAAGAAGGAAGGAAGGGAAGGACAAAAGGAAGGAAGGAAGAAAGGAAGGAAGGAAGGAAGGGAGAGAGGGAGGGAAGGAGGGAGGGAGGGAGGGAGGGAAGGAAGGAAGGAAGGAAGCGAGGCCACAGGCAGGGAGACAGGGAAGGGGGAGGAGGAAGAGCAGGTAATGTCAGGAAGCGTGCAGACCAGAGAGAAGCACCAGTGGGCAACTGAGGGGACATCTTGGCAATGGGGGTCCCGGGGAACTGCAGAAGCACCCCTGGGAGGGTGCTGGACAACAGCCACAGGAATGCTCAATGCCAGGCACCACCTGTCAGTCCCAACATGAGCGGCTCAAAACAGCCACCAGCAAGGGGCTGAAGCGGGACAGTCACTCGGGGGGCTGGGCATCTCTGACCACCTCCCTGCCACCAGCATAAAGCATCTCCAGGGTGACAGCACCCTAACTGTGGTTCCCAGGACCTGGAGCACCACAGCTCTCCAAAACAAGATGCGTTCCAGAAAACAACACCTACTGGGGCTAATTTTGCACTACAAGTTTTAAAACCTGTATTTTTATTACAGAAAATCATAAAGCAGATAAGAAGATGGAAGTTATTGGTAACCTCACCACTGAGAAACGGCTGCTCTCACACGTTCTGGCGTGTAATCTATACGTCCAGACTGAAGGAAACCAGAACACGTCACCCCCAAAAATGCCACTCTGGCACATTGCTGGTTTTGAATTGGAGGCACTCAAGAAACAGCAGGGGCAAGGACATTCTGCCCCTCCCACTGCTCCCCAAAAGCAGGAGATAAAACTCCCACGTGGAAGGGGCCCCCCTGCAGCAGGAATGAAGCCATTCTTACCACGAGAGCCGGGAACCGGGCGTGAGAAACCTGTACAAACGAACCTTGTCAAACTAACCCTTCCCTCCTGGCCACGTCCTCGGCCCTCGCCAGCCCAGCACAACCCCTCTGTCCTGCCGACCCATCACATGCTCACTGCTTCTTTGTCTAAAAGGCATGAAGGCTTCCTGCTCTGGTCACTCTGGGGGTCCGTTCTCCTGTGAAGCCTCCCACGCACATGTGACAATTCAATAAATGTTTCTCCTGCGAGTCTGCCTTATGCCAGTGAAATCTCGAGCTTGGCACAGACTCAAAGGGTAGAGGAGAATTTTCACTCCCTCCAGACACACACACACACACACACACACGCACGCACACACACGTCCACGTACATATGTACGCCTGTACACACACTCAGGTGTATTTGTTTCTCATCTTTAACAAAAATAAGAATTACTGCGTCTGCTCTTTTCGTGCCTTTTAAAACTTGACTCACTTCAAGCTTCTCCCGTACTATTACCTCTTCTTTCTGAACGATGTATTGTTATGAGCCTATGATAGGCTATTGTATGGTTCAACTGCATTTCACCTGAACTAATGCATATGGAAAACACTTGCTGCTGCTTCCAGACTCCCTGGACTGTGGCCCCTTACGGCAGAGTCTCGGGCACATGCATAACACATTCCCAGCTGGGAAATTCCCAGGTCAGGGGTGTGTATGTGCTTCTGGGAGCCTGTGGCTAAAAGGCGCCCCAGAAAAGCTGTCCCGGTTGACACTCTACAGGGGTCAAGTGACAGCCCCCAACAGGAAATCAACTTTGATGTGATTAAATGTACTAAACAAATGATGAGATCTTGGTGTGAACGTGGAACCAACATTTAGTACCAACACGCTGCAACATGTCAGGGAACAAGGCTTCTGGGGGTGTCTCTGCACCTGCACCCATGCCCAGCAGCCCAGGCCAGGCCGGCAGAGGACACAGGATGGACCCCTGGAGCACCAGAGCTGTTTGCACGGCACTGCCGTGAGCGGGGCAGGCCACGTGGCCCCAGCCCCAGGGGCACATCAAAGGCCCCACGTCCTGCTCCGCCCCTGCTGGTGTTGACGGCATTGATTTTGTGTCAGAAGTTAGCAGGATTCTGTTTTAATTGATGGCCGTGCAGCTGACCCCTGGAACGCATTATTAATGGATGCTCCGTGTGCCCTGTCCATCCACAGCCCCCCATCGTGGTGCGCACCTTGTGGGCCGCAAGGCAGAGGACCAGGAGCCCAGCAGGACCCAGGAGGCGGCAGGGCCCGCTGGGCAGCAGGGACCCGGGGCTCTCGGCACTGTCCCACCCACACTGGAAGGCCAGGCTTGTGATCCCTGTCAGAGCCCCAGCAGCTATCTCTGCTCAGGAGGAAGGGTGCTCCCCAGCTGCACCGTGTGGGCCCTTCGTAACCACTGCGGGCTGACGTGAGACCCTCAGCAGGCAGCCTGGAGGGTGTAGGGACGCGTTCGCGATAGGGCAGGGTGGGCGGTGACTATGCCAACTGCAGGGACACGGTGGCCAGTCGCCAGCGCCGGCTGGAACACGTTGGGGCACGAGGCTCTCACCTCCTTTAAAATGCAGGTTCCGTGCGGTCCCACTCTGCCTCCATGCAGACTCTATCCCCCGGAGAAACCAGGCGGAGGAACCGTCGGCAACAAGCCCAGGCTTTCCACGGAGCTGGGGGCAACGTGTCCTCCCCTGGAGGCCCCTCCGCATAGATGCAGGTCGAGCTGAGCAGCCCTGCCTGAGCCGGGGCTTCCTCCCACGCATGAGCATGTGACAGCAGCACCCGCCTCCTCATGGGAATACTGCTGGGGGGGCCTGCGGGGTCACACGGAGCACGTGGTACAGCTCCACGCCCGGGAAGCTGCAAATCCGGCTGCCATCACTGTGCTTCCAATGGAAACGTGGGGCCCCGTGTCCATCCGGTCAGACTACAGTCGTTCCCTTCTGTTCCACACATTTGTGTCTGTGGAAACCCCACTAGATCCGACTCCTTGACCCCATGTGATGTCACCCCTCAGAGCACCAAAGAAAGTCCATCCAGGGAAGCAGGCGCCTGCTGGAGCCTTCTTCAGCTTTGGGGCCAATTTTCAGACAGAACCACTGACTGTTCCAGAAGCCCCAGCAGGACTGGCTCGTGTGACTCCCATCAGTGAATAGTTGCTCTGAACTTCTTAAGTACGTGTCCTTAATTCTGCCAGTTGAGTTCCCAACTGCCATGGTGGTGGCCAAAGTCCCAGAGGAATGAAATCATTAGACCCAGGACAGCTGTGAGTCCCGGATGGTGTGGCCAAGCCACTCAGGTCGGGAGGCATTCTTTTAATAATTGTTTATTACTTCAGAGAAAGAGAGAGTGGGGGAGAGGGACAGAGGGAGGTAGAGAGAGAGAGAGAGAGAGAGAGAGAGAGAGAGAGAGAGAGAATCGCAAGCACAGAGCCCAACGCGGGGCTCGATCCCACAACCGTGAGATCATGTCCTGAGCCGAAATCAGGACTCAGATGCTCAACAGTCCGAGCCCTCCCCACCAGCACCCCAGGCTCAGGAGGCATTCTGACCGTGTTTATTCAGAAGTGCAGTGTTCTTGTTGTGCTCGGTCCCAGCTCGGGGTACGGGGTGGGTGGGGCTGCGCTAAATGTCAGTGGTTCTGTCTCTGAGACCAGCCGGGCTTTTCTGTGTGACCAGGAAAAGAAGTGACTGAGTGAAGAAACCACAGGTGCTGGGGCCACAGGCCACACGGGTGCCTTGGCAAGCGGGACGTGGGCATAGCAGGCATGGGGCCTAGGGTTCCACCTCTCGCCGTAAGCAAGGTTCACAATTTCTGCATTCTGGTCATCTTTACACCAACACAGTCATAAAATACAATTTTTAATAGGTTTTTATGGGGGAAGGCCCATGAAGGCCAAAGTGCCCTGGACCCAGGAAGTCCTAATTTGGCCCTAGAGAAGGGCCAGAGACCCGGGGAAAGTATGGGGGGGGGCAGGGAGGGGTCAGGCAGAGGGAGACGCCACAGTCAGATGAGCAGGGGAGGGGCTCCGGCACAGACAGGGATGGCCCCGATGACGTGTCCTCAGGGTAGCAGATGACATTCGGCACAGGAGGCACAGGCTGAGAGGGGAATGAGCCCCGAGGGACAGAAGAGTCAGCTCCAGGCAGGCAGGGACAGTCGGAGCAGCCCCACAAAAGTAGGGGTTTGGGGGTAAGCACTGCCCCCCTCCCACCTCACCTAGGGTCCCCCGGGACGCCGTGCAACAAACTCACTGACCGTGGCCTCACATCATGCATGAAACTGGCACATTTACATGGGCCAGTGAGCCAGCTCTGTGCGGCCACCAAGGCCAGGGCCATCACCCCAGACCCCCGCCCTGTCCCCACCCCGCCAGGCCCCACACTGTTTCGGCAGCCTCCTCCAAGGGTCAGCAGCTTCGCAGAGACCACTGTCTCCCCAGAAAAGCCCCCTCGGCTCAGCCCCCCGGGGCCAGACGCTACAAGTAAAAGAGAGGGAACTGTCCACACAAATACCACTGTGGGAGCCCCTGCCCTGCCACCCCCACAGTCAAGTTGCCCCATTAAGGGGGAGGAGGGCACAGGCATAGGCTGAGCCTCTGTGGGCATCTGGGGTCCCTGCTGCTGATCGAGTCCTTCACACATCTCCACTGGCCTCCCTTGGCCCAGCGCACACTTGGCCCGAGTGACCTTCCAGCCTCTAATGAAGCCCATCTTGTTTTCACCCTTTGAACATGAAACCCCCACAGCTCCCACATGCTATGGGTCTGCTCAGTCTTCGATTTCACACGCATCTGGGGTGATGTGGTGGGTTGTGCGCTGGCCTCAAAAGACGTGCCTGCGCCCCAGACCCCAGAACCAGTGAATGCGACCTTATTTGGAAATAGGGTCTTTGCACCTGTGAGGTAAGGAAATCATCCTGGATAATCTGGGTGGTCCCTAAATCCAACGATAAGGGTCCTTTAAAAAGACAGAAAGGGGGGCACCTGGGTGGCTCAGTCAGTTAAGTGTCCGACTTCAGTTCAGGGCATGATCTGATGGTTTCATCGGTTCGAGCCCCGTGTCAGGTTCTGCACTGACTGTGCGGAGCCTGCTTGGGATTCTTTCTCTCTCTCTCTCTCTGCCCCTTCCCTGCTCGTACTCTGTCTCTCTCAAAATAAATAATATTTTTTTTAAAAAGAAAGGAAGACACAGAGAAGACGTCCATGCGAGGATGGAGACCAAGGTGATGTTGTCAAGGAGCCCCAGACCACAGCAGCCCCCCAAAGCTGGAAGGGGCAGGAAGGACCCCCGCAGCCTCCAGAGGGAGTGCGGCCCGGCCCCACCTCCAGACATCTGGCCTCCAGAACGTGTGAGAATGCACTCCTGCTGCTGGCCAGCTGTGGTCATTTGTTGTGGTTGCCCCGGGCGACTCATACAGTTGACAAACATGTGGTCTGGAGAAACACACGTAAGAGAGTACCAGAAACTGTCTCCACTAAGCTGTCTCCACTGAGCCCGCAGGGGAAATGTCAGTGATCAGCAACCGTCACGCACATCAGGGAAAAGAAGGGGGCCTCGTAAAAGCAGAGGGATCCAAACACTCACTCCTGTGGGGCGAAGTACCAACCTCCTTCTGAGACACAGGCACTGAGTATCCAGAATTGCTAGTTCCGGGCAAGGGTTTCCATATCTCTGCGATGGGTTTTTATTACCACTCTGCAGACCAGCAAGCATCTGGCAGACAACCCCAAAATCACAGAGTATTGCATGCGGCCGGTTTGGGGGAATCCAGAAGGGGCAAGGGGAGGAGAGAGAGGGTCCCACCACGTATTGGCCCTGTTCCCCGGGGCTGCCTCCTGCTGGCGAGACACCAGGGGCAGGTTCAGCCTCTGCGGTGCTGGGCCGCACCCTGACGTGAACAATCCTCTCTGTGAAACACAGTCTTCCGGGTGGTTTCAGGTTCTTTTGCCTTTTTCACAGCAACACATTTCTATTTTTTTTAATGTGAGTGATTTCAAACAAACAAAAGCAGTGATGAAATATACATGAACATTACCATGCATGGCTTTTTAGCTAGAAAAATGTCCTCGTGGTTAGGATAACTGCTTCAAAGGGTTGTATAGCTGGGAGCCATTTGATTAGATTAACACAAGAGAAACAACATTTGCAGAAAGCACAAATCCGATAGCCCTGTCTGGACCAGGAAAAGCAATGTATTCATCAACAAACAAATAAGACACTGCATTCCTGGACACCTACCTGAAGTCACAGAAGTGTCCACAAAATGGGACGGCAGCAGCGGCACGCCAAAGTCACTGCCAGAACCAAGCTCTCGGCCCCGAGCCTGGCCGAACGCAGCTGCCCTGCCCAGAGGTACCTATGTCCCCTGCCTCCCTGGAGACAATTCCGAGGGCCACCCGAGCTCCAGCTACCAGTGGGCTGTTCCGTGGCCTCTGTTGTGGCTGCATCTGTGCTCAGCACCTCCCTTTGGCCTGCCCTCAGGCCAAAGGCATGTTCCAAGAGCCCTCTAGATAAATTCCCTGCACAAGTCTCAGAGTCTGCTTCCCAGGAACAGCACCCGTCCTGGCTTAACTCCTCCTTCCCCCATCTCAAGAATTCCACGCCCTCCTCGGTCTCCTCCAGAAATCTGAACTCTCCCATCTTAAAGTCGTTTTCAGACCGTGTTATTTCTACTTCCTGGGTGTGCATTTTCCCGTGGGGGTTCTCCTGACTTTCTCAGGGCTGTGAGTTTCTTCCTGTGATCTGTAATTTTTGTTTGCAACTTTTCCCACGGACATTTTCCCTCTTGTCTGATTCTGCAGTTGCCCCGGCCTGCCCCTACAGGCTGTGGGGTTGAAGCAGATTTTACAGTAAGCATTTGGGGCTGCAAAAGCCTTGCTCTCATTCGTCCTTCTAGTCCCCTCATGCCGTGGCCTTCCCCTCAGCCTCTGTTCACCCCCGGCCTTTCCTCCACTCCTGGGCCTGGGTGTTTTCCTCTTGAACCTGGCTTCTTTTATTCATGTATTTATGAATGTAACGGTTTGTTATCACTTGTGTCAGGAGCAGAGAAGGGAGATCTCTTCCCCCACCTTGGCCTGGAAGTCCAGCGCAGCCCTTCAGCAGACAAATCTGTGTGTTCAAAGGCCCTTCTGCATTTTGATTCTAAATCAGCCTCTTCTGTGTTGTCTTTGTTAGTCTATGTCCACCCTACGAAGTCTCCTCGAAAAGGTCCCCTTCTTCTGATATCCCGCCAGTAGGTGATCGCTGATGGTGGTCCCCATGCCTTTTCAGGCTAAACATCCCCATGCCGCCTAAAACACAGCTGTGAAAACTTTTTCTCCCTAGAAACCCCTCCCTGGATGCACTCCTATGTGTCAGTTAATCCTTAATTCTCTTAATAAAATGTTCTTAGTTCTCCCCATTTCGTTTTGCCATTGACAAACCTACTTCAACTCTTACTTTCACTGCCAGAATCCTTCCGTGTGTAAAGAGTTACAACCCAGCAACCCACACAGGCCATCCCTGACAGACGGCCAGCCTGCCCTTCTGGAATTTCCTAGACACGGGAAGCACAGAGTCACCAGCCAGCTCTCAAGGCCGCTGGGCAGATGCTGCACACACCTGTTATTTCTGAGTCCAAATCTTCCTTCAAAAGAGATGAATGTATTAAATACAGAGAACAACTGAGAGTTGCTAGAGGGATGGTGGGTGGGGGAATGGGCTACGTGGGGGAAGGGGCATTAGGGAAGGGGCATCACTTGTTGTGATGAGCACTGGGTGTTGTATGTAGGGGAGGAATCACTGGAATCTACTCCTGAAATCATTATTGCACCAGATGCTAAGTAACTTGGATGTAAATTCAATAAATTAATTAGATAAATAAAACAAAATAAAAAGATGAATGTACAAGGACATCAGCTGCCACAGCCCTTCTGCACGGGGGGGAGAGTGCAGGCCAGACACCTAAACGCCCATGGTGTAAGGGAGGGATTAAATAAACTGGTGTAAATCAGGAGAGAGACGAAATCTGTAAACACCGACATCGTGTGTCTAATGACACAAACCAGGACATGCTGCTGTGGCGAGGGCAGAAAGGGGGCAGTATAATGATCATTAACTGGTTTCAATACGTAAATTAAAAAATTAAAACACCGGGGCGCCTGGGGGGCTCTGTCAGTTGAGCCTCCGACTTCTGCTCAGGTCATGATCTCGCGGTTTGTGAGTTCGAGCCCCGCGTGCGTCAGGCTCCCTGCCGCCAGTCCGTCAGTGCAGAGCCCTCTTCAGACCTTCTGTCCCCCTCTCTTCCCCTCCCCTGCTTACGCTCTCCCAAAAACAAACACTTAAAGAAAAACAAACACGTGGATGTGTCCTTATTTGTAAATACATACGGGAAAACATCTGGGTGTTGCATGCCAGCAGCTGTACCTCCCCTTGAGAGGAGGCGAGAAAGGCACAGGGCAAAGGATGAAGGAGGTTTCGTTTGCTTTGTAACTAAATACTTTTACGTTGTTTGAACCTCTACGGTAAACATACACTGCTTTCCTAATTTACAAAGAAAAAGGAGAACAGATTTCCCAAGACCACGTGCAAATGAAAACTAGTTGTAACAGCCGACGTGAATCCTTGCCATCTGCAGACCTGTGCTGAGAGTACCGCGTGCCAGTGCTTACTCAGCCTCAAAGCAAGCCTCTGTCACCACCTCCTTTAACAGATGAGAAGGCAGAAGCACAGAGAGGTCAAGGAATTTCCCCAGGCCACACAGCAAGAACAGTGCTAGCCAGGATGCACATCCTGTGGTCCAACCCAGAGCCTGCACACCCGACCCCTGCCCTGCCAAGGGCCTCTTCGGCCCGAACTTGTGCAGACGACGTTTAAGTACAGGAGGCAGTTAGTGCCCAGCAGCTGCCCCTCCTTCATGGGGAGGCCCCCACACCCTGGCTGACACACATATTCCCGGCCCTCCGTGGGCCTTGAAGGCCAAAGTGACTAGGTCTCGCTTGCCTAAGCTCATGAAATCGGCACAGTGCCTGACCGCAGAAAAGACTCAACTCACATTCTAGAATGTTCTAAAATGCATTCCACACACACAGTCCTGCGCATTATGTGTTAAGCCCAGCATCTGGAATCCTTGCCATTCCTGGGTCTGTGATGTATAAGTTATGTGGTTTCGATCAAGATCCTTAAATCCTTTGGGTCTGCTTTCTCACCTTTTAAATGAAAATACCTCACCGGCTGTTGGTGGGGATTAAATGAGAATTATAGGTAGGGGAAGATGTGGCAACGTTGGCCACACATAAGTGCTTAAACACTCAGCATTAATGTTTGTGTCTACCACAGTCACACCTGTGGTCTGCCTGGTTGCGGTGGCAGGTGTCTGCACCTCAGACCTGCACCAAGACCTGGCATCCCAGCCCCCAGAGCAGCCCCCAGGCTGCCCGGTGGCAGGGCCCAGCAAGTCCCCTGTCTGTTCACACCAGCAATGCTCCATCTAGAAGCTTCTTCACATTGGTAAACACCTGCCATGTCTACCCCACCTGCCCGCCCGCCAGAGGAAGACGAGGGGGCCCCCACTGGATACTGGAAACCAGCCCTCTGTCCTTCGGGCTCGGGGCCCTCCCGGGGTAGGGGCAGGGGCGGGGAGGTGCAGACAGCAGGAGAGTCGGGCCTTTCACAGCCACCTGGAAAAGCAGATTCCAGATGGCCCAGCTCCAAGTGAGGCCCCACCTCAAGTGAGTGGGCTTCTGCACAGAGGATTCCTGGCGACTTTTACAAATGCTGGCTAGCTGAGTTAATTAACAGAATGAAAATAACGGTGAAAACAAAACGAGCTAACACTGCTCGCCATGGCAGCAGCAAGAGGAAAATAAAGCCCTTCAAAATTCTCAGACGCGAGCAGACCTATTTATCAGTGTCTGATTAAATACCCCATTTCTTTGGGAAATAAATTCCCATAATTCCTTCCTCAACTAGACCAATAAACTGCTACTTCAGTGTTTTGGGTTTTGTTTTTTTGTTTTTTGCTTAAAAGTGTTCCTCTTCTCCCACTCTCAGCTCTGAAACCAAATGCTTCAGAAGCTTAACTAGACAAGGAGGAAGATTTTAATGTTTCTTGGTCCTCTGTCCTCCTCTGTTAGCCTCCGTGCCCTCTCCTCTGTCCATGGTGCTGGAGGAGGAAACCCAAAGGACTAAGGCCTGGGGTGAGGCCGTGGAATACGAGTGAACACAGGACAAACACATTTCACCCAAAGACACTCTCCCTTCTTGTCCCTGGGCCGCACGTGGTGCCCCACCCTCCCACCTAGCCGGCCCCAGAGGCTCAGGGAGACCCTTGGTTGAAGGGAAAAGCTGGGGTTTTGGGTTCAGACAAAAATAGACCTGGGCTCCAATCCCTGCCATGTGTCCTATACCCGTCCTTACCTCTCTGAACCTGTTCCTTGCCTGCAAAATGGAGCCCCAGGCACCATTTGGTTTAGCTGTGAGGCTCCTGTATGTGTAAAGTGCCCTAAACACTCCAGCCCTGACGTGGCCCCATTACCAAATCTCTGTGCCCCCAGAAGCAGACACTCATCAAAGCCCACGAATGTGGAAGAGGCAGGGTCCCTGGTGCAGACCTGAGCCCCATCCTGGATGCATCCTTCCCACAGCCGTCAACAGAGAAAAATGTATTAACCTGTGTTTGATGAGGATCCTTTCTTACTTGCCAACTTTGATGCATCTTTCCAATATACTAACACCCCTAATGAAGATGTGTACAAGATTAACACATGCAATTAGAAAGAGAGCCTTTTTGTCTCCTTCGATACAGAATCAGCTTTTTATTGCACAATTTATAATATCTTCACATTTTCGAAGTCAAGGAAAACACAAAAGTGGAGCTCAGCATGCCAGAGTGTATCACGTGTAATTATCTTTGGAGGAAAATGAGAACACACGTAGGAGATAAATCTGATTGCCTGTTGAATAGTGAAAATCCACAAGAAACAGAAAAGTGTCCATAGGTTTGTGTGCACAACAAGCACCCTTTCAAATTGGCTTCATAAACCCTTTGTGACCTTCAAGAATGTGGTGGCGTCTCCTGGCCAGCATTTTTGACATGAAATAACAGCATTTAAGGAAAATCTGTAATATCAGAGTCTCAGTGGGTTTTCACAGCCTTGGCTGCGAAGGTCAGAAAGACAGGCAGCCAGAAGCACTACACTCAGCCACATTCATCTGGGGGTGGGGTAGGGGCAGCACCCCTGTGCATGCCTACCTGGGAGCTAGCAGGCACAGGACACCAGCCCGGAGCCCAGGGCTGCCCAGGAGGCCGTGCCCGTGACCACCTAGCTTCAAAGGAAGGATGCCTCCTGCAACGCACATTCTCCACTTTGGCCAGAGGTGTAGAGGGCACTGTCACCATCCAGAAAATCACCTGAACCATGGGCTGAACCAACAACACTGGGCTTTCTGGCCCCTGCAGTTGGACAGAGATCCTTTACCAGCCACCATCTCTGAGACAGCTCGGCAAACTAAGAGCATCTGCCCCAGCACGGGTCTCCACTGGGCCTTGTGGGGAGCACAAGGCTGAGCACCCACCAGCCAACTCAAGAATCACAGTGGGTATTCAGTGACCCTCTCCCCCTCAGGGCACCAGGCTGAGACACAGGACCACACATGGAAGAGCCACCGCGTCATCAGCCTGATACCTACAAACCCCTCAGCCACTTAACAAGGAGGGGGGAGGTAGAGTGGGAAGGGAAGGGGTGAGGGGATATGGAAGGAGTGTGGGGAGGGGAGGAGAGAAGGAGGAGGGAAGCAAGTAGGAGAGAGGGGGAGGAGGAAGGGGAGGGAGGAGGGAAAGGAAGTGGGAGGACACAGGGGGGAAGAGGTGCAAAGAGGGGGAGGGAGGAGAGGGAGGAGGGAGTAGGAAGGAGAGAGAGGGAAAAGAAGGAAGAAAGAGGGGGAGGAAGGAGACGGGGGGTGGGGGGGAAGACAGGGGAAGGAAGCAGAGGGAGGAGGGTGGGTAGGAGGGAGGGAGGGAGAGGAGGGAGAGAAAGGGGGAGGAAGGAGAGAGCAGGGAGGGGGCGGAAGGGCAGGCAGGGCTTTTCAGGGCAGATACATCATAGTGGAGCTTACAGGAGAGAAACGACATTGGCGAGCTATTTCTGTGCAATTCATATAATAAGAGCATTAAAAATAACCACTGGGAATTATTTTGACTTTCGGGAAGTTGTCTTAAAAGGCTATTTCTTCCTCTCGGGAGGGTAAGATCCATTAAAATCCCAGGAAGACAGGAAAGAATGGTCTCTCCCTTCTCAAGGGAAAGAGGTGAGAGGCTGGGAGAAACCAGGAGGTCGGGGTTTTCTCTGGATCATTAATGGCCGGCCCGCCACCAACAAAGTGGGATCATTTGTTAGTTACAGAAAGAAAATGGGCTTTGGGGACTGGGGGACACTGAAGGCCTGGTGGCGAGCGGCTCACCAACAACAGGGCACACTCAGCACCACTGAACCGCACACTTTAAATAGTGAAGATGGTAAGTTGCACGCTGTGTTTCTTTTTCCATGACAATGTCAGTAAATAGGCTTTGGAAAGCTTTAGGAGCTGGTGGTGGTGCAGCCAAACCTCCCCGGTGCCTCGCTGTCTGTCCTCCCCTCCTCAGACCGGCACCCCCTCCCTGGCAGGGGACCTCTCCTCCTGGCTCACTCCTTCCATATCCCCTCAGCCCTTCCCTCCCCTCCACCATCTTCTCCCCGGTGGTGGCAACCCCAGGGACTCCACATGCCCTTCGGCCAGACAGTCAGCGCTGCTAGGCAGGCATCAGGCCAACTCCCCAGCTCAGCAGGGAGGCTCTGGAAGCCTGTCCTGGGCGCCCAGCCCTTTGTCAGGCAGACCTGGGCCTCCCTCCCTCCGGCTCCTCTGGACCTGCATGTGCTGAGGCTGCACGGGGCCATTATCCCCCACCCTGTCCTTCCTCCAGGACACCTGGCCTCCCTCCCTCATGAGTTCGGGTGGGAAAAGTGTCTCAGGTCCCACAGTCTGGCCAAGGCTGTGCCCTGTCCTGGGCAGCTCCCCAGCCTCCCGACTCCCCCGGTGGTGGACAGCGAACACTCCCCGCTGGACACTCTCCTCTGACACCGCCACGGTGATGTCCTCCTCCAGCCCCTCACTGCTGTGACCGTGGCCTCCCTCTGTGACAGCTCGTCCCCTGTAGTGTGGGGTCCCCTCCCGCCCCTACGGGGGAGGCCACCGTGGAGCTCCTCGGGGGTGCTGGAGCCCCGCACAGGCATGTCCTCGTGCCTCCAGGCTCTCCCCAGGGACACCACCTCCGGGTGGCCTTCCAGCAACCCTGAGGATGTGTCACAAATTCCCTTTCCTACCCTGATGTGCTACCGCAGAGGCTCAGCCCCACCCCAGCGCATCCTGGAGCCCGAGGCAAGGGCCTTTTTAGGCGTGAGCCCTCCGCAGGCCCAACTTGGGGAGAGGCTGTGACCTGTGTCCAAGAGGGGGGCCTGAGGCCTGGGACAGGAGTCTGTACTGTTTTCAGGCAAGGGGAGCCCCAGCCGGCAGTGGGAGGACGTGGCCCCTTCCGCCACAGAATCAGAGCCTCCCAGACCTTCCGGGACCCCCTCCCAAACCTCAGGTCCTTGTCTTCCCCTGCCAAGGCTGAGCTCTGCCTGGCTGAAGCTTCCTGTGCCCCCGCTGTGGGGCTGGGGGCTCTAGCTGCTGCCAAGGGTGCTCTCTCTGGAACGTCCGCTGTTCCCACCTGTCTGTGCCCCCCACCCCAACGCCGCCACCACCAGAGGTGGGTCCTCACTGCCAGCTCCCAAATCTCACCTCAGTGTCTGCCTCCAGAGGCCACCCCTGGGGGAGCCCACCCTTACGTGGAGACTAGTGTGCAGGAGGGTTATCAGGGACCCCCTGAGCACCTGCACCCCAGGGGTGGGGAGCAGCCGGACGGACAGAGGGTGAGGCAGGCTGCCTTCGGTCTCCACAAAGGCCTCAGCCCACCCTCCATGCAGCTCTGCCACGGGGATGCCCTCCAGAGGGGCGCCGGGCCTTATGCTCCCCGCCGATACCCCAGGGAAGGGCATGACCTCGGGCCTGCTGAGGGAAACTCTCGGAGACGGCTGGCCTGATGGCAGCTCTCCCACAGCTGGGGGCATAAACCCACTCAAAGAGGAGCTGGCCCGTCATGGCATCTTCCAGGAAGGATGGCCCCAGGACGCATCACCCCACGAGGAGACGCTCTGGAGAACGGACAGAGGGCTTTGATAACTGTGCCGGGCGTGAACGGAGATGAGCCAGCAGAGACGGGACACGTGGCCACCTCCCAGTTGTGGTGACCTCACCCCAGGACTTAGAGTAGAAAACTCATTCGATGCAACCACAACCACTGCTCAGCATCTGCGTTCAACTTCCAGGAAGGACGCTGACCGTGCCGCCCCCACTCACAGAGGGAGAAGCAATGGCAGAGGGTCACCCCCAAATTCATGGACAGCCAGCAACCAGGGTGTGTTTGCAACGTGGGTCCCCACCTCCCAGAGCAACACGGCAACTCGCCTACTATCTGCGGCTGGTGACCCAGGTTTACTGAGGGCTCAAGGGGCCTTTGTTAACGCAAAGCTGACCAAGGCCAAAATAATAATAATAATAATCTTTTTACTTTTTATTTTTTTTAAGTTTGAGAGTGAGTGTGAGTGGGGAAGGGGCAGAGAGGGAGGGAGAGAGAGAGGGTCCCAAGCAGGCTCTGTGCCGTCAGCTCAGAGCCTGATGCGGGGCTTGATCTCAGGTGAGATCACGACCTGAGCCGAAATCAGGAGTCGGACGCTTAACCCACTGCGCCCCCCAGGCACCCGTTTTTCACTTTGAGAATTGTGGTGAAATACACAGAACATAAAAGCGACCACTTGGGGGCGCACAGTTCAGTGGCATTAAATGCCTGTGCCCCGTGGTGCAGCCACCCCGCCATCGTCTCCAGAACCCGCTCGTCTTCCCAACGGAAACTCTGCCCCCACTAAACGCTAACTCTCCTCATCCCCTGGAAAGCGCATTCAACTAACTCCCTGTCTGTACTATTTGTGATCCTTCCTGCAAGTGGAATCTCAGGGCACTTGTTCTGTGACGTCCTCCAGGGCTCACCCGTGCCTCAGCCCGTGTCAGCATTCCTTCCTTTTAATGTTCAGTAACAGTCCACTGCATGGAGACAAGCGATCTTTAAGGACAGCAGCCCCAGCCCCCGAGGCTGCCCCGCGGCCAGCAGCATGGATAAGAGAGGCTGTAGGTCACAGCCGTGGTGACCTTCAGGGAGGAGTCTCCTCCTCCTGTCTTGCGAGCCACCCTGTCCTCGAGGCCACTCTGTGAGCAGCTTTCAAACTAATAAAAGCAAATGGAGTTTTTGATTGCGCCTAATGAAATTATGGGACTTCCAGTGTTCGCTTGAAGGAAACGTTAATTCTGAAATATGGAGCTCACGCCTGCGTCTCCTCCCAAAGGGAACAGCGTGGCTCAAGGGACGTGGCTCGGCGGGCACTAAAAGGCGAGGCGGGAGAGCTGGCACAGGGCCCTCCCGGCTGGCCCTTCCTTTTTTTTTTTTTTTTTTAAGTTTATTTGTATTTGAGAGAGAGAGAGAGACACTGTGAGCAGAGGAGGGGCAGAGAGAGAGAGAGAGAGAGAGAGAGAGAGAGAGAGAGAATCCCAAGCAGGCTCTGCACTGTCAGTGCAGAACTCGACGTGGGGTTTGAACTCATGAACCGTGAGATCACGACCTGAGCTGAAACCAAGAGTTGGATGCTCAGTTGACGGAGTCCCCCAGGCGCCCCCAGGCTGGCCCTTCTGCCCACTGCCAGGGTCTCCGGGCCTCCCCCAGGGGGTGAGCTGCCTGGCTGCAGGAGGCCGCAAAACACACACTCTTCTGGGGTACCAGGGGCCTCTGCGCCCTTCCTGCAGCCGGGAGCGAAGCTGCAGGAAGACAGAAGGCCCAGCTCCACCATCATCCTGGGAACAATGACTCTGGCAGCACAAGGCAGGGGAGGCCGGGTCCCCAGGGAGACAGGAGGCTATGAGAGCCACCAACCCTGGGGACACCCTGCCCCTTTGCACATCACATGCTTCTGGCTCATCACCCTGACACATTTGAAGGGGCCCCCATTTCACTGCAGAGGCCCTAGCAGCCCCTCTGGGCTCAGCACACACTTGGCCACCAAAGAGCAAGGCTGGCCTCATCCCGCTGGCACCTGCTGCCCAGCAGCCGAGGCCCCTGGCTCCCTCACTCCCTCGCAAGGACCCCCAACCCCCAACCCTCGCCAGTTCTTACTCCCACCCAACAGCACCCTCTGACGGCAGCTCTTGGGGACCTGCCCCCCTCCATCCCAGATCCCAGAATCCCCCACGCGCCATGCTGCTGCTGCCTCTGCCTGGGACCACCCCCACGCTGCCCCAACCCCCATCCACCTCATTGTCCTTCCCAGCCGGGCACCTCCTTCCCTCCAGATCTCACCTCCCCTTCTGCGCCCCTGACTCACTGCTGGCACACGGCCACCCTGAGACCGGGCCCCTGGGACGTGGGGCCTCCACCACACGCCTCCTGCCAGCCCCACTTACAGATGAGCAAACTGAGGCAGGCCACCACCAGGGTGGCACAGGCAAGGACGAACCTGTGCAAGTCCACATTCGCAGACGGGCGTGGGGTGCAGACAAGTCTCCCAGAGCACACATTCCAGAAACAACACTTCCTGCCTTTTCTCTGGATCACAGGAACATGCTTCATCTGTTGCTCCTGGGGCCTCCCTGTGGCATGACGCCCAAACACGGGGGCATGGTGGGGGGCAGGGTCGCAGCCCCACTGAGGGCATCCCCATCCTACCCCAGGGGAGCCTCATGTCCAGGGTCCAGCGGCACCGGCTATCTGGCATCCCCCTATCCCCCAGGGCTGTCCCCCCCTGCAGACCCACCATCACCCGGGGAGACAACCCCCCGCAAGCAGGACCCACCTGGGGAGTAGTCATCATCTCTCCCTTTCCCTGTCTGCCTTCCTCACCCACTGCCCCCTGTCCCCCAAACCATGCTCCTTCTTCCCCCAGCCATCCACCCTCCTGCAGGCAGGCGGGGAGCCCAGGGAGCCAAGCCAGAAGTAGACAGGATTCCCCTGGAGGCGGCCTGGAGCACAGACACCTGCTGGAACAGGGGGAGGGAGCCGCCAGGGGAGGGCAGAGGATTAACATCTCAGATAGGCCAGCCGTACTTGGAAATCTGACTTCCCTCTAGGCACAAAGCAACTAAATCTGATTAAAGCAAACTGTCACTGATTTCCACCTTCCAGCCACCCCCTTGTAAATCCTTCCAGACCACGCATGTGACTTTTATACTCATTTCTAAGCAAAGTCTACACTAAAAAGCAGTGCATTTTAAAGCAAGCTTCAAGAATGAAGCCACCATTGCTCTGGACAAAGCCTCCGGAGCTGGGCAGGGGAGGCCAGGGCCACCCAGTCAGACCACGAGCCAGGACCCCGCCTGGAAGCTGGTCCTGAGGCAGGGGTGCCTCATCATCTGGGCTTCCAGAAATAACGAGTACAAGTTAGAGGCGGTTTTTAGGAGCAACCAGATTTCTCTATTTCCATTTACGAAGAGTGCCAGGGGGTGTGGCCCTGCCAGGAACAGGTGCCTCCACTCAGTCCCCCGACTGAGTCTATGTCTGTCGTGCACAATGTACTTTAAAATCATGCCCAAAGTGCTCTCTTGATGTTCTGCAGCGCAGACCACACTGAGAGCCGCAGGACCTTTGCTGGAAAGTCACCTCACCAACATTGAGGAGGGTTGTTGTTACAACGCAGCCTGCTGCGCCGTGAAACCTCCAGGTGGGATCCCCTTCCCCACCTCCAGCTTGAGGAGAAAACAGGACAAGTTCCTCAGATAGATCCCAGGGCTCTGAGAAAACACTAATTTCTATTAGCCAAACCTTTGGTGTCTTTTTCACAATTTCTACTCTGATCTGTATTTGAAATCAATTATTCGCGTGTTTGCACAGGCAGCCAAACATGTTCCCTGAAAAAACTGTCACTGAGCGGCTTGCCTCCGTCACCATGTTGACTCTGGTGCTTGAGAGACATGCATGTCCCTCCACCCCAGGGCCCAGAGGGCTGTGCCAGCAGCTGGTACCTTTGTCACACGCTGCTTCTCCACGGCGTCCATTCAGCACAACAACACACAACAGTTAGGTGGGTCATCGGCGTTTGTGGAGAACCTGGGGGCATCGCTCGCCCTCTCCCTACAGACTAATCTGCGCTGAGGGGCTCAGCCTTGAGCACTAAAAGAAATCAGTCCCCAGTTTTTATCTCTCGGTTCACACCACTTCGCACCTGGAGAAGAAAGGTCCATGGAATCTGAGTCCAGCCGACAGAGAGGATTTGGAGCAGAAAGGGACTGTGGGAAGCTGGGGAACTTCCCTCCTCTCCGGGGCCCATGGGACCCCTACAGCTGGAGAGGGGCACCCTGGTCAGGAGGGCACGGCCCATATGCCCCGCAGGCCTCCCTCAGTCTGGAGCCTCCAGTGGGGTGGCTGCAGCCGGTGAGTCACTGACCGTGGCCGTTCCGACGAGTGGGAGGCTGGGTGCCCCACTGCGACCTGCTGTGCCCACGGGTCTTTCACAGGACCCTGTCATGGAGAACAGCCTCACCGAAGCAGGGACTGAACTAACACGTGCTCCTGGCAACACTCTGCAAGGTCACACACAAGCATCTCAGGGTCCGTCCTGGACAGCAGATGGGACCACACGCTGCCGGAGCTCCTGCCCTAGCCCCCATCTGGACTCAGACTCTGGCCTTCCACAAACCATCCGGGGTTTTGACAGGAACACAAACAAGACACGCTGGAGACGGGCTTGTACCTCCCGAGCACGTGCGTGTGCACGCACACACATACAAGCAAGCACACAGGCACTCACTCACAAGCACATGCCAGCCTCTCTTCCCAGACTGACCAGGACACCTGCACCAGTCTCTGCCCCCGCAGCTTAGCTGCACCAGGACAGGAGAGCCCCAGCTCTCCCTCCCTGCAACCCGGCCCCTCTCAGTGCCCCTCTGCAGCCCCCGGAAGAGGCAGAGTCTCTCTCTGGCCCTGAACTGGGGCTGGTTGCAGCCGCAGAGCAAAGGACAGGCTTCCAGCTCTCGCCTGGGCCCCAGAGGCACTGCACACGCCCACACCCTCTCCTGGACACTGTGACATGGTGAGAACAAGCCTAGGCTGGCGGGGCGGGGGGGGGGGGGGGGAGGGGTGTTTGGGTGGAGAGGCCAGCCAGCCCCCAGCCAAGCCCACATATCCCGTGTGTATGAGACCCCCCCCCCCCCACCCAAACCCCAGATGGTGGCAGACACAGGGAGGCCCGGACAGGACCAGAGGCGAAGAAGGGACAGTGCTGCTACTGTGGCCAAAGTTGGTGCAGAGAGTGAGAATAAACGTCCTATTTACATGAAAACAATTAACGCTGAGCACGCACAGAAAGGAGTCTTACCAAATCGCCAGGCTGCACAGGGTGGCAGTGCCCTGGATCATCACCTGACCCTGGAAACCAGAGATCTGCTGTGATAATCAGGTAACACGGAACTGGTGAAATCTGATCACGGCCGGTGCATCATATTGGTACCAATGTGCTGTTAGCACACTGCATGACGCCCCTTATGGGGAGCCGGGTGACGGTACTGGGATTTCTCTGTGTTGTTTCTTACAGTTGCATGTGAACCTACAATTATTTCAAGTTTTGTCAAGGTCCCACCGGCCAGCACTCGCAGAACAGGCTGCAACAGCCCAAATGGCCTGCAGACCCCAGGCAGCCCCTGCAAGAGCCAAACCCTGCAAGGCAGAGACACAGAGAGAGCCAGAGGGCACATGTACACCTGCTGGGGGTCCTGGGGGTGGCCAGAGGGGACAGACTGAAGACGCAAGGATCGGGAGGGCTGCCGGGCTTCCACAGCAGAGAAGAGAGGGGGAAGCAGGCTCCCCCCCACCCCAGGGTGCCCAGCATCTCCCCCAGGCTCCACACCAAACTCCCTGCTAAACAGCAGAGCCTCGAATGGAAATGAACCAAACTTATAACTTTGATAGGTCATCTGAGTTTGGGAATGAAGCTACTTTGCCAAAATGATTCCTCCCTCTTTAATTAAAATCCTTTATTAACTGCCAAGCTAATACCATCCCCCAAGACAGACAAGATAATGAGCCCACATCCATCAGCCCAGGCTGGATGCAGTCCAAGCAGGCCCCCACAGACACACCTCCCTCTGGCTGGGGGTGTGGCCCAAAATCAGGGATAGGAGTTCCATTTAGGGCACAAATGGTGACTCTGTCTGAAGATCCCTGTGGGAAACAGGGCGCCCACAGATGCCCTCCAGCCCAGCACTTTCAAAGTCACATTTTCCTCCACGGCAACAATACTGCAGTCCAGTAAAAGGCAGTGTGCGTGTGCCCCAGGGAAGCCATCTGGGAGGACAGGGCCCTGGTCCAGCCCATCTGAGGCCTGCCCGCAGTCTGTGTCAGCTGAGCAAGAGCCCTGACCTGAATATGGCAGGTTTCGGATGCCACTGGGAGCTGGGCCTGTGCCCCAGGAGCCCTGGACGTGACCCTAGAAGGGAGTTAGGGCAGAGAGAAGGGGCAGAGAACAGCCAGAGCAGCCACCCATCCAGGCTTAGCCCTCCCCATCATCGGGTGCCATGGGGACACTGACAGTCCACCTGCTTGGTTCAGGCCCTCAATGATGGCCCTGACCCTATTTTTTTTTTCACTTCGTTTGAAATACTCCAAACACAGACAACAATAGGGACCCATATAACAAAAGCTATGTATACACCTCCAGACTTACCCAACCTTAAAGCCCTACTCTGACCTACCTTTTAAGCATAAAATAAATACTTGTGAGTCCATACTGATAGGACACAACTGACTGGACAAACAAATGGAAAGAAGAGAAAAATCTCCCAAAACTTCCATGTAAAAGAATTCCTGGTGGTGTATTAGATATTCCCCCTGAAGAGGTCCCTTACACATGGGCTGAGTGTGGTGACTTCCTTCCAAAGACAGTCGGTATGGACAGGGGCAAAAAATAGTATCCGGACAGTGGAGACAAGCGTGACCTCAGCCAGATCAAGGTGAAGGTCAGCAATGGAAAGTCATGTTGACAATATGGCCCCTCACCACAGTGTGATGAGAAGGTTACTTTACCTTTGCAGACCTCCTCCCCAAACCCACTGCCCCAATTTAATTGTGGCAAAAACTTCAGATCCCAAAAGAGTGACATCTTCCAAAGTACCCAAGCACGACTCGTCCGAGGCCAAGGTTATCAAAAACAAGGGCAGTCTGAGGCACCCGTCACACAGGCGCCTAAGAAAACATGACAACCAAGTGTTCTCTGCGATCCTGAGACAGGAACAAAAGACATCAGGTAGAAACTAAGGGAATCTGAAAAAGTCTGGACTTTAGCTAACAATAGCGTATCCATATTGGCTTGTTAATTATAAGAAATGAAGCATACTAAGATAAGATGCTCATAATTGGGGACACGGGGTGGGGGGTATATGGGCACCCTCAGGACCACGGACTTAATGTTTCTGTAATCTAAAACTAGTCTAGAAAATAAACACTAATTAAAAAAATCTAAACTCACGTGGTTCCCACTGTCTGGCAGCCCCCCCCCCCACCGACCGTCTCCCCTCTTTAACGGGGCACTGAGGGTTTACTGTGGCCCAATAACAAGAAGTCCCACGCGCGGAGCTGACCACACAGCCCGGAGGCCGCCGGGCACTGAGCCCCGGCACTGCGCAGCCACCTCTGCGCGCGCGGCAGGAGCGCGGGGGCCGGGCCCTCCCCGCGGAGCCGTCTGCTGGAGGCCGCCCCCCGCCGCGGCCAGGTCCGGAGGCGCCAGCTTTCGGCGAGGACCGCTCACCGCGCCATCCCTGCGGGGTCCCCTGCGGCCCGCACCCGAAGCCTCCCGGGGCCCGGCTGCAGGCGGCGGCCGCGGCGACGGCACCGTGAACACCCCGGGTCGGAAGACGAGGCCCCAACGCTTGGAACTCGCGGACCGGACGACGTGAGTCACTCGGGTGACCTCCGCGCAGGTGCTCGCGGCGCGCTCCCGGGAAGCAAGAGAGGCATGGGACCGCCGTCCCGCAGGTGCGCCGTCGGCACTGAGCGCACGCGCTCCGGGCTCCGCAGGCCGGATCCTGAGCGCTCCTCGGTCCTCGCGCGCCCCCTGGCGCCCGGCAGCCTCCCTGCAGGCGACGCGGGTCGATCCGAAACGCGGTGCGCAGCGCTCCCGCGTGGACATGCGCCGCCTCCGCCCGCCCGAGATCCCCGGCCGGCGTGGAGGCCCCTCGGGGGGCCGACCTGGCGCAACCCCCTAGGATCCGGCAGCGGCCAGAGAGTCGAAGCACCGGCCGGGGCCGTTTTGCACTTGCAGGGACTGAGGCTTGAGACGTTCTGGTGTGATTCTTTCCGGACGTGGCAGTTCGCGGCCCGGTCCCTCCGAGGTCACTCCGAGCCTCTACCAGGCCGCGCGGGCTGGAGAGCTTAGCGTCACTGCCCGCAGTCACCCGCCCTGGAGGTGAAGGCCAGAGGGGCTCCCCTGGAGACGCCGCGACCGCGGCATGCAGGGGAAAGGGACCCAGACGGGCAGGGCCCGCGACCCGCTCCGACCCTGGCATCTGCTTCCAGGCACGCGCGGCAGCGCGCTTTCCTTCGAGGAGCCCGCGGGCCCTGCGCAGACGCGCCCGAGCCCCTCAGCCCCTCGGGAAGGGGGCCACCGTCACCCACCCCTCGGGAGGGGGGCGCACCGACACCGACCCCTTGGGTGAAAGGTGCACCGGCACCGACCCGTGGAGGGGGACGCACTGGGACTTACCTCTCAGGAGGCGCTCGCACTGGAACCCTCCCCTCCAGAAGTGGGGCGTGCCCGGAGCCGGCCCTTCAAGAAAGTTGGCGCGCGGGGACCGAGACTCCACGGAAGGGGGATGGGGGCCGCCGGAGCCTGCGCACTCCCTCCCCGCGCGGACCCGGAGCCTGCGCACAGACCTGGGCGGTCGGGCTGGGGCGCCGCACCTGTGCGCCAGGCCCTCGAGGCGAGGAGGAAAACTGAAGGCGGGAAGGGCGGGGGCGGACCCAGGAGAGCCCTCCCAGCAGATTACTCTAAATTCAAGTGTACTCCTCCAGGTAATTAGCGGGCTGTATTTGTCAAGATAAGAGGACAGCACACATTGTAACGTTTCGTTCACTTGATTTAGAACTTCGCTGTTGGCACACTGGAGTGGAGGTTAGCTCCCGGAGCGGCGGCCTGCTCCCCAGGCTACCCCAGGGCACCAAGTCGCCCCTCTGGGGCCCCGCGACCCAGACCGAGGCGGGAGGGGGCTTGCCCTGAGCAGAGGGGCTCCCTCCGACCACACACGCTGGTACAGCCGTGGGCCAGGACTTACCCTCTGCGAGCCCCGCCCCCCACGCCAGCCCGAGCGCAGCACCTGCTGAGGAAGACCCCTCGCTGTGTTGAACCTTGGCCCGACCACTCTCTGGTTAGCGGCTCGGCTCGGGCATATTTCTGAACCTGTTTCCCCAAGGCAAAGAGAGTGCCGGTGACACACCATGCTGGGTCCTTAGCAGCTTCTCAATAGTACCCGCCGTGCGACCAGCAGCACCTGGCCTTCCACAGAGGGCGGCTCCTGCGATGATCAGTTTTTCCCTCCTGATGAAAGCAGGGGACGCTGGTCGTTGCCCTGACCTCCTATACCAGCGCGGCGCATTAGCACCGCTTGCGGCCCAGGGTCCTCCGGCCTCCCTCGATCAAGGGGGATCGAACGAGCCTGTTCAGGGACTCTGCCAGCAGTAGGCTGAACCCTGGACCCACATGACCAAGGGCCGTATCCCAGGTCTACTTGGAATTGTGCGACCTGGACCAGTTCAGTTCGTTTAACGTCAGTTTCCCCATCTGTTAAGATGGGGTGGACAATGTAGAATTCAGTGTTTTAATGCGTCCATTATTTAGGGCAGTACCTGACTCCAGGTTAACACCAGATAAGTGATAGCTGTTATTACACTAAATCATTAACACAGGAATTCACACACACAGAGGATTCAGGGGACAGTGCAATCGCATTTGGGGTTAAGTGTACATTTCTCTAGAAAACAGTTTATTTATATTTGAAAGAGAGAGCATGAATAGGGGAGGGGCAGAGAGAGAGAAAGAATGAGAGAGAGATTCCCGAGCAGGCTCTGTTCCAACAGAGTCCGACTTGGGGCTCAAACTCACCAACCACGAGATCATGACCTGAGTTTCAATCAGGAGTTGGTTGCTTAAACGACTGAGCCACCCAGGCACCATCTAGTGAACTGTTCTGATCAAGTTCAGAGAGAAGGTTCCTTAGCAGGTAGTGGTTACACTCACTACATGGCTCTTTGACAGAATCTCTAGGAAAGAACACTGGGGCCAGGGCTTGACCTCCACCCGTCACTCCTCAGACCACACCCTCTGAAGCAGGCCCAGCTTCATGGGCCTTACAGTCAGTCCCACAGGCCTGCCCTCAGAAGGGCCCACGCTAGTTTCATGCTCTGGCACTTGGAATTCCTTATCATCTTACCTTTGTGCTAGTGTTCTGGAAGTGTAATGGGATAAGGGAGCAAGCACGTGAGGAGACACGTGTAATGCAGAGGTCCACCGGCTCCAGTCCACACACAGCATTCCTGATGCCCTGTGAGCATGGAATCCCAGCGGCCCCCGATGCGTGGGAAGTCAGTGGGACTCCAGGCCGGTACAGGTGAGCATGTTACACATATGATCAAGGAGCAGGGAGCACACAGCCCCAAGCAACCATGCTTTCTGTTCAAACCACAACTTGTTTTGTGCACAGGAATTTCGAAGGCAACAGCGGTCTAAGAGACAAATGACTGATGCTTATCCCTTCTGACTCTGTCACCCCCTGTGCTAGCCAGTCACCTACAGGGAACCTGACAGAAGGAAAGAGAGAGCACCCAGTCCTCCTCACTCACCATGCACTGAAGGTGAACGTTGAGAGAATGTGCACCAGTCGAGAAGTGAGCGAGAAGTGAAGTCTGGCGCTGTGCACATTTGCGATGTCCTGGTAACAAAATACGCAGGCAGAAGCAGTGAAAAAACCAAACTAGGGTCAGGTATTCCACATACAAGCCAAATGCTCCTACTTTTGCATTTAAAAGCATCACTGCATGACATAAAGAAAAATGGATTTGTGCTAATCATTGTTAACTTCACTTAGAACATTAAATTGCAAATTTTAAAAACCATGACAGGTAGAGAATGTGCAAGAAAGCAGCTTTAGGCCTTAGCACCTGTAAGGGCCCTTTTTTCCTGCTTTTTGAACAAGGGGCCCACAATGGCATTTTGCACCGGGCCCTGGGAACTCCACGGCTGGCCCTGGGCGCAGGCCCTACACGCACGTGGCCTGCTCAAAGCACAGCACGGGGGAGCTGAGGTCAAGGGTCCTGCTTCAAATCCTAGCTCCTGGCCCTGGAAACCAGCAGTGACTTAACACACCAGGAGTCCTTCCACAAAGGCTGCTGCGGCCCTAGATGAGCCGGCACATGGTGAGCCCCGATACACGCCCAGCACACAGGCGAGCCTTATCACCCCCCTCCCCGGGTCCCTGACTGTCCCCGAGGCCAGCTGAACTCCCGTCTATCAAATGTGAACGTCTATAGGTAACAGACAAAGCTATATGGGAGAAAAAAGCCAAGACTCTGAAACCAGAGTCGGGAGACCAATTATGAAACCTTGTCTTGCTTGGAACTATGCATTTCAGTTTATGAGGCGTCAGTAAGTTATTTCAACTTCTACCCATTCCTAGAACCCAACACTTGAAACACATTAAAAAAAATGAATTTATCTACAAAGAACCAAATTACTTTTATTTAGGAAAAACAAGAACCAACTGTCCATTTTAAGAAAATGGATTTAAAAAAAAATTTTTTTTAACGTTTATTTATTTTTGAGACAGAGAGAGACAGAGCATGAATGGGGGAGGGTCAGAGAGAGAGGGAGACACAGAATCTGAAACAGGCTCCAGGCTCTGAGCAGTCAGCACAGAGCCCGACGTGGGGCTTGAACTCACAGACCGCGAGATCATGACCTGAGCCGAAGTCGGATGCCTAACCGACTGAGCCACCCAGGTGCCCCAAGAAAATGGATTTTAATTAAAAACTAAATCAGAAATAATATTTCCTATTTTAATCTGAAGCTTTTAACTTCTCTGACCACAGGACACGTCTGTACGATTCCTTCCAGGGACACAAAGGGATGGTGACCGAAGTCAGGCACTTGAAATGTATTGCAGTTATTTTACTGAGCAATTAAACTTTTCGTGACTACAATGTAGTTTTGCTAAAATGAGATTTTCTATTTATAAAAACATGCTATTTGTATTTAAAAATTTTTTAACGTTTATTTATTATTGAGACAGAGCATGAGCTGGGGGGGCGGGGGTGGGCAGAGAGAAGGGGAGACACAGAATCCGAAGCAGGCTTCAGGGTCCGAGCTGTCAGCAGAGCCCGACATGGGGCTCGAACCCACGAAATGCGAGATCATGACCTGAGCCGAAGTTGGACATTCAACTGACTTGACCACCCAGGCGCCCCAAAACATGCTGTTTTTAAAAATCAATCTCAGTAAATACAATAAATAAAAAATCCATCTCAATTTGAAACTCAGTAAGATTCTTGTCGACTGAACATGGAAAATCATTGTCTTCGTCCTTCTTGAGCAAGTCAACCACCTGTTAAGATGGACACGGCCTGGGGTTCCTGACAGAGGCCAGGAAAAGCGTGGTTCCACAAGCCTCAGCTGTCCCACAACGTGACACAAAAACGTCTAATAAACTGCCGCATGGGCAAAGCCAACCCTCCATCCTGTTATCTTCACGAGGGACATCGACATTATTACAGCAACTTTCAACACACCTACCTACCGGGCCTCCTGCAGGTCAATCCTTGGACTTGAGTCACCTGGTGCACCTAGGAGCGGGCAGCTCCAGGTGGAGCGGCCCGCGCCCCTCCCCACACACATAAAGGCACCGTGATCCCCCCACCTTCACGGGGGAGCCTGGTGGTGGCAGTGGGCCCCAGCCTTGGGGAGTCACCGAATCCTGAACGGGACTCCCAGCTCCGAGGCCGCAGCTGCACTCTTGAGCAAGTTTTGACTTTACAGAGTTCCTCCCTGCACAGAATTCCCAACTCCTCTCGTTGGCTTTTTATTTTTTCTATTTTTGGTTATGAAACAAAATCAGAGCTTAAAAAGTGGGAGGGGGATCCATTCCTGCAGGCTCCTCTCTCCAGGTGGATGCTAACTCTCTAAGAACCCTTCCCTGGAAAGGAAGTTACCTCCTGCCTGGACACGCAAGTCAGGAGGAGTTACCAGCCCTTCCTCGAGGAGGCCTTTCGGGAAGGACGGCCCTGAGGGTGGGGGTGAACAGGCCAAGTCCCAATGGCAGCCACCCCTCGTGAGCCTCTAGCAGTGCCGGCTACCCTTGGGGATTTAACCGCCCTCCCCAGCCCCTCAGGGCCCCACGATGAGCTCCATTCTACAGAGAAGCACAAGCACAGGGAGGCAGCCTAACAGGCAGAGCTGGGCGGCGCACAGAGCAGCTCAGCCCTGCCCCTGCTCCTCCAAAACATCCGGGACTCACTAAAACCCTCTGACAGCACCCAGGTGAGCCCCGCCCCCCACCACAAGCTCCCACCACGGCTTGGACAGGGCAGCCTCCCAATGACGCGGTCACCTAACCCTGTGAGCTGAATGGTCTCTCGAGCACTGGGCACAACCTTCTCTAGGATTTGTGGACCAGAGAGGATTTCAATTTTGACAAAACGCTCCTACGAGGGTAGGCTCATTTTGATTAGAAAGCTGGATCTGGGACTGCCTATGGAGCTCCCAAGATCAGGTGGGCCCAAGAATCGCTTGCCTTGCTCCTAAAACATACCTAATAAAGTCAGGTTAGGAACAACTAAATCGCTTTGTATGAACGAGATCCCTGATCTTCCCAATGTCTAGCTGGAAACACCTATAAAACAGAAATATGCGCCACCGCCCCTCCACCATCCCTGGAGCCAATGGCGCCCACAACTGGCAGAATTTAACAAAGCGACATGTCCCCCAAAAACTCTGAACACTCACCCTGACTCAAACTATGATGTTCAATCACGGGTGACGCCATCAGAGTTTTGCATCACGCAAGAGTCACCCACAGGAGGAGGAGGTCACCCTGTGATGCATGAGCATGTCACATTACCCGAGCAGCCACCTTGGCCAGATCAGTGGTTCCCAAATTGGCAGGTGGGCATTCGTTAAAATTTACGCATTTTAGTTAAATGTGCATTAGGAAAAAAACTAGCTTATCCAATCTGCGACCACAAAGATAGATATTCTCACTTGGGATGAGGGGAAGTTAAAAGGTGGCTTGCTGACAGGTGGCACTTTGCAGACAGAGCAAAAAATCACAAAAGCAGTACGCAAGGCTTTCAGTGTCGGGACACCGGATATGAGAAAATTATGCACTCCTCCGTGGTTCACGGCATCCCTGAAGCTTCATAGAGTTTCAGTTAGAATTCCATTTCCATCTGTGTTGTAAAGGTTTCGCTTATGCAAGGATTTCTGTTTTAAAAAGAAAAAAGAAGTTCATGCACCAATGCCCAAAGGAGCCCCATCTAATTACACACACTGGCAAGGAAACCCACTACAACAGGTGTCCTCCTCCGGCAGGAGGGCCGTGACCACCTTTAGGATTTTGTGCAGACTTGCCCTTTGTGACATACAACAGACATCAGATCTCTCCTCTACACAGAGAGAGCAAGGAAACAGCCGGGTGCTCGTGTCCTGGTGAAAGGCTAATAACTTCACTAGATCTTCGTGCACTTCCTCTGCTTTCTCATGTAAACTGCTGACCTTTGCACCCTTTCCTTATGATCACCAGACACTTCTGTGGAGCCTCAACCACCCAGACCAACAAGCTGGGAAAATCTAATGAAGAAAACATGCGCCATGGGCACCAAACACAATCTACAAACCCAGGAGGTGAATTCAGCCACCTGTTTGAGGCACGCCCAACAAAGGCCTAACAGAGCAACTATTTTTTAAATATGTGAGAGTCAGGATCAAAACTGTTGAAATTTTCATGGACCTCAGGATGTTCTCAGCCTATTTAAGGGCTAAATCAATGCTTTCAGCATAATGACTAAAATAAGCTGTGGTGCTTAACACACACTGACGACTGTCATCCCCCGGCCCACCCCGTTCTTCTCCTTGTCCTGGAGCACGTGAGGGCAACGCGCTCACGAGAAATCACTTTCCTCTGGCCCGCCGCCGGCTAACACACCGCCGGCGCTGTCTGAAACGAGTCTCCACGTCTGCAGAGCCCTACACGGCCTGTGCGATCTCACCAGCGCCTCACACAGGGATGCTGTCAGAGGAAAATTTTCGGTTGAATTTTTCCAAGCTGTAAAGAGATCTTTGGCCATTGAGGGGAGCCACTGGTTTGGTCTATGAGCTGTTCTAAGTATCAGTGTGGATTTCAGACAGCTTCACCGTTCTGAATTTCCTGAAACCGGCCGTTTCTGAACTGCGACAAGGTGCCCGTGTATTTCGAAAAAGAAATTTAAAGCAGGCTAATTACTACATGTTTAACATCATCGTAAAAACACACCTTCTTCACACAAGTATTTTTAAGTGGATTTTGAAGATGTTTATTGCATTGTTTGGTGGAAAAAACAAAACAACACATACATGTATTTAGCACAAGCTTGTGAAATACACAGAGCGTAACGGGGCGAGGCGCAGTCTCTGCCCCTCGCCCACCTCTGAGCACGGAGTTGTGACCAAGTGGTTCCCGCAACAGTCGGGCGCTGCGCGTACAAGCCTCTAGTTCTCTCCTTTCAGCACTGGTAGCAGCTCACCGTTGTCTCTCAGTTCCTAATGACGAAAACAGAAAGCAAAAACAACATGTATGCGGACAGATGAAAAATGGAAACGTGTGAAGAACAATCACAGGTTGCATCCGTTATCAGAGACCAGAAGAAACACCTCACTGGATTAAAACTAGCTCACCAACACGCTGAAACTAACTATTATGCCATAAACACTATCAGATTACAGAACTGAGGTTTTAAAAGGCATTCCAAAGCCAACAGAGTGATCAGCATTAACAAACACAGCAATTAGAGCAAAACACCCATAGCCCCACGAGGGGTACACAGGCTTCACTGTTTCAACCCAGCCTGGAAAGGCCGCAGTACCACGAGCGTAAAAGTGTACGTGTAGAGGCCAAAAACCACTAAAAAGACCTACAAATCCAGAAATATTGTGTGCTATCTTGCAGATTTAAAATCTGGAACACAGCCATCAAATTTAAAATGTGACAATAAATGATGAATGAGATTTTCTAGTTTAAGACAAACATTTAATCTGATGTAAATTTGCGGGTTATTACTAAGCAGCATGAACATCCATCAATAAAACCACGAAAATCAGGGCACCTCGCTGGCTCAGTCGGTAGAGCATGCGACTCTCAATCTCAGGATGGTAAATTCAAGCCCCACGTTGGGCATGGTGCCTACTTAAAACACACACACACACACACACACACACACACACACACACAAAATTCCAAATTCCATGTGACTTCATCTCTGGTTAAACCCCATCAGGTGTGATTCTGTCATATAAACTCAGACAACTCTCAGTGATGTTCTGGGATCTTCCAACATTAACTCATTAACAAGCACACATCGTACTGCACTAAAGGACCAGGCAGGACTTTTCTGAGCACATGATCTGGAGGGCAGGAGGCCATGCTGCTCATGGAGAGGCCCAGAAGCCTGCAGGTGGAATCTGGACTCAAGGACTCACGAGTTGTGACATCACATGCAGATTACCTAACTTCTCATCCGTGTCCCCTCATCTGACGACTGAGGACAAGGAACTCAGGATGCTGTGAGGACGGCCTAAGCACTAAGGCAGCCTGCCTGGCACACGGGGATCGCCATCATCATCACCACTAATGTGCGCCGACCTTATCTAAATATTCCCTCTGTAAACAAACATTCTGCAGTAGTGATAACATGACCTCACTGAATATGTACTAATTAGTTGCTATTTTTCTCAAGACACTAGATTGACTGAGTCATTGAATTACCGGGTAAGTTCTTTATCTAACCATTCAACAGCAAAAAGCACTCAGTGCTCTTAAAGGCCAGCCAGAATTAACCCACCTGGCAACTATGATGTTTCCGCTGAACTAAAGACGGAAGAACCGTGCTGTGTGGGAAACGGACTAAAATGGCAACCTAAGAACTGTTCCCAGTTATCTTCTCGGGAGAAAATGTTAGCAATATCACAAATGTCCAGATGTGTCTTTTTAGCAGGTGAACATCAAGAGTCCTGTAACATCCTGTTTTATACCTAAAACGAAGTTGCCCGCACAGCTCGGCTTTAGAATTAAATGAGATTGATCGATTGTTATCTTCCCAAGAGTTAGCAATGGCTAAGGTACAGGCTATAAAACATTCAGACAAGAACAGGCTCAGGAGTATTTGGGTTTGAAGACTGTGTCTAAAAAAAAATAAAACACATATATAACATAACAAATGCAGATCTATTTTTGTTGCTTCAGGGCTATTCAAGAGCTACTATGTTAAGCCTGTTCTTCTCCTCCAGGAATGAGACACTTTACTAGTAAAAATGCCTCACTCGCTGCCTTCAGAAGCGCCATGTCAAACAGCACTCCGCAGCAGACAAGACTGGTGTGGGTGAAACCACAGCAGACGGCATCCCTGCCCCGTGTTCACCACACGTCCAGGCCCACAGAGCTGATGTCACTCAGCGCTGGGCTCGAGTCCTCCCAACAAGACCAAAGTAGGAGTTAAAACTTATTTTAAAACCTAACTAGGAGCAGTCCTGCTGCCGGGGGGTTAGCACTGCGGCGTCCCTGCGGGCCCAGGCTAAGAAACAGCGCGTGGCACACACAGGCGCTATCAGGTGTAAGCGCCCCAAGAAAAGTCCTGCCCACTGAGCATTCGCGGAGGGTTTCCTTAAAGCAAGCTAAACAAGTAAATTAATGGTCAAAGATGTCAAGGGTGTATAAGAAAAGGTATTGTTTCTAAACATGCTTACGATCTGACAGAGCTAACCGATCTCCTAGCGTCTGAGGCCAAGCTGGACATGGGAAAGGCCCACAGCAGCCTCGCACAGTTCTGTTAGGAAGCCGGGGTCAGGGGCCTCAGGTCTGTCACACAGCTGACAGGACCAGGCAGCACTGTGTGTCAGGCCTCCTGCCCGTGGCCCGGCGCTCTTCCCTCCATCACCCCAGTGCATGTAAGGCAAAATAACACAAAAACACAATACAACGTAAATATAAAAGGACAGAAAAACTTCAGGAACAGGAGCGAAATGTTTCTGGCTTCAAGAATCTATACACGATTCATAGACAACAAGGGTCCTGAAGGGCACAGAACACATGTAACTATGGAACACAAGATATCCAAAGCAGAGGGGGGACGAGGAAAGAAAGGCTAAAAACATGGAAGACAGCTCCATCAGATTTAGTAGCGTGGGAGTAAAAATCACATTTCGAGCTTGGCCATCATCAGAGCATCCTGGACGGCCAAGTTACAGTTCTGGCCTTGGCCGGAAGCTCTTCGGGAGAGGAAGGAGGTTGTGCAGAAGACCTGGGGAGGCAGAAGGCCCCACAGCAGGGGGATGATTTGGCTGGCTCAGGGGATGGGTGAGCACAGCCTGATCCAACAGGGACAGTGGGAGGACAAGGTACTAGGGACACAGAAATGGTAACACGGGGTGAGTGCCTGGGTGGCTCAGTCAGTTGAGTGTCCGACTTAAGCTCGGGTCATGATCTCGTGGTTCATGACTTGGAGCCCTGCATGGGGCTCTGTGCTGACAGCATGGAGCCTGCTGGGATTCTCTATCCCCCTCTCTCTGCCCCTCCCCCACTCGTGCTTTCTCTCTCAAAAACACACATGTAAAAAGTAAAAGTAAATAAAAAAATAAAAATAAAAAAACCTTTTAAAAGAAATGGTAATCAAAAGTGAGCCAGAAGTGACTGGACAGGAGGCCAGGAAGCAAAGGAGTCAGGGAAGCTCCGAAGTTTCTGTTCAATATGAAACTGTAATTTTCAAACATGCCAACATTTCCCATCTTTAGGATGCCAAATGAACTCCGACCTTACCTTAACAATATCCAGACCTCCAACAAGTTCCCCTTTCACATACAGCTGAGGATACGTGGGCCAATTCGAGAAAGTTTTTAACCCCTGCCGAACCTACGGAAACAAGAGAAACTCTGAAACCTTACTATTAGACCCTAATGAGTAAAACTAAAGGCAAAGGATGAGAAACATAAAACACAGAACTTACTTCTTCATCCTCCAATATGTCAAATGTCTCATATTCAACACTACAAAAAGGAGAGAACATTTTAACAGGAAATAGCTGTATTAAACAAAAATTATAAAGCCTACTTGGTGTTTTAAAAAACAGTCAGGAAAAGTAAATTGTTTCGTTGCTAATGACATTCACTATAAAAAATGGAAATGACTTTACTTCTCTCAATCTGTCAGGTAGGTACAAATTCATCTGGACTTTTCTCTAGACAATACTGGATTAGACAGGGGTCAGCACACTTTTTCTGAAAGGGCAAGGCCATAAACACGCAGGCCCTGGAGGCTAGTCTCTGCATCACACAGAAGCAACCACACAGGGCAGACAGGAGTGGGTGTGGCCGTGTGCCAACCCCAGGTTAGACCTGTACCCCAAGTTTACACGAGTCTGTCCTTAACACTCCGTTCCCAGACCTCATCCCCGGAGCCGCCGCGTCTGATGTCCTGGAAGCTGCTCGGGGAGCGGGGAGCAGCTCTGACGTCTGTGACCACTCGCGGACACCAGGGCTGGGCCGGACGCTCACCGCCCAGGACGACGACGCCGCCAACAGACGCCACCTTACGGAGGTGTGCCTTCCCACGTGAAAGCGAACTTATTTCAGAACACACATGCTGTTTTCCATACGCACAAACCAGTGAGAGTGGTGTGGATTCATGCTGTACAATGAACTCTACTTGTTATAATGAATGAAAAATCACTGCATGGAAATCCAGCCATATCTACTCAGGACTTCACCGTTTGGTGGTCAAGGAATCAGTATGAATGTAGGACTGAATTCCTGCAGGGAGACTGCAGAGATACGTGCAGTCCCACAAACCGGCCAAAGAAAACGCCACACATAAAAGATAAATTTCGGGTTCCATAAAACCAAAACCACCTTCACAGGGAAATCTCACTCAGTAAACAAGTTCCCAAGAAAACTGTTCATGGTGCAGAAAACAGTCAAAAAGACAAGATGACAGGATAAATCAGCACCAAGTACCAACAGGACTGTCTGAAAGCAAGAGAAGATTAAAAAAAAAAAAAAAAAAGACCCAGTGTAAGTTTCCCTTCAGGTTGAACTAAAGGAGGCAGACCTCCTAGTCTGAACAGTACGATAAGCGCGAGTTACAGGTCCACAAGGGAGCTGAGAGGCACCGGGCCCACGCACGTGCAGGCGTGCGTGCAGTCACGACAGCCAATGCGTCTCCTGAAAGTTCTGTGCACAGAGTACCTCCAGACCTCCGTGTATGCTCGGTACACGGCCCCTCGAGGCGTGTGTCTTTGGGCAGAGAAGGCGAAGAGGAGTGTAAGAACGGAGGGGAAGGAATAAAAAGCCAGAGCTTTCTCCACAAACTGACAGCTCTCAGCAAGAGGACAGTCTGTTCAAGGTGAAGAGTGGCAAAGGTCCCCACGGCCCCGCTCACCGCAGAGCCGACTGCGTCAGCAAGTCTGCAGCTGGGAGCGCTTTGTCTCCAAAGAAGCCCCTCTGTTCTGGGGAGCAGGTACTTGCAAATCCAAACAGGATTAGACAGGTATTGGGCGACTCTCCACCGAACATACGAGCTGAGACGGCCCGATGCTCCTGTGCGCTGGCCTCATGGCCTCGTGGAGGTACGCCCTGAGGGGACACGCTGTCACTAGAGACAGGTGGCCTGAGCGTGTCACACCGGGGAGCTGTGACAGAAGACAGAGAACGGGGCCATAAAAACCGATGACCAAAAGCAAGCCAGCCTCTGCTCTGTCCTCGGGCAGAGTGAGGAAGGTCTGGCTAGAGACCATATGACAAAAGACTCTTTAGACTCTCCTCTGTAAAATGTCACCATCACTTGAAGAAATCAATCTTTGCTTTTCATGTCCCCAGAGTTGTATTTAACCTGTGCTACTCAACTGACTACTTTCAACCATGCCCACGCATGTCTAAATATTTCAAAAGATTACCTTCCCCACGACTTCAAAGAAATGGTTAATCTCTTTAAAGCTATGGCTAAAAAATTAACTTAAAAACTAAATAAAGCAAGCTATGGCTAGCACAGTAAGAACATTAAAAAGAAAGTGTTGTGAAATAAGTAAAATAATAATAATAATAAGCAAATACATTTGATAAACTCTACCGAATATGGGCGAAGTATCTCCCAACAAGTGGTTTGTTTTTAATCAGAAAAAAATCAACTGCAATCTTCTTACCTGGCAGCATTACCACTGAGCAGATCAAAAGCATGAACACAGCCTTCAATTTACCCTGCTTCTGAGATGCACAGAATGACCTGTACATGGGCCCTATGCATTTGATAAAATGTTGAAAACTAGAATAGTTTTTAAGGAAATTAAAAACCTCTACTACATTTCCCTAAAATATCTTTGTGCGTGTTCAAGAACTCAGTTATTAACTTTCCTCTGGGAAAGCAGACAAATAGTTATTCCAGTAATTGCCTAAGAAGCTCCTTTATGTTACCAATCAGTTGATACTGTCCAAAAAATCCTCTTGTGGTCTAAGTTAAAGCATTCACAAAGCACCACAGCAAAAACAAATAGATAAACATATACAGATAGAGCCACAACAACCGAAAGGCATCAGTGGCACTACGGATAACTGAAGTTTCTTTAACACACCATTTGAAAACAAGATTTACCTACCCGGTACTATTTAGTATCTCCAGAATCTGTTTGCTGAATCCACATTTTGCTTCCTAAATTTAGAAGGGGGAAACAAAAACACACACACAGGTAAAGATGGATTACATTTCCTACTCAGCCCCCTGGCCTGGTCCTGTGGACGCTCTGTCCCTGGGACACAGTGGGCACAGCGCACTCTAGTGACGAGCCTCCCAGTGCCTCTGGCATCACAGAGCAGTGGGTCAGCTGGGATTTCAGGAGGCCACCAATCCCCATCCCACCCCCCTTTCAAGTCCTGACCCATCCGGACATCACCCTGGACTCTCAGCCCACAGACTTCCTTCAGGCTCTACCCACCGGGGATGACCCGTGTCCTGGAACCTGACAGTCTTTGTGGTGACACGGTCCTCAGAGGGGAACCTTGCCGCTCTACCAAGACTCGAGTTCCTTCTCCACTCGCTCTCAGATGACCTCGCCTCACCTAACCTTTCTGCACTGAGCGGGATCATCACCTGCCTGTTCCCAACTGGACTTTTACTCCCCGGTTTTTAAAACGTATCTTTACGTTACAGGGTCACAGAGTGCCAGGCTTCTCTGAGGTTATGGAAGGGCTACACGGTTCTGTGAGGCCGCCAGGTCCCAAATCCTAGCGATCCTGGAGGGAAGACTCGGCACCACATGCATTTCTCAGCAGCGCAAGGAACTCTGCTCCCAAGATGTATGAATACTTGCTGACCTCCAGAAACAAACTCTTTGAGAATAAAAACCTGCTTTAAACAATCACCAAGAAGATATAAAAAGATGACTTTATCACTACTGGGAATTATTAACTTCCTCTATTTTGTTTTAATAAAATTAGTGAGCCGGTCAAAGAAGCTAGGTCCTGATCTGTGACCTCAGCATGCTGAGACATGTATCACCATTTTCCCGGTTACTGCTTACACTGCAACAGTTACGTCGACGACTTATGGTAACTAGCTGGTTTTACTGTATTAGTTATGTTAACTTTCACACTCGCTATCACAACCTCGTTCTCCGGGAAGCACACTGAACACTCACGCAAGGGGCCGTGAGGCCCTGGGAGGTGAAGCAAGCAGCCCGGGACGACAGAAGAGACGGACTGCCGTCCCTCCGTTCCACCAGCCTCGCCTCCCAGGGCTTTCACCTCTTCCCCTGGGCCACGAGCCAGACTCTGTCCCACCTGCCTACCTCTGTCACTGGCTGAGAATAAAGGAAGGGAACACAGCCTGGTTTCTGGAGATCTCCGTTCTAGTCCACATACAAATGATACTCAGCTTTGCTCAAGCTGCCGGTGGGAGTGCTCTTATCTAACTTGGTCCTCAAAACGATGCACAACCAGTATGCTCCTTTATCCAACAAGCTCCAGGAACCACCCCATTACAAGTAAGAACTGCCAAACTTTCACTCAGTCATCAAACCGGTGCCCCCGGCAGCGACAAGGCTCCCCGTGCCCGGGACGCGTGTGAACCAAACTGCTCACTACACGAGCCCAGGGACTCAAGTCGGGACGGGACAGCAACTAACAGAACCAGGAGAGGGTGAACAGTGTTGACCAAGTTTGGCAGCAAAGAGAAACGCACCCCGCTGAGATGTTGATGTTATGAAGTCAGGCAAGATGTGGATTACTTTGTTTGATCTCCATAAGCACCAATTAAGGCCTGGATAACTTCCTGATGCCACTTTAGCTTCATTAGCCACAGCCAGGAGAAAAGATTTAAGCGTCCCCTAGTTGCAGATGTTAGCATCAAAAGAAATTACAAATAAAACCATTTTTGAGTTCTTTACCTGTTTGTTTCCTTTCATAAAGAGCATCACAGAAGCTTTATTTGTCAGTACTTTGAGCCTGAAGAGAGAAAATTGATATAAAATGGCTCAGCTCAATTATTAAACACCACTTTTGCTCCGCTTCAGGAGTAACATGCATATTTGAGGGATAGCAGGATGATAGTTCACAGCTTTGAGTGGTATTAAACAAGCAAATGCATTGACATTTTCCTTTATTTCATTCTCTCCCCGAGCCACCATAAAACACAATATGGCTTTTAAGGCAACGAATGTTCCTTCGAGTTGCAATTCAAGCCCATCAACTCACAGCACTAAAAAAATAATAATAGCCAATTCAGTAAGGAATTGTTCAGGAAGGGGCCTGTACACTGAGCCCACCCACAATTTCCAGAACTACATCTTGTGGGCTCCCTTCTCCGCCACGAGGCGGCACACGGCCCCACACTCCCCGATGTTCACAAGGTCACAGAGGGAACGGGAGGTGCTAAGTGCCGGAACGCCAGCTGCTCACATCAAACGCCCCTGTCTTAACTTTGCGTTTCACACTTTGTACGATCTTCCAAAGGCCATCCCCCACTTGCTGTCAGGAGCGGCAGCCGTCTGCGTGCCGCCTAAGGGTCGGTCACAAATCCCAGGACAGTCAGCGTCAGGACTACCTGTGGTGGTCACGTCACCGGATGCTCCTCCCACCGGTGCTCTGGGTCACTCACAGCTCAACACCTCCTCAGAGAACAAAGTGATCACAAACGAAACACCCAAATCATGCTCAGGGCTTCGTCACGTACACTTCCGGTAGAGTACGATGGGCCGATTCTCAGAAAAACTCAGAAATAAAGAATATGGTGCTGATCGCCGTCAGTCACCTGCAGCGACCCGACTATCTGGGCCCAGGAAACCAAAACAAGCGCTTCCGTCCGACTCACAGAGACGTCGCCAGAGCCAGGAACTCAGGCTCTGGCCCTGTGCTTGCCAGGAGCACTTCAAGAGATTACTCAAAACACAAGTGTATCTCTACAGCAATCTCTATGGGACTCCAGCTATCTAGTCTGAGGCCACAGGAAATATAGACACAGCACATTAGGAAACGAGACAGAAGGTCTGATGAAGACGAGGACATAAACAGCAGCAAGACAGAATGAAGGCAGATACTAGCGCATACAAAGCACAGCAGGTTTCTGAGGCCACTTGGCCTTCGTGAGCCACCCAGGTTATTCAGCAAAGAACACATCTGGGGACCCAGAGTCAACAAAGGCACTAGGAGACTCACTGTCCTACCAAAAAGGCAGCAAAGGGTCTAAATCATTTGAGAAAGTGTGGCACTTAAAGGAGAGTTTGACACACATGGGACACTGTTTATTAATCAAGGACAGATAAATGAGGTGCTTACTATTAAACACTTTTATCTCAAAATGCTGAATGGCAAGAAAACTACAAGAGGAGGCTTCGCCTTACAGACTCAAGCCCCAACTACGAACGGCTGATCCACGGATGTATTTCAAAATAAATTCTTCTTTAAACCTCTACATTAATTCAAATTTATCACAATAAAAATCCCTGTAAGTCTCCCGACAGGCCAAAGTCCAAAATTTCCATAAGATAAGATCTTTAAAAGCTGATTGAGATCCTTCATACAACAAAGACCAATTTTTACAGCTCCAAATCTCCTTGAATTTTAAGTTATCATGGTTAGAAAGGCAGCGTGAGGCCCCCAAAGTGTTTACGCGGGTACCACACGCGCAGCCCTCGCTCCTCACACTGGGCACTCTTCACAGCCCGCGTCCGGATGATGCTGAGAGGAGGGGCTGTTACTGAAGGCTGAACACCGGGACCGCTGGAGCCTGGCTCCGAGATGCAGAGAAGTAAGTAAAACTTAGTCATTCCACCGAGACAATGACATTTCGTTCTATAAAAACGAAGAATATCCTCCACGTGCTCATTAAATTGGCACAAAAATTTCTCCAGTGCAAATGAGACCTTCCCAAGTTCGCATGACTAGTCTGACTGCAGACAACACTCTTATGACCTCGGCACACGAAAACAAATCCCCCGTTTCTATATGGAAAGAGCAATGCAAAAACCAAGAATTAGGAAATATTTTTAAAGTAATAAATGGTAGACTATTTGACACTTTTAAACACTTACCTTTCTTCTAATTTGGGAGCTTTGGGGCAAATTGTATCTAGTTCGTCCGATGCTTCCAGCTCCTGAAATAAACACATGTGTAAGTTTAAGAAACGTTCACTACAAGGCAACTCTCCTTGGTCGTACCCTGACACGGAATATCAATCAACCATCTCATCAGAAATACTTTGCATATGCTCCAGATTCATATTCGTAAATGTAGAGATTCTTAAGAAATTCCTACTTTACATTTATTACAGCGCTTACAAAAGTGTGCTCTACATGAAAATTCTTTACAAGGTGCAGACTTCTCAGTTCTAACCTTGATTATATCAAGTCCTCCTATGAGCTCCCCAGACACATAGAGCTGGGGATAGGTAGGCCAGTTGGAGTAGGTTTTGAGGCCCTGACGAACTTCTTCATCTGAGAAGATGTCAAAACTGCTAAACTGAATATTGTGTTTGTGAAGGATTTCCACCATCTGCTTGCTGAAACCTGCATAAGAAAAAGAAAATAAAGAACTTAGCTTCTCTCTTACACATGATTTTAAATTAATTCACAGCACACATTAGCTACTGAACAAAGATGTCGGCCTCAATCTCACCCGTGATTTAATTAGCATGGCTATACAGCATGGAAAGAGAAAACAAATTCCAACAGCCCCTTATCTGACCTTGAAGTAAACCACGTGTTCAAGTGGGGCTTAGAGTTTAACACATTTGTGAATCTTTTAAAAGGTCTCTCTTTATCAATGTTCCTCTTCAGTATTAGGCATGATTTTGTTGTAGGAGAAATAAGGCTGGTCAGAAAGCCCCAGAACCTGCCCCACCCACCAACGAGACAAACAGTTGAGCCCTGGATGGCCACCCCACCTTCCCGCACACCCCCATCGATCAGGGGACGGATTCGGATGCCTCCACGGTCCCTCCCAGCCCTGCGGTCTGTGAGTCTGTGAGAATGAACACTGGATGGGGGAAAAAAAAATCACAACAGTCATTTTTAACCACTCCGTGAGCATACTGAATCCCAGCCGTTTGGTTTCTGTTGCTCTGGAAGTACTTCCTGAGTGTCCATTTCAGGAGCTCTCAGCCCATATGATCTTTAACAGAATAAATTATCTAGGTCGAGGAGGAATGTGTTCTGTTAGTGGACACTGGATACACTGAGTTTCAAAGCTGTCTTTGGTGTTGTTACATAGGAACTGTCAACAGGCTGACAGCGTCTTTCTCATCTGGTGCTGTTACCTGACAGTCTCCTTTTGAAAACTATTTACATTCCCCAAAGTATGTAATGTGATTCTTTTTTTTTTTTTTTTTTTTTTTTTTTTACCGCACCATAGTGACTGACAATCTTTGTTCCGTGATTTTATTATACTTTTGTGACACATTTCTGTCCTGTACTTTTTTGACATCATTTTCTTATTATGACATTAGTACTGAAGAATAAGAGTGTGAATACCAGTCTTTTATAAAACTATTCGTCTTGTCTGAAAAGAGGATATTTTTCTTTCCATAAGCTAATTCTTCCCAATTGTTTTTCAATACTTTGTACCACTTTACTCTTTTCACACACCATCCTTCTTTTCAAACAGTCATAATTCACTGGAAAATGACCTGTTCTTCAGGTGCAAAATTCCTATAGGATTTCACAGCATCAGCAAGTATTTTTAAATAAAATCAAATCATAAAATTCAGTGTGATTAATTGCAAGAACAGGCTTCACCTGGTGTCCTCCAAAAGCACTCTTACTACGAAAACGGAGATGTACTACTGAGCTCCAAACACTTTTCAAATCTACAGTTTACTGAGATGAAGCACTGGTATTTGTACGGCATATAAGTTGCTTTCCCTACAACTGAAGTGTTAAGTTCATGTACAGCCTGAAGTAAAACACTGATTCTGAAATTTTTTTCGCTCATCTGGGAGTTCATTAGTAAACAGCTAACGGCTGATTGCTGATGGTTATTCTGTTGCCAATATATTAACTCATTTCTACTGTAACTGGCTGAGGAAAAGCTTTCTTTTAGCTTTAGGCAATTACATGCAGACTAGAAAGATTGATGGGGAATGTTCAGTTTTTAAGGGTTAAAGGAGCAGACTGGAAATGTTATGCTTAAGGATAAAACAGTGAGAAGGCTTCATTCCAATAACAAAATATTTACACACTTTTAAGAAAAACGTATGCACGCAATTACAAATATTTAAAAGTAGAAGAACCACTTAGCTGTCACAGAACCACCGTTTCTGTCTGCAGTCATTTCTACTCATGACAGAAGGCGTGAACAATAAGCCTGACTGGTACATCTCATCTAGTAACAATAAAACCCTAAAGCCCACTTCTCAACCTACAATGTTTGTGTCAGATTTAAAAAGAAAACCCTGTTAGATGACTTTTGCTGCAGAAGAAAAGTCTGTCCCGTGGTTCAAATACCCTTTGCTTTGCTAAAAGCTTTGTTAACTGAAATGGATACAAGAATTCCCAAATAACTTAATTAACCTGCATGTTCAAGGATTTAACATTCTGTTTAAAAAGATGTACATCTCAGTATGTCTTGAAAATCTGCCTAAAACACGAGAGCCCTCTCTTTCCTGTCCTCCTGAGGAGCACAGAGTAAGAATAATCTAGTTCTTTGACAACTGACACCCTATCACCACGTCCAGCTCCTAACACACTACCCAGTTCTGCCGGGAGAAGCCAAAGCTGAGAGCCACAAAGACAGGGTGTAAAGTGTGAAAGGGCTGGGCTGAGATCAAGCGGGGCTCCAGGGCAGACCCTGAAATGGCTCTCAGGGTTTCCCTGACAGAAAGCTTCAATGTTATACGTTCATGTTTTCTGATTACCCGAAAGCAAGGTGGGGTCGGCTAATCAAACATCACCGCAGCTCCACTGCACAGAGGGGGCCCACGGGGAGTACCGGCTGCCACTGACAGCAGGGCCTTCCGAGGGAATTCTTTCCAAATATGGAAATACCAGCCAGTGGTGTTCGCGAGCACTGACGGTCACTGCTTGTACAGAGGAGGCTCCGCTTGTACCTCACCTCGGATGTGCGAACACAAGAGCAAAACCTATTTTCCGCTAAGTGGGCTCAGAAAGGAAGAGGGTGAAAGTCGAGTACACTCCTGAAAGAGAACGGTTTCGAGATGAAGAGTCCGTGTAGCAGGGCACACAAAGGGGGACACAGAGCCAGAGGAGCATCAATGAAGGAAGTAGCAGGGTACAGGCACAAGAAAGGCACCTTCTAACTGATCCTTGAATAGATGCTTTATTAAAGAACACCAACACCCTAAAATGGCCTATTTCCCACACGCCACTTACTTACTATATTTGATTATTTGATACAAAGACATGTTGTTACACAAATCAAGACCTCAGGAAACAGAAAAACTTGTCAAAAACATAGTCATAAAAATTATAAAGAATAAAGCAAGTACTTGTTTGAAATGAAACTGTACCTGTTAAATTACATATATCTAAAAATCTTGTTTGAATTCCCCAATTACATCTCTTATTATCTAGATGTCTGTAATTATGTTTTTCAGATTGTTCCAAAATGTTTGAAAGCTTCTTTTTTACTCTAACGTGCTTTTTATACACTCTTCTAAATGCCAGTTAACATACAAATGACTAGAAATGCATTATAAGTTAAGTCTAATGAAGAGGTAAGCAGAAAAATGGTTATTCCTCAGGGTAATTCTAATTTATTTGAATAATCATACAACATCTGATTTGCAAAGGATCCCCAAGACTGGCTCCAACCTCAATGCCACCAAAGGAAGGACCAAAGGCACAGAAAGGGTCACTGACCTGTACCTACATCACCAAGGGTGGCACTGGGCTGCAGCCCCCCTGCTGTGACACCCGGCCACTGTGCTTCCCCCTGCTGCCTCAGCACACCTTCCCCAAGCTGCGGGTTTTACCACCTGCCGGTCTGGTGAGATCACCACTCAGAAAAGAGTGAGAGGACGGTCCTGTTCGAACCCAAAGAAGAGAGCACTGTATCGGCTTTACTGCAGGTTTCCTACGTGGGAACCTGTCATTCAGGTGCATCCACGTGACAGCCAGTTCCACTACTCGTCACATTTCAGTGAAGGCACTGAACAAACCCCGTCAGACTCACGTTGTAAGTCCTTGTTATTAGGTCACCACAGAAAGCACCAGAAAGGATTCTCCTGCCTGATAGGGGAAAGTAAACCAGCCACAACCTCTATTAAAAACAAACAACCACAACAGAGACTGACTCTTGCTGCCTGGAGTTAACTCTGGCAGAGACAGAGTTTGCTTTTCAACATCTAAACAGCAAGCATCCTTGGACACGTAAATGCCAGCAAGGAAATTTTTCAAGTAGAAGTGAGAGCTAAAGGAGCCTTTTATCGTTTTAAGATGGGACTCAACATGAAACTTTATCTTTAAAACTGGACTTTTTCAGAACCTAGTATGTAATTTGCTAACCATATAGGGAAGAATTTACAATTAAAGCTATGCTAGAAGCTAGGTTATTTTTATAAAGTCACACTGGACATGCAGTAATCTTATCAACAGCACACTCAATTTTACTGCCACCTATGTGAAAAAAATTCCCCCCTGTATAGTTGAAACAAACTGATTCTCAACAGCATCATCAAAAGGCATTAAATGCTCAATTATGAAGCAGAATAATGTTGTACTAGGCATAGTAAAAAGAAAATAACATAAACCCAATACCAGAGGGGTCAAATAAACCCTAAAACTTACTTCAGGAGAAAATTACAAGCGTATATATACATGTATATGTATATGTGTATGTGTGGGGGGGGGGGTAGGTGGGTGGGTGTATACATACACAGAAAACAAGAGCACCTATGAACTGGAAATGACAGCAGTAGTTGAACACTAGTCGCATACTTCGATGTGCGACAACAGGGAAGGCCAAAGTGCGGGGGCGACACAGAACCACCACCAAAATTCTGAAAATTTTTAAAGCGCTCAATCTGGGCAAGGTGAATAAAAAGAGACTCCCAAGAGAGACAGGAAACCATTAACAGCAAACAGAACTGAGCAGACAAAAGCCCATTCACACAACAGCACTGCCCTCCCAACTCCGCTCCCGGTATGCTGAGTGGCTTTCCGTCTCTGGGTGCTTGTTACATAAACAAAAATCTTCAACTGGATGACTTCTAAGAAGCCTCTGGGTTCTGGAATTCTGTGTCTGGTGCACAAGAGATTGTCACCACCTCAATACGGGGTGCCAGCGGGAATTAGGACCTTCCGGATTTCCTAAGGCTGCCTCCACACAGGCGAAGGAGGGACGGTGTGGCAGGACCAGAGCGCGCCCACCCAGCCGCACGCCACGCCGGTGGAGCCCACTCTGCTCGCGTCCGTGTGAGAGCAGCTTCTTACCACAGCGGGGCTCCTGAGGAGTCCCCTTCATAAACAACATGCAAGGGGCAGCATGAGTTAGTTTCTTCAGGCGCAGGTTGAGGTCTTCTTTAGGATGCTCATGACCGCTGGGTGGGAAGGAGCCGCTAGATGCGTGTCGCTGAACTTTCTTGGTCAACTCTGGGGCGTGTGCACCATCTAATCGGTCAATTTTCTGAGAATTCTGAAGTTAAAAAAGTCATTTAAAATACGTGCGGCATAAAGCTCCAAAATTATAACAAGCACAAATCCACAGCTGCAGCTGATTTTTAAAGAGGTCAACACTACTTACTATTAGGTGAGTTTTTAAAACTCTGATCACCAATTGGCGGAATGCATCTCCATTTTAGAAATATGTAACTGTTTTCTTTCATCCCCCTTTTGGGAACATACTAGGAAAACATCGCTACACCTCGAACTCAAACCAGATCAGAGTCCAACCTTAAAGAGAAAAGATTTCCTCCACCCTCGTGAGGATTAATCTGTTACTAAGTACAAATGCAGTACTTGGAGGAACTGTGGGGACACTCAGGGGTGCCCTGAAGCACAGATTTGCACCTGCTTCCTAAGAGAGTCATTAATCAAACCAGGACCGGCCAGACATTACGTCCAGGCACATGCCCTAAGCAACCAACTTCTACCCAACGGAGGGGACATTTTGCGGCTATAGCCAAGTATCTGGATTGTTCTCCAGAAGCTCCAATTCTGGTTGCTGGTCCTCTACATGGCCCACATCACTTCTGCAGGATGCCCCAGGCCAAGCTTTAGCATCAATGCAAACAAGGAGACTACAAGAAGACGGGGCAAAGCCAGGAACAACCGAGTGTCTAATGTTCGTGGATCAGGGAAAGGGGTAAAGGAACCAAGATTCAGCCCCCCGGCCCACTACAGATGCAGGATCTCTTGTGCGTCCTTATCCTTACCTTGAAAAACAGAAAGGTGGGAACAGAACTAATTTCGTATTTTTCAGATACTTCAGGAACGGCTTCAGCTTCCAACTTTAAAAACAAAAGAATATAAAGCTTGATTATTAAAAGGTCCTTTTTTACGACTTCAATATGTCTACCAGATTCACATGCAGCATCCCTTCAAGTAGGTGATGTTTCTGAAGAGTCTGGTACAAAAGTTTATGACACATTTACATTTAAATGAGACTCACTGGGCTGGTGTGTCATCCACTGAGTCCGCAGTGTCAAAACAGGTTCAGAGGTTTTTATTTTGTTGCACATTTCAAAAGATGCCTGGAGGCTGTGAATAAAATTTTTGGTGCACTAGTGACCTAGTAAATTTTCAATCATATGCAGCTACTACTATATTGAAATCCATAAATCACTGACCCCAGTTATGTCATGATTACAGTGCTTATTTTCTGCCCACAGCAATTCTTGCTGTTTGCTCTATTGACTAATTTCAAGAGGCAGTACATCATGACTGACAGTTGCAGCCTTCTGCAAATTATGAAGCAAAAAGGAGTATTTCTTCAATAAACTATTGATGTCTGATAAATTTTACTTTTAACCCCTGCAAGGCTGCCGGACACTAGGCAGAGATCTTGCTAGGTTATCTACTTCTGGGTCTATTCATACATTTAAATGCATTTTCAATACGATGACTGCATTCTGCTTGATGATTTCCTTGAGGCCCCTCAACGAGACACGATGTGTTACCTGACATATGAATTTTACGCAACTCAATTTCTAAATAATTAGAACACAGTTCCTGTAAGCTATTTATGTGCAGGATTTTGTAAACAATACACTTTGAGAGAAACTAAGACATAATATTGTATCCTTCCCTCACAGGACTTTCAATTTAATATAAACTTTTTAAAACCAATAAAAATCTGAATTCACATTATACCTGTAGGAAATAAAATTTATTGATAAATTATACTGTTAAAAGAGTTAAAGATCTATATCCTGTATTTTTCCAGGAAGAGAAGGTTTCCACTGGGCTTGAAACACTATTCTTATCTAGAGCCTTCCCCAATCCAGCATCCATCTATCCAAATGAACCTGGACGGTAAGTGGGAGGCACAGTCATTCGTCTTTGGTTTCCGTCTTCTGTCTCACACGTTCCCAGGTGCTCTTTTACTACTTTATTTTTATTTCTTCAAAACGCCCTTTAGACAAATATTTTTAATTACCTTCATCTTTCAAAATGTATTAACGTGAAAATTATATACGTTTCAAGTCAACATCAACTGTCCAATAAACTAAAAAAAAATGAACAGAGAGAAGACAAAGCATTTGGAGACCACTATGTAGAACACGCTTTCTGAAAGTTCTGAAAACTTCTGTGCCGTTTTCTTTCATACAATTGCACACTCAAAGCAAATAACAGCAGAGAAGGCGATGACTAGGGCAGCTCGTTATTTTCTCTTGCAAATAATACCCCTGGAGTGCCCGGCACACACTGGCACTGGGTGAGGCTCAGTTACGATCCCTATCTTTGGTACAACTGGATTCTAACAGCAAAATAACACAAATTTTAAAAAGGGGCAGTACTAAGGGGCACCTGGGTGGCTCAGTAGGTTGAGCGTCCGACTTCGGCTCAGGTCATGATCTCACTGTCTGTGAGTTCGAGCCCGCGTTGGGCTCTGCGAGCCGGGAGCCTGGCGACTGCTTCTGATTCCGTGTCTCCCTGTCTCTGCCCCTGACCTGCTCATGCGGGTCAAAAATAAACAAACATTAAAAAAAATTTTTTTTAATAAAAGAAAGGGGGCAATACTCAGCAAAAACAAGATACTATGGTCTTAAACCAAACCAAAACAGGCAACATCGGGAATCATAAAAACACACTCCTCTGTGCTGCTTAAAGTTGACCTCTTCTCATATTCCTGCCGGTTTCCAAGGGTCTCCCTTAGTGACAATTCTTCCAGGAAGCAAATCATCCTCTTGAAATTCCTAAAGCCAGGAGGATCACCACAAGCACCTCTCCTCAAAATAGCTCCCAGCGAGATGACATCTTCTTCCTAAGACAAAGGCAGTGGTGACAAACAAATCCTCCCAGAGCAGGGGCCAGGACTGTCACTAAAGGCACAGCCACTCTCCCAGAACATCAAGGGTTATCTGAGGCCCTAAAACCTTTGCAGCAGTAAAATTCTCTGGAAACATTTTTATTGGATGTAAAGCAACATGACAGTTCTATCAATGAAAACAGAAAATAAATAAATACTGAAAAGTGAGCTGCGTTCAGAAAAGACCAACGGCAGTCAATAATAGCTATCTTTCATGGAAAACCTAGTCGGTGCCATAAACCACGACAGGCTCTTTGCATTCAATTGCCTAAACTACTTAACACCTGGAAAAGTGTATGGTACATTATCATCTCAACCTTACAGGGGGCTAGGTAAAGATGTAACTTGTCCCAAAACACACAGTCACTGGGTAGGAGAGCTGAGAAATAAACCCAAGACTGACTACAAAACCTATGCTTTTTTTCACTATACTACGGTAAACTTTTTCTACTCTATCGATCAAAAAGAAAGATTAAATTTCAAAGATAGGATTTATACATGACTTTAGCCCTCACCAAACACGAACGTTTCCAGAATGGAATTTCAGACAGAATGCCTTTGTTGGGAACCATCTACTTCCTGAACCATGACTCTCAAACTCAGACCCTTCCCGTGTGCGGTCGGGTGAGGAGAGGCAGGGAGCTGTTACCACAGCAAGGTTAACTGCAGAGGTAGGGAACTCCCTCTCTAGAGGGTCACCAAAGACCACTATGATGGTAATGGCTGACAGCTATGATTAATGTAAGCCAGACACTGTTCTAAGTGCAGTTTGTATACTGAGCCATTTAATCTGCACAATCATAGATGCTGTCCTTACACCTAACTAACAGAAGAAACTGGAATTTAAGGAGGTTAGGTGACTCAGCCAAGACTCCAACAATGGTGAGCAGTGGAGGAGGGCAGTGTAGCTCCAGAGCCAAGCTCCTCTCTACACCGCCAAGCTACCATTTCACCAAAGCCAATGGTTACTCTTTGTTCATCATGTTACTGACCTTTCAGTATCATTAGTACGACCGCACCCACCTTCTCATGATACCCTTCACTTGGCCTTCCATGTTTTGTTTTGTTTTTCCTATAACTCTCATGACTCAGTCTCTTTGGCTTCTTCCCTCACATCTGGCCAACCTCTCCACGGCTGGCACATCCCAGGACTTGGTTCTGAGTGCACTTCTCTTATTTACGCTCATCCTCCCTGAGCGGTCTCATCTAAGAAACACCAATATGGCGACGACGCCCAAGTTGTATCCAGGACAGACCTCCCCGCTCAGCTCCAAGCTACACACTTGACATCTGTATGTGGATCTCTACCAGGCATTTCCCACCAGGCCTGTTCCTCCCCAGGGCATCTCTGTCTTCTTTCATCCAGCCAGTGATCCAATCAAAAGGAAGACAACTTTGATTACTCCATTTCCCTCACCCGACACCCAATCCGTTAACAGGTCTTCTGGGCTCCCCCTCCAAAATACAAGCCAAATCAGACCATGACGTCATTTCGATGCTCCCTTGCCACCAGTGTCCAAGGCATCTCTTACCTGGCCTGTGAAATAGCCTCCTAACGTGCGTACTTGCTTCCAGTCTGCATCCTTCCGCCATTTCAACCCACTCCCCACAGGACAGCCAGGTAAGCGCTTAAAACCAGAAACTGATGTGCCACTTCCACTGCACTCAAAATAAAACCCAAACTCCACCAGTGCCCACAGGTCATGTGGCTGTTGCCTCCCCTTCCAGCCTCCTGCCATACCCTCTCCCCCTTCACTGGCCCCACCGGTGGCCCATATGCAGGCCAGGCCCTCCAGCAGTACTCACTTGCTAATCCACAGCCTAAAAGTTTGTCCTGGCTCTCCCAAGGACAGCTCCTTTTCCTCTTCCAGCTTACTAGATGCAGCTCTCCAGCCAGACCGGAATAAAGCGCCCATCAGCCCAGGTTCTCTTCTTCCACACCCGATTTCTTTCCTTTCAGAACTATTCTCTGAAATTACCTTGATAATGTTACCCGATTACCCTATTGTTGTGTACCCCCAGTGACTAGCATAGTAGTGGCCTGTAAGTGTTGGGTAAATAAATTTTGACACAATACTGAATAAATGGTGGTCACTATTGCTAAGCCAACAACGGGAGTGACCACTGGCCAGCGTGGCACTGATCCCCAAGGCTGAGGAGAGAACAATTAAACCTGACATTCAGGAATATTTTGTTAAACATCAAAAAGAGGCTTCTGTCTAACTCTGTGACTTGTGATATTAAAGGAAAACCTTTCGAAGTAAAATTCCTTGTCCAAATAGATCTTTAATGTTTTTGATAGCTTTTTAAAAGAACTTTACCAAACGTAGCCCAGGAATGGCTAGTGAACTGTTAATTGTTAATTTTTTTTTTTAATTACCAAGACAGCATAAATAAAAACTAGGATATTTTTAAGATTTAGCAATTCTACTTGAATTATCTGAGAGGCATTTTTAGAGTTCTCCAAAAATGGAATCCTACATACGTTCTCTAAGATGCCAAATAAACTGGTCAGTATTCTCTGACACTGAAAAACAGGAATTCAGCTAAGTGGTACCTAGTTACACAGCTGGCTGGCACCCTTCTGGAGATGACCCTACATTGTCTGTTTACAAATACTAACTGAACAGACATTTAGAATTGAACATTTCTATAACCACACAGAAATTATCTATACTGATTTTAGAGACCCTTAGAAACTGAACAGTGAGCTGTATTTTAAGATGCTTGCGCACTCAAGAATCAAATTATAACAATTCCTGTTTTTTAAGAATCAAAAAATACAAATTTAAGTATCTAACTCCTATACCTTTGCCTTCATATCTGAAGTTACAATGGACGTAAAATTCAAGTTCGGCAGGAACTATACAAATCAGATTACTACTAAATGAAACACAGTAGTACAAAACCTCACCAACCAGGTGGCCAATAAGCTTGACTTTGAGATTTTATGTACCAAAGTGCCTTATATGGTAAAATGAGTACCACGGCTTAATTGAATCAGAATACCAAGCTGGAAGAGGGGTGGGGGAGGCTGGCATAGGAGATGGAAGCCAATGACACAAAGGAAAGCAATAAAAAAATGAAAACAAGGTAAGGTACAGGTCTCTACTTCAAATATCCCACCACCTACTCAAGAAGCCAAACAAAACAGGAATTAAACGACAGAACAGACAAAAGTGCAAGATATTCTCTAATCGTTGAACCATAGGCACAGACTAAGTTTGGAGATGGAAAAAAAAAAAAAAGCCACAGGGGTACATGGGAGACTTCATATAAAATGGATTTGATTTGAATCATCATATTGCACACCTTAAACATATACAATTCTCGTTTGAAGAAAAAAAATAATAAATTTAATGTAACAAATTGAATAAAATATTTCAATTAATAATTTAAATCACAATAAAATCAAACGTAAAATAAAAAAAAAATGAACAGCCACTCTACGAAAAGACGAATTTGACTCGGACCTCGAATAGAACTACTGGTACCCAACTACACCATCACAAGGAGCCTTATGCTGTTCTCGCTCCTTCCCACCCCACTACCACACCCTAGACCTTGAAAGATTCTATCTATCAAACAAGGGAGTAAACAATAAACGTGTATTCCCGTTTTAAAGGCAAAGAGTTGGGGCACCTGGGTGGCTCCGTCGGTTGAGCGTCTGACTTCGGCTCGGGTCATGATCTCGCGGTCTGTGGGTTCGAGCCCCCTCCCCCCCGTCGGGCTCTGTGCTGACAGCTCGGAGCCTGGAGCCTGCTTAGGATTCTGTGTCTCCCTCTCTCTCTCTGCCCCTCCCCTGTTCATGCTCTGTCTCTCTCTGTCTCAAAAATAAATAAAAACATTAAAAAAACAATAAATTAAAGAAACAAAATTAAAAAATTTAAAGGCAAAGAGCTAACAAACTGACTTTACACATTTTGAAAAGCAAAGACATGTAACATTTTAATTAGCCATTTAATTTTACTCTGAACAAATGTTAAGTTTTCAGTAAGACTTTGGGCAATAAGAGCGACTCCTATGTCTTCTCGAAGGCCTTGGAGGTGTGCGAACCTCCTGTGGGGCCCAGAGCCTCGGGTTCGGGCTAGATGGGGCAGCCAATGCGCAACAGTGAATCACCGCAAGGCACGGACATAGACGTGGTGCCAAGGAGCGTGCGTGCACTTCATCACCAGCCCATCAGTACAGGAAGGAGGGTGTTCATTCACGTGCAATAAATGTGAGAGTCCTGCCTTTCAACAACCCGTTCCAGTGAGCACAGGCTAATTCGGACCAAAACGTACGCTAACTTTTCTCAGGTATTACTTTCCCTTTGTCTACAAAACAAGAAACTGTTGGTGGTCACAAAACTCTACACTCAAAGTATTAAAGGGGCGCCTGGGTGGCTCAGTCGGTTAAGCGTCCAACTTTGACTCAGGTCACCATCTCACGGTTCATGGGTTCCAGCCCCGCGTCGGGCTCTGCTGACAGCTCGGAGCCTGGAGCCTGGACCCTGCTTCAGATTCTGCGTCTCCCTCCCTCTGCCCCTCCCCTGCTTATGCTTTGTGTGTCTCTCAAAATAAACAAACAGTAAAAAAAAAAAAAAAAAGAAAAAAAATTAAGTATTAAAAACATTATGCTTGAGATCACCTACATGATGATTTTGGAAATCTAAGTTATAAAATGGACTGATCTCTATAATTCACAAGTCAAAAATGCCAGACTGTTGGCAGTCAGAAAACAAACAAAAAAAACTAAGAAATCAAATTAAAAGACACAGAGCAGAACATCAGTTCCCTTCCCTAGACTGTTCAAAAAGCTCTCAATAACAAAAGAAAGTTATTTTAAAATGGGGGCGCCTGGGTGGCGCAGTCGGTTAAGTGTCCGACTTCAGCCAGGTCACGATCTCACGGTCCGTGAGTTCGAGCCCCGCGTCAGGCTCTGGGCTGATGGCTCGGAGCCTGGAGCCTGTTTCCAATTCTGTGTCTCCCTCTCTCTCTGTCCCTCCCCCGTTCGTGTTCTGTCTCTCTCTGTCCCAAAATAAATAAAAAACGTTGAAAAAAAAAATTTTTTTTAAATGAACTGCACCCTCTCTTCCTGGGGAATGCCAACAGACCTCTCAAATATTTTACTTCTTATTTGCTCACCAATTAAATTACCTACCTTACAAAGTCCACTGCAGGTTATCCCTGCCATTTAAAGACCAACTACTCCACAGAGTGAATTTTCAGAAAGAAATGACTCCTGGCAGAACTGCCCCACCTAGCGCCACCCCCTACCCCCGAGAGGCAGGTGCAGTAGGGTTCAGGCATCCCCAGCAGACCAGGACTTCCAACGCCTGGCGAGACACTTAAGCACTTGAACGACTTAAAATCTCACAGCCAAGTGTGGTACCAATGTGAGAAGTAATTCTATAGTCTCTTTAAATAAACCATTCAGATGGCAGCTCAGAACAATGTGTCACCTAAACCTGTAACATTATACACATAAAAGCAGCCTTGCAACAATTACCATCATCTTGATTAATCTTATGATTGAAATGTTTAATCATTCATTCCACTTGTAATCATTATCTTTTATCACTGACCAAACATGCAGTTTTAATGTCTCCTTCTATTATTTATACTGGACATTTTAGGGTTATAGTCTAAGGTTACATTTACACATTTCATTGGAATTTTAAGTAAGTCCTTAAATTTTAAAAAGCTAGCTATTACTTATATATTTGCTCTATCTTCATTAAAAAAAAAAAAAAGAAAGAAAACACTGAAAGGATTCATGCAAAATTAACACAGGCAGCCCCTTCTTTATAGGGCAGGACAGCGGGGGGGGGGGGGGGGGGGAGGTGCAGGGGAGCTTCGCGTTGTACACCTTTCACGCTGTTGTGATTTTGAGACATCTAACTGCAACACCATTCAAAGCACACTTATCTGTACAGAAACTGCCTGAAAGTTTTATCTCCTGTTACACAGATGAATTAGCCTTCAGAATTCTGTTTTCAGTTGATACACAAAGCGGAAAATAGAGATGTCACTTTTAAACCCACATGTGGGTATATTTGCTAAACATGTCCTCTGAACTCACAAATTCTGGTTTTATAAAATAAGGCTTTGGTCTTTCTTGTTTCTTTAAATCTGAAGGATTCAAGTTTCTGAAACCAGGGTTTCATTTCTAAGATTCTCGGCTTCTCTACTGTGGCTTTGTTGTTTCAACCAGTACTAAGTCCTGAATAACAGCATTAAATGTGCTAAACCAAGTAGCTAATCCACAGCCTCAACTATCACTTCCTAGTACGTGCCCACCCAAGACACAAACTAGGAACTAGAGCATGCAAAGCTGGGTGAAAACAAGGCAAGCCAGAGAGACACCAGATTCCTTCCTTCTCTGCTTCCTAAACAGGTCAGCAAAGCTTTCGGTTTCTCCTATGGGTCTGCATTTACCTGACCCCAGATCCCAGATAGCAGCTTCTTTCCGTTCCCCAGGTTCCCAGCCGCCTCACACACCCTTTCTCCAATCACTTGGCACATCACACCTTGCTCTTCAATGAAGCAAGCTCTGTTAGCATTTTTACCGTACTAAAACCACAATGGCCCACACTGAATGATCTAGTCTGCTTCTGTTCACAAACATCCCCGCTGCCCATCCTGCAATCTACCAAGCATGTGTCAGGGAAAGTATGGTGATTGTTACACTACTCGGTACTTGAGAAATGCAAAACAATTTTAAGATTTTTAAGAATAATCTGCAAAAATAACAAATGCACCAACTATAAATGTAGAATCCCACACCCCTCCTCCCTTACGTTAGTAAAATGCAGTCTGCATCATAAGTCAGAATTAAGCTCACAAAAGATGCGACACTGGAAATACAATACCTTCACAAATGAAACTTGAGGGTGCTCTTTGGCCAACTCTGCCATCACGTCGTTCATCTGAGCACACTGTGGAGCCCATGGTGCCCAAAAATGGACCACGAGGAGGGACCTAGAAATCAACAAAACGCAATGTTTTAAAGCTACAGTGTCTTTAAAAACAAGGAGATATGTATATATACTCAATTCTATTACCAAAAAACCTGTACAAGAACTGCCTGAATTGCTTTTGTACTGCTACAATTTTGTTGTATTAAACAAAGACTGAAATGGAAGGCTTGCAAGGTCTTGATAATCTTTCGGATGAACTTTCAAGTCAATGGTATCTCTTGAGTGAACACTTACTTCATATGAAGTGGTTCTAAATATTCATCCATCCCAACTCACAGTCCTATAAATCAATTATGTTCTCAGATCCTTAGGAAAGGCGGAAACTAGATGTCTGCACGATGTCTCTGAAAAGGGACTGCAGATAGATGGTCACTACAAATTCTAGGATTCACTTTCTAAGCACAGTACTGTGGAGGCAGAGGTATAGTTGTGACCACAGGAACAGGAACAAAATGTTGAAAATGAAGGCACGCAGGCAGAAAACAAGGGGAAAAAAAGAAACTACTTTTTACAACAACATCCTCTTTTTACATTATACTACAAAAGATTTTCTAAAAATTGATAGTATGAACAGACAGGACAGTGGATTAATAAATTGTTGACTAAGTTCTTAGGCATCTCAGTGTATATTTATCAACTATTTTCATACAAAATTGTCTTGGCAAAGATATCTTTTAAGTCTATCCTCATACTGAACTTAAACACCCTTCCACAGAATTCTAAGTTCAAATATAACCACCCCCAATCAGAAAAAATGTGAAAAAGCAGGAAAAAAACACAATTTTTAAAAAAATGTTACATAAAGGAAGTAAGGACAACTAACCTGTGGGTAAGCAAAGGAGTGGCAACCTGTAAAACCAGTGAAACAGTACGGCTGAGAGAAGAGTGAGCCTCCCATCCAGCGTCAGAGAACAGAATGAAAGGGATTTCAGAGGTAGGAGGGGCAGGATTTGGTTGGTGACCTTAGAAGCAAGGGCTAGAGCGACTCCAAGTTTCAGTGACTGATGGATGACCAGCGGTGGCAGCAGGCATGGGTCACATATACTAGCCGCTAACCTGAGAGGAGAGGAACCCTGGTGGGCTGCTAGTGATGGTCTCAAAGTCAGGAAAGAAGTCTGTGCTTCATCTGCAGACAGACTTGGGAATCAAGAAACAGAGCTGGCACCAAGCTCTCCAAAAACACAGAAGTCAGAGCCTCTGGACTCATCAACAGGAGTTGGGACAGACAAAGGAAAAGGAACCCGGCAGTAGACCAGAAAATGGAGCCTAAATGGAACATTCTGGGGCTCGATTCTGTTGTGCCCCTCAAAGGTTAAAGGGCCTCACAGAAGTCAAGAGAAGGAGGAGGAAGGAATGACAACCATCTGATGCAGGTGGCAGGGCACCAGCAACGCTGGACGGCAGAAGCACAAGTCAGACTGCAGCATGCGGGGGACTGAACCTAAGAGGAGGAAGCAGGTTGCTAGAAATCTACACTTCAATAAGAGATCTGTCTGTAAACAGGGGGAGTCCCAGGCAGAGGCAAAGACAGGCTCAAGGGATTGGCTTTTTTTTTTTTTTTTTTAGTTTATTTATTTATTACGAGAGAGAGAAAAAATGTGAGCGGGGGAGGGACAGAGAGCGTGAAGAGAGAATCCCAAGCAGGCTCCACACTGTCAGCGCAGAGCCGGAGGCAGGGCTCAAACCCACAAACTGTGAGATCATGACCTGAGCCTAAACTGGACGCTTAACTGACTGAGCCACCCAGGCGCCCCTGTTTTTTTTAATACAAGAAAATCTTCACGTTTATCTTGTGAGGGGGTAGTGCGAGTGGAGAGGAAAAGGTTGAAGGCAAAAGAGCCTTCTAAGGATGCAAAGTCTCGGGGCGGCAGGGGAGGGGAACCTAAGAGCGGAGAAGAATTCATCTTGAGATAAGGGGCAGTCTGCTCCAGGTCAGGAGTGAAGCAGTCCAGAATGGGTAAAGCTACGAATAAATGTTAGATGTTGGGGGAGGGGAGAGTAGAAGGAGAGTTGGGGAGATGCTGTTTTCCCAGGTAGGAAGCGTGTCATTTGCTGAAACAAAGGAAAATGGAGGTCTGAGTCCCAGACAGCACTGAGGCAGAAGGGAGAGCTGCCCAGGGGCACACAAGAGGAAAGCAGCATGTTCTCAAGAAAGACCCACCTAAGGCTGGAAAGGACATACTGTGGGTCCCTAATCAATAGGTTATCGCTCGTGTCCAGCAGAACTCAGAAGCTCCAACGCGTGGGTAGGTGGGCCTCAGGGCCTATGGCAGAGACGATGCTGTGTTTCACCAAGTGTGGGTTCCTTCTCCTCCTGGGCATACAGCCTGACTACACTTGCAGCTGTCTGGGGCCCCAGAACTGAGCTCTGGCCAGTGTGACGCAGGCCATAAGTGATCTACCTGCCCCTCAAAAACCTCTGGATGAGCCTCTGCAGAGGATGCTGGGGAGGCTCCAAAGCCTAAGGGGACGGGGAGAAAGAAAAGAGGCCCACAAAAGGACCTGCACACGAATGTTCACAACAGCCTCAGACACAATAGCCAAAAACCGGAAATGACCCAAATGTCTACAAATTGGAGAAACTGTTGTCTATTCATATAATAAAATCCACCTCAGCAGTAGAAGGAACTAATGACAGATCCATGCGACAACAAGCATCTCGAAAGCATGCTGGGCAAAACAACCCAGACATAAAAAACCAGCAGCTGTAGACTCCATTTACATAAAGTACCAAGAACAGGCAGAACTAATCTACACTGACAGAAAGTGGAGCAGCGGTGGGGATTACTGGAAAGGAGCGAAAGAACATTCTGGGGCTCGATACTGTTGTGAGTGGTGATTACTTGTGTACGTACAACCATAAAAATTCATCATACCTAACTATTAAGATCTGTGCATTTTACATGGTGTGTATGTTAATACCTCATTTTTAAAAAACCGGGATACCATTTTCTACTAAATTGGAAAGGATTTCTTAAATAATATTCCACGACCAAAAAGATGGAGACAGCCAAGCATTTCCATATCCTGCTGGTAAAAATTAAACTGCAACCTATCAGAAATTTCCTACACACGCTCAAGTATCTATCCTAAGGAGGTAATTAAAGAGACAAAGATTTATGTATATACTTTTCCATTATCTTATAGAAAATAACTAGAAAAATCAATTCTTCAACAATACTATAGTTTTTTTAATGGTCATACAATAAAATACTATCAAGACATTAAGAATCATTTTTCAAGGAATTTTTACGACATGGAAAATTGCTCACAATATGATTGTATTTTTAAAAATTAAGGGGCGCCTGGGTGCTCAGTTGGTTAAGTGTCCAACTTCGGCTCAGGTCATGATGTCACGGCTCCAGTTGGAGCTTCACATAGGGCTCTGTGCTGACAGCTGAGAGCCTGGAACCCGCTTCGGATTCTGTGTCTCCCTCTCTCCCCCTCCCCCACCCGTGCTGTGTCTGTCTGTCGGTCTGTCTCTCTCTCCCCGCCCCAAATAAACATTAAAAAATAACTTAATTAAAATGTTACCAAACTTTATAATAGTATGAACTGATCTATGCAAAAATAAATAAATAATGCACCTGAAACTAATATACTGTGTCAATTATACTCTAAGAATTAAAAAAACGAAAAAAGTACACCTACACAACTTAAATTCCATTATCACTAACATGGCTTTGAAGAGTAATTTAGGTCTTAATCATGGAATCTTCCCAATTATAAAATAGCAGTAACTAATACCCTGGAGTGTTGGGAAGATCAAACAAAAATATGAAAACGTTTTGAAAACGCAGAAGTATGATAGTATCAATAGTTATTTTACATTACCCACAATATTCTCATACTTAGATGCTTAGCTTTCTAATTAAGTACCCCGGGTCTGGTAGCATGAGGATATAAACCTGAAACAAACATAAACGCTGCTGCCGCCCTCTCTTAGGTTACAGGTGAGAGCACTCTGTCTGTAATCCAGTGTGCATGGTGTGCCGTTTGAGGACCAGGTTCAAATCCCAACCAACGTGACTTTGGACAACGTAACAGACACCTTGGCTCTTCATCAGCAGGATAACTGGTGCTCGATAAATAGCAGTTTCTCTCTCGTTAGGTGTTCTGCTCCTGCAGTTCCTCATCTGCAGATAACACCAGCTACCCTTTATTAAATACTGCCTATACTCGACTTGTAAGTATTTTACACACGGGCAAAATCTCAATTACTCTGCAGATGGGTATGAACATTCCGCCCAGCACAGACCAGCTGAGGTGTCAGCGATCTGCAAACACCCGACATGACGCAAGCAAAAAGTTCAATGCACGTAAAATTTTAAAATTGAGAAGTGATGTTTACAAAGCAGATTTTTAAATGACTACAATGCCAAGTACTATTTAATTTTTTTTTAAGTAGGCTTCACGCCCAGCGCGGAGCCCAACGCGGGCCCAAACCCACAGCCCCGAGATCAAGACCCGGGAGGAGATCAAGCGTCTGAGGCCCAACTGAGCCACCCAGGCGCCCCTACTTAATAACGTAAATGCTTCCATTTTCACCGAAACCGGCAGATTTATTCCCTTCCTGGATGCCATGCATCATTGCCCAGGTGCCTGTTTAATCGCTATGGAAAAGGTGTCTTGTCTCGTGGATCACTTTAAGTGCGGGCCAGCGGCAAGAATACGTGGTACGGTACGGACTGTGTTATTTTAAGGATTTTTATGAATAAAAAATGAAACCTAAAAACCAAACTGTGCAACACACAGAGCAAAACAGTCTTTCAGGTGATAGTAAGTTCAAACACGTCCGGAGGGCAGGCCCGCGCAGGCCCTGGTCCTTTCAGGAAGCGTCCACCTCAGCTGTCCTCGGTAATCTGAATGCAAGCGCTGGATGAGTCAGAACCCAGCTTTCATCAAGGAGTATTGGTCATTTCTCTCCTTCCTCCCCACCCCAAACAATTTTCCAAGCAAGCCTCAAAAGTCAAAAGAGCTGTTCTGGTCAATACCTTTGACTCCGCCACGTCCCCAGCCCATGACCAGCCACAAGGAATTCTCACCCTGCTCCATTCCCAACACAGGCACCTAACTCCCCCGTCTCACTTGCTCTCCCAAGCAGGGCACTACCTGCCCTAAATCAAATCCGGGGGTGGTGGGGGGGGGGGGGTGTCAATCCCACGGAATTGGGTCCACAGGCACTTACTGCCTGGGACCGCCATGCAACTACTCTGTTCCATACTAAAATACTCCGGGCTGACGATCCCGCGCGCCAGGCGAGGTCGCGGGGTACACGCACCGCCTCCTTCACCCACCACAACCCTAGGGAGCCGCTACTCTAAGAATCCATCTCACCGTCGAGGAAACTGAGGCCCGGTAATGAAGCCTGCCCAAGGGTCACAAGGCTAGGTAGTGGCGGGGCTGGGGACTGGCTCCCCGGCCATCCGGCCCTGGAGCCCCCACCGTACCCGGCGGCAGTAGAGCGGTACGAAGCTCAGAGAACCCCCAGGCCCCGGAGGGCTCACGGGGGGAGGCGGCCCCGGAAGCCCTGGCTCGTACGCGCCCACCCAGTTCGGTGTCCCCTAATCCCGCGCAGCCCCGCGGGTCCCCTTCTGGAGCCGTCCCCAGGGCCAGGAGCGCGTGTGCCAAACCAGCACAGACCCCGGCTCGGCCAGCTCCCCAAACAGGAAATCCCCGTCTGCGGCTGCAGGTGAGCTGGAACACGCGAGCACTACCCGAGTATGCACACGTCTCGACCGCTCGGCTCCAGGGAGGCAGAGTCACCTAACCCGCTAGGCCCTCCTCAACCGCCCGCTGCTGGCAACGCGGCCGCGGGCTCTCCGCGCCCCTCCCCCGGCCCCGGGGCCGACTCGCCGCGCCGCCGCGCCCCGCGGCCGCCAGGCCGGGCGTCCGGGCCGAGCCGGGGATCGGGCCCGGAGACCAGGCTCGGGATCCGGGGGCCGCCGGCCGCCGCCCGGGAGGCCGCCCCCCGCGTGCGTCCCCTCAGCCCCGCCGCCCGCCGCCCGCCGCCCCGCTTACTTGGCTGTGAGGCGCAGCAGCTCCTCAAACTGCCGGGTTGAACCGACCTCCACCACAGCCGCCGCCGCCTCGGCCGCCCCCGCCGCCATGCTGCAGCCGCCAGACAAGAGCAATCGAGCGCGGGCGGCCGGCGGGGGCGGGGCCTCCGGGCGACTGCGCGCGGAAGCCCCGCCCCCGGGCCGCCCCGGGCCTGAGCTTGGGGCGAGCACGGAACCGGGGGCGGAGCTTCCGGGGGAGCGCCAGCTCGCCTGACCCGCGTGCTCCTGGCATCGCGGACGCCCGCCTCGCTGGGCACCCGCTCCCGGAGGCTCCGCACCTTCCAGACGGTTCTACAGCGGCCGGGAGGAGGGTGTGTGCGCGACTGCAGGTGAAGTCAGGTCTGGACGTCCCACAGGATAGCATTTTAATCTAAAATGAAATTAACTAAAAGGTGCGGATGGAATGGGATAGATGTTAACTGAAAATGGAAAATTACATTATTTAAAATGCAATGGGAGCCATGAGGAACTGTTTTGTATCCTGACTGTAGTTACACATGCAAACCTAAACATAAAATTGCATAGGACAAAATACACACACAAATGAATTCCAGTAAAACTGGGGAATCTGAAGAAAAGGGGCAGATTGTGTGATCATGGACATCCCAGTTGTGGTTTTGTACTATGGTTTTTTGCAAGATGTCATCTTTGGGGGAGAAGGTACACAGGATCTCTCTGTATTATTTCTTAGAACTGCACGTGGCACAAAATTATTTTACAATGAAAAAAAGTTTTTTAAATAAAACCTAGAGATTACTATGCAAAAATGCAATAGAAGGAGGGGAACCCCATGTTGCAAAACAGGATGTATACTCCCATGGCCATTTTTAAAAAGTTTTTTTATGTTTATTTTTGAGAGAGAGAGAGAGAGAGAGAGAGAGAACTCCAAGCAGGCTCCATGCTGTCAACGCAGAGCTGGACGCAGGGCTCGAACCCACAAACCATAAGCTCATGACCTGAGCCAAAATCCAGAATCCAACACTTATCTGACTGAGCCACCCAGGTACCCCACTCTGATGGCCATATTAAACAGGAATATAAGAAATTAAATGACATAACTACCTATAGCTGAACACAGCATAGAAAAAATTCTTCAGAAGGATGTGTCCCAAAGTGTTAGGAGAGCTTGCCCCTGCAAAAGAGCAGAGTGAAAAGGAAGACCTTCATTTTTTACATTATGTACTTCTTAGTGTCATTTGCATTTTTTCAAAGAACATGGACTGTCTTTGTAATTTTAAAAATAATGAAATTGTAATGCACAAGGGAAATGTGCAATAGTGATTCTTTTTCAAAAAGCAGTAGTAATCACCCCTTCTGAATGTGGCTGTTTTAAAAATCCCTATTTCCCCTTTAAATGGAATTTGCTGATAGTAGCACACACCAGCTACAGAACATGCTCTCTACTTACAAAAAAAAAAAAGGAAAACTCCCAGATTACATTACCACTTGTCACTCATGCTCTTTCTGCCGCTATCACCATCGACATAGTGAGTGATAGACATTAGACACAGGCATAATGGTTAGCAGCTGACCTCTGAGCTTTAAAATGCTCTGACTTTGGGGGCACCTGGGTGGCTCAGTTGGTTGAGTGTCCAACTCTTGATTTTGACTCAGGTCATGATCCCAGGGTCGTGGGATTGAGCCCAGAGTTGGACTCCGTGCTGAGCGTGGAGCCTGCTTGGGATTCTCTGTCTCTCTCCCCTGCTGGCTTGCTCTCTCTCTCTCTCTCTCTCTCTCTCTCTCTCAAATAAAAAAATAAAATGCTCTGACTTTGGCAACAAAAGACCACTCCCCTCAGCCCTGAGCCCAAGCCACATGTGGGAGGCTGTTGCATCTGAGTTACAGGTACTTAAGCATATATACACGTATAAAGTGCTTGTCAGCCTTCCAAAGCCCTCACAAAAGAGTCTGTATTTACCACTCAGTGCTCCTCCGGCTGCTGAGGTGAAAACATCACCACCTACCTACACTTCATAGCTAAGGAAACACCCAGACCCGCGGCAGGGAAGGACCAACACCAAGATCACACTAGGCCTTCTCTTTACACCTCCTGCCCGTCTCGTGTACCCCACTGTACCCCATCCCTCCCCTGTGAGTACGCTGTGAGTACGCTGTCATCTCTAAGCTTGTTGCACCCAAAGGGGAAAGCTCATTATCCTATTAAACTGGTTTGGCCCATTACAGAATACTCTGGACTTGGCTTTCCCTCCAGCCCGTTAGTGTGGAAGAGCGTAAAAACAAAGGAAAGCAATATACTGGGGCTGTTTTCGGCCTATGTACCGATGTGTGTTCATCCCAGGCACTGACCTTCTGCTGACCCCATACAGAAGCATCATTTAGCCATGTTCTATTCCCTCCCGGCGCCCCCTTAGGGAAGCCAGTGACATTTCACCTTAAGTGTCCCCTGAGCAGGGGCCTCTCCCGGGCTCCCAGACCCTGCTCAGTCAGGAACCAGGCACAGCTCAGCTCTCCTGGGACAGTGGCCCAGCCCTGAAAAGGACAGGACAGTTAGGTTTCTCCACGGGTGCTGTGCTGCGTCTCAGGGACCCGCAGCACAGGGATCTGGAGGCCGGGACCCCGCGTTGTGAAGTCTTGGCCTGGGAGAACCAAAGCTCCAGACAGAGCTGCGGGAGGCCTTCCTGGCAGCAAAGCAGCCCCCCCACCCTGCATCTGTGAATGGACCCCATTTTAAAGAGGGGTGAGTGTGAGAGAGACTGAGGGGTCGTTATTTTTCCAGGTAACGACAGCTAACATTAACTGCTCCTAAATAGGCAAGGAAATATTTTCGCCCTGCATTTTTAATGACACATCATTCCTTCCTGGGGCCAAGTGTCACTTACTCCCTGGCAGGGCACAGTGCTGAGGAGCTAGGCAGACACAAATAAGTCATGGCGGACAGGAATGCCTGGTCACTCTAGGTGAGGACTTGGAATTAAGTCCCCACCTGGAGGGGGTTTCTGTAAACCTCACCCCAAGGATCTGAGAGACACAGGAGTCCTGGGGTGGGGGGAGGGCGGGGAGAGAATGAACCAGCGTTTTTAATGGGCAAGGCATGACATTAAAAAGTGTTGTTATTCAAGTAAAATGGCCAATGTTTCCTTTCTTTTAAGAGAGACTCTTAAATTCCAATTACTCCGCCCCCGAAGACCAGTTGAGAATAACCCCAACTGGAGGGAATTAATTTCCTTAGGAATTTCACTGTTACAAGATTAATGGAGCCCCCCTGCAGAGAAACAGTAAAACTGTAAGTACAGTAGATTTGCACCTGAAGGATACATATTTTAATTTCTGTTCTCAAGCTGCGATAACATCTTCTGGAGCTACTATAAAAAGCATAAATGAGCACCCGCATGTCTGCTGAGAACTTGCTAACACGGAGCTTCCCGGGAAGTCTGCACCTGGCTGGGGACGCCCAGGAGCCTTCAGCTGCAGGGTTCATGCTCTGTCCACACGTGCTGGTGGCCAAGGATCATGATCAGGGCACAGTGAGACCACCCCAGGACGCAGAGCTGGGAAGGGCCCAAACAACACACCTGGAAGGGAGCCCTGACTAGTCGGAGTTGGAGGTGACCAAAATCCAGAGTAGAATCCTTGGACCAGATTCTGCTAAATGGACCCTAATCCCCCTGCCCCAGCCCTGCCCACTCACCTTGGCATCCTGACACCACCCTCCTGAGAGACCGCAGGGCCGGATGCAAAATGTAGAGGGTCTGCATCCTGCCCTCCGGAGCCCTCTGGGGACCTTCACCCCACCGTCCATCAGCTTTGGTGGCCCCAAGAATGGGCCCTGGGGCAGGTGTCTCACAAACCACGTTGAAATATACCAGCAGTTGGGATGCCCCAACTGTCCCCGATAACCAGGGATTATCCTAATGGAGAAGTGGAAACAGGCTGTCGACCCTTAGGAGCCCAGACCTTGATCTCCGACCAGTCGGCCAATTTTCTGTGTTCCTTTCCCTACTAGAAACTGCTTTTATTGGAAGAACTCTATGTATACGCTGGCTATAAAGGTTGTTTATGCTGTCATAGCTAGATTTTTATTGGTTGTATTTTTGCTGCACTTGCTTGAAAAATAATTATTTTCAAAGAAAAGAAGAATTACATATCCAGTAAACTAAATAAGACTCATGTTTATTAGGGACCTCTGACAGCTCCTCAAACGTGAAAAAAGATTTCAAAGCAGTGAATGGACAATTTATGTGCAAGTTTATTTGTAAAACAGATTTCAAGACATACTTCATCTTGGCTGTGCCAATAAAAATACATTCCATTTCTTTTCAGAAATGTGTGTTATCTGATGGTTCCACAGCAATCCAGTTTCTCCTAAGATACGACTATGCAGGTAAGCATGTACCCAATAACCTAATCTAGAATTGGGATGAAGCTTTTGGGGTTGCTACCCACGAAAAAAATATGAATGTACCTCATAAGGTGCCCTGCAGAAGAAATGTATTTATAAGAAATGTAGTCCACGAATCTTAATCCAATTTATTGCGATCTCCAAAAACACTTTAGCCAGATAATTTTTAAATTAATTTTTAATTCCCTGCAGTGTATCACCGTCCTGAGAGGTGACAGCCCGTTTTCCATCCCTGGCATAAATTCTAATCTCTCTTCCACCGAGGACCAGACGGGGTGGCCGGAACCAGCTGCAGAACCAGTCTCCGGGCGGTAGGTGGCATTAGCCACCTCCTCAGGCTGGGGAAGGAACATCCTTTGTTGAGTGGTTTCTTTATTCAACCTAGAGAGGCCAGAATTCAGATTGGCCTCAAATACTGATTCTGAGTCTGTAGAGGCTCTGCTGATCCACCAAATGGGTACTTTTTTCCCCAACCTGCCAACTTCTAGTACCTTCTCCTGCCCTTCTCAGCACTTGACATCCTGTGACATTTACCAAGTCTGAACTGTGCTGTGAAGGCGTGTCAGTACGGGGCTGGGGGAAGGGTGGTGGTGAGGACAACTCCGCACGTTGTCACTACACGCACACTTGCACGTGCGTGTTTGTTTACCTGAAGGTCCAGGTCCCGGGGTGTGATCATTGCAGATACAGGACACTTGGTTGGCCACGAGTGTTTGTGATCGCTGTGTGTGTTTCTATGCAGCTGCTCGTTGTCTTGCGTCAACCTTTCACAGGGAGACCGTATTGCGTGCGCGCCCATGTGTGACTCTGTCTTCTCTAAGTCCTTTTGGTGCTAATTCTCTGCTCCTGGTTATAATTCCTGCATCGGTTTTGAGGAACTAAGGACACAGATGAACTTGACTTGGTGTCACAAACCAGATCCCTTGTCAATCAGAAGTCATTCTTAAGAGAGCTGAGAAGTTTTAGGGGCGCCCGGGTGGCTCTGTCGGTTGAGCGTCCGGCTTCAGCTCAGGTCACAACCTCACAGTTCACGAGTTTGAGCCCCACGTCGGGCTCTGTGCTGACAGCTCAGAGCCTGGAGCCTGCCTCAGATTCTGCGTCTTCCTCTCTCTCTGTCCCTCCCCCACTTGTGCTCGCTCTCTCTCTCTCTCTCTCTCTCTCTCAAAATAAACATTAAAAAAAATCTTTAACAGAGCTGAGAAGTTTTAACCAGGGAAGCACCTTCAGGCTGTGTGGCCCCAACAGCTCACGTCTCCACAGGGACCCTTACAGACCCTGGCTCTCCATCCACGTTGTCTCACTTGAATGCATGGGCCTTTGTCCCGCTGACCTTGGCGCCCTCTCACAGTCTGCTCTGGCACGGAGAGGTCGCCACACAGAGTGGACACCTGGAGTGTCCAGTAGGCACTATGAGTGAAGCTGGCCCTTCCTGTCTGTGGAAGGGATTCAGGGCACAGAGGTCTGGGAAACACTGCAAATACACACATTCCTTGGAGACACAGCTCAGCGACCCACCGCTAACAGCCAATCATCGGTTCTCGGTGCACAGCAGAGGCCATCCCAACCCGGGAAGCTGACTGGTTCGACTTTGGTTAAATCAACGACCACAGTAGTCTTACACTTGCCTAAATTCCTCGAAAGTCCGCCACACCCACAACAGCTTCCTGCACAGGGGCAGGACTAAGGTAGGCCAGGATTTTTATTTTAATCCTCTGGAATCTGTCTTCTTGAACCTTTTCCAGAGTTGCTATGTGAACGTTGGCCCAGCGCCACGGCGCCCCCGCTGGAGTCCAGTGGGCAGGATAGGGCAAAATGCATGACGTTCAAGGCACCTCTACTCAGCCAGCTCGGGAGCCTCTGTGCCCGTTCCCAGTAGCTGCCCTCCAGGAAGTTCAGGGGCAATGTCAGGGATTTGGCAAAATACTAACTCTTGGTGCTGGGAACAAATTTGGATTTGCTTCAAATCCAGAAAGGATTCTCAGTTCAGATGGTCTCCAAACTGGCTCACTCATTTCGGGTTTTCACGGTTGGGGCGGTTTTCCTATAGAATAGCTGCTGCCTTCAAATTCCTTGCTCTGGGGGCACCTGGGTGGCTCAGTGGGTTAAGCATCCAACTTCAGCTCAGGTCATGCACGATCTTGTGGTTGGTGGGTTCGAGTCCCGAGTTGGGCTTTGTGCTGACAGCTCAGAGCCTGGAATCTGCTTCAGATTCTGTGTGTCTGTCTCTGCCCCTCTTTCACTTGCATTGCCTCTCTCTCTCTCTCTCTCTCTCTCTCTCAAAACTAAACATTAGGGAAAAAAATTCCTTCCTCCAGAACCGAACAAACAAAAAAGAAAGGAGAAAAAAGAGCAAACCACTGATTTTTTTAAAAGTTTATTTATTTATTTTGACAGAGAGAGAGAAAGAGAGCACGGGGAGGGGCAGAAAGAGAGAATCCTAAGCAGGTTCCACACTGTCAGCTCAGAGCCCAACGTGGGGCTCAAACCCATGAACCATAAGATCATGGTCTGAGCTGAAATCAAGAGCCAGACGCTTCACTGACCGAGCCCCCCAAGGTGTCCGGCAAACCACTGATTTTTAAATGATGCCTGGGTCCTATTGCTCTGTAGCATGTATATAAAATAAATGAGTCACTATTTCACATTCTCATGACAAAGTAGCTGAAGTTTAGACCTCCATGGATGTGTCCCTTCCATCAGAGTAAAGCAAAACTTGGTGGTAACTCCATTATTAGCCTACGTTTAAGTTAGTATCTATTATTCACTCATTCATATGAAATACGCCTTATTGTAATCGAAAGAAGTATCTCACTTAAAAATGTCAATGCTAACATTCCCTTTTGACTTTCCAACCATTCTTTCTTTCCTCAGTTCAATGAGTAGTCGGAGATGGAGGGGAAGAGTCCCCTTCCTATGTGAAGAGGCAAATGTGTGGGACCCTGGAAGGGTCTGAGGGAGAGGGTGGGTCCCACAGACCCCACAGGAAGGCTCTGACAGGTGCTGAGCCCAGCAGGTGGGGCTGAATCGCCCCAGGGCCTGTGGTGGAGAGGCAAAGAGCCTCCTGGTTCAGCGAGGTCTCCGCCAGCCAGCAGCCCAAGCCCCTCCGTGTGGGAAGCCCGGCTGGGCCCCGTTCCATCCTGCCGTGTTTTACTCCTATCGTCCTGGACCCTCCCGCCTTCTTACCAGCCTGGCACGGACCAGGAGGGATGCTTTCCGCCATTTGGATGAAATCCTAATTTTCTAGCTTTCCATGTGTTTTTGGTCCCTGAATCACAAGCAGTGACTGGTCCCCTCTTCATGATGCACAGTGGGTTTCCGGCCACTCACTTTTCTCCCCGCTTGAATCATCCTTCCTTACCCAGGACCGAGTTTTTATTGACCGTCCCTATATTTACCCTGCAGAAATATGTCCTTTTATGATGGGGCATAAATATGAAATGGCAGTGTTCTGGGACACCTGGCCACTGACACGGCAGAAGGAAGCCGGATTCCCGAAGACTCCCCAGGCCTGATCATATCCTTAGAGAGAATGTTCTAAGGGCTGGCCGCACAAATCTTTAACACTATTTAGCAATCTCTTTGGAGGGGGTTTGTCTCTTCTTTACCTGAGCTGTAGTATATGAGCTTGCACATCTTTGCTTTTCTTTTATAATTTCAAATTATATATAGTCAGGAAATATTGCATTCACTGGCAATCTATTTTGATTGATAAAAAGGGGTTAATAAAACCCCCCTTAGAAATAACAAGAAGGGAAACAGTAATATATCTTTTGTGGTGGCTTCTTTGGCGGTGCATAAAGAGAGCAAGGTTCTTTACTTCTCCCCGATAAGTCTTCTCCTTTATTTTCTATACCTAGTGAGTCATTTATAATCCTTATTATTTCCAACCCACACACAGCCATATTTCCACATGCAGGGGTCCTCCTTACTATGTTGTGAGAGCCAAGAGGCCCAAACACCCTATCATTTATATGAAAATACATGCCAAAAATGGATTATCAAACATAACCAATGTGACTTCATACACTTGCAAATAAAAAAAATTTAGGATGAAATATAAAACATCGTGCTAAAATCTCAATCTATTGTTGAAAACACAGCATAGCATAGAAAGTACACCTGTGTCTGGCATTCGACAAATATTACCGAGTGATTAGAAGCAGAGAGAGGTCAGAAGGAGACCCAATTAATCCCTCCATTCAAACATAAAGCTATTATTGATTTTAGGCGGCACAGTTGTGGTTTATTAATATTTTTATTTATTTACGGCGCCTGTGAAGAAAATGCAAAACGACGGACCATAAAAAGCTTGCCTTCTGTACGTAACAAGTGTTTACACGGACGTTATGGGATGGGTTGGGGTGCACACATCGTGTGCTATGTCATCTCATGTATGTCTCTAATTTGTACTTGTCACAAAGTCTTTCGGTATTTTTAAAAAATTTTTTGTAATGTTTATTTTTGGCAGAGAGAGAGAGAGAGAGAGAGAGAGAGAGAGAGAGAGCATGAGTCGGGGAGGGGCAGAGAGAGAGGGAGACACAGAATCCGAAGCAGGCTCCAGGCTCCGAGCCGTCAGCACAGAGCCCAATGCGGGGCTCAAACTCAAGAACCTTGAGATCATGACTTGAGCCGAAGTCGGATGCTCAACCGACTGAGCCACCCAGGCGCCCCCAAAGTCTTTCAGTATTAAATAATCATCTGCTGCTGGTCATTCCCAAAGAGTACACTTACAGTGTCAGGAAATAATGTAGGGAGCTGGCTTAGATCAGAGACGTCTCCACGGAGAGATAGCATTTTGAAAGGTGAAACGTGCTGGGCTGTGTTTGGCCTCAACGAACTCTTCCTGGAGCATTATCAAGATCGCATGTAGAAGAATCTTATACCGACTCTTTTCATAAAGGAAAATATAGCCCGGACTAAAATGGCATTGAACAAACCGTGACCCTCGGGGAAACAAACGTCTCCCTTCTAGAGAGAGACGTGTGTGTGCCTCAGATTCGGATCCTCTGGGGATGAAGCAGTCTGTCCGCAGGGCGAGGGCCTCACAAGCTGCTGAAGACCAAGGCTAACGATGCGAGCCCAGAGATAGCAGAGCTTACGTTCCCACTCACCAGCCCAGCGAGAAGAGAGGTCCTTACCGCTAGCAACCCAGAGGCCAGAGGGCAGGGCACCCTCCTGAAGGCCCCCCTGGCTGTGGCTGGAGCCGATGCCTCACAGATAATGGTGCTGCACTCATTCATTCACTGGCCTTGCCCTGAGTACCCGCCCTGGGCCCTGCCCGCGCTGGGAGCTGGGGACACAGATAAACATGTTCACGGAGCTTCCAGAGAGTGGCAGGCCGGACCCTGAGTTCATGGACCACAGACCTACTCCCACTCAGAGAACCTTCCACGTTCCAGGCAACGGAATGTTTTGGAATGAGTGAGCGGGCGGGCAAGCGAGCCTCAGTTTCCCTATCAGCGCGTGAAGCGCTGCCCTTCCAGTCCTGACTTGGCGCTGTGTCTGAAGGTGGTCTCACTTGTCGGCTGGCTTCTTGTCATGATGGAAAGGAAAGCACCATGCTGAGGCTTTCGTAGGCAGCACACGTTCCACGTTAACTCGCCAATAAAGGGCATGTGTCGTATGCCAGCTCGATGCAGAAAACATTGGAGTCGGGGTCCCCTGGCACAGGTTACTTGGCCAGTCCAGACGGGCCCGCGTGGGAAGATACAGACAGCATGCCAGACAGAGGGTGGCTCCTGTGGAGGACCGCAGGGCCGTCAGAGCCACGGAAGGGAGGTCCCATGGGTGAGCCGGACGTTGGCTGGACCTTGAGCCCTGAGGTGGAAGAGAGAGGCCAGACAGGCACCGGGCTCCTGGTCAGGGAAGGCAGCGGGCGGACACAGGCCGCTAGGTGAGGCCGTACCCAGGGAGGCAGAGACGGGCCGGTTCTCAGGGAGGAGAAGGCCCTTGACCGCCCACTCCTGGGCAGGAGCCACTTCCGGCACAGAGGGGAGTGTGCAGAATAGACTACTCGTGCCGGCGCACAACAGACGGTCACCTCTCGAGGGCCGATGCCGGTTCCGCGCTTTCCAGCAGGGCGCCTGCAAACTCGGCCTGTGAGACGAAGGCCCTTGGGGCCAATGGCAGACCTGAGCTGTTGCTGGTGCTTGTTTGCTGGGGTGAGCAAACTTGCCCGGTTTCCAGCAAGACCTGCAGCCTAATCGGGAGGCTCTCCACAGGCAGGAAGGGCTACGGGGCAGCAAAACTGGTGAGAGGTCCCAATGGAGCTGTGAGGGAATTCGGGTCGGCCAGCCGGTCCTCCCGCAGCCCTGGGCTCCACAGGTAAGGCCTCGGAGCCTGTTTCTGGTATCTGAACACAAAGACACCCCTGCCGTGGCTTCACTGACACCAGGGACGCGAAGCTGACGGCTCCAGCTCCGACGCCTGATGGACGGCAGGCCCAGTCCCAGCCAGTGGGGAACCAGCCCTCGGTGGGGCCTACGGGACGTCGGTCGGCAAGAAGGAAAACTGACCCCTGAGCTGAGTGTCCTGGAGGACTGGAGTCAGGCCACGGCTGAGGTGCGTGTAGGTGGCTGCTCTAGGTCAGCGGGTCAGCTTGGCCTCTCTGAGGAGGGGCGGACCGCCAACATCTGAACAAGAAGAAGCAAGTTGTTGCAGAGCAGAGGGAAGTGTTTCCAGGCAAAGATGATGCCCCTTATCACTATGATAGTGTCTAAAAGCTGAGAACTTCAAAGAAAGAAAGGTATCCTTATGCTTGTGCCCAAAGAAAGTGCTGAGGATTTCTTTCAATAAGAGGGCAAGAAGGAAAAGAAGGGGCATTCATTAAACACCTACTGTGTGCCAGTCTCTGTACTGGAGGTTGTGGATGTATTGTCTCTTTCACATCCCAACAAGAAGAGGTAGCAAGTTTTAAAAGAAGTCGTTGGAGGGGCGCCTGGGTGGCCCAGTCGGTTAAGCGTCCGACTTCAGCCAGGTCACGATCTCGCGGTCCGGGAGTTCGAGCCCCGCGTCGGGCTCTGGGCTGATGGCTCGGAGCCTGGAGCCTGCTTCCGATTCTGTGTCTCCCTCTCTCTCTGCCCCTCCCCCGTTCATGCTCTGTCTCTCTCTGTCCCAAAAATAATAAGTAAAAAAAACGTTGAAAAAAAATTAAAAAAAAAAAAAAAAGAAGTCGTTGGAGAGTGAAAGGGGGGTGTTTAAGTTCATGAAAAACGAGTCCTAGCTTTGCAAAAGTTGAACAGAACTGTCACTCATCCCCCTCCCTACAACACACGTGCGATCTCCCTTGACCGGGCTGAGCTGTACCTGGTTTCCGAGGCCATCTGCAGGCTACTCTTTGAAGCTCCCTCTTTCCTGGAAGGCAGGTGACAGGAGCAGGCTATTTCATTCCTATTGTACAGATGAGGAAACTGAGGCTTAGAAATGAATGCTTGCCCCGGTGAACATCACTAGTTAGGTTTGACAGCCATATGCCAACTGAACCTCCAGAAACCGCCTGGACTCCGAATGGTCCAGGGCTCAGATGGGGACAGACTAGAGATGGTCGGGCAGCTACACTGACCGAGTACCGCACATCAGGCTCGCCACCGTGCAGACGGTATCTCGCGGAAGACGCACAGGACCGCGCTGACGCAGACATCGCTATTAACACCCCGAACTTCTACACTGAGAGGGGCAGGGGGTGAGAGGTTAAAGCAGCTCGCTTGGGAGCTGGACATCGGCAGGGTGGAACCGGACCTCAGGTCACCTGAGAGCCGTTTCCCTGGAAGGTGGTGTGCAAGGGATGGTAAATGGTGTGCAGAGAAATGCTTTTCTTTTAATATTTAATGTATTCATTTATTTGTGGTAAATAATTAATATTTATTGTGGTAAAATATACGTAAAATTCACCATGTTAAACATTTTTTTCTTATTAAAGACTTCTTGGCATTTTATTTTATTTATTTGTTTATTTCTGTCTGTCTTACCTTTTTTTTTAGTTTAAATTCGAGTTCATTAACATACCGTGTAGTATTGGCTTCAGGAGTAGAGCCCAGTGATTCATCTTTTAACATATGACACCCAGGGCTCATCCCAACAAGTGTCCTCCTTAATGCCCATCACCCATCTAGCCCATCCCCCTCCCACTTCCCCTCCAGCAACCCTCAGTTTGTTCTCTGTGTTTAAGAGTCTCTTATGGTTTGCCTCCCTCTCTGTTTTTATCTTATTTTTTCCTTCTCTTCCCCTATGTTCACCTGTTTTGTCTCTCAAATTCCACATGTGAGTGAAATCATGTATTTGTCTTTCTCTGATTGACTTGTTTCGCTTAGCATAATACACTCTAGTTCCATCCACATTGTTGCAAATGGCAAGATTTCATTCCTTTTGATTGCCAAGTTATACTCCATTGTATATACGTACCACATCTTCTTTACCTATTCATCAGTCAATGGACATTTGGGCTCTTTCCATACTTTGACTATTGTTGATAGCACTGCTATAAACACTGGGGTGCATGTGCCCCTTTGAATCAGCATTTTTGTATCCTTTGGATAAATACCTAGTAGTGCCATTGCTGGGTCATAGGGTAATTCATTTTGAACATTTTTAAGTGTAGAGTTCAATGGTATTAAGTGACCATCACCACCATCCATGTCTGGAACTCTTCACGCCTTCCCAAAGTGAAAGTCTATACCCATTAAACACTAACTCCCCATTCTCCTCCCCAGCCCCTGGAAACCACCATTCTATCTGTCTCTAGGAGTTTGATTCTTCCAGTATTTCCTGTGACTGGAATTATACTTTATCCTTTTGTGACTGCCTTATTTCATTTCACATAACGCCCTCAGGGTTCCATGTCGTAGCTGGCGTCGGAATTTCTTTCCTTAAGGCAGAATGATATTCCACTGTATGGATGGACCACGTTTTACTTATCCATTCATCTGTCTATGAACACTTAGGTTCTTTCCATCTTTTGGCTACTGCATCTAGTGTGCAATGAACATGGGCATTCGAGCTCCATGCTTTCAGCTATTTTGTGTTAGACACCCACAAGTAGGGTTGTGGATCATAATTTTATTCTTAATTTTTTGAAGAAATGTCATACTGTTTTTAGTAGGGCTGCACCATTTTGTAGTCTCCCCAGCAACGCTCAAGGGTCCTAACTTCTCCACATTCTGGTCAACACTTGTTTTCTTATAATGCACCTCCTAATGGATGTGAGGTGGTATCTCAATGTGGATTTGATTTGTATTTCCCTAATGAGTAGTTGATGTTGTGCATCGTTTCATGTGGTTATTGGCTGTTTGGAATCATCTTTGGAGAGATGTCTATTCAAGTCCTTTGTCCATTTTTTAATCAGGTTCTTTCCCTGATGTTGAGTTGTAGACATTCTTTATGTAGTCTAGGTATTAACTCCTTATCAGAGACGTGATTTACAAATATTTAGTCCATTTTGGGGGTTGCCTTATCACTGTATTAATAGTGTTATTTGATGCACGTAAGTTTTTAATTTTGATATAGTCCAATTTATCCATTTTTGTTGTTGCTGTTGACTATGCTTTTGATGTCATATGCAAGAATCCAACGTCCTGAGAATTTTCCAGTTTTTTTCCTAATAACTAATGTATTTGTTTTAACATATTGAAATAATGAGTACTATAAATATCATTTAACAGATGTCTTATATTATTTTTAGAGTTTGAAAATATGATATTAATTTAAATAAACTAAGTAGTAGCAGAGTTTTGTATACATCGTAATTGTATCCAATTGACTGTTGTTTGGTAACTAGCGTATCACACTCAATTGCAATGTATTAAATATACCTATCGCTCTACATAGTGTTAAAGAAAAAAAATGCATGACACTTGACATGAGTGGTAAGGCAGACTTTATTCAGGGGGTCCATTGTGACAGATATAGAGACTATTATAACAGGGTTTTGCAGTAGAAGAGGAAGAGTGGGATTAACTCCCAACACAAAGAAGAGTGGGAACTCATAGCCTAGGAGTGTGATGCGGGTAGGGGGAGGTCAGTGGGTGAAAAATCCTAGAAGGAAACATCTGGGGTGAGGGACAATTCTTTCTGAATCAACCCAACAGGATTCTTGCTGAAGGCAGGCCGGGGTGATCAGACATCACCTGGGGGAATGTGGGGAATGAGGAACCCCATCAGACACTGAGGCTGATCAGAGAGCAAGGGTGGGAGACTCTTGCTAAACCTGGACAATGCAGAGACTAACATGGAAACCCCAGAGTCAGGGACTAGTTGAGAAGAGTTCAGGGGAGCCTGGGTAGAGTTTGGTCAAGGAGAATACCTGTCACCAGCCTGTGGGCTAAGCGCTCCCCCATTACTCGATGATTGGTTCAAGTGCCTGAAAGAGCAGCCCCAAGGCCAAAGGCCAGTGATACTGACACTGGACCACACAGCACATCATTTAAGGTAAACTGCAAGGCCAAAAGAACACAAAGTTTCTAAAGTAGGGGTAGTAGTACAGGTTCTTGATAGCACCTTATTTTCAACTCTGAAATGCAACAGTTCTGAAAATCAGTTCTTCCTAAGTTTCGAGCAAACACATTTGAACGGATATGAGACTATTTAAAGCAGTTATATATCCCACTTAAGGTGAATATTTCTGAACATTCACACATTTTGCCACATAAATATTGTGTCTGATCATAGGGTGTTGTCCCAGGCCCTACTGAAGGCGTTTCATACTAGATACGTAATATATATATATATACATATATATATATATACACACACATATATATAGCGCTTCAAAAACAAAAAAATCCTAAAGATTTTGAGTTCCAAAACACAGCCAGCCCCAAGGTCCCACCCCCAACTTTATTGAGATATAACTGGCCTAGGACATCATACAACTGGAATGATTTGACATATTTACATTGCAAAATGATTACCATAGTAAGATCAGTTAGCACATTTATCACCTTACACAGTTTATTTTTTTTATGGTGAGAACTTTCAACGTGGAGTCTCTTAACAACTTTCAAATATACAGTATTGTTAACTTTCGCTCACAATTGTTAAGTCCAGGGTTTTGATACAGGATTGTCAACTAGGAGCAGGTGTTAGTATAGGAAGACTAGTAATAGTAATATACCATTTATTGAGTAGTTTGTGTCAGTCGTTGTTCTAAGTACATTATATGTATACACCTCACTTAATCTTCATAATGCCCTGATTCATCATTATCTTTCATAAATAACAAAACTGATATAGATTAGCTACCTAGCTTGCTGAAGATCATGCAGCCAGACGCCCAACGGAGTGGAGGAGTCACGCATTTCACCTTAACGGGTAAGAACCAGGCTTTGCAACAAAAAAGATGCCTTTGCCTGCAGCAGAATGGTAAACTCAGCCCTCAAATAATTGAAATGCAACAAAAAGCCTGGAGGCTGGCAGGCATGTAGTTGTGGATTGGTGCGGAACTCAGGGCGTTTCGGCCTAGGTGCTGTCGCACTTTTCACCAGGTTTTCCGCCAGCCGCCCCTCATGGTGGCAGTAAGGTTGCAGCGGCTCCGGGAAGCTCACACTTCGGCGGGAAACGACCGCAACAATAGCTGGAAAGAACGCAGCCCCCGCCCATCCATCCGCTTACCACAGATGGGAAACTCCGTCCCGGAGCCCCGCCCTCGCAGACCTACTTTACTGCCACTGCGCAGAGCTCCGGCCCTGCCCACCGCTAGCAGATACCCGGCAGAGGCCCGGCTCGGACACGTGTTACTTAATCAAAGTACGGGGCTGGGCGCCTCGGGCTTTACGGGGGCTGCCAGCTCCCCTAGGGTGCGAGCGCAGAGGGCAGCCGGCGCGGCCCGCCAGGCCCCCGTTCCTCCTCTGCACAGCCCGCAGAGAAGCTCCCCGCTCAGGGCCACACCCGGGCGGGCGATCACCGTACCGCCCCCAGCCACGCCCGCCCGGAAGTGAGGCCCCCTTCCCGGGACTACAGCTCCCAGACGCACCCTCCAGGGCAGCTCGCCCACGCGGATTGGCTCGCTGCGCCATCCATCAACCGACCAGCCACAGGAAGACGGTTGCTGATGGCGCTCGATGACCAATCACAAGAGCGAGGAGGAGGGACCTCCCCCTGCCGATCCGCCACCAGCAGTCGAAGCCTGGCAGGACCCTGAAGGAGTAAGGTCTTCGGAGTCCCACAGTCGATCCAGGGACTGGAGAAGTGACAGGCTGGCCCTCTGTGCGAAATGACAACCCTGGGCGGAAGTCCCCTTTTGCCCAGAAGACTCTGGTCTCCGCTACTCCTGCCTGCTGCCCTCGCGAAGCAAGGCCCAGCCGTCTTCGCGGCGCCCCGCCCCCCGTCTCTCATTGGCGGCCTCGGCGCACGTGGGGGGGCAAAGAGGCGTGGACACAGTGGCTGGGGCGGGCGGCCGGCCGGAGTCCGTAGGTCATGAGAGGCCCGTGGACTCGGGCTTGGGACCGCAGGGATACCATGGTGCCGGGCCCGTGGCGACGGCGGCGGCCGGAGGAGCTGCAGGTTCCGGGGGACGCGGTGAGCCCCCCCGGGGCCTGGGCGTTAGGAACGGGTTGGCGGAGCCCCTGGGCGGGCCCACTGGGCTTCGTGTCTCCCCGCGGGCCTGCCCGGGAGGAAATCTAGCCGGACTACCGCTGGCGCCCTCCTGCCAGGGTGGGCGGGCCGGGGGCGGGGCCGCGACTCAGGCACTCCGCCTCCCTGCGGCCGCGCCTGCGCGGAGATGCGGGGCCCCGGACCCTGGGTCCCTCTCAGGAGCGCGGGCTCCCTGTACGGCCTGGCAGACTCGGTGGACTCGGGGTGAGGGTCAAGTGGCGCCCCGCGGTCTGCTCGCTGCTGCTCCTGAGTCAGGCCTCCGCGTGCAGGCGCTGGGCTGGGTGTGGTGGGGCTGCCAGGTGAGCAGACACACCTGGATTGAGCACTTTGACCCGAGGGAGCAGGGTCAGGTGACGTGACTGGTGATAAAAGCCCTGATCAAGATCCGCGGGTGGGTAATCGGGCCTGCACGAGACTGGAAGGGGAACAGGATAGGAGGCAGGGGATTGCTTAGACTTTTAGGGAACTGGAAGTCAAGTACCGTCGGATTGGAACGTTAAGGCAGAGCCCCTGAGCAGCGCCCGGTGACTTCCACCTCCGCTTGCGAACTGGCTGGTCTCACCCCGCCTGCTTTATTTCATGGTTCCTTGCTAAGCACCAGCGGGCAGCCAACATACCCAGCACCTGAAGTTTTCTGTGTCTTCTGGACCCACAGGCTTACTAAGCACGGGATCTGTCTCCCGAGTTCATGCAGGCACAGTTTTCTCGCATGATTTTACAGCATAACGAGAGTGCCTAGTTTCCTTCCCTGCATGTGTTTCCTCACCCACCACTGCCTGGCCACGAAGCCAGTGTCACTTAACACCCTGTCACAGAAGCACACCACTTCCAGGGACCGTGTTACTAGGGCACAGATTAAGCTTCTGTAACTGAAGGTTTCAAACCACATTGGTTCCAAGGAGGTGGAAGCTTGATCCTGCTGTCCATAATGTATAGAGGTGAGCAGACCGAGGGGGCCCTAAATACAGGGTGGGGCTGGTGCTACCCAGATCAAAGACATCCAGGGACCCAGGTTCCTCCCGTCACCTGCTTCCTGCATTCCCTGGTGGTGTCCTTTTACGTGAGGTCAACACCAGGTCATCACTACACTGCTCACCTTGCGTATGGTGGGAAGTAAATGTAGAGTGACATGATCATACTGACATTTTAAGAGCCTATTCTGGGAACTCTGGGGAAAATGAAAGGGATGGTGATCAGAGCTAAGGAGGGGGGCAAGGGGCGTATAAATTACGAGAGGTTACAGGTTTGGACAGTGAATGTAGACAGAGGGCTCTGTGTATCGGAGGAAGAACGGACTAGTCTTGCTGATGGAGTGGACGTGGAAGGTCACGGGAGAGGAGGAGCCCAGGATGACTCCCAGGGCTGTGACTTGAGCACCTGGCTGGGCAATGGTGCTCTTACGGGAGAAGATTGGTGTGGAGCTGCAGGAGAACACCAGCTCTGGTTTTGTCACTGCGTTTTCCACTTTGGGCACGTTTGTCACAGGTAGTGCTAGTCATTGAGCGCTTAGCAGGTGGGTTGTCTGAATCTCACAGCAACCTGCTTTTATTCCCATATTACAAATGAAGAAACAGAGGCACAGGGAGGTTAATCAGCTGGTCTGAGGATACACAGCTAGTGGTGGACGTAGGTCTTTGACCCCACCGCCTGCCTCCAGAGCCTGTCGTCTTAGTCACAGCCTAAGACGTCTGTAGCCTCCCATGTGGGGCTTGCAACAAAGCCCTAAATTGGCCATACAAAGATGAAAGGTGTGATGCCACAGGCTGTCAGGGACGAGGCACTGGAGGTCATTATTGATCAGAGAGAACGAGAAAGGCTTACAGGAGAAACTTGGAATGATCTTGCAGATTGCGATGCTGAAATTAAGTGCCCAGCTGGAGGCTGCAGTACTTCCTGTTACCAAGGATTAGTGACTTGGGTGTCTTATTGCCATGGTGTGTGTGGACTCTTGATTTGATAAAGTTCTTGTTCATATTGTATTGTGCCTCAGTCGTTGATCCAATAATCCAGATTGAGTCCTTGTCCCAAGTTTTCCATTCTCTTTTCTCTCACTCTCTCTCTCACACACACGCCCCCCCCCCCCCCCACCGGCCTCCTCAGAGTTTGGTTACGTGGAAAGAGCAACTCATGTCCTACCTCTGTTCACAGACTAGTGGGTCTACACCCTGTGCGTTGTAACCACCAGTGGAGCTGTAGAAACCCCTGCAGCTTCCAGGACCCATCTCTGTAATAGCTCCACAAGGGTTCTCCGGCGGAGCCACAGTCAGGAGCCTCCCGTAACCCCCTGGGTGTCCTGATTGTGGGAAGGTTGCCCAGTGTGGTGACACGTGTAGCCATGGACTATGAGTAGGGTTCATTATTCCTGTTAGAGTGCCTGCTGAACAGCAAGCACTATTCTGGGCTTTGCAGAAAGGCAAGAGAAGTGAAATCCTGGTGAGATTGACCCTGAGACTTGGAGGCATCCAGCGCTTGGCTGCTTCAGCCCCCCTGCCCCCCGCACCCTCACCACCCTACATGTTCGGGAAGAAGAGGGTGTGCCCAGAACGCCCACCTTCATGCATACTCAGCCTTTACTGTCCGTGAAGGTGCTCCTTCCTGACGACCTCTGTAAAAATTCTGCAGGGAAGCGACACCCGAGGTGTCTGGGCTCACCCTCCAATTGGTATCTTTTCTAGTTTCCTCTCGGTTGATCCAGGATCCCACTTTCCAGCTTATCCTGGGATTAGTGACCATTTCCGCTAATGTATTTTCATTCTTTATCAGTGACCTGTAGAAATAACGTATCAGGATGCAATAATTAATTGGCTATTGACCGTTTTTTTATCACTAGTTTTTTTCTTTAAAAATTTTTACCTTTATATTTCTTTGTTGATATGTATTTTTTAAAATTGAAGTATAGGGGCGCCTGGGTGGCTCAGTCGGTTAAGTGTCCGATTTCGGCTCAGGTCATGATCTCATGGTTTGTGGGTTCGAGCCCCGTGTCGGGCTCTGTGCTGTGTGCTGACAGCTCAGAGCCTGGAGCCTGCTTCAGCTTCTGTGTCTCCCTCTCTCTCTCTCTCTCTCTCTCTCTCTCTCTCTCTGCCCCTCCCTCACTCGCACTCTTTGTGTCTCGAAAATAAACATTAAAAAAAATAAATTAAGAAAGTAAAATTGAAGAATGCTGTACATACAGTGATCGTTTCAGGGATGCACTGTAATAATTCCACAGTTGTATACATTATTCCGTGCTCCTCATGATTACTGTACTCTTGATCCCCTTGAATTCACCCATCCCCCCACCTGCCCACCTCCCTTGTGGCAATCACTGGTGTTCTCTGTATTTGAGTCTTTTTTTGTTTGTTTTTGTTTGTTCTATTTCTTAAATTCCACTTCTGCATGAAAGCATATGTTATTTGTCTTTTTCTGACTGACCTATTTCACTTAGTGTAATAACCTCTAAATGCATCTGTGTGGCAAATGGCAAGACCTCATTCTTCTTTATGGCTGAGTAATATTCTGCTGTATGTATATACCACATCTTTATCCATTCATCTGTTGATGGACACTTGGGCTGCTTCCATAGTTTGGCTATTGTAGATAATGCTGCAATAAACACAGAGTGCAAATATCTTTTTGAATTAGTGTTTTTCTTGGGGTAAATAGCCAGTTGTGGAATTACTGGATCATATACTAATTCTATATTAATTTTTTTGAGTAACCTCTATACTGTTTTTCACAGTGGCTGCACCAGTTTGCATTCCCACTAACAGTGCATGAGTTTCTTTTTCTCCACATCCTCACCATCGCCTGTTATTTCTTGTGTTTTTTAGTTTCACCATTCTGGTGATTAATGATATTAAGCATCTTTTCATGTGTCTGTTGGCCATCTGAATGTCCTCTTTGGAAAAATGTCTATTCGTGTCCTTCCCATTTTCATCGGATTATTTGGGTGTTTTGGTGTTGAGTTGTATGAGTTCTTTATGTATTTTGGATATTAATCCCTTTTTTTCTTTTTACTTATTTATTCATTTACATCCAAGTTAGTTAGCATATAGTGCTATAATGACTTCAGAAGTAGATTTCCAGTGATTCATCCCCTACCTATAACACTCAGTGCTCATCCCAACAAGTGTCCTCCCTAATCCCCCTTACCTATTTAGCCCATGCCTTCAGCCATGATATTAACCCCTTATGTATCATTTGCCAATATCTTCTCCCATTCCATTCAATAGGTTGCCTTTTTGTTTTTATTGGTAGTTTGCTATGTAAAGCTTTTACTTTTGATGCAGTCCCAATAGGTTATTTTTGTTTTGGAGACCTATCGAGAAAAATGTTGCTATGGCCGATGTCAGAAGAAATTACTGCCGGTGTTTTCTTCTAGGATTTTTACGGCTTCAGGTCTCAAGACCTGAATCTTAAAGATTTAGGTCTTTAATCCATTTTGAGTTTATTTTTGTGTATGGTGTAAGTAAGGGGTCCAGTTTCATTGTTCTGCATGTAGCTACTGGTTTTCCCAACCTTTTGTGGAAAAGGCTCTCTTTTCGCATTGCATATTCTTGCCTCCTTGCTCATAGATTGATTGACCATATAACTGGTTTTGTTTCTGGGCTCTTTATCCTGTTCCATTGACCTATGTATCTGTTTTGGTGCCAGTACCATGCTGTTTTGATTACTACCGCTTTGTAGAATATCTTGAAGTCAGGGATTGTGATACCTCCAGCTTTGTTCTTTCTCAAGATTGTTTTGGCTCATAGGGGTCTTTTGTGGTTCCATCCAAATTTTAATATTATTTGTTTCTAGTTCTGTGAAAGTGTTGTTGGCATTTTGGCCAGGATTGCATTAAATTTGTAGATTGCTCTGGGTAGTACAGACGTTTTAATGATACTGGTTCTTCTGGTCCATGAGCTTGGAATATCTTTACATTTATTTGTGTCCTCTTTAATTTCTTTCATCAATGTTTCATGGTTCTCAGAATACAGGTCTTTCACCTCTTTGCTTAAATTTATCCCTAAATATTTTGTTATTTTTGGTCCAATTATATATGGGATTGTTTTCTGGGGCGCCTGGATTGCTCAGTTGGTCAAGCCTCCAGCTTCAGCTCAGGTGTAATCTCATGGTTGGTGAGTTGGAGCCCCATATCCGGCTTGCTGCTGGCCGCACAGAGCCTGCTTCGGGTGCTCTGTCCCTCTCTCTCTTGGCCCCTCCCCCACTTGGGCTTGTTCTCTCAAAAATAAACATTAAAAAAATACATTGGGTTGTTTTCATAATTTCTCTCTCTGCTACTTCATTGTTAGTGTAGAAGTGCAGCAGATTTTATTAGTTTTGTATCCTGAGATTTTTCTGAATTTGTTTGTCAGTTCTAGTAGTTTTTTGGTGGAGTCTTTAGGGTTTTCTGTATATAGTGTCATGTCATCTGCAAGTTGTTGAAATTTTACTTCTTCCTTAACGGTTTGGATGCCTTTTATTTCTTTTTGTTGTCTGATCACTGTGGCTAGGACTTCCAACACACTGTTGAGTAAAATTGGCGAGAGCGGACATTCCTGTCTTATTCCTGATCTCAGAGGAAAAACTTAGTTTTTCACCACTGAGGATGATGTTAGCTGTGGGCTTTTCATTTGTGGCCTTTATTATGTTGAGGTATGTTCCCTTTAAACCTACTTTGTTGAGAGTTTTGTCATGAATGGATGTTGTACTTTGTCAAGTGCTTTTTCTTCATCTGTTGAGATGATCATATGGTTTTTATCCATTCTCTTGTTAATGTGATAAATCATATTGATTGATTTATGAATATTGAACCACCCTAGATCCCCAGAGTAAATCTCACTTGATTGAGATGAATGATTTTTTTTTTTAATTTTTTTTAACATTTATTTATTTTTGAGACAGAGAGAGAGCATGAACAGGGGAGGGTCAGAGAAAGAGGGAGACACAGAATCTGAAACAGGCTCTAGGCTCTGGGCTGTCAGCACAGAGCCCGACGCGGGGCTCGAACCCACGGACCACGAGATCATGACCTGAGCCAAAGTCGGACGCTTAACCGACTGAGCCACCCAGGCGCCCCTGAATGATTTTTTTAAATGTACTGTTAGATTTGGTTTAAATACTATTATTGGACTATAACAATGGCACATATTTAAGTGTACAGTTTGACTTTTTGGCTTTTGTAAATAATGTTTTTATGAGCATCCAAGTGCAAGTTTTTGTAAGGACATATATTTTCCTTTCTCTTGGGCATAAACCTAGTTGTGGGATTTCTGGGTCATGTGGTAACTTTTTTTTTTAATTAAAAAATTTTTTAATGTTTATTCATTCTTGAGAGAGAGACAGAGAAAGAGAGAGAAAGCGGGAGAGGGGCAGAGAGAGAAGGAGACACAGAATCTGAAGTGAGAGGGAGACACACAATACGAAGCAGACTCCAGGCTCCAAGCTGTCAACACAGAGCACAATGTGGGGCTCGAACCCATGAACTGTGAGATTGTGACCTGAGCTGAAGTCGGACGCGTAACTGACTGAGCCACCCAGGCGCCCCTGTGGTAACCATCTTTAACCATTGGAGGAACTGCTAGATTGTTTTCCAAAGTCGCTATGCTATTTTACATTCCCAGCAGCATTGTTCGAGAGTTCTGGTTTCTCCACATCTTTCCAACACTTGCTATTTGTCTTTTTAACTGTAGCCATCCCAAGTGGATGGGAAGTGCCATCTCTGTGGTTTTGACTTGCATTGTCCTGATATCTGATAGTGTTGGGCATCTTTATGTACTTCTCACCCATTTGTATATTTTCTTTGGAAGGGTGTTGATGAGGTCCTTTGCCCATTTTTAAAATTAGGTTGTCTTTTGCTTGGTGAGTTGTAATAGTTTTTATATAATCCAAGTATGAGTCCCTTACCAGAAATGTGATTTGCAGAGCAGAATTCCCCCTGCTCCCCACCCACCTCTCTCATAATTTTAGCTCTTACATTTAGATCTATGTTCCATTTTGCATTAATTTTTGCTTGTAGTATGTGGTAAGGTTCTAACCTCATTCTTTTGCATGTGGGTATTAACGTATCCAATCACCTTTTGTTGAAAAGACTATTCTTTCTCTCCATTTAATTACCATGGCACCTTTGTTGAAAATCAGTTCACTGTAAATGTGAGGGTTTTTCCCTAGATTCTCAATTTGGTTCCTTTGATCTGTTTGTCTATCCTAGGTTGGTACCACACTGTCTTGATGACTGTAGTTTATAGTAACTATTGAAACCTGCAAGTGTGGGTCCTTCAACCTTCGTTTTCAACGCTGTCTCAGCAATTTTGGGTCCCTGGAAGGTCCATGTGAATTTTAGGATCAGCTTGTCAGTTCCTACAAAGAAGCCGGCTGGAATTTTGATAGGAATTGTATTGAATCTGTGGGTTAATTTGAGGAATGTTGCCATCTTGACTGCACTCTGCATAGTGTCTGATGTATGAACATGGGATATCTAAGTTTCATTGGTTTTTCTCTATTGTTACTATTTACTGTGGCATTACTTTTCACTGAGATCTTTATTATTTCCTTTCCTCTTTTTACATTGGGTTAAATTGTTCTTTTGTTTCTAGTTATTTAAGGTGGATGCTGAGGTCATAGAGTGGAGACCTTTTATTTTTTCTTGCATAGGCATTTAATGTTAAACATTTCCCCCAAGTACTTCTTTAGTGCAAATTTTGATATGTTTTGTTTTCATTTTTTTTTAGTTCAATGTACTTTATAATTTTCAGTTTGATTTCTTCTTTGATGCATTTGTTACGTAGAAATGTGTTAGTTTCCCAATATTTGGGGGTTTTCTAGAGATCTTTGCTATTGCTTTCTAATGTTTTTTTCCTAATCTTTATTATTTCCTTCCTTCTGCTAGCTTTAGGCTTCTTTTGTTCTTTTCCTAGCTCTTTTCTAAGGTTCGGTTGTTTATATGAGATTTTTCTTGCTTCCCTCTTTTCTTTTTTTTTTTTTTTAATGTTTTTATTTATTTTTGAGACAGAGAGACAGAGCATGAGCAGGGGAGGGGCAGAGAGAGAGGGAGACACAGAATCGGAAGCAGACTCCAGGTTCCGAGCTGTCAGCACAGAGCCCGAGTGGGGCTTGAGTTCACGGACTGTGAGATCATGACCTGAGCTGAAGTCGGACGCTTAACCGACTGAGCCACCCAGGCGCCCCCCCCCCACTTTTCTTTTTTAATGTTTGTTTATTTTTGAGAGAGAGTGAACGGGGGATAGGGCAGAGAGAGAGGGAGACCGAGAATCCCAAGCAGGTTCCATGCTGACAGCAGAGAGTCTGAAGTGAGGATTGAATTCACGAACTATGAGATCGTGACCTGAGCCAAAGTCAGACATTCAACTGACTGAGCCACCCAGGCACCCCAGATTTTTCTTTTTTCTTGAGGTAGGCCTGTATTGCTCTATACTTGCCCTTAGGACGGCTTTTGCTGCATCCCAAAGCTTTTAGACCTTTGTGTTTTCACTTTCATTTGTTTCCATGTATTTTTAAAATTTCTTCTTTGATTTCCTGGTTGACCCACTCATTGCTTGGTAGCATGTTGTTTAACCTCCATGTATTTGTGGTCTTTCCAGATTTTTTCTTGTGGTTGACTTCTAGTTCACAGCATTGTGGTCAGAGAAGATACATGGTATAATTTCAGTCTTTTTATATTTGTTGAGGCCTGATTTGTGACCTAATATGTGATCTGTTCTGAAGAATGTCCCATGTGCATTCTGCTGTTTTAGGATGGAACGTTCTGAATGTATCTGTTAAGTCCATCTGGTCTAGCCATTGTTTCCTTCATGTTTTTGTTTCGATGATCTGTCCTTTGATGTACGTGGGGTGTTGAAGTCCCCTACTATTATTATATTATTATCTGTTCCTTTATGTTTGTTATTAGTTGTTTTATATATTTGGGTGCTTTCATGTTTGGGTGCATAAATATTTACAATTGTTATATCTTCTTGTTGGATTATCCCCTTTATTACGATACAGTGCCCTGCTCTGTCTCGTTACAGTCTTTGTTTTAAAGTCTAGTTTGTCTGCTATAAGTGTTGCTACTCTGGCTTTCTTTTGATGTCCATTAGCATGATAAATGGTTCTCCACCCCCTCACTTTCAAATTGCAGGTGTCTTTAGGTCTAAAATGAGTCTCTTGTAGGCATCATGTAGGTGGGTCTTTTTTTTTTACTTATCATCCATTCTGATACCTGATGTCTTTTGATTGGAGCATTTAGTCCATTTACATTCAAAGTAGTTATTGATAGATATGTATTGAGTGCCATCTTATTGCTTATTTTGTCATTGTTATCTGGAGATTTGTCTGATCTTTTCTTCTCTTTGTCACTTTTGGTCTCTCCTTTGCACTCAGAGTCCCCTTTAATATTTCTTGCAGGGCTGGTTTGGTGATCATGAACTTCTTTAGTTTTTGTCTGGAAAACTCTTTATCTCTCTCAATATTCTGAATGATAAGCCTTGCGGGATAGAGTATTCATGGCTGCATATGTTTCCCATTGAGCACTTTGAATATCTCATGTCACTCCCTTCTGGCTTTTTAGGTTTCTGTTGAGAAATCTCCAGCTGACCGTATGGGTTTTCCTTTGTAAGTTAAGGACTTATTTGTCTTGCTGCTTTAAAAAATTTTTATCACGGTATTTTGCAAATTTACTTACAATGTGTCTTGGTGTTGCCTCCTTTCGTTGATTTTGACAGGAGTTCTCTGTGCTTCCTGGATGTGAATATCTGTTTCCTTCCCCAAATTAGGGAAGTTTTCAGCTATTATTTTCTTAAAATAAATTTTCTACTTCTTTTCTGTCTCTTCTTCTGGGACTTCTATGATACAAATGCTATTATGTTTAATGGAATCGCTGAGGTCCCTAAGTCTATTCTTTTGTTGCATAATTCTACTTTCTCTCTTTTGTTCAGATTTATTACTTACTATTATTTTGTCATCTAGGTCATTGATTTGTTCCTTTGCTTCTTCCAGGCTGCTGTTCGTTGCATCAAGCCTGTTTCCAATCTCGTTTATGGCATTCTTCATCTCTGATTCTTTTTTTAACTCTTTTTTTTAATCTGTGGTAAGATCTCACTTGTGTATTCTATTCTTAACAAATTCTAATTTAAGAATTTTTCAAAGAATTTCTAATTTAATTTCACTGTGCTCAGGGAACATACCGTGCATGACTAGAATCCTTTTAGTTTACTTAGACTTATTTATTTTCCTTTTTCTAAAATTTAATTTTTAATTTTTGCTGTGATAAGAACACTTAATATGAGGTTTAGCCTCTTAACAAGTCTTAAGTGTACAATACATCAGTATTGGCTGTAGGTACAGTGTTATACATCAGATCTCTAGAATTTGTTTTGCTTAACCAAAACTTGATACCTATTGATGAATAATTCTCCATTTTCCCTTTCCCACTAGGCTTGGTAACTAGCATCTCCCCCCCACCCTTTAATTTTATGAATTTGACTCTTCTAGATACCTCATGTAAGTGGAATCATGCATTATGTGTCCTTCTGTGTCTGGCTTACTGCATTTGGCCCAAGATCCTTAATTTCCATTTATGTTGTCGTATAACATTCCTTCCTCTCTTTAAGGTTGAACAGAGTTCCATTGCATTTACATACCATATTTTCTTTGTTCACCTGTCAGTGGACATTTAGGTTGTTTCTACATCTTTGCTACTGTGAATATGTGCTGCAGTGAACATGGGAGTGTTGATATCTCTTTGAGAGCCTGATTGCAATTTTTTTGGTAGCTCTATTTTTAATTGTTTTTAGGAGCCTTCATACTGTTTTCCATGTGAAACAATTTTTTTTGATTCAAGATATGGTCCATCTTGGAAAAGGTATATTGTGCAGTTGTTGAGTGTTCTACAAGTGTCTAATAAGTCATGTTGGTTGTTAGTTTGGTTTAAATCTTCTATTTTCTTAATGATTTTCTTCATGTTCTATCTGTTTTTGTGAAAAAGTATTGAAACCTGTGAATATAATTGTATGTTTGTCTTTTTCCTTGCATTTCTTCTAGTTTTCTTTTATGTATTTGGAAGTTCTCTTATTAGGTGCAAATGCATTTATGAATTGTATATCTTTTTGATGAATGAACTCCTTTAACATTAGCAAATTACCTCTTGTATCCCTTGTAATATTCTCCTCTATATCTGTATCTTTACATTTAAAGTGAGTTTCTTGGGGCTCCTGGGTGGCTCACTTGGTTGAGAGTCTGGCTCTTGATTTTGGCTCAGGTCAAGATCTCACGGTCCATGAGTTCCAACCTTACGTCAGGGTCTGCACTGACAGCATGGATCCTGCTTGGGATTCTCTCTCTTCCTCTCTCTTTGTTCCTCCCCAGCTTGCACACTCATGCACGTGCTCTCCCAAAATAAATAAATAAACTTAAAAATAAAGGGAGTTTCTTATATGCAGCCTATAGTGAGTATTTTTTCTCTTTAATTCAGTCTCTGCCTTTTCATTGGAATATTTGGTCTGTTTACATTTAATGTAATTGTTGGTATAGTTAGATTAAAACCTAGCTTCTTGATTTTTGTTTTCTATTTGTCCTCTTTGCTATGCTGTTTTTCCCTTTCTAGTTTAGTGGCATACTTTTATGATTTCATGTTATTTCTTTTGTTGGCTCATTCGCTGTATTTTGTTATTTGCTTTATGATTTAGAATGTACATGTTTAAAATATAGTCTATCTTCAGGTGATATTATAACACTTTATATATAAGAAACGTACAATAGTACGATTTCATTGTTCCTCTCAACTTTTGTGCTTTCATTGTCCTACATTTTACTTTGACACGTGTTGTAAATCTGGTACTGTGTTATTACTATATCTGTAAACAATCAATCATTTTTTAAAGAGGGTTCAGTAACGAACAAAAAACATATCTGCCCACAGTTAACCATTTCCCCGTGCAATTCATTCTTTTGTGTAGATGCGTATTTCCATTCGGTATCCTTTCTTTTCTGCCTGAAGGAATTCCTTTAACATTTCTTTAGGAAAGGCTGATTGGTGGTATGTGTTTCGAACTTTTGTGTGTCTGAGAAAGTCTTTATTTCACCCTTATTTTTAAAAAATATTTCTACTGCGTATGGAATTCTGTTGACTGTTTTTTCTCTCAGTTATTAAAGATGTTGCTGTGCTGTCTTCTTGCTTGGATTGTTTCCAGTAAGAAATCTGCCATCAGGCTGACTTTGTTCCTCAGTATGTAATGTATCTTTTGTCTCTGGCTACTTTTAATTTTCTCTTTGTCAGTGTCACGATTTGCTTTGGTATGGTAGGGTCAGGCCATATTCCCAGCTCTGTCTGAGCACCAAGCACTGTTATTCTTTCAGATGGTTCTTTCCCTGCTCTTGGATAATTTCCTGACATTTGTATGCTGACCAGTACTCTACTGAGTACATGCAGATCTTCATATTTCTCTCTGTGTTGCTATCTTCTGTCAAGAATGCTCTATCCTGTGAACCTCTCACAGCATTGTGTTCTCAACTCAGGGAGGCCCCCAGGCTCTGCCTCAGGTTTCCCTCCCTGTGCCGTAGCCTGGGAACCCTCCAGGCAGTGAGGTAGGGCAGAGGTAGGGCCCAGCCCATTTGTGTTCTGTATCTTGGGGGGGGGGGGTCACTCTTCTTTTTAACTCGTTGGTCAGTGTCTAGAAATCTGTTGTTTCATTTATTTTGTCCCTTTTTGGATGTTTCATGCAGGAAGGTGAGTCTGGGCCCCGTTGCCCCATCTTCACCTGAAGAGCTCGTTGGATTATTGATTTAAAATTTTTAAAAAGGTTGAAACTTAACCCAATGTGGTTAAGTTTGAGGGACTCAAGTTTAAGGTTGTAATTATAAATGCTTTCTGTCCTATTTGATTTCAACTGTGTTAAGTGTGTGTGGGTTGTACACGGCAGCAGGAATGCCACGGCGAACTAAAACCGGTAACAACGCGAATGTTTTCTCCACAGAATTTAGTTTGCCAGCCCAGCGTGTGACTTTGTTGAGCTGTGCTGTTCCCTGCAGGTTGGACAGCGGGCTGTGCACGTTACATTGGCAGACATGGTTTTCCCTTCCTTTATACCTGCACACGGGTCTTGCCTTCAGTCCACGGATGAGCAAGCTTGAACTTTTCAAAACAGGTGGTAATTTGGAGTTTTAACCTGGAATGTTTTTGATGCAGCTGTGGAAATTTAGATGAAAGTAAATTACAGAGTTCCAATCTACCATTTTCACCAGTTCTTGGTATTATGAAGAGCTGCCTCTAAAATCAAGGGCTGAGGATGTTTTCTGTCCACTCTGTGCTGTGGAGAACTTTAGACCTACCTTTGCTGACACTTGAAAAATGATCCAGTAAAGCTGGGTGTCTTTGTCGGCAGAACCACTTAAACACGTTTATGGCTTTAACTCCAGTTGAGTAATCCTACGGGGGGTCTGCCTTCTAAAGAGAAAATTCAGAGTTAAATTTGCGTGTTTCACCCAGAAGGGTGTGGATTTTGTAGCTCGTCTGCTGAGCGAGATCCCAACTGTGAGAACCTGGTGAGCACCAGCGGTGGGGCCGACCCCAGACCAAACCCTTCACTCTGACTTTCTGTGCTCACCCTTTCCATCAAAATGATTGCAGCCCATGCCTCAAGAAACAGGTTATTCCATTCTCTCGGTCATTTTTTATTTCAAGGTTGAGCTCATCTGTTGAGCTGCTTTCACTGTCTGTTCTACTCAGTTTAAACGTATTCTGCCACGTTCCCATCCGGGGGAGGAGAAGTTTGCCAGTAACAGTTCCTCTTTGGTTGTAACTCTGATGCCACCTTGACTCTGCCACCTGCACGGAGCCCGGTCACGTCTAGTTGTTTGCACATTTCCTGATAGATGACACAGCAAGGTCAAAACGGGGTAACGGTCAGTCTTGGCTGGGGGTCTCTCAGGGGTCTGTTGGGCTCAGTGGCCACGCCGGGGGACCGTGACGTGGCTTCAGCATCTTCAAGTGTCAGATGCCCGGAGCCGAGTGAGGCGTATTGTAGGCGTTCAGCAAATACTTTCTGGCTGATCGGCGTGTTGAGGGTTGTGTGTGCAAAGGAACGGAGGGAGGATTACACTAATGCATAAAATCCTTGGTGCTTTCAGAGTATTTATTTAGGGAAAATTTTAATTCGGCTGGTAAAGCCCTAATGGTGTGCTCCATCATCATCCTCAAGGTCGTGACTGCGCTTCCTGTCTTTTCAATTTCTTTCTTGCATTTATGAGCAGAACAGTGTTGTTTAGGTGTTTTTTCAAGTGCACAATGAAGCGATTTTTTTGGCTAATGAATTGTGCAGCCGTCACCCCAGTGTTGGGTCGCTTCTGGTACCTCGTGTGTCCCCATTTTGCGGTAAGTCCGTCCCTCCCAGCTCCAGGCAATTGCTAATCTACTTTTTGTTTTTCCAGATTTACCTTTTCTGAAATTTTTGTATAACCAGAATCATATGGTTTTTGTTGTTGTTGTTGTTGTTGTTGTTGCTGTTTGTGTGTGTGCAGCTGGCTTCTTTTACTTAGTGTGATGTTTTCCAGGCTCATCCATGATGAAGCAGGTATCTGTAGCTTGCTCTTTTTATTGCTAAGTAATACTCCATTGTATGAATACACCACACTTTGTTTATCCAGTCACCTGTTGGTGGACGTTGTGTTGTTCTTCCTTTTCGGCAATCACAGATAATGCTGGAAATTTGGGAAACTCACATGCAGATCGTCGTATGTACACACGTTTACATTTCTCTTAGACACCTAGGACTGAACTACTACTTCGTACGGCAAGTGTGTGTTTGCCTTCCCGAGAAACTGCCAGGCTGTCGTCCAAAGTAGTGGCACGGTTTGCACCCCCACTGGCAACCTACAGAGGGTTCCAGTTTGTCCACGCTCCTGGTTAGAGTCCTCCTGGTAGGTCTGAAGTTAGCCATCTCGCTGTGGTATTAATCTGCATTTCCCTAGTGACTTGCTGTTGAACATCTTTTCATGTCCTTGTTTATCACTCGTATCTTTTTTGGTGAATTATTCAAATCTTTTGCTCATATTTAAAAATGGCCTTGTTTGTAATTTACATACCATAAAGTTCACTCTTTTGAAGTACACAGGGCAGTAGTTTTAATATATTTACAGAGCTGTGTAAATGTCTCCATAATCTACATAAAGAACATTTTCATGACCCCTAAAAGAAAGCTGGTTCCTGTAGGCAGTCACTCACTATCACCCTCCCCTAGCCCTTAGCAACTGCTGATTGACTGTCTGTCTCCATCAGTTTGTCTCTTCTGGACATTTCTTCCAAACGGAATCAGGATATTTGGTCTTTTGTGACTAGCTTCTTTCACTTGGCCTGTTAATGTTTTGGGGGTTCAGCCCTGTTGAAGCAGATACCAGTATCTAATGCCTTTCTGTTGGTAAGTACTACATTGTGTGGACACACCATGTTTTGTTTATCTGTTACTCAGCTGATGGCATTTGGGTTTGTACTCCTGGGATTCTGCAAGTAATGCTGCTATGAACGTTCACGTACAAGTGTTTGCATGGACGTAATGGTTTCATTTCTCTTGGGTGGATACTTAATTGTGGAATTGCTAGGTCATACGGTAACCTGACGACGCTTCACATTTTGAGGAATTGCCAAACTCTTTTCCAGAGCAGCTGCCCCCACGTTCCCACCAACAGCGAGTGAAGGTTCCGGTGTCGCCACACGCTCCCAACACCTGTTACTGTCTCTCTGTGATTACAGCCATCCTAGTAGGTGGGAACTGGCATCCCATTGTGGTTCTGATTGGCATTTTTTAATGACACATGATGTTGGGGCACCTGGGTGGCTCGGTGGGTTAAGCGTTCAGCCTTGGCCTCCTTCGGGTTTCAGCTTAGGTCAGGATCTTGTGGTTCGTGGGTTCGAGCCCCGCGTCGGGCTCTGTGCTGGCAGCCCAGAGCCTGGAGCCTGCTTCGGATTCTGTGTCTCCCTCTCTCTCTCTGCGCCTCCCCTGCTCGTGCTCTCTCTCTCTCTCTCTCTCTGTCTCTCAAAAATAAAATAAAGATTAAAAAAAATAATGACAAGTGATGTTAAATATTTTTTCATGTGTTTGTTGGCCTTTTGTGTATCTTTGTTGGAGAAATCACTATTCAGATTCTTTGCCCACTTAAAAAATTATGTTATTTGCCCTGTTCCATTGAAAGACTTCTTTATATCATTTGGACACATATCTTTTAACGTATACATGATGTATAAACGTTTTCTCTAAGAATGTGGCTTGTCTTTTTATTTTTTTGATGGTGCGTTTTAAAGCCCCAAGGTTTTGGATATCGATGAAGTCCAGTTTATCAATTTGTTTCTTTATGGATCATGCATTTGGTGTCATGTCTAGAGATCTTGTCCTATGTTCCCCTCCACAAATGTTATGCTTTCAGCTCTTACATTTAGATCTCTGACCCATGTTACGTTAATGTTTGTGTATGGTGTATAGACAGGGCCCAAAGTTCCTCCTTTTGCGTGTGGACGTTGAGTCATGCCAGCACCATTTGTTATGAAGACCGTGCTTTCCCTACTGAATTGTCTTGGCACCCTAAATGTCAGGGTCTGTTTCTGGATTCTCGGTTCTGTTCTAGATGTTTATCCCTATGCCAGTACCACACCGTCTTCATTATTGTAGCTTTTTTAAAAGTTTTTTTAAAGTTTATTTATTTTGAGAGAGAGAGAGAGAGAGTGGGCAGTGGAGGGGAAGAGAGAGGGAGAGAATCCCAAGCAGGCTCCCACACTGTCAGCACAGAACCCAGTGCGGGGACTTGATCCCACAAACTATGAGATCAGGACCTGAGCCGAAGTCGGACGCTCAACCGACTGAGCCACCCAGGAGGCCTGATAATTGTATGTTTTTATGACAGTTATGTTAAGTTTTGACATCTTTTTCACACACTGTTTGGTTTTTAGTGCACCTTTGGCTGTATTTTTCAGTCTTGTCTGACTAGTTAGACTGAAAACTCCCTGAAGGCCCAGCTGTATCATTGCAGATCCCCAGACCTCAGACAAGTTGGTTGAGGGTTTGGGGCCTCATGTTTCTCATCTGCAAAGTAGAAAAAACATTCCTCCTGTCATATGGCTGTCGTGAGGGTCGAACGATCCTGTTGTGAAGTGACAAATGTGGAAACACCCCCGAACTGTACTTGGGATCGTGGCAAGCGACGTTTATCAGGCCCGGCCAGGGTAGCTCAGTCCGTGTGCCTGCTTTCCTCGAGATCCCTAATGGTCACCCGGGGTGTAACCTGGGTCTGTGGTGGGCTTCATAATCTTGCACACCTGCAGTGGGTCCTTGGTGAGTCCAGTGTGCCCATCCGTGGTTTTTCCTCTAACCGGAAGCGGACGTGCGGTTTTTTTCTTGCTCTGTCGTCTTCCTCTACTAGAAGTTGTCAGTCCTGCCTCTGCTGCCTCGGGCCGCGTGTCCCCTCGGCCTCCCTCTTTCCCCAGACCTGGTCGGGCGTGCAGCCCGGGAAGCCCACGCGTGGTAAGCCGAGGGGTCGTCCAGACAGCGGTCACAGCCGAGGAGGGCACAGCACCAGCATGTGAGGTCCCTGTGGTTAAAGTTTCAGCATGTCCTGGCGGCACGGGGTGGAGAGCAGGAATCCTGGCTTCTGGTGTCCGTGGTTGACTCCGTGTCACGTGGCACCGTCCCGTAGAAAGCAAACCTCCCGAGGCGGCAGGGTCATTTTCCAAGTGGCGGTGTCACGGAAGCAGGATCTGCGTGTGATGGAAGTGGTGTTTTCTTTCTAAATGACGGTCTGCGGGGCCTTGTGGATCTCGCTGCCAGCACTCACGGTCCTGTATTCGGGGCTGGTGGCCATCCACCTCCGCTCCTCCAGCAGGAGTCAACTTTCCTTACTGAGCTGAACAGCCTTGCTCAGCAGACTGCTTCTGGTAACTAGGTCTCCGTCAGCTGGCATGACACTTTTCAAATACAAACGATCTTCAGGAAAAAGGCCGTTCGTCACTAAGAGTCCCCACAGTACCTTCCGAATGAAAGATGAGGGGTGTGGGCGTGTGTGTAGAGACTTAACCATCAATCGCATCCTGAGTTGCAACGATCTGCACTGGTAGTCCACTTTACATACACAAAGCATACACTTTATATGCTCGATTCGCATATTGGTGTATTTATTAACTATGCTCAATTCATGGTGTTTAATGTTTGAAGACTGTGCCGTTTTCTTGCTGTGCTGATTGAGGAGAAGACATGGTGCGTTTCTGTTCAGACGGCCCAGGAAGTCGGCATCTTTTTGCTTCTCTGCATCCCTGTGGTGTGTGGAGCGGAGGAGCCGGGGTCCAGCGCTGGCCGCGTGTCCGGGTTCGGCGGGTGGCCGTGCCCCGTGTGCCGGGATTCCCCGTTCACCGGCTCACCAGCGTGTCCGCGGGGGCGTCGTGGGAACATCCCCAGCCCGGCTTCCGCAGAGCCTGGAACGGCGTCCCTGCCCTGCGCCCCCCTCGGCAGGCTGGGCGCCACCACTCCCAATAAAGGGACAGGTCGGTGACAGCACAGGTGGGATCATGCAGTCTGCGGACCGCAGCTTGTCTTTGCCAGACCGGCCAGGTTTCTTTGTTCCGTCATTGGGTAACCCGAGACACGTTTTGTATTTTAATTCCTGCGTCTTCTAAGTGTCTCCTCTTAGCCAGCCGTGTTCCTGTGTGAACTCTTCTCTGGTGAGGCTGCCGTTCGACTGATACTCAGTTACTGTTTAGTAACGGGGTCTTTGTGTACACTCGGGATTTTAGTTTTGTTTATACAGTGCAAGTGTCTTAGCTGGGTGGTAAATCTTCATCTGCCTTTATGAAGGCTGACATATCCTCTCTACGAGGGAGTAAAAGGGAGCCGTGTAGCACAAGCATCCCGGAGTTAAATGCCTCTGCAGCCTTCATTTTCCTTTGGTCCAGGCCCATCCATAATAGCTGGACAATTTGTCAAGTAAGTGTACAGGTCAATAGCATATGCAGTCAGCTCTCAATAATCCACAGTAAATAGCAGAACACATGAATAATTTAATCCACTCAGCTGGCCGGGGGCTCCCAAGCAGGTAACCTGCACGTCCCCGAGGGGAGCCCAGCTCTTACCGACCACCTAGGTACCAGCATGAGTCCCCCTTTTGCCTGCCACCGGGTGTGGGGGCCCAATTCCCCAACCATCTGAGCCACTTAAAGAATGTCAGCTTGTCACCACGCATGATCACAAGTCTGCTGACCTTAATGTGCCAAATGTTATTTGACCCCACACAGAAATGGTTTCGAATGTGCTTCCCCGGTGTTTTAGATTTCATCCAGAAAGTGTGGGTTCTTACTCGTAGTCCCCTGTCCGTGCCCCTTGGCTTTCCCCTTTGGCAAGTGTGATGTTATTCAGAAAGGAGCAGGGAAATGATACTGTTACCGATGGGGGCGAGTTGAAGCCTGTATACAAAATGACACGGGGCGCATTTACCCTTTCCACTTTTTCCCTTTAACCCAGATTGTGGGAAGTTGGCAGTAAACCAGTTTTACCATCATACTTCTTTTTATGGGTGCAAAGATCGAGCATGTCCTGAAGAATAACCAGAGATCTAGTCCTTGATCTTTTGTGGTACTTTCGTCTGACTTGGACAGAGGCACAGAAGGCCCCGTTTTTGCAAACGTTATGAAGATAATAAGTAGGATTACTGCAGGATCCTTCGGGAGGAGGATTGGATGTCCTCTGCTAGACTAGGAAGCAACACGGATGTCAAATTAAACTTAACGAAGGCGCCGAGGGGAGCCCTTCGCCGCGAAGGGGAACACTCAGCATCGGGCTGTTTCATGTGGAGAAGACTCAGGGACAGTGGAGGATGCCCGCCTCCCTTGGACCTGCCAGGCCATGTGGCCGCTGCCTGTTCAGCTAGGCATCAGACACACTGGCCAAGTCCTAGAAGGTGGCCGTTCTGCTATCCACCGTGGGGGCCACTTGGCTTTGCAAGTGTTCGTTATGGTTTAAGAGGGGTGCTGATGGTTTAGAAACTCTGGAGCAAGGTGTCTGGGATAGGAAAAGTCCGGAAAACATCTCAGGTGTGGGCTAGTGAAAGGCAGCAGGAATAGTGGGCGGGAGAGAGGAAGCCTCAAAAGTACCTGAGCAGGATTTGCAAGCATCTGGAAGGATGTGCATCTCATGCATGAGGGAATATTTATTTTATGTTGCTCAAGAGGGAAAAATTAGAATCAGTGGGTTGAGATTATGGGAAAGCAGTTTGGCTTAACTCAGTGTTTCTAGAAGTGTGGTGCACATACCACCAGGGGTATAAGAGATGGTTGGGTTTGTTTTCATTTTTAAAACCTTCAAAATAGTTACAGATTTACAGGAAGGTTGCAAAAAACATCGTATAGAGAATTCAGGTATAGCCTTCGGCTAAACAGCTTATGTGATCATAGTACTGTGAGCTGAGCGTGAAGTTAGCACCAGTTCAGCGTGTTAACTAGACTAGACCTTACTCCCGCCTCCCCAGTTCTCACACTAACAGGCTTCTCTGACCCTGATTGAATCCAGTGTCCACACTGCACCGAGTTGTTGTGCTTCTGTGGTCTCTTCCAGTCTGTGGCACTTCCTCAGTCGCTCATGACCTTGACACTTTTAATGAGGAGGGGTCAGTTATTTTGTAGAGTATCACTCAGTTTGGGTTGTCCCATGGCTTCTATGAGTAGATGAAGGCCATGCACTTTGGGCACAAAGACCGCAGGGGTGACATCACACCCCAGTGCGTCGTGTCAGGGCTTCACGATGTCAGTCATTACTGCTGATGTTGATCTTGTCACTCGGTGAAGGTGATTTCATCCACTGTAAAGCCACTGTCTTTCTCTTTGTGATTAATAAGATCCTCGGAGGAGGGGCCTGGAGACGGTGCCAGTATCCTGGTTCTCCTTCAACTTCTACCCATAGATTTTAGCATCTATTGGTCAATCTCGCTGGAAGTAACTTTCACTGTGGCGTTGACTTCGTGGTGACTTTGTGTTTTCCTTGTTCCTTTCACATAGTTAAGTAGGAGTCATCTGGAAATGGGAACACTATCTCTTCTCCCTGAGTTCTTTGTTCAGTTGTTTATGTCGCAGTCAGACTCACAGGAATTTACTTTTTTCTCTGGATTTCAATCCAGTTGTTCCAACTGTGGCCGTTGGGAACTCCTTCAAGATGGCGTGTTTTTGTCTTTCTGATGTGTCCTCATCCTTTTTTAAAAACTTCCTTATTTTGGGGGGCACAGAATGCCTCAGGCTCTTTTTATGCTTTCCCTGTTGTATGCCTGACCCAGTCCCTCCCCATTGGAGTCTCGATTCCTTTAATAATTCCTACCATTCCTGGAGAATGGTAGTTAGAAAGCAGCACCCACCTGTTCGGTGCGGTCTCGCCGCTCCTAGGATGCCACCGTCGGCAGCAGACGCAACTAGAACATGTAGGCATTGGTGTGTGTGCGTGTGTGTGCGTGCGCGCGCGTGTGTGTGCACTAGTGTGTAGGTATTTGTATCGTTTACACTTCGTAGTATGTGCATTACACACATCTGTATGTGCTTCTGTGTCTCTGTCTGGATGTAAAAACAGCACATCCGGGTCTAATCCAGCACCACCAGGTGCTTTCGTAGCCTCTCCCTTTCTTTATTTGTTTTTGTTTTTTTAATGTTTGTTTATTATTTTGAGAACGAGAACCTGTAGTGAAGGGACAGAGAGAGGGAATCCCAAGCAGGCTCTGCACCACCAGCCTTACACGGGGCTCGATCTCACAGGCGGTGAGATCATGACCTGAGCCAAAACCAGGAGTCAGATGCTCAACCAACTGAGCCACCCAGGAGCCCTTCCCTTTCTTTAAATGTAACTTATTTCTGCAACAGAGAAACCTTGCTCTCATTATTTACAATATGTTTACTTATTTATTCAACCCTAGGATGCCAATAAAATAGTTTCAAAATTGCTAACCATGTAAGAAGCGGATTTGCTAACTGCAGTCAGTATTTGCATACGGGTTTTTTTTTCTTCAACATAATACTTAATTATATATTTTTAAATTTACATCCAAATTAATTCGCATATAGCACAATGATTTCAGGAGTGGATTCCTTAGTGCCCCTTACCCATTTAGCCCATTCCCCCTCCCACACTCCCTCCAGTAACCCTCTGTTTGTTCTCCATATTTATAAGTCTCTTATGCTTTGTCCCCCTCCCTGTTTTTATATTATTTTTGCTTCCCTTCCCTTATGTTCACCTGTTTTTTATCTTAAAGCCCTCATATGAGTGAAGTCATATATTTGTTTTTCTCTAATTTTGCTTAGCACAGTATCTAGTTCCATCCACATAGTTGCAAATGGCAAGATTTCATTCCTTTTGATCGCCGAGTAATACCCTGCTGTATATATATGCCGCGTCTTCTTTATCCATTCATCCATCGATGGACATCTGGGCTCTTTCCGTACTTTGGCTATTGTGGATGGTGCTGCTATAAACATTGGGGTGCATGTGTCCCTTTGAAACAGCACACCTGTATCCCTTGGATAAATACCTAGTAGTGCAGTTGCTGGGTCGTAGGGTAGTTCTATTTTTAGTTTTTTGAGAAACCTCCATACTGTTTTCCAGAGTGGCTGCACCAGCTTGCATTGCCACCAACAATGCAAAAAGAGGTCCTCTTTTTCCGCGTCCTCGCCAACATCTGTTGTTGCCTGAGTTGTTAACGTTAGCCATTCTGACAGGTGTGAGGTGGTATCTCACTGTGGTTTTGATTTGTGTTTCCCTGATGATGAGTGATGTTGAGCATGTTTTCATGTGTCGGTTGGCCATCTGGCTGTCTTCCTTGGAGAAGTGTCTATTCATGTCTTTTGCCCATTTCTTCACTGCATTATTTATTTTTTGGGTGTTGAGTTTGATAAGTTCTTTCTAGATTTTATATACTAACCCTGTATCTGATATGTCGTTTGCAAATATCTTCTCCCATCTGTCAGTTGCCTTTTAGTTTTGCTGATGGTTTCCTTACGGTTTTTTTTTTTTCCCTTAGACTTAAGAGTTTCTAGCCTAAATAGTATCTGCCAGAGTTACTGAGGATAGTTCTGTAGTGGCTACGTTATTTGTTTGTAAAATAGTTTCATTTGTTATTATTTGTGTTTCATTTGGGTCTTCTCTCTCTGACGTCCTGGTTGATTTTTTTTTAATTTTTTTTAACATTTATTTATTTTGAGAGACAGAGAGAGAGTATGAGCAGGGGAGGGGCAGAGAGAGAGGGAGACACAGAATCCAAAGCAGGCTCCAGGCTCCGAGCTGTCAGCACAGAGCCCAACGCGGGGCTCGAACTCGCAAACCGCGAGATCACGACCTGAGCCTAAGTCAGACGCTTAACCGACTGAGCCACCCAGGCGCCCCCCTAGTTGTTTTAAATTTGGTATTTTGGGGTAAGTGAAGTGTCCCTGTGGTTCTAAGACTAGAGCTTCCGAGAACATGCGTGGAGAAGTGTCTGCTCCCACTTACACCTGCCATCCCTCCTTTTTACCTTTTCCCATCCACTCCCTGTGGGCATCCAGTCTCCTTAGTTTCTGGTACAGCCTCCCTGTATTTCTTTTGTACGGACGAGCAGACAGGTGTGTTTTCTTATACCTCTTCTTTCTTACATGAAGGGTAGATTGCTTCTGTATGTACGGATGGATGTATGGATTTGTAATTTTTTTTAACATTGACTTATTTTTTTTCAATATATGAAATTTATTGTCAAATTGGTTTCCATACAACACCCAGTGCTCATCCCAAAAGGTGCCCTCCTCAATACCCATCACCCACCCTCCCCTCCCTCCACGTTGACTTATTTTTGAGAGACAGAGCATGAGCAGGGGAGGGGCAGAGCGAGAGGGAGACACAGAATCCAAAACAGGCCCCAGGCTCTGAGCTCTCAGCGCAGAGCCCGATGTGAGGCTTGAACCCACAGACTGCAAGATCATGACCTGAGCCAAGGTTGGACGCTTAACTGACTGAGCCACCAGGCACCCCAAGGGTAGCATATTGCAGATCTTCTTTTGCACTTTGTCACTTCACAGTATATCCAGGAAATCGCTGCAAGCCAGGGCACAGAGGTCTTGCCCTGGTTTTTAAGGTGGCCTAAGAGCTGCCCTGCTTGGGCACGCCCTGCTCCCGCAGCAGCTGTCCTGCTTAGTTAGCTCTGTGCTTAGTTAGCGGTTTCCAGTAGCTTGCGGTTCAGCCAGTGCTATGGTGAGTAACCGTGCGCAGCCTTTTTTTCACATTGTTGTAGCTGTGCCTGGTGGGTAGATTCCTACAGGTGTAATTTCTGGGTTAGAAAGTCTGTTTGTAGCTCTCCTTCCGTATCACCAAGTTTCCCGCAGAATTTGCAGCGCAGGAGATAGGTGCCTGTTTCCCACAACCTTCCAGCAGAGTCTGGGTCACACTTGGAAGTTCTGCCGGTCTGACAGATGCCAAGTGGTATCCGTGGGGGAGGGGCAGAGCGAGAGGGAGACACAGAATCCGAAGCAGGCTCCAGGATCTGAGCTGTCAGCACAGAGTCCAGCGCAGGGCTTGAACCCATGAGCCGCGAGATCGTGACCTGAGCCGAAGGTGGAGCTTAACCGACTGAGCCACCCAGGGGCCCCTTATTTCTGGACTTTTTATTCAGTCCCATTTGCCTATTTGTCTATCACCAGTACAACCCAGTTTAATTATAGAGTCTTCATGGTACGGTTTACTATCCAGTGGCTTAATTTTATTTTTTCATTTTTATTGATAGAAATATTAATGTAATGAATGTTTCTCTGATTACCGCTTTAAGTCCAATCCATAGAGTCTGGTATGTTCCTCAGGGTTTTCCTGCCTATTCATGCATGTTTGTTTTTCCATGTGACCTTTGGTATCAACTTTGTAAGTCCATACAATAATCTGTTGGTGTTTTTACTGGCATTACATTGCATTTATCAATTAACTGTCATCTTTCAAATGTTAAGTCATCCTAACCTAGAATAGAAGGTGCCTTTTCATTTGTTCATATCTACTTTTGTGTCTTTCAAGAATGTTTTGAGTTTTCCTCGTATAGGCTCTGTACAATTCTTATTAAACTTTAAAACGTTTGACCCTCTTTGTTGTAATTACTTAGAATGGACTTTTCTCTAATAGTTTATTATATTTGAAGGCAGTTTTTGTAGGTTAACTTTGTATCCTAATATTCAAGGGATGGTTTTATTGCTTGGGTTAGTTTTATCATTGATTCTCTGGGGGGTTCCAGATATACATTATGCTATCGTCTGCAAATAGAGATCGTTTTACTTCCTTACCCATTCTTATGCCTCTGCTTGATGTGTCTTTTGTAACTGTACAGGGTAACATAATACCTCTAGGGTAGGGCACTGGTGAGCACAAATGGAGATCGGGCATCCTTGCCTCCGTTTTTGTGGAAATGCCACCAGCCTTTTCCCATTAAGTAAGATACTGGCATTAGGAATAGTGTATGTATATTTATCCTGTTAAGAATATAACTCTCAGGTCATGATCTCACGGTTTGTGAGTTCGAGCCCCGCGTTGGGCTCTGTGCTGACAGCTCGGAGCCTGGAGCCTGCTTTAGATTCTCTCTCTCTCTCTCTCTCTCTCTCTCTCTCTCACACACACACAAATAAGTGATTAAAAAACATATATATATATATATATATATATATATATATATATATAAAACTCAATTTCTATTTTCTGTGATTTTTATAGATGGGTTTTAAATTTTGGCAAAGGGTTTTTTTTAGCATCTGTATAGATAGCCATATGTTTTTTCCTTAGGTTTATTAGTACAGTGAATGCTACTGGATTTCTTAATATTGAACCCAACTTTCATTTCTGGAAAAAAATCCTACTTGGTCACGGTGTGTGGTCTGGTGTTAGATTCTGTTTGTTAATGTTTTATTTAATATTTCTGCATTGATATTCCTGAGGGGTACTGGCCTGTGATTGTCTTTATTGCTCTTTACCTGGTATGTCAGTGTGACACTTGCTTCATTAAAGAACTTGGGAGCTTTTTTTCCGACCTTGTCAGTGCTCTGGGCAGTTTACATGGAGCGTTGGAACCGTCCGGCGATGAAGGTCTGCTTGAACCCCTGAAGCTGTCTGTCCGCTGCTTCTTGTGGGGTGCCTGCCTGCCCAGGAAGTGGCTCTTTTTCTTCCCTGCGGTCATCTGTCCCGCGTTCCGGCTGCAGTGGGGCCAGCCTTGGTCATCCGAGTGTCCTTAGGAACTTGTCCTTCTCAGCTACGTTTTCACGTCTGTTTGCACAGACGTCTGTCTGCAAAGCCGTCTGTCTGCAAAGCCGTCTCTTGGGATTTTTAAAATTTCTTGTTTCCTCGTCACTTTCCCTGTGTCATTTCTTATTCTCTGTATTTGTGCTTTCTCCCCTTTTTTCTTGAGCAACTTAGCTGGTGGATTGTGTGTTTTGTCACTTACCACCCCCCCGCCACACACACACACACACACAAGACTCAAGAGTTATTGTTTAGCTCTAGTGTTTTAATGGAAAACTCCACCTCATTAATCAGTTTTTCCCTCCATTGTTTCTCTCCATGCATTTTCTTTTGGGTTACTCTGTTGTTATTTTTATAGTTTTTATGAGCTGAGATTTGTTGGTTTATTAATTTTGTTTTTTCACTTTTATTGATAAAAATATTCATATAATGAATTTTTCTCGGACTATTGCTTTAAATGCATTCCCTAGGCTCAGATACGTAGTGTTTTCTGTGTAATTACTTTTTCAAAATTCTATTCTTTTAGTTTCACCTAAGAGTCAATAATAGGATTTTTAAATATCCAAGTGGAAGTGCCTTTCTGTTTTGTTGTTGTTGTTAATGATGTATACTTACATTGCATTGTGATCAGAAGGTGTTGTCTGCAGTGTTTCTACATTATGGAAATTGTTGATGTTTTCTTTGTGACCTAAATACACCATCACTTGTGGTGAACGTGCTATAGTTTTTTGAGAAGATGTACATTCTTGGTTATCAGGGTGTGCGGTTCCTGCGTATGCACAAGATCTGCCTTGGTTGATGGTGTTGATGAGATCTGTCTCCTTACTTACTCTTGTGCACTTGCTCTGTCTTGTACGGAGATGGTGTACTGAATCTCCCACTATGAGTACGTTCCTACCTGCATCTCCTTGCATATCCTGTTGTGTCTGCTTCATAGAAGTGGTGGTTGTATTATTTGGTGCACAGATTTCATGAGCATTGTGTCTTTGTTGCAGACTGTGGCGTTGAACATTAAGTGCATCCTCTTGTGTTTAATGCTTTGGGACTTGAATCCTACTCGGTCTCCTTCTTTCTTTTTGTTTTATTTACCTTTGTCCATCCTTTTAATTTTTGGCTTTTCTGAATGACTTTATTTTAGGTGTGTGTCTTGTACGCAGCATGCAGGTGGGGCTTGTTCTGTGAGCCCAGTTAAAAACTGTTTTCTTTTAATAGGGGGGTATTTGAACCTATTTTTACGTCCTTAGTAGCCTGTGTAATTAAACTCTTTATCATCTCACTTTCCTGTTTCTTTCTCGTATTCTTTAATACACCTGTTGCTTACACAGCACTGACCTGTCCATTAATCAGAGTGTTTGCCCTTTACCTCTTCCTTCACCTCACATTTTTCAGTTGAATTATTTCTGCTTTGTCACTATGTAATTTTTGCACATCTGCCTTTCAGCTTAACTACACCTTTATTTTGGTCTAAAATACGCACTTACGTATTTTTGAATGTGCCTCATAAATCCTTTGCTGGAGCCCCCAGTCATCACTAGATCAGATAAAGCTGACCTTCAGAAGGGCCAATTGGGGGTACTGTCGTCCAAGTCCCTGGTAAGGCCCGTGCCAGTCAACTTCCTTTGCGTCTTCATTAATCTGGGCCCGTGGGCCTCGAGGACTTTGTCCTTACCTTTGAGACCCCATAGCTTCATGAGGACACGTCTCAGAGTTGATTATCCTGGGTCATTTTTCCCAGGTACCCTGTGAGAACTTTCGTTTGAAGATTCAGGCCTTTTTCTATGCTGGAAATGTTCTTACATGTTAAATCCTGGCTTTGCGGTTCTGTTTTGTTTTCCTCTTTTGGGAAGCCCGACTCACGGGTGCCACTGCTTCGTGTTCTCTCCCTGCCACGTCTGTCCTCCTCGTGTCCTGTCTTTCCTCGGTGCCTTTGTTACTTTTCATTTGGAGTTATTCTCCTTGGATGCTCTGTAGTTTATTCCTCATTTCTTTCTTTGTTTTTAATTTTTTGATATTTGTTTTGAGAGTGAGAGAAAGAGAAAGAGAGCAGGGGTGGGGCAGAGAGAGAGGGAGAGACAGAATCCCAAGCAGGGTCCATGCTTCAGCGCAGAGCCTCACATGGGGCTCGGTCCCACGAACCGTGAGATCACGATTTGAGCTGAGATCAGGAGTTGGGCGCTTAAACCTACTGAGCCACCCAGGCGCCCCCACTCCTCATTCCTGAGATAATTTTGTTTTCCTTCCATTATCTGATGCATCTGCTCATGTCACTTTCTCCCTGTTTTGGTCCTTTTCTGTTTTTAATTTTATATTTCTGATTCAGGGTAGTCTTTCCTGTCCTCAAATGTTTGAATATGTTTATGATTTTAGGGTGTAAATTCCAATTTTCTTTTGACTCATGGTGGTTTTCAGGAGTAACTCTTTATGGTATTGAGTGTTTTTAAAAGATTTCTAGTCTGACGGCAGCCTCTGCGGTTAATTTGGCCCAAGTGCAGGTGCCATGGCCGCTGTTGGCTGGCTGGTTGGTTGGTTTTGTTGAGGATGGGCAGGTTGAATCTCGTATTTCCTTTTTGCTCATAAGACCCTACACTCTCCCTCTTTCTTTTTAGCTTTACACTCAGTTGCCAAAGGGTGGTTCTCCCTGCCTTTTTCCTGTTTTCTTCCCCAGAAGCTCGGAGTTTTGCCGATGCCCCTGTAAATGGTGTCTGTCCCCTTCTGCCACATGTGTGCACCTTCAGCCCCTTCCCTGACCCAGGCTCTCTGCTCAGGCACTTTGTAGCTCTTTTGTGTTTGTACTGGACTTTCTCACCCCTTTGCTGGTGCCGTTCTGTGTCCTATGCTTCTTCCTTGTGCCCCTGCTCACCAGAGCTCACGTCGGCAGGTGCCATGTGTGAGCTGGGAGCACGAGGCGCCCCGCACTGGCACCTGCTGGCTTTTCTGTCTCTCACCCTGTTTTCCGTCGTTCACGTTCTCTGTCTTCACATTGTCCCACAGTGTGGTCTTGTGTAGACTCGTAGTTTGGTTAGGGGAGCCGTAGGGAAGCCATGGCTCGTAGCCAGCCTTGTCTTTGGCCACCTGGAGGTCGAGCACTTACCCCGAGAAAGTCTTCTCAGTGGGTTAAGGGACTTGGAGTTCAACATTTTCCAGTTTAATCTCCAATTTCCATTTAGTCTGTAAGGCATGTTAAAGGTCAGTAAAACTAGCACTCTAAATCCATGATAGAAGGTTTCTATCCTGAGTAAATCCACTGAGTAAAAAAATAAAGTCAAATTAGAAAGTACAGACAGGTATTAGCACAGACGATACAAACGTGGTACGCACCTTGGTGATGGTTTGCCAGAGGCCAGGCGGCTGAGGGGGCCGCAGCGTGAGCGCGGGTCCGCTGAGCGGGTGGGAGCTGGTCCAGCAGCGGGGCCGGATGCCGGCCCCGGGCCGAGGTCGGGCTTCACCGCCACACGCAGGGGTCCTGTCGCTTGTCAGCTGGGCATCACTGAAAACAGGGTGGCCCTTCAGAAGGCTCAGTCTTGGGATCTTGAGAGTGAATGCATTTTTCCTTTAGTGTCGGAGGATTGCTTTCGCGGTTGGCCTTCTTCAGTTCCTGGGGAAGCAGAAGCCAAGTGCTGACTTTCCCAAAGCTTATCAGTTACAGAGCATGTGTGCAACTTGAAAATAAGTACGATTAATTTGCTCCTCAGTGTCAGCAAGACCATAAAGAATTACTCACCTGTGAATTATTCATCTCGTATGAAGAAAGTTTGTAACTCGAAACCAGGCAAAATGTGTTGAAGCACGTAACTAGTTTCTGGAACAAAATTGATAGGTTTTGTATATTTTCAATATCAGTAAACCAGTCACAATAGTTTATTATAAGAGTTTCGCCCAAAATTGTTGCAGATGGCTACTTTAAATCTATAAAGCTAAGTAAACACCAAACAGTGCTACAAGTAATGAGGTTAAATGTAACTGATGGAATGGGTTCCTGAAAGACGACGTTTAAAGTCACCCCCCGAACGCCCTGTAAACTTGCCGGGCTCCGCAGGGTCTGTATTTGCAGCTGACATTTTCCGAAAGCAAATCCAGTTAGCGTCGTGTGCTCTAGGAGGCTCTCTGAAGTGACATTTGGTGTATTTCAGAAGCGGGTGTGCAGGAGACTCGAGGCGGCTGGGCAGGAGCGAGGCTGCCCCCCGGTGAAGGTGAGCGCCCCCATGTCCTGGAGTGGCGAGGGGCTCCCTGACAGCGGCCAGCGGTGGCCACGCGTGGGGGTAGGTTCCATTCCCACCAATCCAGCTGTGACCCATTTAAATATTTTAATAAAAAGTGTAAATAATCACTGTTCTGATACATCTGCGGCTGTGATTTGTTAAATAGATTCCTCACAACGGTGGAAGGAACTCGGCCCAGCCTTGCCCGAGATGTATTGCGGGGGAATCTGTAAGTGCATTAACCTTCTCGCTGTGACATAAAAGACAGACTTGTTCTTAAATATTAGATCCATAAAACAAAGTTAATAAAAACGGCAATTACATTTCTAAGGAATGAGGGATGTAAATAAAAAGGTGCAGATTGATTTAAGCATTTCTTGGCATTCTGCTGGGGTGCAAACTGATTTGTTTCCAGCTTCAGCTTGGAGACAGAAATGAAAATACACTTAAAATTTTTTCTTAACACAGAGTTCAGGGAAGGGAACAGGCCACTGGATACATTTAATAGAGATCATTTGAGGACGTCTTGGAGGAAAGCCCTGACCTCATTTAATTATCCGAATAGGGATGGACATTGTTTTCTCTTTTCCCTGCTTAAGCTTTCTTTCGTGTTTCCGTAAACTTTACAGAAACCACAGATTTCAGAGGCAGAAATGCAGTATTCCCACCATTAAATCAAAGTAAAGGAGGCCTAACATAGCCAGAGTCACATTCCCCATCTCCTGTATCGGGCAGGATATCGTAAGGTTGGACACTAGCATCATACCTTTGTTATTCATTTTGGACTTACTCTAAGAACAAGTTAATATGCCTTTTGATAACCTCTGTAATTCTTGGGGTTTTTTAATTTTAAATTTAGAATTGTAATTATCACAATAAAATGGAATTACGTTTAATTGACACATAGAAACCAGGAGAGAGAGAGAGAGAGAGAGAGAGAGAGAGAGAGAGTGTGTGTGTGTGTGTGTGTATCTGTGTGTATGTGAGTATTTCTTAGATTTCTCCCTACAGATTTTTAGAGAAATGTATTGCTCTGTTTCTGATAAGCAAAAGATTGAGTCAATAAATTATAAGATTTTCAGTGGATATATTGCAGGCTACTGTATTTTACAGTGAGAAGCAATGGTTTTGTTTTTAGTGAAGACCTAAGTGTCGGCTATCGCCCGTGTGAACCTCTGGTCACCTGAAGTCATTGGAGGAATAGAAACCAAGCTTAGTGTTTGACTTGCTTTGTAAAGGTGTGCTTTTCGATTTTTTTTTTTAATGTTTATTTTTGAGAGAAAGAGAGCATGAGCAGGGGAGGGGCAGAGAGAGAGAGGGAGACACAGAATCCTAAGCAGGCTCTAGGCTCTGAGCTGTCAGCATAGAGCCCACTGGGGTGGGGGGGGGCGGGGCTCGAACTCACGACTGTGAGTTCGTGACCTGAGCTGAAGTTGGACGCTCAACCGCCTGAGCCATCCAGGCGCCCTGCTTTTCGACTTTTTGTGGTCTTTTCGTCAGGAGAATTCCTGCGCGTTGTGCTTCATTCCCTGGTGTAGTCCTTGAACAAGGGCGGAGTCAGAGATCCAGTGGTCGGAACTTACTGTACTTTAGGTTGGTTCGTACAACAGCTGCACCTGCGCTGGATACAAATACGTGATGTTTACCTGGAGAGACACGGCCCCATTGTGAGTAAATTGTGTCAGTGCTGGTGACTAGATGGTGACCTTCCTTGTCCTCGTCCCATTTCCATGGAATGTATCTCTCAAATCCCCCCCTCTGTTGGGCAAATACTTGGGACGTAGTATGGATTCTTACTGCTCCAAGAGGTTGTGTTCTGGCATGAATGGCTTAAAGAAAAAAAATTTGGCTCAAACAGCTGATTGGATCATTTTAGCTAATATTCTGTTTGAACAACAGTATCTATTTGATTAGGATTTTTCCTTCCTTTGTAACTCCCCAGGCTTGCCTCTGTTATGTTTCATAGGAAATGAATCTGTGAGCAGAGAACCTATATTGATATGTAAATAGATCCTTTTTTCGTTAGTGCTCGATATTCTTTTCATCTAAATTTCAGAAACCGACTTTAAAAAATCAGTTTCCCTTTATCAGTAGTCATTCTCAATAAAACTTTACCCAGGCTTGGGTGATTTAATATTTACACCCACTGTTTCTAAAAGTCTTATGTAAATAAAGATTGAAATGTGAATTTGAAAAGTCACACCTCTTGATATTTGAACAGACTATAGCTGCGTATATCTTCTTTTTCTAATAATACGGCTAGTTTCTCTCCTAAGCTTTTAAAATAATAAGACGCTATTTTTGTATTCTGGAACATCAAAAGGTTCAGTGTTAAATAAAAAGCAAATAGTATTTTTAGAAATGTGAGATCCCAGGGAGCAGTGCTTACCAGGAAATCACCAACAGACAGCAAGTCCGACTTGCAGAAGACTTCATTAGACACACGACTCCATCCACAGACGTGTGCCCGTGCACACAAGTGTGCCCCTTCTGTACCACTGTTCCCGTAGTGGAGCCAGGGTGGTGACCTTGGGTCACAGAGAAGCACAGGGTGCACCGGGGAGTCTGTGGGGCCCTAAAGGGAAACTCCCCTTCTTTGGTGCTCCCCGCTCCCTCCCCCAACCTCCTTTGTGCCTCGTTTCCTGGTGTGGTTCTGACTTGGCGGGACCTCAGCTGATCGGCCGGTCCTGCCCTGAGTCCTCAGGCAGCTGCTGCGGCTCGGAGCCTGAGTTTCTGCTGTCATTCTACTCCTGAGCTCTTGGTTTTTAGCACGAATCATTTCTCATGAATGCAGGGTCTTGGCTTCTCGCGTATGCGGGCACTTCTCGGTTGCCCTCCTCCATCCGCCTTGTCACTCAGGCTGGCGCGTGGTCTCCTCCCTGTGCGGTCTGTTCTGGCTCCCCTTGCAGCGATCGCCACTTGGGCCTTGCCGCGGGGTCTCTGCTGTCGTGCGTGCTGTTCCTTGGAGGCACCTTCTCTTAGCCCTGCTTTGTCCTGCTCGGGTGACCGACGGCTGCAGTGAAAGTGGCCCCTGTCCTTGCGGTGTGGCGTGGCGTTCCGTCCTTTGGGGAGTCCACCCTTCCCCAGGCCGGGGTGCCCCCTCTCTGCAGCCCCGTCCAGGGCTGCGAACCTGGAGGCAGTGCCAGTGGCCACCATCGCTGATGACCTCTCCTTCGTGGGCGGTTCCAGGACTGGGCCACAGCCTGGCCACGACGCCTCCTTTCTCGGGTCAGCTTAGCCCGCTGGGTGCAGGGCCCACGGTGGCCGAGTGGACCATGGAAACCGTGCCATCCTTTGCAAATTCTAATCCGTTCCATGAAACCCAATAGGGCCGTGAAAGGTCTGTAGGGCAGTCAAATGAAGGTACGTGGTGTGGGGGGTGGGGGCACCATAAGGCAGGAAATTGTAGGAAAAGCAGATCTCCCTTGTTCGTTGAGGTGCTGTGTCCTGGCACCAGTTTTCCAAGTGGCATCTGGTCCCCGTCACCCTAGCTCCCCAGTGCATGAGCCCTGCAGGGGCAGGGCCACCTTCAGATTGTATTGGGTCTGCATGATGGTCGCCTGCCCGGTTTTTCTCAGCTCTGTGCCCCACCTTTGCTCTGCTCTGTGTTGTGGAGACTGTGCTTCCAGACTCCTTGGCTTCTGGTTTCTGACCCTGGACCCTGGAGTGTGAGGAAGGGTGGGGTGGAAGCCAGGGCACCTCTCTCCCCCCACCTCACCCCCAAGGCAGCCTCTCAGCCCCTCCCTCTAAGATGCCAGCTCCTGCAGAGTTAGCCCGCTTGCCCCCAGCTCCTGCCAGGCGGCACGGGCTTCTGGGCTCTGTGGTCATTTTGCTTCCGCTTGTGTTCCGTGCCGGGGCCTGCGGCTGTCTGCGTGGGGGCGTGGGCTTGCCTTGACCTCCCCTGCGGGGCCTCTCTGCTCTTCCGTGAGCGGTTGAAGCCATATTAAATTCCCTGTGTGAAATACCTGCATTCGTTTCCGAACTGTATCCTACTTAATTGCCTGAAGAGTAGACCAGTCCTCTTGGACGACAAAAAAAAAAAAAAAAAAAGATTGCAGTTTTAAACATAGGCCTCTGGGTCTCTGTTGCCCACCCTCAGGCCTCAGGGTGTGGTTCAGCAAGCGTGGCGTTTTGTAGCACGGGCAGAGCCTGCCCCAGCCCGGAGCTGCCTGGGCGATGTGGTGAGCCCGGGCATTAAATCAAAAGAGTCAGGCCCTTTAATATTGCTCATCACTGGTGGTGTTTGTTCTGTTATCTGGGGTGAGCTGGGTTTTATTACCTAAACTGGTGCTGAATTGCCACATAAAAGCTGATGTGCAAACCACGATGTTTTGGTTTTATGGATCCCGCCCCCCAACACACACACCCCAACAAGTTGATTTTAGATAACAGCCTGTTCATTAGTGATGAGGGCAGGTACTAAGGGAAGTAGACCTAATAAGCCTCTGTGCTGTTCCCACGCTGACACTGAAGTCCCTTGACTGACAGTGCAGGGAAAGGGCGGAGAAGGAGAGGCGGGCGGGGCATGGGGTGTGTGGTCCAGCCTGTTGTCCAGCCCCCCGGCTGCAGCAGCCCAAGTATGGTTACTCTGATTCTGAATGGATATTCTTGTTTTCTTTGTACTTTTTATCTCCAAATGCGTGACCTTTAAAATATTTGTTTTGTGTTATTTACCCACCTGTCTGATTGGTAAGTGCTTCCTACATCTGTGGCATCTCTAAATACTGGGCTGAGACAGGAACCAACCCAGGGCCCAGGGTGCAGAGAGCCTGCCTTTCTCCTGGCCTGCGTCACAGCAGGAGGATGGCTGTGGCTGGGCTTAGCGGTCCAGGTGTCTAGCGGGGACGAGGCCAGGATGAAAACGTGGTGTTCTGAGGCAGCCGAAGGAAGATCGATGAGCAGCTGTTTGCTCTTTGTGCCCCATTTCAGCACTAGCTGCTTCTGGTCATTCCTTCATTCTTATGTCCTGAGAGAGGAAAACACAATCAGGTGGGTTCAAGGGAAATTTCATCGATTATCCCGTGAGAATCAAATCATGCTTGTGCATTTCCCCAGCTTGGCCAAGGATGCCAGAGTTTGTTGAACCTCGTGCATTCATGCTTGAGGAGAACGGGGTCCACCACGGTGGGCGGGCAGGCGGGCTCCGGCGGTCACCGCAGCCCGCCCCTCCACCCGCTCCTCTTGGCTGGTCTTTGTGTTTACAGCCTGCGTGCCAGCCTCACCAGCCCCCCAACCCCGCACATGGCCGCAGAGATCAGCTCTCACCTGCTGAGAGGTGCTGCAGTGAGTGAGTGAGTGAGACACAGAGAGGTGTCCTTGTGGACATAACTCCCAGATGCCAGGAGAGCGTCTGGGCTCAGACACAGCGCTGAATTATTCAAACTGGATGAACACGCTGGCTGAGAAGAGAGTTTGGCTGTGTCAGCACAGCCAAGTGTGAATCCCAGAACAGATGAGTTTGGATAGACTTCTCACCAAATCTTCAGATTTAGCTTCTGACAGTAAATGTTTTCTCTAGAATACAGCAACCAGGAAAATTGTTTTGTTTTTTTTAACTATGTTATTGAGATCAGAGCCTTCAGATAACTAGAAAAACCAAACAAACATTTCTTTCTTGCAAATAAAATAAGTTAAACCGTGAGGAGATGGTGAATGGATTGAAAACACTTTAAGAAAGATGTAATTTAGACTTGCTAGGGGCATGTTAGGTGCGCTGATGCAAATGTATCCACCTTCTGGTACAGATAAAAGCATGAAATGCATAGTTAATGTGTAATAAGTGAAGAGAGAGAAAACAAAAGCAGAACAATAGATACAGACACATCCCTGGTGGCAGTTACTAAGTCCCCACCTTTGTTGAGTTTGGTCCTAGAGTAGGCCGGCGGGACCGGGGGGTGGGGAGGCTGGGGGACCAGAATTCTGATGTCCAGAGGCAGATAGATGTGACTTTGGCCAGTGGAGGTGTGGGAGCTAGAACCTGGACCCTTGCCTAAAGTTCCGAGCCTGGAAGATCTACTTGTCCCTTAAGGGGACTAGAAATTAAAACACCAGGCCATACACGGGTGTCTGGGCCCCAGGCTGGTTCTCTTTCTCAGTGGTACAAGAACCAAAAGCAAAGCATGAACATAGAAATAGATACAGACTCTCGAAGTCCATTAAGGCCCTGGATGGTGGCAAATGCAGAATCGTCCTGCGGGCACACCTCCACCATCCAGAGCACACAGGCTGCAGAGGTCAGACAGTCTGCACTGAGGATGCCAGAGCAGTTGTCAGAACAATACAAATGACGCCCGTAGATCTATGGCTGGGGTGAGGGGGGCGTTGGGGACACATCAGGAATTATAACGAGAATACAAACCCCCAAGACTCTGAAATAGAAAAGAACTTGAAATTTGCCGTAAGGCTGATTGTTTTAAATTTAAAAATGATTAAAGAGGAAATAGAGCCATAATCAAAGATGAGTATAGTGTGAAACGAGAATTGGAAGGTTGAAAGAACTAACCTAAAAGTGAGTGACTTGGCCACTGAAGTTAGATGTCGTTAAAGACAGAATCCGTGAACTAGCTTTGTCTGGAGAGGTCATCCAAAGCACCTCACGAGCTTATAAAGAGACAGAAAGTATAGAAGGTGTGATGCAGAGTCTGAGGAAAGAATGGAAACCCCATCAGGAAATCCAGAAGGAAGGAGTTTAGAGAAGAGGAGGAAAAAATAATGAAATGACCCGACTTGAAAAGATTCATGGCTTTTGGAAAGATAGTAGCTGAGAATTTTCCAGAATTAAAGGAAAGACCTGTGTAGCCAGACAGTCTTGAAGCAAAAGAACAAGGTGACAAAGGTCACCTGTCAGATGTCAAGATCCATTACAGAGTGATAAGGGTTAAGACGGTGCTGGCCCAGGGATAGAGAAATAGACCAGTGAGATAAAAGGGAGAGCGTTAAACTTGCATATACGGCAACTGACAACAGTGTAGAGACTCAACGGCAAGTCAGGCGGGAAGGACAAGGTCTCTCAAGTGTGCTAACATACGTGGCCATCTACATGAGGAAAGGTAAGAGCAGATCTCTGCCTCACAGAAATCAATCCTGGGAGGTGGGGGGAAGGTTAAAGACCCTAAATGTCCGCACAGAATTGTACAATCTAACAAACTCACTGGGGAAGGATTGGCATATTTGGCTATGAACATAAGCTACGTCGCATGCCAAAATCCCTCCACACTGTTGAAGAAGATCCCATAAAGCAGGGAAGACATTTGTGACATACCAAACAGAGAGTCGCAGATAAATGGACAAAGTGTATGAATTGGTAATTGAGAGAAGTGGAAACCCAATTAGCCAGTAAAACATAAACAGATGTTAAGCCTTGCTAGTAATTAAGGGTATCAAATTTAAGCATCAAATTGGCAGATAATAACAACAATAATAGCAAACCTCAGAAGTGTGAAGGGAATGGGACGTCCATTCCGCTAGTCCTCCTCACCTGACTTCGGTCCTACCTCCTTACCCTTTCCCCTGGCTTAGATGGGAAGGTTTCCCAAACTTGATCCCTGTCGAGATGATGGGTAGGAGACTGATCAGGAAAGTTGTTCCGAGTCACTCATTAGAAGCCGACGACAAGTGAGGGCGGGGTGTGGGGTGAAAGGCTCTGCCCACCTCATTCGAGGCCTTGCACATTGACACAGTGAAAGGGAGAGCAGATCCCTGCTAGGGAGGGTGGTGGGCATTCCCTGTGACCCAGAAGATTCTTCCCTGGGAGGAATGCACACAAGGTAATTGTAGTTGCATTGTTTGCTGAGCAAACAGCCAGAAACCCAACTGTCCTGTGGGACAGTGGGTAGGTGAGTTTGGGTGTATGAATTTGACAAAGTATCACAGTAAAAATGGATGAACTTAAGGAAACTACAGAAGGATGTGTATAGAATGATGCCATTTAGATACAATTTTAAACTTGTAAAACATTGGTATTAACTGAAAGAAGACATTCCTGAGAATGAGAAACTTCAGGTTCAGGATGACGAGTTCGTTTCTCCTTAGGGAGTGAGGGCTCAGGATGTACAGGGTGTTCAAGTTGTGTCTGTCATGCCCTGTCTCCCAAGCCATGTGGTGCTTCGTGAGGGTGGGTTTGTTTGTGTCTATACCTTTCTTGTGTTCCTGAAATCATGGTGGGTAGGCCTTGCGCATGACCTGTCAGCACATCTCTCATGGAGCTGCTTAGGAGGCAGGGAGGGGTCATGCTTTGGCCACAGACCTCTCGTTGGTGAAAACAGACACCGGGAGACTTTGGAATAGTGTCTTTGACATGCTCAGAGGACAGGTCCTTTGTGGACATGTGGGCTGGCTGTACTAAGCACGAGGCTAGGATGGCCAGCGCAGCGGGGATGGCAGAAGAGACAATGTAAACAGACCAGTAACAGTGAAACAAATTGGGAAAGTTAGCAAAAAGCTACCATCGCAGATGGCTTCTTAGGTTAAAAAAGTCCTACTTGAAGTAACAGAAGCATGAGTTAACATTAGAAAACCTGCATTGATCAGAGGAGAGAAACCAACGATCATCCAAATCTAAATAAAAGCAGGCTCCAGATCCCACTGATGGGAAGAACTCAGCAAACCAGAACTAGAAGTGTTTATCCTGGGAAGGTTTAGGGTTCGTCACACTGGGTGGAAGCATTTCCGTTGACGAAGAGGGAAACACAAGTTTGCTGCTGTCGCTCGCTCCCTGACTACCCAGGGAGGGGTAATGCTTCCATTTTGGACAACGTGAGATGGGAGAAAAGAAGCAATGGTGTAACAATTGGAAAGGAAAAGATAAGTTTTTATTTCAGATGATACAATTACCCACATAGGAGATCCAAGAGAAGTCACAGATAAAGTGCTAAAACTGATATTCATCGCGCTTGTTGGATAGAAGATGAACACTCAAACAGGATAGATGAATGGATAGAGAAACTATAGACACACTCCATGGAATGTTACCCAGCCATAAAAAAGAATGAACTTCTGCCATTTGCAACAACGAGGATAAACCTCGGGGGTGTTACGCTGAGTGGGGTAAGTCAGAAAGAGACATACCGTGTAGTCCCACTACCGCGTCGGATCTTTTATTTAAAAACAAAAGCGGCTAATAGATACTGAGAACAGGCTGGTGGATGCCCAGGGTAGGGAGTTGGAGAAATGGGTGAAAGGGATCAAAAGGTGAAATGGAAACAAAAATTTCAAAAGACAGCAACAGCAGCAGCAGCAGCAGCGGGTAAGTGGATTCTTTAAAGTCCTCAGACTCCTCACAAGGCAGCCTGCTTGAGATCGCAGCATCACCTCGAGGTGCCAGATGCCCCTTCCCTAGAGCCCATGCCCGTGAGCTTGAGAGAAAACAATTTTATGATGATAGCCCGATTTTGGAGAGTCTGTCCTTGGTGCCTGCTTTTGAAGTCCACGAAAGCTGTGTGTACAGTTTTGTTTTTAGCTTTAAACTCAAGGCTTTTCCTAGAATGTACCTTCCTCCACATTCCCTATTTTTTTTAATGTTTATTTTATTATTTTTGAGAGCGAGAGAGACAGAGTGTGAGCAGAGGAGGGGCAGAGAGAGAGGGAGACACAGAATCAAAAGCAGCTCCAGGCTCCGAGCTGTCAGCACAGAGCCCGACAGGGGCTTGAACTCAGAAACAGTGAGATCATGACCTGAGCTGAAGTCGGACACCTAGCCACCCAAGCCACCCAGGCGCCCCCCTCCATATTCCCTATTTGTAAAATACAGTCTGTTTCGAGCTCAGCAATGTTCCTCTGTGTTCCCCTCAGCCCCGTTCCCCATGGACGTGAGTACCATGAGTCTCCTCGCTCTGGCAGGTGGAGCAGCCTCTGCCTGTTCAGTCTCCATCTTCTTTTCCCCAGCAGGAGCCCCTGACTCAGCCTCGGAAGGGGGAGGAGGTTGTGGGATGCCACCCCGACTTCAGTTCTGCCCACATGTCCTTTCCCCCTGGTCTAAGTGCACTGCTTCCCAAACTTGATCCTGTCACAGACAATCGGTGGGGAGGATTATAAACCGTTTGCTCATTACTGTTCTGAGTTGATCATTAGAAGCTGTTGCTGAGTACTGCTGAGTACTACTGAGTACTGCTGAGTGCTGAGCTCTGTTCCTATTGCCCACTCCCGCCCCCTGCAAGGGTCTTCACTGGGTAGGCCGGGGCGCGTTCCAGTGCCTGAGAGCTCTGGAAAAGCTGGAGCAGAGGCAGAACGTGATTTCAGGAATTGGGGCTTCTTTGACTTGACGTTGGCCTCGCTGTCCTCAACGACTCAGACTCATACTGACACTTTAATTTCGTAAGGAGGTGGAAAGTTCAAATACAGCATTCCTGAATTTCTCAGCAGTTCGTGCTGGGACCTGGTGGGATGAGGGAGAGCTCACTCCTGGGCGTGCCCCTCCCTGCTGCTCAGTGCAGGCTCTGTCCTGCACGACACAGGGCCCGGGGCACACTGGAAGGGCACGTCCAGGGTCCACCCTCATCCCCTCCCACCTCACCATACCCCTCTCCAGCAAACAAGGGTGCTGTAGTGTGATAGTGCTGTGGTCTGTCCTCAGCAGAATGTACCTGCAGAAAAGGCAGACCCAGGCCCAGGAAATAGGCTCTGGAAGCAGAGCAGCAGGGGTGGGAACATCCCGTTGGCCCCGTGGATTCCTTACCCCATGGAGAGGTACAGCCAGGATGGGCTGGGGGGGTTCCTCTGGAACATGAGGCCCAAGGTGGTGGGTACACTGTTAAGGAGCTTGGATGGAGGGAGAGAGAGAGAAACTCTTAGCAGTAATAATTAGGAAACAAATCACACTCGTATTATTTCTTCTGGATGTGAGAATCAGCAAGCCCTTGGACGACTAGAAGGACAGAACAAGAACTTTTTAAAGAGTAAAATCTGTTCCACTCTGAGGAGACGGTGAAGTGCATTAAAAGGCAAGTTAGCGCTTTAAGAAACGATTTAGGCTTCCTAAAGTCTGGATTTGACTTACTGTCCAATATCCTTTAAATTCAGCCTGAAGGATGCCCTTCAGTATTTCTTGTAGGGTAGGTCTAGCTGCAACAGACTTTCTCTGTTTATCCAGAGATATTTACATAGCCCATTCATTTCTGGAGGATAGTTTGGCTGGATATAGAATTCTTGATTGACGGTCTTTTAGCACTTTGAATACACACTGTCACTGCCTTCTGACTTCTGTATTTCTGATGAGAAGTCAGCTGTTAACTTTCTGGAGGGTCCCTCTCCCTCTCTGCCTTCAGGAGGATTTGAGTTTTGACAGTGTTATTCTGCTGTGTTCAAGTCTGGACATCTTTGGGTCTGAGGCCCTCCCAATATTAGAAATGAATAAAAGCTCTCTTCTAAAACATCTCTCTTTTGGTGGAAATACATTGGAGTTGTATTTTATCAAAAGTGGTATATTCCCCCTGTTTCTTATTACTTTTTAAGCCCAGTCAGGCCATAAGGTGTGGTCAGTCAGCATGAGACTCACAGGTAAGGCACAACACCCTCTTCCTGCCTGTCATGTTGGAGACTCAGTGCCCAGATCTCCCCTGTCAGCCACAGGGTGTTGCAGAGTCAGAGGACTAGGACCTTGCTTCTAGATTGGTGATAGGACAGGCTCCTTTTTGGGTGTACCTGTGGCTCAATGCTCCAAGAGGGACATTGACCAAGTGGAACGAATTGAGGAGAGGGAATGGAACGAGGCAGGAACTCCGAGCATTGGCGAAAGGCTTAAAGGAGCAGTTTCTGTGTTTAAGATTCTGGACTCGGTTGGGCGCCTGGGTGGCTCAGTCAGGTTGGGCATCCGACTTCAGCTCAAGTCACGATGTCGCAGTCCATGAGTTCGAGCCCCGCGTCGGGCTCTGGGCTGATGGCTCAGAGCCTGGAGCGTGCTTCCGATTCTGTGTCTCCCTCTCTCTCTGCCCCTCCCCCGTTCATGCTCTGTCTCTCTCTGTCTCAAAAATAAATAAACGTTAAAAAAAAATTTAAGATTCTGGACTCGGCCTTCATATTGACGTGGCTCCGTCTGTCTCATTGTCCTGAGTCTTGTCCATTCTGCCTCCAACACATCTTCAGATAACCCCATCCAGTGGAAAGGGGGCAGCTGGGGGCTGAAGGGAGACCTCTCAGCAAAACATTTTTTTAAAAAAATTTTGGTATTTGGGCCACATGGTGGTGGTGCTATTGGCAGCAGTAATGATGATATGATGATGATGATGATGATGATGATGATGATGAAGAAGAAGAATTAAAGAGCCTGATCTAGTCCCCTCCCCCCGGGATGTCCCTCCCTCAAGAGAGGCCCCATCTTGCCTGGAGTCTTGCCTCCTGGCCCTGTCCACTGCACTCCCTCTCCCAGAGCATCTCAGAGTGAGCTTCCCAAGCTCTGTGTGATCCCATCTCTGCCACTTCCTGTGCCTGGGGCAGTGCTTCCTCGCCCAGGCTCCTGCTGCTGAGGGGCTCAGGACAAGAGCTTCCTGGCCAGAGAAGTTGGGGAAGTGCTATGTCCTTTCCCCACCTTTTGGAGAGTTGATGGGTAGTAGGTGATTAAAGAGCCCAAGAACCACAGTAAAGACTCTTGTTTAAAGTCTTTTTATAAAGGGATGCTTGTTACACATGCAGGCAGAGGCTATTTTGGGAAACAGAGGCCTGTTGAATAAATTCAACACCTATAAATTTCATAATCTGGGCACAGCATGGCATTCCAGATAGATCCCCTGTCCCTGCCTGTGTGTGCTGTGAACCCTGGCTTCAGTCATCACAGATGACTTCCCTGGTTCTGGGACATTCTTTTTTATTTTTTTTATTTTTAATTTTTTTTTTTTAATGTTTAGTTTTGAGAGAGAGAGAGAGAGCGCGAGCACGAGCAGGGGAGGGGCAGAGAAAGAGGGAGACACAGAATCCGAAGCAGGCTCCAGGCTCTGAGCCGTCAGCACAGAGCCTGACGAGGGCTTGAACTCATGGACTGCGAGATCATGATCTGAGCTGAAGTCAGATGCTTAACCAGCTGTGCCACCCAGGCACTCCTGATTCTGGAACATTCTGATCTGTTCTCATTGCCAGTGAGCCCTCTCACCTTGTAAGATTGCATTCTGCCTTCTTGGTCCACTAAAATACCTGTCCTGTGTAAAGCCTTTGCTGACTGCTCCTTGGGTAGAGTCTGAGATCTCCAGAGCATCTTATTCCAATCTGCCGGCATGATCCATCCTTGTGAAACATGCTCACAAGCCTGGGCGCTGCTTCCCCCGCCGTGGGCCAGTCCCAGGTCTTTCGTGTTGGGTCCCTGTGGCTCAGGGCAATACCTACCTTCGAGGAGATGGACACCATCGTGGACCAGACCGCTTTGTCCCCTCCACTGCCCGGCCCAGCCCACCCTTCCCAGCCTCCACAAGCCCAGGGAGCCACTGGCATCGTGATGTGGTCTTGGAGAGCAGGGCTCCCCTGCCAGCTGCTGTCATTGGGCCACGGATCCACACTGCTCTCTGCTGGGACAGTGACCAACTGGGACGAAGGTTTCTAGACTCTGGACAAGACCTCTCACTTCACGGTGGCACAGTGTCGGGCCACCTGTCTGCCCCTAGCCATCTGGTCCTTCCCAGTTATCTCTGTGGGCAAAGGCGAGGAAGCCTCAGGTGGGATGGGCAGAAGCCCTGGACTGTTACCAACTGGGGTTACGTCCCCTGACGGGAACCACTACAGCTTCTCTGTGTTGGGTTCCTATTCAGTATTTAGTCAACGTTGTTTGAAAAAATTCTATTTCACGGGATGCCTGGTTGGCTCAGTCAGTTGAGCGTCCAACTCTTGACTTCGGCTCAGGTCATGATCTCACAGTATAGGAGCTCGAGCCCCGCGTCGGGCTCTGTGCTGCTGACAGTGTGGAGCCTGCTGTGAATCCTCTGTCTCCCTCTCTCTCTGCCCCTCCCCTGCTCGCACTCTATTGCTCTCTCTCAAATAAATAAACATAAAAAAATAATTCTATTTTATGAATATGTAAGTTATATTTTCAGTCTCTTTGTTTTCCTTCATAGCATGTAGGAAAGAAGAAAAATGTTTATTTGAGAACATTCTATGTAACAGGCACCGTAGGAAGTGCTCTAAATATGTTTTATCATATGTTCTGGATACTCTGTAAATGTAGATTCACCTCAGAGATAAAACATTCGTACAAGTGTGCGCCCTGTCGTTCTAAACGCAGTGCTTTGTGTCAGTGGACAGACAACCGCAGCAAATTACTTCCCACGGTGTACTTTTGTGTCATCGTAGGGACATCTTAGCCACACGGAGAACTATTAGAAGGTGCAAGCAGGAAGGCTCCGGTCTGGGTTCCAGCCATCCACGTGCCGGCGAGGGTCGTGTCCTGGACGGACGTGGGCGCCCACCTGTTCACGCTGCCGCCCGTGTCCTCTCGCTCGGGTGACCCCCGTGTCCACCACGCCAGAGCCAGGAGGACCCCGTCCCCTCAGAGGAGCCTTCCGACCGTTGTTACCTGCCACAGCCTCCTTTCAGATGCATCGTTTGCATCATGTCAAAGTTAAAAAAAGATCCAGTGTCAGATTCCCTATGAGGTTTGAGGGCCCAGTGGCTCATGGAGCTTCATCCGGGCTCTTCCGTCAGGCTTTCCAGTTGTTTTGTGGGTGTGTCCAGGGCTGCTTGTGCTCTTTTTTAACTAAAAGACTTATTTTTATATTTAAAATACTCTATAATCTTAACCTGGATTTTACTAAATGCTGGTATCCAATCTGTTCCATGTAATTCCCCAACCGAAGTTGTCAGGCACAGGGCTTCCTTTATATTAAAGTGAAATTTCTTACTTCTCTCGGGTTTTCTATGCATCGTCAGGGTGTGCAGACTGGCGTCATTTTCCCTGGGTCTGAGGGCTTCCTGACACGTCCTCGTACTTAGTAGGCAAGGTCCTCTCGAAACTACTGGGTTATAGGGCGACTCTGGCTCTTTGCCCTCCCAAAGCCCGAGCAGCACGGCGTCCCTGCACCCTCCGTTTTCATCGGTCACCCCCCGGCCGTGTTCTGTGCCGGTGCCCGCCCCAGCACTGACATTCGAAAGAGCCGGTCCGCAGTCCCGTGTGTGGTTGTGGAGGGACTTGGTGTTGCACAGAAGGGCAGAAGACTGGGCGTTGGGAGGAGACGAGGCCAGTACCCGTGGTGACGTGGCTTACCCAGAATCTCAGGCACACCGCTGTGTCACGGGGAAGAGATCGGACTGTTCTGCCCCCGGCGGCTTGGAGGTCACCAGTCATTCAGCCCTGGGTCAGGGCACATACCTGGCCTGAGACGAGACCGCCGTCCTCACCAGACAGCCAGGGCTGAGAGCCGTGAGGCTGAGATTTGTGGCCTTAGAATACATGCTTCTGAGGACCTTCCTCACACTCCTCTCTTCAGAGTGAGACGCATCTGAGCTCCCAGGGAAACAGTGGGAGTTCTGGAGTCCTTTGGTTCACATTTCTGGTGGGTGAGCTTGACCTTCCCCCAGATTCACAGGGACAGGAGGTGGCCACTTAGTTACTCGTTGTTTTGGTAATTACCCGTCACCCACACATCACCCCAGCTCTTGACGTGAACCGAAAGCTTTTTCTGTGGACGCTAAGCCCTGGGCATCCTCCTGCCTGGTGGAAAGCAGCTCCGTTCAGAGCCAGACACACTGGGTGCAGGTTCCCCGTCCCCCATGGCGTCTGGCCTCATGAGCCAGTCAGCAGCGTCCTGGAGCCTCGTCCTCCCCGTCCCTCTGTGGGGGGTGGCGGGAACATGAAGCACGGGCGTGCACAGACGGCCGTGGTGACCTCACGGTGTCCTTCCTTGTGCCCCACTGCACAGCCCTCCAACCCCAGAGAGGCCCTCTCCTCTGGAAAAGCAGAAGGGCACAAGAGCGCAGAGTGGCAGTGCGAATGACAGAGGCCGGGGTGATGCCGACCGGCAGTTTTGTCACGAGTCCCTGTAGATCTGAGACGGCGGAGGGAGTGCTCACCGCGGAAAAGCCTGTCGGCAGGGTGCTTGGGAGGGGTGGTTTCAGTGCATCCTCCCCATTCACGTTCCAGAGTAGAACGCTGTGGGGTCCCAGGCTTCCAGAGCCATCTTGGTCCCCATCCCCGGACCCGCCCTAGCCCAGCCTCCCCCGACCGGCCACCACACTCCAACCTGGCCTCTGTCCTCTCCCTCGGCTCTGAGCGGGCCCCTGCCCCTGCCCAGTCCCCTCGTTTGGGGCCCTGCAGCTTGTGAAGTGTCCAAGTAAGGCTTTGCTTCTTATTGGCCGCTGCATGACTACAGAAGTAATGCGTGTTCATCGTACAAGGTGGGCAGCGAAGACAGGAGCCCAGAAACCACTCACCCAGGTGGCCGCTGTCGGCCTGCCGGACGCGGGCTTCCCTTCACGGCTAACCGTGTGCTGCGTGGGGGCCGCGTCCCCGTCCCTGCAGGAACACGTCCTCATGAAGGTAACAGGGTACTCCATCCTGGAAGGCACAGGCCGTCGTCGGGACAGCTCGGGCACGATGTGCCCGTTTTGTTGGGACAGGTTGTTTTTAAAGCCTGTAGGTAAGTGTGGGGAGGTCTTTTTAATGTTTGCAAAATGAAGTCTGGGCCAGGATGTGTGGCTTGACGAGCCCGGGGCACGGCCGCTCGGCCTGCTGGAAGAGCTCCCGGTGCCGCCTGCACCCCACCGCGGCCAACCCCCCCCCCGCCAGCCCCCTCTGGCGGCCTGGCCAGCCAGGCTGGCCACCCCCCCCCCCCCGGCCAGCCCCCGCTGGTGGCTCCCTGCCTGGTCACCACCCCCTGGCCAGCCCCCGCTGGCTGCCCCCCCGTCAAGTCAGCACTGCAGGTACTGAAGCACATTAGCTAATAGGCAAAACCCGCACAGATCCCACTAAAGCTGGTTTTGACACCCCGTGACGAGCATGAAACGTGGCTATCCCTGTAGACTGCTTCGTCTTTGTTTTCCTGTCGGGGTGGCGGTGGGGGCGGGCGGAGGTTCCCTTACATCCCGAGGAAGCAGGCTGGGCCTGTATGTATGTGCATTCCCATTAGATACATTGTCAGTGTATCCCTTAATCACTGTCATTGTTTATATTTTGTGTGGGGACAAAAATACCTCTTATCGTCTCACAAAATAAGTTTATAGTGGCTTCTAAACCAACAGATTATACAACTTTCAGAAAATTCAAAAGCAAGGGAAATGGTTAACAAAGAGAGTAGCATCATTTGAAATGTCTTGCCTCCTTTTAAAATATGGTTTAATTATAAATTTCTTTCTAAAACATTTAAAATTATACATCAATTCCATACTTACTACAGAAGAAAACCAATGTTATAGATAAAATGAAATACAAATATAAAAGTCTCCCAGAATCCCATCATTCCCATACCATGACTGATGTTAGCATTTCTATGACCATCCTTGTAAAACCTTTGCTCCATAAGCATACACTCCCACAGACGCGTCCTTTGATGTTAACGTCACGTCCGTCTTTTCATGTCAATAAATGTGTACTGGGTCATGTCCTTAAATGTCTGCACAATGTCCCATTGGGTGGATAATGCCACAGTGCCTTTGTCCGGTCCCTCTGTACTGCCTGTGTAAGTTCATTCATTTATTCATTTACTCATTTATCTACTTGCTATTACGAAAATTGCCAGATAACCATTCTCACACATTTTTATAAGGTTTCCCATTTATGTTCATAAGAGAACATTCTATAAGTTGAATCGGTGAGTCAGAGGGTACATTCTGGTTTTCTGCCCTCTAGCAGGTTCGTCCCAAGAGCCTACTTCCTTCTCTTTGACCGATACTGGGCAGAGCCTACTCTGTTTTTGAACTCAGGACATTATGCACACACCCAGAAGTCGGCAGAAGAAACAGTACAAGGGACATCCTCAGCCCTCCATGCCCAGCAGAGGTCAGCCCCCAGCCTGCTCTGCCTGCCCGCCCCTTCCCCACGCACTGACTGGAAGCAGGTCCCAGGTATCCATTCACCTGTAATAGTTTCCGTACAGCCTTCCCAGGGATGTTTAAAAAGCAGAGCCACACTATGATGGTTCCTCCTCAAACAGATTATGAAATCTCTAGTCTCTGGTTACATTTCTGCATGCTTTATCAATTTCATAAACGTTTGTTTTTATTTTGTCTGTTTTTTTTACAGCTTGTCTGAGTTGGGATCCAAATAAGGTCCACATGTCCGGCCGGTTGATGAGTTCTGTCTTTTCTGATCGAGGGTCTCCCTTCCTTTGTTCCCCCTTGGACTGTATTTTCAAGAAGCTGGTTTGTTTGTAGGGCTTGTGTTGAGATTTTGCTAATTGTGAATCATGTTTTTACTTGCTCCTCTGACCTCTGTATCTCCTGCAAGTTGGTAGATGATCCCCAGGCTTGATCAGATATGAGTGGGGGAGGGATAGAGAGCGAGAGAGAGAGAAGGAGACACAGAATCTGAAGCTTAATCCAGGCTCTGAGCTGTCAGCACAGAGCCCGACTCAGGGCTCAAACCCACAAACTGCAAGATCATGACCTGAGCCAAAGTCAGACGCTTAACCGACTGAGCCACTCAGGCACCCCCCAGAATTTCTTTTTTGATCCTTGCCTTTCTGGTCTTTGTCCTGCTTTCCATTTAGTGGCCATGTGCCGCTTACTGTGAACTTTCCATCTTTGCCCATATTTCTACTGGGACCCGTGTCTTATTTATTTTTAAGAATTCTTCATATGCTAAGGCTAGTAGGCCTGTTTTTCTCTCATATATTACAAATACTTTTCCCACTTTATAATTTTTCAGTTTCTTTTCACTGATGCTTATGGTACCATTTGCTACATGGAAGACTTAATGGTCATATCTGTCAGCCTCTTTTTCTCTGGTTTCTAGCCTGAGAGTCATTCAAGTGAGGCCTTCATTTCTCCCAAATTCTGTACATTATCTGAATTGATATGCAAATCATGCGTCTACAGCTTTGCGTAACTCTCCTGTCATTGTAACATTTAAAACTTTGCTGTAGCTAAAAATTGGGGGGGGGGGGTTGCGCAAAGGGTGATATGTCTACCTTGATTTCTTCCCTGACATTAACCATTTATTCTAACCACATTTGCCTCCACTGACTATAAATTCCATTTCTACTATGTGTGGGGTTGCTTGTGTGCTTTCTCTTGTTCTTTGATCTTTCTCATCTGCTGGCTGTGGCATCGTGTGCTTCGGGGGGGGGGGGGGTGCGTGTGTGCGTGTGACTTTTGTTACTGAGACATAACACGTGCAGAAAGGTGACAAAGCCAGGGCCCAGGCCTGGGTCCCGTTCTCCTGGGCACGGGCTACTTCTCCGTCATCGCCTGTCATTTGTCGGAATGCTGCTGACTGTTCTTGTGTGCTTATTCGTCTAGATCGACTTCAGAATCATTTGGTCAGACTTCACAAATAAAAGCCACATGAGACATCAGTTGGATTTCCGCTGAATTTGCTATTAATTGCGGGATAAGCAGCCACTTTCCAGTATTGAGACTTCCGCTCAGAGACACGGCATTGTGCCACGATCAACACTCGTGTGTGTGTACGTGCTTCCTTTTCTCCCTGTTCTTGGTTTTTGTTTTGTTAGCACAGGTCTTGTACTTTAAACTCAACCCTGGGTATCTTTTTTTTTTCCCATTAAGTTTTCTCATTATAACTGTCTTACCAGATCGTTTCCTGGAAACTGGCTGTTTAAAACTGAATAGTGCCGTTTTTTTTCCCCAAGTGCAATGGGAAAGAAACAGTGTACTGAGTGATCATTTTTAATAATCCAAAACCCTTTGGGGAAACGAGTACCCTCACTGTACTAATAAGGACAGCGGCTGAGCAAGGCCCAGTCAGTCACCCACGGCCAGACTGCGGTCCAAACCGGGCCCCTCCAGACCCCAGCTCCTCAGGCTGCACGTGGATCCCAGGGGTGGGGCGGTCTGGTCCAGATGCAGACACCAGGTCTGGGGAGGGTCCCTGCGTTCTGCATTTCCGTAGCTCCCAGGAAATGCCGCCCACCACGTTCGGGAATCTGGGCATACCTGAGTCATTTAGGTTGTGACATGGGAACTTTGAGGCAGACGGCTCCTCTGTGCTATGTGGAAAGTCTCTCCAGTGTTCTGGAATAAGTTGAATAGTATACTTCGCCGGACTACGCAGCCCGCAAGCCCACTACCGGAAGTAGTGGGGTCTGGTGCGTCTCAGGGCCTGGGGTAGGCACCTGCCTGGGGTTCCCCTGCTGCTTCCGACTCTGACCCTGTGCCTCAGCCTCCTCATCTGGAAAATGGGGACAACAACAGCGCCCACCTCCTAACTCGCGGTGGGCAGTGAGCGATGGCATGACCTATTAGGTGCTTTGCACGGGGCCTGGCACTTGTGACCGTGATTGCGTACACACGCATGGGGCCTTGGAGCCCAATGCCCCGGGTCCCAGGATGTCAGCGACAGAGCTGAAAAGCCTCACTCTCTCTGCCTTTGACTTCGAAACCGTGGTGAAGGCCGCTCCCCCCCCGGTGGCAGGCCGCGTGGAGAACGCGATTCCAGACCTCATCCCGGGACCTGCTGCCAGCTCATGACCAGGACTCGTGATTTCTGCGTGCACTTTAGCACCTTGGGAAACGCCTGGCCCGTCGGTTCCTTACCAGTACGTATGCATACGTGGGGAGGATTGCCAGCCAGCCACCTTACATGATCACTTCAGCAGCCTGGCAGGAAGACAGGGCCGTCTGGCGCAAACCTCGTAGGGTGCGGAGGGACAGGCGGGGAGTTGCTTAGCGGGGACACAATTTCTGCTGGAGAAGAGAAAACGGTCCTGGAGATGGATGGAGGTGATGCATGCCCAGCAGGGTGAACATGCTTCGTGTGGCTGAAATGCACACTTAAAACAGTCCAATTTATGTGTTGTGTATTTCACCACAATAAAACAAATCCAGTCAAGACTTAGGATGACTCAGTCTTTTCCTTCTCTGTGACAAATGGAGGCATTTCTTCTCTCCCATGAGTCATCAGCTGTGGTGCTCCAAACCCCAGTCACTCACTTCCTACTTCCTTTTCCTCCTCCAGCCGCTGAGGACCCTGGGGTGACCTGGGGACTGGACAAGCCCTCATCCTCAGTCCTATCGGTAGAGAGAACTGGGGATGACTCTTTGATCCCCACATTTGGGGGCACACAGCCCTGACGGGGGTTTGGACGGGCACCACTCCTCCTGGCCGTACTGCGACGTCCTGCAGGGGTTACTGGGGGAGGCTGGCTGGATGGCAGGGGCAGTGGCAGTGACCCAGTGACGCCCGTCACACAGGGGTGTGCTGTATCGTGCCGCAGGGGAGGGTCACAGGCAGCAGCGGCGTGGGTCAGGTTGGCCCTTCCCTCCGTGACACGCGGGAACGGCACGGGGCACAGCCGGTCAAATGAAGACAAAATGGAAAGTCCACTCGGAGCGCTGAGCTCCGTGTACATTTCTGCTAGGAAGGCGTCTTCTCGGACGCCTAATGTTTCGTCTTAGACCCGCCCCCTGCCACCAGGCCCCGCCACTGATGTCGAATGTAAGTAACCGTCTGGCTCGAGACCTCAGCAGTGACACCCTCTAGGTGAGCGCCGGGATCCGTTCCGAGGCCGAGCTCCTTAGTTCCCAGTCCCCCGTGGGCAAACAGCTCGATGTCCAGTGGAGCCCGGACCGGATGGCGGGTCGGCTTGATGTACCGGCCGTTTCTGAGCAGCTGGACGGCTGAGCTGGGCTGGTGGAGGCCGCGTGCGCATGACCAGGGCGGGTGGGGGGCCGGGGACAGGTGACTGGGTCCCTCTGTGGTGACTGCTGGGGCCGGATGCAGAGGGTGGGTTTGCGCTTCCCGCTCTCGTGGACTCGGCCAAGGGTTCTGCCCGCCCATCCCTTCCGGGCCCTGCACTCCAGGGTCTACATCTCCTCCCAGAGCCAGTGCCACAGGTGTGAGCCAGCTCAGGTGCCGCGCCCAGTGTGTCCGCGATAAACGCTCCTGCGTGCGAACTGCATGTGTGTGGTTCTCCACGCCCCCGCTTCCTTCATCCCGGTAGACAGGAGAGAGAGGGGAGCTTTGGGGGCGCGGGGAGCAGCCTTCGTTCGGGGACAGGAGCCCAAGCACGCGGAACGTCTTGCTCAGGCCAGTAAGGGGTAATTGTACATTTATAAAATGCAGTGACTTTTTAGCTGAAGTTCAGGGCAGACAACAACAGACAAGTTGTTTACTGGCATCTAAATTTGCTTACATGAAAATAATTACACAAATAAAAACTTAAATCAGGTTTAGTTATGACCTCTGTGAAAAGGAATAAAATTGGGGCTCCTGGGTGGCTCGGTCAGTTGACCATATGACCCTTGACCTTGGCTCAGGTCATGATCTCAGGGTTCATGGGTTCGAGCCCCGTGCCGGACTCTGTGCTGACAGCATGGAGCCTGCTTCAGATTCTGTGTCTCAACTCTCTCTCTGCCCCTCCCCTCTGCTTGTGCGCGTTCTCTCAAAATGAATAAACTTAAAAAGAAAAAGAATAAAATTACAAGAAAAGATGTAGCCATCAACATAAACGTATACATCAACTAAAGTGATCTTTTTGGTCGTTCTCATGGTGAGGCCCATTACTCCTGTTTCAAGAAACCCAGTTCAGTGACAATCTAAATCTCTTAATTTTTAAAAACATTCTTGACAGGCCCCTTAATAATTAATTCGAATTAGCACAAGAAACTCACCTCTGGGGTCATCAGTGTCTTTTCTAGTCCCTGAAAGTTGTCGATCATGAAAAAGGACTTATGGCCATTTGTGCGTCTCCTTTGGAGACGTGTCTCTTCTGGTCCTTGGCCCGTTTTTAAATGGAGTTATTAGCTTTTGTGCTGTTGAGTTACAGGAGTTCCTTATATAGTTTTTGAAATCAACCTCTTATGAGACGGACGGTTTGCAAATACTTTCTGCCATTCTGCACGATGCCTTTCCACCTTGCTGACGGCATCCTTTGCCGTGTGGAAGCTTCTTGGTTCCACATGGTGCTCCTCGTTTATGTTTGCTTCTACTGCCCCTGCTTTCGGTGTCTGGTCCACACCACATCACATCGCGGCCAGAATCGATGTCGTGATGCTTTTCCTCTGTGTTCTCTTCTGGGAGTTTGAACTTCAGGTCTTATCGGGAGGTTTTCAATCCACTTGGAGTTGATTTCTGTGTGCGGTGTAAGCAGTTTCATTGTTCGGTATGTGGCTTTCGGTTTTCCCAGCACCATTTGCTGAAGAGACTCTCCTATCCCCATTGTGTGATCTTGGCACCTCGTTGAACATCACTTGACTGTATATGTGTTCGTTTCTGGCTCTCAATTCTGAAGTTCCACTGGTCCATATGTCTGTCTTTATAGCAGCGCATACTTTTTTGGTTTCTGTCACTTTGTACTATATTTCGAAGTCAGGGAGTATGATGGCTTCAGCAGGTACATGAAAAGATGCTCAACATCGCTCGTCATCAGGGAAATAGAAACCAAAACAGCGAGATACCACCTCATACCTGCTGGGATGGCTGTTACTAAAAAACCAAGAGACAACAAGGGATGGCGAGGTGCGGAGAAATTGGAACCCTTATATACTGTTGGCGGGAACGCAAACTGGCGCGGCTCCTGTGGAAGACAGTACGGAAGTTTCTCAAAAAATTAAAAATACAGCTACTATGTGATCTGGCAGCTCCGATTCTGGGTATATACCCAGAAGAGTTGAAATCAGGAGTTTGAAATGATTTTAGCACACCCACATACATAGCAATATTATTCGCAAGAGCCGAGACGTGAACAGTCCTAATGTACATCAGCAGATAAACGGGCAAAGAAAATACTGTATACACATACAGTGGAATATTATTCAGCCTTAGAAAAGAAGGAAATCCTGCATTATCCAACGACATGGATAAATCTGGAAGACACTATGCTGAGTGAACAAGCCAGTCACAGAAGGACAAATGGTGCACGGTTCCGCTTAAGTGAGGTATCTAAAATAGACTCATAGAAGCAAAGAATAAAATGGTGGTTGGACGTGAGGGGTTGTTGCCCTTGGGGTACAGCTCCAGCTATGCAAGATGAATACGCTGTAGATGTTGTACCGTATTGCACACCTGGAGATCCGAAAGGCTAGATCTCGTGGTAAGTATCTAACCACAGTAAAATTAACAAACAAACACTGACCTGTTGCAGCAGGAGCGCTTGGGAGAGAGGGTTGTGCTCACTCTCGGTCTCTCCCTTTGGGTCCAGATGCTGCTGCTCCCCTGGGAGGGTCCTCTGTTCTATGGCCGCCACTGGAGGCTGTTCTGCTACCCGCCACAGCCAGGGAGGTTAGGGAAACACCATGACAACAGAGGAGGGGGAGACTCCTTGCAAGGACCCTGTGTCTCCCCACGTGGTTCCACTTACAGCGTGGTTTCGCTGGCATCCGGGTAATTGATAGATGCGCTCAGGACCTGTGAGCCCAGAGTTGAGGCTTCAGAGATGCCCATGCTGGCTGCTGTCCCGTCCAGACCACAGATTCCTGCAGCGAGCCATTTGTCCCACGGCAAAGTCCTGACAGGGTGGACGTGCCCCCAGGAGGCCCCGGCATGTCCTGGCTTTTATCCTGGAGAACACCACCCTGGACAGAGAGGCTAGACCAAGAAAATCTGACTCACTGTCCCCGAAAACCCCCAAGAACGGCAGTTGTGGCCTCCGCAGACTTCAGAAGTCCCACAGCAGCGGACCAGCATTTACCTGGTGTCATGCTGTGCACCAGTCCAGGAACCTTTGGGTCTTAACGGAAAATGACATATTGATACAACTCGTTTAAATTGTAAGATCATCCGATTTGCCCCCAGACACGGTGTTCGGATTTGCTGGCGAATGTTTATGACGCAAACGAGCTCCACCGATACCGGACTGGCACGAACAGGTGTGTTTGGAAAACATTCTTAGGACGTGTATTTTTTTCTCCAAGTTAGTGCAGGAATTTTCAAATGCTCTGCCGGTGCTTAATTTGTCCATGAGGCTGTGGTGACCCTTCTGATCCTCAGGTGACCTGGTCTAAACTCCTACTGTAATCCTGTATCCTTGTAAGAATGCTCCTCATATTGGAATAGGCAGAGGTATCTGTGATGAGACAGTGCAGACCTGAGGCCACTCGCTCGGGGCCTCCTTGCAGCCAGGCCAGGCCTGGAGCCCCGGCTCCATCCGACTTGTCCTGGTCGCTTCCTCCAAGGCGTTGTCTCCTTCCACTGACTATCCTGTGGAGGCACCGAATGTTGGGGGCTTTGGCTGGTGCTCCTGCCTCCCATGGGCAGCTCCGAGCCAACGACTGACCTGTGTGGGGTCCACAGACCCCCTCTCCCTCACCTGCAGGTGCTAGAGCACACTCGAGCTCCCATGGAATCAGGCCCTTGTCTACGCACGTCTTTCTCCCGGACACCCTGGGGGAGGCCGGCCTTGGCGGGCCAGGACTCCATCCCACACACCCGTAGCTCCGTTGATTGTCCCCCCCCCCCAACCATGGCCCTGAGAAAGGTGCCGCCATCCATTTTGGAGATGAGAAAGTGTGGCTCATAAAACTGAATGGTGTAGCCAAGCGAGGTCTGTGCTGGACTTGAGCAGGAGGCAGGGATGGGCTTTGCTCAGTGGTGCCCAGAGCTGCGCAGGGCACCCTGGCACCCACAGGGTCACTTTGAACTGATTTTAATAACCCTTGAGAGCTTCAGGAGCTCTGGCCACCGTGAGGCCCCCACACCGTGAGGCCTGCGGTGTGCTCGGCCAAGACAGCTCTGCGAGGCGTGTGAGGGTCTGAGGGACCCTTCTGGCTCCTTGGACCTATGCCCCCAGCTTGTGTCGCTCCCAGGTCAGAGTCCACCACCTGCTCCCTGTTTCTGAACCTGCCCTGAGCCGTGTCTCCCATGTCCTGATGACCCCTCTCCTCTGTGAAAGACACACGTGCATGCTGAGAGACCACAGAACACCTCCCATGACATTTGAAGCCCCTCCCCCTCCCGCCCCCGATTTTATCACCGATGATAGTCTGTTTCTAATGTGTTTCTCTGTTTCTCAGCTTTGGTCCTGAGCAGCACACAACTGAGTATCTTGAATTTTTCATTTAACATTTTAAACGTTTCTTACGACTTTCAGATTCTCTGTGTTACTTTAGGGAAGTCCTCAAGGTCTAAACCCCAGACTCAGCCCAGCCAGGGGGAGGCCCTCCCTCCCAGAACTGAAAGAGGCACTTACCGCGTGTTACCTGAGAAAGACTTGTCACTCTGGCAGCACAAGCACCAAGCCACGAAGGATGACTGCGGAGTCAGAAACCGTCCTTGATGACAGCGTGAGCCTGGCTGCCTCTGCAGGGAGCCGCCTGCCTCGACCACAGGGTGCCTGAGCACCTCCCAGGAGCTGGGGAATAGCAGATCCCTGGGCAGGGTCCCCTGGCCCCCACTTGGGAGATCAGGACCTGCCCACAGTGTCGCACACCATGCTCAGGGAGTCACAGCCCTGCCCCGGAGGGTGTGCTCTGCACATGGGAAGGAAGAAAGCAGCGAAGAAAAGACAGAGTGGGGAGGAAAGGGAGCCCCCGCCAGCTGGGTCTCTGCCCACCTGCCCCACTGGCCCCTGGCTGGTGGGTAAGGCGCCCATGGGCTCATCCTCCACCCTCGGCCTCAGTGGGTGGCTCCGGGGAGGGGACATGGCCGTTGCAGCCCTTCCCTAGCTCCACTGTCCCACAGCACGGAGAGGGAACTGGGCAGCTCCCTGCAGAGCATGTCAGTGATGAGCCAGGAGTGGAGGAGAAACAAATTATGTTCTGCTGGAGGAGAGGCGGCGAGACCAAAAAGCCGGCCGCCAGATTTGAGCACACACTTCTCTGAGCTTCTAAGGCAACAACGAGGACAGACTGATGTATATCCCCTTGGCCTGGAGAAAGGAAGCAGCACACTTTTTCTTGGAGAGAAATTGTATTATTTCCCTGGAGCCAGATCAGAAAGAATCCTTCCAGTGGGTCTTTATGTAAACGTCATTGATGGGAGGTGGGGAACATCCCCCACTCGGGGCACCAGAGGCCAAGGCAACGGTTGTACTATAAATGTGTGAAGGCGTGCCTCCAGGAGCCACATGGATGTGGCCGAGGTGTCAGCCATCTCAGCCGAGGTAGGGACAGGAGTCAGAGAAAGTGGATGGCTCTCCCTCTCCTCCCCTAGCCCCTCCCCCAACTTTGTGGGATCTGCTGGCTTTGTAATGGGGGCGCCTGGATGCCTGGGTTGCTCGTTGAGGGGAGATCAGAGTCCTGGGCATAGAGGGCAGCTGGCAGAGCTGCGGGTGCTGTCTCTGCAGGGGCAGGGCTCCTGGAGGCCCCGGGTCTCCATCCCTGGCTACTTCCCCACCACGCGCCCAGAGCCTCATGCTTCAGACCCTCAGACCTCTCTGGATGATGAGACAGCAGATTGCCTCTCGTCCCCGTGCAACAGTATGACGTGGACAAAATAACAGCGGGCACTTCTGTGCAGCCAGGATTTTTCCGACATGTTTTTTCGACGGACTCCCGGTCCCCACGACTGCACCAGGGGCACAGCCCGGCCTCGTCCCCACTTCACAGATGGGAACACCAAGCCAGAGAAGCTGCTGCAGAAGGCACAAGGCACGCCACCTGGGGTCACAAAGGAGCCCACCTTTCAGAGCCCACCTGGACCTCAGCAGGAGCCGGGGCGGACTCCGAGTCCCGCGGTGACGAGCCGGGGGGCCGTCTTCTGCGCAGGCACCTGGATGAGGATGCATGTGCCTTTCCTTGTGACCCAGCGGTTACCCTGCTGGCTGTTACGGAGCAGAGCGTTAGAAGCAACTGTGCACGGACGTACAGATGCACACACCTGAGCCGCACCCCACACTGCCCCCCTCCCCACCCTGCAGAGGTAAGGGGACCCCCCGGGGGATGGGCCTGCCATGTGGGGAGACCTGGGCCCCGTGCGGTGCGGTCACCTGTGTGAAATGCACGCGGGGTCCGTCGTTCAGAGCTCACGAGGGGCTGGAGCCCGTGGAGCTGCCTGCCGGCCTCGCGCCTCCAGAAACGCGCCGGGCCCCCAGCAGGGGCGGCTGGCAGCGGGGGCCACCCGTGACTCACGCAGAGATGGCAGCTTTACATATTTAAGAGGAGCGTGGCCGGCTTCCTATCTGAAGTATGTTTCCCCGGAGAGACCACCACCATTTGATCTATTTTTGATTAAAGTGTAAAAATTAAAAATTAAATCAAATGGTCGCAGAACTCCTCGGGGAAAACACACTTCGGTGATGAAGCATTCCCTGCTGCAACCTTGAGCCTCTTACAGCAGCGTTGCCTCATCCACAGGTGGCCTTTTATGACGCACATAATTAAAACGAATTGTGACGAGAGCCACCAAACGCCCGCCTTCCCGCGCGTGGACCGCGGGCAGGCACTCCCGGAGCGGGTCCTGGCCGGGGGGTGGGCACCAGGTGGAGGGGATAGGCCGGCCAGCCCGGACGGGATCTCCGCGCACCCTCCCTGGGCCGCCCCCCTGCCCGGTCCCCAGGGCAGCCTCCTCCCGCCCGCGTCCGCCGGGATCTCACCGGCTCGTGCGCAAACAGCTTGCGCACATCCCGTGTCCCGTCACAGGTGATGGATGCCGCCCGGAAACCGAAGTAGGCGCAGTCGGGTTTCCTGGGAGTATGTGTGGAATCTAACCTACGACTTACTCGCGTCAGGCTGAGTGATCAGTCTGCCCCGGGGGGCCCAGGGAGCGCCTCCGAGGGGAGCGGACGGTGGCCGCCTCGAATTTGCATCCCCGCCTCTGGGCTGACGGACGCATCACGCAGGTGTGACAGGACGTGACCCTCCGAGTCACCGCTTCATCTCCGTCAGTGTGGGGTGTGACTGGCCACGCCGCGGCCGCGTCAAGACGATTTCCTGTCTGTGAGGCTTTGCGGCCTCTGCTTCACGCAAAAATGCCGCAGGATAACAGTGTGTCTGGAACGAAGGTCCGAGCATAGCGCTGTGGTCTCTAGACGAGGGTGCCGGGCCCAGCGGCGGCTGCAGAAATGCCGAATCCCGGGCTCGGGGGCTGCGCGGGCCCCGTCTTGGGGCGCGCACTTCACCTGCTGGTGTCAGACTGAGCACAACTGACACGTGTAGATTTCCCTTTCTGTTCTTGAAAGTTGTGGCGGCCGGTAACAGGTGTGGCGATTTTGGGTGGAAGTCATCTGATGGGCATGGCAAGAGCAGACCACAGCGTAGCCTCCCCGGCAGGAGGGAAGAAGCTGGGAGTGCGTGCCTCATGGTCCGATGCCTCCCCCAGAGCCTGCCCGGCCGGGAAACACCTGCACAGCCCCCCGGAATCTGGTCCCTGCCCTCCAGGAAAACCAAACTCCCTGGGTCTCATTCACCTGCAGGGGCCCATAGTCCCTGGGCACGGCTGTGGGGAAGTGCCCATCTCAGCGGGTGTGGCCATCTCCCACTAGGCTCAGGCTCTTGAGGGTGGAGCGTCGCAGGTAAGATCCGGGCGCCTGGAGTCTGCAGGCTGAGAGGTGCTGGTCAGGGGAGGCCCCAGGGGCTCTACCCCTCACGTGGCTCATGTGCCCTTGGATGCTATGGACTGTGAGGGCCCACCGGGCACTGCCCAGGTACCCAGGCTGAGCCCCAAACCTCAGAGTTTCAAGCCCACCACGTGTGAACTAGAAAGTTCCCTGCCATCTACAAGCTGCAAGCAGGGCCCACCTGTAGGGGGCCGAGCTCTGCACTGCCCCGGGGCGGCGGTCCATCGTTTTTATTTAACCAGTGGGTAGGATGCCCTGGTTATGCAGAGGCAGGACTCAAGCACCCCCTGGTACTGAGGCAAGGAGACGCGGCGTCTTCTGGGAGATCAGAAGCACTGTGGGGAGAATGCCATGGCTCAGCTGCTTAGGGACCCAGAAAGCAAAGGGCGACGCAGGGGTGGGGGGCTTTCTCCTACCCGCACACGAGACCCAGCACTGTCTTGATAGTGGGCAGTTATTATAAATGGCGTATTTAAAAAAACCTCTTTTCCAGGGGCACCTGGGTGGTTCAGTCGGTTAAACATCCAACTCTCGATTTCGGCTCAGGTCACAATCTCACCGTTCATGAGTTCGAGCCCCACTTCCGGGCTCTGCTCTGACAGCGTGGAGCCTACTTGGAATTCTCTCTCTCCTTCTGTCTCTGCCCCTCCCCTGCTCATGCTCTCTCTGTCTCTCTGTCTCTCTCCAAAATAAATAAACGTTAAAAAAAATCTTTTCCGGTGGTGTTTCCCATGGCTGGTTTTTGGGAGGAGTTTTAGATCTCCATAGTTATGTTTGATCTGGCCAGCTGACAAACCTTCCCATTAGCTTTTAATGTTTGAACAAATTAATTCTCCTGGATTTGCTAATACCAACATGTTTGTAAATAATGATAACCGATTTTAAGTATATTGGCCCCTCAACTCCCTTGTTCTTTTTATTTTTTTACTATCGGTAGGCGGTTACAGAAACTTAGCGCTGGGGGAAATTCAAACGTGCTCAAAAGTATTCAGATGAGGCATCCCCGCATGCTGCCAGCCTCTGTCAAGTATGAACTCTCCGCCAGTCTTGCTGTTCCTCGCCCTCTGAGGACTTTTGTCCTGAGGTGTATTGAGCAAAACCCAGGCACTGTTTCACGTCATCTGAAAATACTCCTGCACGTGCCTGTAGCAGGTGAGGGCATCTCAGCATCACTTTTATCGTCGTTTACAGAACAGTGACTCCCTAATGTCATCCAACACCCCTTCAGGTGACTTTTCCTCAGGTGAAGAGGCCCGCCTTCCTTCCGAGACCTTCTTTCCCTCCTTCCGGTGCCTGTCACCCCAGCCAGACGTAGCCTTTCTAACTTTGATCAGAAGGATGAAGACGGCCTGTGGCTCTGGGTAGTTATGGGTCTGAGGACACAGGAGTAGATACAGAACAGAGAATGAATTTCAGGCATTCGAGGTGAGGGGGCAGCATGGCCAAGGGAAGAGCGGAGGGGCGGGCACAGAGGGGCTGGTTTCAGTGGCTCAGGCAGCTCCAGGGAGAAGCTCCAAGAAGCTCCGTTTCAGCCTGAAACACATCAGCCCCGAGACACACAGGTCCAAGACTATTCTAGAAAATGGAGAGTAAAGTGGATCACAGTGTTGTCCTGGACAGATGAGCTAAAGAAAGCTCATACCCATTTATAAACTCTGCTAAGAGTGTAAATTCTATCCGATTAGCAGATTTTTCATTTTCTAATATATTTCCTTGGTCAGTTAATTTAGTTCCATCCAGACTGTCCAGAGTGGTTAACACTTGCAGAATGATCTTTCCATCTACCTGGAGGCCTCACCGTGTCTGATTTACCCCAACCCAGGCCCAGCCCCCAAACCCAGGAAGTGCCTCCGTCACCTGTCTCCCCAATCTCGCCACCCCCCTGCCCACAACAGTCTGCCTGGGTGTCGGTGTGTGTGTGTGAGTGTGCACGTGCACAGGTATGCATATGAGTGTGTGGGGGAAGCCTGTTAAACTTCTACACAAAGGCCTTGCAACTTTCATTTCACTTACCATGTCCTGGAGGCCTTTCCTGTGAACGTAACTCACAGGCACAGACCCGGATCATCCTGTTAAAGTCATGTTAAGATCACACAGCCAGCATGCTATTGGTAGACACTTGGGTTGCTCTGGGATTTTTGCTACAGCAAAAATGCTAAAATTCGTAAGTGAGAATATGCAAATCTAATCTAGATAGTTTACGGTCAGTTTGGCAAGAATTTTTTAAAGGCATAATACTCGGTGCTGGTGAAGATGTGGAAAAAGTATGCACTCACTCTTGGTAGCTCTAAAAAGTGTCACAGTCATTTTGGAAGACAGTTTGGCAAAACCTATTAACGTGTAAAATGTTTCCGCTCTTTGGTTAATTAGTTGCTTTCCTGAGAATTGATTCTGTGCTTAGATTTATGCCCAAAGTGTGTTTTGAGCCTTGCTCCCTGGACCTACTAAAAAGACCACTGTCTTCTCTCCCTTCCCGGCTCAAACTTCATATGTGGAAACTGATCCCCTTAGAGACTTGTCTGTGGAGCCGTGTGTCTCAGGAGCGAAAGCACCAGTACTTAGGTGTTTGCTGCATCACGTTCTGTCTCTAACACAGCTTCGCCCTGGCACGACGTCCGTTCTGGAGCTCTGTCTCCTTCCAAGTGAAGCAAACGTCACAGACTGCCCTGCAGTGACCGGAAGGAGGTGATCCCGTTTGGGGCCGCACAGCACCTCCCACCCGCCTCAGCAGGTCTGGGGGTGGCAGTGGGGGCCTTGCTAGGGCCCAGGAGTGGTCCCCTGAGCAAGGAGGCCCGTGCGGTTTCCCAGAGCCCCCACAGCCCCTGGTGCCCCCTGTCGCTGGGCCTCCTGCCCCACCACGGCGGCCTCTTCATTCTGTTCTTTTGAGGAAGGTGCTCACGGCAGCAGGCAGGCAGGGCACGGCGCGGCGGGAGAGATTCCCCAAGACTTTCCCTGCTGTCTCATTTCTGGGAAGGGGGAAGAATTTGACACCAGTCCTCAGCGTCTGTGAACCGAATGACCCACTTCCTCAGGTGCTTTGCCAGAGGAGCCTTGATGTGGCCTTCGCCTTGGAGAGGGTCAAATGTTCACAGGTGCCTTGCACAGCAGAGACCAGCAGATGTTATGATACGGTTCCAGGAACTCTTTGCGGTCGGCTTGGCAACCCACTGGCTGGCCCGGGGGCATCTTGAGCCCAGTAGGGGGTGGGGCCTGGGGCCTGTGGACCCAAGCCCGCTGGTGCTGCTGACAGCCAGATTTCCCAGCATTCCTAGCGTCCCCACGGATGCATCCACTCTCACAGTCATCCCAGGGAAGGGGAGAGTGGCAGAGGACAGGGGCCCCTTCATGGAGCACCCCCACTGTCAGGAGGCTGGATGCAGGACCGCTGCTGACTTTGGAGCCGGCTTTCCGGCCAGGCCGGTTTCTTATCCCAAACCCTCTGCCATCCATGCTCTGGAGTTTGCCACGTCTTTAAATGGATCGTGCCATTAGCTCTGGGAACAGCAAATTCACGGTCATCCAAAGTGCCTGGACCCAAACAAAGGAGTATATGAGAAGCCACAGGTTTCTGGAGGTAAAAAGGCATCCTTATCATCTGTGGATTACGAATGAACCACAGGCCCAAATTGTAAGCTGACCTGCGGGGTCACCCAGAGGGGACAGAGCAGCACATCACCATTCCTGGCTGCTAGGGGGACCAGCTAGCCCCATTTTCTTGTGATGCAGGGTTTCCTGGGACGTGTGATTTTCAGCGCTAACGTGGGAACATTCCAGGCTAGCTGGCAGCCGTTCGTCACTCCGCACAGCCTCTCTGGCTTCTCCTGGGTCCTCCCTGCCGACTGGGACCCTGTCTCCAGGCCCCACGTCCCTGCCCCAACTCAGACCCGTCCAGGTCATTGCTTCATCCTGGGTTGCCGTCCCTACCTCCTCCCTCTGTCAAGGCCTGTCCTGGACGAGCACACACAGCTGATGCCCACTGGTCGTGTTCCAGGACGCATGGACTGGGGCCGTGGGCAAGGCCTGCACGTGATAAGCAGGAGGGCAGCCCATGCCAACTTTATGAAGTGGGCAGTTCGAGGCTAAGGCAGGCACCAGCGCTGCTTTGCCAGGGCAGGGGTGGGAAGGGAGTAGGGCTATGGTTGGCACCCTCCAGGCAGTGGACCCCGCCCATATCCCCTGTCTGCCCTGGCTGGTCTCCGCATCCCATCATTTAAATTGAGCAAATACTGGAGTGTCTGGGTGGCTCAGTTGGTGGAGCGTCTGACTTCGGCTCAGGTCATGATCTCACAGTTCATGGGTTCAAGCCCCGCATCGGGCTCTGTGCTGACAGCTCGAAGCCTGGAGCCCACTTTGGATTCTGTATCTCCCTCTCTCTCTCTCTCTCTCTGAAAAATAAACATTAAAAAAAGAAAAAGTGGGAGGGAGGGGAGGGTGGGTGATGGGTGTTGAGGAGGGCACCTTTTGGGATGAGCACTGGGTGTTGTATGGAAACCAATTTGACAATAAATTTCATATATTGAAAAAAAATAAAAAATAAATAAAAAGGCAAAAAAAAATAAAAAAAGAAAAAGAAAAAAATAAAATCGAGCAAATACTAATTAAGAAAACAACCCTCCCCTCCCCCAAATTATTTTCCTCAGAGGCTGCAAGGCTCCGTCCAGAGGCAGAGTCTGGAGGCAATGTTAACACAGGCTAATAAAGACCCTAACTGTGGCTGTAAGGACCAGCCTGAAGGGGCCGAAGCCTGGGCAGGAGCTGGCAGCCAACAGATGGATCTTGGAACAGAAGTGGGACCTGTGGCAAAAGTCGAGGGGCCAGGGACCTTTCCTAGACTGTTGTTCTCCACCGGATGTCTTCCTCTTCCGGTGGGATCATGCAGCTGAGGATTTATTCCCAATAGACAAATGAGAGGTTCTGAGCCAGAAACTTGAGTCCGTGCTGGACGGGGGCACTGCCACCACCCACTGGCCTGGACGCCTGGGGACCCACGCCTGCCCTCCGTGCCCATACCTGCTGGAAGCCAGTGCCGTGGTTCCTCCCTGTCACCAAAGAATTAAGGACAGCATCTCGGGTGGGAAGCTATTGTGGAGGGTGGAAGTTTCTGGCCAGGCAAATAAATTGGATTTAAGTATATTACAGTCATAATCTTTTTCTGCCTCTCTCCAGACGGTCTCTGTACATGGAGAAATGAGGATGTATTCGCAGACAAAGCATGACCTGAGGGAGAAGCCTGCCCGAATCTGGATTTTCAATAACATAAGACAATAAAGCTTAGATATCTAACCTGCTGCAATATGGCCAAAGTATAAAGAGCTTAGCTGCTAATAAAAGGGCAGGGGCTTCCCCTCATATCTGAAGATCCGGACCCCCCACAAGGACACTTCATAAAGATCGTAATGGGTTAGCCAGGATCACAGAGACACGGGGCCTTGTTGACCGATTGTCTGACAGTTGTCACCTATGGATCTGATATTAATAAGTCCCGTGTTGATTTCCTCGGGGTATTTTTGTCCCTGTAATTGCACATCTTCCTGTTGTGACCCTACACTGGGCAGCGTGGGGAGCACACTTACCTGATGGCTAGATGTGCCGCCCCTCCTGTGCGGGGCACGCCCACCGTGCTGTGGCGTCTCCCCGAGGCAGGGGCGGGGGGTTGGGGGACGAACCGCCAGCGGCTGGACAGTGGGAAGGGCAAGTTCTCAGAACACAGGACAGAGACCCGAGCCACCTGTTTTTCCCCGGGAGGTCAAGTGCTCTGACACCTTTTGCAGAAGGGGAGCTGCTGAAATTCAGGATCGTCAGCCATACTTCTCTGAATTTGTTTGCTTGTCAAATACTTTGCCAGGGGATTAATGGCTGCCAAGTGGTTCCCCAGACAGTGTAACTGAGGCAGATTACGTGAATATACTGCATGAGTATAATGGCATGAATGAAGCGGAGGGAAAGTAGCAGTGCTTGGGTAAAAGTCTTTGACACGTGAATTGCCACTGAGCCAGCGACGTAATGGCCAGCAGCCTCTCTGTCTGTCACCCCCTCCCATGGTGCAGGGGGCATCGCCCTGCCCGGCACACCCCCTCCTGTTTCCACCCAGACGCTCCAGTGGCCCCAGGGCGGTTCCACACACACTCTCCAGTATCCCCTGCGTTCTAAAATGACACCGAAGCCATATTTTCCAGACCATTTCAATTCTGTTCACTCGGGGTGCTGCTTCCTTCCTCTGGCTGCACCTCGGAAGAGCCCACCCGTTTCATATGGGACGCATCTCTGCAGAAGTTTCCATTTCCAGGGTGGCGCCCAGTGGGGAGAGGCAAGCGTGGGATGCTGGGTGCTCCGGGATGGGACTGTGGACTCTGCTAGGTGCCATCGTCCCCCGGGACCCCTGCCCTCCACTTGGAGAGGAACCGCATGGCAGTGCATACTCAGGTGGGCCACACGCCTGTTTTGCAGCCGTGCCGTACGTGGGGGACTCCGAACACGTTCTGTTGTGATTTACCCCACGTATGGGGCAGTGTCTGCTTCGCCCTTCGTCAAACCAGAGGCCATTGAAATGTGGGGTATCCGCAGCAACACGCAGCCATGAGGAAGCTGATGATGAGAAAGGGGTGCCTCTCAGGTGGGGTGCTGGGTGGGGTGTCGGGGGGCCTGGAGAGAAAAGCGTCTACCTCAGGGCCAGGCTCCTGCGGCTGCCAGGAGCCGGTGCTGAGCAACTGACCGGGCCCACCAAAACCATCTAGTGCCTTCCGTGCAACGTGATCATTGCCCTCACTGGTGCTTCTGGTCCTGTGATGGGAGGTCCTAGGGTCTGTGGGTGGTGCCCATGACCTGTTGGGCTTGGAAGACCAGAGCCCAAGACCCAAGCGGGCTCCTGGTCAGATGGGCCTGACGTAGGAGGGGGCATCAGACACGCTGCTCACTGGCCCTGTGACTGTGTGAGCCTCAGGTCTCTCATCAGAATATGGTAATTACATGGGTGCCACGGGGTGGATCCAATGATGAATGCTAGCCTTGAAGAGAGGGCGGCCCTCAGCCTGTACAGGGCTGTGTTACAGGGTGAGTGGTTTTCCTCCCAAATCCCTATGTTGGAGTCCTAACCTCTTGTACCTCTGAATGTGACTGTATTTGCAGACAGAGTCTTTAAAGGTAATTAAGGTTAAATGAGGTGATGGGGCGGGCCCGAATCCAATATGACTGTTGTCCTTATTAGAATAGGAGATCAGGGCACAGACACAGGGCAACAGTGGCCACCTGCATGCCAAGGAGAGAGAGGCCTCAGAAGAAACCAAATGTGTTGACGACTGGAGTTTGGACTTCCAAAGCTGTGAGATATAGATTTCTGTTGCTTAGACCACAGAGTCTATGGTATTTTGTGACGGCAGCCCGAGCAGACTAATGAAGGCAGGCTTGCCCACAGCTGCCTCTGCCTTCAGCCTAGGACAGTTGGCCTTTTATTCCTCAGTCTCTTCTGAAGGTGTTTTTATCTGTCACCAAGTCACCTGCTCAGAGGCCTCCTGGCTTTGTGACAGGTGGGAAAAGCACTAGTGTGTTAGAAACAAGCATAAGGGTGTGGCCAAGTAAATTCCTATGGACCTAGCCCTCTTATACGTAAAAACTACAAACTGTATGAAAACAAACAACGAAACAAAAACCAACTCTACCCAAGTCTCTGGCAAAGCCCTGAACTACACATGCTTTTAGGCAGGACTCACAGCAGTTAAAAGATAATAAGATCTGAACTGTGATTTGACCTGACACAAAAGAGACAGTTTAAGGTCAGTCATATTAATTGCCTACTAAAACAAAAAGTCAACATTATCTGGAGGATTGAAACAGCCCGGAATCTCTGCAGCATAACATTCCCAATACATGACATTCCAGGATACAATCTAAACTTGCTTGAAAATATGATCCAGCCTCAGGAAGAAAGTTAACTGAGAACAATCCTAGATGATCTCAAGATGTTGGAATTAGAAGACAAGGACTTTAAAGGAGCTACTATAACCGTATTCGATGAAGTAAAATATGCCAGCAGTGAGAGAAGCACTAAGACGTCGCAGCTAAGAAAGAAAAATCATGAAAAAAAGAAATTGAAACTCTAGAACTGAAAAAAAGTGCAGTATCTAAAACAAAATAATTCAGTGGATTGGGTTATTATAAGAATGGAGATCACAGATAAAAGTCAGCAGACTTGAAATTAAATGAATATCAGTGATCCAATCTGAAGAAGAGAAAAGAAAAAAACATTGAAAATAACGAACAGAGATTCAGGAACAATACCAGAAAGTCTAACATATATGCAACTTGAGTCCCAAGAGAAGCAACAGAGAACGTAGCAGAAAAAGTGTCTAAAGGTATAGAGGCCAAGAAGTTTCCTAAACTTGGTGAACACATAAATTTGAGTTGCAAACACTCAGTGAACCCTAAACAGTATAAATATAAATAAAACCACATCTGAGCATCATGATCAAACTGCTGAAAGTCAAAAGAAAGAGAAAATCTCTGAAGTAGCCAGAGAAAAACTATACCCACTATACTGGAAGAAGATGATTTGGAAATACTGCAGATTTCTCATCCAAAACTATGGAGCCCAGAAGGCAGTGGAACAATGTCTTCAGAGTGCTTGAAGAAAAGCCTGTACTCCTAGGAGTCTACCATCAGGGACAGTATCCTTCAACAGTGAAAATACTTTCAGATTAAAGAACATGTAGAAAATCTGTTGCTATTCATGAGAAATGCTAAAGGAAGTTATTTGAAGGGAACTGATACCAGTTGGAAATTCAGAGTTTAGGGAATTAATGAAATGTGTGGACAAATATAAAAGACTTTTAAAATCTTAATTTCTTTAAAATATGAAAGACTGTTTAAAGCAAAAAATTACAACATTGTCTTTTGGAATTTATTATGTATGTGGATATAATACCCATGACAACTATAGCCTAAAGGACTCAGAGGCATATGGACCTACACAGTTATAAGGTTTCTATGTTTTATATATGATGGAATAATATTAACTCTAAGTAAACTGAAAAGCTAAAGTTGTATATTATTTTAGTTATTTATTAATTAATTTAATAATAATTATTTGCTTAACAGTTGATAACTAACAATTACTATTTTATTAATATTTTTATTATCATTAATAACAATAATTAATAACTAATAGTTGTATAATTATTTTAACCCCTAAGCAACTACTAATAGTGTAATGTAAAGAGATACAGCTAAAATACAATAGATTAATAAAAATGGAATTTTAAACCATATTCAAATAATCCAGAAGAAGGCAGAAAATGAGGAACAGAGGAACATGAAACAGAGGGAACAAACAGAAAACAAATAATAAATTAGCATATCTGAATCCAGCCATCTCACAAATTAAATGGTATTGAACTGAGTATTCCAGTTACAAGGCACAGATTGTCAAAATGGATTTTGAGAAATGAGACCCACACCATTACTCATTAGGAGGCTATAAAAAAAAAAAACAAAAAAAAAACAGAAAATAACGTGTTGGCAAAGGTGTGGAGAAATTGGAACCCTTGCACACTGTTAGAGGGAACGTAAAATGGTACAGCTCGTATGTAAAACAGTATGCCGATTCCTCAAAAATTAAAAAATAAAAAAATAAACTTCCTCTTCTGAGTACATACCAAAAGAAAAAGCAAGCAAAAAAGAAAGCAAAGACATGAACAGACATTTGTTCATAACAGCATTATTCACAGTAGCCAGAGATGGCAGAAACCCAGATGGCCATCAGTGAATGATGAATGGTTAAACAAAATGTGGTAAATATATTCAATAGAATATTAGCCCTAAAACAGGAAGGAAATTCTGAAACTAGCTATAATATATATGAAGCTTGAAGATATCATGCCTGGTAAAATAAGCCAGCCTGTCACAAAAAGACAAATACTGGATGATTCCACTTACATGAGGTACCTAGAATAGTCAGACTCACAGAGATGAAAGTAAACGGATAGGTTCAAGGGGCTGGAGGTGGTGATAGGCGCAGAGAAACGGGAGTTGCTTAGTGGTATAGAATTTCGGTTTTGCAAGATAAGCACGTTCTGGAGATTGGTTGTATAACAGTGTGAATATATTTAGCATGATTGGGCTGTACATTTAAAAATGGTACATTACATTTGAGATGGTAATGGTACATTTAAGATGGTAAATTTCATGCGTATTTTACCACAGTTAAAAATGAAAATTAAAAATAGCAAGACCCAGCTGCGATAGTTATTTTTTAAATATATTACTCTAGGGGCACCTGGGTGGCTCAGTTGGTTGAGCTTCCAACTCTGGATTTTGGCTCAGGTCATGATCCCAAGGTTGTGGGATCAAGTGCCGTGTTGGGCTCTGTGCTGAACAGGGAGCCCGCTGAAGATTGTCTCCCTCTCTCTCTCCCCACTTCTTCCTTGCACACTCTTTCTCTCTAAAAAATAAAAATACAGGGGCGCCTGGGTGGCTCAGTCGGTTAAGCGTCCGACTTCAGCTCAGGTCACGATCTCGCGGTCCATGAGTTCAAGCCCCACGTCGGACTCTGGGCTGATGGCTCGGAGCCTGGAGCCTGCTTCCAATTCTGTGTCTCCCTCTCTCTCTGCCCCTCCCCCGTTCATGCTCTGTCTCTCTCTCTCTCTCTCTCTCTCTCTCTCTCAAAAATAAATAAACATTAAAAAAAATTAAAAAATAAATAAATAAAAATATAAATAAATAAATAATAAATTTAAATATGAAAACCCAGATAGTCTGAGCATAAATACATAGAAAAGGGTATATCACACAACCAGTAAGCATAAGAAAGCTGGAATGGTTACATTAATACCAGACAAAGTAGACCTCCAGAGAGAGAGCATTAAAACAGATAAAAGAGAGGCATTTCGTAATAATAAAAGGGTCAATTCATCAGGAAAATGTAATAATTATAAATGTATACCCACCTAATAAGAAGTAGATATTCTATCTTAGAGACTTTAATAGCCATTGCTGAGCAATTGATAGACATAGAGTGAAAACATAAGTACTATGAAAACGTTGTCAACTGCCTTGACCTAATCAATACCTACACCATTCCTGCAACTTCAGAGTATGTGGTATGTTCTGCAAGGTGGATTGCCACACGCTGGGCCACATAACAAGTCTTCCTAGATTAAAAAAAATTGAATTAATGCAGGAAACGTACACTGACAAGTATGGAATTAGGTCAGATCCCAACAGCAGGAAGATATCCAGGAAAAGCCCTGTGGTAAACAGAATAATGTATAAATCCCCCACCCCTGGACACGGTGTCCATATCACAATCCCTGGAACCTGTGAATACACGTTAAGTGAAAAGTGGAAGGTAGATTACAGATTGAGTTGAGGCTGCTAATCTGCTGACCTTAGGACAGGGGGACAATCCTGGATTGTCTCAGTGGCCCGGCGTCATCACCAGGGTCCTAAGTGGAAAAAGGAGGCCGAAGAGAAAGAGTGAAGGACTCAGCCAGCCGTTCCTGGCCTTGAGGATGGAGGGAGGAGCCACTGCCCAGGGACACGGGCAGCCTTGAGAAGCCAAAGAAAAGGCGAAAACATGGATTCTCCCCTGGAGCCTCCTGAAAGGAACTCAGCTCCGCAGGCACACTTTGACTTGAGGCCATTGACACCCGCGTTGGCCTTCTGACCTACAGAACTGTACAATGGTGTGGGTTGGTTTAAGCCTCTAAGTTTGTGGTCATTTATTACACCAGCAATAGAAAACTAATAAAACCCTTGATTTCAATTCACTGGGGTTGTTACAGTAATTGGACTTAATTAAAATAAAAATTAAGGAGGTTATAAAATAAAGGGAAAGTCTGTCTTGAAGGAGAGGCCGAATCAGTTTCCTCCTGGGCCTCCCTCCCCCAGCCCTGGATTCGTGTGGACGGTGATGTCCATACTGTTCACAGCTGACTGGACCAGCAGTCCCCATACCCACTGTAGTGGTTTGGATAGTGGCCCCTAAAACGTCATGTGCACTCCGGACCTCAGAATTCATTCAGCCTTATTTGGAAAAAAGGTCTTCGCAGATGTAATCAAGGATCAAGATGAGATCATGACCAAGGCAGGCTCTAAACCCAATGGGAGGGTTGTTACAAAACAAAAGTAGGGACACAGTGACAGACGGAGGCAGAGGTTGGAGGGAAGGATCTGTAAGTATAGGACACTGAGGACTGTGGGCAAAGCTACCAGAGGCCGGGAGGGCGTCCTAGGGTGGACTCTCCCTTGGAGTCTCCCAAAGGAACCAAACCCCTGCCGACACCCTGATCTGGACTTCTGACCTCCAGCGCAGTGAGAGGGTCCACTTCTGTTGTGTTAAGTCACCCGGTTGGTGAGAGTTTGTTGTGGTAGCTCCAGGCCACCAATACCACACCAGACTCAGTGTGTTGGTCCTTTGAGCTATTACAACCAGAAGCAGATGCTCAAAGACTCCAGGGAGCGCCTGGCAAAAGCAGCGGCTGATGGGGGGGGGACACCGGGAATCACACTGGCTTCCTTCTTATGCTCCTCTGCACTCATTCTGGCCCGGTGACACTCCTGAGACATGAGTGGTCTCCCCTCAACCTCCTGGAGGCTGGCCTGGCCTTCTGTCTCAGTCCCCTGCTGGGCGCGGGCCCAGGCCCTGAGATGGGCTCTGCCTGGGGCATGACACCTGCTGTGATAAGTACCGTCGAGGCAGGGGTTCGTTGGTAGCTGCAGCCCCTCAGCACCCTGCAGTCACCCAGGCCTCAGGATGTGTCTGTGTGAACTCTGGGCCCACGCAGTGGCTCGGCCTGTCCACAGAGAGTGTCCCCGCCCCTGTCCTCCTCTGGTTCCCCAGGCTGGGTGGAGGCCACCGCTCCCAAGAGACCATGTCTAGCTGGCAAGGACTTGCCCAGAGCCCTCTTCTTACTCCCGCCAGGCCGTGTGTCTGGGAGGGATGGAGAGCAGTGCCAGTGAGCTGGGGTGCTGCCCTTGGGTTGGACCAGCCAGCCTGAGTTCCCGGGGGTGCTGCCCACACTCACAGCACCACCATCGATGGCCACAGAGCCCAGCGGAGCACAGTCCGGGCTGCCCGAGGAAGGGAGTTCCTGGCACGTCAGTGGGGAGGTAGAGTCCCAGTTTTTGGTCTGGGGTCATCATTTCTGCTGCTTGTCAAGGCAGATGGTGACATGTGCACGGTGGAGAGTGCCCGAAGCATCTGGCCCTAAGAGGAGACGGCTGTTGCCGTGAAAATGCAGTTGTTTTCAGGACTCAGGACCCTCGGGGCCTGGGAGCCATTAGTGAGGGCTCACTCATTTGCTTCTGGTGCTCGGGGGCACAGCCTATGGAGCTGTGTTTGGCCGACGTCACAGCACCGACAGCCTCTTGCCCCCATGTGGCTGCTCACAGAGGGCTCTACTGCCTGGAGCACCTTGGGCCTGGCTTCCTGGCCATGGACACCTGTTCCTCCTCAGTGGTTTCAGGATTCATAGGACCTCCTTTATGGCCAACAAACATCAGAAGTGGGGAAGTCCCCAGGCACTGTTCTTGGTGCCCAGCAGGTTGGCTGGATAGGTAGGGGGCCCAGTGGCTCTCCCACAGAGTCCAGACTCCCTGAGGTCACCCGCCCAACCACTTTGGTTCATCCGTTGGACCAACCGTTGGACCTGTTCCTCATTGGTGCCCCACAAGCAAATGCTTTCATGCTGCCGACTGCCGGCTCCCTGCTCCTTTTATATATTTCAATATGCAGAGAGAGGTTTTTATCGCCTTAATGGGGTGTCTAAATTGCCTGCTCCACTTCTTCCCACAACAGCCAGCGCTGGAGCTCTGATCCAAACCCGAACAGTGGGATCGTTTGTGCAAATTTTGGGGAGCCATTCAAGGAAAACATTTCAAATTAGGGAGAACATTCCAGTAATTGGGAGTACTTGGAATCCCCAACCTCACCAGTATAGTCATTCCTAAATGCATTTTAAAAGAGAGGAAAAAATCCTCTGAACGTGCCTTGAATTTGTCCAGCATAGAATATTCTGCTGAGACACATGGGTGTGTCCCAAATGCTCTGGGAGAAGGGTCTGAAGAGCTCAGAGGTTGGCACCCTCTTTAGCATTGCCAAGCGTGAAATGTGGAAACCGACCACCTCGCACCAAGCTGCGTGAAGTGTGGAAACACTGACAAGGCTCTGGACACAGCACCAGTGTCCTGCCCGGCAAACATGTCACGGCCTCTTCCCACCGGCAAGGTCATCATCAGTGCTGCAAACCAGTATGGTTAACTCTGTGAGACCACCCGGCAGAACGTGAGCTTGCAGAACCACATACCTATAAATGTGACCGAATTGTCCTCACAGCTTAGCGGGTGGCCCCCCGGATACGCTCACGGGGCCCACTCACCTGGAAACATAGATTCTGAGACCCTTGTGTCCATCTTGGAACATGGCAGGGTACCAGTGAACGAGCCAAGTTTGAAAATGGAATTTTAAGGACCAATAAATGAGGGGAGGGATGCCTGCTGTATTTGTCTGCTAGGGCAGCTGTAACAAAGTACAGGAGGTCTGGAGACCTTAGCCAGAAAGTCATCTTCTTGTAGTTCTGGTGGAGGCTGGAAGCCCAAGGTCAAGATATCAGCAGGGCTGGCTTTTCTGAGGCTTCTCTCCTTGCTTTGCAGATGGCCGTCTGCTCTCCATGTCCCCCACGGTCTGTTTTCTGTGCACCCGCATCTCTGGAGTCTCTCTCATGAGGACTCCAGTCCTATGGGATCAGGGCCCATTCTAATGGCCTCCTATAACTTGAATCACCCTGTTTCCAAAGATAGCCTCATGAGGGTTAGGGCTTCACCCTGTGAAATTTAAGGGAGACCCATTTCCACCCATAGCTCGCTCTTCCTACTGGCTTGAATTTCGGTGAAGGTTTCTGCTTTGGTTCGGTCATCGATCCCTAGAAGAGAGCCTTCCATCACTCTGAGACAGGGAGCATAACCAGTGACCCTGTTCTGAGGGCCACATGTGTGCCAGCCACGCCACCAGGGCTTTCCCCACCCAACTTTGATCCTGACGGCGCCTTGCGAGAACGGAGGTGAGCTCCTGTTCACAGGTGGTGGAACCGTGGCTCCAGGGAGCAAGGCCATTTGCCTGGGCTTGTCGGCAGGAGACAAACACATGAGGTGCTCTCACAGTCCTGGAGGTGGTGTCAGGTGACAATGCGGGTGGGCATGGGACGTCCCTGATGCTTTCCGCGGACACCCCAAGGGTCAGTTTGCGTTGGTCACTATCTGTAGAAGACAGCTTGCAACCTTAGTGCAATGGATAGAAAAGTGAGCTTCTGGGTACCTCACATGCGTCCTCCACCCCCGGAGCAGGAATTCCCAACGTGAGCACAAGTTGGTCCTGTTATAGCTGACTGTGCTCCACAGATATGATACTCAGTTGTCTGGATTTGGGAAAATTGGATTTACATCCAAACGCTGGAAATTGTAGGTGTGAGTGGCTGTGGCCAGCTGCCCACTGGCACAGCGAGGGGGGTTCTGGTGGCGACTTGGATACTTCAGAGAGGAAACCTCTATTGGCCTCATCCTTCGTGCCAGGGATACAGCCCGAGTGGGCAGGGGTGCCCCCGGAGAGTCAGGGTGCGACACGGGGATGCCGGCCACCCGTGGACGCAGTGCCCCCAGTCACCTCACCCATCCGGTAAGATCCGAGCATATCCCCATGGGTGCTGTGAGGAGAAATGAATCCGTCCAGGCCACAAGAGTTCAGTGCAGTGTTGATATACAGCAAGCCAGTGGTCAATGGGAACGGTTGTTTCTCAAATCTCTGCTTTGCCAGCAAAGCCCCAGCTGCTGCTGCTTTATGCACATTCAAGGTTTGGCTCTACCGAGTGATCGTACTTGGCGGTCCATTCATGAAGTGCCTCTCCGGGCTAGCGCGGAGTTGGCCGGGGCCCTGGGTGGCCTCCTGGAGCTCACTGCAGAGAGGGAGGCAGATGCAGACACAGGCAGCCTCTGAGATCAGCGTAAGACTGACCTTCCGTGTGGGCACAGGGAACCCTGAGGAAGGAGCTCTTGGGGCCCACGGGTGGCCCCCCAGGGCAAGAGGGGATTCTCCAGGAGGGTGAGGGGCCCGTGAAGCATGAGGTAGAGAGAGGGTTTTGTGCCGAGGGAGCAGCCGGCCAGTAGGAAAGAGCAGACCAGAGCACAGGTGGGCACTGGGGCCCTGCAGAGGGTGACCACCCGACTAAGGGGCTTCTTTCCTTGGAATGGACGTTGCCTTAGTTTCTTGGGGCTGCCGTACCAAATCACTGCAGATTTGGATGGCTTAAAGCAACAGACACGTATTCTTCTGCGGTGTGGAGGCCGAAAGGCGGAGATCAACGTGCCGGCAGGGTATTTGCTCCGCAGGCTCCAGGGGGTCCCCGCCTTTCCCTGGTTTGTGGTGTTTGCCGGCCTTGCTTGGCCTGTGGCCGCGTGCCCTTTAACCTCTGCATCCGCCATCGCCCCTGTGCGTTCTGTCCTCTCTCTCTGTGCCCTCTCCTCTCCTTGTGAGGACACCAGTCACTAGACTTGGGGCCCACCCTCAGCTGGCATAACCTTGTCTTAACTAAATACGCCTGCAAAGATCTGTGTCCAAGTAAAGTCACAGTCCAGGGTTCTGGGTGGACTGTTCAACCCCATTCAGGAAGTTTGTTAAAAAGAGCAGCCCCGGGGCCCCTGGGTGGCTCCGTCAGTGGAGCGTCCGACTTCAGCTCAGGTCGGGATCTCACAGCTTGTGGGTTCGAGCCCCGTGTCGGGCTCTGTGCTGACAGCTCAGAGCCCAGAGCCTACTTCGGATTCCGTGTCTCCCCCTCTCTCTGCCCCAACCCACTCGCATTCTGTCTCTGTCTCTCTCAAAAATAAATAAAAATAAATAAACATTAAAAAAAAAAGAGCAGCCCCCTTTGTCCCAGATGGGTGTGAAGTTGTGGTTCATTCCCTGCGTCATGCCTGTAATGCCCAAAGCAGCACGTGGTACTTACAAAGTCACACGTGTTTTCTGGAGAAAAGTGCCAAGTAAGGGAATTCTCTCCAGGTTAACCGTCTCACCGGGCAGGGCTCCAGCTGGCCCAGCCCTTAGACTCCCACACCCGCCACTCCTGTGAGTCAGCAAACCTCCTGCTTCCCCCCAGCTGGCAGCCTTCCTCGGGTGTCCCAAGGGGAGCAGGCAGAGCAGCCTCCCCAGGAAGATAGCCCGTGCTTTCTCCCCTGGGCAGGGGAGGTGCTGCCCCATGGCTACACTAAGTCCCGAGACCACGGGACCGTCAGTGGCAAGGGAGGTGCTGGCCTCTGGCCTCTGGCCTCAGACAGGTCACGGCCCCTTCAGGATGGAGCCCCCAGCGTCCCTTGCCTTTGTCACCTCAGGGCATTCACCATGACCCCCGACCGCTCGAGTTAGGTGGGAGTCAGCAGGACTCAATTCGCTTGCGTTGGTTGGAACAAACTGGGAACTGCTAAAGCAGAAAAGGGCTTATTGAGAGAACTTGGAGGTGTCCCTAAGAGCCTCTGAGCCACGAGAAAAGCCAGAGTGAGCCAGATCTGGATACGAGATCCAGGGACATGCATGCCCACAGGTCCCCCGGCTATATCCCCACCCGCTCCACTTGGCATTTCAGCCACTGGCTTCCTTCACTCTCGCTGCAAATCGGCTTCTCCAAGTCCAGAATCCTCAGGGCAATGACTCATTGGTCTGGTGTCCCCCAGTCATTGGAGACCAACTGGGGACAAGGAATTATCCATGAAAAAGGGGAAGACGGGCAGGCAAACCCTCAGAGGTCTGCTACGTGCCTTGATGACACGATGATCACTTGGCTCCAAGAATGGCATTTGGAAGCCACTAGGCTAATGTTTGTCATTTGGAAATCATTTCCTGTGCAGGGCTGGGCAGGTGCCTCGCCTGGAGCTGAAGTCAGATGCTGGAGCCATTTGGCTGACACCGGGCTGTGTTCGTAAGTGACAGTGTGACGGCATTGGGTCCACCAGCTCCTCCTGGGGCCTCAGGGCAGCAGTGACCCGGGAGCGAGGGAGTGGAAGCTTGTCTGGACCCTGGAAGCCTGTGTCCTTGGAGGCCCCTTCCACCTGTCTGGCCAGCTTGCTCTAAACCAGCCTGACATGTTTCCCTGCTCCCTGGATTGGGGGTTCCGAGTCCACAAGAGACATGAGTGGAAGTGCCAGGCTCTCAGGAAGAATAGTGCATGGACAGCACAAGCTGAGAAGTGCCCTCCAAGGAATGAACAAGAAAACTGGGTGGAAATGGACCCAGAGGACCTCTGGGAACCACCCAGCACCCTCGGCGGGGGCAGGAGCCTCAGACAGCCGCCATCTTAATCCAGTCATCTTGAGTGAGTTTCAGAAGAGGATTTGTTGGCTTGAACTGGGGGGTCTAGAGGCGTTGACAGCTTCAGGCATGGAATGACCCACGTCAGAGGGTGACAGACTCCAACCCGAGGGCCAGATCTACTGTGCCGCCTGTTCTTGTAAATACATTCTTATCGGAACGTTGTCGCGGTCCTCCGCTTAAGTGTTGTGTACATCTGCTTTCACACAGTGGCAGAGTGGAGTAGTTGTGCCAAAGAGCGTTAGCTGTTAGAGCCCCAAATAGTTATTATCTGTCCCTTTACGCAGAAGGCTTGCTGACCCTGGCTGCCCAATATGGTGGCTGCTAGCCCCACGTAGCTCTTGTATTTTAGACGCAGGAAGCGTGTCTAGTCCGAATCAGGATGGGCCGTAAGAGTGAGCCCCGCACTCTTTCAATGACAGAATGAAAAGAAAGTGGCTCATTGAGAATTTTTGCATACTGATTGCTTAAGAGAGTATTTTTTAATATGTTGGGTTAAATAAAACTTACTATTCAAGTTAATTTCACCTTCTGCTCCCTACACTTTTTATTGTGGCTCCTGGAAAATTTTCAGCCGCCTCTGTGGCTCCCGTTGTGTTCCTGTCAGATGGTGCCGATCAAGAAACTGGGCACCGTCACGTCTGTCCCCGACCTCTCTGGTGGGCTTCCTGCACGTGGCAGACGAGAGGGCTGCCAGCACCATCCTTTCAGATTGCAGGTCACAGTCCGTTACGTGGGCCAGGCCAGAAGTTTTAAAAAATGAAGTAGAACGAAATAGGAAACGTTTAGTGAATTGTACGCTAAAGATGAGTATTGGTTTGCAAAACGTGTTTCGGCCGTACGTTCTTTAATGCCTTAGTCTGTAAGACGTCCCGTGATTTTTATGAGTAAGAAGGAGAACACAGCCAATTACGCCACACTGAATGACGTTAAACAGCAGACTTTTTTGAAACACCAGAATCTGTCACAACAGCTTCTTGGTGCTTTGAGTTTCTCATCCGTCCAGAGAGACGTGGCCGTTTCTCCGGCCTTTGGCTGCGTTGGGAGGTGCGTCCTAGTCCATCCTTTCACATGTGTCTCAGTCACCAAACAACCCAGCTTCACCTACTTGTGGGCGACTTCCCTCCTTTTATTAACAAAAATTTTTTTAAATGTTTTTATTTATTTTTGAGACAGAGAGAGAGCATGAGCAGGGAAGGGGCAGAAAGGGAGGGAGACACAGAATCCGAAGCAGGCTCCAAGCTCTGAGCTCTCAGCACAGAGCCCGACGCGGGGCTCGAACTCACGAACTGTGAGATCATGACCTGAGCCGAAGTCAATCGCTTAACTGACTGAGCCACCCAGACGCCCCACGACTTCCCTTCTTAAGACTCATAAAGCTCTTGGTGGTTGTTTTGGAAAAAAAGAACATGTGGCCTCAAGGTCACCCTCCCAATCAATGCTAAATATTTGCTCCCCTAACATTGAATTTGGTTTTTGTTACCTAATGTGAATTAGCGATCCTGCTTTGGTATTTTTCTGCATACTCAAAATCCTTTCCTTTCAATGTGGCTTCAGAGCAACTCTCCATGAAGACATTTTAACAAAAATGAAATTCGACCCACATGGTCCCAGTAAAATGGAAGCCTTGGCAGGGTGAGGAGGGCCCAGGGAGCTCTTGATTGCCAGGTGGAGTTTTTGATTGTGAGACTACGCTTTTTTAAGTTTATTTATTCATTGTGAGAGATAGAGAATGAGCAGAGGAGGGGCAGAGAGAGAGAGGGAGTGAGAGTATCCCAAGCAGGCTCCCCATTATCAGCGCAGAGCCCGACACAGGGCTCAAACTCATGAACCGGGAGATCATGACCTGAGCCGAAATCAAGAGTCAGACGCTTAACTGACTGAGCCACCCAGGCGCCCCAGTTGCGGGATGCTAGAAGGTGAAGAAGTGTGCATGTTGCGTGTTAGACCATAAGTAATGTGGAAGTATGTGAGTGGAGGCCCAGTGCAAAATGCATTTCCCGTTGTGGCTTGTGGTGAAGCGTTGAGGAGCAGCGAGCAGGTTTCACGTCCCCGTGAGGAATCCCAGCCTTCCGCAAGGACTCAGGGCTCCGCACCGGGACGCTTCTGTGGGCTGGAGGCCGAGTCACGTGTGTATTCCTAAGCCGACCCCTGAGGTCAGCCGGGCCCACGGCACCCGAGGTCCACACAGGCAGACAACAGCAGCTGGGGGTGCAGAGCCCCCACCAGGCGGACACCCTCTGTGTGGTCGGCCATGTGGGTTTCAAGGCCAAACCCCCTCTACTGTTCGGTTTCTACCCCATCCTGACCTTGGCTTGGAAGGAAGCTAGGATGGGACTTGCTCACGCACTCTCTTATAAGCCACGCCTCACGTTCATTCGCTCTTTCCGTAGATCAGAATATTCACTGGGCACCTGCCATGTGCAAGGCACACACGGGCCAGCACAGCGAAGAAGGCAGCCCTGCGCATGGGGAGAACCCCAAAGGGAAGCAGCCAGTTTCGGAAAGTTCCACTCGGCGTGCGGGTTAAACAACACCACTGGGCCCAAGGCACCCCAGTGAGATGAGATCATTTCCAGAGAGAAACCGGGTAGAAGCAACGTTGTGCAGAGGGAGGAGGGAACATACAAGGGACTAGTTAACCAACCAACCAACGAATCAACCACCAAGTGCTATCGGAAGCCCTGTGTGCCCCGCCCCCCCCGCCCAGCTGCTCCTTGTCATGAGTAGCAGAGGTTGGTGGGAATGGTTCTGGGTATCTGTGCAGCAGAAGGCATGGCTCGGGGACCGACCAGCCTCCGTGTACTCTTTACCTTGTTCCCAAACAACCCTGGGGCTCGGCTCCCCGGTGCCCCAGTCGGGGCCGGGCTGCCCGCAAGTTCTCTCTGCACATAGGTAGTTGCCCCTGCAGGGTGCTGACCTCACAGGAAGCTCCCAGGTCTGGGCCCGTGGTCCCCCGCGCCCTGCACCATGCTGTGGGAGCCACTCTGATCTTAGGCACGGACACGTTTGGGTTAACTTTGATAAGGAAGCCTGAAAGTTCTTTGAACTGAACAAATAGTTTCTCTTGGGGGACGTACAAAACCGGCAAAGCTTTATTTCCTCTGTCTCCTGGTTAACAGTGGTAAATTCTCCCCCCTCCCCCCGGCAGCTTTCTTGCACGCCCGCAGCCTGGATGGTGTGACGTGTCTTTGGTAGCAAGGTTGAGCACACAGCTTTATAATGAGGTTGGAAAGTTTGGGGCTATGCATTTAATGAATTTTGTATTAAGATATAACACAGCCGCTATCATTTGCATTTCACAGTGTTATTTAGAACAGATGTTTAATACTTAATGAATTGAATATTTAGATATGGTGATGCATTTGACACCTCCCCTTAAAGAGTGAAGTCCTCCTCCAGCAGGGGTCCTGGGGTTTAGGCAGTGAAATCCCCAGATGGGCCAAAGGGGAGTGACGATCTCGGCAGAGATGCGGCCGTGTCCCCGGGCTCCCTGTGCTGTCCCGAGGGACGCCCCCAAGGAGAGCCGCCTCCATCCCAACTGCCTGCCCAGACTGCTTCCGGCCGCCACTCCATCTCATTCAGGCGAAGCTTCGGGTAAGTTTTCCTCCCCAGCAGAGATCGTTCTAGAAAGGCCTCCATCCCTCGCAGACTGCTTCAGGAAGTGAACACCAAGTTATGGATCTCCACAGCCTTCTGTATTTTATGATGTCTACTGTGCTCCGTGGAACACTGTGGTGTGCTTATTATAGCTTATTCCATAAGTAGATGCACCTTAAGAACAATTTATTCGAATATTAATACCTCTTAAGGGAGACATCGTCAGCCTGACTAGAAAACATTGTTATGGTAAAGTCCTGGGGAAAATCTCGCAGAGCAAGTCAACAAAACCAATAAAAAACCCACAACATGTGGCACATGTGATGAAAGACATAAAGAGCCGGCTTGGGGGTGCACAGACCTGGCCCCCGGGGCTCCCCAGACCCCTGTCCAGGGCCTCCTAACTGGAGCCCATGGAGTTCAAGGCGGGCCAGGGCCCCACCTTCCCAGTGACGGCTGCTGGCCTCAGTGGGGCCCGTGCATGGTGGGAAGGGGCCCTGGCAGGTGAGCATCCACCTGGTGGGGCAGATGGGGGCTCAGGGTAGAAATCTGGGGTCGGCAGGAGGTCGCCAATGGCTCTCTGCTGGCCTTCCCTTCTGGAGCCCGGGCGACCTGGGGTAAGCTACTGCTTCCCAGCGTCGGGCAGGTCTCTCCAGCCCCCCGTGCCTCAGCTGGGAGGACACCACAGAGACCTTGAGAGGGTTCGTGGGTGGCGCTCAGAGCGGCGCGGGGCATAGAGGAAGCATCGCGGAGCCATTTGGACAAGTCATTGCATCTCTTGGGGCTTCAGATCCCTCATCTGCAAAATTAGTAACATTGATCCTAGGACCGGCCGCCTCATAAAGAAAGCCAACGTGATGGTGCGTTGTGAGGCCGACTCCTGGCCCGAGGTGGCGCTTGGGAGGGCGGCCGGCCCTACTTGGGGTCCTGCAGTGGAGCCCCCACCTGCACAGAAGACCCCACCGGCCGCTGCCCACACCTTCGGACTCACCTATCTAGAAAGAAGCAGGCCAGTGCAGCCTCAGCTCAAAGTCTCATTTGGAATATGGAAATTCACGTCCTAACCCCATTTGTCATGTTATCAGCGCTCATGACAGCCGCGTGGCACAACCCAAAGGAGAGATTTAGACCTAACAGGGAAGAATCAGTTAAAATTGACGTATCCATTAGAAGATTTTAGAACTGAAAACATATTCTTCATAGAGTGTTAGGATGACTTCTTAGGTGATGCTAAATCAATAGCTCATACTTGAGATGCATTCATTATTTTGTTTTATGAAAACTGTCTGGTTCCTAAATTCTCTCCTGTTCCGCCTTTTCAAAACCGGCCCAGGAACGCCACAGATGAGTCTTGTAGACGTCAGCCACGGTTCCAACCTGCAACCCCTCCAGAAGATGAGTGGAAAGGGGGCAGATGGTTCCAGATGGGTCCCTCCTCACCAAAGGTGGCCGACCTCTCCCGTCAGCCACGGCGCCCCCACCCCCCGTCCTGGGGGTGATGCAGTGCCCGGCTTCACATCCGCATCTGCCCCTGCGAGCCTCGGATGCAACGCGGGCCACGGCCCCTTCAGCCGCCTCTTGTTCTCTTGGTCCCTGTGTCCCTCTGGTTGTTATCACCCGTGAGAGACAGAGGGGCGGCTGTGCCAATGGCCAGGTTTCCCATGTCCTCTGAGATGTATGGGAGATGTGACTGAGGGTGGCACAGGGACAGAGGCAGAGCCCGGAGGGCAGGAGCAACAGCAGCAGTGCCCAGACCCTGGTCCCCGGCCCACCCGGCATCTCACCCTGGATTCAGCGGCTGGCCACGATGGTCAACACCCTTGAGGGTGAAACGGAGAATGGAGAAGTTGCCTTACAATTTTTATGTCTGAAGCAATGCTTTCATTCACATCTAAGGACACACCACATCATAGGAAAAACATGGAACCGGGCATAAAATATAAGTGTTGGAAGGAGGCGCTTCCTCTGATAAGGTTAAAAGCATTCTCGAGGCCGCGCGCGGGGTGGCTGGGAGCGTGGGCTTGTGAGCTCCTGAGCTGAGTTCCAGCCAGAGCGCCTTCCAGCAGGCAGTGCACGTCGCGGGCACTTTTCTTTCTTCGCCTCTCAGGTGGGCACAGAGTCGGAGCGTGTGGCAGGGCCTGGCTGTCGGTGAGCGCGATCATCACAGCTGCCGTTCCTGCCCCACGCGGCGAGGAGAGGGCACACGGCTGTGGCAGCCGGCTGCAGGGGCAGCGACAGGCCAGTGTCCCTGGGCCAGCGCCCCCTCTCCGTCCTGCAGCCCCGTTTTGCCAGCCCCTGCCCTGGGCCCTGCTGCGAATGCCAGCGCTGCCTGGACTCACCCGTAGACACACTGTGCTCCCTTTTCAGGTCATAAACTTGACTGAGGTCAGTCCTCAAATGGTGGGGGGGGGGGGGGGGGGAGCGCTTCAAAGCCCGTGTCTCAAGCCAAATGAAATCTCAAGAAGACAAAAAAATTGTCTCACCACCAAAGAACCAGGAAAACTTTGGGCTGCTTAACTCCAAGGGGGCGCCTCCCGCCCGCGCCTCTCCCACTCTGACCTCTGCCAGCTGCGCGGGGTCTGCAGCGCTCAGGGAGGCCTAGGAGGGCAGCTGGGAGCAAAAGCAGAAGTGGCGACTGGCAGGGACCCCGGAGCCAGAAAGGCTCAGAAGGTTCTGCTGGCCTGAGCTCTGCGGCCGTGCCCGGCGTCCCTGGGCCGAAGTCCACCTCGCCCGATGGTCATGGTCAACCCCACCTGTGCCGCTTCCCGTGGCTGCTATAATGAGTCACTAGAAACTTATTTCATTTAGGTGTATTTTATTTATTTATTTTTAAAGAGTTCAGTGTTTGTTTTTTATTTTTTTAGTTTCTTTATTTTGAGGGAGAGAGAGAGTACAGGAGGAGCAGAGAGAGAGAGAGAGAGAATCCTAAGCAGGCTCCACACTGTCAGTGCAGAGTCTGATGTGGGTCTCAAACCTACCAACCGTGAGATCATGACTTGAGCCGAAATCAAGAGCCTGATGCTTAACAGACTGAGCCCACCAGGGGCCCCTAAACGTATTTTAAATCCACAGAGATTTATTCTCTCCCAGTCCCGGAGGCTGGAAGTTTGACGTCAGGTGTCACAGGGCCATGTTCCTTGTGAAGTCTCCAGAGGAGGGTCCGTCCTGCCTCTTGGAGCTTCTGGAGGTGGCAGGCAGTCCTTGGTGCTTCCTTGGCTTGTGGCCACATCACTGCAGTCGCCGCCTCCTTCTTCACGTGGCCTCCGTGCATCTGTATCACGTGTCCCTCTGTGTCCCTCTGGGAGGACGCATGATGGCGTTGAGGGCTCACCTGGACAATCCAGGACACACCCGTCTTGAGAACCTTGACTTCATGGCACCTTTTGCTGTAAAGGTCATAGTCGCTTGTTTGCTATGTTTGCTCTCTCGAGAGGAAGAGAGAGGGAGAGGGAGAGGGAGAGGGAAAGCGAGATCCCTCTCCTCTGACATTTGAGGATCTGGAGACTAGGATGTGGACACACTTTTAGGGGCGACCGTTCCCCCCCGGCTCCATCACCTCTCACAGTGAGGTGGGGATCAGACGCAGCATCACCTGGCTCCTGCTCAGCCACCGTGGTCATCATCGTTCAGCCTGCACAAGGCCGAGCCTCCAAATCTGGGTGTGGAATCGTGGGGACGTCTCTCCTCACTACACACTTGACTCTGAGCCTCGATGTTGCACTGGGAGGCAGGGACCCCATTCCTGTCCCCGGGACCCGCTGGGCTGTGCTGGTCATGCCAGAAAGGTGTACCACTGCCCCCTCACCCTCTCAGTGCCACCTGCCTGGGGTTCTTGGCCACCATACTTTCTGTCCTCCCAGGTCAGTGACCCTCGCACTAGACGGTGCCCCCAGCAAAGCCGCCCCAGGACTCAGTCACCACCTTCCCAAGTCTGTGCACACCAGCAAAGCCATCTCCCCCAGGCTGCCCCTGGGCCAGGAGGAGGTCTGGTCTCTGTCCCCCAAGCCACTGATCTCCCTCAACTCCTGGGTCTCGGGGCTGGGTCCTGCACGATGGGAGAGCCCTCAGCATCTGGCCAGCCGGACAATTATCTGCCTCCTGTCCTAAGATGTATGGAGCATCCTTGGTGCCCACTGTGCCCATCAATTCTGTGAGCTCCAGACACCCTGCCAGTAAGTGGCACACCAGGATCTGTGTCTTGCAAGCAGACCACCCCCGGGAGCAGGGCAATAACCACCACAGCTCTTGTGCTTGAGTTCGAGTAGATTTATCCTTTTTTTTTTGTAATGAAACGAGCCCTGTTCAAGATGCCTACTGTGTGCTGGGAATTGTGCATTCTATGCCCTGTGCCCCCTTGGCCAGTTGAGGGGAGAGACACATAAAATGGCCAGTGACAAGACACTGCATGGGAGCGGCGCAATGGTCCCCGTAGTCCGGGGCGCCCGCCGCGGGTCAGATCATCGCAGGCACTGGACAGTGAGTCTTGGGAGGAGCAGCCACTTTCTGAGAGAGAAAGTCACAGGTGGCAGCATAGCTCAGCCCTCCCAGGCCCGCCGCTGCTCCAGGTCCCCGCGGACAGCTTGCAAGTCCTCCCGTGAGGCTTTGCAGACATGGATCTCCTGCCCGGCCCCTGCTTTGGGCCGGATTTTAGGGCTGAATATGCCAGACAGGCGTCTTCTTGCAAAACATCAAAGCAAGAACAGATTGCTCTGGAACCCGGACCCCGGGGCTGTGGCGCACGCGTCTGTGCGGTCCCGACCGGCCTGTGGCAGCGGGGACCACGTTCCGATTCCAAAGCCAGACTCGCCCTGCCCACGGAGAGGGTCTCCTGCTCTTACTCCACGGTGCCCGTCCAGCCGGCACCTGCCATGCTGCCTCAAGGTTCCACTTCTAGGGACCCAACACCCATTGAGACCCAGGCCAGCTTTGGAAGTGAAAGCCTGTTTTGTCACAAGCGAACAACTGAGAATACATGTGACGTGCTCTTAACTTTCCCTCCATCTGTGTTCATCTTCCTAAGACACTAGCCGAGACCCGTAAGTCGTGCTTCTCGTGACCAGTCGGCTAGCTGCCTGGCCGCCTCCGGGTTCCCTGCCGCAAGAAAAGGAGATGGTGCTCTCTGTCTAATCCATCTTTTAATTATCCTTTCCGGGACAAGGTTTATAACCAGACCCTGTCGATACTGACAGTCTCGATACGGGGCCCGATTCCGTGTTGCCGTAAACAGCTGCAGAGACACTAGGTTTGCACGTTCACACAGGGGGACGTGTGTGAGTTTTCCAGCTGCCCACGAGCGGGTTTGCTGTGGTTCTTCGCGCTGCCCTCTTCCGGCCAGGCAGGCAGGCGTGGAGGTTACACCAGCAGAGCTGTTCTTAAGCAGCAGGAAGATTGCGCGTCTGGAGAACCCTGGGCTGGCAGAGGTGGGCCACGTGCCCCTTCCTTTCCCCTCCCCCCTCCCCTCCTCCTCCTTACTGGGTTCCCAGGTACCAAACGTGATTGCTTATTGCAAAACTTCATGCGATTCAGAAATAAAACAGAGTTTAAGGTTCAAAGCGCAATTTTCCTGCTCTTCCTTTTCTCCTACTCCCCGGAGCAAACGCCGTTTGCGGGTCCCGTCCATGTCAGCACAAATACACACACTTCTCTCTGTAGCCGGTTTTATTGAGATACAGTTCACCCATTAAAGGGCGACGATTCAGTGGTTTGTAGTCTGTTCACGGACACAGGCCACCGTCCCCTCCGTCGGTCTTGGAACATTCCATCGGCTCAGAGAGAACCGTGGCCCCATCCAGCATCCTGCCTCTGCCCTACGTGAACTATTTTTTGTCTGCTTTCTGTCTCTAGATTTCCCAGCTCTGGACATTTCACATAAAAGGAGCCATACAATAACGTGGCCTTTGTGCCTGACTTCTTTCACTGAGCCTCGTGTTTGCGAGGTTGGCACCCAAGCTCTAGAGTGTGGGCGTCATTCCTTCCTATGGCTGTATGATATACCCACGTACGGGTAGACCACACTTTGTCGACCCATCAGGTACGTGCAACTACCCACATTTCTTTATCTGTACAAATACTTCACTTTATTTTTTAAGTAGGCTCCATGCCCAGCATGGAGCCCAGCGTGGGACTTGAACTCACATGACCCTAGAACTTGGCCCTTAAGGTGTTTTCCAGGAAGCGAAATGTGCCAGTCGCCCTCACCACGGCCATGTCAAAGGTCAAAGGGCCGTGCTCACACCCGACCCCGGAAGATTTGACCTCCCAGGACCCGCATCCGTGTGCCTTCTGGTTAGACACAGCTAGACCGTCTCTTCTTTTGCCTTTCTTGCCAGAGCCGGGAGGAGCAGCATCGCTTTCTAAATGTGGTGTCAAGTTCCCATATGACCTATGTGTACAAGAAAAGGGGAACAGAGACATGGGAGTCAGAGCGCTTCCGTGCACACGCCAAAGCAGCGGAGTCTGCCGGGCCGAGTGTGGTCTCACTGGCACCGCTGACTTGGGAGGCCCTCCTTCCTCCGAGGACCCGGGGCCCCCTTACCAGGTGGTCCTTCACTGTGACCTCCCAGGCCCCAGTTGCCTGGCTGGGGGAGGGGAGCCGTCAGGCTGCCCCACCCCTGGATCCTCCTGCTACACCAGCCCGGGAGTTCCCGCCGGGACACCGTGGCCCAGCAGAGGCTGCCTTGCGCGGGCCCCTTGCAGTCGGGGCGGCCAGGGCCCGGCCGCCCAGTCAGCACCGCCGTGACGCTGCCACCGCTGAGCAGGCTCCTCGTGGACAAAGCGGCAGGAAGGGACTTCCTCTCCCTTGCCTGCCGGCCCAGACACGGGGACACTGGTGGCAGCTGCTGTGGACCAGAGGTGGCCCACCGGGCTGGTGCCTGGATGCCCTCGCCCAGCCCGGAACCGTCGGCCCGTCTCAGCCCCCGAGCGTTTGTTTCCCAGGGCTGCGTGACTGGTGGCTCGAGGTAACCAGAGATGGGCCGTTTCACGGCTCCGGGTGGCAGGGCCAGCCTCCCTCTGAAGGCTCTGGGCGTGGACATCCCGTGTGGCCTCTCACCTAGCTCCCGGCGGTGCTGGTGGTCCCTCGCATTCCTGGGCTTACAGCTGCCCTGTCTCCCATCTCCGCCCTGCGCGCGTCCTGGTGTCTCTGTTTTCTCTTTTCATGATGAGACCAGTCACTGGTTTGAAATACAGATTTGCACACTTACCCAATTGTGTCCTTAGCCTCAATTCCAGAAATGACACTGCTGGGCTTTTGATCATATTACAGAGCCCAGGGGGTCAGGCCCCCCACCGACTGTCCCCCACCTCGTTATTAGCTGCTCTCCTCCCCCTCCTTTCCCCACCCCCCTCCTTCTCCCCCTCCCCCTTCCCCTCCCCCTTCTTCTTCCCCTCCCCCTCCTGCTCCCCTTCCCCTCTCCTCCTGATTCTCCTCCACTGCTTTTCTTTCTTCTTCTTCAATTTTGCAAGGCTGAGAAGTAAAAATATTCATTCACCGTTTTATTTGACTATTTTTTAAATTTCTTTGGTAAAATGCTTTGTATTCTTTATCCATTTTCCCCTATTGAGGTATTTAGGAAGTTTTTTTTATTAATTTGAGAAAGTTTCTCTCTACAAAGAATGTCAACCCCTTTGTCCTTCATGTCCGTTGTAGATATTTTTCCCTGGTTGAGACAAACTTTCTTCAGGTGTGAAATTCCAGGAGAAGTTTCTGGCATGAATCCTTGTATAGGGGACATTAGGTGACATAATGGACATGAATGTCTTTTATTGCAGTTTTCAAACAATATAGATACACTCTTCAGATAGACATTTTTTATATTGACCGTCTATAAAGTCTAGCGGCATAAGACTAAATCATAAATAAGTGAAGACATTTTTACAGGAAACAAGGACATTGAAGTCTGTGTACATGGCTTTTTTCCCCACATTTTTTTAAATTATAAAAGTAATAGACAAAAAGTAAAAATATTGAAGCAGTGTGGACTGATATTAAATAAAAAAGAAAAGTCTCCCACACCATTACCACTCTCTGGAGAGAACCATATTAACAGTTTATGTTTTCAGCTCTTGTTGTTACCGCCGTAATTCTAAATAAAATGCTTCTACTTCTGTTTCTGCATTTGTCAATTTTAAACAATGTCTATTTGACTTTTCAGTATGATCCAAATGTTTAAGTCATTTCCACTTTCTACATTCTCCCCTTAATCTTGTTACATTATTTTTCGCTCTCCCATTTTTTCATCAATGGCTTAGAATCATGTGCACAGGTCTCTATTTCTGTGAGCAGCCCTGAACACGATCTCAGCACTCCCTTCTACATCAGGTGAAGAGGTGAGGGCTCCTCTACTCTGTGTCATTCTCTCCACACCAACCCATGTCAATGATTCTTTTACACTTAGATTGTTCACAGGTTTCTCCACAAAAGATTGTGAGTACCTGCTAAATGGCAGGCACTGTTGTAGGCAGCAGACAATGCCGATGGAATCCCTAGACTTACAGAACTCACTTTCCACTGGGGAGACAGACCATGAACAAAGGCAATAAGTAATATCTACAATGTATCAAGTGGTAAGAGCTATGGGAATAAAAGGGAGGGAGGTGAGGAGTTGCCATTCAATAAATGGCCAGGGAAGAACTTATAACGTTTATTCTCTGCTCCAAATCTGTAACTATATCTCCTCTATAAATGCCGGTATGTTTAGTCTATAATTCTAAGGCTAGTAAACATATAGTATGGTTTCATAAATATTATTCCTTTCTGTACTGAGGAAGGAAATGAAATTTTATACCACTACGTATAGCTGCTGGCAGGGGTGATGATCCAGGAGCCGATGTTAAAATGCATATGTACTTTTTACATTCTATCAGTTGCTCAAATCATGTCATGATATTTTATCTGTACCCATCACACTCTTCTATAACTCTTTGTTTATCCTGGGATTGCTAATTGCCTTTATGTTTTCATATTGATGGAACAAGTATGCTTTCCTCACCACATCAGGAAGATCGTCCAGCTTCTTCATTGCACTATTCTGAGTGTCTAATTTGTACCAGCTGCTTTCCAAGCTCTCAGACTAGAATTTATTTTCATACTGCACTCTTGGGTTAATGCAACTGATTTTTGGACCCCAGCTCTTTCTTTTGCTTGAAGTTCTTTTCAGGTTATTGGTGACTGTATTGGAGTACATCCTCAAGCAAATTTTTCTCAGAGCACAAAAGGTGATGCAAGAAGTAAATCTTCCCCAAAGTTGCATACCTGGAAATTTAGCCCCAAATATAATTGCTGGTTTTTCTGGGCATAGATTCTGAATTCAAAATACTCTCCTCACGGGGGTGCCTGGCTGGCTCAGTTGGTAGAGCACGTAACTCTTGACCTCAGGGTCATGAGTCCAAGCCCCATCTTGCATGTAGAGCTTACTTAAAAAACAATAACAAACAAACAAACAAAAATTGAAAGAGTTCTTTGGGGTGCCTGGGTGGCTCAGTCAGTTAAGTGTCTGACTTTGGCTCACGTCATAATCTCACACTCATCAGATGGAGCCCCGCCCTGTGTGTGGAGCCTGCTTAAGAGTCTCTCTTCCTCTACCTTTGCCCCTCCCTCGGTCATGCAGGCACATGCATGTGTGTGCACTGTCTCTAAAAAAATAAAATATAATAGACACTCTCCTCATGACCCTAAAGCTCAGCTCCATTGTGCCTGATGAACTTGCTGCTGGCTGTATCCTCATTGCTCTGTGGTTAACTTGTCTTTTCCTTCTCTAAGTGTTCTAGCAATCGCTCCTTAATCCTTGATATCCTAGAATTCCACAAGACTAGTACTGAGTCTGAGTCTTCTTTTTGGGTGGAGGAATCAGGATCTCATAGGGCCAACAGGGTTGGGTGGACCTGAAACATGAATGCAGGCTGCTGTGACTGCCATGCTGTCAGAGGACTTGTGTAAGGTCAACAAATTCATACTAAGATGTGAGTGGCTGATAGGCTGTCAGATGCTGGGAGAGGTGAGAAGGACATAGTATTTGTGGTAAAAGGAGAGTTGTAAGGTTCAAGGAAATTATTATTTTTTTTAATCTATGTGGAGCTCTTCTGTGTAGGGAGCCCCTCCTTTCACCCCACCCCTCACCTGTCCCCAGCACCCCAGCACAGTCACCCACAGAATGAGAGTCAGTAGTCTGGCACCCTAGTTCTAAAGACGTGCCAGCCAGCCATGATCGATTCACAAAGCCTGTTATGAAGGAGGCGCTCAGACCATGAAGTCAAGCCCATGATATCACCAGTACGGCCGTGAGGTCAGGGTCACGTCTGCATGGGGGTGGGGGGTGGGGGTCACAGGATCCGGTCACCCCTGGGGATCTGGGTGTGGACGGGACGCCTTGCCTTGTGGTGCAGGCCCAGCCTGGCCGAAGGGCAGACGGGAAATTCCCACACACTTGGGTGGAGGGCTGTGCCCCGGCCCCGTCTCTGCGGGCAGCTGAGCCGACTGGCTCGGTGCTGCCCACCACAGGTGCCTGGAGGCCAGCCCAGCCCCAGGATCCGGCCCTGGCCCGAGAGTCTGAGCCAGGTGCTCGCAGTGCCCAGCACGCCGGGCAGGACAGCGTGCACAGCTGGCCTCCTTCCTGTACCAGTCTCTCCTCCCGGCCGGGCGTGGGGCTGCCGGACAGGCTGATGCTCTGGGGAGGTGGGGGGTGGGGGAGGGGGTCCCAACCCGGACGTGTGGCCACCACCTCCTGGCAGGAAAACCAGTCCTCTCCCCAGCTGTACCCAGGGGAAGGCGGTGTCCTCGAAGGCCCATGGCAGGAGGGGAGCCAGCCCCAGGCTAGGGAAAAACCCTTGGGCTTGTGGTCTCTGCAACAATGGCCGTAAACTTCACTCCTCCACAGGCCGGGGGAAGTGTCCTCGTGGGCACGTGCTCGCGGATGGAGCTGACAGCCGTTTGTTCCGAATGAAATCGGTTCGTCTTGCCTCTTTGCCGGGACGGAGGCCTCTGGGAGTTAGCGCCTTCTCAGCAGCCTCAGGGCCTGCGCTGAGTGGAGTCTCCCAAGACCAGAGCGGGGCCCTCACGGGTCGGGGCCACAGCCCACACCCTGGAGTGGAACTCAGCCATCGAAGCGATGAAGCGTGGGCCCATGCCACAGTGTGAGAGCGTGATGCTAAGGAGAGGAGCCAGACGCCAAAGGCGCGTAGTGAAGGATCCCATTTACTCAAAGCACCCAGGACAGGTAAACCCGTGGGGGTGGAAAGCAGACCGGCCTTTAGGAGGAGCCGATGGGAGGGGGCGTGAAAGGTTCAACGAGGCACCTTGCGATTTTTCAAGAGCCAGCATCAGTTTGAATGTGGCAGCACCGAGCTGAAGCCGTCGAGAGCCCCCCGCGCCCGCGATGGGAGCCGGGGCGGGTTCTGTAGAGAGCGGGGAAGAAAGCAAGGCGGTGGTTTGACCGTGGCTGAAGCAGCTGTCTTCTCCGCGAAAGCCTGGGTGGCTGTTTTCAAGCTCCATCTTCTTGGGCTCAAGCGCGTGGCTCCGGCTGGGGCTTTGGCTGGGTTGTGCGAGCCACCGGGGGATGGACCGCCACCCCAGGCCAGTGGCCTTGCTTCGTCCCTGTGACGGGAGAACGGGGGCGGATGCTTAGCGGGCTCAGGGTCTCCCTCTGGGCTGATGAAAATGCCGTGGAACGAGAAGCAGGCAGTGGTCGTGCAGCTTTGCGAATGTGCTAACTTTACTAAATGCTACTGAATCATTCGCTTTACAAAGTTGAAATGCTTAACTTCATGTTACGTGAATTCTACCTCAATTAAGAAAGAAATCTCGGGGCGCCTGGGTGGCCCAGTCGGTTAAGCGTCCGACTCTTGATTTTAGCTCGGGTCATGATCTCACAGTTCGTGGGATCGAGCCCCAAGTAGGGCTGTGTGCTGACAACGGGGGGCCTGCTTGGGATTCTCTCTCTCCGCCCCTCCCCCCCTCAAAAAATAAATATTTTTTAAAAATCTCATATCCCAGCCATGGGCTTGGGACAAACCTCAGGGCCTCAGACACCTGGCCTCAGTGTTGCAGGACACTGGGCACGAGGGGGAGGGGCAGCCGTGGCCTGCCGAGAGGGCCAAAGCGGCCACCACACCTGGGTCCCGTGGCCTGGGGCAGCCACTGCCGAGGCCTGTGGGCGCCCAGGGAAGCCTGAGTCTCATCATCAGTGGTGTAGCGTGCGTGCTTGTGAGGGGACAGGGCCCAGCTGCGGGGTCCCTGGGCTCACATCTCGGAAGCCACGCTGCAGGGCACTGCTCGGGCGGAGCAGGGCCGAGACCCTGGGAGCCCTGATCCTTCCTGCCGGGAGGGACCTGCTCCTGGGCCAGAGGAAGGACGGGTGACGTCTTTGGGGCCAGAGGCTTAGGCCGGACGGCCAGGCCAGCTCTTCCCAGACTGGCCTGAGCTAGTGCACGAGCTGCTGCTGACGTGAACCCAAAGTCCCCCGGGCCAGTCATTGCCTTCCCAGCATCCTCGGCCGAGGAAGCAGGCAGAGGCGGGTGCTCAGCGATCCGCGAGCAAAGCGCCCCTCGAGGCTCGTGGGCAGCGCGGAAAAGCAGGCAGCGTCTGTGCGCGCAGCGATAGGGAGCACGGCACTTCCGTGTAACAAGATTGGGTAAACATTAAAATATTAAGATACGTCAATTATCAGAATGCCCACAGAACATTCGGTGACAAAGCCCGTGGATACTCTGAGGCGTCTATTGTATGCCACGCAGCATCTTAGGCTGCGGACAGGCACGTGCCCCTATCGCGGGACGTGTCCCCTCGGACAAGCGTCATCCGGGACAAAAGACCTTTGGTCGGTCCAGAATGGGTCGGGGACCTGGAGCCGTCCCCAGCCAGGCATCGAGTGTCAGGGAACATTGGAGGACAAGAGAGAGCACTTTGGAGGTGGCTTTGGACGCAGGTGGGAGAGGAGCCAGAGAGAAGGGACCGTGCAGCGAAGGGGCTCCAGCAAGAACCCCAGGGGAGCTCCTGACTCCTCGTTGCCCTGGGCAGTTCTTGGTCAGCGAACGGAAGGCAAAGCATGACCCTGACTGACCTCACTCCCCACAGGTGTGCCAGGGCCTCTGGGCCAAAGCAGACGGGCCTGGGGGCCAGCCCAGTGTGAGAGCGGTGGCAGCGGGGAAGGTGCCCTGATTTCTGGCCTGTGTGGCAGAATGGGGGAGTCGCTGTGGTTAAAATGCGCAAGGTCGAGGATGGGACTTGGACGGGACAGAGGTCGGGAAGACGTCAGGGAGCCCGAACAACCGCTGCCCCAGGGAGGCCGGGCCCCAATCCCAGCAACCCGCCATCTTACCCTGTCGGGAAGAATGTGCACGTGTGGCTAAGGTAAGGATCTGGAAGTGAGGAGAGTATCCTGGATCGTCCAGATGGATCTTAAATGCAATCGTGTGTCTTTATAGGAGAGAGGCCGAGGGACCCTTGATTCAGACAGAAGACAGGCAGAGATGGGAGCAGAAGGAGCCAGCCTCCGGGAGCTCCATGCGAGCCGGGAAAGGGCAGGACCCGTGCGTGTGCAGGTCAGTGTGGTGCCTGATGAGTCTGGGTGTCTACCCACCAACACCACCGGCCCCAGTGTTAATGCCCAGCTCCCGTGATCTGTCCCATGGGCAGGCCGAGGCAGTGCCCGCGGCCACAGTCATTCCAGGGAGGGGGTCTTGTCTTGTACAAGAGCCGAGGGGTGTTGGGGGTGCAGAGTGTGTCTGCCTCAGTGAGAGGAAGGTGCGGATCACCAAGTGCAGTGGACAAAGCAGCGAGATTCTGTGGGGGGCCCGGGAGCGGGGCCAGGGAGGGAGTACAGCCCACACGGGGCCCAGAGGCAAGGCCAGGTGGAGGCTGAGGGGGGAGGGACTGCGGAGATGGTGGGGAGAGTCAGGCTCGCTCTCTGTGTCTGAATCTCAGCTTGGACACCACTAGCTGGTGGCCCTGGGAGATCTGTTCTCGTTGAGTTTCACCTTCCTTACCTGTAAAATGGGATGACGATAACGCCCACCCTGCAGGCCTCCCGTGGGAACTAAAACGTGATGCCTGGCACACGGCGCTTGCTCAGAAAACATTACCTGTCCTTGTTACTTTTCCACTCAGTTTCCAAGGTTGAGCTTGTTGTGGATTCACGGGCAGCTGTGAGAAGTAACACAGTCTCCCCCAACGGAAGCATCTCACAGTGCGCCACTGGCGGGGGCTCCCCAGCGACGGAGCTTGGGCACAGAGTGTTCCCACCACCGAGAGTCTCCCACCTGCCGTCCTGTGCCACCACAGTGCTCTCCCGCCTCCACCCCACCCTGACCCTGGGGACCACAAACATGGTACCTGTTTCTATAGCTTTGTCATTTTGAGAATGCCATACAAACGGAATCCTCTGGTGTGTAAACTTGTGTTGTTGTTGTTGTTGTTGTTGTTTTGTCACTTAGCAGAATGTTCTGGAAGTCCATCCAGGATGTTGCATGTATGGACAGTCCCTTCCATTCCACTGCTAAGCAGCGTCCGTGTGTGGATGGGCTCCAGCTGGTCTGAGCACCTGCCCGTTGAAGGACATCCGGGCTGTTTCCCATTTGGGGTTATTATGAATAAAGCTGCCATAAACATTTGTGCACAGGTTTTTGCATGAATGCAAGTTTCTGTTCTCTGACATAATGCCCAGGGGTGCAACTGACAGGTTGTTTAGTGGCTGCATGTTTAGTTTTTAAAGAAACCACCAAACTGTTTTCCAAAGTGGCTGCACCATTTTGTATTCCTGCCAGCCCTACCTGAGGGATCCAGCGTCCCCCTGTCTGCATCAGCATTTGGTGGCGTCACTATTTTTCATTGTATCCATTTCAATGGGAGTGTAATGGGGTCTCATTGCAATTTTAATCTGTGCTTCTTCAATGAATAAGTATGTTTTTGTCTTTTATGTGATTAATTGCCAGCTGTAAGCGCTCAGCTGACATGTTTCTTCGTGTCATCAGTTCATCCCCTAATTAGATATTTGTGTTCTTACTGTTGAGTTTGAGAGTTCTTTATGTAGCCTAGTTACTAGTCCTCTGTCAGATTTTCAATTTACAAATATTTTCTCCTAGTCTGTAGCTTATCTTTACATCTTCTTCCCAGGATCTTTTGTGAAGCAAAAATTTATGTTCACACAAAAACCTGTACCCAAATGTTTGTAGCAGCTTAATTCATGAAATGGCCCCAAACAGGAAACTGCCCGATGTTTTTCGACAGGTAGGCACTTAAACAAAGTGTTCCATTTTTTTGACTTTTTGTCAATCCAGTGACATCTGTTGCCTACCACCTGCTCAGAAGTCTGAACATTTCTGCCCCCTGCATCCTGGTATCGGAGGTGCCAGGGAAAACACAACACAGACAAGCAATGGGTGAAACAATGCTTTCCTCGCACAGAGACGAGACTTGGCAAAAGCTGCTTCCATAGTGGGCATCGGCACGCCCATGGCCAGCAGGCTCCTCATGGCAGTTGGTGCAGGGCCGTGGCCTGCATGCACTTATCTTGTGCTGCATCAGGTGGACCCTGTCCCCTCCCTGCAGGTGACAGAGATAGCAGTGGGCTTGGCCAGGTGCTGTATGGCGCACACACCTAAGCAGAACAGAGGAGGGCACATCGCATCTGAAACAAGGAAAGATATCCACACGAGGTGACAAGTCCAGCACAGGCTTTGTGGTACCTTTCCATCTTGATAAGGAAATGTTCCAGGCCCAGCGCTCCTTCCTATGCAGCCGAGTGTGGGGATCAGAAGATTGCAAGCAGGAGACTGTCTTTCCCAACATATTTTGACTAAGCCCAGTTTACCCATGTTTCCTTTTATGGATTGTGCTTTTGTGTCAAGTCTAAGAATTCCTATGTTTTTTTTTTTTCTAAAAATTTTGTACTTTTACATTCCACACGAAGTCCATGATACATTTTGAATTAATTTTTGTATAAGGTATGAGTCTTAGGTGGACGTTCGTGTTTTTGCCTATGAAAAAGCATTCTCTATGCATTTAATGCTATGCCTTTTCCTCTCAGCACTGCATTAGCTGTATCCCAAAATTTTGATATGTTGTCTTTTTGTCTTAATTCAGTTCATTTTTTTTTTATTTCACTCAAGACTTCTTTGACTTGTGGGATTATTTTGTTTAGTTTCCAAGTGTTTGAAGATCTTTCTGTTATTGGACACTAGTTGGATTCCATTGTGGTCAGACTATGCACTCTGTCTGATTTTGATTATTTTAAATTTGTTGAGAATGTTTTATGTCCTAGATTATATGGCCTATACTGGCATATGTTTCATGGATATTTGGAAAGAATGTGTATAATGCCATTGTTGCATGGAATGTTCTATAAATGTTAGTGAGACCCTAATTGGATTGAATTGTTGGCTGATGGTGTGATTGAGTTCTTCTGGGTTTTTGCTGGTTTTCTTTTTAAAAATTTTTTTTTTCAACGTTTATTTATTTTTGGGACAGAGAGAGACAGAGCATGAACGGGGGAGGGGCAGAGAGAGAGGGAGACACAGAATCGGAAACAGGCTCCAGGCTCTGAGCCATCAGCCCAGAGCCCAACGCGGGGCTCGAACTCACGGACCGTGAGATCGTGACCTGGCTGAAGTCGGACGCTTAACCGACTGTGCCACCCAGGCGCCCCTACATTTATTTATTTTTGAGAGAGACAGAGACAGAGTGTGAGCTGGGGAGGGACTGAGAGAGAGGGAGACACAGAATCGGAATCAGGCTGCAGGCTCTGAGCCATCAGCCCAGAGCCTGACGCAGGGCTTGAACTCATGGACCGCGAGATCGTGACCTGACTGAAGTTGGACGCTTAACCGACTGCGCCACCCAGGCACCCCAGGGTTTTTGCTGGTTTTCTAAGCATTCCAACAATTGTTAAGAAACTCTCCAACTCTATTTGTAGGGTATTTTCTATTTTTCCTCTCAGTTCTATCACTCTTGGCTTCACATATTTTTGTAGCTGTTTTTGGTGCAAACACAGTTAGCATTGCTGTGTCTTCTTTTATCACTATATAATGTCCCTCTCCGTCTCTGTAATTTTCTTTGCTCTGAGGTCTACTTTATCTGGCATTAATAAAACCAATTCTGCTTTTTTAAGATTCATGTTTGCATGATATAACTTTTTCTACCCTTTCACTTTCAACCTGCCTATACCATTATTATATTCTAAATGATTTTCTTGTAGAGAGACACCATATTATTGAGCCATGTTTTTAAATCCACTTTGATAATGTCTGTCTTTTTATTGGTGTATTTAGAGCATTTACATTTAATGTAGCTTTTAATATGTTAGGGCTTGAGTTTGTCATTTTATGTTTTGTTTTCAATTTATTCCCTCTGCTTTTTTTATTTCTCTTGTTTATACCTCTGTCTTCCTATGGGTTACTGGAACAGATTTTAGAATTCCATTTTTAGTTAACTATTGTGTTTAGACGTTTATCTTTGTAACTTCTAAATTTCTTTTTTTATTGTTTCTTTCTTGTTTAGGGGCCTGCCATTAGCCATTTAGCCTTTTGGGGTAGGTGTGCAGGTGACAAATTCTCTTAGTTGTCTTTCCTCTAGGAATGTCTTTATTTTCCTTTAATTCCTGAAGGACTTTTTTACTGAATGAAGGATTCTGGGTTGACAGTTCTTTTCTTTCAGCACTTGAAGTAATTTTTGCCACTTTCTTCTGGCTTCTGTGGTTTCTTTTCTTTTTTAAAACAAAAATGTTTTAATGTTCATTTATTTTTGAGAGAGAGTGCGAGTGGGGAAGAGACAGTGAGAGAGGGAGACACAGAATCCAGAACAAGCTCCAGGTTCTGAACTGTTAGCACAGAGCCCAATGTGGGGCTCAAACCCACAAACTATGAGATCATGACCTGAGCCGAAGTTGGACGCTTAACTGACTGAGCCACTCAGGCATCCCAGCATCTGTGGTTTCTGATAAGAAATCCATTGTCATTAAAATTATTTTCCCCTATAGGTAAGGTGTCTTCTGTCTCTCTTTAAAGTATATATACTTTATGTATACTTTAGTTTTCAAGAGGTTTGACTGTGTTGAGCCTTGGTGTGGATTTCTTTGGAGTGGAGTTTATCCTGTTTGAGATTCACTAAATTTGTTGAATCTAGTTTATGTCTTTTGCCAAATTTGGGAAATTTTCAGCCATTATTTTTCTGAGTACGTTTTCAGTCACGTCCTAATTCTCTTCCTCCAGGGACTCCAAAAACATGAATGGTAGATCTTTTGTTATAATCTACATGTCCCTGAAACTCTGTTCATTAAAAATGTTTTTTTTTCTCTGTTTAGATTGAGTAGTTTTATTGTTCATCTTCAAGTTCACTGATTATTTTCACTGATTCCTCCACACTTCAGTAGAGCCCATCCATTGAGTTTTTTATATCTGTTATATTTTCATTTTTAAAATTTCCATTTTCTTCTTTATATGTTCTGTTTCATTGCTGAAACCCTCTATTTTATTTCCTGATACTTTCTGTCTTTTCATTTGTTTCAAGCATATTTGTGATTGTTTGTTGAAACATTCTTATGATGGCTGCTTTAAAATATCTGTCAGATAATTCTAAAATGTCGATATCTCAGTGTTGGCATCTATTAATGATCTTTTCTCATTCAGTTTGAGATACTCCTGGTTCTTGGCATGATAAGTGACTTTCACTTGAAATTTGGACGTTTTTGTTACTATGTTCTAAGAATCTTACCTAAATTTCTGTTGCAGGTGGCTTTCTCTGGCATTGCTGTGGCAGGGGAAGTGGAAGGTATCACCTCATTCATACCCAGTGGGTGGATGCCTCATTACTGCTGGGTAGGTGTGGGAGTTCTGGTTTCCCATGAAACTTCCACTAATACCTCCATGGCTGGGTGGGAGTGCCTCATTACTGCTCCCCACATGGCCTCTACTGACACCTTAGGAATGGGCCATAGCCTCATTACTGTTGGGTGTTAGTGAAGACTCCAACTCCCCACCAGGCCTCCTCTGACACCACCTTATTGGGGCGCCTCCTTACAGCCTCTTGAGGATAGGAGTATAGGCTCTCCACTCAGTATTTGCTGGCATGGGTGGGGTAGGGCCACGGGTTTTCTGAGGTGTTTGGTTGGAATAGAGCAATTATAGTCTAAAAGTTCTCTGTCTTACTAGGATGCTCCTTTCCCTGTCCTTTGGCTAGAGAGAAAAGGGATTCCGCCCCACCCCCCTCCCCCCACCCAAATCTGTACCATTGACACTTCTGGACTGCCAGCATGATCAGCTCCAAGTCTGGGATGTATGAGGCAAAAAGAAAAGCCAGGAAAATCACCACTATGTAGTTCCCTGGGTCTCAAGATCCCTAGCTGGTCTTTCTTCTCCTTAGACTTTTCAGCCTTCTCATACATGTTTTATGTATAAGGTCCAGGGTTTTTAGTTGTACCTAGCAGGGAGAAAAGAAAAAAAGCCCATCCACTCCATCTTCCCGGAAGCAGAAATCTCTTATTGTTACTACTTTTTAAGAAAAAAATAAGGTGCACAAAATACCCACCCAGTCATGGAAGAGCATGTATCTCCAAATGTCTTTCTGAAAAGACTGGACAGAAATACACCAAAAGTTAACAGTGAAGAGATATATACATATACATATATACGTATGTATGTATATACATATATGTGTATACGTATATACATATATATATCCCTTTCCTGTAATTCTCACATTGTTTATTATAAGCATGTACTATTTATAATTTTAAGTAAGCAACAAAAATTTCTACTTTTAAAAACAAGCTGCTGGAAAACAAGTGGTTGAGAAGATAAAATTATGGAGAATAATGAAGCAGAAAAAAAGAGGGAAGTAAAGGCAAAAGATCATGATACAAGACTTCAAGAACTCAGTGACTTATTAAAAAGGCATACCATCCAAATCATAGGAGTCCCAGAAGATGAAGAGAGAGAAAAAGGGGCAGAAGGTTTATATGAGCAAATTATGGCAGAAAACTTTTCTAATCTGGGGAAGGACCCAGACATCAAAATCCAAGAAGCGCAGAGAACTCCCATCAGATTCAACAAAACCCAACCAGCACCAAGGCATATCATAGTCAAATTCACAAAGGAATTTTCACAAGGAAAGAATTATGAAAGCAGCAGGGAAAAATAGTCCTTAACCTACAAAGGAAGACAGATCAGGTTCGCTGTCGACCTATCCACAGAAACTTGGCAGCCCAGAAAGGAGTGGCAGAATATATTCAACGTGCTGAAACAGAATAATATGCAGCCAAGAATTCTTGATCTAGCCAGACTTTCATCCAAAATAAAAGGAGAGATGAAGAGTTCCCCAAACAAAAACTAAAGGAGCTTGTGACCACTTAACCAACACTGCAAGAAAATTTAAGGGGAACTCTTTGAGTGGAGAAAAGACAAAACAAAAGAAAACAAAAAGACCAAAAGCAAGATTAGAAAGGACCAGAGAACATCAACAGAAACACCAACTCAACAGGCAATACAATGGTGTTAAATTCATATCTGTCAGTACTTACTGTAAATGTCAGTGGATGAAATGCTCCAATTAAAAGACATAGGGTATCAGAATGGATAAGAAAACAAGACCCATCTATATGCTTCTTACAAGAGACAAGGTACCTAAAGATACCTGAACATTGGAAATAAGGGGATGGAGAACCATCTATGATGCTAATGGTCATCAAAAGAAGGTTGGAGTAGCCATGCTCCATAGCCATATCAGACAGTAGCCATATCAGACAGACTTAGATTTTAAAATAAAGACTGTAACAAGAGATGAAAAAGGGGATTGTATCATAATTAAGGGTTCTATCCACCAAGAAGATCTAACAAATTATACATATTTATATCCCCCAATATGGAATCACCCAAATATATAAATCAATTAATCGCAAACATAAAGAAACTCATTGATAATAATACCATAACAGTAGGGACTTCAACACCCCGCTTACAAATCATTGAGGCAGAAAATCAACAAGGAAACCATGGCTCTGAAGGACACATTGGACTGGATGGACTTAACAGATATATTCAGAACATTTCACACTAACGCAGCAGAATACACATTCTTCTCTAGTGCACATGGAACATCTCCAGAATAGATTACATGCTGGGTCACAAATCAGCCCTCAACAAGTCCAAAAGGATAGAGATCATACTGTGCATATTTTCAGACCACATTGCTATGAAACTCAAAATCAACCATAAGAAAAAATTTGGAAAGACCATGAATACTTGTAGATTAAAGAACATTCTACTGAAGAATGAATGGGTTAGCCAAGAAATTAAAGACGAAACTTAAAAGTACATGGAAACCAATGAAAACGAAAACACGACAGCCCAAAATCTCTGGGATGCAGTAAAGGTGGTCATGAGAGGGAATATATAGCAATCCAGACCTTCCTAAAGAAGGAAGAAAGTTCTCAAATATACAACCTCACCTTACAGCTAAAAAAGCTGGAAAAAGAACAGCAAATAAAGCCCAAAACCAGCAGAAGTAAGGAAATAATAATGATTAGAGCAGAAATCAATGATATCAAAATAAAAAAACAAACAAACAGTAGAACAGATCGATGAAACCAGGAGCTGATTCTTTGTAAGAATTAACAAAATTGATAAACCCCTAGCAGAAGAAAAGGGAAAGGACCCCTCCCCCTGCCAAAAAATAAAATCATGAATGAAAGAGATCACAACCAGCACCACAGAAATACAAACAATAATAAGAGAATATTATGAGCATTATATGCCAACGAATTGGGCAATCTGGAAGAAATGGAAAAATTCTTAGAAACATATAAACTACCAAAACTGAAACAGGAAGAAGTGGAAAATTTGAACAGTCCCGTAACCAGTAAAGAAATTGAGTTAGGAACAAAAAAAAAATCTCCTAATAAACAAAAGTCCAGGGCCAGATGACTTTCCAGGAGAATTCTACCAAACATTTAAAGAAGAGTTAACACCTATTCTTTTGAAGCTATTCCAAAAAATAGAAATGGAAGGAAAACTCCTAAACTCATTCTATGAGGCCAGCATTACCTAGATTCCAAAACCAAAGACCCCCACTAAAAAAGAGAACTACAGTTTCCCTAATGAACATGGATGCAAAAATTCTCAACAAGATACTAGCAAAACAGATGAAACAATAGATTAAAATAATTATTTACCACAGTCAAGTGGGATTTATTCCTGGGATGCAGGGCTGGTTCAATACCCACAAATCAGTGTGATACATCAGATTAATAAAAGAAAGGATAAGAGCCATATGATCCTCTCAATAGATGCTGAAAGAGCATTTGACAAAATACAGCATCCTTTCTTGATAAAAACCCGCAAGCAAGTAGGGATAGAGGGATCATACCTCAAGATCATAAAGACCATATACAAAAGAGCCACCACTAATATCATCCTCAATGGGGAAAAACTGAGAGCTTTCCCCTTAAGGTCAAGAAAATGACAAGGATGTCCACTCTTACCACTGTTATTCAACATAGTTGGAAGTCCTAGCCTCAGCAAGCAGACAACAACAACAACAACAACAACAACAACAAATAAAAGGCATCCAAATAGTCAGGGAGGAAGTCAAACTTTCACTCTCTACAGATGACATGATATTCTATGTGGGAAACCCAAAAGACGCCACCAAAAACTACTAGAACACATGCATGAACTCAGCAAAGTTGCAGGATATAAAATCAATGTACAGAAATCGGTTGTATTTCTGTACACCAATAATGAAGCAGCAGAAAGAGAAATCAAAGAATGGATCCCATTGACAATTGCACCAAAGCCCATAAAATACCTAGGAATAAACCTAACCAAAGAGGTGAAAAATCTATGCCCTGAAAACTATAGAAATCTTACTATCAATGCAATCCCTATCAAAATAACACCAGAATTCTTCACAGAGCTAGAACAAACAACCCTGAAGTTTGTAAGGAACTGGAAAAACTCCGAATAGCCAAAGCAATCCTGAAAAAGAACACCAAAGCTGGAGGCATCACAATTCCAGACTTCAAGCTATATTACAAAGTAGTAATCATCAAGACAATGTGATCCTGGCCCAAGAACAGACACATAGATCAATGGGACAGAATAGAGAACCCAGAAAATGGACCCACAACGTATAGCCAACTAATCTTTGACAAAGCAGGAAAGAATATCTGATGGAAAAAAGACCATCTTTTCAAGCAAATGGTGTTGGGAAAACTGGACAGCGACATTCAGAAGAATGAACCTGGACCAGTTTCTTACACCATACACAAAAATAAACTCAAAATGGATGAAAGGCCTAAGTGTAAGACAGGAAGCCATCAAAATCCTAGAGGAGAAAATTAGCAACAACCTCTTTGACCTCAGCTGCAACAGCTTTTTACTTGACATGTCTCTGGAGGCAAGGGAAACAAAAGCAAAAATGAACTATTGGGACCTCATCAAGATAAAAAGCTTCTGCACAGCGAAGGAACAATCAGCAAAACTAAAAGGCAGCCAACAGAATGGGAGAAGATATCTGCAAATGACATATCAGATAAAGTGTTAGTATCCAAAATCTGTAAAGAACTTATCAAACTCAACACCCAAAAAACAAGTAAACCAGTGAAGAAATGGGCAAAAGACATGAATAGACACTTTTCCAAAGAAGACATCCAGATGGCCAAACGACACATAAAAAAATGCTCGGCATCACTCATCATCAGGGAAATACAAATCAAAACCACAATGAGATACCACCTCACACCTTTCAGAATTGCTAAAACTAACAACTCAGGCAACAACAGATGTTAGCAAGGATGTAGAGATCGAGGAACCCTCTTGTTCTGCTGGTGGGAATGCCAACTGGTGCAGCCACTCTGGAAAACAGTTACGGAGGTTCCTCAAAAAATTAAAAATGGAACTACCCTACCATCCAGCAATTACACCAGTAGATATTTGTCCAAAGGATACAGGAGTGCTGATTTGGAGGGGCACATGCACCCCAATGTTTATAGTAGCACTCTTGACAATAGCCAAAGTATGGAAAGAGCCCAAATGTCCATCAACTGACAAATGGATTAAGAAGATGTGGTATATGCCTACAATGGAATATTACTCAGCAATGAAAAGAATGAAATCTTGCCATTTGCAACAATGTGGATGGAACTAGAGTGTATTATGCTAAGCAAAATAAGTCAATCAGAGAAAGACAAATATGTGATTTCACTCATATGTGGAATTTAAGAAACAAAACAGATGAAAATAGGGGAAGGGAAGCAAAAATAATATAAAAACAGAGAGGGAGACAAACCATAAAAGACTGTTAAATACAGAGAACAAACTGAAGGTTGCTGGAGTGGAGGTGGGTGGGGGAAGGGCTGAAAGAGTGAGAGCATTAGGGAGAACACTTGTTGGGATGAGCACTGGGTGTTCTATGTACGTGATGAATCACTTAATTCTATTCCTGAAATTATTATTACACTATATGTTAACTAACTTGGACTTCAATAAAAAAACAAAAAACAACGTACAAACCATAAAGTAATAAGGGTAATAAACAAGTATAATTTCAAAAATAAATAAATTAATGTAGTTCTACCAATGGTTCTATGAAAAAAAAAAAGATTGAATGTCATTCATTTCATTTGTTGAAGACACAATCTTAGATGTTAATTATGATGTGCCTACATTTGTATTTCAATGGTTTCTTGTATATATATTTAATTTAAATGAATAATAAATGGTTTTATGGAATTTAGTTTGATTAAAAAAAGAATAATGTGCTGCTGTTCCTGGTGCTGCTACCCACAAGGGACACCAAGTTCCAGATGCCTGAGGGAGACTTTCCTCATGCCCCATGCTCTGGGACCACTGTAATGTTACACACAGGATCACCTCCAGTGTACAGATAGCCATGATGGTTTGCAGAGCAGAATTTTCTTGCCCAGAGTAGCACCTTTTTTCTCTAGGCCATTTAAAGCCGGTCACTGTGAACATTGCATGAGTAGTTCACTGCTATAAACTGATAAACTCCAAAATTTCAGCAGCTGAAAACAGTTTACTACTCACTCATGTAACATCCCAATGAAGGTTTGCTTGGTGGGGTAACTTACTCCATGCAGTGACCTGGGGGCCCGGGCTCCTTCCAGCTTGTGGCTCTGCTGTCCCCTGAGCCTTGGAGACCTTGGATTCCAACCAGGGGAAGGTCAAAGAGACGGAAGAAGGCATACGTCATCTGAAAAGCTCAACTCAGGGGACACCCATGTCACCTCTACTCCCACTCCATGGAGAAACGCAGCCACCCCAGGATGCAAGTGAAGAGTCTCTCCTGCAAAGACAACTAAAGACCCCCCATAGCGGCTGCTGCAGCCAGAACTGAATTACAGAATTGTATTGAAAGAAACCTCGAGGTTCGTCAAGGGCCAAGGCCTCCGAGTTGCTGTGGTGGAATCCTATTAGAGCGCAGCCTCCTTTCCTTTGGGTCCACTCCTCACCATGCAGTTTTGGGATGAATGCTGACCTGTCAAAGACCCCGTCCTCCTGGGATCACCACACTTGGTTCGTGCTGGTCATGTGAGCCAACCCAGACCAATCTGAGATCTCCCTGGGATTTTTAAGGTAGGCAGAAGTTGCTACAATCAAAGGCCTATGAGTTGGAGGCCGTCAGCACTGTGCTAGGTGCTGGGGGGTAGGGGACAATAAACGCAAGACACACAGGGCTTGTCTGGAGCTGCTTTCCATCCAGCACGAGGGACAGGGTGGGGAGGGTGAGTGCTGAGAGCTCTTTCCTCTTCACCTTTGCAACCTGTTCATCATCCATAGCATCCTGATGGAGTTGATGTGTGTGTCCTCCCCACTGTAAGACTCAGAGGCTGGGTGGCCTTTTCCCCAGGTACTGGCAACGCCCATCTGGCCTCCAGACCTCCAGAACAGGTCTGCTACAGCCTGTGTGCAACCTGGAGCCAGGGAGCCCCCAGAAAACAAGCTGACACATCCCAGTTCTGCTGAGACAGTCCACAGCTCCCACCTGGACCATGGTCAGGAGAGGGGCCCCTTATGGTCAGAGGTGTTTCTCATGTCACGGTAACCTCAGTGTGAGCGATGGCCATCAGTCATCCCTGAATGACCCCAGCATGAAGACACCGTGTGGTCCACATTTGCTGGTCCTTTCTCCCAGGGTGCCTGATTCTCCCTTGGTGAAGTCACCCTCCTCTGTGCTCAGCCCTGTGGTTTGGAAGTATTAGTGACATTCCCCAGGCCCATATTGCTTCTGAGATGTGTTTACACCCCAGGCTAAGCCAATGGACGCAAGAGCTTCTGGGAGAGGGAAAAACATTCTCTCTGTTAGGTGAAAGCTGTCAGAGGACACATGCGCTCCGGTGCCGTGGCAGCCATTTTGGTACCATAAGGGCAAGTGTGGAACTGCTGGGCCACCCAGTGGAGGCTGAGGGTGAGACCAAAACCCCAGAGGATGTGAACAGGCCCCTGGTGGGGTGTTTTGACCCAGGCTTTCCCAAAGCCAGTATTCTGTTATGCAAGCCAACAAACATTCTGTTCTCTGCCTAAGCCAGTTTGAGTTGCTTTGCTGCTGCTTACAACGAAGAGTCCTGAATGGTACATCCTGGGTACTTGAGGCGAGTGGGGAGCAAAGTCAGGGAAGGGAAAGGTTGCAGACCGGAAAGCAAACAAACCAATCTGTGAAAACAATCAAATATCCCCCCCACCAGGCAGCCCAGGGCACAGCCCCCCAACCAGCGGCAAACACCCTCCTGTTCCAGGCAGCAGGAACAATGTCCACGTTGATTAGACGCTAAGTCTTTTCACCATAACATCTCACTTACTCCCTACCGCAAGCCCATGAGGTGGGTACCATTATCACCTTAGCTTTACAGATGAGGAAACTGAGGCCCAGAGAGGGTAAGTAAGTTTCCCAAGGTCACGGGCTAGTAAAAGAAACTCTGGTTTGAAGGTCGGGTCTGCCCCAGGGTGAGGGCCTGCCCCCTTGGGGTGTGGTCGGGGTGGAGGGTGGCTCAGCCGGGAGCCCTGGCCCTTGGACTTTCTTCAGGAAGAGGCTGGTTCTCAGTGGCCAGTGACCCAGGGGCCACCTCTCCGTGGGCAAAGTGGGTGGGGCTTACACAGAGTTAGGCAAATTCAAGTTAAGGGCACAACCCTTTATACCACCCGGTCTGCCCAAGACTCTGACACCAACTGCAGGTTCAGGGAGTTCCCCCAACCAGCCTCAGGTCTGATTTGCTAGAAGACTCACTGAAATCAGGAAGGGTGTCCTGTCACACTCACAATTCTTACAGGCGAAGCATCAAGGTGGAACCCGCCAAAGGGGGGAGATGCATACCGTGGAACCTGGGAAGCATCCAAACACGGAGCTTTGGTCTTCTTCTCCCCATGGGGTTCTGGACAGTGATACCCCTCTGGTCACAACATGTGGCAGCAAGCACCAAGTATTGCCATTGGGGAAGCCCATCAGGCCTCAGTGTCCACCCAGAGCCCTTCTGGAGGCTTCACTACATAGGCACACCCCATTGGTTGACTGGCCCGTGTGCTTGAACTCTAGCACCATCTCCCTTCCCCCACCCTCTAATCACACGGCTGCTTTTTCTGGCCCAGCCAGCCCCTACCTAGGCATCCCATTAGCATGTGGTCCTGGGGGGCTCAGGAATAACAGACACTCCCGTCACTTTGTCCTTTCATCAAGACAAAGTCCAGACCTCTTTTTGGAGCCCAAATTCTTTGCTCTGCAGGGTTACTCTGGTGCCCATCCTTGCGGGGCCTCCTGCCTTAGCCGGAACCCGCTTGCTGGTTCCCTCTCTCGGGGCATATCTAGGAGCCGGGAGGGGGCTTCTCCAGCCAAAGTGCAGGAATGAAGTCCAAGGTGAATCATAGGCAGCAAGGGGAGGTAGGAGGCCAAGCAGGACAGAGCCATGGGATGCCACCTCTGGAGAGCAAACCACATTTGGGGGCTTGGCTCCTCTGAAGGCTTTCTGAAGGGTGTGGGGTGGGGGATACGGGAACCCAGGACCCAGGGTAATGTGCCTGTCCTCAGGGCTCCAACACCAATGGACTCTGGGGTCCACACAGGCTTTTCTGCGAGTTCCTGTTCCACTTCTTCCCCCTCCCATATCTACACCCTTTGTCGTGGGATGTTAGCTTGGCCACATGCCTATTTTGGGTCCATGGGACACAAGCAGAGTCTCGAATGTGCTTGTCCAGTTGAGCTTGTCCCCCTGAGCTCCTGCCACCATCACGAGAAGCACATGCCCGGGGATGGCTGGTCCCAGCGAATGAGACGCAAACGGAACCCGTGGCCTGAAGCCACACCCGGCCGTGTGCAACCCGTGGGGCCCAGATCAGCCCAGATGCCCCAGCCCACTGGCAGGTGTGCATGTGAGGAAGCGTGGTTGCTGTTCGAGTGACTGCACTGGGGAAGGTTTGCTCGTGGCGTTGCCATGGCAAAACTGACCGATGCACAGTGTGAGTGAGGAATGTCAGCCTCCAGGCTTCAAAGGTGGGTGCGGTCATTGTCTGTTGTTATAATCTATTGTTATGAATTTAGTGGCTTAAAACAACATCCGTTGACTATCTCACAGTTCTATAGGTCAGATGCCTGGGTGGGCTTGACAGAGTTCTTGCTGGAAGACCTGACATTGCTTTCTTTGAGTCCTGGGTGCATGGCTTGTTCTAGCTCTTTCTTCGTAGTGGGCACGGGCAAAGAAGGCTAGGATACCACTTGCCTCGGCCACGCGAATCTTTGCATGGTCACTGGACATTGGAGATCCTGGTCATTCCCCAGGGGTGAGCATCTGAACTTCTTTACCAAGTAGATTTTGCAGTGGACTCCACATTGTAAAGGAAAATGAAGCTTTGTCACAGGCTGCGAGGGCTGGAAGTGCCAGGGAGGTCATGTCTCCCCAGGCAGCCCTTTAGCCAGTGACTGCTGGCCACAGGAATCTGAAAGCCCAGCTCCCTCTCCGTGGGCCAGGAGGGCTGTGAGGGTAACGCACACGCGGAACATCTTGAGGGACCAGGCCACAGCTCACCTTATCAGCTATCTATGCAGCAGCAATGCCGCGTAAGAAACCACCCCAAGTCACAGGTGACGCTGGGTGGGTTGGGCTCTCACACATCTGCCACCTGCAGTGGTTTGGCTGGAAGGCTCTGCCGATCTTGGTGGGCTCTCTCCCATTTTGTGGGTCAGCTGGCTGCCAGCTGGTCCAGGATGCCCTTGGCGGGGCCACTGGCCTCCGAGCCGTGTGCTCATTCCACACCAGTCACTGGTTGGGTCTGTTCCCACAGTGAAGACAGATGCACAGAAAGTAGAAGCGGGGACGTCCCACAGGGCGGCTGACATCCAGAGGCCAAGGCAAAAGTTATGCTGCCCAGCTCGATATCAGAAGGCCTGCGGGGAGATTGGCTCCACCTTGTGATGGGAAGGTGTGCAGGGTCCCAAAGCCAGGCCGTCCTCTGTGGGACCCTTGCTTAGCCTCCACACCCTCCCTGACTCCCTATTCCCTTCCTGGCTCTCCTGGGCCATAGACATACCTCCACAAGCCACCTGCATGCAAAGTCCCCGTCTCAGGCGACAGTTTAATGCACTGACTGCTATATTTATATCTAAGTGTTCTTCTGAATCAAGGTGTAATTCACAGGTCATAGGTTTAAGAGTTGACGTTCAAGGCTTTAGATAAATAGAAGGGGGCGCCTGGGTGGCTCAGTCGGCTGTGCACCTGGGTCCTGATTTCAGCTCAGGTCATGATTTTACCATTTGTGAGTTTGAGCACCACGTCTGGCTCTGAGCTGACTGCACAGAGCCTGTTTGGGATTCTCTCTCTCCCTCTCTCTTTCTGCCCCCCCATTCTCTCTCTCTCTCTCTCAAAAAATAAACTTAAGAAAATTTAGATAAATAGCAGAATGAAAAATGAAAATATAGAGGCCTGTACTTAAAAAATAAGCAGTTGGGGGGGGGGGCTGGGTGGCTCAGCCAGTTAAGTGTCTGACTCTTGGTTTCGGCTCAGGTCATGATCTCATGGTTCGTGAGTTTGAGCCCTGCATCAGGCTCTGTGCTGACAGCGGGATTGCTTGAGATTCTCTCTCTCTCTCAAAATAAATAAATAAACATTAAAAAAATAAGCAGTTGGATGTACATATGTTAAGGTGAAAACAGGCCTCAATAATTACGGGATTTTCCCCCACCAACGTACGCGTCTCAGTCTTTCTCTCTCAGATGTTCTGTTTCGTGGGCCTAGAACGCAGTCAGGACTTCCAACCCTTCATGAATGATTGTAAGACGGAACTGCCATCGTACGCCCTTGAACGCCAGCAGTGGGGGCAGGGAGGGCCGGCGAGGCCCCTGAGTGCCTCCCTTCACACGCTGAATCGTCTTCACAGCTGCTCGCATCTAAAGTCTCGGGAAAGCAGTCTGCCCTGAGAGCCTCACACCCACCTCCATGAACTGGAGGAGTGTGGGTCTTGTGCTGAAGCCAGCATCCCAGGACCAAGGGAAAAGGCCATCGCCCCCGGTCTGGCTTGTTGTTACCATGTGGGCAGCTGCTCCCCGCTGCCCAGGCCAGCGGGTCTCACCTTCCACACTGACTCCCGCAAGTACCTTTTTCCTGGTCGCCTTAGGTGGACAGTGGGTGGTTTTCTTAGTTCACTCTCATCCAGGTTACTCCATTGGGAGGCAAGAGCACAAATGTCACAAAGCAGGTCACAGCATATTTGACCAAGTCAGCTGCCATTTTAATGAAAATATATTTTTTTTCCTTGCAGGCAGGAAGAGATGCGGAGGGACCACAAAGTTCTGGGCAGAAGAGCCAATTTTGTCTTCCTTTTCTATTGATGTGTGTGCGTGTGTGTGTGTGTGTGTGTGTGTGTGTGTGTGTGTGTGTTTGAAACCTTTCCATAATGCAAGGCCTCTAAAGTTGAATCCTATCTGTATTAATTCAACGATTATTTGCTGATCTCACATGCTGTGTCCAGCTCCATGGCAAGAATTCATCAGCCAGGTGAGGAGAACAGGTAGGTCCCAACTTCAGGAGTTTCCCACAGGGGAAACCCATGTATGGACGTGTGTCCTACCAGACTGATGGGTCAGCAAATAAAACAAGCAGTTCCTGAAACCATTTGGGCTCTGAAAATACCCAGGATTAAGTTCTGACTTCTGGGTTGGGCGGCCGTTTCTGTGATGGGTCCCTCCGTGGACTCGTGCTAACTTGGCAATGATAAAGCCCCACCTTGTCTCACACTTAAAATCTTGGCTGGTTACTAGGGGCCCTAAGGCACGTTGCTTGTTATGGACAAAGCAATAAATATTGATGTTTGTGACTTTGTTTGTGGGTGCAGTGGTCAGTGACAGAGCATACACACGTGGACAATGTCAGATGAGGTGGACGCTGACATGTGTTAGATCTGTCAGAGCTACCGGAGCCTTCCGGATTCAAATGTCACAGAGCTGTGCCTTCTCACGGGCTAAGCCTCAAGCATCATGGACCTGGGCCTTGCTCAGTGCCAAGCACAGCCTGACTCAGCCTAAATTAATATTTGTGGGGGAAAGGAGGGCAGTGAAGGGGGCAGTAATCAGGTAAGGGAGGCCCAGAAAAACCCAGTGATTCGTTCTAGTAAGTTAAGGGTATTTCTATAATGTTATTTGTATATGAAGACGAGGTCACGGTCTCCTGTCAACAGCCAAACTCTTCCGCATAAAAGTGATGGGTTTCCTCAAACCGTCCCATCTGATTGTGTCATTTCCTCCATGACCTATGTGACCATTGCTATTCCTCTCCTGGGCCTCTGAGATCAGGAACAATTACCTACATGGCTAAATGTTCTCCATTCATTTCTCGTTCCATTAAAAAAAAAATCCTTCAGGACCTACAAAGAGTAAGGTGGAGGCTCCATTCTCCAGGAACATTTGCAGGAAGGAGGCACAGGATGGCACCTTTGGAGAGCGGGGTGGGGGGGTAGGCAAGATTGCAGGGGAAGGGTTGGAGAAGGGTCACCGCCCCATTATTACAGGGACCCTATACATCCCTTGGCCTCCTTCTTGTCACTCCACAGGCCATCCGGCCAAACTTAGCAAAGCCCATTTCAGGGCCCCATTGTGCAAAGTGACTTTAGGACATCGAACGTCCCCATTGTTTGCCTCTGAAGCCACACGTGGCCAAACCAGGTGATGACCTGGGCTCCGGAGCCCAGCACTAGGGTTAGAGTCCCAGCTTCCTGGCAGTGTGATGGGGACATGTCTTGTAACTTTCCCGAGCTCGTGCCTGTCTTGGGTGCCAAGCACATAACATTTCAATACACGTGAGCTGCTATTAAAAACATGGGTAATTTTATATCTTAACATATTGCATATTGCTTAAATGGTTTCATGCTGGCTCACATTAAAAATGATTCCCAAGTGAAGATGACAAAGGGGAAATATTCGTTATTTAGTTCTTTTCTTACATTAAGCTATCATAATAAAGTACATTTCTGGGTTGCATTCTCTGGAGTGCTTTTTACTAAATAAATGGCCAAAAATAACTTTTCCCTTCCAGTAAGATTTCATGATTCAGCACATTCAACTTTCACTACAAAAAAGATTGAAGTAAAGAGTGCAAAACAAATCTAGGAGCAAGAAACAGGCGAGGAGAAGCCGACGTGGTTGACCGCGAGGGTCAAATTCTGACAGACTGGTGTTTCTGTTTTTGCAGATAAACCTTAGCTACAGGAAGTTGTATTTATTCAGGTGTCTACACTGCACTTGAGTCTGAGAAAGCAGGTAGAGAAGAATTAGCAGGGGATAGTACTAGGTTCGCAGCAAAGGGGTATATTAGAAAAAGAAGCAGTCATTGGGTTGGGAACATGGCCTGCAACCAGCCACCTTGGTTCGAAGTCCCCTTCTTCCAACCCAAGAACCGGCCAGCGGTCAGGGATGAGGACACGCCCGCCCGCCCCCTTTTCTTGCCGTCAGCGGCGGCTCCAGATGTTAATGGCAAAGGTCCCACATCAGGTCACTTCCTGGGTGACACCAAAGGCAGGGAGTGGGGCGATCAAGGCTGCTTGGCCTCCTTCTCTCCCCGGGGAAGCGGGAGCACGTCAGCTGACGTCGCCTGGAACGCAGGGCTCAGATTGGAGGGCCAGGCGTTCTCTCTCACGGTGGCTTTACCGGGACAGTCCTGGCCCTTCTCTCTCTGTGTGTGGGAGAGCTCTTGCCTGCCCCCGTTTTATTGTACCCGCCAGGCAGTAGAGTGCTTCCCACCAGATTATTAGCATCCAGACTCCACGGAAACTGTCCCCTCACTCAGCATTACCAAAAAGGCCCGGGGGGACCCGCGCCACCCTCTGCTTGGGAAAGTCGTGCTTGGGAAAGCACGAGTCTACACCGACGGCTTCGGGCCAGCCCAGGGCCTGAGACACGCTTCGGACAGGTGTCTAAGTCGGGGCTCCTCTTCCCCGAGCTTGGCGCGCTCTCTTCGGTCAGGGGTCGCCAAAGCCTTTGGGCCCTGGAGGAAGGAGCGGGGCTCCGGCGCTTGCGGAAGGCCTCCCCGTGGGGGCCCGGCGCCAGGCCCCGGGGACGCTCCGGAGGTCCCTCCGCACGGGCGCCGGGCGGGGGGCACGGCGGCGGGGGCGGGCCGCGGGGCCGCCTGCGGGCACCTCCTCGCGCCACCGCCCGGCCCCCGCCCGCCGCGCCGCCGCCTCCCGCGGTGGAAGGCAGCGCGGCGCGTGCGCACTGGCGCGCTCGCGGCCCGGCCCGTGGGCTCTCCCGGGAGGGTGGGAGGTGGGAACGTGGGAAGGCGCCGGGCCGCACACCCTCCCGGCCGGCCGCTGGCGCCGCCGCCACCTCGCGGTCAGGGCGCCCCGCGACGCCCGTCGAATGAGCGGCGCAGGTAGGCGCGCGGGGTCCGCTCGCGGCCCCGTCGGGGGCTCCCCGCCCCGGCCTGCGGCCCCCAGAGGCCGCCGGCCACGAAAGTTGAACTTGGCGCGCCGCGGGCCGGACGCTGGGCACAGGGGGGCCGGGCTGCGCCGGGCGCGCCACCCGCCGCGGGGGTGTGTTCCCCTGGCCTGCGGGGACGCGGGCGGGGCTGCGGCGGAGGCGCGCGGCGGGGTTGGGGACGCGGGAGCCCGGGACCTCGGGCGGCGCTGCGGGCCTGGCCTCGCAGTGAACTTTTGCGCCGCGCCCTGGCAGCGTTCTGGCGGCGGGCGAGCGCTGCCTGGGCGGCCGCTCGGGCTCCGCGGGGTCGGGGGTGGGGGTGGGGGTCCGCCTGCGCCCCTCCTGGCCGGACCGCGGGGAGGTGAGCGCGGGCCGAGGGCCCTGGGCGCGGGGGAGGCGCGCACGGGCGCGGGCGGAGACTGGGGGTTCCGGGGATTTAGTGGAACGACCCGGGGTAAGTGAGACCCTTGGAGGGAGGGAGGGAAAGGTGGAAACGCCGAGGTGCCTGGAAGAGAGCGCAGGAAGCAATTAAAACTCCTCCTTTCGGATTAACAACCCAAAATTGATCGATGTGTCAGGAATACCGCTGATTTATGAAAGGTGCTTACTTCTCTGGTATGGAGAATTTTATGTTCTCCAGGTGAAACCGAGTTCACCCAGCTCCAGCGTAGATTGATGTTTTAATAAAAATAAATAAAGGGGGGGAAGCTCGCCTGGTCTTTGGGGACATCAAGTCTTAAGTCGCAGAGTTAGACTAACAAATCAAATCGCATTATCTCTGCATTTCGTATCTCTGAATCGTGCCCAAACATCCGAGGCAGGAGGGCGCCTTCCTTTCGAAAGTTTTGCCGCGGCGCTTAAAAGTTCGCCTAACTAGCAGCCCGTGTTTCCTAAGCAGATCGGCACGGGGAGCGTCGCGTAATTGCGGTAAGTGGCAGGCCTGGCGGAGCCGGCGCGGGGCGAGCGCGGGCGGCGGGAGGAGGAGCGGGCTCCGGGAGGCGAGCCGGAGCCGCGGCGGCGCCCGTAGATGGCGCCCTGGCCCCACGCTAGGCTCGGGAGCCGCGCGGCGCCGGGCGCGCGCGGGCGGGGGCGCGGGCGGGGGCGCGGGGCGGGCGCGGAGCGCGGGGCGCCGCACTTGCAGTTGACTTGGACCGGGGCGGCGCGGCCCGGCGGGAAGAAAGAAATAATAATAATAAATCAAGCTTGTTGTTGGCATTTTAAATTTACGGCCTGGGCAGCATTTGGGGGCGGATGGGGGTCCGTGGGTCCCGGACGTTCGTGCGAGCGGAGGGGCTCCCCTCGAGAGACCCCAGCCTGGCTGCGGCAGGCCTGGTGGCCACCGCGCAGCCCCCGTCCTCGCTCTCCGGCCGCGCGGCCCAGGCAGGGCACTGGCGCGCAGACACGCGTGGGTGCGGGCGAGGGTCGGCGGTGCGGCGGCGAGGATGCCAAGTTCAAAGCTGCCCATAGATCACCCCCGGGGGCGGCCAGGGCGGCCCAGAGGCTGCCCCCGCCCCGCGCGGGGTGCACCGCCCGAGCCCGCGCCAGCCCTGCCGCCTCGGCTGCCGGCGCGCTCCGCTTTGCAATGTAAATTTCAGCGGGACAAATCGCTTATTAATAGTCTGGAAGAGAAGCGGGTTTCTTTCTTTCTTCTTTTCTCTATCTGGTTTTATTTCTTCATGGCCCCTAGCTATGCCCTGGGCAGCCTCGCCGCCCAGCAGTTTTCTCTTCATTTCAATATCCTGAAGAAAATGCAAATTTCCACAGTGTGGCCTTTTTACAAAGTTAAATTAGCAACAGCTTTAAGTGACTCCATTAGTATGGAAAACATACACATGTTTAATGTGGGAATAGCTTCCTTTTCACAGGGCTCATTCTGGGCTGTAAATTTAGCAGACCCTCGGACTGGTAAAGAATCACAGCGCGGCCAAATGTGTCACCAAAGGCGCACCCCCTGCACGGCCTGCGCCCGGCTCACCGGGAGGGGCCATCCCTCTGCCGCGCGCCGCCGGGTACCGTGCGCCCGCTCGGATCCCTTAGAAGTCGCGCGGACGTGGGCTAAAGGGTTTGTGCAGGCGCGAAGGGAAGGAGGACTTGACACATTTCTGTCCAAGGGCAGTGTGCTCTCCCTTCCTCTTCCCAGCCTCTTCGTCGCAGTCCCTACAGCCGAGGTAATTCCCCGGGCGGGCTGACCAGGCCTGGCAGCTGTCCCCCACCAACCAACGCATTTTTGCGCACAGGAACGGATGCGTCCACACCCGGTTAAGGTGCGGCCAAGGGGGTGGGCGAGTGTCGCCGCTGAGGAGGACGTCAGTCCCCGTGCCCGGCCGTCCACCCCACCCCCACCCCTTGGCTCTCTAGCCCCCCAACTCCTTTGCCCGTTTTGGCAAACCCGTTTCAAACCAGAATTTCACTGGCAAACTTTTTGCGCTCCGTTAGCTTTCAGATGAGGGCATTCAATTCTGTCCTGGGATCTGGTTACCCCTTCCTTTACGTTTAAACCGGTGGCGGGGCCCTCCACCCCCTCCCAGGAAAGAGTTAAGATTTATGGTGTGCTGGAGAGGTCTTGTTAGCATGTAATCTGCATTTTTTAACTACTGCGTAATAAAAAGTGCGAAGTTTTGAGACACCTTTCTTGATTATACCTTTGGCGATACTTTAGGTTTTACATTTAATTTGCATTTTGTTCTTAGTGAATATTGAAGTCTTGAGTGGAGGATTGAATTTTATTAGGACATCTGGACTGACAATATCAAATCAGACACCAGTGTCCCAAAGCATGCTAAAATTTCAGAGTTAATTAGAACGCAGTGTGTTTAATTAAAGCCAATTATAATATTTGAAATTATCTGATCGATCCGTGTTTCTACAGTTTGGGTCTGTTTAGGTGTTGATTGGCGCACTCTGTGCGCCGTTCCATCTAGAAACTACTCAGGGGAAAGTTTGCTTTGTAAACTGGCGGGGGCGGGTGGGCGCGGAATCCGCGTCCCGGGCGCTGGCTCTGGCGCATCCTGCCCGACTGCCTTAGGGCGCCGCTGAACGCAGCTCCGGAAACAACAGCGCGTTGTTAAACCGCTGAGCCTTTTCGGGTCCCAGGGACCACGCCACACGCCAACTGTCTTTCCCAGCTCAGGTGCTTCTCCCAAGCTTTTCGCGGAGAGGCAACCTTTAAGGTTGCTAGGTGCGTTGGGAGAAGCCCAGCTCGCAGAATGCGAGTGTTTGATTTGGGATTCTCGCTCTGGCTGAAGAGCCCCCAGGGCAGATTCCGAATGGTGGGGCCAGCCAAAGTGACAGAAGGAACCAGAGAAAAGTTAGGACAAGGAGACATAATTAACTGTTTCCTTTCTAATTTCGCATGCTGCGGGAATCGAGTTGCGCCCTGGCGTTTTATGACCACCTTGGAGAGCCCTGGGATTTCCAGGGAGAGGGTCGAGCGAATTCCGCGGCGCGTCCGCTGTCTCCCGCGGGACTGGGCACTTGGGGAGCACGTTTCTCGCCAGCGACGGCGTGGGCGCGGCGCTCACTGCCCTGGCCTTGTTGCCGGCGCCGGGCTTGGCCTGGATTTTGCAGACACACGTGGGCGGCAGTTAGGACCAGGCTTTGGGTGGACATTTCTGTGCGCTCTTGGGGTCACGGGGTCAGTGAGGCCTAGGTGCGCGGGACGCGCAGGGGCTGCAGCGCAGCTGTTAGGCTGGGCAGGGAGCCTCGGCAGCCACCTGCCCTGGGGTAGGTGGAAGCCTCGGCGGCTTGGCTCTCGGCTGTGCGGCGACACTGCTCTCCCCACCCCAGGAGGCGCTGTTTGTCAAACTTGGCCGCTTAGACAAGAGGCGCCTGCATATTCCAGCTTGGAGAATTGAGCCTCTTAGGGTACTCGGGGGTGGGTCGGGCTTTGCTAACCTTAACCTTACAGGATGAGGGGTTGGGGGGGGTGATGATGCAGAGAACTGGGGGCTGAGACCCCGCAGTGTTCACTTTTTACCTGTGGATCCGGTCAGGCCTCCCTGCTTTGTAGCAGAGGGCAGAGGAGCCCGTCGGTGCGCCCCGTGCGTCCTGGGCGAGGTGCCCAGTTACTTGCCTCGGAGGGCAGGCGGGACACCCGCCTGGCTTGGGTTCAGTTCGCCACCTGACTCCTGAGAGCCCCGTTGCTTCCATCTCTGCCCCGAGGTGGCGAAGGCGCTCTCTCTGGCCTGGAAAACCCACCCGGACCTGGTCCAGCCCCATTTATGCGCAGTTTAATAGGTTCGGGTGACCGGACACCAGAGCCCTTGCCTCCCCCGCCTCCCGCAGCCCATCGGTGAGCTGGACCCAGCGGCACAAAGCCAAACCCTGGATGCACTCAGGGGCCTCGACACACTGACCCGAGGTGGGCAGGGTTTGCAGGTGCCTGGCTGTTCCGCCCTACCTCGCAGTTCACGGGACTTTCTAGGTGTGCCTTCCCAGGATTTCCCTGTTCTCGGCCCTTCGGGCCCCTGTGTGGCCTCCTTCCCGCCGGGGCCCAAGGTCTGCCAGGCTCTCTAATTTCTGGTTCTTTCCGTGGCCCCCGCCTGTGCGCAGCGCCGGGTCCTGAGCCCCGGGCCGGAGTGGGGCCGGCGGCCAGGTAGCCAGCGCAGGCTGAGCGTGACCCCCCAGGCGCGGAGGAGGTGGGGGCGGGCGGCGCCTGCAACTCCGCACTGGCGGCGGGAACGTGAACCGCGGGGCCTTTGGCGCATTGGCTTCTCACCCTTTCTCGAGGGCTGAGTGGCAGGCCTCGCAGCCTGGGCCTGAGGACACGAGCCCTTCGAGGGCGCTACGCCTGGACGCGCCCGCGCCCCCGATCCCTCAGGGGGCTCGGTTTCCAGGAACACCCCCTGCCCGGGCTTCTCAACGCCGGAAATGCAGTTTACTGCTCTTTGGAAGGCTGGTAGGGGAGGGTCGGCTGGCTCCCCGGACCAGGCCGCGAGCGAGATGGGGCATTCACAGAGTAGCCTGAACGTTGGGCCGGAGTGGGCGCCGTGGCTGGCCTTACTCCCTGGGACCCCGACTTGGCCCAAGTTTCTGGATGACTCTTGAGTCCGGCACCAGCCCGCCTCTCGCTCTCCTGGCCTTGCACCACGCAGCAGTGGAGGCCCCGGGACTGGGGACGTACAAGAGGGACGCTCACGCCTGGTGCGCGGGGAACGGCCCCTCGCCCTCCCCGAGTGGGTAATGGGCGCACGCGGAGGGGCTTGGAGGCGCGCGGCGGCCAGGCCACTGGGCACTGCAAGGCCAGCAGGGTGGCCGGGCTGGGCCTGGGTGCGGACGCCGCCGGGTCGTACTGCCCGGCTTGGCCTCTGGTGGTGCCGCGGGTCAGCGGCCAAGCGCCGCCTCTGCCCTGCGCTCTGCACGCCGCTTCCCCAACAGGGCTCCAGGGGCGGCGGGCGCTGTCTCTTTAAGGTCACTGCCTGCTCCGGCACGACGTGGGGAGGACAGCTGGGCACTGGCCATCTGACTGACTCCGGCGTGACATCTGGGAGCCCACTGGTGTGTGGCACGCGAAGCGCTTGATGCCGCTATTTAAATGCAAATGTGAGGGGGCTCATTGAAGCCTCTCCCCGTAAATCCGCACAAAAGGAATACTTCCCACCCTCCGAGGAGGAGGAGGAGAGGCGGCGGGCGGCGCAAGGGCCACCCGTGCAAATCGCGTTGAGCGCGGGGCCCTGAGCGGTCGGCGTCGCAGTCTTGGCCCGCGGGGTTCCCAACGAAGGTCAGGCCCCGCCCGGCCTGGCCCCTGGGCGCCCGTCTGGCCCCCGGGAGCTCCCTGTGAGCGGAGGCTGGAGCAGCGGCCCGGCCTGCGCAACTTCCAAAGTGACAGCCTGTCTCTCCGCCCCCCCCCCCCACTCGCCCCGCTCCCCCCCGCCCCCCGCTTTCCCTGCCTTGGTGCTGGGCGCCCCTAGTTCCCCAGGAAGCGAGAGAGACGGGAGCGGGACTCCAGGGGGAGGAGGCTGGCGCGGGGACCTCTCCCAGCATCTCCCAGGGCGCCCAGGACCTGACCTGCAGTCCCGTCCTCCTCCCCCGCCCTGTGCTTCGGCCCTCGCTCCTCTCCGCTGCTTCTTCCCCTCCATTAACGCAAAACTCTGGGGTGGGGTGAGGTGGGGGCCGAGGGGCTGCCCTGCCAGGCTGCTCCCCAGCAGGCCCGTGTGGAGACCCGGCCGGGTCGGGCGGCCCTTGTGCCCGCAGCTCGAAGCCAGCAGTGGAGTGAGAAAAAAGATAAAGTTGGTGAATGATAAAGACCGTATTTTCCACGCTTTGGGTGCGGGACCAGATGATCTAGAAAATGAGCTGAAATGGATTCAGCCTCCGAGCCTGTTGTGAGAGCAGCTGATTCCCCCATTTCGGGCCAGATGGCTGCTGAACACAGATTTGCATTCATTTTCCCTTAATATCGTCCAAAATACTGGGGCAGCTGCATTTGCTGTCAAAAAGGTTTAAAACCCCTTTTCTTTCTGGGGCAGGATCGTTACCTTATGTGATGGGCTTATAGAACTCCTTTCCCCTCTTTAGTCAACAGTATCAGATTTAGAAGGATTTGTTTTTAAACCTTCTAATTTGGTAATCAGATTTAAATCGCCTTGGCGCGTGTAATCTGAATTAAAGATACTGTAAATGATTTTAAGCATGATACTTTCGTTAGCGCAAGGAAGGGGGCACCTCCAAGGCGGGCTGGGCATTTTAGGAAGTGTGGTACAAAGGAAGCATTGTTTCCTATTTCCAACTTCATCTTTCCCCGAAAAGGCACTTTGCATATTCTGACAATAACACTCGCCTGCCGCTCGCCCTGCGTGAGCCCCCCCGAAGCAGCTAAACACGCAGAGACAAAGCAATTTCTCCACCCCACCCTCCACCTATGGCCAACTTTATTTTGCGTTGTGCCTCCACGAAGAAGGTGTTCCTTTCTCCAGTCAGTCTGATGTGGGTGGAAAGCTCTGGGCTTATTAGGAATACAGAAATTTTCTTTTAATTTATCGTGAATAGTTTCCATACACTTTGATTTAAGGTTATTAACATTCTATAGACAGTGGCATCTTTAATATGTGGCGATCGCTTCTAAAGACTAATCTCATTACCCTCAAATAGTCATAAAATATGATTTTATTATACTTACGTATTTAATTAGACGGCCGGCACCGTAATGGATTTTGAGATAGGACTGGCGCAACAGCTTTGATAATTCACTTATCTTTGGCAATAGTCATTAACCCCCAACACCAGCAAAATAGATTGCTTTCCAACACATCTTTTTTTTTTTCGCACCCCTTCCAAGAAGCGTGGGGGTCCCCAGATAACGTAAATCGGACTTCGATTTTTTCCCGATTAATTAAAATATGAACGTACACACACTGCCAATTCATGGGAAAAGGGAGTGCCACCCCATACCGGGCGGGGAGAGGGGGCCCTGCGACACACTTACACCCTGAGACCCGTTTTGGTTTTGTTTTAATCGAAAGGGCCTGATTTCTCTCGGCTGGGAAGTGCCGGGACAGCTCCTGGTAGCCCCCTGGGTCTCTGCTCCTGGTCGTGCGGACGTCCTTTGGGCGGGCAGTGCGCCTGGGTGCCGAGTCCCCGCGGCAGGAGCTCGGCCGCCGGGCCCACGCGCTGCCCGTGCCCTGTTGCCCTCCCGATTCCTCGAAACCAGGTCGGGAAGCTGCGCGCCGCGCGCTCACCCGGGCCCGGCGGCACTGAGGGCAGGACCCGGGCGCCCGCGGCGTCCGCTCGGCTTTTAGAGAGGCTGGCGCCGGGGAGGTCTGGCTGCGGCGCAGGGCGCGCAGCCGGACACCCGGCTCCGGGTCGCCGGAGAGGCCGGGCGCGCTTCCTGTCCGTCCGGAGAGCCCCCGAGCCTTCTTTGTCACTCGCCGCGGTTAAGCACAGGCCGGGGGACAGGGTCTCCCGTGGCCGCCGGGAAAGACAGAGCATCTGGCAGAGCCCGCCTCCGACGTGGGTCCTCAGCCCGGCACTCGGCGGCCTCCGCCGGGGCAGGGAACACCGGCGCCCGGCGAGGCCCAGACGGGGGCAGACCGGCCCCCCAGCAGCCTGAGGTCTGTTTAGAAACCAGGCTGAGCTGTGTGCCCCGCCTTGGCGAGGGAGCCCTGCCCTCTCCACCCGCCCCCACCTACCTTCCTCTCCCCCCCCCCCCCCCCCCGCCGTCCCCACTCGGAGGCTGGCCCCTGCAGCCCCCTCCCTGCGGCCTGCCCGCCTCTACCCACTTGTCCCTTCGGGCCGCCCCAAGGCGCGCTGAGGCCCCGTGGCGTGTACTGCGTGCATTTGGGCAACTTGGGGCGCCTCGGCACTTCACCCCCTCCTCCCTACAGTGTTTGGACCGTGCGGCCGATTTGGGGAGGAGGTATTGGGGGGCCAAGCAGCGATTGTGCACTGGCTGTTTGTTTCATTTCGAGCTTTATTTGGGCGAGCGGGAACTTCCCGGGCTGCGGGTGGGCGCGAGGAGCCGCGGAGCGCGGCCGGGGGCGGCGGCGGCGGCGGCGCGCGGTGGCGCTCGGTGGCGGCGGGGCTCGCGGGGCTCGCGGGGCTCGGGCCGGCTCGCGGCGCCGTCAGGCAGTCAGTCAGCGAGCGCGGCGGCGGCGGCGGCGGCAGCGAGGGGCGCGGCGAGGGGCGGCCGCTCCCATATATGGCGCAGGCGCCGCCCCCCGACGTCACCCTCTGACAGCGCCGCTCCCGGGGGCTTCGAGTTTTGGCTCCCGGGAAAGGGTCCATTCCTCGGGGAGAGAGGGCTGAGTTTTGTGCGCCTCCGTCCGCTGCGCGCGCCGCTCCAGGCCCCGCCGCGCCCCGCCTGCGCCCGGGACTGCGCCGCGGCACTCACTGCCCCGTTTATTTGTCTTTGGAGCAGGCGGGCCGCGCCAGAAGCGGGCGATCCCGCAGTGTCCTGCAGCCGCGGACGCCGCCTGGCTAGGATGACACCACGTTGAGCGCGCCTGCAAACAACAACAACAACAACCGCCGCCGCGGCCACCGCGTCCTGCTCCTCCGAAGCGCCGCCGCCGCCGCCGCCGCCGGTGTAGCCGCCGGTGTAGCCGCCTCCGCGCCCCCCCGGCCGTCCGGAGCGCCCCGGCCGCTGGTGTATGTGGCGCCTGCCCGGGACGGGCTGAAGCCGGCGGCGGGGCCGGACCGCAGGCGCCGAGCAGGGCGAGCGCGGCCAGGGTAGCCGCCTGCCGCCGAGCCCCGAGCGCCGCTGCTCGCGGAAGCGCTTTCGGCCGGGAGCTGCGGCCGCCGCCAGCAGTTTTCATGTTTGGGATTCAGGAGAATATTCCGCGCGGGGGGACGACCATGAAGGAGGAGCCGCTGGGCAGCGGCATGAACCCGGTGCGCTCGTGGATGCACACGGCGGGGGTGGTGGACGCCAACACGGCCGCGCAGAGGTACGTACCGGCCGCCCCCGCGCGCCCCGGCCCCGGCCCCGGCCGCCGCGCTCCTCACCGGGCCGCTGTCCCTTTCCTCCCGCAGCGGCGTGGGGCTGGCGCGGGCGCACTTCGAGAAGCAGCCGCCCTCCAACCTCCGGAAGTCCAATTTCTTCCACTTCGTGCTGGCGCTCTACGACAGGCAGGGGCAGCCGGTGGAGATCGAAAGGACCGCTTTTGTGGACTTCGTGGAGAAAGAGAAAGTAAGTGCCCGCACTCCATCCCACCTTCCACCTTTCTACAAGTGGGAGGCGGGCGGTGCCCGCGCCGCGGTGGCCCCGCGTGCCCCCCTCGGCGGCGGGGACCGCTCGGCGAGGCGCCCCCGCCGCCGCCACGTGCGGCCGCCCGGGCCGCCGCCGAGGGGCTGCGCAACTTCTGCGCGCCCCCGGACTCGCTCGGGGCGAGGAGGACGCTGGGCTTCCAGCGGGAAAGTGACATCACCGCGCCGCTCCCAGCTACGAGTGCTGCCATGTGTGAGGCCGCGGGGCCTCGGGGGCGCAGGGGGACCGAGCGCGGTGGCCGCGCCGGACGCCGATCGCACTAAACGCAATTATTTATCGTTACTTTCAGGAGCCCAACAACGAGAAAACCAACAACGGCATCCACTATAAACTGCAGTTGCTGTACAGCAACGGTAAGTGGCCGCCGCCGCCGCCGCCCGCGCCGCCCGGGCTCGCCCTCCTTTCCCGAGACGGCTAACGGACTCAAAGATTGCGAGATTAAAATGACACGGATGTAAACACGAAATATTCTCGTGGCATAGGCGGAAAACAAAACATAAACGATCAATAAGTCGATGGCACTTCACATGATTAAGCGGTGGGGCTCGAAGCAGAAAGTAAAAAGGGGGATCGATATGGGGCTTCAGGAGGACATCACTTTTAAGTGACTTTTTTCAATTTTGCAAATTAATGTTAATTATGGAGATGGGGGCAGCTCCATAAGCGGAGCGGAACTGACTTCCTGTGCACGAGTTTTTGAAAAAAAAAAAAATCCTCGAGAGACACTAGAAAGAGTTCAAACTCTCAGTTTCCATTTCATGCTTTCTGTTTTCTAAAAATAAATGACCACATGGGCCCACCCGGTGCAGCCACCGGGCCTGCTCGCAGCCTGGCAAATTTGTGGCACCTTCCAGTGCAAACCCTAAGAGTCTTAGAGGTTCCGGACGAGGAAAAGAAACTCAGAGCAGGGGCAGCGATTGGGGTTCCCTTTCGCCTCTTAAAGGGCATGGCTGAGTTTTGCTGCATCACGGCCGGCAGCAGCAGCCCCGTGCCCCAGGTGCCCTGGCTAAAATCCTGATGAGAATTTATCCCTGTTTTTTTTGCAGGAGTCAGAACGGAGCAGGACCTGTATGTGCGCCTCATAGATTCAATGACCAAACAGGTGAGAAAGTTTAAGCCTCCGCACTACTTTCCGCTGTTCAGCTGGGTTGTCCTGGGGTTGAGAGGAGGGCAGATGGGTCTCTGGACTTGTTTTCCACTTGGCTTCCTTGACATGCTAATGAGAATTCCATATTTATTGGAATAAACGATGCGATTGGTAAAGTAGTTACTGTTGTCATCACAATAGGACATATATGCTCTATTAGATGGCTTGTGCGTGGAATCCAAGTCTGTCTTAATTAGCTATGGTAATTAATATTTGACAGAGAAATTTCAGGAGGCTCCCCCTCTTGTATATGTTTAAATGTTTCTCTCTCTCTGCTTGGAATCATTTCATTGATTTTTTTTTTTTCTATAACAAAGGCAACTAACTCCTTTCCAAAGCCCATTGAGTTGGGCTTGATTAGTTCATTTTTCCCCCCTTTCCGGTGTGATGGTCTAGTAACGCGAGACGTTGATTTGGATTTAAAAGTGAAATGTGTTGGGGTGAAAAGTCACCTTGTTCTCCGCTAGCCCGTCTTCACCTCTCAGCCTCCACTCTCCATAATTCAAACTCCCAGCTCCAGGGGTCACCCACACCCGTCCATTGCTCTGGGAGCTGCCTCTGTTCCCCTCTCCCACCCTCTGTCATACCTTGTAAATAACATAATTACAAGCAGTTCCTTATTAAATTATTTAACCTGTCTTGGTCAACTTTTCCGATGATAACTATTGGCTATCAGTAATGTGATTAAGCGCAGAAAAGTGCTTCATTGCTTTTTCACGCTGTGCAGTCTGGCTGGTTTTGTGCTGGGTGGTACTGTTGTTTAGTCGCTGTAAAGATCTCCCCCCACCCCCACTTTCCTTAAAATGGTGTTGGGGGAGGGGCAAGTTCCATGCGAAAATTAAATCCACTAGGCACAGCTGGATGTAAAATAGACGTCCGAGGTGGGCTTCAGGCTTGGAAATGGAAGTAGAAAGTAGCGCCTCCGTTTTTGATGGTAACTTTAGGGGTTGGTGAGCCAAGTAGGACAGGAGTTGGGTGCTTCCTGCAGCCCAGGACGCAAGCTTCCCACTCTCAGCACAGCAGTTAGTTTTTTCGGATTTTACTTCCCCTTTAAAAAGTTGGTCCTGACCTAGGCAACAAGCGCGTTGGATTTTAACGTCTGCAGCGTAAAACACTTTGGTTTTCTCTCAGGGTAAAACCGATCTTACAGGTAAAGTAGTGTCTTTGTCAGAAAGACGGAGGCAGCTGTGTGCCCTTTGGTGATTATTTCACTGGGATTCAGAGAAGCCTCGAAACGGGGCTGCTGGTTGGCAGGGTGCGTCTATTTCCTTTGTACAGGAGGGCTAAATGTTGTCGGAACCGCAGTGGTCTAATTAAGAGGTGGGTGCAGGCAGCCGTGAGTTTCTCTGGTTTGCATAGAGGAGGCGGCTTCGTTTTCAGTGTACTCTCATTGTTCATTTAGCCGTGCACCTTTGCAACATAAACAGGGCTGAAAATAAAGGCATTTAATCTCCTCTCACTGACGGGGATGGGGGGGGGGGGAGAAGGAAAGAAATAGCCCAGTAACTGATCAAAGAGTCAATGGCGCTGAACCGACAGTTTATGGATTTCTGTTTGTGCTACAAAATAAAAAATAAATCAAATATAAATACGGGGATCCATCGGAGGACAAGCCGGGCTCTGAGAAGTGCCGGCGCCTGCCGCGGCCAAGCGCCCCGCAGCCCCAGGCGGCCCATCGCTGCCGCGGTTCCCAGCGGATCCCGAGGGAGGCTGGGGCGGAGGGGCTCGCGGGGACCCTTCCCGCTTCCCAGAGGGCAGCCTCGGGCCTTGTCGAGAAAGGGCTTTGTCCGCCTGGAACTGGAGGCAAGTGTGAGAAGTGCCCGAGGAGATTGGAAGTAATTTCCAGATAATTTTCGGTGCCGGGGGGGAGGGAACTGGAGAGGGGACTCCCCTCCCCCTTCCGTGGAATTTTTCTGCCGGGAACTTGCGGCTCTCGGCCCCCGCCCCCTGCCCCTCCCCCAGTGACCTTTCCCCCCGTTTTTTTCCTTTTTCTGCGAGGCCGGCGGTGGGGCTGGTGCGGGCGGCCCCCGGCTCGGGTTCCCGGCGGCGGAGCCGGGCCGCGCGCGGTCGTGAGCGCACCTCGGCCTTCGCACCATCTGGCGGAGCCTCTGCTCAAAACCCACCCGAGCGTGTGCGCAGACACTGCCTTTTTACCCGAGAAAAATCATTGTTAGCAGTTTCAAAATAAACACCAGATTGGCCATTAGCACTTTCTTTGCAAATATCATCCGGCGAGGAGCACGTGGCCGCGCGGGCCCGGGCGCCCCGGGGCCCTGAGCACTCCTGGGGGCGCCCGGCGCGGCCACGTGCGGCTGCTGCGCCCCGGGCCCGGCCGCCCACCGCGGGCACCTGGCTCGGGCGGGCAGGCTGGGAGGAGCGGGGCGCGCGGCCGCCGCGGCTCCTCGGCGCCGGCTGTTTGCAGCACGCAGACTGGAACTCCGGCGAGACAATGGCCCGAGGACGCGGCCCGGCGCGGCCAGCCGAGGGGGCCCCGGCGCCCCGAGCCCCTTCGCGCCCTGCGCCCGGGCCTCCCTACCCGCCTCCCCCCCACCCCTACTTCCAGCACCCAGCCCCGGCGGGGCCGCCACCCTCCCGACCCCCGGGCCCCGCGCAGGCCCTGCGGGCGCCCGGGAGAGCAGGCCGGCCGCGGCCTAGCCCTGCGCCCCGGGGCGGGCGGGCGGGGGGGGGGGGGAGGTGGTGCGGGGAGGGGGCTCTGCCGGGACGGTGGCCCGGCTGGGCCGTGACGCCTCCCCTGGCCCGCAGTGCACCTGCCGCCCGGGAGACCCGCAGCGCCCGGGGCGACTGGGCGCCCAAGCCGCCGGCGCCGCGTAACCCCCGCCTCTGCTTGTCCCCCCCGCGCAGGCCATCGTGTACGAGGGCCAGGACAAGAACCCGGAGATGTGTCGCGTGCTGCTGACCCACGAGATCATGTGCAGGTGAGCGGCGGGCGCGGGCAGCGGGGGCGCGGGCGGCCTCGGCGCCAGCTGCGTCCACAAAGGACGCTGCCTGCAGGCGCCACCACCCCGCCCAACTTCGGGCCGGGCATCGATTGAAATGCAATCGGCCCGCGTCTGCACCCCGAGCCACCGAGGAGCCCGTTCTCCTCTGTCCCTCCCCGGCGGAGACGACCAGCGCCACCGGCTGCTCAGCAGAGCGGATTAATTCGTGCAGTCAAAAAGGAAAACGGGTCCTGGGTGACGCCTCTGTCCCCGGAGCCGGAGCCGGAGGAGTCAGAGAGCGCTGGGACTCATTTTACTGCTTCCTCCGCAAGCACTGGCGTCCCGAGCTCTGCAACTGTGTTACTGATAAAAAGGAAACTCTTCTGTACTTATGCCAGCGCTAGCCTATGTGAGAATTGGATCGTGATTCCGTCAGTTAACCTCTTCCCCAGAGTGGCGATGCCTCGTCCATATTGTTGTTAGATTGCGCGCGCGTTCCTTGAGATCTCTGTCAGAAGAGCAGTTTCCCACCTGTTTTTTTTCCAAGTACCACCAGAGTCTCACCCCTACATGGCAAATAAAAATGCATCATTGACTTTGCATGTGCGGCATGTGAAATACAGTTGCAAGGCGTAGCAAGGGCCTGGGTCTGCAGGCGACAGTAGCAGGCCGCAGACTCTGAGGGGCATACTCCGCCTGGCTACGGTGCCTGTTGCCTAAATGCCATTTCTGAGCAGACATATTGTTACAGCGCTAATATACAAAAGCTGACTTTTTCTCATATCAGGTAATAAATATAAATTACAACCAATAAAGTGGAATTTCTTTATTATCCACTTCTGCATGTACTGCAATTAACATAGAAAGCGCACAGATGTGATTTAAGCTCTAAGTGGAAGACTGTAGACTTTCTTTAATCACTTTAGCTGTCAGCTTTAAAAGGCTTTATATACTTTGCCAACCATATGGTGTTAATTTAGCTAATTTAGACATGTAACCATTATACAAGTATGCTTTTTTAAAATGCAAGAAGCATAACATTTTTGTTTCATTTCTGCTTTAATTAAAGTTTCAATAACGGAGTTAAGGTGGGCTTAAAGAAGGAACAATGGAAGTTTCTGATAGATTGATGCGTGCCTTTGTGGTTATAATTAATAAATGCCCCAAAGAAATACTGGTTGAAGGTGGCATCTTGCACCTTTTCCAGAAATAACAGCTTGACAATTAGAGGTAAACAAAAGCGGGAGCTGTGAAAAGTTATTCCCAAGCCTCCTGCCTCCCCTTCTCCTCAGTTCATTGCAAAGACAAACACCGAACACGCTTTCCATATTTTAGCATCAGAATTTCTGTAGGAGCCGGGCTGCTCTCCTAGGGTACCAGATACTGTTCAACTTCGCTCCTTCCGGTAGAAACTCACGTCACGAGTGTAGCCGCAGGGCACACGAGCTCCCCGGGTTTTCGTTTGCCAGACTGCTGTGGTAGGAGGACTTGTTGTCTCCACTCAGACCGCTTTAGTGTCAGTCTTCAAAAAAAAAAAAAAAAAGAAATTACAAGTTGGGCGTAAAAGGACGCAGTGCGTATTGAAACCAGTGTTTACCATTGCTCCACAGCCGGTGCTGTGACAAGAAAAGTTGTGGCAACAGAAATGAAACGCCCTCAGACCCTGTAATCATTGACAGGTAAGGATGACTTCTTCATTTCTCAAAACCAACCCGCAGCAGCAGCCCAGCCCTTTCGCTTGTGCTCGGTTTCTAGCTGCTCCGTGTTTTGGAGTCTGGTGTGGAGCTCATCTTGTGAGTTGCACCATTTGTTGTCCGCGTGCGTTATCATGCACAGGTGGGTTGACGTGGAAACCTGGTGGCTCGCTCTGTGGGGATTCAGTAATTGCTTGCGAGTTGTCAAGGGAAGCAGTATCATCTGCCACTGCTCTCACTGTGAGGAGCACTTTATGCCTAGAGATTTGCTGGCTTTCAACCCAGAGATATGTCATAAAATGCTTTTTGCTAATTTGTTAACAAGTATTTCATTTTTGCCTTGTTTTTATCTCGGATGATAGCTGAAGTTGAGACTTGGGTGGCGTTGACTGTTGTAATTGTTGCCCAGTGTTAGAATGAATTTAATCTGCTCTCAATTAGTTGCAAAATGTCTCCTAATTTTTTTCCAATTGTGGCTGTCGCTTTATGTCAAGTAGCAAATATGTAACTAACAAACCAAAGTTGTTATAATTGAAACTAATTACACACGCTGGTTACATTTTCCAACATTAATTTCCATAACTAGATGAGCTGTATGCATTCTTTACCTTGCTGCTTTTCATCTTGTGATTTATCATATTCCTTGGGCAACGTCGCATCCTTTTAAGATACTAATCATTAGTCCTAATAGTGCTAATGTGCGTTTGGCATTGTTTTGGTCGAAACAACAAAAACATCCCCTTCCACCCTCCTCTTCCAACACTCACCCAAATCGCTGGCTTTCGGTGACCTGGAGGAGAGGAGGAGTCCTTTCTTCCCAACAGTGGGAGGAACAGTAAGAGGCCCAGTGTGTGATTGACTGCAGATTTCGCAATTGGTACCCAAATCGAATAAATGTTAGGCGGGTACATATGACACCAGTTTTGTGAGGCAGAGGGTGAGACGGTTTTGAAGAGGGGTCGAATTTCAGCAGCTTTCATTACAAAGTTATCTTTTGATCGTGAACTTTGCTGTCCAGTGTCTGAAAAATTAAACCCGGAAAACTCTATGAGTTAAGCCTAAAGAAATATGCACCACCAGTGGAGAGCAATGCTAATGTTTAACTAGCTGGGATAGCTGTTTGCTTAGTGGAGAATGTTCGGTATCTGACAGAGAGGACAGCTCTCTTATTAGTAATCAAATAGGGCTGACCAGTTGTGGCCGTCACTCAGGCAATTGAGAACAAGTTCAACACTTTATAGAACTCCAACTCCAAAAATCAATAGAATTATATTTGTCTTTAGTGTGGTGGCTATGGAAATCGTACGGCCTTGGATTGTCGTCTCGTCACCGAATTCATTTTATTTTGTTTTTGACTGGCTAAAAGTGTTTGAGCAGCTCCTGGAATCTTGTCTGAGCGTGAGATGCCTGAAGAGGCGGTGTGTGTTTGCTGGCAATGCAGGATTGTGAGGCGTGCCTCTTTTGGGTTGTCTTTGGTTGGTGAGATGGTGAGATTTTAGAAAGATGACTTCCTTTTAAATTGTGACGTTGTCAGCACAGTAACGGAGGGGTCGTGCCGATTCCACGAACGTTTTGGATACTGTGTGTTCCCTTCAAAATCACGTTGGGTTTGTGTACCATTCAATCATTTATCGACTGTTGATACTGAATACCTTTTAATACTCAGTTTTAATCCACGCGGTGGGAAATATCTTCCCTTGATGTGCAGAACTGTCCCCTTTCATTCTCGTCTGGATTCTCTCTTCTATTTGGTTAATTGAAGTGTGTGCCGAGATTACCGAAACCTTTCTAGTCTAAGAGAAGTGTGTGATCATTTGATATTCCAGAAGCGTGAGAGGAGGGGAAAAATGTAAAAACATTTGGCTAATGGGTTTACCAAGTTTATTTGAATAAGGAGGATTGCAGCCCCATTTACGCCTGGCGTAAATGCTTTGGAGGTCTTAATTATTGATGAAAAATCTGCTTGGCTTCTAAATTCAAAGATATGACAATTTTACAGGAATTTTAATCACCTTCCACGTTAGGGGTTTTGAGGTAAGGATAGTTTCTTAAGTAATGACAGACAGAACTGAGAACAGACAGGGCTGATGGGGGGGTGGGAGGGAGGGGAGGGTGGGTGATGGGCATTGAGGAGGGCATCTTTTGGGATGAGCACTGGGTGTTGTATGGAAACCAGTTTGACAATAAATTTCATGTATTTAAAAAGAAAAAAGAAGTAATGACAGACAGAATGTACATTTTTAGCATTCTTAAGAGAGCTGTCACTGACAGTGGATAAACATTACTTATTTTGTTGCCTGATGGAGATGCTCGTGAAACCGTCGCCGTATTGGCTCTTTCTCCAGTTTAAGGTCTGTTTCTAGGGGAAAAGCGAAGAATCTCGTGTTCGCTAGGGCAAGTTGTGTTAATCAGAGAAAGAAAAAAAAAAAAAAAACACCTGCAGGAGGGGAACATCTTTAGAGAGGTGCAGTCTTTCACAGCTGAGATGAGTTTCAATTCCATAATGATAGTCATTTCTGGGGGGGGGGGGGTGTTGCCTCCTAAAATTAGTCGCTCATGTTGAGTTTCTAGCCTGTGCTCCCTCTGGAGTATTGCAGGATAAAAGATCCCATCAGATTGGTGAGTCAGTCTACAGGTCCCCATCAGCAATGTCATCACTTGGTTAGTTGGCTTAAAAAAGAATTATATACAATGTGCTTCGGCAGCTCCTTGTGGCCTTTGGATACATTTAGCAGGTTCTGACCAGATAAGGCATATTTGTCCTGAGGATATAAACCAATGATTCCAACCTGAATTGAGATCAATGGGCCCACATTTGTTCTAACCCACACCAAGCCTCTTCCGGCACGCTGAGACTGCTTCTCTGTGTTATGAGAACAGAGGAGTAAGCTTCCCGCTCTGGCAGGGAAATCACATTCTATAGACTCTGATGCCTTAAATCAATTAATTACACAACTTAGTTGTCTTTCAGAAGCATTAAATACTCATGAACAGCATGGAAGACGCGCTTCAGAGGAAAGCAGGGGGAAAAGTGAGGATGTTTTGTATTATCAAACCCTTTTAATTTACCATGAGGGTTTCACCTACGTTAACTGTCGTCTTCCTCATAAAACAATGCCAGACAAACCATCTTTTATAGCCCCGAAAATACAATTCCACTGCAGTTGACGTAAGCTAACGTCACGACTTGTGGGGTAAAGGAAAGGAGAGGCATAACGCTGGGAAGTAAAAGCACGGTCAGTGGACGCTACGGGACAGGGTCCACGGTAGATCGCGGTGACCTGTGGGGAGCCAGACGCAGGGAGGGAAAGGTGTGCGTGTGCATACGCACCCACGTGCACGTGTGTGTGTGTGTGTGCACATGCATATGTAATTTCTTACGGTGTTCCTGAAAAGGATGGGAGTATCATTTTCCTCATGGAATAATGTTTTCTGGGAAAACACAAAAGCAGATGGTTTTCATTAGGAACACCCATTGTCCACATATCCCAACTATGAACAGATAAATCTCTCTCGTTTCACCCGTACATTCCAAGGGCTGTAAATGATTACAGGATGTCGGTGTGGCTGCTAAACCAGAACCACACTTTGGCTCTCGTGCTCCCCCTGTGCCATCCTGGTGAGCGCGCCCGGGCCCTCCTGGAGGTGCCCAGCAAGGCACGCACCCTCGCCTCCCTTGCGCACTTGGCCCCCCGGGTGGACCGGGGGCGCCCGGGCCCGCGTGTTGCAGCCCGCGAAGCGGCGGGCGCCGGGTGCCGTGACCGTCCACGCAGGCAGGGTCGCACGCCGTGTGCTCGCGCGGTGCCGGGAGCGTGCTCGGCGGGGCGGTTCCAGATGGCATGGTCTCAGGCGTCCTGCTCGCTGGCACCTCCATGGCAGGCAGCACCCCCTCCCCGGTAAATCTGGCATCGGTCTATAGAGTCAGGGAGACTTCTCATTCCAAGTCTGTCCTACTTTCCTGTCTGGAAGCCAGACATCTGTTTATCCCATTTTCTTTCATACAGAGTTTGGAATAGCTTTAGTTTGCGGGGGGGGGGGGGGGGGGGGGGGGGTGGGGAGGGAAGTTTTGTCATATTTAACAGCTGTTACAGAATTTCAACCCTGTGGGCTCTGAAAATACTTTTCGGCTGACCTCAGATTTTTATACATAATCAATGTGGGGTTGTAGAAAAATATTATTTACTTAACCTCTCATTGTCTGTGATTTCACATCGTCCTTACTCTGATGTGCTAACTACCAACAATTTTAACTTGCCCCCCCACCCCCCCGCCCAGCCTTGCTTTGATTCATTTACACGTTTTAACTTTACACCTTTAAAGTGATTGCAGAACGGTAGCTGAAGACCGATTGGAGATTTTCTTCCTTTCTTTTCTTTCTCTCTCTCTCTCTCTCTCTCTCTTTTTTTTTTTAGTCAACAGTGTTTCCTTTCACTTCCTGTCACAAAGGTCAAAGAGAGCCGACCTTTGCTGGCGGTCCCCCTCGCTGAATTATTCATGGCATTGACTTTTTGTCAGCACACACAGTTGTGCTCTGGGACATTTTATTCATTTACCTCATTTAAAGCGCCTTTCTGCACCTGTTCAAGTATTAATATCATGTAATTTGGGCCTAATGCCGATTTTGCTGAACACTCATTATATTTTTTATTAGCTATATTTCCAAACGATTATGTATGATTATTACCAAGCCTTACAAACAGCACCGGGCTATTCCCCAGCCCTTTACATCTTCTTGTCAGGTTGTTTTCAGAAGCAGGGAGGATAAACATTTGACCAGACCCACTGTTTTTATTCCTACTCCATCTCCAAGCCGAGAACTTAAAGCTTCCTCCCTCATGGCTTTGCACGAGCGTGATTAAATCCAACTCTGAGGGAGCTGTACAAATGCCAGCATTTATAAGGTCAACGCTTTTGTTAAAAATGCTATGTAAATGAGGATCTGCAAAAAGGGACATTAAATAAAATTAAATTCATTGTCTTCTTTAATGTCATTTACATTTTGGCTAAGCCCCGGCCTGTCAAGGAGGATTTTAAAAATAATTTTAATTACACATCATTCAGGGATCTAGGGTGTTCTATTCAGTAGCATTTGGATGCCCTGCAACACGGAGACTGTTTATTAACTGCCTAAACGACATCACGTCACTTCATCTGCATAACGCGATGAAAACAGTGCAGTTTGGCGTGAACCTTCCCTTCTCGGTTTTCCTGAAGATGGGACTATAATTATCCGCGAACAGGCCTTGGGATCCCGGAGCCCTCCTCTTGCTCTCGGCGGTGGGTTTGAGGCGCGGAGCGGTTCAGGGTCTGTTTGAATACGCTGGGACTTCAGCGGAGGGAAGACATTGGCCAGGATTTTGGCAACAGGAACACACGGTTGGGATGAATGGATGTGGCTACAAAGAATCTGATTTTGCCTGGCACCGGCCCCATCTGGCTTTGTCACACTCAGGTGTGAATGGCTGTTTTATTCCCTGGCACGCCAGTGGGGAGAGGCAAAAAGTTCATTCATCCCTTAAACATTTTTCCATAAACTTCTGAAAATAAACAGGAGAGGAAGCACTACATTACTGTCTCACAATGACATGCTTTCACTTACACAGGGAGACACCAGAAACAGGTCTGACTTTGTTCTCCCCGCCCCCCCCCCCCCCCCCCCCCCCCCCGGCAGCCCCAGGATCGGAGGAGAGTCTACATAATACATGCTAAGTCCGTGTGCTGACTGTCCCCACACGCCACGGTGGTTCGGGGCCACCACCAGGCCCAGCACCCGCCTCTCTGGTCTAGGCCGAGGAGGCCCGCGGAGATTTATGGCTGTGCCTGGCCTGGGTAAGGACTCCATGGCCGAGCCAGGCAGAGGCTGGGTTTTAAAACCAGCCACACACTCGTCATGATTTCCGCAACACTCTCAAACAACTCGGATTCTTGACCGCTTGTGCAAGGGAGAAGAAGCCTCTTTGCTGCCTCTGCTGCTGCTGTAAGCAGGAGCCCGGGGCAGCACGCAGGCATGAAAATGCAGGGGGCGGAGGGGAGGGGCTGGAAGCCGGGCCTGTCAGAAGCTATACTCCAGGAGGTATGTTGACGCAAGCCATTCCGTGCCTCTGCGGCAGCCTTATCAGGTGAAAAGCAAAGATATTGCCAGTGCCTGTAATTGTGTTAGGATGGCTTGGATGAATTGGATTACCTTATGGAAAGCCGTCCAAACTCGGGGTTCTGTTACGCATGCTTACAGGAAGCAAATAATTACTCTCTGTGCACCAGCAGATAATTGGGGCTGGCCACAGGCCTTCTCGTGCCGCCGAAGCGGGAGGAGCTGGCCTCGTCAGAGCGTTTAGGAGACAAACCGGGAGGGTGGTGGTCCCTGTGCATGTAGGCGGCTCACGCTGATGCTGTGATTTCGGTTACTTTTCAAAGACGGTGAATAATTTATCAGAATTCAAACTACCAGCGGCAACGGGCGGCACGTTGGAGGAGATAAAAATTGCACGCTCTAATGATGGAAATTGTCGTTGCAGACAGGAAGTGATTGACAAGTAGGGATGCAGGAAGTGAAAACTCAAGGAGCTTAGCCGGGGCTTGGGCACAGCTTCTGGAGCTTGTGCTCGGAGAAAATGAAAACCATGCCCTCCTGTCAGCCCGCCCGAACACAAGCGCCTCTTGTTTGTTTATCTCCCTAGCAAATCTCCCCAAAACGTTTGTGGTCAAAAGTCTACATAATGAGACATTATGCTGGTATTATTAATGCTTTAAAATAAAAATATGGCTATAATTTAGAAAAATAAGCAGAGGAATTTTATGTGTTAAGGGTTTTTTTTGGGGGGGATTGTATTTTATAAGCTTCTCGGTCTTTGGGGGTAACTAGCGTTCATTAAATTGTAGAAAGCTTGAAGAGGCTGTTTTCAAAACTATTCAGCAAACAGTCTGTCCTATCTATCAACATAATAAATGCTATACATTTGCGACCAGTTCGATGAAGGGACGGTGGGGGCTGGGGCAGGGAAACTGTAACGGGTTGTTTTTGAATCACTGGTTTCCCTTTCCCTTTAAAAACAAAACAAATGAGAGCTCTCCCTCTAATTCCTTGGCTGGAAGTTGCTCAGCTAGAAAACACTCCAAATGCACGCGGGGCCGTGGAGCCAGCGGTGGACCGAGTGCCGCGTGTGAGCGTGCACAGGGGCAGCCCTGCTTCCCCCAGTAATTCACTAGGAAATGAGTTTAACATGTGCGGAAAGGAAGGGCTCAGAGTTTGCGTCGTTGGAGGACCCAGAGCCCAGGCCCCGCGGACGGACGGAAGGAGCAGGCTCCAGCTTGCCTCTGCTGGGTGTGGAGGGGAGCTGCTCGCACATCTGGGGAGGAGGCCGCGGTTAGCCCTGACGGGCAGCTCCAGCCGCCCCTGCCTCCGCCTCCCCTTCCTCCCCCACCTCTCCCTGCCCCCTCCCCCCTCCCCCCCTCCCCCCTCCTCCCTCCTCCCTCCTCCCTGTATTTTCCCTTTTCCCTTTTCCCTCTCTCTCAGCAGAAGGCAGCGGGGGGCAGGGTGCCGTGTTAAAACAAGACAAAACTTGGGCAGTGTTTAAGGCCCTGAAAACATTTGCCCTCCTGATGACGAAGTTCCAAAGGGGGAAAGACCCGCCTTGGCCTGAGCCCCCATCTCCCCGTCCGAGTAAAGGCTTCAGCAGTGGCTTCCTGCACATCCTCACACCCCAATGTAAGTTTTCACTGAGACGGAGACTTTTCGCAGGAATGGCCGGTCTGGATGTGGTGGTGTCACTGGAAAACGGGTCTGCAGGCCGCCCCTGGCGTGGGGCCATCCGAGGGTGACCTATGTGTAGCATAGGAGTGTGGGATTCGATTGTAGGCACAGGTGGGTGGCACGCCTTCCCGAGGCACGTGTGGGGGCAGGCAGGTAGGTCACCCTGACTCTAGGTGGGGGACGGGGCCTGCATAGAAGGCGCAGCAGGGAAGGGTGCCCCTTTCATCTCAACCAACACCCGACAAGACCAACTAGGCATTGGGGAGGAGTCGGGGATGGTCCTGTCCAGTCCTGTTGAGGAAGGGGGGGGGGCCCTCCCTGAGAAGGCCCTGGGTTTTCTAAGACCGTCAGTATCCGGGGATGTGGTGTGCAGGTACCCAAATCCCATCCTGACCAGTCTATGCAGATGTCCTTTCCAAGTTGTTGCCGCTCAGGTCACAGGACCATCCAGCTGTGTGGAACGACATCCCGTGGCCAACAAGAAAGACCAGGAGGCACAAAGCGGGGCTGAGGACGGGGTGGTCACGGAGCAGGGCCACGGAGTCCACACCTGCGGCCAGCGACAAACCACCCCTACTTGGCATTTCCTTCCTCCGCATTTGATATAGATTCCAAGGTGGTCTGAGAGTGCTTTTTAGAAAAATTGATACTTTTTTTTTTTTTTTAAGTGAGCTCTTGGCCCAGGGCTGGTGGTGGGGCTCGAACTCATGATCCCCAGATCAAGAGTCCCATGTTCCCCTGACGGAGTCAGCTGGGTGCCCCCAGACTTCATTTTTTTTAGAGCAGTTTTGGGTTTACAGAAACATGAGAACCCCGGGCAGAAAGTACAAAGTCCCCATATTCCTGTTTGGTAACGTCTTGCCTTAGTGAGGCACGTTGTTACAATTGATGAGCCAGCACTGATACGTTGTAAGTAAACCGAAGTCTGCTGTTTAGTTAGGGTTCACTCTGGATGCTGTGCGTCCCAAAGGTCTTTTCCTACAACAGTGTCATGCAGGGTGGTTTCACTGTCCTAACCATCATCTGTGCTCTGCCTTTTCGCCTCCTTACCCCCGGCCCCGGGCAGATGCTCATCTTCATACTGGGCCTGTACTTGTGCCCGCTCTAGAATGTCAGTCATAGAGTTGGAATCATGCAGTGTGGCCTTTTCAGATTGGCTTCTTTCACTTAAAATCTATTGTAAGAGCCTTCCATGTATTTTTACAGCTTTATAACCACTAATAATACTTTTTGAATTTCTGTTTTTCTGTTTTTTCTTTATGAAAGGTTTCTGGGCCATGTTTTCCCTTCCATTGACTGTGTTTTTGTAGTGAACTCCCTTACTCGTGAGCTTATCGTAGCAGTTAGTGCTTTGGTATTTGGATGTTGTCTGTGGGTGTTTCAGAAGTTTACGTGATCCACCCCCATTTTTGTTTTTAAAACAGCTGGCTCCTTTGCAAAGAAATGAAAACTTTTTACCGAGACTTTATTTAAGTGGTGTCACTCCATTTTGCTTATTATTCGGGTCCCCACCCCCCACCCCCAGAAATACTTCTTTGGAATATTTAAATAGCACAGGCCGTAAAAGGAGAACGATTAAATTATCGGAAGGCAGAATACTACACTGTGGCCTGAAAATGGAATGAATTCAGCATTCAGCGGAGTTGTTGGCTTTTTTGGTTTAATAAATTAAACTACAAATTTTCCTAATTGCCAAACAAAATGTTAGGCCAGCTTTAGCCATTGCTGACAGTGAAACACAACATAAAACCTGCTGAGAGTTATATGTGGTATTTAATATGAGACAGAGCAACGAAAGGGTTTTATGGCTAAGTATGAATTCACACCCAGAGCATTTGGTTCACATTAGGAGAGGTTTGTAAATCAGATCAGTGTGCCGGGATGGGGTGGTCCCCAGCAACCTCTCTCCCGTCTCCTTCCTGATATTTGGTTATTGGAGTTGCTACCAGAGGGATCTCGCCCGTCCATTTCGATTTTCTCAATGAAGCGATTTGTCCTCTGACATCAGGAAGATTGGGTCAGGAAATAAGTGGGGGATTGGATTAGACGTGATGCTCATCCCTGCCGTCCGAGGTCGCCGGCCTGAGCCGGCCACCGGGCAGCAGCCATCAGTTACCGAGACGTGGGCTGCCCATCGGTCCTTGGCCGGCGGGGACCCCAGGGAAGGTGAGAAGGATCTGGGAAAACTACTTTCAGGGGAAAAAATGGCAAAAACTATCATTTATTAAATTTGACAAGCGGGTTCTAAATATAACAGCCCTTTTCC